>NC_140530.1:7581022-10361022 GCF_057382185.1 Mchenga conophoros
TAACGAGCTACCACGGATCGCCCGTGCATGGGGCTGGACGGCCAACACGTTAACGAGCTAACTGCGCTAACACACTAGCTCCCACCCATGTAATTCAGCTTTGCGTGGCACATCCAACATACTGTTTTACTTTAGTCCATGACGCGCTTACCTTCAGGGTCATACCTCACATGAAAACCAAAATAGTTCCAAACGCCAGATCTAAATGAGGGTGGGGGAGGTTCAATTTGCCATGTTGCAAGAAGAGCTTAACTTCTGTCTCGCTAGCTTGCCCTGCGCTCAGTGAATCTGCGTTCGACTACTCCGCCTAGGCTGCACTGTCGAGCGCAGATCCACTGAGCGCTCAACACAGACAGCATCGTCAGAAGGAAAGTTGATAAAATAATTTAAAATTTTATTTTGTATTGTTCGATACATATGGGTACCGAACCGAAAGCACTGTATCGAACGGTTCAATATCGATACGAGTATCGTTGCACCCCTAACATATACATACACATATACATACACACACACACACATATATATATATATATATATATATATATATATATATATATATACATACACACACTCAACAAAAATATAAACGCAACACCTTTGTTACTGCTCCCATTCCCCATGGGATGGACGTAGAGACCTAAAATTCATTCCAGATACACAATATAACCATCCCTCCCAAACAGTGGTCACAAATCAGTCCAAATGTGTGGTAGTGGGCACATCTGCCATATTGAGATAATCCATCCCACCTCACAGGTGTGCCACATCAGGATGCTGATCTGACATCATGAGTAGTGCACAGGTGTACCTCAGACTGCCCACAACAAAAGGCCACCCTGGAATGTGCAGTTTTTTGCGCTATTGGGGGTCTGGGGACCCAGAACCGGTCAGTATCTGGTGTGACCACCATTTGCCTCATGCAGTGCAACACATCGTCGCATGGAGTCTATCAGATTGTCAATTGTGGCCTGTGGAATGTTGGTCCACTCCACTTCAATGGCTGTGCGAGGTTGTTGGATATTCGTGGGAACTGGTACACGCTGTCGTATACGCCGGTCAAGCACATCCCGAACATGCTCAATGGGTGACATGTCCGGTGAGTATGCTGGCCATGCAAGAACTGGGACATTCTCAGCTGCCATCTGCCCTGAACAATGTGAACCATGATTCATCCGTGAAGCGCACACCTCTCCAACGTGCCAGACGCCATCGAATGTGAGCATTTGCCCACACAAGTCTGTTACGGCGACGAGCTGGAGTCAGGTCAAGACCCCGATGAGGACAACGGGCATGTAGTTGAGCGTCCCTGAGACGGTTTCTGACAGTTTGTGCAGAAATTGTTTGGTTGTGCAAACCAATTGTTCCAGCAGCTGTCTGGGTGGCTGGTCTCAGACGATCTTGGAGGTGAACCTGCTGGATGTGGAGGTCCTGGGCTGGTGTGGTTACACAAGGTCTGCGGTTGTGAGGCCGGTTGGATGTGCTGCCATATTCTCTGAAACGCCTGTGGAGACGGCTTATGGTTGAGAAATGAACATTCAATGCACGGGCGACAGATCTGGTTGACATTCCTGCTGTCAGCATGCCAATTGCACGCTCCCTCATTGCTTGTGGCATCTGTGGCATTTTGCTGTGAGACATGGGGAATGGGAGCAGTAACAAAGGTGTTGCGTTTATATTTTTGTTGAGTGTAGAATAGACTGCATAAAATAGTTCACCTTGGTTAATTTTTTCTCTTAAATGCTACAAGATAAAATAAGCTTAATTTGTCATTTTATATCTTTACTTATCTTGTAGTCTTAAGAGCGTCAGCAACATTAGGTGTATTTTTATTAAATGTAACCCAGCTGTTCGACTAGCCCAAGCATACAAAATAGTATATTGATGTTTTGTGTCAACAATTAATGTTCATCCTTCATAAATTAACCAAATACCTTTACTATTCAGATGTTAAAAGATGTGACCTGACTTTACCTTACAACAGGGAGCAGTCTCTGATTCCCTTGGAATGATGTCTGATCTTTCTGTCAGAAGCGGCCATACCATGGTCTCCTTAAGCCATTTCCTCAGCTGCTTGACTTGACGGCTTGTTCGTGTTATGACCTACAACAGTGAGACCAAACCAAAACTGAAGTGTGAGTCCATAAAGTAAAAGACACTTTAAATGTTAAATACTTAAAGAACATCCACTGTACTGATAAAGCATTTCAAATGGCTTCCAAAGAGATTTCTTTAATGTATATGAAAAATGTACTTATTCACATCCAAAGGTTTGATTTGCTTTTCTATTTAAAATTTACATTTATTGGGGAGAGTAAGTCCGTACTCACAGCGTGGAATAGCAGACGTTCATACAGCCACTTTCTATTGGTTTGTGTGACACCTGGCAGGTCCCAAGCCAGGGCTAGCTCGAGAACATTTCTTCGTTCCAGTTCTGTTAATTCAGCAGTGCCATCAAGCTAGGACAGAGGGAAATAAATTAGTCAGTAGTAGGTACTGATGGCTATTCAATCTTGTCTCTAAATTTAATATTTAGTGAAATAGTAATTCTTTAAAATAATGGTACAAAAATGCAAACCAGCTGAATAGTGCTGCGGATATCAATATCAGGGCAATCCTCAATCTGAACTGTAGCTGTTTCAGGTGAGCCACCAAAAAGGACATGGATGATTGCAGGACTTATACCAGACACACACGGTCCACCATGAATGAATGAATGTCCCATTATTCTTCCTAAGATCAAACATAATAAATTCACTTAGCCTAACATTGCATGGGGGTAAAGACAAACAGTTTTGTAACTGTATTCAATCTAGTTTTCATCTTTACGGTTACAGTTAGGATAATGTAACACAAGTAATGCTTTTTACTTTAGTGCTGCACATGAATTATTTTAAATTACTATTCCTCTTATTTCTGTACATAACTTTCTTACCTGCCACCAAAAACATGTCACTCTCAAGCAAGGTCTGAGAAGTGGACGGAGTCAAGTGTTCTGGCTCACCGTCAAACAGTCTTGTAAGATCTGTGTTCCCTGAAAAGAGTACATCTAGGTTATGGTGAGTATGAGAAATCCAGGCAGTAATTTTAACACAATTAACTCATTTACATAACAAATACATTTTCTTTACATGAATAAATATTCTCTTATTTAATCCACTATACATGTGCCCAGTCTAGTTTCATACATACCAAAATTCAAATGCAAACCAGACTGTACTAGAGAAACTGCCTTTGAGAAGAAGAATCTCTTCACCCCTTCTCCAACAGCAACATCCCCTAAAAGTAAGAAGAAGAAAAAAACTTGTGAAGTTTCGGATTAGTCAGTCACTGGATTTCTAATGTTTTCACAATACAGAAAAAATACCTTCCAGTTTGCAGCTGACAGGGCCCGCCCACTCTACCTTTGGAGCTTTGTAGAGGGAGATAAGTGATGTCTGTTGATCCACAATACTTTCCCGCAAGTCCATTTGCAGGACTTTCTGGTCTCATACTTTGAAAGTAACTCGGACTTGTAGAGCCAGGCTGCTCTGGTTGCATCTTGTTCACATTTCCACTCTGAAAGGTACACATTTGTATGGATCACATGAATCAAAAGAAATAAAATATATGTATTTTTTGCCATTTGTCTGGTATCTTCCTAACTTAATTCCTGTCACTACCTGGTTTTTCCCATAGAAGTGACTTTTCCTCATCTTGATGAGATGCATCTTCCTGCACTACCACCATATCACTTGACGATTGCTCTGCTCTTGCTGAGGTTATGGTGGATTCCAAGATGATACTATCTGGTTCCTCTACCCCGCAGGACAGATTCCAGGCATCACTGTTGCTACAGGATGGGACCTCTGACCTTGCTGTTGTACTACGAGTCTGCCTAGCCTGACTTTCAGTAACAGACTGAGGTTCAGCACCACTCAATGAACTGTGAGAGGGATTGGCAGAGATTTCAGCATCCATCACCAATATATATAAAGTGGACTTACTTAGTTTCCACACTATATACTAAAATATATAGAAAATCAAAGATGTTCCTTACCTTGTGCATTTAGTGATGTGGTTTTTCATTTTATTTAAAGGAATGTTAATGTCACAATTCAGGCATTTTGTGGGGGGTCCTTGTTGCTGGAGGGTTGTCAGGCTCTACAGAGAATATGGAGATAAAAAAAATATATATACAATTGGTGCATACTGTGATAAAAGATATTTTGACAGTTCTGCAATCGCATTTGCCAACGTGAGAAGCAGAAACAAATTGTAAACACAAAATTACATATCTCCTTCTAAACCTTTTCTAACAATTGCTTACAAACACATTCAGAACCATTATTACTCATATGCAGTCATGTTTCTAACCAGCTGACAGCTAAAGCTGATTTGACACATAGTTGAGCTTAGCTAGCCATTTGAACTAGTTTATTAATACATGCAAATAACATATTCTGACCCTAATCATTACTCACGTCTTCCAAATCAATACTTTTCTGCAGTGGCCTTATATAGATCAAAGCTTGTCCAACTCCACTCAATGGACTGCGGAGATATCGCACTGTATATCCAGTGTCTGGGCTTGGGATTGTGCACAGGTTACGGCTTCATGTTGTACCCGAGATTCTCAGCAGTTCAAACCCTCCTGTGTCTTTCAGCTGAGGGAAGGTATCCTCAATCTTTGCCTTGACCACTTCTGGGTCATCATCCCTTCCTGTAAAACACATTACTTGCTGTACATTACTACAAAAATGGTACATATAAGAGTAAAAATGTAGTTAAACTGAATCTTGAAATATTAACAAATGACATGTAGCATCACCTTGGAATGAAATCCGTTTCTCTCCAAGTCCAGCTGCTGCTAGGTCAAATTTGACTGCTTTAGCTGGCACTGTGTCTGACATATGATCATGTAAACAGAAGAAGGTGTGTGTGTAAATGGAGCGGCATGCTTTCTTGGAAGAATGCGAGGTCAGAGATGAAAGTGGCGCTGAGGAAGGCCTCACTCTGTAAGGGGCAAACAGTCTTGCGACTTCAGCTTTAAAAAGGGAAAAACAATATTATAGAAAACATTCTAAAAGCTTAGATTAATTGCTACTTAATTTGCAAGTATTATACCCGCTTACAAAATCACTACATTGAACTAGAATTGCTTTATTTTCATTCACATAGATTACTTGACTTCCATATTAGCAGAGAAAATAAGACACTTTAAAACGTCATGATTTAACTATTACCTACAACAATGTAAATAGTGATACAGACATTAACCCAGAAGACGATTATCTTCTCTTACCTAATTTATTAAGTTCTTTGCTATGATAAAAACAGTATAAAATATTTGTGACTGAACTGATTAAAAAGCTCATTTTTTGGCAGACAGACTAACCAAGCAGTAACATCGTTACTTACCCTGAACAGCGTTTCTCGGAGTGGAGCTAGCTGTGATAGCGTTAGCGTTTGCTAACGTTAACATTGTGCTGTTTTGATGAGAACTTGGACCAGGGACCGCTTCATCTCCAGTATGCTGCTGCAACACTCTCTCAGACTGAGGTGAAGACGTTCAATCTAAGCAGTTAGCAACTTCTCTGAGTAACTCAGAAACGGACTTGTTTCCTGCAGCCATGCCCTTCACAAGAATTGATACACCTGTAACGTTATTCGCGCCCAGTGTTTTGCATTTGTCGGTGCCTTAAGTTTATCTTGAGCTGCATACTGCCGCCAGCTGCATAGGAGACGCATTGCACCATTAAACCTAAATCGACAATTCATGTGCTATTACTTATGTCTGAGTAACAGTGGCGTGTCTAGAAAATTTTTGTTGGGGGGGCCAGGTAGGGGCACAGATTTGGAGAAGGGTGGCAGATTTAATTGGCAGATAATGTTTAAAAAAAAAATTCTACCAACCCTTAACCATAATTCAATAATCCTATAAACCTAATAACCAAATGCACTTTTAACTCTTATTAGAATGAGATTTTAACCACTACGGTGCAAAGTTTTTAGATACTGCGTTGATAAAGTACAAGAGATACAATCAGTGCTTTGTCAGTGTTTACTCAGCATTCAAGGACAGCAATATTTGCATAGTATTTTTACTGACATATACTGCACATATGTTTTGGGCAAAAACATTTTTGAATATTAAAATACGAACATTTGTAGCAAACAATTGACAAATTAGCCAGTTCCAATGTAAAACTTTCTCTGCCTGTTAAAAAAAAGAAGATAATCTTCTCACAAACTGGTGTTTGATTTTGAAACAGGAAAAAAGTGGAGAAACAACTGAAAAGACTAATATTTGAATAAAACCTGAAAGCAAGTAAATACTTTCTATGCTGCCTTATGGTAAACTTTGGTAATATTGATAAAGAACAACACTGGCTGATGATAAAATACAGTCAGCTGGCATGGTGACACTGCCAGTATAACCTGCAGGGCTGGACTGGGACAGAAAATCGGGCATTTTGACTACAGACCGACCCACCAGGTATTAAAGCCATAAAGCCTTTGAATGAAAACAAACCCTGTTGTGACAGTGATGTACAGTCTTTTTGGTATATGTATGATTTCTATACATTTTACGTCAGATAAAAACTTTGGTTGTAAGATTTAGATAATTATTTAATAAAAGCTAGATATTTTAAATGAGAATAAGAAAGAAAAGTATTTCTTTGTGCCCCCCTTTCCCTGTTAATGCCCTACCTGGCCCCCTGGCAAAACTTTGCTAGACCCGCCCCTGCACAGTTACCAGCTGTCAGCTACATAAAAAAGGATCCTGGTGGGTGGTCTTCACGTTTCCCTCTCACCAGATATCCAAACCGACATCATGACCAGCAGCTTTACAGCTGTGGCTCCAGCAAACATCAGCTGATACTAGAAATTAATATTAAATAAATTCTAACAACAGCCGATCAAGCTTAAACGTGCTGCTGTTGTTTAGCGCAACATCTGCTGGTTTCGTCTTTCTGGCGCAAAGTGGGCGATAAACAAACAAGAGAGAAAAGCCGATCAGCTGATCATCGATCAGTTTCATGATTGAAGTAGCAACAGGAGAGGCAGGATGAGAGAAGAGGCAGCTGTGCAGCGTAAAGACAGAATAAATCCAGCTTTGTGTCTTTTTCCATTCTAGCTGAAGTTCGGGACAAACTGCGTCTCTTCTCAGCTCAATACGAAACGTGTAATATTTTCTCTGATTGAGGGACCATTCCATTTTTTTAAGGAGCCGTTGGCAACTCTACTAACTAACCTTATGAATAAAATAAAGTTCACTATCAGTAACATCATAGCAACCGAACAGCTGTATAAAAACTCCAAGCTGGCTAGAACGCAGTATGAGTTATTGCAACTGACAGTAAAAAGTCAGCACAACGAAAATAAACTCCACCTAAACTTAGTTCATATCTGACCCAGATAGACTGCAGGTCATAACTTCTTACCTGAAGTTCAGTTCACCTGACACTCGGACTGGCGGCTGCCTCGGGGCTCTCCTCCTGCCTCCCCTTCCCTCATCCACCTGCTGCCTCTGTGGAAGCCCCGCCATAGCCACCACCAAACAACGGAGTTATTTCTACACATCGACCTGCATCTGGCCAATCCACCACCTCTCATTGTTCATGCCGTTACAAAAAAAATAAAAAATAAGTCAAATAAGCCCGATGGCCAGTCCAGCTATGTTAACCTGCAACCAAATCTGCAGCTCCATACAGCAATGTTACGACTTAGATTACATCTTATAACTCATAACTCTTATGTTAGCTCCCCTCAGTAGCATACTGTCTGAAATATTCCACGGCTGCAATAATTCTTTAAGTGTTATTTTTTCCTTGGTATTCTAATTTCGCCGAAGTTTACTAAACTCAACAAACTTAATATTACTTACCGGGACATTTATTCTGTCCTCATTTTCTTTCACCGAAAAATTGTTTCCTGCAGTGACGTCTTTCGTGCTTGGCTCTCCTACCTTTGCTAACGTGATGCGCATAGCGCAGAAGCCGATGCTGCATTCACTTACACTCGGATATCTGAGCGTCACCGTGAAAACATAATCGGACATTTGATATTTGATTGAATTTTATTGTTTTGCCTTTGGGGTGGCACCTGGGGTGGCCAGTCTGGTTGGGGGGGTGGCCTGTGCCCCCCCAGGCCACCCCGCTGGACACGCCATTGCTGAGTAAAGGAGCAACCAATCACACAAGTGGCTCCGCCCTGTCTCTCTTGATTGACAGACAAAGTCATTCTGCTGAAAAGTCGCATTATGAAATAAATTGACCATCGGGAAAAACGGGATTTTGAAATAAACACTGACTTTGAAAAAAGGTCATTTTGGAATAAAAACGGCTGGAAATAAATAAAATGCCTCAGGAATAATCTCTTTCATTGTGAAAAATAAAGACCATGAAATAATATTTCACAATTATAAGTAAATTTATATAGCAGAATGCAATATATTTCACAATAATGAGCAGTTTTTTTCAAAATGTGTTCCATTATTTCACAATATCATTCTCACATTAGATATATGTGTCTTATTTATTCACATAGTTATTTATTTCATCATGACTTATTTATTTAATTTTGAACACTTTGGAGTTCCATAGTAGTTCCAGGCTGCCCATAAGATTTAGTGGATGTGTTTGAAAATGTCGGACCAAGGACGTTATTCAATCTGTCTTACCCAATGCGGTATATATGTTGTTTTAACCTGTCTACATTAGTCTAGCCTGTTTCTCCCTTAAACATCAGAGAGCACCTTTTGCAGATGATAGAATACACAACATAACTACTGTTAAGTGCAGTCTTCTCTGAGATTGGGGTTCTGGCTCCCTCGTGTGGCTCAAAAAAGGTATTGTCCTTATTTTAGAAGTAATGACATAAATCTTATTTCCTCTCATGCTGTTGTTCGCAATTCACTCCGCTTTGATAAACATAAATTTGAGTTTTTATTCTTTCTGTTGAACGTTGTAATTTTACAGTTTTAAGGCTTTTTAGATTATGGATTTAATTGTAATTGGTCACACCAATTTGCAAATATACACTGCGCCGTCACTTGTGTCCAGTGAATATTATCGTCGATCGTTACAAACTGGTCCCCAGATAGTGGGTTCAGGACCAAAAGCCGTTTTGCAGCAAAGTTATTGATGAGAGTTAGATTTCGTTGTTGTTCTATTGGAAGGGAAGATGAAAAATTAATTAATGGGAAGACTACCTTAGCATTCGGTAAGACAGATTTTGCTTTTTTGTAAAGCATTCTTAATTGTTTGATGGAAGTTTTTTCTGCATCCTGGTCCCTATTATTAATCCCTATTGACAATACTACTAGTTTGATGTTTGGATGGACCGGCGTCTTTTCCAAAATCTGGAGAAAATGATAAAACGAGGCCCCTGTCGATTTGGATGTTGTCATTGTTGTAAGCCGGTATGCGGTTCAAATTAGAATCCCCTAAGAGCCAAATTGGTCGAGTCCCACAGAACGCCCAGTCTATGATTTTTCTGCCCTTCCGAGCCTTATGATACAGTGGGGCAAAAAAGTATTTAGTCAGCCACCGATTGTGCAAGTTCCCCCACCTAAAATGATGACAGAGGTCAGTAATTTGCACCAGAGGTACACTTCCACTGTGAGAGACAGAATGTGAAAAAAAAATCCATGAATTCACATGGTAGGATTTGTAAAGAATTTATTCGTAAATCAGGGTGGAAAATAAGTATTTAAGGTTAGGGGAAGGTAAGATGGGGGCTCGATTGCCGAAGGCAATCGAGCACCAATGCGCAGGCCATCCTTGCTCCCGGCTCAAGGAACCATGTCCCCAACTTGGTGCCCTGAAAAGGGATTGTTTTAGCATCCTGGGCATGAGGCTTCCAGATGGGGAGGGAGGGAGAGCGAGAGCGAGAGAGAGGGGTAAGAGAGAGGGAGAGAGGGGGGGGGGGGAAGGGGGGGGGGAAGGGGGGGGGAAGAGGTTTAGGGTTAAGGGTCAAACCAATATAGGATTAAAAGTGGTTAGGGTTAGGATTGAACTCAGGGTTGGGCTTCAGGGATAAGGTTAAATCCAGCGCAGGGTTAGAACTGGTTAGGTTTAGGATAAACCTCATGGTCAGGGTGCTCCAGCAAATATATACAGAGACAGGTGGAATGACGGTAACAGCGATGATGATAATGATTATGACAAGCATAGCAACAACAAGACAGTAATAATCGACAAGTATGTACATTGTGTGGACTTTATGTCCTTTTAAAAACTTTTTTCATTCAACCCCTTAGGGTGTACAGTGTCTAATTTGGCAATCCAGACTTTTTCAGCCTTCCTCCTCTGCTGAGCTGTCCATCTGGGATTTGCCTGTGTCACTGTTGGTCTGACAGATTCCCAGCCATGTGACAGGAAGTGTTTCACCAAATGTGTGTGTGTGTTCTTTTTTCTTAACACATTGTACCTGTGCTGGGTGAATCTGGTCAGGAGTGTGTTGCCTGTCTCACCAACATATTGGATGCCACATTTGCTGCAAGTAATCAGATAAATACAGTTCTTGGAGCGTGGAGTACCGTTACATTGTGAGTGGAATACATTTCCGTTTGAGAAGCTGCGCAACCATATTTGGTGCTTAAAAAATTGCCCCTGGTCTCTGAGTTTGGGCTCAGAGAGAGGTGAGAGTTTTGCCTTAATGAGGAAATCCCTCAGGTTTCTATTCCTCCTAAAGGCAGCTATCACCTTATAATCACCCAGCAATTGGGTTTTCTGGACAAGATCTTGAAAGTTGTTCTTAATCACTCTGATTAGTTTGCACGTTGATGGGGCATATGTCAAAACCACTGGTAGAATGGGGGTTAAATCAATGGGTTTGGTCTGTAGGAATGATTTAAAGCATTTCCTAAGGAAAGAGCGACAGTACCCTCTAGTGGTGAGAGCTGAAAATAGAATTTTGGTCGCTGCTCTGAAATCAGTCCGCTGGGTGCAAATTCTGTGAAATTGCAATAATTGGGACTTAATTAAACCAGCAAAGGTATGTTTCGGGTGGAAGCTTGTTTTAAACAACAATGCATGTGTGTCCGTGGGTTTGAAAAATACTTTGATGTCCAATTTGTGGGTCTGTGAAAAATTTGGGCCTTTAAAGGTGGTTGTGTCCAAGAAGTCAATTGTGGAGTTGCTAATTGTGGATTTAAGTTTAATTGAGTCATTGTGATCATTCAGAGTGCTTAGAAACGTTTCAAAATCTTGTTCAGAATGAGGCCATACTCCCCAGATGTTGTCAAGAAACCTGTAGTAATACAGTGGTTTTTTAATACATTTTGCCAGGGCTGCAGTTTCCCATTCAGCCATGAATATGTTGGCATATGCTGGGGCAAATTTCTTGCCCATGGCTGTCCCTTTTATTTGTAAGAAGAAGTCCCCGTTGAACTCAAAGTCATTTCTCGTGAGATTGATTTCCAATAATTGTAATAATTCTTTTTCTGGCCTTTTCTTGTCTGGATATTTATGGAAAATATTCCTAATGGAGTTCATTCCCTCCTTAATGTCAATGTTGGTGTAAAGGCTGTCAATGTCAATCGAGAAGAGAAATGAGTTAGGGGGTACCTCTGCCTGTTTCACCTTCTCCACAAAGTCATATGTATCTTTAATGTAACTATCATGCTTTGTGGACAAGGGATTTAGGAAAAAGTCCAAGTATTCTGCTGTGTGGTAAGTTTCACTTTCACAGTCAGATACGATGGGACGCCCGGGGGGCACCTGGAATGGTACAGACCACTTTGCCGGGTCTTTGTGGATTTTGGGTAGCAAATAAAACAACCTTCCTCTTGGCTCAGAGGAGCCTAATAAATAGTTTTTTTGTTTCATATTAATGAATTTCTTTTGATAAAGATTATTAATTATTTTCTCCACAATAGGCAGTGTTTCCAAATAGATGGGTTTCTTCAATTTTGAATAGTATGTTGTATCATTTAGTTGTCTGTAGCCCTCCTGTAAATATTGATCTCTGTCCAGGATGACCACAGCACTTCCTTTGTCTGCCGGTTTTATAATTATTTGTTTGTTTTCTCTTAGCTCTTTTAGAGCTTTGGTTTCATCTCCCTTCAAATTGGGTTTGATGCGGTCAATGTGGAAATGATTTTGAAAATATTCATAATCAGCTTTCACCAAGGTGGATACCTCCTGTGGAAGCTGACCCAAGGGAGGAGACCAATCAGATTTGGGAGTGAAAGGCTGGGGTTCTGTGTCAGACTTATCCCCATAATGTATAGCCAATTTGACCCTTCTGTGGTATTGTTGGATATCGTATCTACATTGTAACAGGAAATTTTTATTATAACCTTTTGTGGGAATGAAATTAAGGCCCCTACTTAAAAGGGTCCGCTGAGCAGTGGAAGGCTGAAAGTGTTTAGATAAATTGATAACACCACTACTCACCCCCTCCCTATTCGCTGGGCTTATGGGGACACCACATTTACATAGTCACTCCAGTACTCCAACATACACTTCGCTGTCATATCAGTCCAGTGGATATTGTCCTTCTCTGTGTGGAACATTGAAGCAGGAAGAGTAGGTATGTGATTGTCCAGACCTGTAATAAAAGTGTTCAAGTGCAGCAGTGTTTCCTGCTCATTCCGGGGCAGAGCTAAGGAGAATAGTGATGGGTCGTTCGCGAACGAAATGGCTCTTAGAGCCGGCTCTTTGACGTGAACGACGAGAGCCGACTCCTTATCGCGAGCCGTCACGTGGGTTTTTTTTTCTTTTCTTTCTCTCACCCTCTCTCTCGCACTTTTTTTCCGCTTCACTCTGCATGCGAGCCTTGTGCTTTACGCTGGGCAGAGGGGGGAGGGGCGGTAGTTACACTCAGTAGCACAGGAACAGAGCCAGAGGGAGAGAGAGAGAAAGAGAGCCAGGGACAACAACGTGACATTAGAAAGGTATAGTAATCATCCACAACTATTTTCGGTTGCAGATGATAAAGGATTCAGAAAGTTTATTCATGCAGGCCCATATGACAGAGAATGTGCATGTTCTTTTTGTTTTCATATTATAATTTATATTTAATTGTGTTGTGTTTTGCAGTGTGTTGTTTTCACTTTAAATTTGTAAAAGGAAACAGCTGAAAATTTAAATAGTTAAAAGTTGAAATGTGAATAGTTGATTTTTGTATTATATGATTTATTTATTACATTTTATGTGGCGTGAATAAACAAAAGTATATTTACAGTGGTCCCTAGAGACAAAGCACATACAAACTTCAAATCACGTACGAACTCTGAAGCATGTACAAACTCCAAAACACGTAAAAACACGTACAAACTCCGAAGCACGTAAAAACTCAAAACACTTACAAAAGACAACAGAAGTGCTCCAGGATGCTGGGCGCAGTGTTGAGCTTTTGTTATCTTGTGGCTACACAAGCCAGCAAGTACCAACGACCGGATTTGGTGTGTGATAGTAACAGGTAGATGAACTTTTTTTTTTTAATTATTTGAATATATTTGAGTGCCTGTGTATAAATACACAAACAATACACACATGCTTTCAATTGTGTAATTTAAGTGATCTAGTAGCTCTGCTTTGGAAGTTCAGTTCATGCTAGAAATGTGTTTTGGAGTTTGTACGTGTTCTCTAGGGGCCACCGCATATATTTATATATAAACATATATAAATAAAACCACTTTTTTTACATTAGTAATTCCTTTTGTGCATAATTTTATATTATTGTTAATAATAAATTAATTAAAGCAACAAAACAACCTGAAGAGCCGGTTCGGAGCCGAAAGAGCCGGCTCTTTTTAGTGAGCCGAGCCGAAAGAGCCGGATCTCTAAAAAGAGCCGGAAATCCCATCACTAGCAGTGTACTCCCCAGTGTACGAGGATACTGCCACTTGCTGACTGAGCGAATGAACCCTATTGTAAACTGAATTAGCGTAATTACAAACGTGTGTTAAATTTGATTTAGTGATAATCGAGTGTGTTTATGCTTTTCTGTGTGAAGAGGATTGTTGGAAAAGTGATGATAATGTCCTCTATCACTGTCAATTGCCAGTAAACACTTCATCTGGCTGCTGAATCTTCGCGTGACATATTATAAAGTCTGTATTATTAACTCTGTCATTAGGCACCATTCTTCTTATTTTATGGCGCTGTTGTTAGGGCTGGGCCATATTATACCGTTCACGGTAATACCGGTATAATGTTAGGCAACGATAGGAAAATGAAATATCGCGATAGAATATGAGTAAAACGCGCATGCGCAGTGCCTTTGTTTTCATACACACATGGCCGATTGTTGAGTGAAACAGATGAACCAGAATTGGTTTGTAAAAATGGTGCAACTTCAGTGATGTGGAACTGGTTTGATGTTTGTCCGTCAGATACACGACAAAGCACATTTTTTTGCAGAACATGCAAGCGGCCGTTGTTATTGTCATATTTGTCGGACTAAGATGCTCTTAAATCTGGGAGTAATCTGGGTCCTAAACTCCGTAACTTCAGGTCAAACGAACACTGCAGCATCACTGAGAGTTAAAAACTGTCTCAATTCTTTCATCTTTAATAAAACGATCAGCATTGCTGCTTAACCAGGTGAAACTATGAAGTTTAACTTCCAGACATCCATGAAAACAAAATTTATTACATTTAACGGAGTTAGAAGTTAGCAGGAAGCTAGCGGAAGTTAGCTCGCTAGTTTCGCTAGTTACCTAAGCATGATATAGCATGTTCTGACAGAGATTTCTGGAAAAATTCAAACGTACAGCTCTGCTATCACGTCCAACATAAATGAAGACAGGAAACTAAACAGCAGTGATGTTTGTAGGGTTACTGAAGTTGGGCTAGCTGGTATATAATGATGTGCTACCTGATCGCTAGCGACACAGCTATGTTAGCATAACATAAACAGTGAAGCTGGAGGACGAACACTAACGTTAACTTTTATAAGTGGAAAAGTGTTAAAGTTCCTGATAGTTAGAGACAAATGCAATCGCATGGCAGGATGCTGTAAACGGACCAAACTTCAGTCAGGAGAACAACTTAGAATCCATCTACAATACAAGGTTAGTCATTAATATACTGCAACAACATGGGAATAGAGCAGAATTCATTCATTAATAAATCAATGGTACAGAAGTGGAGGAAGCAAGAAGAATGAGTTTAATAAAGTTTGATTTATCTGACTGCTTTGTTTCGCTTAATGTGCCTTATAATCCTGTGCACCTTATGGTCCGAAAAATACGTAATGCACACTGCAGTTTAATGTTGCAAAGCACCTCTTTATAACTTCAGTGGATATTATACATGGTTATGCTCAGGATATGTCAGCCCATTTCTACTGGAAATGCCTTTTGGTTAAACTTTCAGCAAGGAATTTGCATGTTACGTTTTTATAAAGCTTTAATGTACATAAAAACCAGCTTCTTGTTTAAGTGAAAATAAATGGAAGGTTGCCTTTTTGTGCTAGTAATGTTGTGGAGTTGTATTTTGTCTCGCATCAATTATATCGTCGGTTATATCGTTATCGCAAATTTTCAAATATATATCGTGATAAATATTTTTGGCCATATCGCCCTGCCCTAGCTGTTGTTCAATCGGGGAACACTCTCTGTTGAGGAGAAAAGCAAAAATTTGTTGCGGATACAGATTATCCATTGTTTAAATGTCCCGGTAGTCGAAAAGGAGGCAGAGCTGTTGAGAAATGCTAGGAGCTAACTGGGCGCTAACCGTATCATTCAAATATATTGAATGTCGCAATATAAAACAACCTGAAGAGCCGGTTCGGAGCCAAAAGAGCCGGAAATCCAATCACTACTAAACAAGGGGGAGGGTGCATCCAACCTCCTCGGCTGTAATTGGTCCAGCACAGAGTCGATCATGACCAATTGGCCAATCCAACACCTTTCATTATTTATACCCTTCCAAAAAAAAAAAAAAAATCGATCGGCCCATAAAAACAAAAAATTGCCAGCGGCCCACCGGGCAAGTGCCCGGTATGACCGATGGCAAGTCCAGCTATGGAAGGGGAGGCAGGAGGAGGAGAGACCCGAGGCAGCCGCCGGTCCGAGTATCAGGTGAACTGAACTTCAGGTAAGAAGTTTTGACCTGCAGTCCATCTGGGTCAGATATAAACCAAGTTTAGATGGAGTTTATTTTCATTGTGCTGACTTTTTACAGTCAGTTACAATAACTCGTACTGCGTGAGCTAGCATGACGGAGTTTCTATACAGCTGTTCGGTTGCTATGATGTTACTGATAGTGAACTTTATTTTATTCATAAGGTTAGTTAGTAGAGTTGCCAACAGCTCCTTAAAAATGGAATGGTCCCTCATTTAGAGAAAATATTACGTTCTTCGTATTGAGCTGAGAAGAGATGCAGTTTGTCCCGGACTTTAGCTAGAATGGAAAAAGACACAAAGCTGGAGTTATTCTGTCTTTACGCTGCACAGCTGCCTCTTCTCTTATCTCCCCCCCTTCTGTTGCTACTTAAATCATGAAACTGATCAATGATCAGCTGATCGGCTTTTCTCTCTTGTTTGTTTATCGCCGACTTTGCGCCAGAGACAGGAAACTAGCGGATGTCGTGCTAAACAACAGCAGCACGTTTAAGCTTGATCAGCTGTTGTTAGAATTTATTTAATATTAATTTCTAGTATCAGCTGATGTTTGCTGGAGCCACAGCTGTAAAGCTGCTGGTCATGATATCGGTTTGGATATGTGGTGAGACGGAAACATGAGGATGAAACCAGGAGATGTCCTTACTGGATCATCAGAGCTAAACAGGTGATGGAGAAACAGGTTTACCTTTTAGGTGACATGAATGAGTTGAAGGGAAGTTATGAACTGTTTCTGAGAGACAAATAACACCAAGATCCTTTTCTAAGTAGCTGACAGCTGGTAACTGTGCAGGGGCGGGTCTAGCAAAGTGTTGCCAGGGGGCCAGGTAGGGCATTAACAGGGAAAGGGGGGCACAAAGAAATGCTTTTCTTTCTTATTCTCATTTCAAATATTTAGCTTTTATTAAATAATTATCTGAATCTTGCGAACAAAGTTTTTATCTAACGTAAAATGTATAGAAATCATAAATATACCAAAAAGACAGTGTACATCACTGTCACAACAGCATTTGTTTTCATTCAAAGGCTTTATGGCTTTAATACCTGGTGGGCCGGTCTGTAGTGAAAATGCCCAATTTTTTGTCCCAGTCCAGCCCTGCAGGTTATACTGGCAGTGTCACCATGCCAGCTGACTGTATTTCATCATCAGCCAGTGTTGTTCCTGACTTCAACCTTTACTTCTTTCTGATATTTTTATATTTGAAAATTTTTAGTTTCAGAAAATGTATTTAAATTTTTGTTATATTTAAACCTGTCATGCATGAATTATGACAACCTCAATCAAGATTTTTTTCTTAAGTATTTTTATTCATCTTTAGGCATGAAAAAAAGACTACATTTTTTAAAATGTACTTTTCGAAGAGTTTTTTACATGTCCACTTTGGTGGACAACGTGTTTTAATTTATGAAATTGACAAACGAGTGCACATCAGTGTCTAATGTAGTGGTTTATGTGCAAGTATACCATCAACACTGATACAAATACAAAAAAACAGCCTTTGAATAGCTGTCCACTGTAGTGACCACAATGAGTGAAAGGGTTAAAATGCTATTGATTGTATTTTAATGATGCAAGCCTTTAATCTCACTTCACTTTATTTTGTGACTATTTTAAGAATAATATAAAATATGCATTTCTGTTATTATTACTTTTCTATAATTTTACCAATTTAGGGGAAATAATGACAAAAGATACATGACTATTATAAAACAGACTGTGAAATTACTGCAAATTACTGTAAATATACCTACCAATTGACAGTCTATTAATACTTTCTGATGTTACATAGCCATAACAACACAAAATTACACAACATAGAAGTTGATTAACAAGCAAATCTATGTAAAATTACAAAAACATCTGCAAATAAATCATCTTTATTTACAGGTGCAATTTTTCACGTTATTGTACATTCGACATGTTAATTCACATCTTTTTTGTAATTCAATGATATTTCATGTATTTAAAAATAACAGGAAATTTCTGAAAAAATATATTTTAAAAAGTTCTGGTAAATTACAGATTTTGTTTACAGTGTAGAATGCCTGTTGAAACATGTCTGGTAAAACACGATGCACAGTAATATGTGTGTTAATGCAGTTTGAAACCTGCTAATGCGCTCTAGTGTAATAGCAAATTTCTTCAAGAGAAGGACAGAAAGCTTCCTGCCTCTGTGAACTACATAATAAACATGTATTTCTTTTGAGTTTTTATATTTATATATATAATTATTATAATTATTATAAACTGTTTGGTGCTGAATATGTAAATATATCTGATTCATTATGTGACTCTGACTCATTATCGATTACTTAGATTAAATATGTCAGAAAGGGAGGTAAGGCTTGCTAACACAGTGGTATAAAAACTATTGTAGATCAGTGAATTTATTAACTGCTAATTAGTGAAAAACTGAGGTTTGTCTCTGTCTTTCTGTCCATATTCACACATCTGAGTTTCCCATTGTGACAGTTTTTAAAGTTGTGGATAGAAGTGGGGGGCTGGCCTTATGCCATGTGTATTGTGGCTGTGAAAGTTATTCATATGAGTTGATTTATTTGGCGTGAGAGGTGGAGATGTTATTGGAATGGATGTGTGCTTTAGCTCAAACCTAAACCCCCCAAACTTGACTCTTTTTTTTAAAACACTAACTTTCTATGATCAGTATTTAGAGATGAACCACACACACCTCAATAACACTCTTATTTTAATGAAACAGAGCAGAAATAAAGTGATCTCAGTAATCTGCATACAGGAAGTTACTTTTTTTTTTTATCACAGATTTTATTGAATCTGTAACAATAAAAGTGAAATGCCTGTCCAAATGTTGCTTTAACAGGACTGTGTGAGTGTGTTAGATTATTTTCTAACTGTTACAATGTTCGTAACCCTTCTGAAGCTATGGCCATCATGTAGAGACTTCCAGGTTGCTTCACTCACTCAGGATCTTCCTAAACAAAATGGACTATTGAATCATACCCTTGACATCAGTACAAACCTTCCCGATGAGTTTATCGGCTCAGCCACTGGTTTCAGGTCATAATGAAGAAAAGATTAGGTCGGTATCAACTGTTTATATACCTATCACAAAAGTTCGCAAAATCAATACATAGAAAATATATAATATATGTTTTAAAAATCAAATGATGTCCAAACAGTCATCAGACAGAAGTAATACTCATTCTCATTTGTTTTTTTTTGTTTGTTTGTTTTTTGTTTTGGGGGGTTTTAGTGGAATTTCTGCCAGATTATCGTACTCTGACTGTAATTGTGTCTTCATGGAAGGACGCCAGAATGCAGAAAAGACTCCTGGGAGTTTTCAGGAGTGCAGTTCAGCTGAACTGAACATCTGTCCCAATCAGGATGTAGTCCTAGAAGGAACAGTTCACAGCTTTGAGTTAAAAAATCTCTCTTAGAAATGTCAAGATTTCTAATTAGATCTCATGTCATAAACAAAAGCACTAAGCTCACAAACATGCTTAAACAAACTTATCAAACACATTATCAGTATCTCTGACCTTCAGCACATCAAGCTGGGTGTTCATAAGCTTCATCTTTCCAATTGTGGGCAGTGGGTATCCCTTAGCAAGTTGGGCTGTAAAGTAAGATTCATAATTTTAGATCAACTTTCACAGTTTTATAAGTGGCCTATTGTTAATAGGAAGTACTTGTATTAGACGGCTCATGTTTTGGAATCTATGGATCTACTGCCATCTACTGAAATACAACATTAAAATACACTTTAGGAGGAAAATCAGTGAGTTTACAAATCCAATCCAGTCATGGAGATGTTCAAGTTACAATCACACATTTCTGCAACTCCACCTAGAAGTAAAAACTTGACCAGATTTTAATTAGGCTTAATCTTTCTTTCAAGGTTTTCTCATAGGGCAGAGTTGCATGTCTCTTTCACTGCATCAGAACAGGGACGGTGACTCTACAGTTTCACTTTGAGGAAGAAGAATCAGTTGCAGGAATCCAGAGTAAGGTGATTGCTGAGGAAAGTTTGTGATTCGAGCACAAAAACCTTTGTGGCTGTTTGATGAGGTGAGAGTGGGCGAACTGTGGAATATGCTAAAGTAAGTTCACTGGTGAATTTCATTCATTGTGAAATGAGTGTGGTAGTCCCTAAATGGCAGCGACATGTTGGCTCATTGGGAAGACTGCACTATCCAACTTCCCTGCTTACTTATCCCAAACAATCTCCAAGCTACCCAGCGCCTCCCGTCTCTCTGTCGCACAGAGACAGAGAAAGAATAGAAGAATACGAGAAGCACAGATAAGCAACGTGGCCACAGCATCTTGCTGATGAACATCATTTACAGCAGCACTAAACCACGTAAGAAGGACCTCTTCTTAAAAAACAAACACATCTCTGCTACGTTGTGCCTACCAGTACCCACACAGTGGATATACATCAGCAGTACATTTCTGGAGGGCTGTTTTACTCAATGCACTGATAATAACGATCCAATGTTTTCAACTACACACCCTGGCAGAGCTTTTGGGTCTGCACCGCAGCTTTTTATGGTCTGTTCTACTGCTGTCCCAAACTGGCTCGACATGAAGATGTGGATTTTGCTAGTTGGATAGGCCCAAGAGATTTTTCAAGTAAAAAGTAATGACAACGATTTGCAGGAGACATCATTAACTGTGAAGTCAGGAGTGGTTATTCCACGTTACAGTCATTGCCCAGTGTCAGTATTAAACTCGAGTATTTAAACATTCGTCTGCAAAACTCATTGTATGCTCTGTGTAGGTCCTTCAAGTTGTTTGTATAATATTCCCCAGGACTTTGGAAGCGTTGAGAAAATACAAATGGAAATCCTTTTTGGAACTTTTGGTGAAAAATCCTCTTTAGAGTTCAAAGTGAGGATGAACTCACCATTAACAGCAGGTATCACCACCAATTTGAGGACCCCTTGAAAGACATTTTCCAGTGGTCCTACCTGTAGGTTAGATGTAGGGTTAGTTCGAGTTGCTGATGGTTCAGACTGTTATTGTATAGAAACGCACTTCTTACCTGAAAGTCTCCCACATAACTTTTGTCCAGGGTCAGATCCATTCTGTGCAAATTAGACTAAATTAGAACGTGATGTTCATCTTAACAAAGACCTCTCGGCCCTATTTTTCTTTGCCAGTTAACTCACTTGTTGAGGGTGACAGCTGCAGCCAATTTCATTTCACTGACAAACATACGGGCACTCACGCTGACCTCCTGTCAAGGCAATGGTGGTTCATTTCAGATGGTTTTCTAAAACCACAAAGACAATTTAAAAATCATATCAGCTGGGTAACTTACCAAGTTCAGGACAAAAAGAGGCGACAGAGTAGAGTTGGGCTGGATGGCAAAGGCCGTCACTGTGGTGGTGGCCTGGACTGTTGCGTTGTTGGGCTCAAAGGTCAGTGTGGGGGTTTTCTCCATCTTCACCAGTAGCTTCATCATCAGACCTGGGAACTGCTTAGCAATCTGGCAAAGAAAGAAGAAATTCAGATGACAAGCTACCAAACATTTATACTTTAAATATACCAAATTGTGTTGTCACCTGTGGGATAAAGGCTCCAAACGTTTTGGTGTTGAGTCGGATTGGAGAGCTTTTTGGTATCTGGCACGACAAAGTGAGAAAGGTTAGAGATCAGTTTGATGCCCTGAAAAGAAGGTATGAGACTCAGGAGGCAGCAGTTTACCATGTCATCAGTGATGGACAGGCTGAGGACTCCAGCATTGTTGTAGACGAAGGCTGCAGAGTTGACAGTAAAGGCAGACATGCCGATGTACAACATGTTGTTGTTCTGGGGTGGCAGGTAAAAGGCCGCTGGTGAGAACGGAGGCTCCTGATGTTTCCCGATGTTGTAAAATTCCCCCTGAGAAAGAAGACCCAGAAAACAATGCTCCAGATTTTTTAAAAACAATAAAATGATATCTTTGGATTCCTGTAAAAATGTAGTGTTGCATAATTCTCTACCTTCAAGCTCAGATCTATCGAGGACTTTAAAACAGTCGGGGACGATACCATGGAATATTCAATCTCTGCATACTTGTCCACCTTGGCTAAGACTGCATAGAGACAGAAGCTCACTCATGTGTTCATCACCAGTGAAACAGCTGATTGACTAACTAAACAGGATACTTTACCATTGAGAGTTTTCAGCTGAGGGTTTAAATCAGATACTGCATCAGCCACCAGGGGGCAGATCTGCAACAGCAAGTAGTGAAAAGAAGAACCTTATTTTCAGGAAGAAATCTGGAGACAGTGATTTGTATCGAAGAAAGTCATCATTAAAGGCTCACAGTGGCATTTCAAAATTAAACCTTTGGTGAATGTTTCAAACAAAAGAGCAGTTGTGGAAAAAATTAATTAATCAATGTACATGACCAACAGTGAAGCTTGGCACATCTGTAGATGCACCTTTTATATTATATATTCATTCTACTTCAGAGTAAAAGATAATGTGAGACACTGTGCACTAGCAGACACTTCTGGTCAGTTGCATGAGCTGGATTTCTGCTGCAAGTAGCTGATTTGCTCTCACCTGTTTCTGGAGTGCATTGCGCAGAGCCTTATCAATAAATGTTGTGAAGAGATTGTACAGCCAGCTAACAAAAGACAAACAAAAACAATAACAGCAGGATTTAGAGAAATTCTGCCATTTGTCAAGAAAATGAAGTAAAATAGTAAAACCCTTCTCCCTCACAGCTGGGTTTCTCACCTCGCTCCACCATGAAACTTGACCTTTGCACTTCCAACAGTGGCTGAGCAGCTGTCACTGCTGACCGCTGGTCGGCCTGTCTCGTCACTCTTGATGGAGATGGTCGTAGCGATACTGAGACCATTCACATCCAAATCAAAAGACCCGCTGTCCTTTCTAGTAAAATAAAAAGGATATCAGATATTATATTTTTAAGCAACCAAATTATTTTCCCTATAGAAGAGATGTTACCTCACTCACATTATTCGCAGGTACTTGACCCTCCAGTTTCCATTCAGACTGATGAAGGCATCACCTATAGACAGTGTGACTCCAGTCCCTGGCACCAGATCCACTGAAGACTTTGGTAAGCCCACATTAACTATGTGCATACTGGAGGAATTAATGTTTTTTTGTTAAAGAAGGAAAAGGACAAAATAACAGTTTGCTACAGAATCTAAACACATGCAAAAGAAAAAAAATCTGGTGGCTTACTTTGACAAACTATACTGAACCTTTCCAATCGGAGACACCTTCTCTGTCCCAGAAAAGTCTGGAATTTTGATTGATCCGAGTTTCTGCTGGATGACAGCCATGCCCAGTTGCCTGCCTAAGAAAAACCAAAGAAAAAAGAATCTGATGAACAAATCCTGGAGAAATCAGTGCTTTTCTAAAAATGAAGCATTTTTACACAAACCTTACCATATTCAATGCCCTTTTCTGTCAGCCTGACCTTTACTCCAGGATTCGTGCTTAAGGTTGTGGGGATGAGAGCCACCAGACCCAACCAACAGCACAGGAACATCTCAGCAGCTGGAAAGGAAGGACAAGAACATCAGCAAAATTCCTGTTTATGCAAGAGCAACAGAAGACAGAGCAGTACTGTGAAGAAAGATTGGAAAGAAAGAAATTAAAGAAGATGTACAAATACAACATTACTGAAATACTATGCAGTGGAGGAGAAGTATAAAGCAGTTTATTTCATGCTTCATTGAAAGAGCTAACAGTCATTGCTTCACATGAAACCACATGTCCCCTGAGAGGTCAGCAGGGTGAGCTTGAGCTATATCAACCTAGGCTGATTGTCAGGGCATAAAGATGGTCCACCATCTTTACCAGCACTGCGTGTTTCAAGCTAGATGTGCATACAGCTTTAAACCAGAGCAGTTACATGCTTTTTGTCTACAGCGTGTCATTCTCCCCACTAAACCAAAATAAAGCTAACCATTTCTAACTCATACTTCACTTTTGCTGCTGACTTTGCTTGAACTTTAGTACACTGCATGTGTGGATGGCAGATCTGGACTCTGTGCAAGTCTAAAATATGATAATGTGATGTAAAGTGTGACTGTCTGAAGAATGTGGGTTGTTTTTGTTGTTTTATTGAAGATCATTCGGTTTTTACAGCCCACACTAGAAACCAAAACCTTTCTTTATACCCAGTGAAAAAAAAAGCATCCTCAATGTTGTCAGTTTGGCTCAAGTATGTTTCATGTTTCATCTGAATGCAGATCTCAGTGTTTTCAACACTCAGAGATGGTGCACTCAATACAAACCACATCTGTCTTAACCTGAGTTGCAACACTACAAGTCAAACCTTATAACAACAACCAAAGCACACTGAGAGACTAAATATAACTTTTTTGCAGTAGAGTAGCCACGTACCCTTTCAGATTTTACCCTTTGAGAGATCTGTGTTAACTGCCTGCACCATCTGTGTTGAGATTAAGCATTACAACTCAGAAAACATTGCTGCCATATACATTTAACCCACACTCACTCTTACCTGAAGCAACAGTTCGTCCGGAAGACGTAGCTTGCCCTTTCTCAGACGATGTGCCAGCGTAGCCAAAGAGTCAGACTGAAAGAGGAAGAGAATCACATGCGCTCTAATTCACTTACTTAATCAGGAACTGAGCTTCTCAAAGAAACTCACCCAGCAACAATAAGCAAACATGCCGTTTACAATGTCCCTTTATTGAATTTCATTCCACTCCCTTATCATTTCTTCACAAAAGACTAACAGTGTAGAAATTAAAGATTATCAGAGATTTTAAAGACAGACTAAGTCAACTACTGTAACGCTTGGTATTGTTTGAAGAACTTTATGTCCTTGAAAGTTTGTCCTCTTGTTTTGCAGGTATGTCTGTGTTTTAGTTCCTTGCATGAATTTACAGTAAGTACCACACAAGAACCAGGCACAACTCAACTTCCCACTTCCTCATCTCATGTTTTTCAAAGAATTATTGAATGTGTTCAGCTGCCAGGCCGGCTTTTTAAAGAGACAAAGGCTGCTTTCCACTCCATCCTTGTGGACTCAGTATCAGTTATCAGTCCCTTGAGTGAATTTCAAGCATTCAAATAGACTCAAAGATGAACTTGGTGGATTTTGGACTCTTTATTAAAGTCAGTGGGATCTCACACAACACAATTTTGGCTATAACTAAAGTATTAATGTGCTTATTGTGACTGCCATAACCTTTTAACTCTCCATGCTATCAAAAAATACTCTTCAAATTGCTGCTCTGAGTAGATAACCACATGTGTTTTTACTGTACTTTTACTGTAAATGCACATTTCGACTTTCTAAAAAAAAAAAAAAAACAGAAGAAGAGACCAGGAAATGGTTCCTCAGTGAAAATCCAGTGTGATAACCACACAACCAAAAAGTTTACTATATCATATTGTTTGGTCATGACGTGCATCAATATTTTCTTTGTCATTTAAAAACCACTGAAATTGCTTCCTGCTTTTTGAATTGCTGTTTATGTTTAAAATACAAAGTCATCACACAGCACCTGGTCAGTAACTGCGGTTATTGTCTGAAAACAGGAAGCCTTTCACTGAAAACTGACACAATTGTGTAAAACCTTTACAGTGGGAAGAAAACACTCTGCTTGCTGCTGATTGGTGGAGGTACAAAAAAGCAAGGTGGCATCCAGTCAGACCTGTTTTGGTCCACACAAACCAGCGGCTAGTATTATACACAATGATTCGTACGCTATTCAGTGTTTACTGCTGTTTTATGGAGCATCAAAGCAACGTGGACATCGCTTACAATCTGAACAGTACTGAACTTTTACACAGTGAGAAATCTGAGGCAGCATGAAGAGGTAAAAAATAGCAGCGGGCCATGGGGTTAAAGTCTGAGAGAATCGAATTATTGTGCTGACAGGAGAAAAAGCATGTTGGGTGGATTATTAGTTTACAGCATTCCTCCTAAAGTGCCTACAACTGCAACACACGAAGTAAAGACATAGAAGGAAATACAGTCACATGAAGAGCTTGTGACACACATTCTGAAGGAATTGTTGTCATTTTTCTTAAAGTTCACCACCTACAGCTGGATAGCAGACGGCCTCCCCTCCCCGAGCCTGGTTCTGCAGGAGGTTTCTTCCTGTTAAAAGGGAATTTTTCCTTCCCACTGTCACCAAAGCGCTTGCTCATATGATTTTGAGGTTTTTCTCTGTATGCACTAATGTAAGTTCTAGCTTACAATATAAAGCGCCTAGAAGTGACTGTGATTTGTGATTTGGCCCTGTATAAATTAAACTGAATTGAATTGATTTTAAACCGCTGCTTGTAGACAAAAACATTTCCTTTATTCCAACCTGAAACTTTATGTCATCAGCAAATACTTGGATGATTAGACAATGAATATGAATTTAATTCAGATCTAAATTGCTGGGCAAACTCTGTGTTAGACCCGTATTGTGTTTCTCGTGTATTGTTTTGTGAAGACATCTGCATTTAAATGGAGTGGCTATAATTAGTGTGGCAACACTACAGCTTGCAGAGGACCAGCTCCAACCTGAGGACCACCCCTATATATGGAACCAACATGGCTCATTTGCTTCTCTTTGATTCAATCAGCCACAGCAGAGATAATTGAGACTTGTAGTTGTTCTGTGTCTAGCAAGAGAGAACAAGTAAGCAGCACTGTTCTGCCTTTTTTTTTCTGTAACTGTTTTCACGGACCAGGGAGGCAAGCCCATGTTTTCTGGTTTGTTATTTTCAGGCAGGTCATCTGATCTGGTATTGATGCACAGCTCTGTTTGTTGGTTGTTCTGACTTTGGCTCACCCTGAGGATTCTCTACTTCTGAATTTGTGAATCTGCTGAATAATAAATACGACACTTTTTTTCCCTCTTCTCTGTGGCTTCTCGGGGAAGTGGAAGCTTTTGTTTTCATGCCATGTCTTGTCGTTGTGCTAAAATGTGATTTCCCCTGTTTCCTCCTTTATAAAGGGCGGGCCTATAATCTGTAAAATATGCATCAGACATAGCTCAACAAATCATATCAAGTCATTTTTATCCATAAACAGCATTCCTATCATAAATTTATATATAACCCCTTAATGTAATATATTTACCAATTTATCAAAGACGTTACACATAATTATTACACAAAACATTGGAAATCACTTTTTTGCATAACATCGGCCGCTAGACGGGATGTTTCACACGGTTGCTCAATATGCAACAGACTATAGTTAAAACCACAAACCCTCAATGAAACTGTGTATATGACGCCTTAGAAGGGTTCAAGCAAGCAGCTTAGATTAGTACGCACTGCTAGCATAAAAAAGCATCAGTTTTTATAACTGTAGTGAAACAACTCGTTATTACTACAGGAGACAGTTTAACTGCTCTAAATGCTTTTGGCACAGTCACAGCTGCTCTGCAGAAATTGCTCCTGTCACTGGTTTGTGTGCAGAATTTCACTGTTATTCCTGAACTCAAAGGTGAGGTGACAAAAAAAAATCAAACTTCTAGTAACTGCTTTTGTCCACTTGGTGGTAGCAGAAACTTGTTTTACACACCTTTAAGTTGTTGCCTTTGGGAGCGTTTGCCACCTGCCACCTATGCCACCTATTTTTGCTCCCTACCAACTTCCTGAGGAAATATTTATCTGCTAAATGCACTACGTTCACAAGCTAGACACACAACCGTTTCTTTCTACTGTTTGATGTTTAGTGTAAGTACCATTCAGTGGCTTTTAAGACTTTTTAGACTAAAAACATCAGGATAGACTGAAGCTAAAGTGAAACCTCACTATAAAAACAGAAAAGGAATGTAGAGTTGTTCCGCTATGTTCAACATGAGCTACTAGATAATCTCTGAGATAAAAACAAATAACACATTTTCATTAGTGGCATGATGTCTTTAAAATGGATTCAAAACTTTGCTTCATCTTGATTTTTTTCCTAATTCCTAAACTGACCCTGATACAATGTTTCTCCTTTTCTGAGAGGCCATTGGACAGTCAGTGTAGAACATCCCTTCATACAGGTGTGGTGTAATTTAGAGTGCTTTAAGTTCTCAAAACAGGTGTAAGGTAACAGAAGACTGATGCACTCAAGAAATATGGAGCTAATCAAATCCATCCATCTTCTTTAACTCAGGGTCACAGGAAGCTGGAACCTATCCCTGCTGCCATATGGTGGGAGACAGGTTGCCAGTTTGTGAAAGGGCTTAAAGACAGACAACCAGTCACACCTACGGACAGTTAAAGTTAGCACTTAACTTGCACTCAGGACCTTCTCGCTGTGAGGCGACAGTGCTAACCACTGTGCCAAGTACTCTCCTGAAATAGCAAGATGATTGAAAACATATTACCTGAAGATACAAGGAGCAGTGGCAGTGAAGACAGGTGAATTTAAATACCTGGGATCGACCGTCCAAAGCAACAGACAGAAGAGAGTGCAGGCAGGGTGAAGTGGGTGGGAGAGGAGTGTCAAGGGTGATTTGTTACAGAAGGGTAGCGAGAAGAGTGAAGGTGAAGGTTTACAAGATGGTAGTGAGAGCTGCTCTGATGTGTGGTTTGGAGACGGCAGCACTGACAAAGAGACAGGAGGTGGATCTGGAGGTGGCAGACCTGAAGGTTTCACTGGGAGTGACCAGAAATTATTATATTAGAGGGACAGCTCAGGCTGAGTGGCCTGGACATGTGCAGAGGGACAGTGGATGTACTGAGCCAATGATGGTGACTATAGAGCTGCCAGGCAGGAGGAAATTGGAAGGCCAGAGTAGGGATTGATGAGTGTGACATGTAGATGGGTTGGTGTGATGGAGGATGTTAGGTATAGAGTGAAATGGAGGCAGATTATCTGCTGTGGTGACCCTCAAAGGCAGCAGCTAATAGAAAAGCCCATAAACATTGCAATCAAAAGCACAGTCATGCATGTTTTCAAGGAGAGGCTGACAGGACAGGCTTGCTATTTCAGGAGACGCTGACACTGCTGTTGCTGAGACTTCCTGAACTGGAGTGACATCTTGTGGTCACAAGTATATATAACATACACATTACTTTATATGTGGTTCTCAAAGGGGGATCCCTCAGACAACCTCGGGATTGTGATTTAATAACATTAACATTTACAATGTTTACATGCTGTTTATGGATAAACCCAGTCTTCACGTTTGGAGAACTGCTTCCGTGATTACCCATGTTGCTGCCTCTATTAATCAAGCTAATTACACAACATCTAATGTAATTGCAACACTCCAGGTCCAGTCTGCAGCTCAATGAAAGCAAACACATGAAAAACAAGCTCCGACGAGCTTTTAGTTTCACACTATCACGCACGCTGCATTCGGAGCCTGGTATGAAGTAAGTTAATTTGCAGCCAGCAGGGGTGCCTCGAGGTCTTGCTTGGGGATTTAAGAGATCACACACTTCATGCTCTGTTGTCCTTGTCCAAAAAAAAGAGAGAAAAAAGCCCTTTCAGTGTTGCAGTGTGTGACGAATCAACACTGGCACATGGACAATAAGGTCTTTTGTTTCATGGAGGATGAAAAGTAGACAAAATGTTTCTGTCAAACTCAGTAATTCTCTTTAGTTTTTGTGACATGAATTAGCCTAATTACTGGATGAAAGATTAATGGGTAAGTTGATTGAATGCTGGCTGAACGCCTGTAGCAACTGTTGCTGAGGCTCTTATTATTTAAACCTGCTCTGTGACTCAAACCGAGTGAGTGATGCCTGCACAGCACCCAGAGGTAAGCCCACATAAATGCTTCTCCTTGCCGTTGCTGATTTGACATCTCTGTGTAGGCACGCAGAGACTGCGCCTGACTGGCGTTCGCCTCAGTTCCCCATCTTAGTTAAACCTGTTAGGGTGTGACTGGAACACCTGCAGGTGTGTGCAAAGCCTTTAATCCCACCCCTTTCCCATCACTCAGAGCTTCTCCTCACAGCGTGTCTCGATTTGGATACTTTAAGTACACTTTCAATTAGTTCACCACATCCACTGGATACATACTTGCGTAGTGAATTTTGACAGTGTTGTGTTTTTTCAAAATGAAGTTGTAAACTACCGAAAATGCTGAAAATTTGCTACGGCTGAATGCAGTTGTGTCTCTGATAACACAAAAACGTTTTTCTAACGTGATGACAACGGTACGTTAGAAAAACGTACTAAATAACCAAACACTGGTTTCTCAAATTGAGGAGTCTGAGAACCTACTTTGAGTCCAAAAGTGTATTTATATAGTATCATATGCTGCTGTACAAAGTCCTCTACAGATACCTGGATGTTGTACTTCTGGTACAGCTGAATATGGACTGAAAGTGGAATACACACATTTTTCACTTTCAGAACATCATCAAAACTTTGTTTTTAGTAGACAGCCTAACTTGTTGGACGGTTTTCTGGGCATTTTTGCTGTATCTCATCTTCTGCCTATCTGTTTAAGATTTTGATTTTTGTTTTTCATCTAATAAAACCAGTCCAAATTTCAGCACTATTCCTAATTCTCATGTGCTACAAGAGACAATAAAACAAGGAGATGGTTACTTCAGATTAGCTTAGCGAGAGGTTAAATGATCTTAGCTACATCCAGTGTCAACAACTGCAACTTTATAAGCACTTCTGAAATAGTTAACATCTTATTGCCAGTATGTTTCATCTGTCCAGAACACCAAAGTGTAAACATGGCTGTTATTCACTTAGATTTGTGAGCCTTTTAGAATTTTCTGTATTTCTGCATGAACTTGACCTTATTTGATTGTCATAGAAGTCCTAAAAGTAGGAAAAGAGCAGTCATTTAAACAAAAATAGACATGGTTTGGTATGTAATGGGGAAAAGGATTCCATATTACATAATCTGAGAGTGGAAAACTTTTCTTTTTGGTATGTTTCAGCTGTTCCTGAATAGGTTTGCAATACTTTTTTTTTTAACCTCACATTTGTGCAGAAATGGCCAACATTTCCTGTAAACACCTTCAAATGCTACTGCTTTCCAGGGTGAGGGATCCCTGGTTTCCTGAGACACAGGTAGAAGGTAGGTCCTGTTACCTTCTTGCGAGGAAACAAAGCTAGGACAGCTGTCTGTTGACTCCAGGGCTGTTTTAGAAAGCATCCCCTTGCTTCATTGCATCCTGTATTGAAGATGTGGATTTACTAATCATCAATTTGCACCAATAAACACATTAAAACACTGCATGTAAACAATAAGATGTTAAACACATGCCTTATATGAAGATAATATTGGAAAGAAGCATGCTTTTATTAAAGTGAATTTGAATTTGTTGGTCTGATATGTAAAACAACAGCTGAGGTGATGCAAATAGACGAGGCGTGTGTTTATTATTCATCCACTCTCATGTTATCCGACTATGGAACAAGATGAGCTGTGTGAGTCTGTGTGTCTGGCTCAAAAGACTCCACGCTGATGGTTTTTAGTCCAGGACGAGAGCAGACAGCAGGTCGGTTTATTCAGTCAGACATTGGGTCTGAAAGCCCTCTTAGTTGTTGGGGCCATTTGGACACATAGCTTTTCACAGCCTAATGTCTGCGGGCACTAAACGAGCAGCTAAAGCACTCACGTTGGGGGAAGATGAAACACACGGTGAAAAATGCTCTGCAGCTCAGTACAGAGGAGGTAAAAGAGTGGTTCATGGAGGAGTTCACGCAGGGTTCAGCTTGCTTTGCTCCTGCCTGCAGGCTGTCCACACTCAGACCTGCAACAGAGAGCCTGTTCCTTTTTGTCTTCAGCAGTGAGTTTAACTTGGCCTGTCAGCCTGCACAGCTATGAAGAACCGTGGAGTGACTGCGAAGTGTCGAGTCACAGTTGACTCGTCCAGTCACTGATTTTCACTGACGGGATTTTCACCTGACCTGACTGTTTTAAAACTGTATTTTATAACAGTTTTATGGCATTATTTGTAATAAATGCATTATTTTCTTGTAAAAACATCTTCTTAATCACATTTAACATTTCCTTTTTAATGCTAGATGTGAATCATCTTGGTCAGCTGGCTTTTTGCTCTGAACTTGGAGCAGCACTTCTGCCCCCTTCAGGGTAAAGGCAGCACGGCACATGAGATATACATCCAGGGCAAATCCGCTTGAATGGCAGCACCAGTTTAGACATTCTTCTGCACTGCTTGGCTCGGCTGAACGTACCACCTTTGTCACCATACTGTTAAAGTCACAACTGCTTCAGGCTTTTCTAGTATCTGATGAGAAATCCCCCTCTAATATTTCACTGTTATGGTCCTCGGAGCCTCCTGACTCTTCTGAAAACAAAGATCTTTTTCTCTCAAGCTTCAGAGATACTTTTTTCCCCCACACTGACATTTGCAGTCCAACTCAGAACAACTAATATCTTAGGATTGATGATACACTTTTCAGAGCTGTATGTATAAAAAATAACAGCAAAGTTGCCTGAGGTGAATCAAAGAAAACTCAAAGCGGGATTATAGCTCAGTCAGAGTGGAGATGAAAATAAAATCTGAATGTTGTGGGTGGATGGTTCTCAGTTAATTTGTATGGAAAGCAACAGCATTTAGAATTAATAGGATATTTTGTCCTTGCTCAGCTTATCATAATTGGCTTGGGCCTGTTTGTCTAGATTGACGGATACAAATGTTGATTGGGGGGAAAATAAGTTTGGAATATAGGCCATCCTGATGAAATAGACTTTATTAGAGTTGTGCATTGTCCATCTAAAAAAAGTGTAACCATCTGTAGCTCTAGCCATGTGTTTGTAGCCAGAGCTACAGATGACTCCTGAAAAACAAATCACATGCAGGCAATCATAGTGTTACTGTTTCGGAAAGAGGGCAGCAACAAGGACAGACTTGATGAGTGTATGTGTGGGACTGGGCCTGTTTAAAATGTGGCTGTGCAGAATGGGTGGATTGTGGGTTGCAGCTTTCTCAAATGACCAAATTAAATGAGTGAGTGACTGAGGTCATGTGTCACAGGAAAGCAAAGACAGTTTTGTGTTTTAGACCACCAGAAAGCTTAAAGGGTAAGTTAGAATTCCCAAAAGGTTGATTCTGTTCATCTGGACGTAGCGTTTTCAGGGAGAAACGTTTTGTCTCTCATCCAACTCATCCAAGTGACTTCTTCAGTCTCAGCTGACTGCAGGTTTCCCCAGCCCTATAAACAGTACCTTTGCACAATGACTGAAACCAGCCCACCGAATGAACAACGGGCTGTGAGGTCAGTTAGAATTAGGGTTAGTTTAGGCTAAAGGTTTGGAACGTAGCTGTGATGGTTAAACATCACGGAAAGAGCAGCTGGGAGCTATTCGGAGGTTTTTTCAGCCATGACGCTTTGATCACTATGACACAAGATAATTACAGAAGAAATGTGTTGCAAAAACCTGACTCTATGTGAGTGCAGATTAACTGACAGACTCACAGCAAGCAAACCTTTCCTCCCAGCACATCCGCTTAGAGGCTTGGGAACATAGACTGTATAAAAATAAAGGACAGAGCTTTCAGGTCTGAAAAGTGAAGCCAATGTGCAAGTTCCTTACATCCTTTTAAATGACCACCAGTGGTTGCAAAACAAATTTGGCTGTACTGCTTACATCGAGCTATAATATTATTCTAATATTTTTTGTTAATAATGCTCTAAAAGACAAAAACAGCTCACACACTGTTGTGCCCATCACTAAGCTGGACAAGCGGTCCAGAAATGATGCAACTGTGTCTTTTGTTACAAAAATTCTGAAAATGTGACGCTGATTGTTTTTTAATTAAAGAACTGTAGGTATTGTAAACAGCGTTTTACTGTGTAGGGCTGATAGTTGGATATGGGTTGATAGCAGATATTATTATAGAATCAGATACTTTTGCTTCATTACCTTTTTCATCACACAGACACGCATCATACAGCTCTCTCGCTAGCAGATGAACACATAAACGCACCAAACTTAGCAAGTCATCATAAAGACGAACACCCCACTAAAGCTCCTGTTTCAACAGCATTAAAGTATTAAATAGTTCAAATAAACTCGAACCTGGCTGTTTGATGCATAATCGTTAATGCAGTGGCTAGCAAGTAATAGCTAATAATAAAATGACAACATTAACGTGAGAGCTAGTCAGGACATGTGACCAGTCCTGGCCATTTCTAATGCAAATAGAGATTATTAATTATTAAATTGTTAAGTTAGTCTTAAAGTCCCAGATTTAAGCTGACAAAAGTCGTCCAGCAACTAGAAACAGTGGCAGGCTACCTTTCCAAGCTCATTTGTTAAACAATGAAAATATGTTGCCATGTTGCTAGGAGTACAGGGGGGAAAGGGCTGTAGCTGAATAAATTTGCACACACCAGTATTTTTGCTCCTTGCTAACATGAACCTCTCTTTGTGTATAGATTCCCTGGAACTTGGCCTGTTTTCCTTCCCTGTGGACACTGTGTGGACACTGTGTGGATAAGCGTGAGTGAGAGGGAATTTGGACTGGATTACTGTGTGGAGTCACTGAGTGTGTGAAGAGCAGTTTCGACCTCCCCTCCTTTGGACCTTCTCCTAGCAGCCTTGGACCCCGTTTCCTCCCCCCCAGCACTGTATATACTGTATGTATGTGTTGCATCTTCAAAAAATAAAAATGAAATAACTGAGACCCACAATGAAGTATCGTTGCAACTGGTTTACTGAACCTTCTTTTCAGTGCATGTACAGAATATCAGCATCCATTTTCTACTGCCTCCTACAGGACACACTCTTCTTCCACTTCCTTACAACATTAATGTAACACAGAACCAATACTGCCTGTCCTGGCATTACCATTGTAACGACACACTCATCCTGTTTCTTTCAGATGAATAACAGGAACTTAGGATGTAGGTATCTATGAATAATAACTATTATGCATACTCATATATTTATATAACCAACTAATTTCTTGCGATACCACAGTATGTATCCCACCTGGTGACACCTTTGTGAATAAGACTTTTCCTTCAGAGTGAGTCCTGCACTTGTAATCGTGACAGAAATAGGAAAAACACTCATCCAAATGAATTATTATGTCATCAGTTTATGGCAATGAACTATGCACTTTTAGTTCATAATGCCTTATCAGTTTTACTCTGTTTTGATCACAGTGGCTTCATAAAGTCTGCATGTCTTTTTTCAGCTTAAAGATCATGATGATTCTTTTCTACACTGGATAAACCAAACCCAAGATTGATTTATTTATCATAAAATATGAATCACTGTTTCCAAAGTGCAGGTAATGTTGGAGATGTGATAAAAACTCATCAAATCTTCAACATGTTTTCTGCTGAACTCAGAAAAATGTTATTATTTTATCACAGAGTGATGAATCTTGTGTACAGTTCTATGTTTAGGCAGAAACTGGATGCAAATCTACTTACTAATTTGTTTGCTTGCTTCCTCAGCTACAATATTGATGTATACAAACAGGAGACTTAAAATTGCCAACCTTGAAATATGATTTAAACATTTTTTTTTCTTGCGTCCCAGAAATCAATATATTCAAATAAATAAGCCAGTGTACAGCAATGTGATGCAGAGACAGAATATGTGGACCTTTGAAGTTTCTGTTGCAGTGAGCTGCCAAATCATCTGTGAATGTTTTAGGAAGATTCTAGAAGAGGAAACATTCCCTTAAAAATTAGAGTCATGGTAAAACAAAAGCCACCCTCTATAAGCTAAACTCAAAAATGATTTAGCCCCTAAAATGAGCTAAAAACAACCTCAGACATACAACAACAAGAACACATGACATATCACACAGCAAAAAGCTAAGGCGCTGTTTTTCATGTAAATAATATTTCTCAGAGTAGCAGATTTCATATTGTTTGGAAATGGACTTATAACCCCTCTCAGACTGATGGGCAATAGCAGTTGCCCCTTTAAGATCACCGCTGATGTATTTCTCTCTTTGCATTGTGTTAACACACCTGAATGCTCCAGGCCAACACTCAGTACAAACATCTGCTTTTAAACAGCGCTCACACTTTCTGATGAATCAAATGCATTTGATAATCAGCATCTGGCTGCTACTTATCCTCTTAATATTTACGAAGGCAGGAAGGGTGTTCTTAGTTTCTCACACAGTTCTGCATTTTGGATTAGCTTTTGTTAAATAAATAATCAAACGGGGTAATATGTAATGTATTGTTGTTAACCCGGGGTTATATTTACCTAATTCTAAGAATCACTAAGGACCAGATTAGCTTTTATTATGTCCTGATGCATAAAACCTTGGAATTTAACAAGGCTGTGATTCTTTTCACCATGCCTGTATTTTACTCTTCTTTCTCTTTTCCACTTTTAAATGTTCTCTTGAAGTCATGCATCTTAAAAAAAAATAAATCTAGGGCATTAAACACTGGAAATGCTCTGGCAGATGGCCCAAGTGCCCCATGGTTGAACTCTGGGCAAACTCACTACTCTTTCCTTGAGGACGCAAAAGCTTCAAGGACGCTCTGCTGCTCATTTGCAAAAAGGAGACAATAACCACACATTAACATGAAATCACACAGAATAACAACATTTAGTAACTTAGGGAGGCTGATACTACATCAGCGCAAGACGCATTTCGATATAGTGTATGGTTTCATTTAATTCCAGTGTTTAATGAGTCACGGGTGGCTGGTTGGAGCTAAACAATGGGAAATGGGTAAATGAAACAGTTTTGCTGTGGCATGTCTCCTTTGGTAGCCTTTTATGTTAATGACTCCAAATGGCACTTTAAATTAATTTGAACTGTATTCTGGAATTATGCAGTGGGGCGTCAGTAAAATGCACACAGCATGCTTGTGATTACCACCCAGGTCTTTGATGGCTTCAAACCAAAAAAAGAAAATCATAAAGGGACAGCTTTAACGTGAGTGAATCTGTCTCTCTGAGCAGAACGTCTGCACACTGCTGTGCTGTGGATGAGACATACTGGATTGGTATTTCATCTTTCTAATGTTAATTTCCTGTTTATAGCAAAGATTTCCTGTCACTGACTTTACAGATACCAGAACATTTCCCTGTGATTTTGCCCTGATGATACCAATGTACCCTGTCAAAATGATGCCAAGCAGCCGTGCTTTCAAGTCAAACAACACTAACACTGATATGGTAACACGCTGACAGTAAATGACAGCAAATTAATGTTAAGCAGGTATAATATTGAGTGATGTGTGTCCACCTTTGTAATTTATGATAAGCCATGTACAGCATAGCATCCACAGGCTGTATGAGAAGATTGATGCAACCATTGTAATCACCTATTGGTTTTCCAAGGCACAAATTGATTATTTTGACTCTCACAATCTCTGTTGTAAGGGTGGCTGTAGCTCAGGAAGTAGAGCAGGTCATTTACATGATCCCAGCCTGGTCCAATCTGCATGGCAAAGTATCCCTGGGCAAGATACTTAACCCCAGATTCCTCTCAATGCAGCACATGAACATGGTTGACTGAGGCATGTTGTATAAAGCAAGACACATGGATCTGACGATGTAAACAAGGTTAATACTACTACTGCTAAGGCTACTATGTTAGCAACATGTAAATTTATTTCACTCACAAAATGAGCATCTGTAAGGCTTTAAGGTAGCAACTGAGACCGTAAACCCATCAGGGTTAACTGAGGTCATGGGTGAAGTGGGCAGTTGGGACATTTTTGTGTAGACTTCTACGCAAACAGACTTATTTTTACAGTAACAGGATTCACCCCCTGCTGGAAATACTGCAAGTTTTAGGCACACCCTTATTGGCTTCACTTTTCAGATCTGTGTTTATAAGTAAATTTTCATGATTGATCCTTGATGGGTGGCATTATTTTTGATAATAAATCAAAGAATGGACTCTTTACAGGATGTAGGACCTTTTAACATCAGCCTTTTGGCCTCCGCCATGTTGTTTCTTAGAGCTGCAAGTGAATGCTAAGACTAGCTAAGACTAGCATACTAGTGTTAGCTAATCAGCAAACACCAGTAACCTTTCTCTAAAGGACAACAAAAAAAAACTTCCACACAGTAGAGGTCAAACAAGGCACTTTATGCTGTCTTGCACATTGTCATGTCAGCCAGTCCACGAATACATGTTTCTGTACATGACTGGCTGCAAACACAAAGCCAATGCTTTTACATTATTTGGTGGAGAATCCTTGAATGCACGCACACACACACACACACACACACACACACACACGGTTTCTATATTTAAAAAGCATGCAGTTCTCTAGTATCTGCCATCACACCATGTAGGTCACTTAATATTTTAACACTTACTGTAATCCTGGCACATTAGCATGACATATCGATACGGTTTCTGTCTGTGTCAATGGGTGCTCTTCAGAATAAACTGGATGTGAGTAAATCTCAGTTTGAGTCCAAACTGATGTCTCAATGGTTTATAGTCTAAACCTGAGGCTTGCTAATTCTAAAACGCACAGATATCATTGAAGGGCACTGCAGTCACAGAATTAGAAAAGTTGCTATGCAGAATCATAAAAGAGGTTCAGCCTCGTATTGACAGGCTTCCTCCCACCGAGGTTGTAAACTGGTCAGCGTATCAGCCAGCGGAAAAGTGCAGTGAATATCAATCAGTATTCCCTGGGCCAGCAGAATGATAGCTGAACACACACAGAGAGACATAAAGAAAGCGAGACTGATGGGGGGTGGATTGATTTTTTTTAAATCGGAAACAGTTTACAATAGAGAACTCAGAGAACTGTGGAGAACTCACAAACTTTCACATTTGATAGTTTGCCATGCACTGTAAAAGTTTTACAGTTTTTTGCTTATACAGCTAAACGCCTACAAACACTTGCAAAGATCTATTAATGTGGAAAGCTGTTATAAATCATTCTCAGCTTTCATTTGCAATCCGATTATGTTGTCATTTAACCGAAAGAGCTCAATTATCTGTGTGTGATATTATGAGATATTTGAAAATATATGCACTAGAGTGTACTTTGTACAGTACGCTGACTGCTGCTTCTGATACTTAAAGCAACACTTACAGAAGAAATGTCAAAAAACAAAAAGATTTGAGAAGTTTTATAGTTTTATTTTGCATTATACACCCAGTCTGCTACAGCTCACACATCCAACACAGCCAGTTTATAAATAATTATTTACATCAGCAAAGCAGTAACAAGTATGCATGATCCAAGTAAACTCATGTTTTTTTTCATGTAATCAGTGTTGCTTAAGCCACTATTCTCAATGAAATTGTAATATCTATCACAGCTTTCAGAAGCTATTAGTTTTTCTGTATTAAAATGAGACAATTGAGGTTGAAGTTGCGACATCATTCATCTGGAGGCTCTTATGCAGGATTTGGTATAATGCTACCTCCGGGAGTATTAAACCGAAGTATAATCTGAATCTCTCAGATTGAGTGATTACATGCAAAATGAATGCAAGTAGTTGATACACAGACTCATCTTAGCCCTGGAGCATGAATGAAAGTGAAGACACAACAGCATGAGCTGGAAATGTTTTTGTTTTCTTGTTTTTTGTTTTGCAAAAAAATGCTCATTCCAATGCCGTGCTGCTCCAATTCATAAATATACAAAGACACAAAGAAAAATGAGAGAAACTTCAGGAAACTAATAGAAAGAACCTGGACTACTCCCGCTTCATGAGATAAATCAAAGCAACCATAAATGATTTTTTACCACCCACGCATAAAGAACAGCTTTATCGTAAGGCTAAAGCTTTTCAGGTATCTTCTACAATTTCTCTACTTTGTAAACCTTTAAATTAGGTGAGGTTGTTCCATTATGTACAATGTGAAGGTACAGTGCTTAAGACAGTTGCTGTAGGTTTGAGCTCATCTGGGGCATCGATGTTCCTGCCTGAGTTTCTCTGCAGTCCAGAGACATGTATGTTAGGTTAACTGGTGATTTAGAAGGTGCAGTAGGAGTGCATGGATGTTTGTTTCTTTGTGTGAGGGACTGGTGACCGGCCTCACTCTCTCCAGATGCTGCTGGGATAGGCTCCAGCTCACCCAAAGCCATATGTTGGAAAAGTGGTGCCTCAAGGTGTCCTTCAAACCCTTAAATACCTTTTGAACATCTGTGAGATGGATTTAAAAAGTTGTTTGCTGTAAATTCAAAAGAACTTATTGAAAAAAGGCAACAATACACTAACGCAGGGGTAGCAGCCTAAGCCCAGACCTGCCTCTCCCCAGTCATCTTCTTCTACTCTTGTATTTTAAGGTGAGAGGCCTGAAATAAATAGCCCCCCAGAAAAAACAGTGTTGCATTGACCCATTTAGCCACCCCGAGCTCCTCTCTACATTGAATTTATATTTTTGCCATAATCTTTTGCTCTTGTTATAATTTCTGCGACCACCAGAAGATGATGCCATGTGTAACAGGTGCTGTCTTGTGATGGTATGACAGTCTTGAATCATTTGAATTAACTTTTTGTTGTTGTCTGAGCACACTGTAGGTGTTGTCAGCTTAATCTTATTAATATATATATATATATATAAAATAATATATTTGGTAGTAACACAGTCAAAATAGTTGCATTTAGCACAATTCATGAAATATTTCACATTCTGTGTGATAACATGTCATGTGTACCTCAAGTTTAGTCATATTGTTGGAATTTCTACGGTTGCTAAAAAAATACATTCCACAGTGTTGATAACATCTTGGAGGTTACAGGAATATCATGATAAACTTTCACTTCCCCAATTGCTCGTGCCTTGGCGGGGGCTTGTAAGCAAATGAATGTTTGTCAGATATCAGATATTGTGTTCTGTGAGCTCCGCTGCACTCTATGATGACCTGAGTTGTGCTGATGCAGCGGAGACGAGGGATCCTCAAATCAATGGTTCAGTGTGTTGGGCATAAAAAGAGCAATGTGTCCCAGAGAGAAGGGCTGTCTGTGCCCCAGCGCCATGCAGCTGCGGGACCCGGGCACCCATCCATGCACTCTGCTCCATACGCTGTTAGACCTCCGTCTATGGCCAAAACACTGAGCACTGTAAATTTTTCAGAAAAGAACCGCACTTTAATTACATCTGCTTCTGCAATGCAACGTCGCATATCTTCGAAAGATGTCCGTAAAACACAAGTTAGAAAGTTACTGACTCATAAGCTTAATGTTGCACTCGTAACCTTGCAAACCGTGCCCACTCCTTTCAAAAATTATCCGTGACCGCGAATGACAATGGCATTTAACTTGTGTTTGACTGACTTGCAAAGGCCCAGCGAAGCAGGAGGAGGTGGGTGGGAGACATAATTTAAAATCTGGGGTTTTTACAGTTGTTTCCTCCGTTTAGCACATATTTGAAAGTTCACTGATCTCTAAAATCTGTTTTGAGCTTTCACAGAATGTGAGGCAGAGCAGGGGCTTTCTTGTGACCACAGGGCTTCATGCTCAATAGCACACACATTAAGGCCTCTTTATTTCCCTGTAAGGCATGTGTGATTTTAGATATTAGACTCTCTGCTACACCCTATTTATCTCCTGTTGTTGTGCAATGGGGCGGAATTATTTTTCTTAAAAAAGAAACACACCAACTTCATTTTTCCTAGCTGGTGACAAAACAAACACAAACATGGTTACGGGGAGACCACATCCAACTTCTCCACGGCAACACTGGCTTTTTATGTCTATTCCACTGAAAAAACAAAGAATCCAAATGGACTTGATCACATGTTTGATGAGACAAACTTTAAACCAGCCCCAAACCCATAAACTGCACTATTGTATGTTCACTGGCCACTTTATTAGGTATGCCTGATCAAATGCTCATTATTGCAAATATCTAATCATCCAGTCACATCGCAACTCAAAGCAATTGTGCATGAAGACCTGCTGAAGTTCGAACTGAGCATTAGTTTTAGGATGAAAGATCATTTAAGTGAATTAGAATTTGGCTGGTTTGACTCCCAAAAGGTTGATTGTTCATCTGGACGTAGCGTAACGTTTTCAGTGGGAGAAACGTTTCTTCAGTCTTGGCTGACTGCAGGTTTCCCCAAACTTACAAACAGCACATTTCTCCCACTGAAAACGCTGCATCCAGATGAACAGAAACAGCCATTTAGGATTTACCTACAATAAGTAGGTGACAGTTATCTGGGCCAAATATGACGTCAGGGGAGACGGGCAGACTGCTTCAAGGTGATGGGAAGACAACAGTAAGAGTCAACAAACCACTTGTTACAACTAAGGTATGCAGAAGAGCGTCTCTGAACACACAACACGCCTTAGTACCAATTGAAAACTGTGGAAACTGAAATGCCAAACTTCCACACAAAGTGTTGCTGACCATGCCCATCACTTTATGACCACAGTGTACCCATCTTTTGATGGTTACTAGGAGAAGCCGCCTTCAAGAGCAGGGCTAAGGTATAACTTATAAACTAGCCAGCTGTTTTAGGTTCTCACAAGCAACAGATAAACAAAACAAAACAAAAATAATGATTTCCATAAAGACAGATTAGTTATGGTTTTTATCATAAGAGGTCAAGCGCCAACATTGCTGGCTCCTTTGTTCACCTTTATGTTAACATTGGCGGTAATCTTGCAAGCTTCTTTCCCATAATGAGTGAAACGGATTACTCTTGTATCAACAAGCTGAAACTGACAATGAATGATTTACTTACGAGCACTTTGGTAATGTTTCCCTTTAAACAACGCTTACAAAAAAGAGCTTTACAGTTGTTTCCTTGCTATAGTCGCTATCACTATCATTGGGTTTTGTGGCTTTTTTGCATCTTTTGATGGCTTCAACATTTGTGGTGCATGACAAAGGTAGTCTAGTATACGTGAACGTCTTTTGTTGACTGAAAATCCTGAAACTTAAAGTTGCATCTTTGAAACGGTGGCTGTTGCACTGGCTAACTAGGCTGAACCCTTTTTCTTTTCTAAAATAGAACTGCTTTGACCCAACGGGCATTTTCCAGAGCTGAACAATGAAGCCAACGAGGAAGTGAGAAAACCCACAGTTCGTCTTTGTGCCACTTGAGGCTGATCTAAAAGAGACGCAGTCCCCATGAATCCATTAAAATGACCAGCGTTACAACATTAAAATTGTTTTTTCAAGCTGATTCAAACAAACAGCTCTCGCCAGAAGCCACTGAATTTTATAAATATTTCCTAATAGGTTCACCATAGTAAGATTTTAATCTGACAGAATGTTTGAAAACAGATAAGAAATGCTTAATGCCAGGCTCATCATATTGTCAGCAGAACAGATTTATAAGAGTAAAAACAGTGAAGGGAATAAAATTATCTTTTACATAATGAAATGCCTTCGCTTCCTTCATACTGTGAGTCAAATGAGAAAGTTATGAATAAACTTTAAATCTGAGGATAATTATGACATATATTACATACAACATTAGCACTGAGTCAGTCTCTGTGGGAGCAAATAGAGAGAGAAGAAGCACTTAGAAGGCTGTGCAGCTCGTTTAAGCTTTGCACAACACTAATTCAACCATAATTCTCTCTTGTGTGTGTGCGTGCGTGCGTGCGTGCGTGCGTGCGTGCGTGCGTGCGCGTGTGTGTGTGTGTGTGTGGACTTACTGGATATGGATTTGCATTTTAGGTTTTTACCAATAACCAAATTATCAGACCACTTATTTTTTATCCATTAGCCACACAGTATATATTATCCTCATCTCTCTGGACTGGCTCTGGACTATACTGCGAGTACACATTTTATTGTCATTAACATTAAACATTACATTTGTTCTTGCCTACAAACCTACAAACTACAGTGACACACTATATTCAACAGTGTGAAATAAGCAATTCTAAAACTCATATTCATATTTATATTATTTTAGACATACCACTTTAATTTCAAATGTAAAACAGGAGCTAAATGATATTTTTTAATATTAAATATTAATATTTTGTAATCTTAATAGCCTTGAATTTATGCAAAGTGGAGGCTAACTTGCATCATTACTTACCCCACGTAGTAGTTAGCTAATATGAAATTGTGTAATGATAATAATTATGCATTAATAGGTTTCACATCTGTCTGCTGAAGAAATGTCAGAACATAGTGAGTGAACATCAGATTCTGAATAGAAATAGCCAGAATGGCTAATCATGTTAATTATAGATGAGTTGCTTTTAAAATAAAGGACAAAATTCAGGGAACTCATTTCTATGAATGTTTTTTTCCTCTTCTTTTCTTCTTACAATTCCAATATGACTATGGATCAGTAAATGCAGCAAGTTGTGTATGAAGCCTAATGTGCCGCATTATCTTCTTGTTCCAGTGGGAGTTGGTTTTTCCAACTCCCACTGGGATAAGGCACTACTCTGTCATTATACACCAGCCATTTTATTAGGCGCTCCACCTTAATACTGACATAGACCCTTCTAGACTGCCTTAATTCTTCATAGCACAGATTCAACAAAGTTCTTGAAATATTCCTCAGAGATTTTGCTCCATACATGACAGCATCACTGAGTTGCTGTACATTTGTTGGCTCCACATCCATGACGCATCATTCCTGTTCCACCAAGTCCTAAAAGCGCTCTGTTGGAATCTGGGGACTGTGGAAATCATTTGAGTATTGTCGTGTTCAAGAAACTATTTCAGAAGATGTGCACAATGTGGTCATAGAGGGACAGCAGTAATACACAGGTAGGCTGTGATGTGCCAAGAAAATACCCCCACACCATTACAGCACCAGCAGCCTGAACCTGAATCTGTTAAACCTTCAGTCAGTAGTGGCATAGATGCACAATGATCTGCATTGTATGTCAGTTGTTGTTGTTTTGATGAACAGAGGTGAAGGAAGATACAGGATGTCATGGTAGGTTTCCTGTGCAGCTGCAAAGGAGCTGTGCTGCCATCTGCAATCATCGGGGCTGTCCAGATGCACATGCATGGTGGAGCATGACAGGCAGGTTCCCGTCTGACCCTTGATGCAGCACAGATAGTAGTAGAAAAAAACAAAGAGACAGTTTCACCCATAAAACTGCAGATCAGCACCAGATCGCCTCAGTGTTGTTGAACTGAATTAAGATGGAGACCTTCAGTGCCGCAGTGAGTAGTTTAGACAAACCATGTTAATTAGACATTAATTTACATACACTAAAATACGAGCAGATATTCAAAAACTGCAAAGCTGTACGAGCACCTCCAGACAAAAACAATTTATTCACACACAATTACATTAATTCCTTGTTTGTATTTGATCTATTTTTGTCTGACAAATTGCACTTGAAATTGAACCTTTTAAATTTTTCTGTTTTAGAGACAACACACGACTGCACAGAGAAAAAGGTCATGTGGTGGTGGAACAAATGAAAAGAAGGAAATAGCCAACAGATAGCAGGGGAGGACGGTGAGGAAAAAGGATCAGACCGAGAAGAGACAGGATGCTGCAGGTCTCCTCTGAATCTCTTCAAAAACACTGTAAATCACTTGGACGGGGCCACTTTATCATTTCATGCCAGACTTTGTCACACAGGGAGGAAAATTGTTCGGGATGTGACTGGTTTACATAAACAGATGGGCTTAACTGGTAACAGTGAGCATAATAGATAAAGTGGGATATTTTCCCAGGCGCTGTGCAAAACACAGCATGTTTATGGGCATTGTTGCACAACTATAGTTCAGGCAAAGTTAATGTATGGTAGAAGCTCAGTGGGAAGAACAGAGCATGAAGGACCCAGATTTCATTCCTGGCCTATGTGGATGTCTGCTAAAACAGCTATTACAATTTTCCTGAAGGGAGCTGGTGATGAATTGCTCAAAGAAAAAAAATGGAAATGTGTAAATAATTTTAGAATTATTTATTACTCTTTTGTTGAGCGTTATCAGCAGACAGGCAGCAGACAGACTGAGGAGAGAGTATTTTATAAAATATAAGTTTTAAATAATTATTTAGAAGATTTAAGATGGCTTCACTTCACTAAATTGGATAAATAAAACATCTTTTTGAAATTATTTCAACTATAAATGTTCAACATGAACATGAAGTCCATACGCTGCGCTAAAATAATTTAGAATGACATTTGTTGATGGATGAGGTAGATGAAGGCACGATATAGCCCAGAACATCTAAAACGCTCCAAAGACGCATAATGGAATTATCAAATAATTTATAGATTTTTCCCGATAATTTAATATTGAAGAAAATCATTTATTGTTTAATCTAAAGTGACCTATAGTTAGCCTGACAGATTTTGTGCTACATGAGAATAAGTAAAACCCGAATCTGTCCGGTGATCATATGCAGGAACTGATGTGTTAGCTAGTTTTAGAAAATTGCTAACTAGCTCTTAGCCAGCAATGTTCTACTCCACATTGTCTTATTGTTTTAGTTATGTGTTTATATTAGTACATATAACCACAGTTGAAACTACTGCTAGGTATGAGTTGACATCTACTTGGCTAACTCAGTTTTAGCCAAGGTCAGCTATTCATTCAGTTTTATCCATGATAGCTAACCATGGTACATGCTAATACCCCTTTGTACTGGCTTTCATTCTAAACACGTGTTTTAGACATCTAACCAATGGACATCAGTTAATGGCTTAAAATGTTACTAAATGTTGTCAGTTAGTGTTTCTTAGCAATAGTCACAGTCGACTGACTGATAAGAAATAGGCTACTTAGCTGATGCTATAAATAAAAACCAAAAAAGAAAGAAAGGGGGGGAGACATGCTAGACATCATTAAGCCTAATCCAATACTTTTGTTTTACTTGTGGACACATCTTACTACACAGGAGCCTTTTAGTTGTTCTACGATGTGATAATGACACTGTTAAACTATTTAAAATAATATATACAGAAATGGCATGAATAACATTCAGTGTCATATTTTAAAATAACCCAACAGATTGGGATTGGGATTCAGGTATTTGTTTAAGTTTGATATTGCAAAGCTTTTCAATGCAATGCTTGGTGCTGCAGGTTAGGGTTAGCATGTATAATGATTTAGACCTCAGAGGGTTAACAGAATGATTTTAACAAAAGGGTCAAAAGGGTAATTATATCTGTAAATAATCTGTAAATATATTTTAAAAAATGTCTGTTTTATATGACATCATGCATGTTGGTTGTCCTTCTTAAACTAAACGTCTTTCAAAATACAGGATGAGGGTAAGGGGTTAACACCTATGACTTCTACCTCAGAGGGCTCAGAGATCACTACCTATTACCACGTCTGTGACATGAGTAACAATGAATATTTAATTAAAGTTATCCATTTGGCCAGTGAACACTCTTCCTATTATTTATGCTCTTTTGGTCTGACAGCCCTTTGAAGTTAATTTGAAGACAGTGTATTTCAGGGACTCTTTTAAGTTTGGTTGGAGACTCTACAGTGCTCTGGCTCAGTATGGGCTCAAGCATCTGTCTCTTTGTGTTAATCGCTTCAGTGGACCTGTGTCTCCCTGCCTTCCATGCAGTGCGTGCTTTGATAAGAAACTTTGCCAGTGGGGAAGGAGAAGCCCTTAATGAAATAAATATGATGTTCTTTGCTGTTAAAAACATCACTGGAAGCAGCAGATGCCAGAAACCACGCAGCATCCTTGCCTGCAGCTAACAGCAGATTCCAATAAGAATCCTAAAAGCTTGTCTGTTGGACCTCTCATAGATTATCTATCAGCTCAGATTTTGGGAAATTCTGGCCTACTATGATGAGCTGGTTTAAAGGTGGAATAACACGGTGGACGTGTAACCGGCGTTTGTGTCGTTTCAGCTGTTTTTCTTGTCCGCAGTGCATGTGCTATCCTGCCAAGTAGATGTTTGCTTGGAGCCAAACAGATCCTGCTTCCATGGAGTCGTAAACCGAGCTAGTTTAAACTAAAGCATCATTTGGATGCAGCAATAGGTCTGCGCCTGCACGATGGAACTCAATTTCTGCCGGTTTCAGTGGTTTCATAATTTCCAAGCGAGCGGGGGAAACAGATCTCTCTCACCTCAGCACAGCGTGAAGTAAAGGGAGTGCTGCATCTTCGGTTTCGGAAATTTACTGATAATAGGCGACACAGACACCTCCTATATGAGGCCAAAAGGTGTGCGGGGGCAGGGGGTTCAGGATGCTATTAGACATGCAGCCAGGACAGAGCAGAAATCCAGTTTCAGCTCTAAGACTTAAATATGCTGTTGGCCTCTCACAAGTTTGGTTTCCCAATTTTGGGGAACCCACTGGTAGAATCCAAAAAGGTGATTGCAGTAGGCAGCAATAATACTGATCTAGGTAATGTGAGATGGATGAGCCAGAGGAACAAATAATTTGCACCAGTTCTCACCAGAATTGCCGTTTTGTTTCCTCACAGCATGTTAGTATAATTGAACTGAGCTTAAAACCCTTTTCATCCCAGGAGGGCGATTTAAGCAGGCAAACAATTTCCAGCACCGCCACCGATTTATAAAAAGTACATTTAAAAAACAAATATGCACAAGGTGAACTGAGACAATCTTCTGGTTCTAATGACTTTAAATTAGTCTTGGAAGAAATGTGGAATTAAAATACACGACTGCTAATATAGCCCTAAAAATAATATTTTAGAAAAAATATTCTGGCAGCTTTTTCCACAATTTCAGAGTTTCTCATAAAGATGTTAATGAAAAGCAGATCATTATGATCATCATTACAAAGAATAATTGCTACCTCATGTTTCAAAGGGAACATTAAGGTGATGGTTGAACCTCAACCGGCGGCTCTGACTCATGTTTCTGTGCTTACTCAGCCAGTTTGGATAATTAAATTCTAAGCAAGGGACTGGAGCCCGGGATCAACTTATTAACATCCTGATTGTCTATGAATATGCATTACTGGTGTGCTATGTCCATCCCCGTGTCTGTTCCACTTTCCTCCGAGGCCATCGTCTCACTTCACTCTCTTCTGAAGAGCCATTATGTTTCCCACTGCAGAGGAGATAGATGCTTCATTATTAAACAGGCAGCCTTTGAAGTAGTTCGGATTGATCTGTCCACCCGCAATTTAAACAATCCTGCGTGTGTTAAGGGGAGGCGAGCGGCAAGGATCAATAGCTAAACACTTATAGTAATTTCATTTTTGACTTATAGCTCGGCGCATCGTGCATGCAGATCTGGCCGGCTTGAACTGGAGTAACGGAGGAACACAGCCACTTAAACCACTCTCAGCCTCAGAATACTTTCACACAGAACACATGCTTGTTTTCAAAGTGCAACAACACTTTTATCTCTCACTGACTTTTAGGCTGTCTCATCTACTATTCAGTTCTCTCAGTGAAAATGTCTTAATGATGCAACTTTGGGAAAAGACGATAAATTTACAGACGGGTTACAAATGAAGAGGAGAAAGCTGAATAAAAAATGGAGAAACATAACACTGGATAAGTACGAACAAGGACCGAGTGTTGCCCCCCCGGTTGCGTGCATCAGAACAAAAACAAGCTTCTAAACCCCTTTGATACTACACAGCACTACATGTACACATTTTTGTACATGAAGTTCAATCTATCGATCAGTATCTTAGAAAACATTTCAAAAAATTATTACAGAATGGTAAACCTAGCATCTTACATTACCTATTACATCACTTTCTAGGTTGTGAAGATACCAAAACATTGCAGTGATTTTAACTGTACTACAGCAGGGATTAGGTAACATTTACCAATTATGTCTAACTTTATTTCAATAAAATATTGAAGTGCTTCTGGCTTTGTTTTGTGTTATGGAGCAGTTGTGGTGCTATTGTTAAAAAACTGTCAAGATCAACACAAATTTTAGCAAATAGCGATTGGCACCCACCTGTTACTTTAGGTACACCTTGCTACTACCAGGCTGGACGCCCCTGTTTCCATTTAGAAGTGCATTCATAGATAGATCACAGTGTTGGAAACATTCCTCAGAGGCTTTGGTCCATATTGACATGATAGCATCGCACGGTTGCTGCAGATTTGTTGGCTGCACATCCATGATGTGAATCATTCATTCCACAAAATCCCAAAGGTGCTCTATCAGATGGATCAATGCTTTCATGGTGTATGCGCCAAATTTCTACCCAACCGTTCAAATACTGCCCCATATTTAGGACCCATCGGACCAGGGAACATTTTTCCAGTTTTCTGTTTTTCTGATGAGGCCATGCAAATTATAGCTTCAGTTTCCTGTTCTTAGCTGACAGGACTGGCCCCCGGTGTGCTCCCATGCTTCAAAGTTGGGAGTGTTGCGCATTCAGACGTCATCTTCTTCATAGCTCGGTTGTATTGAGTTGTTATTTTTGAGCTACGGTTGCCTTCCTATCAGCTCGAAGCAGTCTGGCCATTCTCCTCTGACAACTGGCATCGTCGAGGCATTTTCTCCCAGAGAACTGCTGCTCACTGGATCTTTTTTTGTGTTTCAGACACAACCCCAGAGATGGTTGTGCAGAAAAATTCCACTAGATCAGCAGCTTCTGAAATACTCTGCCCAGTCCATCTATCACTAACAACCATGCTGCGTTCACCTTTCTTCCCCCAGTTTTGTTGCTCAGGTTGAAATCCAGCATGCCTGGATGTCTTGAATTGCTGCCATGTAATTGGCTGATTAGATATTTGCATTAGTGGGTTAAAAAAGGGTACTTAATTAAGCGGCCAGTGAGTGGATACTCATAAGGGCACCTGCAGTCAAGTTCTAAAGATAATAAGTGTATAATCACAGTAACCTGTTACTATATAGCCACGCTCGATACTTTCAAACATTAGAATTTGACTGCATATGCAATAAGGCTGGTGACAAACCATTCCCACTAAGTGAAGTAGAACCGTACTGGGAGCACAAATTAATTGTAGCATGTGGAATGACTTTAAACCTCTGAAATGCACTGCTGCTGCTGTAAACAAAGCCCAGAAATGGTAAAACACTGCATTAAACAGGTGAATAAAGTCATGTGCAAAGAAAAAACAAAGGTCTTAAATTTAGATTTAGCTCACAGGTCCAAAACATATTCCAAAGTAAGGCAGCGGATTCATTTTAATATGCAGCCCAAACCAAAATTACACATCAAAGTCTTTACAGGTGTAGTGAAGTGGTACACACAGACTACACAGACTGACATATAGATGCAAGAGATGTCTCGACTCAGTTTGTGCTAATGAAATAATAAAAAAAAAATCTGGGTTTTGGAGTTTGAGTGAGCTTAATCTGTTCCTCTGCTCTGCTTGAGGCTAGCAGCTCAAGGCTTCATTAGCGCCATAACACACAGAAATCCCAGATGGAGCCGTTGGTGGTTAAGTTGTGTTGAGAGTAATGCAGGCATGAGGTTTTTACAGAAAAAAACACATGTATGGTAAATGATTTAGGCTACATGTTCTTTGATACTGACCAGCTCTTTAATGAGACTGTCATGTCCAAGCTGGACTCTTCTCCAGTGCATTGTTTAGAGCTGTTTTGTCAAAGCATGAGGTTTCCCTTCACGTCTGTGCCCTGATGCTCTGAGGGAACTGTTACTCCTGCTCTTGATGTGTCAGTGAGCATGTTTATTGTTTGAACGTGCATGTTTTAACCCAAGCCATGACCGTTTTAGGTGCAAAAATATAACCAATTAGCACCAAGAGCAAACTTGGCAGTTTTCAGATCAACAGTCTAACCATTTTGTTTTTGGAGCCTAAACCCAAGCAGCGAGTGGGAAAACTCAAAAGGTGAAAATGTTAGGTGTCGCTGTGTGCAGACAGGAATAGGACCCAAGGTGCAGACTCCGGAGACAGTCGTGAACTCAAAAAGGCTTTAATTTGGTACTCAAAAATATAACATAACTGAAAAAACTCAAAACAAACTTAAACCAGAGGAATGACAGAACACACAGCTAAGAAAATGGTAGATCGCGACCCGGACACAGAGAAACACAGGGCTTAAATACACAGAGGGAGTAATCAGGGAATGAATAACAGGAGGGAAATACAGCTGGGGCAAATCAGAACTGACGAGACAAAAGGAAGCGTAAACTGAACACACTAAGACAGAGACCTTCAAAGTAAAACAGGAAACACATAACATAGACTCACATGCAGGCACTACAGAGGGAACAGAGACGTGGGACCAAGGCAGACACAAACACTGACTGAACACGGGGATATAGGAACTAAGGATACATAGAGACGCGAACTAGACAAGGGGATGCAGGTGATAGGGGAGACAGAGCAACTAAAGAAGACAGAGACATAAGCCATAAGACGGAACTCAAAGAAACCAAAAACTAGAAATTATAAATAATAACATAAACTCAAAAACCCTGGGTCGACGACCCAGGCATCCTAACAGAAAAACACAAATGTCCTACTGGGATAGGAACAGCGACCTCCTGGCAAACAAACTGCAACCTTGGTACTAGATTATCTGACTCTAAGAGTTTTTAGGAGTGTGCCTTGCTAGTAACCCTGAAAGCAAATATAGTGTATAGAGTCTCATGGCAATCTTACACACATACTGTCCACTAGCTTTCCCAGCATATTGCAGCACTGCAGCACTGGTTTCTGAGAACAGGAAAGGATTAATCAAAACAGCCTCAGCAATATCTCATCAGTGATTAATTATATCTAACTCGGGCTCTCAAAATAATAGCCTACCTTGTTAATTTAGCAAGCACAATAGGGAACTGATACCTCCGTATTATTGCTTTTCATGGACACGCTCCCATTATTTTTATTTACAAGAGGGGGCAGAATAAGGATGCCCTGCCCTTTGGGCCAATAAATCCCATCATCTCTGTATGCAAAAAGTGAGGGAGTCAATAGGCTGTGTGCTGTTAGCTGTTGACTTGGTGATGAAATCAGAGAGGGGATTGTGCCATCCTCATCCTGACGACACTACAAGAAATAAGAGCAGCTCCTCGCGCAGTTAGGGTTTATTATATTGGCTTATTATAAGACATATTATATATTTGATTGCACGAGAAGCTGTCTAAAAAAAAGAAAAACAAAAGGAAACACATTTAAAAGTGTTTATGTGTCACATTGTCATGGCACACAGGGGTACGTGAACGTAACAGCAGTGGAAACAATAAGAGATGGTGTCACCTCGCTGCCCCATTTCCCCTGCTTTTTTATTCAGATGTGATCACTTGTTGACAGAGAGGGCTTAAAAATGTTCTTGCTGGATTGACACCAGCGGGGTTTTTTCCCTTTTTTTCCTTTCTTTTGCGCACTTCCCCCTCAGCAGCACGCGGACAGTACAGGCTATGTGCCCGAGCGTGTCTTCCTCCCTCCTCCTGCCTGCCTCCCTGCATCTGACAGCGTCCCTCCCTCTTTCTCTCTCCTCCACCTCCCTCTCTCATTACGCCTTTCACCGGCAAAACTCCAACACACACATACACACACATAAACACACAGACACACGCGCCACCTTCCCCTTAAACCGGGAAATAAACACGAAGCGACGGCAGGAGCAGGACCGAACTCCCCCGGCCCGCACCATCCATGGTCCTCCCCTGGATGTCTGTCTGACAGGAGGGTATGTTGACTATCTTCATCTTTTTTTTAAAATTAGCACACTGTTGGTTTTTATTTGAATGTCGCGCTTTGGTGCTTCCTTCCTTTTCCACACGTAATTGTATGATCACGGCTTCTTGTTACGGTCTTTTTGTGCTGCAGTGGGGCGGGAGGGGACGGGGGCTTTTATCCAAGCTGCAGCTACTTCACGTAGAAGCGATCATTGTAGAAGGCGCACGGACTATGCCCGCTTGCCTGCGCCGTCCTCTGCCGAGGGATGAATAACATTATGGGAATGGAGCAGGGGCAGGAGCGAGTTGTTTGCGCCCGCTGGTATCAGAGCTGCAAGCCTGCAGCCAGGCAGCCCCTCCCTCCCTCTCTCTCTTATATATACGTGATGTTTTCATCCTGAAGTTAAAAGTTGCTGCTTTAAGAACAAAATCGCCTTCTGTGTTTGTGTCTCAGCCTGTCAGGGCAAACTGGATCTTCTCTTGTTTAAGTCTGTTCGTTCTCAAATGCACCCATCAGCACTTATGCAACAGCCACCCTGACAAATACACACACACACACACACACACACACACACACACACACACACACACACACACACACACACACACACACACACACACACACACAGAGCAGTTACTTGCACAATGTTGCCTCCCATCAACACCTCTGGCTTACCCACACAAAGCAGTTATATTTAGCTTCCAAAACAAAGTGGAGGGGGTGTACAGTGCATTTAATGCTGTAAAACCCACAGTGAGTGATTCTGTCAGTGCTGTGGCCTGAAACAGTAACTTTAGTGAAAACTGTGAAGGCAGTTTGGCCGCAGAGGTGAACACTGAGGCAGGTCACGTTATGGAAGTGACCTCACCTTCGCCCCCCTGCCCTCTGGCTTTCACTAGTTATGTGGACTTGGTTGGAGAGTTGGAAGGACTTGCCTTCAGGATGCTTTAGTAGGAATCTTTCAGCATTTGCATGGCTTTCCCAATGACATTTGATAGCTTTGATGTTTCATGCCGATTGAGTTGTTAACAGCTGATGCAAAGGGATATTTCCAAATGTTTATAACCTCTTCCTATTGATTTTGTCATCCTTAAATTTGTGCAAGTCAGACAGTCCCCTCTGCAGGGTTCCTGGCCTGCTCCCTGCCCCCATACAGGTGTGCTTATGGCACTTTGTCAACACATTTCTTCAGGCCGTACATGCACCGTCAGCCTCAGCTGGCAGGCCTGCTGTCACACCGCATCTATGTCGTTAACATCAGACACACTCCTGCTCCTGCTGTGTCAGCCTTGCCTAATCAGCCTGCCAGCCAGCCTCCCTCCGAGCATCACCTGATGCTTCTTCTCCTCCTCCTTCTTCTTCTTCTTTTCCTTCACCAAACACCCCCACCCCCACGCCTCCTACCTGCAGGGGAGCCATTACCTCATCTCAGCACCAGTTTCTGCACTGCTAGCTCATCATTATTTTTGCATCAAATTGCGATCATACGACGTTCAGACATGGGAAAGTGCTCCAAACTCAACGATTCTCTGTGTCTTGTCTTTTTTACTGTAGTGTACACACAAAGTTTCGCTACTGATGTGCACACGTCGGTGTTTGTGCGTGATGCCCGAGGGTACTGCTGGGATTTCACAGCCCAGCATGCTGCCTAACAACATTTGCAATTCAAATGAGTTTGTATGAGGCATCTGAAGCAGCCCTCCTCTCCTCTGTGTCTCTTTGGAGGCACTTGCGGATGAACTCAGCCATTTCTTATTTCAGTGTTACGTCTCTGTTGGAAAAAGAGGGCAGTTACTTGCTTCTCAGAGCCACAGAGGAGGAATATTTTAAAGTACAAATCTTCCTTCAGCCGTGTTTTAGTTTGCATGTCCTTTAGCATTTGGTACAGGAACATGGAATGCTGCATAATTATGCAGGGTCACCCTGATGTTACAAACATTAATAAACAAGGCACCAAGGCTGTGTGGGTCTGTGTGTGTGCGTGCGTGTCCTGCACTCTGGCTGTCATTGCTGTTGGCCTAGCTAAATGTTTTTTGACCCGTCGTGTTTTTGTAGCTTGGCCAGTGTGGTCACGTCTCTTCCTGCCTGCTGAACTCCAGGGACCGATCCCAGACACACACACGCACACAGAAATGTATTTGCACTTCTGTGTTTGTGTAGACTACCCTGACCCCGACCCTACCCGTCTCATCTAAATGCCTCCTTCTCTAACCTTCAGTGTTATAATCTTCAAAAGCATGGATGCATCAACCTTCAGTGTAACAGCATCGATATTTCTGGCTGTGATTCTTTGAGCTGTTCAGTGTTTGCATTCTGTAGATGCTTCTCTGTGTAGTTGTTTTCACCAATAGTGGGGCTGCATTCAAATTGCATTTCTCCTCCACAAGGGCGCACAATGTATGCATGCGCAAGACGTGATGTGGAAGACAAAAGTTTGTGTATTCATAGATTACGGATCTGATCATTAGTTATCATTTAATAATAATAATAATAATAATAATAATAATGGATTGCATTTATATAGCGCTTTTCGAGACCCTCAAAGCGCTTTACAATTCCACTATTCATTCACTCTCACATTCACACGCTGGTGGAGGCTACAGTTGTAGCCACAGCTGCCCTGGGACAGACTGACAGGGGCGATCAGTCAGCCTCGCTGACTGATATGGCAGCAAGGCTGCAGCAAGGCTGCCATATCGCGCCATTGGCCCCTCTGGCCATCACCAGTAAGCGGTAGGTGAAGTGTCTTGCCCAAGGACACAACGACCGAGACTGTCCGAGCCGGGGCTCGAACCGGCAACCTTCCGGTTACAGGACGAACTGCCAACTCTTTGAGCCATGCTTTACCACAAGCATGACTGTCATTATTAAAAAAAAAAACTGCACAAAGAGTCGTCTCAGTCCTCATTTGGAGACATTTGTGCCTTTCTCATTATGAAAAGATTTGCTGCACCCACAAGTAAAAGCAAATAAGCTGAGATTGAAATGTAAAAGCATTGCTGTTGTGATTCATTATTACAAAATAATAAAGTTAATGAAAACAAAATATTCAAACCAGAAGCAGCAAATGGAAAGCGGTGCTAACTCTCCTACGTTTTCAGACATGGAGTACGTCAGATAGCTTCATGCTAGTGGTGCTTCCTATCAGTGAGTCTGCAAGGGTTCAAGTGATGCAAATTCCATCATCAGAGGATGTGTAAGATGTTCTATATAGAACCATGATTACAGTGTTTCAAGAGCGATATCGATAGTTAGCGATGTTATTTTGCTTTTACACACAAACATCAAAGTGCATTTTCCTAGCATTTATTTTGTGTAGTTATTTATTTACTAATTTACGCGCATTTACTGTGCTCGGATCAGCTCGTTGTTGTTTGTAGGGAACAGGGAGTGCCCACTGGTGGACAAAATATGCAATGTCAACACTCAGAACATGGTTGAAGGGTGTTTCTTCAGTTTCTTCTTTGCGTTTTACATTTTCATTTATCAGTCACCCAGATCAGCAAATAGCTTTAATCAGATGATAATATCAACACCCCATAAATCATTTGGGCGATAGTTCTTATGAAGATTAAGAATGGTGAAAATGCCACGTATCCCTCAGAGTTTTATTAAGTGCAGTTTGATGTTCAGCACAATTTCTGAACGTTGGTCTGACAGTTACTTTGTAACTACTTAGTTCAGAGCAGCTGTCAATCACTGCTGTCAGTCGTGACAACATCAGATGCTTTATAATATCAAATAAATGATGCAAAGTAAAATTTGACATGAAGTATATAATAAGAAGCCCTTAATTTGCAGTGTTTTTGATTTGGATTCTATTGTGGAGAAAGTAGTCTGGCAGGAGCTCACGTGCAAGCTACAAATTATTGGTTGAAATGTGCTTTTGAGCAACAATGTTAAATGGGAAATAGTATGTGACAAATATTGAATCAGTAATGCCATCTTCCTCTTCAGTGAGTCTCTGTACTCCAACTCCAAGGTCGTGGACTGCAGCTGCCTCTCAGCGAGTGCACCATAGTGGCACATTAAGCCATTCCCCACCTGCTAGATTGAGTGAGTGGCCATGCAGCTCACAGCTGATCTCCAGGTCAGAGCGACGTCTAGCATTCTCACGTCCACGGGTTATCAGACAGGAGAAGGATATCAAGGACCACGTGAATAGGTAAATGGTTAGTAGTGACTGAACTTTCAAAATAAGAGCACACAACTGTCTACTAGTGACTCTATAGTGTTGTTCTTTCAGACAGATGAAAGAAAAAAAGCCTAAAGGCTGCTAAAAAATCCAAGGAGAGCTCTATAATAACGTGAATCTGATATGTAAGAGATCATGTTTGGGGATTTATTTTCTCATGTCTCATCGGCTCAATAGAGAGAGGTATTTATGACCTATAATACAACCAGCCACAAGGGGCACAATCAAGATACTTTGGCTTTGCTACTGGGAAGATGTCATTTTTGTCCAATCTCAAGCCTATGCTGACTAGAATGCTGACTACTTTCACATGCAAATCGAGCATAGCCTACACACCGTGTGTCTAATGCCTGATACCTGATAAGAGATGAGTAGTACTGTGTTACTGATTGTGGGCTGATACAGCTGTAATTTTAGAGGTACAGCAGTACCTGCAGCACTCTGCAGATGTGTGTTTGTTTAGCCAATATGCACAGAGAGGGAATCTTCTCCTGTTTTACACACTCTTTTGTCAGCTTGATTTGGGGAAAAAAAACAAAAGAGGATAGATAACACAACATTACTGCCACTGAGTCTGACAACATAATTGCAGTGGTTGCGTGATTTGTTTTTTTAATGGGGATCGAATTAAGCCTCATCAGATTGTAGCATCCACTGCAGTCCTGTCAGAATATTATTAGGGTTCAGACTGGAACATCATTGTTTCACAGTCTGTCTTGGGGTTGCCAGCAGCAATGTCGACACTTATTTGGTCGTCCCCCGTCTTTATGACACAGGTCTCATTTTAAGCCAGTTATATCCTGCTGCTGTCTGTCTGATCAAGGCCGCGTTTTTTAGCTTTCTACAGCTTCTAGCGATTTATTTCCTTCTTCCAGTTGCATCATTCTGTTGCCCTCAGATGTGAGAATAAAGAAGGAGGAGCTATTTCATGCTGTAAGACAGTTTTATGTCGCTCTTCTGTTTCCCACCTTCGGTCACATGTGTCCTCCCTCCCCGGCGATGAGAAGCATCACTTTGTCCTTCTAAAGGGGGTGAGGTGGGGGGGATTCTTAGCTTCACCCTGAGCAGCTGTGGCTCAGCTCGCCTCAGCCTCATGATTGCAGTGACTCAGCAGGTTGTCCTTCTTTTTGCTCCTTTTCCTCCTCTTCTTTGCATACCCGCGCTCGTCTCCCTTGATCCCTCTTCGCTGCCGCCTCCCTTGAACAAATCCCCTGCCTCTGAAGGATGAGACTCATCATGTTGTTGTCTGGCTTTGATATGGCTCACGATATCCCATAATGCTGCTTTTTCTTGCCTCCCCACAGTAAAGGAAAAATATATTTTACAGGCAAAGTTGGTTCATGTGGGGCGGTGAACAGCAGCCGCTTCTTTTCAGGTTGATTATTCCGCCTTCGCTGAGGTCTGCTGTGGAAATACTTTTATCCAGCTATTTTGGCCTCTTCCAAAAAACCAGGCCAGCAGCTATTGTTTCCTTTTGGCCGCTTCACCTAATTAGAGCCGTTGCATTCAACAGTTGTGGAGGAAGGCTAATTCCGCTGTTGATCTTTGTTCATTTCTCCCTGTGATTGCTGAGCGGGATCGTCTGAGTTTTCCGTGTAAAAATCCGGTAAAACGAGGAAAAAATAGTCGGTGCCAAGGTCGATCTCTGTGCAAACTGTTAATAAATTCATAAATCAAGACCTAAAAAGAGGATTAGGTGAGATTAGGGTTGCAAAAAGTAAAATAAGAATCACAACAATAGCCTGCTTACTGCTGCTTAGCAAAATACAGATGAGGTGATTTGCATAAAATAATTTTCGAGCATGATTAAGTTGCACGTTGCAGGTAAAGTAAGGCTGCATTTGGCCCAAGTGCTCAGTGATTAAAATGTTGCTGCTGCTGGTGCGTGGTTAACGAGATATACAGCTCAGCTAAGGACAGTAGGTACACTCTGATGTCTACATTATATTTCACTGATAATTAAACTGAAGAGGATTGTGCACCAAATGCCCAGTGAAGCAGGTGGGCGTAGTCTGCAGGCAGGCTGTGTTTGGCTGTCTTCTTGCTGGGTATCACCCAGTGGTCCTCCGTGCTGGAAAATATGTTTATTGAGGGTCTTGCTGCTGCTGTTTGTTGCAGTGGTCTGTGGAGGAGTACAGTAGGCGCACATACGACTCCCACTGCCTTCGGGCCCATTGTGTGGCTTTTAAACTGGTCGGACAGGTCGGAAGGCAGATCCAGGCACAGTCATTACTCTGCACTGTGTACAGTCATGCTTGGTTACAGAGTGTGTGTTTACACTTCTCAGTTTATGCTGCGGAAACACGTGACACACTTGTGTGTGTTTTTCTGAGTTGTTCATACGTTTGTTGCACCGACTTGTTTGTGTTGCTGCTTTTGGAGCTTCGTGAAGGATCAACTGTACTGCGCTGTACACACAGAGAAAATCTGTGGCAAAGCATGCGAGCTGTGTACTTATTCTTACATCAAATCCTATTCATGACGTCATCTTTTTTTATATCACAACCGAGAAACCTCTTCAGCTTCACATATTTTCTTCTGTCACAAATCCTTTTTTAGCTAATGGGCTTTTTGTAGAGTCCATTCGGTAGCTGTTTGGACCGTGTCGTGTGATTAATCATGCCAAATTATTGGTATTGGCTCATGTTAGTCCCGTTTAACCTCTCACGTTAATTGTAAACTGGCTAAATGTTTAGAAACGGTATCATGACAAGCTAAAACTGTTTTTTGGCATGAATGATAAATATGTAACAAAAATATTAGTATCTGAATTGGCTATTGGCCAAATGCACTGCTTAAATGAAATGAAAGGATTTCATTTCATGTTAATCAGAGCCTATCATCAAGTTAGTTAACTTCCTGTGATATTGAGGTTTTCCTTTTTATTATTTCTTCTTGAACTTTCAATCAGAACTTTGAGCTATTAAACATAAAACTAAAGGCACCGAAGGACTCAGACTACTTGAAATTTGAACAGCTATACTTTCATCTGCAAAGGAAGACTTTGTGATAAAATGGAAAGCTATAAAACAACTCTAAATGGACCGTATGATTAAATTGTTTTGCCATCAGTCATACTATATTTTACATTATTTTTGTCAGTTTGCTACAAAATGTGTAAACTTTGTATTTACGTTGCAAAGCGTACCATATTTTAAATTACTCAATGCATGAGTCACATCTTCCACGCAGCCATCAGTAGCAGTAACTTATGCACATAATAAAATGATCCGCTTTTAGACTTAAAATGTAGTTATGATGGAGAATCCATCACAGTGAGTTTTGTGACTGTGAGCTTAAGTATGACTGCCTTGTGGCATGCAGTGGGAATAAATGAATAGATAAATGCAGTTTGTATTGGCTGTACTATACAGCTGACGGCTGTAGCAGACTCCTAGTAGGTACAGAAGTTGTGCAGATCTTCAGAGCAAATTCATTAAGAGTTTTGATTTTTTTTTAAAGCAAGAGTAAACACCATCCTACACTGAGACATGCAGGCACTTCATATGGTCTGTCTACTGCTTTCCTGACACATTTAAACAGGCAAGGATTTTGATCTCTTTGAAAAAAATTGCACAAAAAAGTTGACACACATTTTTTAGTCACTTAAATACATAAAAAGGCAAAAAAGACCAGTAGCTACAGCAAAAGACACAAAAAGAAATCTCCAAAAGCTCTAAAACATGCCAGGATCTACATGTAACTCTTGCAGCAGTTGGTATCAAAGTGTAAACGACTGCTCAGATTTGATCTGTGTGGCGAGCCAGCAGTCATAGCTGTTCAAATGAAAGAAATCTCAAAATATAGAGTTGTTTGACCACAGTAATAATAGACCGTGTTTGCCCAGAGGAAATACAGCTTTCCAGGAGAAGGAACTCATGATAACTGAAACATAGAGGTGGGAGCGGCCCAGTCAAACACTGGGAGCGAGATGCGATGAGCTATGCATCAGATCAGAAAGTGCTTAGACCTTTCAACAGGAAGATGATCCAGACCGCACTAACCCGTCGAGGAGTGGCTCTAAAAGAAGAAATGGAAGCTAATGGAAAGGCTCAAAGCCCTGATTAGAATTGATCATTGGGTGGAGACATACAGTAAAACCCTTAAACATCTGTGAACTGATAGAATTATACATGGAAAAAAGTTAGAGGTTATGAAAAATTGTAGCTTTTTTTCTTAAAGGGGGGCTTTAGCTACTTTTTCCACAAAAGAATAAGATATGATATTAATTTGCTGTTGAATGATGTACAGAAAGGGACGTTTTCCTTCTGACTGTTTTCAAGCACACCTTTACAGGTAGGTATTGTTTCAAAGAGGATCAAGTGTCTACTTGCACAGCTGTGCTGAAAAAGTGGATACATTCACCTTAAGTGTTGGCAGTGCTTACTTTGAGCTTTTGCTTTATCTCCCACCGACCTTTTTTCATACAGGTGAAACACGTTTCTGCACATACTGTGAGGATTTATGAGTCACAGTGTTCATTTTATGACTGCTTTACCTTCTCTTTGTATTCTGACATTACTTTGTAACGCAGTTGTTGATTAATTCAGTCCAGATGTTTAGTCTGAACTTTATTCTAGATTGTTATGTAACCAACAGAGAACCTAGACAATACCTATATAATAATATTCTGTAATGCCTTTAATATTTTATTCATAACAAGGTAATAGTATAGTTGAACATGAATAAAATTACATGCACTGATATGAATGAAACAAAATAAAAAAAGCTGGTGGGGTATTGTTGTCTAACGGGCAGCAGTAATGGAGGAGGAGAGTTAGCATAGCATGGAAAAATGCTAACAGCAAAGATATTTCACCTGTGCTGCACCGGGAGTTCTTCTTTGTCACATCTGATTTTTTACTTCATCACAAACTGCCGTTTATCTGGTTGCGGCACATAGCCGCCCCTCACTGAGCCTAGCGAGGTGTCATTGTGTTGAAAGGGAGTTTTTCCTTCCCACTTTCGCCAAGTGTTTTGCTCACATGGGGTCATCTGATTATTTTAGAATCTTTACCTTACAGTATAAATGCTTTATGGTAACTATTGTTGTCATTTGGCAATATATAAATAAAAATTGAATTGAAATTGAGGGCTGACATGCTTTCTCTCATTGTGTTCAATCTTATACTTGTCAGGAAACCTACATTTTTGGTTACAAGAAACGAGGAGGTAGCGTGACTGTAAATATCAGCAATGTGCACTAATGACTGTCACACTAAGCTAAAATGATAAAAGTTCTAATAAGTTTGTTGAATGACATGAATATACTTTTTCTTTATCTTGAGCCTGTCGTCATTTTTTGTGAAAAATTCACTAAAATTATATTCCTGCGTATACTTACATGCTACATTTTTTACTTTTGGTTTGAGTAAAGAAACACGAAACTGATGTCTCCATTCAGTCTCATCATTACAGTATAACTTATTAACACTGGTGTCGTACAGGAACAGGAACAAGTCAATTTTTACTTAAAGATTCTTTAAGCTCAGGGTTAGCTTAATTAACTACCTAGTTAAGCTAATTTCTAGCTTTGAAGTTTTAGCTCTTAGTGAGGTAACTGTAAACTTCTTCTATTACTTCTGCCTGTCCAACATTGCTGACTTGAGTGCATGTTCTTTAATGTAGTTTCCTGTCTTGTTCCTTGGTGTGCTAGTATGGCTCGCACTTCTTTAATATTGTTGTTGATTTATAATCAGCAGGCGCTCCAGTCTGTAGCGGGCCCATCTCTGCAGCAGTTATCCGTGTCCGTCGGTGCCAAACTCAGAGTACAGCAACTACTCCTTGTCATTCTGTTCAACAAGCAGCAGCGTTTTGTAAAGGAAATGAAATGTTGTTGTATTTTAGGGTGGTCCACTCCTGCTTGAAACTGCTGTGCGTTGGCTTTTGATCACTCATGCATTTGTATTGTTATCTCTCCCCGCACAGCACTCTCACTTCTCTCCCCCACCTGCACTCATAAAGTTGTAAGGCTGTTCCTCAGTAATGGAAACCTCTCACTGTTTTGGCATCAGCAGCTCCCTCTGTGATAGTCAGAAAGTGTTTTTTATATAACTGGAGGCTTTTCTTTCATTCTTCCACAGTTTCAGAGCTTTTTGTTGTTGTTTTTTTTGCTGGCATAATGCGTTTGACTCTGCACGTACTGATCATTCATGGATTCTTTGTCATCCATCGATTTATTTTCCCTTTGTTGTTTTTATGTTGGCAGCGGTAATGAGAGGCTCGTTTATAATTGATGCTATGTTCAATGTCCCTTTGGTAGCAGTTTTCATGCTGCAATCTCACCAGGCACTTCTATGCCAACAACACGCACAGCCCTGCCAAAAACTCCGGTGTACAGATTAAGACGATTGGTGTTGGCTTTCAGCTGCCATTTAGCAAACCACACTCTATTGTCTGCAAAGTAGCAGTCTTTAGCAAAAGGATGATTCTGGCTAAAAAAGTTTTAAAGACAAGTCTAAAATGTGTGCCTGTATCTCTGTGCCTGTCCCTGTCTATACCTAAACAAATAGCACTGAGTGCCTTGTTCAGCATCTTTACAAACCTTCTGACACTGACACCAATAACACAGAGGAGTCCTGTAGTTTCCTTTCAGCCTTAAGACTGATCCTAATAAGGAGATGAATGGCTCTATACAAACAGTAGAGTTGAGCTGGGGACTGGATGTATGCCCACTGGTTCTCGCTTTTTCTGGGTGAAATTCCTTTTTCAGTCCCTGCTGATCTTGTGGCCCTCCACTGAAATGGTCACTGCTCAGTGTAAGTGTGAACAGAGGGGTATGCTCCCATAGCACCTGGGCTGGACAAGGTTAACAACCCGAACAGTGCACATGAGGGAGTTGTAAGAACAGAGGGGCAGTGCTCAAACCGGTGACCATGGCACAGTATCATCCCTGCAGGTGTTTCTTGCAGATAGACTGATGGGATTGATTGAACAATCATTTTCAGGACTTGTTAAGTTTGTTAAATATAGTATTAGTATTTGTGGCAGTACTTAGAAGTCATCATTGTCCACAGTGTAAAAAATGGGCCATAATGATCATCTATAATGCTGTTTATTGATCATACAAATTCACTATTGTTAAAATCAAAAATATTCAAATTCACTAATGTGGTTCATTTTTGTACCACAAAAATTATGTATAAAAGAAAAAAGAACCCACTTTCCAACAATATTCTTAAATCATTTTCTAAAAGTGATGGGGAATATACACAATATATATACATATATATTGTATATATATATATATTAGGGGTGCAACGATACTCGTATCGATATTGAACCGTTCGATACAGTGCTTTCGGTTCGGTACGCATTTGTATCGAACAATACATTTTTTAAAATTTATTTTATCAACTTTTCTTCTGACGATGCTGTCTGTGTTGAGCGCTCAGTGGATCTGCGTTCGACTACTCCGCCTAGGCTGCACTGTCAAGCGCAGATCCACTGAGCGCAGTGCAAGCTAGCAAGACAGAAGCTAAGCTCGTTGCAACATGGCAAATTGAACCTCCCCCACCCTCATTCTGATCTGTCGTTTGGAACTATTTTGGTCTTCATGTGACGTATGACCCTGATGGTAAGGACAAAAGTAAAACAGTATGTCAGATGTGCCACGCAATGCTCAATTACATGGGTGGGAGTATACAAATCAATGAACTGTCTTTCTGGATAGCGCAAGATTTAATAAAGTTAAGATGAATGCTAGGCTCATGGCACAGAGAGTTGCCAGTTTTGCTGAAAAGCACAAACCACATTGTGTTTGTTTACGTTAGAAAATATATTTTTCAAGTTCTAATGACTCTCTCTTTAGATTACCTAATGTTGCACAGTTCCACGGGGAATATGTATCATGTCATTTCCTAACGGACTAACACTGCACAGGGATTTGATTTCATGGCTTAAAATTAAAAAGGGTAAAATTAATCAATTAAACCATACCTCCCACTCCTTTGAAAGGTTTGTTTTGCCAGCTGATATCAGTACTGATAACTAACTCTATTTAGAAATGTGAGATAAGAGAGTAAAAATGCTGTTTTTAAATAGTTTTACAGTCTTAAGTAATCTTAAGCACTCCTCCACAGTTCAGTTAGTTCTGTGCTTAACCCTCTGCCCCCTGCTTTATCTATCCTGCACTGTATGACACCTTCCCTAAAATTGTTTTTTTGATAAGATCTCCCCTCTTAGAATTAAGGCCACTTTTTACAATAATGATCCATCTTGTACTGGACCACTCTGCGCCTGTCTCACCTTCAGTCCTAAGTAATATCTTTATAAGTCAACAACTATTACGTATAAATCAGATAAGTTTTCCTCTCATCTGTTTTAACAGGTTTCTACATAAGAGGGCCATCAATTTGAACAATTGTTTAGTGACAGGGACAGTGCCAGCCTACTCTCTCAACATGCAACAGTCCTCTCATAAGGACGACACATTTTGACCTTATAGAGCCATCATATTTTACCCAGCTCTTTCTTTCTAAAGTACTGGACAAAATGTTTACCTGCAGCTGCAGTCTTTCTTATATAAAAACAATATTTTTGAGATTTTTCAGTCTGGTTTTAAATTTCATCACAGCACAGGATCAACTCTTTTAAGAATTTTCAAAGACCTTGCGTGAGTCATTGACTCTGTTGTCCTCATACTTCTGGATGTCACTGGTGTATTTAGTACAGTGGAGCACAAATCAGCCTTGAGTGATGTAATTGTATTTCTGCCATTACTTGATTCAAGTCTTACCTTACTCATGGCTCCTTTTTGTCAGCATTCACATCTACTCTCCTAACAGCAACTTCTCCTTAACCTGCGGTGTACCTCAAGGTTTAATTCTGGGCCAGTTTTGTTTTTGTTTTGTTTTCACTGTATAAACTATCACTATATTCAAAAAACGTTGTGTTGCTTACTACTTTTATGCTACCTGCCACTTAAACCAGACACCAGCTTCTCAGGCAGGTTGTTAAACTGTTGTTCAGCTGAGGTTAAAACTTGGCTCTCACAATATATCCTTTACATGTATCAAAACAAAAAGGAAGCTTTAGTGATTCAGTTCAGACAGTTAATTGTACCAAAACTCAAATCTTATTTTTTAACATTTTACACCTCATGTAAAGAGTATCAGTGTTTTTTTTATTCCTTTTTAAAAATTTAAAAATTTGACTTAAAGATCAAATCAGTTACTACAGCCTTTCAGGTTTTTGTCTGTTAACAACCTTCATCATTCGTCATTCATGTTTTTATTAACTTACTGCAATTTGTTAAATGTTGGACTGAGCAAAGCACTAATATTACGCTTACAGTTGATTCAAAATGCTGAATGGTGCATGGAAGCATGATCATAGTTTGCCTGTACTTAAATCATTACACTGACTCTTTATGAAGTATAGGATCGATTTGAAAATGTTGTTGATCACATGTATGGGCTTGCTCTATCCATCATTGCATTCCTATTTTCAGTCCTATGAAAAAAAATTCCAGGCATCCTCAGTTGCAGTTCCAAACCTCTGGAATTCCTTCACTCTTCACATTAGGTTATCTACCTTTGCTATCAGTATTCAGAGCCCTCTCTGGCCTTTTCAGTTTCTATTTCACTCTCTGTGTCATTTTCCCCAGTGTATTTTTTGTTTCACTTTTAAAATATTTTTTACATTATTACTTTTATTGGTAGTGCATTATTTGTTAAATGATGATGATGATGATGATGTGCAGCACTTCGGTCAATAACTGTTGTGTTGAATTTTGCTATATAAACACATTTATCGACTTGACAACCACAAAGTACGTAGTTCTCGTAATGGACAGGAACACAATATAGTCCTAGTGGATTTTGTTACAGATTGTCAGTGTAGCAGCAGGGGATTGGCACTGACTGAAATGCTGTTAGTACGAATGAATATTATGTGTGAAGGAAAATAGAGAAGGAAAAAAAAAATATATATAGGATGTGTAAAGATGCCCCTGAGACAATCCAGCACATAACAGCAGGGTGCAAGATGCTAGCTGGCAGGGCATACATGGAACGCCATAACCAAGTAACCGGCATAGTGTACAGAAACATCTGTGCCGAGTATAACCTGGAAGTCTGAGGTCAAAATGGGGGACGCCTCCAAAGGTGGTGGAGAATGACCGAGCTAAGATCCTGTGGGTACACAAGATACAGATAATGGTGGACGGCCGTAGTGATCGATGTAGCGGTTCCAAATGACACCAACATCAGGAAGAAGGAACATGAGAAGCTGGAGAAATACCAAGGGCTCAGAGAAGAGCTCGAGAGGATGTGGAGGGTGAAGGTAACGGTGGTCCCCGTGGTAATCGGAGCACTACGTGGAGTGACTCCCAAGCTAGGCGAGTGGCTTGAGCAGATCAACATCGGCGATCTCTGTCCAGAAGAGCGCAGTCCTAGGAACAGCTAAGATACTGCGCAGGACCCTCAAGCTCCCAGGCCGCTGGTAGAAGCCCCGAGCTTGAAGGATAGACCGCCTGCAGGGGCGAGTGGGGAATTTTATTTTTGTTAATATTTGTTGATTATTTTGGAATTGAAGCCACATTTCAGCTGCAGAGAGAGAAACATTTCAGTGCTTCATTCTAAGACTAAATGGTTCCTTAATCCTCCAGACTAAGTTTGACACAGGAAAGGAGCATCAGTGTTTTTCAGATAAGGTATGTTTCTTCTACGTTTTTGTTAAAGCTGGCAGGTGTTTTATTCGAACTTCCACTTGCTTGCAAATGTGGAAAAAGATAAGAAGAGAAGAAGAAAAAGAGGAAGCGGTGGAAATTGTTAGTGTAGAGGAATATGAAATTTGAAAACAATAAAAACCAGAGAAACGCCAGGTTATTGTCTTTGCTCCAATTTATTGCTCTGAACTGAGTGCTCACTCCACACATGAGTGCTCACTGTGGTTCGCATGTTGCATAACAGATGTGGGAGTGAAGCAGTGCACCGTCACAACATTGCTAGAATTATGTGTTTTTTTGTTCCTTGGTAGCAGGCGGTGTTGCTTTTTACCAGCATATCCACATATTTAGTCCCTTACTTGTTTACAATGAGAACAAATCAGGCGTGACTTTTTTTTCTCCAAAATATAAAATTACTCTCCCCCACAGGGCAGGCTTTACTCAGAATGAAACTCCTTGGAGCTGATCGGGAAACAGCAGCAAACGACGTAAATCGAGGGTTTAATTTAATCTGACACCTCTTATTAACAGCTTCTTTCAGCTTTGACAGAGTAGCCCAGGCTAATGTTTGTTTAGCGATTTGGACAGCATTTAAGGCTGATAAGTCAGTGCTTCTGGTCACTTACTGTTCATTTTGGGAGCTGCTTGATAAGGCTTATTCTGTGTCTGGAGAACTACTGCTAACCATTAGTCAAGTTAATTCTACTTTGCTTGTTAACAGCGAGTTGACAGCATCCTGATTTGAGCCACTAGCTGTCTGTCAGTGTCACTGATTGGTTTTCAAGCCTGTAGCCTGTAGTTTCAGGAGCTTTTCCCAAGAAGCCAGTCATCATTCACCAGCAGAAGTAGTTTAGTTTCCCAAACCGTGGAATTAGTGTGACAACAAGCTTGGACTATCACTCACACCTCTGAAGAAATACAGAAAAATATGATCAATTTATCTACAAAATGTATTTTTACACTTGTATATCAAGTTTCTTCACCCCTAATGGGGGAGGTATGGCAGAAACATCATAAATGTGGAAAGCACAGCAATCTTCCTCAGCTTATTAATACACAAACTACACACATGTGCAAAACCTTTTCCACCGAAGAGCCGTAGTTTCTTCCACCTATAAAAGTATGGGGCTAATCCCGTTGTGTCCTCGTTTAGTATCCTCTCAAACATGAATGCATAACTAAGAGCAAGTTGGATTATATTAGCATAAATGAGGAAATAGTTCATCATGCTCTGTCCAGCTGCAGCATTTTGATTAATTGCCATTAATTATGATTGCTTATGATTAATTACCAATAAATAAAATTACAGTTACAATGAATTACAATTTGGAAGTCAAAAAAATGAGATGAGGTTACTGCTCATTAACTTTTCAGCAATGTGCTTAACGAACTATTAAGCAATTTAAATATCACACCACGGTGTAAAAAAAGGATCATATTGTGTCGTTTCCCACAGAATTAGACCGTATTTGTCTCTGCAGTGTGAAAGGAGGGCCTTCAATATTTTCTTGAACAGCTTGCACCTATATATGGAACGCCATAACCAAGTGGCTGGCATAGTATACAGGAACATCTATGCCGAGTTTGGCTTGGAAGTCCGGATGTCAAAATGGGACACAGACACTGGCATGGTTGAGAATGACTGAACTAAGATCCTGTGGGATCTCTACATACAGGCAGACTAACTGGTGATGGCTAACCAACCGGACATAATATTGGTGGACAAGGAGAGGAAGATGGCTGTAGTAATACATGTAGCTATACAAAGCAATAGCAGCATCAGGAAGAAGGAAAACATGAAGCTGGAGAAATACCAACGGCTGAGAGAGGAGCTCGAGAAGATGTGGAGGGTAAAGGAAACAGTGGTGGACTGGGGGGACTGACCCCGAAACTGGGCAAGTGGCTCCAGCAGATCCCAGGAACAACATCCAAGATCTCTGTCCAGAAGATACAGTGCAGGACCCTCAAGCTCCCAGGTCTCTGATAGAGGACCTGAGCTTCACAGATAGCCGCTAGAAAACATGTTCTCATCCCAACGCGTAACATACCGACGAATGTGACGCGTTTGGAGGCGCGAGATCTGGTTGAAATGAATCTATAAATGTGTCTCACATTCTGACCCTGAATCACTTTGGAAAACACTTTGGTTATGGTTAAGATTAAGGTTATGGCTGGAGCCTCTGCTCCAAGTGTGTGTTACTGACATGAGCAGCATTATATGGGATTCAATATAACGCAGAGCGTTTCTTAGGGATGTGGAAGGGTACTTTTTGCATTACTATGAGACGGCTAGGGGCGTGACAAATCATCGCTATGTTACGTGTTGGGAATGATAATGCTCTGCGCTAGCAGGGCGAATTGATTATCAAAGATAACCCAAGTAAATACGATGGAGTTTTAAAATAATAATTTAATTTCTTAACGGAAAAGAGATGATCTAAACCTAGTTGTGAAAAAAATTGTTGTCCCCTAAATGCAATACTTGTTTGCGCAGTTCTTGTGCCACCCTTGGCAGCAAGAACTACTGTCAAGCTTTTTCTACAGCTAGCACTTGGTCTTGTGTGAATACACACAAACATACACAATACACACTCACACACACCTATATATTTGGGTGTTACGAAGCTAAATTCTTGCACTAGATTCTTCATGCAGATGCCAGTTTCATCACCTAGTGCTCATATTGTTAAACTCATATATCAGTCTGGGTGTACAGCACAGCAGGCCAGTTGTATTTTCATTTTTGGTTAACGTTTTACAATATGTGATTAATGAGACATATGTCTTTATCACATATATGGGGCTGTATATAGTTAAGTGTTTTTTCTTGTAAAATAAGGGTCTAATCCAGGTGTGCGCAATCTCAGTCCAGGAGGGCCGGTGTCCCTGCAGGTTTTAGATGTGTCCTCGAACCAACACAGCTGATTTAAATGGCTAAATTAGCTCCTCAACATGCCCTGAAGTTCTCCAGAGGCCTGGTAACGAACTAATCATGTGATTCAGGTGTGTTGACCCAAGGTGAGATCTAAAACCTGCAGGGACACTGGCCCTCGTGGACTGAGATTGCCCACCCCTGGTCTAATCTCCAGACGGTGTTGTTGCTGTTCCATCCGCCTCCATATAGTTTTAGCTCAGATTTTCTGTGTTGCTATTAGAATGTTTAAAAAGATAAACAAGTTTCCAAAACAAGGGGAAAAAAGGCAGAGTGCTGTCTGGATGACATTTCAGAGCGATCGATACACCCTCACTGTGGTTGCAGCCACATGCACAATAACAAATGTACATGGGTGGTTATAGCAGGGCAGGGCCATCATCATTCACTCTTCTGTGTTGCTTTGTGTCATCACTTAATCCCTCAGCGCTCTGCCTGAAAACTCGATTCATAATTCATATTTATTACATCAACATTTTGAATATTTCATGTCTCAAGTGCCATTTTTTTCTTTCATTGAAGAAATCTTTCTTGGCTCGAAGTGTTCATATTTAATTTGACTCTTGAAGCATCAGGAAAAATGTACCATCGGAGAGGCCGGATGAAACGGCGACGGATTTTTATCAGGAAGTCTGACAAGGATCTGTGTTTGTGTAACTCTAATTCATATTCACGTCCAGTCATCATGCTGCAGCGGGAATAGATGCGCTAATTCAGAGAATGAGCAGCAAGTTGACTCAACTGGGACATTCAGTCCGATTACAGTAATCGTATACTTTTACTTTTTTTCAACTCACACCAACTCGCCCATGCCATGTTCTCTAACCCTGTTGGCTGCTCTTTTTTCATTTTTCATGCCCTGGTGTCAGAGGTTAATAGAGCCTGCCCTTCTACTGTGTTCTATCATACCAGCTCCTTTACCGCTAGTAAACTGTTCATGTCTCTGCCTGTTGTTGACCAACCTTTTCATTTTCCCCCAGCCGAGATAGTCACACTGATAAGATTACCTATTTCTTGTGTTTTGAAGAACTTCTATTAAAGTCACAAGCAAATTTGATCTACACGTCATTGCACTCAATGCAAGTTTTATTTGAACAACGGCACAGTATTACACAGTCAGTGCCTGGGACCATGCTCGAAGGTTGGGCCGGCTGATATGATTTGTCTAAGCTTAACACGTTCATGCTGAAGTCCTGAGACTGAGGAGAAACCGCTGGTGGTCCAGCCGAGGACGCTGCTCACAGCAAAGCAGGGACGGTGGAAGGTGGAGTCGAACATTTTCTCTCCTGTTCAGCTGATGTTATGAAAGGTGCAGTTTTTGCACACTTTTTTGAGTTCACAAGGAACTTTCTTTGCTAAACTGAGTCTAACAAGTTCCATGAGCAGTGTTGTATAAATAATAGGTGGGCAAATGGGATGTAGGCATAGCTGTAGCCTTGGGGTAAGGAAAGTACACTTTACCAAATTGAGGCTAGATGCTGGCATAGCTTCTCTCTAAGCTTACTTCTTCTTCTTCTTCTTCTTTTTTTTTTTTGGTATATTATGCTTCAGAAGCAGGAAGACGATGTGTGTGCAGTCTGAGCCATCAGAGTTTATAGTGTACCGTCAAAGAGTCATGAACACAGCGAAAAGAAGACGAGAGCAGCAGCTGACTTGAAAGGCTGGCTGTAGGCTGCCCACCGGATCAGAAGCAGGAGTTAGGAGAATATCCCCATGTTTCCATTTGCTGTACTTTTTATTTTGATTGGGTGCAACAGTGACATTTGGATGAGCTGAGACCACCCGTGCCGATAGCTACCTCACTTCTGGATTCAAACCTCTTATCCTTTTAAAGATATGTTCCAACTATCAACATAAAGGCTTTTCTTAATCCTGTAACGCCAAATGTATCATATTTGATTCATGAGTTTTTGTGAGTTTTAGAGACCTCTACATCATTTTTTTTCTGCTGAAGAACAAACTTATTTTATATTATTTTGCCAGAAGTTTCAATAAAAACTCCAATTTAAAAAGAAATCAGAATTTTCCGTCAACTCTTTCATGGTTTAGGCTTTACAGGTTAACCGATCTTTGTCTCTCAGAAAAGAAAAACAAGTTCAAACACACACGATGAGATAACTGTGTTTACAGAAATACAATTGATATTGAGATTTAAAGTTGGCAGTGCTATTGGACTGCATTAACTGGAAATTGCCTAATGCAGGAAGTCAGATAGGATTTTCTTAAAGATTTGTTCATTTCTAGGTGTGGCTACGTTTGAGCTGTTGTAATCCTGATAATTCTCGGCGCAGATATGGCCCACTCTAACCCCACCTTAATATTGGCTATGCATGCCGATTGTGCCTCACCCATCAGCCAGTCTAACCTTTAGGCCAGTGCGCCTTTTCCACAATTAACATGCAAGAAGCCACACACAAAGTGTCAGAAACGAGCTGTGAAATATTAAACGTTCCACTCAGCCACACCACCCCGTCTAATGCTGATCCAGGTTTGATTCCTGTGAGTTTTGGCTCTGTGTGGTCATTTGAAAGCAAATGGAATCTCTTTGCTGTTGAAAGACCCAACGGGCTTTGTGCCGATGCATCTGTGTGGCCTTTGGCCAGTCGTGGCCCCGTTCAAAATGGCAACATTATGTCATTGAGAATTTGAACAATAAATTAAATGGCTCCAGTCTGATCTGGATGGGCGATGTGGCATTTCACTTGGATCAAAGCAGCTTTCCTCTGGTCACAGCGCCATGGACTGTTTTCAGATGGAACGCGGAAGATGAATGAGCTCAGCGGGGCATCCACCTCTTTGCGTGTTGGCCCACGTACATCATTTATTCCCTTATCATTGCTCGTCATGCCCACATTCATAATTTACACTTATTATACTTTCAGATTTTTCATATTTCACGGCTGAGGGTGATTATCCATTTTTCAACAACCCCTGTCCACCGCAGCTTTGTTGTGTTTGTATGAATATTTAATGTCTGGAGATGGAAAGTACATGGCTGCAGCACATTAAATGTTGTCATCAGATGATTGGTGATAGAAGGAAATTGCAGCATTCGATTAGTGCTGATCTGCTCTGCTCCTGCCTTTGAGCGGTGTTCAGTGCAAAATTAAGGATGAGCCATTCATCTAATTCAAATAATTATATCTTCAAATTTCTTGCTTCAGAAGTTCTGCAGAAAGTCTCTCTCCGTGTGTGTGTGGCTGCAAGAATGTGCCGGCAAAGATTATTGCTCCCCAAAATTGTTTTTCTTTCCCAGTTTTTGGAGAACTTGAACTGCCTCTCTTTCAGATTGATAATGATGCAAATTGAAAGAATATATAATTGATTTAAAATTCATTTTCTGAAACCCAAAAGCGAGTAATGGGCTGTGAAAGCTTTTCAGTTCTGGAAATAACTTGAATGTAAAATAGAAAATATTTGAGTTGCTAGAGGTTCACATTATTTAACAACTGAGCTACGATGTCAGGAGGACAAGATTAGCATGTTATTCATATCTCCTAAATCAGCTTTGATTCTTTGGACCAAGAATCCTCCTCATACCCGCACTTCTCTTTGGCAATATGCCGTCTCTGGCAGGTTTGTAAAATAAATGAAAGTTGACTGAAACTGGACTTGACAGACCTTGACTGACTGTGAGTGCCCCCAACACTTCATTCAATATGTAGCTCATATTATCTTGCCACATCCACTTTAAAGCATCACACCTACTAGGAGTGTAAAGCATATGGAGATACTGACATTAAGGCACTGCTGTCTCAATAAACAAACAGTTAGTCTTCCTAAAGAGAAAAGGAGCAAATAAAGGAGTTATTATATAAGAAGGTGGCTCAATGCCTGACAGCTGTGTATAATATATGTGGTAGGTGGATCTGTGTGCTTGTTATAATAGGGATGTAGGCAAGCATAGTTTTCAACTTTTCTTGGCTTACAGTGAAATTGTATTGTATGTTTGTTATGATAGTATTGCATTATATGGTTGGCTTACCTGCTCAAAGAGTGGGTCTGAGAAGGTATGCTGACCCAAGGCCATCTAGAAGTTTACTTTTTGTACAGGAGACTACAAGGAACGGAGAAATGAGTGCCATTTATACATATGTTACGGGCCCCAGGAATCGTGCCACAATAACAAAGGTGAAACCACACATTTTGGGTGTGCCACAGATTGAGAACATGGGGTAGAAGGATCAGTGACACAGATGACAGTAGCAAAAGCTCAGTAGCGCAAGAGTCTAGTCAGGTAACAAGATCAGGGTTTGTCTGTGAAGGTTCTCAGTCATCCAGGTCATCGTAGTCAAAGGAGCTTGCAAAGAAAAGCGTCTGGACTTCTTTAAGTTGCTTGAAGACGTTTCACCTCTCATCCGAGAAGCTTCTTCAGTTCTAAGGTCAAATGGTGGAGGATCATCAGGGGGTCCTTTTGTCCCTCTGTGGGGGGTCACTCCCACTAGGTTTATATCTGGGACTCTCCACCATTTGACCTTAGAACTGAAGAAGCTTCTCGGATGAGAGGTGAAACGTCTTCAAGCAACTTAAAGAAGTCCAGACGCTTTTCTTTGCAAGATCAGGGTTTCCACATAGCAGAGTAAAACAAGGGGTGATCTGCCGTGTCAATCTTCTGCACTGGAATGTGCAGATGTGCTGTTCATGTCTCTCTGAAATGAGCATCAGTAAAGCTGTAACGCTGTGAAACAATACACATGTGTTAGTATAACCTGTGTCAAAGGATGTGACAAGTAAGTCGGAGACCACACAGGTTTATTAAGGCTGAAAGATATTTTAATGAAATATAAAGTAAAGAAACTCAAACACAGGTTAAATGATACAACAGCCATAACTGAACAAAACCAAAGGAGCACAATGAGCCCCAGATGAAGAGAGGTTCAGTCAAGGTGGTTTTATATACTGGGACTGGCCTTCTCGGGTGTGCTCTGTCTATAATTGGGTCAGCTCCACCTACCACATACCTGAAAGACACAGGCAACAAGAACGCCGGCCCACTGGCTGTCACACCTGCAAGGGATCAATGACCACTGAAAATCAAGTAATGCAGATCTTTCATTTGTTTATTTAGACAGAGGCATCAGAATAACCTTAAGTTTGCTGCTAAGTTATTTAAAACTTGCTATGGTTGCTATGGAGGGCTTAGTCAGTCGTGTTCATGGAAGTATTATTTCAAGTTGATATGCAGAAAGAGCTCGACAGCGATTGCCCAGTTTTTTAAGAACGTCGACTCTTCGAGTTTTAAACCTTGAACCGAGCCAACCAGCTACGACGCAAAAGATTTGATGTGGATCAAAAAAAATTAAAGGAAAACAAATTAAGGGCAAAGGTGAGGACAGTATACATCGCAGCAATTCCCTACCTTCTCTAATTAATTCCTTTTTATTATTATAGTGTTGTCTAATAATTCAGTTTCTATTGTGTGTGTGTAGTGAAATATAGCTTATTGTAATTGTCAACTGTACAATGAGAAAAGCCAGTTTTTGTCACATTTATGCTAAGTATACAGACATACACTCTGTATGTCAGTAGCTTCTTTAACAGCCCATGCTGTCTAAACAGTGTGAAAACATTGCCTGTGTCATTGTAGGTTTAGGCAAAGGCGTTCAGTATAATTCATCCTGAAACTGAAATGAGCACCAAGCAGGCAAAGAAAACATAGTGTGCCTTCCAAGTAAAAGTTGCATCTTTTGAAACCTGCGGCTTGTTGCAAAATAAACTCACAAACGTCAGTATGAAAGTAGGAAAATACCCCCAGAACTGGCATTTTCCCATTATATAAAAACTGCAAAGACCATATTTGTCAGTCTGTCCTAATGCAGATGTTGGGTTGATGAACTAGTGAGCAGACTCTCAGGTTCTGTGCCGTCTCAGAGTTTTTGTAGAAGTAAATGAGTTTAGTCTTTGATGTGGCAGTGCATACAATATCATAATACTCGGTCCTTGACAGTTTTCCCTTGGACACCCATTTCGGTTCCCAATTTTGTTTGCGGTAAGGGCTTTTGCAATTTAGCCTATAATTTACAAATTTTTTTGATATTCAAATGAAAGCAGGAGAGCGGGCCAGCTCACTTGTGGAAGAGGAAATATGTTCTGGTCCCTCAGCTGAAGCTGTTTATGCAGCACGAGCGGTGAACTGAATCATCAAGAATCAACTTTTAACAAATTTGGTGTCAATATCCAGCCCTAAATATGACAGACTTCTTAATAAAAAAAAGACTCCTGAAAAGTCAATTTAGTCCTTAAATTAAAGTTACTACCCAAATGACTGTGATTTAAAAGGGATCAAGTTGCACTTGATTTGTTTTGAGAATATTCCATCCAGCTTTTTCTCTCAGCATTCATCCACCCTCTCCTTTTTCCCCCCCACTTCATCCATACCCTCTCTGGCCATCATGCCTCTTTAGTCAAAGCTCCAAACTTCCACGACTCTTGTATTGGTCTTATGTGAGTATCTTGACCAGACTTGCAGGGAGCATTGATTAAAGAGGGTGACAGGTTATTAGCCATCTCTTTTGTTTACTCATCAGAGCAGTCTTCAGCCAAAGTCAAACGTAGGAAGCAGAGCACAGATTAATGTTAGATTTGAAAAGGCTTTTTATCACGCCGCATCAATCGCAGGCTTGTGCCACTGACTCATCCATCATACTTATTTGATAGAATCTCAATTTAGCCGTCTTCTCAAGGTTATTACAATACCTCTTCAGCGGGTGTGCAAAATTGTTGTCAACATCTAAAACTGCATCAGATTGTCCACGGTGCCATCCTTCATGTGTCAGAGCTGTTTATCGCAGTGAGTGCACTGAGGGTGTGTGACTGATTTTATCTGTCAGCTAGAAAAAAGTTTTGACCCCAAGGATGAATCTGTCCTCTGGATTTGACCCATTCTCAATTCTTAGGAGCAAATACAGGCGTTCTTTACTGGCAGGGGATTGACTCTAATTTAGTGCCCAAGCCAACAGCGATGGCAAGATATTTTTAATATAGGACATGTATGACTTTTTGTGTGGGAGGAAACCAGGCCAGCCAGAGGACACCCACAAATAAACATCAATTTCATGCCAATTCCACACAGGAGCATGTCTGAAATGTTAACCCAGGGAGCTCTAATAATTTACTGCTTTACCGAGGTGCTGCCAGGCTAATGCATTTAATCTTAGTGTTTCTAAATCTGACAATTATTACAGCAGATAGATAATAAGAATGATGCAAGGAGATGTAATAACATCATTCTGACTCCACTAACAGCAATGACTGTTAGATCGACAAGACAGTTTTCTGTGATGCCACAAAAGAATAAGGAAGCACAGGCATTAGCTTTAGCGCTATAGAAGGGCAAACATACGCACTTGGAAAAATTGGTGCATTTTTAAAAGTGGATAAAGTGGCTTACATTGGCAAGCCTATCAAAAAGCACTGCCCGGGTGTCCACAGTGTGTTTTGGTTTCACAGTCTGCAAAAACCTTATTTGTGTTCACTCTCAGCAAGTGCTTAGCAGGTTTGTGTAGTTAGCAATGTTAGTGGCTAGCTGCTAGGCACAATAAAGCTTTTAGCAGCCAACATACAAACAAATATCTGAAGTGGCTGCAGAAAGCAGTAAGAATATTGGACTTTTCAGATAATCATCATTTGTGAGCTCGCCACAAATATGGAAAAAAAGAGGAGGAATGATGTTTTTGAATAATGTGTAAATAGGTGATCTTGTTAGCTAACAAACAAAAGATAAATGCTACAGTACTGTACTACTTCACGCAGTACCTGAGAGCCATATACATAAATATAATAAGATAATATATATATAGATTAGGGGTGCAACGATACACAAAATTCACAGTTCGGTTCGGTTCGATACTTTGGTGTCACGGTTCGATATTTTTTCGATACAAAAAAAATGTTCATGCCTTTTTAATTTGTCATTTATTAAAATTATAAATATATATTTTAACTCAAAAGTACAGTTTTTAAATTTAACCCTAACCCTTGTGCGCGTTTTTTATTTTGACAGCGAATGCGCACCTGCGGACCACTTATGTGCAGCCCTGGTTATTTAGCTCGTCATATTGCAGCCACAGAAATTCTTTTGTCCATGAAACCATAAAGCTGCACTTTCTTTTTGCCTGATAGTCTGATTTGTCATAACTTCTCCGTTTTGTGGTAAGCTTTTCTTTGGCTGTCACTTCTTCACCCTGACCTGTCTTATTTGGCTCAGCAGAACTAAAATATATATGCTGCTGGTTTTACACACGGACTCACGTAAGCTCAGCGATTCTCTGCGCGATCAACCTCTCACATGTTTAAGCTGCGGGAGATTTCACTTGCCATGTTTGCATAGTAAGCTAACGATTAATAAGACTATGTCAGAGGAATTGGTGCAAAAATTATCATCACTCACAGATCAGTGCTGTCGCTCTCTATACACAGTGAAAGCAAAAAAACAAGCACAAATTCAAACGCGATTTCAATATGTCACATATTGACAGTGGCTCACCGATGCCAATGACATAATTACCCAGCTACATTTCTGAAAGAATGCAAAAGCATTGACATATATTTTTCCTTCCTGCCCGACAGGCAGGGAAGAGATAGATTTTGGTAGCCCGACTGAAAAAAATCGCTAGCCCCAGGACGTCGGGCTAGCGATATTGCAAGCCCTGTATCTGATTGAGGAATCACTCATCTTTAGAAAAGAGAGTTTATTACAGAGAAATGGCTCTTTCCAAAATAAAAGCTATACTATCCGCTTCTTCTGGGCTATATTCTCAGCAGCATAAGGAGAATCATGTGCTAACAGCTGTCTAAATGACTCGGCTAAAGTTAGTAGCATGCTTGTTGTTTTTGTCTTTGCACTAGGATGATGTCGGCGTAAATGTGCAGTCATATTCGTTGTGTTCCCACTAGTGCTTTCAGGTTAATCTCGTTGAAATGACCTTAACGCCACAACACGGCAAATCTCCGTTAACGAGCTACCGCCGATCGCCACATCCAACATACTGTTTTACTTTAGTCCATGACTCGCTTACCTTCAGGGTCATACGTCACATGAAAACCAAAATAATTCCAAACGCCAGATCTGAATGAGGGTGGGGGAGGTCCATGTTACAAGGAGAGCTTAACTTCTGTCTTGCTAGCTTGCCCTGCGCTCTTCCTTCTGATGACGCTGTCTGTGTTGAGCGCTCAGTGGATCTGCGCTCGACAGTGCAGCCTAGGCGGAGTAGTCGAACGCAGATTCACTGAGCGCTCAACACAGACAGCATCGTCAGAAGGAAAGTTGATAAAATAAATTACAAATGTTGTATTGTTCGATACATATGCGTACCGAACCGAAAGCACTGTATCGAACGGTTCAATATCAATACGAATATCGTTGCACCCCTAATATATATATATATATATATATATATATATTATATTATATTTATAAAATATAAACAACATAAAACTTTTAAGGGTTAAAAAAGTAACGTAACATTAAATTATTATTAAAATATCAAAAACCGTCGTTTGACAAACGTGTTTGCTGTCGTTCTAAAGAGTAAATTACTGGTACTTCTGTGTTTTTGCTTCAGAATTCATTCAGGGTTGTTAACATTTGCGCTAACGAGGGAATGAATAATTGAATATGTGAGTGGATGATAGATGGCCCTATCATTCAACCTTTCCTATGGTTTTCTGTCTTGCCAGTTAAATTACTTGTGAACTGGAATTTAGTCCAACATGTGGTGGACAGTTATTGATTTCATGTTTTCAGCCCCTTGTCTCTTTTACACTTGACATTGCACTGCTCAACCTAGAGCCCGACTGACATCTTCTTTAACCATACATGTCTACACATATTTATCGTGATGTATTGCGATGTGACTTTGAATTAAAGCTTTGCTTTGCAGTGCACTCATTTCTGATTAAAGATGAAGCCTGAAGCCAATCTTGCATTGGGCATTCAGTTAACAAAAGAGCATTTAAATTCTGGTTATTACTTAACTAGAATTCTGTATTTACTCACGTTCTCGTATAGATATAATAGAAAATTTTCTAGACCAGTAGAACTGTAACAATGTAAACTGCTTTTGAAATTTGTTAGTAAAGGAACAGCACATATTAGAGATTGGCTGATATGGGATTTTTAAGGTTGATTCTCTTTCAGACACACAGAACATAAACAGATATCCTTAACACAAGTTCTATGTACTTTTTTATTTGTTCGTTATTTATTTACTTCTTTACCTTCTGCCCAGCAGCTGGTTTCTGTTTATGTGTCATTCCAAACCCAAGTGCTGCAGAGTTGCATAGTTAACCTCTGTTGGACAGACTATTCACCCTCAACAGTCATAACACGGCTGAAGGGTGTTTCTCTCGCTTTCTTTACTTTTTAAATTTTCATTTATCGACCATTAAGAATGCTGGTACAGGTATTTTGGCAAATCCAACAGCTAATGTCAGGCAGGCTTTTGCACATACATATTTGAGTATATTATACATAACATTAATACATTAAGGAGTATTATTAACTAATTTGATAGGTCTATGTTTTGAAATAATAACAGTAGCCAACATTATTACTCCACCCCTAATTTATATCCCAGTCACACAGCTTTGAATCATATTTTTCAGTCACATTGGCAGACGCTGCCTGGAGAAAGGTCTCTAGATTAAGCGTGGTGAGGCAGAAAAAATGTCCACTTAAGTTATTGTATTCTTTTTTTCTCTCAGCTGGACTCAACGGTTCACAACTCAAGGACCCACCACTGAACATTGTTGTGCACAGAAGTATGTGACTGTGAGTGAGAGTGTCCACTACATTTGGTCCCTCCACGAACAAGGCTGATAGGACAGATAGCCATTTACTTACAGAGTGCTGGGTCAGCACATTCGGCCTCTCTTATTTCAAGGCCTGCCAGCCACCCCATGAAAGGAAGGAGGAGAGAACTGAAAGGTGTTTTTGTTGTGGCCCGCTGCTGCCTCTTCTCACTGTATGACTTCTACTGCTGTATGTTCAGGTGACATACAGTCCGCTTTTGTCCTCGATGCTGCCGATGCTGTATTCAGTTGGCAGATAGTGATGAGTACTAAGCAGTGAATCCTCTGCAAGGTCACAGACTAAACCAGCATTCATGCGCTTATACAGGAAGCACCTTTTACTCCGATTGTGCTTTTTTTGAAACATTTTTAATCACGCTGTCAGAAAAGTACTGTATGGGCAAAACGCAAACTTTAGTATACTACTTTACACCGAGTCATCCAATATTAATGAGAACCCTCCACTTAACTCTAAATTCAGAAGGGTACAAGTTAAAGTTGGTTTTGGGTTCATTTTTGTGGAAAAGCATTCAGCATTAACCTGAGGGTGAGAGATGATGATGGGGATTAAAAAGCCTATTGCCTACCATGCTTTAAAAAGCACAATTATTTCAGATTAGGCTCTGCATGTACACTTCTTTGGACCCTCTGAGGTCTAAGTCAGCATCAGTGATGAACCCTAACCTGATATTTAGACGAAGGCAAAACGTTTGTTTTGGAAAAAATGCAAACAGCTTTTAATATGCGTCAGTTATAAGGATTACTTTCTTTGCGCCAGCACAATTCCAAAACTACTGATAGCAGTGTTTGTGTGATGACCAATGAAAATGTACTTTCAGCTCCACACTCAAAAAAATATTTTTGCCCAAAATGCTGACTTAAAGTAATTTGATTACATGTAAAATTCCCATGAAGTTTAGTTACATAGGTACAGTGTAAAATTTTAACTTAAATGGAATTTTATTGGGATATATTGAGTCTATTTTCCTAATTATTAATGATTACTTCTTTGAATAAGTAAATCTTTGACTTAATATACTTTAGGTGCATTTCACTCAGAATATCATGCATGTTTATCATAGAATCATTTTTATTTTTTTGCATGCATTGCTTGTAGGTGTCATCATCATCTTTGTGTGATTTCCCCCTTCACAGCTGATTATGTGACCACCTGAAAAAGTGCTGTGGAATATCTTAGGCCATGTCCACACGAATAAGTTTTCGTTTGAAAACACATCTTTTTCTCTCCGTTATGGCCTTCGGTCCACACTGAGACGGCATTTTTCATCAAGGAAAATTGAGCTTTTTGAAAACACTCTCCAAAGTAGATACATTTGAAAACACAGTTTTCGCATCGCAGCGTGGACAGCGAAAGTCTTTTGAAAACGACGATGCATTTTAGTCATATAATGCAGTCATGTGACCAATTCAGCTAAGATGGCGGTCGGCATTGTGTAGCAGTTGTTTTGTTTGCTCTCAATTTTGAAAGCCCTATTGAAAGATTGCACATGCTTCAGATAAAACTCGGCACTTTTCCCCAACATTTTGCCGCAACGTTTCAAAGAGCCGCAAAGTAAATAAACGGCAGACGGAAATGACGCAGGTCAAATCGTCTTACGTTTCACGTATGCGCAATACAGCAACGTAGCGTTTTCAGTGTGGATGAAAACGATGGAAAACAATAGTGTGGACGTGGAGCGTTTTTAGACAAAAACCCCTTCTTCAGATTTATCCAGATTAGTGTAGATGTAGCCTTAGTAATAGTAATTTTATTAGTGCTTACATGGGTGGTTTTCATATTTTCACTTTAGGTGGCATAATAAAATCCAATCAGTTGGAAAAATGCATCAAATTTATTAGAATAATTTGTACTGTAGATGTTGCCAAGTTGTGAAATTGGGGGATATACTTAGATAAATACCTTGTATGTACTGAATATTATGTATGATGAAAAAAATCCCATTATTAATACCTCTGCACTCATGCTTGAGGTGCAGCTGGTTTCTTATCTTATCTTATTATCAGCCAATTATGTTTACTATGGATTATATGCTGGATTACCCTCAGGCCAAAGTAGCACCTTTGCGCTTGACTTTCTCCTTCTCCGAGCACGATGCTGTAGTATGAGTGTTTTTAGAGTAATTAATCAGAATTTCAGTAGACTGTAGCTTTATCTGAACGCACTCTTTATCTTTTGATGAAGGCTGAGTCAAAAGAGTGCAAAAAGAGCCTTCTTCTAGCATTAGCTGACTTTCTGCGTCTAACGCTCTTTGGAGGAGTCACGGGGCGGCTCTTCATGTCTTAAGGACGACATAGAAGTTGGCTTTAAGTAGAAGCATGCATTATTCATCCGGTTGCACATGGGAAAAGTAAGGGGGGAATCATAACCAGAAAAGAAGCTCCTGATCTGAGTTTCCTCTGATAGCTCCTCATAAACAGAGCCAAGCATCAGTATGAATGTGGAGCATTTTAGAAAAGGGATTTAAACATCGCGAGTTTGTGTGACATGACAACTTTGTGCCGCCAAGTTTTCCCGTAGTTAACTCAGAGCTTTTGACGATGGAGGAGAATCATGGGTAGCGTGCCTCTTCTTCAATTATTCATCCGCTCTGGTTCCAGGTCAGGCCTTGTTTAGCACAGACTGATAGATTTTATAACTGGCAGGTTTTTACTAAAGGTTCCAATTATACTCCAGGCTCAGGACAGGCATATTAAACAGGAGATTATGTGCAATGCCTTCTGCTATTGATCTGTGAGGGTCTCTGAGGTGACAAACAGTGCAGGAGAAGATCTTGGTGAAACACACAAACTGTTGCACACATACGCAGTGCTGTCAAGCCCAGATTTAGGCTGAGGGAGCAGTTTGTGCTGAATTAGAGGCCGAGAGCCGATCTAGGATCGACCTTCAGGTCACCCTAATTGAACCGAATGTGAGTTCAGTACAGATTTGTGTGTTTTAGATGTTCTACAGAGCTGCAGCAGAGATATGTCTGTGTGTGTGTGTGTGTGTGTGTGTGCTTTGGGAGTGTGTGTCAGGTCTCTAATGTGGTGCAATTACCTCATTATCTCCTGATTACCTTTGTTCTATATAAACCTCGCTTTTGATTCACTTTCTCGAATTCCTGATTTGTCGTTCTGTTCGTGTTGCTGTTGTATGTTATAGCATTTGCTTGCTTGCAACCCTTGATCTGATTTTTTGGGTACTGCATTTATGTAGACATTCACAATTTGTAAGGTAACATTTTCATGCATAAAAGTCAAGCACAGCAGTATTATGTAAAGTCATGTTTTCAGATATGTAATTATTCACGACTGCAGTGACATACAACAGACAACAGACACGAGTCAAATGTCATATATGTGGATACAGCAGCAGGCAAAGTGCTCGTCCCTTGAAGTGGATCATGATATGTTGGCTGGACATACTTTAGATTTAGTCCAAATGATGTTAAGCAAGAAGAAATCACTTGCAATGAATGCAACACAGCTGACTTATTCTGCGGTTGAATAAGTTCATGACTGCAATTACACTACAGTTTAATTACAGTTAATTAGATTGCAGTGAAATTAATGAACAAAGGCTAAGAAAAACAGTGTTGCTGATCCACTGTCAACTCAGCAAGCCTGTACAGCACATCCATCCAGCTCACAAAGACTCACTGAAATCCCCAACACAATCTTATTCCATTGGACCAAACATTTGGTTAAACACAGTGAGTGACTAAGACTTCAGGAAAATAGTCGACGTGCTGGACAATTGATATCTTATCACCTTGTGCAATTATTTTTCCAAAGTGAAAAGCCTACGCTGTCACAGGGGAAATAGAGAGGGAGCTCACATGCCTGTCTAGTACATACAGGTGTAATGAATACGTTTCTATTTTGCTTCTTGGAGATGAATAAACATTTTTCTCTACAAAGATAAATTAATTTTAAAAAAGTCAAAAATTCATTGAGTAATCCTGATAAATAATCCTTATCTCGGTATTGGTCAAAATAACTGTTTAATGAGCCCCGCTGAATGATTGCTCTTTTTTAGCATTAGCTTAAAACATCTGAAGCTAGTTAGCTGTAGCAAATTATTGTGACTATCTGAGTAACTATCCATCAAACTCCTGCTTTAGTTATTGTCTAATTGCCTGTGTTGTTAGAAAAGACAAGAGAGACTCTGGTGTTTTAAAAGACCAGCTCATCCGTTAGCTTATTGCATATCGTTTCACACAGCTAGCTTGTAGCAGTTGAGTATACATTTCAAACAGCTTGTGCAAAGTGAACACTAATACAATAAAGGCTGTGCATTATATTACATGATGTGAGCTATCAGCAATATTTTTCCAGTGAAAACAAGTTAGAGCTACTATCCACTTAGGGTTGACTTTGCTTTGAGTGCTGCTGTGATAAAAGAAATTATGTTTTAGGTGGTTTATTTCATACCGAAGTCAGAGATTATGCTCATGCAGGTTAATGTTCAGTTTATGAAATAATTGCAGGTTAAAATTCCAGCATGTTATTTTTGTAATGTGCTTTAAAGTGAGTCTTTTTTATACGCCATGTTTATTATTGCCATTGCAGTACACGAGGTAAAGCATGGTTGCTTGCTGCTTGACAAGAAATGCACCTCTCTGCCCCTTCTAGCGCATGCGGACTGATGCAGCCTCCTTCCTGTGCTGCAGTGGTTCCTGCCATGCCCTCAGTGGGAGGATAGCAAAGATTAGCTGAGCATTCGTGTCTTTGCCTTAATGTGTAATCTGCAGTAACAAGGTCGTGTCAGTCAAAGTGTGTGGGCGGACGCTTATGTTTGTGTGTGTATTTTCCCCTCAAGTGAACAAAGTCGCATTTAAGTTGCTTTAGCCTCAGAGCACGAGCTGTGTGTGTATTCCACGGTGTGTGTGTGCGTCTGTTTGTGATTCCCCCGTGTAATTTCCTGGTAGGAATGCGCGCCCATGCAGGCATGGAGGAGTCTGCCGGGCGTCCGATTTTGAACTCCAGCCGTATTCAGGAGTAACCTCACATAGCATTAATGCGTCAGGGGGCTTTTTCTCCCTGTGGCTTTACACTTGGAATGTTGTTGATCTCTCTCCCGAGACTGTAGAGCGCACAACAATAGAGTACTAAAGCGTATGTGTAATAACAAGCGGAGTGAAATATGGTTCTAAACAGGACACGATTATTTGGAAAGAGGCTGGCTGGCACTGTGGCAAAAGTATGAGCCGGGCCTGTCACTGTGGCAAATGCAGGAACGAGCCTTAAGGCGACTGAATTCATTCATAAAGGGATTGGTATGTGAATTAGGGGAAACTCTGCCCATTCCGTCTTAACTTGTCAGGCTGGAGCGTTATCTGTGGGGACGTCTAACCGTGTACATCATAGGAGTCAATAAAAGAAGGCTCGCTCTTCTTGCTAAATGTCTCCAGCTTGTTCGGGGATGCCTCTCTCGCTCACATTTGCTGCAGCAGTGACAATTTAATTCATGGAATTCATGGATACGTCTGGCTTGAAGCAGAACCAAATGAGATTCAAATGCCATCCGAACTGTTAAGTTTCATTGATTCCTCAATTGAATTTGGGCATGGTGGTGCGCGTTTGGAGGGGTGAAATTGGTGTGTGAACTATTTTGAATATGTTTCGAGAACTCTTTTTGATTTCAGTATTAAAGGTTAGATTTAAAACTCAATAAACATGGAAAAAAATATTTGTTGGCATTGGCAAATGCCGTGTTTTGATCCAGCTTGTTTAAGGCAAGAGTCGCTATCGTGTTTTGATATTCTTCACTGGTATATTATATTCCATATAAGCTTTTTTCCGTGTGTGCTGCGGTGCTTGAGTGCAGTTGATCATATTGCGAGGTCACAGCGACGGTAAACCTTTTGCAGACAAGCAAAAATTTTAAATCTAAAAAAGAAGAAGCTTGTGTTTTAATAGGAAGGGGTGGAACACTTCTTCACTGTCCCAGCGACTGCACCGTTGTGCCTCCTCCCATCCCTGATGCCCTCTTTGAGCCACACGTCTCTCCTACTGAAAACATTTTGCACCGTTGTGATGAATACCATTTTAACATGCAGGCGGAAAACTGTTAAGGGAGTGATTTGTGTGCCAGCAGGCTCGATACATAAGACCCTCTCATACAGAAATCCCTCTTTAAAAGGTGACAAAACAAAGCCTTAATTTCTGTTTGTCTTGATTTAAATAAGCTGCTTCTAATGAGGTCTCCTCAAGTATTTTAGACTTTATTTGAGTCCTGATTTGGGCACTCACAGCTAAATAGGACTCCAGCTTTCTCATCTTGATTAAATAGATCAAGTCAGTAGAAGCCTTGGTGTGGTGATAGTGGGTTTACGAAGAAATCGAAAAAGGCTGAGAACAAAACAGCCTCAGCCTTCTTTCTTTGACAACCATGCTGCATATTCGCAGGAGAAAATGGGTTTTGTTTTCTTGCTTTTTTTAGTCAATCTCACCTTTAATTTAGGTTTTCGAGTAAAAAGAGATGCGAGGAAGCATCTTAATGAGATGTGGAACAGTCCCCTGGCTGCCCTTCTATACAATGCCCATTGTTTTGCACCTCAGAGTCGGTGCTGAGAAAATTCCAAAATGCACTGGTCAGTCAGCCATGAAACAAAAACAGAACCATATCCGCTGTTTTCCTGCAGCAGCAGCAGAGGATCAGCTGAATGACAATTGATTAATTCATTGACTCGTTCATCAAGCCAACAGTCCATTAGCCAAGAGTGAAATCAAGCAAAGACGCCAAGCTTCTTTGCTGCTTCTCCATAAATTAGGATATTCCATTTATCATGTTTTTTGTCAGTTTTGTCAGTGTCACTTAATGCAAGCTCAGCAGCCAAGCGCCACATGACTGAACACACACTGTTGTTTTCTTGGAAATGATACAGTTATTCTAACCTATCTCAAAATAACACACGTCGACCAAATTTTGCCACACTTTTGACAGTTGTTCACATTGATTACCTTCATTTAACCCCCAGAGATCCAAATCATCATCATTCGTGACCTCAACCTTAACCCCTGACCCTATGGTATAGAAACAAGGAGAACAGGCTAGGGTTACGGTTATCGATGATCACTTAGATCACTTGGACATGGTTTCCAAGATCTATTCTGGTTTTACCTTCTTATTGTTCCAATGATGGATGCTCATAATATACATGTTTAAAGTTTGAAATTTTCAGTTCAGCTGAAACCTCTGGCTTCATATAGCAGGTTTTTTTTCATCCCTTACTGCTTTTATATCCGGTCTTTAAGTGACTTATGAACCCTGCTCTAAGCAACTCTGTGTTTATTAAGGCTGTTGTGTTTTTAACATGTTTTATTGCTTTGTAACTTGTTCTATTTAATCTCAACAAGTCCCTATAAAAGTCACTTTTGGCCTCTCTCAGTTTTTATTACCACTATTAATTTTAAAGCTCAGTTTTTAAAACCTTACTATGTAACTACAGCCCAGCCCATGCAGTAATGACTAACCTCGTATTTTGGATGGATTATCTCAGTTGTTCTCCTGACTGAAGTTTGATCCGTTTACAGCATCCTGCCATGCGATTACATTTATCCCTAACCCTCAGGAAGCCTCACGTCAACTTTTATCGAGTGAAATAAAGTTGGCGTTCATCCTCTAGCTTTACTGTGTTTATGTTATGCTAACATAGCTGTATCGCTAGCCACCACGTAGCGCATTGTTATATACCAGCTAGCCCAACTTCAGTAACCCTACAGATGTCACTGCTGTTTACTTTCCTGTCTTCATTTATGTTGGAAGTGATAGCAGAGCTGAATGTTTTAATTTGTTTTAGAAATTCCTCAGTCTGAACATGGTATATTATATTTAGATGGAAACTAGCGAGCTAACTTCCTGCTAACTTCTAACTCTGTTAAATTTCATAAATCCTGTTTCTCATGGATCCCTGGATGTTAAACTTAATTGTTACACCTGGTAGAGCAGCCACACAGATCATTTTATGACACATGAAAGAATTTAGACAGTTTTTAACTCTGAGTGATGCCACAGTGATCGTTTGACTTTGGGACCTGCAGCGGAGTTTGGGGCCAGACACGGCTAATGACGTCAGACTTAAAGACCGGATACCATTAAAGACATTTTGTGAGAACTGAAGCCCCTCCCACTTTTTTTTTCAAACAGTCAGTTTATGACATGTAGCCAATTGAAAGAAAGCTGGCTTAAGGGGGGGTGAAGAAGTAAAACAGCAAGTTGATTTGAGGAGCACAGTATAAGATAAATATGGACCATATCAAACTGTGGCTCATGCTCTAGTCCTAGAATAAAACGATGCAGCTGGAAATGAGTATAGTATTTCATCGTTTGGTGTGAAAATGCACCTTAAAATGTAATTTAACATAAAACAATCCCCCACAGATCATTTAACACTTGTCATATAAAAAAGTGATACTGCTGCATCAAACTGCCCCTGGCTTGTGTCTCCTGTCCTCTGACTTCACTGTTTATGTTAACCTTGTGGTATAAAGTCTCCCCTCCACCCGCGCTCCCCGCCTGCTGGCAGATTGTGCCACAGATGTTGAACAGGGCTGCAGGCAGCCCAAAACCTGCTCTGTTTGTCACTTTCTAAGGCCAAGCAGCAGAGGACACTTTGAGGAGGACAGATCGATGGTGGCGAAGCGTGTGTGGTGGCAAATCTCATACCACAGAGAGCAAACAAACACAAGAGCGACACCCGCGCGCGCAGGGATGTCGCCGCAACTGCTGGTTCTTACTGGGACAAATTCCGTTGTATGCATCATTAGTGAAAAACCATATGCCACTGAAGAATTCATATTCCTCTTCTCTTTACCGATATGGGTGGCTCTGCAGATGATTGGGTGGGCAGCTGCTTCACGTTTCACTGGGATTTGCAGTTTGCAGGCAGTGCATAATAACTTATGCTTTACTTTGCATCGGTTTTAAGCTCACTATGCTGTATCCTTTTACTCAAATGCATGCATAATTTGCATAGAACACTGGTTAAACTTCCCTTTTAATTCCATATGCTTCCAAAATAGTTTCCCTTGTGTAATAGTATATCTTTTTTTCAAGAGGCACAGATCAAAAATGTACCTCTAACACGCAGACAGATGTAGGGAGAAATTCCCCATTATGTTATAATACAGTTCTCTCTCTGCTGGCCAGTTTTGTATTTTATAGCTGTTCATACAGGAGTAAACACAAAGGTCTTACAGACATATGTGAGGTCAGGTTGATTTTGCATTGCCCCCAGGTTACCACGGTAACATGCCACATCAGGCACTCCTTAAGCCACCACTGCGTCATAAATAGGGCAGAGGAGAAACTGGTGTGTCTGCATACAGTGCAACCAACCTCCGCATGGTTTTAAAATGACAACGTCAGCTAATAGTCATTGCAACTTACAAGTGATCCAGATGAAGGTACTGTCGTCTCACAGGCAGTTTCCTCCCACGGGCCAAAAACAACCCCCATTATTCTAAATGTTGGGAATTGGCCATAGGAGTGGGTGTGAGCTTGTATGGTAGGCAGTCTTTCTGTGTTGGACTGGTCCTTGTGGCTCCAAATCACCACACCCCCCACTTTGCATGAGCAAGGGTGGATGGCCTTACATTTCCTGTGGCTACTTCACACCCTTGTTTCAACTGCATGAGCACTTTTAATATCAAGAAGCAGCAGTATGTTGCAGAGGGTTACATCCAGCCTGCTGGGGGGCAGTTTAGTGCTCTTGCATTTGCATTCAATTAATGCAGCGCTGCAGACTATAAGGCAAACGGAAGGCACATGCGGAGTGTGTAGGTGTAGCTCTTGCTACTTCTGTGTAGACACAGTGGGTGATACAGAGAGATGGGGGAGTTCATCTCCCACTTAAAGCATGAAGAGAGCCAGAGAGCAAAATTAACGCCAAAATGTAAGAGACTGAAATGTAACACCTTCTAATTTCAGAAAATGTGTCTGTTTAGCATGTGGCTAAACAGACACAAACAGACTGTGACCTTAAGTCAGTATGGCAAACTGGTGACCTGGAAGTGTGAAGAAGTTAAGGCTTAACAATTGTCTGTTTTTTTGTTACAGTTAGTCTGTAAAACTAATTTGTTTAATAACTTAATGTTAATATGTAGGAATTAAGCGTTTAACATAAATTAGCTTGCAGCTGTTGAGCTAGCTGCGCCACTGTTAAGCTAGCTAGCTTGGGTGGTCAGCATAAGGTCCACACAGATAAAACTGTGGGTGTGAAAACATCAGTAAGAATAGCACAGACAGTTCAGACAGCAGTTTACTTTCTGTTTTATTTCAGAGGTTAGTGTTCTCATCTGTCTTCTTATTGTTTTAAGTTTTGCTTCTGTTTCCACCTGTGTGGTGGTTGGTACCTTTCCCTATCAGACAGTCTGTTCGTCTCCCTTGTCCTCCTCATGCTCCTTTTTTGCCTTGCTTTCAACCATTGGACTTTGTGGTTGTTGTTTTTTTGTTTGCTCTTGGATAAAGTCTCACTTTTTATTGTTTACTTTGCTTATCTCTGAGTCTGGCATTTGATCCCTCTTTCCAACAAAACCATGACGTGGTTTTGTTTACTTGAAACACAAAAGTCCTTCTTCATTCACATTCTGATTTTTAGGTTTAGTAAGTAAAACTGAATGTTCTCTCATAAATTTGATAGATTTGATTACTAGCATGTATCTTTATGTAGTTTATGTAGTCCTGTTAAAGGTTGATTCATGCTGTCGTTCTAGTGGAGCTAGCTACTCTGTATGGCTTAAAATATAAAGTTTATTATTGTTATTTTTTTATTTTTACTATTACCATCAAATCGGGTTTGTTGACTCATTTTCCATCCATGCCCAACAATAATACATTTCTAAAGAGGAAATTGCTACTTGCAGATACAATCAATGGCTATTGGAGAAAAATGCTGGTAATAAATAATGTAAAAATATTTTCAGACGAGAGGATATCAGCATAAGAACCACCACAGCTGGGAACCCAGCCGAGCAGGTGGAGGGTGGAGATGCTGTTGATCCGACTGATGCTTGACTAAATGTAGCTCAGTGCATGCTGCAAAGTTCTTATCTTCAGAGCGCAGTCATAGCCTGTAGTGATCTCACAGTTCGCTGAGCATCGTGCTCAAGCTTCATTTTAATCAACACCTGCCGCAACTCCCCGTCTCCTGTTTGCTTGCTTTTATAAACTGTTTTGATATTGTTTTTGGTACATTGTTTCTTAATCCGTATTTTTACTCGACTGATTGAGCGTGACTCTCCGGTCGTATCTTTTGTGTGCTGACATTTTGATTTCTGTGAAAAATCACCTCATCAAATGTGTCACATCTGTACCTGGAAGACGTGCAAAAGGCTCTTATGTACATCTGACCCATCTGCAGAATTTGCTGTCCAAATGTTGCCGTTTAAATTCAGATTAATAATCAAGTCTAACAGATTGATTCATTTAATTTTTACCTGTAATAACGACAAAAAATAGGAAAAGAAAAAGATTGTGCGCTCTGCTTTCTGCCGAACAGATTTTTTGTCTTGGCTTAATTCATAATAGAAGCCATGTGAACTAAAATTCATATCCTTTACTGTATCTATGTGTGTTTTGGCAACACAGTGAGCGCTTTATCAGCACCACCTTAATGTTAACATTAAACATGCTGAAGCTAATTTCTGAAGTCGATCTTTTGATGATTCTGTTTTTTAAAAGCTCCTTTCTTATGATAATTACGTGTCACTGTGAAAGCTTCCGCTGTTATTACCAGGCTCTGCTGCGGGGTCACACCTGCTGAGATCTGTGCGGCTTTATCTCCGCACTGCAACGGAGCTGCTAGCGGATAACGCGCTAACTGCTTATTATTCCAGGCCTATCAGATCACAAAGGGCACTGGGGAGAGGCAGAACGAGAGACAGAGAGAGAGACAAGAGTGATAAAATGTTACTCTAACATGCCTCCTTCATCTACAGTCAAGATCATGAGCTGCCATCTGTTCTACGTGTAAAGATAGTTGCATATTGCTCGGCTGAAAGGCCCTGGCAAAGGTAATGCTGGGTGAAGGGTGTCTTGTGTTAAACCTCCCAGATCACAGAGACGTTAATTAGTCCAGTGGACAGGATTCGTGCTTTAACAGCTCAGCTCTCCCGCAGAGTGCTGCACTCCGCCACATAGAATACCATATGGTGTGGCATGGTGCCACCTTCTCCGTCGGGCGCTAGGGACCAAGCTTGAAATGGGCCATGATGGGGACGGTGGGTGATGCTGCAGTCTCTATTGCCATAGTGTTTTGTGAAACTGTTAGGGATAATAATAACTGATTTATTTAGCCTCTTTAATGACAGCAGAGCAATAGCAGAGCGTTAGACCACGAATAGAAAGACCGGGAGAAAACAGACAAAAAGCGCACACATTGTGAGTATAATTAAAAAATACTGAATGAATGAAAGAACAAAAAGAAGAAAGAAATGATGGAAAAATAAGCGAGAACATTAAAAAAAACAGTTCTTTGTTTCTCAGCGTCTCGAGGAGGTCGTAACAAACCTGAGGGGCCTTCATTGCAAAAGCAGGCACAAGCACGGTCACCTTTACACCACTGGCTTAAGCGATTGGCTACATGTGTGCTGCACAGGTTGTCTTGCTCCCCCTCTTTCCCCGTGTGTCCTCTCCTGCGGCATTTTGCATCCATGTGGAGGAGCTTGAGACAGCTATGACCTCTGCCAATTCACATTTTCCCTGGCATGGAAAATGTGAATTGGCCTGTATCCAAAACATTTTGGAGTGTGTGCCACTCATCTCGAATGATGGAAAAGCTCATGCCCAGCGTGTGTGTGTGTGTGTGTGCATAGAAGGACTGGCGATGAAGGCAAGCAAACAAACACTCACAAACTGAGTCGTGCACTCCAGCCTTCTTTGTGTGGTGATGGTCTGCACCTGCACCATGTTGATCCAATGCCCCACAGCCGCTCTGCCCCCTCTCCCCCTCACACTGTAAGCAGTCCATTAGCCAGCAGCAACTGAGGGCTGCCGGAGCTAGCCGGGCAGCAGCAGCTGCAGCAGGAGGATGCATTCAGCTGGCAGAGAGCGGTGCCACTGGGGGCTAGGCGGAGGGTCCATTTGTGCCAAAATAGCACAGAGGCCAGCAAATCTCTTAAGTCTTCTGAATTGTTCCCGGTGGACCACACTGCAGTGTTGTTCTGATGAGGTTTTTATGTTTCCATTAACATTCATGGAAGTTCTACGTAGAAGTGTTCTGGAGATGAAAATAGCAGCTTTTATCTTTCTGTTTAATGCAACAAAGGTGAAATAGTTTCCTCGATGCTGTGAATCACTGCGTCTTGCAGTATTTCATTCATTTTAGAAAGGTCGGCATGAAGCAAATTCAACTGTTCAGTGTCCTTGCATGTGGAGTAGTCCCTGCAAATTCCAGGAATTCTGATCACAAATGTAATGGGATTGCAAAACAAATTAGCTCCAGGCATCCTCCCAAAGGGGAATCCCAACAATTCCTCCTGTGTGCTGCTGGCTGATCCATGTTGATCCCCTGAGTACAGTTCAGATACAGTAAAAAAAAAGATTGGGACTATAACTCAAGGCGACCTGTGAAGAGATGAGTCATGCTGTAAGGGGTTCCTGACACCCGGCGTTTCCTGTTGATTTATGGCATTTGCTATGACTTGTAAGGGTGAAAGGAAATTGGAAAAATCATCTTGGAGGGCACTGCTGTGTGCCAACGGCAGCTCAGTGTTAGGAGGCAGCTAGTTGTGTCCTTAGTATCCAGATAACCGAGTCTTGGCTGTGTTGTGTTCTCTGGAGTTATTCCAACAGAGTGCTGCTCTTTCCGATGAACTCTCTTACAAGGACATGCATTTGCAATATGCACTTGAGCGTGACCATTAGCATAATATATGCCAGCTGACACAAGGCTTCGTTGTCACGTTTGTGTGGCATAGCGCTGAAATCCTCCTGAACGTGTAAGTCGTATTTTTGATTGAGAATAAGTGGGACTCGGATTGACTTTGGATACATCAAAAGTTCATGAAGAAAGGGCCACAAAAGATGAAAGCGCGCCCTTTTTTTACATTAAAAATGGACTGTGCTGAGACACACTCCTCCTCACTGGGTGCTCGGTTTTAAAGAAACCCTGTCTGCAGATCAGTTTTCCATTAAAAAAGAAAACTAATCTGAGCCTTGTGCCAGTCGGGCTAACACTGCAGGAAACAAAGGCGGGTATTGTATCGGTGCTTATACCGGGATCATGAGGCACGACTCACAACTTCCTGGTTGGAAGGGATGGATTTCACAACAGACTTATTTATCTCACTGTTATAGGCTGAAATATCTAAGGAGAGCTTTTTGTAACGTCTCACTAATACTTTAAATTAAAAAATCATCATTGTTATGTGAATTCTCTTTATCGAGGACAGATAGAACTGAAACATTTTCCTTTAGCCCTTTTCAGATAAAGAATATGTAGAATTACTGGTTTCATTTTTCTGCCGTTATCTTTCAGACGCTCAGTTCTTGTCCATTAAATAAATGGCTTTATTAAAACATTACTCTCAGAGAAATGGCATGAGTTTGAGATAAACTGAAAAACATGTTTCAGGAAATAATGATACCAAGTCTGAACTGAATGCTGTGGCATTAAATTAAGCTGCACTTTGGCAACCATTTCCCAAATGACACTAATTTTAAAGTATAGTGGCAAACCCTGCTGGAATATTCATTTTTCACTATTCTGGTTTGACCTTGTAATGCTCTACTTCGCTGGTTAACTAACCAGTCCTCATTCATTTCCAGCCTCCACAAACGTCTGTTTTCTATGAGAAAAAGCATCGTTAAAGTCAACAAATACCACTTATCTTACCAAAACAGACAATGGTAGAGAACCAATGCCAGTATCTTCAACTTGACACCAGTACGTCTTAGTTGAAACATTTGGTAATTTATCTGTAACATTTTACACACCACAAACAATAAAACCTTCATGCCTTGACCTGGTGTTTTCCTAGATAAAACACAGATTTTCTTTGCACTAAAATTTTTACTTTGTATATACACTATTTTCTCTGCCATGCCTTCCACAGCATGTCTTTTATCCTGTCTTCCTTCTCTCTCCCCAACCAGTCACAGCAGATGGCCCCGCCCCTCCCTGAGCCTGGTTCTGCCGGAGGTTTTCACCGGTTCGAAGGGAGTTTTTCCTTCCCACTGTCGCCAAGTGCTTGCTCATAGGGGGTCATATGATTGTCGGGTTTTCTCGTTATGTATCGCTGTAGGGTCTACCTTACAATATAAAGCGCCTTGAGACAACTATTGTTGTGATTTGGCGCTGTATAAATAAGATTGAATTGAACTGAATTGCCTTCGCACACATATAAATATGGCTCACATCCTATTCTTAATCCATAGGTTTTCCAGCTATAACAGCTTCAACTCTTCTGGCAAGGTTTTCCACAAGGTTTAGGAATGCATTTATGGGAATTTTTGACCATTATTCCAGAGGTGCATTTGTGAGGCCAAGCACTTATGTTGGACGAGAAGGCCTGGCTCACAGTCTCTGCTCTAATTCATCCAAAATGCGTTCTGTTGGTCAGGAGTCTGTGCAGGCCAGTCAAGTTCTTCTACACCAAACTACTCAATCCATGTCTTTATGGACCTTGCTTTGTTCACTGGTGTGCAGTCATGTTGAATGAATGAAGAATTTTAAAGTATTTCAGTATTGAAAAGTTGAAAGTTGTTACTTTTCTCTGTAGGAAATTGTTAAATAAACTCAGTAATGCTGTAATTTTACAAGTTAACAAGTTGCTTGCTAGTTAGCAAAATGGAGAAGTTAGCCACCGAAGTGGTAGAACAAAACAGAGGTAAAAGGATGACATACTGAACCTAGGCACACCTTTAACATCAACTGAACCAACATACGGGATGACATACTGAACCGCATGTCACCTTGACATGGAAGCAGCTACCCACATCACCTTTAGAGCACCTTTAGTATCTTGTTGAGAGCTCGTTTGCTGCCCTAATTGGCTAAAAAAACCAATTTCTATAAAGCTACAGCAGCACCAGACACATGGAGAGTTTGGTCACTCAGTGAATCAGCATTATTTGTGCATTGCCACAACTGCTATTGAAATTTTACTGAAGGCAAGAATAACTGTAAGCATGTAAAAATGAATGAAAAGCCATATAAACATGAGTTGAATACATACGTAGAAAAGTAATTTAGCAGATTTAACGCAGAAAGGGCAAATCAAAGAGAAAGTGAGAGAACGCCGGCGTGTGGGGGTAAGTGTGTTTGTGCATTTCTTCAAAGGGAAAAGCAAAATGATTGACCGAGTTTGTGTGCTGTGTGGAGGCAAAACTTGAAGCCATTTGGGTCATCAGACGAGAGCAGTTTGAAATTGTTAGCGGAGATGTGGATTTGTTGACAGCGTGATCGCAAAACCGCGGAGCACAAACAGCAGCTTGTTTGAGATTCGAGTGAGAAGGTTGCACATGTACCTTGTGTTACAGGCTTGAACTTAAAAACTGACGCATGCCAGTGTAAACTACAAAGCTAACAACTGATGTGTTAATGCTGTCAGCATCTTAACAATGTTTACCCTCGTTTGTGCCCTAGTTTCCTTTAACCCTGCAACATTAAACAGTACAAATGCTAGTGAGCATAGATTCCTTCAAAGTGACTCTCTGAACTGCACGGACTTGTTTGCTGTTTGCTGTCATCAGCACTTCTCCAAGAGCCAAACAAACCCAACAGCCGCAATTGTGATTCTAAGCAATAGGAAATAATTTTCCTGTTCAGAGATTACAGTGGTTGAGAATCTGGTTTGGGAAGTGCAACCATTGTGACAGTCTCTCATTAACTGTAGCACATTGGAGGCTTCCTGTGGAGACAATTACACATATGGCCTTTGACAATGTGACAGCGCCTTTTCTTTTTCTTTTTCACACAACAACAGAAGCACATAGCCTCACATCTAAAATGGCTGCATTTAATTGCCGCTTGTACATGTTTTATGCATCTGTTGGGACAAAAGTGGAACAAACTGCACTTTTTCTCTTTTGCTATTACCTGATAAAATTAAGTTAGTTACATTTATGAACTTTAGCTGGGAAATAACAGATATTCACACACAAAGTGGGCAGTGTGAAGAAACAAACATTGCTGGAGGACTTCTTTTGGAAGCGACTTTGGCTATTATTGTCTGACACTCTCAGGAGACCCAAGGAAATATGTAAAAAAGACGCAGCATTAAAGGCCTCTGCCCTTCAAGAAGCACCGATCAGTGAGTTAGGTTTTTGCACAGCTTTGACAGCGCACCGACGAGCCGACAAGCTTCGTCTTGCTATCATGTGTCTCCCTGCCCTCGAGGTTCGTGATGATGCCTCTTCGACCGCCCATGTGTTCCCACGCCCATGTCCTCATTTCCCTGTTTTAAACTCTCATTAGCATGCTCTCAGCCTGCTAGGTTTCACTTTAGTTGCATTGCGTTCGCTTGTTTATCACAATATCAGCTGTGAGCGTGGGGAACGAGGGAAGAAGTGCAAGGGAGGAGGAAAAAACGCTGCATTTGTAGCCCCCGCTGCGAGCATCTTCTGGGCACCCACAGAGACTGATCCATCAGAGGTAAGGTCCTCGTGCATACTCCAGTAGTCTCCGGCCCAGCATCAGAAAGGTCATCTCACATTAGATACGCTGTGACAGAAGGATGTCTCTGCAGCAATTTATACTAACCTCAACTTCTGGCCCTCTCCATAACTCTGCTCTCTATCTGCAACTTTGTGTGCTGATACTTATCTCTTGGTGAGCTCGTATCTTGATTCACATATTTAGTCTGGAGAGCGACACTCCTGCTAGGCCTGCACTAAGGAAAACACAGCCTGTCTTCCTCTGTGGTGATTCCAGACACACTGTAGGAATGTGGAGCTTCATGCTGCTGTTGTTATTGTTGTTGTTGTGCTGTCTGTCTGGCGAAGCCTCATCTTGTTATTGTACTTTGGTTGATGATCACCCATGATCATCAACCAAAGTAATGAGAGGGCACTCCAGCTACAAGAGGTGCCCCGACGACATTGCTGTTTAGGAAGAGAATATCATTAGAGCGAGTGAGGGCAGCGTCCTTGAGTCTCTCTTCCTTCTCGGTCGGATCGACTTTATGAACTGCCTCTGACACGTAGCTGTGCGCCTCAGATCAGTGGGGCCGAGACATGCTAGCAGCAGCACTGCTGCTTTTTGGGAGGAAGAGCCAGAGTTGCTGACAACTTGATGAGGTAGCCTATTGCCCGGCACAGTAGCAGATGCCCAGTGACCTTAGAGTGAGGATAGAAAATGCATGGACCACATTTTATCTTTCAACTCTGCAAAAAAAGTTTAACGTGTGGCCAGTATTAAAAAGTTTCGTGCTAGGGGAAAGATGCAGGATTTTACAGCATTTTTCAGTTTTGGTCTCTTGACTTTACCATAACGATGTTGTACAGTTCACATTTGTATTGGCTGAGGTGTGGCCTAGCAGACAATTATGAGCAACTGCCTGTGTCGCCACATCTGTCAGTTACCAAAATCCAAATGGGTGAGTTACACACTGGAAGAACCGGGCTCAATTTGTATAAATTTATCAACACATTAGCTGCAAATTTTGATATTTTCATGAAAACGTGCATCGCCTCTAAACAACTCTCCCATCTAATTGCACTTAGAGTGGCTACTTCATAAATTAAAATAGAAATGAATGAACCTGCAAGTAAAAGTCAAATCAGAGAGCTAAATAACTGATTTGAAACAGCGTTCAGGTAAAACAGTTGTGATAGTACACAGACACTGACAGCACAGTGTGGGGAATAAATATATAATTCATGCTCTGTAGCCCTCTTATTGATATTTTTTTCATCTTCAGGTGCACAGATATTGTGCTGTATTGTAGATGATTGTTTCCAATGTGTATAACATCACAGAAATTGCTTCATAGTGACTCCCGCTATTATCACTGGCAACATATTGTATTCTAACACTCACACTTAAATGCCTTGTGTATGGTGTGTGCATTGCTACTGCAAACAATCCCAAAATGCAGTGTTGCCGAAGTCAAAATGCCCATTGTGAATATGAATATGAGTCACATAACTTTGATATGCAAAATATTCAGAGAACTGTTGCTGCTGGAATGTTTCACAGTCGCTTCTTCGACTTGTTTTTACTGTACTTGAACATCAGCCCTGAAGCAGGGCTGAGCGAAGGCGCCGTGTACCAGGAACCCAAGATATCTCTTTTATCTACATTTTATACCACATATCACTGCTGTTGCTTCATCATCAAACAGTAGGACTCTTTGGACTCTTTCACTTGGCTGCATTTATCCTACATCTAGCATACAGCCCTTTGCAGCAGCTATTCTGTTCACTTCTTTTACTCTCCGGTGCTCTTTGATTACTCTGAAGCATTGCTAATGGTAAATGAGATTAAGATCACCTATTGTACAATCCAGAGTGGTGGATTGTACAATGGGATTAGCAAAGAGTGGTGAGCACAGGGTTCTCATTGCTCAGCATGTAGTAGAAGGAGGTTAGCAGGAGGTGGCCTGCAGCCTCAATGTCAGTCCCTGTGCGCAGCTCGTCCGACGCAAAATCAGAGGAAAGGCTGCTTGACATTTCCTCTGAGTTGCGGTGCCACATCAGCTTATTTCCTGCCTCTTGTAATTTCTTTTCTTTTCCGTTTATCCTCGTTCCCAACCTCTCCACCCCCATCCGCCCGTCTTTCTAGCCGCCTCATCTTTCCCTCCTCGTTCGCTCGGTCTTGCTGTTTCTCTGTCACTCCTCTTTGGAGAAACAGAGGAGAGCGGGCATGAAAGAAAGAAAGAAAAAAAAAAGAGAGGCGCTCTATGCCGTTACCATGGCAACTGCATCTCAGAGCCGAGCCAGTAGTCTTCCACAGACGTGCGTGCTCCCTCCCTCGTTTTCCCTCCACTTGGCTAGCTTAGATGAAAGCTCAGCTCTGATGAGAGTGAAGAGAAAGAGGCAGAAGAAACACGAGGGAAAGGCTGCACTTGTTAGGGAAAAGTAGCGTGTCATAACCCTCTGAGGAAACAATACACCGCTCCCTGTAATGAATTATTATTACTGATGGCAGATATCAAAGGCAGACCTTGTCAGTAAACTGCACCCAGCGTACAACAAAGGAAGCATGCAGCACATTCTGCCCTCTCAGATTCTTTCTTCTCCTCCGCAGAGGTCTGGCTGAGAGCGGTGATCGAGGCCGTTGTGGGTAATAGTCTGTTGCAGGAAATTAATGCCTTTGCAGAGCTTGACTGCCTCGCTCTGTGACATCAATCTGCGTTAATTTGGTAATTAATCTGATTTCAAGAGATGTCTCAATAAGAGACCCCATCGAGCGCCGAGCCCGCTCCGGATCGTGTGATTTGTATTCTCTCTTACGTGTTACCTGCTTGAACGCGCGTCCTCGACAGGCTTTCTCATTATCGGCTGGCGTGAATCGAAGATATCCCTTCAAAAGCAACAGTAGCTATCGATCTGAGTATGGTTATAAAATGTGTCACGCTTGGCTGTGGGCTTGCTAACGTGTTTGAAGTGAGAGTGAAAAATGTCCACAGCCGTGAACAGACACTGTTAGAGCGGAGCTGCTCTCAGGTAATTTGTTGCTGTGAACACAGCACAACTGAGACAGATATATTCACAGAAACGGCTGTAGATGAATGCACCGTGTCATGTAGCCCAGATGGATCTTAAACGGTGATGGTGGTGGGGGAGGCACGTCAGCTTCTGTTTCTCTTGGACAGAATGAGAAAGCGCGCAGCTGTAAAGCACGCAGGGGAGAGGCTCGGTGTTTTCGGCTTGACTGAATTGGACCAGGGGAGGACGCCGGTGTTGTGCTTCCTCCTCCGTCAGAATGCGATACCTGAGCTTTACCTCTTCACTCGGGGAAGTTTACTTGGCAGTCATACCCACGATCCAGCCAGTGACAGAAAATTGATTTGGCACCTCATAGCTCAGTACTCAGCTGGATCAGACAGCGAGGAGGAAATGAGGCCCTGAGCAGACATACCAGTCCACGCTTCACTTTTGTCCCCAAGGAGGAGAATTCATTTCTGTCAATTTGCTGTGATTGTAAGTAATGGTGCAGTTGTGATAGAGCTGCAGACCAGGAGGAGGAGGAGGAGTGAGAGGAGGGGTTCACACTCCTTTAAACACGTGCGTGTATGTCAAGACCTCTGGTTGGGAGTCGGGAGGGGACTGTCTTTTCCTCTGAACCAGTGTGAACCGGTTGTGCTGCCCATGCTGGCTGTGATTGCCTACAATCCTCAGGTGCATTATTTTGATGTGATTTGCTGCTTGTGGGGCATAGAGACCTCCAGGGTCATATACAGTATGGATTATATACAGCACAGGCCTTCAGGGGACTTCTGTATAACGCAAGCATTTTTCCTGCTATGCACATTATCTACACTGCCTTCTTTTGATCAAAGGTTAAGGAAGAACGTGTTCCTGGGTCATCTTTTTTTGTTTTAATTCGCCCCTAGACTGAAAAAATAATGAGCAGCTTCTTCATTGTTCAGTAAATTGCAAAAATAAAAGCAGGAGCAGGAAGTTTTAACTAGTGTGTATCTGGGCCATTCGCACTAAAATGTTTCACGGCTTCAGAAGCTTCATGCTTAAATCGCTGCTCTCCGCTAATGTTCAGCAATCATACAGTGAGAAATCCATTGTTGGCAGGCAGAGCTGCCTGTTCCCTTTTAACAGACGACTAGGCAGTGCACACAGTGTCATTTTTATTTTTGCATCTCGCACGTAAATGTATCTAACCCACGTGGGCTTCCGAGACATTAAACATGAAGCCTCAGCGCTGAAACAAGACTTCTCAGAAAAGAACATAAATTATTACACAGAAAATCTACAATGTGAACTGAATACCTCTCCTGTGATGGCGTTTCTAAGTACTACAAACAAAATCTGAGTCACAAAAAGCTTCCTTGTTTAAAACTGAAAAAAAAAAAAAAGTAATATGGTGCCAGGAGATGGGGGGGGGGATATTGCAAACAGAAGTCCTTGATGTATCCTCTCCATTAGTCATTTTATACGAGACAGCCTGTTTTGTTGATGCATGTTTGCTCCATACCATATATAACACTGGCTATTTACTGCACATATTGTGACTGTTACACAATAACCTGAACACGCAGGCATTTTAAGGGAAAACCTCTTTCATATCAGCCTGGAAAACTTCTTCCTGAACTGAGCACAAAGCCCAGAAAAAGAGAGAAACAGGCTAAAGCTCACTAATTACCACTCCAGACTCAGAAATGTTGCTAAAGCAAGGTGAAATGCCACATAAACCCTGGAAAACTCGCAGCCTAAATTTGCACCTACTTCTGTTTTTGTATAAATTTAATTTGCGAGTATTGTGTGTTGTAAAGTAGGTGTAAAGTAAGCCTTTAACGCAGACTTCTCCACTGATGTAGATAAACGAACACATCCTAAGCTAATCTACAATAAGCTAAAACAGGCTAAACTAATCTAAGATAAGATATATAAGACTACAGTTTTTATGTAGTTGTATTTTTATTTAGTTTCACTTTTATTTCTTTACTCCACTACAGTTTGGAAGGAAATATTGTGATTTTTACTTAAAAAAAACCTTGTTTAGTCACTAGTTAGATAAAACTGACACAAAAATATGCATCCATGCAAATGCTAACCTACCAGTTTTGCAATGGATGCTTACTGCTCTGATTCCTGAACCAATTAAATAAACTGAACCTTTACTTGTTGCATTAAGTTGGTAGAATAGTAATTCAACAATGCATCTGCTGCAACATTTCTACGCTGTGGTTTCTAACTAGTGCAGAGGTGTCTGTGAGAGTGTCTTAAGTGTCTTAAGTGTTTATCTTCTGGGCCTCTGTTTAGACGTGCTAACAGTACACACCTCTGCAAACCGATATAACTGGCTGCTCTGCTGTGTGTCTGCAGTTGCGGTTATTGTTCTATCCACCCACACCTATACCCTGCAACTAAAGACAGCAAGCTCCAACAAATATCCAGGAAAATTAACACTTGACTTCAATAAACCTACATAACTGAAACAAAGCGTCTGCTGCTCTCTATGCATTTTTAGATTTATTAGGCAGAATGTTTTCTTTATGCGACGAACAACGGACTATTAGGTTTAATAACTTCTGTGCACATATGCACTCAAATCAGACAGACTGAAGAATTACAGGCGTAGCTGCTGATGGATAAGTAATCTCCTACTGTTACCCTTTTTTTCTCTTTAACAGCTGGTATTTGAAGCAAATACTGACTATAGCGCTCACAACCTGATTTACTTTTTTCTGGTATTCGTCGCCTGAGTGTCAGAACTTGCCTTGCTTAAATAGATGATCACTATCTGGCTCAGTGAGGGATTTTATAATTAAAGTAAATGCCCTTGACGGCAGCATGAATTATGTCTTTGCAAGTGGTGTTTTACAAAGAAAGCATAGCTTTTAGAATTTATAATGAAGGCGCCATTATGGTTTGGGAATACATGCAATTGTGTTTAGAATGTTTCACTTTCTAAAATTGTTCTTTTTCTTTTTTAAAGAGGGGAACGATTAATGACGGCGATATAGCATTGTAGCCCTGCACGCAGTTATTTTTCATTATAAACTTGATATTATATATTTGCAATGCTCTTGTCTCTTCTCAGGTTGGTGTTACTTTGCTGAAGTGACAGACGAAGGCCTCGAGTCAGAGGTGAAGAACGCAAACAAGGAGTCCTCCCGGACAGCAGGGGGAAGCAGCAGACATGCAGGACTCAGCCTCTGACAGTAAAATAGCGAAACAGGTGAGCATGGATCTCATAGTGCTACGAGGCTACTGTTAATGCTACAGAAATCTAGTTGGTGGAAACACAGTAAAAACATGATATAATAACTTTTATATAGTAAGTTTGGAACTGTTCTAAGTAAAAGTTAATCTGAAAAATAATTGTTGTCTACACAACCAAAGTCTTTGTTCTTCATTAACCTGTTTACGTCTACTCCATTATCTAATCTTCTTGACTAATCTGTGCCAGACTATTCCTGTATCTTGTAATGCCATACACACATACTGGATAGTGTATAATCACCAGTTGCTTTGGAAAAATGTGTGTTCCTCCACTGGTTGAAAGTGGTTCCTGGAGGCTGCTGGGTCTTGCTGCGTGAAACTATAAAGAAAGTGAAGCACCAAAAATCTCAGCGTGATTGTTTTGCTTGCTAGCTCATTTCTGTGTTTGAATGGAAGTACAGTGGTCCCTCATTTATCGCGGGACTTACATTCTAAAAATAACCTGCGATAGGTGAAATCCGCCAAGTAGCCAACTTTATTTTTTTACAATTGTTATAGATGTTTTAAGGCTGTAAAACCCCTCACTAAACTTTATACACTTTTCTCAGACAGGCATGAAAATTTTCACATTTTTCTCTCTTGTTTAACCACCTTTGTAGAAAAATAAGTCCAGTATTATGTTTCATTGACATTGTTGTGTTTGTTGGGGAGAAAACTGACAGACACACAGTACAGCACTATAGAGTCACACTGCTAGCGAACGAAGATTTATGTAAATTTGACAAACTGAACGCATTCTGTACTGTACAGGAGGTCTACAGCCAATCAGGATGCAAAACACAATGTGCTGTAAAAAAAAAAAAAAAGCAAACTGTTGCAATGTGCTAGTGAGCAAAGCGACTGCTGTACGGTTGCAATAGATGACTGAAAGTCTGTAGGCCTGTGTAACTGGAGCTGCAGTAATCATTTTCCCGGGAACTGCCATCAACCTCCTCCAGCCACTTCATACCCGTCTCTAGGCCTGTGTGGTCGGGCTTATTCGCTTAATCCTAGATTGTCACCAAGATTGTCACATGTCCAAAATGGTGGACAAGAGATAAATGTATTTATATGAATTAAACTATTCAGGCAGTCATGCTAACTTAACAAATGTTACTAATGTTCATAACATGACATATTGCAATTTGGGGTATACGAGATTTAAAGTCTTTCCAGTGAACATCATTACTAGACATTGTGACGTGTCGAGCCATATACTACTTAGAAGTGTAAGAAAGAAGAAGAAAAGTTTTGGCTATCGGTTTTGTTAGCTAGCAGCAGTTGCTATTTAGTGGGTGTGGTGAGAAACTGTCACCAGCTCACAGGCCTTTTTATAGCCACCACTGTATAATGCAGGTCTGACTACTGATGTTGAAATGTATCTAAATATAACTCAGCTGTTTTATGTTTATGTGTCTGCAAAAATGATTTGTGTTTATGGATTTTTTGTTTTTGTTGTTTTATTGAATATATTTGTGTCTTCTGACAGTTTGGCACCGAAGCTCACACAGATTTTTGCAAAATACAACTCTCACACTTAAAAAATAGTTTTTGTCCAGGCTGTCTTCTCAGGACAGAGCTTTCATCCACTTATTTTGTCATATTTCAGCACAAGATTCTTTCATGTTGCCATAACTTTCTTTCTTGTAGAGCAGAGTGGTTGTATTTCATTTCAGATTGTTGTTTAGCGATTACTTTAATGACTGAAACTCAGGCCCATTTACAGCAGATATATATTATAATGTATTTGCCATTATTGGACTTAGTATGCGTGAAACTGCCATTTTAAAGTGTGAAAACATTTAAACAGATTCAAGTGTCTGTTCTGTTTTTGAGACTTTTAAATCTGTCGTTTCATTTTCTGTATATTCTTTTATGTAAAGGACCAGAACAAGCACATGGATGGACACAGAGAAACCGATGACATGTCTGAAAAGACATCTCCCAACAAGAACCTCAAATCTCCCCAGAAAGGCTCCAAACGGCTTAAAACAGCCCCCTTTAAAGTGACCCTACTGGATTCCTCCGAGTTCGAAGGAGAAACTGAGGTACGCCAGACGGAAAACAATTTGCATTTACACGTTTTCTGGAATTAGGCTTATCGTGCTTTGAGCAAACAGTTGGAAAAAGGGAACATTATGTTTTTCCCTTTGTTGTTGGTTCCCTCTGTGGGCAGTTGTGTGTGTTGTATAGTGTTGCACAAAGCGGATAAAAGGGGCAAAAAGAATAAAAGCGAGGGTGCCATGCTGAGAACTCACCAGAGGGTGAATTCAAAGAAATGTTACACATTTCTGTAATACACACAGAGACAAAAAAAAGTCTTCATTCCACACAAGAGATGTGTCGTCATTACACTGCAGAGTGAAACAGGGCATTTGCCGCTTGCTGAGAAGGGAAACTGAATGCATGCATAAGTGAGGACAGAAGCGATAGATGTAAGTCTATTTCTATTATAAATACAAGGCGTCGACTTGAACGTGAACTTGGAGTTTTATGACTAGAAGCAGCATGCACCTCAGGCAAAGGAGGCCTATCTTTTTTTTGGCTAAAATATCTTTTCAGGATGTGAAGGATGTCGTTATATTCAGTTACTTGACTGTGGAGATGACTGGGCAGCAATATTTCAAGCTATGTGACGTTTTAACTTTTTATCCCACTCAAAAGAAATCTGTGTGGATGTACATCAAAAATCAGGAAGTGAATAGCCTGTCTGGAGCCATCGTGTGTGTACAAAAGCTTAGCGGGCACAGTGTTACAACAGATGGATGTAGCCATTGGTTTCTGGAGTTTCATTTGATGTATTTTGGAGCTAAGACTGACTATATTTGGATGACACACTCGATTAGCAAACTCCATCCAGAAACTGTTCATTAGCAACAAACTAATGAAATCCTAGAAATTCAAAAAATCTCTGTAATAAAAATAACCATCCATTGTACAGCCATTGTTTTCTAATGGAAAAACTTTAAATCTGAACTGTGAAGAATATTCTAGGGTGGGGTAAAACAGATTTTTGTAACATCTTGTAAACATGCTTTGGAAACTGACATTAGATCAGTTTTTGCCCCTTTAGCGATTCTAAATAGCATTACAGCAGATATTGCTGCAAAGACACAAGTGTTGCACCACATCGCATCACTTTTCTGCTTCCCCCGAACCCTAGCAACCACCGGCAACACAGCACATGGACACAGAAGGAATAACTGCGCTCGCGACCAAGAGTCTAATTCAGTTCAGTTCAATTCAGTTTTATCTGGATCAACTGAAGGCTTTTCGGGGAGATTTTAGACTCAGCTAGTTTTTCACCATCACTCTTAGACAGGATGTTTCGAACTAGAAATATTGTGGAAATTTAAGAAAACAGCCCCATGTATTTGTTTCATATTTAAGGACATTCCCTGCTCAGAAATAACTCCAGGATTCCTCACAGTGTTACTGTAATGTGATCCAAAGAAAGTATCTAGACACCACATTTCAAAGAAAACTGTCCTTTGTTACAATTCTGTATTCTTACGCTCCTTATTTTGCAAAGAGGACGGTGGAAAGGCGTTTCTGTGAACGTGTTCTTCGTTTACATTAGTAATTCCTCGATACAGCAGATCCTACTATTTGTTCTCTTTATGTTCACCTTATGGTTACTTGGCAGTGATGCTTACAGGCAGTGTTTTTGAACAGAAACGGAATTTTTTTATGGCTGTTTTTAGTTTACAAATCATTTTCAGGTTGCCAGTGGTTAGTATGCCCCTTTAAGCTCCAGTGACACAGTTCAGTAGTATGCTGAAGGCAAATGAAAATAGTAAACTGCAGAACAGGCAGCCGCATTTTGTTGTTTACTGAGTTTAAATAACTTTCATGTATATTAACTATTATAAAGCCTGAAACTCTCTTTATAGCCACCTGGCACTGATATATTGAACTCTCCTGTAAAAGCGTCTTTAAGTTCAAGAATCACATGGTTACATGATCATATTAAATAATTTGGTTACAATATTGACCAAAATTATAGTGTGAGGCTGCCCAGTTATACTGAGTAATTCCCAAAGGTGTCAATAAATTCTGATTTCATTGCATTTTTTAATAAAAAGCCCCCAGCACAGGCTACTAACTGGGTGTAAAGAAATCTATATACCTATTACATGATTGGAGACCCGGTGCAGTCAAGGAGAAAATAGAAGAACAATATTATTATGAAGCAACCCTCAGGACACTAACGCACAAGTGCGTGAAACCTTGTGTATGTGGTGTGATGACGGAGGAGGGGGGCTGTTCATTTACAACAGTGTGTGAAGTAAGACCATCGGCATTGGTGTTCTGGTGCCAACTTCTCCGAGCACTGTGAAAACATCTGGGTTTTATCCGCACCTCAACAGACAACAGCATTATGCTTATGAAAGCTTTGGTATTGTATGTGCACATCTGGATATTTGTCTACCAACACACGTTTTGTAAAAGTCTAGTTTGCCGACGGTCTCGGACTACAGGCTTGTTCCTGCTAGGATAGAAGTTTTTGAACCTTCCTCATACTTCCAGGAGTAATCATGAGGAACCTGTGAGGAGGCAGGATACACCTTGGGAGCGCTCTCACTGGAGGAGGTGGTACTCACGAGTTAATTAATTCTCTGAGCCTCCCTGCGGCCCTCAAACAGGGAAGGACACACCACACCCTTACCCACTTCTCTCACCCAGCCCCTTCCTTCATGCTTGGTCATGCTGATGTGTTGAATGAGGCCATTTTGGGTGGAATGGCTGGTTAGTTGACATCCAAGATTTCCCCGTCTATTGAGGTGTTTTTTTTATTTTTTATTTTTATTTCGCTGTTTAATTGCGCCGGAGCAGAGAGCAAATAGATGGGATCACTTCAGTCACGGCTTATTAAGACTCCAAGACTCCAGTGATTTGTTTATTTCATTCTTTGTGCCGCCTCCGATGGCAGCGTGCTCTCGTTGTACATAAACAGCGCTGCTGTCGGGGACTCGCTGACTGACAAGATGAGAGCTTAGAAGCACTTCCCAAGTGTTCCTCCACCAACCTCCCTTCACTCATTGTGACGAAAAGGAAAAATACTTTTTCAAACTCTACCCTTGAGATATTAAGGAAACAGACAGCACAAGGAAAAAACTGCTTCAGTTTCCCTGGCAACTCCTCGCTCAATCTTGTCACCTCTTAAAGTAGGCCTTGTGAAAGGATAAAACTGTGTATGCATACTTATAAAGTGTTTTTCTTGTTCTATATTTACTATGGAGTATAAGCCCATGCACAAATTGTACTCCTAATATTATATTCCCTTTATAATACGTATATGCAGCCCAGCCCAGTGAAATATGCGCTGCTTGTTTAAAGATATTCGTACACAGTTATATGCTAATTAATATGGTCACATCCATCACTGTCTGCATTTTTTTGGCAGTCATTCAACATCATTCCTTTGCATCCTGCTAACTGACCTCCTGATTTTTTTTATTTATGAGGTTTTGAAGTTTTCATTTTTGGATTTGAGTCAGATGTTCCACTATTTTAGGAATGCAGTGGTATGGATTTCAAAGGAAAATGTCAAAATCGTTATGATGGACAGAATTCGGCAAGAGTATACAGCACCCTACAGTCTTTGATGTTTTGTAGTTTTGCCTCCGTGCATCACCACAGTGAGCTGTAAGTCAGACATGTGATTGAAGTCCAGACTTTCAACTATAATTCAAAGGATTTACAGAATGTTTGTGTAAAATGCAATTTTTATACATAGTGCTTCATTTTCAGAGGTTCAAATTAATGGGATAAACTAACATAAATGTAACATAAAATAAAAGATTCTTTTTAATAGTTGAATTAAAAAACAAACAAACCAAAAAACTGAACTTTGCAGCCAGTGTGTTTCCTCCTTTGAGTGCTCTTCTAGACCTTTAACCCAAATTGGTGCCTAATCAGTTTTGCAGCTTTTGATCCAGAATCTTCTACATTTCTCCTGCAGATTTATTTTTATTGAACTCCATGCTTGCAGTTTGCATACACCAGAATAAATAGATCTCTACCAAATATGGCTGACTGTGCCTTCAGTAGTGTGACAGAAAATATTTTCTTTTGTGTGTGTTTGTGGACACACACACACAGAAGCCTGTTTATTTAATGTGACAGGAAATATTACTAAAATTCACCTTGAGTTCTGTCAATAGTAAGTATCAAATCTCTGCCTGTAGTGCAAAGTCTAGTATTCTGCAGCATGTCGCAGTGACTGTATAACCGCACCAAATGAGTTATTAAATTGTGTTTAGGTCCAGAGAACCTTAAAAAGCCCTGCTGCCTAATAAAGTCTGATAGTGTATTAGTAACCCAGTTCTTTCCATATTAAAAGCTAACTATTACAGTAAAAGGCACTTAGAGTATGCACGTACGATAGTCAAAAATGTAGCAGGCACTGTTTCTCTCTCTCTTGACCTTTTTCCACACTTTTATGTCATGTATGTTTGTCTTTGCAGAAACACTCCAAAGGACAGACCCTGATGGACATGGTGTGTGAACACCTTAACTTGCTGGAGAAAGACTACTTTGGTCTGACCTTTGCCGACACAGACAGCCAGAAGGTCAGTGAGTTGTGTACCACAGTAACCTCTCAGTGCATAAACAATGCTCGCTAAACAATCTGTATTCCTCCCAGTTTTTTGCTGGCACTCTCTGGGGTGCGCTATCCATCATTCAGAGAAGAATGGAAAATGGAAATGTCCGTGCTAAAGTCTGGGCCTGAACAAAAGGCATTTGAATAAGTTGTACAGTTGAAGAAGAAATGAAAGTGCCTCATCTACTCTTTGCAAGATGCATATATGAAATTTAGTGATAGAAATATTTCTCAGAGGCAGAGCTGCTCCGGAGGTAGAATAATTTCATGGGTTGAGTTAAATCTCCATGGGCCCCAGCTAAGAGCACAGTTGAGAAAAAATTGAAGAGCTAAAAAGAAAAGTTAGATCAAAATGACTTCAGTGACTTTGCTGTTTCTTTCATTTATGACTATGGCAGGATGACTTTCTGCTTTTTCTCAGGCAATAGCTAAAGGCAAGTTTTAACTTTTAGGTCACACCGGCTAATTAGCTAATAAAATTACCTTATTGAGTATTTTTTTATTTGAAATTAGATAAAGGAGAAAGGTTCTCAGTGTTTGTCGTCTAACCATGCATGGATTTGTTTGACTAGGTTTTTTAGAAATGTATTAGGTACGCAGTAATCAGTTAAAAAGATCGATTAGCAGACTGCACTCATAAACTGCACACATATCTGCTAAATAATGCTAAGCAGCAGATTAATAAATGCTGAACTGAAGCACAACCTTCTTGACAGGCTGTACCACACGGGACCATTTTTCTGTGAGATATTTCTGTTAAAAATGCAACAAAAGACACGAACATCACAAAGAGGGTCTAGAGGTCCAGTTCAGCCAGTTTAATTAGCAGAGGTAAAGTATGGCAGACAGCTATCGGCTACAGCTGCAGGTGTCTTAACACCTGTCAATCACAGCAGCCGTTGCCTTTTATCCAGATGGATGGGTTATAAAATATAGTTAGCAATTAACATAGGAGTCTTAACAGCATTAAATCATTTCTAGATGTGCTGAATTTCAAGCCTTGATGTTGCCACTTGGTGCTGCTAAAGATACAAGTAGCTGATTGCTGCGTTTAGTGATCATGTAACATAAACGAAAATGTGAGTTAGAGCAGTAAATATGTACATTAGTTCAGTGCGAACTAAGACCATGAATATAAGGATTCATTTACACAGGCCTAGAGACTGATCAGCTACTTCATGGTAACATCAGTAACTCCAGTAAGGAAAGAAGGTATATTCCAGACCAATTGGCTAGTTTTTGCTGGGTGTCACTGGGTGAAATAGGTGAGTGCTAAACAACAAAGCTCCTTGTGATTGCTCTGGTCGCTGCAGTGAGTGTTTGCAGACGAGACAGGCCCTTCCCTACAAACTACAGATGAACGCTGCTAGTAACAAACACAATCACATGGAGGGTATGAGATAGCGCACCACATCTTTGCAACCTATATCACCTAGCAAGCAAGTTTCACTGATGGTTAGCATAGAGTGACTCTATTGCCCAAAGGAAAGAGTAATCAGAAACCACATGCATTAATAATGTTGACTGGATGTATTGTAGTGGTGTAGCCATAACAAAGAGCACTGGCTAAATAAGGCAGTGCTTTTCTTTTAAGATAGCAAGACATGCATAGATCAGACACAAAATTAGCATTTAGTTTGATTACATGTTCACTAGATAGTTACTAACTTGTCCATCAATTGGTACCTTAGGGAACAAATTATTCATGATGAGCAGCACATCTTTGTTCTCATGTACTCATAATAAGTTAAAAGAACTCACAAGTTATTAGAAAAATATTGATAATTACAGCTGAAACAGCCTCACATAGAGTGAATCTGTGTGTTTACAGTTCTGAACAATATCTCAGTGGAAGTAATCTCTCGGGTGAACTGACCCTTAAGATTCGTGGCATTATCTTGCTTGTTTTTGTGTCACTTGACTTTCGTTTGCCTCTTTTTTCCATCATCTGAAGTTTAATTATTTCCTGATAAATGGGCTCTAACATTAATCTCCAGTCAGCACACCAACCTTTTTGACATTTTGAAACGAAGGTCTGAATATGTTAGTCACGGATTGTTGTTGCTTTGTTATAAGGTGTGCGGACCAGACTTATCATATAATCGTATAATTAATACGGACCTGATGGGTCCTGGCTGTCAACTCACATGAGAGTGCTGTGTTTGATGTGGGTCTGGGGTTTTCATTGATGTCTTCCCAGAGGGTAGGTATGGGATTGCACAACAGGCTACAGAGGAACCTCCAGTCTTTTAAAGATAGGACAAGACCAAGCCCCTTTTAACATCTGGTGCGTATCCTCTGCCCCAGTCATTGGCTTGTACACAGTTTGTCAGCTCACATGCTGTGACTCGAGTTGCACAGGATAATCTTGGACCTCACAATATGACAGTCTCATCAAAGATGGCCTTATCAGGGCACAGCGTGAGCTTAGTGTCAGGGGTCAGTGCTGATTGGTAGACCAAACAAGCTTGAGAATTTAAATGTCATTTCAGATGCCCTTTCCCTGTCTCAGTTGGGGGAACAAGAACTCAATCTCCGCTCTCCAAGAGAACATTTATTCTATGTGATTTCTTTAGAAAGTAAAGTTGAAAAACAAAGTGTAAAATAATGAATCAGTGATGAAAAGTTTTTCCTGCTTTTCAGCACCTGACTAGTTCTCTTTACCCTTAGCTGATCGAAGGTGGATTCATGGTGACAATCGAATGGCTGCGGCTCTTTAGTCTTTAGCAGTTCGATTAAACACCAGAGGAGTAACGCAGGAGGCAAACTGTGAGAGATACAGTTTGCAGTTTGTCCCCGTTGAGGCCACGGAGTTGCAGTGTAGTGTAACAACCCTTCATGGTTTCACTCTGATTCGTGTAGTACCAGCTGTCAAGACGACGGTCAGCATTAGGAAACAGCTGCTGTGTGGTTTTCAGGTTAGTGCAGATCACTGTCAGCTCTCTGCATCGTGGATTGCTCAAACACCCGTTTTTATGTCTGTAAGCATGAGGGTGGAATTTACATAACAATAGACACCCATTGCAACTCATTTTCTTTAATTAGGTTTTTGCTAGTCCACTGACCTTTCCTCTAGCTCCGCTGTCAGCATCACAGTTTTGATTTCTCCTGAAACTTCTTGGTAACTGCTGATTGGTTTAAGTTTAGATGATTCTTATGAATGACTTGAGCAGCATCTTAACTTTGCTTCCACAACATCCACTGTAGACAGACTTGTTATATGTGCTGAATATAAACTTTGGGGGCTTTGGGGGCTGCATCCTCCTGAGGCCGCATTTGTAGGCCGATTACGTCACAGCGACACGACGAAGGCTGTCCAAATTCGTAGACTCCTCCTAATGTGGCCGACAAATGCGTCCTCCTTTTCCCAAGATTTGAGGGATGGGTCGGGTATATCCTTCGTGGCCATATCCCAGAATTCATAGCGTGGCCCAGCCAATTCCAGTTTCCAACAATAGCAGCAGCTACTTAGTTTTAATATTACTCTTACTAATCTTTCTGGGTCACAAAATTAACTTTTTAAGATATTTTCAGGTGAGAATGTAGCTGTGTAAACGTCAAACATCTGCTCAGTTTATCAAGACATCACATATTTGCAAAAGTACTCCGATGTTTTCGGAGGCACCCATCAGCTTGATAGCTAGCCGGAGGTTCAAGGCTCTCCAGAGCCGGTGAGAACAGCGAACCCCCGGCACATCGTTTTCATTATTTGAGATTACAGCTGAATAAATGTCAAACGGAAAACTGATTAAACAGAAGTGTGAGATGATCGAGAATTTACGCCACTGTCCTGTTATATTTTAGATAGAAAGGAACAGACGGCCGAGTTTATTAAACGCCACTGAGACAGCGGTGACGCAAAACTGAAGGCTAGACCGTCCAATTTCACAGCCGTTTACTTCCAGTCTACCCGGCCTTCGGAGGACCTCAGGAGGATGCAGCCTATGAATTTGGACGCGGCATTTATGAGCATTGACAGTGGGAGTGTGCTAGCATGCTGTGACGAAGTTACCGACCAGCAAACATGCCTATAGACTCAGTGTGGTTCACTTTTGCATGTTTGGCAGAAATAGCCGTTTCAGATTATTTTGCATTCCATTAACTGTTTGTGCTGTTAAATAATCTGCTGTTGATATGAAATTCAGTATGTTATGGCATAAAAACCTTAAATTAGCCTAAGAACAATGCAGTTGTTCTTTATAATAAAAGTGTTGCTGCAATTTTGATCTGTTGACATCGTAGTATATAAACCAGGAACCAATAAATTCATGTTTACAAAGGATATACTATGTGTTAGCTTATTTTACGTCATTTATACAACAGTGGGTGCACATAGACAGGGTTCTAATTAAGGAGGTCAGTGTATGTTTAAGTGGGACTGTCTTGGAGACTAAACTCAGGCTTCATACTGCTCTAAGCCAGGATTTACTCATACACATCACTTCACTGATTAATGGTGGGCGTGCCAAACATTTGGGGACAAGACTGGTACAAACAAGTAATGTACCCAAATAAGGCAAGTCAGGGGAGCTTAGTTTAGAAGTTGAGCCAAGCCGGGCACCTTTTACAAACTTTATTTATAAATGACGAAGTGGTTTCTCACCGCAGGGATAAACTTCTTCATGTCAAGGCCAAACAAACTGCACAAGCAATTTTACTGGCTAGCAGCAATACTACTATTACTCTAAAGTCAAATTTTCGCTTGACTCCGAGGCCTGTGCACCACAAGGTGACAAATGGTTTGTGCCTCTGTGATCCTCCGCACAGAAGCACAAATCCTGCTGAAGTCAGGGGCAGCCAGTCAGAAGATAAGCTGGTTTAAAGAGAGAAGCTGCTTATTTTAAATGTAAAAAATATACATTTTTCAGACTTTTCTGATTAGAGTATGTATCATGTATTAAAATTACAACTATGAGGTTGTTTTGGTTGAATTAAATAATGGAAACAATGCATAAATAACAGTAGTAACTGGATATAAGGTCAGAAAAAGACGTCATCAGAAGCCTTGAGAAAGGTAAAAAAAATAAGAAAACATGACATTGAACACAGAAAACATTGCAAACCCCCAAATGGAACCAAAATCTTCATCACGCAAATGCAACCAAGTGTTTGGAATAACTGATAGTGAGTCTTTCACACCACTTTTGAAGACTTTATGCCCACACTTTTGAAATCTTATCAAAGCATCACAATCAGATTGAAGAATTTTGGCTTTTTTACTCATTCAGAGGTGGTCTTGCGAGTCTGTTTTGGATCATTGTCCTGCTCTTGAGCTTCAGGGCATGAACCGATGGCCAGATAATCGTCTCCCTGATTGTCTAGTAGAGACAACGAGGTCCTGAAGCAAATCAGCCCCAGATCATGACCATCACCATGCTTGCCTGCTGGCATGGTGTTCTTGGTGTTATGCCAGATGTAATGGGACTCAAACCTTCCAAAAGTTTACCTTTTTACTCGGCAGTTCACAGAACACTTTCCCAACAGTCTCTGGGATCAGTGAGATGTTGTCCAGTTGTGTTCTGTTTACTCAGCAGTCCCATTTTTGCACAGTGTTGAATCATGAACTCTGACCTCAAGGCGAGTGTGACCTGCATTTGTTTAGATGTTGTTTTTTGTTCATTTATGACCTCCAAGATGAGTCGCCAATGAACTCTTGGAGCAATTTTGGTATTATTATTGTCTAATGTTCAAATTTGTTTCATGTTCTGAAATATTTCGTTGTGACAAATATGCCAAAAAAAGAACTAAGGAGCAAATACTTTTTCACAGCAGTATACATCGTTTTTTCCCTAAGAGTTCTTGTGGGAGATATTGTTACTGTCTTCCCGCTGACATCTGTCTAAACAGCATGATTTACAGCTGCTGTAACAAGTGAATTCACACAAACTCTTCGGCTAATGAAATGCTCCAGCAACCAAATCTGAAATGGTGCCCCTGTTGGTGAACTGGTTCACTGAACAATCCGATGTTATGAGATCACATAGGTAACTGGCTGACAGTGAGTTTGTGGCGCAGTGATAAAACACGACTGCTCTGTGCGGGTTTGAATGCCTCAGCAGGGGAGGGCTCAGTCTCTTTGTTTACCATATGGAGAGGCTTTCATAAGGAACACATGCGGCAATTAGAGTAAAATGTGACACCGGGGTGTGCATTAGCCATGTTTCCAGTCTACTCTGTGTGATTTCTGCCTTCTGTCTTTCAGAATTGGTTGGACCCCTCCAAGGAGATCAAGAAGCAAATGCGCAGTGAGTGTCTTTTCCAAGTAGCTGTAGTGGATTAATATTTTAAAATTCAATTAGCAGAGACATAAAACTAGCTTTGTTGCTCATTGTACTTGGAGTTGTCAGCTAAATTGCTAAGAAGAGCTCCAAAACTGCCTTCTAATGAACACTTTTTTTCCGTTATACTGGATGTGTTTAAGCTTCCTGCTCTCAATACAATCTCTCACCAGACTCTCCGTGGCACTTTGCCTTCGCTGTCAAGTTCTACCCTCCTGACCCCTCCCAGCTCATGGAAGATATTACCAGGTAGAGTGCTGACACACACTTCTACTACATCTCCAGTCATAATTCCTCTGGCTGTGCTGTCAGGTGCTCCTCAGAATTATTCAAAGGATAAATCGCTAACACGTGTCAGCAGTACAGATAATTTCCTTTTTTATATATTCCCACTGATGGATGTTTACATAAACACATTGTAACAATTCTCATGGCATATTTGCCCCAGTGTCAGAGCAGCCCAAATCCCTCTCTTCTTTTGAAGGATTAGCCCTGGAATGCTACTAACTGCCATGGATTAACTAGGCTGAATACTTGTTGGAGCTTGCATTGGCTCGGGCTTGTTTGACTGCCAACACTCCTTCCTCTCCTCCCCTTTTTCGTCTCATCTGACAGATACTACCTGTGTCTGCAGCTGAGGGATGACATGCTGTCAGGTCGCCTGCCGTGCTCGTTCGTCACTCACGCCCTCCTGGGCTCCTACACCGTTCAGGCCGAGCTGGGAGACTACGACCAGGATGACCACGGCACCGACTACGTCAGCGATTTCCGCTTTGCTCCCAATCAGACGCGCGAGCTGGAGGAGAGGGTGATGGAGCTCCATCGAAACTACAAGTACATGACACGCTGTTGTTTAAATCAGACCTTTGTGTATCCACAAGTGTCTTAGGGTGATCATCTGATGAGTTTTCAGTTGCATCAAAAACACTTCATCATGCACATTGCTGATAGATGCCGTCTGTCACTGAAATGTACACAGTGTGAATCTTGCCAGTGTGACAATACTTCTCAATTCACATGGTGATGCTGTGGCACTGCTTTTTGGCATTCTCCCAAATGAAGTACTTGATGGGAGGAACTTAGAGGAGAATATATCAAGCATGTTCGAATACTGCTCCCGCTGTTCACCATTCTGGATCTTTTATTTAAGAAAGTCTGCTACAGTATTGTTATTATTCTGCTCTTATTCTAGGGGGATGACTCCAGCAGAGGCTGAAATGAACTTCTTGGAGAACGCAAAGAAATTGTCCATGTACGGAGTCGACCTCCATCATGCTAAGGTTGGCTATTCTGGCGTTTTTTGATTTTCAGGTGTCATGAATGCACTCCTGAATAATTTCTGTCTGTGTTTGCTGCAGGATTCTGAGGGGATTGAAATAATGCTTGGTGTCTGTGCCAATGGCCTGCTGATTTACCGTGACAGGCTGAGGATCAACCGCTTTGCCTGGCCAAAGATCCTTAAGATTTCATACAAGAGGAGCAACTTCTACATCAAGATAAGACCTGGAGAAGTACGCATTATGGTTAAGGACCAGGAGGGTCAAACATAAAGCCCAGGGGCCAGAATTGGCCCGGCGAAAGACTCCAATCCGGCCCTTTCCAGGGCTTTTGGAAAAACTTTTTCCAAAGTTTTGCAGCTTTTTCAAATGAAAAATGTCTTTAAACTAACAGAAAGAGAAATTTCACTCCTTTGGCCCACTTAAGATCAAAGTAGGCTGTATCTGGCCCACAATCTAAAATGAGTATGAGTATGACATGCCTGAACTAATCTGTTTATACAACAATCAAAGGAAATGGGGCTCTTGGTTTTTAGGATCTTGGTGCACTCTTAGAACAATAAATCTTCATACAAATAACCAAAGGGAGATGTGAGCCTCAATTTTAAGAATTTCCTTGCTACAGCCACCATTGTGCTAGCTTTAAGTAACACAAGGACTGGAAGTATAGTTTTGTACATTTCCATAGTCTCTACCGGTTGCCTGACCCGCCCCATAAGGCCACTACAGGGCGTTTGTGCACCTGTAGCTTATGAAATAAAGAACTTAAATTCGAGAGCTTTTGAGGTGTTAGTAGATGGACGTGCCTGGCCACAATGGCAGCACCCATTTGTCAGTAAAATCCCATTGGGTGTCACTATCTTGGTGTTTTAATGAGCGAGGAGGTGATCTGGCTGACACGGCATGCTCAGAGGGTAGCAGCTGCTACCCTAGTACTACCATACAGCTTTAATGATGACCAGAATTATTCAAATCTACATGCTGACAACTACAGATCAAGCCCATAAACTTAGTTATGACCAAGTTTATGGACTATGACCTTGTATGAGCTGAGTTATGCCCATATTTTATATACAGCATGTAAGATATTTGAAATCAGGCTGGTTATTGTTTCCTTTATGTGTATATATATATATATATATATATATATATATATATATATATATATATATATATATATATATATATATATATATAAAGGAGTCATAAAGGAAACAATAACCAGCCTGAACACACACACACTAAACACAGCCTTATACCTCTATTATAAGGGTCTCTATTTTGGCCCTCGTCATTGTGCTGCAGCTTATCCTCCATGCTGAGCCTCAAAGTGTCAGGCTGTCTGGGCGAGACCCAGTCAAGTGACAGAGCTGCACAGTGAGCCTGTGATAGAGCCAAAGAAAGAAGTCTTTTAACAGAGCTGCTGCAGCTGCAGCCACAGTCAGAACAGAGGGATAAAGAGTGTAAATATAGAGCCATGAAGTTGTTTTCCACTCATTTGCTCCCAGCCTCTGAACACTGCATGTTATCCTTCCTGCCTCTGACCTGCTGCCTTCTGTCCAGTCTGCAGAATATATGTAAATAATAAGGTAGCTTATATATTGACATAAGTTTGGTGCCAGCAGTTTTTTGCAAGCACAAAACAAGGACTGTTTTTATTGATTGGCTCCAGTGATCATTCAGATATGAGATGCTGTATATTTATAGATTTTTAGGACTCTCTCTAAATGTTCGTCCAACAAATTGATGCGCCCTTTAGCAAAACGGAGTAAACATACCTGGTGGTGTTTTCAGCTCTCACCTTCCCTGTCTCTCCATATTTTCTCTCCCCTCTAGTATGAACAGTTTGAAAGTACAATTGGTTTTAAGCTCCCCAACCACAGAGCTGCCAAGAGGCTGTGGAAGGTCTGCATCGAGCATCACACCTTCTTCCGGTAAGAATCGATCCGCTCTCATGGTTGGAGGGTTTTTCGTTCGATGGCCATCAAAGCAAACCGAACACTTCCCTGTGTACAGCTTCATTAGGCACAGTCGCTCGGGCTACTGCCATGGTCACCGTGGCTTTGCTAGTAAACTTAACTTATATACTGATTTAGCATTACAGAGGTCACACATGTATGAACTGCATGATACAGCTCTCTATGTGATAGCACGCAGTTACAATTGCATGTACGTATTATAGAGTGATAAAGGAGAAGTCTAGCTTTACCCTAAAGGTCAAGCTAGTTTACAGTAACAGTCACCACAAGGCACTTTATATTGTAAGGTAAGGCCCTGAGATATTAAAGGGAAAACCTCCAAGATTCAACAGTTAAGCAAACACTTGGTGTCTGTGGGAAGAAAGAACTGCTTTTTAACAGGAAAACATCTCTGGCAGCCATCTGCTGTGGCCAGTTGGGTGGAGAGAGGAAAGAAAATAGTAGAACTCTTCCTGGTCAGCAATTGTTGTATTGTAATGGTTTCATTAGAACAGGCAAATATAGATCAACAAATATGGATCAACAATGGACCAGAGTTTATGAAAGGTGTGAATAAATCTTTCTGTGAACAAATAAATGGAACCATTTCAATCCATGGGAAGCTTGAATCTGTGAATTTGAAGCTGAAAACATGATGCACATTTATTTAAGTTGGACTTGAAATAATTTATTCAGCTATTAGTAATCCACATATCTCTGTATTTTGCCTTTGAGAGATCTAGATTGCTTGCTTATCACAGTCTGTTTCACAGGCTGGTATCTCCTGAGCCTCCTCCTAAGGGATTCTTGGTGATGGGTTCAAAGTTTCGATACAGCGGAAGGACGCAGGCTCAAACCAGGCAGGCCAGTGCTCTCATAGACCGGCCTGCTCCTCACTTCGAGCGGTCGACCAGTAAGAGGTATCTGCTTTCCCGGAGCTTGGATGGAGGTGAGCAGTGCAGCATGAAGGCTTCTCAGGGAGGAAAAGCTAGCTTCACTTTGCTCAAAGAGTAGTGTTGTAAATCACACTGTTTTTACCTTTGAACAGCATGTGAAGCTAAACTAAGTTAAGCCAAAGACAACCTTTTCTCATCATCTGTGGAAGAAAGTAAATTAAGTGTCCTTCCCAGAATATCCAACGCTTCTCATCTGTCTGACCAACAGAGTTCTCACGGCCGGTATCAGCCATGTGCGAGAACCACGACGGCCTTTCTCACCGCAGCATCAGTGAACACCGACGGCTGCACAGCCCCTCCGGGGACGAGCAGGAAACAGAGCTGGAGCCAAGTTTGGAACAGGACGAAGAGGAGAAGGAGCACGAGCAGGGCCGGGAGGCGGAGCAGGACAAAGACCATGACGGCAACGTGACTCCAAGCAGAAAAAAAGAGATCATGGTAATAAAGACCTCCCGATGGAGCTTTAATGCGTTTCCAATGACAGAAGGGCTAAACGCACACTTTTAGTCACCTTGCCCACAACTCTGGCTTAAGTGCAGGGAGGCGATGATGTAAAGAGGTGCAGTGCAAGCGTCTCAGTCCAGCTGAGGTTTATCCAGCAGGGGCATAACGCTGTGGCAGCTTTGCTGGATTTAGCATTCACTAACTCTTCTCCTTTCACTCAGGCTTACATGCTTACTCTGCACTGCTCATAAATCCTGCTAACGGCTTTACAGTTTTTAACCCTTTCTCATTATGCTGACAAATGCAGACCCGAGCCGTGCCTCTGTTTACTAACATGCTTTTTCTATTTTTAAACTCCTGCTGGCGAGAAGGAGGAGGCCGGGTCACCAATTGACAGTAAACAGGAGGTATTTGGTGTCTGGTGATTTGGTCTCTGTCTGTCTGTCTGTCTGTATGCTGTCTTTATTATAAATACTGTGTCTGTTAATTGTTCCTCGCCCTCTCTGCATATCTCCCACTGGGTTTTGTCTCTGTACCTGTGGCTGTCATCACTGACAAACAAAAAAAGCTATACTGCATTGCACCACATTAACAAGTGATCCAAAGGCTGTAGTGGCCTTTGGCATCCCAGCAAACATTTGAAAGACACTGATGGTCAGAATTAGGTGTAAAGGTTCACTTAAGATTTAGATATGGCTGTAATGCTTATAGTTTTATTAAATGTTCAAAATTTACTGGGATGGCTTTATTTTCTCATTTCAGAATCTGTCTCAGCATGATACGTGTATCTGATAGCTAAATCTTTGCTTTCTGTCTGCCTGCTTGTCCTCTCACCGGCTTACCGCCTTGTGTCTGCATCTGACCTTGTTCCTGCACTCTCTTGCCCCGCACTCTTCACCTTTGACCCCCTCTCTTGCTCGCCCATTGTCCTGCAACCAACTCAGCTCTCTCAGTTGGACCAGGAGACTACTCCTCGGCACAAACAGGAGGTACAGGTTCTTGGATTTTGGCTCTTGTGCTTCTTGTCGTGTGTGCCTTTAATAGACTGAGGTTTGCCCGCATCTTTTCAGTCAGTTTATATTTGATTTATTTATATATTTTAAAAGGTATTTGAAACATCCAGCAACAAATCTCTAGCACTGCTTTCAGAGATAGACGTGAGCTTCTCCCCGTCCTTAAGTGCCTGTAATGCAGCATCGGTGCATTCTTCTCTGGGAAAAGCACTCAGATGCTCGACTTAAGTGAATGTGCTGGTACAAGTTCTCCATTTTTAGGTTGTATTACAAGTCCTTCATTCAAAGCTCTACTTTAAGCACAGTAACATCCACTGAAAACATCAACAACACTTCATATTGTAAAATGCTGCTGTATTCTGACACCTATCAGAACCAGCATGAACTTTTTCAGCAGTATGAGCTATAGTAGCTCGTCTGTTGACAGCCTTTGACCCCACGTGCATCGATGAGCCTTAGCCGCCCATCGCCTTTGTTGTTTCACCATCACTTTTGATAGATACTGAGCTCTGTAGGCCAGGAACACCCTACTATAGCTGCGTTTAGACATCCTCTCACGCAGTGGTGTATCCATCACAGTTTAAACGTCATCAAACTTGCTCAGATCCTGACCCTTGCCTGTTTTTCTTGCTTCTAAAGCACCAACTTTGAGGATAAAATGCTAATTTGCTCCCTAAAATACCCCACCCATTAACAGGTGACAGGATTAAAAGATAATAAGTGTTATCCACTTCACCTGTCACAGTTTATAATGTTATGATTGGTGCAGTTATATCTGTAGGGGGCATTTATCAGATAAATATTTACCTGTTATACTGTTAGTGGAACTGAAAAGCTCAAAGAGGGGATGTTGCACTAGAAACAGTATAAGTTCCTGTTCTGAACAGCCGTTTCTTCAGGTGAACTGCAGAATACTGTTTATGCAGGTGAAGGAATATGGGTTTTGTTTTGTTTCCTGTAGCTGTTGTCCAATCTTCCAAAAAGAGAGCTTTCTGAGTTTTGATTAGCGAACGGCATTAATTGATTATTCATATTCATTTTGTCTTGCATCCTCTTTGCAGTGCGTGCCTTGATTGTTGTGCTCATTCGTGTTTTGAAAGCTAATTCTGTCGTAACTTATTGAAGCCATGCTGTAGCTTCAATAAGCATCTTAAATGTCAGTGAACACCAGCACAAAGGACCAAAATGTTAGCGGAATCTCTAACTGGCATAAATGCGAGCAGTTTGCGTGGCCTCCTCTCCCTGTGTACATGAAGTATTACCTCACAACGTTCCCATACATGCCATACAAGTCTCAGGTGTTCATGACAGACTGATGGACTGTTATCTTCTGCTCTTCTCTAGTTTCTGGATAAGTCGCAGGACGTCTTGCTGAAGCACCAGGCCAGCATCAATGAGCTAAAGAGAGCCTTGAGGGAGCCCAACAGCAAGCTGATGAACCGCGAGAAGCGTCTGTCAGCGACCTCCCCAACCAGCACACCAGAGAAGAAGGCTGTGAGTGGGGGATGAGGGTAGGGGAGCTGTGGAGGGCTTTCAGGTCCATTATGGCCAATATCTCAAATCTAGCGACCTCTAAAACTTGACATTCCATTAAAGGCCATCGATATTCCCGTGTGCCAGTGTCCTCTTTCCACTTCTCGCTCTCGTGCTCGTTATGCAGGTTTTTAACTGCTTCATTAGCCTAAAGAGATACTGCACGGTCATATGATTTAAAGAAACATAGTGATTGAGCGTGATTGTTGAAGATAGATTCTGTTTTCCCTGCAGGCATTTCAAACAGGTGTCTCCAATATCATGGCAGTCGGAAACAAACATACAAATCCCCTGTTTATTTTAGGACAGCCGTGTAATGAATTGCTTTCTACCTTTTCTCTGGAATACCAGGATAATTCTCTAAATATCTCCGAGGTGCTTGAAGATGACTGACAAGTAGCACACAAGGAAACATCTTGAAGAGATTAGATCCGAGATGTTTTTGAGATTTTCTCAATGCGAGGCACTCGAGAACTAATCATCAGTCGTTTTTTTCTCCCCTGATTGCCTAACAGTTAGATCGTTTTCTTTATGCTAGATCACAAAATCTCTCAAGCTTTCATGGTATTGTGGTAATAGGGCTTTTAAAGATGAGATTGGCCTCTTCAGATAGGATAGTGTTTGCTGGTGCCTAAGTTGCCTTCAGACAATCTCTCATCTGCTGTCTGCCACAATCAGATTATAACCACAGAATGTCAAATGTTGTCTGTGGCAGAAAATGTAATCTGCTGTGTGCTTCATTCCAGAGGTCGGGGTTGTTTCTGTTTGAGTGACATTCGAAAGCTGGGAAAGTCTTGCTGCTCTTTACTGTTTCCAAGAGATTTAGTGAAACTCAGCTCTTTGATGTTGTTGCAGAATAAAAAAAAAATCTTTTTGCATTGCAAATGCCTCCAGATTTGCTTATGTGGATTTGGTGGCTGTCAGGTACATGGAGCTGCATGATTTTAGTTTGAAGTTCATTAAAAAGTTTCTGCTAGAACAACTCGCTTGTATCCTGTTAACACTGATTCTTTCTGCCTTTTGCTTGAAGTTGTGTCTCACAGAATTGCTCTAATGGCTGTTCTTCCTTCTCTCTTTTAAACCCTCTTTTCTGCCTCGTCTCGGTCAGTCGGTGGGCCGGGCAATGGGAAAGGAACCTGTTAACAGCCTGTCTGTTGAGGGTTTCGTCCAGAAGACTCTGGTGACTTCACCCGAGGTTGCACATCTCTCACTCTTTCTCTTTCACTAAGCAGTTTACTGTTTGTAGCATTGGCATGGTGCAGTGCAATTCCTATTATGTACTGCTGTCTTTCCCCACCCAGCAAAAACTTGCTGAAAAGATGACTTTGCTATGACGTATGACAAAAAAAGTAGTTTCAATAATAATGTCTGTTACAATTGATATGCATAAAGCCAAAGCAGGAGCACCTTAAAGCTGGATTCTATCTGAAGGCTGCTGGATTATGATAGTTGTAGCTGCAGAAAGACTTGCGGTCCTTTAGAAATAAAAAAAGTACCTGTAGTATGAGACCGCATGCTCATTGCATAACGAGCTGTCAATCTCAAGTCAACAGGCAACGAGCGTGCGGTTTCTCAGTCAGCTCTGCCCCATTTTTGTCAAGATGGCAATGGTGGAAAAGCTCATCTTGAGTCTTCCTAACTGGACTTTGCCAACCAACATCACGGTTGCTACATCTATCCTTTATACTGTCTGGACTGTAATAGCGCCTAAACATTGTGCCCTAAAACACAGAGCAGGACTGAGGAGCAGTCCACAAAGAAACATTAGACTTAGATGAGAGTTAGATGTGTCTTCATTTTACTCACAGTTAGTCTATTGTAAGTTTGACTGTTTCAGAAAAATAAATACGGAGTCATTTACAGCCACAAAAAACGACCCCCTGTTGGACTCGAGCCTCTTACTGATGTTGCCCTGGTAACAATCAGCAACACCTGCTCTGACTAGTGGCACTCAAAAAGGAAAGAAGGGCTTATATTTTGTACTAATGCTATCATGGTGAGTTGTTAGAGTCTGTAATGACTCACTGGCAATATAAAGCAGTGAGGATACTTTGTTTGCCCTATTCAACTATCCTAGTCTGACTTAGACTTAGCAAAGGCACTGAGCCTTTAGAAGTTATTGTATCCAAGCTATGGTGCGGGTGTTTTATGCTACACTCACTAGAGTTTTGTGTTTCATAAAGTTTTATTTTTAATTATTGCCACACTTCTAAAAACGGCCTTGTTTATGTTAAATTCCTCCAAAGTCCCTCAGTCAGCCATTTTTTTACTCCTTTGAAAAAAGTCTAAATTGGCCCAGAATTAGTTGTTAAACATTAAAAAAAACGACTAAACTCGTTTATTCAGCTAATAAATGTGATGTTTTGTAGATTTAGTGGGAGTATATCAAAAGATGAGGCTTTTCAACAGCCTGAAAGACAATTTGTAGCAACATCTGATAAGTTTGTCTTTTTAAATGAATATTATTGTTATTACTTTACATCTTTTCAACAGGTTTCTGCAGTGTCTGATGTGAGTCTATCAGGGTTACATGTGATCCCAATGGGAGATCCATTTTGGACTAAATTTAGACTAAATCAAATTAAACTCAGCGCAATTTCAATGACTGTTTTTGGGTTAAATAAATGTCAAGACCGGCTGACCCGATTCAGCACAAAGGTCTGCCCATGGTACTCGGGTGGTGATTTGTTTACCGTTTTAAAGAAATGCATATTGAATAGGTAATACCAATGTTCACTATAACTCCAATATGTACATTTTGGGCCCTTTTCTTGGATTGAAGTCCTTGTCTAGATTTGATTGTTTGCAGTAGCTGTGCTTGTCTAACTGTGTTTAATCTATACCAACATGTAGGGCTCTGAGGAGTGGGTATTGATTGAAAAACAAGAACCTTATCAACAAGACCATGACTGGAAGGCTGAAGAAAAGAACAAATCTCTCACACCTGATTCCTCATGGGAGAAAAAGGGTCTGGAAAAAGAGATAGACGTTAGCAAGATGATGCATAAGGAGGTAGCAGGGTATGACAGAAAAGAAATGAAAAGCCATATTGATGAGTTTCCATCAACAAAATCGTCCAGAGAGGCAGATGTATGCTCTGAGCCTCGACGTTTTGTGATCCAATTATCCGAGAATGCCGACTCGTTTCAAGACAAATCTCAAAGCAAACCAGCTCGAGCCTCAGACCCTGAGGCGAACAGCGATGCAGCCCCGGGCTTGCGGCACATGAAGGAGCGCACGGCTTCTAAACCGAGGAAAAAGAGGAGACCCCAGAGCTTAAACCTGGGAATGCCCACAGAGCTCGTCTACAGGAAAGGAGGAAGCGATTCCACCGAAGACGAAAACGAGGGCTCGGACTCAGACAACAACTCAGAAACAGCACCGAAGAGAGGAAATCATTGCGAGTCGCCCCCAGTCGCAACGATGAAAGATGATCAGGGTTTAGAAAAGGATCAGCTGGTCAGGGTCTATAAAGACGGCAAACAAGAGGGTAAATTAGTTGGAGAAAGCAGGGAGGTCTCCACCCAAGGAGCAGAGCAGGTAAAGAAAAAAGTGAGCCTTGTTGGGACAGCAGATGTCGATTTAGGCTCAGTGAATGGACCTGGAAAAATAGAGCATGATAGCTCATTCTCAGGGTCTAAAGGAGAGTGTGTGCTGAAGATGCGAGGGAAAGGCTTCATTGACAACAAAGAGTTAGCAGAGGTTAAACTACGACAGGTCAGGACACATGAACGGAAGGTCAGTAGCTCTGGAGGAGAGGATGTTGAGGGTTTCTTGGGCGACAGAGGTCAGAGGACGTCTCTCCACCGACTGTCAGGCAGCAGCTACCAGTCGGAAATAACCAGGATTGTTCCTCTCAAGCCGGAGCGTTCGAAGAGCGTCACGTCCAAGGACGAAAGGGACCATACGGGACAGGACGATCCAAGACGGGGGATCAGAAGAGAATACCGGTGGTCGGTTGGCTCTCCGGAGGGATCCTCAGACCTCAGCTGGACCGACGGTTCCAACTTTCATCCAGCGTTCGCGTCAGATCTGGAGGGCGTTGCTAAAATCGAGCATCCAGACGATAGCTTTCAGTGTGGTAGAGTGTTCGCGGAGAGCCAGTCGTTCAGCTCAAAGGTTTCGGGGCTTCCCAAAATGGCCCCTCCAGCGCCGCCGGTGAAAACACAGAAGGCGAGAGAGTCCGTGCTAATACTCCGGAACAGCAGAAACGCCAGCAGGGAGCCGAGCCTGGACGCGGCCAAAAAGAGACACTCGGTAACTCCTCTTGGCATCTGCTATTCAGTCATTGGAAACAAAGCATGAGCTTCAGACAGACTTCAGCATGAGCACGCCATTATTCTTTTTTCTACGTTTTCAATGACTTGAAACACTCATCCATCTTGCCTTGTTCGTGCCTGCATGAAGAGCAGGCGGAGCCGTACCTCTGCTCTGTCTTGTGGCAGTCAAAAAGTGTGGACATTTTCCCATAAGGCAGTCCAGTTTATCCCCCCCTCCCATTGCCTTTTGACATGCACCACACTGTCTGGCAAATCTGTACAGCTCAACACTGGCTGTGAAAGTTTAAACACACACACACGCAAAAAAAAAAGTCATGTTTCGGTGTTTTGGTTCATCTTTTTCAGCTGCTGAACCTGAAATTTCCTCCCAGCTCACATTGTTCTCTGTCAGAGGGCGGCAGACTCACATATTACCGCCGCTCCGATGATTTATCCTCATCTCCATGTCATTTCCAAGCTGGAAATACAAAATAAGCGATTTATTGCATATGAACGTTAGAAATTAAATCACTCATTTGTGAAAGGAGAGGGTGGGGGTGTACTGTCATCCATTACTTTGTTAGAGAGCTAATATCTTCCAAAATTAGAGATAAATGGAGTATAGAATTGGTTTGTGCGCAAAAGATTGAGGAACCACATCAAACTGATAACCCTTAAAAAAAACTACTCAGAATTTACAAACTGTCGCTGGATCCGTCACATGGGTGGTAATAAATCAGAAATCATGCGTTGCACTATTTCCATTTACCCTCACCTGGATTGAAAGCCCAGCGGTGTTCTAAACACACCAGTTCCTCCAACTGTGAAAGCCCAGCAGGCAGCAAGCAAACAGACACCACAGCTCAGTGCCTGACACAGTCAGATTTGCTGCTTTCATTTCACTGTTGGTATCATTGGGAGCTTGCACGTGTTTGGCACCGGAATGAAAGGAATTTGGAGTGAATAGACATGACAGCTTTCATCATTCCCCACCTTTTCATCTGAGTCAAGCTCTTGCATATATTGGATTAAACAGGCATGAGGAGAGAGGTGTTGCGTAGCTCTCAGTGTGCGAACAGACCTCACTGGCGAGTGACAATCACATTAAGATCTGATTGAAGTGGGAGAGGGGGGGGGCTGGGAAAATATTAAGGTGCTCCTCCAAACACGTGGACCCACTCTCCCAGTCATTTTGACAGGTTTTGAAATGCATCACGGCACCTTTTTAAAAAAAAAAAATTTAATCAGAAATGTAACAACATCATTTGACTGTATTTGTGTTTAAATTCACGGTGAACCATTGCAACACTTTCTCAGTTAGTGGATGAGTGGCTGCTCTTACTACCAGAAACCTGCTCGTTATACAAAGTGCATGATTTTCTTGCCCTGCCTCTGCTAACTACAACAAATGGCTGTAGATATCGTGGTTGCTTTTCTGTCCTCTAAACTTCTACTGCTGTTTGCTTTTGTCACTGTAGAGCAGTCCTTGAAATTTGTGCTGGTATCCATTCTGAACCTGACTGGATCTGACTGGTCAGAACCAGCGGGCTTGAATTGGGTCTGGCTGAATTTCTCACCTAAACTTGGGTTTGAGTTAATAGCACAAACTTACTAGTGTGTTTGTGTTTTGTATTTACATTTGGACCCTTCAGGATCCCAGTTTAGGTTTACGCTGCAATATTTTGTGCACAGAACCCCACTGGGCTCATATCTTCAGACCCCAGTCAATCACTGCTGTGTCAGTCAGTCCACACTCCATTCCAGCTTGTGCTAACCCTGAGATCCTCTCTCTGCTCTTTCCTCTGCTTCCCTCTGCAGGAGCCTGTCTCTACTCCTGCTATATATGAAGAGCCATTTGCTGACTTCAAGGTTATTCATTTGTATTTGAACCCACCCTTCATATCCTCTGTCCATTTTTCTCTTTTCCTCCCTCGATGCATGTCTCGTAGCTGACTGCAGCTTTTACTACCTGTTATCAATGTATGTGACGTTCAAGTTGCTACTTTTACCAAAACAAGAGTGAGTCTGTAAGTGGATTGTCAGAGCTTTGGATACAAGAAAAGTCGTGTGTTTATATTAGCAGAAGACTAGCTGTTGCATTGCTAATGTTAGTAAGCTAGCTGTTTAAGGAAACATATTGTAGCTAGTTTATTAGGTAGCTAGGTAGTTGGAGCTAGATGGAATATGCACACCACTATGTCTGAAGCCGGGTTGGTTTTTTTTGGAGTTAGGTCCAGCCCTCATCACATTCACTGTCAAAACGTCAAGGATGCAGTGGCAAAAAACTTTCCTCTCAGGGTCTTCAACAGGACTTTGCAAACTAATGGATAATGGCTAGCTTGAGTAGCAAGTTGCTTCTATAACATCGATGATTCCCATTTCTTGCCATCTCCATTCAAAACACTGTAGCTGTGCGATGCCAGAGTTTTGATCCTGTGTCTGTACTTGCACCAGAAGGAGTTTGGGGAGAGGAGGCCTCAGCCGAGCATAGCCTCGGAGGAGGAGCAGGAACGAGACACCGTGGCATGCATGAAGGAAACCCACCTGGGCATCGAACGCAAGTGTTCCAGCATGACGGTCAGCTCCACGTCCAGCCTGGAGGCCGAGGTCGACTTCACTGTCATCACTGACCTCCACTCGGGCCTCGAGGACTTTTCTAAGGGTGTGCCCGAACTGGGAGAGAGGGAGCGACAGCCAGAGGTGGGCCGGGAGGACTTTGAGGAGACCTCCAGGTTCTACTCTGCCCGTCTAATGGGCTCCCGGGACAAGTCTCCCATAGAGGAGAGGCTTCCTGAGGAGGGAATGCATCATGAGGTAGACAGATGAACGCATTTATACGTATTCATCGCCATCATCACCCACTGGCTTCACCCTGCCTGGCTGGACTTCAGTAGCCCCCTGCTGTATTTTTTATTTATTTTTGGACCATGATGTGTTCCTTAAATTTTGTTGATTCCTTATTGTGTTCAGTTTTTGTTCTACTCATTCTTATGTATTAATTGTAATTCACCCATTTTATTTTTGTTGGTGTTTCTTTGAATTTATTGCACCTCTTGCACGTTGTCATCCAGACTAATAAAAATGCATTTCACAGTTTGTTCCTATAAGTTAACATCGCTCGGTTGCTTTCTTTTGTTTAATATGCTGCTTACAAGAATGGGTCTGAAGTCTTCAGGCGACTTGCTGTGAGCAAATCGCTTGCTGCTCTTTGACTGTATTGTACTGTTTGTGTTTGATGCAGCCTCCCGTGGCAAAGAAAGACCCCAACACGGTGAGCGTGGCCAACAAGCTGAAAAGAGCTGACAGCAAGACGGAGACGCACACAAATGGATCGGAAGCCCACGCCAGCGTCGTTAATGTCTCTTCACAGGTAAACCGAACGCAAAAGCAGTAGAAACAACAGCACTATAGTCTGTGTGAGGTGTGTGCGTGTGAGCGTTTGAGCCGCCATGTTTCCTGCCAGGTAAATGACGCTCCGCAACGTGGTGACGTCATTCGGGGCGACTGGAATCGATAAGGGAATCGTTTGCAAAAATGACAAACAATTCCAAGGAATTGAAACAGTGGGAACCGGTTCTCAACAAGAACCGGTGTTCGATACCCATCCCTAGTCCTGACTGTGTACAAAGCAGCATAATCCACCGACCTGCACCTCTAAAGTGTAAAAATTTATCTTTGCTTTAAAATGTACAATTTTAGGTTGTTTTTTTTTTTTTTACAAGAACCTCCATGCCACTCAGCATGGAAGGTGCTGTTGGCTTTACACGTATTTATTTGCACAGCTTTAACTTACAACATGTTAGATACTGGGCTTTGGATGTGCCTGAAAGCTCTAGACTGAGCTTGGCTTGCTATCTATTCCTCTAACTCATCAACAAGATGAAGATCTGTTTTCCCAAATTGACAAAGTATTTACTTTTTTTTAACTTCTTTAGGAAATGTTGGGTTGAATATGATGAGTACTTTAAATACTTATAGGTGAGTGCCAGGGGTGTCACTAGGTTTTAAGGACAGGGGGGGCTTAGCCCCCAAGAGATGCACACGACATGAACGAACGTAGTGAATGAGCACAAAATTTCACAAACAGAAAACAAACACTGAGAAATTGTTTTCCTACTTTTTTGGACAGATTAAACATCCTAGGCCACCAATAGATCTATTGTTTTATTTCAGTCTGCTTTATAATACAGTACAACAAAAAAACAGAGGAAATGTGTTTGCTGCATCAATAACAAGAAAAAAACTGAAAATAAAAAAGTACATTTTTCTGGCTGCAATCACCAGTTACTTGGTGGGTGGAAGCATCAAAGAATGACGTCTGTTTTTAAGAGTGGCAAATCGGTCAATCACTCTGTTGTGACTCAGATGCTGAAGCGTGTCTTTTTCAATAGACATGACTGCAAGACTGTGAAGTCTTTTCTGACCCATTGTTTGACGCAGCCAGGAGTGCAGCCGACGCAGTGCACTAAAGGACCGTTCGCACGAGCAGCTGCTGACAGGCACTGTTAGGGCAACTTGGATGGTTGCCTTCAGAGAGGGAAACATGTCTGAATCAAGGAGGTTGTACACAGACAACATATTTTTGGGTGGACATCCAGCCTCTGTTTTCCGGGTAAGAAAGTTTCTGGCCACCAGAACCTCCTCTTTTTTCAGGTCAAGTCTGTAGTTCATTCAAGTGTGGTTCACTCAAGAAGTTCTCAGATTTAGGACTGCATGCCTGGACGCCTTTTAGCAGCCCTGCATCTACACTGCAAAATCTTTGATCAAGCTCGCCAACCTTCCGATCCACACAAGGGAAAAGTAACTCTCTTTTCAATGTGTCTGAGTTGTTCAATTCAGTGCGTGAACCCACAGTTGCCTCCAGGACAAAATCCTCCATTTTCCTCTGTTTGTGCCTTGTCTTGGCACCTGGTTCAGGGATACTGTGGGTGTTACACAGGGCCTTGGTTTTCTCATACAGCTCTGTAGCAAATGCATCTGAGTGTTTGCCCTTAAGTGTGTCACACACAGCTTGTTTGCAGATAAAAGCTTCTGCCAGGTCTAAAGTCTCTTTCTGCAGGAATTTGTGGAGTCCTTCGGTTACAGACAGAATCGACTGAAACATCAGTAGTGCATAGACTGCTGAGAACTTGTAGAGCTTTGCTCTGAGACCAACAGCTATGGGGGATCCAATTGCAGATAGGCACTCCAAAATGGCAGGCAATGTCTCAAGAACTGCACTGATTGATCGCAACTGACATGCCCAGCGAGTGTTTGAAAGTTGCACAAGCTCAGTTTTTGTCAATCCAAGCTTTGCCTGAGTCTCCATGAACTTATGATGATTGACTAGGGAGGTGCTGAAGAAAGAATACACACACTCCAACAAGCTGAAAAGCTCCACAGCCTCTGGGACAGCCTTGCAAGTATTGCACAAAACCAGGTTGAGTTGATGAGCATAACAATGCACATAGATAGCCTCAGGATGGAGCCTTCTAAAATGTGCTTGTACACCTCCAGTGGAGCCACTCATAACGGCTGCACCATCATATGTTTGTGCTACACACTTAAGCTCTGCAAGACCATAGTTTTGGATCTGCTGCTGAATCTCATTTGCAATGGACTGGGCATCAAATGATTTTATCTCTGCAAGTGCAAGGAAACGCTCCTTCACTGCCCCCTCTGACACGTACCTGACACAAACAGCTAACTGCTCTGCCTTTTTATCCCTTGCCTCATCCACCATGATGGAATAGACTTTAGACTTTGTCATTTCAGATACAATGACACTAGTAACTTCCTGGGCACAACAGTCAATCATGTCATTCTGGGATGTTGGTGAGATATACTGTGCATTTGATGGGGGATTATGTTTTTGAAGAAAAGGATCAAACTCCTTCAAAAGCTCCATGCACGCAAGAAAATTCCCTCTGTTTGGGCTGTCTTCACCTTCATCATGACCACGAAAAGGGAGTCCCTGTCTCCCTAACATAGAGGTGACTGCAACAATTCGTCTGAGATACTCTCTTCTTTCGACTATCTCACTCACATTTGCAGTTGCTATCATCTGTGCAACGTTTCCCTGTTTGCTAGTTCCCTGGTAGCTTTTCCATGTAACAACACTGTCCTTATGTGTTTGTGCCATCTCATGCTTGCCAAAGATGACTAAAGCTTTCTTCCAGTTCTTGCAACCGTTACTGACCAAACTATCATGTTTGATGTTTTTGCCAAACACTCTACATGGGAAGCAGAAAGCTGCATTCTGGTTGACTGAATATTCTAACCAGTTGTGCTTTTCAAATCAGCTGTGGTTAAATGCTCGCTTCTGTGTACCAAACGTATCATGTGGATAGCTCTTCAGCTTCACCTGTCTGGGCCCTGTGTCTTTGTCACCTAAATCAAACCCTGTAGTAGAATGAGTTGCTGCAGCTGCTTCATCATTTTCCCTCTCTTGGCCTGTTTGCTCTCCTCTCTCTGTAATAACTTGATCTTCCTCTGCCTCTCGATCTATTTGCTGCAGCTCCTCTGTCTCTCCTTGCTCTCTCTGACTTGAACTTGCCTGTTGACCTTTTTCTCCCTCAGCCACTCCTTCTGCCTCACCCTTCAAGATACATTAAAACATACTGAATTGTAATGTAAATTGCTAATATCATGACTTCTGCTCCCGCTCCACAGTAATTTGTTGCTCCCAAATATTTTGAAGTTACAAACATTATATTTTGAGCACGCATGTGACTAAAATGGTTGCAATTTAAAGCCCTGAAAAATATTACTAAATTACTTGAATTGAAGTAATATTAAAATAGAACCCTCAAAAATATGTGAGTCAGGCTAATTTGACTTATATATATATATATATCTCTCTTTGCTCTCTCCACTTTCTAACCTTGACTCTCCTAAATAAAAGCTCAAGTTAAACAGGTCTTATATGTTGTACCGTGACTGAAATGTTTCATATTTCATATCCATATTGAGTCCCATAAAATTCTAATCAGACTGTCTCCATCACAAATGACTCCATCCTTTGACTCACCTCTCCAGCAGACGTCTCTCCCCTCTGCCTCTCTGTGCTCCTCTGCCCTGACTCCTACAGGTTAATGGGGATGGAGTGATTATTATTATTTCCACTGATGATAACCATACCTGAATGAGCTCAGCTGGATTTTTCAGAGCTAAAACGAGTGACAGAAATTAACATTATGCTAACAATTTAACTTAGTGCGCTAGCCAGGTTTTTATTTACAAAATGGGGAGCACCTGGTTCATTATTTACATGGGACTCTCTGCTGTTAGCTGGAGCTAACTAATTGTTACTACCAGCCAGTGATGAAGACTTACTTTCTTGAAAAACTTGCGTATATCCATGATTTCTTGCCGTTTGCCACATGTACGCTAGTGTGTCCGCAGGTGTATACGAGCGGAGTGTAAAGTAGCAGTGAAAACGAGGACTGGATTTTCAGTCATGTGGATGTCCCCTGTGAACAACTGGAAGGGATTGGATAACGAAGCACTGACGCTACCTTAACAATGTAAAGCGAAAGGGACCAACCGAGTTATGATCATATTTGTGTGAATAGCGACAGGTTTATATTATTATTTCTTTAAACTCATATTCCTGCATCTTTATATTGAATTTGTCTGCAAGTTCTGTAAAAAAAAAATCGAATAAGTTAAAAAAAAAAAAAAAAAAAAACCCACCAAATTATTTAGGGGGGCTTAAGAATATTTTAGGGAGGCTTCAGCATCCCTAAAATAGGCCTAACGACGCCACTGGTGAGTGCTAAAGAATTAGGGCTACGGGACTGGCAGAAAGAGGAAATGAGGATCAGTTCCAACAGTCGCCATCAAAGTGACTCGCGATTAAGAATTTCTTATTTGTACAGAGCTTGATTAGAGGAAAAAGCGTCTTCTTTGAGCTGCAGTGACATGATGGCCATATTCCCCAGACACGGATGGAATAATAGCATCATTATGAAGTGATTAAAGTATTGACAGTGTATTAATGAGGATGATGAAAGCAGGTGCGAATCCCATTCATCTCCGGAGGCAGAGATTTGAGTGCCGGCTGGCTGTCCCACAGGAGCCTTATTAAAATGTAATCATCGCTGGGCTCTTTAGCCATTCAGCTAATAGTGTGGATGAACTCAGGCGATGATGTAGAGAGGGTGCCTTTGAAGTGCCACATCAGCGTTGAGTTACATTTTCAAAGATGTCAGAGAAAGCCACAGTACAGAGTGTGCATGTATGCTTCTCAGGCAAACTGACGTCATTCGTGGGCAGACACAGATCCTCAGCAGTGACACTGCACAGCCAGCAGAGGGAGACATGCTTTGTCTGTTGAGCTTGGGTTCTAAACAAAAGCACAAAGGCTCAGCAGCTGCTCCGTTCCAGCTGTCTGCAAAGCACCCACACTGTAGGACAATTTATTTTGCTTTCACAAACAATTCATCACGTATAGTTATGAAAATACACCAGCAGCCTCTTTAAAGCAGAACAATAATGGAAATGAATGACACACAAAAACAATTTTAAAGGAATAAAAACAAATCAGTCAAATGCAAAACTTTGGATATAAAGCTATAGTTAGGACACCATCAAAAAGTAAATCTCACATTCCAGTTTAGTACCAATTACTAAACCTTGATGTGACTAAGCTTATCTAATCTGACGTTCTCTCTGCTACTGAAGTGCCATAATGACAAAATCTAGAGAAATTGGTTAATTGTGGGTGCCCATGAGTCTCATTAGGGATATAAAAAGATTTAAAATATATATAAATGAATTATTTAAGCGTAAAAAAAATTCCTGCTGGTGGGTTATACTTCCATTCCAGTAAATTACACCAAAGAGGAGACTGTTTTCTGAGTAAACTCTTTTTATGAGTCTGCTGTTACAAACAGGGTGTATATACACTCACACTTTAATAGGTACACCTCTTCCACTGCTTGCTGATGCATAATAATAAAAATAATCAGCCAATTACGTAGCAGCAACTACAAATTTGACAAGGTTAGCATCTTGACTGTCTAGTAATTTAAGTGACTCTGAATGTGGCATGGTTGTTGAGTATTTCAGAAACTATTGATCTGCTTAGATTTTCCTGCACCACCATCCTTTGGGTTTACCGGGAAAGGTCCAAAAGAGAGTAACTATCCAATAAACGGCAGTTCTCTACACAAAGTCCTTCAAAGCAAGGTGTGCAGAAGTGCGTCTCTGAATGCACAACACATCAAACCTTGAAGAAGATCACACCAAGCGCCACTCTAACCGGCTAACAACAGGAAACTACATTTTCTAAAGGCTCACTAAAACTGGACACTGGAAAAACTGGAAGAGTGTTGCTGGTCTGCAACATTTGCATGGCAGGGTCATAATTGAGTGTAAACCACACGAAAGCATGGATACAGCCTGCCTTGTATGTATAGTTGCTGCTGGTGGTGTGATGGCTACCGGAGTATTTTTGCTGGCCATGCATGGCTGTAGCATTCCAGCCGGACTTTATTCAGACGATGCACTCAATGATCATTACGGATGGACCATGGTGGGGTATTCCAACCCATTTATTCACAAATTTCCATAGACACATCGTAAGAGCTGTAATCATAACATAAAACAAATAAACATTCACTTGATATAACCACGTTTCTGTTATGCTAATCAATTCACAGAAAAGGCACAGGAGGTGCTAGCATCAGCCTGCTAGATCGCTCATAAACTTATTAACAATCAAGTAATACATTTACAAATTGTCCGAAATGTAAACAACAAGTACAACACACAAACATACCTGTTCGCCTTCCAGCTAGATGCTAATTTTAAGATGGATGGAAAACGATAACCTTCTCATTAATCCTTTCTGCGGCAAGCAGTTGCGGTACGATCTTCCTTCCCGGAAGTTGCCCGTTCCGAATTTCAAAATAAGAGTCTAATCTATATTATAAGGTATAATTCGTTCAGGGATTTAACTGTTTGAAAAATATCAAATAAACAAATAATCTGGGTCATTTACACTCCCACCAAATCATTAGTGTTCAAAAACATAACTCCATAAACATAGGAAGAAAGAACACAATGATTTCATAATACAAATAATGACCAAACAACAGAAGCATAGTATGCAAGGAATGGACTAGTCACCTTCCAACAATAAGACTAGTTTTTGAACTGGCCGTTCGAGCACTGACCGCTTAGTAAGACGTTCACCATTTTTGCCAAGTTTCCTGTCACCTAGACAGAGCTTCACTCTCCTAACCAGTCCATCTCTGTCCATTGTAGTCTCTACGACTCTTCCCAACCTCCATTCATTTCTGGGCAAGTCTTCATCCTTCATTATGACTATATCCCCAATCTGCAGGTTTCTCTTTGGGGTGTGCCAGCGTTGTCTAAAGGCAATGTTGGCTAAGTACTCTTTCTGCCAACGGCTCCAGAACTGCTCGGCCAAATATTGTACGTGGCGCCATCTCTTTCCTGCACTGTAGAGAGGCCGATTGACTTATCCTTGTTGATCCTTCGAAGAATGCGAGCCACTGCACAGATGGCGCGAGTCCAGGATGAGAACTTTGCCAGCCGATAAGTAAGAGAATCTTGTTCTACAGTTTCTGTGTTTAGAGTCCGTTTTTCCTTAACTTCTGGATCTCCGACTGACAGTTCCGGAGCCACCTCTTCTGAGAGGTCAACTCCCTTTTCCCATAGAAATGCAGGGCCGGTAAACCAGTCCGATGATATTAGCTCATGGACAAAACAACCTCTAGAAGCACGATCCGCAGGATTCTGGTCAGTAGGGACGTATCTCCATTGCCTTTGATTCGTGTAGAGATGTATCTTCTGGATACGGTTGGCTACGAATGTATGAAAACGTCGAGCCTCATTATTGATGTACCCTAGTACAACCTTGGAATCGGTCCAAAAATGCTCTTCAATGTCCGCATATCCAAGTTCTTCCTTCAAAACATTGCTGGTTTTCACAGAGATGACTGCAGCCGTCAACTCTAATCTTGGGATCGTGGTGACCTTTGTTGGGGCGACGCGAGATTTGGCCATGACTAAAGCACAGTGGATGTCTCCTTCTTCATTGCTAAGCCTTAGATATGAACACTGTCCATAGCCAGTAGTGCTTGCGTCGGAGAAGTGATGTAACTCACGTTTAATAACCCTTCCGAAATCTGCCGGGGCATAACTTCGGGGTATATTTATCCTCTCCAAGTTGTTGAGGTCGTTTTTCCATTTCTCCCACCGTGGACGAAGTTCGTTGGTTAGAGGGTCGTCCCAACCTGTTCCATGGCAGCACATCTGCTGCAGCACTTCCTTTCCAATGAGCAAAAAGGGGGCTATGAGACCCAAGGGATCGTACAGGGATGCAACAATGGACAATATGCCTCGACGTGTTGCAGGCTGTTCCTTAAGGTTGGTGCTGATCTTCAGGCAGTCTGATTCGACGTGCCATTGGATACCCAACGCTCTCTCTGAAGGTAAGTTATCAAAGGCAAGGTTGAGGTCTTTAATGTCTGATGCACGTTCAGTTGCTGGTATGCTTACCAGGACAGCTTTGTCATTGGACACAAACTTGTGAAGCCTAAGACCACCCAGGGCACAAAGTTTTCTGGCTTCTTCTGCTAACTTGATAGCCTTCTCTGAGCTGTCTGTACTTGTGACTCCATCGTCGACATAGAAATTTCTCAGAATGAACTGAGAGCCTAATGGGTATCGGTCCTTATTTTCTGTAGCCAAATGCTTCAATCCGTAGTTCGCACAGCCAGGCGATGAGGCTGCGCCAAAGATATGCACCCTCATACGGTATTCTTGGGGCTGTGCACCGAGATCTCCTTTCTTCCACCAAAGGAAGCGCAGGTAATCCTGGTCTGACTTCTTCACATGAAATTGGTGAAACATTTTCTCTATGTCGCACATCAATGCAGTAGAGTGCAACCGGAAGCGAAGAAGTACACCGTTGAGATTGTTCATCAGGTCAGGACCAGTGAGCAGATGATCATTCAAACTGGTTCCCTGGTACTTGGCAGAGCAGTCGAACACCACGCGCAGTTTGCCTGGCTTCTTGTCGTGGAATACACCGTGATGAGGTATGTACCATTTTTCGCCCTCTTTCCCATCATCGTGGACTTCCTCTGCATCACCCCTTTCTATGACCTCCTCCATGAACTTGATATACTGTTCTTTGTACCCTTCATCCTTTAACAGCTTCCTCTTTAGATGGCTCAGACGTATGACTGCAAGCTGTTTGTTGTCAGGTAAGGTAGGTCTCTCCTTAAAGGGCAACGGCATCTCGTAGTGACCTAGACTGTTCTTTTCGATGTGGTTCTTGAGTTTGTCCAGGAACAGGATGTCCTCCTGAGACACTGGTTTGCCGTCTTCCTTAGCATCCTTAAAGTCAGACTCTAGAATGCGAATGGCATCTGCCGGAGTGACTGGTGGGAGCTCCCTGACTGCAACTCGGAAGCACTGTCCCGCCGTACTTGAGGTGTCGGGGCATGTCGACGTACCACCAACTATGCTCCATCCTAAGTCGGTACGAATTGCATAAGGCTCATCGTCTCCTCCCGTTATGACGTCTCTTGGTGCCATTGCTCGTGCGCAGTTATAGCCTATCAATAAACCAACCTCACAGTCCTGTAGAGGTGGAATCTCTTCTATGACCTTGGAGAGATGATTCCACCTTTTAGCTGTCTCGCATGTTGGGATATGGGCTCTGTTTACTGGTATGCAATCCTTGGTATAAGCAGGAGGAAGGTCGATGAGGAGGGAAGAGCGATAACCCCGAACACAAAGCCTTGAGACTCTTTGGCTCTTTACGATCACGTCGCGTCCAATCATCGTAGTTAACTTCAGCTTAACTGGACAGGAATCTGCCTTTAATACATCACTCAGTTCCTGGTCAACAAACGTCGTGTCGCTTTGCGTGTCCAGCAAGGCGTAAACCAGTTTCTCAGTTCCTGTATCCTTTTTTGACACCCACACAGGCACAATCATTGATGTGTTAGTTGGCTGTCCAGTAATCACTGACATTGAAGTTGCAGCAGCCTCCGTTTGGCCGGCATTGCTCAGGATAGTGGTTTCCTGTGGCAGAACTCTTTCCTTCTTTAAATAGTTGTCATCGTGTAAACAAGTGGGATGTTTACCCTTGCACGTTTTGCATGAGTGTCGATGTCGACAGTCTTTTGCACTATGTCCAGGTTTGGTGCAGCCATAGCAGAGCTTATGTTCTCTGACAAAATCTCGACGCTCCTCCAGAGTTTTAGCAATAAACTTGGGACATCCATGTAGTCTGTGTTGATTATTTTGACAGAAGGCACAAGGAGACCTTTCCTTTCCTTTAACTGGCTTGAGCCTCTTGGTGTCAGCCTCAGTCTGTGTGTTTAGAACGCTTGCCTTGTTCCTCTTAGGGTCTCTGCTGCCTTGTTTTGCAGTGCTCGACTCAAAACAAGGGCATAAGCTGAGGTGATTGGATTACAAGCAATCTCTGCCTCTGTCGCCATAAATGCAGCGAAGTCCTTAAAACTGGGGAATTCCTTATTGCCCTTTAAGGCTTCAGTAACCTTCCTGTTCCAGTGAGATGCTATCCACTCTGGTAGTTTAAGGATTAGCTTCTTATTCTCTTCACAGTCGTTCAGTATTTCGAGGCTCTTCACATGTGTCATTGCATCTTGGCAAGCGTTTAAGAAATCTGAGAAGTCTCTTAATCCTTCTGCATCTCTTGGTTGGATCTTTGGCCAATCTGTGAGCTTATCTCTGAAGGCTTTCTGTATAATAAAGGTTTGGCCATATCTGTTATCCAGTTTGTTCCACGCATCCTTATAAGCGTCGCTGTCATTCCTATAGAAAGTTCCTTCTAATGTTTTACGAGCTGGGCCGCCTACATACTTCCTCAAGTAATAAAGTTTGTCTGCTGGGGAGATGGCCTTTTTGTCAATAAGTGACATGAATGAAGTTTTCCACTCAATGAACTGAATGGGGTCCCCACTAAATACAGACGGCTCTGGAACTGGAAGTCTATTTAGAGCCATACTGTCTTGTAGGGCTTGGGCAAGGGATGACACGTTTAGGTCGGGTGGCGATGCTGTGACGGTGGGAGTTGGAGGGTTGATAGCAGGGGGAACATGATGGTTTCCCACTGAACTATTAGAGGAATGGAGACTGCCTTCCTGCGAGGCTACCTGGCTGTAGACTTGCAGTTTGGCCCGAGCGGCCCTCAAATTCTTTTCTGCTTGGAGGCGTTCAAGTCTGCGCTTTTCTACTTCCATTTTTCTGTGCTGTTCCTCTATCTTCTCCATTTGTCTCTCTTCTTCCAGCAACCCTTCAAATTCGACTTCCTTAGCAGCTAGCTCTGCTGCTGCATCCGCCTGTTTGAGTGTTAGAGTAGTGCCTTTGTGACTACGGATTGACTTTGTCACTCTAGATGCAGTGGATCCATAGATGGAGCGTGCGTAGCTGTTCTTAAGCAGCTCCCTGAGACGGCAATGTACTTGTTCTGCATCATAATCACCATCGAGATCTGACATTCTCTCGTAGGTAACTTTCATAATTTCGGCTGTAACTGCCTCACAACTGTCAACGTGACGTCTTAATTCTGGAGAAGGTGTAATGTGACTTCGTATTTCAAGGTAAGTGTTTAACACAGTTTCTTTCTCTTTCTCCAAAGAATCCATCAAAGATGCCAGCTCGCCTTTACTAATGTCTGACTTGAGCTGCTCTCTTGACTCTCGGGCTCGAATCTTCCATCTTTCGTACGTTGAGATGAACTTTCTTTCCCTTTTTCTTGCTTCCTCCTGTTGCATTTCGAGCGCCTTTGGAGTTGGGAATTTTGTTCGAGTGGAACGTCGGAGGCCTTCCTTAAGCTCACCTTGTAAGTTGTTCAACGTTTCTTCTCTGCGTTGAATTTCCTTCTCCAAAAGTTCTATTTCCGTAGTTTCTGATGTGTCTTCAAGAGACGCTTTAAGCCCTTTGATTTTATTCTGCAGGTCGACTATCTGATGCTCTAGTTCTGTTTGTGAGGAGGGAGTCTCCATTTCCTTCGTGTTTATGTTATTTACTTATCTAATTTGCAGGCTTTAGTTAATGAGCTGCTTGTGGTTACTATAACTTACAGGCTGCATTAACAGAAGGGAGGAGAATCTTTGCACTTTAAACCAAGTTGAAATAGAAGCGGATAACCAACACAACATTGAGAAGAAATGTATAAAATAATGAATGCAACCTGCTAGCTGTTGCAAACTGATGTGGTAAAGTAAACCTCTTATGCTAAACACAGATCAATACACCATTACTATTGTACAGTTACAAATTGAACTAAATGCCCCTCTTTCACCCCCTTTTGAGTCAGTAGAAAGAATGATAAATATACAGTAGTGGTGGTAAATACCAATAAACAAAATTACTTCACTTGTTATTACTTCATGTCCGTCGTGTCTTAATGCAGCAGATGTCCACAGTAGTTGACGACCTTCTCTCTCCCTTTAACCACCACTGATGAGAATGAATGTCCTTTCCTTGTCGATTAGAATGAAATGTTCCATACCTTTTCTGACCGTCACATCAAACCATTAAGCCAGCTGCATGATGATTATAAAGTCTCTGTCTAGAAGACCCATAGAATGGCACTGAGTTGCTCCGTGAAATGTCTTGTCAATCCCAGACGAATAGCAACACAGCTCCGTGACTCGTCCTCGTGGTTCCGTGGTGCAGGATGGCAGCAGGATGATGCGGGGGATCAGCTCTTACTGTAGCATTCCAGCCGGACTTTATTCAGACGATGCACTCAATGATCATTACGGATGGACCATGGTGGGGTATTCCAACCCATTTATTCACAAATTGCCATAGACACATCGTAAGAGCTGTAATCATAACATAAAACAAATAAACATTCACTTGATATAACCACGTTTCTGTTATGCTAATCAATTCACAGAAAAGGCACAGGAGGTGCTAGCATCAGCCTGCTAGATCGCTCATAAACTTATTAACAATCAAGTAATACATTTACAAATTGTCCGAAATGTAAACAACAAGTACAACACAAAAAACATACCTGTTCGCCTTCCAGCTAGATGCTAATTTTAAGATGGATGGAAAACGATAACCTTCTCATTAATCCTTTCTGCGGCAAGCAGTTGCGGTACGATCTTCCTTCCCGGAAGTTGCCCGTTCCGAATTTCAAAATAAGAGTCTAATCTATATTATAAGGTATAATTCGTTCAGGGATTTAACTGTTTGAAAAATATCAAATAAACAAATAATCTGGGTCATTTACAATGGCTGCATTTCAGCAGGATAGTGCACTGTAACGGTGGACCCAAGAAATACCAGCCGGAGCGACTTTGATAATGCAGAACTTTTTATTAAACTCGGGGTTGTACGTGGACACATATACTCCGCGCTCTCTTTCTCTGCTGTCACCTCCGTCTCCGTCTGTCACTGCCAACATATAAAGAGACACAATCACTGTCAGATCCCAGCACACCTGTTCACCCCGCCCCTGCGCCGCCCCGGGAGCTCACTGCGTCACGCCTCCTCTGCAGCTGGCCAAGGACCACACCCACGCCACACGCACCATGCACACCAACATGACTTCATCATGAGTCTGTTGTACTCAAATGCCCTCCACAGTCACATGATCTCAATCCCATGGAACACCTTCGCGATGTGGTGGAACAGGAAGTCAAGGACATGCAGCTACTGGATGATGCTGGCATGTAAATCTCTGAGGAATGTTTCTAGCACTTTCTGCGGCACAAAGAATTATTCGACGCGACTGGGAGGTTCCCGGGAAAAATGTGTTTGCTGTTCTTTTTGAACAATCTGCTGGATAAATGAATCAAATTTCAGTTTTTATTTAACCACTTGCTTCTCATGCCATCCAAATATGGTGATAGAAAATATCGTCACTTTGGTGACATCAAGGACTGGGCAGCTAGCATTTAGCTGCTAGCTGATTCATGTCTGCTGGAAGACATTGTAATTTACCTGAGCTGACCTTAAAAAGGAACGAGACCTTTCAGTGAGACAATAATCTTGAACGCACTAGCAATTCTACCAAGAGATGCCCTCGAATGAAGAATGAAGGCTCGTGAAAAGCTCACTTTGAAGTCCCATTGAACCGTTGTACATTTAATACATTTAATAAAATCCCTCAAATATCTGATTTTGCATAGAAGAGTGAAAAACTTCACCTTTTATACAAAAGTCCTGCACAAAATAGTTATTCTTGCTAAAATGCCAAAGCAATACTTGTTTCTGAGCACACTGCTGTACTTATATTACCTTTACTGTATCCATATGTACTGTTTGAGTACAGGGGTGTACAGAGGTTGGTGTTCTTATTTCTATATATTACCTTGTATATATCCATGATGAAATGGATGCTGTCAGCACAAACACTGTTGACTTGGATTTGATGGAGCAGTAAATCAGTCCTCATCACTTTCTTTAAAGTGAGACTTTTTAACGAGTCAGTGTAGAGATAAACAGAGATAAACAGCAGAACTTCACCAGCAGACATGTGTGATGTGCTTTAGATCGCTTTCACTGTATCTAATGACATAAATAAATAAAGACAGTAAGGCAGCATTAACAGCAGGTCTTTTTGACTCGACAGGAAAAACAGATGAAACAAATTAGAATAAATTGTCCAAACAGCAGTGACACCATGAAGCAGCTCAGCGACGGTGCTCATTATGTTGTTTATAGCCGCTTGTCCTGTTTGACATGCCAAAATGTCTGTTGTGGAGGTCCAGCCCTGGCATTGTCATTAACTGAGGAGCAGCCTTAATTCAGGTTTTTGAATATGACCATTATGTTCCTGCTGTAGTGTGTCAGAATGAACGGCCTCATTTCATCATATATATGTTGTCTCTATAACAGGGGTGGTTCAAAATGTAAATGTGAAAAATTGAAATGTAAACTCTATGAAAAAGGAAGTAAAATCAAACTCCTCAAAGTGCAATGTTAAATCCACTACAATTAGCAGAGAACAAAACCACACTATTCTATTTTAAATATGCACTAATGCTTCTTTGCACTAATCACAGATTGTATTTAAAAAGCTCATTAAAGACTGTTAATAAGGGCCATTTCCTCTTTTTCAGAACTATGGAGTCGTCAGTCCACAGGAGGCTCCTGCTGCCGTCAAAGAAAATGGCTCTCCTGTAAGTATCTTTGATGAGGAGCAAAGGGACAGTACGTGTGTGTGTGTGTGTGTGTGTGTGTGTGTGTGTGTGTCCACAGTGAGAAACCCTAGCGATTTGTCCACTGATTTCCTCTCTTCTTGCGTTGAACTTTCATATCCAGTTGAATGACTGTAGAAATGAATAATGTTACACGAGGCAGCTGTTTGCAGGACCACATTCAGATATCTTCACGTGTTTCTTTGTAATATAGTCTGTTGATTCCAACATTTACATTCTACCAGCAGTGATAGCTGTTTTTTCTTGATGCTCATTATATTTCTGTCCAAGTCAAAGTCCTGAAAATGCTAAACTTAGAGTTTTGCTTTAATTGCTGGAGTACCTGCAGCAGGTGCAGCGGCGTTGCAGAGCAGAACAAGGACTGCTGTTGCCAACTGTCATTCAAGACAGTGGAGCTGATTTTTGTTGTTATGCACAGTCCACTATGATGAGACTCACTGGTTTATTAGGCGCAAAGTTACAAAGAATGTACTTCTATGGGAAATCATTACAAGATCAGCTGTTAGTGAAGTTTTTTTTTTATAACGCAGAGAAAGCAAATTGTTGCTGCACACATCAGCATTGTCAGTGGCTTGTATTATTACCAACAGCTGATAAAGAGAGTTTTGTTGACCAGGGCATGTGGTGCACAGAAACTCTGATAACAGTTAACAGATTTCAGATCTTTGATTTAGATCCCAGGAGGCCGAGATCCCCCAAGGCTGGCAGAGCTGATAAAGAGAGTTTTGTTGACCAGGGCATGTGGTGCACAGAAACTCTGATAACAGTTAACAGATTTCAGATCTTTGATTTAGATCCCACGTTGTGTCCGAGCATGTTTTTGCTGTTAGCTTCGTCTATTTGTGTATAACTGCTCTCTAATGACTGTGCTGCAGGTAAAAGCCAGCACCCAGGGGAGAGAGTCTGTTGTGTCCCCGCTGACCATCACTGCTGAGAACGTTACCTCAGCAACCACGACACAAGTTACCAAGGTAACACTTCATGAGTTCCTATGGTTACAGTTTGATGGCCGAAGCATTAGGTCAGCGCCATCACATCTTTGTCTGCGTTACCCGTCCTTATAGATGCATTGGAGTGGAAGATCAAATAGATTTTATTTTCCTAACTTCTTAACTTCTTAATTAATAACAGGAAACTGTAATTAATATGTTAACAATATATTTTGATAAGGTGATCGACTCTGATAGGCTTTACATGAATACTAATAATACAAATCATTATTCCCTGCAGCTCTATTAGGACTGAATTACTGTTAGACAACATGATTCAGTGTGTTTCTACGTTATCAAGACTTTTAGTGCATAAAGACACATTTAGTTTTACAGGACACCAGTTTCATATCACTTAACAGTTAAAAAAGTCTCACACTAAATAAACTGAATGGATCTGTGTAAATTGGAAGGAGGACATGGATAAAATAGACTACAATAACAACACACTGCTGCTTTTTCTTGTGTGTCATTTTATATGATTCATTAAATTTCATTCTTTCTTTATTCAACAGACTGTGAAAGGAGGCTACTCAGAGACCAGGATCGAGAAGAGGATTATAATCACAGGAGATGATGATGTGGACCAACATCAGGTGAGAGACACTGTTCACAGAAACCCTCGCAAAGCAATGTTCGGATGAGAGGGTTACGACACACGCGTTGATGGTTTTTATGTCCCCAGGCACTTGCCATGGCAATCCAAGAGGCAAAGCAGCAGCATCCTGACATGCTGGTGACAAAAGCAGTAGTTATCAGGGAAACAGAGTCGCCCACTGAGGAGCTACAACAGAAAGCAGAGGTAAATATCTCTTGTTACAAGAACTCTGTACTTTTTAAGGATTACTTCAAGCACTTGACAGGCACAGAGCCTATGCTTAGACTCAAGGTTTTTTGTTGGAAAGTTAACCAAATGATTACAAAACACAGAACAAGTACAGAGGGCCACCTAGGTGCAAAGCTAATCCAAAGAAATGCAAAACAATTATAAACAGTTGGGAAATGACTGCCGAGAGAAATAAAGCAACTAGACATCAAAATGAGATACAAAATAACTACAAAGGAGATAACAGATGATTACAGAGGGATGCCAAATGACAATAACTATATATTAAAAAATTATTGTAAAGATGTAACTGGACTATAGAAGGATGAAAAATGACCTTAAAGAAATGCCAAGTACCTACATAATAATGCAACTACAGATTCAGACCAAATGACCAAGAAGATACAAAGTGGTTTAGACTTGCCAGAGATGCACACACATTACAAAGGAGAAATGAAAACAAAATGATGCAAAACTGTTCCAAATTACTATAGAGAATGAAAAATATGCACAAAAAGATATACAAAGACATAAATTGACTGCTAAATGACGTGCATAATAACCATGAGTAACATAGGGATGCAAAATGTCAACCAACAGAAAGAAAGATATTACATACAGATACAAAACATCTAACTATACAATAAATATTAATTGAGAAGAAAAGAGTAATAAACCCGATGCCTACAAAAGATGCAGAACATTATCAAACAAATGGAACTAGAATAGATACAAAAAGAAAGCAAAATAGCTAAAATGAAATGAAAATGTACCTCCAGCCTCTTCCAGGAATCACTGTTATCACCTCTGAGTATGTTAACCCTCAGATGATGGAATCTCAGCTTTTCTGGCTCAGCAAACAGGTCAGAGTACTGAGTCCTAAAACAGATAAGGATTAGAGATTCAAACCAGATCAGCTCCACATCCAGTTGGACTGTTATTTGCCAGTTCATCCTGTCTGGGTCTGTTTGGATCTCTTCATAGTGGGTTATTCGGTCCCAACATGATCTGTATTCCTTATGGAAAATGGCCCATCCTCCGAAAACTATACTAAAATATTGCCTGTCCTGTTTTTTATTTTATTTTTTGTTGTTAAATTTGATACTATTATTTAACTCTTGGTATTTATGGCTGTGCTATACAGATAGGAGGCATCATCTATCAGTGAAGGCTGATATTAGATGAAGTTGTAAATGGTTATACTGGGGAACACTAAAGTAGATTATTTTCTGTCAAACTCATAGATTATTTCTGCCATGACTGGATAAAAATACTTAATAAATGCTATGGTGAATCTTGGTATTGTAGCGCCATTGATAATGGTGTTCTTTCTCTACTCACATGGACTGAGGGTGATTGAACTCAGAGCTGATTGAAGTAACACTGATCGGCTGTTCTGGAACCAAAAAAGTCAGTTTGTAAAACGTTCTCCGTGGAAAAAGGGCTCAGCTCTCTGTGGGATGTAGTAAGATACAAAACCATTATAAAGACATCTTAAATGAACAAAAAGGAGAGACGAATCCTACAAAGATGCAAAATTAGTGTATTAATGTAGAGTGACTACACATGGCACAAAAAAATGAGAAGAAAGAGAAGAAAAACAGATTTATACATGCTCACGAGCACGAAACATCTTTTTATGTATGTGTTGTCATGTGGTTGCAGTCCTGATTGAACATGGTGGCTCCTGAGACGGGGGACAGGAGAGGATCCTCCAGCTGTGTGTCTCCGGCCCCGCCCTGCAGTATGCCACCAACCCGATAAGAGGACTTTCTACCCCACTGTGTACACACCAACACGACAACAGACTGCGTTCCACGAAGCAGTAGACCTCCACTCCTTTCCCTTTAGACGTACCAACTGTGACTGGCCTCTGATCTGACCCGGCTTCCCATCCCGTACCGGCCGATCCCAGCCCTCCACCCTCTAGTGGAAAGAGGAAAAATCTTCGATTGGAAGATTTCTCACATTTCTTCCATATTATTTAATGTAACATGTTTTGGCTCGTTTGAACCAGTGAGGTGTCACCTCTCACAGTTTGTGTTTAAGGGTCACACGTCTACCCCGTGCTGCTGTTATTATTAGAGAAAAGGAGGGGTGGGAGAAAGTATGGGGACAATGCTGGTAGCATGGGTAGGGATGGGGAGGTGCCAAGTGGCAAGAGCCAGCCTTTTTTGCTTGTTGGCCATCTCCTAGCCATGCCACCTTCAGTATAATCAACTGCTGTCTTATTAGCTTTTTACATTTTTATCTATAGAGGATCTAATTTATGTTCAGTGTTTGCTTGTTTATGAAATATGTATAATATCAGAAGATTATAATCTGCATGATTCAATTAAAAATAGCAGGGGGAATGAAAACAAAACAAAAATACACACATGAATATGTCCGCCTTTGGAAGCCCGGAGAAGTGGGAATGAGGACCGTTGAGAAAGTGTAAAATACATGAGGCCAATGAATGGTGGACAGACTGTACTAACTATTCAGAGGACAGCTGAAACTGGTCCCAGTCTTCAACACACAAGCATCACTGTCCTCGTCCAGCTTCACTGTTATTGTTTTGCTGTCAGCTCACCACCAACACAAAGAGATGCTGGTCACAGTTTTAGGGTTTTCAGAGGAAATTTTAAATATAAATAATATTCTATTTGTGATATATATTTACTTCTTTTTTCCTTACTTGCTTTACTGACTTCCATTGGGAAACAGAGTTTGTTTGACACTCTTGTGTTTTTGGACATTTCAGCCTTTATGTGTGAACATGCTGTAAATTCTCCCTGACAGAGCTGTAACCAACTGGCTCCAAACTTAGAGCTGGTTTTCCAGATTGTAAAGTTGGGCTGCAAAAAGCCAATGTTGACATCAAAGCCACCAGCTGTGATTTACTAATGTTGGCCACGTTTAAAGAGCTTAACAAGCCCAAACTACAAAATCGACGTTAGCAGTATCGTAATAACTGTGCATAAGCGGTAGCTGGGATATTTAAAAAATATTAATAGCGTTAGCGATGCACATATTATAACAGCATAAATATTCATGTAATTGCTCTTTTTTGTGTATTTGTACAGTTATAGTTAGACTTTTGTCATCTCTGTACTTTGTACTTTGACTTTCTTTTTTGCAAAAAAATCACTACTCTGACTTAACAGCTATGGTAAAATTTAAACACTAGCATTATTGCTATCATCATTAAATTGTCAAAAACTTTTTTTACTTATTGACATAATATTGCTATCAAGATAATTATGATATGGCGACATGACGACAGTCTTATCTGTCCAGTTTCACGTTTAGACATCTGTGATAATGAACTTGTTAGCATTTAAGCAAACAGCCAGATTAGCACAAATTAGCATTTATTTGTAGCTCTTTTTCTACCAAGCTAATAATTCAAATCCATTCCTTAATCGCTGTCGGCACTCTTATAGTGCTGGTATGATTTGTTTCTTTTCTTTTTTTTTTCTTCAGGGATTTTGTTTTGCTGTAAAATTCTTCACTATGCTAACTTTGCTAACCTACCTGCAGGCTCATGTTTAGACGGTAGCAGCGCAAGGTTTTATTAAAAGCAGCGTAAACCATGCTGTAAAAAGGTGTAAGAGTGAACCAAAACAGTGAGCTGAAAGGGGCTAAAATGCTAAGGAAACTACAGAGTCAGTTTTTTTCTTTTGATTAGCTTGTTATGTAAAACCACTGATCATAGCAGCTCTTTAAATAGCGACTGGTTCTTGGATTGTGCGCATGTTTGCAGACACAGCCTGAAGAGTTCAAGACACAAGATTAACAAGGGTACTTTTTCTCTCTCATTTTTTTGTTTTGTTTTCAGGTTAACCTTTTGAAGTTGTGGTTTATGAGTTTGTATTTATAGGAGTGGTCGGCTCCTCCCTTTTTCACATCACAGACAAAGCGTATAGTATGTCATGCGTTAAGTGGCCTCCACCCACACAGCGTGCTGGTTGTCTCATATTGTATATCCGTCGATTCTGGGTGACCTTTAATACTATACTATGCATCAGCTATCAAACATACAAATCCCTCTAACGGAGCCCGACCCGTGTTAGCCTGTGTCCCCGCTGTCACTGTTAACTTTTCGTGCTACTGTTACCTGAAGCAGTGACGCGCACTGCTTGTGAGATTTGCAATAAGCAGACATTCTTCTTATTCTGTGTCCTCTAAAGGGAGAAAACTGTGAACTGTCGTGTGTATCAAAGCGTAACCAAAACCAACAACACGGAGTTGTAAAATGACATTCGAAGGAATCTTTCCAACACTTGTGACCATGGCTTTGTTGCCCTCTTCATCTAATCCTCCCTTTGCCCTGATTTGAACCTGTTGACCTGCTGTTGGTGGTGTCTGTGGAAAACAGGAGAAAACTGATGATTTGTATATTCCGTTTTGCTCTGTTTTATTTTACCTGGTCATATGACACTGGACTGTTGAGAAGGCACTTGCTTGCAATGATTTGCAGCACATGTACTGTAACCTGCTGGGGGGGAAAGCCTGTCTTTGCTGTAGGTCTGGACACACTACTGATGGAAAAGAACAACTGTAGGCATCGGGAGAGAAGCTGTGTAATGAGGTGGCGAGTTGGAGGATGGAGGACCTGTATTTATATATAAATATCTGTACTTCTGTGTATTAGCCTGTACACTTTGTAGAAACTGACAGGAGCAGAGATGTGTTTTTATGTGAGGGACGAGGCAGTAAGTAGAACCCGAAGGACAGCGGTGCAATAGAAATGTCACACGAATGGGTGCCTTATGTTAAGAGCCGCGGGAGCAATTATCAGTGCACGCCTGAAAGTGCTCTTAATCACCACGAGGCAGATGGAGGAACGACCTCTCCTCTCCACCCAAGGTGAAGAGGAGCTGTCTCGAAAGCGAATTACTGTCTTGTAAAGAATATGACTTTGAAGGCAGCGAGAAAAGGAGTCTCTCTGAATATGAAATGTTGGTCCTCAACGAGATGACGAACGTTTTTGGCCCCATTAACTTTAGAAAACCAGCACAGTATGGATCACGGATGTGAGTTTTTTTCCCTCTGTGAAGACCATCAAACTGCTCTGCTGTAAAGCCTCCACCTCCAAGTCTCCACTGCCTTTTGCTCTACATCCCCCTAGTGCTTGGTGGTGTGTATTTGCTGTATTTGCATTCAGTCTAAATGGAAAAAAACATACATGCATAAATAAATGTCTCAGTATGATTCAAACACTGTCTCTGATTCTGTAATGAAGGGAGAGGGATTTCTTTTTGAACTTGAGGAAATGTTTGTTTTGTTTTTCCCCTTCTGTTACTTGAATATTTCCATACATTTACAATTCAGCTTGTGAAATAAAGGGCTTCTTTTGTAACACCAGAGTAGTGAAGGATTCTTGCTGGAGTGAATATGATGGAAACAGCCTTGGTCTGTATTGCCATCTTGTGACCACGTTCGGTACATGCAGTAAAAGTGGGCTGCAGTGGGTTTCTGGGTGCTCTTAGTGCCACCTAGTGGATTTCTGAAACCAAAGAAGCATGCTCAACATTTTCACTGAACTTCAAAAATCACTTGGTACTTCACACAGAATACAATCACCTTATATTAGTCTGCGAAACACCTGCAGGATGTCTTCACATTGTTTACAAGTCACAATAGTTTCACCTTTGCTGGTACGGAAAGCCAATTATGTCAAAATTCTTCTTTTTTCTTTTCCCCACATACAGTCTCATTGCACAGATTGTTTTTTTCTAATTGCCCATGATGGGTAGATAACTATGGCTGTGTCCCAGTTTTATCAGCAGGTCTTGATTAATCAGTACCGTATCACCCCAATAGAGCACGTTGCTGTCAGATTATCGGTGGCTCCTATGGTATTTAAAAGTAGGATGGGAGGTGGACCCTCCATCTTTCAGTGGTTTTTATACACGACTCTGCATTTAATTATTAGTTATTATTAGTCTCTGGCTCTTTTCTACAGCGTGTCTTTATCCTGTCTTCCTCCCCTAACGCCCAGCTGGTCACAACAGATGGCCGCCCCTCTGCTGGAGGTTTCCTGTTAAAAGGGAATTTTTCTTTCCCACTTTCATCAAGTGCTCGCGCATTACCGCTGTTTGATCGTTGGGGTTTTCAATGTATTATTGGAGGGTATTTACCTTCAATATTTAATATAAAGCAATTTGAGGAGACTTTTTTTGTTATTAAGGGCTAATATAATTAGAATTGGAATTGAAGCGACAATAACATGTTGGATGATGGGAATTGAAGGATCTAGGTCTGCACAGTTTACTCAAAATAAATAACGAATGAATAATGGATACCGCTTAGTATGCTGGCATTAGGTATTTTCTGTTCTGCAGCAGTTTGCCCTCTAGTGGTTGTTTTTGTGTATTTTTTTTTTACTCTGTAAGATCGAGCCAGAGGCAGTTTCACCTCCGTTAATCTGTTGCCATCCATGCCTTCACAAGCTGATAAACGGCATCATCTGTGAGTAATATTGTTTGTTATCACTGAGACAACTTGTGTGCATTATTATTTGTTGTGAAGGCGTGATATAGTTTGTAGTTAGAATTTAATTTGAATGCATGTATAACCTAAGCTAGTGAGGTTAAGCTAGCTCATATGTCATGTGGTTTCTTTAACGTTTTGATCATGAGTGTGATTTCATTTGATGTTTTATTCGGGCACTCACTAAGCAGATAAATATTGTGTTCATATTTTTGAATATGTGTTTGTTATACTGTATATTGAGGCAACATTTTTAATGGTTTATTTCTGGTTTTGTCAACAGTTTCACACTTTTTCCTTATTAAATCATCCAACTCAACACATTGGCCTGTTCCCTGGATTTTGATTAGGAGAGTGTTTAGCTGTCTGTATAGCTGAGTCTACATTCACGAGGACAACGCTTAGTGAGGACAGAACACTTAGAGCTATGTCAGCGCTGCTAGAAGGTGAAATCAATTTATCCATGTAAAGTATGTCAAGAATAACTATTATGGAGTCCTCTACAAAATACATATTTATTTGTCACTGGTATTTGATTGGTGCAGTGGTTAGCAGGAAGGCTCAACAGTCAAGGTCACCTGTTGCCTTTGGGGACTCTGGCTTCCTCCTACAGTCCAAAGTCAGGTTAAGTGATGATTCTGTCCATATGTGTGGATATAAGAGTGTGTGATTGTGTGGTTGGCTGTCTCTCTCTGTTAGCCCTGCAATGCACTGATGTTGTTTGTGATGTTTCTGAGCTGGCATCCTTAATATTGGATAAGCAGCTAGAGGTAATGGATTGATAGTGTTTGATAATGCCTGAAAGAATTTCACAAATAAAGTAATTGCTATTCCTATTAGTGATATGTCTTATAAAGTGGGTAACACAAAACAGCAGAAGGCACAGCCTTGGCAACTGTGCAACACTGATATAAAAATATTTGAACTAGGAGGAAAAAATAAAATATTTCCAGCATGATTCAGTACATTCATCTATCCAGCTATTTTCACAGCTGCTGGTCCTTCCAGGGCGGCCTGAAACTAACATAAGACAGAATGGGGGTCTTACTCACCCTCCATTACTGGAATAAAAGCCCTAAAATCTGGTATGATCTAAGGCAGTGATACCTTTGTATTCATCACAGATACAGACAATATACGGAAGAATGCACACTGGACCTTTGATGGATCTGTTGTTGACACATCTCTGTAAACGAACAAGACTGGACGCTGAAAAATCCCAACTTTGGATTTCCATCCATGAAACATTTACACAATATTCTAATATTTAATCCACTGAAAGTTTTTTTCCCGATCTCTTTGCATATTAACTTTGTCTTTGATGTCTCCAGTTTTGAGATACTGTGTATTAATGCACCAAAGCTAGATATCGGACATGTTTGAAATCCTTCACTATGCACAAACCAGATAGTTGATGAATATGAATACTGGAGTACTTATTTATAAATCTCAAAAATTCATGTGACATATGGGACAATATCTGGAAAAATGTTGCTAATTTAGGTTTGCGTGCACTCACCTTCTCAGGAAGACCAGCAAAATCCTGTTTGGATAGGCTGACATCTAAAACACCCAGATTTAATGTGCTGCAATCGTTCAGTTGAACAATTTTGTATATTATACTATTTAAAGGGCCAGGGCCCAATTCACACATACAGTCTACAGTTTGTGTTTCTGGTTATTTCTCCACATGAGATATGAGGAGATATAAAGAGAAGAGGGTTTGGATGGCAGAATTCCTTCATCATTCTTGTTTTTAGACTGTTTGTCCGAGGATATATAAACACGCATTGCATGATCTCTGGACACTTTATTAGTTACACTTGCTAGTATCGAGTTAGACCCCCTTTTGCCTTTAGAACTGTCTTAATTCTTTGAACAACAAGTTGCTCGAAACATTCCTCAGAAATTTTGCTCCATCCTGACAGCATCACACAAGTGCTGCAGATTTGTCATTTGTGTAATTGTTTTTGTTATTTATCAAAAACCTACATTTCTTTCTTCTTCCCCTCCTACCTAGACTGGTTAACATTACAGGGCTATCACAGTTACACATTCATTCATGGCTACACATTCAGCCTTATCACAGTCACCAGTTAAGCTACAGTCACACTAGGGAAAACAGTGGTTGGAGACCATGGCATGACTAAAATTACTGCTGTGCCATGGACACTTTCAGTCAGCTGCTGTCTTCAAAGCAACTTTGCTACGTAAAGACAGTGATGACAATAGGATGACTGACTGGTGTCAAGTTGTCAATAACGTGTATTTAGATCGATTTGTGATAATATGATGATTAACTGTGATTAAATCATCAAAAATTGCAGGTCTCGGTGCCCATATATCTCAATGGGTTGAGCGATTGACCCATTTGCCAAAAGATTACTGCAGATTTGAATGTGCACACATCTCCTCCCTCCTTTCCTGTCTCTTCTACTGTCTTGTAAAAAATTAATTCTAAATTATTACCCCGCCCCCAAAAAGAGAAAAAGTCCATCCAGAACCTCATGGATTTATAACAGAAATTCATTCACAAATGGCGATGTGATTGCTGCAGGACAAAGGCTTAACTGCAACCTTGCTTTCATATAAAACACAACCAGTTGAATTAAGCTCCATTGCAAAGAGACATGTAGCAGTTGGAGTCGGTCTGAGTCAATTCAATTCAATTTTATTTATATAGCGCCAAATCACAACATAAGTCGCCTCAAGGCGCTTCATAGATACAGAGAAAAACCCAACAATCATATGACCCCCTATGAGCAAGCACTTTGGCAACAGTGGGAAGGAAAAACTCCCTTTTAACAGGAAGAAACCTCCGGCAGAACCAGGCTCAGGGAGGGGCGGGGCCATCTGCTGCGACCGGTTGGGGTGAGAGAAGGAAGACAGGATAAAAGACATGCTGTGGAAGAGAGACAGAGGTTAATAACAGATATGATTCAATGCAGAGAGGTCTGTTAATACATAGACTACAACTGTTTGGAGACAGGTTGCCTCCCACCAGGTGACCTGTGCAGTTGCTTCAAAGTGGTCACCCATAGGTTGAGGGTGTTGCATGGTCAACCTCTGGTCAACCAGTCAGTTTCTGCAGGTACTCGCAATCGGTTTCCGACTGGAAAAGAATTCAGTGCAATCACTGGACAGCCACTGATTTTACATAGTTGTGAGGAGGTTGCAGTCCTATTCTTACTCTAATGTGATTGAGCCATCACCTGACATCTACGTCTTTAGCTTGTGGGAGGAAACCAGAGCGAAAAAAAAGTAGAACATGCAAACTCAGGCCCAAGACTTGCAAATAAGCTAAAATAAATAAATAAATAAATTAAGAATAATAGATTAATAAAGAGAATAAAAGAAAGACGTCCTGGAGGAGAAATTGCAACTTGGGTAGGCAAGGCTGTGGATCATTAAGAGAAGGGGGGGGGGGGGGGGGGGGTGAAGTTACCCTGTTCACATTAATGGAAAGACAAAGTCAATCGTTAATATTTCTGTTACAGTCCAGAGTTTTAGAAATTAGTCTCGGCAGGGATGAAGAGGCAGATAGAGATCCGAGAATATTCAGGCAAACAAAAACAAAAAAACCAATAAAAAAAAAAAAATGCAGCTATTTGCATGGAAGAAGCCACTTCTCAAGAGAAAATCGACAGAGATAAAAACACATTCTGAGCTAAGGAATATCTGGAAAGAGAGACTGATTGCTAAATATGGAGATCTAAAATTCCTGTGCTTCTTCTCCAGATTATTAGTATTAATGATGAGTGCTATTGGCACATTCTGTCATAGTTGTAGTGTGAAGATTTCCCAAGTCTGACTGCACTACACTGAATGAAGTCCTCCTAGTATTTTACCTGCCTTCAGGGCACGTTGTAATAAAACCTATGAAATGGTGCAGGTGTATCACAGAAAAGAGTTCAAGGGGGGCACTTTCTTGCAATATGTCATGCAGGCCGATATCATATTGATGCACCAGAAGCACTCAGCATTGTTCTATAAATCGGTAATCTTTATTAACACAGTATAAACAACAAACAGCAACAGAAGAAACTCTCCTGTGGCGCGTATATGAGCAGAAGACCCAGCACATCTCAGAGGGGCTGACTGAGACAGAAGCATAGACCATTAGGCTGATCGTGGTTCAGTTTTCATGGTACACGCACAGTATACACAAACTTATCAGATGCACGAACCTTGTACGGTCCTTAAGCCATTCAGTCGGTTTTGCAAATGGACGTAAGAGAGGACAAATTACAGTCATGCTGAGCAACAGTTAGCTACAGTATGAAACAGAGTTGATACATAAAAACCAAGTAAATCATCTCTTTAGAAAGGTTCTTTTATATAAACGATCTGAAGTGTACAAAACAGTATATTACACATTTCTCAATGCATGATTCTGAGCAAGACCCAGTAGCCTACAGTACACTTCCCTTCAACGTACTACAAACTACTTAACTGGATTACAAGCTACATACAGACTGCACTGTACTCTGCGTAGCACAGCAGCCCCACATGGCATCAGGAGACGATGGGAAAAAGGAAAAGATCAGCAGCATTGTCTTTTTTATTAAGAATACACACCTATAAAAATGCACCAGGCCTCATATATTGCCAATATCCCATGCGAAACAGCAGAATGCCATTCAATTCACCTCTGTAACATCAGGAAAAGGATGCTGGCCCCCCTCACTACATACAGTTTTCTATCCACAAAGCTGCATGTAAACATCACCACGGCTGCTTCATAGTCCTATGTTTCTAATGTTTTTGATATACATATGATAAGTTAAGGCTCTTTAAGGACCTGAGGATTTTGAACATATGATGAGGCACACAGAAGGCAAAGAATAGCTCTAGACACAGGACTAACTTAAAGAATGAGGAGCATGAGACAGCCACAAGGGCCCGGTTCCCATTGCTGTTAAACGGCCATGATAGAGGAACCCAGGGGAGAAGCTCTCAACGACAGCTCGATGTTACATCTGGTTACAAAGTCGGTAATTATCACGTGGATGGCTTTAAGTACTTCATTGACATTTTGGGAGCTGTTGGGTAACCCGACCCCTCAAGGGACTGGCACCAAAAACGTGGCATGCTAATATGCTAATGCTTTAGCATCGAGGATGATGGGATTTAGACTCACGCTATACAAATAAACCAGTTATTGCTCCCTGTGATCATTCCTTCTGTCCGTACCGGCTGTTTAAAATCTCTTCCAAGTGCAATTGCAGTATGATCTGTGGTCCGAGACTGAATTCTAGAGTTCAGCAGAAACATTTTAGCATTCTACAGTTAGCAAAGTCCAGCTATTAGCGTGGAGGTTTGTTCTGTCTTCATAGCAGTAAAACTGCTGGAGCACAGCAAGGCGACACAAACAGGGGAACTGGCACATCAAAAAAACATTTAGTCAGTGCTAGGTTAAGACTATAGGATATTAGCGTGAAAGTACCATGGCCAGAAAGATGTAGCAAGGTTATGAGGCATGTTTTAGCCAGTTGAGTGAATGAGAGCTGACAAAAAACTATTGCTGCATATTGGATAGCTTACAACCAACATGCAAATCCTTCAATGGTCATTTGAGGCTGATTCCAAAAGACAGTACGTTCTAATAGACTTTTGTGTTAAAATGCTCAACTAGAGTGATTCAATTAACTTCTTTACAGCTGCTATTTAAAAAGCTTGGTATATACAGTTTATAAAAATTGTATTTGGGGCAAACTATTTTCATAGCTTACATGTCTGGAGTTTGTTTCTGGATTAAAGTTAGGGATGTGGCCTGGCCAAGCAGCCAGTTAGCCTTCACCTTCGCTAATTCAGTCACTGAACTGGATTCCTCAACCATGTTTGAGGTGTTGGTGGGTTTTGAGAGAATTCTGAGTAGGATTATCATAAAAAAAAAAAGGATACAGTTAGGATACAAGCTATAACTTACTTGCTGTGAGGTACAGCTTGTCCAAGAAGTTATAGTTTAATTTTGGTCAGTTTTAGGGGCGTTATACTTGTACACTTTAGGTTTGCTTGCTAATCAAGCTAGCTTTTGCTGATAATTTAGCCCTCCAAATATGTTCTGACTCAGAAAAAAACAACATATATGAACATCTGACGTTGGAATCTTTAAACGTGACACACTGAGCATGTTTATTAAAATAACTGTGTGGTCTGAGCACGGCACAACCAAGACCAGAACCTCATGTTGGACTTTAGCACAAGTGTAGATTAAGCTAACATGAGGCTGCAGTGGAGCTATGCCATCTTTGGACAGGAGGAATGATTGCAACTCATAACGCTTTCAGTGTTCACATTTCATGTGACTGCTTTGACAAAACTTTCCAAGCTTAGTGCCTATTAGGATTATCTGATATATCAAGATGACCCACAGCCACTTTCCTAGAATGATAAAGCATTAACATGTAAAGTCTAATGCTAGTTGTCTCTTTACAAACTGGGATTAATAGCAGCATATGCCAAAGCTGTCGATGCAGTCCTTTGAGACAAGCTTTTTTTTTTTTTTTTAAATAGTTCAGAAACAGAAATGAAGAAAAAAACCTCACTTTGGTCTGCTGGAACCAAAGTCACAAGTAGTATCTTATTTTAGAAGACAAAGGGTGATCTGTCAAATCACATTCTTCACCTCCAGACTGGAAAATTTGATGATGTTGCTTGTCATGCAGATGTTCTGACCCAATACGCCCAGACAGACTTTAAATTTATTTAAGAAAAGAAAATCTATAAAAGCTCAACGTGTCATACAAAAAAATGCATATAAGACATTTTTTTCTGATTATTTTTTTCTTATGAAAGCTGCTTTGGTAACAACATAGTCACGACATCGGTCAATCTCCCTTACTTAGCCTGGGCGCTGAAGGGGACCCCTTCCCTGTTATCTCAATGGCGGTTTTTTTTGTCTTTTTTTGTTGTTTTTTCCTTCGGCGTCTTCCTTTTGCTTCTAAAATCTAAATGAATGGATCTAGTTACACCGGAGTGGGCTTTGTTTGCGTTCTGCCGGAGCGCCGTCTTCACATCAGATGCAACGCCTGCTGCGAGACGTTTGTCATAAAGATGTCCGCGCTGTGAAAGACAGTGCTATTGTGCTGAGTGCTGATAGAGTGGAGACCTTGGATGCTGAGCCGACTGCGTTGGGGCCTGAAAAAGGTGTTGAAAAGAAAAAGGCTGTTAGTCTATGAGAGAAATAAGTTTTTTTTCCCACCTTTTTCTTATTAAAGAGACATCTCTTCAACCTGCTTTAGCAATTAAGAGCTGATAAAAATATCAAAAACATGTTCTCATCTTACTCCTTGAGCAGCAGAGTGAGGCACAGAAAGGACTCTAAATAGAGTACTTTACTTTACATACTTTTTGGTGTCACGTAGAAGCTGTAATTACACAAATGTCAAATGCAGAACATTATTTCCCCAGTCTCTGTCGCTTTGGAGCAGCTAATCTGTTCTGCCAAGACAGCAGCAGGGGAGGGGATTATTCAGCTCAGCCACGAGGGAGACACTAACTAGCTCTCCACTGACCTGGTATCCTTGGGATGGTGATCTGCCTGCTACTGCTGCCTTCCCCTCCCTCACCAAATGGCTTTATCTGGATAATATAATCCTCGTCAGTAGGAAGCGCCAGCTCTACAGAGGTGGTGTTTGTTTCCATGATGCTGGGGCGACTGTGTCGATTCTTCTTGTACAGCACCTGAAGAAGACGAGATCGAATTATGGCAGCGTGGCACGGGACAGAATTTTCTAACAAAACAAGGCGTCTGGGTGCTTACTTTGTAACCAGTGACCTCTGACTCGTTCTCCAGGGCTTTGACCTGCTCCCAGTTCAGTATAATCTTGGAGTTCGACGTGTTCCACACCACTTTACCCGGTGGCTGACTGGGTGCTGGGAGAGCAAAAACACATCATTTACCTTAAAATGATAGCTGAGCAGTGGCACACTGATCAGATGGGTGTACTGTGAAGCAACTGTAACATAGCCAGCCTTTGTTTGTGCTAGCTGGTTCTATAAAACCTAAAATCCCAGTAAAGAGTTAATGGGATTCGCACTCTGCACAGGAATGTACTGCGAGGTTGGAGATTGAGAAAAACTCTTCTGCAACTTCAAACCAGACAGACAGAATGGGATTAGAACCCACGCTGTCTGCATCACGCTCTGTGCTTATACAAAAGGTGACCCAGCAAATAGTCTTTAAAAAGGTGTTGAAGATGACTTCAAAACAAAATGAAGATTTGGTTAACTCACTGAGGTAACCATTGTTGATGACCCCAATCAACTAAGTCTATGTCTAATCCTAGGCAGTAAGAAAAGTCATATTGGGTTTTTTTTTTGTTTTGTTTTAATAAAATTGTCCTCTCAAGCTTTGGAAATAAGAGAACAAAGAAAATAACCATTCTATTTCACACTCATCGGAAACTGTTCACATTCAAAAAAAGTCAATTTGGCATGTCGGAGCCACAGGTTCTTTAGAAAGGATAAACTATTTCCATATTGTTTCTATCCATAGCACAAACCACTGCTGTGCAATGTGTACAAAGATGTGCTTTAACTTTGTAATTCTCAAAGCTTGTAAAATTAAGTTCAAACTGAGGGTTATCTTCCAATTTACACAGAGTATAAAACTTCTTCAAGAGTCTGAGCTGTCACTTGAGAAAGCATCATGGCAAAAACAAAAGAAATCCATTTAGACTTGTTGACGCTCGTAAAGCCAGAGGGAGAAGTATCATCAAGAAATTCTAAAAGATTTAAAAGATTCTAGAAAGGAAATTAGTGAGCGATGTGTCTAAAGACCATAGAATAACTGCCAAAACAGCAGTGAATGACTTTGCCAAGTAAGAAGATGACAATCACTAGAGCTCTGCACAGGAATGCACTCGAGGTTGGAGATTGAGAAAAACTCTTCTGCAACTTTAAACCAGACAATATGATGAGGAAAACATGAAAAACGATGATGCATACTGGAAGCACATCTTTTTCTCAGATGAGATGAAACTAACTAATAACTCTGCCGTCTTTTGTACATATGCATACACTCTATGACAGCTGGAACAAGCTCAAACCCCCTGGCAACCATGAACTGCAGTAAGCAGTTGCATAACTGATGCATGCATGGAATGAACAATTTTTTCAATAAAGAAGAAAATCAGTGTCCTTTGTGTACCTGGGGTCTCTTCACGATCATTTTGCAAAACAATCAAATGTGACATGGAAAAAAAAAACACAAACAAATGTGTTTGTTTGTTGAAATAATGTCAAGGGTGATATAGACATCTACCAGACTTTCACGTCTGAGCTAACATGATCCCAATTTTATGGCTGTGTATCATTTTGATGCATATTTAGACCTCTAATCAGCAGAAAATTGCTCAGTGGTAACCAGTTGAAATAATCTGTATATCCCTAAAAGAGCCTAATGTGCTGATTCTAGCTGATATTTAACTGAAACTCTGAAGATAATCTACTCTGGACTGGCCTATATGATCAGTGAAAGTTACTATAGAGATCTATTCAGGTTAAAATAGGCCACCTTTTATCTGAGTTTAGTCCCAATATAACTCAGCCAGCCATTAATCTCTTGCAGGCTCTAATTTGATCCCATACTTACGTGGCTTTTTGGTGGTAACGTTGACGGTGGTGCTGGGAGGACCTGTTCCTGCAGTGTTATACGCCCTCACTGAGACGTAATATGCGGTGCTGCCTTTCACCCCGCGGATAATAGTAGATGTTTGATTTCCTACAGTCCTTTGCACGCTGGCTGTGTCTTCCCTTTCACTTCTACTCCAGTACCTCAGCTGAAAAGCAACAAGGTAGAACCGCAGACGTGAATGCAGAAAACACGATGGACACCTTAAAAGCTTTCTGTTACACCCTGTCAGTGAGGTGCAAACTGGAAACAGGGAGATGTGAACTCAACTGGATGGAAGCTGTGAGCGGTCTGAAAACAAGCTTTAGCAGCATGCCACCTTGTGCGCCTTGTGAACTGTGGTCCTCCGTTGTGCCGGGCAGATGTGTGTTCTGTTTAAGTTTTGTTTGTACAGATTGAGGTCAAATGTGCAAAAGTGGGGAAACAAAAAAATAAATAAATAAAAAAAAGTGAAAGAATCCATAAAAATCCCCTGCCATCAATGTCCACTGATAACAGATTTTCTTTGTCACCCTGCTTGTCAGGGCTGAAACAGCGGGCATGCTTGACAGCACAAATATAATTTGCCTTTCCTCAAAGGAATGGTTTGCTGAGGGCCTGCTCCTCTGTTGCTTTTGAGTGGTCAACAATTTATAATTCTGGCATTTTACGCAGTCCGACGACGAAAACGTCTTCGTCCACATCTTGGATTTCAACAGTGAGCAGAATTAAAATGACAAGAACTGACGGAGAAAGTCTGCAGAGCCACTGCTTGCTATGTTGTGTGGATTAGAAGCTAAGCATTCTATCCCTTGGAGTATTGCATCAGCACGCTAATCAGGGTGGTTACAGTACTTAGGTAAGCAACAAGAGAAACACAACCAAACCCACAGGCCTGGGACTCGGCTGGACCATTATGCAGGCAGCGAGCTATTATCTCGTACGCCCAAGGTGCATAAGTCTCGAACACTCATCAATAATAGAAGACAACAAGATTGTACAGCATTAGCTGGCATGTGTGCGCACACACGCATACAAACAGGAAATGCATCCAGGGGAAAACTCACACAAACAAGGTATTTCATCAGAGCTCACCTCGTAGCCCAGCACTCTCTTCTTGTTGGCGTTCCAGGGCAGAGCTTTCCACGAAACTTCAATCTCAGATGCAGAGAGGCTCTTGGCGCGGACCCTGGTGGGCGCTCGGCCAGGCTCTGGAGTTAATGTGTAAAGACTGGTTTTAGAAGTTGCACTGCGCTTTGATGACCCCTCAAAGAGAGAACATCAAAAAAGTTTCAAAGCGGCTTCTTTTTATTAGAACAACAGAGGGAGGAAAGTATGCTGAAGACGCCTGCGAGTGCTGATAGAAGAAGGCTGCCTGCGAGATTGCTGCTGCCATTTAAAGAAAGGAGGACTGACTCAGTCTTTTAGTGATGAATCACTGCTAGCTAGACATGCAGATCTACTCCAAATCATACACACCTTCCTCAGCAGAGTAGATAGTGGTAACAGGTCCAAATGGCCCTTCTCCCAGGTTGTTGTAAACCCCAACCTTGACTTGGAAAGGGGAGAAGGGCTGAATGCTCTCATTTTTAAAGACGTATCTGGATGCTTCAGCGGAGGGTACGGCTGCCTGCATCCAGCCTGTGGCGCCGTGGGGTCGAAAAGCCACCACATAGCCAAAGCCCGGTCCGTTCTGCAGCTCTTCCGGAACAGGCTGCAGGAAAACAACACTGTGTGAGCACTTGCAAAAGAAAGGGAAATAAACACACTGCAACTCTGTCTTTATATTTTATTTTTTAACTACAGTTGCCATGTGAGGATGCGACGAAATATGGTCAGACACGAGGCTTTCAGTTTTTTAGGCAATGCTTGTCTTCAAATAAAACATGCTGAACACACAAAAACTATAAGTAGACACATCCATTACACAGTACAAAGCACTCAGCATGATAACATAGCCGTAGCCGTGGTCATGCTTCAGATATTTATAGCTCCATTATTCTAGTGAATAAACCAAACCTCTTCACTCTGGTCTACTAAAAGATACATAGAGCACATCTTTTTTTTTTGTCTGGAGAGAAGTGGGGTCTACTGTTTTGATAAAACTTGTTAAAACTGCTAGAATAAGTGTTTATGGTCTCCAGACATTCAGAATGACCACCCAAAGCTTTTAAAGGTTCTTGAAAAAACAAAAAAACAGTACTAATCGGACAGAAACAAACACACTTGAATACGCTGTGGTGTCCCTCAGGGATTTATTCTTGAGCACTCTTTGTTTTCAACTTTTTGTTATTATTTTACTATTATCATAGCAAAACTGCATCTTCTCTCATGTTTGCTGATTTTTCTCTGCAGTTATTAGAGGTAACCTCTAAATACAACAAATGGTTTTTATATTATGCAGTTTTTCTTACTTCTAAAAAAGTGTGAAAAACCTTTTAGAATTTAATTCGGGTTTAGTGAGTTTGGCATTGTAACTAATGGTGGGTTCGGGGTCAGCTGTAGCAGATATGAAAAAAATGAAACTTTAAAGCCTATTCTGTACACAGCGTTTGCTACTGATATTGCCTAAGCATTTGTACATTTATGAGGTGAAAAGTATCAGTCCTAGGGTAATGTTTTGTCTTTTCATTCAAAATAAATAGATGAGAGTTGAAAAAAAAACCTATTTATTTATATAATTATTTCACCAGTTTGCCAAGGTTTGGATGAAGACCCAACTGTGACCCTGAGATGAGAGGAAGTTAGTTAAGATGTTCAGAAACAAGCCAGAAACAACCAAAGCTCAAGCTGCCATGAGCTAGAACCTGCTGAAAGTGTCACTGTCCATTGTGAACTAAGTTTTACATCGCTATGGACTGAGAGGTTGCTCACTAAGAAATAAGTCGAGCTCTATCTGAAATGAACTAAATTGGCTACCAAAAACATCTGGTCAAGGTCCAACTGAAACATTTAAGCAAATATATGTGGGGTCTATGTATATATCTGAAGCCGTATGTATACTTTTGACTCTGCATAGTTTAGAGAAAATCCAAGAGAAATTCAAACGTGAGCATCCAATTCTTATTTTGTAAAAATCATTAGTAATACATGCTGCGTTCCACCCTGGAAAAAACAACAGTCCAAAGAAATCATTCAAAGTCTTCTGTTTCATACTAAAGTAAACTAAACTCTTGGCTGGCTATGTTTGCTGACCAATATAGAGTTGTGTGTGTCATTGACGCAGACCTTCATTCATATCTTGAGCTGTATTCTAGGCCCCGGGTTGCAGCCATGCGAATAGAAATGTCTGCTGTTACCCTGGGGGAGAGACGCCTTTTCTTAATTTCTTAAAGGAATAGTTATGAACAACCTGCTGCCCCTGCTTTTGTGTGAAAACACAACGGCATAAAGAACTTCAGGGGCTGAGGCAAAACAGGGGCTTCGCTTAGCAGAAGTTACCTTTTAACCACACTTGTGCATACTGAAACATCAACAGTGAAATGGTTCACAGCAGGAGCTGATGATTCTGAGCAGCAGCTTGAACAAATATACGTTTTTGGAGTCGGGCTGATATGCGGGGGGCCTTGTAGAAATAAGAAAAGAAAGAGAACGAAAAAGGAAAAATAAAGAAAAGAGGAGAAAAGTGAGAAAATAATCACAGAAAAAAGCCGGAACTTCGAAGGAACAACTGAGTTTAATTATCTTATTGAAACCTCAAAAGCATTTTTCTCTCCCCCAGGGTGACAGCAGCAGTTATTACCTTTCTGTTCTTAAAAATGAAATGCCATACATTAAGCAGTTCAGCTGTTATTAATGAAACAGAGGCCTACATCCACAGAGAATAATGACGTCTGGCTGCCTCCTCCAAGGGTGAGGGGGTCTTGAGCAAGCTTGCTTACCTCCCATGTGATGACTAATTCGGAGCGACTGCCACCGCCTCCGCTCACATTAGCTGGTGTGACCTTCGGAGCTAAAGGAAGAAGACAGATCAGCTTAGCTGGGTTGACTTCACACGACACTGCAAAGGCACATGTAATAATGCTCCTTCCAGCAAATCCTAAATTGCTAAGAGAGGTAAGTGTGTGACAAGCCTGAACTTCAGCATTCAGATACATCAGCAAACTTCCCATCTCTGAGACGAAAAGGGAACACGTAAAGAATCTAAACTTGTTAAACTGCTAAAAGAAGCTTTTAGAGATGTTTTGCAATTTGAATGAGACTTTCATTTTCTTTTGAGGCAGTAATGATATCCAGCACACTGACTGTATATTCAAGGTTTTTGTATTTTATTTTCCTAAGATATTTATCAGCATTTCTAAATTTATTGGACACGTGTGTAGAGAGAAGTGTGTAGAGGGAACGACACGGAGCAAATGTCTTGCCTATTGGGACTCAAACCGGGAGCTCCTGGGAGCATTTTTTGGTATGCGCTCCACCTATCAGGACAGCCTATTGGTTGACATTTTACAAAATATGCTTATACCCTTTACTTGTCAAAGGTTACTTGAAAAAATTAATCCCAAAAACGGAAAAAAAACTGAACTAAAGACAGAAGTTGTGAAAAAACTCTGTGCAGATGTAAGAAGATCTAACAGAACCAGTCAAGTTGACTAATGAACATATGCTTGACTGAAAACAAAAAGTCCATCTCGGGTGGGAATTACGTGGTGGAAATAAGCAGGAACCAAGGCTGAACATTGAAGCCAACATACTACAAGTAGCAAGAACTGCAGTTCCTCTCATGGCCACTTGAGCCTGGCTCCAAAAGCGTGCTCATCCCCATTGACTCCCATGTTGAAATGCCCAACTTAACAGTGTTAAAAAGCATCTTTACAGCCAACCACAAAAAAGATTCTGGCATCTATGGATAGTTTCATAACAAATTTATGGCGGCTGATCACCCATCTGGAAACTGGAGTTGGGGTGTGGCCACTTTGACAGATGCTGTGACACCAACACATTCTCACTCTCGAGGCGTAATATTTTACGCTAGGTGACAAATCATCAACATATTACGCTTCCGGGCACCCAACACATCCCTAAAGGACGAGATCGGAAAAATGAGGAAATATGAGAACGGTTTGGAATCAATCTACACATGTTCGTTCATTTTATTAAAATCGCTTTGGAAAACACTATTTAATTAAAGTGGGGTGGCTGTAGCTCAGGTGGCAGAGCAGGTCAGCCACTAATCAGAAGATCAGTGGTTCGATCCCAGGCTGCATCCTGGCTGCATGCCAAATATCCTTGGGCAAGATACTAACCCCATGTTTGCCTGCTGGTGGTGGTCAGAGGGCCCGGTGGCGCCAGTGTCTGGCAGCCTCGCCTCTGTCAGTGCGCCCCAGGGCAGCTGTGGCTACAACATAGCTTGCCATTGCCAGTGTGTGAATGTGTGTGTGTATGGGTGAATGACTGAATGTAGTGTAAAGCGCTTTGGGGTCCTTAGGGACTGAGTAAAGCGCTATACAAATGCAGGCCATTTACCATTAAAGTGCTGGTTCAGGTTAGGGCTGGAATACATGGCTGGAACGTGTATTACCACGGGAGCATCATTCTACTAGATTTTATCCATAACCCAGCGCTACCATAAGAACACGGAAGGTCACCTTTTGCGTTCCTCAGGAATGCCGCGTGACGTGGAGTGATTCTCCCCTTGAGTTTCTCATGCAACCAAGCTTGCTAGTGTTAGCTGATAACTTCACTTATGTATTGACAGAGCAAGGCTAACGGTTTCCCTTCCTCCAGCATTAATAAACATTTTGGGAACAGTATTTCCAAAAAAAGTATTCAGAAAGTTGGGTAAATGATATGTATACTGGTCAGTTTTGAAAACAGATTCAGTACGTACATGTTCCTTTTGTCCTTGCTTGTTTGGATGGCTTGCTGGGCTCGCCAGTCCCGATGGAGTTGCTCGCAAGGACTCGAAACTCATACTCTACCCAAGGGCTCAGGTCTATTACTGTAGCTGTCAGCCGGGTGCCCCGTACCACCTCAGGAACTGGCAGAAAACACACAGTGCCCTCTTCAGTTTCAACACATGAATGTGTGTGGCTGTGTGTTCTTGGAGTGTCTCAGCTAAGCATCAGTAGCATGCTATCCTCCAGGCTAACAGACATGGTAGTTACACAGCACATTTCCAATACCACACAAGGACGCATAAGGATTTTTAAAAAATGCACATAAACACATACATTAACCATTACATTGCCAATTTGGTGATCTTTGTTGAAATCTTTAATAATGCATGCATGGCACTGTGTAGTTGTTAAGTCAGCTGAAACAAGCAAAACACCAGAATCGCTGTAAGGGACTGAATATTGAAAACAAAAATAATAAAAATGATTCCAGTTAAAAAGGCAAAAAAAAAAAAAAAAAAAAAAAAAAAAAGACAAAGGATGAACTGAAGCTCTGCCATCACGTAATGTCGCATACTGCTGTTTCTGATGTCATTTAAGAAAAAAAAAAAAAAAAAAAGGCAAAAACTAATTTTCTTCCTCTGGGTTCTGTGCCCCTATAAGGTCACATTGTATTTCTGTTACAAATCTATGACCCTTGCTTGGCAAATCAATGCAGCCAGTAAAACCATCTTTGATAAAAGTGTCCTAATTCACAAAAATATCAATAGAACGAGATAAAAGCATATTACGCCAATCATGTGTAAATGTTAAGGGTGCCATAAAGGATGTGGGCAAAGATTACACCGATCCCATTACTTAACTGCACTATCAAATTACGGCTGTGGCAAACAAGCTTCATCATCGGGACGAGATCCATGTTTCAGGATTCCGAAGAGAGCGATAAAATGGGAGTCAATGGTCCCACTACAATTGATGCTGGGGTAAAAATTACATCTTCAATATTTTCACAGCCGAGGCATGATGAAGAGTGGCCCCCTCCAGGTGACTGGAGGAGGCCACAGCTGGTTGGAGAGAGCTTACCTGTGGTGACAGCTTGCCACCCGAGGGAAAATGGTGTCCTGGCTTGGATGGTGTATGCCGTAATTGGACTGTGATTATCAGGACCGGGCCTCCAGGACAGAGAGGCTGTGGTATCAGTGATTCCTTCTACATGGATGCTGGTGGGGGGCCCTGGGGGACCTGATAGATGGCATAGCCAAGGCAGGAAAGAGAACAGAAAGATAGAGAGATAGATGGAGGAAGAAGGTAGGGGAGGGAGGGAATGTAAATCAGGAAAAGATGGAAAGATGGTAGAGAGTGTGGCGGTGGTTTTAGCACCTGAGGCTACTGCAGCGACGTCAGTTCAGTGTGAAACCTTTGGGAGCTATTGGGTCTAATTAGACAGTAAATTTCCTTTAAACCTTCCAGAGAGAAATTTCCACTCGCCTCAATTTTCTCTCCCTTTATTCCTTCGTCAGTGAAGTGCAACCAGCCACAGTAAACATGCATCACTGACAAAGCCAGTCTTCTTCAGGTAGATCGTGAATTATTTAAATCACAGTTATTATGGTGACTCACCTCTGATGACCAAGTCAACAGCCACGGAAATGCTGTCCACCTTGGTTTGCACGGCGCACGTGTACTTCCCGGCATGCCTCAGCTGGACATTCCGAATCATAATGTCTCCCGCCGAATGCTGCTGTCATTCAACGCATGCACAATCACCCGCAAACACACAAACAAGCAAAGGAGTTTCGTAAGCAACCTGCTATTGTGATTCCAATTCAACGCTCACTTTTTCTGTAGCCAAGCGGGAACAAACGAAACCAAACAGAAAGCTTATTCTCATATCTTCAAAAAGGAATTCATATTTCCACACTCCCACTTTCCATCTATATTCTAAAGAAGCACAAAGAAATGCCTCTCTATACCATGTGCGCACCGTGCATTTGTTTTATCCCTGTGATTACAGAAATGAACTTGCTCTAATGGCTTGATTTGAATTGCGGTATGGAGCCGCTTCAGTTATACGGTGCAGCCTAATGGCTAGTCTAATAGTTAGTTCTTTAAGAGAGCCTTTCATTCCATCTCTAATTGCAATTCCCTCTCCTACATTATCATTTCACCCAGGCAGAGCTGAGCAGGTTCTGTGATAAATTGGACATGGCGGAAATATGTGGCACAGTGGCAGTAAGAATTCTATGGAGTGGCTGGTAGCTTAATCAATATAAGTGTAGACGAACAGCAATTTATTAAGGAGGGGAGACTGTAAATCACGATCCTAGAAACACCTAAATCATAAAGAAAACAGAAAGAAAAAAAACGCCTCTGCATTGGATTTTTTCCCCTCTGTATTGCCTGCAGTTTTTAAAGGAGCCTTGCATTTTTTAGCTAAAAGAGAAAAAACCCCTCCAACTCAAAACAGTGCATGGCATGCTGAGGTATAAGCTGCGGACTTTATAAAGTATACAGGAGCTCACTGAGACTGGTTGCATGTATGTAAATTTCTTTTTAACATAAACCACAGGCAGCAAATTTTTTCTGCCCATAAATTATACACTTGATACAAACATTCCCTCTGCACTGCGGCTGAATTTATTATGACCCCGCTAAGAGAAGAAGTATAATATTGATGTACCAATTAATCTTCAGAGTCACATCTGGACCTTTTATACAATGAAATCTCTGAAGGGGGTTGGGCAATAAATCAATGTCTTTTATGTAGCAGTGGTGCTAATAAAATGAGGATTCCTCCATGAAGCTCAACAAGGTTTGAGTTTTAATTATACATTATGCGCCTCAGCTTATGTGGAATATATGTTATCAAAGCTGGAGTGTGACAATAAACAGAATTTGAAATGATGCTCTCTCGTGGGAGAAACCCTACAGCTAAGCTATGCCATTGGCCGTTAGCATGCTAGCACATTAGCAAATATTAGCATTCCTGAAATTACACACAACAGTGTTTTGGCGAGGTGGGCACAAACACAGCTGAACACTCCAGTTTGGATGTCACTATTTGTGGACAAGTTCTATTTCTGTTCTCACTTGTTGTTAGGTTAGTTTGTTGTCTCACCAAAAGAGCAATTTTTTAGCAACTGTCCACACAGGAAGCTACTTGGTGACCAGATATAACAGAAAGTCGATGACATACAGAGTCTTAAAGCTACAGTGAGTGAAATAACTGCTGGGAACACAAAACTTTGTTCAACTCGACTACCAATGAAAGTGAAATGTGCTGTTTAATGACAATACATTCAACAGTTACAAAGATAAACCTGGGATGTCTGCTAGCAACTAACTATCAGCTAGAGGGTGCTGCATGAATCACTTCCTGTGTGGATGAACCTTTAGTCTTCTGTGTTTATATTGCTGATAGATGTAATTAACTGACATCTATCTGGTACTCTATTTTCATTCAATTTTTTGTTGCATTAATACAAATATAAAACTAAAATTAGGGGGTCTGACTGCATGTGGAAACATCAGTATCTGGCCATTTACGCTGCGGTTATTGCCATCATATCGTGATCGTTTTTTGGGGGGAAGACAATGGGGGATAACGTCAGCTTGTGCTCCAGGGATAAAGCCTACACCGTTGGTGTGTTTAGAGGCCGATATTAGCTATTTGCCAATTTATTGGTATTTAAACAATATAATAGCAGACTTGGGAGAAACACCCTTCAACCATTTTAGGAGCATTGATGCTGAATAGTTTGGCCAACACCAAGTTGAAATGCCACAAACATGTGACCACAAAACAAGATTATTTTTAAACTGCATTGTCGTATTATCTTGGCAAGGACTCATAAATAGTAACACATAAAAAAAAAAACAATCCGATGATATATATATATATATATATATATATATATATATATATATATATATATATATATTGCTAGGTGATGCACTCTGAAAGCACCACGTTGCACCTTTTGAGTACGCTGATTTGCTACCGATAATTTGGTACCATAATGAGGGAATCTGATATAACGTTATTATTAAATCATACACTTGTCAGTGGCATAGAATAGCACTTTTCTAGCCTCACTGGCCACTCAAAGCTTTATCTGTCTCCCATCTGTAACAGATGAAGCAGAAAACCAAAGAAAGTCATCAGCACAGGGAGAACGAAACCAAGGGAAGGTTCAAACCACAGAGCCGGGAAGCCTTCTTTTCATGTTCTCTCTGTGTCTGTCCAAAGACATATATTTTAGGTTAATCTGTGAATCTAAATTGGGCGTAGGTATGGATGTGAGAGTGTTTGATTGTCTGTCTTTATGTGTTAGCCTGGTGATTTGTCCTTACTGCTCAAGCAGATAAGAAATTAGATAGAATTAGAGAGTAAAACTAAGATTTTACCTGATTTCTCTTTTCATTTGGCTGAAAAATATACTTTAAAAAGAAAATAAAGTGTGGCTAAAATCCTCAAACACATACACATAGTTACTGCCTTATTTAATTCTAGGGGGTAAATGTTTTTCGATAATAGCTACTGGGATAGAAATGCACATTTAATGTACCCCCATTTCAAGTTTTGTTGTTTTTAGGCATATTTTGTTTTCTTGGGGATAAAATGTCCAAATACTATATAAGCGCTCATAGCAAAAAGGCTTCCCGGACTGATGCATGAAGGCATCCTGTCTGCACACCTCTCACAACATGACAGCTTGTTTTAAAACCAGAGGCCTGTTAGTCTCGCGGCCTGTCAGAAACCATGATTGATGAAATATTGACTTACGCCTCCCACTTTTTCAAAGAATCCACCGTGGCTCCCGAAGTGGATGAGCTGCTCGTTGAAGAACCAGGTGAACTTGAGTTCCAGAGACGGGTCGTGGCTCACTTGGCAGGGCAGGACCACGCTCTCCCCGACGGTGACGTCCAGCGTGGAGGCCAGCGTGGTGATGACGGTAGGCTCTGAAAAAACACACATTCATATTCACGCACGTCTGATCAAGCACGCTGCACGCCTCTACTCTTTCCAGGCATTATAATTCAGCACAGGAAATGGCTTTGCAAAAAGCAGAGCCCTTCCATCATCCTTATGGATATGTCAGACTGAGTTAATAGAAGGATATACGGGACGGAGCACATAGCAAACTAGGGTGCACAGCTACAATAACTGGTATTAGTTTCGGCCTGAGCTTGTCTCTGTGGGGACTCGGAGGAGACGTGTCTCTCCTGCAGCCCGCGAAGCCTCCATGTGTCACTGTCATCTCAGCCTGCAGACTGGAACTCCCCTCGACCCGGCTGCAATTCCCAAATCGAACTGCTAGGAAAACAGCAAACAGGACTTCTTCCAGTCGTCAGTGCTCTCTTTTCTCTCCTGCAGTGCATTACAGTGGCTGCACATGGGAATAAGACGAGCGTCCCTTATCTGCACTCGTATGTTAGCGATGGAGGGGGAAGGTGGAAGGACGTGAGGGAGGGAGAGGCTTTATACTCAGAGTGTGCAGCACCTGTCTCCCTCTTGGGGGTGCTGTGATTACTTGGTTGAAATAGCCACTCTGAGCACATGGACTAAATTAACCATGGCAAATGATCCCTGGACAGGCATAGATTCATGTAGAAAGTGCCGGCAGTGCAGTCTTCATCCACAGTGAATTCGATACCTTCATTGTATTGGCTCCCCCTCTCTGTCTCACACACACACACACACACACACACACACACACACAGATGCTACCGCACGCTCCCAATGTGATTTATCTAGTCGTTTTCTGATTTCAGGCCAGAATGCTATCAGCTGCTGGGTCTTGTCATATACACAATGAAAGTGTGTCTGAGAAGCCCAGTCCTCTATTGCAGGGGCTAAATGGTGAACGATGGCGGTGCAGTAAAGATAAAAAAACCCATAATAACACACAGGAGGTATTCAAGTCTCTGTGTGTGCTCGGTCTGCTTCTGCAGGCTGGCTACACCTTGTAGAACAAGTGCAGGAAGGAACAGAAAAGCTAAAAAATATAAAGCTTAAGAAACACATTTCTCTGAAAAAAAAAGTGTCAGGTGTGCTCTGCAGTGGTGTTCTTGGAGAGATGGTTACTCCAAATCATGTGAGGAGAAAGAAGGAAATGTGTGGTGGGGGGAAAAAAGGCTTGGGAAGGATCTACAGAGGAAATACCCACAGAGATCCACAGTCAAGAGAACTCACTCTGTTCGTGTTACCTGTAACACGGAATAAACAATTTTTCTCTTCCTTATTTCTACAGCAGGACTGGTGTGTTCTGTCGTCATCTCCTCTCCTTGTGTCGTGTGGTTGTGTGCTGCCTGGTGTCTTACTGCCTCCGGGGGTTTCACAGTGACAATGATGGGGGGGTATGCTGCCTTATTACCCTCCTCTGTCATGATTTGTGACAGATTATACGGACAACCAAGGTTGGTTACACAACCACACACTGGACTCTTGAGCATAATTTGATTGATTTCTATCTTGTATAATGCCTTGTTACCTACTGCTACTGTAAACGGGGAGGACAGTAACGCTCACTTAGCAGGGTCAGTCCGAGACAAGACAGAGAGCGAGCCCGTGTGCTGAGACAGGCTGGGAGGGACCTGGGAACTTTTTCAGGCCCCAGGCCATCATTTGAAATATCCACCTTAAGGAACAGTCAGCATCAGTAAGAAGAAAAACCTCGGGCTCTGTAGACAAGAGTCTAACTCTGTCGCCCATCCTCGGCTGAAGAAACCCACGGCCTCAGTTTAATCAAAAATGTAAATTAAAGTGAGCTTATGAAAGCAAGCCATTAAATACTGATGCTATGACGGTTTTCTAACAGTGATTGTGGGAGAAAAATCCGACAGGTGAAGGCCCCCCTTCACTTGTTTTGTATACTCTGTATAAATAATCAAGCAGAGTCTGATAGGACTTGCTTACAGCAATGCTACTGTAGATCCCAAGTCAAGTTATGATTAAAAAGAATCTGTTGTACAGGCAATGCAAACAGAACTCATACTTAACAACCAGTAAAATAACAAATTCAGTAAAAATGTAATCACATAAAACAGTAATAGACTGAATAAGACTGCTCGCATGATAAAAAGCCAGGACAACTTGCTGAGGTAGACCTGAAAGTCAGTGAGAAGAGTTGATTTTTAACAGTGTTTTTAAATGACTGAGACTGGAAAGCTGTTATGTGAAAAGGCAGGTTGTCTCTGAAAAGGTTTCTTGTCTCTGTTTTTGAACGTCTCAGATGTCCAAGTGCCCTGGTAGCAGTGCACAACTGTAAAGGTTCCATTAACTAATTAAATTTTAGTCACTGAAACGGAACTTGTTGCTTAAAATTGCTGATTGATTCTAGTTTTCATGATAATCTACTTGCTCAGATCTAAGACCCAAAATTTTAATTGAAGCCAGAAATCACTTAAATACATTTTAACCTTTAAGATTTGGCGAAAATGGGCAGAATGGGGGGAAACTATAGTAATTATTAGATGGTCACTATCTAAACTATTAATCTGCTTTTCATCAGGTCAGATTCATAGAAATGTGCCAAGTATGAAATGTCAAATTCCAAATCTTATCTCCATGGTCGTGTCCCGCATCCATTGTACTCAGACGCTCGACATGACCTTTGTAGTAGCAGGAAATCTGTAATTCTTCTTCTTCTTTCACAATAAGCTGTTAGACAGTTTTTTGGTGTTTGAGGTGAAATAAATCTGCTATTAGTTGTAAAATTTTGTTTCACTCAAGTCTGGGCTATATAGACCTTTTTTCTGATGTTTTTAATTCTTACATAATATTAAAGGTGAAATATTATAGTGTGAAGTGACCATAAAGTAAACTTACAATTTATGATTCAAACTCTTCAAATCAATGTACAATAGCAGCAAAATATAAAGAAATGAACCATCTTGGAAATGTTACTCAGCTATTTTAATTGTCACATCTGGATTTCAAAATCAAACAGAAATAGCACATATTATGTGATGGAGCTGAGGATGTCTGAAACATTGTTAACCAGTGTAATCAAACAGGGTCAAATGAGCAGATGTACTACAACACCTGATCAGTGCTCAGCTGACCTAGCTCATCCAAGGAGCAGCTAAGATACTGACGTATGATCACAGGTTTTCTAGCACAGCTCAAACATCTGTCTGTCAACGTCATCTCACCACTTAACCAAGCCTATTAAAACCACTGCGCTCTCTCCCCACCATGCTGCTCGCTTATCGCTCTGACAGAAGTGCAAAGTGCCACTTTGGCTCATTCGGTTATCTACATCATTGTTTAACTACATATTAGCAACACAGGGGCACCACAGGGGACTGTCCTCTCCCCCTTCCTCTTCACCCTCTACACCACAGACTTCAGCCACTGCACAGAGACCTGCCATCTTCAGAAGTTTTCTGATGACTCTGCGGTGGTTGGATGCATCAGCAGGGATGATGAGACAGAGTACCGGGCTGTGGTCGACTCCTTTGTCACGTGGTGTGAGCAGAATCATCTGCAGCTCAACGTGGCAAAGACCAAGGAACTGATCGTGGACTTCAGGAAGACCAGGAAACACTTGACCCCTGTTTCAATCCAGGGGGTCAGTGTTGACATTGTGGAGGACTATAAATACCTTGGAGTACACATTGACAATAAACTGGACTGGGCTAAAAACACCACAGCACTTTACAGGAAGGGCCAGAGTCGTCTCTATTTTTTGAGGCGACTGAGGTCCTTCAACATCTGCCAGAAAATGCTGAGGATTTTCTATGAGTCTGTGGTGGCCAGTGCGATCCTCTATGCTGTTGCATGCTGGGGGAGCAGGCTGAGGGTCGCAGATGCCAACAGACTTAATAAACTGATCCGTAAGGCCAGCAATGTTGTGGGGATGGAGCTGGACTCCCTCAAGGTGGTGTCGGAGAGGCGGATGCTGTCCAAGATAAAGACAATGTTGGATAACACCTCCCACCCACATGTTGGTCAGTCACAGGAGCTCGTTCAGTGAGAGACTGAGATTACCGAAAAGCACCACTGAACGACACAGGAAATCATTCCTGCCTGTGGCCATCTCCCTGTACAACGCATCCACTTAACACACTGTTTGCTGCTACAACTACACATGTTTCTTTTCCAAATATTTATTTATAAGTGACTTATGTATGTATGTATGTATATATATGTATATATTGTACTATTCTTAGTTAGCGTATTGTCTGTCTTGTCTTAATGTTGGTTTAAAGTGGAGCACTGTAACAAAAAATAATTTCCCCCAGGGATCAATAAAGTATTCTGATTCTGATTCTGATATTACCATGCAAACCATGTCTTATATAATAAACATGTCATACCAACGTAAAACTTACATTCAAGCATCTGAACATATTTTACATGTGATACATGTAATATGAGCTGTTGCACAGTTAATAATTCAAATAATTCAAAGCATTTAGACATGAGCAACCCCGACTTTACTAAATGCAATCAGGTTTGACAAAATCATACTTCTTTAACTTGTACTACTATGTAAGTTCTTTTTTGCTGTTTTTGCAAACACCTTGTTTAAACTATTAAAACTAGCACCACGGGCTTCTGAAACCTCCAAGTCAACACTGCGATTCATGCTTTCCTCCAAAAATCTGTTTTAAAAATTAAACACATCTCTTGCTCACTGCTGAATTACCTGTGCAGGAGGTGAAGAGCCTTGAATATCCATGTCCAAAAAACTAGCTGCTTTGGTAATTCTTCCCAGACAAATTTGTGTATTTAACACTATATTGTTACTTAGTATAGTATATTGAATCAACTTGAAATGACTTGGGTGTCAAATCTGATACCATGTTTTTCTAAAAGAACATCCTCCATTGTTTGCATTCATGACTTGATCTGGAATGATACCACATGAGAAATTCAATGTTTTGGTCATAGAACGGAACTAATTAACGAGTAAAACATGATCTAACTGTGTGCTTTTTTAATGGCTCACTTACACCAGACCTTTAAGAAAAACTAATTAGTGGTTGTATTCAATATTCTTGTTGTCAGAAACTAATTGCAAGTAGTTGTGGTGACCAGTTGGTTATGCAACACTCTAAACCTCTGCTCTTTCACCTGGCTGTAGCTCAGGTGAAAGGCTGGTGGTTCGTGGTAAACATCCTCGGGCGTGATACTAACCCCAAGTTGCTCTCTGATGCATTCATCGGAGTGTGAACGTTAGATAGAAAGCACTTACATAGAAAGTGCTTGTGGCATGAAGCAAGGGCAATGACGCAGGTTGTGTAAAGCGCTTTCAGTGCTCTGACAGAGTAGAAAAGTGATTGATAAGAAAAAATATATTAACATTGCAAGGTGATTGGGGATAGACTGCACTCTCAGAGAGGTCTGCAAATAACTACTGTCTAATTTATAAACGCAGACAGATTGTTAACCCGTCTGAGTTCGTCTGTGTCAATGAGTCAAACTACTCTGCGACATATCTCTCTGAGTAGGAGACTCGAGTCAGCTGGTTGCCAACTGCTTGTATTCTGGTTTTCTTCCTCTATGAAAGCAAGGTTGCCAACCACCTACATCATTTTTTTGATAAATCGCCACCAGCAGCAACTACGTCTTTATTTCTAAATGTCTATGAGTTTCTGGCTGGAATCTGAATATAAGTAGTTAATGTGAATTTCTGTGTATATAAAGGGCACAAGATTCACAACAGATGGTAATGATGAAAGAAACAGAGAAGAAAATATCAGATGCAATTTTGGAGTTGATTTGCAAAATAAAAACACCAACAGCAATCAGCATGGCATTCTATTCTAAGGCAAAGCAGCTGAAGGAAGCCTAGGATGCACAGACAGCTAATGAAGCCAAACAAATGATATACAGACCACCGGCACACAGTGGGAACACTCAGAGAAGCTGTATAACAATAACATATGGTTGACCAGAAAACAGAGCTAGCTTACAGTTACCAAATGACCCTGAGCTCCTTTCTGAGGCACACTGACATGCCTCACAAGGCCAGTTTCACCAGTCTTCCTTCCAACATTATGAATAATGCCCACACATTTCCCTTCCTGCTGTGGAGAATCCTCTGTCTTTAATGATCTAAAGCCGTAATGCGAAGTGTGCAGTCTCCCTCAGTGCACACACACATATATATATATATATATATATATATATATATATATATATATATACTCAGTAAGTTTCCTCTAAAGGTGAGCAATGCGAGCTTGAATAGTGGAGCACAGGGACGAGACACAGGCCGCATGATTTAGAGTATTTGGAAAACAAATTTATAATCATCTTTAAACTGAGACCCACGCAGAAGATCCGGACTCGTCAGGGTTCAAGACAAACACAAACCTGAAAAGGAAATGTTTTCTTTCACTGGCAGGTAAGAAAAGACGTCTTCACAAAGGATCTAAACTGTGACGAAGCATGTCAGGCTAAGGTTTTTCAAAGTGAATCAGCGTAGCATCGTGCATCACCTTGGCGAATCCTCAGAGTTTCCTAGCAGGTCGTTTAAGAACAAAAAAATGTGGTTACCGTTTTAAAAAGCAATCATTTCACTCGCAATTTTACCTCCTCTTCCTTTTCAAATCAACAGATTCATCAGCACGCCAGAAAATCCTCCGATGCAGTTTTTTTGTGCTCCACTTATTTTCTGAAGGACCTATCAAAGGTTCCTCAAGGACAAACTTGAATGGCAAGGAAAACCTTGTCTCCATTGCTCAACAGATAGATACAAGATCCTCTCGGTACTGTATTCTGTGTGGTGGCACATCTGTAGCAACCTGCTGGTGATTACTGACAGATGGCAGCTCATTATTTTTCTATATGGCTGTCAGGAATCGCATTTATTTCATATCGTTGCTGCCATCCAACTTGGATGACATGGCTCGCTTGGAAAAGCAACTGTAGGAATTCAGCAGAGAACTGGTAACCACATTTAAGTCTAGGGTGTAAAATGAAACAGATTATTTGTCTTCTGTCGTGGAGTCATCAGCAGCTAACAAAGTATGCTTAGATGTTCATCCAGACAATGTTAACATGATGACTGTGCTGGTAGTGCAAGTGCACTGAGAGCCAGATTAAGGTGGGTGATTGAAAAACAAATCAAAGTTTTTGCATGAAAGTGCTTGTACCAATTCATTTACTGTACCAATCTAGCACTAGTTGGAAATTGTGCAAACATGCAATTTTACAAGCAAGGTTAAAGAGCTATGAAGTGTGACTGAGTTCTCCCTTAGAGGCAGGGTGAGGAGAATGGTCATTTGAGAGCTACTTGGATCGCTCATCCACATCATTCATCCACAGAACCAAATTGAGGTGGTTCAGATATCTGCTCGGTGAGATATTTCAGGCATGTTCTACTGGGAGGAGGTCCTGAGGCCAGACCCAGGACTCAGCTGGCTTGGGAACAACTTGGTGTCCCCCGGGCCAGGGTAAGGGAAGTCTGGACTTCTTTGCTCAGACTGCTGCTGTGAACCAGATAAGTGGTGCAAAATGGATAGACGATGTAACATACTCGTAGTATAGTATGCTTATTTTCAATCATGTTGTGATTTTTCTAGTTGACTCTTCATGAGTGAATACAGTGAGATTTTTGTCCTGGTTAAGGAGCTGACAAAATGTTACAGCAGGGGTAGGCAACTCCAGGCCTCGAGTGCCGGTGTCCTGCTGGTTTTAGATGTGTCCTTGATCCAACACAGCTGATTCAAATGGCTAAATTACCTCCGCAACATATCTTGAAGTTCTCCCGAACACTGGTAATGAACTAATCATTTGATTCAGGGGTGTTGACCCAGGGTAAGCTCTAAAACCTGCAGGACACCGGCCCTCAAAGCCTGGAGTTGCCCACCCGTGTGTTATGGGATCACCAAATTGATAATTCATCCCACGGTGAACATCTTTAGTTTCATCTTTCTTTCAGTCTTTAAGATCCACGCATGTGCACCTTGTGGTGCAGACAGAGGGAAACTACCTATCTACGAAAAAGATCTCTCTAGATGTCGCCCACAATGACAGAATATTCCTCGTCTACTTTTGAAATGTCTCCAAAACAAATGGCTGCTACAGTGGGTCACAGCGCCGAAAAGATGAATTGCTTGAGAGAGCCAAACTGACGTGAACACTGTAGGATCTCTGAAGTTTTGAGTTCACTGACCATCCGTAATGATCGGCGGCAACCCTAATTGCAACGGCTCATCTCCAGTGTAATCAAAATTCCGAGAGCACGTCTATAATCAAGTGCAATTAATCTGCTAATATCCCCCCAGTGTTGGAATAATGGGGACATTAACAGGGCTCATCTGTTGTGACTGCTCCTCTGCTGTGTGCGAGGTGGCTTATTCACAGCGGGAGATACAGAATGCTGTTTGACAGGTATTTTTCAGTATTCATATCACCAAAGTCAATTTGAATAAACTACTGTCATCTCCCATAAGGGCTGATCCCGCAACACAAATTTCTCCCCGCTAAACAGGTTTCCAATCCTCAATGAAGTAGTGCATGTAAATTACCCCATCCCATTTTGCAAACAATATCACTTGTGACAGAAAGGCACACGTTCATATACAGGAACATTTGTACATCAGCCACAGAAAACAGCTTTAACATATTATGATGGGAAGGAAGCGAGTGTGTGAGGGTGTCAAATAAAACCCATATTCCTTTTCACAAGAATAATGAGTGGATAACAGCGGTGTCTGTTTATGCTGAGAGGACAGACATGGTTGTGTTTCTTTGCAGCCTGATTGGAAAACCACATATAGGCCATCAACCTGAACCTACAGGGAGAGCAGCAGGTTCCACTGCCCCCCTTCTTACTCCCACTGATTGGCTGGGGGCGGGTGGGGGTGTTCTCTACCATTTTTATTTCACAGTGTCTGATAAATGGGAAAGAGAGAGTGGAACTGGTGCACGATGGTACAGCAATGCTGTACTTTTTAATCAGGTTTTAAAGTTGCACTTAAAATATCCCAGAAATTAACATTTGCAAGAGACAAATACATTAATCATCATTAAATGTTTGAAAAACAACCCCCCAAAAAACACTTTATGGAAATGGCTGAATAAATTTTAATGAAATAAATAAAATAACATGCCACAACTCTCTCATTGGCTCTCACAGCCTAAAGCATAATTTCTCTGTGAGGACATATTTTCTGCAAAAATCCAAAGGATGCGATGGTTATGCTTGCTCCCGAGGGCATTGCCATAAGAGAGGCCTGTTTTCTGTTTGCTATATCAACAGTACTGTGCTTTAGCATTAGCAAACAAGTTAAGCAAGATTAAGTTAGTGAGCTAAATGCTATGATAGATACATAGTGTAAAAGATGGATTTAGCGACACATTATCGTTTGGTTTCTGAAATCCCGCTTTGAAGCCAGATCTGGCATGACTAAATCTTTTAAAACATTCATTTAATATGCCCTAAAAACTCAGCAGGACAGTATTTGTACAGATACAGTCGGAAAGCTGTTGTTCCGTAGACCAGTGGTCCCCAACCGTTTTTGCGCCACGGACCGGTTTAACGTCAGACAATATTTTCACGGACCAGCGTTTAAGGTGTTGCGGATAAATACAACAAAATTAAATGATACGACCAAGACAAAAACTGTGGTATTCTGTAAATATAATAATAATTGCAAATTCACTGTGTAATTGTGTAACTTCAGTTGCGTCCTCCTGAAAAGAGGCAACAACATTGAGAGTAGCATCCTCCTCTCTGCCCCTTAATGCTCTCTGGTTGCTCAGCTAAAAGTCTGGAAGTCTGTTTGGCCATATTGAAATTTAACCATGAGTGAAAAACTGCAGTCAACGTGGGTGGAGTATTTGCTTAATCGAGGCATTGTTTGGTTATTTTAGGATCAATTTTGATTGATCTCAGTTGGTCTTTTTAAATTGTACCTAGTGCTAGGGTGCCTGCTAGCGCAGACGCAAGATATCTCATACAGCCAAATAAAGACCTGAGTAGGATAAGTCGTGCAAAAGCCATTGCAAACCCAGAGAAACAGAATAATAACTGCAATTCACGTAACGGCTGCAGGTGTCACCAATGAATTTCTGAGGTTACGTGATCCTTTAATTTCTCTCACTTCTATTATGCAAGGCGTACTGCATTTGGTAGAGCGGCAGAGTCGTCAATGGGAGCCAGAGCGAGGCATCAGCATAAATCAGCAGCAAGGTGCACTCTAAGCTCTCCCCACATCCTTGACTGTTGCTGACTTTCAGGCATTCATAATATATGAAATCTGTCTTTTATAATTCAACAGAAAAAGGAAACACGCCTTGATAGTGATTTACAGAAGACAGAGCTGCAACAGAGTTATTTAAAATTCCATTATGTGACGTGTTTTTGGCTAAAAAGGAGAATGAACATATAGATACAATAACAGGATTTTCTTCTCGCTGTTATTCTCATTGACATAAATCAATGTTTTTTTTTTAAAGTATTCAATCAAACACTAGCCTGCAGGGGCTGAGCAAGTCAATTAATCCATGTTTCTATGGCAACTACTTGGATAATTGGAGAAAAAAACCCTGATATGGTAGCAGACTGTTCTGTTGACACTGCATTTCAAAGGATTTTACAGACTGCTAACTTGTAGAAGAAGGACAATTTAATGGATTGAACCTCTGAGCAAAAACTATAAACTACACACAAAGAAGAAGAAGCTCTGTCTTCGAGACTTTATGAAAAATGATTTTAGCTGCAGTATTTCTCACACAGGGTATTGGAAGGATTTGGGCACGATTTTATTAGATTTTCTTTTTTTTTTTGACCTGTGTAGTTCTTTCCCCCCCACGGGTATTTAATAACAGCGTAGACGAATGATCAATGTATTCTGCATGTTCATATGAGGTTACAGTGAATCGTACTCTCTCTTAGGCGGTGAGTAGAAGGTGTGAGCGAATTTCCAGCATGCTCTGACCCACGGGGTTTACCTCGGCGTCTCGGAATATTCTGCTTCTGGTGAAGCCGAAGAAATGCAGTCGTAGCTGCGAGAACTGCACTTGTATGCGTCGTGTGAAAATTCCTGAACTACAGAGTACATGCAAATCTAGATAGAAAACCTTTATATGAAAAACCTTTTGAAATATGAGGCGTGAACTTTTCTCCCTCAGGGCAATATACTGAAAATCAATAACTCTATAAATGTAAAAGAAGCTGCTCAACGAGGAAGGTCAAAACAGAACATGTAACAATAGCACAAATGAGCCCAGGAACCCCTGTGAAAAGGAGGTCACAGTGAGGGTATAGTTCACTGAATATGTCAGCAAATCCTCCGGGAGCCTGACGAGGTGAGAACACTATCCCCTGTGGAAATGGGACAGAAAAGCTGCGGTGTGCACAGCATAAAGCCGCCGCAGAATGCACCGCACTTTATACCCAGCTCACATTTATTTTTAATGAAGTATAATAAGTCACAGCACTGGAGCAGAAATGCAATCCCCAACCCAGATGATCCAACAACACGAAGACTATTTTTTTCTCGCAGTATATCCTTCTGCTGGTACTGGGGGGCACAGCGAGGCAGTGAGCCGAATGATTTCAACATCTCTGCAAACAGACATAGCAGCTGAGGTGTCTCTGTCTAGTAATGACAGCACAGAGAGAGAGGGGGGAAAAACCTGCTTTTTGTGGGACTTATCAGAAGATGGAGATTGGAGGATGCTTGGATGCTTCATAAAACGTGCCCCTTTTCTGTGTCGGCCATTTTTTATGAATGAAAATTAAACACTTGTGGCTGTTTTATTTTAAGGAAAATAAAACAGGTATCCAGCAGCAGTAGGTTGGTAGTCTTTAGGTGCTACTATAGGTAAAGGCGTTGCACTGTCACTCAGGAGTAATGTTAAAGGTAAGTGGAACAGTGTGGGCTCCTGTCCACTGCAGCTGCTGTATGTGTTTCTCATTCCAGAGCTTTGTCTCCATGATGAAGCAGCCTGGTTTCATTCCTGGGGCACTGATACATGCTGTTTAACCAAAGCCGCTGTCATGTCTTACTTTACAGACTGATATTAATTGTGTTTTAATTGTTGCACAGCGGTTTGTGACTTTTAAGTCTGTGAAAAGCGCTACTTATAGAAATTGATCCATCACTCCCAAGTCGTCACTGGTCAATGTTTAGAGGAGCTGTTACAAATTTTTCCCTCCAACTGTCTTTATTGGGATTTTTAGGTACAGTAATGAAATGAAAAAAAGGGGATGTCATCAGCATTACTGCAAATAGTCTCTGGTGAGTTGAAATTAAATTACAGGCTGTCATATTGTATAAAATTAATTCCCATTTTCTCTCAGTGTGCATTTGATCTTTTTCTAATATTAATATTTCATCAACAAGGTGGTTTCTTTTGTTTCCAGTCAGCAAAATGAGTCTTTGTGTGAGCAATAACACAAAACAAACCAATGTGTGATTGATTGTTGGTTATTCGATGATTCCAGGGTGGCTGCTTTCACCCCAAATAGAGCTATTCCAGAACTGAATCCAGAAACTGAATCTGTTCTACAGAAAGTCTGAAACATCTTACACAAAAAGTTTATAATATTTGGGCAGTTGAAGAATGTGTGAGGCAGACAGATTGATGTTTGTCCACAGAATGGGTCGGAGGACTCTTATTCAGTAAGATTTAGGATATTGCAAATTTCTTAAAACACCAGGATATATAAGAAGTATATTAAAAGAGCAAGAAAATGTTAAGTAACTATTATTGTCACAACTTTAATATATCCAGTCAACACTTCACCTGTCAAATTCCTGGGTGATCTGGATGCAAAAATCTGAAAAATGATGCTTAAATAAATTTAAGCATCAAATAAATTTTCCGTAATTTCATCTATTCAAGTAGCTTTTAGTGGCGAAACCTACTGTAACAAGGGACTGGCAAAAAAGCATCAGCAAGCTTTTATAGGCAAACATTTCTGTACAGAGGAGCAAAACATATTTGTACCTTACACCCTAAAAAATTATTCAGGGGCTTAGTAAATATCATTATAATTCTAAGTTAGATGACCTTGATTAAATCTTTGAAAATCACAAAAGTGTTATCTTGAGTTGAAAATACTGAAAAGAATGCTTAAATTTTCAACACCAGTTTTTGAGTTGAACTGAGCTCTTTTGTTCAAGTTTATTTAAAAGAAAAAATTCTGTATTTGAAACACAGGGTGCATTATTTAAATCTACTCAATATATCTCATAGAAAGTACTCATAATAACTGAGACACTGGTATTCATACTTATCATTGTCTTTAACTTTAATTATTAATGGTTCAAAAATCAATATAATTTTGTCCCCCAATACTAACTTAAAACTTTGAGTAAGACTAATGACCTTTGGCATGTACCGCACGCGAGGAGCATGGCCTCATGGGAGATTTTCTGCACGTTGAACGAGACAGACACACATCCACTGCAGACTTGGTAACGTTTTCAGGTAAGTGACCAATTCTTACATTAGCTGTCTTTATCCACACCGTTCTTTTATAACATGTTCTGAAGAAAGCGTTTGTCATGGTGGCTCACTTTTCGCAGCGTGTTTGTGCACGTTAATTTAAGTTTTCAACCCGTCTTCCAGTCAAGGCGGCGGGAAACCGCGCCCTTTTATCCTTTTACGTTCTGAGTCGCTATCTGCGTTCCGGGTAATTTGACCGGAATGTCCCGGTACCAGCGACCTGACCGTTTAATCGGGGGCATTTTAGGAACCACGTGAAAGCAGGTGTGCTCAGACATTTCTAGAAAATGGCCCTATTGAGTCGCGGTGCGGGAGCTGCGGTAGTCACGCGGCCTGACTCACTCTGTCAGGTTGTTCAGGAGGAGATGAACAGACGTCATCAATGGCTTTGGTAACTAAGAAGACCTGCCCGCGGAACAGTTCATAGCAGCAACCATGCTGCTTAGCTTTCTTGTTCTATGTGGGGTCTTTCAGAGCATATAAGACGCTGCTTTCAGCTTTGTCCCGAACAGGGCCAGTTTTTGAGAGAACGCTGACAGGACCGCCCGGGTCAGCAGATTACCTCATCCAGGGCCGGTCCAAAGTACTATGGGGCCTTAAGTAAATTTAGACTGGGGGCCCTACTTCCTTTCAGATCCCAGAAAATAATGAAAAAAAAAAGCTTTGGTCCTTTTGGTCAATCCAAAAGTACCATCATTTCCAGTATAGTTAGTATATAGTTAGTATAGTATAGTTCCAGAAACACTCAGTTTATTTAAATCCAGGTTGAAGACTCACCTATTCTCTGCTGCATTTGAATAAAGCACCAAATCCACACTTTTAAGCTTAAATTTCAAAACTTACATTTAACTACTGATTTTATCTACTGTTGTGATTTTATGTTTTGATTTTATATACTGTTTTGTTTGTTAGTTTGTTTGTTTGCTTGCTTTAATCAATTTTAAATCATGCTTTTTATTTGTTTTTGTTTCTCTGTAAAGCACTTTGAATCACCTTGTTGTTGAATTGTGCTATACAAATAAATTTGCCTTGCCTTGCCTAGTTACTCCCAATTTACATAAATAAATGTTTATTTCAATCCAAGCTAAACTTTCTTATAAGAGATTGGTGTTATGGCAGATTACTCAGTGACATGTTTTGTAATGATAAAGTTTTGATTTGTATTTTTTCAGCACCATCTTCACCACCAGGAAAAAAATCTGCATCAACTACAAAGTAAAGCAGGTAATTTTACTCAGAGGACTTGATGTGTTAAATTTTGGAAGGATATGATATTGTTTTATACAAGCTGAGTAGTGGATGGTGATACCACCTAAATATTTATACTGGTTTTGTGGTGGGTTATTTTAGTCATACAAATGCCAAATCTAAATTTTGAGAATTTTTCAGTTCGGTAAATATATTGATGAGTTCATGGCCTGTCATCCAGTGTCACCATGAGTATAGGCGCAGCCCTTTAAGTGGGTATTCCCCTTGTGCGCGCAGCACTGAAGTATTTTAGTCCACGCCCACCTGCTGTGTGGGCCTCACCCTGGTCTAGTATAAGTTACCGTGAGACCAGGAAATCGGCTCTACCGTTTTTCTTCAGCCAGCCAGAAGATGTCCAGCGAGACCATCCGTCTGTGTCCATCCTGCCAGACCGGCTACATCATGTCGTATGACCGACATGCCGTCTGCGTGGGCTGCCTCGGTCCTCACCATGCGGACCTTGCCCTCACACCTTAATCCTATTGCTGCTCCTGTTAGCTCCTCCCGCCAGAGGAAAAGCAGCGGAGGTCAGCCTTTTTCAAGGCTGATGCTGAGGAGGCGTTCCCACTAAGAGAGGCACTCGCTGGAAGAAGCCATCGAGTTCTTCGATGGTGGGCCGGAATTGGATGATTCCACCCACCGTGAGGAAAACGGCAGTGGTGGCAGCTCCACTGCCTCCCAGCTGGGCAGCCTGGTGACAGAAGGGTGGATGAGCCGACGCTCATCCACCCCTGGCCTTCACATGTCGGCAAGGACGCCGCTCCCAGTTGTTGGTGCGCTGCTCCTGGATCTGCCTGGCATCATCCAGGAGGCAGCTGGTGAGAAGGAACTTCCCGTCCCTCAGCCTGCTCCACCCCCATCTGATGATCGTGGCTCAAGAGTTGGGAGTTCGCCTTGTAATCGGAAGGTTGCCGGTTCGAGCCCCGGCTTGGACAGTCTCGGTCGTTGTGTCCTTGGGCAAGACACTTCACCCGTTGCCTACTGGTGGTGGTCAGAGGGCCCGGTGGCGCCAGTGTCCGGCAGCCTCGCCTCTGTCAGTGCGCCCCAGGGTGGCTGTGGCTACAATGTAGCTGCCATCACCAGTGTGTGAATGTGTGTGTGAATGGGTGGATGACTGGATATGTAAAGCGCTTTGGGGTCCTTAGGGACTAGTAAAGCGCTATATAAATACAGGCCATGATCTGGCGGGAAGGTATGGCTCCACTCACTCTCGTTGCCCAGATCCCATCTGGCCTCAGTTCCCAGGCATGATGACCAACCTCTCTGAGGCAGCAGCAGAGCCAGCGAAGATTAGAGCGCCGGTCTCTACCTAGGGCTTCACAGAGGGCTTCACAGACCGGAGTTTTCCGCCTGTTCCCCCTCTGGAGCCGAGCCTCGCTTCAGTTTTCGGCACCAAAATGACCAAGGTCGTTGGACAGCGACCGGCCCATCCCGCCAAACTTGACCAGCTGATAGCAAGGTTCACTGATCGCGCACATCAATGCACTGTTCAGTCAGCTGCATTGCCTAACAACACTGATTTGCTAGCGTTTGTCATCTCCAGGAAGGTGGAGGAAGCAGAGCTGCCAGAGGAGCTGAAAGGCTTTCTCTGTAAAGCCGCTGACACGATTCTGAATATGTGCTCCACTTCAGCGGTGTGTTCCTCTCGCATCGCTGCCTGGCAGACGATGGTTCAGAGGGCAACCTGGCTCCGCCTCTTCCCTCTAAGATTATACAATCTCACAGGGAAATAGTGCAAGCAATTCATAACATAAAATTTAGAAGCTTAGTGGAAGATAATACTTTATGTTAAGGGTTTAGTCTGCATACTGAACAACTCCACTTATATGGATTTATGTCTGGATGTGTAAATTAATCTTTTGCATGTTAGAAAATAAGGTCCAGGTTGCAAAAAATGGTAGATTTTTATTTTTTTATTTATTTTTTTTGATTGAATCAGAATTTTGGCCTTCAGATTTTTTGTCCTCTCCCATCCAGGTCAGTGCAGCGTTTCATAGGATCACGACCCTGAACCTTGAACCAAAGTTCATGTCATCGTTGGACTTGTATTCATCCAAACTCCTGTCCTTGTTTCAAGCCAAGAAAGGTGCTGCTGGACAACGCCACAGGGCACAGTTAAACCTTCTGCTTCAGGTAAGGAAGATTGCATTTTCTAACCACAAAAACGTTCCAACACAGCATTGAAGAGGCCCTTCCACTAAAAACGGCTTTTCTTAGGTTTCTGTTCAATATTTTAGCTCCACAGGTGTTCTTACCTTGATGGTGGGTGTGAAAACAGGTCAACAACAGAAAAAAAAATAGTTATGTTTAAGCTAGAAATGGTAAGTCATGTTTTAAATGTGCAAATTTTGCCTCAGTTGAGACTTCCTGTTTTACAGAGTGGAAATTCCATCGAGAAAAAACGAGAAGTCATCATCAGATGTTTCATTGATCATCTGGGAGAGGATCCAAGTGCCTTAATCAAAACCTTTGAGGTTGGTGCAATAAATCTGTTTTAGGAATATTAGTACCGTATTTCCCGGACTACAAAGCGCACCTGAATATTAGCCGCACAAGCTAAAATCAGGGGAAAATCCTGGTTTGTACATACATTAGCCGCACCTGACCAAAAGCCGCAGGTGTTTCAATGTTGACTTATCATATGTAAGAGAATATGCACAAAGGGAATTGTCAGGAAAGAGATGGCTGTTTGGAGACACACCCCTTTTATTAATATCTTGAAAAACAAGTTATGGGTACATATTTGCATAACTTTTTAGGTATATGTACAAGTAGCGGTAATTACAAGTAGGACACATGTACTGTGCTTCATAAATGAGTAACAAATGTAGTACATAACAATAACCTGCAGCACACCAGAAAAATAGATTCAGACTACCTTTTAGGCTCAGGTGCAGTGACACGGCTTTAACAAGAAGAAAAGTCAGTCATTCACCATCTTTCTCTTCTTCCTGCGCACTGAAACCACCAAAGTCCTCTTCTCCAGTGTCGGAAACGAACAGGCTCAGGATGGCTTCGTCATCCACTCTCCGCTTCTCTCCTTCGTTGTCACTTTCAAAACCAAAGAAATCCTCGTTGTCAGAGTCGAACACCCTCAGAAGGGCCGTGGCGGTGTCCTCCTCTCCATCATGCAACAGTCCAGCCCTTCAAATCCGTTGGTGATCGTGGATGTTTTCACACTTTTCCACGCTGTCAGAATCCACCGGTGGAATTGGGCATAACTTGCTTTTCGCAAGTTTATCACCGCTCGTCATCCACGCTTCCCGCTGAACGCGTAGCGCTACTTTGAAGTTTGTTTTTCGCGCTACTTGTACGGCACTGTGTTGCCTGGCAGATGGACATGTGACCAACATACCACTCTTGAACCCCGATACTGTGTGTCTGATCACATGCCCTTCCGCCAGGCAACAGCGGAACAAACAAAACAAATCTTACGATATGACAAAAATCATGGACAATCCATAGAAAAGCCGCACCTGACTAAAAGCCGCAGGGTTCAAAGCTGGTGCAAAAAGTAGCGGCTTATAGCCCGACAATTACGGTAGTTTATTTTAGCTTGTGAGATCATAGAAAAGTTTTAAGATACTGTTCTAAAGAGAAAAAAAAACACTTCAAAGCATACAAAAGAATAGCATTTGCATTTGCTATTGCTATAAGATTTTGGAGCACAGTGTCTACATATTATGAGTACCGGTGATGTCATACAAATCAAACTTTTTGTTTCAATGTTTGGAAATATGTGAGCTTAAAACAGTTGTTTCTCTTTTTAAAGGACGGTGCTGATGCTGTCTTTGTTGAAGAGGCTTTGGCTGAGGAGGTGATGAAGATTTACCTGCTGCAGAATCAAGACAGGTCAGGCGAACCTACTGATGTGGGTATTGTTATTGAAGGCGTTACTGTTCTGGGCAAACTTGGGAATCTGAGCAAAGCCTGTTGCTATCTTTTGGGACTGTGCTATGCTCTGGATCTGAAATACCCCAAGAATTTCAAATGCACATTTGAAGCATTTCGAAAAGTGTTCATGGAGCTGGATCCAGGAAACCTTTCTGTCAAGGTTCAAAGACTGAAAAATGACCTCTGTTCATTGTAGACAAAATTTCACAGGGCTGTTCTTAAAGTGTTAGACTTGTTAAGTGACATGTAATGCTCATCAAAAGGTTCAGTTGCGACATTACATTGTTTTGACATTCCTGTTCATAAATAATGTTTGTACCATAAACTGTGTTTTTGTATTAACTTTCCAGATTCACATTAAGGTGTAAATGGGAGAGTATCATTATGGATGTTTTTTGGTCACTCTTTAGTTATAATCTTCCCAATTTTTTTGGAATCAAAATAAGATGTTCAAAAACTATGTCACAGTGCAAATGGTTTTTTTTTTCAGGATTTATATCTTTTTGGGATCTTAATTTTATTTTTGTCATTTGACCTTTTCTGAAAAGGTAAAGCACTGCGTTCACTTGAGCCACTTTTATTCTTTGTATGGCAGGTACATTTTTCTTGTTGTTAGCATCAATATGCCAGTTTTACAGAGTTTTATCAAGCATGCCAATTTGGATGCAATTTTATTATATAAGGCTGTCGTGACTGAAATTTTATCCAAGTTTTATCCACTGAATGTAGAACAGATTTCAGCTCACTGTGTTCAGAGAAGGAATCTGCTAAATGTGTGATTCACAAAAAAGCTGTTTAAAATAAATCATTGTGAACAATGTTGAATTGACGTGGTTCTTTTTTCCTGTGTGTGTGTGTGTGTGTGTGTGTGTGTGTGTGTGTGTGTGTGTGTGTGTGTGTGTGTGTGTGTGTGTGTGTGTGTGTGTGTGTGTGTGTGTGTGTATGTATAAATAAAATAAACACTTAATTGTAATTAACGTTTTTGCTTAAATTAACTTAAAAATATTAAGTAAATTGCACCATTATTTAAAAACAAATAATTGTAATGGTGTAGGTTAAATGTGCCAAGCATTTCAGCATTTCCTAATTAATATTTTATGTAGTTTGAACTTTTGGTTACTGTTGTTTTAACTTAGATTTTCAATTGTATTTACTCAATTTTGTATGTTACTGTAACATCTTTAATTGTTCATAACAACTTATTCCATTTTAGTTGGATTTACTCAATTAATAAGGTGTATTTAAGAGATGTGATTGTTTTTGCATTTACTCATTATTTTTGAGTGTAAAAGTGTTGCACCAAAATATTTAAGTAATTATCAGTTTTAGTTCTTAGAGTGTATAATTAAGCCTATTAAGTATTAATTAGCTTATCAACATTTCCATTCAGTATATAATTAAAATCTTTGTGACTACTCTGCAATAATACTGTGTTTTTATTTAATTGATGAAGCTATAAAACTAAAATTTATTGTTTTTCTATTGTTTACGTAATTCAGTCACTAACACAGCACTGAAGTGGGAGCAAAAAATGCCTATTAGCTTGAACAAGCTTACTTTTAAACTGAGTAGTTCTAAAGCTCTGCATACCACTTTGAACATTGCTGGTATTTGTGAAAATTATCAGCTTAAATGTTGCTTACTTTGATCATAAATAAAACATAAAGCAGATGAACAGTTTTAAAATTAGCAGAAGTAAAAAACAAAGCAGTAGAGCGACAGATCAGGCATACTATGAAAACAGTAATGCTTTTGGTGAAAGCAATCAAATCTGATCATGCACTAATACATTTTTTTTTTTGTATTTGAAAGCTTTACAAAAACGAGCCATTTATGTGTCTGCATCCACGCTAACCACCTCCACTACTGAGGTTCAGCAAGATTCAGGATGTGGAGCTCGATGCACATATTAAAGCCTTTTTCTTTGATTCAGTGTAAGCTACACGTTTTTAGATTTGGTGGATCTAACTTACAGCAATGATACATAAAATTTTCATTCCCATATTGATAGCTGCAGGGAGCCACTGGAGGCGGGTGAAAGAGCAGCATTCAGCTTCAGTAAGATTTGAGCAATACTCAGTGTAAACAAGGTAGACTTAGATTCCTCAGATAAAGTTAAATGCTTTGAGTCCTCCTTGAGACGCCACCGTCACCTGTAGTTTGCATGAACGAGGCAGACTTGTCTGCCAGCACTTGTCACTTGTCATCCTTCAAAGTAAAAGTTGTGACTTACTTCTGCTACCTTTACATTTTACAAGCTGCAACTTTTGAAGGCAAACAATCTGCATTTCCAGTTTATGTCAAAATTTTCACAGTTTCCCTGCAGCTTAGGAAATAGTTGGTGTTTGCAGAAAAGTTGGACTTTGCAACCAACTCTACTAGGAGCAAGCGACCTCCAATAACCACGCTTTTCACTAGCCACCGGTGAGTCACTGACCATTCTCTACGTGTGCATAACTGGGGTTTTAATGACTGATTTCAAATCAAGCCCCAGCAAAGTCCAGCAATCATTTTCCTCTCATGACCAAATGGTTGTCCACCATCTCTAGGCCTGTGTGACTCGGGCCTCAGTCTAACCAGGTAGTTTTGAGTGATTTAGAGGTTTAGACATGATCAATCAAAACAATAAAGGAACTGAAAACACTGCACAAAATACAAAGGTTCCAGGCTGACAAAAGATGAGTACAGGAAGACTACTCATGTTTCCTTTTACTATTCAAGCAGTCAGCCAGCTATCTACATATCTCATTATTGGCATCGTGTTGTTGGAGAACAATGCCTTTCTCTCTATAACTACAGAGGTGACCAATATGGGATGGAAAAACCTGCAAAAGCAAAAGTGGTGAATCGTAAAGGCTGAACAGGAAATACCTTTAACTATGATGCTTCCCGTGCTGCTTGCCACACCAAACTGGTTTCTTGCCACACACGTGTAGAGGCCTGCATCAGATTTGGTCACATTCCATATCCGCAGACTACCGTTGTCCAGAATGGAGATTCTGTGGTTACAAAAAAATAGGAAATAATTTATGTGACTGTCAAAGCAACAGATTTTTGTAAGAAGAACAAATGTTGCTGTGCGTGCATCGTGAAATTTTAACTACGTGGCATGGCTGACATAGCACAAAAGATAAGTGACGAATACGCAGAAAAGAAAATTTCTCACTGTCTCTAATTAGGTTCTGCTTCTTTGCAGATGACAACAATGAGAAATAGGAGTGTATTTTCAGGGCTGATTAATTCAACACATGACTTGGAGATATCTAGGACAATAGTGGCTCCGTGCCCTTTACACAACAGCCACAAGTGCTTCAAAAAAGGTCAAAAGGCCTTAACAAAAGTTGACATTTTGTAAATAACGAGGAAAAATGGAAATTGTGCCCTTGAAAGCAAAGTGTTGGGGGAAATCAAGGGTGGACCACCTCATCAAAGCGCACTGAATTTTAATTATCTGAAATGCTCTGCTGATTCGGCAAACTGTATAATGGCGTCAGCCTGATTGTGAGAGGGGAACATGATGTGTGGCAGCTAAACTGCCCCGTTCACCTGTGAAAACAGTCAAAGGAGTCAAAGCGAATAGAGGCCTGCAGTGAGGGTGAAGACCCTCTGCTAGTCCATACGAACACCTAAATCTGCAATAACCACTTACTCTACATTAAAGAAACAAAACAAATGCTAGCTGCTATAACCGGTGTCCTTTTCAGTGGCAACAGAATCTGATAGACCCACAGGACGCCACCTTCTCAAAGGCAAGTCATCAGGCAGCAATTAGCTGGTGAAGAGTGTGTAGCAATTAGGCGCTAAAAAGCAGGTTTTATCAGGACGAAGAGTATAACAGAGATAAAAGGCAGGTAAATATCAGTTAGTCATTAACTTCCAAACAGGAAGTAACATATAAAAACAGAAATGAAGAAGTGTGAGCGAGCCACTTCAGGGGAGGCTCATAAAGCTGTGAATGCAACATTAGCATATTGTTCCCTGAAGATTTACATGGCATTTAATCAGAGTCATCTTTCAGGGTCATGAAATGCAAAACTGAGGAGTGGATGTCAGATTAGTAAACTTCAAAGCTTTCAGTTTGTCCTTATGAACCATCGTCACAATATCAGAATTACAGTAAGAGCGCTGCTTTCAAAGGTTGTTTTTAAAACGTTCTTTCAAATAAACAACATCTGGAGTTATATTTTTGGTCACCTGGTGAATATGTGTAAAAGTCTTGAGCCACATGTCATTTCTTTGTATTTTGCTGGGAAAACTTTATTGAAACATGCAAACAAAAATAGAAATACGGTGTAACGAGCAAAAACAGAGTTTGTACAATTCTAATGAGGTTAAAAGTCATTGTTTTGTATGGAACTCAAACAAGCTTTCATGTAATAGGTTTAAGCAGACTCTTCAGGAATAGTTCTCCAGTCTTCTTGATGGACATCCAAAACTCTTCTTTGGATGCTCGCTGCCTTTTCGTCCCTTCTCTGTCAGGATAATCCCACGCTGTTACTAATGTTGAGCTCAATAGTGTTCCATTGAGTTCCACTGTAATCCTGATGAGTCATGAGTAGATAGTAAATGGATTAAATAAAGGTGCCTCACTTAGGTCCTGTGTCAGGTCTTTGCTGGATTTTCTTCTATTTATTAAGGACATTGGATATTTTTAGGTGGTCTGCCACTTCTTATTTTCTCCACTACTTGTCTAGTTTCCTCAGATTTTAACGGCACACAACATGCTGACATATCATTCCTCTGAAAATGATCAGGTACAAAGACTGAACTGAAAATAAGTGAAAAAGCAGCCAATGTCAGAAAGCCTGGAGAACTATTTCCCAATAACACTGAAATCTGACTTGTGGGAACCAAAAGTAATGAGTGTGCACAAAATCTTCCTTTATCTGTGTTTCTCTATCTGACTCTTAGAAACACGTGTGTCTACAGCTGTTAAATCAAAGGCTCTGGGCACTTACTGTGCACAATTATTTAAATGAACTTTAATTTTAATGGTCACCAGGATAAAAACGCTACATGTATAGCGTCTCCAGTCAAATGCGACTGACTCTGACCCAACATAAGGTTTTAAAAAGCTTTTTTCCCTTTTATCCCCCACAGAGAGAATTCAACTCAGGAGTCTTTGAGTGCTATCTCTCTCTCTGTAATATCTCTGGATAATGTGCCTCCGTGTTCACCAGCTCATTTTTTGCTTTATCTTGCTGCTGTTAGAGCTTGGCAGGTAGTGTACTGTACAAAAGCATGGACATATTTTCTTGAAAACAGACGCCTGTTGGCTGAAAAATGCACTGATATGATGAGAGACAATCTGAAAAGTGAGGCTCTGGGCCAGAAAAAAACCATACTGAGCTGAAAGAGAGTCCAATTAAAAGTATGGCGATTTTAAGATTTCCAGAAAATCCTGTTTAAAATTAGTTTTCTGTTTTTGTAATCACGCTAGAAAGTAAAAGTTATTGAAATGTAATATCTGAATCAGCCGGGCTGTTCCTCTGACCCTTAATAGCTGCTGCTCTATAAAGCACCAATTAAAACTATCTGTCAGCACTGTATCCAAATACCTACTACTGCAGTAATTAACAGTCCAACCAGGTTTAAAAACCTATTTGAAACAGCTATTTGACTGTTACAAATATTTGCTGACGCAGTCCGAGTTCATCAGCTTTCATCACCGTTACGTGAGAACGGTTGTTTGCGTTTAACTGGGAGCATTTAGCTGAAATGTGGCTGATACAGTGTGGCACACTGTCTTTCCCCCTCCACCCCACCTCTTTGTTGGGTTTTTCTTTTCAAGTGGTGGATGCGATAAGAAAGTGCAGAGGTAGTTAGTGTAAGTGAATCTACTTCTAAAACCACATGGTGCTGCTGAGTGGATACTTCTGGGTTTATATCAGGCTGAGAGAAAAGTGCTGAATGCAGAGTAGCCAACAATGACCATCAGTTACACGGGGGCATATCGCAGTGTGGGCTGGCGCACAGTTAATGGCGTCAAACCTGCAGGCTGATATTTATGAGGAAAGCAGCCCATTAAATGGCACTGCGGCCCTACAAGTGGCCGTAACACGGAGCCGAGTAAGCACAATTAAAACAACTGCTGTACATTAATTGAATTGCATTGCATTGCCACTCCCGTGTTTATAGCCGAGCTGCTGTGATGACTCGTGGTATTTAAAGGAAATTTAAGGGTGCGCATCAACTAAGCACGAGCGTAAACACACGCAAAGGCATGCTGCTTTAACTAGAACAAGCTCTGACCCAGATCAAGTCTACCTGCAGCACGATGCTCACAGTAATTCCTCAACATAACTAAATACCCACGTTTGTGCGCGGTGCTCTGTATATCCCCCATCCCATTACCCTCAGGGACGAAAAAGCCATCATGTGTTGGCGCGTCTTGTAAGAGCGTGAACAAGTGGTGCAAGCCCAAAGGAGAGAGAGCCAAGACTATTCTCAGCCATTCACCGTATCGTGTACTTTTCTCTGTAGATTCATGTAAAGACCGGGGAGGAACTTTCCTTTCACTGACATCACAGAGAAAAGGAGCAGACTGGATGTCTGCATAAGTGTTCGTCATTTCAGTCTGAAGCTAATGGAAGAAAAGATGAGGTCAAATACAGTAGAAGTCAGCCGAGGCGCAGGAGTGCTGAATAAGAGATGGAGGCACACTATTAACACATTTCTGTTTTGCTCCCTGTCTTCTCTCTCCTCCGCTGCAGCCCAGACAACATGTCTGCGCGATGAGCCCATTATGCAAGGAGACATTTTCCACCCTGGTCCCGGGAGAATCCAGAGGATGGGAGGTATCAATAATTCACAGGTGAGATGAACACAAGTGCCACTCCTTTCATCCCTGCCTCACACGGTTTAATGGACACGGCTGTAATTCTCTCCAAAAGGAGGCGATTATTTTGAACACGGCGAGATGTCCGAATGCACTCGTGTAATCCCAAAAAACACAGGTGTGTATTTTTTGGGGGGGAGATCAAGCCTCAGAGGACAGGGGCTGCACATCGTTGATCCTCCCTGCTCTCCACCAAGATGAAAGAGACAAATAACATCAGTCACAGAGCAGCTATCACGAGGCGCTGTGAAGTGGAAATCGCAGGAGAAGAGCCCGGTCCAAATTGAAAGCCTTATGTTTTGTGTTTTTTGTATTTGTGATTTCCTTACGTTCTCTCTGAGACGATGTTAACAGATGCACACTTTGCCTTTTTGCAAGCTTCCTTACCATAAAAAAACAAACACTTGAAAGCCTTGTTTTGATCTTTCATTCAGACATATTTTGTCTTTGATCTGTTTGATAAATTCTGGATGTCGAGAGGAAACTGTCACAATCCAAATAATGAATCTGTAATAAAAAAAAAGGGAAGGAAATTGCGTGTTGAGTGGAACAGTTTTGAACCAAGCCTGGAACGAGTTTGTAACGGTGGGCGCCTCAAACAGAGGAATCATATTAAGTTACCCTCTACATAAACACGCTAAGTCGCCGTCGAAGAAGAGGAGCGTTCTTGAATGCTCGGTGATTCCGAGATGCTGCGGCTGATTGGCGGTGCGGCTGCAGGACGGAGGCGTGCCTCTCTGCTTAATTAACAGGGTAAATAAAGCCGGCTTGTGAAAATAGGGGTTAAGATTCTATCAGTGGAATTACTCAGCCATGAGACCACAGGAAGAGAGAGATCTTCGCGAGCTTAGGGTGATTTCACCAAATAATTAGTCTCAGCTAAAGCCTTTTGTACACAAAGATTACTGCCTGAGAGCACAAACAGCGTGCTCAACTCACTACCTCGCCAGCCATTCACTTCCAAATACCAGTTAACTCAATGTGGAAAGTGTGGAGGGGTAAAAAAACAGTACTGCGGGGGATGTGTTTGATATTGTGTTTGCCTTCCGTGGTAAACTCACAGATAAGGTGAGGTGTTCTCGTGTTACTATTTCCGACCTGCGCCGGCCATCGTCGACCTACCTGCAGGAAGCGTTTCTAATCATAATTATATCAAAGCGTCAGCATCACTAACAGCGCTGGAGGCCAGAAGCTGTAATGTGGTGAGGGTGCCAAGAAGGAGGCGAGGTCACCGTATCCTCTGAGCTGGGATAAGGGGGTGGGACCTAACTTCAGGTGTTGATCTATGCTCTCTACTGCTTAAAAACCCTGAAGTGCGGGCCGGGGGAGGGGCCGTCTGAGATAAATTGAAAGGCTGTCTCTCTTGAGCTTCCCCACAGTGTGCTGTGCTGGAGAGAAACGGCCTTGTCAGTGGCATAAATCAAGCCCAGCTGTGGAGCGCAGACCCTGGATGCTAAAACTCACCGAATGCGGTGCGACTGCAGAAAAAAACCCTTCTCAGATGCTTCATGCAGCATCGTGACTAAACAAACTTGCCTTCTATTTTCTCGTGACGCTGCATGCATCAAGGTTAACGGTCAATTAGAGATAAAGCAGGTATGCGCTTTAAAAAAAAAAAAATTTCCAGTCAAAGCTATTGGCAGACACTGGTGAGACAGGGACACCTGGGCATTTAGTTTTGACAATTCTCCGATATAGGTGTAATTGATATTGATTTTTTCCCCTAGTCAGACCTGTACCACTGACTCTCACCTTGTCGCATGGATCATTAGCTGCAGCAAATGATCAAAGCATTAGCAGATGGACAGAAGATGATTAACTTTGTGGTGGGCACAGCTTTAAAATGTGAAGCTGTGCCCACATAAATAGCATCAACAAAAGTGCCAAACACGGTGTGAGACAAACTTTGATGAAATAGCAGCAGTTTGTCTATGACTACTCAACCTCGACATTTGTTTTTCTATCTTTTCTTTAGCTACATAAGCCATAGGCCCGTGGCAACTGACTGAGTAAGAGCCCATTAGAAGCTGTTGGATGAATATCAGTGAAATAGTGATATCCAGTAAATACACCACACCAGTACCAGTTGATGTTTAGGTTAAAAAAGTCTATATCCAAAACAGGCTGGTGTAGAAGAACCAAAAAGAAATCACTGCTTTAGTTTCAATGCAGCGACAACTGTCGATCAATCAAGATGATTGCTCAGGTCACCTGGTGGGATGCAACTTGTCTCCAAGCAGTTTCTGTGTGACTCAGACCGACTACAACCACTTACAGACAGATTGGTGAAGGTCTGAAAATAACTGCAGTCAAATTTCTAAATGCAGAAAAATTACCAACATGTTCGAATCAGTGTGAGTGAAGTCTGCACTGATGAGTGAAGCTCATTTGCAATGCATGCCTTTGCAGTAGGGGGCCAGACGTAACTGTCTGTCAGCTGGTTGTATTCCAGTTACATTGGCATATAAAAGCAGGTTGCTGAGGACCCATTTCACTCTGCTGTTAAACTGCCTCATTGTTCCTGGAGGAATTATTTAAATTCTGTTCCCGATCTGTGTGGTTCTAGACATCTCTCTGAACTTGAAAGGAAGTTGTTAATATGAATATCTATGTATGTACATGCAATTTCTGCAGACTTACCACAATTAACTGCTATATTATCACAAACAGACTCCATGTAATTTCCAGCTTGATCCTATTCGTTTGCAAAATGGAAACAGACTGATAGCAGTCCAAGCTGCCTTATTAACGTTTTAATGGTGTTTTATCATTGAAGCAATCCCTTTAAAGGTAACAACAAAATAATGGCTGTGCTATAATTTCCAACCACAGGACTTCAAACACAATTTTGGGGACTGGTGATGGGTGAATACATTTTGGTGCAATATATTTGATGAGACAGTCTCGAAAGCGTCCCCCAGACCGACGGTGCCATCACCATTGATGGCGAGCCACTGATCAAAGTCACCCAATTCAAATATCTCGGGTCACTTGTCACCTCAGACTGCAAAACCCTACCAGACGCCAGAGCCTGTGTGAACGCAGCGTGGATGAAGTGGCGTCAGGTCACTGGAGTCCTGTGCGACAAGAGGATGCCAATCTACCTCAAGGCGAAAGTCTACAAGTCGATTGTGCTCCCAGTGGCATTCTACAGGTCAGCGTCCTAGCTAGCGACCACCAAGCATAAGCAAATTCTTCACACAATGGAGATGAAGATGCTAAGGTGGCCGCTGGGTCTCACACGACACGACCTGGGTGGCAACAGGACACGGCGAAGACCAAAACAGCACTGGATGAATCAAAAATGACATGAAGGCTGCAAACGTCACACTGGAAGATGCTCTGGAAGATGAAGTGGAGGAAGGACTGCAAAACAGCGGACCGTGCATCGAGCGGGACATGAACCACTAGGAAGGAGACATTTGATGAGACCGTTTAAGCAAAATATTTTTGTAGTTGCACTTCCTGTACACTCGTCTCACGGCTGACTTCTCAGAGTTTCCGTGACGACCTGGCTCCAGGTCATATGACACCTTCACTGTTGAGGTTTTTGTTCAGTATCCAGAAAGATGAATTTTAACACATCATAAAGTTGTAAAATTGGGAAATTGAGGCTGTAAACATGCTTTTCAATGCATATAAAGTTAAGCATTTTGACATGGGAGGCAATCAGGACTGACTCATGTTTGAAACCAGAGGTCATTAAAAGAAGGGTACTTTTTGGCAATTACATGTGGCTTCATTTTTCAGTCCCAGAGGTTGTGCTTTGAATGTAACATGTGACTGTTGTCAGAAGGTGGAAGCAATGGGCCTGTCAGCTACAATAAAACACAAAAGTTATTGGAGCAGTGAAAAAGAAAAATATCCAAAACCTAAGACAGCTGCCAAATATATATGCATGCAACATCTTCCAGAAATGAATGAAAAATGAACACATTTGTGCACAGTTAGAGAGAAAGGTCCAATTCCTCTAAAAAAGCAGGAAAAATGAATGTATCGTGATTATTTAAGTTTAGATTCAGCTCAATAATCCAGTGACCAAAGGCCTAACATAGAGTACTAAACGATTAACTGCCGTACCACAAACATGACTTCTTACTACAGTGCTGCAGTAAGAAGGAACCAATGTGTTAAATGTAACATGCTTTTCATGCTGTTCACCATTAAAGATGACACACACAAAACTAGAGTGAAAGCAGAGAAATATACCTGTTAGCTGTGCCTTACATGTGCTGCTGAGTCAGTGCTGAGCCTCATCGTAATAAAACGCTAGGTTGCCAAAAAGCACAAATCACTCTCTGTGTGTGTTAGACGTTATTAAGCAGCTCAATTACCCAACCAGTTTACCCTACAAGTCTTTAAACTATATAAACAAACAAAAAAACCACCAAAAACGGTACCTTCCACAAAATTACCATCAATCGTGTAGAAAACACCCACCTGACAGGAGATCTTTTGAAGGTGTCACTCAAAGCTCAGCAACAATATAACAAGCGCCTTTGTGACCGCTCTTTGCAGGGAGCTCTTGCTTTAAGACAGAGCAAATGATTAAGAATGATGGACACAAAATAAGCACTCGCTCTCCAAGTCTCAACAAAGACACTCTACGCAACCCGAGGCAGAGTTATGTGCTGATCGTATATATTTTTTTCCTATTTAGCTCCATTACCAGTGGAGTAAGTTGCAGACAGTACTTGAAAGACTTTCCTTTTGGTTCACTGTGTATTGACACTTGTCTCCAGGGCACCGGTTAGAATTAAAGCTTCTTTGGCAATATTGTAGCTTTATAAAAACGTGGCCAGGGGACAAAGGGGTGCTGAGCTGCAGTGCAAGTATTAATCTCTTACTCTATGAAATGCACACTACTGCTACAGCTCCAATGTGAATTACCATAATGTAAGCAGGGAAATGCCAAGTTTTTTTCCACATAGCTTCAACAGCAAGGATGGATCCTTCTTTTATTTCCTTTTTATTTCTGTGTGTGTGGCTTTTTTTTTGACAGGCACAGGAATTATACTTCTGTTTTCAACATTATAAAGTAGTTCTAGCTAAAGTTTGTTGAGCCATTTGAATACTGGATGTTTTGTCCCTGGGAAGTGCTTGTTGGGTCTATTTCCCAAGTAACGAGTAAAAATCAAATATGGATGCAGTTCAGCAGTAAAGAGAAAAGGTACGTATAATCCCAAGCATCCCCAGCCACGAAAATGCTGTTAAACTATCAGTGCTAAAAAAAACCTTAAAAACTAACTAAAACCTCCTAGCTTAAACATACTTTATGCGCGCGCACACACACACACACACACACACACACACACACACACACACACACACACACACACACACACACACACACACACACACACACACCACTGTAGTGTCTGAGGACATTGGTGCAAATGAATCCTCTCAGAATAAATGTTGTGTATAAGTGTGCATTTTTTATAGGAAGGTGTCTTAATGAAGCAACCTGATTGAGAACATCTTAATTCCCGCCAGTGGAACATGATGTGATTGTGCTGGTAATTGCACTGCAAGGCGAGGGAGTTTATCTGCATGGGCCGCACGGTGGGCGTTGTGTACGCGCTTCCAGAGGATTCCTTTAATCGCAAAGTGCTCCGATGGTTTATTCCCCTTCCAGAGATATTTATCTCCACTCGTGTGCTGAGGGATCTTTTCAGGAATAAAGAGCACACACATGTTCCACAGGAAATTGTCAGAGGAACCAAGATGGATTACTCATGCTGCGCTGGCGGATTCTCACTTTGAAAAATGATATCAGCCACTGTCTTCCAGATAAAAATAATCCCGGCGAGCAGTACATGGGATGCAGACGGGTAAAAAGGGCTCTGACCTAATCTCGGCAAACATCTCGGAATTCACTTTATCGCACTTCAGAGTGTTATTTGAGTTTAGTGAAAAGCGGGATTCTTGTCAGGCACGGCTTTTATAACCCTCCCCCTCCTGCTCTGAAGAGCAAAAAGTGCTAATTAAGCAAATGTTGAGTCAGACTGATAGATGACTGACAATGTATGGCACTGCGTGATGGGAAATAGTGACAGCTTAAAGGATATATTCTGCCTGTGAGTGATGCTGTGGGCCGCGAGAGGTAGCTCCACAATAGCGGCAAGGCAAATTGATCTACAAATCATTTTGATGGTCTCCAAATACAACAGCAAAATCAATTAATGCCTGTGATCATGACTGACAAGCGAGGGCCGAAGAACATTAAGTCAGCGCCCTTCAACACCGATCACCTTTACAGGGAGTCAAAGAGGCATCAGAGGCATGTTAAATTCCTCTCCTCTGGCTTTTTATCGCTCTTCTTCCTCCCAAACTCCGTTCTTGTTCTCTGCACACAATGACGGACATATGGTAATGCAGTCGTACATTATATCGTAATGCTCAGTAGTTCAGTAAAAGTTAAGTTGGCAAAATCCTTCCGAAGCATCATTCCTGGAAATTTAGACACACCAGCAAGCGTAATGACTTGCCGCTACACTTAGCAACTCTTAAGATTGCTATTGATGCTAAAAGAAAAGAAAAGATGAAGACATATCATTTTAAAGAAATGTGTCAGTGAATTATTTTAGGACACGAAGCACAGACTGCTTTTTGTGCATCTTTGATACAAGAATAACAAAAATATATACAGATACCACACACTCACCCCTGTCCCCTGCCATTGTGCAGTTAACAATGACAGTGGCATAGACATGGTTTTCACATCCTCCGTTTGTTGATGTTGATGTTTGATGGTTGCATACAAAAGATTGTGCGACTAAAGCCAACATGTCCCCAGGGAGAAAGAAGCGTTATCACAAATCCATGATCCATGAAATGCAGAGACTTGTTCTTATATTTGAGCGTAGGCCGACGGTGCCAGTGTTATATAAAATATAGGGAACGTACAAGAAAACTGACTGGTTTTATTTGATTATAAAACAACTTTACTTTGATAAAAGAAAGGCAGAGGATCCCTTTGTGCTTTTTTGCTGTTAAAGATAAAAAAAGGTCTTTTAGAATTAGAGTTAGGGTTAATACTGTTTGAAGTGTTTGGCAAACAACAGTGGAGAACGCGCATGGTTACCGGAAAATCTTTATTGTACTACAGGCATTTGGTGTATGTGCCTGGCTGAGGAGCCAGTGATGCAAAGCTGTGACCGAACGCCTTCAAGTCAGAATCCAGACGCAGTGATACTGTAGCGCTGTGGATATTTGGTCGGTCTGGTGTGACTGGTGAAAGAGTACAGTTTGTGACTGTACTGGGGGACAGATGAAAAACTGTCGGCCTTTGTCAGTCTCACACGTATGTTCGTGGAGAACCTGTAAATGACCTGATTCTCGGTCGAGTTCTTATGCGTAGTAGAGCAGCTAATGCTGTAATCTTAGGCAGCATGGTGGTAGAGTGGTTAGTACGCGACCATCAGACATCATTAACAAGATTTCTGGTTCTCTGGTTACCTGAGGTCTTTTTATGCAGAGTACATGTTCTCCTTGAATCTGCGCAGGTTTCGTTTTTAGTGCTTCAGCTTCCTCCACCAGTCCAAAGACATGCATGTTAGGTTAACAATTTTAAATTGGCTGTAGATATAAAGTAAATAAAGTGTTTATATAAACAGAATAAAGCACTGTATGAATGTATGGTTAAAATGCGACTTGTTGTCTAAAGCAAATATTTAATGAGACTAGAAAAAATCTATATAAAAGCGGGTACATTATTATTATTATTGTTACATAATTGCCACAATTTGAGGCTCATATAATATGCAAAAAGTGACACGCTGCACGGTTAAATTCTTCTTTTATTATTTAAAACAAATGTTTATTTGTAGAGTCACTGTGTTTGGGCTGCTGATGCAACCCAGTATCATAGAAAACGTACACTCAACAAAAATATAAACGCAACACCTTTGTTACTGCTCCCATTCCCCATGGGATGGACGTAGAGACCTAAAATTCATTCCAGATACACAATATAACCATCCCTCCCAAACAGTGGTCACAAATCAGTCCAAATGTGTGGTAGTGGGCACATCTGCTTTATTGAGATAATCCATCCCACCTCACAGGTGTGCCACATCAGGATGCTGATCTGACATCATGAGTAGTGCACAGGTGTACCTCAGACTGCCCACAACAAAAGGCCACCCTGGAATGTGCAGTTTTTTGTGCTATTGGGGGTCTGGGGACCCAGAACCGGTCAGTATCTGGTGTGACCACCATTTGCCTCATACAGTGCAACACATCGTCGCATGGAGTCTATCAGATTGTCAATTGTGGCCTGTGGAATGTTGGTCCACTCCACTTCAATGGCTGTGCGAGGTTGTTGGATATTCGTGGGAACTGGTACACGCTGTCGTATACGCCGGTCAAGCACATCCCGAACATGCTCAATGGGTGACATGTCAATGGGTGAGTATGCTGGCCATGCAAGAACTGGGACATTCTCAGCTGCCATCTGCCCTGAACAATGTGAACCATGATTCATCCGTGAAGCGCACACCTCTCCAACGTGCCAGACGCCATCGAATGTGAGCATTTGCTCACACAAGTCTGTTACGGCGACGAGCTGGAGTCAGGTCAAGACCCCGATGAGGACGACGGGCATGCAGTTGAGCGTCCCTGAGATGGTTTCTGACAGTTTGTGCAGAAATTGTTTGGTTGTGCAAACCAATTGTTCCAGCAGCTGTCTGGGTGGCTGGTCTCAGACGATCTTGGAGGTGAACCTGCTGGATGTGGAGGTCCTGGGCTGGTGTGGTTACACGAGGTCTGCGGTTGTGAGGCCGGTTGGATGTGCTGCCATATTCTCTGAAACGCCTGTGGAGACGGCTTATGGTTGAGAAATGAACATTCAATGCACGGGCGACAGATCTGGTTGACATTCCTGCTGTCAGCATGCCAATTGCACGCTCCCTCATTGCTTGTGGCATCTGTGGCATTTTGCTGTGAGACAAAACTGCACATTCCAGGGTGGCCTTTTGTTGTGGGCAGTCTGAGGTACACCTGTGCACTACTCATGATGTCAGATCAGCATCCTGATGTGGCACACCTGTGAGGTGGGATGGATTATCTCAATATAGCAGATGTGCCCACTACCACACATTTGGACTGATTTGTGACCACTGTTTGGGAGGGATGGTTATATTGTGTATCTGGAATGAATTTTAGGTCTCTACGTCCATCCCATGGGGAATGGGAGCAGTAACAAAGGTGTTGCGTTTATATTTTTGTTGAGTGTATAATAGACACACTTGTCCACCGTGTCCATTTTACTCTTTGTCTTTCTAAAGCGTGAAACGTACACACATGCTGAAGTTGCAGTAAATTGCAGTAACGGCAGAGTGGGATATTTTATTTCAGTGTTTAAAGAGACACAGTGACTCTAAAAATGAACAATTTTTTAAATAGTAAAAAGAAGAATTTAACCATGCAGTGTGCAGTGTGTCACTATGCTTATATTCTTTGCTGTGTATTCAGGTTGACTCATATATTACTTCCTTGAATCATAAATGACTTTTTTGGAAGATAGTCTTGGGCACATGTTAGCTAACACTAGTGCTAACTAGCTAACTTGGTTAGCGCAATGGGTTTTGGCTAATTTTGGCTAGTGAGCAAATTTTTTATAAGAAAAACATCCTTCCTTCTTCCTTGGAGTTTAGTTAAATGCTGAACATGTAAATGACAACCATCTGCATAACTTATGCTAAACTCGGCTGACTTTAGGCCGCACACAAGCTATACACTAGTCACAAAGGCTAAAAGCAACCACATAGAGATGGTTGAGAGTATCGATTCAGGGACGAGCAAACTGCTGGTTTTAAACACCCTGTAAACTTGTTGATTTCTTCTCATTTTAACACAAGACTCTATAGTAGTTTTTTGAGCTAGGTTCAAGTGGGAAGTCTTATTTATTTATTTATTCATTTATTTATGGCACTTTTGTGTTGGCTTCATTTCTCGTCATACCGTTTGTCACAACAAGAAATGTTTTTTGTGAGTTGTTGCATAATGAATATTAGAGATGGACCGATCCGATATTACGTATCGGTATCGGTCCGATACTGACCTAAATTACTGGATCGGATATCGGAGAAAAATAAAAAATGTAATCCGATCCATTAAATATCACGAAAGCACCTCGCAAAACTTGCAACGCGCCGTAACTCGCCTCAGAACGTTAGCAGTATGCATCACGTGATAGAGCGGCTGCCGCATGCGGGACCTGTCGTGGTCTGGATAGCATTTGGAGCTTCGCTAGCAACCCGGCATTTCATCTCCGACAAAGTTATCCCCGAGAGAAGTAAAGCAAGTGTGTAAGTCCATCTCTGAATGTTTGTAAAGCATTCCTGCGTTAAGCTTACCAAACGATATATGGAGCGACTGCCTCTCCTGCTGCTACTTCAATCATGAAACTGCTTAACGATCAGCTGATCGGCTTTTCTGTCGGGAGTCTGTGTCTCTGGTTTGTTTTTGGCCCACTTTGCACCAGAAAGAGGAAACCAGCGGCTAAACAACAGCAGCACGTTTAAGCTTGATAAGCTGTTGTTAGAATTTATTTAATATTAATTTCTACTCCAGGATCTTTTTCTACGTAGCTGACGGCTGGTAACTGTGCAGGGGCGGATCTAGCAAAGTTTAGCCAGGGGGGCCGATAGGGCATTAACAGGGAAAAGGGGAGCAGAAAGACATACTTTTCTTTCTTATTCTCATTTAAAATGTCTAGCTTTTAATAAATAATTATCTGACACCCAAAGTTTTAATTTGATGCAAAATGAATAGAAGTCCATTACTGTATATAGTGACTATTAAGTCTAATATATATACCCTAGTAAGCTATAGTACTTTTTCCTTTGGGAAGGTACCATCTGTGCAGTCTGCAATTTTGTTGAAGAAAGATGTTGAATCTATTTAATATTTTAATATATTGAAAAATAATTGATTTCTGTGCATTTTTTTTCACACTGCATCAAATTAAGGTTGATTACGTCGATTAAGCATCATGAGGTGGAGCGTGAGGGGTGGTTCCCTATTTTTTATTTATTTATTTTTGTTGTTGCTGGGAGTTGGAACCCTATTAGTTAGGTTGCTTAATATTTATGCTAAGTACTCTTTAAAATACCAGAATAGGGAGGATGGTGTAGGTTTAAGTTTATTAGATTGATCAGTGTTGCTGAACTATGAAATTTTTTTTTGCATACAGGTATAACAGAATAGCTTTAGTGTAGTTGTTGTTTTAAACTTGAGTATGAACTTATACAAAATGCAGCAAGATATTTTAAAAAAAAACTGTTTTGTTGAAACACACTATATCGGATTCATATCGGTATCGGCAGATATCCAAATTTATGATATCGGTATCGGTATCGGACATAAAAAAGTGGTATCGTGCCATCTCTAATGAATATATTACACTTGGCCACACAGCCAAGCGCTGCTCCTGGGGGTGTGATACTATCACTAAAGTCCCATACACAACATAGCTCAACAAGCCCCCTGCCCCTACTTACACTCGCTGCACTATGGTTTTATTGGATAATTGTTTTAGATTTTTTGACCTAAAGACCATTACACTTTCAATCAAATTAATGTAAAGTGTCTAAACAATTACATTATATTATAAAAATGCAACCTCATAGTGCACAACATATAGGAACATTTGCTTCTAACATAGCAACATAACAACAGCCTATAATCCACACCTGCTAAGAGCACAATGACCAATGCGCCAATCATGCTCATCTAGTTCAAATTCAGCATGTGATCACAGCATGTCCATGGCATATGTGTGGGCTTGATATTATAGTAGCCTCTTTATGTATTTTTTCATAATAAGAAAAAGATGATATTCACCATTAAAACAGTTGAGTTAGTAAATGTCTCTAACTACTGATTCAACATTTACCTGACACTGCCTCTAAAGGAAATGTAGGATTCTGCCCACTGAGGTTTAAAGCAACCAATGAGATTATTTCCACCTCCTGAGCAGCTCCAACTCTGAGACATGTTTGGATAAATAAAACATTTAATCTGCTATGCGGATGTGTGTGTGTGTGTCACACGGCACACACACACACCTCTGAACAGTGTTGGGTGTTGTCTGCAGCTGCCAGGATCAGCACAGCACTAATCCTTGGATTGCTCCCATTCTCATGTGAGTGGGACCACACTCTTTTGCGTGACTTTTATAAGCTGCAGACAAGGTGGAGAGGTGTAGGCAAAGGCAAAATGAAAAGCACCAGTCAGCTGTCTGCTGCAGGTGTGTCAGGTAGTAAACCTTTCCTGAAGCCAGAGTAATGAAACGAGTCCTTCTGGGTGCATAAACTCTCAGCATTCAGGTCTCGCTCACGCCGCTAACCACCACGGAGAGTCAGAACTCCACTTTACAAGCAGATGTTCCATTAGAGCCAAATGAGGAAATTACAGATCTAATGAGTAAAAATGTGAAGTGACATTTAAACATGATAAACAATGTTTTTAATAAGTATAACAGCATACAGCGTGAGAAAGAGGAGACGGAAATAGAAGTAGAGGGCTGTCCGTTCACACAGATAATTTAATCAGCACTTTTATTAATACACCTGTTTTCCACGCGGCGCTTATTAATTCCAAGTCTTCATAAACGTAAGCCCTGAGACATTTGATGAGTGTCTTATTAAAACATCCTTGAAAAGATGGGGTGGAAAAAACGCATTATGGAAAGATGTGTGATAAGCAAATTAATGCAAAGTTCACTTCTATGCCTCTTCCGCAGTTTTGGTGTTCTCCTGACACTGATCCTTTCTGGAGTGCGTCTGGCTGAACAGATGGGTCTATAAATGGAGATCACTCTGCGAGACATCTCTTCATTTACGTGACAGCCATGCTTATTTGCTGTGCCAGCGTAGGAGGGATATATATAATATGCAGGACGGACAGAGTGGCAGCGGGTCATGACTACAGATAAAATCTGGCCAATCAAGCTAAAGCAAGTGATTCTCTTCCTGCAGACTAATGGACCAATCAACATCCAGGCCATATGGAAAGTCTTCGACGTCGTCTCACTTTTAACTCTCCAACGTGTCGCGCTAGGCCCCTCACCTACAAGCTCAGACACTCACAGATGCCACTTAAAGCTCTCTAAACATACCTAGCAGATGATTTCAATTCTGCTCCAGGCATGAAATGAATCACAGAACATCCTGCAATAGTAATTTCTCACTCTCACTGATTCATGTTTCACGCTTGCTCTTCGATGCGTGTGTCAATACTTTGGCAAAAGTAGAAAGCGGAATTAAAGAGCGTCTGAAGTGTACATCTGAGCTCGGTTTGCAACCTGTTATAAAAAAAGAAATGTGAGAGGAAGCAGCAGCTGACATTTGAGCCAATTTCCCAACAGCATTTGATTTCTCAAAGTAAATTGGCCTGACTTTGAAACCGCTGGTGCATTAGTGTGTCAAGCTGCTCGGATGTGGCCACTTTGAGATTTGATAAGTATTTCCTTTATGACAAGGGTGAGTGTAATTTGGACATGTTAAACACAAATTACTGCGCCATGAGACACACAACTCAAAGAATAATGGCTGTTTTTATTCGGACTCTTCACCGAACGTGGACAGAAGAGGTGTCTTTCAAGCCCGGTGATGCCCACGTCTCCCACATTTGGTTCTCATACAGTACGCATTTAAAAACAAGTAAACATTCTGTTTTGACAGCTTTCATCGTATTATTTGTCCCCAAATGTGTCGCGGATAAATACAACAAAATAAAACCAGTACTGGTACAAAAAAAAAAAAGAAGATTTATTCATAACACACGGGAAAAGACCCAGGGAAACCGAGTTAACGATAAAAATAATTTAAAAAATATAATAAAAACCAGTAAAAACCCTGAAAACCATAAATTTCACACCCGAGCCTCAACTCTCAATCAAACCACTTACGGACCGGCCCGGGGGTTGGGGACTGCTGTTCTAAATGAAGAATATATGTATATAGTCTATATAATTTTAATGCAAATTTCTGGTGTGATTTTGAATCCCACCCTCAAAACATTGATTTTTTCACTGACTGTTGTTGTTACGTCATTTTGTTTTGGACAAATTACACATTTATACAATGTAAAGACACATTTCTGACTTTTTCCCCACAATTGTGACGCTTAAATGTTTCAGATCAAACTAATTTTACTATTAGACAAAATTAAATACAATAAAATGAATGTGGTTAGGTTAACTGGTGATTCTAAATTGACTGTAGGTGTGCAGACTGATGGCCTGCTCCCCCACAACTCTGATTTCTGTTGAACTGGATATGCTGGAGAAAATCGATGGAGGCTTATGTCACATTTGGACAAAAACCTCTTGATAATTCCCAAAACTTTTAGGAAAAGGTGGAAGGTTTTTGGAAGGTTTCAGTTCTGTAAAACTACTTAACAGTAACAGTCAAACATGGTGGTAGCGTGGGAGTCTGGGATTGCTCAGGTGCTTCAGGTGTAATTTATAGAACCACGATCTCTACCCGAAAGCCTGAAGGAGAACGTCTGGAAATCAGTTTGTGTCCTGACGTTTAAAGGATTTTGCAGTGGCCTAGTCAAAGTCCAGATTTAAATCTGTTTGCAATGTTCATTGATGATGCTTGAAAAAAAAAATAGAAAGAAAGAAAGGCCACCCGAGTGATGTGAAACACTTCCTAGTTATTGCACTAGGGCTGGGCGATATGACCCAAAATTTATATCTCGATATTTTTTAGCTGGATGGCGATATAAGATATATATCTCGATTTTTTTTTTAAAGCCATAAAGTAAGAACAAAAAGAGAGTTCTTAGTCAAAGCTGTGTCCCAGATGTCACACAGGCACTTTTATTAATATAGAGCAGAGATGTACATGAAAAAAACTACTCAAAAGTAAATTATGAGCATTTATTAAATAGTAATGCTCCATAAATAAAAGAAAACTATGTTGTTTTTGTGCAAAACAAAAAGCTCACAATTGCGCAGTCAAAATGTAAACTAAAAGACGCTGAGCTTAATAACAAAGACAGATTTCACAGCTGCTCTCTTTCCAAGTTCGTGACTGACAGCCTGGAGTTTGAAATCCGCTTCATAACCGTGTCTCTTAACAGGTGCCATTTATGGTCCTTATACACACACAATACGGTAATATTACGTTGAAGCACAGTACGTATCACTCCGCGAGGCTCCTCGGTAGCTGTAATGCTCCGACAATCCATCAAGCTGGTGCAGCTCCGTAGCTTACCAAAGTCGAACTAAAACATTTTGACAGATTGCTGAGCGCCGTGTACCACATAAAATCGGTTCACGGTCATCAAGCACAACCAGAATTCATACATAAGGCGCGCTGTCAACTTTTGAGAGAATGAAAGGATTTCAGGCCGTGCATGGTGTTACCGTGGTTAGCTCGTTAACACGTTGACGCCGTCCAGCCCCACGCACGGGGCGATGCGCAGTAACTCGTTAACGGAGATTTGCCGTGTCCATCTTGTCGCTGCCTGCAGGTGAAGCAATGGGGGAGAAGGGGGAGTTGTGTTCAGTGAAGGAGAGGCGAGCCCAAGTAACGTTGCGTAAAGACAAAAGCAGACAAAAGAGAGGCAAACTTGTGGCTCCACAACTATAATTATAACGTAACATAGACTATATCGATATAAAAGATATTGTCACATCTTATATCTCGTATAAAAATATATCAATATTTTTTAAAAAACTCGATATATCGCCCAGCTCTATATTGCACTTCCTGCTGCCAAGGATGACACAACCAGTTATTATGTTTTAGGGGCAACCATTTTTTCCACATAGGACCAGTTAGGTTTAGATAACTAGTTACCCTTAATAAATGAAATCCAAAGATCCAAAACTCAATTTTTCATTTACTTGGGTTATTACTGTCTAATATTAAAATTTTTTGATGACCTGTACCTCCTGCCATCAGTCATTAGGTACAGGAGCATCCACTCCCGCACTAGCAGATCCAGGCACAGTCTGTACCCACAAGCCATCAGGCTGCTGAACTGCTGAAATATTAGACAGTTTATTTTTCACAATCACTGCACACACAGTACATCTATATATCATCACCTCTACACTAAAGATGCTACAGTATTTTTAGTAATCTGCATTTATTTACTCTGCTTATATAAAACACCCAGCACGCCCCTGCGGGCGGTTTATCCTTCAAGCTCGGGTCCTCTACCAGAGGCCTGGGAGCTTGAGGGTCCTGCGCAGTATCTTAGCTGTTCCCAGGACTGCGCTCTTCTGGACAGAGATCTCCGATGTTGTTCCCGGGATCTGCTGGAGCCACTCACCTAGCTTGTGCACTCGCCTAGTGCTCCGATTACCACGGGGACCACCGTTACCTTCACCCTCCACATCCTCTCGAGCTCTTCTCTGAGCCCTTGGTATTTCTCCAGCTTCTCGTGTTCCTTCTCAGCCACCAGGCCCAGGCTCTTCCAGCAGCCACAGGCCCAGGATCCTGCAGCAGCCACCAGGCCCAGGATCCTGCAGCAGCCACCAGGCCCAGGCTCTTCCAGCAGCCACCAGGCCCAGGATCCTCCAGCAGCCACAGGCCCAGGCTCTTCCAGCAGCCACCAGGCCCAGGATCCTCCAGCAGCCACCAGGCCCAGGATCCTGCAGCAGCCACCAGGCCCAGGCTCTTCCAGCAGCCACCAGGCCCAGGCTCTTCCAGCAGCCACCAGGCCCAGGATCCTGCAGCAGCCACCAGGCCCAGGCTCTTCCAGCAGCCACCAGGCCCAGGATCCTGCAGCAGCCACCAGGCCCAGGCTCTTCCAGCAGTCACTAGGCCCAGGATCCTCCAGCAGCCACTGGGCCCAGGCTCCTCTAGCAAGGCACCAACAAGTAAATCAACAGTGACTTCAACGGGCCATCACAAGGAAATACCAATCTCATCATTTTCAAAATGCCACCTAAAAAAGCAAACCCAGGAGTTGAAGAGGAGTTGGAGGAGATTAGGAAATCGCTTAATTTCATGTCTGATGAACTGAGCAAAGTGGCTAAACAACAAGGTATGCTACATGACCTAATGGATGAAATAAAACAACTAAAAAACCTCATAAAGGACAAGGACAAGAAAATAGACGACTTGGAACGGCGAATCGAGGACCTTGAACAATACACAAGAATGGATGATTTAGTCATAAGTGGTCTGGAGACGCAACACCGAACCTACGCCAGAGTAACAGCTGGCGGAGGTAATGACGGTGAAGATGCCCCGGTAGAGGAGCTGCAAATGCTTGAACAGCAAGTGATAAAATTCCTTCAAACGAAGAACGTAAGTATTCAGCGCCATCATATTGCAGCATGCCACACGCTCCCCAGAAAAGACAGTAAAACAAAGCCAGCAATCATTCTTCGGTTTGTGAGTCGCAAAACAACGATTGAGTTACTGAAACAGGGTAAGAAGCTAAAAGGGACTGGTGTGTATTTAAATGAACATTTAACGAAAAAGACTGCTGAAATTGCAAGACAGGCACGCAGCCTGAGAAAACAAAATAAGATACAAGCGACATGGACGAGGAACTGCAAAGTAATGATAAGACTAAATGGCAATCCCGAAGAAGCGAAAGTTGTGATGATAAGAGAACTCAAAGACTTAGAGCAATATAAATAATCAGGAATCTGCTATGGAATCTATTGGAAAAGTGACGATTGGATAATGAACAATGGGTATGGAAAGTGTTTCTGGCCTTATGGCTCAAAAACAATGGAAAAAACAACAACAAAAACAAAAAACACATAAATGACAAGTTTGGACACAGATTATAGGTTTCCATTCGGAGATATTGAAGAGGAAGACTTTGATTATGAAAAGGACTGTCAAGGTGGTTATTTTGCCACACACGCTGAGAAAACGAACTTCAAAACGTTTAACTATGCAGAGCACAACATGCATGACCCTGAAAGTAACATTGACCCAGATACCCACTTCTACAATAACACCAATAATACTTGTGAGTACTATACAGATGACCAATTCAATGTGAATATTAAAATGGCAAATGCATTGTCGGTCATACATTTCAATAGTAGAAGCCTGTATAAAATTTTTTCTAAAATTACAGAATGTTTAAGTAAGTTAAAAAAGTTTAATATAATTGCAATATCAGAAACATGGCTCGGTAATGAGAAAGTTAGTGAAATGGGACTGGAAGGATACGAATTATTTACAATGAACAGGGTGAATAAAAAAGGAGGCGGTGTTGCTTTATATGTAGATAAAGTTTTGAAATGTAGTCTGATTGAATGTATGTCAAGCACCATAGATAACATATTGGAATGTGTCACTATGGAAATTCATGTTGAAAAAGCTAACAATATAATTATAAGTTGCATCTATAGGACACCAGGTTCATGCCTTGAGATATTCAATGAAAAACTTGCTGCTATGTTTAGCAACCTAAATGATAAAAAAGTGCAAATAATTTGTGGTGATTTTAATATAAATTTGCTAAACCCAAATGGACATCAGAAAACAACAGATTTCATAAATACAATGTATAGTAACTCCCTTTTCCCTGTAATTATAAAACCAAGTAGAATAACAATTGATACAGCTACCTTGATAGATAATATATTCACAAATAAAATTGACCATGAAATAGTAGGTGGACTTCTTATAACTGATATAAGCGATCATCTTCCTGTTTTTGCAATTTTTCAAAATTATTTTGGGATTAAAACTACACAAAAGAATCAAATATTTGATATGATACGACATAGAACAACAAGAGCCATTGCTGCCCTCCAGGTGGACTTAAAGGAACACAATTGGAATGAGGTTTTTGCAAATGAAGATTCAAATAGTGCGTATGATGCATTCTTATCAACTGTAATTTCACTATATGAAAAACATTGTCCTTTAATGAAAATCACTAGAAAGCATCACAGATCAAATAAGCCATGGATCACAAAGGGGATAGAAGATGCATGTAAAAAGAAAAATAATCTATATAAGAGATTCATAAAACAGAGGACAAAAGATGCTGAAATAAAGTACAAGTTATATAAAAATAGATTAGTAAATACTATAAGAACAAGTAAGAAAGAATATTACCACAAATTATTGGAGCAAAGTAGAAGTAACACACAAGAAACATGGAGGATATTAAATAGTATAATCAAAAAGGGCTCAAAAAATAAGAATTATCCAGATTATTTTAAAAAAGATAAAGATATTGTGCTTGATAAAACTAAAGACATTGCAAATGAATTTAATGATTTCTTTGTAAATGTTGGCTTTAAATTTAGCAAAAGAAATTCCAGAGTCAAGAAATAATAACGACCTAAATAAACATATTACTCAGAATGTGTCCTCCATGTTTATTGGTGCTGTAACTCATAGAGAAATAATTAACATTGTGAAGACATTTAAAAATAAAAAGTCCACTGACTGTTTTGGTATTGACATGATATTAGTTAAAAGTATTATAGAATATATAGTGCAACCTTTCGCATACATTTGTAATCTGTCCTTTCAAACTGGTGTGTTTCCCTCACAAATGAAAATAGCAAAAGTTATTCCAATCCATAAAAACGGAGAGAGATGTCAGTTTACCAATTATAGGCCAATATCACTACTCTCACAGTTCTCAAAAATCTTAGAGAAGTTATTTGTTAATAGACTTGATAAATATATTGAGAAGCATAATCTCCTAAGTGATAACCGATATGGCTTTAGAGTGAAAAGGTCAACTTCAATGGCAGTGATGGAACTTGTTGAAGGGATATCTAATGCTATAGATAATAAGGAATATACTGTTGGTGTTTTTATAGACTTAAAAAAGGCGTTTGATACAATTGATCATTCTGTATTAATGAATAAACTAGAGAGATATGGCATAAGAGGGTTAGCATACAAGTGGATGAAAAGTTACCTGGATGAAAGATATCAATATGTCGAATTCAATAATGTAAAATCTAAGCAGTTGAAGGTAACTTGTGGTGTTCCTCAGGGCTCTGTGCTGGGCCCTAAATTATTTATATTATATATAAATGACATATGTAGTGTTTCCAAACTGTTAAAATGTGTATTGTTTGCTGATGATACCACTCTGTACTGCTCAGGTAAAAACTTAGAACAGCTTCTGACTACAGCGGAAAAGGAGTTAAATATATTAAAAAACTGGTTTGATGTAAATAAGTTATCATTAAATATAAAGAAAACAAAATTGATTATTTTTGGCACTAGACAAATGAAAAAAGTATCTAAAATAAGGGTTAATGGAATTGAAATTGAAAGAGTGTACGAAAATAAATTTCTTGGAGTGATAATTGATGATAAGCTGAGTTGGAAGTCTCATATAAACCACGTGAAAACAAAAATGTCAAAAACCATTGCTATTCTCTATAAAACAAAGCATGTCCTGAACAAATATATCATTATACACACTTTATTGTACTCTGTTGCTTCCATATATGACTTACTGTCTGGAGATATATGGAACGCCAGGACTGCCATAATGAATTAATTAAATACACCATTAAATAATTAATTAAATGTGGCAATAATTAATTAAAATTGGAATTAATTAATTAAATAAATAGTTATGACACATGTAATTAATTAATTATTGACACATTTAATTAATTATTTATGTATTTCACATTTTAATTAATTATTGACACATTTAATTAATTATTTAATGATATAGTTATTTATTTCATTTTGGCAGTCCTGACGCCTGGCTCTCATCATGAAATAATTTTATCTGTCAGCCTCACCCATCAAACTCAGGAGGCGGGGTTAACGCTGCCCATGCAGCTTCTCTAACATTTGATTGGTTGCCGTGCAAAGTAAGTCAAAACAGGTCGATCCTAGATAATCGATTGCTTGTGTAGACTTGGGGCAGCCAGGTATCCCAGAATACAGATCAAATCACAGGCAGCAATGGTGATGGTGTAGTTTTAAAATACCCCGTTTTTCTGTCACCAGCTACACTTTTAACAGTGTTTTAGCCGCGAATGTCGCGACGTATGTCTGGTCAGGTTGTCAACATAGAACATGTTTGCAAAAGTGCTCAGATGTTTTCAGAGATTTCACTAGCTCTGCTAACAGTTAGCATGCAGAGTGCACCGAGGGGGTTACGTTAACCGGTTTGTTTACATATTCCACTCTCCGTGTTCCACATGTTGCATTCGCAGATTCTCATTTTCACCGAACGATCGTCTCTTTCCGCCTGGTCTTGTGTCTCTGTGCTTCTGTAACATAAAGAACGAGCTGACATTTTTCTCACGAAACCAGCGATCAGCTCAACAGACCCTCAGTTTACCTGCACGCATCCTCCTCCTCATCTGTCAGCTGTTTAACACCTGCTGCTAATTCGAGAAACACGCCTACGTTACCTGGTGATAGTCACAGTTTAACTGGGCAGCCGGTGCTCGATATAAAGCAATGTCAGCGCATTTTTCTGCACAAGATAAGTAAATATAGTGTTTTCCCCGAGCGCAGAGCTGCTGGAGCTTGTTTCCTTACAGAGCACTTTATAGGCGAACAGCTTCATCGGCGGCTGATGTCCAATCACCGGCACACAATGGCGTGTCCAGCGGGGTGGCCTGGGGGGGCACAGGCCACCCCCCCCAACCAGACTGGCCACCCCAGGTGCCACCCCAAAGGCAAAACAATACAATTCAATCAAATATCAAATGTCCGATTATGTTTTCACGGTGAAGCTCAGATATCCGAGTGTAAGTGAATGCAGCATCAGCTTCTGCGCATCACGTTAGCAAAGGTAGGAGAGCCAAGCACGAAAGACGTCACTGCAGGAAACAATTTTTCGGTGAAAGAAAATGAGGACAGAATAAATGTCCCGGTAAGTAATATTAAGTTTGTTGAGTTTAGTAAACTTCGGTGAAATTAGAATACCAAGGAAAAAATAACACTTAAAGAATTATTGCAGCCGTGGAATATTTCAGACAGTATGCTACTGAGGGGAGCTAACATAAGAGTTATGAGTTATATCATCTAAGTCGTAACATTGCTGTATGGAGCTGCAGATTTGGTTGCATAGCTGGACTGGCCATCGGGCATACCGGGCATATGCCCGGTGACTTATTTTTTATTTTTTATTTTGTAAGGGCATGAACAATGAGAGGTGGTGGATTGGCCAGATGCAGGTCGATGTGTAAAAATAACTCAGTTGTTTGGTGGTGGCTATGGCGGGGCTTCCACAGAGGCAACAGGTGGATGAGGGAAGGGGAGGCAGGAGGAGAGCCCCGAGGCAGCCGCCAGTCCGAGTGTCAGGTGAACTGAACTTCATGTAAGAAGTTATGACCTGCAGTCTATCTGGGTCAGATATAAACTAAGTTTAGGTGCAGTTTATTTTTGTTGTGCTGACTTTTTACTGTCAGTTGCAATAACTCATACTGCCCGAGCTAGCATGAAGGAGTTTCTGTACAGCTGTTCAGTTGCTATGATGTTACTGATAGTGAACTTTATTTTATTCATAAGGTTAGTTAGTAGAGTTGCCAACGGCTCCTTAAAAATGGAATGGTCCCTCATTCAGAGAAAATATTATGCGTTTGGTATTGAGCTGAGAAGAGACGCAGTTTGTCCCAAACTTTAGCTAGAATGGAAAAAGACAAAGCTGGATTTATTCTGTGTGTTTACGCTGCACAGCTGCCTCTTCTTCTCTCATTCTCTCCCCCTCCCTCTTCTGTTGCCACTTCAATCATGAAACTGATCAATGATCAGCTGATCGGCTTTTCTCTCTTGTTTGTTTATCGCCCACTTTGGGCCAGAAAGAGGAAACCAGCGGATGTCGCGCTAAACAACAGCAGCACGTTTAAGCTTGATCAGCTGTTGTTAGAATTTATTTAATATTAATTTCAAGTATCAGCTGATGTTTGCTGGAGCCACAGCTGTAAAGCTGCTGGTCATGATGTCGGTTTGGATATGTGGTGAGAGGGAAACATGAAGATGAAACCAGGAGATGTCCTTACTGAATCATCAGAGCTGAACAGGTGATGGAGAAACAGGTTTACCTTTTAGGTGACAGGAATGAGTTGAAGGGAAGTTATGAACTGTTTCTGAGAGACAAATAACACCAGGATCCTTTTTTACGTAGCTGACAGCTGGTAACTGTGCAGGGGTGGGTCTAGCAAAGTTATGCCAGGGGGCCAGGTAGGGAATTAACAGGGAAAGGTGGAGCACAAAGAAATTACTTTTCTTTCTTATTCTCATTTAAAATATCTCGCTTTTATTAAATAATTATCTAAATCTTACAACCAAAGTTTTTATCTGACGTAAAATGTATAGAAATCATACATATACCAAAAAGACTGTACATCACTGTCACAACAGGGTTTGTTTTCATTCAAAGGCTTTATGGCTTTACTACCTGGTGGGTCGGTCTGTAGTCAAAATGCCTGATTTTCTGTCCCAGTCCAGCCCTGCAGGTTAATACTGGCAGTGTCACCATGCCAGCTGAATGTATTTCATCATCAGCCAGTGTTGTTCTTGATCAATATTACCAAAGTTTACCATAAGGCAGCAGAGAAAGTATTTACTTGCTTTCAGGTTTTATTCAAATGTTAGTCTTTTCATTTGTTTCCCCACTTTTTTCCTGTTTCAAAATCAAACACCAGTTTGTGAGAAGATTATCTTCTTTTTTTAATAAGCAGATAAAGTTTTGCATTGGCATTGGCTAATTTGTCAATTGTTTGTTACAAATGTTCGTATTTTAATATTCAAAAATGTTTTTGCCCAAAACATATGTGCACTACATGTCAGTAAAAATACTATGCAAATATTGCTGTCCTTGAATGCTGAGTAAGCACTGACAAAGCACTGATTGTATCTCTTGTACTTTATCAACGCAGTATCTAAAAACTTTGCACCGTAGTGGTTAAAATCTCATTCTAATAAGAGTTAAAAGCGCATTCGGTTATTAGGTTTATAGGGTTATTGAATTATGGTTAATGGTTGGTAGAATTTTTTTTTAAACATTATCTGCCAATTACATCTGCCACCCTTCTCCAAATCTGTGCCCCTACCTGGCCCCCCCAACAAAAATTTTCTAGACACGCCACTGCCGGCACACAGCTTTGAAACCTCAGCTGAGTTTTAGCTCTCAGTGGTTAAACGCTGGACTTCATTCACTCAGGTTCTGTCTGTCGGGTCACGTTTACTTCGCTGTTTTATTTACAACTGAGCAAATCGGTTTGGCTGAGGTTAAAGTTACGTTTCATAACTGCATAGTTTCACAGACGTTTAATGGTTCACTGGCACATGTGTTAGACTGAACTATCATCTAAATATCATCTGTTTTTTAATAGTTATTCAACTGTATTCTAAGCACCAGCTGTCTGTTAGAATGTGATTTTTTTTCTCTCTGTTGGCAGAGGTATAAAAATGCGCAGGAAAATCTGACGTGCATGGCGAACTTCACCGACGATATTTAGGGAGGAATAAACACACATCAAACATAAATGAACCATTTGCCTGTCTCCATAATTGAGAGCATTTTCTCTTCTTATGTCAACACTCTCTCTCTCTCTTTTTTTTTTTTTTTTTTTTTTTTTTTTTTTTGCTTTTTCGGTCATGTTATGTTTACCTGTCAAAGGCTTGTTACAAACTATGAAACACATGGTGCAGACTTCTGGATGTTAGAAGAAAACTAATACTGCTCATGAATGAGACTAAAGGCAGGAAGGTGTCCTTTAAAACTAAACATGTTAATAGGACCTCCCTGTTTATATCATAGTTTATGATATAGCACGTGTATTTCAGTAATAGCCTGCTGAGGCCACTATACGTGCTGGCCTCATATCAAATGTGAAGGCAGACTGAGTCTATCTTTGACGTTTTTTATATCTAATCTTCCTTTTGAAACATTTAAACAGCAGCAAGTCTGCAGCTGAGGGAATACAAACTCAAATTGTCGGAACAGGTTTGCTCGTTTCTTGGATTCATTTGGTGATTTATTAAATGTATAACTGTTATTCTAATCTGCTGCTGAGTCTCTTACACTTTTCTTTATGCTGTATATTTTCACGTCTCTGGAATAGTTGGCAGTTAGATAGTCAGCTGGGAAACTTTGTGTTAACTCATGGAGCTGAGGATATCGTGGATATGCTGACCTCGCTCCGTGGTGTACAGGGCCGTTTACCCTCATGATTAATATTCACAATAAAAATATTAGCCGAACATCATGAAGTCTGTATGTGTTTCATAGTGTCGAACAACCTTCGTACAGTTAAAGCCAGCAGTTACTACTGTTAAGGTTCAAAATTGAGGAAGGAGAGTACAAACCACCCATGGTCCAGAAGGTCTTGGTCAAAGAATGATTTTAATGACTACACACGTGTGGGAAGAACACTCTGTACGCCGACAGCAAGTGATCTCCGACTTAATCAAAGCATAAACAGATATTTTATAGCATCAGGGTTTGATTTACTGACGCCCCTTCATGCGTCACAGATACATTTTATACATAGATCAGATCAACACCACAATGACTTTTAACCCAGAAGATCATCTTCTATTTTCATGGCCGGTACTTTCCGTTCTTGTCTTAAAGTGAATTGTTCCTCTTTCTTACCGAGACATGACTAATCTCTCCTCTAAATAAATCTAACTCATGTGTGTGTGTATGTTGACCTCACATGCTCTTTCTCAATTCACCTGTTGCACTTCTGACCTTTCACCAGACCAGAGGCTCACTGAGACTATATGTATGTCTTCTACTAAATAAATGTTTTAACCAAGAACCTCTACTTAAACCTTAATATGAAATGACCTGATATATAAGTGTTTTGTAAGCGTGTATTGCAATTCCTTCTATGGCTCCAAGTCACTTGCACAATAGATTGTCCGGACATCGCGCCGAACAAAGCTTCCAACCCCCAATTAATTGACCGAGCTCCAACTCTTTAATAAGCACAGATATGCATTGTGTATAAAATAGTCATAACTGCACCTGAAATACAAGGTCAACATAATAACTGTATGCATAACATCTTAAGGCCTTCTTAAAGCTATCTGTTACATTGTTAAAGCCTCGTCTTAGCCTGCTGCTCAAAATAACTTTCACTTCTGCAAACTCTCTGCAAGCCTGTTTCCTGTCCTGTTACTTTTAGCCTTTCTGAAAGACACACACTGTTCAACCCCTGAATGCAATATAAACTCCAGATTATATTATTAATGCAATGGTAATAATGATGATTATTTAACAATAGCAGTAAAATAATTTCCCTGCTCCACACTACATGACGGAAACACCAACGTTATCTCTTTTATGTGTTTATACACAGGTCACGCTGATTACTGAACAAAAACCCAAAGATCAGATGTTAATCAGATTTATTTGCTCTCTCTCCTCCTTAAACATGTTTTTAATGTTAGTTATAATTCAGAATTGGCGACTGAAACACGTAGGACACATAAGAACATCAGGAAATAAAACACCGATAAATATAACCTCAGTAAAAGAAGTCAGCGGGGGTTACTACAGCTGTGTACCGGGGCCTGCGCTTTGTCGGTGGGATTGCTTGCGAGGCGAGCGGGTCTATCCCACGCTTTGCCGTGAGACTGGGACGACATCTCCGAAATCATCGAAGCACTTTTGCAAAGAGGCTGTATCTTGACAAACCGACCAGACACATGAAGATTAAACCACTACATTCTCGGCTAAAAAAATATTAAAACGGTATTTGGTAACACACAAACAGGGTTTTTCAAAGCTCAGTTCTGTTAGCTTCCACATGCCGGTTGTTGTGTGCTAGAAACAATGGCCACCAGGCCAAAGCAATGGTTTTGACTCGATCAGCGTTAACCCCGCCCCCTGAGTTTGATGGGTGAGGCTGACAGATAAAATTATTTCATGATGAGAGCCAGGCGTCAGGACTGCCAAAATGAAATAAATAAATATATCATTAAATAATTAATTAAATGTGTCAATAATTAATTAAATGTGTCAATAATTCATTAAAATGTGAAATACATAAATAATTAATTAAATGTGTCAATAATTAATTAAAATGTGAAATACATAAATAATTAATTAAATGTGTCAATAATTAATTAAAATGTGAAATACATAAATAATTAATTAAATTTGTCAATAATTAATTAATTAATTAAATGTGTCAATAATTAATTAAAATGTGAAATACATAAATAATTAAATGTGTCAATAATTAATTAATTACATGTGTCATAACTATTTATTTAATTAATTAATTCCAATTTTAATTAATTATTGCCACATTTAATTAATTATTTAATGGTGTATTTAATTAATTCATTATGGCAGTCCTGGCGTTCCATAGAGATATGGGGTAATGCATATAAAACGAACACTCTTCCTATTTTCAAGTTACAAAAAAGAGCTATAAGAATTATAAACCAATCAAACTATATAGAACCAACTAACATTTTGTTTATTAATCTGAATACCCTGAAATTTTATGATTTAGTTGACTATAAAATGGCACAGATAATGTATAAAGCACAAAATAACTTGCTTTGCCCCAGTACTCAGAAGCTGTTCAAAGTCAGAGAGAGTCAATATGACTTAAGGGGAACAGATTTCTTTAAAAAAAACAAGATAAGGACAAATATAAAGCAGAGATGTGTTTCTATTAGAGGAGTTAACCTGTGGAATAGTTATGACAGTGATTTAAAAAGGTGTAGTTCATTTTCCTTGTTTAAAAACATGTTTAAAAATAGAGTATTAGAAAAATATATAAATCAAGAATGAAAAGAGCAAAAAGGAGAAGAAAAAAACCTCTTGATTATTTTGCTTTGATGTAGTTACTTATCTAAGGTGGAAAGTTTTTTTTCTTTGTTTTTTGTTGGTTTGTTTGTTTGTTTGGTTTTTGCTTTGTTTTATTATTTTCTTCAAGCCCTGTGTACAGGAGCTGCATACAAAAAGATATTTTGTGAAAAGGGTTGGCGTAATAAGCAAATGCTTCAGCCAATATCTTTTGGTTAGCCTTGTCTCATGCTTTCTTTCTTTATGGTAGATTTTTGTTCTGTTTTCACTGTTTTTTTTTTTTCACTGTTTTCACTGAGATTTGAATTTGAATGCTAATCAATAAAATCAAAATCAAATCAAATCAAAATCAAATCAATTCGGAACCGCTACATCGATCACTACGGCCGTCTTCTTCTGTTTGTCTACCACCACTATGTCCGGTTGGTTAGCCACCACCATTTTGTCCGTCTGTATCTGGAAGTCCCACAGGATCTTAGCTCGGTCATTCTCCACCACCCTTGGGGGCATCTCCCATTTTGACCTCGGGACTTCCAGGTTATACTCGGCACAGATGTTCCTGTACACTATGCCGGCCACTTGGTTATGGCGTTCCATGTATGCCTTGCCTGCTAGCATCTTGCACCCTGCTGTTATGTGCTGGATTGTCTCTGGGGCATCTTTACACAGCCTGCACCTGGGGTCTTGCCTGGTGTGATAGACTCCAGCTTCTATGGATCTTGTACTCAGAGCTTGTTCTTGTGCTGCCATGATTAGTGCCTCTGTGCTGTCTTTCAGTCCAGCTTTGTCCAGCCACTGGTAGGATTTCTGGATATCAGCCACCTCCTCTATCTGCCGGTGGTACATACCGTGCAGGGGCCTGTCCTTCCATGATGGTTCCTCGTCTCCCTCCTCTTTCTTGGGTTTCTGCTGCCTGAGGTATTCACTGAGCACTCGGTCAGTTGGGGCCATCTTCCCAATGTATTCTTGGATGTTCGTTGTCTCATCCTGGACTGTGGTGCTGACACTCACCAGTCCCCTCCACTTAGCGTACAGCCTCAGGGTGCTGGACTTGGGGTGAAACCCTCCATGCATGGTAAGGAGCCGAGGTGCGTACTCCGCAGAAGTCCACAACATTCTGCAGATCGCTACAGACCTGCAAACTTCGCGTGGCCTTCGCATTAGCTCAAGAACGGTGTGCAGGGAGTTTCACAGAATGGGTTTTCATAGCCGAGCAGATGAATCCAAGCCTTGCATCACTAAGCACAATGCAAAGTGTCAGGTGCAGTGTTGTAAAGTATGCTACCACTGGATTTTAGAGCAGTGGAGATGTGTTCTTTGGAGTGATGAATTGTTCCACTCAGGGGGTGACTCCTGTGTTTAAAGTGTGTAAAAGTCTATGGGAAAATGGCGGTGTTCCTGCTTGCTCTTTGACCCCAGTAAACGCTTGTCAGATGAGTTTATGGTCTGAATTGCTAGTCACGATCAACATTTATTAATTACAACATGATGTTCACGTTGCAAATTATAGTCCTCATTAGAGTAAATAAGGACAATTAAGCAGGTTATGCTTTTGGGCGGGTATGCTGAGTGATAAGCGAGCTGCTTCTCTGTAAGTGTGCAGTGTCCCTCAGTGTGTCTCAGATCTGTTCTCCACCCCTCGCTTGTCATGTCCCGATTCAAGAGACCAAGGTGACCACAGCAAAAACAGACAGCTTGAGGCTTCACAGAATGTGATCAACTCGTAGGTGAAATCATTGTGGCTACATCCATCGTTTATCAGCACTAAGAAAATTTAGTTCTGACTTTTCCTAATCAACCTGGTTCCACAGACAAGGTATCTAAGTAACTGTTAAGCTACAACCAGTATTGATGAAGATGCAGATACTGACACCAAGAGTACACTTACAGAATAAAGCAGTGTTGATTTAGGTGCCTTAAACCATTGAAGACAGAGGAGTTTCTAGCAAGATTAATGGTCTGTCTTAGCATTTCCTGTCTAGACCAATAAAGCTATTTTTTGATCAATGGCTAAGTGCAAAACTAAGACAATTTCTTGGCAGCAACATGTTTTTTTTCCCCAACTGAATTCATCACGACCTAACCTTATCTATTTAATAATAATAATAATAATGATAATAAACTATAATAGAAAGAATAAGAGCTCAGTTCTATAAAAACACACTGACACAGATAAGGTCAAAGTCTAAAACATGACATTTTACACCATCTCCAACTTAGTCCGCAGTCGCATTCTTTATGTTTTCTCCTGCATGTCATGCGACTTAACACTTGAACAGCTTAAACCTACTAATGTGAGAAAAAGGGAGTTAACTTTTAGCAAAACTGTAAGCAGATGTTCCCTTGGAAACAAGCCTTCTGTCTTTGTTTAAAGATGTCACTCGAATGGTTGCTTGCTACAGTTAACCATTAATTGCACATAAACGTTAGACATACCCACTATCAGGTCCCACTTGGTTTGTGAAATCACAAGCTCTGTTAGCTCTAAGGCGTCATTGATGAGAAACCAAGACACAAACCCAAAGTCTGTTTTTCACAGAAAAAAGTTTGTTTGTCAGAATGAGGATTTTTATCCTTTAAGACAGGGCAGAGTAGGTATTATGTTTAGATTGTTAAACCTGGACTGGAGGACACCGACTGTCACATATAATCCAATATTAATGTTGATCACGATTTTGGCTTCCCACAATTGAATTAAGCTGATCAAATGATATTGAAAAACGCATGCTCCACCAGCAGAATACATGGCAAAAGCAAATTAAGCGCTCCCTAAATCAGCAACTGACCACATTTCTGAATGTGCTAATCACAGCTGTTCCTTGAACTGTGCAGCGTGTGGTTTCCAGGATTCGTTAAAAGCCAGATATACAACAAAATTCAAATATCTGTCACAGCAGAAGGCAAACAGCTTATTTCTTTGAAGCTGATCATAAACCACTGTTTACAAATACTGTGGATCCAGCACAACTGATGTTAACGAAGAAGAAGGCAAAGACAGCTGTGCGTCTGTACTGCAAACTAAGACAACTGACTTATTTAACCACCTGAAAACCCTGAAACGATGCAGTGGTTACTAGTGTGAAACGCAGACAGCCATAAAAGCACAGCAGCACAGCAGTGCATCTATCTAACTCACAAAGTGCATTCAATTCGACCAAAGACATCTGTCCACTAAACACAGTGAGTAATGAAGACTTCAAGAAAATTGTCAATTTATTGGACAAAAGTGGGTTCTGGGTTCTGCAAAATGTCACACGAGGAAAAGAGATGGATCTCACTTGCTTCGAGCTTTATTCACATCCATCACGCACGTACAATAAATGGAGTGAAAGAGCTTATATCTTGCTTTAAGAGATGCACTTCCAGCAGATAAATTCATATTTGCCTGCAAAGATGTTTTATTTGCCCGGAATTTAGCATAAAGGCTTTAAATGTTGATTTAATTTTGTGTTCAAATTTGACAATTTTTCATTCAGATTTTTTATAAAAGAGCTGCAGTGAATTAGATAAATAAAAAGGGTCAACTTTGTTTTGCTTCAAAGATGTGTATATGGATGTAAAGGCAGGGTTATTATTTACATTTTGTCACTAAAATCAATGAATAACTATTGTAAATAATTGTGATGTTATTGATTAAAATAAATGAGAATCATTTTGGCCATAATTGTGCAGCCCTGCTGTCGCCAATTTGCTTTTTCTTTTTTCTTTTTTCTTTGGGTTGGGAGCATCAGTCCTAATCGTCTCCCTGACTTTCCGTTAACTCACCAGTTCAGTTAACTTGCTTTGTCAGGTAAACGTGACCGAGCTGGTGTTTTTTGAACAGTTATTTAAAAATAATTGTTGGCATTTTTTTAGTCTATGTGGATGACTTCAGAAATCAAAAACAATTTGAATTCAAGTAGCAATTCTCAAAGATAAGCTAAGCTATGCTAAGCTACACTAAGCTAAACTAAGCTAATCTAAGATATACATTATTTTATTCATTCCTATGTTGCAGGAGCCAAAACATACAAAATAACTTGGCTAACTATAATAACTAAAATTCACAAAAAAGTAAATCTGTCAATAAATAAAATTAAACTACTGTATAGATATTATTTGTTTTAATATAATAAAATCTAAATGATTTAAATTTGGTTTCATAATTTAATCTATTTAAAATCCCAAAATCAATGTCAACAAATCAGTATTTAACAGTTATTTTAGTTTGGTTGCAATATTCAGGCTTTCTAATCAACAAACCAATACATATTTTTATACATATTGTATATTATCTGTGTTCTGCACATACAGACACAACAGGAGCCCAGCTGGCATTTTGACTTGGCAGCAGTTTGCCGGGTGCATTTTGTTCATGGAGTGCCATCTCCCCTCACTGATTATAATACACACAAAGGACTGAATACTGCTTCCCCAGGAATCCAGCCACCAGCAGGTTCTGTATTGTTTCCCCCTCTCTGGATATCTTTTGTGGGGGGAAAAAACATATATTACAATAAAGGGAAATCTAATTTTAGCATAAAGCATTTGCATAACATTGCCTCATCTTAGGCCTTTTAAAGGCATGTAACCTTTTGGACTGTGCTCAGTAAAAAAAGAAGCTGAAATACTGACTGTCCATCACTGTGTTACAGAAGGTGGCTATAATGATTGTTAAAGAGTAAAAAATGCATATTGATTTTACATGCATGTGAAGTCCAGCATTGTCTGTTCTTTTTTTGCAACAAAGCAAAGACGCAGAAGCGACAGCATCAAACCCGCCACACCCAAAGCTCTTTAATGCCTCGGGATTTAAACACCTCCTCAAACATTTGCATGGCTTCTAAAGCCGATAGAGATAAATACTCAAGGTCTTTAAAAGATGGCGCTTAATGCAAGAGGGAGCAGCGTCGGGACGTCAGCACATCTTGCGACGCCTCGTGAGAGGACACTTGATTGAGCGCATCTGCTGCGAGTGGCCTAACAAACTTGATTTCTTCCTGCTGGTGACATATTGAAATGGCGTGTTTTGCAGGCTGCTCTCCGCGCCTGACACGGCCCACTTACACACTCATCAGCAAGACCTGCCCCACTCTGCGCTCTCAGCTGCTTTGTTCCAGCTGATGTCATCTAAACCTCGTCCCTGCAGGGTTGTCTGGGGTAGATAAGACATTCCCTCCCTCTCCACTGGTCTCCCACACAAAAAAACCACACACACACACAAAAAAAACGGGGCTGCTGCTATGAAGATGGATTGCCCAGCTGGTGACACTAGTTCCCTTTCTGCTGAAGCCACTGTGGAGCACTAACGCAATTAAAGCAATTAATCTTCAACAAAAGGGGTTCACGGCTACCTCTCGTGATTTTGCATGTTTCTGTATAGGTGCGTAACATAAAGGGGGGGTGTAAAAGGAAGCAGCATAGCAGTCGTGCTTATCACACAACTGATGTGTGATATCAGGATGCGATCGGCTTTCATCAAAGTCGCATCATTTTCACAACAAGCAGCACGATAAGAATAAATACTGTAGTCGACCTACAGGCAGAGAGGCTATAAGCGCGCAGCCGCTTAAAAAGGCAACTTCTCCGACGACTGCCACAGCAGATGCTTAACATTTTATACTGTGCGCCCTGTAACGCAGAAGTGTGTGGTTACGTGCGCGTGTGTTGCAGTCACAGATGAGAGTCTGGTGTGTGTTGTCATGCTCCACAAACAGTTACTCTACTTCCTAGTTGTCTTTAAAGTCTGCTATCGTGGCAAAAAAAATTAAAATCTAAAAAGATTCCTTTTAATGTAATACAGCTGGGACTGTCTCAATTTTAATTTCAAATCTGTGCTTCTTTTCCGTTTCATTCTGGAACAGCGGCACAGGTGGTCTCAGCCAAATATCATTTATTTAGTGCGAATAAAAGCATTAAAACACATTAGCGAGCATCAAACAGACTTTCAAACTACCAGAACAAAGACAGCGTTAAAGAAATCCATCTACTAAATGTCCATTAGTCTAATACTCACTGCTGCACTGAAGAACTAAAGTAAATCTATCTTTCTGCTGCAGCTTCGCCCACAACAAACTTCTAATTTCAATTATTCAGGAGTTGTTGTGTGATTATATTTGAATGATTCAAATCTCGAGTCATTTGTTATTTATCTCAGCAGTTGGTCACCGAGTGAGTACAGTCAGCAGTAAGTGAGAAGAGTGAAGGGCAAGTGCGTGCAGTGATGGAACTTCAGGGAAACAAAGAATCGCAAAGCATCTATTTAACTTTGAGCTCTGCCGCTTTATTCGTCGCTTCATTCGCAGCAACGTCGATTCATGTCAAACAATCCAAAGTATGATTTCCAAACAACAGGATCAAAGTGTGCTGTGAGGTTGAAGTTTGTTATGGAAGTGGCACAGGGCAAGTGAAGGGCACCAGCAGCGAAACCACTATGCAAACTCCCCGCCACTTTGTTTGACAAGCAACAACACTGCTTTGTATATATGCAAAGCCTGGCAAGACACTCTGCACACAGCCCTGCTGTCAGAGCCGGGTCATGCTAGAACGGTGACACCCAATGGGCGACCCCTGTCTCCGAGCGAGGTTACTGGGCCAGACTTCACGCTGGACTCTGACAGACGCGCACAAGACCGACAGAGTTACCACGTGTGGCACGCGTGACATTTCAGAGGTCAAACGTGGCTGGACGCTGAGATCGTTCCTCATTGCTCAAAAACCCGACAGAACTCGAATGATTTGATTTCTGGAGCCGTTCTCGTCCCGCTGAGGTGAAAAGTACCTGATTAGCACGTTGAAATTTACTCAGCAGCCGGTCTATTCGGCCGCCACTAAAAAGCTGGAGATAAAACACGGCAAACCCCATTAACCATTACTCAGCTCAGCTTCAAGCTGTTTTTATTCTTAGCCACATCTAAGGAGTGCATCAAAATCTCTCCATGGAAGTACGACCACAAAATAAGCCTCAGAGATTGAAGCGTTGTGGTGCACACTGACACTGTCCTTTTGAATTCCTAAAAAGACAAATAAATCAGTTTCTTTTGTGATTTCAGGCCTCGACAGACATACAAAACATGCGCTAATTTAACACTACGTTACAGTATGCAAGCCAAACGGTATACACATTCATCCTCATGACAGGTCTGATAAAGCACAGTATAGTGGTCACTTTAAGGTTGCCTGCATCTTTAGTTGGTCAGTGCTGTGATTGATTTGTCAACATATCTTTGATGTTTTATATATAAATGCAAGCACGAGAACTAGGTCATCAGTGATGATCTTACCTTTATCCCTAGCTCGAACCCTTTGCTACCAGAATAAGTAATTTTCGGTTTTCTTTTAAGGTGTTCTCCAAGTCTTGGCAGTCATCAGTGATGGTGGCCAAACAGTTTACAAGTGCACATATAGGAAGTGGCTATCAGTGACGAGACAATCAGAAATCATGGAATATCAACAGATTTCTGTGGCTAATCACAAAGACGGGAAAAACTATGTTATTGACACATAGTGGGCAGGTACTGTTAAAGTAATCTTACTGTTGAGTTAATTAGATTTGAAGTTTAGAGTTCTGTCTGAATCAGGTGATGCTGCGTGTTTACCTTACAAATATATAAATATAAAGTGCCCGAGGTGACTGTTGTGATTAGGCGGTGTATGAATAAAATTGAATTGAATCGAACTTTATGGTTATTGGTTAAATAGTACACAGGAAGTTGCCTTTGCCAAGTCAAACAGGCATTTAAAATGTGCTAATGCGCCAGTGATTTACATTTTCTGTTATTAAAATGTGTGCATCTCGTCATTCATGGCAACCAGCTGCACAACACACTGCTGTTGGAGGCTTTTACAGCGATATGCTTAAATGAGAACCAGATGAGAGGTGTGGAAGGGGGCGAGTGTTGTTTAGACGTGTCTGTCTTTGTGTCTCAGAGCAATAAGAGCACATGCAAAAAGCACAGCAGTTCTAGTGTCGTGGTAAAAGCAAATATTGCGCTACCTGTCGGTCTCTCGCAGTGGTTCGCTGCCCTTCCGCCAAGAGATCACACCCCAAGGAGACATCTTGGGCTTGCACTCGACGAGCGCGTCTCCTCCTACCTTCACCAGCGTCTGGCTCCTCAGTTGATTGTGAGAAAAATCTGGGGCAACAGCTGAGACAAGAGCAGCATGTTAAAGCCAGTATTTGTAAAAGCCTCACACTTTCTTCTCCTTCCTACAATTCATCTCTGATCGTTTATTTCATTTTAAATGTGGGGCTCAACAGTTTTTCACCATTACATTACAAATACATTGAATTATTGCTGCGGGTAAATCAATGACAGTGGATTAAAGATCTTTATAATGCGAATAATTAGTAATCAGAACGCTGAATAGTAATGCCCACAGCTGATGGGTTGAAGAGATTGATAACAGGCTTGCATGTGCTGTCTGATCACTCTCATAACAACTCGCCTGCGCTAAAACTCGCTTTAAAAAAATCGTGTGCTGTCCGATAACCTCCCCGACATCCTCTTTTTTTCTCCCCATTGACCAGTAAAATCAGGTGTATTGAGCCCGAGCCCAATCGGCTACACGATCAGGATGAGACGCGCCGGAGGTTGAATGGTGAATGAGGGCGGCTGCCGACAAAGAGCGAAGAGTGACGGGCTTGACAGCGCAGATGGGCGAGGCTGGTGAACAAAGCAGCTCCGAGCATACATCACTGTCAGCAGGACGCATTCATCTTATAATTAATGCTTTTCAATTAGTGGCCAATAAGAGGGAGGCCAGAGGTCATCTGAAGAGGGAGCAAACTTGAAAACAAACACTCTTGCGCACACATCTCAAGCAGGGATGCGCACATGCCAGAGTGGGTGTGCGCATCCCTGCACACTCTGTAAACTGGGGCGGGGTCTTACCTATAACTCGCAGCTCTGCATTGGAGTAGACCTCCCCGTGCTTATTGCCGGCCACACACTGATACATGCCGGTGTCAGTCAGGGTCAGGCGACTGATTGACAACACCCCGCTGGCGACCTGTATGCGTTCCTACGGACAAACAGACATGTGCCTTTAATATGCTTTACTCCCATGGCTCATCTACATAAAAACAGGCAGCCAGCGGCCCAGTGAATTATGGTCTGGAAGTGACAGACGTGGCAATAAATCTAGGTTTTCATCACTAATGGAGGCAAAGGCTTGGGTGGATAGAGGCAGGCTAGCGGAAAATGACCCTAATCAATCTACATGTTTATGAGAGTGAAATAAAACCATGCTCTATTTATATCTCTGACTGCACCACAGGGCCCGTTTCCCCTTCAGCAGAAAGAGGGGATAAGAGGGGAAGGAGTATCGAGACATCTGAGGTATACAGCGCTGTGAAAATTGCTTTCCAGATAGGTATGCCCTGTACATACTAAGTGCTGTGTACATGGTCACGCTGTACCACCGCTTCATCTGTTTGGACTATTTGCCCGCCTACGGGGGGAAAATCTTGCTCGTCACTGAGCCATCAAATTAAAATCTATTTAAGGACGGCTAGGCCCAATGAACTAAAAACTCGGCTGGATCAGTGAATCAGTCGGACATTTAATCCCCAGTATACATTTATCTCCCTGAACTCGAGTTTTCGCACCGCTCCTTCACTACAGTATTAAATCCTTGAGCAGTTTTCATACATCTCTATGCAGCTGTGTCAGGTTTTTCGCCTCCCCCGTGTCCCTACGTCTGCTGCGTTCTCCTCCGGCTTCACCCATAATGTCATCAGAGCCTATTTCCATAGGGTTTTTTTTTTTTTTTGGAGCGGCCTGTGCTCCAGTTGCCGGGGATTAAGGTACTGTGACATGAAAAGAGAGACCGTCCTCGTCGAAAGATCACAAACTAATCCTGTGTTTGAGCAGGTTGCGCCTGAATTTCCATACCGCTCAGGCACCTCCGGATGTGCAGGGGCGAACATCCCTGCTGGCGAAGGAGGCGAATGCTGGCGTGTATCAGTCTGTGCATGGAAAGCATTCCCATTTATGGCAGCTATTAATTAACCATGACATTCCTCTCAAATCAGCAGTTTTTCATGCAGGGACCTGGGGGGGACCATCTGTACGCCTTATGCTGAATGAAAATGATTGGCAATGTCATTTGCCAACAACTCTGGTGTGATTTACGTGATAAAACAAACAAACAAGACAAAACAAAAACTCAAAAAATATGAATAAATTGAAAAAGTGAGCTTTTCTGGGGGGGGGGGGGGGGGGGGTTAGGATTACTATTACTAGTCTTTGTAAGAATGATGCAAAATGCCTGTAACACTTGCACAGGCTACATTTCATATGATATTATCACAGCTTCAATCTACTCATTTGCATTCCAGAACAAAAGGGTGGGGGGTCTTTCATTCTCTTATACTCTAATCTTTCAAGTTTGATCTTTGTTGACCAGAGATGAGCAGTAACGCGTTACTTGTTCAACTGACCGCTGCGGCACACCTGCACCAGGGTAAACCTCCACCTACGCCACTCCTGCTTTACAGGTGAAAATAGAGCAACAGGACCGCTGAGTCTTTGATTTGATTTATTTTCTGCTGTGTTTTACTTGCATTTATTTGAAAGACTGAGTGTAAACACAAAAAATATTTTATTTTATGTGCTGGAATGTGCAGAAAATAGGTTTAAATGTTAAACAAATTTCTTCCAGTCAGTGAATGTTGCATATAATTAAATTTTTGCTTGATGCATAAAAAAAAAAAGAGATTAAAACTGATAAAACAAGTTTTAAAAAGAGACTTTTCCATTTGATTACATTTTGTATGATGGATTATGCAGAAAAAGTAGAATTGGGCTGAAACATCTATCGCTTTATTACCTATTCAAGTTGTAAATCGTGTTTTTAAAAAGTAACTAAGTAACTAATTAATTTTGAAAATAAGTAATCAGTAAAGTAACGGGATTACTTTTTTGGGAAGTAATCAGTAATTAGTTACTTGACCAACACTGTTGTTGACTAAGAAAAAGGGTTCAAGCAAAAAGAAATTATTAGTGCTCACTGGAGGAGAAATGTTAAAGAAATCTGCTCATTCTACTCAGATGTTTGATTCATTTAATGTGCCTGAGCAGGACAGAAGTAGCAGACATGAACTAAGCTCAACAGTGGCTTTATAATAACAAGAACAAAACTTGAGGCGAAGCCTGTTTGCTCCACTTGAGCTTGAACGAACATGGAAAACAAGGAATTTCAACCATCTCTCTGATCCTTTTTAAGTATTAAACCACACTTAAAGCAACATTATTTGAAGCCTTTTGGATAAGAGTCCTAAGAGAGCAGGGAAACCTAAATTCAAGTGCAGAGCAGTAAGCTATGAGTACGGTGGTCCTTTAAATGGACTAAATCCTGTTTCACGGTGGAGTTTCCTTTTAATTGCAGCGCTACTTAATCCTGCAGCCATTGTCAATAAAGCAGCAGAGAGTGAGGTCCTTCAGATGAAAATGCCACAAGAAAAGAAACATAGCTTTTCTGACACAGGTAATAAAAGCAATCCTGAGAAAAACTGAACACAAAAGCTTGTTCGCTGTGGGTCCATAATAAAAAATCTCAAAAATATGTAAAAACCCATTAAAGCGTCGCTACAGAACTCAGCAATGACGTCCGCTTTTTCAACGGCTCTGGTTCCAGGAATGAATTTTGCACTTATTTGTCTACGGATGTTTCAGAAAATTATACACAAATGATGCTGGAGATTATGTGGAGACTGGGACGCCAATCATTCTCATGTGTTTTGGAAGTGTAAAAATATCAAACCTTACTGGGAAAGCATTGCAGTAACAATGAAGAAAGTGCTGGGGTATGACGTGCCGTGTGAGGCACGAGTAATATATTTTGGAATATGGGAAAATGTAAGAAAGGAGGACCATTACTTGTTTAAAATTATGTTGTTGTCAAGCAAAAAGGTAATAACAAAAAACAGGCTGAAAAGTGACCCTTTAAAATTGGAAGAATGGACTGATGTAATCGAGGACATATATATAATGGAGAAAATGACCTACACTTTGAGACTGAAATCTGACAAACACCGAAAACAGTGGACAAAATGGATAGCCTATAAGACTCATCCCCATAAGGCAGGGACCTCTCCTTGTTGTTTATTTTATTTTTAATTTTTTTAATATTTTTTTTCTCTTCCACAGATTAAGTGTCCTTTATTCCTTTTAGTTTGTTTCTTTTGTGTTCCTTTTCATATTTTTGTTTGCATGTACTATAAATTTGGAAAAACTACAAAATAAAAAGTTAAAAAAAATTCTTTCAACTTTTATAATGCAAATTTACAGTACTGTGCAAATGTTTTAGGCAGGTGTAGAAAAATGCTGTCAGCAAAAAACACTTTCACAAATATAAATGATTGTTTATTGGCCCCGAATGTATTCTGCAGCAGGACAACGACCCCAAACACACAGCCAAAGCGCAAAGAAGAACTGGAAGTACTGGAAGTGATGGTACGGCCCCCACGGAGCCCTAATGTCAACATCATCGAGTGCGTCTGGGATTACATGAAGAGACAGAAGGCTGTGAGGAAGCCTACTTAGTTCTTCAAGATGTTTGGAACAACCTACCAGCCGAGGTCCTTCAAAAACTGTGTGCAAGTGTACCAAGAAGAAGGCAAAGGGTGGTCACACCAAATACTGTTTTTATTTTTTGTCTTTTGTTCATTCACAGCATTTTGTTGATTGATGAAAATCAATTATTAACACTTCCATTTGTGAAAGCATTCTTTGTTTACAGCATATTTTCTCACCTGCCTAGAACCTTTGCACAGTACTGTGCTCTGTTGTCCAAGGAGGTATAATTAAGTCCAGTGTCCAACATTCATGGAGAAAAGGGATTCATGAGAAGAGTAACAATTTAACTATAAACCAGCTGAAATCCAAAGAAATAATATAGAATGTTCTGGATAAAGTTAATTTTTAAACAAAAACACATGAAGTACAGTCCTGCTATGACTCTGATGATAAATGAAGGTAAAAAAAACCCCAATACTAGTCTGTTTTTGGAAGGTTAATGACATCATTATCTGCCACTCCACAGCTGCCTACAAAACTATGATTATGCTAGTCTTTAGTTTTTAGGAGAGGGTAAGTTTGCTTTTTAAAATAAAAGTCAAGTGCTGAGTTGAGAAAAGAACCACCTAAGGTATGAGGAAGACTCCAGAAACTGTTCCTACTTCATCCAAGAACGTGCTAATGCTAAAGCTGGAGAGGGCTAGAATGGCAGCTGAATGATTGTTCATGTGTATTAAAACAGGGGCACAGCACTGCAGTACACTGAAAGCATGTGAGCTTAGTGGACGGTCCATATGTCATCATTTAACAAGTAAATGTAGCGCACATATAATTGACTATTTGACCCCTCCAGGAACCGACAGTCAAAAAATGACTTTTACGTTGCTCTTTTTTTATGCTCAAAGTTCATCAGAAGTTACTTTCAGTGAACTGCTCAGTCAGAAGAGCCGCAATTGATTCATCGTTAATAAATAACAACAAACGGCGGCTCCTCTCCCCACCGCTTCTTACATCACTGACCTTTCCCTCTTCCACTCATTAAGCCACTGCGGTTAATGGTGGCATTTCAAACAATGCAACACCTTTGCTGATTAATCCATTCACCCATGCGTTTGGAATGTATCCATTAATTATGTGTATGTTAAGAAGAATTGTGCAGCACAAACATCAGTGCCATCACTCTAACCTTTAATCATGCACTTACTGCCCCGTATCCAGAGGGTGATGAACTGTGCGTGTAGTTTTCCTCCGTTTTTGAAGCGATCTTTAGAAATTTAATCTATAACCCAAATTCTTAAAAAGCACGCACACTGTGTAAAATGTGCAAATCTCACAAATCTGTTTTATTGACAGTAGAATATAAAATATAAATCAAATGTTTAGCATTTTAATTAAAAAAGGTCATATTAGTGACATCGTGTTTATCACTGTGTAGCTTCCCCTCTTCCTGTAGCAACAGTTCGCACACATCTAACAACTGAGGAGACTAGTTGCTGGACTTTTGAGGCAGAAATGTTTTCCTGCACTTGTCTTTTATAGGAGTCTAGCAGCCTCGTGTCGTCTTTGTTTCTTTAGTTTTTTCATGTTTTCAGTTAGTGAAAGGTCTGGACGGCAGGCCACTTCGGCACACAGATCCTTCTACTTTGCTTTATGAATAGATGGAGTATGTAGTTTAGCATCGTCTTGCCGAATTATGCAAGGCCTCTGCTGAAAAACACATCATGTGGATTTGAGCATATGTTGCCTTTTCAGTTGTGCAAGTTGCCAATTCCAAAAACACCGATGCACCCATACCATCAGAGATGCTTTTGAACTCTTCTTTAGTCCAGAGGATGTGGCGTCCACGTTTCCAGAAATGTTCTCTTTGATTTGTCCCACCACGGAACAGTTTTCCACTTTTCTTGTGTTCAAACCGTGTTTCCTAGCTTCATTCCTGGATTCAGTAAGTTTAGAGAAAGAGAAGACTGCAACATTCCTGATTTTGTAGCGTCTTTTTTGCTTGATGGAGCAGATTAACCTGCATTCGAGGATGGCACTGTAAACTGTGGTCACAGACAGCGGTTTCTGGAAGTGTTTCGGAGTCTGTGCGGTGATCTCCATGCCAGGATCGTGCATGTTTTTGATGCAACGCCACGGGAGAAGATTATGGGCCTTGAATATTGAGTTTCTGCTTTGTACCTTGTTCTCCAGACTCTCACAATCTTTTGATGATATTATGTACTGTAAATAATAAGATATTCAAACAGTTTTACAATTTTGCAGATTGCTGAACCTCTGCTCATTTTTACTTGAGCAAAAAACTCTGTCTATGCCCAATAATATTATCAACCCTTAGTCGCTCATTGTGAACAAAATATGGGTTTATTAACATTTGTTGGACTTGTCATTGCACCTCCAGTAAACAGAGAAAGAAGCAGTAAGGTCACAGGGAGTCAAACGGGATCAATCAAATGCTTTGTTGTTTACTGTTTTTAAGAAACTACCAAATAAGAAAAACAATAACATGATTACTCTCACACACCGAAAACACAAGAGCCTTACCTCATAAGAGGTGCTGATAAAAGCGTTTGCCATTGGCTAAACAGGTTGTTGATTACTCTCCCCTGATGGCAAGCCAAATCAGTTTTTTTATATGAAAAAGCCTGTGCTGTGTGGAGTACTGCCTCCAGTAATAACAACACACAGAGTTCATTTCAACCACATGTATAACATTCAAGTACTGATCGATATCCTCTGGTGTGTTTGTCGCCTTTCTTGCATAATGAAGCAAATTAACATAATGCCTGTTTATTTATCAGGTGCACGCTGTGCCTGAATGTCCAATCGTTATTTTCCAAACAACCTGACTAAATGATCTGATATCATAATCCAACATAAATAACAAATACAGGGGATCATATTTTTGCAAATGCCAACAGCAGAGTTCAGTTAAAGTTAGGTGTGGAAGTAGGCTGGTCCTAATAGACTCATCTCTCATCACCGGACTCATAATGGGGACCCGGAGGGGGGCGGCGAGCTAAAATGAAAGTAGGATATACAATGTTTGTATAGAGAATCTTGTATTTTTCTTCTTTGGTGGCACAGGATTAATAACCGCGCTCGGCGTGGAGAGATTTAGCAGAAGATTAGGGTGGCTCTTACATCACTGTACTTGGCCTGCTTACAGTTTCGTCTCTCAGCACAGCAGACACAGTTTAATTCCTTTGAAATAAATGCTGTTTTGCAGAAGTGAGTAACATAAACTGAACAGGAGGCACTGTGTTGTAATGAAGAAGAATATAATGCAAGGTAATTAGTCAGTAAAGCTTGAACAAGCAGCGCAATAAAGCTCTGAAAGTACAGTACATGGCTGCTCCAATCCTTCATTCGGCAGCGCGGAGTGTGTGAGAAACATCTGTCGCGAAGCTGCCGAAGAAGGTCTAGCCCTTTTCTTCAGTTCTAAAAACACGCGGGTCGCCGGGAGCTCTCACCTCGGTAGACTCCAGGTTTTCCCCGTTCTTCATCCACCTGTATGAAGGCTTGGGCTTCCCGGTGGCTTTGCACTCCCACGCCAGCGAGTCGTCGATGAGCTTCTGGACATCTTGGGGCGTCTCGATGAGATGAGGAGGAGCTGGAAAGAGCGGAAGTACGAGGCAATTAGAGTGAACACTTTTTTTTCAATTCACAAATCTGATGTTCTCAAAACACCTCATACATGCAGCAAAACACTATGGTTAACCCACAAAAGTACTGTGCACAAAAGATGTCATATCAGTGCTTAAGTTGGTGCTACCGAAATAAAGCGTTTCTTTCAGACAGCGTGATCCAAAGCCATCAACATGTTTGGATGTTTTGTGGATTCCTGAAGTGTTACACTTATCTTGTCATTTCCTTGTCATTGACAGTGAATGCCTGCTGATGAGGAAATTTACACAGTACCTGAAATAAACATGCATGTGTAGTACTACACTTTCACTGGACTGGTCTTCTATAGGACTTTCCTACTCAAGTACTCAAAGCACTGTACACAACATGTCTCATTCACACAAGCACCTATTTTTCTGCATCTAAGTGCATGCTATTGCACCTAACATTCACACACATTCATGCTCCAAAGAACCAGGGGCAACTCAGCGTTCAGTATCTTGTCCAAGGATGCTTTGGCATACAGACTCGAGAAGACAGGGATTGAACCACCAACCTTCTGATTAGTCTGACATTTAGTCAAATACACTCATCAGCCTCACACGTCACACCCTTCTTCCAACGCAACAGGGGAAGAACTACAGTAGACAACCATCATACCATCCATCCATCCTCTTTTCTCCTCTGCATCTTCTATATCCATGACCCACACATAAGGGCGTGGGAGATTTTCACAATTAGAAGCACTATTACAAGTGCAGGGATTTACACAATGAAATAATGCAAGCATAATGAGCAGAACTCTTTAAGTTTATCTGTTTTGATCGCGCAGACACATACGACCAATCTTTGTCCAAAGTGCAGACAGCTGCACTTTGTTATTTGCCCTAATTTTCTAACACATTTGTAAATGCTAAGAACGAATGAGAAATGATCTTTCTAATGTGCAGAAGTAAAGTCTTGAAGGATGTCATATTCTAACGACTGAAAATTGAACTGTAATATATGGAGGCAAGGAAAGGTTGCACTCTCTCTCTGCTGTTTGGGGGCATAATGCAGCTTTCGAGGAAGACTGCAGACCCTTTAACCCAGTTGTTATTTGCATTATTTATACTGGAACTGTGTAATAGACTGCAGAACATCAATCACAAAGTGCAGTGAATGACAGTGCTCATCATTTTAAAACTGAATAATGAATCAGTTCAGTCATTTATTATAAAAACAAATAGAACATGCATTTATGTCAGAAACCAAAGGTTGTTAATAAGCTGTTAAATCCAGTAAAAGGAGTGGTTTAGTAGTGTGGTTGTTGTGTGCTTTTATTCAATTCTAGTTACAAATTTTCTTCCCACTTGTAGCAACACTTGTATTTTGAATTTCACACGATCCTGTGAATAAGAAAGATTTCACAGGACTCTAAGCAGTCCTGTGAAAAACTAACATCCCCGTCATTCGGCGTGCAGAAGCACATTTATCAGCACTAACATGAAGTAATCCTTTACTTTATCAGTCTCTCACATATTTGCACTTTTGGCTCGTCTTTACAAAGTTGCTTCAGCTCATCGAGGTTTGTGGGCATTCACATATGCACGGCTCTCTTAAGGTCCAAACGCAAAGTTTCAATCAGGCTTTTCACAGAACTGCACAGGGTCTTATGAAAACCTTCTGCCCAGTAGACCACCAGATATAGTCAGACCAACCTGCCTGGCACCAACAAGCACACCATGTTCACTCAAAAAAATCTCCTTTCTTCCATCTCTACATGCCATAATGCAGTGAGCTGCTGCCACGTGAACGACTCATCAATGAGTACTTGAACAGCTGTACCTAATGAAGTGGCCAGTGAGTATGTGCATTATATATGTGTGTATACACACACACACACACACACACACACACACACACACACACACACACACACACACACACATTTGTATATGTGCATACATTTGAGGCGTAGTGACGTGAGTGTCATGGGCCTGGGTCTGTGAGCCGGCGTTTTGTGTTTTTGAATTATTAATAGTCTTTCATGTCGTTGTTATTTAGTTTCTAGTCTCTTGATCTCTGTCTCCGTACTTCCCCTTTGTTCCTTGTGTCACATCTAGTCAAGTTATGGTTTCATGTCTGTGCTTTTCACTGTCTCGTGTTTCCTGTTTTACTTTGACAGTCCCCTGCGCTATGTCAGGCTTTTCTAGTTTTGCTTCTCCCGGTCTCGTTGCGTGTGATTTCTCCCAGTTGTGTGTGTCTCCTCCTGTGTCTCATTCCCTCGTTAACCCTCTGTGTATTTAAGCCTTTTGTCTTCCTCTGTTTGTCGCCGGATCAACTGTGTATCACCTGCTGCATTTCTCCATGTTCCAGGTTCATTGTTCCTTGTCTCAGGTTTTCGTATTCGGTCTTTAATTTCCTTATATTTGTTTTAAGGTTTTTCCCAGTTTTGTCATTCTCTCCTTTGCCTCGCTGTAATAAAGGCTCGCTTTCACTTTAAGTCTCTCACCGTCTGTGTCTGCACTTGGGTCCACACTCTCTCTCCACACGTCTGCATTAATTAACCAACAAGTGAATGATAACATCTGTCTTCATTGAAGTGCAGTAACAAACCCTGAATTACACATCTACTGCCTTTGACTGGAGCTAAAAAAAAATGTAAAAAGATCACTGAACTCCTTTTATGCTTTCTTTTACTTTCCAAGTGTTCTTATATCTGAACAAAAAGGATGAAAACCAGATCCATATTCATTAGGGTGGGCACCGGCACCATAAAAACGCTCCATTCAATACAGTCTCGGTAAATAATGGTATAATTATACGGAGGGAGAATTGATTCTTGCTGTGTCATGCAAGTAACTCAGGGCTGGTTAATGACTAAGCTGGAAAAGAGGTACATAAAACTAGATCTTTAAAGCTCTCCCTGTGTGTAATGTTCTGTGCGTTCCTCTTGATATGTAGGTCCAGCCACTATCATCCTATATCACACAAGGCCAGTAGCAGGACAAGAGGAATAGCTGACCACACTTTTCCATTCCACAGATCTCACCTAATGTCAGAGGTGGGACCAAGTCATTGTTTTGCAAGTCTCGAGTAAGTCTCAAGTCTTTATCCTCAAGTCTCAAGTCAAGTCTCAAGTAATGTCAGGCAAGTCAGAGTCGAGTCTCAAGTCACTGGTGTAAAAGTCCGAGTCAAGTCACAAGTCTGAAATTTTGAATTTCAAGTCCTTTCGAGTCTTTAAAAAAAAACAAAACGAAAAAATAATGTTGCAGTTATGCTAAATGTAAATATTAGACCATGTAATTTTTAAATCTGTGTTTTTCTCAACACATGACAAAATAGTGAACTTAGAAAATATACACAAATAGTGAAATTGCACCTCTTTAAAATGCAGCTCAATTAAACCTAGCTCCAAGAATAGTTTTCACCGACAGTTCTGAGATAAGCTGCATGTTATTCTTGGATGCGGTTGTAGGACCGGCTTTATTAAAATCGCATGACAAAAATATCATACACATTAAAAAAAACTGCATCACCAACGTAGCCTGGAAAACATTTGCTAGTTAGATGAAGTCAGCTATCTCATCGTAGCATATTTATATGCATATTTATAATCATACGGTTCTTGGAGTGAGTGCATACACTCATGAAGTTTAGTAACTTCAGGTCACTGCAACAAGCCCAGGTACAGTTTACCGACGGATGGGTGCAGGACCTTGAAATGCACCGTGTAGAAAGTAAAGACCATCGTACGTATCATAAGTTTACCAGTCTCACAAATCGTCATCATAAATACACATTCATTAACCGTTTATTAATAGGACCTTTGAGCTCAACGGTAATTAATTAGTAGTGGAAATAATTTCTGGTAGCATCACAGAAATGTAGCAGTGACAATAATACTGTATGCTGTAATCGTACTGGGCAATTAGCAGGGCTCTAGAGTGCGACCAATTTGGTCGCAAATGCGACCAAATTTTTCAGTGGTGCGACTAAAAATAAATATTTGGTCGCACAGGTGCGACCAACTGTTCCGGTAACAAAAAAAAAATCTCTGTAACTCTCCGTGTGGTCAACAACAGACACACATTATGCCCCTATCGTGGACTAAACCAATCAGAGATAGTCAGGGGCGGGACCTCTCTGATTGGCCGTGGTCCAGTTGAAAGTGCAGGTGGAAGAGAGAGGTGAGTAGCTTGAATAAAGCGATATCAATTCATTAACGGATTCCACACAAAGACCTAAACACGGAGCGGACCCAACACATCAGAATCAGCTTCGTCTTTCTCGGCTTTCTCACCCGACGGCCTGAACACGGACACGCTGTCGGAGCTTAGCGATTCTTCGGGTCCGCGCTGTGTTTACGTCTTTTTGCGCTGATTCTGAGCTGCAGGTTTTGCCTCTCTCCAACCAAAATTCGCCGAGCCTGCAGCAAAAGAAGCAGCAAACTGCGCTTCACATTTGATCAATGTCGTCATGAATTCCCTCTGACTTTTGCTGTTTTGCTTCCACCACGATAAAAATCACACTTCCTGCACAGCTCTCTCTCTCTCTCTGTACTTCAGGAACAGTTTCCCGTCTCAAATCTGTTTTCTGCATTATTCATTCGCTTATTACCCACCAGTCTAGCGTTGTTTACAGCGCTTTTTCTTTTTTCACTTAAATGACCTCGGACAAGAAAGCCTAATTTCTGCTGTTCAATACTGAAGAAATTTAAATTTCTTAAAATTATGCAAAATTGCAGAATATTTTTAAGGTTATCTGCTATAAAAAGCCAGACCAGGAAAATCTCCTTCATGTTTTCCTGTGTTTTATTCTCAGTTACTTTCACACAAAGGCATCTGCTGTGATTTTCACAATTCTGATGAAGTCTCATGTGTATCAGTACTGATAAATGATCAGAATTATAATATTTCTGACTGTCTGAGGCTAAATTGAATCAAATCAGGACTTTGAGAACCGGAATTGAATGGATTATAGAAATCAGTGATGATACCCAGCCCTAGTGAGCAGCCTAGGCCTGAGAGAAGTGGATGTAGCTGTGGGTAATAAGAAAAGATGAAAAGAACTATTGATAACTTTTTTGTTAAGTTAAGGCCTGATCTGTCTGAAATTCATAGCCAGTGCTCTGACACGGTGCCATCAATATTTGAATGCTGAAAAAGCACAGTGTATCCAGAAAACACATTATATGCTGCAGTAAATGCACTGCCCAAGTGTCCCCTCTCCCCACGGCCTTTCAGCAGCAGACAGCAGCAAACAGGTCGTCAGAGGAGGCCAAGATGATGATTAAGTTTAACATTTTCTACAATATTGACAAAGCACTTTAAGCACAAGTTTGTTAGTTAATAATTTAGAAATTAATATTGTCTGTATGGACTTCCCCCCCCAAAGAAAGTGCACATGTAAAACTGCGGTGTTAAGCGATGCGGTTGAAAAATTTGAGTGCGCCTAACCTTTGTGCCGGTACGCCTAAATTTTTAAAGTTAGGCGTACCGGTGCGCCCATGTCAAAAAGTTAGTCTAGAGCCCTGATTAGTGATACAAAAAACCTGTTTTATCCTGTGAATAAAAGTATATGTTTTTGTCAATGTACCATAATAACAGAAGCGAAACGCAATATTGTGTCAGGACAATTCACTATTTATGCACAATAAATAAAGGAGCATAGCGCGACAATTTCTGTTCAGCGCCAGACTTGCTTGTAACCTATATCACCAATTATGTTATGAAAATGACGCATTAACTACAACAGCAGACTGACCTTCGTGTAAATGCTTGGAGCAGACTAACCTGTGAGCTGGAGTGTTCTGGGACGTTATATTTGGTCTTTGAATGGCTGCAATCCAGTCGCGTCTTTGTTACTTCGGAAACATGGCTCGAACAATTTCTCTTCAACGACGTAATCCGATAACAACCGATCTCTTTACCCGTCGGCTTCCCGTGGCTGTCATGCGACCGGCTATTGCAGTTAATAATACAACAGCTTCTTGACATTTTTGTGTTTCTTTTTATCGCTGTGTGACTGAGTTCAATTGAAAGCCTGCGTGCGCTAGTACCTCTTGCCACGAGTTCCCAGAATCCTTTGCGGTTTTACCCGTGAATGACGTCACATTTTCAATCTCTATATAATATGCATGTTAAATTTTATATTTGGGGTGAAATATCAAGTCTTTTCAAGTAAACCGGTTCAAGTCCAATTCAAGTCCCAGGTCATTGGTGTAAAAGTCCAAGTCAAGTCACAAGTCTTACAACATTTTTTCAAGTCAAGTCTAAAGTCATAAAATTAATGACTCGAGTCTGACTCGAGTCCAAGTCATGTGACTCAAGTCCACACCTCTGCCTAATGTCACTGTCAAGGACTGACCTTTTCACTTACAGTACAAATCCTGCTCTAATTGGCTTCGCTATACAGTATTTTGCCTTCAAGTAAAGCGTGATACACAGGAGAACACGGAGAAATTACACATTCAGCATGTAGTCAAAGTGTGCGCGCGTGGGCCCGTGTGTGTGTTGGGAAAGAGAGAGACAAAAAAGTCTGATAACAAGAGGTAGATGAGGCAACCAGAGGGGGTATTTGTGTAGTTTTGTTTAGCTATGCTGGAGTCTTGCACTGATACGACATCAAAATCCGGCCAGTATGAAAGAGCGATTTGTGTTTGTGGATCATGTGCCGCTAAAATCATGCATGAAGTTGGTTGAGATCACTAACATCTGACTCGTATGGAGCCAGTGTTGTTGTTGTCAGTGCAGCTGAGGGGGGAAAAGTGATGAATTTCTTTTAAACTAAAAGCTGCTGGAAGATGAATCTTCAGTTTTTTATCCTGCCACAGAGAAGACACGTTATTCTCAAATAGGTCCGGGGCAAAATATCGATTCGCTAACGTTTTGATTCGTCTTGCGATACATTATCACAACAGTGAGGCCACATGTCAGTGATTTAAAGAAAAAATGTGTAGTTGCTTTAAATTTAAGCTTGGACAACAGGGCTAATTATGTGAAGGAACACACAAACATACACACTCTGAGCTGTCCGTTGTTTAAACTCTATATTTAATTGTAAAGCAGTAAAACAATTCAAATATTAAATTTCCAAAAAAACCACTGCTTTCTGAATGTATATGTTCACTCTTATTTTGAAGCCACTAACACATTTCAAAGAAACTGGGCAGATTTACCGCTGAGCTCTGCTAACTCAACAGATTCCAACGTTCCTTTGTGCACTGTATCATAGTCTAAGGAGCTTGCAAAGAAAAGCGTCTGGACTTCTGTAAGTTGCTTGAAGACATTTCACCTCTCATCCGAGAAGCGTCTTCAGGTCTAAGGTCAAATGGTGGAGAGTCCCAGATTTAAGCCCAATGGGAGTGTCCTGCAAGAAGGACATGGACCCCCTGTTGTTACTCTACCTAATCACACGAGCCAGGGTTTGAAAATGGGTGTAGGTCACAATCAGGCCATGTCCACGCTAATATGTTTTTGTTTGAAAACGCATCTTTTTCTCTCCGTTTTGGCCTTCTGTCCACACTGAGACGGCGTTTTTGGTCAAGGAACACGGAGCTTTTTTGAAAATGTTCTCCAAAGGCGATGAAAAACGTCTTTTGAAAACGATGACGCATTTTACTTATATGATGCAGTCATGTGACCAATTCAACTAAGATGGCGGATGGCATTGTAGTCTTTATTCTTGCTCGCTTTTGCAACGTTGTACTCTTGTGTTACTCACAGCAACAACTCCATCTCATTGTCAGTCCATTTAAAAAAACCCGGTGCTTTTCCTCGACAGTTTGCTGCGACATTTTAAAGAGCCGGAAACTAAATAAACAGAAGACGGAAATGACGTAGGTCGAATCGTCTTACGTTTCATGCATTCGCTGTGCAGAACATAAGCGTTTTCAGTCGTTTCTTTTCGAAAACGACTGAAAATGACAGTGTGGATGCAGAGCATTTGTAGACGAATTAGCGTAGACGTAACCTCAGCCAAGGTTTCGGGTGAACCCGCTCTGAATCCTATCCCCACCCTATCATGTTATTGCCTGAGGTCAAAAGGCCCAGGGTGTGTGTTGGCGTTAAGGCGTCTGGGAAGGGATCTCTCCACCATTTGACCCTAGAACTGAAGAATCTTCTCGGTTGAGAGAACGTCTTCAAGCAACTTAAAGAAGTCCAGACGATTTTCTTTCCAAGCTCCTTAGACTACAATGGCCTGGATGACTGAGAACACAGACATACACTGTATCATCTACCTTCCAAACTCTGAAAGCTTAAATGGAATGGGCTTTCCTTGTATAAAATGTTACCCTATTGGGTTGTATGCATTCATGCAGTATGAGCATATATTATATTGGAATATTATTTTCAACAGCAGCACGGTGGTGCAGCGGTTTGCACTGTCACCTCACAGCAAAAAGGTCCTGGGCTCGTGTCAGATGTATGTATGAGCTTGCATGTTCCATCGAGGTACTCCAGCTTCTTCCTGCCTCTCGTCATATTAAAGCTAGGATAGGCTCCAGCCCGTAAGACTCAACTCACAGAAGATGGATGGATGGATCTAGCTGTTTTTTCTGTTTTGTTTCGTTTTAATGTTGCATTTACATGCCCGCTGCTATAACACCAAATGCTTTCAACCAGCCTCTGTAAGCATTTGGGAAAAGAGGAGACGTAGTGATTTAATTTTGAAAGTAAAATGTTTTCATATTCTTGCTAAATATGAATGTTTCTGCTCAACAGTTTGGGCCTCGGCGGATATCTTCATCGCTTCAAAATGCTCCAAACGTTTTCAGTGGGTGACAGGTTTGAAGTCAAGGCATGCCAGGTTAGCTCCTGCTGCTGGAATGTGTGCAGAACATAGTTTGGAATTGTTGCTGAAATGACAGAGACCTGGAAAAAGACATCGACTACATTATGTTGCTCCTGCATACATTACAACCTGTTCCAGCTGAGATTGGGTGAGAGGTGGGGTACACCCCGCACAGGTCACCGGTGTGCTGCAGAGCTAACACACACAGACACACAGACAACAATTCACACTCATGTGCACCTACAGCCAATCTAGAATCACCAGTTTATTTAACAAGCCTGTCTCTGGACAGTGGAATCAAACCCACTCACACACAGGGGGGACGTGAAAACTTGTGAGCAAACAAAGACTTGTTCCTGAGTCCATGGAGAGATTTCCACCACAGAACTGTGCCTGATTTTCAGGGCCTGGAGATTAAACCCATTGCCCCTGGTTTCCTATCAGTGTTATCACTATATAAAAACAAAATTGACCTTTTTTTTTTATTCTTTGCTTGAGGTGTTTTCTATATGCAGTAAACACAAAATCACTAAATTCATATTGATGCTGTACATGAGTGCAGGCTTTGCAGGCATTCAGTCAGCTGCACCATATGTGCCTGTATACATTTGCTGCAACAAATGGGAAAGATGTGAAACTAGACTTTCTATAAACGTTACCATCACCACTTATTTAGCCTAACATCCATTCATGCTACACCAGCTCTCCATCAGAGTCTGACTGGGCTGCTCCCACCCACCACATTTTTCTGAGCCGCATTGTCATCGTTGTTCTTTGCCCCCCCTCGCTGTCAGCATCCTTCGCTCTATCCCTCACCTGCTGCGCGCGCATCGACCCTCAGAAAACGCTTGCCAAATGAAAGCCGGCAGCCCGTCCCAGCCTGCGCCGGGGCTAAGCACACAAACAATCAGGTGCGACGTCAAGAGGCTAAAGCAGAGGAAAGATGGGAATTTGCCTTATCGGTGGAATCACTACGAGATAATGCAGCGGTAAGCCAGCAAAAACACAAATGGGAACACAACAGGGAAACTAACCTGTCACAGTTCTGCATTTACTTCCCCTCTGAGTAATATCGACATCAGCAAGTGAGCAAAAGCCCATTTCTTTTCAAAGCGTTTTCTTCACAGGGGAAATTTAACAAACCTTTTTGTCTATGGCTTGGATTTGCTGTTAGGAACTTCATCCAGTACAGAATTATGACTAATAAGGAGAAAAAACAATATGATCACAAGGTGCAGCTGATTTTGCAAATCTGCTTTGGCCTCAAGCTAAATCGTTTATTTATTAAAATACATGAAGACAGGAAAGAAGAGATGGAAACCTCCTGTAAAAATGCTGTTGTATTACAAACATAGCTCCTTCACATTTTCTGTGTATTAGAGAGAAAAACAAAGCAGTGCTTCTGTCTCTTAGTACATCAAGAGTGGTATTAAAAGTGTGACCGATGTGCCTCCATAAAGTAACACCTTCATTCCTTCCTGTCTAACACAAAAGCCATGCTCGCCTTTCACTGTAGCTTGCTTAGATGTACAAGAGATACCCTTATCGATTCCCCCCATTGGCTTACACTGCTGACGAATGTCTCAAAGGCTTAATTCAAAGGGAGTTCAAAATAAGATTACTGATTTTTATCACCTGGCTGCAGACAGCAGGGGTGAGAGAGAGGGAGAGACTGACAAAAGCCATCAAAACTGAGAGAGGAAAGGTGGCTCAGAGGGACGAATCAAGCATTGGCGGATCACAGCGTGCTCCTGGCCCGTTAGAGTGAGCGAGGCTAAGTGCTTCCAGGGCTGTTATAAATAACGGCAAATTGTTTAATGCCTCAAATGAGTTATTTGTGACGGCTGACACAGCAGGACTGGAAGGGGAGAAAATAAGAAGGAAGAAAACAGAGAGATGTCGAGGTGGGAGGAAACGCCACAGAATGTGAAAAGCACAAGTAAACAGTCTCAAAGACCTTGGTGGAAATGAAATATCCTGGTTCAAATGTTGCTGCAAACATGAATGTAACAGCACAGTTTGATCTGGTTATTCAAAACTGCATTAGCAGCTGTTTCGAACAGTTACCAAGATAATTTACACATACAATTTGAAGATAAAGTCATTCGAAAAACTAAGTACACCCCTAATGCTTTCATAGGAATTCACCACAAAGCCAGGCCACGCAACGTTCAGAGAAACAGGAAAAAACGCTCGAGCGTTTTCGAGCTACAGGCCTCAGTTAGCATGTTAAAGTTCATGACAGTACAATTAGAAGACATATGGCTTGTTTGGAAACGTTGCCAGGGGAAAATCTCTTTTTCTTGGCCAATGTTGCTAAAGATAGCATAGCAGGGATGGTGGTGGAGGGGTGATGATTTGGGCTTGTTTTGCAGCTGCAGCACTCAGGCATCTTACAGTCTTTGAGTTGACCATAAACTCGATATAGTCAAAAGTGAGACTATCTGTTCAACACAAGTGTGGTTAAAACTGGGTCATGCAACAGGGCAATGGTCCCAAGGACAGAAGCAAAAAGCAGAATGAATGAAAAAGTACCAGATGTGCATTGCAAGTTTGAGCTAAAAAAACTTCCCATAGCCATGTATGCTTCGCATGCTAGGATGTGGCAATGTACTATATCTCACGCCAACCGGTCACAGCAGATGGCCCCGCCCCTCCCTGAGCCTGGTTCTGTCAGAGGTTTCTTCCTGTTCAAAGGGAGTTTTTTCCTTCCCACTGTCGCCAAAGTGCTTGCTCATAGGGGATGATTGTTGGGTTTTTCTCTGTATGTATTATTATAGGGTCTACCTTACAATATAAAGCGCCTTGAGGCGACTGTCGTTGTGATTTGGCGCTGTATAAATAAAATTGAATTGAATTGAATTACTATAGCTGTCCAGAGGTCTCTCTTGGCCAGCAACTAGCCATGAAATGAATGTAAATTCTCCATGTTCTCCTAATTGCTTTTGTTGCTCCAGCCCAGGACACATCTACCCAGTAAGCTGACTGAACATTCTCGCGTGGCTTGTAATGACGCATTTTTGCTCACTTGGATTTTCCTCTGTGTGAAAAGTAGACCAACAAAAGGTGTGAAAATGCTCTCAGAGAGCTATGTTTAAACAAATACCTGCAAAGGTCAATGAACTGATGTCATTTTGTAAAGAAGAGTGGACCAAAATTCCTCTAAACGGTGTGAGAGCCTGACAAAGTCATGCTGCTACAAACTATTGGAGCACTGGGATACTTATTTTTCATAGAATTGCAGAGACCAATGTTTAACCTCTGGTAACAATTTATGTAATGGTATAAAACCAGAACTTTAAAAAAAAGTCAGAAATTGGGTACAGGGTTCCCCTTCATTTAAAATTTAGATCTTTTATATTTACTTATTCATGCACTTCTAACACACGTCTTCAGACTGCAGGAATAATGCGGCGCACAAGGAGAAAAACCACCACGCAGCTGATACACATGATGGATACAGAATGAAACTTGTCAGAATGGATTACATGCTTTTCATCTGACTTAAATATTCAGTATAGCCTTAAAACCTAAGAGTAAAATTATTTTTAACCTTATTTCTTTTTGTATTTGGCAGAACACGGACTGTCTTTGGATACTGTACCATAAAATCTAAGAGAAACAGTGCAAATATGTACCCTTTACTCTTTCAGAAAATGTATTTACCTTTTTGACCTCTCAAAAGGTACACATAGACACCTGGACACAGATTCTTCCTGTAGGAACATAAATTGACTTTTACTAGAATTCTTTTATCTAACAGTGTGGCTACACAAATAATACTCTAAATTCTTTCTTTCTTTCTTTCTTTCTTTCTTTCTTTCTTTCTTTCTTTCTTTCTTTCTTTCTTTCTTTCTTTCTTTCTTTCCTCTCTCCCTAAGTTTCAGTCCCTCTTTGATAACTTCAGAGAAGTTTGAGGGGAAAAAGGACAAAAGCATGATTAAGCATACAGAAAGATGGATATATATTCTTTGCAAATATATAAATCCTTCGGGGTTATGTGCTGTAAAAGTTTTCCCCTTTCCATACTTTTTTTCTTTTCTTTTTTTTTTGGGGGGGGGGATATTTGTCACACTTACATGTTTCCGATCAGCAAACAAACTTTAATTTCAGTCAAAATAACCGGAGTAAATATAAAAGTTTTTAAATGATGTTTTCATTCATTAAGGGAAAAAAGCTGCCCAAACCTACCTGGTCCTGTGTGAAAAATTAATTACCCTCTAAATCCAATAACTGACTGTGCAACTTTTGTGATGACTCACAATAAGTCTTTTGGCCCCGTCTTCTTTGTAAAACCGCTTTAATTCAGCCACCGAAGAAAGGTTTTTGAGCAGAAATTGACTGTTTAAGTTAATCCCAAAAGATCTCAATCAGATTTAAGTCTGGACTTTGACTAGGCCACTCTAGTTTTTTTTTAAAGGCATTCAGAGGTTCAACTTGCATTCAACTTGCTGGTGTGTTTCAGGTCATTGTCCTGCTAAATAACCCAAGTGCTTTTGAGCTTCAGGAAATGAATTGATTCTCTGGTAGAGAGCAGAATTCATGGTTCCATTAATTACAGCTAGTCTTCCAGGTCCTGAAGCACCAACGACTCTACCACCACCATATTTGACTTTTGGTATGATGTTCTTTCTGTGAAACGCTGTGGTAGTTTTACACCAGGTGTAATTTGCGAAAACCTTTCAGGATCATCGAGATGTTTTTGGCAAATCTGAGGCAAGACTTTGTGTTCTTTTGGGTCAGCGGTGGTTTCGCCTTGACACCTCCTGGATGAATCAATGAGCTCTTGGGGTAATTTTGGTTGGTCGGCCAATCCTGTTGAAGGTTTTCTCGATTTGTGGATAATGGCTCTCGCTGTGGTTCACTGAAGTTCCAAAGCCTTAAAAATGGCTTCGGAAACCTTTCCAGACTGAAACAACAGTCTTTGTTTCTCATCTGTTCTTTTACTCAGTGATCTGAAACATGTAAGAGTGACAAATATGCGCCAAAATAATAAATCAAGATCTCCACATTTATCATTTTGCCAAAAATAAAAAGCAGTAAAAAACCTTTAAAATGTTGAGATGCGTGTGTTACTTGCAGATAGTGTTTCTCACAGTGGGTGTTTAATTTTGGAATTAAATAGTCTTTGGTAATCTCTACTTCTACTATCTGAACTCAGTGGGTGTGGCATCAACTGTGACACTGTCAGCAACAATGACTGAAATCTCCTAACCCCCCCTCCCGTTGATCCAGATGCTGCTGTGCAGATTAAGGCCCTGACATATGTGCCACTGGTCTATGTATAGTACATTTAACAGCTTTGATCTCCCGTCAAGTTGGACGTGAATCACGATGCCATCTGGTGGAAACCCAATACGAGGCTCACCAACAAGGTCGTATCCAAGGGCTCAGCCTCATCTACATCACCCTTTAATCTGGATCAAAATATTAGAGGCATCATGGCTGATGGCCTTTAATCATTTTGATGTGCCGTTAAAACAAACCTCTTTCCTCGCGCATGCCACGCCGAGCCTCTGCTGATCGCCGCAGCCGGCTTTGCGAGAAAAAGTTGTGTCTGCTTTTGCTGCCTTTCAGTCTGAGCAGGTCTGACAGATGTGGTGCACGGTGGTCAAATATTCATGCACGACTGGATCACCTACCGTAGAAAGAGAGCTTTCCTTTCACTGTGTTCATTCCCCTGGAGTTTTCAGCCACACACTCGTACGTGCCGGCATCCTCCTGCTGGAAATATGGGATTTCCAGCACGCCGCTGGCCTTTCTCATGTCCACTTTCCTAGGGAATGGCACATTGTCGACTCTCCTCCAGCTTATAGAAGGTGCTGGGCTGTGAAGAGAGGTAAATGTGTTTTTGAAGCTGGTAGGGTGACACAAGAGACAAAAATGTTTATATGCATTTACCTTTATTGGAAATGATAAAGCAGAATTAGAGTATGAGCTGCCAGAATGTAGAAAGCGTGTATACCAATTATCTGCAAGAAAATTTTTAAAAAGTATTCTTTTTATAAGTAAAACCATCACTGAGTCATACTTCACTCTTTCAGTAATTTTCAAGACTGGTGGATGTTGTGCTCGAATAAACCTTGAATTGAAATCTATAAGATCCAAGCTTCAAGAGGAGACTCTGCGAACTATGGATCAAATTCAGATGGCTTACCCTGTAAATGTCCTGCACCATAATTTTCATAAAGAACATGATGGCGTTCAAATCATCTAGCTAAGCAGATTGCATATATTAGTATCTGTTATGTGGAAAGGTGTCTTGTATACATGAAGCATTAGGTTTACACTGATCTGATATTTGGATTGTAAATTGATGTGATACTGGATACTGACAAACTTAAATTGTGTGTTGTTCTGTGAATACACCAGGCATCAGCAGTAGTGCGCTGATTGCGCTGTTTGAAGGTGCCGCACCAAAGCTACGTTTGTTTGCAAAAGATGACGACTAAAACGTTTGATGATGAGTCACCGTCGTCCTCTCCCTCTCCTTTCTCGCACGCTTTATGATTTAACAGTTGCTGAGAAACTTTTATTGCAGACGAGCTCCTCTGGTCCACTCCATGTATGTGAGGAGATGCACACAATAAAACCGAGAGCAGGGAAGCTTTGCTGATGATAAATGGCAAAGACTCCTACACTGAGATAAAATAAGTGCATTAGGTGAATGAACTAAATAAAATGTAACCTTGATGCCTTTGTTATATTCTATGGTACAAAAAATATCAATTTGAATATAGAAACTGCATCTACTCTAGTCTACTGTTTCTTGCAGAAACGTCTTCATAGCCTTGCTCGTTTGCCTTCACATGCATATGAACTTGGTGACATCCTATTCCTAATCCGTAGAGTTTAATACGATATCAACCCACCCTCTGCAGCTATAACCGCTTCAACCCTTCTGGGAAGGCTTTCCACGAGGTTTACGAGTGTGTTTATGGGAATATTTGAACATTATTCAGAAGCACATTTGTGAGGTAGGACGGTAATGTTGGACAAGAAGGCCTGGCTTGCAGTCTCCACTCTAATACATGCCAAAGGTGTTCTATTGGGTTGAGGTCAGGACTCTGAGCAGGCCAGTCAAGATCTTCCACACCAAGTTTACTAATCCATCTCTTTATGGACCTTGCTTTGTGCACTGGTGCAAAGTCGTGTTGGAACAGGAAGGGACCATCCCCAAACTATGCCCACTATTTGGCTGAGCAGAGTATAGCCTTGTACACTTCATAATTCATCCAGCTACTTTGTTTGTTACACCAATCCAAACTAGAGACCCAGTTCTATTGGCAGCCATACATGCTAACACTATAACACTGCTTCTACTTTGTTAATTTGGCTACTTCTAAAATTTTGAAAACCTGTCTGATAGGTTGGTTTGATTTGATTTGATTTGATTTTTTTCAGCCTAATAATGGCGTCCCTCAACATCAGTCACTATCAGTCAACTGTGTAAATACTGAACTGAAAGTGGGGGACTGTGAATAAAAAATGCTGTAATTCATAAGCAGTGAATGCAAATAATTTGAATTAAAGTTAAAAAGTTAATCAACATCTTGACTGTTTGAACTGAAATCTACTGTGGTGGATAAAGAGGCAAAACTGGAGACAAAAAAACAACAACAAATATGGCAATTAATGGTGATTCTGAATGAAAGTTTAATGTGGGGATTTCATTCTCTGTGGATGTGAAGCTGCAAAAATAACCTAGCACCACAGAGTTTAGTGTAACTGTTCAGCACTTTTTTACTTTAGCCGTGTGTTTTGTGCTTCAGTACACTGTGTTACAAAGCTGTATATTTCAGCTGAAGATCCTTACACCACAACACTCTCGAATTTGTCAGATGTGCAGCCAGGCTTGAAACATACCAGGATTGTAGTGAAATGGCAAAGCACACGTTATGAAAACGTAACATTTTCTCACAACATATTTCTTTTAAATGGTCGTGAGCATGCTGAGCCTGTACTAAAAGTGAGCTTACTTTCCCAGGGCGAAGCATTCAAGTTTTACAGTGGATCCTTTGGCAACATGAACAAGCTCTGGAAACTGAACTTCAATCTTTGGCTCGTATTCACCCATAACACCTGAAAGAGAAATGCAAATGAGTGTTAGTGCAAAGAAAGATTTTTTTTATTCAAGTTTAACAAGTCAGGCAAAAGAAGTTAAAAAATACAGCGTTGTGGTTTCTTCTGTTGCTACCCAAAAGCTGAAAACATTTCTGTGTGCAGCATTATTTTTTTTACTTCCATGCTGAGCAGCAGACACCAGCACTGCTCTCAGCATTGTCACAGGATGCCCTCCCGTTGAAAGTAATGAGAAGAAAAAGCAAAAAACATATTCTCTCCATGTGGACATGCGACACGCTGATGTTCAACTGACAAAACCCAAAAAAGAAAACAACAACAACAAAAAGACTGAGAATTCATAGACGGTTTGAGCTTTTACATCCAGATGAGTTTCACCTCGTTGTAGCGCTAACAGCTATGAACCAGAAAATGGGCCCATAAAATCCCCCTGGGTGCTGCCACTGTGTCTACAAAGCTTCCTGTTGGTGAAGCAGCTCTGGTGGATTATAATATTGCTGCTGTGTATGCTAAAAATCTCTGGATAGGCAGAGAAGAAGACAGAATGTGGATTTTCTGCTGTTCTAGCTTTGGTATAGATGTATTTGAGACTCGTGTCTTACATCCATAGGAAAGAAAAGCACCTCTGAATTTTATTCATTTCCCTTAAAACGACACTGAGGTAAATTACATCAATGAATTTGCTACTTGGCGTGCTGTCATTTCTCCCAGCTCTGCCAGCGCTCAGCACGGGTGCACGAAATGCCATTTCTAAGGTACTGTCATCCACCAATGTAACAACAGGTTTTTCCCCCTTTGCTGCAATTCAGGGCTGTGTTGCACAAATAGCTCTAGAGATGTAGGAAACAGGCCAATTTCATCTCGTTGATTTGGTGAGGCATGTGTTATCAGGATGGCTCCCTGAGTGACTGTGAAAGCTCATTCAGATCCTTATCACAACTGTCACTGAAACTTAACCACAGCACTATCACCCATATTAAAGCAGACAGGAGGAAGTGGACGGGTAATTGTCTCATACCATAACCTTTTGTAGGGGACACATATTTAATGTGCCAACCTGAACCCCCCCACACCCCACCCGCACCCACATCCCCTACTTGAGCTCCACTTCATGACGATGAGGTCGAGCTGACTCCTGATATGTTGGTGTTGCTGCTGTGCTGAACTAATGTTGTAATGAAAAAAGTGCAGAAGCAGAGAATGAAAGTGCTTTGGAATCTCTGCTGGACTCACCACTGACCAACTAGCTTAGCCGTCTTCTTGATATTAGATTTAGTTTCATCAACTTTTTTTAGTCCGACAGACGATAATAAGATAATATGTAAAAAAACATTTTGTGTTTATTTGCGACTTCTATTAAATTAGTGTGTATACTCACAAACACTGGATAAAATAGCAAAATTGCAGGTAAAAGTAATTTTATATTTATGAATGTAAAAATTGCATCTTCGGGGAAATGTCTTTATTAAATCATTCAAAATGTTTATCTTTTGAGTTTATTTGTGTTTGTTTATGCATAAAAACATTATTCCCTTTAAATGTTTTCAAACTCAATACACTGATATACTGGACTTATTCATAGAAAATTCTACTTAAAACCATCAAGGTTATAACAGTTAATTAAAAACTGAAAAACTCAAACTAGGTGAGGAAAACATTTTAGTTAAAAAAAGATGAAAACTAACTGGAATACATGTCCTTCAATGAAACAAAAATAAAGCGAGTATGTCTTTGCTTTCAGTCTTTGTTAGTTTGGTTGAACTTGTCAGTTCCGGTTTGTTCCTGGAGACTGGGACGTCTGCACGGCATGAAGCCTTGTGTCTACATTGTGAACTTACTATAAACATATTACATCTTAATGCAATAAATACTTCATGTTATATAAAAAAGTTATGGTCCTGTCGTTTTGAACCCTATGTTTTAGACTTTGAATTCAGGGTTATTATTAAATTCTCTGTTTGATGATGTTTTCTAGCGTTTGCTGTTTAGAGTTTCTTTACTTCTGTAACTGTCAGTTTCATATTTAGCTTTAGTTTTCCTTTGTCTTGGCTTCTATTTATTATTTCATTTTATATCCAGTTCATCGTCTCATTCAGTGTTTAGTTTTTAGTTGTTGTTACATTGTTGTTACATTCTATCCTGTTTTTTCCCCCAGTGTAGATTTCATACCAGCTGCATCATTCATTTAGTTTAGCCTAGCCTCCCAAATGTCTCGTTGTAATTTTTTGTGAAGCTTCATCTCTGTCTCATGTTACTTCCTGTTTAATGTTGATGGTCATTTCAGTTTTACTTCCTCATTAATTATTATCTAATTTAGTTCAGCTGTGTCTAGTTTCCCAGGTGTCTCCGCTCTGCCACAGTCATATATATAGTTGCTGTCTTCCTTTGTCGTTGTCAAGTTCTCTGTTAAACCTGTGCTGTTTTCTCTGTTTGCTATTCCTAATATGCAACCGTTTAAGATACTTTGACTTCATACAGAGCCTGAATAAAGGTTTGGTTTTTATTCATGAAGTTCTGTATCAAGAGTTTGATTTTGGTTCTTTTTGGCACCTCATGCTAAAAATAAATGAACACTTAAACTAAGCATTTTTTCAAATGATTAAAACAAAATCGAAATATTGGAAATCAACCTTAGAAACAATCTGAAACTAAGTTTCAAACATAAACTTAAAAGAATATTAATATTAACACATATTAATATTCATGACCAGTGGTCATTAATGTAAATCAAAGCAAGCCTTTATTTCTAATCATAGGTTATTATAACTGAGTTAAACATTAACATTAAAGCTAGTATAGCATGTAAGTCATGTAAAAAAAGCTTAAAGTGTGCGTTGTGATTAGAAGTGATTCTGCCTACTTAAATGTCGTTTTTTTTATTACATCAAATCATCTATCATTATTGGGAAGATTATATTAAATGTCCTTTATGACATTCTCATATTTTTCAGCATTACTTAAGAATATGGAACATGCTTCTGGGATAGAAGCCTACAATTAGATTACTTGCTGAGAATGACCTTTCATCTGAAGTGGCTTGATAAGGCCAGCCTTAAGCATTAGGTCCACATGTAAAAGGACAGGCTGAAATTAGCAGAGGAGGAGATAATTAACCTTTGAATTTCATTCGTGTTCTTTGAAACAAAGTTTTTTGGGAGGTACCAACAGTAGCCATGTTGGCTTGCTACTATGGGTATGACCTGTACAAATTCTAAAGAGCGCTGCACTAAATCAGCCAAGTGATTCTGGCTTTCCTGTTGTATCAAAGAAACTGCCGTTTTGTTTTGTTTTTATAACAAAGGACCACAGAAATAGAAATCTGTTATCAAACCAAACATTCAAGAAAAACACTAATGGTTTGTCTTTGTAGAACACGAGATGTTTCATGATTATTTCCTATTGCATTTACAATGTGCACTTAGTATGCATATGCATGCAACACTGCAAAATCACAGTTTTGGGGGATGTAGTGTTAAACTGCAATAATTTGTCAGCATTGAAATAAACCCTGCTTTGCTCCAAAGGTTGAGTAATAGACTGAGACCCAGCAGAATGATGAAGCACACAGCACATACTTTAGGAAATGAAGTAAATCAGTGACTACATACTGCCCAATATTGCCTTTAACTAATTTAATTATATGTAATTTTTCCAAAACATTCCATGCATAAATAAACCTTTAATTTTATATATATTTTAGTTACATTTTACTCAAATGACTGTTCTGATGTTTGAGGGTGAAGAATCATTTTTGAGTGTACCCCAACAGTCTATAAATTCTAACACAAAACAGTAAAACCTTTTTGTCGCACTAACCAGTGTTCTTATATGCTGTTAACTGGCATAAGTGTGAGCTCACCATCACTGCGGAGCACAAGTGGAGTGGGCGGGCCCTGGACACGGGTCTTGGTGACGGTGTTGGTCACCACACAAGTGTAGTTGCCAACATCTGAGGGCTCCACTTTAGCAATGTACAGATTCCCTGTCTCCTGGGAGATGAAGCGACGCGTATCCTGCTTCACAAATGTCGGGTACTCATTGAAGATCCAGGAAAATACCAGATCTGTGGATAAGGATATAAAAAAATATATTTAAATGCAGGAAGGGCTCATGAAAAGGGTAAAGGGAACTGAGATTTTTATGGGTGATGTGGCTGCGGTGTGAAATAAGCTTGAGACCACCTCTGGGGAGTGAAAACGGTGACTAAGTTGTATCATGCTAAGGTGAAAATTGATAACAGGATCCGTGAGAGGTTGAAAACAAATGTAATTATCCGGATTCACTTTAATGACCATTTTTCATGTTGATTAGGTCTGAATATGCAAATAGGGATTTGGGAGATGGGGTTTGTGTTGTCATGAATAATTACTGCTCCCTAGGCACCCTACTAGAATTCACAAAGGAGTTTCCAACAAAGATGGCAAAAAAGTAGATAGGGACAATAATAAGCAGAAAATGAAAAGAAATGATAAAAAACAAAAAACAAAATAAAAACCCAAACAAACAAAAAAAGGTAAAAAAAAAAAACTCTTTAGTCCAGATAAACCAGGCAACTGCCTTCAAGAAACTTCAGTCCAACTGGAAGGATTGTACCAAGAAGAAATACTCTGAAAGCCAGGAAACTTTGCATTTAGCATTCAACAATTTCTCTAAACATAAGTTTAGGAATTCCAGTTATTATCACTTCCAGGAAGTGTATCCATAAATGACAAATGCCTGTGATTGAACGGTGAGAAACCGTTTTGACCAGTTTGTGTTATACTGTGATGATCAAGTTTTCCTTTAGTAAAGGAAGTGCAAGCTAAAAATAGTTAAACTACTACTTTAATCACATTTAGTGTTAGCAGCAGTGCTAACTGCTAAACACATTTCAAGATCAAAATGAATCGATTATAGGCTTTTGTCTCCTTCAAAAAACCCTTAAAGCAACACGCTTCTCTATCTATTTATATATACACACACATTCTCATTTTGCTATCTTAGTGAGGACATCTAATTGGCATAACGCTTTCTCTAGCTGCTTACCCTAACCATTATAACCCTGACATTAAAACCACATTTTGAGCCTCAAAAATTCCTTCAAACTCGTGATGTGCGTCCCCACAAGTACAGTAGAATGCCAATTTCTGGTCTTTGTTCCAAGCAAACAAAGACTTTGTCAGCACAGACACTGTGTTACAAACACAACTATGATGCAAAAGGTTTTAAATAAGCATGTAGGTGTCAGCTGCTCCCTGCAACGCCATGCTGGAGGTTTTGAAGATAAGTGAGGCACACATTTCCAGGTCATGAGATCCAAGAGTTTGCCAGCAAATAATTGCTTATAACAATACCAAGGATTACTTTGAGTAGTTAGCTTTGAGTCCATTCATATGAGCCAGCCTTAAATTCACAGACATCAAAGCTGCTTGTTTCTACACAACCTTTTGAGCAGCCGCTGAGAAAGGGGTGAAACTGAAGCTCACTGTAATGAGACTTATCTTACCGTTAAAAAGCCAGATCAAGACAAAGGACTTTACTTCAGGCACTTATCTGCTTCATTAGGCCTCTGATTTGACATTATGGGAAGTTTTAAAGAAAGAGAAATATTAGAAAAAGCAATGGTCTAGACAAGTGTTGAGGAGTTATTAAAAATGATAATAATTACTCCTAATAATAATTAATGGCTGGATGTCACAGTAGATTAAATTAAGTAATTGTGAGACTCCAGCAACCTGGTCAATAATCTAATTTAGTGCGAAACGGTGCTTAAATTGAGACAAATGCTCAGCAGAAAACATGTAAACAACAAGTATTTTAGGAACAAAACCCAGCATATACACTGTGGTCACTCCTACTGGGACCGTAATTCATCCACTGACATCATCTCTACTGCTGGTTTCACAGAGAAACCAGACACGCAATTAGAAATGAACACGGAGTGTTGCTATGGCATCTAAGATGAGCCCGAGCAGTAAACGTACCCCATACGCGAGCAGTTTGTCACAAACAGCGTTTCCCAAAGCCTCTATTTATCTTTCAGCAGCGATTTGAATGAATATAGAATCTATCGGTATCAGTGGGTGAGGTGATCACTTTACAACTTTAGTCACTTTATTGATGTCAGCTCATCAAATCTGAATGTTGTGACATAATCTGCTATTGTGGCGTTCTGCAGTCAGCATTACTGACAGCCATGAACTATTCTCCTGCTGCGCTTAATCAAACTCCACCACTTGTTAACGGACTGGCAATTAAGCAAAACACCCTTAGAGGAACCCTTCCCTTCACCTCCTCTAGCTGCTTGGCAATTTATCACAGCAGGTCTGCATACTCCTGCTGGCTGTAAGGAGCAGGTACTGTACCGATCAGTGCCATTTGAGGCTTGGGCTCTGGCCGCTGTGTGCACGCAGAGCCGAGCACAGACCGATGACACAGCGGAGATCCGTGGGGACGAGGGACACTTCAAGGCAGGATAAGGCATGTTGTTTGTGTTTGTTTCCTCTCCAGTGCTTTTGGACTATGGCTGCACCTGCTCTCGCTCTATGTTTAAAACCCATATGACTACATGGCACAACATGAGCCGGAAAATACCGCAGAGAGCACAGACATAATGAGATGTCTCACACAGCTGGCCGAACGGTCCTCACACAATCATCCAGGGCATTGATTTTATGGGTTACACAACACTGATATAAAAACAGGACATCTTCAAGACAAATTGTTGAAGAAATCCAGCTGCTCTGCAGAATTGCTATTACTGCCATGCTAAAAATATTCAGACTGCAGCTTTTACACAAGAACTGACTTGTTTTAGATTTCAATTTGAAAAGTGATGTTGAAAACACTATTTCAAAGCTGAATCATTAAGAAAGTTTAATGTTGAAAAGAATTATTTCTACAAGAGCTCAGTTTGGTATGTCAAAGAAAAAAGAAACTAAATTTAACTTCCAAAACATGATCCACGGAGAGGGGATTGCAGAAGTCCCAAAAGAGTTTTTTGTGGTTCCCCTCTGGGTTAAAGATCACTTTGCATGAGTCACCATGAATAAAGCTGCTTCGCTCACACAAAGAGATCCAGGAGCAGCTTCAAAGGACAGGCCTCACTGAATATTCAAAGAGCGAAGAAGACGAGGACGTCAAACATGCCCGTCTCTTTGCACAGATTTGCTATTATGGAAAGACGGAGCACGAAGACAAAGACGGTGGGCAGTAATCACGCAGCAGGTCTATCATTCTTTATGATGAGCTGAAAGAAAACTACTTCATCAAGTTGTGGCATTATGGATGGACAGTTAGACTGCGCTGTGTGAGTATATCAGCAGATATGCTTCAGAGAAGGTGGTTTCATAAAGATAAGCACATAAAATGCATATGCTCTAAAAATTCTGCACCAGAATGCAGCATAAATATATCAACAATACTAAAAGTGCATTTTCTATTCAATTGTGATTAAGAGATTTAATAAAGTAGTAGCTGTGTCATCTACACTGACTGATTCTGCTGGAGGTTTCTTCCTGTTAAAAGGTGTTTTTCCTTCCTACTATCGCCAAGCACGTGCTCATAGGGGGTGCGCGAATTGTTGGGGATTTCTCTGTATTACTGTAGGTCTTAATCTTTCCCATGTATGGCAGGATGCCTTGATGCAACTGTTATTGTGATTTGGTGCCATATAAATTAACTTGAGGGATTTTAGGGAGTCACTGTGGTCCTGTGTCAGTCAAAAGATGTTGAGTGTAATTAAGCAGCCAAGCTCAGTTCTTAGTAGGAACTGTGTGTCAAGCACCATATAGCTTCAGGATCACTGCTTCATTTAGCACTGACAGAGTAACTGAACAGGAACACTGGCCAGATGTCTCTCGTGCCACAGCAGCCTCAGTCATGGTGGCCGGCTGCTAGCTAAACTTACTGCTCAGCTATAAAAACACATTGCACACATAACAGCCAGCGCCACTAACTTAACATCTTGAAGGAGAATCTTTCTGTCACAAATCATAGTCCAGGAGTCCATGACACTTGGAACACTACAATCCTTTTTTCAGCATCTTTAGTTTGAGAAATGATACTGCAGATTTAATTTAATTTAATTTGCATTAAATCAACAGCAACTGTTTCTGTAACATGAAATGACTTCATGTGTCATATAAACTCATTTGACTGGGTAAAAACTTTGATGATGACAGCACTTTTTTCATTTGGCCTAAATAAACAAAAAGAAGAAAAACCTTTAAAAAGCATATGGTTAATAGTTTACATAATGTCGTTCTGTATCGAGTGAAACACAAAGCATCTGCAGTACAACAACTATGCAAAGATGTACTTTCACTGCTTGGAAACATACACATATTTGCCCTCTAAGATACGCAGCTACCTTGAAATCTTAGCTTCTTCCTCCTGTTTTGTTTTCCATGTTTTATTCTCAACTTCATTTTTGCGTCTCCTTTTGTAACTTGTAATAAAACTTAGACTTAATTTCACGAGTTTCAGTTTTCCTGCTCTCCTCTGTTCACTGTGTTGTTAAGCCTACACCTCCATGTTCCCTCATTTTGTTACGTCCTGTCTTATTTTGGTAGCTCCTGTTTCTTTTCTCTTGTTCCTCTGTCTCGTCATCTTGTGTCTCATAGTTGGTGTTCTATTGTAGCTCTCCACTACATTATGTATTCCATATGTATGTAGTGGTGAGATAGTCTCTCAATCAGAGAACCAAGGTTACAATGTAACACACATTTGCCATCTTCCTAATCATTATGTTTGCATTTGTTTGTCACACTGTACTGCTGTCTTCCCTCACGTGTCTTCTGGTTTGGTTTGGGTTTTTGAATTTTCTACTTGCCTGAGTAAAGTTTTTTTTCCCAGTTGTTTTAATTATATCTACCAAGGTTAGGTTTTGGTAGCGTGTATGCGCGAGCATGTCATTGAAACATGATAGCTCAAAAACTAGTTTATGAATTCTGTTAAAACTGTGTAGGGATGTAGCGTGGGGTCGTGTTAGTAATCAAATAAAATTTCACTAAAATTTGTCAGGTTTCTAAGCCTTGTAACTTAGAAACTATGATTCCTATATAGTGTGCATTGTCATATACAACATGCAGAAAGTATGGTATAAGGATTTAAAATATCATGTTACATTTGACCTTTGACCTGTGCTTCAAGGTCACGAGCTTGATTTGAAGGTCAAAGTGACAGTAATACTATCTAGAGCCATTTAAACCTGTGATTGTCACTGCCATTGTTTGTATTGATAACATATAAGTATTTGAGAATTCTAAATAACACCTTATTAATTGTATTATTAATAATATTTATTGACTATATGCACATTACAGTAATTGTAAAATTGTTATGTATATAAAAGGCTATAGCCATTTGAATACATAATAATTTGGATACATATACAATGTTCCCAGAAAGGTATAATATCCTTTTAGGCAAACAAAATAAACTTATGATAAAAAAAATAAAATATAGAAAATGCAATACTACTCCTTTAAAAGTAAATACTGCCCAGAGATTGAGTTCAAGTGCTTCTTATTCAACGAGTCTGCGTCTGGTTCTTTATTGCAGCAGCCCTTTAGTTTCCATATACAGTGAAAAAAACACAGCCATCAAAAGACGTATGCATAATGAATTCTGCCACTCACAGCTATGCTTCAAACCAAGTCATTAGAAATGCATTCAATTTTCTATTAAGGCTTTGTCCAGTGAAACTCCAGTGAAATGAAAGGCATGTGCACTTGTGCTAACAACTGATTTGAGGTAGAAAAAGGACATGCAGCAAATGAAAACTGAACAAATTTGCAGAGGAGTAAATAAATTTATAAATAAATGTATAAAAATAAATAAATGCAACGGCTGTTAAATTCAGTGACGTCAGCCAGTCGCTAAAAAAAAAGGTAGCCATGTTTTTGGTTTCGTGTAATGTGATTAATTTTCCACAACACAGGCCCCGGCCTGCTTCTCATCCTCCTGCTGTTGCCCCAAGCCTGCACTGACACTGTCCCTGGGGGTGGGGGTGGAGGCGGGAGTGTTGTGTGCTTATCCGCTAAAAGCAATTCATATTAATTTGAACACAGACGACAATATTTACAACAAGCACGAACGACCAAAGATCTCGCTCTTTTTTTTTGCCAGAAAACAAAGCACCCATCTGTCAATAAAGAAAGACTTGAGGAGTTTTACTGTTACATCAGTATGGTTTGGCATCATAATGTATGATCAGCACCAGTAGCCTCATCACTTCATATCAATAATAGATGTAAGGGCACGCTGTGACAACAAGATGCATTTTTAATTGCCCAATTACAAAGCTGTGGGATGTGAGCATACTGCAAAAAAAAGAAGGCAAAAATTTACAACAAAACAGCACACAGTTGTCCTTTTCCAGGATGAATAATTCTCTGATTACAAGCGTCACGCACACGGTATTACATACTGAGTAGGAGGGGTTGCTGGGTATGTGTCAAACTGGGTAAAAAAAACCAAAAAACACACACTGAGCTAGTACAACATGATCTAATTTTTTTCTAAAGTACTTCATGAGCTGATGAGAGGAGGGCGCATGCAGCAAAACAACACGGCTGCACAACCCACACGAGGAAAGCCCCCGAAAACAAACGTACAATTTATTCCTGTTAGAATCTACGCGCTCGGTGATTTAGGAGAGCATCTTCAGCACACAGACAAGCAAAAATAAAAGAAACTCGAGAGTCGCCTTCCACTGTTAGACTACTGTCATCCCACGTTGTGTAACTGAGTGCAGTACTCCCATATCTGCTCCAGGCTCCGAGAATCCTCTGATCCACTGTTTCCTTTACAGGACCGGACAGGATGCACATGCTCAGCGCTCTCGAAGCCTCAGGTGGGAGGAAAAACAGGACAAAAGACACACACACACACACAGACACAACTACTCTTGGAATAGACACAAATGATTTCAGTCTTGAGTGCCCCTTAAAGGTCTCCCCCCATTAGAAAATAGAGGTCAGCAGCATTAAGTCCACGACTAAACACAGTAGTCGTGCAGTACAAAGAGCGCGGTTGGGTCACACTGGCAGCCCATTAATGCGGTCTGGTTTGAAAAAGACAGACAGCCTCTCAGCCCTTCTTGTTTCCTCTGATCCACACTGACAGACCGAAGGGGAACCGGACTGCACATTTGGGAGAAACAAACATCGCAGCGGCGGCTCGGTCTAAAAAGAAGCCGGCGCTGTAACCAGGTTGTGTTAATCCATTCTCCTTCCTTGAACTCTGCAGAAAGCAATTACCATAGATTCCTGCCATGCTCTGACACTGGCCTGTCAGCTGGGGAGCAAACGTGTGGATGCAGTGTGGAGGCAGCACCTCACTCTGCCTTTGTGCTGCAGTCTGGTCTGGCAGGGTGTGTCGTGCCTGATTCTGCACTCAGCCCCCATTTCCCTGTCTTCCTATGGCTGATTGTAAGTGCAGGTAGCATGTTTGATGACAGTGGTCACGTTGGAAGACACGCAGCGGAAAACAATCGCGGCTCCTGCTCAGGTCCTTGTTGTTTGATGTGGTTTTGGAAGCCAGGTCTTCTCGTATTACAGATTCAAGACACTCATAGTTCATATATCACGAGTCCTACAGTCATCACATTTTCCTCAACCTAAATTTAATTATTTTTCATTTAGTTGGAAAAAAATACTATGACTCAAGTTAAGATCCACTAAACCTTTAATAGTTTATTCAATGTGCATCTATTCATTTAACATATAATGAGATTTGCTTGTTGTTGCATCACTTTGTAGCTGACGGCCGGCTGCTATAACATGCTCCGGTTACATAAAGTATCTTGAATGTTCACTCACTGGCCACTTTGTTAGGTACACAGGTTTGACTGCTGGTAAATGCAAATCACATGTTGGCAGAGCAGTCAAGACAACCAGCTGAACTTTGAACCAATGGTCACATTACACAGACAGAAACTGTGGAAACTGAAATCCTACAGCTCTGCACTCATTTCTTTATATTTTGATTCCAAGAAGCCAGAATTTCTGGTTATTCTTTAAAGTGATCTTTAGTTACGAACACAGAAAAACTGTAAACAGATTTTGACCCATCATGCCGTACCATCTGGAAAGTGTCTATTTAGCGACGGCTTCATTTTAAAGCGTGACAATGATCCCAAACAGCCTGCTAATGCACTAAAAGCATACCTGGATAGGAAAACACTCAACAGAACACTTTCAGTCATTGATCGGCATCCCGAGAGCCCAGACCTCAACATTATTGAAGCATTATTGTGTGGGATCATCTTGAGAGAGAACGCAACAAAAAGCACCCAACATCCAAAGAAGAGCTTTGAGTGTCCTTGAAGAAGGATCCTTAAAAAAACACACACATCAAAGCTTGTCTAAGAGAGCTCAGGCTGTGTTGAAGATTAACCTTCCTGCCTTCTTGGGACCTTTTTGTGCCACTGCTATGTGTTAAATGGCTGCCATTTCCACTGTGTTCAGTGGAATATAACCAAACTTGCCACAGGATAGTTTTTACCTGTCAATGTTAATATTCCAGTGTGAATTCCTTAAATCAGCCTAAAATGGCTGAGCAGCAGAAATCCCCATACCCATCACCCTGGGGACCATTTTCTGCCCATTGACTTCCATTATAAACGCTATTTTTCAACCCCAAATTATCATCATATGATTTAATTTTTTCTTCTTTTCTTGGATGTCAATGAAGACTCAGGGCCTTGAAGTTTTAATTTTTAAATTGCAAAAAAAATGCAAAAAAAATAATGGCAGGTCAAAATGTATGTTGGTGCCAATCTTTGGTCCATCTAAAGGCCTACTTATAATGACAATCACATATTACTTCAACTGGTTTTTTGTGGAAATATTTAGTTTCGTTTTTTGGTTTTTGGGGCTTATAACACAGGGCGCTCATGTAATAACACTGGGATTTGAAGGGTTAAAACAACGAAAATATAATTAAAACTTTACATGAATATTTCAGGGAGAAGTAGTTTTACAAGGTTGGCTAATTTAAAGTGGAATAAAATATGGATATATGGTCTTTTTATGGCGTGGCTGAGAATGGTCCCTAGGGTGATGGGTGTGAGTTTTTTAAAGGATGGCAGGAGGGATAATACCTGTAATACCTGTAGCTTACCTCTTAATTGTAAACAAACACAGTGTGGCCCCAAATTTCCGCTCATCTTGTGTTTACTAAGTAAATGAATTTCCTTCTATACCAAATATGCACTTTCAAACTAATTTGAATGTTTTTGTCTTCTATCATGTTCAGGTTTCCTCACTCCACCCATATCCCATGATCCTCGCAAAATATAAAGAAACAAGAGGTGGCTTGATCATTTACACCTGGACCTTAGCCCTGCTGTCTGCACAGTACTGTATGTGTACTACGGCAACCAAGTGTTGCAGGGAATCACTGGACATTCTGCTGCCACAGACTCTCATTAGCTTCACACCTGATGCTCTCTCTTACAAGCTGAGAACAGAAGAACAGGCGTGCACGCCACATCCTCCATGTTCATGTTTCGTTTCTTTCTTCTCTTCTCTTTGCTTCACTGCCATACATTCTCACTCCCCTTCCTCTTCCACGGGGGGGTTGCCGCACCCGTAAAATGTTTATTTGAGCAGGTTCCTCCATGCTCGCAAATTGCTGCAACGCTGCTGTGCTCAAGATCTATAAATATGTTTTACAATACTCAAACTCAGGACTTACAGCTGTGGACTTTTGCCTGCTTGCTGTTTTGCAACAAGGCAGACTACTCTGCATGTGATAACTTGCAAATTGTAAACGGTTGTAGTCATTTGTCCAAATTTCCTAAAACATCTGAAAATGCCAACAAAGAACGAGAAATGCTCTTTCTGATGTGCACAAGTAGCACAGTGTTTGGAAGGATTTTACATAGGGGTCAAATTCCCATCAACGCCGGCTGTGTATACATTGCATGACACAAACTGATAATTAGATGGATTCTATGTATGTGTTGCTCTAATGTGTTGGATATGCATTTCCTTTTCCCTCTGTTTTGCTTTTCTCACCTACTGTTGACTAAATAAAGGACGATTACAAGTGTAGTGATTAAACAGCATGTGCACATGTGCAGAAAACATGTGACCCCTGTCTTTTTTCCATGTAATTTTTATTGGGCATCATAACATGTGACCTACCTGCTTTACTTTCTATTCTCAGACACTCACAGTGGAGTTTGTCATCCTGGCATTAATATTTCTCTCTAATCTGTGAAATGTCACATTGCTCGTAAATTGTGAGACACTTCACGATCCCTGCAGTGCCCTGTTTGTGATGTAACATGAATATAAGAACAGGAATAAATTAAGCAAACACAATGATGTGAGGAAACATTGAAATCTTGCATGAATATAATTAAAATCTACACAGTGTGATACAGTCTAAACTGAATGTCTTTTCTAATTACATCATCTTGAACATGTAAACCGCGCAAAGTGCAGCAGCGGCAAGCTGGAGCAAAGATCATCGATGAGTCTAAGAACAACATCACCAGCAGTTTAACCTTTGATACCCAGCCCCACCTGTAACTGACTTTGAAATGCACGAAAACAAAAGGAGATGTGTGCCTCTGAGAAATCTGTTTTGACTATAACCTCTGTTCCCTGAAGGAGATGAACAAGATTGCAATATCCACGCAACATCTACCCGATGCTGCGTTAGCACAGGCGTCAGCTTGCATCATTCTTTCAACAGGTAAAAAGAGATCACAGCGGTACGTACGGGACACAATAAATCCCCAGTAGTCCTGCACTCGTGAGACACTCTCTGTTGCCACAGATGAAGCCGGCTCTTTACCGTGAGGAAAATAATGTGTAAAAAATATTTGCCCAAGAGCCACAGCAAACCTCCCCCTGAGTGTCCACCACTGATGCAGCTTTGCATTCTTTTAGCATTGTGTCACGATGTAAAGTCTCAAAAAAATCAGAATTGATGCAACAAATATACTTGTTCCATTCATTCTTCTTTTATGCAAAGATATAATGCCTACATTTCCTACAATACAACTCAACCCCTGACAGGTCAGTTTAAGATGCAGGTTTGTTATACTGAAAGTTGCCAAAGCAGCAAGCCTCAAAGTGTGGGCTGCGGAGGTCTGGTTTGCTCTCGCTGTTCTTTCATTTTCAGTCTTGTCTTCTTCTTCTGGGTTGGCCAGCATCATTTGAGGCATTATTTCAGGCTTTGCGAGGCTCCCTCTGGAGTCACAAAATGCTTCGCAAATGCAGTACGACTCCCCCACATCGGTCAGCAGGCAAACTTTACAGAGCTGAAGTCTGTATTGTAGTTTTGTTTCCACTTTGATGCTGTTACTAAAGGGCCGTTTCTGTACTATTTGTCATGCCAGTGAACCACTGAGAAAATATTTTTTCATTTCTCGAATGTGAATCGTCGGGTAAGTTTCTCTGATTTATATCACTGTGAATCAAAAATCTTTATTAATGTATGGTTTGGTAAAAGTTGATAATCACACTTTGAAATGCATTCAAGAAAATAATGAATTAGTCTTATCTTTGAACTAAAGATGGTAACCAGGTCTTCTATAACTTGAACTCTTTCAACACATGAGAGGATTTTCTAGGGTATGACTTAACTGAGTGTGCACAGATCTGTGCACAATCCCACTAAGTGAGCTGAATTCTATGCATCACCAGAAGCAATTAAAGGCCTGTGATGGCAAGCCAGCTATAAAAGTGCTATGAATTCAACTTACAACTGCTGTCCAATGCTCTGCTAGGCAAGCTAGGTGTGTGGACGGAGCTGTCATGTTTTCGACAATTGTTATTTTCCCCTTGCACAGCAGGTGACAGCGCATTTCTTCTGGGATGAAATCCCCACAGGCACTGAGGGATTTGTGTTTATGTGGCAGCACAGTGGAGCCCAAGGACATGCCATGTGACTGCAGCCTGGCAGAGGGGACGCAGTCGCTTACACGCCATTAAAAAAACCCCACAAAGAAAAGGAAAAAGGAAATGGTCTTTATACATGGAATGACATGAACGTATATTTGTGTGAGGCTGTGAATTACCCTCTTTTTAATGCTTTTATACCGCACACACAGGCGTGCGTGCACTCCAAACACAACCATAACAACAACTAGTGTAAACTTTAAGAAGCTTAAAGGAGATTGAGGAAACATGTCACTCACACATGTCTTTTGGGAAATGTGTGCGTTCTCTGTTCAGACTCCTCTGTGACCTTTTCATACGTGATTTGAAACTCCAATCAACTCCCGAGTGTCACTCTCAGAAAAATATCCCATTTCATGCCACTGTCATGTTGTTGGTTGCTTGTCTACAAAGTTTCTTCTTCGGCATGAGGTAACTGCTAGATTATATCAAAACCAGAAGGGTTTGCAGAAGAGGCTCTGTTGGCTCAGCCATGGACGGTGTGACAGTGACATGCGATATTATTTCAGAGAGCTGAAGTTTCCAGACAGATGAAGAGGGAGAAATATGATTGAATACGGGATTGTGAAAGGAGATTACTCATGGAGATTGAAATGTGTCAGCTGCTAATCAGATTAAGAGCAGAATAATCCCTGATGGGAAAAAAAGAGAAACTACTAAGTATGAGTCAACAAATACCACGAAATAAACATGTCGCTCCTCATGCTGCATGAAGAGATTAAAACTTCATATAGCCTTTATCAAAGTGCACCTTCAGAAGGAATTTAAATATCTTATTTTTGACAAGCAGAAGGATAGTTGAGCTGCTATTTGAATACTGTTGCCAGGCGACTGATCAATATACCAACAGAAAACCTAAAACAGGTTGACAACTTCAGGCAGCTATCATTGGACATGCTATGTTAATTTCACGTGACGTACTTTAATCTTATTTAAGTTTATAAATCTTTATGTTTTTCTTGGCTGAGCAGTTTAATATCTGTGATGTTTTAATGTCAGTAATAATAATATTTTCTGTATAATAGGTTAAAAGAAAGTAGAATAGTATGGTCAGAAAAAAACTAAATGCTCACTCAATCATAATTTGATCATAAATGAAAAATAAACTTCAGTATTTTCATATATTTCCAGCTCTCCTCACCTGAATGACCAGACAATAACTCCTTACAGGTGTGTCCAAATGCATGGCTGCATCCTCCTGAGGACCCGGCCTTTGCGGTCTAAGTGGGCCGGGTCCTCCGAAGGCCAGATGTACGGGGAGTTCGCTGTCATCGCCCCGGCTAGCTATCGAGCTGGTGGGTAACAGACGTCTCCGAAAACGTCGAAGCACTTTTCCAGACATGCGATGTCTTGATAAACCGAGCAGATATTTGACGTTTACACAGCTACATTCTCGCCTGAAAATATCTTAAAAGTTTATTTTTTGACCCAGAAAGAACAATAAAAGTAATATTAAAACTTAGTAGCGGCCGCCATTGTTGGAAATTGGAATTGGCTGTGCCGCGCTATGAATTCTGGGATATGGTAGGCCACGAAGGACACACCCGACCCATCCTTCAAATTCGGGGAAAAGGAGGACGCATTTGTCGGCTGCATTTGTCGGAGTCTACGAATTTGGACAGCCTTCGTTGCGTCGTTGTGACGTAATCAGTCTACAAATGCGGCCTCAGGAGGATGCAGCCCATGAATCTGGACACCGCCTACATCACGACTAGCATAAACTAGGATAACACAATAAGGGAAGACAAAATCACCACATGATAATATGCACAACTGTATCATCACCTGAGCAAGGTTGCAGAATAGTTACACCCTTATCTAATAGATTTTAGTAAGTCCTAATATTACCTTGTCATCTGTATTATAGTTAGTGACGCAATCCCTGTTTATCTGTCATTACGGTGTCATTAATCATAGTTTGTATTGTCACCAGTAATCAATCTAGGCAGCTGCTGTGCATGCTGCTTATGATATTTGCTTCCATAATATGCAGGTTACACGTCATGCTTATCACAAACACACATGTTGCTGTTATCACCACACAGTTATGTGTCTGTTTACTGTAGATATAGCACAAAGAGATGTGCTGACCAACCCCGGCCCCCCCCTAAAGATACACATGCACACATCCGATCTAATCCTGGTTTACATACAGCAGATATGTGCTTCCCTTCCAGCACATTCCCTTAATTTTCTGTTCCTTTGAAATCATTCTCTCTATCACCATCCCCATCTACTTCTTGTGTCCGAACGCATCTTTCTGCATGGGTGACTCCATGCTGCTTACAGCGGGCAGGACAGCTGTCTGCCACACATAATGTGCCCTCTGAGAACCCCCTCTGGCAGGTGGAAACCCACCAGAGCCTTGGGCTTACACAGAGGGTCCTAACTCCATGGGAAGATCTGCAAACATATGGCACTGAATAGGGATGTGCAGAGGTTTTCCTTGCAAGTACTACCCACATGCAGAATTTGATTAAAATGCAATGAGGTCCTTGTCAGGGAAGGAAGGTGGCTTAGGTGGCTCGACAGTCATTATTGTCCTGTTATTGACTGTCACTCTACCGATGCCACATTGTGATTCATCCTCTCTGTGCCAAAGGAGCATTATAAAACTTGACTGCACACGACTGAAAATGATTCCCCCCCCCCCCAGTCTACCAGTGCACCACAACAAGCAGAGAATGTGTGTCATTATCAACTTTTCATATAACTCTTCGGGGTTTGGGACAGGGTTAGCTCGTTGCTGAAAGCAACTGGATGAAACTGTCTAATATTCTTTCTATTCAGAAGGATTGCTTTCAAACAAACCTTGAAATGCTGTCAAGCTTACAAGATGTCAGCCTGGGCCCTGTGCTTCGTACGTCGCTTACTACATCCAAGATCAAATGAAACATCCAAGACCAAACCATCGCGCTAACCGTGAGCGCGCTAATCCGGTTCCCCGAACACACCTGCTGTTGACGATTAGTACAGCTGGACGCAGTAATGTGAGATCACTGGGTGTCGTAAAAGGGGCTACGCATCGATAGTAGAAACATTGATCGGCAACCCTCTGATTGGTCGGCGAAAATGTCGACGGAGCGCGCTCGGCTCGGTATTTTTCGGCAGCAGAGCAAGAACTCTTGAGTGAGGGATTTCAGGAGTTTCAGAGTTTAATCAGAACGCAAGGGAACACTGCAAAGGCTGCAAAAGCAAGGAGAGAGGGCTGGCAGGAAGTTGCTGACAAATTAAACTCGTAAGTAATTTAATAATAACAATAATAATGGAGTGGATCTATATAGCGCTTTTCAAGGCACCCAAAGCGCTTTACAATGCCACTATTCAGTCACTCTCACATTCACACACTGGTGGAGGCAGCTACGGTTGTAGCCACAGCTGCCCTGGGGCAGACTGACAGAAGCCAGGCTGCCATATCGCGCCATCGGCCCCTCTGGCCAACACCAGTAGGCGGTAGGGTAGATTTATTATATTACACTATATTATCCAATATTATATTACATTATATTATAATATGTTATATTTTATCCTCTTTCACATTAGAGCCACGACAGGACCCACTAGAACATGGGAACAGGTAAAAGTGAAATATAAGAATATTCTATAGAATGGTAATATTTATCACTTATATTGCTTTTAGTCTCTTGGAAAGAGACCCTGGAATAATCTGTTTGTTTATAACAGCAACCAAGAAAAGGGCAGAGCAAAAAAAAAGACAGGTGGTGGTCCTGCACCCCCTCGTCAACAAGTTGGTTAAGTAAATAATACCCTCACGGGAAAATCAATATCTCTCTATGAGCACACTGTCGCGCTGAGCTAAAGGATCCTGTCTGTCCCGCAATATACGCTGAATTCTGAGGACTCTCCTTATCAATCTTGCACCTTCCGCAATGGGTGGCTCGCGTATACGGACAGGACATGGCTGCGACAGACTTCCCAAATCCACCTTCGCTTTTATAGCCGTGGTCTCTCATCTTGATTACACGAAGTAATTTACAATTGCTACTCTGAAATATGAATTACATCTGTAATAATCACATACATGTAATAGAATGTTAATAGTACATTTCCCTTTTTTAGGGAATGACCTGTGTGAAATCAATAAATGGATCAGGTGCTGCATTGTCTTTAGTTACATTGATGTTATTTATTTATGGTGAAACAGTGGTGGAATATCGCTGTTGCTTTCGTATGAATGACGCGGGCATACCTGCGTGGCCGCGATCTAATCCTGTTTACATAAAGTAAACCTGCTCCCCAGCAGGTTTACGCTTATGGCTCTGTTGCTATGACAGCAAGTCCCGGATGGGCTTCGGGGAACCGAACGATCCAGGATCACGCGAAATCGTCAACAATCTCATCCAGCTAACTCACTTAGCGCGGTACGAAGAACAGGCCCCTGGTGTCGCATTCAGAAACAAACACAACACAGATTTCAAACATGTATTTTGACCAATTGAAAACTGCCAGGTTAGCGGCCTCTCTTACACCCTCAGAAAAGAGAAAAATACTGTTTCCTGAATATAAACCTGTGTTTTGTTGTTATCATTCTGAGTCTCCTTTCAGGCTGCCTGCAGATTGAAAAAAATGTCTTCACATCCTGGATGCATGGCCTTTTCCTCATTAGTCATCTTGTTTCTGTGAATTTATGAGAAAACACACACCATTGCGTATCTTTTGACACGCCAAACAGATTTGCAATAAAACAAGGACACAACTGAGATTGATGACTGAGCTGCTTCCTGAATTCATGTCTCTAGTAGAGCATGTAAAAGCTTTTCAACCGAGGCTCTGCAGCTTTTTACTGTTGTCCAGCATAGTGTTTCTAATCACACGAGCAGTGATATTCATCAAAACATTCCCTCGCATGAACTGGAGGATTGTATTTAGGTAGCATGGTTTGTTTAATGAGTTCTGAATACTTGCTATGTCTTAACAGCTTGGCAACATTTCACACATCTTTTGAAATTAATTGTTTATTTAATTATACTTATTATGCTCTGTGTACCCTCAGAGAACCCATTTTTGTTAGTGACACCTTTGTAAATGAAGCAAACTTAAGCTAACGTTAGCTCTCTGTTGAAGCTCAGAGCCGACTACAGACACTCAGATTTCAATTCTTATTCATAAAGATGACAAGCCACAGGCTTTTAGTTGTTGTTTGTCTCATTTTTTCAAGTTAAATGATATGGAAACAAGCTGCCTTCACCTATGGGAGTACCACCCATGCCATGAAGCTCCCAGCACACAGATTTTGTGCTGATGTTAATGCCAGAAGAGGTCTGGAACTCTTTAACTTTATGTGATCTGTTACTTGGTGGCTGAGTTGTTGGGATTTCGATTTTGCAATAACACTTAAAATACTCTAGAAGGGAAGAAAATTCACACACTCACTTGTTACAACAGTGGCATCGTCTTACAGTACCACACTCAGATTCAGTCTGTTCTTTAGAACAGCGGCCTCCAACCCCGGTACCGGTCCGTGAGTTGTTTGGTACCGGGCCGTGAGAGTTGAGGCTCAGGTCTGAAATTTATGGTTTTCAGGGTTTTTAATCGTTACTTTTTTAAATCATTTTTATCGTTAACTCGGTTTCCCTGGGTCTTTTCCCGTGTGTTATGAATAAATCTTCGTTTTTTTGGTACCAGTACTGGTTTTGTTGTATTTATCAGCGACACCTTAAAGGCAAAAAAGGTTGGGGACCGCTGCTTTTGAACAACCCCTTCTTTCACAAATGTTTGCAAAGTCAGACTGCATGGCTGGCTCCTTGATTTTACACACCTGTGACACTGCATGTGAAAACACCTGAATTAAAAAATAAAGACATTTGTCCAAATAGTTCATGTCTCCATTCGCTATTGTGAATAAAGTTGCATACTGTATGTTTAAACCAGCTAAAAGTGGAAAAAATGGCAAAACTATTTCATGTAGAATTTGTGAAATACACAAATGTGTGCATATCTGTGTGTGTGAAAAGTACAGGGCCCCTGTGATTTGTCTTCTCCGTCCCCTGGCTTGGTTACTAGTGAAAAAAACAAAAAACGCCTCAAAACCAGTCTTAAATTCATAGTTTCACTGTTCCAGAAGCTTTGTGGAAAAGTAAAGCGACTTGCAGTTTTAAGGAATAAACAAAGTGCCTGGTATTTATTGGGTCCTATTTTCAGAAGTGTATTAATACACATCATGCGCTCTGCTGTGGAAATAAATCATCAGGCTGGTGTATGTGGTTTGTGACTCAGTAAACTAACAGATAGCGAGAAATGAATAAGCAATAGAAACAAAGTTCACAGATCTTAGGATGAATAAATTGTTAGCTTTAGATTCTGATGACAAGAGCAGAGACAAAAGAACACCACCAGGAGCTAAAGCGTATTTGTACGCTCCTTTTTATAATGGTGTAAAAATAACTGGAACTACTAAAGTGAAACAAAGAAAGGGAAACATGGCAAGAAACAAACAATTAAATAAATAATAAAATTGTCAAATTACAAACAAGCAAGCAAAGCATTACAATCACACAAGCATTAAGCAAAGCACAGATTTAGTCATTTCTCAGGGTGAGCGCTCACTAATTTTAATTCAGTATGTTTTATGCCACTCACTTCCTTTCAGGCAAATTAAATTTGAATTCATTCAGAGGATACATTTTGCTGCCTAACTGCAAGGCTTTATGTCAAAGGATGCCCTATCGTGCATGTTCACTCTGACCCTAGCATGACGCCGAAGCGCCAGAGTAGCAGCGGTGCGCCCTGTCACCCGCCGTGCAGCGTGCCGTTTCAGATGCAACAAAGCAGCGTATCGGGTCAACAAAGAAAAGCACTACTGGCAAAACACTTAGCTCTTTGCCTGCTGATTGATTGCTTTTCATTGTTGCCAGTTTGAATATGCTGTTCCTCTGATGGGCAGCTTGGCAGAACATGTAATCGTGTGTGTGTGTTTGGAGCCAATAGCCTGGCCAGGATTTGTGGGGAAGCCTGTTGAATCCCGATTTAGTGTCTGCTGTCTGATATTTTTGTCTGAGTGAGGGATTTGAAAAATGCCTTGAAAATAATTTTGTGAGCTAACACTCAGTACGGACTGGCAGGTGAAGATAATCGCAGTGAATTTCTCATTAAAGGTCATGCAAACCAACACGCTCGTGCAGGTTTCAAACGTGCGAGGGCTCTGGGGCAAGATGAGAGGGTATAAACCGAAGACGTTTTGTCCTCGTAAATGTTTAATGTTAGAAGAACCACAGCAACAACAAATGATTAAGGCTGTTTATCCAACTGAATGACAGAGCGGCGGTAGCTTCTATTACAACAGAGAGATGTAATTTACTAAAATGGACTTCTAACTGACACCTTGTATTGGCTCTGTTTATTAGTGAGGAGACAAGTGTCTTGAGGGGGCTTTTCATGTGCCTGTTGGTCTTAAAAAACACAACCTAATTGGATTACTTCAGCACAAATCGGCAGATATGAAGAGAATCAGCGAAGCAACTATTCACAGTATAGAGAACAATCAAACGCGGGCATGTCAGCTCGGCTATTTGAAAGTAAATCTAAAATTCCAAATTACTCCACAGCTTGCCAAGCTTTCACCGGTTAAAACCCCAAAAGGATACAAGCTGCAAACAATTACAATCAATTCAATGCGAGCAGCATTTTTACTAAGCAGACCAGTGTATGAATCAGTGATATTTGTTAGGTAGCTGTCAGCTGGGAGAATGTAATCCAAGCAGCTGTTGCATTTAGCACTTCCAATAAGTGAATTGAAGAAGCTGCACAAGGACACATCTGCTGCAATTAGACGAATGGAATGAAGAGCTTGGCTTAAAACTTGATTTTTAACTGAGGAGTTTACCTCAATTATCTTTTGGTGTTTTAATAAAATTGTCCAAATACAAATTATATAAATAACCGAGGCTTATTATTATTATTATTATTATTATTGTTGTTGTTGTTGTTGTTGTAGCCGCAGTCAGAAATTTCTCAAACTCAGATTTAGTTTCAATTTTGAATGGCCTCATAAAAATACAGTGAATTTGACCTTTAACTTTTGGACATATATTTTTAAAAAAAGTTAGTTTTTGTGAAATATTTCCACATTTTGTAGTTGAATTGCTTGCATCAGCCAAATTCTAAGAAATTCCTTCAAGGATAAGGTATCACATTCCCGAGTTATCTAGGCTGATGGCCAATAATGTGATTGTAATCAGTTCCTCTGGTCACAGCCTGCTCTGTGATGAAAAAGGACAGCTTTTCAAATGTCTGAATAGTGCATGTAATTCAAGACACTCTTCTCTCAGTTTGAACTAACCATATGAATGATCTTGTCACTGCTTGAGCAAGATCAGTACATCTAAACGAACCCACCTGAATTCAGAAGGCAGCCTAAGCTTACCTACTGCACGGTCTGGCACGGTCTTCTCATCTGGCTTTCAGCAAGAAAGCAAAATCATTTGTATGCTACCTTCTCACACCGTATAAAATTCAGAGTATCGTTGCCTTGAGCTTGAGAGCAAACGTTGCTGAATAAATAGAGCTGCACAATAGTTTATTTTAACTGCCATGGAAATGAAGTCAAAAAATAACCCTCTCATCAAAGCGCATTCAGCTTTAGGCTCCTAACAGAGAGGCTGTCCCACTTCCCATGACCCAGCCGAGAGTGATCACACCTACACGAGGCACGAATCGCTTGGAAATTTTTCCATCCTCACAGCGTCAGGTTTAAGGTGTTGATTACCTAGCGAAAGCCGCTGTTAAACAGGTACATCTCAAAGAGCTCCGTCTGAAAGCGCTTCAGTCATCGTTACTTTGCACAGTGAGATAACTTCCAATTTTCAGTGTGAAACAGACACATGCTCGCTAGTCAACTGAAAGAAAAAGAAAAAGCAAGAGAACTTATTATTTTTACCTCCAGAATGAGGAGGAGGGCCGCAGAGCAGAACCACTCCTTGACCTTCACGCACTGAAACAGAGCTTCTTCTCTGAGTCTTGAAGTTTTCCAAGTCTGCAAAATAGAAAAAACAAAACAAGAAAACAGCAGTAAGTAAAATATTCCACAAGCTGGAGGCTGTTACATTTTATTAGCATACACATGAAGGTGCTGTCATGAACAAATTACTGTTTTTCTTACTTCTTTTCAAGGTCACATTGTGCGCAACCTAAAGCAGCAGGTGGGGAAAACGCTCACAACAGGTTGCCTGTTTATTACAGAGCTCGCAGACATAAACACAGCACACACTCACATAGCGCCAGAAAGTTCATGGCCTATATTTCTTCAGACTGTGGGAAGGAACTGATGCTTCATCCTGTCAAATACAGTACTTGTAAACTCTGAGGGCCAGAGTTCAAACTCACAGCGTGTCAGACGCTGTTGCAAAAAACCTGAAGCCCCGTGCCAAGCAAATGATATACATGACGTACGGAACATTTTGAGTAAGTCAGAAAAAACCTTTAAAGACTGCCTGAACCTTCAGCAGCAACAAACTGAACATTTTTGGCAGTAAACAGCCTTTGGCTTTGCCTCAAGCCAAATCATCCCCCCCCCCCACGTGCGCCTGTGCTGCCGATATCCAAATTCACAGAGATGGTGCCACAAGTACGGGGGTTTTGGTGGAGGAAGACAGCAATGAGTGATTTAAAAGACGCACGGGTAGCGTAAATCAGTACAGGACAGATAAGTTGTACCTGACTATTATACATCATACAAAGTCGTCATAGGAAGTGTAAATGCTTTGATATGACTAAAAGGACAAATGAATTAAATTTCTCACTTATTATTGTTAAAAACCTGACAAACTCCCTCTGTGATTAATTAGAAATAAGAATTAAAAAGTAGAATCTGGATGAAAAACTGTGATGAATTTTAGAAGAAAAACCCTTCGGGGACTGAGCATTAGCATTACTTTCCAACGCCTCCCCTTCAACTGGGTAAAAGCATTGTCTTGTGAGTACAGCGGACAAAGTTTGCAGCACTATGAACACGTTTTGGATGCAAACTCAAAAATCTTAGGACTGTTTTTTCAAGGCACCCAAAGCGCTTTACAATGCCACTATTCAGTCACTCTCACATTCACACACTGGTGGAGGCAAGCTACGGTTGTAGCCACAGCTGCCCTGGGGCAGGCTGACAGAAGCGAGGCTGCCATGTCGCACCATCGGCCCCTCTGGCCATCACCAGTAGGCGGTAGGGTAAAGTGTCTTGCCCAAGGACACAACGACCAGGACAGAGAGCCCGGGGATCGAACCGGCGACCTTCCGGTTACAGATACGCTTCCCAACCCCCTGAGCCATGGTCGCCCCATGAACATAAATATATGTTTGCTTTAAAGAAGAGAAGAGATTGTGCCTTTGTTCAAAGGAAGGGAGCTGCATTCAGTTATTTGGCTGCTTTTGTGAGTGTGTGTGTGGATGGGGGTGATGGTGGGTAAGGGGGGTGAGGGCCACCTTATGTCACTTCTTTTGACACACCCCTGTTAATCACACAAAGATAGGTCGATGGAAGGAAGCACTCACTCGTGTGTGTGTGTGTGTGTGTGTGTGTGTGTCTGTTGCTTAATTTCTTTTTGCTGGATTTATTTCTTTTGCATACTTGAGGGGACACACTTAAGATAAGGTGGAAATGAAAAGAATGAGGCCTATTATTGCTCCCTGTAACCTGCACTGGTAATTGTATGTTGCGAATAATGAATGTAAGTTAAGCTTGAGCTGAATACATGATGAAAAAAAAAAACTATAACTAAGCACTGAAATCAATAAAGACACACACCCACACTAATATGAGCCAGACAGCAATCTGAAGCCTCGCTGCTAAGCAGAGAGGGTTGCCGTGGCAGGTCACACATGAGGGATTTTAATAGCTCTGGTGGTAATCAGGTTACCTTTCATTCATCAAACCTACCACCACCGAACCACACAAAGCTATTCCTAGTAGGGCTTTGACACCACAAGTACTGTTAAACTGAAATATTTTCCTTTGACAGCTGATGGAAACAATAGCAGGTCAGAACCACATCTGACATTTGCTGATGATTTATGCAGAGCAAATCATCTGCTAATCAGAAGGTTGGTGGTTCAGTCCCTCCAGTCTGGGCAGGATACGAACCCCAAGGTGCTCCATCGGAGTATGACTGTTAGATAGAGAAGTGCTTGCATGAATGAGCACTCAGACAGAGTAGAAAAGCGCTATAGAAGAACCAGTTCATTTCAAATTGGCTCCATTAATGATGTACAGAGCTCAGTAAATGTAATTCACACGTTGCATAGAGACTAAGTGTCTGCACTGGTAACTCAGTTTGAAGAGTGCTACATATATTCCTAAGGGAACTATTTAAATACAGATACTTGTAATAAGTACAAAGAAAACATGGAGCTACTCGTATATTTAGAGGTTAATTGGCAGCATAATTAAATTAAACAGCTTCTTCTGGCTTCCTTTATTCCACTTCTTGTTTTTTTTTTTAATATTCAGTTTGAGGTCAGAGATCATTCATAAATGTGATTTTAGCTACCGAACCGAATAAAAGACAGACAGCGAATTAATACATTAAGAGGCTTGATATACTGTCTCAGATTTATCCATACATATTCTCCAAATTGGATTAATTAACCTTAATTAACCTTGCAATATGCAGAATATTGTCAAGTCAGTTCGAGCGGTGGCGCGGACACGAGCGCTGTCTTTGCAGACCTGCTCGTCTCAAAACTGCAAACAATCCACTCAAATGAGATTACTGATTAGTTCAGCTCCAAGTGATCTAAATGTAAAATTATCGGGCTCAGTGATTTATGAAGAGGACTATAAGGTCAGTTAATATATGTCATATTGGCCACAGAACAAGTCAATTAAGAGGCTGGCTTTAATTATTTCTTTAAACATAAATCTCTTCTTAACCCAAGAGTACGCTTTAACTAATAGCGATCTGAGAGTCTTAAGCCCTATTAAAAGAGCAATTCCTAATATTTTTCTAAAGATTAATGCCAGATTGGACCTTTAAGTGTCAAATTGGATGTGTCTCCCTCAAGGATGTAAAACCAAAGTCAGCATTCTTGCCTAAAACTAGAGAGACAGAAAAAGAAAACACCTGAATCAATACATGGGGTAAAGTCATTCAGAATAATTTGGCAGAGTGCTACAATTTTAAAGAACAGCACCAGTTTCTGCCTGAATAATACACATGCAACATCTAATATAGTGTCTTCTCATTGTTCTTGGCTACAACTGCTAAAGCAAAGTTGCACTGTGGTGTTGGTGGAGAGCAAAAAACAAAAACCAGAGCAGGACTTTGTTTTTGTTTTCCTGTCTGTGCTTCTGGGGCACTTGTACCTGAGGTCGAGGAGCTGAGAAAAAGCATCTTGGGCTTCCTGGTGTACACATGCAGAGGACACTATGGATTACGTCACATTTAAAAACATGCTGTCCAGTAGACTCGGACGGCTGCTGAGAAAGCATAACAAAGTGAGGCTGACGTTCATGCTGCCTCTGCCGTGGCCGCAGGACTCACTCGTAGCGCTTGCTGCCCACCGGCTGCAGCAGGAACTGAGTCATGGTGCTGCAGTTTGTTTTATCAGGGACTGTTTGTGACTGTGTAGAGGGGAGCACAAGTGTGTGACTGTGAAGGACACTGAACTTTAGGAGACAAACTCACTGATGGAGTAAGAGACGCCGGCTACTTGTGAAGGGTAGCGGTGCATGATTTGTCTCTGTCATACCTCTCCTTCTATAATCCACCCAGATTTTTCTCCACCTCTAATAATCACAGTAACAATATGAAGTATTTTTTTTTTCAAACGTTGTTAGTTCCTGTTACAACACCCAAAACAACAGCTCAATACATAAATATAATATCATAAAAGCTTAAACTAAAGAAAGAGCTCGGTTAAACCAAAAAACAAACAATCTGACAGGACAGGTGGTATGAAGACTTTCTGCTTTTGTCCTTGCAGCAGCAAAGTTAGCAAGAGCAGTAAGTGGTTCACAGGGTTGTTGGGATCTATTAATTAGCCATATCCTCTGTGTCAGATGATCCTCCGGGCTTTGTTTTTTCTTATTCATGCCACACAAATGTTCCTTCACAGTAACGTGTGGGATTACACCACTTTTTAATGACGACTAGTGCATCCCATGAACATTTCTTCTTGCTCAGATTAACGTCTCTACTCTCCTGAAAATTCCGGCCATCTAGCACAGTCAGACTGAGGAACACCGGGAGTTTGGCAACGTCTCTCTGCAACGCTCCATGAGACAGACACATAAGTCACACTGAGCAAGAAAAACAAACTTTATCAGACGATAAAGTCACAAAAGAAGAAACAACAACAACAGGCTGCTACGCATCATGGCGCCAGGAAAAAAAGGCGACATTTACCACTCATTGGAAAATGTTATTTTAATGAAATAACATTATGACGAAGTTTAAAACATTCTAAAACCTTCTATTTTGATCGATGTGGTGGTTATATGCATCGTCTGTTATTTCCCTTTCTTACCTGTCAGAAAACTCTCCACTGTCTTTTGTAATTTTGCACCCTGAAGCTTGACAGCGCTGCAAGTCTCAAAGCACTCCTGTTAGTTTATTGTTCCCACATGAAACAGTTTTATTCAACTTCTCAAATCCACTCCACATTTTTTCATCCTGGTCATGCGCTCCTCCGTGAAATTGCTCTATACCCCCCGAGTAGAGCGAGCCCCACAGTTTTAGAACCACCACACTCAGCTGCACTATTATAATGCAGGCAGGGCTTAAACTACCACAGAGTAGTGCAGGAAAGTAATCATTTTGAGTTACTAACTCCAATATAGTCTTACCGAATCTCAAATTGACAACATTTCAGAGTGCAACATTGTTGTTATTATTATTATGCTTCATTTTGTTCTGGCTACAGATATTAAGAAGGTAGATGCTACACAAAACACAAGCTTGCAACATATCTCAATAAATTAAACTAGTTAAAAATAAAAATTTGTGATTTTACATCATAAAATCACGAATTTTACACATACACATTCTTAATAATTAAATTTAGAATTAGAATTTTATATTTTAAAGTGTGATTATAATATAGCCTCAGAGATAATCTGCTACCACCACTCCTTTATACTTTGCACTGTATGAAACCATTCATATTGTTGGAGGTTGGGTTTCTGCACCCAGCATCTCAATTATTTTAGAAATCTTATAATAAAATATTTTATTATGCTCGTGACTGTACATTAGTTTAATCCTAAAGAACTTGCACAGAAATCCACCTATTTGATTAATGCACTTGTTTGTCCTGCTCTTTACTGTGAAAAACACATCTGCCACACAAATGGATAACTGAACATCCACAAATGGGATGACAAAGTTGCTGTCTACAATCATTTTTACACAGCAAATCACTGCCCTCCTAAATTCCCGTAGTTTTTCTACAGTGTGAAAAGCCGGCACCCGGTTTTGGCTGGTTGGTGACCAAAAGCGCTTAAAAAGGCACGCAGGGCAAATATGTCTGCAGATGTCCATATAAGACGCTTTCTTGGAGGTTTATGATGTGTGTAGAATTGAATCAGGACTCAAAGCTTAAATTAGGTGATTTATTTTTATTGCTTTTTTTCAGTTTTTTAAAGGAACACTGACTGCCTAGTTATCTCTTAACTGTCACTCAAAGGTGATTAATGTTGTAGCAAGGCTAATCGACTTCCTTCTTCCCAGTGGGCTTTATCTCAGACTGGTGTGGCTCATCAGAGATCACTGATGAAAGCTGCAATATCTGCACTGCTTTTTTTCTCCCCTTTGCCTCTTCTGTGAAATTAATTATTTTGCTTCTACAGACGTCTTTTTTATTAATGGTGGTACAATAAAAAGCTGCAAATAGACGCGCGGTTTTCTCCTAAACACTGCTTGCATTATTGGGCATAATACAAAATTTCACGGCGAAAGCTGAATCTTTTTTCTTCTTTTTTTTGGATTAACCCCCCATTTACTTTCATCTAAAAACACGATAGAAGGTTAGATAAAAGCATCCGAGCCTTCCCAAAATATGATCCTATAGAACAAAGTCAACAAAAGCCAGAGACATCTAAGGTACTGAATTTGTTCCCCCCAAAAAAGTCTTTGGCATTATTTTTGGCTGAGATGAAAGCTGTTGGGATTTATGAAGGGGTGATGTCTACTTCACTAAAGGTACTGATTGTGCCTGTTCACAGCGACAGGCATGGCCTCGCCCATGCTGAAAGCATGCAGCAATAGTGGCAAAATCCACCCACCCACCCTCCCCAAAAACCAACCTCCACCTTCAGTCATCCACTCTCAGCAGCCAAAAAAGACCAAAAGAAGCATTGTTGTGAAAGGTACTTTGGGAAAGTCGTAAAAAGCATAATTTAGAATATGGTACGGCCGATGCCTTCAGATGCGGGGTGTGTGTGTGTGGGGGGGGGGGGGGGGGGCTTGGGGTGCATTGTGGTGGGAAGGCTTGACCAAAAGCCTGTTTTTTGTTTTTTTTTAAGCGTACGCAGCTGTGCACATGTTCAAAAGGAAGCATGAAAGCACAGACTTTGCCTGCAAAGGATATCTCAAATAGCATATCCATTAAATTTGTCACTGAAAGGAACAGTGGCGAGCGCAAGTCCCTTCGAAATTTCATTAAAATATTATAGAACTGAGCTAATGTTTTCCGCACAAAAGCTTCAGAGTAATGTTCAAAACGGGAAGTGGCTAACAATGATTAATAGCCTCAGAATAAGTAAACCTGATGTCCCATCTAGATCCATTAGCATCAATTATTGCAAACCTGGGCTGGCATTACAAACAATGATCCAGATTAAGCTGATGATCACATCCCAGACATATGAGCTTTCCAAATGCCAGCACAACTTATCATACTTCAACAAGCCCGTCCAACTGTGAACATTAGATCCATCACAACCTGCTACCCCCTTGAGGATGCTCTTTGTCTTCAAGTGGAAGGTGGATATAATGTGTTTGTGTGTGTATGAGGACATCATATCTATGTTTGTACTGTCTGTGCCTGCGCAAAGGTGGGAGCCAGCACAGAGGTGTGTATTCAGTGATTTTTATCAGCCTGTCTGTCACTAGACAAGACGAGATGAATGCATGGAATGAAAAAAAAATAAAAATCTTTAAACGCATCTTTAATTCTCCTGCCTCGACTCTGGTCCTCAGCTGTTCCACCTTGAGTCTAAAAGCACTGTGGTTGGCAGTTAAAAGAACATTATGAGAAGACAAGTCAGTGTCTTAAACTTGCTTCTTGCTAATGCCAGCAGGGGGCGACTTCTACAACTGCAAAAAGTTGTTCAGTTGTACCAAAGTCGATAGCAACATGACATTGAGCTCTTTTTTTGTTAAAAACACCACTTTTTGGGTGACTCTATGAGCTCAGACACTTGTTTCAAGTTTTACAGAAGATTCGAGCCAAGAAGGAGGATAAATTGGGGTTTTATTTTCCTTTACCATGTGACTGACACAACGCTAGCCTTGGTTTCTGAGATCATAGAGTGGTTAGAGTCCCTATCCAAAACACCAAGGCAGTGATAGTAAAAACAGCCAGTCTGCTGTAAGGCTCTGTTACATCTGCCTTCATTTATATACAGTCTCTGGGTAGACCTTCAGATAAGTATAGAGTTGCATGGAGGCCGACAGTAGTATTTTTAGAACTGAGATTAAAGTGCATATATTTTGATGCTGCACTTCCATGAAATTTGCAACATTCTAACATATGCAGATAAAATAAAGTAATGTTGCAAACAGTAAGATTACCCAGTCCTCTGTTCAAAAAACACTGAATCCTACTTTTTAAGCGAAGTAGCTGGAAGCCATTTTTCCACATTCACCATGCTTATTTGACATGGTAAAGTTCACACATTATTCCATTCCCTGCTAGCCTTGCACTTAAACAGCCCACATTACACATTAGCTGCATCAGTTCATTAACAATTGATACCAAACACAAACCAACACTGTGCATCTCGTTGTACATTTATTGCATTTAAGTTTAAACTGACTGCTGATTGGTTAGTGTTAATATTAGCTTTTATTAGGCAGTGACTCCCTGTACATTAGTACATTAGGGCAATGAAATGCCAGCTCAACTCAAACTAACACACGTTCAGAGGTCATCATGAATGCTGGATCCCAACAAAACCACAATGACAATGCCTTCAAGTACATCAGTATCATCGATGTATTCATATCATGTTCTTTCAAGGAGTTTTTCTCAAGCCACAGGGTAACTAAGTAGTGCTGTTTATTACTAATACACATTTTTGGATGTGTACTGGGACTGTCACTATATTACCTGACAGTTATTTTTCAGACACTTCATAATGACAATACTGTTGTGACTTCTCACGGAAAAAGTTTTTTAAAAATTTCTGTGGGCAAAGCGGAAAACTGTTCTGGGGTCTGTTGAACTGAAATTCTTTTTAAAAACCTCTGGACTAAAGAGGACAGGGGGGCATCTGGCTTTGTATCATCACTCAGTTCAAAAGCGTGCATCCCTGGTGGAGGTTGCATATCTGGAAAGGCACCATCAATGCTGAAAGGTTTTAGAGCAGCAGATGCTCCCGTCTACATGACGTATTTTTGAGGGAGGGCCTTGAATATTTCAGCAAAAACAATGCTAAACTGCATAATTCATCTATTATACAAGCACCATAGTAAAAGAGCCAAGGTGCTTAAATGGCCTGCAATAGAGACGATTCTCCAACTGAAAACATTTGGAGCATCATTAAATAAAAAAAAGAACAGAGCAGATTGAGGACTGTATCAGACAACAATGGGACAACATTCCTCTCCAAAAAGTCCAACAAATGTTCTCTGCAGCTCCCAAATATTTACAGACTGTGGCATAAAGAAGCAAAGCTGCTACACAGAGGCAAATGTTCCAGCTTTTTGGACACATTTTTTTTTCTTACATTTTCTCAATTTAAACATTAGTTTAATACATACTATTGCGATTAAGACCTCTTACACAGCATTACATTGTTGGGATATGTCACGACTCGGGCAGCAGTCGTGTGGAGGTGAGAAGGAGGATCAAAATAGCAGACAGTGGCGGAGGTGCAAGTGAGATTTATATACAGTGAACAATAACAGAGGTGAGGGCAGAACTGAACATAAACCTAAACTGGGAAAACTAACACAAAAGGAGGACACGGGGCGGGAAGCAGAGAGACATGGTGAAACACGGAATAATGCAGAGTACACAGAAGATTCACAGAGAAACACAGACGACGCGACGAGGAGCACAGGCACACCAGGTAATCAGGAATTGGCAGACAGGAGGGGAAACAGCTTGAACTAATGGGCATAACGAGACACAAACCTACAAAGTAAAACAGGAAACTCACAGACTGTTTCACAATACCAACTCGGGGACACGAACAGGACACAGAGGAAAGACACAGGTAGCGATGATAGAAAACACCCAACTCAAAACCCTAAGAACAAATACAAAACAGCAGAAACTGGAAAATAATAACAATAAACTCAAAACACTAGGTCAAAGACCCAGGACCATGACAGGATATGGGATAGTACACAATTATGATATTAAACATGTACATTTTTTATATCATATGTACATTTTGAAACCTGTGATCTATGTACTGGTGTACTTTCACTTTAACAATTATTTAGGAATGTAAAAAAGCAAAAATGTAATGTGCTCTAAAAGGGTTAGACTTTGCTGAGGACCCTCCCCCCGCCAATTCCCTGCACGTATCATCAAAAAAGTTTTCCCCATTTCAAAGGCTGGACAGCTAAAGAGGTAAACATTAAATGCTGAGTGAGTTATTCCACTTTATAGCAGGTTCCCAAGTGTGATATGTTGATAGTGTACTGCGGATAAAAAAACATAAAAGCTAGATCATACCCATTAGCTATTTACACCTCATTAACTAAGTCAATATACTCACACCACATTATCACTCAGCTGAGAGGAGTCCAAAGGATTTATTTGCATTTAAATTAGGTATTCATATTTCCCCTTAAGGATTTAAAGCCTACTCCGGTGACATCAGGAATTTCCCACCCCTCCTATGTCCTTGGCAAAATATGAGCTTTTCTGACTCTGATGAGATACTTTATAAGTAAGCGAATATCCACTCCTACTCAAAATGGGATATATAGCGTTTCAAGGAAAGTACAGTATACAGCACTTTATTTTCTTCTGGAAAGCTCAACCTTCTTGACATCTCTGGTCGTGGAAACTTCAGCAGTGAATGAGCTCGTCACTACATTCAACGCACAGCCCTCAGAGTGCCACCCATATAAGAAGCCCACACTATCATTCTGTTATTGAATATGCGGCCTGATCATCAGTGTGAATTATGTGTGTACATCTTTTACATAATCAGCAATACAGAATCAATAGACATACTAATCAAGGGCAGCAAGTATTGAGTGGGAGCGCCCACTAGCCATCAGTTATCCTTGCCTCGGGAGGTAGACAGCCACAACCCTTGCGAGGGTTACCGTCATCCATCAAAAGTTTGTGACACGGAAACGAATCCTGAAGTATCTGGAGCTCCGCCAATTCCAAAGAACAACCTTGAAGGCGTCACGGAGCGTGCAGACTAACAAATGTTAACTGATTAATACCATTCAAGTGAGCAAGTCTCACTGTACAGTTTACTCTTGTTCTACACAATATATGCTGGAAGGAGATAACACTTTAGCAAATACAAATCCCGACGTTTGAATTACAATTTAAATGGAAATGTATGATTTAAGTTCAGACCTATAAACAGGTCTTAAGTGTCAATGCAATCTAAATTCAACAAGACCAATAATGGATTTTTAGAAAGATTACTCACCTGGAACAAGATTAAGACACCACTAATACCTATTTAATTAAAGAAAAGGCAAAAATCCCTCACACCCGGAGATAAATGACTGAATTAGAAGGCAGAGCATGTTCACCGAACAACAACGCTTTCCTGTGCTCACAACGACTCACTATCAGGATTTCATTATCAATTCTAAGACCCGGCTCAAAATTAAATATCTTTTGACCTTCACGCTGAGTCAAAACAATTAACTATGGCACTGATTTATTTGATTTTGTGAGAAACTAGCAGCTTATTGAGGCTCCCATCACCAAATATCTGTACCGGCAGACCCGCGCTTTTGTCAGTCTTCAACAAATGTCCTAATTAACTAGTCTAGTCTGAAAAGTAAAATGGAAATGGAAAAGTTCCCATTCCATGACCGTTTGCATGGAATAAAAAAAAAATCACTGTAGTCCACAAAGATATGCAGCAGTTGATTAGTAATTGATCAATAACACAAAAAGTGTTTGACGTGTTTGCAACTGTGAGTGTGACTTTGGTTTACATTTGTTTGGTCGACCGACATTTACAAGACAAGACAGCAGAAGGAGAACTACCATCGACTGATAAAACAAGATGCTGAGGTAAATACAATCGTTCAAATGGAGGGAGCAAAATACTTCTTTCATAAGCGCAAAGCAGAAAAGCACACAAAAATGAGCTTCTTTTGTGATGTGTGGTTGAAAAGCACTGGGCAGGCAAAAGACGTTGCTGCCGGTGAAAGTGCTATGGTTACCGGTAGCACCGAACAAAACCCTAATACCCTGTTCTATCCTGTGTTTCACTTCCTGCTGTTGGTCATGAAATGTAAAATGCGTTTTAAGCAACATCTATCCTCTGAGAGAGGCCGTGATGTATAAATGCTCCACAAAAAAGAAGAAGAAAAAAAAACCCCACACGCTTCAAGTAGACCTTGGGGTAGAAGCACTGCTCAGAAACATTAAGGGAATACTTACATCACACATCAGATCTTGATGGGTGAAATATTCAAGTTGAAAATCTTTCCTGGCGTGCACTGTCATTTTTACTTTTTTAGATCAAAATGATGGGACAGCGATCAGTAGAAACCAAACTCCCTTTGAAGCCTGGATACAAACCCACACCAAAAATAAATTAAATGTTCTCTTAATTTGTTTTTTGAGAAGCAGATTTTGCTTTTGCTAAAATGTTTGTGTAGTATTTAGAATATGACAAACTATGCTGAATGGTCTTTCCCCATACAACCCTCCCATTCACCTGGGCTTGGGGACCCACATTAGGGGTCCACTACCGCTAAGAATGAGTTTGCGCCTCCTTCTGATCCCAAACAGGAGGCCTTCTGTGCATAAGTCAAATGTGTTAGCCACTACAGCATGGAGCCACATGAGTAAACTATTGATGTTTCTCACATGACGTCAAGCGCACATTGCCTGAGATTTGTCTCCCACACTGGGAGTAACACAGTCACCTGTTGCTAGGGTGACAAGTGTATTCCCCAACTGGTTGACAGCGGTTCCTCAGGGTTGCTGGTGCAATGCAACCTGCAAATGGAGACTGGAGAATGGTTTCCCTTCAAAGTAAAAGTTGTGCCAGTCATGTGGTTGGGTTCGGTCACAGAAAAAACTACGTGCTACAGACACTCACACGTTACCTGAATTATTTTATATTTCGATTTCCCATTTCTGCAGTAGTTCGCTAAAATTAGGTTACAATGAAAAACATTTTTGATTCACATTATGTGAATCATCTGTGATTTCTCTAACAGGCTGGTCAGTGCAGATTTAAACTTCACTCAAACAAACGTACCGGGTGGTTGTTGTGGAATATTTCCAGGTTTGAATTGATGTGCATTCTGTGCGCTAATGAGCATTTACTGTGTCTGTGGTATCGACTGTGCAGCGTGTATGTGTGTGGTAATGACAGAAGTGTCACCATGTGCAATTGTGTGACTTAGTGATGTATTTTTAATAGTCTGTGGAAAACAATGAATGCTCTGTGGCGAAAACAAAAGGTCTCTAGCATTTAAGATAGCATTTCCTTTAGTGGGATCAGTTGTTTGGTCTTTTTGTGAGGTTTGTTAACATGAAAAATGCAGCATATCATCCAATCCTCAAATGACATATTTTGTTGAGTTACGTCTACAGTTATGCATGTAATGAAAGTTCCTCCAGTTATGAACAGGATGACTAGCTGTTCGCAATTATCCGTAGTTTCTGTTCCAATTCTAATTTTTTTCTCATGCTGTTTTTGAAAGTTGTTTCATTTTCTTTGTGCCTTGTGTTGCCCCGGTCTGTCTCTCACTGCTCTGTGTCAAATCTAGTTCTTTCTTTCAGTGTAGTCTTTCATTTCATTTGATTCCTGCTTTATTTTGAAGGTTAGTTCCTCTTATGGCTTTCTCTTTCTTTTTTACGTCCTTTCTTTGTTCAACCTTGTTATTGTCACGATTGACTTCACCTGTACCTTGATACATGCATGGTTTCTTTCAGTCTTTGTGTGCCTGCCTAGTGTTCCTGGATTGTATTGCTTTTAGATGTGGTTTAAAAATTGGACAAACTTGTGTTATAGTACATTGTTTTTATTATTGTTTCTGTAAGTAACAATAGGACTCCTTCCCTTTACCTTCATGTCCCCAGCGCTGAAGTTTCCTTCACAGTTTCATCCTCTTTCTACGGTATACACTCTAGTTATGCTTCATCTTTTTCCACAGGAAATCAATTATAGTAAGGACATGTTTTCATGACAGTGCACGATTACACTGAAGATGGGGCAAACTTTAAATCTCTTGACTTTTGACCTTTTTGATTGTAGCAGATGTGCATTTATATGGCTCCAAGTGATTACGCTCATTTAGGCTCTGACGGGTGCAATTAGCACTGGGCTTATTAGAGGAGCGAGTCAGTTCAGACCCTGTCTTGTGTCAAAATCACAGTCAAATTATGCGTAAAACTAATTACCATCAAAAGGTCATGACCTTTACTGGAGGAAAAAATATTGCTGTTAGGTGCTGAAACACAACTTATACCTGCACTGTGTGCATCTGACTAGGAGTCTGCAGGAGGACCTCACTCATATCCTTTACTTCCCTTGAATTTCTATAAAGAATTGCATGACACTCTAAAGTAATACCAGTTGCCCTTTAAATTATTCGCTTGAACCTTTACCATTCAATCATGCAGTGGAGTTAATTAAGCTATACCAAGAGTAATAAAGAAGATAGATGACATTCGGTCATACACGCACACGCCGACTCTGTGACAACAACTGCAGGTTGGTAAGGTCAGAGTCCGACAATTGATGGAACTGTCATCCTATCATAGTGGAAATTCACCAGCAGAATCAGATCACGGATTGACCTCCTGCTGGTCCAAGGAACTAAATAAATGGCCTGAGGCACATTGGTGGCCTTGTCCCCAAACACCAAACCTCAAAATCTAATCTGAGCTAGTGATCACTCTTTTGCCTTTAATGTCATGATTTACTCCTGTCAAATAACTGGCACATAAAGTAGGCACTTATTGACTCAGTCCTGCTAGAAATATGAGGTCCAGAGGCTTGTCAGTTAGACTCATCAAGATCCATCAAACAATCTGTCGTCCTCCTGGTCGGAAATCAGTATGATAGGGCCATTAAAAAAACATTAATCTGCAAAAGTGATGGTGCTGACTTTGCATTTCTTCATGAGTGGGTGTGCTGTTTTTGTTCTCTGAAGTAACGGAAAGTAAAGTTTCATCAGCTAACCCTTGGTGCTCCTTAATGGCTACTTTCAGCTGCTCTGCGTTTCCGAAGAGGCTATAAAACTTTGTGACAGGCCTGTGATACAGTTGAGTATCACTCGATGAAGTTCACATCTAACCAATGACAGTGATACTGAGGTGAGTGAGTGAGCATATCCTGAACTTTTCTGTTGCTAAGCTGTTTTTGCCACTGTTTTCCTTAGCTCATGTTAGCTAGAAGTTTACTGGAAATTTACTTTGCTTTGATGTGGAAGAAACCTAACCTTTTCAGATTAAGGAAATTTGTAAATAATCTCATATGAAGTTTAACAAACTGTTTACCAGAGGGTAAATGTGACTTCTAGGACACGCAAGTGTAGCATTAGCTGCCATAATTTTTAGCTAACAACTATGTACTGTTATCTAGGTTTGTATGAGATGGTCTGTTGTCTAATGTCTGATCCACATTACTAACTCTGACAATATTACAAATAAATAAGCACATTTATGCTAATGCTGTTGGGCTATAGAGGGTTAAAAGAGATTGAATGGTCACTTAGCTAATAATCCATTAGCATAAAACCAATGTTAATGCTCAAACTTGGCTAAGAAGTTTAGTTGAGTCTGCAGAACGTACAACCAAGACCCGAACCTTCCACTTCATCACTGTGCCTGTACTCCAAGACACCTCAGAGGAAAACCTTGATCTTTTTCCTCCACTGCAGTGAGTTTAGCGCTTGCTGTTTGCCTACTGTGCAGCCATTTATAGAGTAAACGCCAGTCAACACACAAATAGCACCTCAGAGATAACTTTCTCCATGTTAAACATGTCATGAAGAGCAGCCCACTATGTTATCCTTGTTTGTGACTGACATGTTTTTCTCTTTCTCCCTCTACTTTTACTTTTTTATTTCTCCAATGGAAGCCAAGAAGGCTCAAATGCTCGCCTAAAGAAAATAGAAAAAAATAAACTCACATGCGAAGGTTAGACTGGCCTCTCGGCTAACGATGGTCCCGAAAGAGTTGGAGGCGAGGCACTGATACGTTCCAGCATCTTGGTCTTTGTTCAGATGGCTGATTCTGAGGTTGCCCCCAGAAAGGCTGTAGTGAGATCCAGTTTTGGGATTTATTTCCGTGCCGTTCAGTCTCCATCTAAAAAAGAGAGAGAGAAAAATGAACATGTAAATTTAACAAATTAAACACTGTTCAGTGTAGACTGGGGCAATGGAAGTACGCCAGAGCACAAGAAGAAGAAGCAGAACGTGACTTGTATATTTGATTGTTTTTCAACAAGAGAGAAATGAAAGGTGGAGAGGACCCAGAAATCATGCCCTCCAGCTTAGTGTTAATCTAAGCAGCAGTGAACCACTATGGTGCCAAGGACTTGACTCCCTGAGAATAGATAGCATTTCAGGCCATCCATCTTGCCAGACCCCAGTCAGACCGCATAAAAATCCTGCTTAATCATTATGGTACAACAATTAAAACGATGCCTGCAAGCTCGCCTTCACACTCGTACATTCTAGACCCTTCCACTTGATTATCATTGGTGTTAGGAGTGGGTGACTGGGCGGGACCAACGAAGGGTATAATTCACTTAAAATGGCAACAGACTCTCCAATCTCTCCACACAGATGCACCTTATTAAAGAAACACAGGTGGGAGAAAAATCAGTCATTTCAGAAAAATGGCTTCAAGCCATAACTCGCTTCAACCAAGGCAAGAAAACCTAAAACAGACAGAGAAACGAGCTCATACATTGCCATTTGTTATTGATGTTGTATAACTATCTCAGCTGTAAAAAGGTACAGCACAGATAAACAAGCCTGAAAAGAAGATTTAATATGGCATTGGATAATGGACTACCCGGATCTGATTTGGGCTTTGAGGGGTTTTGTAGCTGATTATTTCTTTGAGGAGTTTTAAAATTTCTTTTGCTTTGATTTTAAAAAAAAGTTTCTCTAAACGATTTCCCATTCAGCTGGAAAAGCAGAGCATTGTTTTCCGCTGAAAAAAGAAAGCAGCTTTGATGTGAAAAAAGGGGCTTTGCTAAAGCCCCTTTTGTACAAGAGACAGAAGTTGCACAAAGCTGTTTGGGGGTACTGTCTTAACTTTCCCTGTTATGCCAATTTGGAGCCTTTGAGGCATAATAACCTTTCTAAGAAAGCACTGATAGTGGCGTTGTGGAATTTTCTTGCTGTATTATGTCTTTTGTAGCATAATGTGGCTTATAGAATACACTCGTTTGCCTTCAGTGGCAGGGAAATCCAACTTATGTGGTCCCCTGGACAAAGACACCTGTAGGTACAGAGCTTCCATATGAAACAAGTAGGAGCTGTTTACATGAGAAACAGTGTCGGGTTGTGCTCCTTAGCCGCCTACCCACCCACACACACACACACACACACACACACACACACACACACACACACACACAGCCACACACACACACAGCCACAGCAGAATAGTTGTTGGCTGGGGCATTGCTGCACTCACAAAGAGCGTCTGCAGACTTTTATTCTTTTAATAGACCAAATGTGTAGCACAATGGTCTTTCATGGCACTCCTCCAGTTCACTCATAAGTAAGTGCACACTCTCAAGAGCCTTGTTACTACACACAATAGAGAAGAGCCTGAGGAGGGGCGGCTGCGGTCTCACAGGACTACAGCAGAGATTCATTTGCAGCTGAAGCGGAACAAACTAAAATCAACATAAATATGTCCCGGCTAAGTCCCACCTTCGAGTGGAACAGGAGCTGAACGGATGGGCAGTGTGAGGCGACGCGGCAAAAACCTCAATATCGCCCTCTGATAGCGGCTTCCTGTGAGGTTGAAAAGGCATCCCATCAAATATGAAAGCAGCCTTTTCACAGTCGTAATTGCTCGGAGAGGCTTGGCATTGTATTTGCAGTCAAACAGCTTAATCGGTGACAGCTTGAAAAACCAAACGCTGCAAAAGATTTTCCCTGCCAGCCGTCGATTCGCCGCTTTATCTGGGCCTTTCGAAAACATTAGCCTGGATAGCTAATTGAGCCTGGAAAATGTTTTGATGTATCTGAGTGAGTAATCATGTCTCTTGTTGAAAATGAAGAATTTACCCAGTCAGAGGCAGACATTGTGTATTCCTAAATGCGCCATGTTGTGTGGTCGTTAAACATAGTAGTAGTTAAGGATAATTGCCCGCCCAAAGCCGCCGTTGTTCTTTTGTGACAAATTATACAGCCTGTGACAGCTCTTGTCACTTTAAGCCAATTAGAACTTTAAACTTTAAGTGGCAGATATTCAAATATTTCTGTATAACACCAGATAAAGCCGGCGCGGGGACCACAATAGAAGGTAGCGTGGCGGGAGAGACGACGCTCGTCATGGTGCCACTGAGTATCCTCCACGGGTAGCAGAGCAACAGATTACGTCAAACACATGTAAACTCAATTAATAATTCTATTTACAGTGATTTATGATGGCAAACAGGCCACAACAGCAGTTCCATTTGTTAGGCACATGCTTTATCCAATCATGTAACAACAGGCCGTGCACACAGTGGCATAATACCACACCATCTGGCTTATGAGGCTGTTAATGTTAGGCGGTCTGTTCTTTTTCTTAAGCCCGGTGCTTAAAAGTGCTTAAAAATTACTACTTTGTGTTACGGCCATGCAAACATCACACCACCGTGGGACACTATAAAGTTTTAAATTACACACTCTTGGATTAGAAATGGAAAGAATATCTCCTCGTCATCTGAGGTGTGGCGTAAACTATAAATAATTTACAGGTGTTTAAAAAAATGACAGGAAAACATGCCTGCGTGTGATTCAGAGCTCCAGAGCTTTAAATACCTCCTGACTAGCTTATGTGCTTTTTCAAAAGGTGTTGTGAGTCTGTTCTTTATCGGACGGTGCTCTCTGTTTTGTTCGGTGAACTGTAACACGGCCCACTCAGTCTCCAGATTTGATTCCTCTGTGGCTGTTTATGCAAAGGTCAAACCACAGAACGACTAGGAGAGTTTGTAGCTGAACACCACTTTGGTATTGACACTGCGAACCTCGCTTATCTGCTGGCCTGCAATTACGTGGGCGCCCAGCAGTGATATACTTGAATAGAATAGAATAGAATAGAATAGAATAGAATAGAATTCAACTTTATTGTCATTGCACATGCACAGGTACAGGGCAACGAAATGCAGTTTGCATCCATCCAGAAGTGCTTTAGTGATATAGGTATATTACAATATATATTAGCAATAGTATAGATATGTAAGTATATTACAGAAATGGGTCTATTATGGTATGTTATAATGTACACGGTATGAAGTATGTTGTGAATATTCTATAACTAAGTATGTACAGGCTGTAGTGAGTACAAGCTATGAACAGGATATAAATATGAAAAACTATACAGAATATGAAATAAATAACTTTACAGAAATCTGAGATATACAGCTATACAGAAATGGGAACTATGCAAGTTGTAAACAGTTGTAGGATTAAAGATTATTGAATGTACAGAATGATTATTTACACAGAGCTATACAGTAGTGCAGTTAAGATGAGTGAGGGTGTAGATAGTTTCTACAGAGGCTATATAAAGTGCTAGTGGTTGTGAGTGGTGGTTCACTCCATGTTATTATTGTGTGTTTGAGGGTACAGTTGTCCATTGTGGGTGTGTGTATGTTCAGTCCATGAGTTTAACGTGGGTCAGATGTCAGGAGGCAGAGTTCAGGAGTCTGACAGCTGTGGGGAAGAAGCTGTTCCGGTACCTGGTGGTCTTAGTCCGGAGGCTCCTGTGGCGCCTCCCAGAGGGCAGGGGGGTGAAGAGTCCATGTGATGGGTGACTGGGGTCTTTGATGATTTTCCCAGCCCTTTTCAGACACCGCTTCCTGTAGATGTCTTTTATGGCAGGAAGTGGTGCTCCGGCGATGCGCTGGGCAGTTTTCACGACCCTCTGCAACGCCTTCCGGTCCGAGGCAGAGCAGTTCCCGTACCAGACTGTTATACAGTTGGTCAGGATGCTCTCGATGGTGCAACGATAGAAGTTCACCAGGATGTCTGAGGACAGGTGGTTCTTCCTCAGAGTCCTCAAGAAGAAGAGGCGCTGGTGAGCCTTCTTGACCAGCTTGGAGATTTTGAAGATTTTGAAGGCATTGAGGCCAAAGTTTGAATATTAGAGGTGGAAGCTACAGCACCTGGATGTTCTGTGTGGGTTCCCAGTCATCCGAGTCATGGTTGTCTCGAGAGCTTGAAAAACAACCGGTTCCCAACCTGAGCCTCCCTGAGCCTGGTTCTGTCGGAGGATTCTTCCTGTTAAAAGGGAGTTTTTCCTTCCCACTGTCGCCAAAGTGCTTGCTCATAGGGGGTCATATGATTGTTGGGTTTTTCTCTGTATGTATTATTGTAGGCTCTACCTTACAATATAAATCCCCTTGAGGTGACTGTTGTTGTGATTCGGTGCTTTATAAATAAAACTGAATTGTTCTAGAACTGAAGAAGCTTCCTGGAGGAGGGGCAAAAAATCTTCAAAGATCTAAAGAAGTCCAGTGTTCCACTTTTTAGGCTCTAAAGAATAGCACCTGAATACTCAAGTGTCTTTTTCCCTCAGTCCATAAGATAAGATAAGATAACCTTTATTAGTGCCACACGTGGGAAATTTGTTTTGTCACAGCAGGAAGTGGACAGTGCAAAAGTTATGAGGCAAAAATTAGAATACAATAAGAATAAATACAGTACACAACTGTACAGAATAGAATAAAATAAAATACTATATACAGTAGAATAAAATAAAATAAATATACAATAAGATAAAAATAGAATACAAATACAAATACTATATACAACTGAGTAAAAATACAACGATGACAGAAAGGATTATTGCACTTAGTATTATTGCATATGTATGGATGTGTGTGCTTGATCAGTTAAAGTCTTTATTATGGAGTCTGACAGCAGTGGGGAGGAAAGACCTGCGAAATCTCTCCGTCCCACACCGTGGGTGCCGCAGTCTCCCACTGAAGGAGCTGCTCAGTGCTGTCACAGTCTGCTGCGTGGGGTGGGAGATGTTGTCCATCAGGGATGACAGCTTAGCCGCCATTCTCCTGTCACTCACCACCTCCACTGGGTCCAGAGGGCATCCTAGAACAGAGCTGGCCCTTTGGATCACCCTGTTCAGTCTCTTCCTGTCCCCAGCAGAGATGCTGCCGCCCCAGCAGACCACACCATAAAAGATAGCAGAAGCCACAACAGAGTCATAGAATTTCTTCAGGAGTGGGCCCTCCACTCCAAACGACCTGAGTCTCCGCAGCAGGTACAGCCTGCTCTGCCCTTTCCTGTAGAGGGCGTCTGAGTTATGAGTCCAGTCCAGTCTATTGTTCAGATGAACACCAAGGTACCTGTAGCTGTCCACAGCCTCAATGTCCATACCTTGGATGTTCAGTGGTTGCAGTGGATAATGCTTGTGCCTGCGAAGTCTACCACCAGTTCCTTGGTTTTACTGGCGTTGATCTGGAGGTAGTTCAGCTGGCACCAGTCCACAAAGTCTTGGGTCAGACCTCTGTACTCCTTGTCGTCCCCATCAGTGATGAGGCCGACTATTGCAGAGTCATCAGAGAACTTCTGCAGGAAGCACTGGGTGGAATTGTGGGAGAAGTCTGCAGTGTAGATGGTGAAGAGGAACGGAGCCAGAACCGTTCCCTGTGGGGCCCCCGTACTGCAGACGACCCTGTCCGACACAAAGCCCTGAGTCCTCACATACTGTGGTCGGTCGGTGAGGTAGTCCAGGATCCAGGTAGTGAGGTGATGGTCCACTCCAGAGTTCACCAGCTTGTCCTTTAGAACCGAGGGAAGAATGGTGTTGAAGGCACTGGAGAAATCAAAGAACATGATTCTCACAGTGCTTCCAGCGGTCTCCAGGTGAGCGAGGGAACGATGTAGGAGGTGAATGACGGCATCATCCGCTCCAATGCCAGGCTGGTAGGCAAACTGAAGTGGGTCCAGTGATGAGCTTGTTAGGCGCCGAAGCTGAGCCAGGACCAACCGCTCCAGGGTCTTCATCAGGTGGGATGTCAGAGCCACCGGCCTGTAGCTGTTGAGGTCCTTGGGGCGTGAAGTCTTTGGCACTGGTACAACACAGGAGGTTTTCCAGAGCTGTGGAACTCTTCCCAACCTCAGGCTCAGGTTGAAGAGGTGCTCCATCACCCCACACAGTTGGTCCGCGCAGGACCTGACGACCCTCGAGCTGATGCCATCTGGACCCGCTGCCTTCTTGCCATTAATCCTCCTCAGTTCCCTCCTAACCTGGGTGGTTGAGAGAGACAGGCTGGAGCCTTGTGTTGAGTGTGTATTGGATGCTGTTGTTGGGGGTGGGGGGGAGTGAGCAGGGTGAATAGAGGAGGTGTGAAGTGTCTGAGGTGGAACAGCAGCAGTGGGGGTGGGTGAGTCTGCAGCCGATGTTGCAGACTGCCTCATGGCTGAGTCAAATCTGTTGAAGAAATGATTCAGTTCATTTGCCCATCTCACATCCCTCCCAGGCAGAGAGTTCTGCTGTTTGTGGCCCGAGATGGTTCTGAGGCCTCTCCAGACTTCACCAACGTTGTTTTGTTGAAGCTGGTTCTCCATCTTCTGCCTGTAGCTCTCCTTCCCATTCCTTATCAGTCCCCTCAGCTCTCTCTGCACCCTTTTCAACTCCTCTTTGTCTCTGGATAACAGGTATTCTGAGTATTTAGGCCATACCAATATAACATTTAGAAAAAAAGCCCCATTCCACCAAAAGTTAAGATTTTAGTTAGATAGCTTAGCAGTGTTTTGAAGCTAGGCAGCAACCCAGAGTCTCTGCAGGCAGTGAGAAGGAGGATGGCAGCTGTGTCATATAAATGGCTCCAATGAGAGGTGTAGTGTCTTGTATACCAAGGCATATGGCGTCTACTTCCGTCTGGGTAGGGGGGATTTATTGTAAGACTATAAAAATAGCCTGCACTGTATCGACGCACAGTCAGTCTAGTCAGTCATATTAAGGCCAATCAATGTGTTCGATAAAAGGAAGACAAAGAGCTGATTGATTTTCTAGTTTTATTTTATTTAACCTGTGATGTATACTGCTACCCTGACATTTCTTTCCTCACTTTAGTCTTAAAACCGTCATGTGGCCTGATAAAAGTGCCAAAAATCTGGAGTAACGTCGTCTTAATGACACTCGTAGCTCATTCATAGCTCACACAGACGCGAGCAAGAAAAGCCAACACGTCAGCAGACTTTGAAACTTTGTCAGTGGTTGTCTGACTTGATTACAGGCGTGACTGCTGTGAGCTAAAAGGAGATGAGTATCCAGAAAGACATGAGACATGCCTTTAAAATAGCATGTGACTGTGCTGAAGTGATGGGGGAAGTGTTCAGATTAGCAACATAGTCTATGAATATAGAAAGAATATAAAAAACTCCATCAGAAGTAAAAATTGTGAGTTATAATATTTAAGGAAACAACAAGTATAATTAGAATCAGAATCAGAATCAGAAAGGGTTTTATTGCCAAATGTTGAGCAGATTTACATCCATCCATCCATTCGCTTCCGCTTATCCTTTTCAGGGTCGCGGGGGGCGCTGGAGCCTATCCCAGCTGTCATAGGGCGAGAGGCGGGGTAAGGTTTACAACATTAGGAAATTGCTGCGGTGCTTCAGTGCAAACATACTGTCATAAATTACGCATAAATAGACATGAAAAAATGAATAAATAAATAAAAATAAGAATAAGAATTAAAAGTGCTAAGTAGATAGATATATACATGATATATACATGAGTGCAGGTGGTGATCAGTGCCAAACATGGAATGATGCAGTGAACACAGCGTAGGGTCATGTGTTAGGGGTGGGAACAGTCGTACGTTTATTGTTCATGTGTCCAACAGCAGAGGGGAAGAAACTGTTCTTATGGCGAGAGGTTCTGGTGCGAATGGACCGGAGCCTCCTGCCTGAGGGGAGCAGGTCAAACAGACTGTGTCCAGGGTGAGAAGGGTCAGCTGAGATCCGAGCTGCACGCCCCAGTGTTCTGGAGGTGTACAGGTCCTGCAGAGATGGGAGTCTGCAGCCAATCACCTTCTCAGCAGAGCGCACAACACGCTGCAGTCTCTGTTTGTCCCTGATAGTGGCTCCAGCGTACCACACGGTGATGGAGGAGGTGAGGATGGACTCGATGATTGCAGTGTAGAATTGCATCATCGTCCGTGTTGGCAGGTTGAATTTCTTCAGCTGCCTCAGGAAGTACATCCTCTGCTGGGCTTTCTTAATGACAGAGGTGATGGTGGTACCCAGGAAGCGGAATGAGTCCACAGATGGGGGTCTCAGTCAGGATGATGGGGGGGAGTGGAGCTGTGTGCTTCCTGAAGTCCACAATAATCTCCACTGTCTTCTTGGCATTCAGCACCAGGTTGTTGCGGCTGCACCAGGACACCAGACGTTCAACCTCCCTCCTGTAGGCAGACTCATCCCCGTCCGAGATGAGTCCAATAACGGTGGTGTCATCTGCAAACTTGATTAGCTTGACAGACTGGTGGGTGGAGGTGCAGCAGTTGGTATACAGGGAGAAGAGCAGGGGAGAAAGAACACAGCCCTGAGGGGAGCCGGTGCTGATGGTCCGGGAGTCAGAGACATTCTTTCCCAGCCTCACATGCTGCTTCCTGTCTACTGAACTACTCGTGATTTGATGTTAGGGCATCATTACTGCTGTGGCTGTGAGATGGCCAAGAAGTTAACCTTGACTAGGATGGATTTCCATTACAAACCCTTTTGGATCGGGATATTTCTACTCTTGTTACCAAAAACTGAACCAGTCAGTGTTTTCTTTTGGAGCAATATTCAATCAGAAAGTTCTTCAAAGAAAAAAGAAAAACACAAAAAATGCCACAACTGATTTATAAGTGGCTGATCTGGTCAAGTCAGTTTTTGTGCCGCTCTGCACCATTTCATGCACTCTTCCTCTTTTTAAAATGCTTCAGGCTTGGCCAGTGTTGGTTCCTCAACTTAAAAACGATGCTCCTGGTTGTAACCAGCCGTAATCGCCAGTGATGATTCTTGACATCTAAGTCAGATCAGTTTGGCACAGATATTAATGCCTGCTCTACGTATGAGATCAGGTCCCTTTTTAAATCACGGGAGAGCTGGACCTAAGTGGAGTGATTGAAAAGGGGTCCAGCTGTGCACAAGGTTACAGCCTTGAAGGGAGATTAGCTAAATGGTGGTTTTTATTTATTTTTACGGGCAGACTCACCTTGCAAATGTAATAAGGTACATGCGAAAGCACCAGTCTGTCAGCACGAGTAGGTGCAGTTAGTGCAATAGACTCAGCTGATGATGGGTGTATTTCATTCGCGCCAGACAGAGCAGGTTAGCTGTATTTTCGGTGTTTATGCACCAAGTTAAGGAGCTGCTGTATTTATTTGCAGTGTTTAAGTTTCTGGATCACTAATAAAGATTTAGGTCTTTTTGTCGAGTATGCTGTGTAATAGTAATTTCAATCAGCTGGGGTTGCAGTTATTCTTTCATACTTTAAATATCACTTTTAGAACCCAGAGTGCAGAGTGACGTGTCAATTTTCTCATCTAACTCTTACAAGGAAGAAAGTCTGTTTTCGAGAAGTGTCTAATTATTAATGCTGTGTTGCTATATTATTATTATCGGCATGTTTAACCACACGCTTGAGTGCCTGAAATTCGATTTATTAGCTACAATCTTCCTCTCCTCTTCATCTGGATTTGCTGCAGACAACACTGTGCACATGTCTCTGCTCCATGTAAACACTGCGGCACGAGCTGTCAGAGTTTACAGCTGTGTGACACGCAATTAATGAACTTTGAGTATGATTTAGTTCCTGTCTGTGTGTGTGTTGCAACACGTCTCTAAGAGGCAGCGGCAGCTCTGACAGGACCACACAGCGACCTTGACAGGAAACAGCTGATTAGGTCATTCAATAAGCTGGCTAAGTCCCAAGTATTAAATGTACTACTGCTTCCAAATGGCTCTACAGTAATTTCAGTCAGCAAATACAATAGATTTCAACTTTTACTTACAACGAAACAACCTTTCAATAGACTAATGGTGGAGGTGAGGAGGAAATAAAGAGAGACATAAAAACAGGGATCTCTTTGAACTCTGCAGCAGAGAGAAGACGTCTGAGAGGAGAGCAAGTGGAGATTAGCATGCATTCACAGACTACAGATTGGCAACACATGTTTCCGGCAGGGGGTAGAAGGAAAAATCCACTGTAAAACAGAATTTATGTAATATATGCCTATGATCCTGATCAGCTTAGACTTGATTTTTCATGGATGAACAAGTAGAACCAGAACCAAGACTATGTTGTTGATGCATCAGGAGAGTAATCCTAAGAGCGGTTACATTCACAGTGGACAGCAGCTGGAGTTCCACATCTGTACACCTGTACAAGGTATGCACACCTCTTTTAACTATCAGGAATATGCTCAACATGTAAGGCGTTTAAACATGTTCTGAATCCACGATGGCCAAATCTAATTCACTGTCAATGGAACAACTTCGGGCTTTGCTGATTAGAAACTTGCTGCTTTCTGGTTCACAGACGACATGTATGTGTGAGGATAATGTGTGAGGATAAGTCTCGTGTAATTATTTACTCATCAGTTGAGCCTTTGGAATTTGTCACGTGTGATATTTGATTTGTACTTTTAAAAGACGTCACTATCACTGCCAAATTGACAAAATATTATGAGATTAGACCTTTTTCTCTTTTTATTTATGGGTTCCTACCCTGAACATCACATCTTTGTACCCCAGAAACAAACAGCTTTGATTCAAAGCAGTAAGAAGAAGGATATATTGCACTTTCTGTAAAAAATATATTATTATCAGGGAAAAAGATCAAATGTCCACAGACTAAATAACGGTTCTACGAAGAGGGGAGACATGGAGATAACAGGTGTTAACAAAAAGCAAACTGCCTTTTAGCGCAAAGAATCAGGTGACTGTTCTGTACAGAAATGCAAGTGTGCTGCAGGATTTGTGGGCACACGAGTTTTGCCACAGTCCTCTCTCAGTGGCATTTTCAGCTGCCAAAATGCGACGGGGACTGCTGAAGACAAAATGGAGACATTTGTCCGCGACATGATGTCAAAAAATTGAAAGATATTGAGACTATCACTTGTATAAAAGCATGCAGCATCAACAGGGAGAGGAGGAAGAGAGAGATAAAGGACTGCAGTCACGCACTCACCGGTACATGGGAGGTGGGCTTCCCTCGGCCTCGCAGCTGAACACCACCTCTCGGTTTTTCTCCACATTCTCCACAGGATACACGATGCTGCCAGGCTGCTTGGTAAAGACGGGGCTCTGTAGGACGCTGCTCTCTGTGGGACAGCAAGGAAAGACAAAACTTATCCACCAGCCTGTTTGCCAAGCAGCCAATTAGTCAGCGGCAGAAACAGGTTATTGCTGCTTTAAGTCTTTGAGAGGGCAAAACCACAAAGCAGGCAAAACATATCAATTTGAACTGCCTGTCACGACACCGAGCACAGGGAAGAATGATTTGAAGTAAGACGTGTCTTCAGCTTCTATTTAGGTGGTAATAGGGTATAGGGATAGATTTATGTTGGACTATTATCGAGAAAAATGTTTGCATTTGCTTCAGACAACTCATTTTTATTTGTTAATTTATTTATTTGCCCAGTGATGTTAGGATCATTTACCCCTGCAGAGGTGCAATCAGTCAGTTTCTCTTTGTTGTAAATGGCACAAAAGAAGTCTTAGTTACTTCGTTAAAGCAGCCGTTAAGGCCGCTTGAGGAAAGCAATTCGTATTTCTTTGTTGCAAATCGCAACCAAAGTCAGTCGGAATCAGTCGGTTCCATCTGATATCAGTGAGCTCAGGTTTTTATGGAGAGGTGCTATTTTATATTGAATGTTTTGCCAAATTGCAAAGAATAATGGTTCTGTAAAAAAGTAAAAAAACCCCAAAACAAAACAAAAAAAACCCTCTAAAAGCAAAGAAAATCATTTTTAATTTATAAGCCTGTCTCTTTTTAGACGTCTGGGCTCATAGCCGCTAAAAACATTTAACCTGAACACTGTTGCTGGTAGAGTGACTGAAGGAATTTCTTTTCTTTTCTTTGTATATTGTAACCAAACAAAAGACAGACTGCAGAACAGCTTGTGACATCAAACATTTACAATGAAGGTACACAAGGCTAAAATTGTGAGATAAATTATGGAGGTGTATTTCACATCTGATGTGCTGTTGGGAGTGTACATATATATACAGTGGGGCAAAAAAGTATTTAGTCAGCCACCGATTGTGCAAGTTCCCCCACCTAAAATGATGACAGAGGTCAGTAATTTGCACCAGAGGTACACTTCAACTGTGAGAGACAGAATGTGAAAAAAAAATCCATGAATCCACATGGTAGGATTTGTAAAGAATTTATTCGTAAATCAGGGTGGAAAATAAGTATTTGGTCAATAACAAAAATACAACTCAATACTTTGTAACATAACCTTTGTTGGCAATAACAGAGGTCAAACGTTTACTATAGGTCTTTACCAGGTTTGCACACACAGTAGCTGGTATTTTGGCCCATTCCTCCATGCAGATCTTCTCGAGAGCAGTGATGTTTTGGGGCTGTCGCCGAGCAACACGGACTTTCAACTCCCGCCACAGATTTTCTATGGGGTTGAGGTCTGGAGACTGGCTAGGCCACTCCAGGACTTTCAAATGCTTCTTACGGAGCCACTCCTTTGTTGCCCGAGCGGTGTGTTTTGGATCATTGTCATGTTGGAAGACCCAGCCTCGTTTCATCTTCAAAGTTCTCACTGATGGAAGGAGGTTTTGGCTCAAAATCTCACGATACATGGCCCCATTCATTCTGTCCTTAACACGGATCAGTCGTCCTGTCCCCTTGGCAGAAAAACAGCCCCATAGCATGATGTTTCCACCCCCATGCTTCACAGTAGGTATGGTGTTCTTGGGATGCAACTCAGTATTCTTCTTCCTCCAAACACGACGAGTTGAGTTTATACCAAAAAGTTCTACTTTGGTTTCATCTGACCACATGACATTCTCCCAATCCTCTGCTGTATCATCCATGTGCTCTCTGGCAAACTTCAGACGGGCCTGGACATGCACTGGCTTCAGCAGCGGAACACGTCTGGCACTGCGGGATTTGATTCCCTGCCGTTGTAGTGTGTTACTGACGGTGACCTTTGTTACTTTGGTCCCAGCTCTCTGCAGGTCATTCACCAGGTCCCCCCGTGTGGTTCTGGGATCTTTGCTCACCGTTCTCATGATCATTTTGACCCCACGGGATGAGATCTTGCGTGGAGCCCCAGATCGTGGGAGATTATCAGTGGTCCTGTATGTCTTCCATTTTCTGATGATTGCTCCCACAGTTGATTTTTTCACACCAAGCTGCTTGCCTATTGTAGATTCACTCTTCCCAGTCTGGTGCAGGTCTACAATACTTTTCCTGGTGTCCTTCGAAAGCTCTTTGGTCTTGGCCATGGCGGAGTTTGGAGTCTGACTGTTTGAGGCTGTGGACAGGTGTCTTTTATACAGATGATGAGTTCAAACAGGTGCCATTCATACAGGTAACGAGTGGGGGACGGAAAAGCTTCTTACAGAAGACGTTACAGGTCTGTGAGAGCCAGAGATTTTCCATGTTTGAGGTGACCAAATACTTATTTTCCACCCTGATTTACGAATAAATTCTTTACAAATCCTACCATGTGAATTCATGGATTTTTTTTCACATTCTGTCTCTCACAGTTGAAGTGTACCTCTGGTGCAAATTACTGACCTCTGTCATCATTTTAAGTGGGGGAACTTGCACAATCGGTGGCTGACTAAATACTTTTTTGCCCCACTGTATATGTGTGTGTGTGTGTGTTTAAAGGCATGCACGATTAATAGGTTAAGACAAATAAGAAACAGATATATAGTGTTGCACATAAATGAGAAGGGAACATAACCTCACACTGGTGAAGAGCTGGAAGCGAGGCGAGTCTTGAGGTTGCAGTTTTTAAAGCGACCCCCTGACCAGCATCCTGCTAAGACCCTCAGTCCAGCCCAGAGGCTTCATTATAATACACATACAGTTTCTGATGTTATGTTGCATCAGAACATAACATGGGAGAGTAAGCTGTGCTTGGTACTTTTATAATTTATATGGCAGGTATCCTGTATCTGCTCTTGTGTTTAATCCTTCCAACTCACAAAAGAGATTTCAATTCAGTTCAGTTTTACTTATATAGCACCAAATCACAGTAACTGACACCTCAACCTTTATATTGTGAGGTTAAGACCCTCCAATAATACTGAGAAAACCCCCAAAATTAGGCACGAGCAAGCGATTTGGTGAACGTGGGAACGAAAAACTCCAGGTTAACAGGGAGAAACATCGAGCAGAACCAGGCTCGGGGGGCATCTGCCACAACTGGTTGGGGCTAAGGGGAAGGACAGAGGACAAAATGTCACTGTGGGTTCAGCATGTAGAAAAAAAACCCCGAAACCAAACCTAAACAGATGAAGAAACTGAGATCACGAGCTAATGCTCAATGTTCTGTCACACAGATTGGTTCTTCCTTGGCCTAAGCTCCGCCTCTTTACCTGGTTTTATCATGTAGTTTGGTAGTTCAGGCATAAAAGTGGTTTGACAGACAAACAGCGGTTATGTTTACAGAAACAAACAGCTACATTACAGAGTTTTAAAAAAGAAAGAAAGAAAAACAGAAGAACACAGCGGGTGCACTTTTGTAGCTCAGTCCTCAGTGTTGTTGAAAAATGGGCTATATTTAAGTCTTCTTATTACTACTTCTGATGCATGATTCACACTTCACTGCAGATATCTACATAACGTAGCATTTTCTTAATATTTGAAAAATGGAAGGAAATACAAACCATTAAGTGAAACATGTTAGCTGCCGCCTTGAACCTTGCTTTCTTTTTCTTTTACTTTCAGAAACCACAAGAGAAACTAAGCACAGGTCAACATAAAGTGGAAATTACTTATACTCTGCTTATGTTTTTAATACTTTAAATGTCCATGAAGGTTCTTAGTTTAAGTTTAATGCTTAAGCTATCATTATCCAGGCAATCTAACTAAAGTCTTGATATCAGCAAAGAAATATGAATCATGCTAAGAGCAAACATGTTGCATTTTGGGGCAGATTTAAAGCTGTCAGTCAGTCTGTCTGTTGTGTAGTGTATGTGTGCTGTGATTCAGACACTCTTGAGTTTCACAGTCTACAACAGCTAACGTTTTTCTATTGTTCTTTTATCTGTTTTGCTGATAGAGAAGATGACTCGATTACATCTCCACAGCAACTCTTAGCGGGGGAAGAATGTAAAAGTGGTGGTGACAGGTGCTATACGTATGATTGAATGGGACCAACAACAGTTTATGTCACAGTATTTGTGTTTCAGGTTCTGAATTAATAATCTTTGTTTATTGTTATTCATGGTTTTTGTTATCTTTATTTCTTACGTTCTCACTGATGGTTTGGTTCAAGATGGCGCCAAGTATGGCAGCCTCGTCGCGAGCTCCCCCAAGCAACGGCTTTCTTCTGTGTTTAAATTTACTTTTCCTTTATTTTTTCACGAGCAGCACTTGTCTCCTTGTGTACGACCGACAAACCTTACTGGACATAAAAGACGGTCTTTCTTATAACTTTCCGGAGTTCAAGTTTTGCAACACGGACGCTCCGTTTGCAGACCCCCCATTCATCTCACCTGAGACGCCTTTGTTCTCTGGCCCTGGAGGCCGCAAACGCCGACGCAGAGGGAGAAGATCTGGTGTTCTGGTTCGACTGAGACGGCGCACTTACAGACCACCGTTACCCAGTTTATTACTGGCTAATATGCAGTCTCTGGAGAACAAGCTGTGCGAGCTTCGGGCACGGATCTCATTCCAGCGAGAGATGCGGGACTGCTGCGTGATCTGCCTCACAGAAACCTGGCTATCGGACAAAGTACCGGACTCCGCAATACAACTGCCGGGGTTCTCTGTGCACCGCGCGGACAGGTCACAGGATCTTACTGGGAAAAGCAGAGGCGGTGGTGTGTGTTTCATGATCAACAACAGCTGGTGTGATTATGCGAACGTGCACCCGGTCAAATCCTTCTGCTCACCGGACCTGGAGTACCTGATGATTAAGTGCCGGCCATTCTGGCTACCGAGGGAATTTACAGCAGTGATTATTACGGCTGTTTATATTCCCCCACAAGCCGACACTGACCGTGCACTCAGGGAACTGTACAGCGCGATCAGCAGTGAGGAAACCGCACACCCAGAGGCAGCGTTTATCACAGCCGGAGACTTTAATAAGGGAAACCTGAAGAAAGTCTCACCAAAACTCCATCAACACATCCTTTTCAACACACGTGGAAACCGGCAACTCGACCACTGTTACACCTCTTTCCGGGATGCGTACAAAGCCCTCCCCCGCGCCCCATTCGGCCAATCAGATCACTGCTCCATCCTGCTCCTGCCCGCCTACAGGCAGAAGCTGAAACAGGAAGCTCCAACCCGGAGGGCGGTGCACTGTTGGACGGACCAATCGGAGTCTGCGCTGCGGGACTGTTTTGATCACGCGGACTGGGAAATGTTTCACATGGCCGCCAGAGACATTGATGAATACACAGACTCAGTCTGTGGATTTATCAGGAAATGCGTGGAAGATGTCGTCCCATCCAGAACAGTCAAATCCTTCCCAAATCAAAAACCCTGGATTAACGGAGATGTTCGCGCGGCACGGAACACCGCCTTTGCCTCCGCGAACACATCGGACTACAAACACGCACATTACCAACTCCGGAAGACAATCAAAGCAGCCAAACGTGAGTACAGGGACAGGGTGGAGCAACAGTTTGACAACCCTCGGAGTATGTGGCAGGGACTAAACACGATCACAGACTTTAGAGGGAAAACCAGCACACCGCAGACCACGGCCTCTCTATGTGAGGATCTAAACGTATTCTACGCTAGATTCGACACAGCGAACACCATGAGACCGGACAGTGTGCGCACCGCGGATGACGTCAGTGCGCACACTGTGTCTGAGGAGGATGTGCGGAAGTGCTTCGGGAAGGTGAACGCACGCAAAGCTTACTGGTCCGGACGGGATTCCCGGCCGCGTCCTCAGGTCATGCGCGGCTCAGCTGGCTGGAGTGTTCACGCACATCTTCAACCTTTCCCTCTCTCTGTCTGTAGTCCCAGCCTGCTTCAAAATGGCCACCATCGTCCCTGTACCCAAATCCTCCACCATCTCCTCATTGAATGACTGGCGACCTGTAGCCCTGACCCCCATCGTAAGCAAATGCTTCGAGAAGCTGGTCAGGGACTTCATCTGCTCTGCACTACCCGACTCACTGGACCCTCTACAGTTTGCATACCGCCACAACAGGTCCACTGATGATGCCATAGCCCTGACACTACACACTGCCCTGTCACACCTGGAGAAGAGAGACACGTATGTGAGGATGCTGTTTGTAGATTACAGCTCAGCATTCAATACCATCGTTCCCTCGAAGCTGGACAGGAAACTGCAGGATCTAGGACTGAGCAGCTCCCTCTGCAGCTGGATCCTTAGCTTCCTGTCTGACAGACGCCAGGTGGTCAGACTGGGCAGCATCACCTCATCCCCCATCACACTGAACACTGGTGCTCCACAGGGGTGTGTACTGAGCCCTCTCCTGTACTCACTCTACACCTACGACTGCACAGCCACTAACAGCTCCAACATCATTGTGAAGTTTGTGGACGACACTACAGTGGTGGGTCTTATCACCAACGGTGATGAGACGGCTTACAGGGAGGAGGTCAGCGCCCTGACCCACTGGTGTCAAGACAACCATCTCACCCTCAACGTCGCAAAGACAAAGGAGTTGATAGTGGACTTCCGGAGGTGCAGAGAAGTACACACCCCCATCACCATCAACGGCGCTGCTGTGGAGAGAGTGAGCAGCTTCCGGTTCCTTGGAGTACATCTGGCTGAGGATCTTACGTGGTCAGTACACACAAACAAAACAGTGAAGAAGGCGCAGCAGCGCCTCTTCTTTCTCAGGAGACTGAAAAGATTCGGCATGAGCCCCCGCATCCTCAGGACCTTCTATCACTGTGCCATTGAGAGCATCCTCACTGGATGCATCACCACCTGGTATGGCAACAGCACCGCCTACAACTGCAAAGCTCTCCAGCGAGTAGTGCGGTGCTCTGAACGGATAATTGGAGGTGAGCTTCCCTCCCTCCAAGACATCTACAGGAAGCGCTGCCTGAGGAAAGCGGGGAGGATCATCAAGGACTCCAGTCACCCCAGCCATAAACTGTTCAGACTGCTTCCATCAGGAAGGAGGTTCTGCAGCATCCGGTCCCGTACCAGCAGACTGAGAGACAGCTTCTTCCATCAGGCCATCAGACTGCTGAACACGTCACAGACACCTCAGCTTCACTACTGGAACTTCAACATTATGCACTCCACACTGTATATAAATGCCACTTGTTTTGCACATATTCAACTCTGTATATTTTATATATTTTATTATTATTATTATTATTATTATTATTATTTTTATTTTTTTTTTTTTTACTATTTAATTTGTAAAAATGTGTACACACACACACACACACACACACACACACACACACACACACACACACACACACACACACACACACACGTAGGAAAATATTTAGTATACACATCCAGAAATGCATACACTATTATATATTGTACATATATTTATTAGTTTCAGGTTGGCCATTCTTGTATTTTGCTCGTTTGTGTTGTTGTGTTGTTGTGTTTGCACATCTCTATTGCTTGTGGGGCTCGCACACAAGAATTTCACTCGCATGTGCTGTGCCAGTGTGCCTGCACATGTGATGTGACAATAAAAGTGATTTGATTTGATTTGATCTCAGTTCTCCCTCCCTCAGTGTTTATCTTAGTCTTTGTTTAGTCTCTGTTCCCGTGTCCCTGTGTTAAGCTTGCATGTCTTGAGTCTGGGTTTCGGTCTGTGCGTCTTCCTGTTTTATTTTGATACTTCCTTTTCCTTTGTATTCAGTTTTGCTTCCTCCCCGGTCTCATTATGTTAGATTAGTCCCAGCTGTGTTTCCCTGCTGTTTCTAATTCCCTTATTACTCCCTTGTGTATTTAAGCCCTGTGTTTTCCTCGGTCCGTTGTTGCGTCTTTAACCATCATTTACCCTGTCAGTACTGCATGTGTCCTCTGTGCTCCTGACTAATTCCTAGTTCTCTGTTAGTTTTCTAGTTTGAGTTTCACGTTTCCAGTTTCTAGTTTTGTTTTCTTGTATTCGGTGTTAGAGATTTTCCCAGCAAATAAAGCTGCTGCTTTGAGTTTACTTTTCTGTGTATGAGTCCTGCATTTGGGTCCTTGCCTTTGCCACAACACAAACCATGACAGTTTATGAGACAGGCAGGGTGAAGATTCAAAGAGTTGAACAGTATCTGACATTACTTCTAGTACTCTGCAAAGGTACTTTGCTGTAATTTGTGGTCTTGAGCAACACGTCTCCAGGCTAAAAGTTTCCAGAGGAGTGTTGTTTTGTTTGGTTCTTAAGCCAACACTGACCTGCAACTTATTCAATCATAATAAAGGAATGAACCTGAGGTGTGTCTACACATTTTACACCAGGTTTTTTTTTACACTAATTATAATTGGTATCCCTAGGCACTTTCTTGCTATTTCTTTAGCTGAATTTGTTCCCATCTATTCAGCTGAATGCATATAAAGCCAGTGATAAATGTGAAATTTGACAGGCAGGAAAGCTTTTTGCAAGAAAACTTGACTTTACAATTTTGTTGAAGAATAAAGGTGGTCATACCAAATCCTGACTTTATTCAAATAATATATATATATAAAAAAACAACAACAAATATAAATACAAAGAAATGGTCAGGGACAACATTTCAAACTTGCACTGCAGGAATCTACTGTACATCTTGACCTCCTTCATTAAATACAAAGTAAATGCGTCTCTGGTTCGATCCCTGGCTGGTGTGTGAATGAGGCATGTTGTATAAAGTGAGTGTAGAGTACAACAGTGTTCTATAAGAACCCGCCCATATTTTAGGCCTCCTGTGTGCTTAAAGTAGCACACATACTGATGGCAACCAAAGATTTAGTTTCCCTGACATAAAGAAAAATGTTATAACATGACCTTAAATCTGAATATAAGTAGTGATTATGTTACGTGCCTTAACTCTGGCAGACAGATACTCCTGTAGCCCATTACATGACAAATTTAGAAAAGATGTTCCGACTTACAACCTGTGACATAGAATTACTGTGTAAGAGGAGACTCAATATATGTCTAAGCAGTTACAGTGAAATCACATGAAATCGAGCATTATTTAATGACATGGGATAGAGATTAGGTCTCAGCACAGTGAGGACAGCAGACACTTCTCATCTTCTGCTGTAAGTTGTGGATAATGAGCTCTACAGCATTCACACACACTGCAGCATACAGCTGAATCATCATCTAAAAGTATGGGACTTGGAGCTGGATGATGACATTAATATATTATCAGGAAGTCAAGTACATCTTTTTTTCCCTTCCCACTTCCTTATTGAGTTTCCATGCCTGTCCGAGTGAAGCAGAATACTGAATCATTGGAGCCTTCCCCGACCAGGAAGTTATCGCACTAATGAACTTAAGCTGTGGGAGATGTGGGAGATTGAACTAAGGTAACACTGGACCACTGCTAACATTTCATTTAAACTGGACATATACATGTATTAGGCACAATTACACAGTTATTTACAACACTAGCTTATCTTCAAATGTATGTCAATATTTCATTTTTAAAAGAATATTGTGATACTCCTGGCTGTAATTTAAACAAGCTTTTTTGAGTACAGCCCAGAAAAGAAAGGCCAAGAGGTTTCTCTCCTGCAGAGGAGAAGTTCATTAGAATTACAGCCTCAGAAACCACAACAACAGCTTGGATTAGAGCTCACATCACCACTTTTCAACTGTTCAAAGGAGAAAACGTGAATCAGGTATTCACAGTTGAATTGGTGCAGCAAAACGACTGCTCAGGGAGACGTATGGAAGGAAGATAACTGATTGGGCCAAGAAGAAGAGGGAATCGAAATTAGATTAGTCCAAAGACTTTGGTGTGATGGTTTGATATGTGACAAGAATGAAAGCTTTTTGGTTCCATTTTTAAGAGATGCAGAAAAGGAGTACGGATATTGGAAGTGTTATACGTTATAATGATGTGGGGGAATATTTACAAAAGTCACTTTTGTCATTTTCTTCACAATTCAAGGCAACAGGTAACCAGCATGACTAATACATCATTCTGCAGCAGCAACAGGACAATGAGCCAAAACACTGCTGAAGTGAAGTTTACCAGGAATCAGAGGCATGAGGCTCACTGATAGAATAAAGAGTAAGAAAAGATATTATTAAAGCAAAATTACAAACACTAAACCAGTGTCTCCCAAAGTGTTGGCCAGGACCCCCTAGTGGGGTGTGAAGGTACTGCAGGTGGGCTGCAACGATAACAGTTTGCTTACAAGTATGTACAACTACCGATTTACAGTATATAAATGTATTTATATAAACAGTGAATTAATACTGGTAATAGGAGTTGATTAGTTTGGGATATTATGTTGCTCTTGTATTGAAGTTTGTGTCCCAGTGGCAGGTCGGTCACACATTGGCCTTAACACTTTTCATATGACTGGGTAGAATTAGCAATTTAGAGCCAATAGCCTGTGCTGTTTATGTTATTTGAAACCAACTTTTAAGGAAATACATGACTTTCTTTTGCTTTTTGGGCAAAGGAAAGACTGGGTGGGCACCTTGGGAAGTGGATCGCAGCACTACTGACTTTGGGAATGGCTGCACTAGACATTAGTGGTGGGTGGGATACAGATACAGCATTCATAATTTTATAAATCATTAGAATTTTTTAAATACTGCTGAAGAGTTTTTCAAGTGGCTTGTTATGTTATGTTATTGGCTACTAGTAGGATTGGCAAGTGTATGCGGGGGTAGTGTGTCCTTTCCAGTCATAGTTCTAATCATATGACTCATATGCATTAATATGAAATTTTTAATCCAGAACTATCTCTCTTCAACAGGCGGCACATGGCAGAATAATAATAACAATTTACATAATAATTTGTGGAATATAAAATATGTCCAGCACCAGTAACTGCACATTTATAAAACTTCACAGCTGAACATCAGGTTAGACTATGTTAGCTAGGTAGATGGTAACAGCTAGGACGGGCTCCATCGCCACATTCAACAACTGTAAAGACTGATGGAGGATGAAGAAAAAAGCGTACACCAAAATAACTCTGTCACTGCAGGTGTGTCTCAGGCAGCTCTTCCACGCACAGCAGTAGAGATCCAGGTGAAGTGGAGACGATGTGTTATTCAAGGCTAACAGATGTTTTTTGCCATCCACAGAACACTGCGTGCCACCTATGAGTCCAAATATTGTTTGAAAGTCGAATTTTACAGCTGTTAACGCTATGCTGACTTTGTTTTAAAACTTAGCAGAACGATAGATCCCAACGATCATTTTCAGCCTTTGACCTTTCTAAAAGCGCTGCTGTCAGATTGCCCGTAGATCAGTCATCCATAACGATTTAGTTTGTACTATGACTGAACACCAGCTTAGCCAAGCCTTTGGACCACATAATGCCACTGGTGTTACAACTTGATGACAGAGGATTTGTTACAGGGGGTGCCTCCGTGGATCCAAACAGTCCAGACTGTTTTTCCTCATTGTTCACTTACTGAAGGCAGAATCATTGTGAGGAGGTTCGGGTACAGTGGTTGACTTGTTTATCATAGCTCCGATCTTTTACAGCTCCATTTTCTGCCTTGCTTTTTGGTTTAATGCTGTAATGCCGATCACCTCTGCACATAAAAAATATCACAAACAAGGGTTTGACAATTAGTTTGACTGTAGAAGAAATGTCATATTTTTCGCTTTATCATCTCCACAAATATTGATGGAAACCCTCCAAAAAACCTAAAATCGAGTAGAAAAAATAATTTTGTATGTGTAACTGTCACGATGCAGATCCAACTTATTTAATTTGTGGCAAACTTTTAAGCAACAGGAATCTTCAGCATTGTGTTGTAGAAATAATGACAGAGCTGTATGGGACTGCATGCACAGGCGATGCATAATTCAAAGAACTGCTTGATAGGCAATCTAATTCATGACAATGTTTCTCTGCATACCTCACCTTTTCACAGTATCAAAGTCTGCTTCCAATTCCCCAGAAGCATTCAAACATAATGCTAATTTTAGTGTGGGCCGGACTATTCTTTCTTTATGCAAAACTGAATGCAACATTTAAAGGTGTCACCCCCTGTCAGAGTCTGGAAAGTGAGGCATTACAGAGAAAGCTTCCAGTAAAATCTCCAAGAAATGAAGCCTGCAGTCGTTGATACTGCTACCGACGCTGTCGGAGCCATTGTCACAGGGCTTGGACATATATAGGCCTTGAATTCCTATTTAAAAACTGTAATCATGACTTACGACTGCTCTGTGAAGAGAGAGCAGAGAGCTGCTCAGAAATGCCTCTCAACTGTTAACCAGCATCTCACCAAAACAGGATTTAAAACAACAATACAGCCACATGCATGCTCATGTTTCGCTTCTAATTATTTCTAGCAAGAGTTAGTTGTTTCCTGATCATTCTTTCGTAACTACTCAGGTCATTCAAAGACATAACAATTCCCATCTGGCAAATTTGTTTTACATTTTGGTTACAAACAGCCTAGTTTGTCCACTGTCACCTCATAAATTCTTGAACAAAATGAAATAGCAATGTGCTGATTTGAAAATAGGCAGCTGCATACCATTTGCAGAAAAAGATAATACAGACAATACCACAAAAGCTTTAATGGTTGCATTCGAAAGCCAATTTTTGACTGCAATTTTAGTGAGTTAAGGGCTTTCCAGTTGGAACGCACTTAACAGAGCTTGTGCTGTTTCCATTATCAGCAACAGTTACAATAGTAATTTCAAGTTTTTGCAAAGATAGAAAATGAAAGTGCCACACTCAGAATGTCGCTCTGTTTTATCCAAACTAGCTCACTAAAACACAAAAATGAATAAATAAATAAATACTTAAAAAAAATGCAGCTGTGAAAATGATTTAGTGTCCTCGAGTGACTACAGAGATTCTGTAAATCCACGAACTACAAAAAAACCCCAACACAGCACTTTTGTCATCACTTTCTTCTTCCCTGAGAAGATTTATATCTCTATTACTCATAAATTAGTGGAACTGTCGCGTATAAGACTGCTGCAAAAATATCACCGAAACCATCTGCACAGACATTTCCACCTGTTTTTTCTGTTTATTTGGCAGATCAAATATATGATGTGTAAACATTAGCAAATATGGAATCTTTTCTTTTTGCACTTTTTGTTATGAGAGGCATTTATCTTAATCCAGCCGTCACTCCGCCAATATGCTCAGTTTTGTTCCTGCTGCTGCGTGACTGCTTGGATGCTGATGCTGTGATGCACACAAGTATATTTGTACATAAAACTGTTGTCCAAGTTACCTGTGCAGTTCATAAAAACATCTGGATAATACAAAATTGAAATAGTAAGGACAATATATTACCTTTTTGTCCTTACTGACCTTACTGACCTTTATGACCAGATTTTTTTGCATCCAAGTCTGTGATTGGCTGGTTTTGTGGCACAAATATAACGGTGTACAGAAAGAGTTGAGCGCGCACGGGCAGAAATGTTGAGAGCGCGAGCAACACGTTGCGAGCAAGCGCAAATGCAAAAACTGAGTGAGAGGGGCTGCTGTTGTGTGTGTGGATACCCATATGGAAAAGATATAAATCTTATAAAGTTTGTATCTGTCTTGCGTGAAACTTGTATGAAAAGCATACAAGATATAAGATCCCTTGAAAAATTATATAATGAAACTTGTATGTTTTGGATACTTACTAAAACAATGTATGAAAGTAATGCGAAAGTGACCACTTTCATGAGTAAATCATGTAAGCCTTATATGATTTACTCATGAAAGTGGCCACTTTCATGAGTAATCACATATAAGTTTTTACTATTTCTTTTCCGTATGGGTAATAGCAAACACTGAAATACATTTTTTGCACGCAGCAATGAATTTTTTTCACTCAAATTTAGCTTTTCTTCGCTCAAAATAAATTTCTCCTCAAAATGAAACACTTGCACCTGCAATTATTTTTTAATGTGCGATCAGAATAGTGGCACAAAAATAACTCCATATTCCACAAATTAACCTATGTAATTCATTAGTGTGAATATTTAGTGCGGATAATTCAAAGAGCAGTGAGGACTACTAGAACATGACTTAATTTTGCGGAAGATGCCATCGGTGACAAAACTAAAAGGAAAAACAAATCCTTTAAACAGGCGATGAGATGAACAGACACCGAGTAACAAATGTGTTGTAAAGAAGTCAAACTGCCTACAATGTAAGTGACTTTTACTTGTGCTTGTGTTTTGCTGTTTGCATTGCTAATACAAAGAGTAGCACTGTGTGTACAGTAGAGGCTAACTCCAACATTTTTCACTCTGCATGAACAGAGGGTGTTGTAAAATGAAGTGCCTTGAATTGTCCATGCATTAATCAAACTGTCTTATCTGGTGTAGATGATGCTGTTTAGCATGCTTTCCTGTGTATCAAACCGCACTGAAAAAAAAGAAGTAGGTCAAGCTGAAAGTCCTAAAACTGTGTTTCTCTAACACTCTGCTAACTTTACTATGTATCCCAGTAGCCCTGTTACACCTGCGACAGGCTGTTCTTCTTCTCGGTATTACAACATGATTCATGCAACTTCCAGCCCAAAGCACCAGGTTACTGCCACAGGGACTACCTACAGCACTATGGAAATTGGCTGCTGCCTGCATTACGCTGACATTCAAAGATTTTCGCATCTAACTGGAGCGAAAAATATGTACAGATGTAGAAAAAGTCTTTGATCTTTGCTGTTTCCACGTTTTTCTCTGTCAGTTTGCAGATTATTTCGTCCGTTTGCACGGATTACAGTTAACTTCTGTATGTATTTATGTAGTTGTATTTTCACTGCTGTCATTCATGCTTAGTAGATCGCAGGATATTTTGAAAATCCACTACTGTCTACACTCTATCCTTCTGCTGACATGTTTGTTTCCATAACAATTTCAAATCAAATATGTCCTCATTAAAACTCTGAAAGGCTCCAAAATGCTGTTCAATGCCACAGTGCAGGATAATAGCAGCAGATGCATTTGGGAAGAAAAAAAGCTCTTTTTTTTCTGGCTGTGTTGTTACCCATGAAGTGACATTAGGTCATCCCTGCATTTTTATGATCACAAATAAATTCTTTACATAAACAAACAAACAGTCACAGAATCTTTACAATGTTTTAATTAAGAACTGAAATCTCTCTGGTGTTTCAGCTGACTGGTTCTGACCTCAGAAAGAATCCAATCTGATTGCTTCTTTGTCTGCAAAAACAAAGGCAATGACAATCCAAAACAATTGAAATTACATTGCACTAGATGTGCATGCTTCACCATTTATCAGCTATGAACATGTTACACATAAAACATGTAAGATTTGAAGAATAAAAAATGAATAAGTAAACGAAATAAACTATAATTAAATAAACTTGGGTGGGAAATACTTGATCAGATCAGTAATGTGAAACAGCACATGCCATCAGTATGAAGGGTTAGGGTTATTTTTGTTTTAATTGCCTAAAAAATAACCGATAACCTTAACCCTATTTTGAAAATGGCAAGCTGACAGGCAATAATAATGAGATGCGTTCTTCTGAAGTTAACTGTTAATTCTGGTATTTCTGTACAACTATTTCTACTTCATTTTAGATATACAGTAATGTGAAAAAGCCTGATTTCATTATATTTTGCTTCCAAGGAACCAGAGTTGTCATTTAAAGTGGCCTTCTCCACTTTCTTTGGTTTTCTGAGGGTCTTCAGAGTTTTTCTTTGACTGTTTTTTCACTCATTTTTAGTACAGAAACTCATACGTGTCCATTTTCAAGCAATATTTTTGGGTGTTCTTTTGTTAAGCCATTTAGCACTAACCTAAGAATCATTCAAACCTAAAAAGGCACCAAACTCAAAGGCTGAAGCAGTGTTGGGTCTACACATATCAGACAAATGAGCAAAGAGCTCATTTTAAATGATATCTTCAGGTACTTTTGGTTACTGTATAAGCAGTCTATTGCAAAAACACATTGTTTGTTCTTATTAGCTTAGTTGAATCTATAAAAATGACAAAGATAAAATAATTTCACAGGCATAAAATAGTAGTAGGCCTACAAATCTACAGAAAACTGGAGCAAAGATCTGACACAAGAACCTGATACTACTATTTGCCAAAGCTTCCGACCGGTGGCACTGACGTCACATCTTATGAAGACTCTAGAGCGGCTCTTCCTCAACCTCCTCCGACCACAGGTACAACATGCCCAGGACCCACTACAGTTTGCATACAAGGTGGGTGTCGGAGTGGAGGATGCCATCCTGTACCTCCTGCATAGAGCCCACTCACACCTGGATGGGGGAAAAGGCACGGTCAGGATCCTGTTTCTTGACTTTTCCAGTGCCTTTAATACCATCCGGCCCTGTATGCTTCAGGAAAAACTGAACAGGATGGAGGTGGACCCCTGCCTGGTGGCTTGGATCTCCGACTACCTCACCGACAGGCCACAGTACGTCAGGCTGAAGGACATCACGTCTGACACTGTGGTCAGCAGCACAGGAGCACCACAGGGAACTGTGCTGTCCCCTCTTCTCTTCACCCTGTACACCTCTGACTTCTGCTACAACTCTGAACTATGCCATATTCAGAAGTTTGCAGATGACATGGCCATCATGGGGTGTATCTGGGATGATCAGGAAGAGGAGTACAGAAGTCTGGTGAGGAACTTTGTCGCATGGAGTCACACAAACCACCTGCAACTCAACACCTCAAAGACTAAGGAACTGGTTGTGGACTTCGGGAGGTCCAGAGAAGGTCCACTGCCGGTTCAGATAGAGGGGGAGGAGGTGGAGGTGGTCAACAAGTACAAGTACCTCGGGCTGTGGGTGGACAATAAACTGGACTGGTCATGCAACACAGAGCACCTGTATAAAAAAGCCCAAAGCCGACTGTACTTCCTCAGGAGGCTGAGGTCTTTTAACATCTGCAGGAAGCTCCTGAGGATGTTTTACCAGTCGGTGGTTGCTGGAGTACTTTTCTATGCTGTGGTATGCTGGGGGAGCAGCACAGCAAAGAAGGACTCATCCAGGCTGGAGAAACTGATCAGGAAGGCTAGCTCTGTGGTCAGCATGAAGCTGGACACTCTGGTGACAGTGGCAGAGAAAAGCACACTAAAAAAAACTGCTGGACATTATGGACAATGCTGGGCATCCTCTGCACACGGCCATTAACAACCAGAAGAGTCTTTTCAGTGACAGGTTGCTTCTCCCCAAGACAAGAACCAACAGACTTAAAAACTCCTTTGTCCCACACGCCATCAGACTGTTTAACTCCTCTCTGGAGGGGAGAGGGAGGGGAGACAGGAGGACAAAGGAGGGGGGAACAACTAAGCTGTAGTGCCTCTTTACCTCACTGTACAATACCTTGTGCAATACTTTTGTAAATAGTCAATGGTGGAAATAGACCTCAATACTTGAAATGTGCAATTCACTTGTATTTTTATTTTTATTCCTATTTATTCTATTTATCCCCTTCGTATATTTTATTTATGTGTGTGTGTGTGTGTGTGTGTGTGTGTGTGTGTATATAATATTCTGTAACTCTGTAACTTCTTTCGGTGCTGTGCTTTTGGAAACCGAATTTCCCAGAGGAACCCACCCGAGGGATTAATAAAGTTCTATCTTATCTTATCTTATCTTATCTTATCTTATCTTATCTTATAAGTGGTCTCAGGTGGAAGGATGGCTGTCAGCGGCAACAGGTCATAAGAAGCGATTAATCTAAATTTTTAGTTTTTGCTTCAAATCATCATCAATGTGTAAGGAGGAGGTCAGGAGAGAGGTTCAACAGTGAGAGTCTACAGCCATCTGCAGAACACGGTGGAAGCTCTGTCATTGTGAAGTGTTGGGGGTCTTGCTAGAACTGATGAAAGATTGACATACTGACAGATTCTGGTCCATCCTGTGATGGAGTCTGATTGGCATCATCATTTTTCAGCATGAATTTTCAACACGGTATATATTTTACTCCATACCTGAATAGAAAAAACACACAATGGAGAACTATTAGGTGGAGTGACCATCCCAGAGCCTGGACCTCGACTTTATCGGTGTGAGATCATCTTTGCAGAATGACAGCCAAAGACGAGCTTTGAATGTCCTTCAAGAAACTTGGAGAACTATTCCTAAAGACTAGTTAAAGCAATTACACGAAATTGTACAGACTCTATGTTTGCACTTTTCAATAAACAAATGCATTTCCCATTTTTCCCAGCAAAGTATATAGAAATGAGGTGTGGCTAAAAACTTTTTGTACTATTTTTTTGTGCGGCTTTTTAAAAATACCAATTATTTCAATAAAGCAAGTGACTGACGTGCAAGTAACTTTTGCTTCACTTTATGCGCCTTTAAATACCAAACTTTTAATGTTATGTGCTTACTTGCATATTGCATGAATTACTTCTGGTTGTATTAGTAAAAATGGAACATGATAATATGCTCACTTATCCGAAAAAAGCACACTTATTTACTAAAAACAGAAAACATAAGATCGACAGCAAATACAAAATATTATTCAGCATTAATTACACACTAAGAGCACTGATGATATTTTCCTATCCTCAAGTTAACACGTCGATCTTTTTTACAGCACTAATTTTGATCATAGAGCATGTTCTACATGCAAAGCAATCAATACAGAAATAAAATAAAGAAGTTTAACCTTTATTGGAAGATGTTTTTCTGTGGGTATATCCATCAAAAGAGTTTGTGTGAAAAATACTGCCCTGCACAATAATCGCCACTCTGTATCAGCAAGCAATTGAGTGGGGGCTTTTTGAACAGCATTGTTTGTACTGGTCCTTTGAAACTAATCCACTGAGGGCTCGCAGGTTTTAATGTCATCCAACAAAGCCACAATCAAACAGCTATTCACGTGGTATCAATGGCAATCTTCTAAGAGCTGGAAGGGAGATATTTCTGAGCAGACTCTGCTGTCTCTCCCCTAAGCTGTCCATAAAGGAGAAGATTAATGGCCTGACGACAGTTCTGATTCATCTGTCCTGAACTGTCTTTATGTTCTGATTCTGACCTTGTTCGGAAAGCTTTTGCAACCATTTTAGCCACAACAGACTCCTTACAGTGTGTGTGAAATGTGAAATAGTCAGCATTTATGTTCTTCACTATTGTTCTGTTTGCAGCAACAGAAACATCCGCTCCCAAAACATCTGGTCAGCAGCTTTGAGTAGCTTGAGGTTTTGGCAAAAGAGAGAACACAGTGAATTTCTTTGTATACTTTGATTGGCCCGATTTATCTTCAGAAACATGTATTTAGCATTACAGAAAAAAGATGAATGCTCTACGTTATTTGTGCTGAATATAGACAACTATAATCAGAAGACACTCCTGACTCATGGATTCCTACATAATCCGTGTAAGTACTGTTTCTGCTTTGAAGCACAGTACACTATGAAATGACTGCTTCTAAAAAGACTTTTTGTTTGTGCTGCCCACAATAACTGTGCGTCTGCCAACACTATTAGGCATGCTGTAAATTTATTGTGCATGGTTAGTGAACAGCATGGCACTCTAATGTGGCCGTTTTAAAGCTTACTGCACCTTCTGCAGAGCAAACACATGAGAATCAAGATGAGGAGGTAAGTGAAACAAAATTAATCATATTTTTTATTCTATCACTCTCCGATTATGATGGAGCTGAACAGTGGACCCTGTTTTTTTTTGTTTGTTTGTTTGTTTGTTTTTCTGTCTTAGACAGACATACGGACAGGTAGACTCAGTTCCCCAGTGAAGTGACAAATGATTACACAACCCTTAGTCTGATATAACACCTATCTGGGCAGAAAAGCCTAACAAGAAACACGAAAGAAATACTCAACATCCAATTCCCAGGGCAAGTGTCCTACAGAGTGTGAGTCCTGTAATATGGGCAGTAAACAAAATAGTTGGACTTCAGATAGTGTCTCTATTCATCAGTTGTGGGAAACATGTTCCAAAGTAACACATACTGTAATTACATAACATTTTTTAAATAATGCAGAAGTGTAACACATTACTGTACTAAATTCAGTAATCACATGGCTCTTCTGGTGCTACAATTAGCGGTTGTTAGCTTGTGTGCAAAGAAGAGGTCGTGGAGCGGTCTACAACTTTTGAGAAGTGGAGATGTGAACATTATTTTTCATTTTACTTTATTGTTAAAGTGGAAGCTGAATCCAGAAAACACAGAACTGGGTTTTTGCAAACATCTGCACAGATAGCATGCTAACACAAAGCTAGCAAAGAACCCAGAGTGATGCTAAAGCTGAGTGTATGCTAACCCTGAACTTTAACAGGTGAAAAAGCAATGACGCACAGTCAGGCTTGAAGTATTGTAGCAGTAGAATTGCAGTGACAATCTTGATTTTAGGATACAGGTTTTTGTTAACATTACCTGGTAATTAACACGTTCAGGATATATTATAGAGAATTTTACAGAATGCAACGGGCAGTGTATTAGCCATCTTTGCTATTACTATTGATTGAAGCAGTAGAAATGTTTAATGAATATAGCATTTTTTCTTCCAAGCTAGCAGTCACTCAAGAATGCACCAGAATCCCTTTGTACAAGTCGGAATTTCAGAGTTCCCAGTGGGAATTTGAATCAGGAAACCTCCACCCCTTCTAGTTGGAGTTCCCACTTGGAAAGTTGGAGCAGTCTCAGCAACCCTAAGTTAACAACCCAAGATGGTTCGATTAAATGTAAACAGTAGTAAAATCGCAAACCTTTAATCTGTACTGCTGCTATTGTGTATTTGTGACTCACTAAAATAAGCAACATGCAGTGCCCCGATCAGACTCTATCCACGAATGTGTTTATTAAGTGCAAAAATCCCACGCATTGCTAGTGATAGATGAATAACTCTACCTAGCTTGAGAACAACTCCTATATTTCCTGGCTTTTTTGGAACACACGTGTTGTCACTCCTAAGTTCCAACGTTCAACTTTTGAGGTAGCTGAACTGCAGTATTGAGTGCAGCAAGACATTTGTACTTCTGTGTAAAATACAGATGTTTCAACTTACATTTGTCTATTGTTTTTTTGTAGGCTTGTATATGTGAATTGCACTTCAAAGATTCTATATTAAACTTTAAGAAGTAATACGGCAACCACCAACTATTAGATGTGTAAAGATAACCGTGGTGCATTGGTGATAGGAGAGAGATAAGTCAAGAGGATGTTTTTCTAATTGCCAAGTTATTAGCTTAAAGTTTGGAGACCTTTGCCTTCACGGTTAATATACATATGAACTAACAAAGACTGTAAGGAGGAAATTGGAAATAAACAGCAGTCTCATAAAGCAAGGGTATAGTTCAGGGCTTCGTAGATCCATCCAATATCCAAGATGTTCTCCCTCTTCTGCTCCTTTGCAAAATTTTGTTAATATTTGCTAGCCAGCACTTTAAAGCAAAATTTCAAGTTTCTGCCAGGCATCAGTGGTGTTCATACAATAAGTGACCGTGTCCTTTGGTGTATTGACGGTACCCTGTAACTCTAGCTTTACGGATGTAGGCGGAACTTCTTAATGAGGCTCCCTTCCTTTTGAGTCTCTGCTTAGACTGCCTGGAACAGACGAATGTGTTCAGTCTGATAGCAGCTTGTGGTGCTATCTGATAATCAGATTATCAGGCAAACTTTGAATTGCTTTGCATAATGCACAGTAATAGTCACACACATGCACTCATTTCACAGATATGGCATCCAGAGGGATCCTGAGATTTAATAACTGCAGACATTATTGTAATGAAATATTTTTTTAATTAAAGTTCATATTTTTAGTAAGTTGCAGGTACTTCATATGAGTCCTGTGGGATATGGGCAGTAAAGCCTTCCAGCTCAGCCTCCCTGTCTTGCCTCTGCCAGGAACATCATATCAGTGCTCATTTTGAGCCAGGCCATCAGCATAGGTGTCTTGTGTCTTTACAACAAACCCTACAAGCAGCCGAAAAACTGAAAGAACAATGCAGGATGTACAGTTCTGGTTGTTTTGCAACCTCTGAGTGACAATCCCATAAATCATTCATTTCTTTGGGTTGCCTGAGTGTGAGGTGGTGCTGCAAAATTAGCCTTGAAATGGCAACTCAGAGCACATGTACACAGGGCGAGTAGTTCTTGTGTCTACAGACAACGGCAAGGTGATCTTGACTGATTTCCCTCCAAAAGGCCATGAATAAAACATGTATTGATATGCATATCAAACGGCGGGAGTTGACAAAGCAAAACAAAACAAAACAAAGATGTTGGGGCAGTGGAGAGAGGAGAAGAAAGTGCTTCCCCTCGAATCTGCTTTGAATGCCGAACATCATCAATTAGCAAGGGTTTGGCTCAGAGGCCATCTGGGGACTCCCCCCTCTTCCCGGCTGCCTTCTTCTCAATATAATTGCTCCTCCTGAGGACGAGCAGGTGAGCGTACCTAGAAACGCCTGCTCCAGGTTAGTTAGACAAGTGCTTCAGTTTTGTGGGTTACAGCTGAGCTCTCTCTAATACTGTCATCAAGCAGATCCCAGCCCTAATGAAAGCTTTAATAGGTTAGAGAACAGTGTTTAAAACGGTGAGAACCTAAGTGAGTGAAATCATTTAAATGGTGGAGTTCTGAGGTCATGTTAGGAGGCTGGCTACAAATTTGCTTAAAACGTGACAAGTTTCGATGAGGTGCACTTCCCTTCTTTAGCGGTGCTGCAAATTAGCTGATCATACCCACCTCACAGAGTAATCTACTCCTAATCAGCACATAATGAAGTGGGGACAGCTGGGCTGGTTTGGAGGTGAGCATGGATGTAGACCCAGGAGCAAAGGGCCATGGAGTAGTCTGCCTAGCAGCATGGCTCAGCTGGCCTGACACCAGCAGGCTCACCGCAGGCTGCTCACCCAGTGGAATGACAGAGGTCAGTGCTCATCCTGTCACTGTAAAATGGCCTGAAGAGATCAGGGCAGCACTACCAGAAGAGACCTTGACTTAAAAGGCCATCTGACATGCACGTCAACCTAAGAAATGCCCTTCATGGGTAATGACCATGATTACGGAGACATACCACAAATGCATCATCCAGGGTGGCACTTATTGTACCATTCAGGAGCACTGCTGCTTAGACAGATACTGCATGTCTTTGAATTAGTCAACAATATTAGACCTTATCAGAATGAAAAGCTTGCTGTAAAATAATATTTAATTTATGGGAAAAGTGACAATTCAATTAAGTTCAATTTTGGCGGATTTAAAAAAAAAAACACTCCTACTTTCCATGTAATATTTTTTATTTATTTCACTACTTTGTTAAACTGAATTTGTGAAATCTAAACTTTCTTATGATACACTATGCCATCCATCACAGCAGACATCTTATCAGTTTCTGCTGCTGCCACAGTTACATTATGACCGTGTGGTAGAGAGGCTGTAAATGCCAAATAATTTGGAAATTCTTCACAGCATTAAAGGCGCTACAATAATCAGGAGGGGATAAAAGCTGACACTGTCACTGTGATGGATCACCTGTCTGAAGTCCTTTTTAAAGTTTTACCATATTTATATCAAATAACAGAAACTATAGGCAGCATAAAAAGATGGGGAAATGTAAAAACCAAGTAGCATTTGTTGTGAAATGTTTGCCAAGACTCTGGAGAATATAATGAATGTCACATTGTTTCTGGCTGCCAGCACTGAGCTAAGGGTGAGTCAGCTTCACTTAGTCAGCTAGCACTAAATCTCATGGGACACCACAGTGTTCTCACGTAAAGACGAAGCCACATTTTCCTCACCTTAAGGAAGAGTTCATTGGATTCACTTTGATCCTAATTGAGTACTTAGCAGCTGATTGGTTTTAGCCATTTTTGAGATTAGGCTGAAAACTTTCGTTTTTTATTAAGTTAGCTAGGTGACCTTAAACCCTCCTTCAATTGTACGCTGCAATAAGTCTAAGCTGCTGAGGGCTTGCCATGATGCCCTGAGCACTTCTTCTTCACTCACGTTGTGTTTGTACACCTCTCTGCATTTAATCATTAGTTCTTATCAATCTTTGGCTTTCTTCCACTCTGTGTCTTTTGTCCCGTCTTCCTCCCACCACTCCCAACCAATCACAGCAGATGCCCGCCCCTCCCTGAGTCTGGTTCTGCTTGAGGTTTCTTCCTGTTAAAAGGGAGTTTTTCCTTGCCACTGTCAGCAAGTGCTTGCTGATTGTTGGGTTTTCTCTCTAGTATTGTAGGCTCTTTACTTTACAACATAAAGAGCGCATGGAGGTGACTGTTGTTGTAATTTGGTGCTATATAAATAAAATTGAATTGAATTGATACATTTCTATATACTTTATTATTTGCTTTAATGTTGTACATGTTTTAGATAAGAAGACACAATCATAAAATACATTTACTGTACTGTGGGTCCACTTTATTGGGCACAGAATAAGAATATAGTTGGGTTGTCCCCCCCCCCACACGATACCTGATAATTTGACATTTGAAGCAAACCTGAACTTTACAAGCTTTGCCGTAGTTAAATTTATTGGCAACTATATGATATTTTTGCTATGATGCAAAATCTTCTGCTCCTGCCAAGACTTTCTGTTGCAACACGACAAACAAATGCATATCCTCATTGGGGGCCAGAGCTGGTAGCAAGAACACTGTTACTAACTTTTTCATCAAAGGGGGATTATAGTGCTAGATCACTGGCTGAGGAAACAAGGCACAGTGCCACATGGCTATTTGGTTAAGGGAAGCTGATTCGTTATTGGCCAACTGAGAAGAGGCGGCAGCACTCCAGTCAAGTCCCCTAAATACTGCATGTGTGTGTCAAATAGCTCAAATGCAATTAAAAATGTAATCCTATTCAGTTCCAAGGCACTGCACGCAATGTCAATCAGGGTTTCCTACGTTAATACATTTTAAATATTTTTTGTGCACAGTTTACTTCACAAGAAGATATCTCTGCCCCTTTGGCCCTTTTTAGACGGCCACCTAATAATAACTATAATATCCTTGCTACCATGTCATTGCTGCAGCATGCTCACTGCAGTCATTATTAATGGTATCGACTGCACTCGTGCTCCTCCTGCTGTGGCAGGTCGGATTGTCTGTCGTTACATTTTTGAATTATTACGTTTTACTGATTCTGATTCCCATTAAAACATCCCACTGTGCTTTCTTTTTCATCAACATAAGGCAGAGCTTTCCATTAATTAAAGAAGCACTGATGAAATGTAAATTCTACACAGATGACATTACTGCTGAATGAAAATCTCATGGCCAATACAAACACAAATAATAACTCTGCAAACTGGTGGAGGAGGGACTCTTTGATATGCTAAAAAGCGCCATCTGTTACCATCAGCACCTTAATATACTGAGTAGATAGTGCCATCTGACTTCATTACTTTCAAAGTATGTTTTTGAAGTACAGGTAATGATCCCCCTCTTGCTCATAACCCTTCGCCAACACAAACAGGAAGCGGCCGCCTGTTGCTGATCCTCTACTTTCACGTTTTTGATATCGCGTCAGATCGCTATCGCTTCTGCAGGTACACGGCAAACGTGGAATCACAGTGCCGTGCGACAACTCAGCCCTGGAGTTTATCTTATTGGATGTGCAGATGCTTCATAATTTACTTCCATGATAAATGAAGCAGCGTTCGCACTGCGTGCTTGATCAAAAATTGCCATAACACCTCCACTGGGATCTCTTTAATGAAATGTCATAATTAGGCCTACAAATCATCTATCGGTCTGTCCTGGTAACTCACTATATCAATTTTTCCCATTAGCATCAATAGCAATCTTCTGGAGCAACTGCATGGAGTCAGTTTGGGAAAACGCGCAAGTATACTCGTGACCAGCCTTTTCACCAGTTTCACTAAAAGAGAAACAGCCCTGATTTAGTTCTTTAATTGTGGAGGTTCACTCACGTTTCTGAGAGTAACGGACTGCAAATGTTTATTATTATGACAGCTCTGATAAACAAGGCTGATTAAACGGACTTATGGGCAAAGATTTGTACACGTGACATCAACTTGCTGTGTTGCAGTTGTCCAAGCATTTCACTACATATCGTACTGTGTATGACTGTGTACGTGACAAATAAAATTTGAATTTTAAATTTGAATTTGTAGCAGTTTGTGGTTTCTGCTTGGAGCCCTGCAAACTAAATATAGCTCTGTAATTAATGTGTGTTTGCATGCAAGAGCACACCATGTATGAATATAGGCAGTCATAGGTTATAGTATGTGGAACAGTTGTACATTTTATGCTGAACTGCATGTGTGTGCAAAAATAAAATAAAATCACAGTACAGTCTATAAAGTGGTACAACTGCATCATATATATATATATACACAGTACATTTGCTCTGTGGAGTATGTTTTCTGTTATATTGTACCGATTCTTCATTATGCAATTCTTAAGTGGCTCTCGGGGACAAATACATTTTATCTGAAAAGAATTAAATCCATAAATCTAAACCTATGGGGCTCCCTAAATAATTTTCATGATAAAAGCATTAACGGTCTTCAGGTAACAGAATTGCACGAGCAGGATTCTTGTTTATTTTCAGCATAACAAGGGTAATAAAATACTGTGTCAGCCTTGTTTTTCAGCATCAGCATTCACAGCCCTTTGTCATGACTTCAGCAACTTGTCCTATTTTCCCCCGTTTGTGATGACAGTAGACTCACAGTGGTCAAGAACATACAGTGTCCTGCTCGGGGCGGGCTATGACTCACTCTGTGAATCTAGTCTTGAGGTGACACATGGCTAAATGGCTGCACAGTTCCCCCAGCTATGTGTCTGTCTCAGCATTAGCACTCTCCCAGTCTGTGACCGTGCTCGCTGAGCGTTTCTGATGAAGACTTGCATTGGTTGCACTTCTGACACAAAATGCTGTGAAATGCTGAAACACGGCTGACGAGCTGACAGGGACGAGAACAATGCGAAGAATCATGTTGAGCTGGTGCAGAACTGATGTTTGTGATGTCTTAAAACTGACCAGCCAATATTGACTGGAACACTAAAGTCAGGGGGGTGGGGGTGCACAGAATTGGAGGGTTAAAGAACTACTAACATTAAGCCAATTAAGAAGCTATGCTTCTATATTGTACTTTTTACACTATCCGGATAATATATTCACAGAACTTCATCAAACCACTCTGACTGTTTGGTGCTATCACATCTACTTCACTTCAATCATTCCGTTGATGATGATCTGCTAATGACAACAATAACCAAATTCATCTTGATCATAATCATAATGATCGCAGAGCTGATAGCAGCAAAGCTATTTATGTTTTCTTGTCTCGGGACAGAGTTTCAGTCAGTGCCTTTGTTGAAGCTGCGCATTTTCCGAAGCTTTCCAAAGTTCGACATACTGGTCACTCTGCGACTGATAAACAGTTTATAAGCGACTTGATCTCAATTTAGCTCTTAATTTTAGATCTGTCTGCTTTGTATGTGGGGAGATGACAGTAATTAAACTGTCACTCTTTAAGCTGCAGTTTCTTCTCTATATTCATGTCTGGAGAAAAAAAGAAAAGCCCAAAAAACCCTACTGTTTAAAAACCCTACTCTTACCGTTTACCTCCCAGTGTAGGATGTTAAATCAGGTTGATTGCTATATATTACTATGTTATCGTTATCTGGTTTTTTTGTGGTTTTGTCAGGAAATCTGCTAAAAATAATCGTATGCAGTCATAATAAATGCGGCTAAACTGACAGGCAGGGGTTACAAATAAGAGGATATCAGCCTCCTATTCATCTCTGACTGCCATTCACAGTAGAATTGCTTTGTTCTGTCAAAGACCAATTTCCATTCTGACAAGTAACAGTATATGAGTTTATAGACCATGGCGTGGCATAAATAAATTTTTAAAAACTGGGTTTAGAAGCATCTAAGCGAGTCCACTTTGTAAAATAAGCTTCTCATCGGCTCACACCAACACTCTAACAATCTGCCTTCAATCGCAGAGCAAAAGATAGCACATCATCTGAAGAGGCACATCAAACATGTTGTGCAGATGTGTGCGCATGTGTGTGTGTGTTTTTTTACAGAGCCTCTGTGAGGAGTTCATTAAAGATAGCGTCCTCTGTGATTGTTCGAGATAATACTCAAGGGTCTGCAAATGGAACAGATACAGCTGTGACACGTCACCCTTGAAGAAAGCGTGTTTTCTCTGCTGGTGGGCGTGCCGAGCTGAATGCCCGGGCAAGGCTGCGAGAATGCAAAAGACTTCATAAGTGGGTTCAAAGTGACGAGACTAAAGAATATCTGCATGTATCTTTCATGCATCCCTGTGACTGTTAGAATAGATAGCTCTGTCACAGTGCATAAGTAGCTCACTGAGCTGGATAAAATCATTTTGTAGAGTCAGGACACTGATGTATTGCATATGTTTTAACAGCAAAGACTCCATTTCACACGCGCCGAGCTAGTAAAGCACTGAATGAAATCCAAACTTTAACAGGATGATGATATATTTGTCATTAGCAGTACTGTTATTGCTGTTCTTTCTGCCACCTTTCTGTCAACATTGTCACTCCAACAACAATTTCTGTCTAATATGCAAATGTCGTGTTATAAATATAATCTCCATTCCAGCGTGATGGTTAATATTTTTTTAATTGCCAGTCTCCCTGACCTACTTTGGCTTATCACTATAATGGATTAAAATTCCTGTAAACAGTTTTATGCACCTTCTTATTCAGGCACTCCTCAAAGGCTTCTGATTAAACGCACATTGTCATCTGCTTTGCTCTTTCTGTTTTTCAGGTACCTGTGAGCAGATTGTTGTTCTGCAGAGCCACACTGGGGCATATGGTATAAACTGATGTCATCACTTAGGGCTATACATAATGGAATTATTCGAATTTCTATCGATTGGAGTCATTTGGTGTTTACAGTTTTCTTCTAAACAGCCACCAGAGACTGCGGCAGGTGGAGGATTACAGATACTCACAAAGGCAAAGAAAGAGAAAAATCAAATGCCGTTTGTTATGAGCTCTCTGTCTGATTGCGGCTGCATACAGTCGGCTCTGTAAGAATTTGGAACGATGACAATTTCTGTAGTTTTCTCACGATGAAATCGGAGTGCAAGGTTTTAGGTTTAATTCAAGGTGTCAAGCAAAAGTATTGTATTAACTGTTTAGGAACTGTAACTGCTTATATACACAGATCTCCATCTTTAGAGACTCACAATTAACTGATATTGTCCGAATGCTAATGGTGCTGACTATACTATGGAGGAAAACAGAAGTCTAAACAAATGCATTTCTTTCTATTCACAGACCTGTCTGTGAGTAGTTGAAGATGAGGTGTGTGGATTAAGCTAACTAACTAATGCCTCAGGCACAGCAGAGTAATGGCAATCTCCTAGTGGGTGCACAGATTTTTTTGCATTTGGTGACTGATTGCAAGGCAACCAGTTGATCACCCAGAAGCTGAGCATGCAACATTCTCAACCTTTAGGCAACAACTTTTGATTACAAAGAGATTAGTTAATGGTTCAGGAGAGTCCTGCGTCTCCCTGAGCCTAGTTCTGTTCAGAAGTTTCTTCCTCTTAAAAGGGAGTTTTTTCTTTCCACTTTGGTTACATGCTTGCTCATAGAGCATCATTTGACTGCTGTTGTGATTTGGTGCTATATAAATAAAACTAATTAAAACACACAAACATGCACATGGGCTACAGTTTTAAAACCTATGTTTAATTTCAAATAAAGCACTAAGTGAGCCACACATTAAAAAAGCAAACTCATCTGGAACTCTCCTCAGCTCTTACTGGAACAGTGGCGCGGCTGCCCCTCTGTTGGTCTTCCTTGGTTTCTTGTGTACTTGGGGCCTCTGGATGTCTGGAGTTTTGATCTCCTCCATACCTGCTTCACACCCTGGAGGACGGGGCTGTGGCCCCCCCACACTCCCTAGCAGATCGTTACATGGAGAAACCTTTGGAATACAAGCGCGCTGATCCACACAGGTATGCACACGGGTGTTCACTGCTCGTAGACCCAAATTACACCTTTCTTGGCTGCTACTTCGAAGCACATCTGTCCTGCGTGCTGCACAACAACATTGAATATTTAGTATTTACTGCTGTTTACACTTAGCTAGATTAATGCGATGGTGTTGTGTTTAGTATGTTGCTTTGTTTTTTGTTTTTTTTTGTCTTTTTTTGCTTGTTTTCTATTCTTCTCTCAACAGGTGATCCAGGAGATATTTTTTTTCTCCCCCCCTTTCTCACTGTCCCTCTCCCCTTCTGTTTTTCCTTTCCTTCCTCTTTCTTTCTCCCTTTCCTATCTCTCACTCATGTCTGTCCCGTCTGTAACATCTGAAAATAAAATATAATAAATAATAAAAACAAAGATCGACCAAATGGACCAATACGGCAATGCCACGATGATCCATTTGGCAAAGTAAATCCATTGGGTATCCTTGTTGGTCTTCAGACAACAATTCTGATGGCTAAAGAACCAAATGGGACAGGCGAAAAAAAAAAAAAAAAAAAAAAAGCAAACCCTGAAGCTTAAAAATGATTTGACCCTGGTGGAAGTTTTAGAGGTAGATGCTTCAAAGCTTAAAACCAGACAGGTTTAATCACTTGACACTGCAGAGGTTCTTGTCTTCACGCAGTGATTATTGTAACACTGTCCTTTCCGGGTCACCGAAGAAAGGTTTTAGAGGTTTACAGATGGTACAAAATGCAGCTGCTTGCATTTTAACCAAAGATCCAGAACTGAAATCTCTTATCTGGTTGCCTTGTCAGGTTTGAGCAGATTTCAAGGTCCTGTTGCTCACCTACAAAGTTCACATCTCTCTGAGCTTTTGCACCTCTACGTTCCATCGTGTGCTCACCAAACTCACGATACTGGCCTTCTAAAAGTTTCTAAAGACAGCAGAAAAGCTATTGGGGAGTATGCTTTTTCTTTTCATGCCCCATCTTTGTGGAACAACCTCCCTCAAGATATTAGGCAGGCATGCTCTGTGGAGCTCAGGTAAAGACCCACTTGTTCACCCAATCCTCTTAATTCTAAGCCTAAAGTTTTTACTGTTTTTTATTGTTGTTCCCTTTTGTTTCAGCAGTTTTTAAACTGTTTTGCTTTTAATTTTTTTAAAATCTTTTTTATCTTCAAATTGCTGTTCAGCACTTTTTGAAAGCACTTTATAAACAGAGTTATTGTTATTTTTGTTATTTTTTTCAAACTTAATAAAACCAAATCTGTAAGATTTTAAATCTTCTTAGCAACATGCTTGTTACTATTTGATTTGCTATTCAAAGTGTTTTTTATAAACTGTCTCTTGTGTCTTTCTTTTCTTTCGGTGGACTGGATGTATGGAAGACTGCCTAGTATTTATTTTGTTGTGATTCCAGCTACAATATTCTCCATGGGCGCTGTAAAACAAAGCTCGCGAAGCACTGAATATCACAGATAGAAGATGTATATCAGTAGATACTCTTTCACTTCAGTGGAAGTAAGACGATTGAACTGATTCAATCTGCACACGCAACCACAAAAACACATTCACACCAACCTCAGCAGCTACTCTCGAGCAAAGCAGCAGCTTAATGGCTAACAGCACGGACAAATTTGATCATACTGGGCTGTTCCCTAGAGAGAGTGTGAGTATGGGTATACATCACAGAGTACTTAGCAATCAATCCTCAGGTGGAAAAAAATAAAAGATACATAGGCCCTACCATTATATCATCCTCTTCATTGTGGATTCAGATAAATATAACATTCAAATAAACATTTACCAAAGTATAACACAGAGGATGCTTTGTTAGATTATCACTGTTATTCACATCAGCAGTTAGCTTGAGGCAGTTATCTTTACATTTGAAATATTAACGAGGCTGACTCTGTGAATCATTTATTGTAACTAATGTAGATATGATCTGCCCAGCTCATCTATTTGTTCACACCTTTGTATAATTATGTCTGATTCTTAACATTTAATGCCTGAACAGCTGAACAACTACTAATTTTTTCTCGAGTGTAACAAAATATTATAAAATGAATAAAATGTACACATTTCTGTGGGTACATGCTTTATTATATGTTGGATATCCATGTATTATCCATGCAGCATGGAAATGAGTAAATAAGCTGGAAGTATATGTGATCTTTACATTTCTGGCGTCTGCTAGACAAAAAACAAGCGGGCACAGGTTTGCCAGAAGAGGAAAGTATATCACAGGTTATGATGTGGTTTGATTGCGTACAATAGATTATGATCCTGGATGAGGTTTGTTGATCAACCTTCACTATAACAATACACACACAAAAACAATCTTATTTTAACTTCTAATTAAATAAACACAGAAGGGAGAATTTTTGGGGGGGTAAGCCAATTTTCAAGGTGAGAAACAGAGGTCATCGAAAGAGCACTAACGCTAGCTTAGCACTAATACTAGGCTAGATGGACAGCTTGGACCACTTCACAGGGTGAAGGACAAACGAGCGCAGAGCAAAATTACACAAACTAGAAAACTATTATATTATACTTGACATAACATGACAATAGACATGAATGATGACAAAATAGTTATTCTTCTTACCTCAGTATGATGTAATTTCCCGATCAAACCAATAATAAAACACAAGGAATAATTTTAATGAAAAACTTGTAAATGTGAAACCTTAATAGAAGAGACCAGAGAAGAGCAAACTTCAGACCTGTTTCCACTTAGCTGACAAATTTAGTTTATGATTTCCAAACTCTGTGGGCTGGAAGACAGATGATACGTCTGCTCCTCCCTTGGATGACCTTTTTATTCTAGAAGTAAAGGTAGCAATGCAAGTATGATTAGCAGCCCATTGTTATCGCCGCATGAGAAAATTGTCTTCAAGATGCTAGATAAGATTTCCTCACGTACTGTTTTTGGTGCTTATATTGAAATTGATATAACAGTAACAAACAGTGGTGAAAACACCCTAAAATCAATGAAAAAGTTGAGTCAGGAAGTGAAGCACATTATATAGAAAGCAAGAGTTTTGAAGCTTAAATTAGAACGATCATCCACCCAAATGTCCTCAGGCAGCTTTCTCCAAAGGTCGTGATGCCAAAAGTTATAAATTGAGGTGACACATTCTTGTCTTACAGGCTTCCTACATTTTGTGAAACCCACAGGCCGAACAAAGACATCTGATAGAGGAAGAAAACAGTAGCTCACTATACTGTTGATTACAAGAGGGTGACAAAAGCATTGTTTGCCATACACATTAATGTGCAGACAGTACAGTGGTGAATAATAGATGAAATAAAGAATATAAAAAACAAATGTGTCACTTGTGGTTACGACTGCATTCTGTCTGCCATCTGCTGCGGGGATTTTTTTTTCAGGCCAGTGTCTAAGAGCATACCTCATCAAAATGTTCAGTGTTTAAGCCAAAATTAGGCAAAGCAGAAAACGAAACTTTATCACTTTATCATTTCAAGTAGGAGAAAATCTACTGCAGTGGCTAAAAAGGGTCAGCTGAAGTACAAGGATACACCGGGGAGCTGTATCAAGGCCAACACATGAGTCCTGTGCTGCTGATTAGAGATGCCAGGCATGCTTTTAGCTGAAAAGAAAAAGCCATGACAGTGAATTAGCGGGCCAACTACCCGAAAGAATTCACAACAGGTTGTCCTTTAGATAGCCCGACGTGTTGGAAACAGCAATGTCTTGTCAGCTTCTGAGGTCATTCCTCATTTCAGTTGAAAATATTTTCCCTATAATGTAATGTAGATCGTGCTCCTCAGATACAAAGGAAGCAAAAATTACAGGCATCACACATAAAGTGTTTTGGTTTTTAATCAGTTGCATGATTTGCATTTTCACTCTAACCTGATGGTCATTTACTAATAGAAATAAACAGCTTTCATTGAGTGGACTGGATTTTATTTCACCCTGTGTGCAGTCTTAGTACAGTAGTCTGTGACTCAAAGCCACCATTGGAGTCATCAGGCACTAAAGGAGTCCTGCAGCAGATGGCAAAGACCCCATAGGCTACTGAAGTCAACATCATGGATTCAGTCTGGGATTACATGAAGAGACAGAAGCCACTTAGACGGCACAAATCCACAAAAAAACTGTGGCAAATTCTCCAAGATGCCGGACATTTTCACAATTGCACTACACTGTAACATATAGGGTGGTTAATTACTATGAGAATATAGGAGTCTGCAAGTTGATACTGGTGTACTTGGATTTCTAGTAAATATGCACAGACTAAACATTGTGATTCACACAGTAATTGTGATCATTAAATAGGATTGTTTACTCCTTCAAATTAAAACGACATTCTTTTTCTTTTTAAGGAAATTTACCTCAAAAGGGACAAAACCTTTACTGTGCTCAGCTGCTGCTGTCATCTGGCTCCTTTTCAGATCTTCATATATATATATGAATGAATAAATTTATACTGTCTTTCATGAGTCACTATTTAACCCTCCTGCCATCCTTTAAAAAACTCACACCCATCACCCTAGGGACCATTCTCAGCCACGCCATAAAAAGACCATATATCCATATTTTATTCCACTTTAAATTAGCCAACCTTGTAAAACTACTTCTCCCTGAAATATTCATGTAAAGTTTTAATTATATTTTCGTTGTTTTAACCCTTCAAATCCCAGTGTTATTACATGAGCGCCCTGTGTTATAAGCCCCAAAAACCAAAAAACGAAACTAAATATTTCCACAAAAAACCAGTTGAAGTAATATGTGATTGTCATTATAAGTAGGCCTTTAGATGGACCAAAGATTGGCACCAACATACATTTTGACCTGCCATTATTTTTTTTGCATTTTTTTTGCAATTTAAAAATTAAAACTTCAAGGCCCTGAGTCTTCATTGACATCCAAGAAAAGAAGAAAAAATAAAATCATATGATGATAATTTGGGGTTGAAAAATAGCGTTTATAATGGAAGTCAATGGGCAGAAAATGGTCCCCAGGGTGATGGGTGTGGGGATTTCTGCTGCTCAGCCATTTTAGGCTGATTTAAGGAATTCACACTGGAATATTAACATTGACAGGTAAAAACTATCCTGTGGCAAGTTTGGTTATATTCCACTGAACACAGTGGAAATGGCAGCCATTTAACACATAGCAGTGGCACAAAAAGGTCCCAAGAAGGCAGGAAGGTTAAAAAATACTGTAATTACTTGTAATGTTTTACTTTTTTAAAAATAATTTTAAACGATAAAGAAATTGAAGAGATGCAATCGGCCTGCAAAAAAAGATAAATTAATAAAAAATTAAAATATGAAATGAAGAAATCCTTCACTTCTTTGGATGTGTGCGATGCAATTGCACAGTTGATGCTGTGCATTTGGTTCAGTGCATCTACTGTACATGTCTTTGTCACAAGTAAATCCAATTAATCCATGAAGATGGTCAGCAGAACTGGATGTGTGACAGGCTGCGTGGGTTGCTTCCTTCAGCTCACTTCTGTCTTGCCTTGTTTAGCTTTGACACCATGAATCTAAAGTCTGCAAGCCTCACTGGTGACAACAGTGCTGTGTTTCTTTTATGGTTAACACTGACCGACTGAATAGGATGTGGGTGACGTGCACCGTCTATGAATAGTTGAGACCAAACAAAAGTCTTATAATTGCAGACTGTACATAAAAGATGGACTTGTTCACTATGACATCAAGCACTGGCAACTTAAGTCATATTATAGACGACTGCCTCAAACTGAATATTTTGGCTGCAGACATCACCAGTGAGGGTGGATCTTACTGAGATCTACTGCGAGCTCACAGGAAACACAGTAAAGCGTATCCTGCTTTATGTCCCTCTGAACACTAATGTGGGCCATGGTTTACAAATATTATTTGAAAGTAGTGACTGAATTGGGACCATAAACTAATCAGGAAAATGTTTACTGAGCTCATGCTCCTTCAGTGATGCAATTTTACCTTGTCTCAGTCGCTGACTGTCACAAGTTATTATTGCAGAGTACATTTAGAAGATGCCAGAACTCTTTGAGTTCGTGAGGTCAAATACTGCTGGTTTGTCAAAGTCGCTGCCACGTTAGAAATACACACAAGGTCTCCATTGGCAATCCTCAACCATCATATGATGGCAATACTGAAACGGGTCTCACAACTTTTTACAACAGGAAATAAAAGCGTACATTTGAACCCAATCTGAGTGAGACTTCCAGCGACAAAGCTAATAAGCATAGAGTCACCTTACATTTCTAAGGTTTTACATGTAAAACCATAACAAAAGTCATCTGTTCCTTTCCAGGTTTTAAAATGTAAATGGAAGCTAAGATGAACAGTAATACAGGACATATGACACTGCATCATTAGTTATTAAAGAAGCACTAAAGACAAAATGCAGAAGCAGGAGGTAAAAAAGCAAGCACACCGTTGCTGCTTCCGTTGGAATTACGAGTACAAGGAGGAGCCTGGTGCTGCTAATCAAACACACTTGATTAACTGATCATCAGCAAGTGTGAGCACCTCTATAAAAGATGGTCAATCATGCTGTTTCGGCAATGAGCGATTATCTTAAAGAAGTTTCTGTTGTTACCTATTAGTCTGGGGAGAGTTTTGGGGTCATTTCCAAGCAACAAGTCCATCAGACTACAGTGAGAACACACAAGACGGAGTCGCACAGAAAACAGTTACAGGTGTTTTAAAAAGTTGTTGAACCATGGAGTACATGCATTGCATTAGTTGGCTTAGTTTCTGTTAAATGAATGACACCTTGTAATGTGTCATTTGTTGTTCATCAAAGGCATTATGAATTCTGAATTTTAAACATTTTAGTACCTGCTAGGAAACAGGTGAGTTCGTGAGGTCAAATACTGCTGGTTTGTCAAAGTCGCTGCCACGTTAGAAATACACACAAGGTCTCCATTGGCAGACCTTGTGTGTATTAGAATTATAATAGGATATGTTTTGTTTTTCACATTACTTTATTTTCCAAACTGTTGAACTGCTCTATTAAGGTGAGGTTATGGAAACTCGGAAACTTTGAGTACTCAAAGTCGAAAACGTCTTGTTATGGTTTGGTACGCCGGAGCATCAGCCAGAGCTTCCTGGTGCTATTTCTGTGTCAATTTGCTTTCACTTTTTTGTTGTAGGAAAACATTTCTTGCTTTTCATGCATTAGGCCCATATTTGCATTTTACAACATTGTGCCCATTTAAAAAGAAAAAGAAGAAGAAGAAAGGTATCTGGAAACAAGCCTCTTTCACTCACAAAGCAAAAATAGGCTTGTGTCCAAAATGCGTAAGGGTGTGCATGTATTGGTATGTGTGTCGCTCTGTGTAAAATACTGAGCCTGCTTGGAAAGACAGTGCCTTTAATCTGCTCTGCAGCGACTCTCAGGGTGAAGAAATCAAGTGTTTCTGAAACAGGACCCCAAAATCACACATGCACAAAAAAAGCAGCTTGATGAAAAATGTGCAAGAGTGCATGTGCAGAAGTAAAGGGCGCTTGCTGCTATCATCATGGTAGAATAAGCTCAGGCAACGAGTAGAGAATTAAGATTCTGGATGCACGGCGCAGCAGGACTACGGTGGGGAGAAATCAGACGCTAACAGGGACGAACAGAGAAAAACAAGCTGAACAGCCAACAACGTGTACATACACCAAACACACCCTCCTATCGTAACAGCCCTCACAATCCCTGTTCCATTTACACAAACTCCACATTATCACAGTGGATTTAATAAGTTGGCCAACAACAGAAAAGCAAAGCTGATTTCGGTTATTGGCTTCTTGGAGTTTAAAGATAAAATACTTCAGGTTTTATAACATCCAGTTCTTTGCCAAACCCACTTCTTCAATCACTCTAAAGCAAACAAAGAGAGCGTTGCAATCACATTTAAAATCCCCCATTTCATGCTTTTATTTGCAAAGGCCATGCCATTTTAATATTAACCAAATTTCTGAATAATAAGTCCCACTATCAGATACACACACACACACTTTTTCAGTCCCATTAGTTGTAAATTTGTACAATCAGCTAGGTCACAAATATTAAATTTCCCCAACCAACTGTGGACGACAGCTTTTAGCAAACATTAATCAAACAGGAATAAACAGTGCATTTAGTGGGGACTATTTTCATCCACGGATTAGCCACAGTTGGCTCTCTGGTGAACATTTACTACACTGTATGTTTCTCAGAATAAATAAACAAAAACACAGCGCCCAAGTTTATAATTTAAAAAAACGAAAAGCCACCCAGTGCAACAGTTTGCTTTACCAGTGTGTTAATAAGATGCAGTGTATCAGGCGTTTGCAGCACAGACTTGCTAATAGAATAATACCACTACTATGTTTAGATTATTCATACAGCCTTACATGACAGGACATAAACATGTTTCAGTAAAATAACAGGAACAAAGATGTTTAACAATATAAACCTCTGTTTTTGAGTCTGAAGATAAGCCCAATAATAGTCACCTATTCAAGACAAAGCTCTTTACCATGCATCGAGGGCTTTGTCCCAGGTCCAGCACCCTGATGCTGTATGCTAATTGGAAGGAAAGAGGCTGAGGACTAGTGAGTGTCAGAACTACAATCCAGGATGAAACAACAAAGATCCATGAGTGCAGCAGGGAGATGGCCACGTCTGACCATGTGCTGCAGATTTGTTGGCTGCCCTTTCATGAATGCAAATCTCCACCAAACCCTAACAGTTTGAGATCTGTTGGACTGAGATCTGGTGATGGAGGCCATTTGAGTGCAGTGAAGTCACCGTCTTGTTCAAGGAACCAGTCTAAGATTATTTAAATATTGTGACATGGTTTCATCCTGTTTAAATCAGTCGTTAGAAGATGGATGCACTGGTCAGAAAGGGCATAGCCATGGTCAGCTACAATATGCAGATAGGCTGCAGCGTTTAAACGATGCTCAGTTGGAATTGAGGTTTCAAGAAAATGAGCCTGTGCAAACTTAACCTCAATTTCCAGTTCTTAGCTGACAGGACGGGCACACAGTGTGGTCACTGCTGTAGCACATCTGCTTCAAGGTTCAATGTGTTTTGTGTTCAGATCTTCTTCTGCATACCTTTGTAATGCGTAGTTGCCTTGCTATCAGCTTCAAACAATCTAGCCATTCTGCCTGTCACAAGACCGAAAGGTCGGTGCAAGCACTGGACTCAAAGCGTGATAAGGACAAAGGCAACAAATCATAGAACGTGAAGTGGTGAGGCCTAGTTAATGTGGTGCATGTTGATTGAGAGGGGGAAGTGGGCCAGTGATGCAGAATGGATTGTGGCAGTTAAGCAGTCACACCGAGGAGAGAGGACAACTGAGTTAGGGAGGTAGTGGAGAGGAACTCTGTAGATGTTGAGTATGCTGTATAACTTTTCTAACTTGCAGCTGGAGAGAGTAAGCAGTGTGGAAGGGTTGACGTGAATCAGCAGTGAGCTGAATGTGGATTGGCTGAGTTCCTGATGTTGTGCGGGGGCAGGTGAGGCACAGAGTGATTTCCAAGATGGGGGTAAGGTATCCGGAGTCCAAGAGAGAAGCTTAAGCTTGAGGTTTAAGTCAAGGTGAGTCCAGGAAGTGAGTTGATGATGAACTGGTGCTGAAGGCTGAGGCTTAAATCACTCTGGCTTGATTGCCTGGAATCAGCTCCAGGTATGTGGAACTGCGGAGGATAAGCAGGCCCTGCCCAGGGGCGGATACCAGGTAGACTCAAGAGCCTGATGGGAAATTCCAGCCGCACACCCAGACGATAACGCTGCCGTGAGTTTTGATATCAACAAAATATTGATGACAAGATTTACCTTAATGAGCAGCTGAACATGTATACCTAAAAAAATGTCCAGCGAGTATGTACATCCCATAGTTAAGGCAGAAGACGGGACTGACAGTCAGAAATTTCAAAGTGAAAAATAACTAAATCACTTTGATTTATGGCAGAATCAAAGAGAAGTGAATCCTCTTGATATTCTCTTTGATAAATAAACACAAATCCAATACTAATGTCTAACGTGTGCTCAACATCTGAGACCATCTGAAAATCCAGCATTGTGAGAAAGACTTTGCAGAAAATGAGGACTGCGCATTAAGGCATATTTCTAAATTTTCTGCATTAGCAGCTGAGCGCAAACTCCTGCAGTAACATAACTTTACTGCACGACTGTGTTTGGTGGCATTACTAACTCACAAAAACAGATTTGCATAATGCCTTCTGTCCACTGAGAATTTTTATCAGTCATAGAAAATATTATTAGGAGAAGAATTTGCTCCAGTGTGGTGAAACTACACCTTCTCCAGTCCATGTTATGTGTTCAGCCTCATTCACCAGGAATGTGTTCTTTTGTTATTACATTTCAGGAAAGTCTGCTTTACCCTTCCTGATCTGCATTTTTCTCACTGCTGTGCTGCATTTCCTAAATACCTACAACAGAAGTGGAGAGCAAAATGCGACAATGACCAATGGTGATAATGGGATAAATGTGATAGAAAACACTGAAGCATTATGCACGAATAAAAACAACACCCAGTCTGCTGTCTGCTACTGCATCGTAAAGGCAGGTGACTAATTTTAAAACGTAATTGGATTTTTAGTTTCGACTGGCACATAGCGTGTCTTATTATCAAGCTTTTTATCCATTTGTGCATGAAAAGCAAATCTACTTGTAACTCCCCGGGCTGAGGAGTGTACCTAAAGCTGCAATAAACATCTTTATAATTTCTTTCCTCAAGTCTCCACGAGGTTCTCTCTATTCACAAATCCACTCTGCAGCACATGAAAGCCAGCGTCTTTAGGTCGGCATATTGTGCATCATTCTTGTCCTCCATGAGTTTTGTTCCAAAATGATAACCAGGAGAGTTGCTGTGTCCAAGCTTTGGCTTCTAAAAAAATGCTTTCTGAGGCTTTTCAGCAGAGCTGGAAACATATTAACTGCTCAGGGGTCTTCCTTGGCGTATCCCTGAAAGATTGATTAAAGCAAATGTCTCAGTTTTTGAGAATTTTGGAAAGAAGATAAACCAGTTTTAGTCACCGGGTGCTTCTTTCACAGTTATTCTCTGAGGGGGTTTTGTCCTTACACGCCACAGCCCACTCTACAGTTTTAAAGCTAGGACCACATTAACACTGCTTCTCCCATGGCGCAAAGCTTCAACTGAGATCTTGCAGAATGCAATTGGACTGGTAGCTATATAGCACTTTTGTAGTCCTACTGACCACTTGAAGCACTGTAGGCTATAAGCTGCATCTGATCCTAGCACACTTTATTCTCTACACCTGAAGCACTTAGTTTACCTCCCATTCATGGCCAATTTAGAGCCGTCAGTTAACCTAACATGAATGTGTGTGTTTGAGTTTGAAACTACCTTCCGGGGCATTTCTCTGTGGAGTTTGCATGTTCTGCCTCATGTTCTGCTGCGAGGCAACAGTGCTGACCACTGAGACAATATGCAAACAAAATTATCTGAATACAGGACAAATAATCAGATGTAGAAGAGTGCACTGTTTTTTTTCTGTTTCAAAAAGCTAGAAAATTGAGCTGTTGTAACACCCCTACAGTTTTCATGCAGACCTAGAATTACTGCTCAGTGTCTCAGAGAAATACATTTAAATGTTGAATAGCTCTATAACACACAGTTTACATCAATAACTCCTGTTTGATGTGAAGTAAGTTGAATTTCACATCTACTGGCATTAGTTAATGTGCTAAAAACAGGCTTGAGTTCATAGGTCGGCTGTGTGGCGTCAACTTGTTGGAACATGCTGGGAAAGCCTTTAATATCAGCTAATTCAGTTAATCATTGTGCAACTGCAGTGATGGAAGGTGAAGTCCCACTAGCTTCATTGAGTTAGCGACACTAATTATAAGTCTGCAGATGCAGACAAATTATTGTGAAAAAAAGAAATAGAAAAAAAGACAATGGCAGAGTTGTTCATATGGAAGGTTAGTCCATTAGTAGCTCATAGATTAGCAGCAGAATATCATTTTGTGGGGCGTGCTAACTTTTGTGACACACTTTAGCTTTGACACAAAGAAAGGAAAAATGATGCAGTAATGAGTGGAATTTGGTCTAGTATGACTATGTGCTGGTACTTATGTCAACGAACACAAGGTTATTCTGTCAGTCTAGTATCTTTGTCCATAGGTAGACAGAGCTACAGCTTATCTTACCGGTATGTTTCTGCTATATGCTATATGAGACTATAACTGTTAGGACAGTACGGTTAACAGGACCTGTGGAACACATGTGGGACTTTATGATGGGATTCATGGGGGAAATTTGATTCTTGTAAGTGCATAACAAAATAACGTTATGTGGGCGCCTTTGAGGTATGAGCTCCACGAGGATTCTGCTGCACACTTGTCAGTAATCACCAGCTGTCTGCAGCGAGATCATGCGGGGTTGTTAGACCTACAATAAGATGAGCAGTGACACGTGTTAGCCCTGCAAGGGCAAATGCAATGTAGCTCAAGGTTCATAATCACATGTGTAAGGTAAGGAGTTCACAACAGGCTTAATGTGTGTTGAGTAATGAGAAGGCGAGTTTCACAGAGCACAGACCTCATCACTGGGGCCTTTTCTTCATCTTTATTCCTGTAATACCTGTTGATTAAACACTCTGAGTGATTCCTCTGGTGCTCTCTGGTGACCCCTGCTATTTGTAAAGGAGACAAATTAAAGTCCTCCATCAAAATGTGATCAATGCCAGAGAGCCTCTGGGTGAAATGGGCACCACGGTGTAATGAAGCTATAACTCAACTTTAGTGCATTCTAAATGAGTGATGGACATCTGAGAGTACCGAGGAAGGATTTCCTCATAGCCTCTTTTACATGTCAACATGAGAAATTAACCTAATTTCAATATTCTTTCGCAGCACTTCTTTTACAAAATAATTACTGGTGCTACAACATTTCAAGGATTTTTTTATATATATATGTGTTGAGTGATTAATTCACTTGTTCACTGAATTCGTGATTGAGTGCTGAATTACTGTAAAATGTTAGATCAATTTCATGCTCTCAGATTAATCCGGGTAACTCTGTAATACTTGACAAAGCAAATTAGATCATAAGAAGCTAACTGAAACAGATCTCACACTTGACTTTTATTTTTTACTACTGGAAAACGAACAATTATGCGTTTGGGAAAAGCAATATCCTGCTCGCATCTCATTTCATAATGAAATAAAATAGAAATGTGTTAGTAAATGTTTCTTTTACTACAGCAGATATCATAGAACAGATGCTCCACAACTAGTGGTCAAAACCTTGTTGTGTTATTGTGTGTTTGTAGTGTTCCAAACAGAAACACCAGTTTGTCCATCGGTGTTTCTGTCCACTGGTGGACAAACTGGTGGACAAACTATGCAACATCAACCACGGTTGAAGGGTGTTTCCCCCACCTCTTTGTTAGTTTTTTTAAAATTCGAATTTATCAGCTAAATGTTCTTTATGTTTGTTTATCTGTCTGTTTTTTTTGCATATAGTTATATTAATTATGCAATTTAGCGACAATATTCAATAATTAAATTCTGAGGTCTGATATAATCGAACAGATTTAGAAAGCCTTATGCTGACATCACATATTCCTCACTGCATGGCTTCTTTATTTGTTTGCCTTGACATGTTTTTTATATTGGCTGTTTCGAGGTGGGGGTTTAGCAAAACTTTAGATTTGTGGCAGTTTTACACTTTTGATAATTTCACCCTTCTTTGTGACCTGTGAAGCCAAGTTAAACTGAACATTTTCATTTCCACTTTAATGCGGTACACTCCACTCTTTCAAATTCAGCGTGATATTGCTAACCTTTTGTGAGTGCCAGATACAATACTGAGAAAAGGCTGAAACGCAATATTGCCAGTGATTGGAGGTCTTTAGCGGACCAGGGCTTACCTTGAAAATAATGTCCTCGTTGAATGGATTCTACAGACATATTATTTTAGATCTGTGAGAGAAATTATGTTTGCTTATGGCTAATCTACTTGAAGCTATGCCTTTCTAAACTACAGCTTTCATACTGGCGCTTGCCCCAAATACATATGAATAAGACTCAGACTTCACAAAGGCAGCTTTGGCATGCATCAAAAGTTCTTAATAAGATACTTTACCTGCAAGGCACCCCATAAGTGACTGCAGCAGCAGCAGTTTCCATAGCAACATCATCTTCAATTTTGTAGGGTCAAAGTAGTCTCACATCCAATCACAAATGTATGGAATCCGATTTGCACCTTTCTGGTTTTCCAATCTGTAGAAGAAGGCATAGGTGAGATTAGTTGAAAGTAAAGTTTTCGTTAGCAAGTAGCCTTTCCCCACTCAGCATACTCATTTCACAAGTTTTGGAACTACATGCAGGAACGTACAACTGAAAGAACATATTACACACTAATTATGAGCTACGTTATAGTTTATCAAGTAAACCCAAATCTTTCACTGTGTGTTTAAAGTTCACAGTAAACTCCTGGTTCAAATTTCATGGAAGTTGAGCAGCAGAAAAAAACAAAGCATCTAGTTTTCAGTTCAGTGTGTGTGTGCGCGCGCTTGTGTATGTATTTCCGTATCTCCAGCGTGACATCTACTTCCAAGACAGTTTAAACGCAAAGCCACCGCTAAAACTTTTCATAGTATTGTTCTTCTTTGAAGCCGCACAGCTTTCATGCTCAAAAACCCCAGTGCCGAGCCGAAAGACAGAAAATGCTGAAATGCTGGAAAACGCTGAAGAATTTCACAGTTATGTGCTTTTTCCTCAACAGAGACAATATCTCTCCGGAGTGAGAATTAAAACTGGACCGTTTGGAGAGTGTCAGCAAGACAGCACTCGGCAATTCAAACCACAGTAAAGTGGTGGTGGTGATGGTGAAGGAGTGGTGGTGGTGGTCGAGATTTATGAATGAAAACACTGTCACTACTTATGCTGGCTTAAGTCACTAAAGACTTTTGCTGCACAAATCACTTTGTTTCTCTAAGTTACACCCAATCTGAAACTATTCTGAGCTGTTTTGATAACTGCGCAGCTGTCTCTCACTGAATACACTAAAAATCTTCTAGCATGTGAATGTATTGTAAAGATTGCTGTTTACGGCCTCTATATTCAAAGAGTTTCATTGTGCAGAAAACATTTGTATGCATACACATGCGTATCATTGTTACTTATAATAAAAGACACTGATGGGCACTAACACTTAGTACAATTACTACAAAAGGCAGATTTTTTTTAAACTAACACTGTTTTCTGTTACTGTGCCATTAGGGAGCAAAGGGGAACGCAACAAATCTGAAAAGTGCGGAGGTCTGCGTGGATAGATGGCTGTTCCTTTCAAAATCCTGAAGAGTATTTTTCTTGATGTAAGCTCATTACTATGGCTATGACAAGCGATGTCACATTTACTTACATCATGAAGTTGTATATTTAGTAAGGAATAAGCTATATCTGCTTTCTCATCTCCACTTATCTTTGTGTGATTTGTAATGCTTAATTTTATTTATCACCTTTGTTTTCCCATCATGTAACATTTACATGCCTCAAAAGTTCCTGTTACCTTCTTACCTGCACCTATTGTAGCACCTGCTTTTTAAAAAAATCATTCTTTTCTGTTAATTTTCTGGCTTCCAGGCTGTCTGTCATGCTCCCCCCTCTCCTCCACCTAATCCAGGGTGTCTCAGCCAAGATCTCCATCAACCATCTGCTTACTCTGACAGACTCCAAGGGGTCCAGTTACTATCTCTATGATGCTGCTTCTGATTAGGGTCCAAAAGAACTTAAATGTAAGTTAAAATAAATAACTTGATTTATTTTAAATGAATTCACTTCATGGAACGGAGGTAAAATAAATTTTACTCTGTATTATTGCCTCGTTGGGTTTTGTGATGCCCACCCTTCATCCTTACAGTAACGTTTAAGGATCTTAAAAAACATTGTAATTGGTGTGATTCACAGTGAAATCTGTACTTAAAAAATAAAATTCATCTAAATATGTTGGTTATGAAGGTAGTAACAATATAACTTCCCGTGGGGACCAAGTCAATAAATGCTGTATGAATTTGGGCTCGTCAAAAGGAAATTAATAATTTAAAAAAACCCCAAAAGGACAGGATTCATTAGGTAAAGTGGCTTGAAACAGTACTGTTCACCAAAGCAATGTATATTGATTGTGTTGGAGAATTTGTTGTTAGTCTTTGTTCACACTAATTTCCTGGCTTCTGCACCCTCAACCTGCCAATATGCATTAACACCCTTTGAAGCTGCAAGCAATGTCTATCCTGCACCTGTGTGCTCATAGCATGCAGACACATCTTGTTGCACTAGTGAACATGAAACACAAATGTATTACTGTTTTTATTTTTTCAATTAAAAAAATACAGGTTCTTCAAAACACTGATTTTCAGGACCGCCGGCTTTACAAACTACAATTCTCTGTTTCTGGGATGCGCATTAAAATGCTTTTTAAACTTTGCAGCCAAAATGATAGGCATTTGGTTTAAAGGGGTTGTTGAATAAAGCACAATGTAAATAGGGCACAGCGAAGGGAGACAGATTTATCCTGTTTGCTTGCAACTCCGAGGAAAGAATACAGAATAAGTTTTGCAAGAAATGTCAGAGGCTGCCTGTGGAAAAGCTCTACTTTTGTAAGAATTAAAGCAACACAGCCGGTTAAGAAGTGAAATCTACCTTTTGCAGAGCTCCTCCAGGAAAAAAAAAAGGCATTAATCTTTTGTCTCCTGGGTAAAATATATTTAGAACTGAGGCATGTTTGACACAAACCTCTCCAAAATTACAACTATTTGTGTAATTTTGCCATTACAAAGGAGCACAGAAGAACTCTGTTTTGCCACCCCTGCTGTGATTCAATATAGACAGCACAAAGTTTTAAAACATAGTCAGAAAAAGTGAGACAAAACCACTAAAAAAACCAAAACAGGCACAGGAAACTGTTTGAGTAGGCCACGCTCTCATTAATCTCAGATTTTCTACCTTCCAGCTCTGTCTCCTGTCTCCACCTACAGAAAAGAGGTCTTTTATCTCCATACATCATATAGAGGGTTGTCAGGATGTGTCTTGGGTACATCAGTGGTATAAGGCTGTGCCTCATCCTAGAGAAATTTTTTTTTGCATATTAATATGCTCTCTTATAAAACCACCAAGACATGTGTCTATTAAGCCAATGCATTTATTTGTGGTGATGCTTTCCTCAAAAAGTTTTACACCAGCCTTAATTTGCAAGCGCAAAACATTTAGCATGACGACATATAAAAGTGCAGTTCAGCAACACAACTAAACAAACAGCAGCTTTCACTGGTGAACACCGTGGGAACACCACAACAATCAACCAAACAGTAAAGGGTGTGTGTTAAGGTCACTTTAAAGAACAACAGACAACTGCAGCGTTGTGTTCCTGCATCATAAACGGCTATAACGGATGAAGAACCACAGCTGCAGGAGAGACAGTGTACAAATGTAGGGCTGTGCAAAAGAGTCACATGCTGGGTCATCTCTGTGGATTAGAAGCCCTTCGGTTACGATCAGTTGTTTTTTCCCAAGTCTAAAAATTGTTTGGATCTAAAAAGTACATTTACTAACATTTGCTTATTGTGAAGGTAAAAAAATAGCTTCAGTGAAAATATATTTTCTGTTGAAAATTTGTTGGTCATTAAATGCACAACTGTGGTTGTTTGTGGCACACAGTCTCTTTTTTTTCAGTTAAGCATTCAGGCACGTGGTAATGTTCTGATATGAATTACAGAACGATGGATGAAAACTGAAAAAAGGCCATTGTTGTTATTTCTAGTGGTAAATGGGACCAGTTGTTGTGTTCCAGTGTGATTAAATCCAGACACAGTGATGTAGAAGTGTGTCCTGTAGGTTTATCATCACAGTAAGAATCCAGTTTTGCTTGCAACTTGTTATGACCTGATACCTGCCCTGGACCCTCTCAAGTCACATTTTCGGGGTATGACCAAGCAGTGTTATATAACGTGTTAGGAGTTAGCTGAGTAGATAAAGGCTTTGGAACTGTATTACCGGTTTATTTGATACAATATTTCCTCCATTGTCCCATTAATACTTGGTAGTTTGGTCTGAGACTGTGCCTTAGGCAGCAGACAACGACAATTTAGACATATCAGACCAATCACTCAAAAGGAGACTCAAAGAATGTAAAATATACGGAAAAAGACAAATCCAGGACACACACTGCATCCTGTACATACTGAATGGCAGAATGAACATGTCAGATTTCTAAATGTAGAAATCAGAAGGTCTTTTAAACATGCACAAGTGATTAAAAGAAAAAAAGAAGGCCGCAACTCAATGGATAAACTAGTATTTCATCCATGTAGTAGAAAAGCAACATTTATATTGGATGTTTAGGCATTTTAATATCAACCTGTCACAAAAACACATACCATTATGTTTGACAGGTATAAACAGTACTTTGTGCAACAAAGTGATTTCCAAGGAGCTACCAGCCACAACCTTGTAATATCTCGGCATGTTGTCCAGTGTGTCCTTTAAAAGTTTGATGAAACTAGATAAGTAGCTGCCCTAAAAATCATCTACAGTAGAAGACATAAAATAATGATGACATATATGGTCCTTCAGTTGATCTACTATTCACTAAAGCCTGATTGGAAGGGTGGCTGTCAAGAAGCCATTAAGTAAGAGAAACATGAAGAAAAAAGCTGAAGTACACCAGATTACACAGCAGGTTTTATGGACCAAATTCTCATCAATATGTTTGCAAGGATCAGGAGAGAGGTACAACAGTGAGCATTTCAACATTGCAAGTGGCCAATCACATTGTTGTGACGTTATTCTTTTGGCTGCCAAGCCATTCGTGCATTTATGAAATTCCAATGTTGCAAGGACAATATCAATTCTGCTTACCGTTTATTAAAGGGTTAGAGTTAGGGTTAGGGTCAGGGTCCGTTGATCGGCGGACAGAGGCGGTTTCTCGCAGCTTAAGTACAGTTTTTTGTTTTACCGCAGTTTTTTCTGAAGTTGCAAAAGTATGACGTTCTGATTGGTCACTTGCAATGTTGATCCTGGAACAACATTTAGTATGATGATCTGGGAACAACACCAAAACATGGTGGAGATTCAGCCATGGTTAAGGACTCGGTCAGTGGTGCTGGGAATCTCGACAAAATTGACGAACATGTCACAAACACAGAAAAGTACCGTCAGGCTTTGACTGAAAAACACAAATAGAGCTACAGACTGGAATTCTCTGAAGCCTGATCGCAACATTAAGAAAACAAAAAAAGTTGTGTAATATCATTCATGAATCCTGATGAACAATTCCTGAAGACTAACTAAAGAAATGACAAGCTTGCCTGAAAGAGTTGAGGCTGCGTTGAAGGATAAATGTTGTCATACCAAATGTTAACTTTCCAGATTGTAAGAATTGTACAAACTTTTTTCCCCCTTATATTCTGTATTTCCATAAATGCACTTTTCTATAAATGAATGCACCTATTTCACATTTTACTAGCAAGATATAAAGAAGTTAGTGGTGGAGCAAGCCTATTGCACAAGCCTGTACTTCTCACTTTCGGTATGCTTGAAAGGAATTCGAGTATTTCTCCTTACTCATTTGTAGGTCTTTTTTAATTTGTTTGCTTTTTGATAGTGATTATCGTGATGTGCATCTTTGTGGAGTGCTTCAAAAGTTCTGTTGCAGTTCACAGAGCATACTCGTACTCACAGAGCTGTCGTTACTCTCAGTAACTTAGTTTTCCTCCAGTTTATTAAAGGCTGTTGTTACAGTATCAGCATGCAGGTTTGGCTCTCTCCACTCTTTTCAGCTCGACCTGATAAAGCACCCCAGCAGCTAAAGATAACACTACTGAGCGCTTCACAAACTTGCCCCTGCCTATTGTTGCTGTAATCTATTCTTGATACCAAGGAAAAGGAAGTTGATAAATGATCTGGCTACACAGAGCGTACTGAGCTGTGATTAACAAAGGCTCTGGTTAGGCTTGCAGAGATTAACCAGTGCTTGTCATATTACAAATGTGACTCTCTGTCTTTTGCTCTAAATTCAAAGCATCTAACAAGCAAAAGCAATAATGGAGGAAGGAAATGGAAAAAGGTTGACAGATTGTTTTTTTTAATCCATCCATTTCTTCCCTGAGCCAAAATGGCAACTGTATTAGCAAATACAGGACTGCTACCAGTATCTACTCTAAGATTCCTGTCACCATTACTGCTACCACTCCTCCTGTTACTAATACTGTGGGTGCTACGAATTAAAAAGTAATTATAATTTGCATATATCAATCGTTTGGTAATGCTGATATTCCCTGACTCCCTGCCATAATTTGCAGTTGGGCTCTATAACCACTCAAGCATCAGATTTCATAGATGTAATGTACTGCAGCTGCTTTTGATAAAGGGAAATGACTGATGATGCTTTGGGGAATTAGAGGAGGAGACAATCAATGTATTCAGTCAGTAACAAATGACCAGAAAATTGAAAGATTTTCACCCCTCATGGAGTTAACAGCGTATTAAAATTCAAAGTGTTTGTAACAACGTGACACGCTGGTGTTTGTTTATAATAGTAAGCCTGCACCAGCACCTTTTCGCAAATACACAGTAGTAATTATAAACAGCATTAGCAACCTGCAGCTAGAAATCTGCAAGCAAATGAATGATACATTTGTTTTGGATTGGACTCTGTCCACTCAGAGTACCACTCAGTTATTATTGTGGCTGTATGAGTGCAGCAGGGGCACAGATCTTTAAATCTTCTTCCCCTCACCACACTGGTTTCCACTCCAAAGTTTGGCGATGTAGAGAGCAGTCCAAAATCAGTCTACTGCAAATGCTTGTTCCAAAAGGCAACTGATGTCTTTGTGCAGGCAGTGCAGAATCCTACCTTGGATTAAATTAGCTTTGGGAGGAGATAACATGTTTGGTTAATGTACTGCACTGGTCCCAGGAGATCCATCGTCCAGTGATATCAGGGCGGAGAGCCAAACAGAACCAGAGGTGATCAAAGGAGCAGCTCTGCTCCAATACAGGTCTATCTACAACTCAGTTTGTAACACCTGTCGAGAAGGCAGCTACATTTATTAGGCGCTCATGTGTTGTGGCACGCAATAGGCGGATGCTGCTTTTGTGACAATCCCGACACAGCTAGAGCAGAAATATAAGCTATTTGAAGTCAAACAGGATACACAAGCTTTTATGAAAAGTCTTCTCATGCTTGCATGCTGTGCAAATAGCACAAAGCATTGAGAGTTTTGACCTCTTCTGAAAACACAGACTGTACTGTCACCGACTACAGTGCAGCATCATGAAAGGAAGGCTGTTGATTCCATAAATGTGTAAAGCTCTTAGAGATGACTAATATTTTACTTATATCTTTAGAGGTAGCTTTAAAGATCTTAAATAGCTTATTTAGTTACAATATATCTAAAATGCAAATTAATTCAACAAAATAGTACAAAATTAATGAAGCTATTTAATATTTAAGTTGAAGCATCACCCAAATTTTACTTAATAATGCACAGACCAACTGCAATTCATTTGTTTTATTTTAGATTTTAAATGGATTTTATTTAAAATGGGATCATGTACAATATTAATATAAATGTTATCATTTTATGCATTTTACCAGAGGTAGCGTAAAGCACCCATTAACACCTAACAGGAAAACAATAAATAACTAAACATTGTGACTCTTTCAGCTAATATTTCAATTTTTACTTAATGATATCAGACTGGGAAATTTATTGAGTTGAAGCTTTCATAGAGAATGTGGTTGCCCAAAGGCAGAATGACAAAAACAGACAGCACGTCAGATTTATTTACATTAATAAATCAGTTTTTTAAAAATATATTCACATATGTTTTTCATATTTCTTGAAAATAAGCAGTTTCCTATATTAGTGCTTGACCACCAAAGGAGACACATTTATTTAGACATTTTTAAGTTATTGCAGCCCAGATTCTTTCCTGCACTCAGCCACAAAACACGAAGGAAAACATACAAGGATGTGTTTGAATGAAAACCAGTAAACGAGCAAGAACGAAGAAGAGTAAAGCCGCCACAATGTCAGGATGTATGACGCATTCACTGAAATTGTTTTAATCAAAAAGCAGAAGGTTTGCAGTTCATTAAAGGAGGAATAAAGGCACATGAGGTTTTTGACAAATGAGTGCCAAAATAGGGCCATATGAGTGAACAGGAATAGTAATGTGCTTGCTCAGAGGATGCTGGTTTACACTGATAATTGTCATTTACTTTTCATTTCTGTTTTAGAGCTTTTAACCATCGGATGTGGTATTTCTTTACACCGGCTGTTTTTTGTCATTGCTTTGAAAGATTTGCTCAGCTCGAATGATTTGAAGTAGAGTTAAAATTGAAGAAAAGTGTTTTAGTATTGGGTCTGAGTGTCTTTATGGTAATGTTATGGTATGACAGGATAATATAAAGTGTAAATTAATAAAGTGAACAGCTGTGCACACAGACCACAGCAGGACGCTCTCGGTTAGATCACCGTACTGTACGTCAGCAGGACGAACAGTTCTGTGTGATTCCCTGTTTCTTTTTTCCTGTAAACGAACTTTGGCAAAAATGAAAATAAATAAATAAACACACAAAACATTTACAACTCACAGACATGGCTTAACAGTAGGTCATAGAGGTTCTTGTAGAGTAATCATAAAATGGGCACCAGCAACTTTGTTGTGGAAATAATGTACATATGCCACAGGCTTGATGAGTCCTAATTTTTACAGAGTACTTGCTTGATGTGGTTCTGTGAAGTCTGGGTGCAGGTCTGGTGGTGATGAAGCTAAACCGTGACAGCGCTACAAAGCAGCTCGCTGCTGTGTATTCACATCACTGCTGGTGTGGGTGGTAAATTCGGACAGTTTGGAACTGACCAAGTACTCGCTTGCTATTGAGAAATCATCTAGGAGAAAACGAAACATTTATTTTAAGAAGTGTGAAATAAAATATATAAAATGTCTAAAACTATTATTTTATTTTATTTTTTCATTATCACTCAGGATAACCTCTGGACATATTATCGGACAAATCATCAACATTAGAAAAAACAAAAAACCTAAAAAACCCTCATCAAAATATGTGAAAGGTTCTCTGAAAGAACGACATAAAAACCTTCCACTTACATTAAAATCACACTGTTACTCCTTACTAAACACAGCAACGTTGCCTACAACACATTTTCTAATATGATCTAAATCCAATCTCACTGAATGTATAGCTCCAATAAAACATGGAAATTATGGATCTTAGTAACATTTGTGCTTTAATATATCATAGCTTTCATAGTATTTCATACAAGATATTAAGCAGGGTTATAAAAGAATTAATACTCATATACTAATGGATGCTAAAAATATATATTAATACTAAATTTGCAGCTGTACTGATACCAACAGTACGATCTCCACCTCCTCCAGCTGACACAGATCCTCACACAGCACCTCTGCAGACAGGCCATCACACAGCCCCTCCCCTCACTAGCAGCCGAACAAACTTGGTGAAACATTTTAAAGACTCACACTCCGTCTTCATGAAGAATTCTAAGAGGTCAGTAACACTTCTGTTTCAATAACATTAAAATATAAAACACTATTAGTATTTACCCTCATTAGTCATCCGTTCTCCTTAAACGTAGCAGCTAGCAGCTATGGCTAACAATAAAACAATAACATTACTGAAGCTAGGCAGCAAAGGTAACCAGTCCTGCCCATCTGTAATGTTTATAGGCAGTGTTCATCTTTTCAGGATAACATAATTTTTTGTTTCTAAAAAAGTAAACTAGACATAAAAAGTGCCAGCAGCTACAAAGGGTGCCAAGCCTCGAGAAGCATGGAGAGTAAATAGAGCTGTAATAGAATACATTTGAACAGACCTGTAAAAAAAAGCGCAAAAAAGCCTCACGCTGCCTGTGGTATCAAAAGTAGCACTGAATATAGTGCCAACTCTAATCTGTACAGTGCAGCAAAAGCTAAAAAACAATGTGACTGGTTACGGCGAAAGATATATCTAAAATCATGTCTCAAAGAATTTAGAGAGAATATGAATACGTCAAAATATTCTTTTTCTTACTTACTTTCTTTCTTTGTCTTTCTTCCCCCTTAATGTCCTTGGTATATATAAATGACGCAGCTGATAGCACTTTGATACAGTGACTAAATAATCTAATTTATCTGAATCACAGACATCTGGTCTGATAAACAAACAGTGCTTTTCTGGAATGCCTAATTATTTCATTTGAGAGGTAGATGAGATTTTGAATACCTGCACTTTGCAGCATCTGCAGTTCTCTCCAAATTTAGCTGCTCCAAACGAAAATGACATTTTGTTTTTCTTAGAAGTGCGAGTGCTCATTAGGACACTGTTTCCTCTTACAAGTTTGGAAAATTACTTAAGAAACTTAAATTAATGAAAGTGATGATAATGAATTAAGATGACACGTCACAGTTTCATTATTTAACAATTGGAAAACATCCACTGACCAACTTCAACTTATATCTATGTAATAGTTGGCACATTAACATTATGTTCAGTATCTGTTTTGTTGCAAGAAATTGAAATACTTCTCTGTGCGTGCGGGTGAAAGAGTGTTGTTATGAAACCCTGACTGATTAGGTTAATTCAGAAACATTTATATTCATGTCAAACCAAACAAACAATGGATTCTGGCACCAAAATGTTTTTCTTTGTAAGCATTCTTCAGTAGCTTTTTGGCACCATTATGTTTCCAGGATCTTCAGCTTACAATACAAAGAGCCTTTACATGACTGTGTTGTAATTTGTCGCTACATAATTAACATTTAACTGAATAACACAAGCAGGGTGTCCTTGGGTTTGTATTTGGAGTAAGTTGTATTATCTTACTAGCAGACACACAATACATATTTATATTTTCTGTTAGTATTGTATGTTATAGCAGTGGTCCCCAACCTTTTTTGCACCACGGACCAGTTTATGTCGGACCGGCCTTTAAGGTGTCGCAGATAAATACAACAAAATAAAATCAGTACTGGTGCAAAGAAAAAAAAAAGATTTATTCATGGAAACCGAGTTAACGATAAAAACGCAAAAAATAAAAAATAACCATAAAAACCCTGAAAACCATAAATTTCACACCCGAGCCTCAACTCTTGCGGCCTGGTACTAAACGACTCATGGACCGGTACCGGTCCGTGGCCCGGGGGTTGGGGACCACTGTGTTATAGTATGTATACAGTATGTGACCACTAAAAAATCTCAATGTGAAATATATGAAAGGCACAACTAATAAGTGCACCTGTATGAGAATCATTAAGCTGTTCCAACTGTGCAACATGGTATTGAAAAGACATTGAAAAAAGGATGACTTCACCAGACGTATAAACAGCATCGATATTTGGTTAACCTTCCTGCCTTCTTGGGACCTTTTTGTGCCACTGCTATGTGTTAAATGGCTGCCATTTCCACTGTGTTCAGTGGAATATAACCAAACTTGCCACAGGATAGTTTTTACCTGTCAATGTTAATATTCCAGTGTGAATTCCTTAAATCAGCCTAAAATGGCTGAGCAGCAGAAATCCCCACACCCATCACCCTGGGGACCATTTTCTGCCCATTGACTTCCATTATAAACGCTATTTTTCAACCCCAAATTATCATCATATGATTTTATTTTTTCTTCTTTTCTTGGATGTCAATGAAGACTCAGGGCCTTGAAGTTTTAATTTTTAAATTGCAAAAAAAATGCAAAAAAAATAATGGCAGGTCAAAATGTATGTTGGTGCCAATCTTTGGTCCATCTAAAGGCCTACTTATAATGACAATCACATATTACTTCAACTGGTTTTTTGTGGAAATATTTAGTTTCGTTTTTTGGTTTTTGGGGCTTATAACACAGGGCGCTCATGTAATAACACTGGGATTTGAAGGGTTAAAACAACGAAAATATAATTAAAACTTTACATGAATATTTCAGGGAGAAGTAGTTTTACAAGGTTGGCTAATTTAAAGTGGAATAAAATATGGATATATGGTCTTTTTATGGCGTGGCTGAGAATGGTCCCTAGGGTGATGGGTGTGAGTTTTTTAAAGGATGGCAGGAGGGTTAATAAGTAGAAGGTGAAAAGCCATCATCTTGAGTGCTTGAGAAGATGTCTAAAGCGTCCTTTGTGTCTAATTTTAAGGTTAAGAAGAGAAAAGACACAGTTCTTCCCAAACATCTCATAAGTATTCAGCCGTCTGGTAACCATTCATAACCAAAAACTGTCACACAAAGGCTTGGCTTTACTTTGGAACCACATTCAAACATATTCTAGCCTTGATGGTTGGGCATCATTTAGACATCTTTTAGAGCTCTAATCAAAAGAAAACTTCTCAATGGATTAACAGAAATTAGTAAATGGTTGAAATAAGGCTGAATTCAAGCCTTTGTTACATCCTTAAAAGAAGCTTTTTCACTTTTAACTTTTTGGCCATAACAGGACGTGTTTTTAAAGGCCCGAACAGATTTAGCCTAGAAAACAGTGTCCATTGATGTCTGGTGCTTGGAAGGTTTTAATCAAACGTAACAATGTTATCACTATATCTTAATATATTTTAAATATATTTATACTTCTTCTCTTATTCTCAGTGAGTTCGCATTGTCCAAATGGGGGGACATAACCCTCCACACTTTTGCTCCTGGTTTCAAACTAGTTTCCCAGCATTGAACTAGAATAAGAGTGAAAATCCACCAAAATTATGAAATACTTTAAGCAATTTCCTGTTACACTTTCTGAAGTTTAAATTCAGTAGCAGGTTAGATGATAGTTAAAACTGACTAGAAATGATAAGACTGATGTTTAGTCTCCAAAATGGACACGCAGCAAACACACAAAGGACTTTCTGATAAACTCCAGCTGTATCCATCTCCATCTGGTATCAAACTCCATCCAAAGTTTGTTATAGAGTCTGTTAAACCATCTTAAGTGTTGAGCTCAAGTTCAGACCCATTCAAGGTTAATCCAGAGCTCCAAATTCTGCAACGGTGCTCAACAACAGCACGGCTCATAATAATAAAACTCAGCTTTGTGTCAGCTTTGTGTCAGATTTGTACGCTTCATCTCAAACCTTCAGACTGTTTGAATATACACAACAGATGTTTACCTATTTAGTGAAAATGTCGAAGTTTGATGCCAGAATTTCCAAACCAAGCTGTGGATTTCAGAATTTCACTGTGTTCTGTGCTACTGTTTTTTTTTAAAATAAGAAATAAATAAATAAAAGATCATTTTAAATAAATGAGAAGTTCCAAGCTAAGACACCTTACTCACAGTGAATAACAGAGCCTTGATATTTTTCTCTCATTAAGAACTTTTATCCCATTTTTATCTCAAAAAGCTGTTATTCTTTTGATTTAATCAAGAGATGCTGAGATGTTGCAGAGTGTGATGGTTTATAATGGAGATTATAAACAATTCTAATGGCTTATTTGTCTTATATGGCATTTTATGTAAATTATATGAATTTATGTTACTGTGTATAACTGCTATTTGAAAGATCTTGTGTAACTCAAACCGTGGTATAATAACACATGAAAATGCACTTTTTCACAGGGGAGAGATTGAGCTAAGAGACCAGGTTTCCTTGCATAAATTTTAAAGGGATGTTAAAAAAATATATGAGAATGTTTACAAAAACGCTACATGTAAGTCCTGCAGTTTAAGATATGCCACTTGTTTTCTGTCAGTGTGTTTCTGTCCACAAAGCTGTGAAAAAAAATCAATCGATCGATAAAAAGGGACACATTGTTTCGGGTATATTTGTTGCATTCTTTTGAGTCGTACCAGCCGCTCTATTCAATCCTTTAATGTCGATTCAAACAAAATAACAACACCCCGTGGGGAGCACAGTTCTTATCAAGCGCTTATACTAAATCAGCGAGCACCGCTGTCTCTCACACAACAGCCACACCCAGAGGAGCACAATATTACCTCTGAGAATGTGCTTGTGCGGCTCTTTACTGAAAAGCACACACACGTTCAAACGAGGTGTAGCATCAAGAAGAATCGCAAATCTGGCCTCATCCCAAGAATACTTGGAAAGGAAATGTTTGCGGGCCTTATATAAGTATGTTTAATAATGCAACATTCCCAGCGCTCAGATCTCCCCCACCCCCCCACCGAAGTTGGTTGCTGTGTGGCGTTGCTCTTATTAAGCACTCAATTAAAGCCATTCCCAAGGAGAGGCAGTGCGCAACAATGTTTGAACTAGGAAACATTGCTGGCGCAGACAGTCTGTGAAGAGTCACCCCAGAGGAGTGCGGTGCCTTGAAACCGGAGGCCTTGAAGTGACAGATCATCATAAAGCATAGCCAAACCAGGGAAATTATTCTAATATGATTGGATTACAAATAGGGCATTTTACAGAACCAATGAGACCGAATAAATAGAGCTGGAGCATAAGCTGTGTCACTTAGCCTTCTTTCAAGATTTTGTAAAATGAAAGTGAACACAGAGACGGGATGCCTAACGTTAATGAAGAGCTCTGCTATATAGTCAATTGTACTTAGTCCTGACAATGCACAGAAGTGTGCGCGCAGTTGTACAAAGGGGACGTATTTTGTTGTGTAAATCAGACTTATTCATGAACTTGCTTTGGCTAAATTATGCAACAATTTTTTATCAGCAGCAGATGGATGATTTTATATGTAAGTCCACGCAGATGAAAGATTTGTTTCAATGAAACCAGCTTGTGGTGTGCAGGAAAACATCAAACTGAAGGCAACTCATTTGGAGACGCTGCTTTTGAGGTGCCTTTTTGTTTTGGCAGTAATTGTATTTTTCAGCAGCTGTTCCAAACAGCGAGAACAAAATGCACAAAACTGTATGCTAGCCTCACTGTGAGGTCCTTGCATCGCTTTCCCTTTCATTCTGTGCTGACTCCATAAAGCGCTTTCACTTTCATACACTGAAAACAGAATTCATCTTTTCAGTATCTGCCCGATGGTGCGCTGACATTCCTGGAATACAGCCTAATCACAACTATCGTACCTTTTTAAGAGTTTGGCTGAGGAATAAACATGTAATTTTCCAGGATGCTGCTTGGCAGGCGAGATTTTTTATTATTATTTTTCCCCAACACTCGCAGCACCTTTGTCAAACAACTCTATTATTCCAAACAAGTAATGCATGGCATACATAAAACCGCACCACACTCTGGTAAAGTAGTATCAGGGGCCTGCAGCTTCCTCATCCATTATGGTGCTGTGGAAAAAAATCTCACGGTGCTGTTTGCTTTGAAAATCCAGCAGAGTGAAGCTGAAAAGCAGCCATGCTAAACAACTGACACCAGGCGTGTTTTTATTTACTGTTTGTTACTGAGCATACGTGTGATCAGCGGGGTGGGTGCAAATAGCTATGACAAATATTACAGCGTGTATTAGAAAGCTTATAAAAAGGGACAAGAGAGATCAAACGGCAGATACTAAACAGCCGTGATTCTCAATATGGAAACGTCAGGACCCCGTAAGGTTTACAGCTTCAGCTGACAATTAGGAAATATATTAAAATCTACTCTATGAAATGTAAGAAAGAAGTGAAACAGAAGCAAATTTTTCTCATTGCAAAAAAAAATTGTATCATTCAGAATTTCCGACTTCTTAGATTTCTTTTCTTATATTCAGTAAATTGATTATATTTTCACGTTGGATTGTTGGGAGAACAAAACAACTAAAAATATCCGATTCAGCCTGAAAATGCGACGGTTTTTTTTCCTTCCTTTTGTCTGTTTTCATATTACTTCAAAAAAAAAAATGATTCAACACCTGCAATACAAACAAAAACATACAAACAAATTAAACTGACTTTGCAATAAATGAAAGTGTATACTCTCCACACTGGAGACGTGGAAACCTGAGAATTTTCTGCATTTTTACATATATATGGTAATAATTACCATTAGTTGTCATAGTTAAAGCTAAACTAAATAGTAAAACTAGATTTATTTTAGTGAACCAAAATAAAAAATAAAAACTGGACCTTGGAGAAAAAATTAACTTGGAAAACAGGCTAAAATAAAATAATAAAGAAAATATCTGAAGCCTTGGTATTTGTTAATTGAGTTAAATTAGTTATCAAAAACTGCCTGATGAGGGTTTGATGGATGTTTTTATTGCACTTGTAAATCAACTGCTTAAAAAAGGTTCTGTTAATGTTTTAATATCTGTACTGATTTTCCAACTTTTGCCTCTGACATTTGCCATAAATTAAATAATAAGTAATAATAATCAATACTTACTTACTTAACTTGTACAAACTAAACTAAAACTATAAAAACTAATCAGAAACGAGCAAACCAACTCTGGAAATTAACTGAAATGACAAATAATTAACAACAAAAATTCAAAATGAAACAAAAACTAAGAAGAACTTAAAAAAACTATAATAACAGTACAACTAACTCCCTCTTCTCTGTGTTTTAGCCCATCAAACACCTCGAAACATAAAGGAAGGCAAGCATCCCGTGGCCAGGAGAAGAAGTGGCTTGGAAAATACATCTGCAGAACTTCACGGTCATTAACAGCCATACGTCACTGCAGATTACACAGCAAACCGTAGGAGCGAGCAACAAGTCTCATTATGTGCAGCCTCACCAACTCCCACCCAGCTTCTGCCTCTCACAGAGACTACAGCTGTAATGTTTGGACTTTCAGGATGTCCTGTGACATATCTGCACACATTCAGACTCACGCATTCTCTTTATCTTCGGTTCCGTTCCTTCGGCTAGCTTTCCCGAAGAGGCATGAAATAAAAATGACCTTGATGACACATTTCTGCGATACTTTCCCGAGGAAACCATGCAATGAAATTTTTATGCCAGGCCTCTAAATGCACCTATCCCGGGGTATTTTTAATGTCACTTCTGCGCCTTGGCAGTTCTGACAGGCTTGTTGGTTTTCATGCCGCCGCCAACCATTAAAGTGCTGTTTTTTCTTTTTTCAGTGCGGGCCTGCATCTGGACCGCCTTGGCCGCATCAGGCAGGCAGGGAAATATCAGTCAAGCGCAGCAATTATCATTAACGTTTGTGTGTCATGAGCTGAAGCCAACGGGCTGCTAATTGTGCTTCAGTTTGCCTCTGTATAATTATGCGTCTTTGTATGAAAAGTTTTAGGCCATTTGGTAGTTAAATTACACGCACAATCTTTTTTAACACTCTTAAATATTTATGCTTGGATTCTCAGGAGGGTCTCTGTTCTCCGTTTTGAGGTTCCGAGGCGATACCGTGCAATGCTGTTCAAGAAATAAGACTGAGCTGAGGAATAATCCCCAGTCCTCAACCCTTTTGAAAGAGAAGTATTTCTCCTTTTTCTCGCTGCTGACCTTTAGAATAAGTTCAGCGCTTGTCAAGGTGGATGACAAGCCTGTGCAACAGATTACACACAGAGAGTCACTGGAGCTGCTCAGTCAGACATAAAAACCTAATGCTGAATGAACAATGTAGGTAGGCACGCCAGCGGATTGATGCTCGTGTGCAGCACATTGTCTTGCCCTGCCTGGTGTTAACATTATATTGACACATTTCCTCCTCCTGGTGCCTGCATTAATTTCAGGTTCTTTTTCTGAGGATGGAAAACTAACAGAATCCAGTTCAGTTATCATTTGGAAGAGCAGTTTCGGTTTGGCATGTCAGATGTGCTGAAAACGCACAGATGTCCACATCTATTAAACATATTAAACTGGGTTTATATGGCATTTACTGGCCATTGTAGACTCCAGGCCCTGCACAGGCTGCCCACATACAGCTTATGTAGTGACTGGCAGATGCACTGATTGAAACCATTAGAGATACAGTGACATAAAGGCTGATTCACTACATGATGAGACAACAAAGTGACCACATGACAGGGACTAGAATGAAAACATCTTTGTTCCTGGTCACTTCAGTGGAAATCCTCAAAAGGTGCGTAAATTAAAGTGGGTGTTCCCGCCCCCTAAAATACCTGTGGTATTCAAAGGTGATTCTAAGAAAACGTCTCCTTTTCCTTAATTTCGCTGTGTACAGGACTTAGACGGATTCCTGGGGGCCTCCGTAGGTGGTCAGCAGCAGCAACGGCAACGGAGGCGGCGGCGTAATCAGCCCCAAATCCGCAGGGATTATTGAAGGGCGGGTCAACACTGGAGGATTACTAAACATCTGCACCGATCAGAGAGACGCTCACACACACACGCGCGCAGATTACTTTCACTTCCACCATGATAGTCCCACAACAAAGTAGACAGGCAAATGAGATCAGCAGAGGGTGAAATTCAGAGAAGGCAATCCCGCCCCGCCGCATCCCGTAACACAGCGTCAGGGCTTTAATGTAATCTGGGAAAAGTTGGGATGCGGAGCGGGATCTGTTTGTTTCTGAGCTCCCACTCACAGCTCGGGAGCTCAGCAGCTGGGCTGCTGGAGGTTTAACTTGACAAATGCTGAAGTAACCAAGTAAAAAAGAACACACTACTACTTGTACTACTACTACAACTGCTCCCACTCTTATTAACCGCACACTTACCTTTCCTCGCAGAAGTGATATCTCCAATAATTCACGGCCGCAGATTAATCCGTATTTTGTCACTAAACAAAACTGTGCGTACACACATCACTGTCAAGTCTCGGCGACGCTCCCGGCCAAAAATAGATAGCCTCCCCGTCTGAGTTGTGCGCAAAAGACGCTGCTCCCTTCTTTTGTGTTATCACTGCGCTCTTCTCGTCTGTGCGGCACTACTGTGTCTCCATCCCTGCCTCCCTGCCCCTCTCTCTCTGTCTCCCTGTGTCTCTGAGTGTCAGTAGCACGAGTAGCTGACGGTGTGGCGTCTCGCGGGTTGCATATTGGAAAGTGGAAAGCCTCTGTGTGCTGCTCGCTCACTCCGATGCGTCAAGTCTCCCCTCCCTCCCTGCCTGTACTCGAACCGTGCTGGAGCGGAGCGGGACGCACGCACACGCGGCGGAGTGGAAAGCCAGAGAAGGAAGAGGAAAGAGAGAGAGACCGAGAGGGAGAGAGAGAGCGCTGTCTTGTCTGTCTCCCCTACCGACCAGCCTCCTCACTGCTTCGGCCATTCAAGTGGAACAGACACCGACCGTCCTCTTCCTCCTCCTCCCCTTACTACTACTACTTTTTTCCTCACCTTCTCCCGCTCTCTTCCTCCTGCTGGGATGTCTAAGGAGTCTGGCTAAATACATCAAAAAGGGATGTTTGTTAATCGCTTGTTATACTCTGGCAAACAGCCCGTGTAATATTTGTTAGAAGCAGTAAACCACGAAGTTTTTGTAACTTTCTTTAAAGTATTGTCTAAATGTTCATAAATGTTATTTTTTGGTGTGTGTTCGTGTGTGGTGGTCTCATTAAATCCTACATTTGCTGCAAGTGATGTCATTTGAGTCTGCAGGGTTGAGGGAAAACAATGGCACAGAGCTAATGGTGTAATGGCGTGAAAGAAGTGATCTTTTCAGACTTTATTGACGTTTTTTCAGGTTAAAGGTTACATTAGTGTTCATGTGTATGACCATGCAGTGACATTACTCATCCATGTTGCAACATTCAATAAATACAATAATTCAATAAATACATTCCCACATACACCTGAAAATGGAGATTTATTGCTTTTTGCATTATATATTTAAAATAAAAACCCAGAACATATTATTACATCTTCCCACAGTCTAGAGTCACTCAGGCTAGACTAACACTAACACACTGATCAACACTAAAACAATTTTGTCTTGAAACATGTGCATTTGACTGCTTTTATGGGAGGCCAGACTACTGAGCCTGCTTAGATTCTATCCGGGATGGTGTTTTAGTCTGAAAGAGCAGAAACACAGACTTGATGACGAAAGAAATGATAACATATTCCACCTCATTTGCTTCCTGATTCTGTCTTATCAATCACAAAAATGAAGCCAAGACTTCATAACCCATGTAGCATATTATTATTATTATGTATTATACTATCATGCTCTATTATGGACTTTAATCTGAACTATAGTCATGATCTTTTACACACAAATCTTCAGCATCTATCACTAGTAAGAGTTTTAGGACAATTTCTTGTGAAATGTTCACTTTATTAGGAACACTTGCTGTTCATTAGTTGAAACACAGCCGGACAACGATTTAGGTATTTATACATGTTCAAGAAAACCTGCTGAAATTCAAACTCTGAGTATTTCAGAAACTGCTTATCTACTGGGAATTTCTTGCACAAACATCTCTGGGGTTTGCAGAGACTGTTCTGAAAAGGAGAAAATATCCAGTGAACAGCAGTTATCTGGGTGAAAGTGTGCTGATGCCAGAGGTCAGGCCAGACTGCCTAGACTTGATAGGAAGCCAACGAAAGTATCCAGAAGAGCATCCCTGAACACACAGCGCACTATTCTTTGATGAGCTTATGTGAATTGTAGCTCCAGTTTCTTGTTCTTAGCTGACATGAGTGGCAATCAGTGTACTTTTTGCTGGTGCAGTCAGAGATGCTCTTCTGTATACCTTGACTCTATTGAGTGGTCATTTGAATAACTGCTGGCTTCAGTGAGAGGAAAGCTTGTTGCCCGCTGGAAAAGAGATAATAATAATAATAACTAATGGGGTATTAATGTATTTTCTCAATATAGGGAAATATAGGAGGGGAATATTTAAATCAAGCGCACAAACAGATTTACTAACATTCACAATAGGCACTTTATTGCTACCAACGCACGTCTCATTTTTGGCCTTGATATTGCAGCAGTTATTGCTGCATAGTGAAGGTACGGCATGAGATTTTAGAGAACTCGGAGATGACTTGGAACTTTCAACCTAAAGGAGCCACGCAATACCAGCGACAACAAAACTTCTTTCAACTCTTCAATTTTTGACTTCAGGTTCTTTTCAACATACTGTGGCTTCTGTGGCAGGAATTTCACAGCCTGCACAGTGGGGTTCAAAGTGAAATTGCTAAGGAACAGAGAAGAGTGAGGGCTGACAACATTGACTTTGGACAGCATCCTGAAAATAATCAGATCTTGGATGGAGATGAGACGTGCAAAGTCTTAATAGCAGCTAATTTTTTCATTTTGATGTTTTGAATTGGTTTGATAGTTTGAAAGTGTTGTTTGTTTTGGTTCCATTTATTTATGTTAATAAACTTTAAAAACACATTTTCTTAAACTTAAATCAAATTGTTAGAATTTCACTACCATGCACAGACCCAACAGTTTTCACTGTGATCTCAAGAACTATGCTTGAACACAACTGCTTTTAGTGGCAGACCTACACAAATTCATGCATTTGATGATACATTAGATATGGACACAAACACACACGACTCACAAAGTTGAATGGTGACATGGTGAGAGGTTGTCATGGCTACTGAACGGACCCACGCGCAGACAGTTCTTTCAAGGAAACAAAAGGGGATTTATTTACAATAGGGATCACCTTAGTGCAAAATATATGTACAGTGAGTTGGGAGGGGGTCCAGGGCTCCAGGGAGAGAAGGGGGGGGGGGGGGGGGAATCCACACACACGCTTCCTCTTCCACTCAGTCACTGCCACCGCTCCTCCGCACACACGCACTCCTCTTCAGCCGCACTCGCTCCAACACTCCACACACTGCCCCACTTGGACAGGTCCGGTGATTCGGTCCAGAATCCAGGTGGTTCGACGTTCCAGCGGTGAGCTGCTCTGTGCCACTGCCTTAAATAGCAGCTGGGGAAATCAGCCAGATCAGCCGCAGGTGGACACCATCCACAGGGGTGCGTGGGCCAAGAGTGAGAGCCCGTAATGAGCTCCACCCAGGCAGAGAGGAGGAGGAGAGACAAAAAACTAAAACTAACAACAACAAAACCTGTAGCCAGCGTGGGCCAACCAGAGAGACACGGGGACCGTGACAGAGGTGTTGGCAAAGGAAATGAGGGAAGTACACAATCGAGTCCGAGAGTACACAAGGAGCTTGAGGCCTGGTCACCACCATAGGTAGCTGACGGACAAGTGAGTGGAGATGGCCAGGACTCCACCTCAGCCGTTCACTCAGACCTTGACAGAAGAGGGAACCCGAGCATCTCAAGAATTACGAAGGGATGAAAGAGGTGCTCCAGAGGGTGTGGAAGGTGAAGGCAACAGTGGTCTCTGTGGTAATCGGAGCACTTAGGGCATTGCTATGGCATTCCATGTATGACCGCCTGCTGGCATCTTGCTCCTTGTTTTTATGTGTTGGGCTTTCTGAGGGGCATTTTGCCTGCTATGGCTCTGCTGATCTTGTGCTTAGAGCTTGCTCCTGTGCAGCCATGACCAGTGCCTATGTGCAGTCTGTCAGTCCAGCTTTGTCCAGCCATTGGTAGGGCAGATATCAGCCATAGCTTCTATCTGCCTGTGGACATGGTGACATGGACAGGGGTCTGTCTTCTTAGTGCTCTTTGTTTTCAGGTGTTTGCTGCCTGAGGCATTCACCTAGCACATGGTCATTTGTGGCCATCTTCTTTTGTGGACCTTCTTGCTGTGAAATATCAATGTGAAACACTGTGCTACCAAGCTACCTATAGGCTACAATTCCACATAAACACAAGTCCCTATCCTAATGAGGACGCACATATGATTTTTCTCTTTGTATTTATTTATAAAAAATAAGCTGACAACACAAAGCAAAGCTACTTTAAAAACATTAACAGGTAGAGACAGAGGCTGCAGCCTGACTGCTCAGCTGTTTGTTACCTGTTGAAGATCAGAGTGTGGCTTCAGGGCTGGGTTTGCATTTGCTGAGCATTAAAATCTGTCTGTATCCTTGTTTAGGTTGGCGTTAGCATGCTGTCTGTGCAGATGCTTGCAAAGAGCTACAGTTGTGTTAGCAGCATATGCAGTTGTTTCTGTCATGAATGCAATTTGCACATGAATAAGAATAAAAAATTATCAATATCCATGCTGCAGACTGTGCCACTAATTTCCTCCTCCAGCACATGAACTGAAGTCAGCTGACTGAAGTGCAAGTGGAACTGATAAGCAGGATCAATAGGCAAGCAGACCAGCAGTTCCAGAGAAATTAACTACTGGGAACCCATTCCCTTCACACACACACACACACACACACACACACGCACACGCACACACACACACAGTGTCTGTCATATATATGTATATCTATATATCTCTATATATAGCTAGCTTGGGATTACCACTGGGACCACTGTTACCTTTACCTTCCACATACTTTTGAGCGCTTCTCTGAGTCCTTGGCACTTCTCCAGCTTCTCGTGTTTCTTCTTCATGATGTTGCTGTCACATATATATATATATATATATATATATATATATATATATATATATATATATATATATATATATATATATATATATACACACATATATTATGACTGTACAAAGTATATAGAGGCTGATATAACCTCAATCTTAGGTGCCACAGGTACAATAAATCTGCAAAGTAATAACTTTAAACCACCCACTGATCCCATTACAGTGATTGAAGAACATGCAGGAAGTGCAGTTTTTTCACACATTCCCCCTGCCAATCAGTTATTACTCCCCCTCAAGAAATTCCTCCCCCATCATTTATGTTTTCCTCTGACAATTCACAGGAAAAAGGAAAAAAAAAAGCTTTCTTCAATTAAGCTGAATTGTCTTAAAATGATCAATATTTGCCACTGATATTGATAACCAGTGCAGGGAGTACGAGGTCAAGTGGTTCCATAACCCCTTCTGCATTCCCCATCTTAATCAATAAACTGGTTCTATGTACACCTGTAAATCTGGTGGTATTCACTATTTCTATTCTATACACACACAGAGTGTCACAAAGGTGCAGTGTGTGCCAACTGAACCACAGACATTTACATAATCACACAGCCTGTCAGAGCTAAAGAAGTGCAGTGTATCAGCAGGATATCTAAGTGTTGCTGAAGGAAAGTCTCACTGAGGTTTAGCTTAAGATGTGTCAAAAGCTTTAAAGGATGATACCCAGCATCTTTGACAGGTCGTCCCACACCGCATCATTTCTGCCTTAAATGTGGTTCAGAGTGAAGCTCTGACCATCCCTCAGCACAGAAATAATACAAGAGAAGTTGTTGTTTAAACTGGTCCCAAAATGCATCACAACACAGTCCATGCACAAAATTACAAATGCACATGAGCTAAAAAAAAAAAAAAAAGCAATAAAAAACCACACAAACCTCATCTGGCAGCTCCATGCTTATTTCAGAGGTGTGACTTTGTAGGGACGTTGTCTCACTGTGCCATAATTTATTCCCCAAGGAAAGCGCATTTATAACGATTTCTCCTTCCTCATTTACTAGGCCCGTAATAAATATATTTATGGCTCCCTGGGTTTTTAGGCACCACATAGTGCCACATCACATTCTGCTAACAGTTTGAGGTTTTAAAGATTGTGCATTTATCCGAGAAGATTTGCAAATGTACAAAAAATGAAAGCAATGCACGACATCCCAGGACTCTGCAGGGCACTGCAACAAAGACAAAAAACAAATTAAAAAACAAAAAACAACAGGTAACAAAATGGCTCACTGCACTTGCGGTTCTCACCACTCGTCCAGAAAAGTTGGTTATTTTCTGCCCTCCAGCTTCCCTGGTGCATAATGAGCTCATTACAGAGGTCAATCACCCATCTTCATCCACCCATCATGGGTTTAAGCATGCCGACATTTGCTAGCCAGCACAAGACACTGAGTGCAGTTAAACTGTTGGAAAAAGGTGTTTTATTTTGTTGGTCTTAAAACAAATTATTGGACAAACAAGGATTGGGGCAAGAGATCGGCAATATGAATACACTTTCACTGGAATCAGTCCTTTTTGAAACATTTCACTCAGGATCTGGATGTCATAAATAAAAGAAGCTACTTTCGGCTGCTCCCTCATTCACAAAGGCTCACCACAGTGGGTAGCTCCGCATGTTTCAGGGCAATTCATAACAGCTGTTATATTCTAGAAATATCTTAGTTTCCACAAAAGTGATAAAATGTGTGACCATTTATTGAATCACATGGCTACAGGCCAGTGAGGCTCTCTGCCCACAATTCTAAATCTCTGGAATTACAATTGTTTCCTAATAGGATTTAAAGTTCTGTTAGAAGGTCCAGTGGTGGCTGCATTAAAGGGGGAGTCTCCTGGCAGAGAAGATGTTTGATCACCAGCAATGAAACACAACACAAAACATAGAGTCAATGTGACTCAACTAACTTTGATTTAGTAAACAAGGAATAGATATTCATTCCATCTTTAATTATGATTGGGTGCCACATGTTACTAGGATATTTTGGTCTGAATATTTCAACAAGAATCACACAAGGCCTTTTCTCTGTCCATCCTCTTATCCTTATCGGGGGGGAGGGAAGCTTTGGGAAGAAACCAGAGTTCCTAGAGAGAACCCGTGCAAACGGCACAAAGAAAGGCCAAATGATGGGGTTGAACTCAGGATCATCGTGCTCTGAGGCAACAGTGTTAACCAGTGTGTTGACCAAGGGATAATCCCAATTTTCTAAATTGTGCCTCCTAGAGTCCTGCATCCTGCCTGTGACCCGGTATGCTGCACTGAGCAATCGTGTGGTTCCTAAAATGCATCTGAAGGTCAGCAGACAGAGGAGAGAGCTTGTTGGAGTTTTAATCACCTGCAATATATAAAAGAGACACAGCTGGAATACATAAACCATGGTGGGGAGATGACACATTAAATAACTTTTTGTTTACATGTTGTTTCACTTATTTGAGATGATTAAACTCCTTCCCTATTACTGCGTGTGTAATTTTAAAAAAAAAGGCTGATATTGCCGCACTGTGCTGTGTTCTGAATTGAATTAAGTGTCTCTAAATATGGAAAAAACAACAATACAACAATTTCTGTATTATCTGGTGTCAAAAACACAGCAGTAGTTGGTTTAAAACGAAACAAATTATGATGCGACTGGGACAAATGTCATATTTAATTGACATAATTGTAAAATGCGAGGATGTTTAAATATCTTTTGCCTCGACTCTTCCTCGTGCCTCTCCCTCGCCTCCAGTGGGAGGGCAAAACGAAAGTGCAAGGAGAGCAATTTGGGAAATGAGAAAGGGAACATTAAGAAACTCATCAAACCGTGCGTTTGAATTAACCTGAATCTGAACACAAATCTTCCAGTAAATCACTTCAGAGGTTGCACAATTACAATTATTTCCTATTGGCATAACCAAACCTGCCAAACTAATCTGTGTGTTTTCCCAGGAGAAGCTTTCACCACAGCTAGTTATTGGAGCAGTGGCAAAACTAATGGAGTTAAAGGAGCTGACTCGTTGCCAGAGTCCTTTTGGTGATCATACATCATTAAACACAATGATGAAGGCTTTGAAGAAGTCTTTAAGATATAAATTTGACTTCCTCGTGGTCAAAAACATATAGAAAAAAGAAACAGAAAATTCCAATTGCTGATGGAACTTTTCACATAAATGGCTCCAGAGGGACAAACACAAATTCTGCTGCTCGTACACACTTTTGACAGATTTTCACAGTTATCTGCTGCACTAAGCTGGAAGCCTGCAACACGGAAAAATATTGATGAATCAATACAATATTAACAATCGCTATGTGTGCAGCATTTTGTAATCCTTAAAGTGTTTAACAGTGCACAGATCTATGATGGTTTTCCCATGGGAGGCCAACGTGACCTTCACTCCAGGATCCATTTACCTTTCATGCTTCGTTAGTACAGTTGCATCGATAGGACTGTATTTCCTGTGCTTATTCTTTAACACTTAAGTGTTGAACGAATGATTAGACTGAACTATTTAAATATTTGCTCATTTGAATTTTAGAATGATTCAGTGGTTTGTAGATCCACCGTTAGCAGGATTAACCTAAATCTGTTGTTTTCTGTACAACTTTATGAGTCTCGCACATCATTTTCGAGGAATTTTGGCCCTTTATAACTTAGTAAAGGAAGTAAAGGAATCGTCACATTGTGCTAACACATACCTGAATGACTTCATGTTGATGATCAGTGCATTTGATTGCCTTCTTTCATGAACCCTAATTCTTAAAGTCCTCTGGAAGCAGTAATCATAGAGTCCTGTGAAAAAACTTTTCTCATAACCGTATATTTGACATCAATAATACCATCTGAGAATGCACGAAGCTGCTTTAATCAGATTACGAGAGATAACTGATTAAGACTGAGCCACGCTGTGCGGTATCCCAGGGTTAATTGTACTGGTTAATTATAGAATTACTGTTTTTATGCTTTTGTTATGTTGGCGTCTGTAAATATGAAAACACTTAAATTATGCAATGTTAATTGGAGCAACATGGTATTGAAAATGACAAGAAAAAAATGTAAATGTTTAGTTTAGGGCTCCGTGTGTGACACCACTAGGTGGCAAACAATGGAATACATAGACTTTTTAATATATGTATAGATATTAAAAAATGCATACACGCGTTTAAGCAGCTTGTGTCTATCCGAGAGAAGACTCTGACCTGTCTATATTACCTGATACAGTTAATTCAGCTGTTGAGTCACCATTTCTCATATCCTGTTATAATCCTTAATTATAATAAGAGGGATTTAAGAAAATACTTCTTTAAAAAAATCAATTCATGTGCTGGAACAGTGGTAATTGGTACTGTAAGGAAAAGAGTGAGCTGATTTGGTGGTTGAAAAGAAATGCAGTTTTAACCAGAGAAATCTCCCAGCATGCTGAAGTCAATAAGCAGTGAATGAAACCCACTCACACTCTGGTTGGTCAGCAGACTAAAAACTCACCTCCTACTGTGCCCTGAAAGCATCACAGATTTGAACCTTACCCTGGATATTTGCTTCACATCATCTCCTATTCCACCTTTTCGGCGAGCGCCACGAAGCAGAAGAGCTATTAAGAAAATGTCTTACACTGTTTCCTTGCTGGGAGAAAAGAGGCATTGTGGCAGTATTGGATTGAGCTCTTAGCCGAGCCTGCTAATGACGGCTTTTTTCCCTTCTGTAAGATCTGTCTTCTCTCTAAAGGACAGCAAAGCCTCTGAACCAAGCCACGTTTGTTTACTCAATAATGAATGGACTTTTTCCTCCCACGATGTAAACGCCCAGGTTATCAAACGCCCGTTAGCTTCAGAACAAAAATCTAATATTGGATTAATCACTTATTTTTCAGTACTGAATGATTGACTTCATGTGAAACAAATATTGTAATTTTATTTTTTCCTTTGCATGTTTAAGAACACTGTGACTCGCACTCTAATGATTCATCCCACTATGCTGTATTCTTAAGATTGATGCAATTGCTTTTCACTTGACAGCCTAGAGTCACGTAGATGGAACCAGATGACTGAAAATGGAATTTCTCTTTACCGGCTCTCTGATATCTCAGGTTATTTTCTCTCAGAGAACACAACTATTGTGTGTGAGAGCTAGCTGTGAATGAGAGAACTGACACAGAGGTTTCAAAGACACCTCCCTCCATGTCTCCCCTCCCTCCTCTGGCACCCAAGAACCACAGAGCAGCACATGATATAGAGCAGAGCTGTCATCCTCGGCGGCCTGGGTCTCATTACTCAGGGCATATTTATCCATCCGTGCTCAGGAAGTCTGCGTTTATCAGGCCTTTTTATCGATGGCCATAGGGGTCATTACTAGGGATGGACAGTATTTCCTGTGCAGTCATAATTAAGTCATAGCGCCGCAGTCATTCGTCAGTAAGCGAATAGTTTGACTGAAAGCTGTAAACACCCTTGTGGCAAGCTCTTCTCAATTGCATTTTGCAGAATTACAAGATCAGTGGAGCCTCTTTGTCTTTTTTATGATGCTTTGTCAGTGGACTTGGTGCTAATTGACTAGTCTACACGCAGGCATATGTATTAGCATAGTAACACACGGTTGTGTGATTTGTGAAACCCTGGCATACATGTTGACAAAACTTCCACATATATTAAAATCAAGCTGTCATCTGGTAGACCCGAGTCATCATGTCTCCAACCCCAGGGGTTTGCATCAGAGTTATGGGAGTGCTAGCAGGTGGGAGAATTAGAGTGCACGGGTTGGCTTCTATTATAGTGAGGGCTCAGCATTTTAAAGCTAATTTCAGCATTACTGTCAAGTTGATTTCTGAGTCTACAGCCTTGTGTTTTGACTGTTTAATATACACAACATGCGTACATGCAAAACTGAGGAGGCAAAACAATAGGACACACAGATTCCTGTTATGTGGTATGAGTACTTGTGGTAAAATGCAAAATGGATCAGCACTTTTGGCCTTGCTCTTAATGGATGTGAAAAAAAAAAGAAAAAAAAAAGCATGAGACAGAAGTGACAAAGTCACCAGAGACTCTCTCTTCAATTTGTGGCATAAGCAACGTGTAAATGTTGCTGTGAGACAATAAACAGAAAAGACAGTTAAATCTCTATTCATCCCTTGATGGTGCAGAATAACCTTGTTTTATGGGCTGTGCCACAAAGCAGAAAATTAGTTCTTGAAAAAGTCATTAGCAACTTGCTTGTTTTATAGGGTGACATGCCCTCTTGTGACCAGTACTGTGCATTTTTCATTGTAGAAGCGTTTTTCTTGTCATATACTTGAACACACGAGAAAGCTGTGAGTGGAAAATACTTACAGACATATGGTAAATTAGCTTGGCACTGGTCTGTGAAATTATTTACTGTAAGCATGTAGTTAAACACAAATATGCTGCTATTGTACATAAAAGAGAAAAGATTGATTTTATAGACTACAGAAATGATAGCGTGTAGAATTGAAACTGCTGATACTGACATCAGTATGTTCACTATATGTAAGAGAAGATAACGATCTCCAATATGCAATTAATACTGTTATTAACAATAATGTATATTAGTACAAACCTACCCAGTGAGAATTGATGAAAAATAATAACAACAAAAGCAAAAAATTATATTTTGATAACTTATGGGACACAATTATTCATTTAAGTAAATAATTTAGCTGCACCACAATTAAAATTCATTAAGCCTTTTTACAATACAATACAACTTTATTTATAGAGCACCTGTAAAAACCAAATATACCAAAGTGCTTCACATAAGACAGAAAATAAAACATAAATATTATAAATATTATAGGACCATTAACAAAGTACCAAGTATGCTAACAGGTCAGTGTCACTAATACACAGGAATAGCATAAAGAGCATATCAAGGTTTTAGTTTCTGTGATCTTTTCTTCCTTTTCTAGTTAACTAAACTACCTTTTTTATTAAGTAAACGACACTTGTGAGTTCATTGTAGCACGTTAGCTACTATTTGACCTACTGTTACCTTTCCATCAACTCAAAGCTGTCTATTCTCCTCTAGCATCACTTTCATCCACAGAACGGCTGCTCACCAGATATTTTCTCTTTCTCTGTAAACACCAGAGATGGTCATGTAGAATACTTAGACCAGCAACAAATCACCTTTCTTCGCCATTCTGATACTCGGTTTGAACATCAGGCGGTCATCTTTACCGTGTCTATGTGCAGTTCTACACAAATTGCTGCTTTGTGATTGACTTATAACATGCAGTTTTACAAGTGTATCTAACGAAGAGACCGGTGAGGGGCTTTTTTATGATCAATAAATGTGGGACGAAAAGGATAAATGCCAATCAACACCAGTTTGTGTGCCATTGTCTGTTAATGCATTAACATTGTTTTGTCCTGGTTAGAGAACCATACATGTTAACTACAAAATATTTCCTAATGAGCAATTTTTGTTCCCCTATGTTAACTGTGCAGTTGCTATGGTGGTTGTTTAATTAATTAATTTTTTTGTTAGTGAGGTAGTGACACCATGGGTGCAGTGGGTTTCTGGCCGAGAGGTATCACAGTATGAGCACAGACAGAAGTGTGCCAAGTGATGCTCTACTCAATGCTAAAATAAAACCTGTGAAGCTAATCTCCAGCTGGTTCTCTCATGCTTGTAAAGAGTGAGTCATTGCTTAACCTATATGTACATGTGAGATAAGATCTGACTAATGTCAGTATATCACAGTACTAATGATAATGAAATGTGCTTCTTGAAAATTATGTTAAAAATGATGTCTCCTAATCATAGGAGATTTGAATTAAAGCTGCATTAAGAAATAAAGCACTTCAGGTGGACTGCATTCAAAATGTAAAAGTTGCTTTTACTGAAAATATTTTAAATTGAAATTATCTGACTGATTTCAAAATGCAATTAATTGATAAATATGCAAGCTGAATATAATGGCACAAAAAATATTTTAAACTGCACACGTCAGAAGCTAATGTGTATTCTACTCTTCATAGTCTATTTCCTGTAATATTGTGTTTTAAAGTAGCTTCTGATATAAAACTAATTTCTAGAGTTTCTGCCTCTTGAAGTATTAAAAATTGTGACTTTCTAGATCACACTAGTAAAATAACCTGTTGTCAGAAGGCATGTTCCTGCAAGAAAAACAATAAGAAAAAACAACAACAGCAACAAGGAAAAAAAGCTACCTGAAAAACTCAAAATGCCAGCATATCTCTTTAAGATCCAGACAGGGAGTTGTTTTGTCAAAATAAGAAAACATGAAGTCAATGAACACATGACACCTTCAGAAGTACTGACACCCCTGGGTAAAACAGGAACTGCAGAACACTGCTGGAAAACAAGCCGTAAAAGTTATTGTAGTTTGCTGCATAAACTGAACATGAGCTGCATGTAAGAAAAAAACGTAAAAGCCATTTAACGTCTTGGAGAATAAAAGGCACAGATGGAACAAGATCTGTGTGCAGTGTCATGTATTTTTCCAAATGAAAGAGCATTTTATCTTTAAAATAAAAAAGTATTAAGTATTGAGAGAACATGACCACCTGTGAAATCCCAGGTCATTGTTAATTGACTGTTAATGAACAGTGAGAGAACGAGCAGAGATATTACCCACAATTAGAAAGGCACTCATTCGGAGGTAGCGCAGGTCAAAGTGCAGTTGATTAATTACTTCTGTCACATGCAAATGGGAGTTAAAGAAGAACGTACACACATAAGGAATCAATGCATGCTGCGTAATTTTCTCCTTAGCTATTTCGAGGCAAACAGAAACACGATCTTAAGATTAACACTTTTGAATGCAGAGCTGAAGAAAATGACAGCAGCATATACCCCAGGTACAACTGTGTTTCTCAGCGACTATAGAGATTTCTTTCCTTTCCTTACCATTCTGAAAAAGATCATAAACAGAAGCCGAGTGTAAGAAGGCAGTGGGAGAAGGGTAGTGTTTTAAGGGATACCATCCCGTCACCCACTAGTGACGTGCTGATCTTCATTTCCCTGCTCACTGTACCACATCTCATCTCATCATGCCTTTCCAGGTGCAGCCTTTTTTTTTTCCCATTCCCTGGTGTCAGCTGGGCCTGCTGAGCTCCTAGAGGACATGCTAACAAGGATATGTGGAGGGTACTCTGTTCTCACAGCACACAGTGCAGACATGTGATAATGTAGGTCCTAGTTAGATTTAAGATCGAGTTAAGCACAGTCACATACAGCACAGGTCACCCATAGCGTACTGTTGCTCTAGATTGACTAACCCACAGCGTTTCAGTGATTTTCGGACGATGTGCATGGGTATTCTATAAAAGATATAAACAGACTGCTATTCTTGCTGTACTGCAAACAGTTTTTTATTGTGTAATGTGCTGTTTCAAGTAAGCATTGAATATTATATATTTTCTGAGAAAAAAAGCCACCAGAGAAGAAAGACAAAGTTGTTATCTTTTATGTTTGAAATGATTTTAGCAAACTTTTTGATCTGCTTAAAGTAAAGCAAATCTCTAGAAATGGACGATACTTAATGCATCCATTCTGGTAAAAGTTAACTATAACTACTATAAGTATGTTATTTGTAATATAATATAACACAATAAGCTGTAAACTCAATATAGGCATATTTGTACTTGACACATTCAGCAGATGTTGAACAACAACATCTTACATTTGTTATATTTCTGATTCTGTGATGAAGGTAAGTCCAACATTATTAGTCCCTCCAATTCTGTTCTGGGCTCCACTAACTCCTGAATGAAATGTAGTGTTAGCTATATTGTCCAATTATTCATTTTATCCAAGTGGCAAAGTCCGAGCCATTTAAAAGAAAGTCATTTCCACTGACTAAAGTTTCTTTTGGCAGCTGCCTGATCCACACAATCGATGACTCTAAATCTGATATGTGGGAGATTTTCCAACCGCATGCCCTTTATCATATATTCCCCATGGGAATTTGTCTCTTCCTGGTCTGAAACTGGGGGATTAAATCATGTGTTAGGCAAATGTATAAACCATTACACTGTGGGGCCACTTCTATATTAAAGCAGTCAACTTTACACCAGAAAGCATGTTTAAAGTAAAAGCAATTTGATCTACGCATCTAATTAGAAGAACAGAGTGATTAAAACTGTAAAATTTACATGATTAGCAGCTTGGATCTTTGATGGGTCTTTGTGAACTTTCCTGTTCTCTAATTCCATCCAGATTATCTTGTTAAGATAATTAGCCTTTTCAGTGCACCAGTGACTGGGAGTTAGAACATACTGGTTTAAGCTTATAACTTACTCCACCCTCTTGTCTAACCACAAGCCACTTCACAACAGCAGTCGCTTAAATTGTTTATTAAATTAAGGTAAAACCCTACAACATTAGAGAGAGAAAAACAAAGAATCAGATGATCTCCTATGAGCAGGATTGTTACAATGATACCAAAAGGTAAGATATTTAAGATCTGATTGGGCCTGATCATTCAGGGATTTATTTGAGAAGAAGGATTTTATATTCAACTTAGTTTTGGCCTATAAAGGGATTATTAGGAACCTCAGGCCCATGACTGGTAAGCTGGGCTTTTGCACTTTCTGACCAGTTCCAGAGGCTATTGGAAAATCTGTAATATTGGTGTCACGAAACATCCTTCTACAACTATATTTACTTGACTATACTGCATTAGAGGAAAAAAAGCTTTAGTAGGTCAATAAAGGACGCATAATACCATCTGCTTTGTTATACCGTGTTGTGTAAAACACCACCCTCCTGGAATATTTGACTGCTAGGCTGCAGTTATTTACTCAAAATTGAAATGAAAGGTTCTAATAATTTGAGATACTGGATTTCTATAAAACTATAAGCCTTAATTATCAAAATTAAGACAAGCAAAAAAGGTTTAAAAATGTTTTTTATATGAAAGCTTACATTTTTGAATTAAATTAAGAAAAAGTAACTTTTTCAAATTATTAACTTTTTTTGAGCTATAAATAAAACAGATTCAAGACTGAGGAGTCACAATCTTTATTTCCCTTAAGCAATCATAATCATATTACAGTTATACTAACCTCACATAGTGCATGAGAGTGAATAAGAGAACAAGTATAAAATCACTAAAAAGGGAGAGCGTTAGCAGTAGTATGGTAATGGACAGAGTGTAAAATGATGTGCACTTTTAGAAGTTGACAAAATATGTGTGCATTTGAAGAATGTCAAAATATGATTGAAAATGATTGACATGACAACTGAATATGTAAACAGGTAGAACTGAACAGAAGAAAACTGACTTCAGCAGCTTTTAGGAAGAAGCTTTTTGAGTCTGTTTGTGTATGAGGGCATAGCTCTGAATCACCTGACTCATGACAGAAGCTTGAGCAAATGGTGTCCAGGGTTTGTGGAGTCTTTGTGGATTCGCCTGTTCACACAGCGAGTGGTGTAACAAGGAAGCAGAGACAGCAACTCGGTGCCAACCATACTTAACTAAAACTAAAGTAAAAAATAAAATTAGATGTAAAAAAAAAATAGACTTGAGAAAACATGAAAACTAACTGACATGAATTTGGGAACTTGAAATACTAACTATCCTTAGCTTTGGTCTTTTTTTTTCTTTTTTCTTTTTTTAAACTTTGATGGACATGTTTATTGAGATTTTTGTATTTCTTTAAGAGTGTGGAGTCTGCGGAGTCGGGGCGGTCTGCCTCCCCCCACCGCAGGGAAAAGGGTAACACCACCTGTGTCTGGGTGCAGTTCTCCCCTCCAGGGGCAAGGGTACCTAGACCCGGTTTGTAGAGTACGCTTGGGGAGTGTGATCGTGTGTACAGTGTCTCTTTATGTCTGTCTCCACGTTGGTTGAGTGTGGAGTAAGTGCATATGAGAGCATGAGGGTGGGAATGGATGTTTGTATCTGTGTGTGCCTGTATGTCTGTGTCTATATGTCAGGTTGGGTGTCAGGCGCCACCTCTCTGGGGACATCTCAGGCCCTCCAAGGTTTGGAGGCCTATCTCCCCCTACCACCACTTCCCCTGCCAGTGGCGGACTCCCTCAGACATCGGTGCGTTGGTGGTTCTTTGTGTCTGGGGATGGGCGTCCAGGTACACACCGGCTCACTCCTTGGCGGCCGCTTATCGGGGCCTGGAGCCTGGGGCTCGCTCGGGCCACTTCGGAGGTGGGGTGCCCCCGGCCTCTCGGCCTGGGGCTCGGTCACTCAGGCACAGCTGACTGCCGGCGGAGCTCACGGGCACGTCACTGCAACTCCCCCTGGCTTATGCTCTAATTTGTGTTGTACAGTTATTTCATTTTTAACCTTAATTTATATTTTATTCCTTCCTAGTTAAATTTACCCTTTTTAATTTTTCATATTTATTTCCTTTCTTATTCATAGCCTTTTCCTTTTTTGTTTTCTTTAGGTCACGAGCAGTTGTCCAAGCATTTCACTACATATCGTACTGTGTATGACTGTGTACGTGACAAATAAAAATTTGAATTTGAATTTGAATTTGCTCCGCGGCTGCTGAGTGAGCCCTCATCTGGGACTCTCCTCAGCTCTTTCTGGGACAGTGGCGCAGCTGCCCCTCTGTTGGTCTTCCTTGGTCTCTTGTGTTCTGGGGGCCTCTGGATGTCTGGAGTTTTGATCTCCTCCATACCTGCTTCATGCCCTGGAGGACGGGGCTGTGGCCCCCCCACACCCTCTAGCAGATCATTACATGAAGGAACCTTTTAATAAAAACAAGCGCGTCCATGCTCACAGGTGTACACACGGGTGATCACACCCACAAACTACACCGTTTTTGGCTCCTACCTCAAAGCACACTGTGTTCTGTTGATCTTATGTGCTGCACAATAATGTTTAATATTTAGTATTTACTGTCATATTCCCATATATCATTGTGATGTTGTTTATTCTATTACTCTTGTTCTCTTCTGCTTGTTTTCTTTTTTCTTTCTCAACAGGTGATCCAGGTGATCGATATATGCATTTTTTATTTCTTTCCTGCCCGTTCTGTTGGTTTTTGGTTTTTGCCCTTCTCCCCCGTCCCTCTTCTCAGCTGTTTCTCTTTCCCTCTTTCTTTCTCCCCTTCTTTCCCCCAGTCAAGTCTGTCCCGTATTCAGCAAGTGAAAATAAAATAAACAATAAAAGGTGAATCAAATGGACCATTACGGCAAGGCTGGGATGGTCAGTTTGGTAAAGTAAATCCGTTGGGCATCTTTCTTTGCCTTTAGACAACAATTCTGATGGCAAAAGAGCCAAACGGGACAAGCAGAAGAAAAAAAAAAAAAGAAAAAAAAAAAAAGAGTGTGAGTAAGCTGCTTCCAAAAATAGTTCTGTTTTTATTGTAATAACTGGACTGGTTTTCCTAAATTGTGCTCCGTATTCCTTCAGTAATGGAATAATTATGGGGCAGGGATAGCTCAGTAGGTAAAGTGGTCGCCCCATGATCGGAAGGTCGGCGGTTCGAATCCACTTAACGGCTACCCTGAGGTACCCCTGAGCAAGGTACCGTCCCTACACACTGCTCCCCGGGCGCCTGCTTAGTGGGCTGCCCACTGCTTCACTGAGTGAATGGGTCAAATGCAGAGAAAAACAAGTAATTTCCCCATGGGGATCAATAAAGTATCCATTATTATTATTAAAAAGAATAAGCTCAGACTGAAACTTATCAAAACTACACTAAAACCAAACATTTATAATCAGTAAAAATTAAACTGAAACGAGCAAACCCACTCAGGAAATGAACAGAAATGGAATTTTTCCTTTTAACCAAAAAGGAAAAAAAAAAGGGCAGCACGGTGGCACGGTGGTTAGCACTGTTGCCGCACAGCAAGAAGGTCCTGAGTTCAATTCCACCATCAGGCCGGGGTCTTTCTGTGTGGAGTTTGCATGTTCTCCCCGTGTTTGTGTGGGTTCTCTCCGGGTACTCCGGCTTCCTCCCACCGTCCAAAGACATGCAGCTTGTGGGGATAGGTTAATTGGATAATCCAAATTGTCACTAGGTGTGAATGTGTGAGTGCGAATGGTTGTCTGTCCCTGTGTGTTGGCCCTGCGACAGACTGGCGACCTGTCCAGGGTGTACCCTGCCTCTCGCCCTATGACAGCTGGGATAGGCTCCAGCACCCCCCGCGACCCTGAAAAGGATAAGCGGAAGCGAATGGATGGATGGAAATAAAAATAAAAACCAATTAGATAATAGAAAACTTTGAAAACTCTGGTGCCAGCAATGTTTTGTGCCGTTTTCACAGCACATTGTGGGCTTTATTTGTCAGCTTTGATGCAGCTACCACACCAGGCTGTGTTGCAGGTTGTGAGGATACTTTCTATTGTGCATCTCCTTAGGAAAGGCCCCGTCATGCCTTACCCACAACTACTGTTCTCCTCCTAGAAAGTTGCTCTGTGGTGGTGTACTTGATAGAAAGCCTGAAGCTCTCTGCAGTCTCTGTATTGGTGTGTAGCACTGTTTGATTCTCTTTGTAGTCCTGAAGCCTACAATGATCTCTTTGGTCTTTGGGATGTTTAGGATCGAGTTACTGTTTGCCATGTCAGATTGTGAACATCCTCTCCGAATCCATCCTCATTGTTATCAGTTATGTGCCTGATGACTGTTGCGTCATTTGCAAACTTAAAAATGACATTTGAGTTGTGTATTGAGAGTAAAATGTGAACAGAGCACACAGGAAGGGAGTCAGCACACAGCCTTGGGGAACTATCATGCTCAGAGTGAGGATGTGCTTGCCCAGCCTGAGTGAAGGTGGTTGGTGAGAAAAGCTAGTATCCAGTATACAGTCATGTTTGAAGGTGGTCAGTCCTGGTGCATAAAGTTTGTTCGTCATTTTATATAGAATGATGGTATCAAATGCTGAGCTGAGGAGCATGAAGAGCATCGTGATGTAGCTGCTATGGTCACGATCTGACCATCTGTTTGCTCAGTAGCAAACTGGTGTTGATCTTTAAAACAAAGATGAAAGCAACTGGCTGATAATTGTTGAAATATAAGAAATGTATTTTCCACATCAGTACTTTAAATCCTATTTCTGTCTAATTTACAAAAGTTATACATAATTCACACTGTTAAACAAAAATAATACAGTTGAAAGTAATTAACACACAGCAAATCCAGCATGTCCAAATTAACACTGTCGGATTTGATTTCAACACTATTAAAGTGTCTATATGGGTCCACACCAGAGAGTGTTAATTTAACTCTTTTTGGAGAGTTAGTACGTTAACTCTGATTTAGTGTTAAACACCAAATCTGTCTGGAGTTGATAATTTAACACTTGGTGTTAAGAGTTTATATATTAACTCTCAAAGAGTATTTTAGTTTAACTACGTAAGAGTTATCTTCTAATTCATTCTAAAAAGCGGGAATTTTACTGTTCTGAACTTCTAGAAATTTCTTTTGGAAATAAACATTTACTAAAAAGATGCAATGGTTTTTGAAAAACAGCTATTCTGAACTGTGCACCACAATTTCAAAACATTTTCTGAAAGATGTAACAGTATACATGTTCTCACTTTCATTAGAATTTTGTTTATCAAAAGGTCTGACATGGTAAATGCAAATAACAGCATTCTCATCACTTATTTCTTCAATACAATATGCATGTCCTTCATTCATCCCTTTGTGGAACTTCAACGCACTTCTGCTCTCCCCCATATTCCATCTTCACAAGCATATCCTTTGTGGAGATTGAATAAAAATTAGTTGACACTAATTAACGGCACAAATAATCCAGTAAACAATTGCAGCACAGTAAAAAAAAAAGGAATCCTCTTTGAGCCATTACTTGTGTAAAGTATTTTCCCAAAAGACAAGGACACAGGCAACAGGTATACTGAACTAAATGTAAAACCTCAACTTTTTTCATTTTTACCTAAACCGTGTGCACAAAACTCTGGAGGGATCTAAATGCTAACGTAGAATCCAGTCAGGACGTCTGCTACTGCTGTTTGCTCGTTTTTTTATTTTTTTTTTATGGGCGATCGTTTTCAGGCTTCAAGTAGCACCATTATACCAACATTTCACATTCTACACATTGTTTTAGGTGTATTTGACCAAAAATGTGACTGAAAATTCACATGCAAGCTTTTTTTCAAGGCTGTGGTATTTGCCCGCAAACAATACCTTTCAGCTAGCTAAAACAGAATATTATGCTATCAGCGAGCAACATGGCTAATGCCTTTCACACAGCTTTGTCTCAACTCCAAAGAGCCACAGAAGTAAAAGCTAATAACAATTGAAACAATCTTTGAAAAAATGACTTACCAAGCATGGCAAACAACTCAAATATGTAGAGCAAAATGTTCTGAAACGGCTTCACTTCAGCTTCAATTGGAGCCGTGCTGGGGGCGGAGTCTGTGAATTTACTCTGTTGGTGTCATAGCCCCTCTAGGAGTTCAGAGTTAAGAGGTCAAGAGTTAATGTTTCCATTGTAACACCTCCAGATTTGACAGAGAAACACTCATTTTTAACACTCGATTTTAACTACTATCATTTTACACCTCAGAGTTACATTAAAAGAATGTGACTCTGCTTAGAGTAAAATTAACTCTACTTTTGCAAGGAGACTATTAACACCAAAAAATTTAACACTTTTGAATTTGCTGTGCAGGTTTTTACAGGTTGATGAACAAAATGTGGTTTTATAGAGATATACAATTTCAGACCATCTTCCATTTTCACAGCTGTAGACATCTGTGAAGCCAACAGCAACTGGATTTGCCATTTTAGACCTGGAGACACATGGCAGCTCCTTCAGGAGGCGTGATCGGTTCACTTGGCAGGTGGGAAATAATAATGCAATGAAATCTCTTTAGTTGGATTTAAATCATAGGGTCTTCATTGATGTCAGGGTGAGTGTTATCAGTTAGAGGTGTGAAACTACCTGGGAGGGCATGGCACTGCAAGTTACCAATGGATGATCTCGCACAACTCTCACACCTCCACCAACACCCAACTTCTTTTAACAATCTTTCTTTGCGCAAAATCAGGATTTAGCTCTTTATGGAGTGCAATAATATTAGTAAATGCCAAGTTTGCCATTTATACTTGGTGTTGTTTTACCCTCCCAAAGCATAGACTGATATTATATAAAACACGGAGTAATGTATTTGTCATGGTTTCTGCAACTCACTGGTAAAATGAATTTAATTGTTTGGGTAAACTAAATCTGGAAGCTCACAATTGACCTTTGAGTAGTGGCCAAAGTGGATATACCAAACAAAGGATGTTGAATATGATGGGAAGGAAAGAGAAGGACCTCAGAGGTTTATAGAAGGAGGACATGCAAAGGTAGATTAGCAAATTCCAAAATAAAAGTGTTTTCTTAAGTTTTAATTAAAACATTTTTGTAAGCATTTTTAGTGACTAAACCTTTTCTGTGGTTTTATTTTGTATTCTAGCGAGGCTAACACAAACTACCAATATCCTTTTAACAAGTCTATTTGAATCTCCTTGACATTCCTGTGTTTCTAGACACTGCTAAGTATGAGACATTCACTAAAGCGGCTGCAGCTACTGCTGTCATTGCTACAAATGTAGAATTGTTGTACTACTTTTTTTCTTTCTCTGAAGGACCAGTTCATGTAAATACCACTGAAACTGCAACACAATTCATCATCATCATCATCATCATCAACTTTATTTATAAAGCACTTTAAAACAACCACAGCTGACACAAAGTGCTGTACATTGGAACTGTAAAATAAAATTACATGAGATATAAATAAAAAACAAATAAAAGAAGAGTGAAATCATTAATTAAATAACTACTGCATTAAAAAAGAAACTAAGTCTCACTGAGGTTAAAAGCCAAGGAATAAAAGTGGGTTTTAAGACGTGATTTAAAAGTGGACAGTGAAGGGGCCTCTCTAACATGCATGGGCAAATTATTCCATAATTTTGGAGCCACAATAGAGAAGGCCCTGTCCCCTCTGAGCTTCCTCCTGGATCTCGGTACCTCCAGGAGCAGCTGGTCAGCTGACCTGAGAGACCGACAGGGTATGTGGGGATGAAGAAGCTCAGAGAGGTAAGGCGGGGCAAGACTGTGTAGACATTTAAAAACAAACATAAGAATTTTAAAATTAACTCTAAAAGACACAGGCAGCCAGTGCAGAGAGGCCAGCACGGGGGTTATATGCTCTCTTTTTCGAGTTCCTGTTAGGAGTCGTGCAGCCGCATTTTGAACCAGCTGCAGACGTGAGAGCAATGACTGACTGACCCCCACATAAAGTGAGTTACAGTAGTCCAGGCGGGAAGAAATAAAAGCATGGATCACTGTTTCAAGGTGCTGCCTCAAAAGAAAAGATTTTAGTCTTGCCATTCGCCTTAAATGATAAAAACTGGACTTCACCACTGCTCTGATTTGGTTGTCCAATTTAAAATCACTGTCCAACTTAAAACCAAGGTCAGTAACAACAGATTTAAAATAGACTTCCAGGGATCCTAAAACAACAGAGGAGGACTCACAGGGACCACTGGGTCCAAACACCAACACTTCTGTTTTCTTTTTATTAAAATTTAAAAAGTTTCGAGCCAACCAAGCTTTAATGTCATCTAGACATGTCAAGAGAGGTTTTATGGAGATGGCATCCTTGCGTTTTAGTGTCAAATAAATTTGGCAGTCATCGGCATAACAGTGAAATGAGATCCCATGCCTTCTAAGGATAGAACCCAGAGGCAGTAGATACAGAGAAAAGAGCAGTGGCCCTAAAATTGAGCCCTGTGGGACACCACATGACAGAGGAGCAGAAGACGATTCGTAACCGAGAAGGCTGACAGAGAAAGTTCTATCTGACAAATAAGACCTAAACCAATTGAGTGCAGTGCCACCAATACCCACTACATCATGTAATCGAGAAATTAAAATATTGTGGTCTACTGTGTCAAAGGCAGCAGTTAGGTCAAGCAAGACAAGAACAACATGGTTACCAGAATCACATGCCAGAAGGATGTCATTAAAAATTGTCGTCTCTATTTTAAATGTATGGTGATTCTCTTAGACAGCTTTGCTGCTACTGATTCAGGACTTTAGGGGTGTAGACTATTATGTTGAAAAATGGTTTAAAAGTAATGACTGCTTTACATTAGTCTTAATGTGCTGAGTTTGTGTCTCTATTTCACAGTTGTTCCAATTTCTGACAAAACAAATGAACAAAGAATGGCTTAATTGGGAATTTGGCTGTATTAAAAGATAGTATATGTCAGTGGTTCCCAAACTTTTTTTGCTAAAATAAACTACTACCTCTTCTAAATAACAGAAAAACAAACCATCTGTAATTGTTTTACATGTAGTTGTTTTTGTTTGTTTGTTTGTTTGTTTTTATTGTGTAAGAATATTCAACACTGCTATCAAGACATTTTTCAAAAAATGCCTCTCTGTGCAAAATGGGTTTCAAAACAAAAACAACTGTGGGATACTGTTTTTCGGTGATTTGGACAGCCCAGCGCGTGCTCCCGATGCAGGGGAAACAAATTCTGTCGAGGATACCTACCTTGGCACCACCGTTGTGCAGGTGAAGCCAAAGGCAAGATATCATACTTTCTAGTCTTTGGCTTGGCAGGAAGTTGGCTTGGAAACATATTTGGCTATGATTCATCTTCTGCTTTGAGTTTGTGTCGAAGCCCCGTCAAAAACTTGTTCATTATGCTAGCAGTGTCCAACCATTCTTTTTTTTATTCATAAAAATGTCAATGGCTCTGCACCCCCCGCCAAACACACACACACACACACACACACACACACACACACACACACACACACACACATATATATATATATATATATATATATATATATATATAGCAAAACACAGGTTTCAAAGTGTTCAAAGGTTTCAAAGTGTTTCTAAAGTGTATTTGTAAATCATTAGAAATTTTATTTTCGTTGTAATTGTTGTATGTACAACAAGAAAAAGTCCAGCTAACAATAGTTTCAGGAAAAATACAATTCCTGCGCCTTGTGTGATGTGTCAGGCTTTACAGGGTCAGGAGAAGACAGTTCTTGGATATATTCAGCAACATGAATCATATATGAGCACAAAGATATTTTGTAGCCACACAATGTGCAGTTCTTGGAGCGCATCCTTATTCATGCTTCTCTAATGTGTGTTTCTGTCAACGGCTGTAGGAACGGAAACCTTCAGACATCCTTTAGCATGCTAATATACATATTGCTATACACAACAAATGCACTGCAGTGCAAACATTCAATTAAGCTAAGCGAATTGAATGAGAGACCCAACAGCGGTATATATGGGTTGGGAACTGTGTTGAACACTCAGACGATTTATCTTTGTCCTTTGTTCTCTTTGTCTGACAATGAAATGTTTCTCTTTGCCAGTCGCACACTTGTAGCACCATCCTCTATTGTTGAGGAACCGATAATGTCAGAAAGGCTGAGTCGGGGATTTCATCTTGACATTCAGTCTGTAAAACAAGCAGGCTCTGAAAGTAAAAAAAAAACATTAATGGTTTGGTAAGAAATGTCTTTTTGTTATTTTCATTTTTCTCATTCTGTAGAAACCTCGATCCATATTGTGGATATCTCAATGTGCATTCATTATCCTGATAAAAGTATTGTCATCATTCCAATGCACACTGAGGGGCAGACTGTGTGGGGCTGCAATCACGTGTTAACAATTTTACCATCAAAGTTGAATTTAGTCAAAGATTTTCATTTGACAAAAGAACCAATCAATTTAATCAATTTGATGTCCCTCAGTAACTCCATCAAACCTGTCAATGATATGTTGACAACTGCATTAAGAGTATTTACAGAGCTTATACACAATCATGTTTCAAACACTATGGAGGAGTAAGAAAAGTCTATATAATATAAAACATATTGAAATGTTGAAAGCGAGGATTGCAGGCAGTGTGAAGGGAAAAAGCCAGAGAAATCTAATCAGTTTGATTGACTGATGGTATCCTAAAACTTGACTTTCCTCACACCTTTCATGGTTAGTCAGCTCAGTGGAAGAGATAAGAGGCAAAAAGCCTGTTTTGAACCTCAGCACAAAACATCCCTAATGGTCTTAGATCATGTTCCCTCTCTGACACACCATTAAGTGCTAAATGTTAGGAATTGCATTACTGCAGCTTCTAAGATTAAGAGTGATAAGGAAAAGCTGTTATTCCTATCCTCTGTGCTCACCAGCACAAGCCATAGCTTTCTGCTGATGAATAATTCACACAGCCAAATCATCCGCCGCAAAAGATAAAGGCCCTCCAACCACTCCTCAAGGGTATTGATTTTTGTACTCTTCATATGTTGGACTGAAGAGTGTCAAATGGATAATGGAAGCACAAACTGTGAAAAAAGGCTTCATTTAAAAAAAAAAATTTAATTATACTTTAAGGGCAAAAGTTGCAAAAGTTCGTCAAAAGTCTGCAGTGATTTGTCGTTGACTGATTAAATCACATCTTTCTACAGCCAAGTTGTTTATGGGTTATTATTATATCTTAATGTTCATAAAATAATTAATGCTAGAATCATCTGATTGTCTGATCATTGTGGTCATTGTGCTCCTTCAGGCTAACTATGTCTGTAGTTTTACAACAATAAGCCAAGTTAAGTCATACAGTTTGGTAATGAAAGCGTTAAACAATCACATCAACAACAATTCATGGCAGTATCAATCAAACTAATGATGCAAATGATTTCTCTAATGTTAGCTTAGTGCATTTACAAAATAAAAGTAACCAACGTGACTCAGGAGAACATTTAACCTGATGATTCTTTAGCTGTTAGGCAAATAAGGTATTGAGAAACACCCCTGATGTCTCTTTGGAGCTAAAAAAAATATACAGCTGGCTTTCAAGGATGACCTCAATTTAAAATTGCTAAACAAATGGAATTGTGTCGAGGACATCCTGCATTTCTCTCACCGTGGCATTTCTCCATGAGCGCATGTATGATGTTTGTTATGTAGTTTAAAACAGGTTGCTTGTCTTTTAAGTGGTTTATAGCCTGAGGAGGTGGCCCATTGTTTGAGTTTTCAATTACTTGATAATGAATAATTTTAATTAATTATGCTATTGCTATTCATTTTTTAAGCTCAAATGTCTCAATTTCTCAAAGGGAAGTGTAGATGAATGCGGAGATCCTATTCGCATTGAGAAATGCACCCTTGGACATGTGACCTGGACATGTGTTTACACTGCCAACTAACAGTATTAAATCTGTAGTCATGTTTTTACTTTTCATGGCACTGAGGATAGAACATTTTCTTAGCAATTATGCATCCTTAACAGGCTAACTCAACAAATCAGCAATAAAGAGATTATTTTTACTTAAGTTTGCATATTTGTCCGTTTGAGTCAAGATTGGATTTGACACAGTGAAGTGCAGAACATAATAACCCCTTGCAAGTCACCATTTAAAGAAGACAATAACAATCTCATCCCGTAAGCGACATCCAACCCTTCTAGTTCAGTGCTCTACCATTTGGTTCTCTAAAACTAGATCAATTTCTTATGTGACGGTTGATCACTGGGCTTTTATGCACCTTCACTCAGTATGTTCGAGGCACACCCCTACAGGCCTGGGCAAGAGAAATCCCTTTTGGAAGAAAGTGTTAATGAGAAATTTCATGCCATATCTCTCTAGGTCTAATGGGAACTGGGTTAGAGGGAAAAAGTTTTACGTTGAGTACTTTATCCTTTCAACTCCATGAAGAGTTTGCACAAGTCTGTAGAAAGAGAAGATGAGTGACGCAGAAATACATAACAAGGAAAAGAGAAACCCTTTGTTGGCTTTGCTGAGTGAGATGAAATTTGACACTGATAAAACAGTGCAGGTCTCTTAGAATTACACACTCTGAAGTTAAAGGAAGAGACTTTAAATGGATATGTGAGATGCAGAAAAAAAGTCATTTTTATATAGCAGCTTAGCGTAGAGCAACCATTGTACAGTGGGGTGTAAAATTTTTTAGGAAATACATTTACACTTGTGCTGATGCTATCATCTGTGCTTGTAAGTGTTTTATGGATTTAAATCAAATCTGAAGAAAACACCTTCCCCACCTCAGCTAGCTTTATATGCTATGGTCGATGACTGACATTAAAACCACTGGTGAAGTGAAGAAAATTGATCATCTCACTGCAATACACTGCTGTGCCGGGGAATCTTGGTTCCTGGCGTTCCTCTGAATGTTACTTGCAGACCAGCACACAGCCCCGTCACAAGGGCGGTCCCCAATGACCGCAAGACAATACACGCTGCCATGCCGCAAAAAAAACTGCTAAGGAGCACAACAAAGAGACTAAGGTGTTAACCCAGCCTCCAAACTCCCCAGGTCCCAATCCAATCGAGCATCTACAGAATGCAGCATAATAAGGTTGACCTAGAGGAGCCAAACGCCCCCATCCAAGAAAAAAGATGACACCAACACAGATCCTGTCGATGGTCCAATGGGGAAGGGGTGGGATTGTAATGCAACTTTTGTTTATAAATATGGCACTGTCTTAAGTTTTTCAGACCTCTGTTTAGAAGCAAATCTTCTGGCTACCCATCTATTTCGTTATTTTCAGGCACGGCATTGCACTTCTGCTCTCTTCCCCTTCTACCATCTTCCTCCAAATGTCCAACCGTGGGAGGAAACGTCCCTTAAACCCAATAAGAAATCAATTACATCTTTAATATAAATAACTTATGGATTTAGATGTCCACTCAGTGGTTAAAATTGGGAGGGCTTGGGAGCGGGAGTTAGGAGTAATCTTTTCTTGGCTCTTGGACCCCAGGTCTGCATGGACCCTTTTTTTTTTTTTAGCTATTTTCGGGCTTCCAGTTAATACTGGTCTAACTAACCCTACACACTTGAAAATATTAGCCTTTGAATCACTTTTGGCTAGATGTTGTATTTTACTCCTTTGGAAATCTTCAAGACCACCTTCAGTTTCTTTTTGGTTTCGAGATGTGAAGTCATTTCTTAAATTGCAAAAGATAGGCCTAGCGGGAACGGCCAAATATGGAGTTTTATCATATCTGGGGCTCTTTTGTAAACTATTGCAAGTCATTAAACATTTTACCAGCTGTTTAACTTTATCCCCCCCCCCCCACCACCCTTTTTTGGGGGGGTTTTGTGTTGTTTTGCTTTGGCTTTTTTTTTTTTTGGGTTTCTTTCTTTTCTTTTTTCTTTCTTTTTTTTTAATTTTATTTAAGCATGTGTTTGGGTGTGTGTACTATTGTATCTATTGTATTTAAAAAAGAAAACAAATATTTGAGGGGAACAGATTGTATTGTAATTAAATTACTTATAGTTGAAACATGAATTCTGTTAGCAAAATTCATTGTTTAAAAGAAATTGTCCAGTAGCTTAAAATCCAGCATAGAACATGGACACAGCAGTTTATGATTACTGTCACGTTACCCATAAGTTTTGGATGCTGCACTTTGAAACCTCAGTGTTAGCAAACATGCTATTTGTTGGATTCAGAAGTAGCCATAGTTGGATGATGTATCTGCCAGTTAGCGATAAGGTAACAGACTAATCGAATGCAAGCATTTCATTCACCACAACTTAGCCGCAAACTTCTTGGTTAGTCTGTTTCTCATAGCAAACAATGAAGTGGCTCACAAGGCACCAATAGCACACTCAGAGTGAAGAGCTCCAGCAGCAAGGGTGAGGCCTAGCACATGCCAATCAGATCTAACAGCCTGTGTCAGGACATTTGCCAATCAAAGCAGCCATGCCCCATGCATTTGGGCACTGCCCGTAACTCCGGTGCCCAGATAGATGAGCTATAAAAGAATTCACCCCACTGTTGTTATATGAAGTGGGAAACTTTCCACACAGGTAAAAATGTGTAAACATGTATATTAATTCTGTATAGTTGTTTATTTTAACACGGTACTCAGTGGTGATTGGCTACCTTTTGTGAGGAGTCTCAAGGTTTACCCAGAGGATCATCAGTTTTGGCAATCTTGAATTGTTTGTTTGTTTTTTTGGCTTTAATATGATAAGTAAGTCAGTTTATTTTCTTTTAGACCATTGGTTTTAATATTTTAGATACTTTTACCAAACTGCCTCAGACATCATTCTAAGCAATAAAGTGAGTTTGCGATACAGATATGTGATAAAAGCAAGGCAGACAATCCTAAACTATCTTAGGTAGAGGTTACAAATAAAAAGTAAAGCATGACTTCATGTAATCAGGATTCTAATAAACGTGGATTCTAATTGAAATAATACAGTTGATGATGCTAAATTAATTTCAAACGCCAAAATTATCCAATAATTTTGTCTTGAAAATTATTATTAGATCACACTACTTTCGTAAATACACTGAACCACATTTTCCTACTCGCCAAAATGTTGAACTGATGTCTGTGGCTTTTGATTTTAAATCATCCCCTTTACACAAAGCATGCATTTTATTTTGTTATTGTTGTATTTCTTTTATTGTCTCGGAAATCTCTTTTTCTCCACGTATGTTAACAAGAATATATTTCCTCTCCTGCTTTGTAAATGCAATGTAAAATTTTGAAATGTAGCAGAACAAAGCATCCAACCATGCCACACTTACATTTCATGAAAGTAACGGTACAACAAATAGTAGTGACACTTTGTTTTTACTTGAATATTCTTTTTCATAAGACACAAACTCTCTAGATCATTGGATCCCTATTTTAAATATAACACGAGTGTCTGCTAAGGATGATGAGTGACTGTTATCATGGTCCATTAAGCACAAGCCAGAAACCAAGAGCAAATAGAATTGACCTGAGCTCTTGCCACATCCCAATCAATTTATTGAAGTGCATAATATGGAAATGTATAGAGGAAAAGGAAAGAGGAAGAAGAGACAATAAAATAGACCCGTATATGGCTGGATTGGCAAGCCTTGGACAAACAGCGCTGCCTCATTAGCCAGTGTTTGCAGAGGCCTTTGTTTACTAAACCAATATTAAGCTAGCCCATTTGGTTAGGTGTACTACTAATCATTTGCATATCACAGAATGTTCTCCTACTATACCCTCACTTTGATCACAATGATGGAAACAGGAAAGCAGCCACTTTTGATTTGATGTGTTTTATAATGGAGAAGTGGGGACAGACGTTTGAAGCAGCTCAGAAATAATACCTAAATATAACACCTGTATTTGCATTTCTGTCAGCATTTATTCATTGATAGTCTTGATTCAAATAAAATAATATTAACAAGGATGATTTAAAGCAATCAAAACAACATTCATAGTTAATAGATGCTCGAACATCAACATGGATTCAAGCTGTCTCTATATATCAAGAGGACTTTCAGAGCAGCAGGAAAAAAAAAATGTGAGTCTGCCCAAAAGTACTCAATAATATAGAAATTCCAGGTCAATAACTTCCAAATCAAAAATTCATGTCTCTCTAGCCAAGAGCTATACCACAAGACTGACTGAGACTGTCTTTGTGTAGGACAGAATGTTTTGTCAAACTCCAGCACAAGCTGAAACTTGTATTTTCATATAAAGATTTTGTGAGTGTATGCCTTTGCCCTTTATGTCCCAGTTAACCTTTACACAGCCAGGCTGTGGGTCTCAGTGCTAACAGTGATGATCTTAGTGGCCACACGAGGTTTATAAACAGTCTGACAGGCGTTTATAATCCCAGCAAAGATCTTAGCTTTCTACAAGAGCACTTGCTGGTCAGCAGCGCGACTTTACGGCCAAATTAAACGTATAAAACTGTGAGCGATATTGCCGGATTTGGCCTGACTGAAAAACTGTCTGCGGTCGATCGTCAGCATAGGCTCATCGACACACATCCGAGTTTGAAAAAAGGTACACGCGCATCTTCCTCCCAATGGTATTGTCTTCAGCTCAAGAATATAATTGCACTGACTACATGGCCAAACTCAAATGATATGTAACACAAACAAACACAAAAATCAATTTGAGAAAATGATATGGCCACATAGAAACAATGTGTCACACATTGATATTAATTACAGGAATAAATACTGTTTTAAGTTACACATTAGCTGTTTTTTGTTGTGATAAATCAAACTATCCTCTCACAGCATCAGCAGTAACGCTTGTATTGTTACTGTACAATAATGTCCTGTTATAGAGAGGCTAGTCATCTTGTATACCCTCCACTTAGCTGGTTGGGAAAGGTGCTTTTCTGGTTGACTGGCAACTAAAACAGAGAGTACTGTCTCTGATCTGACCCATCTATGAAATACAGTCTGCCTCGTTCAGTCTCGAAGTCAGAATATTTCTGCCTGTAATTAACATTTACAGTGTAATTAACAATTGCATTGTCCTGTAGAGGCAATTTTTGGACCCTATAAATGATCAAAAATGTGGCTACAAGGATGCTTACTAGGTCCTGTAAATAGTCATGAGTGGTGATTGGAATAACAGCGTTAAAAATAACAGTGGTACTTTTTTCAGTAACAAGTACTTTAACTAATTACTATTACTATCGTTACAACGCAGTTACCGTTACTAACAAGAAAAGGCCATGTTACAATTTTTCAACACACATACGACTGAAGCTGACTTAGTGACAATCGCACAAGCACTGCTGATTGGCTGAGGAAGAATAAAGTAGTCGTGTGCCGTTTTGTTTGTCAGAACAATGAGGCGACTGCTGAATGTCACTGGTGCTGCCAAAAAGGCAGACTGCAGTGTAAACACTGTCTCCAGGTGGAAAACAGGAGGAGTGATACACCTCCTGATGTCACGCCTGCAGGTATCATTGTGATGTTCTCGTTTATCTTATACTGAACAGAAATTATGTTTCGGAGTGGCACAAATAATTTGTGTGGCATCTTATTTGATCGTTCTGTAAATAGTTTAAGGTGGGGTAGTATAAAAACCCCACCTTGGCTGCATTTTCGGGTAAAAAGCTGCATATAACTTGTTGTTTGCAAAACCTGTGCATAATTTCTGTTTAAATTTCAACTTGAGAAAATGATTTGCTAAACATGTTTGTGGTTGTTACAGTAAAAAATAAAAGTTTTTTTCTACTCAGATTTTATGTTTTATGTCTGTTTTGAGATCAATTGTGTTAATACAGTATGTCAAAATTGTCACGATCCTGGGTCTTATGACCCAGTGTTTTGAGTTTTAGTTCATTTTGATGTTTTATAGTTTATGTTTAAGCCCTTCAGGTTTTCTAGTTCATTTGTTATCATGCCTAAGTGTTTCTAGTTCTTATTATTTCCCCCTTGTGTTTCCTACTATGTTAAATCTCCCCTGCTCTTCATGCGTTTCATGTCTGTGTCTTACGTTGTCAAGTTCTGGTTGTCATGTCTGCATCTCATTATGTTTCCTATTTTATTTGGAAGAGATCCTGTGCTTTTATATTATGGGTTATGTTTTGAGTCCTTTGATGTACTGTTTCTTGTTTCCCTAGATCTCAGTTATGGTTATCTTAGGTTTAGCTCTTTGGCTTTGTTTTATGGCTTCCCTGTGTTCCATGTTATGTCCACTGTGATGTTTTGTACCATGTTTCAGGTTCCTATGTTCTGTCCCCCCAGTTGCTGTTAAGTTTGCGTGTTTTAGAATTCAGTCATTATGTTTCCTGTTTTATTGTGAAGAGGTCTGGTGTTTCTGTGTTCATGTTCAGTTTTACTCTCCCACTGTGACGTCGTTATGTTCATGTGTCAGCTGTTTCTCCATGTGTTGCCACTTCTTCTCCAGGAGTTTGAGAAGAAAAACCAAAATCTGCAAGAACTTTACAACAAAATGAAGTTCAAAGCATCTGAGCTGGAAGGAGAAAATGAAAAACTGCAAAATCAGGAGGCAACATCTAAAGTGCTGAAAGAAAGGTTGGAAGAAAAACAAGCCGAAAAAGAAGAAGTGCAGAAAAAATGCAATAAGCTGGAGAAGCAAAACACAGTGACAATCGAGGAGCTGAAAATCCTCATCCTCGAGAAAAAGGTGCTTGTGGAAAAGCAGCTTCCGTTTTTCCTATCCACTGTCGCCTAGTGCTTGCTCAGAGGGGATTGTTGGGGTTTTCTCTCCTCTATCCCTTTACTCCTTTCAACACCCCCCCCCCCCCTTCTTTTTTCTTAATAATATAACAATAAAAACAATTGGCTGCATTTTAAATGTGTCAGATCAATGGCTTTATTCAAGAATATAAGTAATGGGTAATAGCTGCATGTGTGTTTGTGTGTGTGCATAATATGCATACTTTACTTGTTGGATCCATATCCTACAAGGAATTAAATAAAACAAGAAGACAAACAAAAACAAGACAAAAATATTTTTCTCTCCCTTCCAAGGTCAGGAATCAGGATGAGGAAGAAATTAGGTCAGATCAGTGCAGGTTTTCGCACTGCTGACATTGAAAAATGTATGGCGAGATTTCCAAAATACATTTGCAATCAAATAACTTTGGAGCTGGAAAGACAGCTTAGCTCAACAGGTTATAGGAGATCCAATGCCACCTACTTTTCATGTCAATCTTCTTTGTGGCATAAATCTCCCCTTTGATCATTGATCAGCAAATCACTGCATATAAATTCATCTAACTGTTATAATTTAATGAGTAAAGATTCTCAGATGATTGAATTGTGGTTTTAGTAAATGTTGAACCTTTTTGCGATTTCTGTTTTTAGAATCAATAGCCCATATTTTCATCCACTGCTGAAACGTGCCTTTGAGTTTTTCATCATTTAACAAGAATAGGTTCAGGCAACCATTGTGTAATTAGGCTTTGTGTATGTTGGAGATGGCATTTGGCCAAATAGAGAACATGCTGCTACTACTAGGCTGAAGTGGGGTGTTGGTTCTTCGCAGTGGTCTGAGATCGAGGGCGGAAGAGCTGCTCTGAGATCCTTCCTTTGCTAGCAAGTAAAACCCATCGATTGCTGTTCTGTCTTGCTTTCTTCATGGGATTAAGTCTGAACTAGCGGGCCTGCTGTGATGCAGACCCAACACTGGGTGATGCTGTAGCGCTCTTATTCGTATTACTGAAACCATATATCTATTCTAGCTCACCCTAAAACTGTGGAGTAAATTGATCTGTTAATAAACCTGGTCAATTATTTGGGAATGTTCTGGCAAGCACGTCACATTCTTCCAGTGGGGAAACTAATCAAGGGTAAAGTCCCACTAACACCTACCACTCACTTTACCACTCATAAGCATACTTGTCGATCACTTCCACACAGTAACGTCGTAATAAATATAATCCCCGGTAAAGTCAGTTAGCGAACACTACTGGCATGTAATGCCAATGACAACCATTTCACACACTGTCGAAAATGCTCAAAATGTTGTCGGCACCAAAAGTGAAGGGCTGACAGTTAACGGACTATAAAGCACCAACAACCGGTATGACGAACGCGGCCGTGACTCTGGCAGACGAGCTGAACACTTTCTATGCTCGCTTCGAGGCTGCAGCTAAGGACTCCAACGATGCTAGTGTTAGCGGCGCTAACGGCTGCAGACAAGAAGATACTGCCAGCACCGGAAACGTGCTCGTCATCTCCGAGCATGAAGTAAGGAGAGCCTTCAAGAGAGTGAACACCAGGAAAGCAGCAGGACCAGACGGCATCCCAGGTCGTATCCTAAGAGACTGCGCATACCAGCTAGCTCCTGTGTTCACTGAGATATTCAACATCTCTTTATCTCAGTCGGTGATCCCCACATGCTTCAAGGAGTCCATCATTGTTCCTGTCCCGAAGAAACCCCACCCTGCTTCTCTCAATGACTATCGCCCTGTAGCCCTCACCTCAGTAGTGATGAAGTGCTTTGAACGCCTGGTCAGAGACTTCATCATTTCTTCACTACCAGACACACTGGACCCACTACAGTTCGCTTACCGTCCAAATCGTTCCACAGACGATGCCATCTCTCATCTCCTCCACACATCACTCACTCACTTGGACACTAGAAGGGGGAATTATGTTAAAATGCTCTTCATAGACTACAGCTCTGCATTTAACACCATAATTCCCTCCACACTCACCACCAAGCTGGAGCATCTGGGACTCAGCTCATCTATGTGTCAGTGGATCTCCAACTTCCTAACTGGCAGACCACAGGCAGTAAGGATGGGTGGACATGTCTCAGCCTCCACCACTCTCAGCACTGGAGCCCCCCAGGGGTGTGTCCTGAGCCCCCTGCTGTACTCTTTGTACACATATGACTGTGTGGCCACTACCAGCTCCACCACCATCATCAAGTTTGCTGACGACACCGTCGTGGTGGGCCTGATCTCTGATAACAACGAGACGGCCTACCTGAAGGAGATTAGGAATCTGGAGAACTGGTGCCAGAGGAACAACCTCCTTCTAAACGTCAGTAAGACAAAGGAGCTGATAGTGGACTTCAGCACTAAGCAGGAGAGGAACTACCAGACCCCCGTCATCAACGAGTGCCCAGTGGAGAGAGTGGACAGCTTCAAATACCTCGGAGTTCACATCACGCAGGACCTGTCATGGTCCTGTCACATCAACACCGTGGTGAAAAAGGCCCGTCAGCGTCTCTACCACCTCAGACGCTTGAGAGACTTCCAACTGCCCTCCAAGGTGCTCAGGAACTTTTACTCGTGCACCATAGAGAGCATCCTGACGGGAAACATCTTAACCTGGTTCGGGAACAGCACCATGCAGGACAGACGAGCTCTACAGAGGGTTGTGCGATCAGCTGAGCGCACCATCCGCTCCGAGCTCCCTGACCTGCACTCAATCTACAGCAGGCGGTGCTGGACCAAGGCCAGGAAGATCGTGAAGGACCTCAGCCATCCCAACAACAGACTGTTCTCTCTGTTGAGGTCAGGAAAGCGATTCCGCTCCCTGAAGACCAACACAGAGAGACTGAGGAGGAGCTTCTTCCCGCAGGCGATACGGTCTCTCAATCACACCACCACACAGTACTGACCCACACATATAGTTCTTACACACACTGGACATTCTGGACATTGTTTTCACTTCATTACTTAAATCACGCTGCTGTTATTGTGTATATGCTGCTGTTATTGTGTATATATTTATTTATATTTCTTCATACATTCTTATATAGTTCTATATTGTGTATTTTGTTGTACAGTTATTTTATTTTCAACTTTAATTTATATATTTTATCTTATTCTCCCAGTTAAATTTACCCTTCATTCTAATTTGTGTTGTACAGTTATTTCATTTTTAACCTCAATTTATATTTTATTCCTTCCTAGTTAAATTTACCCTTTTTAATTTTTCATATTTATTTCCTATCTTATTCATAGCCTTTTCCTTTTTTGTTTTCTTTAGGTCACGATCAGTTGTCCAAGCATTTCACTACATATCGTACTGTGTATGACTGTGTACGTGACAAATAAAATTTGAATTTGAATTTGAATTTGAATTTTTGTTTATATACCAACCGTAAGCGCAAATGTTGGTTAGCATCAGCTAAAGTTAGGAAGTCTGACACTTGAGAGGCAGTGAACGCAGAGAGAGCTTAAAAGTGCATCTGTGTTTTTTGTTTTGTTTTTGTTTCCTTTGCTTTGTTTTAGGTTTTCTTGCATTAAGATGTTGCGCACAGAATCCGAGATATAATGGTGACTTAGCTGCTTGTTGGATAAACCCATGGATCTTAGAAAAGATTAACATTTCCCGGATGTAAGCACACGTGTATAACAAAATGGGAAAAATTACGCTTGCTAACTTTTCCACATCATAGGTTTCAAAGTAAATAAATGTTTTTTTCAAATACTCACCATGATCTGAGTCAGTTTAAACCTTTTTAATATGGCTGTACGGTGCTAAACTTTTCGCTTGACAGCTAGCGCAATGCTAAGATTTACACGGAAATGATCCGGGGAAATCATTAAAGTACTATTGGTCCACATTTTTCTTCTATGGTAGCAGCCTGGGCAGAGTAACAGCCAACTTTAAACTGATCTGTTGACACCAATGACTGTAGAAAACATGATTGCGACAACACGTTTTTGGGGGAAAATAAAAGAGATTGAAACTTTACTGATAATTTGTCCAAGTTGAAAAATGCCCTCCTTCACAAATGTCATGTGACAACCTCATTGCCTTACAGAATTATGACGTCACACACATGTAGAATCTTACCACCATTCTTTCCTTTGATCCTTTGATCCAAAAACCTATAAATAGAGTTGAAGAGCAATGACTTTTAGTCCGTTTCTCGCAGCCTTGATGTGTGCAGCATTGAACCGTTCGCCAGAAAAGCCTTTTGAAATATTTGGATCCTTTGCAATAGTAACTGTATCCAGACCCAACATGTCTCAAACAAAAGATCCAAAGGGACAAGAAGTTGACCCATACGCTCTTCCCTGGGATGAGCCACTAGACTCTTCCATTTCCTCTCTTCCTTGGTGTGACCAAGTAGAACTAGAGGAAAAACGTTTGGAAGAAATGGAGGATGAAGCGCTCACAAACACAGAGAAGATGAAATTCTTGATGGAGGAAAATGAGAGAAAGAGCGCTCAACTAAAAAAGTTGTCATACCAGCTTCAAAAAAAGGAAGCTATTATTGAGGAGAAACAACAAGATCTCCAAGACATGGACAAAAAGAACCAGGAGCTCCAAGGAAAGCTTGATGAAGCCCTGCGACAAAATAAAAAACTCGTCCAAGAAAAGATACAAGATGGCATGAAGAAGAGAGGGCTGCAGAGCAATCTCCGAGACATGGAGCTCATGTACAGTGTTGACAAAAAAAGGCTTGATCGCACACTGCAAGCAAATGAGAAGCTTCTTCAAGAGAAAAGGGAACAAAAGTTCAAACAAAAACAAATGGATCGCAAGCTTCAGAGCATCGAGCAACACAATGAAAGCTTGCAAGGTAAGCTTGATGAAGCCATGCGACGAAATAAAAAACTTGTCCAAGAAAAGATACAAGATGGCATGAAGAAGAGAGGGCTGCACAGCAATCTCAGAGACATGGAGCTCATGTACAGTGTTGACAAAAAAAGGCTTGATCGCACAGAGCAAGCAAATGAGAAGCTTCTCCAAGAGAAAAGGGAACAAGAAATCAAACAAAAAGAAATGGATTCCAATCTTCAGAGCATCAAGCAACAAAATGAAAGCTTGCAAGGAAAGCTTGATGAAGCCATGCGACAAAATAAAGAAATCCTCCAAGAGAAAGAGCAGCTGGTCATTAAGCAGAGAGAAGAAAAACTTCTTCTCCAGGAGTTTGAGAAGAAAAACCAAAACCTGCAAGAACTTTACAACAAAATGAAGTTCAAAGCATCTGAGCTGGAAGGAGAAAATGAAAAACTGCAAAATCAGGAGGCAACATCTAAAGTGCTGAAAGAAAGGTTGGAAGAAAAACAAGCCGAAATAGAAGAAGTGGAGAAAAAATGCAATAAGCTGGAGAAGCAAAACACAGTGACAATCGAGGAGCTGAAAATCCTCATCCTCGAGAAAAAGGTGCTTGTGGAAAAGCAGCTGGAAAAAAAGAAAAAACGCTTCCGCTTCTTCTGGAGGAAGAACACTCCTTCTTTCACTACTGCCAATGTCACCTCTTCTTCCCCCACCTCTGTTCCAGCTTAATCCTCCCCCCTCTCCCTTTAACTACTAACACCTCTCCCATCTCCCTCCCCCCTTTTCACAGTCACCCCCCAACCAGTCCCGACAGTTGACTGCCCCCTCTAGAGCCTGGTTCTGTCATAGGTTTCTTCCTTTAAAGGGAGTTTTTCCTATCCACTGTCGCCTAGTGCTTGCTCAGAGGGGATTGTTGGGGTTTTCTCTCCTCTATCCCTTTACTCCTTTCAACACCCCCCCCCCCTTCTTTTTTCTTAATAATATAACAATAAAAACAATTGGCTGCATTTTAAATGTGTCAGATCAATGGCTTTATTCAAGAATACAAGTAATGGGTAATAGCTGCATGTGTGTTTGTGTGTGTGCATAATATGCATACTTTACTTGTTGGATCCAAATCCCACAAGGAATTAAATAAAACAAGAAGACAAACAAAAACAAGACAAAAATATTTTTCTCTCCCTTCCAAGGTCAGGAATCAGGATGAGGAAGAAATTAGGTCAGATCAGTGCAGGTTTTCGCACTGCTGACATTCAAAATGTATGGCGAGATTTCCAAAATACATTTGCAATCAAATAACTTTGGAGCTGGAAAGACAGCTTAGCTCAACAGGTTATAGGAGATCCAATGCCACCTACTTTTCATGTCAATCTTCTTTGTGGCATAAATCTCCCCTTTGATCATTGATCAGCAAATCACTGCATATAAATTCATCTAACTGTTATAATTTAATGAGTAAAGATTCTCAGATGATTGAATTGTGGTTTTAGTAAATGTTGAACCTTTTTGCGATTTCTGTTTTTAGAATCAATAGCCCATATTTTCATCCACTGCTGAAACGTGCCTTTGAGTTTTTCATCATTTAACAAGAATAGGTTCAGGCAACCATTGTGTAATTAGGCTTTGTGTATGTTGGAGATGGCATTTGGCCAAATAGAGAACATGCTGCTACTACTAGGCTGAAGTGGGGTGTTGGTTCTTCGCAGTGGTCTGAGATCGAGGGCGGAAGAGCTGCTCTGAGATCCTTCCTTTGCTAGCAAGTAAAACCCATCGATTGCTGTTCTGTCTTGCTTTCTTCATGGGATTAAGTCTGAACTAGCGGGCCTGCTGTGACGCAGACCCAACACTGGATGATGCTGTGGCGCTCTTATTCGTATTACTGAAACCATATATCTATTCTAGCTCACCCTAAAACTGTGGAGAAAATTGATTTGTTAATAAACCTGGTCAATTATTTGGGAATGTTCTGGCAAGCACGTCGCATTCTTCCAGTGGGGAAACTAATCAAGGGTAAAGTCCCACTAACACCTACTACTCACTTTCATAAGCATACTTGTCGATCACTTCCACACAGTAACGTCGTAATAAATTTAATCCCCGGTAAAGTTAGTTAGCGAACCACCTTTCTTTGGTCTTCCCTGACAACAAAGCTGTGAAACATCTGCTCAATATCTGCTGTGATGGCTACCTGTTCATGCCTAAACCGCATTAGTACTCCCAGCAGACTATTATTTAAGTCTGGCCCTGTCAACAGCACATCGTTCAAAGAGATGCCAAGATAAGGAGCGCTTAAATCAAACACAACTTGGATCTGGCCAGGCTTGCGTGGATGATAGACGCCAAAACTGGGAAGGTACCAGCAGTTATCTCCATCGTTGAGTGCTGAAGCTGGTTCAGCATGATCTCGCTCAAAGATATTCTGCATGAAAGCCAGAAAATGTCTCCTCATCTCAGGCTTCCTTTCTAGAGTTTTGCAGAGACTGGTGAAACGAGTCAGAGCTTTTTCTCTGTTGTTAGGCAGCCGTGGTCTTGGCATGCGAAAGGGCAGGGGAGCTACCCAACTGTTAGCATCATCTATGAACATCTCATTATCCATCAACCGAATGAACCGAGAATTTGTGCATTTGGATCAAGTTCAGGGATGAGATGAGTGATAGACTTTAGGTGTGGGTGGTGGTTGACAACATCAGGAGTAGGTATCTCCGACCTATCATCTTGGATATGACTACACTCAGTAAGTGTGGGAAGAGGAATGCTGAGATGTCCATCCAATGGCTAAGCCACAAATCCAACTCCTCTTCGGCCAGATAACTCAGTGACTCCAGCACATGTGCGCAGCGTGTAGGGAGAACCAGTACCCTTGAGGCCAAACAGGTCAAAGAATTTGGACCGAGCAAGAGACCTATTGCTCTGGTCATCAAGTATGGCATAGACTTTTAAAGATCTTTCTGGTTGTCCTCTAGGATGCACTTTTATGAGGCAGATTTTAGAGCAAGAGCGGGAGTTATTGGCAATTCCACACACTTCTGTGCATTTGGAGATTATGCCTGGAGAAGCCGCTTCATTTTCCTCCCCGCCATGCTCATCCTTAGGGTCTTTGACAGCCCATGGAGCTGGTCCTGGATAAAGCGCTGTGACGTGCTTGTCACTGTTACACTCTTTACAGTGAATGATTGTTTTGCAGTCTTTAGCAACGTGTTCAGTTGAGGAGCAGCATCTGAAACAAACTCTACTATCTCGCAGAAACGTTTTGCGTTCATCTAGTGTCTTAGCTCGGAAGCCCCTACACCGCTTGAGAGGGTGGGGTTTTTGTGAATCGTACACTGTCTGTCCACATCCAACTTACTGCTAGCTGACTCTGTGGGCTTGATGGCAGATGTTGATGTAATCTCTGTTTTTTTGGATGAGACCTGGCTCCTTGAATGTGTGTACCTTTTAGGTGAGTTTTCTGGTTTCACTGTTGTCATCCCAAATGAGCTAAATGCAAAACTTGGATCATTACGAGTGCGGGCTTCTTTGCAGACAAAGTCAGTGAAGAATGAGAATGGTGGAAACTGGCCTTGGTTTTGCAGCTTGAACGCACTGCCTTGTGTCATCTATTTTTCTTGAAGGCCATACGGCAGTTTCTCCACTATTGGGTTAATGCCACGAGAGGTATCCAGTAGGGGTGCAACGATACTCGTATCGATATTGAACCGTTCGATACAGTGCTTTCGGTTCAGTACGCATATGTATCGAACAATACAAAATTTTTAATTTATTTTATCAAGTTTCCTTCTGACGATGCTGTCTGTGTTGAGCGCTCAGTGGATCTGCGCTCGACAGTGCAGCCTAGGCGGAGTAGTCGAACGCAGATTCACTGAGCGCAGGGCAAGCTAGCGAGACAGAAGTTAAGCTCTCCTTGCAACATGGCAAATTGAACCTCCCCCACCCTCATTCAGATGTGGCGTTTGGAACTATTTTGGTTTTCATGTGAAGTATGACCCTGAAGGTAAGCGCGTCATGGACTAAAGTAAAACAGTATGTTGGATGTGCCACACAATGCTCAATTACATGGGTGGGAACTAGTGTGTTAGCGCAGTTAGCTCGTTAACGTGTTGGCCGTCTAGCCCCATGCACGGGGCGATCGGCGGTAGCTCCTTAACGGAGATTTGCCGTGTTGTGGCGTTAAGGTCATTTCAACGAGATTAACCTGACAGCACTAGTGGGAACACAACAAATATGACTGCACATTTACACCGACATCATCCTAGTGCAAAGACAAGTGGAAGCAGACAAAAACAACAAGCACGCATGCTACAAACTTTACCCGAGTCATTTAGACAGCCGTTAGCACATGATTCTCCTTATGGGGACCTGATATGTTTAATATGCTGCTGAGAATATAGCCCAGAAGAAGCGTATAGTATAGCTTTTATTTTGGAAAGAGCCATTTCTCTGTAATAAACTCTCTTTTCCAAAGATGAGTGATTCCTCAATCAGATACAGGGCTCGCAAAATCGCTAGCCCGACGTCCTGGGGCTAGCGATTTTTCCAGTCGGACTACCAAAATCTCTCTCTGCCCTGCCCATTGGGCTATCGTAGGAAGGAAAAATATATGTCAATGGTTTTGCATTCTTTCGGAAATGTAGCTGGGTAATTATGTCATTGGCATCGGTGAGCCACTGTCAATATGTGACATATTGAAATCGCGTTTGAATTTGCGCTTGTTTTTTGCTTTCACTTTGCAATCGCGCGAACTGTGTATAGAGAGCGACAGCACTGATTGGTGAGTGATGATAATTTGCGCACCAATTCCTCTGACATCGTCTTATCAATCGTTAGCTTACGATGCAAACATGACAAGTGAAATCTCCTGCAGCAAGCTTAAACATGTGAGAGGTTGATCGCGCAGAGAATCGCTGAGCGTTATGTGAGTGTGTGTGTAAAAGCAGCAGAATATATATTTTAGTTCTGCTGAGCCAAATAAGACAGGTCAGAGTGAAGAAGTGACATCCAAAGAAAGGCTTACCACAAAACGGAAAAGTTATGACAAAACAGACTATAAGGCAAAAAGAAAGTGCAGTTTTATGGTTTCATGGACAAAAGAATTTCTTCAGCTGCATTATGACGAGCTATATAACCAGGGGTGCACATAAGTGGTCCGCGGGTGCGCATTCGCTGTCAAAATAAAAAACGCGCACAAGATAAGAAGTTGCAACGCGTGTTTGCGTACATAAGATTTTCTGGAGGAGGACAGACATTTGTTTAAAACTCTTAAAGATGTCGAAGAAGCTCCTTTAAGCAATTACTTTGGTGTTCCTCCACCTCCAAAGAAATGTCAGAAGGAGTCCGAACCACAAAAGAAGCACGTATTCTCAGAAAAGTGGTTGCAGGAGGTGAGCTGGCTTCAAACAAATGATGAACGCACAGATAGGTGGTGCAGAATGTGCCGTGAAAATCCCAATCCAGCGGACAAAAACAGTGCTGTTTATATGGACGCAAACGCGCGTTGCAACTTCTTATCTGGTGCGCGTCTTTTATTTTGACAGCGAATGCGGACCACTTATGTGCACCCGTGTAAATAACATAATGTTCTGCCGGGTGTGTTGTTGGTTTTCCCTTGATTTCTGAGGGAAGCGCCTTTGTTACTGGGACCAGTCATTTTAAGAAAAGCCCCCATTAGAACCCATGAGAAATGCAAGAAATGCATTATTGCTCAGTCTGCAATATCTTTCCCAGAACAAACACCAATTGCAAATAACATACTAAAAATAAACCTGAAAAATCTGTTTAGAACAGCGTGCTATGTTGCAAAGAGTGAACTACCACTGGCAAAATTTAGCAGTCTTTGCAAACTTCAAAAAGCAAATGGCCTAGATCTTGGTTCCACTTGCCTCTTACCCGTGACTTCAGTGGAAATTTCAAATTCAGGATATGGCACAGACTGATTCATGTCCTACACAGTTCGTACAAGTTCATAGAAATTTCTGTTCAATTAGAACCAAGTATTTGAGATGATGATTGTAATTTTTATACAATGTTGTAATTTGTTTTTCAACATTTTTTTGATTAATGTTTTGTTTCCTTTACAATATTATACTTTAATGTATAATATTGTAAAGGAAACAAAACAGGAAACAAAACATCAATCAAAAAATTGCTCTCTTTTTTATTCGGGCTACTTAAATTTATTTTGGGCTACCAAAAACTGAAGAGTCCCTGCCTGAAGGGCTACCAGGGATTTTGAAATTTTGCGAGCCCTGAGATATATTTTTTTTTTTTATTACTTTTTTGTTTCAGTACCATTAAATTTAAAAACTGTACTTTTGAGTTGAAATATAAATTTATAATTTAAATAAATGACAAATTAAAAAGGCATGAACATTTTTTTTTGTATCGAAAAAATATCGAACCGTGACACCAAAGTATCGAACCGAACCGAACCGTGAATTTTGTGTATCGTTGCACCCCTAGTATCCAGATAGGTGATCCCAGGCAAACAACCTTCTAACTTTGCTGACTCCAACTCCCTTAACAAGTCACCAAGCTCTCTCAGGTTGAGAGGGTCCCTGTTGCTGATCTTAGGAAATCTCTCAAGTTTGTCCAGCAGAGCTTTCTCAATTATTTCAGGAGACCCATAGTTCTCTTCAAGTCGCATCCATGCCATCCTGAGCCCTGCAGCGGGGTAATTGACATGAACAGCTCTGATTCTCCTGACATGCTCAGATAATTGAGGACCTAACCATCTAGTGAGAAGGTCGAGCTCTTCATTGCAGGTGAGTTTCAGCCCCTCGATGATGTTCATGAAGGTAGACTTCCAGCCCCAATAATTCTCTGGACGATCATCAAACTTTGTCATCCCGGCGAGCCATGTAGACAGCAAAGTCATTAATACCGGTATGGTTCAGAGCAGAGGGCTGCGCTGCTTGCATTCTAAGAGGATGTGTGTGTGGTTGAGGTTCCTGCAGGGGGGTGACACTACATGGATAAATCCCAGGGTAATTCTGGGCAGGTGGATTTTTCATACCATTTTCTTCAGAGGTAGTATGGCTCTCGACACGAGCTGGAGTGGAGCTCAGTCTATCAATAGCTGTATGAATGGGATTCAGTTTGTTGTCCTGGAGTGGTGGAGCATGAGAGAAATCGCGTGGCCGACTGGAAGTGATGTGGGACTCAAGGCCGGGCAACGACAGCTGACTAGAGTGCATCCTGGAGTGACACCCAACATAATCATTTGTTCTTTTTTCTGTGGAGTCAGGGGCAATTCCTATGATGTCCACTGCCCTGAGATCTTGTTTAGAGCCGAGTTCTGCTGCAGCTGATTCCAAAACCTCTGCCTCAGCTAAAGCCGCTGCAACTTCATTCTCTTGCTTCAGTGTGGCCAGAGCAGCCTCCATGCGTGCCTCTTCTACTCTAAACTGGGCTTTTTCCACCATGAGTTCAGTTTCTTTTTTGACAAAGGTGGAACGAGCACGCACTGCTTCAGCTCTTGCGCGTGCTTTAGATCTAGTCTTCTGTTGATCTTCTGTATCTGGCTTATTGTCCATATTGACTATTTGGCATGTAAGGTACAACTAAACGACACGGGTAGATTAATGGGTGGTAGCAGTCTCTGCTATCCAGACTTGCTGTGTTATCCCAGGTGTGATGCTGTTTTTTCACTATTCTGTCCACTGCGTGCGTGGTTCTGGTACACGAAGTGACAGATAGCTAAACATATGCCGTAGGCACTGAAAGCGTTGAATGATGAGTCAGACGTGAAAGTAAAGTTGAGGGCTGTTTACTTGTTTGTCTTCATCAATGTACATCTTACAGTGCTTTCCCAGAACTTGTGAAACTACAAAAATACAAAAACTAAATATGCTCAATGAAGTGACTCTAATCATCCAATAGGAAACAGCTTCCTGTATTACCCCACTCATGTGACCCTAAACATCCAATAGGAAGGAATACAAGCCAAACCACAGAAAAAAATCACTTGCCCGCAGGCTCACCACTAGGACCACTAGGAGATGCTAAAATTCTCAACATGCACATAACATTACACAGTTACTTTTTGAATAAGTAACTAGTAACTATAACTATTTACTTTTTCAAAGTAACTTGCCCAGCACCGCTCAGGAGTTCCCTTTTTTCAACATCTTGGTGATAACTTACAGAGCTCTGCATTGTCAAATGCCTACTCAGATTAGCAAACTCTTACAGCCATATACAACATGCGGGTCGTTAAGGTACCCGAACCAAAACCTGTGCGTGGTTCTTTGTTCTAGATTAAAATGTGTGTTTGAGGTTGGTGAAGCTAAAAATGATGTGAACCATCCTCAAACAACATATACCTGTGCACTCTCCATTGCCATCATCAAAACACAAAACAAGGAAACATATTTTGCAAGAATGCCATCCTGTCACTTAAAGACGCATCCATGTTCCACTGAGACGCTTTGTTTTCTTTCCTTGAACCTGTAATTCTATCTGTAGGTCACTCATCACTTATCATTGCCAGAGCTGAGTGTCTTCTGAGGGTGTGATGATGGATTCAGAAATGCATTTATCCAATCCCATAATCATGGGCTACTAAAACATGCTTTGGCATTGTCAAGGCAACATGACATGTCGCAAAGTGCTTTCCCATTCTTATTTATACAATTTCAAGTCCCTGCAGCTTTTCTACACTCAGTCACTTACCAGACGGCTCATTTATTTATGTTGTGTTCTTTGGAACATGTGAAAAAAGGGACACATTTTGCTTAGGCGGAGATGGAAAATATAGTAAAATTGAATTTAGTCATGAAAGAATTTTTGTGTTATTAAACCACCCTCTGTTTATTACCTGCACTCTGCTGTTGTGTCAACACAGTTTTGCACATCTCTGAAAGGACCAGTTCACCTACATCCCTTTTTAATATTTATTCACTTCTGCTTTTCTCTGGTTCACACACTCTCTCTCTCACACACATACACACAGTCCCATCACGTTTTATTATCATCATTATTTTTTTTTTATCAGGTTTTCTTTATCCCAGTCATCCTGTATGCAGAACAGGGCAGCACATACTGCAGGTGTGCTGTGTCTTTGTTGTGGGTTGGCTGTATTTAGTTTATATGGTGTTTTATAAATATTTTTTAAAAACCAAAGTTCTATTAGTATTTGTATTAAAAAAAACAATATTTTCTGAAAGAGTAACTATATGCCAGTGTTGGCAGATGGCCCCGCCCCTCCCTGAGCCTGGTTCTGCTGGAGGTTTCTTCCTGTTAAAAGGGAGTTTTTCCTTCCCACTGTCGCCAAAGTGCTTGCTCATAGGGGGTCATATGATTATTGGGTTTTTCTCTGTATGTATCATTGTGGGGTCTCCCTTACAATATAAAGCGCCTTGAAGCGACTGTTGTTGTTGTTATTTGGTGCTATATAAACAAAACTGAATTGAATTGAATTGCATTGATTTATTCAAAAGTTGTGCGCAAAAGCAGATTTTCAAATACTTCGTCCCAGAGGAGCTTTATGCTTTTGGATTGAGCTGAGCATTTGGAAAAATGAAAAACCTTTCAAAAAGTTATTTTATTAGATAGCCTGCAATTATTAGACAACTCAAGTGAAAACCAAACATATGGAGTAGAGGGTTCAGTATATGTGAGCTGTGTTTTTTGCACGTGGTATGCAGTTATCAGGGACACAGTCAGTAATTTTGGCAAAAGCCAAAAGCTTAACAATCATCACGCACCATGTAACTCAATTATCAAAGAACATTCAAAAGGACAAAAAAAACCCCGGACTTCAACATGAATGATGCAATAAAAAAAAGTCCATTCTGCACAAACGATAATAATTTCCTGGATTTCATGAAGGACAGAGCCATCAACAAACAGAAAATTAAACTTCACTGATGCTAAAATAGAAATACGCACAGGCTTTAAAACAGTTTGCAGAGAGAACAATTGCATACAATAAAAGCACTGCACAAATGAAGATGAAAAGATAATAAAAATGTGATAAAACATGTTTGTCATTTACTCCAAACAGCAGCAACTTAACAACAAAGCATCAAGGATGCATCCTCAACCATTTGATGTCTAAATACAGACACCACCAGCGACTGAGTTTTAATAAACTCGAGTAGATTGCAGATTGCTGACAAATGGTGGAGTGGAAATAACCAAATATGCACTGCGAGGAGATGAGTGAAAGATTGCAACGATCACTGAATAAGCTGCACGTTATTTGAGATAAAAATCAATTTCTGTTAGATTTCTGGCTTTGTGTACGCACTAAAGAAGCTGCTGTTTATGGAAAGCTGTTAAAGCCATAATTCAGCTCCTTCTCCCGGATGGCATTTTAACATTGCCGCATGTGATGTGCATGTCACAGTGATAGCAGTTATCATGTTTCTGTTTAGGGGATCGGGAAAAAAAAAGAAAAAAGATAGGAATGATGGCGCTTCCTCACACATGTGGACAGATGTGCACCTTCCTGTACCCCTGTGACAAAAATGTCTCTTTTATTTTATGTGATTGTTGTGGTCTAAAATCTGCATATGAGCTATAGTTTCCTTTCTATTTTTGCAGAAAGTAAAGAAGTCAAAACAAAAGGGTCCAGCAGGAATTGTAGGAGTGCCTGATGATTTGTGGGGACGTCACCTGTACACAAATTGTGCTAAACTAAAAATAACACAAGCCAACATGTATGTAATATGTAATACGTATCGCCTTTTCTGTCCATTTGTCCACATAGGTAAAACAAAAAATAGCTTAATGTGATGCATTTTTCTTAAGGATTTATTTGTTTTTAGCATTTATTATGCTCATGAGATATGTATGAATTTAGGTAACCCTCCCTTTCTTTTGTTATTTTCAGTTCTGAGGCTGAGAAGGTCAAGCAGCTTGCCTTTATAATTAATCAGACAAGTTTAAGCAAAAATTTGTGGCATGCTCGAAACATTCAGAAAACAAAACAATCACGTCTATCCCTTTGATTACAGTGTACTTGTCTTCTCATGGCTACTTCCAGCAGGATAGAGCACATGTCACTTAGAGCAGCGTTGGGATGTGGTGGAATGGGAGATTTGCATCATGCATGTGCAGCTGACAAATCTGCAGCAGCTGTGTGATGCTGTCATGTCAGTATGGACTGAAATTTTGGAAAAGTGTTTCCAGCGCCTTTTTGAATCTGTGCCATAAAAAATTAAGGCAGAAAAAGGGAATGCAACTCGATTCTATTAATCCTTAAACGTTCTGCAGGAGAAATCTGGTGATAAAAGTTATGATTATTGGGTGCAGTTTTCTCTGTGGTGGGGTTGGGTGGACTGTCCTGGGCTCTGTGGGGCCGGGCGGCGCTGCTGCACTGGGCCCGGTCTGGATGGGCCTGGGCCCCCTTTCCCTGGCGGGTCGCGGAGTATGGGGGTGCCTACTGGGGTCAGCGGGGGAGCTGGCCCCAGGGAGGGGTCACTTGCCCCTCCCTTCCTTCCCTCCCCATCTCCAGCTGCCTCCCTCTTCCCGCTCCACCACAACCACCCACACATGCAGGGCCTTGGAGTAGGGGTATGTCACCAGGGTGCAGAGGAGGCTACCCCCCCTCTGTCCCCTTCTGGCTGCCTCTGCCTCAGTTTTATCCCACAACTTAGACATTCACATTACTCACACTCTCATTACACATACATATAGGATCTTGGGGGTGGGCACGATACACGGAGTCCAAAGTACCATCAGGGTGTACACCCCACCCCTGGCATCGTTGCCCAACTCTCAATTTTAAATACACGTAGACATTGAGGGCTAGCAGGAGGGACCATGCGCTTACCTGCTGCTCTCTGGCAGGTAGCTCCATGCCCTCCTGGGTTTTAAATGCACCTTAGAACACACATGCATCAACATTACAATGAGCGGGTGGAGGGAGGTTTGGAGTCTTCTCTCACCCCCGTTCTCTGCGACCTGCTGGAGCAGGGGGGCTAGGAGGAGGAGTTGGCCGTCCGACTGCGGTCTGGAGTGTGGAGCCTTCCTGCTGCTGCGGAGTCGGGGCGGTCTGCCTCCCCCCACCGCAGGGAAAAGGGAAACACCACCTGGGTCTGGGTGCAGTTCCCCCCTCCAGGGGCGAGGGCACCTAGACCCGGTTTGTAGAGTACGCTTGGGGAGTGTGATCGTGTGTACAGCGTCTCTTTATGTCTGTCTCCACGTTGGTTGAGTGTGGAGTAAGTGCATATGAGAGCATGAGGGTGGGAATGGATGTTTGTATCTGTGTGTGCCTGTATGTCTGTGTCTATATGTCAGGTTGGGTGTCAGGCGCCACCTCTCTGGGGACATCTCAGGCCCTCCAAGGTTTGGAGGCCTATCTCCCCCTACCACCACTTCCCCTGCCAGTGGCGGACCCCCTCAGACATCGGTGCGTTGGTGGTTCTTTGTGTCCGGGGATGGGCGTCCAGGTACACACCGGCTCACTCCTTGGCGGCCGCTTATCGGGGCCTGGAGCCTGGGGCTCGCTCGGGCCACTTCGGAGGTGGGGTGACCCCGGCCTCTCGGCCTGGGGCTCGGTCACTCAGGCGCAGCTGGCTGCCGGCGGAGCTCACGGGCGCGTCACTGCAACTCCCCCTGGCTTCTGCTCCGCGGCTGCTGAGTGAGCCCTCATCTGGGACTCTCCTCAGCTCTTTCCGGGACAGTGGCGCGGCTGCCCCTCTGTTGGTCTTTCTTGGTCTCTTGTGTTCTGGGGGCCTCTGGATGTCTGGAGTTTTGATCTCCTCCACACCTGCTTCACGCCCTGGAGGACGGGGCTGTGGCTCCCCCACACCCTCTAGCAGATTATTACATGAAGGAACCTTTTAAAAAAACAAAAAACAAGCGCGTCCATGCTCACAGGTGTACACACGGGTGATCACACCCACAAACTACACCCTTTTTGGCTCCTACCTCAAAGCACACTGTGTTCTGTTAATCTTATGTGCTGCACAATAATGTTTAACATTTAGTATTTACTGTCATATTCCCATATATCATTGTGATGTTGTTTATTCTATTACTCTTGTTCTCTTCTGCTTGTTTTCTTTTTTCTTTCTCAGCAGGTGATCCAGGTGATTGATATATGCATTTTTTTTTCTCTGCCCGTTCTGTTGGTTTTTGTCTTTTGCCCTTCTCCCCCGTCCCTCTTCTCAGCTGTTTCTCTTTCCCTCTTTCTTTCTCCCCTTTTTTCCCCCAGTCAAGTCTGTCCCGTATTCAGTAAGTGAAAATAAAATAAACAATAAAAGGTGAATCAAATGGACCATTACGGCAAGGCTGGGATGGTCAGTTTGGTAAAGTAAATCCGTTGGGCATCTTTCTTTGCCTTTAGACAACAATTCTGATGGCAAAAGAGCCAAACGGGACAGGCAAAAAAAAAAAAAAAAAAAAAAAAAAAGTTATGATTATTTTAGCCAGATAAACAAGTCCACACATTGTAGTGCAACTTAACTTCACTGCCAAATTTAACTTTCAGAAACAAATATTGCAATGTGTGGAAGCTCGGTGACTCTAGGTTACTATGGTAACTTCCTCTCTGAACTTAACTTGAAGGCAAATGGAAAGCTTTGTAAAAATAAGTGATGAGGCACAGACTGGCAAAGTAAATGTTTTTCTGGATCTTTCACTGAAATGTTTGTTGAAAGTTGGTAACACAGTGCAAATGACCACAGAAGCTGCACAGTGCAAATGACCCCCCCCCCCCCCCCCCCCCCCCCCCCGTTTTCAGTTTGGTTGCAGGGATAAAGTCTCCACAAACAGTAGTTTCTGCAGGTAAACTAGAGCAGGCCGATATATACTGAAACAACATTATAGAAGCTGAATCTCAAACATCAGCTTATTACAGGCCTTGCAGTACTGAATCACTGTTGCTCAAGGAAGCCGTAACTTGCATTGTTCTATACATTGCTGCAATTAAAGCAATGACACTGTGATTAACATTAACCTTCATATGATTTAACATCTCCACCCTGCTGATCACCAAGACCCTTACCTCCCTGCAGCCATTTGCTTCTGGTGGTATGTAGTGGGTTTTAACTTTCTTTTTTAATATAGAAAACAACAAGCAACTGAAATCGTTTTCAACCTGTTTATCTGCTTCTTAATGCAGATATTTACTGATATAAAAAGATGATTTAAGTTATTCTGAACATGGCATCTGTGCTAGATGGACTGGTCTGTTTCTGAGAAACTGCTGATCTGCTGGGATTTTCAGGCACAACCATCTCTGGGGTTTACAGAGAATGGCCTGAAAAAGAGAGAGTATCCAGTGACAGCAGTTCTTTGGGCAAAAGTGCTCTGCTGATGTCAGAGGTCAGAGGAGAATGGTAAGACTGCATTGATCTAATTGGATGGAAACAGTATCCCCATAAACCTGTTACAAGCACGTTAAGCATAAGAGTATCTCTTAATGCACAGCACACTCAACTGTGAAGCAGATGGGCTACAGCAGAAGACCACACTGGCTGCCACTGCTGCTGGCAAAGAACAGGAAAGACACACAGGCGTGCTAAAACTGGACAACTAAAGGCTGATAGTCATTCAGATTACAGGGCCAGACCATGCCATAAACAACATGAGAGGATGGATCCAGCCTATGTTGCAGCCACGGGTCTGGCTGCTGCTGGTGATGAAATACTGTAGGGAAAAGTTTCTGATTATGTCCATCCCTTTATTATGATAATGTGCCCATCTACTGATGAGGTGCCATGTCACAAAGCTCAGATGCTCAATAGAGCATCTTTGAGATGTGGTGAAATGAGAGATTCACATGTGCAGACAACAAAATCTGCAAGGAATGTTTCCAACACCTTACTGAATCTATGACATGAAGAGCTAAAGAAGCTCTAAATTCAAGTCCAACCTTGTATTAACAGGGTGTACCGAACAAATGTGCGGTGAGTGTGTATGATATACTGCTGATATTAAAAGCATCACAGTGAAGAAACAAAGTATGCTTGTGATTTGAAGCAAAGCTCCATTAAAAAAAAAAAACAAGTAAAAAAAATGTGAGAATTATAAAGACACCTACATGTCAAAATATTTGCTGGTGATACCAGATGTTAGCCAAACAGGTTATTGTTAGATTTGTATTGTTGATTGTCATTTATGCTTAGAAATATTTACTCATATATGCTTAGAAGTGTATATAATCATTGGTGGATTGAAAGGATGTTTCATCCTAAAGTAACAGCTCTGTGTAGCATGAAGGGGGAGTGCGTTCACTCCCTCTACAGAGTGTTCCGGCATAGATTACACACCTCCTAGGAAAGGCCGTATCTTCTCTTGCTGATATATGGTATAGCAAACACACGTATATCTGTTTAAGTATAAGAGCCTTTTGTTCAGATGGACCGCTAGACTCCTGGCACCAGCTTTGGGGAGTCTTCACAGGGTCACATCTGGACCTCACACACACACACACACACACACACACACACACACACACACACACACACACACACAATATTCTTTGTTCAAATGTATACCTATGTAAGATGTCATATGTTAATGACCCTATGCATATTCATGTAACCACAATAAAAGGAGTGCTATGGGGAGCCTGGCTGAGAGTCTGATGGTGGCTAGGTGGTGGGACGACACTTGGCTCCAGCCAGATTTCCCTCATGCATGAGTAAACCAGCCTGCTTGTGTCTTGCTTTATAGTGTAATTATATTGTCTTCAACGTTCCAGCGGATAGGTACAAGCTACAAACCTATCATTAATTGGTCCTTCGATGCCGGAGCCCTGGGATCGCATTCACCGAGGGGGGGGGAGAGGCACGCTGAAAGACTGACGTCAGCCAGGAAGTTCCTGTGGATTCGCTGTCTGTCCTTTCTCCTCGATGAATGACGATCGGCGGGATTCGAGGCTACATTACACGCTAAGCAACACCGAGTAAGTTTAAGTCTTTGCCGCTGTGTGCAGCAAAGCACGCGGTCACTGTGTGAGACTGCGTTGTAAGTCTTTGCCGCTGTGTGCAGCAAAGCACGCGGTCACTGTGTGAGGTTGCGTTGTAAGTCTTTGCCGCTGTGTGCAGCAAAGCACGCATCCACTGTGTGAGGTTGCGTTGAAAGTCTTTATCACTGTGTGCGATAAAGCGCGTGATCACTGCTATGTAAGTCTTTGCCACTGTGTGCGGCAGAGCACGTGGTCACTGTGTGAGACTGCGTTGAGACAATAGGCCTAATTTTTGTTGGTTGTGAGTGAGGATATTTGTTGTTGTTGTTGTTGTGTGAGTGTGTGCGGAGTAGAACACGTGGTCTGCGACACCGACTGTTGTTGTTATCATGGTTTCCTAAGCAGCCAGGAGTGTGTGGAAAAGGCCAGCCCACATCAGCAGCTGTGCTCTGGTGGGTGGCTTTCCCCCCACCCCTTGCTGACACAAAATGTTAACTCTTTAGCTTGCCCTGTTCGACAACAGCCTGTGTGCCAAACCATTGAGGTGGATAGTTGTTAAAAGTAACCTACATTAAGCTTGTGGTTGCTCAAATTCAGTACAATGACATGTGAGGTGAAGTGATATAGGTAAATATTTAAACTCATGAAGTGCATAGAGGCACTTGACCTGTGTGGAAGACTGTCGTCTTATTATGAGCCATTGTTGAGATATAGAGCACATCTGTGAAAACAATTAATATGCTGCAACTACTGTGTGATGTAGTGTTGCAGTTTTGTTTTTGTTTTTTGAGCTGATGAGCAAGCTACACATTATCAGATCAAGAGCTGTCTGAGAACTACTCAAAGAGAGGGAAACAGAGAGTGTGCAGCGTTTCCATGAGCAGTTTTTCTGCACCTTGACTAGTGTGTGTGTAGCATCAGCATCATGTTTTTGTTTATTTGTTTTGTTGGATTAAAAATAATTAAATAAACTGGTGATCATGCCTATGGATCACCATGGCACATATCTCCAGCCATATGATTTATTTATGCAGATGAAAAAGTGAGTGTGAATGTGTCTGACATCACAGTGTTTTTGTGCACTGTGCAAAAGTAATTGCCTTTGATTGTGAGTGAGAGCAGTGATTTTGCGGATCACAAGCTATTGTAAAGGAAAAAAAAAAAAGAGTGAAAAAGAGACAAATTACATTGTAGACGAAGAAAAATAATCATAGGAAAAAGGTTTTGTGTTGATCAGCCAAAAAACAACTACAATGTCATTTTCTGCTTTAAGAAAGGATTGTTCACACAAACACGGACAGAGAGAGAGAGAGAGAGAGAGATGTGTGTTGATTAAGCAGTGATGATAATGAACATGTCTTACTTTGTCACTTTCAGGTGAAAAGCAGACCTGTATCAATTTTCCACATGCAGCGGTCGGACGGAAGAAATTTATAGTTAAACATCATTGGAAACATGCAGGCCAAGTTCTGGCTGACTTATATACAGCGCAATGTGTTTCTCAACCTCACAAACTCACAAGCAAGCTCACTCCTCCCTGAAGAATGCAGCTCCAAAGCAATAACATGGCAGATAAAGAGACAGCATCAAGTCCTGAGCAAAAAGTCTCAGCAAGCAGCAGCAATGTGGACAAACAGCATCAGAGAAGAGCAAACCCATCATCCTGACTGATCGGATGAATGGCACTGTGTTTACAACAAGCTGCAACTTCACTATGCATGTGAAGAAAACTTTTGAGGAGAACTGAGGAGACTGTTGGAGTTTGACATTTGCCACCTGTGGAGTAAAATGGCAAGAAGAGACAGTGGAACACAGGACAAAGCTGAAGGAGAACTGCCGGCTGGGGACTGTTGCAAGTGGGAGAGGACAAAAGAGTGAGAGGACAACAGAGTGAGATGACAACAGAGTGAGAGTAAGTGGAAACACAGAGGAATGCTGTTATTAAATGTGGGAAATCAAAATTTGGGTTAGCAAATCTGGGGAAAAGAAAACTGACTGCTTAAGTTGGAAAATTGTGAAGGAGTCTGAAACAAATAGAAACATACAAAATCACACAAACAAGCAGAACATGAATTAACTTTACTAACAATTCCAAACACAAAATGACTCATGAAGACTCATAGCACATTAGTTAAGAAATGATCAAATAATAGCAGAGAAGTGTGTAGGAAAGGCAGCTTTAAGAACATGCTCTGCTGGATATGCAGCTCCACAGACATGCATTAGACCTGTCTAATTACACAAACCTGCAATGAAAATTAGTTTGTTATCTTTCATCAGTGTTAAAATAGTGTCAATTTAGCAGACACTTGTTATCAAATACTGAATTTATCCTAAAAAAAATTGACTCTCCAAGTTGCAGGACAACAATTTAACCTTTGTGGGAAAAAAAAAAAAAAATCCTGGTTTGATGAATCAGTGATCAGGCAATAAATTTAGTGTTAAAATGGTAAATTGGGAGAAGCTTCCTGCTTGATTGATGCAGCAAGTAATTTACTGTATGAGGGAAATTGTCTTTTGTGATACTATTTTGAACATGCTTTCCTGTTGTCCTGTCAACTTAGTGGGTTATGGCTGATATGCAAATTAGTTGATCGGTTTTAGATTAATGAAAGGTGACTGAATTCTAGCACGAGTGGATGAGATGTGTTTGAGTGGAAACTCTAAAACACTGAGTTCCCTGCTTTGATGTGCGAGTGAATTCTGTATCTAGATATACAACTCTGAATACGTCAGAACAAACGTCTTTTGTGAAGTGCATGACAGCATGTCACATGTTTTATGATGAAGGGAAAAAGGAAAATTGAATAAAATAGATCTGTGGCCTAAATGAGTGAAGAGCACAGACCTGGTGATTAAACTCATAAGTTAATAAGACATTAGACTGTTGTGTGTTGTGCAGCTGATGGTTGGTTTGGAGTGAATCTAGCTGATGATTCTTCTCCTGTTGTGAAGTTGATGAGGAGCTTGTGTCATGACTTAACAAGGCCTTTTTATTTTGATACTTTCACAGTGCACTGAAAGTTTCGTTTGTAATTTGTTATTTTTCATTTTTTATCTTTTGAACAGGCACTGATTTTGTTTGCTTATTTCTTTTCTTTAAGCAGATCTGCACGTCGGGAATTGAAAGTGCTATACGACCGATCGAGAAAGCCACTTATTTGGGACAATTATGTCCCAGCCTAAAAAAAAAGGATTCAGCGAGCATTACAGTTCTTCATGTGGTTTGCTCACATGATTTATACCAGGACACCTGGTTGATGTTTTTCCTACTACAGGATTTTTGGGTTTATGTGTGAGGAAAACTGTGTTTACAGGTTATGAGTGGTGATGCTGTTACACTGTGTTTTGGGAAAATGTGACGTTACTTTGATGGTTGATTTTATGGTGTTTTTATGGCACCTCTGGAACCTGTTGACCTGTGTCTGACCTCCATCTGACCACAGTCAATGTGTATTGCTAATGTTTGTTTCTTTGAGAATGCTGTGGAAGATTCAGCTGAAACGGACAAGTGACATGAGTAAAACAAATAAGAGATTACGGTATTTATGGAATAGTTTATTATGGGCTCTTTGCTGGCCACTTTGAGCCCATAATAATAATATGTGAGTGGAGTGACTTTGCTTAAGAGAAGTCACCGATTACATTAATGTTAACTGAGCACATGGGATGATCCATGTTTGAGGCGAATTATGGTAATAATAGTGATTTAATGATTTGAGAAAACCTGCACATGACACTTGTCTTGCCCGTGCTGAATGCTTATTACTCTTTTGATATAATTGTTTATACGTGTGAAGTTTGATTTTATTTCCAGATCTTGTGTATGCAGGCTCCTGGTGGAGCCAGTTTTTAAGACAGGGATCCAGGTTTGGTGAGTTGACGCATGAGAGTGTCCATGCGTCAAGAGGTGGGGTCCAGAATTAACATTAAACAATGTTTACTATTATTGTTGCAGTGATTTGTGTGATTAGCCGTTTATTTACAAGTATTAAACCTATGCAAGTGGTGCATCCATGTTCAGATGAGGCTTTGATGGCCTATAAGTGAAGTTCACTGAACTAAAGAATGTGGTTTGATGATTGTTGACATGCTCTCCAAATAGAAGTTTTTCTGAAATACAGGTGCAGCAGTGAGAAGCAAGAAACATTCCAGGCATAGCCCAGGCAGTGGTTGAGGTCAAAGGTCAAGCTGGTTGGGGCCCATCATGAGATCAGACCTTGGAGCCACTGCAAAGAGGTCGAGGTCCCAGGAAACCCCAGCACCCCCAAGACAGCACAATAGAGAAATCTCACACTTGGTTGTTTCAGTGGTGAGGGGGGAGTGCTGATTGAGCCCCCGTAGGGTAAGCTCGCACTTCAACCTCCAGCCTCTGATCAACTCTAAGGCAACCAAGTGCGAGGCGTGACGGCTGAATCAGCTGAACCAGGAGGAAGGCAGAGAAGCTGAGTGTTTTGAGACAGATCCAGCAGGCCCAAAATCAGGACTATGCGTGACGAAAAGGAGTGCCTGAGAGGATCGTCCACAAGATGGGAGCTGAGGCCAGGAGAGAGGCTTCAGGAGGATCAGAGATCATCTTCAGCACAGCAGACATCACACAGAGAGCTGTGCTACTGAGCTTCCAGGAGATTTTAAATAAAATGAAAGATTCAATATTGACGCTGAGGAAGACAGCTAAGGTGTACGACGTGCTCTGCCTTAAACCTTCAGCAGCGTTGGAACATGAAAACTCGAGGGATGAGGAGCGTGCCAAGCTCCATCGACAGCGCAGAAGGAGGTCGAGGATGACATCATGATTCTGTGAAAGCACAGGAACCAGAAGCTATGGTGGTGATGACAGCAGTTTCCTATGAACATCACCTAATGCGGTGCCACTATACTGTACATACGATGACACTCTGAAGGCTGCTGGGATCATAACAGCAGTAAGACAACTGAACCCTGCACCGTTTTCACAGAGGTGTTTCTCTGCAGAGCGTGGACAATGAAGGAGTCATAAATATCCCCCTCACAGGACGAAGGCCTGAAGTGAGGTAATGGGAGGCCATAAAACTAGAGTGCTGAGAGGTCTGCAGCTCTGGAAATAGCTGAGACCCATGTTGACAAACAACAAAACCAACTGGTATGTTTGAATGTTTATTCTACATACATTTGGACTCTGGTCCTATGGACAATGATGGAAACATCTGGAAGAGACATTCATGACGCCCTGCAGAGCTCAAACCACCCTGCAGAGAGACATGTGATGTGCACACCCGCAGGAAGCATCACCAAGCTGAGATGTTTTTGAAAATGTTACTTTCTTATTTTCACTATTAAATTAACAATTTCTTTGTTTGCTTGTAGGATGCAGTTTGCCATGAGATGAGATCAATGAGGAATGAGATAACTGCTAATACATTTGTTAAACTGTGTATTTTTTCAGTAATTTAGGGTGATTTGACATATGCTGAATATAACAATGTTTGCATTGAAACTGTCAGACATGAGGTATTCATAACTGGGAACTTTTCAAGCATAAAGGTCAAAAAGGGGGGAAATGTTAGATTTGTATTGTTGATTGTCATTTATGCTTAGAAATATTTACTCATATATGCTTAGAAGTGTATATAATCATTGGTGGATTGAAAGGATGTTTCATCCTAAAGTAACAGCTCTGTGTAGCATGAAGGGGGAGTGCGTTCACTCCCTCTACAGAGTGTTCCGGCATAGATTACACACCTCCTAGGAAAGGCCGTATCTTCTCTTGCTGATATATGGTTTAGCAAACACACGTATATCTGTTTAAGTATAAGAGCCTTTTGTTCAGATGGACCGCTAGACTCCTGGCACCAGCTTTGGGGAGTCTTCACAGGGTCACATCTGGACCTCACACACACACACACACACACACACACACACACACACACACACACACACACACAGTATACCTATGTAAGATGCCATATGTTAATGACCATATGCATATTCATGTAACCACAATAAAAGGAGTGCTATGGGGAGCCTGGCTGAGAGTCTGATGGAGGCTAGGTGGTGGGACGACACTTGGCTCCAGCCAGATTTCCCTCATGCATGAGTAAACCAGCCTGCTTGTGTCTTGCTTTGCAGTGTAATTATATTGTCTTCAACGTTCCAGCGGATAGGTACAAGCTACAAACCTATCAGTTATTCTATAAAATTTTATAGTGCAGAAGGTTCAGCTTGGAAAAAGGGTTAAATATGGCAAAAATAAGTTTCAAAAATGAGAAACAAAGAGTAACTTAACTTAGTTTTGTTAATAAAATCCATACCTCATAGCCAAGGGTTAGAGAGGGCTGGAATGATCTGGAATAGTGCTCCAGCACATTTGGTTGATGAGTAATTAAATCTGATAGGCTGGTTAATACAAATTACTGTTGCATGATTTAATTTTTTCATGTGCTGAAGCATAGCATTGCTTAGAGTTACAACACAAGGTTAACTGCTTAGTAATAAGGCAAGGCAAGGCAAGGCAAGGCAAGTTTATTTGTATAGCACAATTCAACAACAAGGTGATTCAAAGTGCTTTACAGAGACATTAGAAACAAGAACAAATAAAAAGCATGATTTAAAATTGATTAAAACAAGCAAATAAACTAACTAACTAATTAACAAACAAACAAACAAACAAACAAACAAAACAGTATATAAAATCAAAACAGATCAAATCAGAACAGTAGATAAAATCAGTAGTTAAATGTAAGTTTTGAAATTTAAGCTTAAAGTGTGGATTTGGTGCTTTATTCAAATGCAGCTGAGAACAGGTGAGTCTTCAACCTGGATTTAAATAAACTGAGTGTTTCAGCTGATCTGAGGCTTTCTGGGAGTTTGTTCCAGATATAAGGAGCATAAAAGCTGAATGCAGCTTCTCCGTGTCTGGTTCTGACTCTGGGAACTGATAAAAGACCGGATCCAGATGACCTGAGGGATCTGGATGGTTCATACTGGGTCAGGAGGTCATTGATGTATTTTGGTCCTAAACCATTCAGAGCTTTATAGGCCAGCATCAGAACTTTAAAGTCTATCCTCTGACGGACAGGCAGCCAGTGTAAGGACCTCAGAGCTGGACTGATGTGGTCCACTTTTTTGGTCTTAGTGAGGACTCGAGCAGCAGAGTTCTGAATGAGCTGTAGTTGTCTGACTGATTTTTTAGAATAAGAAAACAAGTACACCCCATGGCATTCTTACAGCCTTAACACATCCTTGTTCTTCTCATTCCTGCGATGCGTTCACATGTAACATTTCCAGATGTAAAAGTCAAGGTCGCTTTACTTAAGGATCTACATAGCGCTACAGAAGAGGGGAAAGCATGAGTGAAGTCAGGCTTTTAGTGGCAGGTCATTTCAAAATCTGCTTTTTAAACGGCTCAACAAATAACAGAACTGTTTCTGAGCCGTTTGTCACAGTTTGGTTTACCAGTTAAAGTAGGTGCGCTGTATGTAGAGAAAATGTTCCCATCTCTCAGAGATGCCAGAAAGACAAGACAAAGGTGTACAATGTGAGATTACTTTCAAAGGTAAGGGCTTCTCAACGAGCGACATTCATAAACTGGAAATCTAAAGCTTACATAATGTTCTGATTCATTTTAAAGTTTTAAATTCAAAATTTAAATCAGACATTTGATCCTTGTGTGTTTATGTTTTATTGTGAAACTTTCTTGCTAAACAAATTGAAATATACTAACTTTTTGTCATTCAAAGGTTGCAGTTTAGAGCAGGCTAAAGTTTGCATTACTGCACTATGTTGGATTAGTGCAGAAGAGGTTGTTGTTTCTTGTAACGTTACATCAAGGGCAGCAGACATGATTTTACATTAGTGCACAAACAGAGAAAGACCCCGGCCTGATGGTGGAATTGAACTCAGAACCTTCTTGCTGTGAGGCAACAGTGCTAAAACTCTGGAGCTCAGAAAACAAGTTATTATGAGCAGTGATGGGAATAACGGCGTTACAAGTAATGGCCGTTACCGTCACTAGCAAGAAAGTGCAGTGCGGTCGCGTTACTATTTTTCAACAAACAGACAGTTGAAGCTGTGTTCAGCTTACCGCACCTTATATCAGTTGCTGTAAGTAATCTGGGCGCTACAACTTTTAGCAGCTGCGCGCCCCCTTTATGGCAATCACTTTTTGGCACAACACCTGGAGCTAGGGGGCAAAACAATCGTATGAGTGCTGCTGTTTGGCTGAGGAAGAATAAAGTAGTCGTGGTAAGCCAATCACATGACCACTTTAAGATGACAAAGCAACAATGTGATATATACCAGTTTTTCGTCACGTTTACTGTCTAATGACAGCGCTAGCAAGCACTCTCTGCTTATGACCAAACAAAAAACAGCCCTTTCATGTTGGTGGAAAAATGCACCATGTCGACCAATCAAAAATGATAAGCCAACATGACATTTGGTTGTTTAGGAAGAGGTGGCAGTTTTAGGCGTGACCTCGAGAGAGACAGAGAAAGAAAGACAGCAGAAAAAGAGAGAGAGCGAGTTTTGAGATGTGAGAGATTTGTGACGTTTAGCGTGTTTGGAGTGTGTAGTTAATGTGTTGTCTTGTGTTGTTAGTGTGTAGTGTTGTGGATAGTTTTGTGTTGTGTGTCAGAACAATGAGGCTACTGCTGTCTCCAGGTAGAAACAGGAGTGATACACCTGCTGCTGTCAGACCTGCAGGTATCAGGCTGTGATGTTTCCTTTATAGTGGACAGAAATTATTTTTTTGGAGTGGCACAAATAATTTGTGTGGCATCTTACTGAATGCAGAACAGCTGATTGTTCTGTAAATAGTTTGAAATGGTTATTTCTAAAAAAGGTAAATGGCTGTAAATAACTTTGTTGTTTGCAAAACTTGTGCATTGGATTTTAAAATTGACAATTGCATTTAACTGCATTTAAAGTTATGAAAGTTATGAAATATGAAATATGATTCAATAAACATGTTTGTGGTTGTTACAGAAATAACTTTTTCTACTTGGATTTTATGTTTTTTGTCTGATTTTAGATGAATTGTGTTAATACAGTATGTCAAAATGAAAACATAACTGCAAATTCAGGCACGTGAGGTTGTGCTGAAAAGGATGATACCAAACAAGGCAAAGTAAATCGATTTTAAAGGTTAAATGTAGAGGAAACATCAAAAGTAGTGAAAAATGGCCAATTATACCCTGGACCCCAGAGGGTTAAACACTTCACACAATAGTTACTTTTCAAGTAACTAATTGTGTGGATGCTTTAAGCATCCACACTATTGAGTTCCTTCTTGGTGTTTCCGTACACTTTTCGCCGTGGATCTACTTCCACAATTTTCAGCCGATTTTCACCGTTCAAATTTTAAACTATTCTGCTATTTCTGCTAATAACGGCTATGTCTTTTGGTATTTTTCACTATTATACTTTTTAAAATATTAAGCTTTTTTCCTTTAATTTGAAATGAATGGGAAACTTTGCAATTCTGCTAAAATTAGCTTGTTTTTGAAACTTAACTACTTCCTCATATTTTCACGTAGAACAACCATTCAAACTTTAAAATGTTCTCAAATTATTGGGCTATTCAGGTATAAATCAGCTTTTTCAAATCTTTTACCGTTTTACTTTTATGCTTCTTAAAGTTTTGAGTTGCAAAATTGTGATTTCTCACAAAATACATGCGTTGTTATTGTTGCCACTGAAGGTTTCGCAGTCTTCTCTTCATGTCCGAACAACTTCTTGCTACTTGCTCAAATTTCACTCAACTTCCACAAATTATACATCAAAACGTAGGTATTTTTACTGGCTTTCTGAAAATGTCACTATCGTTGTTGTGGAATTTATAGAATTTTGGCAAATCTCCTCAGACCAACAGAAAGTCGGAAAACTCTCCATAGAAAGTCAATGGAGAGTTTGTTCAAAATCACCGCTTGATTTCTGTAATGAGAGGCATTTTCGAATTGTCATATCTCCTTAATCTCCTTTGTGCTAAACCAGAGTATTTGTGCTGAAACACAGTATTTCTGCCAAATGATAGTATTTCTGCCAAATGATAGTATTTGTGCTAAACCATAGTATTAATTTAAAATGACAATATTCATAGTTCATCACAGTGTCTCTGGTAAATCACAGTATTTCTGCTATGTTGTACTATTTTTCTAAATCATAGTGTTTCCGTAATGTTTAAGTATTTTTGGCTAAATATATTCTTTCTGTTATCTTATACTATTTTTCCTAAATTCTTGTATTTTTGAGAAGTTATCATGTTTCTGGTAAGTTACAATATTTCTGCTAAGTTCTGCTATGCTATTGTATTTCTGCCAAGTATTATGTTTCCTCTAAGATGTTGCAGTTCTGCTAAGTTATTCCATTTTAGCAAAGTTCCTTTGCTTCTGCAAAGTTTTTACAATTTCTGCAACTTTTCAGCTAGTTTTTGCATACAGCTTCAGCTTTAAAGCATCCACACTGCATTTTCGCAGGAAATGCAAATTTTTCTAGTTACTTTTAGAATCTTACAACTACAACGTTACAACTACATATCCATCCCTGACACAACACAAAAAAAAAAAAAAACAACATATGGTGTTTCTGTAACAGAGTGTGAAGATGAAGAAAGTTTTTCTCCTGATCAATTCAGCGAGTGTGAGAGTGTCTGACGTCATGGTGTGTGTGAGAAAGGTATCCAGCTGGGGCAGACGTGATTCTGTAGGTCACCTGCCCAGTGGACAAAAAGAAATAAAATAGTTGTGTGGATGAATGATAGCACGAAGAGTGTTTGGTGTTTCTCAGTCTGAAACAGCTGTAATGCTATTTTCTGTTTTGGAGAAAAGTACAGTTAAAGAAAAAAAAACAGAGAGAGATGTGTGTTGTTTTAAGCAGTGATGAGAATAATGGAAGTGTGATGAGAGATGAACACAAAAACATACTGAAAATGCATTAACCATACTAACCCTACATGCATATACACATAAATGATACTCATGAAGACCAGACAGCATCTTAAGCATGAGATTCTGTTTGTCATCTTGTCCAAGTCACTAGTGAGATGAAAGTGATACATAGACTAGTGGACTGAATATTATAGGAGGACAGATGGTTGCATCATAGAGGAGAAAACAGAATGCTGATGAGAGGTCTTAAATGAGTGAGCTGATTGTGAGTTTCTGGGGTGTGAAGAAGTTTTACCATGGCACACATTTAGTTACACGAGAAGAAACTTATTATGTGCTAAGACAACAGGGTTAAGCTGTATGTTGTGTGTATGGCTGATTGGATGAATGTTTGAGATTAAACTGGCTATTGATTTGTCTTTTATTATTAAAGTTGAACCTGCCAATTGGGTTGTTACGATTTATCCCCCTGGCATGAAGAACACGTGTCATGACTTAAACAAGGCCTTTCTTTTCTTTGATTTCCTTTATTTTCTTTCTTTTATTTTGTTACTTTCATGGTGCACTGAAAGTTTTGTTTGATGATCTCTGTTGAGCAGATCTGCACGATTAGAATCGAAGCGTCGTCGAGAAAACTGTTGCGAGGAAATCCAGTCTAAATTATTTTTCTTTTTGAAATGATGTTGTTTTGCTGAGCGTGGAAACGAATGCGACGATAATTTCCACAATTAGCAAAAGAAGGAATCACTGAGTGAATGAGTGAGAATTTTAAAATAAATGGGGAACTGACTGACTGACAAAAGCTGACAAGACTGACTGACTTAACACCATTGTGTGAAGTCAACCCCCACCTGACAAAGGTGTGGATGTATCTCTGTGTGTGTCTCTGTTGCAGGAGCAGAAGGAGACCACAGGATTCCTCCTGTGGGTCACATGACTATGTGAACTCTGAAAATTTAACCTTTTTAGTTTAAATTCTCTGTCTGTGAATTTACCATGTGTGTGTTATTCATAGGCTTGTGTTGCTCACAGAGATAACTGTGACAAAGTATGCATATGCCTGCACAAGCGCTAATATTTGCATTTTCTTTTTTTACAGCATGCCAGTTCTTCATGTGAATTGATGATGCGATTTATACCAGGACAACTGGTTGATGTTCTTTCCCACTACAGGATTTCTGGGTTTATATGTGAATGACATTCTTTCCACGGCTAGGGTTGGCTAACTTTATGGTGTTTTTATGGCACCTCTGGAACCTGTTGACCTGTGTCTGACCTCCGTCTGACCACAGTCAATGTGTATTGCTAATGTTTGTTTCTCTGCGAATGCTGTGGAGGATTCGGCAGAAGCGGACAAGTGACATGAGTAAAACAAATAAGAGATTACGGTGTTTATGGAATAGTTTATTATGGGCTCATTTGCTGGCCACTTTTGGACCCATAGTAATATATGAGTGGAGTGGCTTTGCTTAAGAGAAGTCACCGATTACATTAATGTTAACTGAGCACATGGGATGCTCCATGTTTGAGGCGAATTATGGTAATAATAGTGATTTAATGATTTGAGAAAACCTGCACATGACACTTGTCTTGCTGATGCTGAATGCTTGTTACCCTTGTGATATACTTGTTTATACGTGTGAAGTTTGATTTTATTTCCAGATCTTGAGTATGCAGGCTCCTGGTGGAGCCAGTTTTTAAGGCAGGGATCCAGGTTTGGTGAGTTGACGCATGAGAGTGTCCATGCGTCAAGAGGTGGGGTCCAGAAGTAACATTAAACAATGTTTACTATTATTGTTGCAGTGATTTGTGTGATTAGCTGTTTATTTACAAGTATTAAACCTATGCAAGTGGTGCATCCATGTTCAGATGAGGCTTTGATGGCCTATAAGTGAAGTTCACTGATTACAATGTGGAATAACGTTGAGATGTTAAATAATTTGGAACAAATTATGGGGAAAAATAGGAGTTTAATGAGTTTAGAATAAACCTGCAATGATACTTGTCTCTGTGATGCTGAATACTTTATTACTCTTATGATCTATAGTTGGTTGCAAATGTGAAGTTGTTTTAAATTTAAGACTTTGTCTTCTGTGATACAGGAACTGGGAGTTAAACAAGCTGAACATTTAAGTGCTGATTAATGTTTTACACAGGGTTACAGCTTGGAGTGAAGCTGCTCCAAGGGACAAACCCTGGAGATTGTTTTAGGGAGACAGTGCGACACTCTTGTACATGTCTCATTGGGGAGTTGACACATGGCGAAAGCCGTGTGGCGAGAGGAGTGTCATTTTTTCAATTTGTAGATGTCGTGAGGTGCCATGACGAGAAGGAGTGGCTGAGAGGATCGCCCACAAAATGGAACCTGAGGGAGCGTGCCAAGCTCCAAAAAGTGACAGTGCAGAGGAGGTCCAGCGATGGACTTGTGGTTCTGTGAACAGCACAAATGCAAGGTGACTGTAAAATAACTAACAGCACTTTTTCCACAAGTGAAGCCAGTAGCTTACTATCCTAAAAGATTAGCTCTAGTTGCTCGTGCTTTACCTCCATGCGTGAGATCAGTATGTGCAGCAGCTTAAGCTGTACAATGTTTCAGGAAATAGTTTATTTCACCTTTTGACATTGTTAGTTCCACACGAGGTAGATGTTTACTACTGCAGACTAAACTTACATTTCTGTCACCTACAAGACACTTGTCTTTCATGTTACTGTTACTCTCACAACCACACATATTACCATAAAGTGGTGCACAATTCTGAATCTGTCCAACCCTTTTTGCCAACGGAGGAGGGCACTTCTCATGAGTGTAGAGAGCGCGAGGAGAAGAAGTGTAAGCTGAGGAATGACTTAATAGATGTGCCACTCGTTGAGGGAAAGGTTTGGTTTGTTGATGATTTGAGTTTTACAACAGCAGAGGGACAGACTAGAACGGGTTTTACTGTAGCCGACAGTGAGAGAGAGTTATCTATGCAGGACAACTAGCATGTTTCATATTTGCTTGAGCAGCAGAGATGCTAGCCTTAACGGAAACGTGTAAAGCTGTAGAGAGACAATATACACTGGTAGGCAGTATGCATTTGCTACTGTACATTTCTTTGTAGTGCAGTGAGTGAGACGAGGTGTGACAACCTCTACAGGGAAACCTGCAGAACACACCAAACTCTTGCAAAATCTGCTGGAGGCAGCGTTATTAACCCGTGGAATTGCCGTTTGTAAATGTGCAGCACACATGTGAGGGAAAGATCCAGTTGCATTAGGGAAAGTTTTTGCAGATAAGATCACAAGAGAAGCAGCTGTAGTTAAACATGGTGTTAACCTTTTATCAGTACAACATCAGCAGACATGCAGGCCCACTCACCTACAGCAGGAAAACAGTTGTGACTTACAGAGGGAGCAAGCTTGCAGGATGATGTTTTTATCTGTGTGATAAACCAGTACTGCCTAATAATTTGTATAAGACTGCTGCTATTTTGAGCCATTGGCTATACCATGTCTCAAACAGGAGGGAGATGAGCAGTCGTTATACTCACTCTAGGATTATTAAATACTTAAAAAAAAAAAAAACTTTTGTAGGCAGTAAAGTTAAGATTTAGGAAGACAGGCAGGACATGGTTAGACTATAAAGAATAAGTACATGAGGATTACTCCAGCAGAGAATGGTCTGACTCTTTGAGATTGCATATGTTAGAGCATTTAGAGTTCTAGTCTTCTGTAGTGATGATAGAAAAGCAGAAGAGAGAGCATATTAGCTGCTTGAAATGTTTAAAAGTAAAGTAGTTATGAGAACAAATGATCTGCCAGATGATTCTGTTTCTTCGCAGGAGCAGAGCCCGAAGTCTGGAGATTGGATGATGATAAGGCCATGGAGAGGAAGTGCTGGTCCAGTCCATGGTGGGAAGGTCCATATCGGATGCTGCTGACGACGACCACAGCAGTGAAGATTGCTGGAAAGGAACACTTGGATATATCAAGCGCACTGCAAGAAGGTGACACACATCCAGGCCAGCTCGGAGTAAGTGGCAGGAAGACCGGGAACAAAGGGGGGGGAAAGCCTCCAGGGCCCCTCGTCTCAATCCGGTGAAGAAACCAACTGAGCCACAGGTACTCATCAGAATGGCTGGGAATGTGCTGTGCATCTTCTTGTGCCTGTGGACCCTGAGTGGGATGACAGGGAACGCACTGGAACAGAGCAAACTACACCAAGTGCCGCATGGGTTTTCAACAACTACTGGTGGCAGTTTAAGAACACGACCGCTCACATAAACAACGAGACCAATGGTTATGCTTGTGATGCCACTGGCTACACATTCTTCTGGACTGTGGCCCTATAGCATCACTGAGAGCGAGACAGTTTGTTTGGTTGCTTTAGCAACACATCCAGGAACACTGCCAACTTTTCAACTGCTCTGAACCTGAATGGAAGGTTGATTCACCAGTAGCTGGGAAGGTGAACTGCTCTGGTAAGACAGACCTGCTCGTCTGACTCAAAGAATATGACTTGCTGCAGGACATTATACAGTTAAACGAACTGGAAACAGGCCAATTGCCTATGTGTATGAAGGACAATGGATTAGCCCAACCTTCCGATTACAAGGCGAACTCCCAACTCTTGAGCTACGATCGCCCACGATCGTAAATGCAGATAATTCACCAGTTGACTCTAACCCCCACAGGATGCCTACAGTGAGAAGATTTGGGGGGTTGATAGGAGTCATAAAGAAGGGTGTTGACTAGGCTGCAGCTTTGAAGTTAGCTGAGAGCCACATGGACAAACAATAAAGTCAACTGATGCGTTTAAATACCTATGTCTGTATACAGTTGGATTGTAGTGACATGATTTTTGAGAATGATGATTCTTCTTGTTTGACCTTTGACATTCAGTTGTTTACTTGAAGAAATACATAATGAATTGCACGACAGGAGTAGATCCGCCACAAGGCTGGATAGCTTGGTTACCGTCTGGTCCTTGGTGGCATCTTCTTTTGAAAATATTAATTCCTGTTTTTGAACTGTTGATACTGATTTGCTTATGTATAGGATGTAGTTTACTGTGTATGAATGAAATCTATACTGACACTGTCCAAACAAAGGGTGCATAAGTTGAAATTTAAGTATACAATGACAAAAAGGAGGGAAATGTTAAGTCTAATTGTTGAATGTTGCCATTGTGTTTCTTAAATTTGTATAGTCTTAGTTTAAGCAGTAGGATCAAAGCCATCTCTTTGATCCTGACCACCTCTCCAGCCACTCTGTGCTGGGGGAGGTTTTATTGTAGATACATCCTATCTGAAAGATCTGTTTCTTTTGATGTAAGCTTCCTGGGTTTACGACCCTTTGGTCAGCAGGAGGTCACACACACACACACACACACACACACACACACACACACACACACACACACACACACACACACACACACACACGTAACCAAACGGGGTTGCAGGGGGAGGTGTTTTGTAAACTATTGTTTGAAGTTTGTCAATAAAAGGCAGCGAGAGGAGGGCCACCAGTGTGGTCATTTCGACGTGCTGGTCACAGATGGAAGGGCCTCCCTTGCGCAAGAAATCGATCGAACACCGTTGCCTTGTTTTTCTTTCATGGGAATAAGTCCTGGATACAGCGGGGTCTGAGTTTAGACCCAACAGTCGTGCTCTTGGTCATTATTTCTTTCTGGAACAAAAATTGCACTGACCAAATTAATCATCATATCCTCTCTGAATGTGAAAATAGGGAAAAATATTGTCCACCTTGAAATTCAAACAAACTTAACATCCAGCTTTAACTGCTACCTATCATACTGTTTTCATGTTCATGTATGTTAATGTGTATATCTGCACAGTGAGGTATTTCAATTGATGTGAGCTCAGATTTACCTTGGAATAAAGTACTGTTTTTACTTTTGAGAGTAGACAATTTCTCGTAACCCAAAGAAAATATGTCAAAGCTTATACCAACTACAAATTAATGACAGACCAGAATGATTGTCAATATCTTTCTATAATATTTAGTGTTTGTGATTTGCTGTGACTTTTGCCCAAGTTTACATCCTCACACTCAGGCTTTGGCATGATGATTCTGTATATTTACTCAGTAATACATTAAATCCTATAACACATTGCTGAAAGTGTGATATCAAACAAGCTACAATCAGACAAAGGCTGCACTGATTTTAAGCTTACAGAGCCAAACAATGGGTTCAGTTGAACCCTGCGTGGTTTTCATTTGCACTTCCCTCAAAGTATTGCAATACTAAAAGCAGTGAGTCAGTGCTGAGTAAATGCATATCTTAAGGTCAGGCTGTGACTGTGTTGGATAAGTCCCACTAATAGATGCTTTGACTATTGTGGAGATATTTGAAAACATGCAGAATATGCCCAAATTGAAAGGAGGAATAAACACACAGTCAACATTTTTTCCACTTCAATGAGCCAGTAAATAAGAAATCCCTCTTAGATTCCTCCTTGTAGGCTAAATTACCTGTGTATCTGTTGGGGAAAGATCTGATCATATATTGAATATGTTGACAGGGAGTAGTATGGTCTGTAACCTGGATTTGATGTGATGGCATCAGGGCTGGACTGGGCCAAAAAATCGGCCCGGGCATTTTAACTAGAGACCAGCCCAACAGGTATTAAAGCCATAAAGCCTTTGAATGAAAACAAACACTGTGGTGACAGTGATGTACACTGTCTTGTTGGTATATGTATGATTTCTATACATTTTACGTCAGATAAAAACTTTGATTGTAAGATTCAGATAATTATTTAATAAAAACTAGATATTTTAAATGAGAATAAGAAACAAAAGTATTTCTTTGTGTCCCCCTTTCCCTGTTAATGCCCTACCTGGCCCCCTGGCAAAACTTTGCTAGACCCGCCCCTGCACAGTTACCAGCTGTCAGCTACGTAAAAAAGGATCCTGGTGTTATTTGTCTCTCAGAAACAGTTCATAACTTCCCTTCAACTCATTCATGTCACCTAAAAGCTAAACCTGTTTCTCCATCACCTGTTCAGCTCTGATGATTCAGTAAGGACATCTCCTGGTTTCATCTTCATGTTTCCCTCTCACCAGATAACCAAACTGACATCATGACCAGCAGCTTTACAGCTGTGGCTCCAGCAAACATCAGCTGATACTAGAAATTAATATTAAATAAATTCTAACAACAGCTGATCAAGCTTAAACGTGCTGCTGTTGTTTAACGTGACCTCCACTGGTTTCCTCTTTCTGGCGCAAAGCGGGCGATAAACAAACGAGAGAGAAAAGCCGATCAGCTGATCATTGATCAGTTTCATGATTGAAGTAGCAACAGGAGAGGGAGGGGAGAGAATGAGAGGAGAAGTGACAGCTGACAGCGTAAAGACACAGAATAACTCCAGCTTTGTGTCTTTTTTCATTCTAGCTGAAGTACAGGACAAACTGTGTTTCTTTTCAGCTCAATACGAAACACGTAATATTTTCTCTGAACGCGGGACGATGCCCTTTTTTACGGGACGGTTGGCAACTCTACTAACCTTATGAATAACATAAAGTTCACTATCAGTAACATCATAGCACCCACCCAGCTGTACCGAAACTCCATCAAGCTAGCTAGTACGCAGTATGAGTAGCACAACGAAAATAAACTCCACCTAAACTTGGTTTATATCTGACTCAGACTGCAGATCATAACTTCTCACCTGAAGTTCAGTTCACCTGACACTCGGACCGGCGTCCGCCTCGGGTCTCTCCTCCTCCTGCCTCCCCTTCCCTCATCCACCTGTTGCCTCTGTGGAAGCTCCGCCATAGCCACGACCAAACAACTGAGTTATTTTTACACATCGGCCGGCATCTGGCCAATCCGCCACCTTTCATTGTTTATATCGTTCCAAAAAATAAAATAAAATAAAATAATCGGATGGATGGACAATGTAGGGTTACTGGATTAATCTGTGTTGTTTAAGTCTTTCAGGATTCACTGGGAAAAATCATCATGAAACAGCCATACTTTGAGATCATTGTCATGCTGAAAAATGAAGGTGCAACAATGGTGGGGTTGCAGGGTGGACAAGAATCTTAACGATTAATTAAAAAATAATTGAACCTGAACCTGCAGCAAAAGATGGTCAAAACTGTGCCCTCTTACTTTGGCAGTTTTGCTTCCACCACGATAAAATCACATTTCCTGCACAGCTCTTCCTCAGTGTACTTCAAGACCAGTTTCCCACAAGAAAATAACCTCCGACAAGAAAGCCTAATTTCTGCTGTTCAATAGACCAGGCCAAGAGTCAATAGTCAAATAATTAGGAATTAAATATTTACAAGGTTTCGAGGGTTCCTTGACAGTAGATAACTAAGATAAATGACCATAATTATAATATTTCTGACTGAGGCAAAATTGAGTTGAATTCAGTTGGAAACAGAGAGGGGCAGTAACGCGTTACTGTAACAAGTAAAGTAAGGGATTACTATTGCAAAAACGGTAATTACATTACCGTTACTTTCCCATAGGAACGCTGTGTTACTAAAACCGTGATTTTTTTGCGAGAATGTCTCATGACAATGACGTAAGCGAGTGCGACGTTCGTGACAACAGCTGTGTGCAGATCAACAATGGATAATATATCGAATGCGGGAGAGAGTATGAGCGTGCAGCGTTTAAAGCGTGGAAGTACTGACCTTACTTTGAGTTACTGCCCATCTCTGGTCTTCACTAGTCAACTATCTAACAATGGCATAACATGACATAAAAATGCCCAAAAAGTGACTGTTAAAAAAAAACAAAAGAAGAAGAAGAAGCACTCCAAGTGTGCAAAACTTCGTCAAGGCAGCTTGGGCCATAGGCAGTGTTTACTTTTAAAGGAATAGCACTGTATTTCCTAGATATTCATTTTGTTTTCTTTGTTTTTTTTTCAAATGTAGTTAAAGAAGTTTGAAAAGGTACCATGACAGATGTTTACTTTGATTACATGAACATTATGTAGGAATAATTAGTATTGACTTACAAATAACCGATATACAGTGGTCCCTCGCTATAACGCGGTTCACCTTTCTCACTGCCTAGCACAGCTGTCTTTTTGTTTCTTTATTTTTTTTTTAACAGCGCATTGTGTTCTGCTTCCTGATCGGCTGTAGACTATTGTCAATCAATCTCCTGCCGTGTCTCCTGTACAGTACAGAATGCATCCAGCTTTTCAAATTTACATAAACATTTGAACGCTAGCAGTGTGACTCTGAAGTGCTCTACTGTATGTCTGTAAGTTTTCTCCCCAACAAACACAACTATGTCAACAAAACGTTTCGCACCTGCGAAAGGCACCTGCGGTAGCACCCAAAAGGCAGAGGAAGATGCTAACCATGGCACAAAAAGTTGGACTTCTGGACATGCTAAAGGACAGTAGAAGTTACCATATTTTCTGGATTATCAGGCGCATTAAGCAAAACAAAACAGTCAGATAACTCAACTCATTCTTCTTGCTTCCTCTACTTCCGTACCATTGAATCATTAATATTGAATTCTCTGGCAGCTGCTCTATTTCCATGTTCTGGACCTGAAAGCAGAGTTTGATCTTTGGTTTCATTCCATATTTATTTTTCTACAAAGGTTTGAACTTAGAGAGCGTTTAAAGAGAGAGAAAAGTGTGAAAATGTTCATGCCTGTCTGAGAAAAGTGCATAAAGTGTAGTGAGGGGTTTTACAGCCTTAAAACATCTATAATAATTGTAAAAAATAAAGCTGGCTACTTTGCTGATTTCACCTATGAGGGGTTCTTTTGAGAACGTAACTCCCGGGATAAACGTGGGACCACTGCATCTCTAACTAACTAGGCAGATGTAAACATATAACATATTTTGGGATCAACTTTAAGGAAAGACAGATGAGATGATAAAGATGGGGTAAGAGGTCAAATGTGATATGATATTTGAATGCAGTACTTTCTGCACCATGATAATACATACTACACTTGCAGGACTCAAAGTTTTTAAGTTATAAGGCTTTTTGTCAATTTTCCATAGATTATTCATGAAGTTGACCTTCAAGACCTTGGTGAATGTAAGCCAAAATGTAATGGATCGTTAACATGACCACACTCTACATCCCTACAAGGGTTCAGTCAAAACTTTTCCAGCTATCATGTCCACAAACAGAATGATAACATGAACACATGCAAAACTTTTATTAGCATCTCCATCACCACCTTTGTAAATACAATGGGATCAGTGTTGTATGTTTTTGTGTCACGTTTAAAGCTTTACCAATACTCCATTTCCAAAAGCATGGTTATCTATTAAATTCCAGCTACAAACATTCATTTTATTTTCGCCTGAGCTTGCTAACTGAGAAAAGCAAACACGGTTACAGAAATTCAAATGTTTCAAGTTTGAAACGATTAATTTATCATAGGAGCAGAATTCTGTTAGAGTTTGGCGTGTAGGCTACAAGATCATCACTCCCTACAAATATGCTACACAAAAATTAATTCATCCACATGGAGCATCCAGAGGTAGATACACTGTCATGGAGCGGCTGAAACAGCAAGAAGTGATGCAGGGCAGCATTGCCCATATGGAAAAGATATATATAAATCTTATCAAGTTTGTATCTGTCTTGTGTTAAACTTGTATGAAAAGCATACAAGAGTGAAAACAGATATAAGATCCCTTGAAAAATTATATAATGAAACTTGTATGTTTTGGATACTTACTAAAACAATATATGAAAGTAATGAGAAAGTGGCCACTTTCATGAGTAAATCATATACGTTTTTACTGTTTCTTTTCCCATATGGGTGGCGCTGACATGTCAGGGGGAGAAATGCAAACTCAAGCTGAAAGCCAGTGCCTAATCGGAGGCCATGTTTGTCCAATTAGCCAAATGTATTTGCAGCACGAATAGATCAGTTGGTAGTCATAACAAAACTAATCCACTACTGTTTGCAAGCAGTGTTGGGAATAATGCATTATTTAGTAACGCATTACAGTAACTACGTTATTATTGTGGTAACGAGCACGGTAACTAGGTATTATGCCAGTAACATTAGCAAGTGGTGGAGGCCAGCAGGTGGATGAGGGAAAAGGGAGGCAGGAGGAGCAGAGACCCGAGGTGGCCGCCGGTCCGTGTGTCAGGTGAACTGAACTTCAGGAAGAAGTTATGACCTGGGCCCTATTTCAGGAAGCCGGTTTAGTGCAAACTCTGAGTAAGTATACCCTGAGTTAATGAAAACTCTGGGTTTTCGGTTTCACAAAGCGAGTTTAGATTAATTCTGAGTGAGTTACTATGACGACACACTCCGTGAAGCTAACCTGCCCCCTAGCAGGTTTACTTCAACTAACCCTGACTTTCTCCGCCTCTTTGTCAGAAACCTGACTGTAGGAAGTGTCAGACATGGCCTGCCCCTTCCTTGAAGAGCCAGTAGATGTTGAAGCCCAAATTCTCCGCAGAGCTCTCCGCCGGGAGAGAGTGATTAGAGCGCGTTCGGACATTTTATCATTTCCTGATGATTTCCTGTGTGAACGTTACCGTTTTTCAGCACAATCTATAATTTATTTGAATAACATCCTCAGGCCTAATATTGCTCATGTGACACATCGCGGACATTCTCTCAGTTCTGTACATATTATTTGTATTGCACTTCGGTTTTTTGCAAACGGGAGCTTTCTGTATAATATTGGTGACGCTGAGCACGTTTCCAAGGCTACCGTCTGTCGGGCAGTCAGGAATGTTACAGTTGCACTGAAACGTCTCCTGTACTCGTTTGTGGTGTTCCCCGGTCATAGACCCACAAGATTTATCAAAGAGGGATGCCACAAAATTGCAGGTATCAGGATGAACGAAACTTAATTCATGATGTGGTGATACTTGAACTACTACTTAAATGTTACATTTATTCTCACGGTTCCCAGGCGTGATTGGCTGTATAGATGGCACTCACATTCCAATCATTGCTCCTTCAGTAAATGAAGGAGACTATGTGAACAGGAAGTCTTTCCACAGCATTAATGTACAGGTACATAGTTCCCTGTAGCATTTCAAACTAATAAATTATGTCATCATAGTAATGGATGCTAATTTGTGTTCTCTGCACTGTGAAGATCATATGTGATGCTGCCAACATTATCACAAATGTGGAAGCCAACTGCTCAGCCTCTGTGAGTGGTGGTGGTGGAGGACCCCCACCTGTTTTTCAGGCCTCTGCTTTTTTTTCTGTTGGCTATAACGGGTCGCATATGAGCATACAGAGTAAGCAAATATGTACTTGTAATGCTCAGATAATTTCAATAAGTGCTTACAGAGGGGAAATTAATGTAGCCTCTAACTGCAATTGATTTACATCGGACAAACAGACCAAGCACTATGGCTCATAATACAATTACACCTTACCTGTTTGGACTATATTTTTATATTTCATTTTTACTTGCTGCCAGGAACGTTTGGGGCCTGTTGGGTTGCACCTGCGCTCACATCACATCACAAAATAAAATGTATGAAATAAAAAATAAAATATAATAAAATAACGTGTTAAATGGGTGGAAATCCCTCGATCAATGTTTAAATTAACACTCACGCATTGACTCTGTCAGCTATGTTTTGCCATGCATGCTCCCTTTCTTTTGCAGCTGAGGCTGTGTTACTTTTTTTCCGCGGAATTTGCATGTTATCGGCATATGCTGCCATCAGAATTTCGGCTTCAAGCGCTGTAAAATACATTGACCGCGCCTTCTTTCCCTCCGTCTCCATGGTGACTCGCTTAATCTGTGCTCCACTAATCAGGGCTTTATGTATCCTCGTGCGTGCGCTTAACTTAGGGTTAAAGCAACTCCGCGTTGATTGAACTAATTGTTATCAGCCTTTCTGAAACCGAATATTCCGAGTTGGACAGTTCGGGGTTTCTCAACCCTGAGTATCATTTTTCACTCTGAGTTTTCTAAACCGGCTTCCTGAAATAGGGCCCTGCAGTCCATCTGGGTCAGATATAAACCAAGTTTAGGTGGAGTTTATTTTCGTTTTGCTGACTTTTTCGTACTGGGTACTAGCTAGCATGACGGAGTTTCTATACAGCTGGGTGGGTGCCATGATGTTACTGATGTTGAACTTTATCTTGTTCATAAGGTTATTTAAAAAAAAAAACGGAATCGTCTCGTATTCAGAGAAAATATTACTCGTTTCGTACTGAGGTGAAAAGGAACACAGTTTGTCCCGGACTTCAGCTAGAATGGAAAAGACACAAAGCTGGAATTATTCTGTGTCTTTACTGCACAGCTGTCTCTTCTTCTCTCATTCTCTTCCCCTCCCTCTCCTGTTGCTACTTCAATCATTTAACTGATCAATGATCAGCTGATCGGCTTTTCTCTCTCTTTGTTTATCGCCCACTTTGCGCCAGAAAGAAGGAAACTAGTGGAGGTCACGTTAAACAACAGCAGCACGTTTAAGCTTGATCAGCTGTTGTTAGAATTTATTTAATATTAATTTCTAGTATCAGCTGATGTTTGCTGGAGCCACAGCTGTAAAGCTGCTGGTCATGATGTCGGTTTGTATATGTGGTGAGAGGGAAACATGAAGATGAAACCAGGAGATGTCCTTACTAAATCATCAGAGCTGAACAGGTGATGGAGAAACAGGTTTACCTTTTAGGTGACATGAATGAGTTGAAGTTATGAACTGTTTCTGAGAGACAAATAACACCAGGATCCTTTTTTTTAACGTAGCTGACAGCTGGTAACTGTGAAGGGGCGGATCTAGCAAAGTTTTGCCAGGTAGTGTCAGGGTCCTGGGTCTCCTGACCCAGCGTTTTAGTTCATTGTGATTTTTGTATTATTGTACTTGGTGTGAGTTTCTATGGTTTCTAGTTTCGATCCCTTGCCCTTCATGTTTCTCTGTGTCCCCTCTGTTCTGTGTAAGTCTGTGTCTGCATGTTTGAGTTCCCCTCTGTGTCTCTCGGTTCTTAGAGTCCTCTGCCTTATGGTTTATGTCTCTGTGTTTCTTAGTTGCTGTCTCCACTGTGTCAAGTTCGCGTCTCTGTGTGATCCTTCCTGTTTTACTTTGTAGGTCCGTGTCTTATGTGAATGTGTCCTGCTTTGCTTGTCTCATCAGTTCTAATTTCCCCCAGCTGTGCCCTCCTGTGTCTCATTCTCCTCGTTACTTCCCAGTGTATTTAGTCCCTGTGTTTCTCTGAGTCAGTGTTGCGTCGTACCCTCAACAAGCTGTGTGTGTTTTGCCTCTGTGTTACCAGTGTTTTGTTTCCAGCTCTAGCTCCAGTTCAGTATTTCTGCTTCAGTGTTTTGTCCACCAGCGTTTCTGTTTGTCCTTTGGTGAGTTTAGTTTAGTAAGAGGTTTTCCCAGCAATAAAGCTGCGCTTTAAGTTGAACTTCTGTGTCTGAGTCCTGCATTTTGGATCCACCACTCCTGCTTGCCTGCCTGCCACACAGCCAACCATGACAGGTAGGGCATTAACAGGGAGAGGGGGGCACAAAGAAATACTTTTCTTTCTCATTTAAAATGTCTCGCTTTTAAAAAATAATTATCTGAATCTTACAACAAACGATTGATAGATTGATACATATGAAAACGGTGTACATCACTGTCACAACAGCATTTGTTTTCATTCAAAGGCTTTATGATTTTTCCAATAATGGTGGGCCGGCCTCTAGTCAAAACGCCCGGGACGAATTTTTGTCCCAGTCCAGCCCTGTATGCAGCTCATCTGCAGTCTGGTGTTACCTACATCTTTCCTATTCGGAAGGCAGAATTTCCGAGTTCTGAGTACAATCAAAAGCACCACGACTGCAGTTTTCATGTTGGATGTAAAAAGCGCACATGACACTGTGACGTAGGCTAGAATCATGGCGGTGGTCAACAACGGTCCAGGCGTGGGATTTCTCTTGTGTAAATATCTTTTCCTTTCTATTGGTAGGTGGCGCAGTGCACTTGTGGCAAGTAAGCAAGCTAGAAGACTGGCACTCTCACTGGATATCCAGTTACAGAAGCAACACATTAACAAGAGAATTCTGAGTAAAACCAAAGTTACTTTCCCTAGTAACTTGCTACTTTGAAAGTAACGATTAACTTGAAGTAACTGAGTTACTTTTGATAGAAGTAACTAGTAATGTAACTAAGTTACTAATTTAAAGTAACTTACCCAACACTGTTTGCAAGCAACCTCCACATTTAGTCTGTTATAGAAGAAAGATTTGATTTGACTGGTGTGTAGGTTGCCAGAATAAGAATCCATAACAAAAGAGAAAACGAGGAATCTCTGACATTGCTCTTCGTCTATAATATTTAATGTTTATAGTTTGAACTTGAAAAGATTTGTATTTGTTCGACTGTATCCAGCGTATTAATTTACACTGGCCTGGTGCTGACACTGCTACACATCTGTAAAAAAACAAGATTATTTTCACAGTTGGAAGACAAGTGTGAATGTGAATGCATCGGCTCGGATCTCTGTGTTAAAGTCCCAGAGTGACAGCTATATAAGACACTGTGTGTCTGCCCATAGGAACATGATCTGACAATTCATTTGCAGGTCTTCATCACCCTCACAGCATAACAGAGGGGTTGATTATTTAAGTTCTTCCTTTAGAAAAAAGGATCCTTTGCAGGATAAGTGCAATAACACCCTCTTTGAGGCAGCCAGGCTATAGATCATGCTGCTCTGACCTGCCAGCAAGCCCAACAAATGTACAGTAAGAGACTCAGGAAATCACTGCTGCCCCCTCGCTCTTTTTTGCAGCTTGTTAAAAGATGAAATAACTTCATCCATGTGCAGCTTCATATCTCAAGTCCATGCTTTAGAGCTTTTAATGCATTTACTCCCAGATGATACAGCTACATCATAAGTGTATTTTTAAAGTCAGTATAATCCTCTTGTCCAAAATCCAGAAGCAGACACATATAATTGTGTTTTTGTATTCAGCGGGAAAAAAAAACCTCCATCAAGTTGTCATATTGCTAGAGAGCCTTCCCTCATTCTGTACATGCGGTATATGTGTAGAAAAGCCACTAACAGGTCAAAGCTGCACTGCGACACAGACTAGAAAGTCAACTGGATTGGAGATTGGCCTCAGGTGACAGGGCCAGATACTTCTCAGCAGCAGGGGGTTGCAATCCATAATGGAGGACTTGTCAGGACTCAAAAGCGGATTCATAATGATATATTTGACAACAGAATTCCTGACTGCCAATGAGCCCCTGCCTGACAGTGAGCTGAGCCAAATAAGAAGCCACAGAGGTGCACAAAGTGCCTCCCTGCAAGGAAATGATGTTTTCTCACATTTTTATGGACTCTCAAAACAGGGTCCACGTGATTATTTAAAGATAATGTTGAAAACAAGAGGAAAAACTGCAGCTTTTGAAACAGCTTTCTGGGCAGTTAGAAAAAGTCTTTCATCTTTTAACTCATTCTTTTCTTTTCTGTTCTTTTTTTTTGCTCCAGAGATGTGTAATAACCCTGTGCTGCTTTCCTTGTGATAACACAGCCCAAGTTCATGGCTCTTTCCTGACATTATTATTACGCAGTGCCAAATTGGATGTGTCTCAGGAGGGAGAGATGACATTCAAATATCCCGTCCAGCTCTATTCATTATGGCCAGTGTAAGTTTTCCTCCAACTGGGAACCAGGTGAGCGACTCTTCTCTCAACTCTCACCTAATCACCTCCCCGGAGAGATCGGGTTTCTGCGGAGATGACGCTGTTGTGCGCATGACATTCAGATTTTTATTTTTTTCAGTCATTAAGGTCAAATCCATTACAAAAAAAGTGACTTTAATGTTCAGTAAAAGCTTTTGATTTGTAACAGGCAGGCAGTTTTGGACAATATCTTCAGGGTATTTTGATGTTTTTTTAATGCGCTTTCCATTATACTTTCAATGGAAATAGGAGCTGGCGACAGCTACTCAATAAATATCCACTTATGTTTTTTCAGGTGGTGTGATATTACCCTAAGGTGCCATAGCAGTTGTGCAAGTTATTGACTCTGTTTAACTGAAGTGCTTTCTTCCGCTGTTACGTCCCCTAAAACTATATTCTCAAACTTGCAAACATGGATGGAATTTCATTTTTCCTGAAAGACTACACGGCATACGTCGCTATTTCGCGTCAATCAAATAAATGACCCAAAGTCGCCCACGCATTTTTAGGTTTTCAATTGCCTTTAAGTGTAATCCCAAAGTGGATGCACTTAGCTCGCATTTCTAAATTAGCGTGTCCCTTTTTTTTTTAACACAGAAAGGCTAAAAAAGCAAAGCAGAGGTGGCTGGAATGCACAAGATTCACCCATTTCCTACTGAAAAATTATTGGAGCATGTCCCTCTGGCTAGAAGTATGTTAAGTGGGCTGAGACACTATGTACCAATCATTTGGTGGTAACAAAAGGCGAAGAAAAATGTAAATGGAAGACTGTTTTGACCTCTGGTTTCCGAGGAGAACAAGTGGGATGTAGGTCTGAGAGTAATACTGAAGTGTCTTCAACAGAGAGAATGAACACCATTGCTATTGCCTGGCTGGATTTCTAAGCCTCCTTCCTCCTCTGCATTCTGGAAGTGAGAAATGTGAGAGTTTTGCATGTCAGGTCAGTTTTGGATGTTGCTCTCAAATCCCTGATAATTAAATAAAATATCACAGTACAGATTTGTATAGACACAGAGTCTCACAAAGAGTTTTCATTTATATATGTTATATTATTTAATATCTTCAGAGAATAACATGTACATGTTTGAAGTTGCTTCTCTTGAACTAATTATTTTTAGAAGTAATTATAAGTGTCCTGTATTAACCTAATAAGCAGCGGCTCGACTGAGAATTTATTTCACTTGTTCAGTTATTTTCATTTTAATTATCCTGATTTTTTTTCAGTGATGCAAAACTTTTTATTTAATCATAGTCCAGGGTTCGTATGGGTGCTTGAAATCCTTGAAAATGCTTGGATTTTAATGTTGTCTTTTCAAGGTTTGAAAAGTGCTTGAATTTCAGATGTGGTGCTTAAAAGTGCTTGAAAGTGTAACTGTATTTCATTCACCACAAATCACTATCTGATTGAACAGTTTTCTTATCAGATAGAGAAATAAAATAAAATGAGTCGCAAAATGTAGAGGCAAAATTTCCCCGCCTGGCTTCCTTGCGCCTCTGTCTGTTTCAACGTGTGACCCCGCCCCTCCCTCGGACAGTCGGGGATGAGTGCGCTAACATACCTTTAGGTTGTTGTTTTAATGAGTGTTTGATGGGAAACAACAATGGCGGAGTTTGCGCTCTCCAGTCGCATTATAGGTGAGTCCTAGTAAATAATTTTCCAGTATGTGTATGTTACACATGCTATTTTTAAAAAATTATGATTATTATTTTGCTATCAAACTCGCTGGAGAAATGATTGAAATGCACTGAGTGTGATGCAGTATGGCAGCGCTATTATGGAATATGCTGTGAACTTAGCTAACATTACTTAGCAGTGATATGAGTTAATTTACTCAAGTGAAAGCTTTAAACATTAGCCCGATACATAACTAGCTAACTTAAGGCTTTCTGGTTAACCCTCTGGGGTCGACGGACCCAGAGTCTCCATTTCAACTTGGGTCGAACGTGCGGACTTCAAACTATATACCAGTGTTTAAATTGTGTTGATAGGCCACGTAAAACCGGTGTTTTTTGTTTTTAATAAAACAGTGGCGTTTCCTCCGGGAAGAAACGGCAAAAACGGCGTTTTCTAAGGAGAGCGCTAGCAAACACGCTATGCTTGTGAGTGAAAAACAACAGTCATTGGTGAAAAAAAGAAAAAACACTCCTTCCCTATTGGTGGAAAAATGTACCATGTCGACCAATCAAAAAAATGATATGGCAACATGTGGCATTTGGTTGTTTGGGAAGAGAGGGAAGTTTTAGGAGTGAGCGAAAGAGAGAGAGAGACAGTTTTGATGCATGAGAAATTTGTGACGTTTACCGTGTTTGGAGTCTCAAGTTAGTGTGTTGTTTTGTGTAGTTAGTGTGTAGTGTAGTTGTTGTTTTGTGTTGTGTGTCAGTTCTACTAGTGAATGTGACAGTTGCTGCAAAAAAGCCACCAAAGGCAGATTGCAGTGTAAACGCTGAGTGACACAGATGCTGTCAGATCTGCAGGTTTATCCCTGTGCTGTTTTCATCTGTGTTATAGTGGACACAAACTATTTTTTGGAGTTGCATAAAAAAATTTTGTGCCTTCTTATTTGATGCAGAGCACCTGATTGTTCTGTAAATAGTTTTAAACGGTTATATGAAAAACGTCTGAGCCTTGGCTGCATTTTTAGGTAAATAGTACCATATAACTTTGTTGTTTGCGAAACTTGTGCATATTTTTGGTTAAGACAGCCCGTCAGCGTCTCTTCTTCCTCAGAAGACTTAGAGACTTCCATCTGCCGCTGAAGGTGCTCAAGAACTTTTACTCCTGCACCATCGAGAGCGTCCTGACGGCAAACATCTGCACCTGGTTTGGGAACAGCACCAAGCAGGACAGACGAGATCTGCAAAGAGTGGTGCGCTCAGCCGAACGCATCATTCAATCAGAGCGCCCTGACCTGCTGTCCATCTACACCAAGCGGTGCAAGTCCAAAGCTAGGAAGATTATGATGATTGACCTCTCCCATCTCAACAATGGACTCTTCTCACTGTTGAGGTCTGGGAAGCGCTTCCGCTCCCTTAAGGCCAAAACAGAGAGAATGAGGAGGAGCTTCTTCCCCCAGGCTATTCGGGCCCTGAACCAGGTGTAGGACTGGACTCTCACACACATCACCACACGCACCACCACACATTTCCTATAATCCTATATTCCTATTCCTATAATTTCTAATCTTTATAATCTTTATAATCTCTTCTGCTATTTGCACATTCTTTACTGTAAATTCCTAAGTTAATTTGTAAATTTTGTAGTAAACTGTAAATTGTAAATATTGTAAAACTTTTCTTCTGTCATTTAATGGTCGGGCATTGTACAGCTACAAGCATTTCACCCCCATGTCATACTGTTTATGGGTGTGTGTGTGTGTGACAAATAAAATTTGAATTTGAATTTTTAAAAATGTACAATTTCTATTTGCATTTCAAGTTATGAAAATGATTCGTTAAACATGCTTGTGGTTTTTACAGTCAAAAATATCACTTTCTACTCATGATTTAAATTTTGTCTCAATTTAGATAAATTGTGCTGATACAGTTTGTCAAAATGAGAAAATAACAGATTGGCAAGTGTAGTGGGGCGTGGTTTGCGGTGCCGTGCAGGGAGGGCGGACGCACCTACACGGCATCCTTAATCACGCCCGCCTAGTTAAAAACACGGGGACTCAGGGGTTTGGGGTGTTGTGGTGTGACGTGAATTAAATAAAGATGACTCTGAACGTTGCTCCGTGGTCCCGCCGTGCCTTATTCACGCCACAGCAAGATAAACAGTTTTTAAAGGTGAAATATAGAGGCCAAATCAAAAGTAGCCAAAAACGGCCAATTATAACCTGGACACCAGCTTTTTGGAGTATTTGAAATAATGGTAATATGAGGGAGCGATCCATATGGTCACAAAGAATAGCCACTTGTTTCTGTGCTACCAAAGTTCCCCGGCTTTCATTCAAAATGTGTTTATCGTCAGCACCTGCAAATTAAACTACTTAAAACGCATAAATAAATAAATAAATAAATAAACTTCTAAAGAAAAACCCAAAAAACAAAACTCATAAATGTCTTCAAGCTCACACTGAGGCCTGTGGAGCACTATCAGCCACAGAGACAGTTCACACATTTATATGTGTTTATATAGAGACAACCCCTCTAATCAAGCCTTTGGCATTGATTAGAGGGGTTGACTCAATTTGTTTTAACATGTTTCAATTTTTTGTATCTATTTATTTTATCGTATCTCATTTTAATTTTCTTTACGTATGCTATTAACATGTACAGCACTTTGTGAAACTCTGGTTTTATGTTAAAGTGCTTTAGAAATAAAGTTGGTATGGTATGGTATGGTATATATGAATATTTCACACTTTAAGGCTGCCTGTTTATTTAAGGGAGATGAACAAAATACATTGGATTTGTACATAATAATATCACAGATGATAAATTCAATAGATTTTAAGTAGATGCTTGTGCATTCTTAGTCCTATATGTTGAATTGAACTATGTGATCTGTTCAAAGCCTCCCAGTCAGTGCTGTTCTGCAGTCTGACTGTACATGATGTTATTAGCACAAACACTTTAAAAGTGATCATTTAGGACTTCAGCAATAATACAGGCAGCAATGTAGTTAGCAATAAAACAGTTTTATTGGGAATTAACTTAAAAAACAAACAAACATCTGTCTCCTATTTTTTGTCACACAGGAAAAAAGCATCAATTTCTGATGAGAAGACTTATTTCTTTTTTTTTGTTTGTTTGTTTTTCAACAGGAGAAGAATATCTCTAACAAGTTGATTTGTTCACATTGTCACATCTTAATTTTTAAGTGAAATGTGCACTTTGAGTTTTTACACTATGTATATAAGGAAACCATTTCCTTTTGCAGTATTTTTGTGTGGTTCATTTTTCTATTTCTTGACAAAAGGTGAACAAAGCTGTTTAAGTTCACCTAGGATGGTTTGTTTTAATTTTCACATGGTCTTACTGAGGTGATGCGAATTGAAACATGCATTCTTTTGGGGGGGCGCATGTGCTGGAAAAGCTTGAAAAGGGACGTTGAAAGTGCTTAAAAAGTGCTTGAATTTGACCCTGAAAAAGGCGTATGAACCCTGATAGTCGACAAACTTGGGGATGCCGCTCAATGTAAAGCTTTTATTTCTGCTGTGGGTTTGGATTCCAAGGTGCTTTACCATACCATACCATACCAACTTTATTTCTAAAGCACTTTAACATAAAACCAGAGTTTCACAAAGTGCTGTACATGTTAATAGCATACGTAAAGAAAATTAAAATGAGATACGATAAAATAAATAGATACAAAAAATTGAAACATGTTAAAACAAATATGTACTATTGCCTCTAATAGCAATAGTACATAATGTCAACTTTTTTTCCCCAGGGTATCAATGTACACATCCTGCAGTGTTAACATCATCCGTTCATCAGTTCTTTATTTGATCCCAATCACAGTAAAGGGGATTAATGTTCCTTCCAGCTGCTCGGCAAACTTTCTTCTCTGCCTGTCCATCTATCACCATTCAGACGACGAAGATCTGAATGACTCAAACTGTGCTCATCAGAAACTTCTTCAGTTATTACCTTAAAGCACAAAAGCTAACTTAACTTATCAGCTATATGCAGAGGAATGTATATAGCTGATATAGTTAGCCCCCGCAGGATTAAGACAAAAAAAAAATGTATTTCTGACTTCTTCCTCTTTCTGTTTCTTTGCTGTTTTGTTTACAGCTATTATTCACAGCTATACTTGAACTTTCTTGGAAGATAAGACGGCAGTTTGCAACATGCAAACGTAGGCTCTTTTATTTTCCTCACTTTGGGAACTGTGTACTTTTACTTTACTGCATTCGAGAGATAAATATTCTACATTTTGCTCGGACACAAGCTCTGTACATTGTTTCTTTAAAGAGTGAAATCTGACGCACTTTACTTCACATAATATGATGTTATCATTCTAGATGTAAAAACCCAAGGGCATTTTCCATGGAAATTAGCCTGAGCCAGTCTACCTTTCTCTCACACTGGGATATATGCGGAACAGTCTATATACAGAGTGTAATACACTCGGTATCAATTCTCCCATTTTCTTCTGTTTAAGGTCACGGGGAAGGTGGGTAAGGTGTGCAACATCTAGTGGGATAGTGAGAGACAACTATTCACACATATGGCCAATTAAGAATCACCCAATAACCAAATAACCACCCTGTGCTTATCTCTGCACAGGGTGAGAACGCCACACAAGGGGAACAAAGGCCTCAGCTGACCAGCGGATTTTTACCAAGGACCTTTTTTGTTGTGACATGGCCGTGTTAATCACTGCACTATTTTTGTGTATGCATATATAAGCTTGTACTACATTCTTATGATTCTACTTACACCTGGATTTGAGAATTTCAAGACACTGTAGATTAAGACTGTGGAAAAACCATATACAACACTGATTAGGAGTGGTATAAGAGAAGCATTACTTTGCAATAAATACTTTTAAAGTTGACAATAGTAATTTTTATCTTGATGTGAAATGTAATTATACTATTCAAAATCAAATCAAATCAAAATCAAATCACTTTTTATTGTCACATCACATGTGCAGGCACACTGGCACAGCACATGCGAGTGAAATTCTTGTGTGCGAGCCCCACAAGCAACAGAGATGTGCAAACACAACAACACAAACGAGCAAAATACAAGAATGGCCAACCTGAAACTAATAAATATATGTACAATATATAATAGTGTATGCATTTCTGGATGTGTATACTAAATATTTTCCTACGTGTGTGTGTGTGTGTGTGTGTGTGTGTGTGTGTGTGTGTGTATACACATTTTTACAAATTAAATAGTAAAAAAAATAAAATAAAATAATAATAATAATAATAATAATAAAATATATAAAATATACAGAGTTGAATATGTGCAAAACAAGTGGCATTTATATACAGTGTGGAGTGCATAATGTTGAAGTTCCAGTAGTGAAGCTGAGGTGTCTATGACGTGTTCAGCAGTCTGATGGCCTGATGGAAAAAGCTGTCTCTCAGTCTGCTGGTACGGGACCGGATGCTGCAGAACCTCCTTCCTGATGGAAGCAGTCTGAACAGTTTATGGCTGGGGTGACTTTTATTCCTAAAATCAATAAAGTGAATTAATAGACCAGGATCTAGTATCTGTTATGTTTTACACCTACTCTACAATTTTCCCAACTGCAATCATATCTAAGCACCTAACGCTAAGCCGTCTCCGGAGAGGAACATTCCACTGCAGGAGATTTTATTGCTTTGCAGGTGTCACAGCCTAGCAGAAGCACACGTGTTCGACATAAAAACGACCCTGGAAATTCTCGCCATAATTCTAAAAAATCTGTGGTTATAAGATGGTCCCCCAGCCACGCTCACCCGGTGACCTCGGGCGTTGTTGGTGATGAAAAGAAGCGGCCCGGTCTGTCATCTCCAAAATAAATCCCTGTGTTCCAATGTGCCCCAGCAGCAGACTCACGCCGCCTTTTAATAAAACACACGCGCACGTCCGCACAAACATTGCACACGGGGTCTCGAGGTGATAACAGGATTTTATAAGTATTGATTTACACGAGTAATTTGAGGCCATCCTACATACTGTGCATCAAAAGTCTCTGACATCGGTGCTATCTGTTTGAAATAAGGCGATCTATCACGGCACAGAAGAAAAAATGAAAGCTGAAAAGACTGGAGAAAACACTGCAGCTGAGGATTCATTAAGCTTTGATTTTTTTATGCAGTTTCCTCCTTTTTTTCAGTCACAGCAGCCACTATTCTCCTGAGAGCCTCTCCGCTGACGCTCTGTTTGTCATTTAAGCTAATGAAATTAATCTCAAAGTCATCATATCTTCTGCAGTTTGTTTACCTTCAAATGTACACAACCTTTTTCCTTCAGCACCCACTGCACCTTTGGCACAAACTACAGCAACATCACGTAATTCCACAGAGTTCCCTTTCAAAGGGAGCAGCCTATTTCATATTTATACCTAGTGAAGAGCGAGGTGTACTTTGCTGCGCTTTTGAGCGAGAGATTTCCCTAGCCTCTCACAAAAATGCTGCCACTTTTTAAACATTCAAGTCATGGTTCGCTAAGGTGCCTGCTGTCAATTTTATTTATAAACCTCCCTGGCTTGTTCTTTCATTCAGGCAGAGGCTCTACCACACCCTCCATCCACCACTCGTCTATTGGCATGAGAGATGAAGACACCACCTACGAGGCGTTCTCAAAGGCAAAGGGTAAACACGGCTCACGACGGCACTTAATGCAGTCACTGGGCAAAGAAACACATGCCTCAGCAACATAGAGCTTCGAAGCTCTGTGAGGTGTTAAGGTGAATGAAAATGTCTCGCTACATCCTGTGATTTTAGAAGTGTGTAATTCTTCCAGATCCACATTCCAGAGATTACCCCCCCTGCTCCCTCGGCCCAGTATTTGCCTCTCATACCGCACGAGGCAAGGCTGGGAGGGCGTGATGGCTCCCTGGCTGTACGTCAGACAATAGACTATGTAACTCACAAACCACGGTGATGGTTCCCTGTGCAGGAAGGCAAGATAGAGAGAAGCCCCCATAAAACAGATAGATACCCCGGAGAATGCCAGAGGAACACTCAGAGTGTGGGATTTTAATGACATAATGAGGGCAGTTGCATGCATTTCCTATTAATTTGCTGTTTCACTTTATGCGAGAAGAATAACAGCAACCATGCGAGTGTGTGAGACTGAAGTAAAGATGTATTGCACAGAGGTGGTCATCACAGAGGATCTTGTTAGGCTAATATGAATTGTACTTTTATGAACCCTGCTATTCTCAGTGGTGCTGTTTTATACCTTTGCAACCAAAGTTGTTTTGCTGCTTCTTTCTGTGTCTAATAATAATGTTTCCACAGGCCTCGATGAAAAATGGACAGGTGGAGGATGCCCATCTCTCTCTCTCTTTTGGTAAACCTTTAAGATTTATGCTGCCTTAAGAACTTAGGATAAATCGGTCTACATCTTAAAGTATAACAAGAACATGCATGATAACAGTAGCAGCAGAGTATAGTGGACTGTGCAGTTCTATAAAAAGTAAAGTGCACCCTTTGATTCAGTAGCTTGTAGAAAAACCTGTAGCAGCAATAATCTGAAGCGATAGTTTTCTATATGACTGTATCAGTCTCTCACATAGTCTTGGAGGAATTTAGCCCCACACTGCTTTACAATGTTGTTCCAGTTTATTGAGATTTTTTTTATGCATACCTCGTTTAAGGTGCCAACACACTAGAAAGGCCTTTGACTGGCTCATTGAAATACCTCGATTTTGCTGTTTTTCTTCAGATCTTTGTCCTGTTGCATGGCACAGTTTCTGCCCAGCTTTAGCTCTCAGACAAATGGCCTCATGTTTGACTGTAGTATACTTCGGTATACAGAGAAGTTCCTGGTTTATTCAGTCACTGCAAGATCTCCAAGTCATGTAGCTGCAAAATAAGCCCAAATGAACAGTCTTCCATCGGATATGTCTTAATATTGTGCTGATACACTTTGGCTTTCACTTAGTGTGATGCACTTTTCTGTCTGTTCCAATGCTGACGTCTTTTAGTACCTGCTCAATTCATCAAAATATCACATATTTCCATAAGTGCTCTAACGTTTTCGGAGAGTTTATTTCTCGATCAAGTAACGAGGACAACGATGTGACCGTTTCAGGAGATGATAAAATATTTCTTAACACCCCGACAGCTTGCTGAAGAATTCGAGTTTCTTCTCCCCCCTCCATGCTATCAGACCCTTGAAAGTGACCCGCGCGTGCTTCTCAGCCAATCACAGCGGTAGAGACACCCAGCCTTCCGTTTCCATTAAACTTCCGTTTCCACTATACTCTTTCATTCACATACATTATTCTCTTGCATACATATATTTTCTTCAGACATGTATGCATTCTCTTCTTACATGCATATATTATTTGTGAGATTAAATGCATATTGAATGCATGTAAATGGGAGCAAAATGTAGGAATGCATAAATGAAAATGCATGTATATTAGAGTGCAAATGTGTAAATATGTACATTAAAATACATGTATAAGAGAGCACAATATTGCAATGTGTATGTTAAATATGTGTAAACATGAGAATAAAAATATCTATAAAAATTAAAATAAATCTATGTGTGTGAGTGAAAGTATATGTATGTGAAAGAAGAATGTATGTGTGTGAGAGTGAAAGAATGAATTTTGGCTTGTACGGCCCCTCATAGTATCATGTTAACACACAACTGAATCACTGAACACTCCAGACCTGCAGACTATCAAAACGTTTGTGCCTTTATAGCCACGCTTGCGGATGCTCAGTTAATCAGTCCCCCTTGATCAGAGGCACCATCCTTACCCTCTGAATTCCTATATCAGGAGTAACTGTGTACACAGTAGATTGTATAAATGAAGTATATTTTAATCTCACATTAACGTCAATACACCCAACGGTAACGTGATCCATTATGTTTTGTCCTAATTCAAGTTGGTTGCCATGTCATAACATTAATGTGGAAGCAAGCATGAGCCTCAGTTGCCCTAACTAGGTCACCAGAACGACTGTACAAGAATAATAATAATGGATTGCATTTATATAGCGCTTTTCTAGGCACCCAAAGCGCTTCACAATTCCACCATTCATTCACTCTCACATTCACACACTGGTGCAGGCAAACCACAGTTGTAGCCACAGCTGCCCAGGGGCAGACTGACAGAAGCGAGGCTGCCATATCGCGCCATCGGCCCCTCTGGCCAACACCAGTGTTGTTCAAGTTACTTGAAAAAAGTAATCAGTAACTAATTACTGATTACTTCCCCCAAAAAAGTAACCCCATTACTTTACTGATTACTTATTTTCAAAATTAATTAATTACTTAGTTAGTTAGTTACTTTTTAAAAACACGATTTACAACCTGAATAGGTAATAAAGTGATAGATCTTCAGCCCAATTTTACTTTTTCTGCATAATCCATCATACAAAATGTAATCAAATGGAAAAGTCTCTTTTTTTAACTTGTTTTATTAGTTTTAATCTTTTAACTTTATGCATCAAGCAAAAATTTAATTATATGCAACATTCTCTGACTGGAAGAAATTTGTTTAACATTTAAACCTATTTTCTGCACATTCCAGCACATAAAATAAAATATTTTTTGTGTTTACACTCACTCTTTCAAATAGATGCAAGTAAAACACAGCAGAAAATAAATAAAGTCAAAGACTCAGCGATCCTGTTGCTCTATTTTCACCTGTATAGCAGGAGTGGGGGTAGGCAGAGGTTTGCCCTGGTGCAGGTGTGCCGCAGCGGTCAGTTGAAGGATCCGCAAGTCTCTCTTTCCCATTACGTGGTAGCGCACTAGGTGCTTGCTTGGAAGTTTAGGGGGTTTTTTTCGCTGTAAAAAGAAGTTTTCTTCCCACGCAGTGAACAGCGGACACTAATGTTTTTGTCACTTTTTACGGAATCAAACTCAAAGTAAGGTCAGTACTTCCACGCTTTAAACGCTGCACGCTCATACTCTCTCCCGCATTCGATATATTATCCATTGTTGATCTGCACACAGCTGTTGCCACGAACGTCGCACTCGCTTACGTCATTGTCATGAGACATTCTCGCAAAAACATCACGGTTTTAGTAACGCAGCGTTCTTACGGGAAAGTAACGGTAATGTAATTACCGTTTTTGCAATAGTAATCCCTTACTTTACTCGTTACTTCAAAAAACGTAATCGGATTACAGTAACGCGTTACTGCCCATCTCTGGTAGGCGGTAGGGTAAAGTGTCTTGCCCAAGGACACAATGACCAGAAGAGAGAGAGCTTGGGGATCAAACCAGCAACCTTCCGGTTACACATGAGCTTCCCAACCACTTGAACCACGGTCACCCCCGTAAGTCTAACAAAAGTAGAGCAGAGTGAGTTCAATTAGTACAAAGTTAGTTCCCTTTCTTTCCTCGTGCTTAACCTTCACACTGTTTGCTTCTGCATCGGATATATGCTGTGCAATAAATAAGACGTCACTGAACAAATACATTAAAAGGGAATAGCTGATTAGATGGCTTACATCTTAAGAATGGTCGCTTTGATATTCAATTCAATTCAATTCAATTTATTTATATAGCGCCAAATCACAACAAAAGTCGCCTCAAGGCGATATATTGCAAGCTTAAGTATTGCTATTGAAGAAAAAGCTCTTGTGGCATTATAACTACTGCACTTTATCCCTCCTCGGCTCAAGATTGTGAAATTTCAACTATGTCAAACATATTAGTCGTAAGTGTTCCTGAGTCAGTGTCGGGAAACACTACATAACCCACCAGCCCAGACTCTAAACTATATTTCTGCAATATTGTTGGTGGGAAGATATTAATTATGTAAGACATATCACTTTCAAAGTTCAAACAACATCTTTCTCTTGTTGGAGCCCTTCTGGACTAATTCAGTCAGATTTCCAAGTAACTATCAGAGGTGTATTTTTTCTTTATTTAGTGCTCTATGTACAGTGTATGTACCACATGCAGTAATATGGTTCTAATAGTTAAGGTTTAAGGTTATGGATTTAGGTAAATTAATTTAAGCAATATAGTTTCCAACAAATGTGACTAAAAGCCTGTCCAGTATCAGTTAAAGCTGGGCTGAGTGATACCGTTCTGGCTTGACTGATTACATAAAATGTAAATTAACAACTTTTCAGAATATTATTATGAAATCAGAGTATTTGATCAGAATTAACTACAGTGTAGAAAATTTGCATAGAAAGCACAAATTTTGGGCTTACGTGCCGTCACATGATAAATCTGAACATGTTTCTATTCTGAGAAACTGTTTTGCAAAAGCAGCGAAACGCCTGTTTGACTATTTTGACCCTTTGCTTACATTTACATTTATTCAATGTAACTAAAGTAAGGTTTCTCATTAGGATCCTATTACTGGATCATATTTACTGATTCATTAATGTGTATATCACTGCAATGTTGCAGGTGGGGATGATTGCTTTTACATTAATGAAATACATTAGGGTTTCTGTCTTTATCTACGTGGGCGATCCCAAAAGTAAGGTCTCCAAATCTATGGTGACGTAGGGAAACTGTTCTTACGGCTGTTGGCCACATTGTTGTGACTGGTGCTTCCTCCACTCCCAAACAAGTATGTGCAGCTTCACTGGGATGCTCAATCTTGGCTTGGCAGCCCTATGAAAATTGAGCTCCCGTTGAACGCTACCGCCAAGTGTGAAGTTCGTGCCTTTAAAGTGATGTAAATACTATAGAAAAGAAATGGTTGTTTGTATTTCTAAACATATAGGAGGTCTTACTTTTGGGATTGCCCTCATATAATGACATCATTTAATATTAGATTTAGATTCAAAAATATGCAAAGTAAGCAAAACCTTTGAAATAAATGACGCTGAATACAAAGTGTAATATCTTCATCATAAATTTTATCGGGTAGAAATGGAAAGTAGCATAACATAGTAATATTTAAATAAACTTTAAGCATGGGGGTACCAGGTTTGTTATTCATGTGGAAAGCACCTTTGGACCCTGATTGTTCAGTGGATTCAAATGTAGTTGCACCCCTGCACCTCCTCAAAGAAAACAATGCAGGAGCCTAATCTGCTTCCAAAGGAAACGTTGGCGAGTCATGTGTTTTGTCATACCAGGTGTATGGCATGTTCAGTCAGAAATCTGCTGTAAGGAGGTTTTGCTATGAGTTCCAGGTTGAACAACAGGTTTTCATGAAATGGTGTAAAACACTGCGGGCAACAGGGTCACACTTCAGGCGCAACCATGAATCAGCAGTAAACCCTGCTGTATGTAAAACAACTACCTTTGGTTCAATACTTGTGTAAAATAACAGCGTGGTTGACACACTGCCATTCATATTTCCAAATTCATTTTTTTCAGTTGCTCTTTACTTGAGGTATTTTTGTGCACCTTTTTCTTTGAAATAGGCTCAAATTATTTTATTAGATTCAAGTCAGGTGACACTTTTCTAGGACATAGTTATTGTTCTTTCTTTTCTTTCTTTCTTTTTTTCCTTTTCTTTTTTTTGTTGTTGAAAATATTAAATAATCTTCACCAGTGTGCTATGGAATGTAATCATAGAATATATGGTGCCATCTATAACTGTCATCTCCCCAACTCCTTTTGCAATCACACAGCCCTTTATGATCACACTCCCACCTGTGTGCTTCAGTGTGGGGTCTATGAATTCACTGTGGTCAAGCTGGACAGGCTCACATAACTCTGCTGGACCCCATCTGGACAGAACACATTTGACTTGGTCTTATCTGGCCAAAGAGTGTATCCTGATATTCATGTTTGTAAGAAAGTTTTATGTTACAGTTATGTATGTGTGAGGAAAATAAAGGTAAAAAATCCTTACTTTTTAATTTTATTTGTTTATTTATTTTATAGAGGCCTTTGCACTTGTTTGAGTGGTCACAGAAATTAAAGCACTTGTCACTAATCTGATTGGGTTTTTTTTTTTCAAGTAGAGCACTCACATTAGTGCAGCCTCCATGGCCCAGATTTATAGAACTTTATTCGTCCCATACTATTTTATAGTTTTACAGCCAAGTTTTATCAGTCAGAATCGTCTGGCTTTTCCACCATGCAGATGGACAACGGTCATATTGAAGAGTGTACTCAGTTAAATATCAGCTATCATAGATTTTCTAAACTCTGTCAGAAAGTAGAAACCGTGAATGCACCTCTAGATGATATAAGCAAAAAACCAAAACACAATATCAAACATGGTTAACACTTTTTTTTTTTTTTACATATTAAAAAAAATCAGTTCTTAGTACTGTTGGCACACACCAACACCAAAAAGGGTTCAGATCTACTGGCACCTGTTTGTGTGGCTTCCTCCCACAGTCCAAAGACATTGATGTTAGGTTCGCTGCAGACTGTAAGTTGACTGTAGGTGTGGATGCAAGTATAAATGGCTGACTGACTCTGTGTGACATTGGTGTCCCATCCTGGGTTAACTCCAGCTCACACCCTATGATAGCTGAGATAAGTTCCAACCAAACCAGGACCCTAAACTGGAAGAATAAAAAAGATGGAAATTGTTATTTATTGTCAGTTTCAGGTCAATAAAATTTATTTTTGAGACTTCAAAATTAACAGTTTATGGACTTTTAATATTTGTAACCTTGACTGACTATTGCAGTTGTTTTAATCTATTTACATCCTTCATTACACACACACACACATCACACCCCAAAAAAATTAAAAACCATAAACATGAAAACAACTATGAAAGAGACTTAAAACAATCTGTGCTTAAGCTTCACAGAGTTAAAAGGTTAATACCTATACACATTCACAGTATGTATTTTGTATTTAGAGAACCTTATATTACATAAGTTTAACTTTACAACAGTTGAGTGTTCCAGCCTGTTAAAATAAAACTGCTGTATAAGCAGTTTTGAGAAAATAGACAATCTGGATATGATATAGGCAGATCCCATTGCAGCTTGAGTGTTCTTGTACTGAAGGGCCATCTATAAATTGTTTTGGCCTCAACTGCCAGACACGTTTTTGAGTCTCTGAAAATACAGGGAGTGCAGAATTATTAGGCAAATGAGTATTTTGTCCACATCATCCTCTTCATGCATGTTGTCTTACTCCAAGCTGTATAGGCTCTAAAGCCAACTACCAATTAAGCATATTAGGTGATGTGCATCTCTGTAATGAGAAGGGGTGTGGTCTAATGACATCAACACCCTATATCAGGTGTGCATAATTATTAGGCAACGTCCTTTCCTTTGGCAAAATGGGTCAAAAGAAGGACTTGACAGGCTCAGAAAAGTCAAAAATAGTGAGATATCTTGCAGAGGGATGCAGCAGTCTCAAAATTGCAAAGCTTCTGAAGCGTGATCATCGAACAATCAAGCGTTTCATTCAAAATAGTCAACAGGGTCGCAAGAAGCGTGTGGAAAAACCAAGGCGCCAAATAACTGCCCATGAACTGAGAAAAGTCAAGCGTGCAGCTGCCAAGATGCCACTTGCCACCAGTTTGGCCATATTTCAGAGCTGCAACATCACTGGAGTGCCCAAAAGCACAAGGTGTGCAATACTCAGAGACATGGCCAAGGTAAGAAAGGCTGAAAGACGACCACCACTGAACAAGACACACAAGCTGAAACGTCAAGACTGGGCCAAGAAATATCTCAAGACTGGTTTTTCTAAGGTTTTATGGACTGATGAAATGAGAGTGAGTCTTGATGGGCCAGATGGATGGGCCCGTGGCTGGATTGGTAAAGGGCAGAGAGCTCCAGTCCCACTCAGACGCCAGCAAGGTGGAGGTGGAGTACTGGTTTGGGCTGGTATCATCAAAGATGAGCTTGTGGGGCCTTTTCGGGTTGAGGATGGAGTCAAGCTCAACTCCCAGTCCTACTGCCAGTTTCTGGAAGACACCTTCTTCAAGCAGTGGTACAGGAAGAAGTCTGCATCCTTCAAGAAAAACATGATTTTCATGCAGGACAATGCTCCATCACACGCGTCCAAGTACTCCACAGCGTGGCTGGCAAGAAAGGGTATAAAAGAAGAAAAACTAATGACATGGCCTCCTTGTTCACCTGATCTGAACCCCATTGAGAACCTGTGGTCCATCATCAAATGTGAGATTTACGAGGAGGGAAAACGGTACACCTCTCTGAACAGTGTCTGGGAGGCTGTGGTTGCTGCTGCACGCAATGTTGATGGTGAACAGATCAAAACACTGACAGAATCCATGGATGGCAGGCTTTTGAGTGTCCTTGCAAAGAAAGGTGGCTATATTGGTCGCTGATTTGTTTTTGTTTTGTTTTTGAATGTCAGAAATGTATATTTGTGAATGTGGAGATGTTATATTGGTTTCACTGGTAAAAATAAATAATTGAAATGGGTATATATTTGTTTTTTGTTAAGTTGCCTAATAATTATGCACAGTAATAGTCACCTGCACACACAGATATCCCCCTAAAATAGCTAAAACTAAAAACTACTTCCAAAAACATTCAGCTTTGATATTAATGAGTGTTTTGGGTTCATTGAGAACATGGTTGTTGTTCAATAATAAAATTATTCCTCAAAAATACAACTTGCCTAATAATTCTGGACTCCCTGTATACTGAAGTTAAGCATGGCAAGTCATTTGAAGAACATAAACCTTGACAGGGAAGTTGGTGCATTTTGTGCATGATTAACGATCAAAATTGGATAAATGAATAAATAAACAAGCGTATAAATGCATTGAAATATCATGCAAATAGATATTAACTCAGCTTGGTAGGACATTAAACACACTCCAGGTGTCCCAACAAAGGTAAAGCTGATGTAGTTATTGTCCAATATTCTAAAGTTTGATATGTTCCGAATGTCACCAGAGCTTCATCAGTTTCTGCTGCTGGATGTGCAGGAACACTGAGCATCATTCTGCAATGAGAACCTTTTCTTTCAGAGTCTATGCTCAAAAGCTACATTTGGGGTGATGTGAGTAAACTAGGGGGTTTCAATCAGCAGGCAAGAGATGTTTCTCAGTGTTACAGCTTCATTTGTTGTGTGCTAACCAAGTCTGAACAGGACAGAGAGCTAATTGAAGAGAAGGCTTTAAAAGTAAATATGCTGCCTTGAAAAATGTTGATGACAACATGAAAGAGTCTTATGATTAAGCGGCACTGCGATGTGAAGTTTTGTGTAACAAGGTGGTTGACATTCACTGACACGTTCAGATTGCATTTACATTAAAGCTTTAGCATTTCCAACATTTACTTTTTTAAGACAATGCTATTCACAGAGAAATACTGAACAGGAAAAGATAAAATTCCTACTTCTTTGCCTTTATTTGATTAGGAAATCAAATTTCTATCAGAGCCAAACTCAGTTAAGGAGTGAAACATACAAAGTAGACAAATCAATAAGAATCTACAATCATGATAACTTCTCAATTCACTTTTATTTATATGGCACCAAATCACGACAACAGTTGCATCAAGACGCTTTATATTGTAAGGTAATCAGTCAATGGGATTGATAGGTGTCTTTAACAATCATTGCTAATACCATCATAATCTCGAGCTTTATTTACACTTTACACAACGAATCCACATTTTCATAATTTTCATAGTTATATTCTCTGAAGAATCAAAGACTTTACTTTCTGGATGTGGAAAGAATGGAAGTGAAAAAAATTAATTTAAATTGAAAAAAACCCTCATACATACAAAACATTGTGGCGTGTTGGGAGCAGCTAGTTATCTCCCATCATGCCTCGGGAACATGTGTTGGCAATTAAGATGATTAAACTGTGTATTTACATTAGTTTTGGCTACGTAACTCTTATGACCGTTCCTGTATTCCGGTGTAAATTCACTAATAGTTGTTGTTTAGAAAGAGACATTACACCACGAGTGAGTTCATGTGTGGAGTTATTGAGCCTCTGAAGCACGATGGACTTATTGCTAAAGGGCTCCCTCCTACTTGGGGTGGAATAGCAGTTCAAGCTTTGTGTGAGTTCTGTGTTGCAAGCTTTTGGTCCATCATCTCACTTTTGCTTTTACCAGCTTCATTTACCGTTGTTTCAGCTTCAGGTCAGGCACATAGCTATCATGGAGCTGTCACACACAACACAACGTAAATGTCTTCATCATGTTTCTTTAGGATAATATTGGTAACATCATTCTAACTAGCCACAGGCTCACTAAATTATCAATGAAGTAAGACATTTTATGTACTAGTAAGACAAATGTTATAAGTAAAGCATTATAACTGCCATTTTCAGGAGAAGTTGGTGGTTGGAGTAATTTAAGTTGTATGAGTTGCTGCACTTCTGTCCCATTGACCTGTTTGTTCAAACTCAACTGGACAATCGAGGGCGCAGCTCTGTTATGCTCACCAATGACCAAAGCTGGTCACACTGAAAGGCAAGCAAGCACCTGATCAGCAAAAGTAGAGCCCCAACACCAAAAAATGTTGGGAAACTGTTGATGGATGGATGGAAACTGTATATAATTAAAAAACAGAATCCAATAATATGCAAATATGACAAACCCATATTATATCCACCATAGAACATAGAGAACACTTGTTTAAACTGAGACGAAAAATATAGCAACAAGAAATCTCAAAAAAAATATTGGGATAGGCTCTTGTTTACCACCTTGAGCATCTCCTCTATTTTTAACAACAGGCCATAAACATCTAAGGAACTGAGGAGAGCAGCTGCTGGACTTTTGGGAGAGGGATGTTTCGCTGTTCTCACCTGATAGTGGATTCTAGCTGCTCAACAATGTCTGCTTTGTTGTATTTTTTAATCTCATGATGCTCCAAATGTTTTAACTGGTGAAATGTTGGTACTGGAGAAGTTCAGCACCTGGACTTTTCCCCACAATGCTGTTGTAGTAGATACAATATGTGTTTTAACCAGGGGCGATTCTAGGATTAGAGCTTTGGAGGTGCTGAGCACCCAGAGAGCTGCCCAGCCAGGCAAGATAAATCATATGATTCTTAAATTCATAAAGTCTCTCTGTGCCTGGTCCTCGTCTCAAAACATGACATCACTGTTTTGTACATTTTAACACAATTTAATACCACATTTGTGAAAGAAAAGCAGAACACTTTTTTGAAAAGTCTGTAACAAAACCATCAAATCTGATAAAGGTTATTTAAATGCTGCAAAAGAAGAATGGATTGGAATAAAAAAAAAATACATATCCTAACCTTAATTACTGGGGGAGAATAATGAATGATGCTCTTAGTAAAAAGTAAACTGAGTGCATTTTTTGGACAGAGATTCACTTTTAATGTGTATGCATAATATAATACAAATACATAAAAAAAAACCTCCCAAAACAGAATAAATTATTACAAATAAAAATCTTTACTGCAGATACTAATTTTGTGTTGTAAGATTTAGGAGTTTCATGCTTTCATAGTGGTACTTGGGAGAGCTTGACATCTTTTCAGGTGTACTGTAAAAAGTTTGAGAAACACTGATAAGTGTATGTGTGCTTTTGGAAAACATTTAAAGCTGCTGTACAGAATCTTTGAAATAAGCTTAAAACATTTTTAGAATATAAACAGAGCATCTGCTTCTCTTTACAGCTTCTCACTCCACCAGGGCTGTTTGGCTCTTTCTGATAGTGTGCAAATGTGGTGCATGTATTGCAGCAGTCATACAGACAGTTAGGGCTGCTCGATTATGGCAAAAATGATAATCACGATTATTTTCACTGAAATTGAGATCACGATTATTTGACGATATTTATTTAACCCTTTAAGACCTACTATAGAACCAAGTCCGCCAGAGCTTATATTATTTTTTTACATGTTGTAGTGCCATTTATGGGAGCATTTCAAGTTGCTATACAACTGTTATAGCCCATATTTTAATAATATGTATGCATTAAGTCCATAGTAACTACATTAATTGCAAAAAAGTGCAATAAACTACAAAAAAAAATTGAAAATAGTTTTTGTTTGTATTTTGTACATATATTTCTACTTGGAGAAATTTAAGAGGTTTATCCCTCAAAACTTTAAATACAAAAAAGTTGCAAAAAATAGTTTACAACAACAGGAAATTTATTTTGAGTGTGTTCATAGTTTTATTTTGGAGATACACCAATTTTTATATACTGCAGGAAAAACAAAAAAACAATCCTATGATGCAAATTTTCAAAGAAAACAGCAGGTGCATCAAAATAAACTATTTCCAGCAGTGCAATTCGAGTTCTAAGCATCCCAGCAACTATTCAGAAAAGTCAAACATGACCAGTATAGGCCTTTAAGGCCTACAAGTAAAAAAAACTACATTTCCGCGAAAATGACGTCACTTCCGGTTTCGGCCAGGAAATGGCGGACATGTGATAGTTCGCGCTGACGCCTGTTTCACTGTGGGAAGTGTCACGAACAGCTGATCGGATCAGCGAAGCGTGTTTCTGGAATATTATGTTTTTGTTCCTGCAAGCGCTTTTTTTGCAATTTTTGCAAAGCTTTATGTGGAAGGAAACCGTGACCGAGGACAAGCTGATGGCATCAGATGTAAGTACAACTCCTCTGGTTTCATATGCAAAACAAATTATTGTGCTAGCTTACATGGTCCAGGTTCTACAGGGATTTAAAAATAGTTACACAAAACGGAGCGTGCTGCTCTGACGGCTTTAAAGGGTTAACAATGACTTTAAAAAATAATATAAAATAGTGTGCAACACCACTGAAGTTTTTTTACCTCTCTTTTCAACCAACGGCAGTCACTCTCCTCTCCAAATAACTTCTGCTTAGCTTTCCGAGCTTCCCTCGGGTCCTCTTAATCAGCGGTCTCCAACCTTTTTTGCACCACGGACCGGTTTATGCCCGACAATATTTTCACGGACCGGCCTTTAAGGTGTCGCGGATAAACGAGGGAGGGGCTAATAATCGGCTCAGTCATTTTTAATGATCGTTGAAAGCCCAGATCGTAATCGTGATTAAAATTCGATTAATTGAGCAGCCCTACAGACAGTTGGCCTACCTATTACTGGCTGAGGTTTTAGTAGAGTTGTGGCTGAACCACTAAAATTAATAATATATTTTTATATCTCCCCAATCAATTATAATGTTATGTTGGAATTTTGTTAAAGAGGGTCAAATGTTTCAACCCAGTTTGTTTTGCAGATTCTGTACAGCAGCTTTAATATAGGGAGGACACAACTTCCAGGTTTTTTCTCTTTGTCAGTTCTGTTGTGCCTGTCACTGTTCCCTGTCTGTTTTCTTACCTGGTTCTTCCTGACCTTGTACTTTCTCCTCACGTTCCCCTCTTTCTTCTCTCCCTCTTTGGACTGACAATCATACACAAATAGATTGTATTCAATTAGATGAAAAATTACATTAATATGAAAAAATATAATTAAGATCACTAACAAAAAGTTCTCTCTCAGTGTACTTTCAACCAAAAGGCAAATAACCAAACCACATGAACATCTAATAAAATATATAAATATTGAAACACTGATCCAACATTATTCTTGATTGACGGATCATTTGATTTTACACTTTTAAAATCTAATTTTACCTGAATGTGGCTCCTTTTAAAAAAAACAAAACAAAAAAAAAAACTTCCTCATATCCATTATGAACCTGGCTGTCTCTCTGTACAAAACACACACGCACACAACAGGAGTTGGGCATTCGGTCAGTTAGCTAGTTAATATCCATTTAAAACAGGACAGTAGTAACAACAGTAGGCTACGGAGAATTTTAAGTTTTAAGTTTTAAATAGGCTGTATACATTTCAATGGGAGCAACAGGGCAACATATAGAACGGATTGTAGGGTAGCAAACATCGCCGGAAAACAAGCTTTTTTACACCCAGGTTACCTGGTGTAATGTTTTTCAGTAAAAAGAAACATGGTCTGACTCCTACCTAACTATATAAAGAGTAACTGAAGGTTAAATGCAGCTAACATGTCCTGTTTTAAGCCAGGCACTAACACCTCCGCTCCGCACCGTCTCAGCCACCATCGCTCTGGCAGCAACTGCTCTAGCCAGAGTAGGGGAACGGCGAGCAGGAACAAACCATTTTGGGAAGGAGGGGGGATCTATACTTTTGTTGTTGAAATGTTATGTCTCAACCAGAGGCTGAGCCAGACATTTGAAACACCCGGGGCTTAGCCCAAAAGGGTACGAATGATTTGCTTTGGTACCTGGTCAAACTTAAGCTCTCCTTAGTATGGCTGGCTCCGTTTCTCCAACAGCGCACTCACAGGCAGCAGCTGCCCCGCCCCCTCGCTCAGTCGCTTAGTGCCTGAGCTCGGATCATACCAATATCAGGGGGGATTCACGCACAGTCGTAAATTCCCACAGTGTGCACTATGTGCTTTGAATATTGTGTGTACTTTTTGTTTTATACAGTTGTTAGCCAGGCATCTAACTATGAAAAAATTACACTCCAAAAGACCCCGGGCTTCTGACAAAGCCCAGTAAGCCACCCCCACGCTCCGCCCTTGGTCTCAACCAAGTTCTGTATGCTTTTTATATTTTTAGCAGTGTGTCACACAAAAAGAAAATATTGTCAAAAAAAGTAAGAAATCTTTGGGGGTGCTTTGATTCATTTTTGGGGGTGCTGATTTTAGCCCATTTTTAGCCCCCCAAAAATGGGCTAAAATCGCCCCTGGTTTTAACACTGTCTTGTTGAAATATGCAAGGCCTTCCCTGAAAATGACAGTATCTGGATGGGAGCACATGTTGCTCTAAAACCTGTATTTACCTTTCAGCATTGATACTGCCTTTTCTAGTTGTGCACATTCTAGTTGTGACACAGATGCACTCCCATACCATACTGTATTTCTGTGTTTAATGCTCATTTATTGCTGCTTCTTTGCATGATAAAACTTCATCCTGTGTTTGTGGATGGCACGGTGAGCTGTGCTCAGAGACACTGCTCCTGAGACCACGCAGTGAAAAACAGTGCCTGTTTTTCATTGCAGTGCTGCCCGAGGGCAAGAAGATCACAGCTACCTAGTATATATAGTATATAACATAATCATGACTTGCCCCCTCCTATATCTCTCAGATCTTCATGCTCTGTGCATGCTTTCCTGACAGCTCCTTGTTTCAGACTTGGTGCCACGGGTGTCACACTTTCAGCTGCTCTCTACCTCATCTCTGGATCTCATTACCAGTTCACCTCTGTCAACCAGACTCTAATACATGGTTTAAATCACAGCTCAAAACCCACCTGATTATATCAGACTGGTTTTATAAGCCTCATGTTTTCTATTTAATCCTGTATTTTAAATTTTCTACCTGTTGTACTATTAATCCTGATCTTGTTGTTAATTTTGTGTTATATAGCAACCTTGTATGTTTTGAAAGGCACCACTATTATTATAACCAAGTCTAACAGAAATGTCACAGATCTGAAAGAGTTGACTAAAATTTCAGAGTAAACACACAGAACAGCATGAACAAAGCACACTTCATTGTTACTTTATCTGGTTTTGCTTTCACAAATCCACCATGTATATCGGTGGATAGTCGGTGGAGCACGGACTCTATTTCCTTGAATAAAATAGCCCCGACATGGATGTATTTGCTCAGTGGTGCTTCAATAGCATTTACTACCCTTGCAGATGGCTGCTCTCCTATAGCCTGGAGGAATACAGTCAAGTCTGAGCTGCTTTTAACTGTAAACCAGTGAGCTGGCTTCAGTTGTGTTAGTATTACAAATATCTCGGGGAGAGGAGCATATTTATTTCACCAGCCCTGGCAAATATGAACAAGATAGGACTCAGAACGCTGAAATTTTAAGCTAAAAATGATAGCCTGTGGACACTCTCCTCAGGTTCTCTCAACAGACTTAATAAACTGATCCGTAAGGCCAGCAATGTTGTGGGGATGGAGCTGGACTCCCTCAAGGTGGTGTCGGAGAGGCGGATGCTGTCCAAGATAAAGACAATGTTGGATAACACCTCCCACCCACTCCATGACATGTTGGTCAGTCACAGGAGCTCGTTCAGTGAGAGACTGAGATTACCGAAAAGCACCACTGAACGACACAGGAAATCATTCCTGCCTGTGGCCATCTCCCTGTACAACGCATCCACTTAACACACTGTTTGCTGCTACAACTACACATGTTTCTTTTCCAAATATTTATTTATAAGTGACTTATGTATGTATGTATGTATGTATATATATGTATATATTGTACTATTCTTAGTTAGTGTATTGTCTGTCTTGTCTTAATGTTGGTTTAAAATGGAGCACTGTAACAAAAAATAATTTCCCCCAGGGATCAATAAAGTATTCTGATTCTGATTCTGATTCTGATTAATAAGACACGAGGAGTTATTTCCAGCCTTTTTGCATCCCAGATCTTTGCCTTGCTATTTTCTGTGAAGCTGCCGAGCTCGGTCATGTAGAAAAATTCAGGCCTCCTCCCCGTGAGAGAGATGATGAGACTAATCCAGGACCATTCGATCAAATGAAACTTTTCAGTCAGGCTATTTTTCAATGTCACATTCCTTTATGTTTGATCCATGAGGTGGGCGTGTCCCACTGGCATCATCTATCATCATCAAGTCAAGCTACTGGGCTCCCCTGGCCACTGAGCAGCAGCACTCGGGAGACTGATGCCTCAGAGGAACATCTGTCAATCAGGAGCTTGTGGAAGCTGGGCTGCGTTTCCATCTTCAATCAACCAAACGAAACTCATGAATCTGATACAGTGGCCTCTAAGGCTTGTCCTGATGCCTGTGCAGGCATGAGAGCATACTGGAGATGGGTGCATGCATGCATGCATGCTTGGAAAACAGTGCACACTCACGGTTAGTCACTACTGTGCAATTACTTCCGTCTATCTCTGACATTCCGGTTATCCAAATAAAGATTTTCACATGCCGGTTACAGATGTGTTTCCTGTGTGAACCTTGTTAAAAACACAGCTCTGAGCCAATGTGGGAAAACAAGTCTCCTAGAGGAGCAAAGAGTGTTAACATTAATTCTAGATACAGGCACCTGTGTGTGTGTGTGTTTGTGTATGTCTCCTGAAAAGAGTGGGGGAGTCTAAAAGGCAAAAAACAAACATCTTGTGTAGGATGGAGTGACAGCTCAAAGATGGCAGGCTTCCTCAGAGTGGTAGAGGAGCAGCAGTTTATTCTACCACCATTTTTTCTGAGCGCTTTTCAAGGCTAATCAATGGCAGCCTGATCTAAAAACAAAGAACTGTGAGTTAAGCTGTCTATTTAGCAGAAAATATATAAACGTGTCTGGGCTGCTCACCTGGATGGTCCTAGATGAGTTGAAATATCAATGCAACGAAAAGCTGACAGAAGCGCTGACAGAAAGACCGTAGCAGGTAAATCAGAGGCAGTCCCTTGAAGGAAGAAAGAACAGGAGACGCGGCAGATTTTGGGACGTGTGTGGTCACCGAAGGTCGAGCACTCTTCAGACACAGATGATGACAACGTTAATTGGGGTCACTTCTGTGGGACAGCCTGCCTTATCAATGTAATTTTCTTAGGATGATTAGCCCACAGGATAAGCAAGAAACTGTTTCAAACGAGCCAACTTTTCTCCAGATCCTGAGCGGTGAAGTGGGAAAACTGGGATCATTTCATCAAATCATATCTGTGTTTACAAACAATACGTAGCAGCCCTCCTTTGCCAATAATAATAAGTACTGGATGCCAAGTTGCAAACACCATGTCATTAATCTGTTGTGAGCTACACTCAATTACTCCGTTTTCTCCAAGGAGAGAGGAACAGACTGTGGCCTTAACTGTGGTTTCACAACGTCTATAATTAGAGAAACAATTATTCAATTCTGTAATAATCACGGATGCAACAATGCAACACACAAATTGCACCTTCTCTTTGTGTCTTCCTCGCTGTTCCAATTCACCTTCAGGGGTCGTGTGGGGCTAATGAACGTAGCTCGGATGAGCTGCATGCTCCCCAATGATTACAAAAGATATTTCGCTTGTTTATATTCACCATATGGTTGGTGCAACTTTTCAGTGGGGACCTGGGAATGAGGTTACCTTCAACAGAGCTCCCAAATAGCCAGTCTAAACTTTCAATAAGGCTTATTTAGGTGACTTTGTGGGCATTGTGAGCAGGTCTGTTTTTGATATAAAGAAGTATGTCTTTTAAACATTGTTTCTCAAAAAGCTTGGACACTATAACATGCAAGTAAAACTCATTTACAGTAGAGTATAGAGATCATATCAAATATGATCTAAAATAAAACTGATGCCATCACCTTCTCAGGGGTCTGAGTCATTTCAGATAGCTTGAGGTAAACCATAGGACAGTTTTCCATTCAGAATTGGAATTCCTTTATTCTCTCTCTCTTTACCTTAAAGAGGAGAGGCCAAAAGTACTGGGTCACCTGCACATCACGCCTTCAGCAGCTGCTTGGCCTTGGAAACCCATGCCACGAAGCTCCTGCTGTACAGTTTTTCTACTGATGTTAATGCCAGAAGAGGTTTGTCCGCAATTATTGAGTCAACTTGAACTCAGCATGTGCCTGAGCACTTGCTGAGCCTCACTCTGTAACTGTAGGTGTCCTGCCACTTGGATGGTTTCACTTTGCAATGATTTATCTAGGAGAAAAGGAATTTTATAAAATAACTTGTTATAACAATGACATCCTGTAACTGAACCTGGAATTCAGTGAACTCTTTAGAAGACCCGTTTAAAAAAAACAAACAAATATTCATAAAGGCAGACTGCATGGCTCTGTTTTATTTGGTTTGATTTCATACATCTCTGTCAATAAGACTGAAAACAGACGAATTCAAAGAGAAACAGGTGTTCACAAATACACTTTTGAATATATTGTAAATAAAGGTTTTGGAGCAATATATGTGGCCATGCAGACAGCTTCTTTTTCAGGGAAAGCCTTGCTCTTTTCAGCAAGAAAATGCCAAGTTCTATTCTGGACATATGACAGGCACATGTTTCCACAGTAAGAGAGTCTGGCTGCTAATCTGGCTGACTGGCCAGACATTGAAAACATTGCTGAGCTTCTGAAATCCAACATCAGGCATAAATGAGAAAACATTTTTACTTGCAAAACTGCCGAAAGTGGTGCCCTCAGCTCGAAAACACCTCGCTTTTAAAAGAAAAGGTGATGCAACATAGTCGTAAACATGTGAAATGTGCTTCTGATTTGAATTACAAAAAAAGGGATGCTGTTTTTCCACAATATTTCCAAGCTTCAATATGTTAATGTCGTGCAGTTAGTATTTTCAACTAAGTTTAACATTTAAATGTCTTTGTTTACATTTTCCACAGCCTTGCAGCAGTTTTTGGAAAATGCTGCAAAATGGATGTAATGCCAGTAATCTGTGGCAATGTACACTCAGTCTCCAGCAAAATGCAGCAAAGAGACATATTGTCTGTGGTCTCCTGCAAACACAGAGAGTGCTGAGTGTCCAGATGTCAGCACAGTTTTCAGACTGATCGCTTGAGACAAAGTTGGCAATGAAAATAAATCCCTCCACAATCCAGCTCACATCAGAGCTGAAGAAGAATGGGAGAAACGAGTCAGATACTGAGGACGGGAAGTTTCAGGATAACTGCACAATTCCTCTTTAGGAAAAAAAAGAAAAAGTTTCAGCTACTTTTGTTTGAACTGTTGACAAGTTTGCTAACCAGCATTTCAAAGTTCATTTCATGTCTATAATGTTAACAAATGGGAGTCTGGTGATAGAGCTAACAAGCTTAGTTGTCTCTGCAGCATCTATGCATCTTAATGATGTTGAAGAAGCTGGTTGTCTCAGTAATTGCATCTTTGAAGACAACTGCTTCACAGAAAGCGCAAATGCCAATCCTCAGATTGGTAATTAAAAGTGTGCAGTCGAAGCTGGGACGGGATGATTAAGGCAGTATAGCCTCTCCGCTGACAGATGAAGGAATGAAAGCTGTATTGATAGCAGTGCAGAAGAGGTATCAGTGTAGCCTTGTCGCAGTCAGGGCAGAATGTTTTATCCATCCCTGTGCAGCACATTCAAAACAAGCTGAACACACACACATCTAATATAATACAGACTCTTAACCAATTCAGCAGCGGTCTAAATGTTAGCCACAATTTAAGAAACGTTCATGAACCAAATTACAAACATGACTATCTGCCATGTACTATGTAAATTACTTTTCACGCAGGTGGTTAATTTAGTTGCAGAGGTGTCATTATAGACCTGTTTCGTGACGCTGTACCGGACTCTGGGCCACAGCGACTGGAAGGAAACCAGAAATGAATTAAATTTTAACCTGAAAAACTTCAGGTTCAAGAGGATAGCAAATATTATAAAAAAAAGGATGCAATTACCCTTGTGCTGAAAGAACTCAGTGTTCAACACTTGCTTGTTATTTGAACTCTTTCAGCTGTCTGTGAAATACGGCAAACAAAGAAGAAGTATATCAGTTTCTTTACAAATTGGTTGCTTGCTTTTTTGATCTGTAAAGAAAGCATTACAACTGCTGCTCAGTAGTGTTCCAGTATCTGATTTATATTTGTTGCTGTGTGAAATGGCAACAAATTACGGGCAAAACAGGGACACAGTCCTAAATTGCCTCAAGCTGAAGTTGTTTGTTTTTGCTATCATTATCAGGACAATGTAACTTTTGAAAGAAGGAACAACGCTTTCCCTCTTTGTATATGAAAAGTTGAATTCATAAGCAGTAGAACAGTAGAAGTGTCACTTATACAATGAATACTTTGAATATAGCGTTGACTTTGACCTAGACTCATGTGCAAAAGTTGGTTGTTCTCCTGAAATCTCCCTCACTAATATAAGAAACAGGTGGCAGTAGAGATTTGCTGAAGTGAGGCAAGAAGCTCATTAGTTTAAGTTTAGTACATCTGTTCCATAATATCTACATACAGCATGTAGGTTGTAATCTTATAAGGCAGCTGTTTGGGTTTTTTGTTGTTGTTTAACAAAAGTAAAGAATTCAGCAAGAAAATGTAATAAAATAATACAATTCAATAGTAAAATGTGTGTGTGTGTGTGTGTGTGTGTGTGTGCGTGTGTGTGCGTGTGTGTGTGTGTGTGTGCGTGCGAGTGTGTCTGTGTGTGTGTGTGTGTGTGTGTGTGTGTGTGTGTGTGTGTGCGTGCGTGTGTGTGCGCGTGCGTGCGTGTGCGTGTGTGTGTGTGTGTGTGCGTGTGCGTGTACTCCACTCTCAGGTTTACTGTGTAATCTCTTGCTCTCTTTTGTCCTGTCTTCCTCCCATCACCTCTAACTGGTCTGTCGGAGGTTTCTTATATATAATACAGAGATATGTAAAGTGTCTTGGGGCAACTCTTGTTGTGAGTTGGTGCTATATAAATGAAAATGAATTGAATTGAACAGAATTGAATAACAGTGTACGGCCCTGCATGTGGCTCAGTCACATGCAGGGCTCAGTCCACTGTGTACAGGACTGGTGTGCTCGAAAAAGTCTGATAAATATATATAAAACTTGTCATAAATATAAAAGTTTAAATCATTTAAAAGAACTTATGACCTCCAATATGAAAAAATATTTCAGGATATCTTTTTTGGTTTAGCAACCAACCCAAAGCAAATCTGCGCATTGACCATATTTGCTGCTTCGTGCAAAGTCTGGTTTTCTTGAGTAGTATCCCTTCAGTTGCAGCAGCATTACGATAACAGCCAGGCCAATTGTTACTACTTATCAGAGGCTTGTTTCAAGTAAATCAACTTGAACCCATTGGCCACCTGTGCCTCTGATTTCCAACAGAACATTGCTTTCTAAGGAGCACTGTGATAGCAGGAAACCTGGCATCAGAACTAAGTGGAAGTGTCAGAAGTCAGATTGTTATTTTAAGCAAAATAGGGGTTTTCACAGAATCTAGACTGAAGGTTTTCAAAGTGGGTGGTGCATGACACTCTAAAACCCTTTGTTTAAGCTTTATCAGTTGTGTCCAAAACACAATCAGGCAGACCGAAAGTGAGGACAACATCGGAAGATTTGTTCACTGAGAGAAGAGAGGGATGGGGGAGCAGGAGAGAGCGAGAGAGCTTTATCACAAAAGCTCTAATCAGCAAACATATGTGTCAGAGGAGGCTGTCTCAGAGGATCTGTGGTGCTCTTTAAGCCGCAAGAAAACAAGTTAAAATCCTTTGCATAGATAAATACGTCCAATTATGTGCAGAGAACAGAGCAGAGAGAATCAGATGACATCAAATGACTCCACCCTGACCAAGAAAATGTTGAAATCCCCTCTTAAGAGACACTGTCTGATTTACAAAAAGATTTATGCAGCAAATCTGAAACCTTAACCAGAAGGAGGTCAAGCAGTGGTGGCACAGTTACTATTATTATTATTCGCAGTATTTTAAAATTTGCATAACACTGGATACATCTCTCAATTTTTAACATTTACATTTTCCTATTATTGTGTATTAGCTTCTCATTAGCTTTTTAAAAGCTGTATCTACATTTATAAGCAGTGATGATACATGGAAATCTTTCTGAATATCCACTTAGGGTCCTGAAAACGCCAACGCAGACAGAGGTTTACTCAGCAGACTAGCAAATGGGTTCCCAGGTTTCCTTTGGAGAACACAATAATAATGGATTGCATTTATATAGCGCTTTTCGAGCCACCCAAAGCACTTCACAATTCCACTATTCATTCACTCTCGCATTCACACACTGGTGCAGGCAAACCACAGCTGTAGCCACAGCTGCCCTGGGGCAGACTGACAGAAGCGAGGCTGACCAACACCAGTAGGCGGTAGGGTAAAGTGTCTTGCCCAAGGACACAACAACCAGGACAGAGAGAGCTGGGGGATCAAACCGGCAACCTTCCGGTTACAGATGAGTTTCCCAACCCCCTGAACCACGGTCATCCCACAATACTGCCAAAACCTGTGTAAACTTGCGACAAAATTAAGAAGCTTTTAGATTAAAAGGTAGGTAGACACACAGAAATATAGTATCGGCATATTCCTCTCTGAAGTGGCTTTTTGGGGTTTTTTCAGTTGAATGATCAAAGTAAAAGTTTTGAATTCATAGATGCGGAGCACAAAGTTACCATAATAATCAGTGGTCACGAGATGAGAAATATACCCATTTCAAGGCTATATCTGTTTGAAAAATGAACACAAAATGAAACTTCTCTAGAACAGGCCCATTTGAAATCATTTCATGATAAATTCTGCCCATCGCCATATCTGTAAGACTCTCAGTGAGAGTAGGGGATGGCAGCAGCATGGGGCTGAGGCGAACGCTGCAGTAAAGCTGAAAGGTTTCCAGCAGCTTTCAGTGGCAGACATTTTCAGACGTGGCTTCCTTCTCTCTGCCGGGAATACTGTCAATTAAAACCAATTTACCCAAGTGTCAAGTTTTGAGAATGACTTTTTGGAAATCATTTATACTCATTATTTCTGATAATCATGCTGTTATTGAGATTTTAAACATGCATTAGCAAAACTAAAATATTTCAAAAGCTTGTCGAGTCCTGTTTCGAATGCCATGCATTACACTGCATCAGTACAGTGCAGTGTTATCTCGTCAAATATATCATCAGTCTCATATTTACACAGATCAAATGTGCTGTATGTTTGTGTTTATCACCCAGAGACCACAGAAGACAGGAAAAGGTATTTACATATTTCAAAGACATACAGGACTAGAATCAATTTGCATAACTATAGAGAGTATCCACACATCTACTGTGTTTAGGACAGCCAAATAGGAAGAAATATCAATGATAAATATGAACCACTGTGCATTTAGAGGTCCTGTACAAGCGAGATGACGTGCAGGCAGCACATAATGAGACACAAACCCACGTGTCACTGATCAATAATTTACAAAGGAATGATCAGCACGCTAGCATACACACCCCAGGGTATTTGAAAGATCAATGGCATACATGCAGTAATGCCCTGAAATGCTGCAGGTCTTTGGTAGTGTATAAGAGACAGGGAGATCTCATTGTTCTGTAGTGAATGACAGAGCAATCGTAGCATTGTGCAAAACAAGTCCAACCTGCTGTTTTGATGGTGGATTTATGGGATGACGCCTACAGTAGGTAATCAATAATGAAAGGCTCACCAGCCTATAGAGACCACATCCTGTAGCATTTGACTGCATATTAGTTGTAGACGCAAACATTGAGAGGTAAAGAATTATAATCGCATCAGTGTTGTTAGTAACATCATTTTTGCGGTGTAAAGTAGGCCTCTTCAGTGTTTAGCTCTCAATTGCTCCTTATATCTGATTTTCTTTTTCTATTACATTTCTCTTTATATCTATTTCTGGCTCCAACCAATATCTGACACCAATATGAACTGACAGACACATTGAAAAGATCTGTGTGAAGAGTGACAGTAACAAAAGATGTCACATTTCTGCAGCTGGTTTTGAACACATTCTGGTTTTGGTCTCTGCCCTCCACTGCTGATGTGATTTGAGGTTTCTTCACAGATATCAGTCAATATATCCACTTTAATCCTCAGTGTTGCTGTCCTTCAGGACGGAGGAAATCCTTGCACAACCAAATATTAACAGAGTTAAAACAGTGGCCTCAGTCTAAGACTTTGTGACACTTTATAATGCAGTCATGTGAAAAGGAAAGTGTTCTCAGGACTCCACACAGAAAACATTTTATTGTCACTGCACACATACAGTGCTGAACAAATTTATAAGACCACCTGTCACTGTATAAATTGACGAATGCAATTCAGGAGTAAATAACTATCATTTTGCAACCTAATGAAAAATTTATAATGATAACTCGCTTTTTAAATTTTAATTTGAAATGTCAGGGGTAACAATAATAATTTTATTTTAGCAAAAAACAAAACAAAACTTCAGTTAAAAAGCTTTAATTAATGGGGATCATCCATTATGAGACCAATGCTGTTACTTTAACGCAGCTGTGGGATAAACCTTACATTAATTTGTTAAGCACAATACTCCATTTATACAGTATTGTATATAATTCTGTGCAATATAATATTGTATTGATTCATACATACTGCATACATACATTAGTGGCTGCCAACACCACTATTCTGTGTCAGTTTAATTAAGTTTTATTAAATTTTATTCATATAATCCAAATTACAACAACAGCTGCCTCAAGGTGCTTTATTTTGTAAGGTAACGACCCTACGATAATGTTGACACACTATGTCATTAACTTTTTGTTTAATCTCTCATCTAGTTGGTTTTGTTGTCCTGTAATTAACTGTCTCCCTGTGCTCCTCTTTACCGTCTTGCTGTTCTCTCCACTCCCCAACTGGTCACAGCAGTTGGTTGCCCCTCTCTGAGCCTGTGTCTGGTGGTGGTGTCTTCCTTTTAATTGGGACTTCTCCCCCACCTTTGCCAAGTGCTTGCTCACATCACCCTTTGAGATCACCGTTGTTAAACTGTAAATAAAAATAATGAAATATAGCTTAATTGAAATGATACACCCAGCAACTATGTTTGAAAGACTGCCTTTATTTTCCCCAGTCTTAAAACTGGTTGGGTGGAAAGCTGATAAAGGTTTTCATTGACAATAGTGGTTCATTCAGATATGCAGCTCGATATATATTAATCCCATTTGTGCAAAGAGGAAACCAAATGCATGACTTTTTTTTTTTGTTGTTGCATACAGAGACAATTGATTGAGAACTTGTGTAGTTTTTACATGGTTGGAGCCACACAATGTACACTAACATGCTCTGATTGGCACAACTTTTTTTTCATTTATTTAAGAAAAACAACATATTTATGTAACTTACTGAAACTTCGTTAACGCATAAATTGTTTGTTTCCTGGTACTTACTTTTTTTGGTGATCAAAGCCATAATTTCTCAGCTGTTCATTGTCAACATTGTTTGGAAGACCTTTCTTTCATTTTCATTCCCTCCCCTCACCCTCACCCTTTCTCAGTTCTCATGCCTGTTCTCATTAGTACCTGTGGATCTGCCTGTCTAGTGAAACTCTGTGGGGCACCCTAAATAGCACCCTTATGGTGAGTTTAAATTTCTTTTTATTTTGCAATGTTTGATAAAACAAACAACAAAAAAAATATTACACAATCTTACCATCGCCACTAAGTTCAAGAAGGACATCCAACAGCTAAGGAGTTAATATGGAGAAATACCATTCCATGTGTTAAGATGTTTGGCAAGAAAGTCCAAAGCTCTGGTTAATATTAACATTTGTATCTATTTGGTGGTGGGAACTACTAATCATTGGGTGTCGGATAGACATGCAGATCATGTCTATACTGGGTCTGTTGGTCCATGACCAACTCTGGACATCTATACGACGTCCAAACTAGTTCCACAATTTGGACGTCCAACCATGACCGAACTTTGACGTCATTATTTTACATTTTCTTGTTTTCTTTAACTGGCTTATTTATTTTAGTTAATTGACTTATTTGTTTGTAACCAGGTCATGGTCATGTCATTTATTAAATTGTGTTGAAATGTTAAAAACATTGAAATCCATGTTAACATGTAAAACAATAATGGTTAAAGTGTTTAGAAAAAAATGGGAAATTCCTTAAAAAAGCATTTGCATTATATATGGTTCATTTTTACAAGTATCCTGTTTTATTGTGAAAAGCTTTGTAAGAGGAAGTGAATGGTGTTGTCATCAGTAGCCTGCTCTGAGAAAGTACAGGAGATGTCCACTGATCACTCTGCATTCTTGCACAATGTGAAGGCTGTAGCTCAGGAGGTAAAGCAGGTCAGCTGCTTATTGGAAGGTTGGTGGTTTGATCCCCCAGTTTGAATGCCAAACATCCTTGAGCAAGATACTAACCCTGACTTGCTCTCCGATGTATGAATGATAGTTAGAAAGCACTGAAAGTATAAACAGTGCTTGTGCATATGGATGAATGCGGTGTGTTGTATAGAGCGTGTAATGGGCTAAGTTTCCATTCAGCTTAAACACTCCCAAGAAAATCTCCAGGACTCAGACGATTGGATTCCAGAAGTTTTTACTGGGCACTTTTTTGTGAAACTGTAAACACAATACAATGAAATATACTGTAAACACAATACAATGAAATATATGAAATGTATTATAGATGCAATAAGCTCAAAGCATCTGGCTAATTATCACAGCTTGACAGCCTAGCCGCATAGCTTATATGAGACACAATAAAGCTAACCGAATAACAGACAACGGTTCAAAACGCTTCACCGCTTAATTGTACAAAATGAATTATACTCACAGACTATGCCTTAGCGAAGAGAAAAGGATTAATCCTGTAACGGCGGAGCTGGCGGTTGAATGAGCCCAGACGCTAATATCCCGAGTCACACAGTAGATTCACTTCCTGACTCTCAGCGTAAACTGCTCTCGTGTTGTCATGGTTACGAAAATACACACACCGCTCTAAGCTACGATAGCGAGATAAAGAGAACACAAAGAACACATTTCTGGGGGCATAACAGAGCGCTTTGAGTACGAGAGAAGAAAAGCGCTATATAAGAATCAGTCCATTACACATAACTGTTTCTGTACATGTAGAAGCATTATAAAGAAGATCTCTAAGTATGACTTTTAAAAGACATCCACATGACCACATTGAAAAAGATGTTGCCTGGAGTTACAAAACAACCAATTCAGTGGACCAAAAGTGGAGGTCCAAAAATAACTTATAAAAGTGACTCCAACGTCACTGTCATGGTCATGGGTCAGCCACCCAGTGTTTTGATCTTATATCATTATTATTATTATTATCATTCTGTGGTTTTATCTTGGCTAATGTCTACTAGTGTTTTGGTTTCTGTTTTGTATTTCTAGTTCCTGTACTCCTCATGTCACTCTTGCCCCTGTGCCTGGTGTATTTCCTGTTGTACTTTGATGGTCCAGGTCTTGTCTGTGTAACTGGTGTCAGCTGTGTCTCCCAGCTGTTTCCTCTTGCCCTGTTCACCTCTTCTTGTATTTAGTGTCTTAGTCTCCCCCTGCTCGGTGTACCCTCATTTTGCTGTGTCTCTCTCGTCGTGTCCCGGTTGGTTTTTCCTAGCATGAGCGTCTTAGTTAGGTTCCTGTTCCCAGTTTTGGTTGTAGTTCTGCATTTGAGGTTTTGGTTCGTTTTTGTAAAATTCATTGCTTTGAAGAGTTCTCCAGCAATAAAGCTGCACCCTGAGGTAACTCCCTGTTTCTGAGTGCTGCATTTTGGGTCTTTTATCTTGCCTGCCGCGCAGCACTAGACATGACAGTCGCTTTATGAAGTGGGGAGGTGGTTTGTTGGTGATCTGCTGCCTCACAGGTTTGAACCCACCAGCCAGCTGGAACCTTTCTGTGTGGAGTTTGCATGCTCTCACCATGCTTGCTTTCAGGGTTCAGGAACTCACTTCCTCACACAGGAAGTGAGGAATGCTACAGACATGCATGGGTATGATTAACTACCAATTCTAATTTGGCTGTAGGCCATTTAGCTTTTGGCCGTTGTGAAAAATGATTGTCTGTCTCAATGTGTTAGCCCTGCGATAGACTGTTCGTCATTATGTTTTTTCAGCTCAGTATGCCCTGTGCCAAAAGTCGTTTTGGCAGTGAGCCCGAAGTTAAAGAATGCTAGCTGGGTTAGCTATCAAAGCAGGGGTGCCACACTGTGTAATGGAACCAAGAGTCAAAAGTCTGCACTCAGACACAGACTTTCTTAAACAATAGAGTAAATTTATTTGTGAAAATTGCAACAATTGTCCAACACAAAGTCTACAGTAGTGACAATCCCGCTCCCAAAGTGCTCACGATCGTCCTTGCTAGTTTCTCCACAGAAACACTCTCAGGCACACTTTGCTCACTGCTCCCATGGAAAGATTTCCGCATAGGTTAAGAACAAAGACAACGAGCGTTGGAGCTTGGGTTACTCTGACTGTTGCTTAACGATGCAGCGAAGACTGAAGCTCAGCCACGCCCTTAAGTAGTGGCTTCAAGGAGGTATCAGGTAATGGTGTGTAAACATAAGGAGGTGCACAAAGTCCAAAAGGCAGGAACCTGGCCTGAATCCCCCTATTGCACAAAAACTGGCTAAAAAGTATACACCCACATGCACACACACTGGGATAGTGGAAAGGCAAAGTAGAGAGCGAGGAGAGGAGAGACAGACAGGGATTTTTTTGCCAATCTCAGCTTCACTGTTTGGTTAGGTTTGGCCACCATGGAGGCTTGTTAGTTTTAGCCACTGAATATTCCCCTTCACAGCAGTTGCTTTTAAGTGACCTGAACAGGTCTGCATTAGCGGTGAGATGGGAGTGAGTTGTTCTACTATTGCTATAACCTTTGGCCCTGACACTGATGTTAAAGGTTTCTCTCGTGCATGCTTCTTATACTCCAGGTACTTAGACAAAGCTGCAGGTACTGCTGCTCTGGGAATGAAAAAACCTCTAGTCAAGGCTGTGGCATCAAGCAGTACATATTATTGTAATCATGTTGTTTTTCTGTAACACAGTAATGTAACACATTTCAGTACTAAATTCCACCCTCACATAGTTACAATTATGTTGTTACCTGCGTTACAGAGATTCTCCAATTATCTGTTTGATAGGAGGATGGCAAGCAAAGCAAAACATAAAAAAAATGTATTTTCCTTTCTATATACTTACAAAGCAATCAGCTAATTTCAGTTCATGTGCAGCGAGGGGGAGCATGCTGGTGCAGTCTACAGCTTTTGAGAAGTGAAGATATGAGCAGTGCTTTTGTATTAATTGCACAAAGGGAGAAATATATAATGGTAAAGTGCAAGCGGCATCCTGGACAGAAACAACTGTTAATACAACATTAGGTTTTTAGAAATATCTGCACAGGTAGCATGCAAACACAAAGCTGTCCAAAAATGCAGAATAATGTTAATAAGGACTGTAGCCTCCATTTCTACAGTGTAATAGCAGGGGAGACTGCTTTGAAGGCTCTTTGGGTTGTTTTTCAACTTTCCTCTGTGTTTTTGACTTTGTGTTCAACCTTAAACACTTAAAGAAAGATCATATGCAGTTTCCTCAGCTGGATAGGGATTTGTGTCAGTGTGTGGGACTGTAACATAAAATAAATTTTGTTAACTTGTGAGACTGTGGTTGTGCATTTCAGGTCATGTTAAGTAACATAAAAAACAAATAATAGTAATATATTACTAGTAATCACCCCAACACTGACAACAAATCAGTCCAATAGGTTTTTAAAACAAGGCGGCCGTTCTCTCAAATCTAATAAAAAGGGAAATAGCTTGTGCAGATTTTAACTGATTTAGCTGCTGTTAATGGCTTAGTTATGAATATGCTGGACGTTTTTAATTTGTATCATCAGAGTGGTTTAACTGTTATGGTGAGAACTATGTGTGTTATGAACCTGAATATTGTCATTCTTTGGAAGTAAATTAAAAAATGAAACTTTATGATTATGTTTATTGTACAAGTCCCATATGTACCTATACTATACACAAACCCTTACTCCAAAAAGATTAGCTTGAGCTTTCATCTCACCCTAAAAGCAGTCAAGCTTTGAATGTATTCTATGACATATCTCAACAACTATTTTACATATTGTCTAAAGCTGCAAAAATGTTATTTTAATGCTCTTAAAATTGTGTTCTCTGTGAATAAAGTTGCCAATTTGCTAATAATGCCTGATCTTATAACCAAATTACCTGGGACTGTAGCTGAACGAAAAAGTGTCATGACAGCACGGTCATAGCTAACACATTCATTTCAAAAGCTGTACCTGCACAGCGCAGTGTAGCAAAAGAATTATCTCAGAAATCTCAGAAACTACAAAAAAGTGTCAAAGTTCATGAAAGTGTAATAAAAAAGTCAGTTCCAATTCAATTTGATTTCTTTATGTTTTGCTAAAAAAGACCAAGAAGAAGATGGTTTGTTGGGGACACTACAATCTTTTAAAAATGATCTAAAAAAAAACATGTAAAAAAAAATGACACTATCCTTTCCCACTGTGCTGTTTCAGCAGGCCCTGGATGACTCAACAAAAATGATCCCGTCATTAAGAATGGTAGAAAAAAGGTCATAACAGTCAGAGTAAAAACAGTGAAAAGAAACTGTTCTGAAAATGGTTCATTGCCTTTTTAGGCCAATCATATTTTCCCTTGCGCCTGAAGAGATGATTCAGTTTAACCCTTCATTATTTAAGGTTCCAGAATCTAAAGACTAAAGTCAGATTAATAAATCACCCTCATTAAGCCTGGCAGCACAGCAACAGCCAGTTGCTGTGCTGTTTTTATACGTTTTTGACTGAGTCAATAGGGCAGTTTGCAGCTGAGTGTGAAGCGGCTGAGAGGAGAATCAGCACCTCCAAATATGAGACCATGTGCAAAAAAGGTGCAGTTCACATTCCAGATTAGGGACCAGTTGTTGACCAAAGTGAGTTTAAGTGTCTCATGGTCTTGTTCACGAGTGAGGGGAATGTGGATCAGGTGATTGATAGACAGACAACAGTCTTGTTGGCATGGCGTCTGAATCTCTCCAACTAGCCTGTTGTGCAGAGGGAGCTGAGCATGAAAGCAAAGCTGCCAGTTTACTGGTCAATTTATGTTCCTACCATCACCTATGCCCATATGACCTTTGACCTCTTGTTAATGCATGGCATGCAGACTTCTTTCACAACCATTTGTGAAAGAATGGGTTTCTCTCAGGAGCTCAGTGAATTCCTGTGTGGTACTGTGATTGGATGCCGCATGTGCACAGACCAGTTGTGAAATTTCATCTCTACTAAATATTCAATAGTGGTATTATAAAAGTGACAGCCACTAATTAGTAGATCGCGTAAAATCACAGAGCTGGATCAGCGGATGCTGAGGCACATAGTGCAGAGAGGATGCCAGCTTTCTGCAGAGTCAATCGCTGCAGACCTCCAAACTTCTCCACCTGGCAATACGATGAATAGGTCTGGGTTTGGCAGTTGCCACGAGAACAGTTCTATAATGATAAGGATTTTTTCGTCAGGAGTTGGGCTCAGCTGCTTAGTTCCAGTGCCAGGAAGTCTTGATGCTTCAATATACCAAGGCATTTTGGACAATTTTATGCTCCCAACTTTGTGGAATCAGTTTCGGGATGGCTCCATCCTGTTCCAACACCACTGTGCACCAGTGGAGCAAGGTCCATAAAGGCATGAATTTGGATGAATTTCTGGAAGATTTGAAGCTGTTATAGCTGCAAAGGCTGGGCCAGGATCATATTAATAACTATGGATTAAGAATGGGATGTCACTCAGGCTCATATGCATGTGAAGGCAGACAAGCAAATATAGTCTATGTCCTACTGAGGGAAGGCCTCAGGGCAGACCTAGATGATGTTAGAGAGATTAACGCCTTGGTCCCCTTCGGACAAGCTGAAGGAGGTTGTTGGGCAGAGGAGAGTCTGAGTGTATAAATGCAGAGAAACAAAAGAACCTGGGTGGACGCATGAACAGCAACAGATTTGCAACGGCAGGTTTATTTATGACAGTCAGTTTTTGTTTTATCTCTAACAGATTATATGTAATAGCCAGCTTGACTAATTCATTCCCATCTCTGATAGCAGGCTGACTCTATCTTATTGCTGCTTTGTTGACATTTTAATGTCACTTTGAACAAAGCAACTGACTGTGACTGGTTGCAGTCCTGTTTCCTGCAACCAATTTTGGTCAAACTCTCAAACCACTCTTTTGCTTAATGTGACTATACTATAATGCAAACTGAGTTATACTGCATCATTAACATCAAATTATTATTTTTATCAACATAACACAACTAACAGCTTTAACATTTATTTTCTAAACCCATGGTAAAAGGTGCTTCACACAAGGCATTAACTTCATAAGTAACATTCGCCATGGCAGCATTACATCCACAGTGGGTTTGAGCTCTTACTGAAAGTTATGCAGTAGTTGCATATATAGAAAATGCTGTGCTATGAATGGCTGGGTTGCGTGTTACTTTTAATTTTGGGACAGCATTATCTCCTTTCCATTTCATAAACAATGGTCCAGTGTGTTGAAATTTAAAGAAAAAGAGAACGGGCCAAGATACATTTTGTTAGCATTTACAGTTGGTCCAGCTCTCATTATGTCTTCTACTTAGATAGTTTCAGGTAATTTTGCTCAGACGGCAAAACAGCAACCAATGGTTAAATTAGAAATGATTATACAGTGGGGCAAAAAAGTATTTAGTCAGCCACCGATTGTGCAAGTTCCCCCACTTAAAATGATGACAGAGGTCAGTAATTTGCACCAGAGGTACACTTCAACTGTGAGAGACAGAATGTGAAAGAAAAATCCATGAATTCACATGGTAGGATTTGTAAAGAATTTATTCGTAAATTAGGGTGGAAAATAAGTATTTGGTCACCTCAAACAAGGAAAATCTCTGGCTCTCACAGACCTGTAACGTCTTCTGTAAGAAGCTTTTCTGTCCCCCACTCGTTACCTGTATGAATGGCATCTGTTTGAACTCATCATCTGTATAAAAGACACCTGTCCACAGCCTCAAACAGTCAGACTCCAAACTCCGCCATGGCCAAGACCAAAGAGCTTTCGAAGGACACCAGGAAAAGTATTGTAGACCTGCACCAGACTGGGAAGAGTGAATCTACAATAGGCAAGCAGCTTGGTGTGAAAAAATCAACTGTGGGAGCAATCATCAGAAAATGGAAGACATACAAGACCACTGATAATCTCCCTCGATCTGGGGCTCCACGCAAGATCTCATCCCGTGGGGTCAAAATGATCATGAGAACGGTGAGCAAAGATCCCAGAACCACACGGGGGGACCTGGTGAATGACCTGCAGAGAGCTGGGACCAAAGTAACAAAGGTCACCATCAGTAACACACTACAACGGCAGGGAATCAAATCCCGCAGTGCCAGACGTGTTCCGCTGCTGAAGCCAGTGCATGTCCAGGCCCGTCTGAAGTTTGCCAGAGAGCACATGGATGATACAGCAGAGGATTGGGAGAATGTCATGTGGTCAGATGAAACCAAAGTAGAACTTTTTGGTATAAACTCAACTCGTCGTGTTTGGAGGAAGAAGAATACTGAGTTGCATCCCAAGAACACCATACCTACTGTGAAGCATGGGGGTGGAAACATCATGCTATGGGGCTGTTTTTCTGCCAAGGGGACAGGACGACTGATCCGTGTTAAGGACAGAATGAATGGGGCCATGTATTGTGAGATTCTGAGCCAAAACCTCCTTCCATCAGTGAGAACTTTGAAGATGAAACGAGGCTGGGTCTTCCAACATGACAATGATCCAAAACACACCGCCCGGGCAACAAAGGAGTGGCTCCGTAAGAAGCATTTGAAAGTCCTGGAGTGGCCTAGCCAGTCTCCAGACCTCAACCCCACAGGAAATCTGTGGCGGGAGTTGAAAGTCCGTGTTGCTCGGCGACAGCCCCAAAACATCACTGCTCTCGAGAAGATCTGCATGGAGGAATGGGCCAAAATACCAGCTACTGTGTGTGCAAACCTGGTAAAGACCTATAGTAAACGTTTGACCTCTGTTATTGCCAACAAAGGTTATGTTATAAAGTATTGAGTTGTATTTTTGTTATTGACCAAATACTTATTTTCCACCCTGATTTACGAATAAATTCTTTACAAATCCTACCATGTGAATTCATGGATTTTTTTTTCACATTCTGTCTCTCACAGTTGAAGTGTACCTCTGGTGCAAATTACTGACCTCTGTCATCATTTTAGGTGGGGGAACTTGCACAATCGGTGGCTGACTAAATACTTTTTTGCCCCACTGTATATTCTTCAAAGTTCTGTTGGGGACATCAGCTTCCCTGCATACACTTCAACATTTTCACAGTGTTTATTCTTAATAATTGAAACAGTGACTACAATACATATCTGCCAATTAAAATTAAATTAAATTTTTGGGTGCGGTAGTTAAAAATGATTAATTCACCGGTCCGATATTCTCTTCTTATTTGGAAGTAACACAGTTCCTGCATTTGATACTGGCACACAGGAGAGTGGGCTTCAATAAAGGTTTTGAGCAGAAGGTTAACAGCAGAGATCAGACCTTGCTATAATTTGTGAAATAATATTCATCATAAGCCTGCTCTTTAACACCTGTAAATGGATTCCAATAGAAATCCTAAAACCATCAGAACACATTTACTCCCTGACAAATTAAACACCCCTGGGTCCATTGCTATAATAAATTATGGACAGAGGTACCAAAAATAACACTTCATAAGACTTTGTAACAGTGTAACAATCCCTGGAAATGTCTTCTTTCCATGGTGCTCCTAACAAAAGCCACAGCAAAATAACAATGTAACAGTGAAGTTCTGTGAAGAAACTTTGGCATTCAAAGACCCCCGATGAATAAAAGTGATGAGTGTGGTGTTTGTCAGCATTCAGCAGTGGTCTTCCACACAGAGCCTTTTCCCTGTGAACCTGGAAGAGAGCTCTACTGGCTGCCTGTCAGCTGTCCCATGGTGCTTGGAGAGGGCTCATGGTCTTTTTAATTCCCAGCCAATCTTCTGTCCATCACACCACTTTATCCCTACTTTAGAGCGCAGCTCAGGTCCACACACTGTCACTTTTCTGACATATCTCGCAGCCTACACCTCGACAATACCAGAAAATATTGTCAGCTCCTCCACACCCCCAACTCACTTTCAATATGAACAACAAATCATATTTTCAAACTGGATGTAGAAAACAGAGCCTCCTACCTACTTTCCAACACCAATCCCCTCCGCATTTGACTTTTTTCCTTGGCAGCATGTGTGTGTTGGGATTGAAACCATATGTATGATAAAATAAGTTCTCTGGGTTTAGCTCATGACAGATCACCCGGTGCTTATCAGTTGACCCAAGCAGTTTCTTCGGATTGTCCCGTAGGAGGCGTGAGATGTTGCTAATAATGAGAGGTGGTGGATTCAAAGCAGCACAATGTGCACAGCCTAGCAAAGGTAAAGAAGCCACTCTTCGAACGCTGCCATTCTCAGGAGATTTTCATGAATAAAGGATTAACCACAAGCTGTGAGTCAAGCTCTGGTTCTTCCACTTGCTTTACATATTTAAGGCAGAATTTTGCACCAGCAGAACAGGCGGCTTAAAGTCAAAGGAGATTGTGCAGCAGTTTTGCAAAGTAGAAACAGTTTTGAAATAGTCTGTGGAGTTGCTGAAACTGTCAACATGCATGGCTTATCATACCTTATCATACCTTAATTTTTAATTATGTGTCAAAAAAGGTAGTTAAATGTGCACCCGCTCAGTTTATCTCATTTTTGTCTTACTCCTCAGTGCATTTGGAGCATAAATTTTTAGTTTCCTCCTCTGAATTTCCAAATGAAAAGCTTCTCTTTTAGGCCTTGAAAATGCAGCCCCTGTCAGTAGACATATTTACACTAAATCAATGTCACAGCAGCACAGAGATTATGAGCCAAGATCAGAAAGCTTTGAGGAAAGTCATATCGGTGCTGATTTTATCTCCTGAGACTAATGATTAAGGGATAACCTGCAGAATCCATCATACATTTAATTGGTTCAACTGGTATCTATATGGCTGATATCAGGTTTATGAGTGTAAACACATAACTTTAACTGAAAAGTCTGCCTCTCTGAACACCAGTCAAAACTGAGACATGCAGTACTATGAAATAAGTGCTCTTTGTTTGGTAACATGCTGTTTTCTTTGATGGGCTGGTTTTAATAGAACAAAATAGCGACTGGAGAGGGCATTTTATATAGACTACAGTGTTCCAGCTCCTGTATCATAGTTACAGGGCATGTTTATTCTGGTTAGACATTGTTTGGTTTTTCTTTGATTTAACCCTGAAATAACTGCCCTGGGTAATTTTACAGTTGGCTGCATTTCTGCATGATTCAACTGTTTAACCGCCTCATTAAATGATCACTGATCTGGCAACTGGACATCTGGACTGGCCGAAAAATTGCTTGGTTGTCTTGCAGTTTGACCAGGTCAAAAATCTGATTTCCCACTTGGCCTTTCAGATCACTTTGTGCTTGTAAGTATTATTGGAGTAATATTGACATGCTGGCTTACTGAGCACACGATAGACCTGGATGTCTCTGCAGAATAGACCCATCTGCACATCTATTGTCTTTCCAGACAGTATTGTTGCATTTTTCTCGAGAGTTTTGATACTACATCACTGTCAGGTGGTAAAACCGATTATTCCACAGTTTGTAAAGTGTAAAACTGTAGTTTAACATCTGTTGTTATAACCAGAATACGCAGTTTAACAACTATTTGACCAGCCACACGATGCAATATACAGTTTCTAAACAGTGACGGCACTGTTATACGTTTATAACAATTTAACAACTGTTGTTGGACAGGCTGCTCAGGAGGACATTTATTATTGTGTAACAAGGTGTTCATTCAAAATTATTATACATAAATTATATGTCACTAAATCAGACACCACAGCACCATTATACTTCTGTTATTCTTCTGTAGAAAAAAAATATTTTATAACTCAATAGCAAACATCGCCACTAAGAAGATAAAGAACTGCAGCATATAGTAATGCAAGTAATGCAATACAAGCTTGTCTTTTTAATTGGATATCTGTGATAACTGACTAATTTTATTAGCTTCAAGATGTACAGCAGACTGCATTGTCCAATAATAAGGACCAAGTGTTGTGTTGTTTCTTTTTGCCATTTTCTCTTTCTGCACTCTCTTTACCCAAATATTTCGAGGCAGATGGCCGCACTCCCTGGTTCTGCTGGTGGTTTATTTGAAGGGCTCTGAGATAAGTTTTTGGTGATGCTTAAGCAAAATAAATAAATAAATACATTAATTAATTAATTCCACCGATTCGTTTTGTTGTCTGGGTCTGGATGACAGTTTAACAGTCTGAGACATCCATACATCCCTTGCCACTTCCTCCAGGTCTTCTTGGGGTGAGTGGTTCCCAAGACATGATCGTGCCTGGGTCTGCCCCGGGGTCAGTTAGACATGCCTGAAATAGCTCATCTAGGTGGTGTCACGGTCAGGTATCCAAACTATCACGGATTACTCTTGTTGACGTGGAGGTCCAGTGACTCTATTTCGAGCATCTGAAAAATGAGAGAGCACCTCAATCTATCCCTAAAGTTAACCTTACTATTACTCTTATTTACTACCTTTAAACAAGAGATTTTTTGCTGTCTGTTGCAAATCTATTGCAGTCTACATAAACAGAAATTCACATGAATTATTTATGTTCCCAATCCAGCCAGAGTCTCATAGGTTTGAAAGAAAAAATCAAAAATTCTTTCACAAATAGTAAAGTAGTTACTGCAGCAACTACTTGTAACTGTAACTGTATTGACAATGTAACTGCAGAATGACATAGATGCTTTGTAACCTTGCTTTTATATAAAAATATAATCAAACTACCAGTTCAGTCAAGTAATTTTTGACAGCAAGATTGCAGCATGTTCGCCAACTCTCTGCACTTACAAGTCAGATAACAGCTATCTGCAGACCTTTGCCAATCTGACTCAGCCATTGTTTGCAGACAGGTTGCCTCTCATCAGGTGACCTGCAATTGCCTTGGAGAAGATGGCCACTGAAACTACTTCCAATCCGTTGCAGAATGCAAAAAAAGTTGAACACAATCATCAGTTTTTGCTAGTCTCAAGGAGGCCCATCATTGGTGTTTTACTCTAGAGTGACTGAGCCATTAATGAACCAAAAGGAATCTGCAAAAAAGAAGACAACAAGCAAAAAAACATCAAACCTCATATAATTTTTTTGTGCCTGTTTCATAAACCTTTCATCCCACTGTGCAGTGGAAAGAAAGTTCTAGTCATCTGATGGAGGTATAGCATGAAAATCTCTCGAGAGTCTTTAGGTAATTTTCCCTTGGTCCCAAGGGAACACTCTTGCTACATCTCTTTACCTTTAATTCTCTGCAGCCCTACAGCATAAGCAGCTTGCACTAAACTTACTTAATTGCTGTGATTCTCCACTTTACTCTCTGTAGTACAGCCAGAATCTCCTGAGACCAGTTTTGTAAAGAATAAAAAAAAAGTCACTTAGTAAGGTGCATGACTCAAACAAGAGAGAAAACACTTCAGATGATTAAAGGGTTTCAATGTGAAACTTTTATTGAGCCTTTTTGTCATCTCACAGAGATAATAATATATTAATACAATGGTATTACATTGCTGAATGAAGAAATCGTAGATTCGGTTAAAGACAAAGTACGATCATAAATTTAAGAGCAGGGATTTTGTTTCTTAAATATCAATTTGGGACATCATAATGGGATATTCCAGCCACAATAGTGAGAATAAATAAAGGGAGTCTCATGTAAGATGCACTTATTTAAAATTATACCCAGAAAAATAGTGAATACATAGAGAACAAAATGTGATGTTATATAGTGAATAATCCTAAATAAAAAGAATAGTGTTCACAAAAAAACATGGGAGATGCACCATTTTACACTCTTACCTAAACTTTACAGCACACCACACACAAGCTAGCCATATATCATACATAATTTAGGAGTCTATGAAAGACATTAAAACATGTGTAATAGTAAATAAAAGTGAAACTTAAAACATGACAAACAAACTCAATTTTCTACTATTTTCAGCTATTTAGTATGATCAAAATGGAAATATTTCTCCCAGGTATTCAATAGAAATGTTTTTTTCAAATTACTTTTTTTTATCTGTATTTAAAAAAGCTCTAGTCCTGATGTAATGCAATTATGTCAAATGTTCTTTTTGTCAGTGTTTATCATTTCAATTTGGGATGTATAATAGATGTTTATGTGACCGCTCTTCCTTTTTAATAAACTCTACATACAATCACATCAAGTGCAAAATACATTTCATGAAATGCGTTTGACACAAATAAAACTTTACAAATCTAATAAATGACATTCTACATTGTATCTTCAATACGTCTGCCCTTTTACAAAATAATTACAATCAACGTGTTTTAGACGGGTTCACAATAAGTTTAAAGAGCATTAATTTAATAAGGCAAAGCAGATCTTACAACCTACACACCAGGTTAACTGGTTAACTTTTTTTCCACTACACAACCTCTTTAAGCAGCAAATCCAAGTATTTCTTTACATATATTTAAAAAGAATCATGTGCATTTTGTCGCTTAACATCAACACAGGAAACATTTATGGTCAGTTCAAGCTGAAACATGGACCGGGGAGGCAGCAGTAGGACACATGTTTAACTGAAGAATCTGTACAGTTACAACCCCCCCAAAAACCAACACGATTAAAAGCAATGACCGGTACAGAGTGCAACAGGAATTATCTTCAACAGTCCAACTGCTGTACAGATGAGCAAATAACTGGCCTCTCTTTTCTGCTAAATACCCCCTTTTTGGGTCACATTAGCCATTATCTGGTGTAATGTAATTATGTCTGTGTGTGTGTCTAACAGTCAGGCAGAGCTTCTGCTTACAGAGCAGCGTTTCTCACAGTGGACGCTTTCATTTGTCATAGTGGGAAAAGGCCCAGCTGGTAATTATTAACAGTAACAATGACTCTGTTCCACTCAGGTGTGTAAGCAAACAATGCCGCTGAGGCGCTGTTGCACAATAGCAAGCCTAACTTGAACTAGAACACAGCCAGTGGATGAAATGCAGTTGTTCTAAAAGTGAGCTGTTACATTTATCAAACGTGCCCAGGTGTAGTGATTAATTTCCCAAAGCAGGGGAATAAAAACAAAACGAAAAAAACTGCTAGACTTTTATGACTTTTATTAGAGAATCCAAACTGGTAGATTTCAAGAACATATATATATATATATATATATATATATATATATATATATATATATATATATATATATATATATATATATATATATATTTTTTTTTTTTTTTTTTTTTTTTTTTTTACATATGTGAAAACAGGTGCACAAAGCCTTTTGTGGCTCCAGAGCGAGCTGTACTAAATCTTATAAACAGTTTCAAGTGAAGCTGGGTATCGAGCTAGAAAGAATTGAGTCTACTCGATCTCTGGAGCCTGCCTCTCGTCTGCGTGCGCCTAGCAACTCAAGGCTACGACAGCATAACCCACAAGAATCACTCAGAGAATGTTCGGTGTTCAAAGTGCATTGTGGGTAATGCACTCAGCAGCTGAGTGGGGAAAAAAAGGACGCTGGGCATCGTTCACTTATGTGTGTAGAAACATTTTTTGCCCATCCCACAAAATAAATGCACATGCCAAATAACTGTCAAATTCAATATCAGTAAATCAGAATCTAAATCAAAAGATCTTGTTTGCTGTTTGCTGTGCACATGTTTACCTTGGGGTGGTTCATGCAGAAAGAGGAGACACCTGCACCATTAAAGCAAAAAAGCAGGAGAAATTCTAACTGAAGAATCTGAAAGAATATATAACAGTATAGAATAGTATATTATATACTAAGTGCAATAATCCTTTCTGTCATCGTTGTATTTTTACTCAGTTGTATATAGTATTTGTATTTGTATTCTATTTTTATCTTATTGTATATTTATTTTATTTTATTCTACTGTATATAGTATTTTATTTTATTCTATTCTGTACAGCTGTGTACTGTATTTATTCTTATTGTATTCTAATTTTTGCCTCATAACTTTTGCACTGTCCACTTCCTGCTGTGACAAAACAAATTTCCCACGTGTGGGACTAATAAAGGTTATCTTATCTTATCTTATCTTATCTTATCTTATCTTATCTTATTAAAAAAAAGGTTACTATTGGTGTTAATTTTGATGTACTTTCTTTAAATTTCCTTACCATCAGTTATTTAAATGCATAGGCATTTTTATTTGGAGATACACTGAAAATGCTGATCAATGAAACACACATACCAATGACTTGTATCATTGTTGCTTGTTACTTTGACTTACTGACGTGGACACCGACACCGTGTACCAGTAGCTGACTTTTTGGATAAACCTATAGCACTACTATATTTGTGCATGCTTTAAAACAACACTTAACAAAGTAAATAAAGGAATGTGAATGACTGTTTTAAAGCTGCATGTTAAAAAGGTGACACTCGTGCCTTTTATCTGTTCTTAGAAGCTAGGGCAAAAAAAAGTGGAAATGTAGAGTCAAATGGGGAAACTGGGACACGGACCTGCGCTGTTCAATTCTCAGTGCACGATAAGAAACTCATCTTCCCATGTTTATCAAATGCATGCATCCTGGAGGGTTGCAGTGGTCCTGAAAATTGCCAGATGAAAATGTTTTGTAATTGTGCTGTTGCCTGTGAGTAGCGGTCCGGCCACAGATTCTGTGGGGCATTTGACAACCTGTCAGAATGGTTTCATCATTCAGCTTTGGAAAACTTCTACTTCCGCTGCTTATTCCATAAATCTGATGGAATAAGATAAAAGACCATCTTACACTGTTTTCATTCTTTTGTCTAGAGCTGATTATAAAGGCATTAGAAGCTACAAAATGAACATAGAAAATATCACGAGGGCGGGAAAATGAATTGAAACTGGAAACACAAATCCTTTTGAGTTGAGACCTATAAAGAAAGGAACACAAAGTATAATGTTAGCAAAGAGATTCAAGACATAACTTCTGTGTCTTTTTTGAGTTTTGGAGTTTAGACAAGGAAAAATGACAGCACTGAGTAGAGGAGAAGTGCTTACATTATGATGTATGTTTAGCTTCGTAACACATTCGTTGTTTGGTTCACAGTGTTTCTAACGTGTCCTGATCATTCAAAGTGCCGTTTTTTGTTTCCTAAAATTTAAGAACATCTATATTAACATGCAAAAAGCTGATGTTGCTTATCTCTCTTAATCTTTCGACTTAAAGATGTCAAACTGTGTCTGTTCTTTGAATGACTGAGGTTTAGTAACAATGAAAATAGACAGTTGTGTGTAATCTAAATGATTAAGCTTATTATAAAAGCTCTGCTACGTTTACATGAAACTGCTGATCGATCACAGTCAGCAGTCGCCAGCATCACTACGAGGGCAAATTTCACTGGTTGACTGGCCAGGTTGCACCCCTAGGTGTGTGTGGCTGCACTTAGCCCAGGTTTCCTTTTCACAGCTGAGAGGTTCGCTAGATAAGGATTTGGGGCAAAATATTGCATTGGTTTTTTTTGCAATTTGTACATCAGAAACTGATCAATAAATTATAGTTTCCTTACATAGCTTTGAGAGGTATTTGCAGAGAGTAAAGTTAAGACAAACTGAGAATACTGGAAAGTCTAATTGGTGCAAAGGTTTTGCAAAACATCAAAGCAGTTGTAAAGTGCATGCATGTAGAAATCTGAGTGGTGAAAATTTGCTGAAGTCCAGAATATAACAGAGAGGCATTCTTAAAAGCACTTAAAAGTGATTGTGAATGGCATTTCTCCTTATATATTCAGAGGCCCTCATTTTGCCCCTCATCCAAGAGGCTTTTTGAGTTATAGAACAACTGGTGGAGAGTCCAAGGTAATAAACCCCTACTGGGGCTGTCCCCCTTGAAGTGGACCCTCAGGTCCACTTCAAGGGGGATTGATCATATGAGTCATTAAATGAGCCAAGAAAAAAAAAAGCCACGGATCATTCCTGTCACTGGGGCGACAGGTGAAACCTTAGCGAGACTTTGCCCCACCCCATCATTATGTGAGTTATTGAGGGTACCAGAAGCAAAGTATGAATGGAGGTTGAAACACCTGTGAAGGGATCTCAAGATAGGTGGCTGATCGCTAGTGTCATAAACCAACACCTCTGTTCAACAGTGGACATTCATAGTGGGCATAGATGACCTGCTTTACTTCTCTCAAACCATCTGTCTTCTTTGCTAGTGTTCACATCCACACCAGTGTGAACACTGGCATCCTCAAAAGAGTATTCTTTCTCCTTTAAATGCAGGTGTACAGCTGGATCTTATGCTGCTCAGGTGGCTCTCCTATGCTGTACCAAGTGTTTGTGGAGTGGCTGTTTGGTTTCTCCTACGTCTGAGCACTCCTCACTGCATATGCTGTGTTGTTCAACCAGTGTTTGGTGTTTTCTCCTTGGAATGAACCAGGAAGTTCAGTTGCCTTCCTTTACACCTCTCAAGAGGATAACTTAAGAGGATCTTTCTCAGCCAAAAAAATAATTTGTTAACTGTTTTAAAGTAACGATAATCATTTGCTTTATTTTTGAGAGTGAGATGAAATATGTGTATCATTACCTTTAGAGGGACTGGTTGGATTTTTGATCTTTGTACAGTAAGGCTACCTGGTTTTATTTCTCGTATTCACTGGGCTGATCTAAGCTAAATAACGTTTGACTCCAGCTCTGTAGACGCTGCACAGATAACACTCTGATATTGTGTTTCTCCAGCTTCTCTGGGGAAAAAAATGAATGAAGCACCTCTTCACTTTAGAATTTAAATGGCTATAGCTTTCCTGGCACAGGCTATCTCGTAGCTTCCTTTGCACTTATGCACTGCTGTACCTCTTTTAAACTGTACTCTTCATTTAGAGTTTTTGCACTTATCGTATTAAATTCCATGAAACCATATCCATATAATGTTAAATATGCCAATGGGTGTTTTTAGAGCTATTGTAACCTTGAATTTTATTTTGAGTCGCTTTGTTTTTAGGAAAATTTACAAAGACAAAGTCTGCTTTAGTTGAGAAATTGTCATAACAGAATAGTTGTTTAATTAGGTTTCCTGCTGATGATTTACACAGAATTTTCATTCTACCTGCCTAACTTACCTACTCTCATAACACATTTAGTTTTCCCCCCCTTATCCCATCTCTTTAGATTTACATGGAAAACATTTGATTTTTATTTAAAGAACACCAATTTAGTTGAATCAGACATTTACAAATGTAAAAAGGTCAACATATATATGTGTGTGTGTGTGTGAGTGTGTGTGTGTGTACATTTGCTGAACTATATAATAAATAAAAGGTTAAATAAAGTCACAATTATTTCTGGCAAAGTCAGCTTGTTTACATTTCTCCTCGTCTGTTTCCCAGGTAACGCCAATGCTTAGGGGCGATTGTGGCTCAAGAGTTGGGAGTTCGCCTTGTAATCGGAAGGTTGCCGGTTCGAGCCCCGGCTCGGACAGTCTCGGTCGTTGTGTCCTTGGGCAAGACACTTCACCCGTTGCCTACTGGTGGTGGTCAGAGGGCCCGGTGGCGCCAGTGTCCGGCAGCCTCGCCTCTGTCAGTGCGCCCCAGGGTGGCTGTGGCTACAATGTAGCTGCCATCACCAGTGTGTGAATGGGTGGATGACTGGATATGTAAAGCGCTTTGGGGTCCTTAGGGACTAGTAAAGCGCTATATAAATACAGGCCATTTACCATTTAGCCCAATGATCAGATCTTGAACTGACGTGACCCATCAGCTACACCTAAACAGCGACTGTGCTTTATGTTTTCATGATTCATCTGAAAAAGATGAAAACATGCTTCATATTTTCTCTTGTTGGCATTGATTAAGAGACAGCTGTGTTTTAAAAGATGGCTTTTATAGCTCTTTCTACAGTTTGTCTTACATTTATGTTTCCACTCACTCTAAAGACAGAAATGTGAAACTGAAAGAGGATATGAGGTTTGATCTACATGTCTTTGCTAATTGCAGATAATATTCCAAATTGCAAAATTAGTTAGAACAAAACAGATTACATGATTATAATCACTAACACATTTATTTTGACCATTAAACAGATCTAAGCTTCAGCCTTTTAAACTCTTTATTCTGTCTGAAGCAGGAAATCAAAGCAGTACGTCAGCTTTACCTGATTACATTCCGGGGTCTTAATCGTGCCAGAGTCTGCTAGTTGATATTTTCATTGAGACTACATAATACATTGTGATTGTACATCAGCTCCAGCGCTCCAGAAACTGGCAGATGAAGTTGAATTGTTTAACAATGTGATCACACCACAGCTGCCAACAGTTTTTAGACTTAATGAGATGTTTAATATCACAAATAAAGTGCTGTTTACCCTATCAATGGAGATCTATCACACCATCAACTACTCATCATTGTCAGTATATTTGCCAAAATGTTGAGCTACGGTAAGTAGCTCTGAAAAAACAAAACAAAAAAAGCCCCAAGAGCTAAAAAGCCCAACGTTCTTGGGTGAGATATCTGTGTACATTTTGTGTCTCTTCCTCTTGGTTGCATGGCACAGTCTACTTACAATTTATATGTGTATTCTGAAAGCCTTGTTCAAGCTACAGTAAAGCTGATAAACAACATCAGTCACACAGGGGATTAGTTACACACGGTGCACCCATCCCACTGCTTCTCTGCCTAATTCCAGCTCCAATCATTTGCATGCTGTGGAGTGTATGGAACTTACTGGACATCTTTGGTATGCGGATGGGACCGCTGCTGGTGCCATCGCCCCCTTCGGTCAGAGCTTTGATCTCAATGAGGTAGTCCTCTCCAGAGGGGATTTGCAGTTCCAAACTGGTCTTATTGGTTTCCAGTACAGTTGTCCTCTCATGCCAGTTCTGGCGATACACAACCTGGAGGACAAAATGCAATTCTTTAGTCATAACAGTGAGATATTAAACTTTTTTTACTCATCAACAGAAAAATTTGTAACTTCATTCAACGTATCAAACTAGTGTGTAAAAAAACACATTCAAATCCAAGAGTGGGGCACGATACTGTTGCTTCATCTTGGTTATACAATCCTATCTCTAGGAGGTAATGAATTCAAAATGCCACACGGCATGACAGGGATGATTTGGCTCGATGATTCAGGGACTTGAGAACAGCACCTCAGACGTCATTTTTGCACATTTACTTGTGTAGCTTCACCATCATTAAAACGCAGCAGAAAGATTTATTTAGTCCTCCGAAAGAAACACAGTGTAGAGAGCCAAACTGCAAATTTAGTTAAAAAAAAGAAAAATATGCAAGAAATATTGACAGTATTGTCTTTGTGAAATCTTTACTCGAGTCGTGTCTGCAAAAGAGCCGGCTAAAGACTATGTACTATGTATGTGCGGCGGGTAAAATAAGTATTGAACAAGTCACCAGTTTTCTAAGTAAAAATGTTTCCAAAGGTGCTACTGACATGACAAGCTCATTGGATGACTATGATAACCTAGCCAATCCACACATGCAAACTCCTCTGTCTGAAATCAGGCGAGCAGCATCTGGTCATGACTGCTATATGGTGAAATGATGTTCTTTCTACTTCCACATTAATACCCCGACAGTGCTCACTGCAACCTGCAGTAGCTTAGAATTCTTCTGTAACCAATGCCCTCAATATGTTTTGCAACAATAAGGCTGCATAGGTCTGAGAGAGCTCATCATCATGAGGACGGTAAGCAGAGGACCCACTGGAGGATATCAGGCCCTCAACCCACTTTCATAAAGTTTCTGATTGTTTGGAGGTCATTGTGTAGGCCACCCTTGTAAAAGGAGGAGATACCAATGATAGTGATGGGTTAAGGACCTTCTATGGCCCTGCTCTAACTGCCTGTCTCCTTGAGACTGTGCCAAGAAAACTAGCAATAGCACATAATGATGTACTATCCTAGAGGTAGAGGAGTTGGACTACCTTTGTGTGTGTCTTGTATGTATATATATAAATCACAAACAGTGTGCTTTTCCACACAAAGTATGCAAAGTGGATCAAATATGATTCATCGTTTTACTGCTTAGAAAAACTTCATTCCTTTTGTGGCATGACGCCTTTCATTTTATCACCTGGAACAGATCTTTTAATTTTGAAAGGCCAGACAGGGCCAATCCATAATGTAACACTGGAGTGCTGAGGTCTATCTTTCCACTGCAATGAGAAAGCCATTTATTGAGATGACAGCTGCTGAGGCTCTATTTGTTTCCGCAGTTCTGGACTTTCTGCTCTTATTCTGACAAACTCACCTTGTATCCTGTCACCTCGGACTCATTCTCCATCGCTTTGACATGTTCCCAATTTAGAAAGATCTTAGAGTTGGTCAGTTTCCATTCAATACTCCCTGGAGGGTGACTTGGTGCTGCAAGACATGTAATTACAAAGACAGAAGATTTACAAATGAATGCGTGTCAGTGATCGTATTCTCTAAGCTAGTCTGCACGTAGCCCATTATGCATTTTACATCATATAGTCGTCAACCTTCAAGAGCAAACCGGAGAAAAATGAAGGTGCATGACCTTTGACTATCCACAGGAAATCAAACTACTTGATTAGAAATAAACACAGTGTAGGAAATCATTTGCAGTCTCATGTGCAGTCCTGTGTCCTAATATAGCTGGCAATCTGTATAAGGATACTGATTATGCAGATTGGCTCTTTTCAGAATCTTACATGCAATGTAGGTGGATCATAATTTGTGATAACTACTGATTTATGAAGGCAGAAATGGTGCAGAGTGCAAAGTACAATTTCATTTGTTTCCTATGTTCGGCTTTGCATTGTGAGTTTTGAAATATTTCTTTTTCCTATCTATTATGTTAATAGTTACTATTGTTACTTAGATTTACAGTTATTTTATTTTATTGGGTTTATTTTGGTTTCATTTTATTTATTTTTTTAATATTTTGCTCACCTCATTTATATGTCATATATCATATTTGTTGTGTTTAACCCTAAACCTGTGGCTGCTGTATTTTGACTGTCACCTAAGCATAGTGAAATAAATCTAAGGACCCACAGCCAAAAAAAAAAAAAAAAAAAATAGAAGTGGCGAGTTGCCTTCACACCTAAACAGAAACATTGATGTAGTCAGAGGTTAAAGTGGGATTTGGCAGGTAGAGGAACTCTAATATCAGTTGTAGTGGCTCAGCATGGGGAGAAGAAGAAGAAGAATTAGTTTCTATTGAGAGCTCCAGTAGATTTTCTTTGTATACCAGCTGTGATCAGCTGACCTGCTACTGCTGCTCTGAGGTTTACTGGTCTTTGTGGATTTGCACAGCTGAATTGAACAGGGTGTAGCCCAGTATTTCACAGCTATCTTGGCTGATTTCAGTTCTCTACACTGACAGTATACCGCATATAATGTTTTTATACTAGACAGTGGAAAGTGTGTGTAAAGGTGGAATACACTGCAGTAATATAGGCATTATCAGATTAAATTCTGATTAATGTACACTCTTTTTACACTTTTCTAACAGTGGCCATGAACACCACAGCTTTATTATACATTCACCACGGTACAGAAAGCGAACCTGTTTTCATGCAACCTCTAAATAACACAAAGTTTGTATTAACCTCATTGTTCTTCAAGACGTTTCACAACAAAATAAATAAATAAAAACTTCACACCATACAGATCCAATATCTGATGTGATAAACAAGGACATTAAATGTAAGCTTTAAATCTGCAGTTTATCAAATGCCTCTGAGTTGTCCTTACCTTTAAATCTAACCTCTCTTCTTCCTTTCTTTCCTCATCTCTCAGTAAAGTCACCACACAGTCTTTTCTCTCCCTGTGAAATATAGCTGCTGTACCTTTAGCTAGCAGAAACTGTGCGGCAGACTGCATGCAACCAGTTCGTGTGTTTGCTGTTATTTGTTGAGCTGATAGGAACGTTGCATTTGAAATTACCTGCCACATTAAAAAACATTGTTCCCCTCAGGATTATCTTTTGTATCATTGTTCTTTTTATTTAGGCTCAAACTGATTCGATGTTTGAAGGCGCACAAAGCTGGGAAATAAGAACCTTATTTAAATGTGTTAAAGCTAAAGTAAGGAGGCTCTTTAGAAAATGTAAGCAGTAGAAAGTACAGATGTTTGTGTAAATATGTTCAAAGATAAAGTAAAAAGTTGTCAGTAACCTTACTTTGTTACTTCTCACCTCTGACCAAGGCAATTTTTAGCAAAGAGTTAGCTTTTCACCTTTCCTGTCAGCACACACTTGTTTAACCAGTATGTCCTCCACACTATTCTTACCAACATGGTCTCATTCTGGGGCATCACATGATGCCATTCTGTCACCTGCGTCACCTTTGATATACGCCATGAGATAACAGCCTTACAAATCCCTGAAAAGTCAGTATAAGAACATAGAAGAGATGCTGATAGTCAAGAGCCCAATGTGTCCAAACTGTTACATGTTTGAAGTTAACAGGTGTGACTTTAAAGGAGCTGAAAGATCCACTCTGAGTGTGCTTTTAATAAAAGCAGTCATGGAGAAAATGTACAATTTCCGTGTGGTACAAAAGTGCATTATAAAGTGTGGAGGATGTAATAGATTAAAGTTTCAGTTGTTCCATAATCAAATGAAGTTTTTACGACTGATAAACATTTTCCATGTTTGTCTATATTTAAGGGATAATAAGAAAGGACGGGCTTTTGAAATTAAGAGGCTCGAACCTGAAGATACTTTGAAGCTGAGCCTTTTATTGTCTTCAAAGACATGTTTGAATAGAAACCTGCACCGAACAGGGGCCTGCTCATCAGGTTATCTTTTAATGAACTACACTAACAGGAGGACTTGTGGACACATTGATATTGTATTATTGAAAGAATCGACCCAATCTTACAGCCTATAGTGATTTCTAATTTATTAACGGCTCTCTTTTGTTTTCACTCAGCTATCACACAGGAAACAAGTTTAGCAAAATTCTTAATTCTTTCATTTGGGTTTTTAGCTTAGTTTAATAGACAAAGGTACAAAACTTTTGACTTTATAATCAGAAAAAAGTAACTTGTAAATTGGTGCTTGTGAAAAAGAAAATCAAAGAGTGTAAGAGAGGCAGCTGTGATGTAGGTGTATGTGTGAATGTTACCCTGAGGTGAGAAATAGCTGGAATAGCTGGAGGCTTCAGTAGTCTGGTAATTAACTGTAGGGGTGTTACCATAGAAATGTGACAGTATAGACGGCTTTCTTCCTGAAAAGATGGATTTGCTGCACAACTATTTGGGAGAATATGACTGGATGGGTATGAGTGAGTAAACAAGTACCACTTTTTATTGTGATTTAATTTACTTTAAATCACAATAAAAGTTTAAATTCTTGAAAGGAATGCATCTACATTCATGCAATGCTTTAAATACATTTTGATTGTAGGGTTTAGGTTTATAAAAGAGGTATTCAAAAGCCCCTTATGGTAAAAAGCAGATATAAAATATCAGACATAATATAATATTGGGAAGATCTCCAGCTGGTCTCAATGAAGTTGGTAATATATTTTTTGAATCTTAAAAAGTATTGAAAAAGTATTGAAAAAGTTTTTCTATGATGAACCACAAACCCTTAAATTTATATTCACAAATCTGACTGTGTATTTAATGATTATTAAGATTTTTTCCATACAATATTGCAAACTCTGATGGTAAATGTTACAATTAATGATTGTAAAACTTTGTGATTTGACATCAATCTGATGCACTCATCAGAATATTTTTTTTTTGTTTCATGGAACAGGTAAAAAGCATGACGTTTAAGTATAAATACAGTACTTGCTTATATTTAAACATATTTATTTCAATATGGCCCCCTAACAGCATGTTGAAATACTATCCTAATATGATCTCAGTTTTAATATTCCTGCTATTAGAAGGATAATAATAGTGATATTATTGGTGTGAGTAATTACCTCAGTCTCAGCTGTTACTGTGTAAGTATTATCATCATTGGGCACATATCGAGTATGTCATGTCTAAACTCCATTAAACAGACTCAAACGTATTTTTTTTAAAAAAGAAAGACCCTCGAGTCAACATGAAAAAAGCGGTTAAAGTAAATAGATCCCAGTTTTGTGTGTGGACTCACGTGGTTTCTTGGTGGTGATATTAAAAGGTGTGCTGCAGGGTCCAAGTCCAGCACTGTTCTGGGCTCTGACTGAGATCAGATAAAGTGTGCTGCCCTTCAAGCCGGAGAGCAGAGCTGTGCAGTTGATAACCCTCACTCTGTCTGCTTCACTCTGCTCCAATCCTTCCTCCCAGAAGAGAACCTGGACCAAAGAGACATGAGTTACCACAGACCTCTGAGCATAGTGCCTACCTTTTCATTTTTTCCTTTTAAACTGTCAAGGTAGCCTGTTTCCACCCTGATTGGCCATTAAGATAGTCACATCATGATTATGAAGTAAAACATCCCGCACAATGTCATTTCAGAGTGCATATGCTGTAGATTCAAAGTGCATATGTATGTTTAAGCAGTACCAGCTGACATATAGTACAAAGGAACAGACCTATGGATAAGATATAGATATCAGGTTTAAAGGAGCATCACTTTAGTGCTTCCACTTTATCGACTTAGCTATTGTAAGTCTCCGAGCAGTCCAACACTACCAAATGATACTGTATCAGACAATCAGCAATATCACAAGCAGCAGTGAGAGTGAACAGTACCAGAGCTTGTCAGAATCTGTATTCACTGAGAGACTGTTTATGGCCCAAACACAAGACAGGAAAACCAGACAGGGAAATGTCAAACAGATGGTCTGAATGTAGGTACTTATTTAACTGAGTGCACACACGTTTTTGTTTTTTTAGGATCTTGCTTGGGAGAGGCAGATTAGCAATAGGGCCTGGAGTTGCTGATAACAGATGCATCTAGGGTGTTTTCTCCAACTGAATTTTAATTATAGAAGTCTTTTCAAACACTTGGGAAAAATCTCTGAAATACCTGAGCACAAGAAGTTCACAGTTCTTATAGCACCTCTGCAAAGAATCTAAACACTCACTCAAAGAGGGATCGAAGAAGGCTTAAGCTGTCTTGCTGAATCTTATGCTGTCTAATAGAGACAGTGACAGTGAAATATGTCATACCTGCAACACAAATTGTGGTTGTGTGTGGTAAACATGAACAGTAAGTGCTGCTGATTTTACATTATATTATACATTCCAATACTAGATAACCAAGCAGGACAGGTGCTGTTTGAAAAGGAAAGAGCTGTAACTACAAATTAGGACGCTGTACATCTTTCCTTATCTTAGTATGAAGTTAATTCATAAGAAGTGTCACATTGTATACGTGTGGAAATATCCATCCATCCATCCACTGGAGCACTAGTAGTGACACAGCAAATTTTTGGGAGTGGGGTGGGGGGTGTCACTACACTGATGCAATGCATTTCTATTGATGGCCTCACAATATTCTACTGATTTTGCAGTAACAAAAAAAACAAAAAAATCTAACAATGTGCCAAAATACAATGCCTATACTTTATATTATAAAGGTTTAAGATTAATGCAGCTTCAGGGTCTGAAAAGTGAAACCAATATGGAAATGCCTGCATTCTTTCTATTGGCCTGTGGGGGTCGACTCCGCTGGTTGCAGAAGTAGATTGCTTGTATAATTATTTACATCATCAAAAATCTTCCTGATGAATTTATGGTTTAAAATATCCAGATATATTACCATTATGGGTAATTCTACTAACTGTATATTAGTATATTTAAGCTTTGTAAAAGTGTGCGGTTTGTCATTTGTGGGTTTTGTTTTTCTTTAACAAATAAAAGATGAACTGTAAAACTTTTTATGGTGCAACGCCGGGCAATTTGACCTGTGGGATCATGCCTATTTGGACACAAAGAAATGTACTATGCCCATTACTTATTCATGCGTACAGTCAGCATATAGGAGGTGCTGATCCTTCTGTCAAGCTGATGCTGGTACACATTTACAAGATCTCTTCCAGGTCAAGGTGATGGGAGCTTGGATATATCTTTGCCCTATACATCTCTCTTACAGACTGCTGACTTGTCTGTGAGACAGACTGTGTCCCATTGAACAAGAAACAAATATGTCTTCAAAGGTTTTGCTTGCACTTGACCACAACTTGAAGCAAATAAACATCCCAGTATCTAAAGCTGAGCGACCGTCATCCTCCTCTCAACCACGAGCTGCTTCAGAAGGAGCAGTACATCCCAAGAGCCTCACAACCACTACACTTCAGTGTGAGAGGCTGAAGTTGTGCTACCTCTGCTGGAAATATATGTTCTTTGGCTTGAATGCACACCAACAGTGCTTTGATTACTCCAAAAAAGTAATTATTACACAGAAATATTTTCTTAAAAGTAATCCAGTATGTTACTTAATTAAAGAAAGTAATTTGTTAAAATAATTGTTACATTACTTTAATGTTACTCTGTAAAATGACCTGAAAGGCACTGTCTCAAAATTACCATTAAACAGTATGGCTGCAGTCCCACACACCCTGATGAGGACACGCATATGATCTCTCTGTTAGTATTACACCACGGCTCTCTTAGTAGAACAAAAAGCCGACGTCACAAAGCAAAAAGAAAACGAGCACAAACTGCTCAGCCTGACTGCTCATCAGTTTGTTACCTGCTTACGTTCAGGTTCTGGCTGCTGGGCTGAGGTCGGCATTCACTCAATTTTAACGTTACCCTGGGTTCTCGGCTAGCTTAGCATTAGCATGTTGTCTGTGCCGGGTTTTCTGGAAATCCATCCTATCACAACATCCTACCTGTTGTTTCTGCGTATGAGCACAACATGAAATTAAGCACCAAACCGTCCTACCTTCGTGAATATGAGCTACAAGCATAGTCAAAGGAGCTTGCAAACAAAAGCGTCTGGACTTCTTTAAGTTACTTGAAGACGTTTCACCTCTCATCCGAGAAGCTTCTTCAGTTCTAAGGTCAAATGGTGGGGAGTCCCAGATTTAAACCTGGTGGGAGTATCCCCCCACAGAGGGACAAAAGGACCCCCTGATGACCCTCTAATCGCCTGAGCCAAGGTGTGAAACTGGGTGTGGGTCCCAATCAGCCAGGGTTTCGGGTGAGTTCATTGTGAAACCTGGCCTTATAGACATTGCAGTACTAAAATATTAAAAGAGAATGAAAGACACAATACAAGAGTCCCAAAGCAATGTGCGAATGGCTGTCTTTATCCTGTTTATTGAAAAAGTAAGAGGAGTTTTAAGATTCAAACTATTTTCATCCTTCATCACTGTTGCAAAGTTTAATGTTTTACATAAAACTGAACTAAAAACAGAAATAAGTGGAAACTGTGTGGGGAATCATGTGAATTCCTGAGGTCAGATGGCCCAGGATGTGAGTGGGCGTTAAGGCGTCTGGGGAGGGAACTCAAAACTGGATTATAGATGGCAGACATTTGGTGTCGTAAACCACCGCCTCTGTTCAAAGATGGTCGCTCACAGTGGACATAGATGGCTTCTTTCACTCCTCTTTCAAACCATCTGTCCTCTCTGTCCAAAATGTGAACATTGGCATCCTCGAAAGAGTGTCCTTTATCCTTAAGATGCAGGTGGACTGCTGAGTCTGGGGGGATACTCCCACTAGGTTTAAATCTGGGACACCCCACATTTGATCTTAGAACTGAAGAAGCTTCTTGGATGAGAGGTGAAACGTCTTCAAGCAACTTAAAGAAGTCTAGACGCTTTTCTTTGCAAGCTCCTTTGACTACAATGACCTGGATGACTGAGAACCTTCACAGACAGCTTCAAGCATACTTCGACGGGTAAAATTAAGTGGCAAACCGTCCTATCTTTATGAATATGAGCCAGAAGCATACTCTGATAGGTAAAGTTGCAAACCGTCCTACCTACTTAAAATTTATGCTGGAATTATTGTGTGACAGTAGAAATGTGCATAAACTATGTACAGTTGGACGGTTTTCCAAAGTAGAACCGGTGCTTGCAGAGAGGCAAAGTTGTTACAGTATAATGTTGTTGTTTCGAATGAAGCTCTTAGAAAACCAGCACACCGCAGACCACGGCCTCTCTGTGTGAGGATCTAAACGTATTCTACGCTAGATTCGACACAGCGAACACCACAAGACCGGACAGTGTGCGCACCGCAGATGACGTCAGTACGCACACTGTGTCTGAGGAGGATGTGCGGAAGTGCTTCAGGAAGGTGAACGCACGCAAAGCTACTGGTCCGGACGGGATTCCCGGCCGCGTCCTCAAGTCATGCGCGGCTCAGCTGGTTGGAGTGTTCACGCACATCTTCAACCTTTCCCTCTCTCTGTCTGTAGTCCCAGCCTGCTTCAAAATGGCCACCGTCGTCCCTGTAACCAAATCCTCCACCATCTCCTCATTGAACGACTGGCGACCTGTAGCCCTGACCCCCATTGTAAGCAAATGCTTCGAGAAGCTGGTCAGGGACTTCATCTGCTCTGCACTACCCGACTCACTGGACCCTCTACAGTTCGCATACCGCCACAACAGGTCCACTGATGATGCCATAGCCCTGACACTACATACTGCCCTGTCACACCTGGAGAAGAGAGACACGTATGTGAGAATGCCGTTTGTAGATTACAGCTCAGCATTCAATACCATCGTTCCCTCAAAGCTGGACAGGAAACTGCAGGATCTAGGACTGAGCAGCTCCCTCTGCAGCTGGATCCTTAGCTTCCTGTCTGACAGACGCCAAGTGGTCAGAATCACCTCATCCCCCATCACACTGAACACTGGTGCTCCACAGGGGTGTGTACACAGCAAATCCAGCATGTCCAAATTAACACTGTCTGATTTGATTTCAACACTATTAAAGTGTCTATATGGGTCCACACCATCCATCCATCCATCCATTCGCTTCCGCTTATCCTTTTCAGGGTCGCGGGGGGCGCTGGAGCCTATCCCAGCTGTCATAGGGCGAAAGGCGGGGTACACCCTGGACAGGTCGCCAGTCTGTCGCAGGGCTAACACATAGGGACAGACAACCATTCACACTCACATTCACTCGCACAGTCACACCTAGTGACAATTTAGATTAATCAATTAACCTATCCCCACAAGCTGCATGTCTTTGGACGGTGGGAGGAAGCCGGAGTACCCGGAGAGAACCCACGCAAACACGGGGAGAACATGCAAACTCCACACAGAAAGACCCTGGCCTGATGGTGGAATTGAACTCAGGACCTTCTTGCTGTGCGGCAACAGTGCTAACCACCGTGCCACCGTGCTGCCCAGGATATGAGGAGGATGTGCGGTCCACACCAGAGAGTGTTAATTTAACTCTTTTTGGAGAGTTGGTACGTTAACTCTGATTTAGTGTTAAACACCAAATCTGTCTGGAGTTGATAATTTAACACTTGGTGTTAAGAGTTTATATATTAACTCTCAAAGAGTATTTTAGTTTAACTACGTAAGAGTTATCTTCTAATTCATTCTAAAAAGCGGGGATTTTACTGATCTGAACTTCTAGAAATTTCTTTTGGAAATAAACATTTACTAAAAAGATGCAATGGTTTTTGAAAAACATTTATTCTGAACTGTGCACCACAATTTCAAAACATTTTCTGAAAGATGTAACAGTGTACATGTTCTCACTTTCATTAGAATTTTGTTTATCAAAAGGTCTGACATGGTAAATGCAAATAACAGCATTCTCATCACTTATTTCTTCAATACAATATGCAAGTCCTTCATTCATCCCTTTGTGGAACTTCAACGCACTTCTGCTCTCCCCCATATTCCATCTTCACAAGCATATCCTGTGCGGAGATCGAATAAAAATTAGTTGACACTAATTAATGGCACAAATAATCCAGTAAACAATTGCAGCACAGTAAAAAAAAAAAGGAATCCTCTTTGAGCCATTACTTGTGTAAAGTATTTTCCCAAAAGACAAGGACACAGGCAACAGGTAATACTGAACTAAATGTAAAACCTCAACCTTTTTAATTTTTACCTAAACCGTGTGCACAAAACTCTGGAGGGATCTATGCTAACGTAGAACCCAGTCAGGACGTCTGCTACTGCTGTTTGCTCGTTTTTGTTTTTTTTTTATGGGCGATCGTTTTCAGGCTTCAAGTAGCACCATTATACCAACATTTCACATTCTAGACATTGTTTTAGGTGTATTTGACCAAAAATGTGACTGAAAATTCACATGCAAGCTTTTTTTCAAGGCTGTGGTATTTGCCTGCAAACAATACCTTTCAGCTAGCTAAAACAGAATGTTATGCTATCAGCGAGCAACATGGCTAATGCCTTTCACACAGCTTTGTCTCAACTCCAAAGAGCCACAGAAGTAAAAGCTAATAACAATTGAAACAATCTTTGAAAAAATGACTTACCAAGCATGGCAAACAACTCAAATATGTAGAGCAAAATGTTCTGAAACGGCTTCACTTCAGCTTCGATTGGAGCCGTGCTGAGGGCGGAGTCTGTGAATTTACTCTGTTGGTGTCATAGCCCCTCTAGGAGTTCAGAGTTAAGAGGTCAAGAGTTAATGTTTCCATTGTAACACCTCCAGATTTGAAATAGAAACACTCATTTTTGACACTCGATTTTAACTACTATCATTTTACACCTCAGAGTTACATTAAAAGAATGTGACTCTGCTTAGAGTAAAATTAACTCTACTTTTGCAAGGAGACTATTAACACCAAAAAATTTAACACTTTTGAATTTGCTGTGTACTGAGCCCTCTCCTGTACTCACTCTACACCTACGACTGTACAGCCACTAACAACTCCAACATCATTGTGAAGTTTGCGGACGACACTACAGTGGTGGGTCTTATCACCAATGGTGATGAGACGGCTTACAGGGAGGAGGTCAGCGCCCTGACCCACTGGTGTCAAGACAACCATCTCACCCTCAACGTCGCAAAGACAAAGGAGTTGATAGTGGACTTCCGGAGGTGCAGAGAAGTACACACCCCCATCACCATCAACGGCGCTGCTGTGGAGAGAGTGAGCAGCTTCCGGTTCCTTGGTGTACATCTGGCTGAGGATCTTACGTGGTCAGTACACATAAACAAAACAGTGAAGAAGGCGCAACAGCGCCTCTTCTTTCTCAGGAGACTGAAAAGATTCGGCATGAACCCCCGCATCCTCAGGACCTTCTATCACTGTGCCATTGAGAGCATCCTCACTGGATGCATCACCACCTGGTATGGCAACAGCACCGCCTACAACCGCAAAGTTCTCCAGCGAATAGTGCGGTGCTCTGAACGGATAATTGGAGGTGAGCTTCCCTCCCTCCAAGACATCTACAGGAAGCGCTGCCTGAGGAAAGCGGGGAGGATCATCAAGGACTCCAGTCACCCCAGCCATAAACTGTTCAGACTACTTCCATCAGGAAGGAGGTTCTGCAGCATCCGGTCCCGTACCAGCAGACTGAGAGACAGCTTTTTCCACCAGGCCATCAGACTGCTGAACACGTCACAGACACCTCACCTCCACTACTGGAACTTCAACATTATGTACTCCATACTGTACAGTAATGCCACTGTTTTGCACATGTCTCAACTCTGTATATTTTTATATATTTTATTTATTGTTGACTCTATCTAATTTGTAAAATATGTGTATACACACACACACACACACACACACACACGTAGAAAAACACTTAGTATACACATCCAGAAATTTTTTTTTTTTTTTGCATATACTATTATATATTGTACATATATTTATTAGTTTCAGATTTAGCCATTCGTATATTTTGCCTGTTTATGTTATTGTATTTTGCACAACTCTGTTGCTTGTGAAGCTCGCACACAAGAATTTCACTCGCATGTGCTGTACCAATGTACCTGCACATGTGATGTGACAATAAAAGTGATTTGATTTGATTTGATAGGTTCTGTGATGATCAATAGCCCCTTATCACAGTTGGCATGTTGACCTTTCACAGTAGGAAGGAGCAGGTGCTAATGAACTTAAAGATCTAATATTAAAGTGTAGACACGACAATATGACGGGGATTCAGCATACACAGAGCCCTTTAGCTGAAGCAGCTTTATGGGATTTTGCCATTTGTTCACCATGTATTCACTTTTTCATGTATGCCATCATAGTTTTAATGATGATGACTATCATTATTAAAAGCATGTTTTGGCATTTTTCAACTTTTGATTGGCAATCATGGAGTTTGCTGAGTTTTTTATTTTTTTATTTTAGGCATTTAACATCTAGAGCTGTAATTTGGACTTGTGCACTCAGACAGTGAAGGCGTGACCAAGTGCTCCTGCTATTTTGGTTCATGCAGCTGAAGCAGGGCTGGACAAAAGTTTGGGTGGAATGGAAGACAAATTGAAGGGTGTGATGATGACTCATTAGCCTCTCAGTCAGTCACATTTCTTTTTTTTTTTTTTCTTTTTTTTTTTTGGAAGTGACATCAGAAACAGCAGCATGTGACATCACGTGATGGCGGAGCTTCAGTTCATCCTTTGTCATCCTTTTTTTTTTTTTTATAGGACAGGGGGAAAGAATGAAAGAAAGAGGGGGAGAGGAAGAAAGAAAACCAAAAGGGGAGAAGAGACGGTGAGAAGGGGGGGAAGAGAGAAAAAAAAAAAAAACAAAAAAAAAAAACTCCTGGGTCACCTGTATGGAGAGAAAGAAAAACAAAAAAAAACAGGGGAGACAGCAAACAACAAAGAGCAACATAATAATAAAAAAAAAAAAGCACCATCACAATAAACTAGCTAGTCATAGATATCAATAGTTACTAAATAATAAACGATATTGTGCAGCACGCAAGATAGACAGCGCACAGTGTGCTTTGAGGCAGCAGCCAAGAAAGCTGTAGTCCGCATCTGTGAATACCCATGTGTACACCTGTGTGCATACCTGTGTGGATCAGCATGCTTGCATTCCAAAGGTTTCTCCATGTAATGATCTGCTAGAGAGTGTGGGGAGCCACAGCCCTGTCCTCTATGGTATCAAGCAGGTATGGAGGAGATCAAAACTCCAGACATCCAGAGGCACCCAGAACACAAGAGACCAAGGAAGACCAACAGAGGGGCAGCCGCGCCACTGTCCCAGTAAGAGCTGAGGAGAGTCCCAGATGAGAGCTCATTCAGCAGCCGCAGAGCAGAAGCCAGGGGGAGTTGCAGTGACGCGCCCGTGAGCTCCGCCGGCAGCCAGCTGTGCCTGAGTGACCGAGCCCCAGGTCACCCAGCCCGAGACCCAGCCCCCAGTCACATTTCTGCTCTCGTACTTTTCAAACTGCTGTTCCAATCAGAAAGGCATAAGAAGAAAATGTTGCTTGGGACTGACCTCAAGTACAAAATGGTGTTGTATAGAAGTGCAGTTAGGTAAGAAGTGATTGTTCTGAATTTTTGGCATACAAATTTAGAGGTACATTTCCTCATCTTATTTTAATGGTTTCTAAGTATTTCTTTAAAGGGGCACATAGAAACCACTTTTCTTTAGCAAAAAGACTGACTTGAAGTGTAGTTGTCATCCTCTAAGCAGACATATAAGATGGCACTTCACTGAAATCAAAGACACTGCTAACATAAGTAGTATTTGTCACCTAACATACATGGAGGGCTCTTTATGTGTGATAGACTGGCAGCTGGTTGTTCCGCTTCAAGACTTGGCCATAAAAACACTAGTTTTTAGTTCACTTCTATTGGGGTTTCTCCTTATTAACCTGACTCCTTAGTTCCCCATCAGTACAAACCTTTGATAAAATAACTCTGAGGAAAGTGCTGCATTTTGGCACCGTGTACGAACAGGATAATATGAATGTGCAAAGCTCTCCAGCTTCACTCCCCCTCTTCCCTCTTTGGCTGTAAAGAGGAACTTGCTGTGGGAGGAACGGGTATCCTCTTCTGGGAGATTAAAGAGCAACTTCAGATGGAGGTTATTTCTGGAATTCCTCCAGAGGACAACAGGTAAAAAGTTTTTAGGCCAATCCAACTATTTTCTGGGACTCTGGAAAAGTAGATGCTTCACTTAATGTCACTATGGTACTTGCAATAAAGACACTTTATTTAAAGCCTGTGAATAAAAGACTACCATCATTTAGTTACTGCCTGATTTTCAAAGAGCAATGATGTGACTTTTCTTTATATGCACCCAATTCAAATTTATATTCACAGTGCTTAGTTAAGGAAGTGCATAATTGCCCTGGAGTTTACAATAATATAGAAGTAAAGGAGTTCTGATGCTACCCAGCAGGTGTAGGATTCACATAGTGTCTACACATTATAAAACCAGCACATTAGCAGAGAACAAGCTACAGCTTGCATTCAGTCTCTTGGGACACGTAACAGTGACATGTAATGGAAAACATTTGACTTGAAGTGTAAAAAATACTGAAAAAACACAGATGAAAGGCCTCCTATGTAGCAACACAGCTGCTAGACTCAGCCACACTGGATGATGCTTTCAAAGCCTGGAGACGCGGTTCCTGTAATAACACCGCAGACAGGGAGGCTGAAGACACACGAACCAAGCAGATCTCTGTCTGTGCATCTGCACTGCTGATTTAAAGAAAGTGGCTCTAATTTCTTAATTTTTGTTAGATAAACATTTTGTTAGGTTCACATAATGACTTGTATGTGATCAGCTAACAAATAGTTGTTATCATTTTGCATATCTCCTCACCTCTTTACAGCTTATTCTTGTCGTTTTACCCACTTTACTTACTGGTTTAACCACACCACCACCAAACGTGTTCACACCAGACGGCAGACACAAATACTCACTAACATGTAACAGTAGTCCAGCATGCAATAGAATGAATTACATGTTGGTGGTAAAGAACAAAACACAGCTAATAAAGAGTGAATCTAGTTAGCACACAACAGCTAATTTATTAGCTCCACCTAGCTAAACATAATGCAATCTATACTATTTAATGTAAATGTTACTTTGTAAAAAAATATTTCAGAGACCTTTTGATATACTTTTGGCTGCTCACTTACTTCAGATGGCACAGTTTTTACACTGGTTGCCCTTCCTGACACAAACCCTACCATTTATCTTACCCCCTGAGTCTGGGTTTGTGTCTCCTCCTCCTGTTGTCAAATTGGGTAATTAACATATATACCATGGGGTCACAAGACTTCTTGATACAAAAAATTTATTCATAGGTGTTTCTCTTATTTAGTCCAGCCTCACTGATTTAAACAGGATGGTAAACAGAATTTAAACAGAAGTATCTTTTAGGTGTAACATAACTGATTTAAGCAGCACCACAAACTTTAAACAGATTACACGAAGCCCCTCACTGAATTATAAGAGCACCTGAATATTATGACCTTTATCCAGGGGTAATTTCTAGCAACTACAACTGTTGTTTTAGACCACATTAGCTTTAGCACAGTGCTCCTAATACACTGGCAACTGAGTGTGAGTGATAATAATGTGTCAAGTCCAAAAAAGATTGCAATTGCAATGTGTGTAAGTGTTGTTGCCCTGAGCATTGAAAGGCCGTGGCAGCCCATGGTCTGACCAGCACCAACCAGTAACAAGGCAATGGGATGTATCAGTATAATAACAGTAATGCCACTATGACATTAATAGGCCCCTGGTGCAATCCCACTTTAATTCCCAGTAACCTGAAATAAGCAGAACAACCCACTGCCACTCCAAAGCCATAATAATTTAAACCATAAATTTTCCTCTGGAACGCTGTTGTAGCACAGCCAAAATTAGACTCCAGAGGGGTTTGTACCCAAATGTACAGAGTTTAGGTAAGCACTTGAAAACAAAAGAAACTTTATCGTCCACATGAAGTCAAACCCTAGAAATGCAGGTGGGAAAAGTGCATGTAGTTTTCAGTCAAATGCATGCACATATTTTTCCACCATCAGCTGCTGTTTTTTTCTCAGTCTAATCAGAAGATTTCTGACCTGACCTGTTACTTCAACCAATCCATGAGTTCCAACTGAGCAGATTTCAGTTGTAACCTTTTATATAGTTCTGAAAGTAAATAACAACACAAACATAAAATAATTCAGTTCCTTAAAGGAAATTCCACTGTGTGATGATCCAAATTATAAGAAGCTGTATTTACTGTATATTCTGCAAGCACTAAAGAAAAACAGCACCGACGGGTGTGATGCTGTAGCATCCCTAAACCGTATGCTTGCTGGAGTTGTGCCAAGCCTTTAAAATTCAAATGATCCTCTAAAACAGCTTTTGAGAGGCAATTTAAGCCCTAAATTAGATTAATTAGAATATATGTCACAAAATCCCAGTAGACGTCTTTAGGAATGGTTTGTCATTGCAAGGCTTAAATATAAATATCTACCCACAGGCTGCTGTTCGGTTTTTCAGATCAAACTGGCCAAGCCAGCTGACAAAAGCAATGCCAAAAAATGTAGATTTTACAGTTAGATAGTTTAACATTGTTCTTTTTTATTTTCCTCCAGCTTGCATTCTGGCTTAGGATGGAGCTTCTGTCCGAAGTAGAGGAATTTGAGTATTTTGGTATATTGGTATCACAGGTAAAGTATTGTCTTGATGCATTCTCAATCATCCAGGAAAGTAAATCTCCAAAAGTTGATTCTGTTCATCTGGACGTAGCGTTTTGTGGGAGAAACGTTTCGTCATTCATCCAAGTGACTTCTTCAGTCTCAGCTGACTGCAGTTTTCCCCAATCTTATAACTGGTACATTTACATAATGACTGAAACCAGCCCACTGAAGGAACAATGGGCTGGGAGGTCAGTTCCTTAATCTTAATTATGCAAATTCTAATGACCATTGATCAACAACCACTGACCAAAACCCACTGATCAAAGACCACTGATCAATGGCCATGAGTACCATTCACAGAGAGTTGGGGAATGGCTGCAATCACAGCATTGTAAGATGGTGAAAGACGTACCCTTAGCCCCTTCCTCGATTCAGAGATGGTCTTTCGCTTTTCACGTAAATAGGAGGTTGTTTGGTTTCCCCGATGTATAAATCCTGGCAATCCTCCTGGCACTTAACAGCGTACACTATGTTACTCTGTTTGTGTCGGGGGACCCGATCTTTGGGGTGGACCAGTTTTTTGGTGCAGTGTGTTTTGGGGTTTAAAAGCCTGTTCATAACATTGGGGAAACCTGCTGTCAGCTGAGACTGAAGAAGTCACTTGGATGAGTGACAAAACGTTTCTCCCACAAAACGCTACGTCCAGATGAACAGAATCAACTTCTTGGACAAAGGTAAAGTAGTTTATGAAAGCAATGCTGATCCAAGATCCTATCCTCACCTATGTCTAGGTACTCTGGGTAGTGACTGAAAGAAGGAAAGTGGTTACAAGGGATGGAAATGAGCTCTGTTTAGGATGCCTTATAGGTGCCTCCTAAGTGAGGTGGTTTGGGCATGTCCTACTGGGAGGACGCTCGAGGGCAAACCCAGGACATGCTACAGAAATTACATATGTCAGCTCCTTTGCAATTGCCTCAGTGTCCGTCCAAAAGGAGGCTGGGTATCTCTGCTAAGACTGCTTACCCCGCTGCCTGGACCAAGGTAAACGGTAGAAAATGGATGGATAGTGTTTTTTCTGTTGTCTTTGTGGTTTTTTGGATTATATAATTTGCACATGATCAATAAAACCAGCAGGATCATATAAATTTTATAACTGAGCAGTAAATTTGTACTTGCATAGGCTTCAAATTATAATAAGTTGAATATTTTAAAACATTTCTACTCTTAGCTGAATATTTCATTGGATTTTCCCGTGTTAAACATGAATATTCTAAGCTGAGTTAAATACCTCTGTCTTGTTTCCAAACATGGAAACCTCTGTCTTATGACAATGTGTGTAGCAAACATTGGCAGCGACCTCAAAGCATCTCTGCAGAGGTTAGGCCACCTGGGTATACACTGCCATGTAAAATATCTGGGGTTTCGGAGACAGTGTTATTTTTATCTAGGTTTACCACAGCTAAATCCCAGGAGAGTGTTTGTTGTACAGGATAGTGATGTATGATGTTCACACATTCTCTTATTTATTTTCTCTCCCTTTTTTCTTAATAGCAGCTCTGAGACAGCCTTGGGTGCAGAGTTCTCTTAGAGACTGTAACAGCTGTCAACAGACCTCTGTGACTCCGGCACACACAGTGTTTTAATGCCAGAATATTTCGACAGCGTCACCATTGGTGGTTATATTCAGATGAGATCAGGTTATTGTGCTGTCAGCCATCTGGGATTAATTTTGTGTCTTTGTTTGAATGTTTCACTTTTCTTTGTTTTCCTACCTCATATGCAACGATCTTCTCACTGTTGGACCTCGGAGGAACTGGTTCCCAGAACACCTCAATCTCAGAGGCTGACACCGCACGGGCCCACGCTCTCGAAGGTGCTTCAGAGGGTTCTGTAAAGGATGGATTGTTATCAACAATGTTCCCTCTAAACTGCGGCGCGTGTGCATTTGCGCACTGCTGGCACGGTCTCTGCGCACAGAAAATCTGCGTTGCGCACAAAAAAAATCTAACCTGAATTGAAATTAAAATAAATACGTTAACAACTCTGTTTTGCAGTGTTAGTCAGTAAGTGACTGGCTGCTCCAGTATGGGATTAGAACGATGCCACCTTATCCCGTAGTCCAGCCAATGATGCGATTCACATTCGTATATACGCAGCTAATCGACGTCGTTGACAGGCTACGACAGCGTCCTTATGTGCCGACACTGGCGTTTTAGCTAGCAAAGCGGCGTGGCTGATGTGGAGTGAAGCCACGTTAATGACAACGTGTACAACCATTGGAGATGTGAGCAGGACAGACGGAACAATTGACGGAAAGTGTGGACTTTATACCAGCTTTTAAATTGTGTTGATCGGCCACGTAAAACCAGAGTTATGATAAAAATATTTGCAATGTTTGTTTTTTTCCTGAATACTATCGTTGTTTATATTTACTGCGGGAAGAAACGGTAAAAACTGCGTTTTATAAGGAAAACGCTCGAAAGCTCTCTCCACCTGTGAGCAAAGACAAAACCAAAACCCCCAACCTTTCCTATTGGTGGAAAAATGTACCATGTCGACCAATCAAAAAATGATATGGCAACATGGCATTTAGTTGTTAAGAAACGTGGGGGAAGTTTTAGGAGTGACGGCGGTGTTTTGAGATGTGAGAGATTTGCGACATTTAGCGCAAATCTTGTGTAGTTAGTGTGTAGTGTAGTCAATGGCTGTTGTTCTCCTTTATCTCATCGTGGACAGAAATTATTTTTGGAGTGGCACAAATAATCTGTGTGGCATCAGATTTGATGCAGAACAGCTGATTGTTCTGTAAATAGTTTGAAATGTTTATTTAAAAAAACGCCTTGGCTGCATTTTTAGGTAAACAGCTGCAAAAAACTTTGTTGTTTGCAAAACTCAGTAACTTTTTTGAAGAAGTAACTATATAATTAATTGCCCAACATTGGTCATTATATACTGTATTTTGCAGACAGAGAGTTACAGACTCTCTCCCAGACCACAGACTCATACTCAAAATACAATTCACAGCTTTATATTAAAAAAAAAAGAAAGAAAGAAAGTTGTGTTTTCAAAATTGGAGTTCAAGTTATTTTTACTTCCAATAGTGTTAACATGCTACACAGGTCATGAACAAGATTTTTTTTTACATTTTCATTGTAAGTGGGCTAAAGCAGTTAATTAAAAGTAGTCCGACATAAATGTAAATGCTGTAATTTGATTATTTTAATAAACCATGTAACTTGGATGGATTCGATGCTGGCGTGACCACAGTGCACACGTCTGCTGTTGCTCACAGTGGTCCAAGGGACCGCTCAGGGAGTTGGTGTGTTCGCTCAGACACATGAAAAATTAGAGGGAACATTGGTTATTAATGCACATGTTTTTACTTCTACACAATAAAAAATATATTTTTGTCAGATCTTTTGGGAAATCTAAAAAAAATCTAAACACAGGTGTAATTCTCTAAGCTACATAAAACATGAGCGTCACTTGATTTTTACCTGTTAACTACAGAACAACAACTGCTGCCTGCTGAGCTACCTGCTCTGAGACTTATTTCTGTACTACTCCATCATCTGTGACTCCAGGCAGACTCTTTTTTTTTTTCTTCTTCTTTTCTGTCCCTCTGTTGCAATGATCCTGGACTAGACTAGACAAGAGCATGTCCTCACACTAACGACACACACTCGAACTTACAACTCTCCTAACCTTTGCACCAGTTTGTCTTGTTCCTCGAAAAACCTTGATACCATATCTCATCCCATTTTTTGGTAAACTCAAAGTACAAGTTAATGGAGTCTATAATCATAAATGCACAAAAGCAAAAAACTAAAGACAACGACACAGTTGTTTATGATATTGCCTTTTGTGTGTACCGTATTTTTTGGACTACAAGGCGCATTTAAAATCCTTTAATTTTCTCAAAAATCGACGGTGCGCCTTATGTATGAATTCTGGTTGTGCTTACTGACCTCAAACCGATTTTCTGTGGTACACGGCGCTCAAAAATCTGTCAAAAAATGTTTTAGTACGACTTTGGTAAGCTACGAAGCCGCACCACTTGATGGATTGTCGGAGCATTATGGCTACCATAGTCAGGAGCCTCACAGAGTAATTCGTACTGTGCTTCAGCATAATATTACCGTATTGTGTGTGTATAAGGACCCCAAAATGTCAGCTGTTAAGACACATGTTTACGAAGCAGATTTCCAACTCTATCAGTCACGCAGTAGAACACGGGAACAAGAGCAGCTGTGAAGATGAAGAATTTGATGGATTTGTGGAATGAACTGAAAAAGTGAGTGTATTGTTCTGTATTTTTTGTGTTACAACCGAATGATGCTGAGTTATTGTGAATGAGTTGAATAAAGTTTAACATATTTGACTGTTTTGTTTCACATAATTTGCCTTATGTATGAAAACAGACCCGTTCATCAACAGTGCGCCCTATAATCCGGTGTGCCTTATGGTCCGAAAAATACAGTAATTGACACAAAATGCGTATTTTACATTGTTATCATACAGTTATCATCAATACACTGTTGTCGTGAAAGCCCTATTTGCAGCTAAAAGCGAAAGGATAAGTATTTATATTTGCAGGACGTGAAGACGCTCACCTTCCTCTGCAGAAAACACTCTAAGAACGCGGCTGAACGGCCCCTCTCCCATATTGTTGTAGACTCCCACTGTCACCTCAAACAGGGATAGGGGTGCGATGCTGTCATTTCTGTAAATATATCTGGATGCGTCAGGTGATGCCAGCACTGTCTGGATCCAGGTGCTGCTGCCAAGTGGGCGGAAAGCTACAACATAGCCAAAGTCCTCTCCGCTCTGCTGTTCCTCTGGAACTGGCTGAGATGGGGACAGAAAAGTTACGCCTTTGACCCAAACAACTGTGAGCAGAAATTAAATTAGGCAGCTGTAAAAGAGTAAAGCAGTAACAGTGTTTTATGTCTAACAAAGTTTTGAGCAAATCAACGGATCCAGCACCTCTCCGTGCTTTGACCCACATCCAAAAAATGTAAAGCTGTCACCTAATTCTGGATTTACACACGTGTAATTTGCACTGGCTCTGTATCTCCTTGTTGATTTACACAACAGGGGGAGTCAGCAGGCAGCAAATCAGAAAAGCTCTGCCTTTTAATTAAAAGCCATTCCACTGAAGCCAGACTGCTGCAGACGCAGTAACCTGCCAGGATTCCATTCTCATCAAAAGAAGAATACTCTGTCACAATGAATGCCCACTCAGAAATGCCCATGATCCTCTTACCTCCCACATAATAACAAGTTCTCCTCGAGCTCCTCCGCCACCACTCACGTTAATCGGCGCAACCTTGGGAACTAAACAGACACAAAAGGAAACTTGCTCATCCCTCAGTTCTGACTGTTATGTCTGACACAGGTGCAAGAAGTAGTTCAAATAAGGGGATCACAGGCACTATGTGGAGCTTCTGTTTACACAAAATGGGTTAATCACACAGGAGAGGAATTAGGTTTTTGTTGACAGTGGCATTACCACCCGTGTGTGCCGCCGTTATTAGCCGAGTGCCATATGTCAGCCCTGTGCGTGAGGCTCAACGGGAAACTTGTTCCCTTGTGATTCAGCCAGCGGGATAGAATTACTCAGCTAACCAGTCAAAAAAAGACTCGCTCACGGCCGTGTCTCGTGGCATGTGCGAGCGGGAGATGCTTCTCTTGATGCAACCACTAATTAAACCCAACACATGCTCCAGAGTGCACAAGAGCTTAGTGCTGATACTTTAAAAAGCATTTTAAAAGTGTAACTCAATTTCCACTCTTCCCGCGTGCGACTGAGTAATCAAAGTAGTGGCATGAAAACATAGAACAGATTTGAAACATCACAGGTAGCACGGACAAAAAGTGGAACTAATCAAACAGTTAAATTACATTTTCCAAGTGGGACTGATTAATTTGTTATGAAGAGAAACAACAAATCGAGAGGGTACCTGCTGCTTTGGTTCGAATCTGTTTTGATGGCGTGCTGGGTTCTCCAACACCAACACTGTTGATTGCCACCACCCTGAATTCATAATCCACCCAGGGGTTCAACTCTTTCACTGTGGCATGCATCATCTGTCCAGGCACAGAATCAGGAACTAGGATTAAAGAATTTAGAATTGACATGTGTTTTGTGTTTTTATGTTTCATGTGTCACATTCACATTTGGTTCCCAGCAAGTATAAGTAGTTCATATACCAATGAAATGCATGGAATGAAACTATGACGTTTACAGTTTAATTACAGCTCGTCAGCATCTCTACAAGCATCATAATTATTGTCGATCGCACAGGTGCATCAGCATCTTGCAATGCTATTTTAAACAGTAACACAACTAGATAACCACAATTAATAAGCTGTTGCGGGACTAAGGATTTTTAGGCTGTATTGCCAAAAGTGGCAAGAAATTCCTGTGAATACCTGATATTTATTTACTTAATGATGGTAAATCAGCCCTCAGTACACGTGCATTTTGATTAGAAAAAATACATTTCAAAGTACAGTGAACAATAGCTCCCCTCCCGGTGGTTCTGAGGGGGGACACAGAAGTGCAGCCTGTGTTTTATTTTTGGACAATAAAGTTACAATGGAAAGGTGGTTAATTTTGAAACCAACTAAATATCAGGATATGTCACTTTTATAGATCAGTGAAAGGGCGATGCTACTTATGTGCAAACGATACTAAGCTATGCTACGTATCTGCGTGGAGAAAAATACCAGGAAATATGTAACTATAAAATTCTGTGAGTAAAAAGAATTTTTTGCATTTCTACATCAAGACTTCTTGTTTATTGTGGAGCTATTCACAACTCACTAAACAGCTTCATTCACTGAAAAAGCTGCGAAGCATTTCAGCTTTCCTCTGTTACATGTCATACATGTGAAATGTGTCATAAATGGTTTATATGCACAAACTTTTAATACATCAAAAAAATTGTTTTTAAATATTGTATTTTGTATTTATATCATGCATTGCCTTAATTATGTTCATTTATAATCACCATAAAGAACACTGAATTTTGAACGTTGAATGATAAAAAACACATTCAATAAAAATATAACTGCCTGACGGTGGTGGTGCATTTGTACCTGTCCTCATAGTCTGCCAGCCTATAGAGAAGGGGGTCCTGGCCTGCATCATGTACTTAGTAACAGGGCTGTGGTTGTCAGGTCCAGAGCCCCAAGACAGTTGCACAGTAGTGTCAGTAATGTCAGTCACAACCAGGCCCTCGGGGGGCCCAGGAGGTCCTGCAACAAGAAGAGACACCTGCATCAGCCTCACTGTACGGCAGCAGCCTAAACAAATGAGCTCACGTCAGCTTTGAGACTCCACTGCAGGTGTTATTCATAACCTAGCTAACAGGAGATATAACAGGCTGTGACACCACCATAATTATTACACCGAATATCACAGATCAGTGGGAACGCAGGTTACACTTCTTTTATCAGAGACTGGGGTGTTTTTAATGCTTTAATTGTTAAAAAAAACAAGTACAACAAGAAAACAGTGAGTGAGCTCATCATGAAATCTGACCTATTTAGTTTCTGGAGACATGTATGCCTCACACCAGCAAGAAAAACAACAAAAGAAAGAGAAACAGGTCGCTGAATATTTTTCTTTTAGGAGGTTTGTTTAGCTTTAATACGTAGATACATTTCAAAAATGCCTTTATTCTTTATCCCTGGGTTTCACAGATTAGCTGTACAATAGGTTTAAGTAACCTTGTCTTTACATACTTATAAACTAGGACTAGATAATGTATCCATGTTAAGACTAAGGTCCAGAAAAAACAGAGGTAAAATTGTGCATAACATTATATGTTGTCTAGCCCACTGTAAGTAGGTGTACCTACTTACATTATGATACGTTTTTATCTCTATGAAGATATGTTGCATGGCCGAGACCCTTGGATGAGTTTTTCAGTAAAGATTTCATTTTACAAGTTTTGTGTAGTAGAATGAGCTTATTTTGCTCAATAGGGATTTTCTGTCTGAGGGAGGTTCAGTGTTTTTTGCTAAGTGAAAGTAAGTGAAGTAATAATAACAAAAGACAACATTAATTACCAAGGATTTGGGAAAAAGGCAGATTTTTCAGTTGGTTTCTCACTAAAATCAGGGAACGCAGCAACATGGGATTTCCTGCTAAGCCCTGCAAATCTGCAAAAGTAGCGCTGTGCTCTCAATGCGACTAACTACTTCTGTAGGAAGATGATTGAGCATCGACAACACTGGTTTTTGATTATGCATATAAAAACACAATATGGAAAACCTGCATAATCTATATTGGTGGCAGACTCTTTATTACCTGCATTGTTAATCTGAACATCTCAGATTATCCCAGACCATTCTTTCTACGCCTAGTCTAACCTTTGCACTTTTATCATGTATTTCCTTTGTGTAATAAGTCATGGTTGTGATGGAGTGTCTGTGAAGATATTTGCAAATTCAAATGGAACTTGAGTCTGCACACTTGGTTTAAGGTTTTGACAGATTTAAACTCAACTGAAGCTCGAGAATAAATATGAGCAAGCTTGACACAGTCTGTCTCTCATCTCACAGTTCTCCCTGGCAAAGCCTATAAGGCGCATAACATATGCATAAGCTATGCTAACACATAATAAAAATGGAATAAAAAGAGACAAAGGAAGTGTTTGGAGCTTCGGACACCTCTGAAGGTTGTGTAGAAGCAAGCACCCTGAACTCTACGTTGTTGAATAAAGCCTATTGTGCCTGGGTCACAGACATATTTTGTCTCTACTTAAACTACTGGCACATCAACCAAAGAGACGGGTATGTAGGATATCTATAATCCTTGAGTTTAAACATCAAAAATGCTCTCCCCCAGAGTAACATTTATGGCATGAAATCAGTTAAAAACATACTTTATAAAATGTTTTCTTGCATGAAGACTGTTTTTCTAGATACCCTTGAAGCTTTTGTGGCAACTTACTCTTTCCTTCAAGTTAACTGTGATATAAGAGGCAATGAGTTTAACTTCTTTTATTTTCTCAAAGACTTTGCAGTCATCAGCCTGAAAGTTGGAAACTGGGTAACACGTGTCAGGAGTATCTGTTTAACAGGACTAATTTAACTGACACATATGCTTAATTACCCATCTGTTTTTTTTTAACCACTTAGCCAACATCCAACAAGTCTGTCCAAGCAAGACGGTACGGGCAATTACATTCACAAGTTGACCTAACCTCCATGTCGTTGTGTTGTTAGACGAAAGCAGAATACGCAGAAAAGAAAAGAAAAAAAAACATCACTGTGCCACCAGTTAAATCCAAATTATACTCACTAATCACAGAATGTTTTTTTCACAAAAGATCTTATATGCAGAACACTGTTGCTTTGCATCTTTTCATGTGTAGAAATGCCTTCTTTTGGCATATTTCCACTAAAGCCACTGGGACAAATTTGAGTGTAACACCATCGGGGGGATGGCTTACAAAGCCCTGTCTTTATGTCTAGACGGGCTCCTTTCGTTTGGCAGCATCATTCTCCTGGCTGAATTTGAACCGGCTCTCGTCTGCCAGTCAAATCGATCAGTCAACGGCACTATGAGCAACCTGAGTCTGCATTGCCTGCAACAAGCCAACCGCGCCAATACAGGCGGCCGTGTCGTATTAAAAGAACAACTTTCAGTGCTGAAAATCATCAATATTTTCCTTCTGAAATCAGAAAAGGGATCTAACATGTCTTTACAGAGTAAAGCTTATTTACCAGCAGTGAAAATGCTGCTAACACTGAAATGCTCAATGTCAAATGTAGAGGAGTTTTCTGCTTTATCGCCTGATTTAAAACTTCTGTTGGAAATTATATCAGCAAGTAATGAAACATGCAACAAGTCTCCCTCTTTACACTGTCGGTGATACAGCTCTTATCATCATCTTAAGAAACACAGACATGCAGAGTACTACAAAATGACAAGCAGTGTAAGGAGGAAAAAGCATACCTCTGACAATTAAGTCTGCTGCTGCAGAAACTGTGTCGATTTCAGTGTGTACCATACACACATACTTCCCAGAATGCTTTAGCTGAATGTTCCTCACCATCAGGTCACCCGCAAATCCCTGATGACAGAGACATATGCGACTGAAAGTCTCGGAGAAGAAAAAACCTCCACCAAAAGCAGCAAAGTCAAAGTGAAAAAAGAAAAGACGTATAGGAAATCCTCAGGAGCACATTCAGTTTCATTCTCAGCCATGTGCTGCAAATCCTCCACAAAAGGAGCTTGGAATAATCAACCACAAAAAAAAGAGGCAAAAGAAATTAATTTGGTTTTACGTTGTAAGAAAGGCTACACAAAATTGACTTGTTTTCAGTGTTTTCAGTATTTGTTGTATTTACACTTTAACCTTACAACTCGGCTGAGTGGCTCCAAGAATAATTTTCAGAGATGCTTTTTTCAATTTGTTGCTGCTTGTTCTCTCTCTCTCTCTCACACACACACACACACACACACACACACACACACACACACACACACACACACACACACACACACACACACACACTCGTATTTTGTTTTGTTTTTTCCCAGAGAAACACAGAGACTCTTTGTTTGTTTGAATATTTTTAAAGGAAAGTCAAACATCTGTTGTCATTACGCTCACTGTGAAATGTTAGTGTTTTACGGCAGCTTCAGTGGCCCTGCTATGATCAACCTGACAAAGCATAAGTCTTGCATTCACAAAAATTTTGGCTCCTTTGTGAAGGCTCAAATTGATTGATTTGCACTAAGATCTCCTCTGGGCTAGAGTCTCATCCTTATAGGCTCCCTCGTCACGACTCACAGTAATATCTGTTGGCGTCTGAATTGAATGTACACAGCTTTCACGTGGGTTTAAAATGGAGCTAGCCTACAAATACCAGTTCCCCTGGTGCCTTCATGTTCTCACAGGACCAGTTCAGTGTATACAACCTTAAGGAATAATTTGACAGGGTGAGAAATGTGCTTAATTAGCATAGAATCCAGAGAAAAGAGTGATACCACTCACTTCTCTCAGAGACAGGCTGGGACCATTTAGCCTAGTTTAGCACAAACACTGAAGGGAATTCAAAACCTTTTTTTTAAATTCCAGGACCACAAAAGCTTAACAATTACAGACAAAATACTATATTTGAATTTATTCATTGACTATAATGCTATAGGTATGAAGAGGTTAACTGAGTTTATCATACAGATTGCCTGAGCTCACTAATCGCTACATATTATTTTATTAACCCAATATATTTAGTGAGTTTTAGAAGCAAATGTATGTGTTTTTGTCAGCCGGTCAGCCAGCTACCATTTCTTCTGAACCAACTTCAATTTGCTGGCTTAAAATTTGAATGGAAGATTATCTACATATTTACATATTTAATCATGTTTGTCTAATTGTTGCGGAACAACAATTTACAGAGTTTCAGGCATGTACCTGATATAATTGTGCAGTATGATCATGAAATACATCCATTAGCTGACATTTTTATGGGTAAATAATATATATTTTTAAAAAGTTAAATGGCAACACACTGCATCATGCAGTACTCTGTCATTTGATAGCTGTAACCTATACAGAAGTAGCCAAGGGAGCAACAGCTATTAAGCTGCTGCTGTTATGATGAGTTGATGCATGTCTATGCTGGAAAACAGGACAATAGCGTTTCCTGACTCACTGCAATAACGTGTGTCAAGATGTGGGGCCTGTGTGGGCAGTGATGGGGATATTTTGACACATGTAGGTCCTCCTAAAACCACATGTTGCCATTTTTATATCTCCATTTGTTCCATTTTTTTTTGTTTTGTTTTTTTCAGATGGAAACCTCTGAGGCTGAATAATGAAGCCAGTGAGGTGCAGGTCTATAATCTTGTCCCTGACGTCCTCGCACTGCTCTTTGGTCTTGCCCGTGATGATGATGAAACTGACTCTGTGTACAGGTGTGCTTTATATACATAACAACTTGGGATCAGAAATATATGGGATTAACTGTGCCACATGGGCACACAGCCACTCTGTGGAAAACAGAATAATGACTAGCTTATTTCATTCAATAATGCAAATCAGTTTATAGCTTTTATGGACTGTGCTTTCTCTGGATGTATGTCTGGTACTCTGCCTCTCTTCATTAAAATGAGAGACTGTTCCTATCTTCAAAAGTCAGAAAACTTACAAATTCAGGGATCAAATAATTATTCCTTCCACTGTATGTTTGAAATTGATTTGGATTTTACTGGATCCACCATGTTTGTGACAGATACAGACGTGGTGTATTTTCATCAAACACAAAGCAAAAAAGCTAACCATCATATGTATACATACCCCTCCAATCATCTCAAAGTGCTCCTGTCTGTTGAAGTCGATAGCTTTGCCGTTGAAAAACCACTTGAAGATGGGGCTCAGGGACGAATCACTAGACACCTCACAGGGCAACACGATGCTCTGTCCCACGCTGGCATCCAAGCTCAAGGGTGGAACTATGATCTTTGTGGGCTCTTGGGGAGAAAAACACATTGACTTGTTACTATATGCAGCACGGTGTCGCTATCAGCCAAATGAATAAGGTAATGAAGCTTATTTTGCCCAGAATCACGAGACAGATTTTGGTCTAGCAGTGTAATTAAGCGACCTTAAATAACTTCACTTAAAAAGCAAAAGCTGCCCATAACTCAGTAATGAATAATTAAAGACGCTGCAATCACAGTGTCAACTAGAAAGAAATAAAATGACTTTTTCACTCTCGTTCTCCATAATAATCATCATTTAACAACCCCAAATCTGAAAATGCTACAGGAGCTCTTTTTAAATTAAATGAAAATATTCTTCACTCACAGCTATAGACGTCAGTGGTTTGCCCCACTCTGCTACATGAACAATAACTCAGAGCTGACAAAACCTCGGATGACTTATATGTCTGTCAGAGCGGCAGGAACATAAAACGGCTATATATTTCATTATCCATTTCATGCTTGAGCTACTATTTTTTTTCCCTCTAACAAAAGTTTAAACCCTCGGCTTAGAAGGTACACTAAAAAAAGAAAAAATGGAAAAGAATACCTTTTACCACCAGTGTCCCTGTGCTGCTGGAAGTACCAAAACGGTTTCTGGCCACACATGTGTACCTGCCTCCATCCGATTTGGAGATATTGGTGATACGAAGAGTTCCATCCTCCATGATGGTCCGTCTGAGGAGAGAGAGACAAAACTGAAATAACCCACTTCTTTATGACTTCTTTAGTAATTAACTGAATGAACAATGATGTCAGGAATCAAAGGGACCAGCTCTGGCTGTGATAAGATTTCATTTCTCAAACCATTTGAACTTTCTCTCTTTTATCTTTCTCCATTTAATTCTTTTTGAATGAAGGCTTTAGAATCTATTCCAAAAATCTATTTGCACGCTTCAAAAGATAACAATTATCTTAGCTGAAGCAGAACAGATTTGCTGTAGGGTCAGCACAGTATTGACAGCACAATAGCTTAAATGCACATATTAATTGGACACACAACAGGCCACCGGGGCCGGGCGGGACAGTGATAGGGCGAGGGGAGCAGCGCTGTAGAGAGGGATCTTTACCTGCAGCCTTATCGCTCTACAACATGCGGCGATTATATCAACATGCTATAAGCCATTTCTGAAATGCAATAATATGGTGATATACAAGAATCACACCTTGAAAAAAGCATTAGGCTGGCAGTCTGATTAGAGAGCGAGACAAAAACATGAGTAAAACAACAGCTACACAGAGGAATGATGGCCTTGTTGTAAGAGCGAAACAGCTGGTGACTTACTTTTGTGAACTACATTTTCCTTTGATACAGGAGCTCTCTGTGGTCAATAAAGGTGGGGCTTCTTTTGGGGACTGTGATTGGGGAATTATTACATTTAAAAAAAAAGAAAAACAGATATATATATATTTAATATGTCATATAAAATCATATGTAGTACTGTGCAGGTGCCTTGAACTGATCCCCATTTTATTTTTATTTCACCAGGAAAATTGGAACTAGATGCATGAATTATTGGCATAAGTGTAGGCATAGTACACTGAAATACAATATATAAGGCAAAAAGAGTTTGTTCAATTCTCATAAGGCTCAAAGTCAATATTTGGTATGAGACCTTTTATTATTTCACACAAGCTGAACTCTCTTAGGCAAGACTATTCCTTAAATAGTCTTCTGGAATAGCTCTCTGGGTTTCTTGAAGAACATTCAAAGTTTTTTAGACCTCTTTTTGTCCCATTTTCTGTCCCACACTGCTTCAGTAATGTCCAGGACAGGGCTCTGGACTTTTTGTGTTTTTACTGCATTGGCAGTGTGTTTGGGATCATTGCCAATTAAAGTTTTCAAGATCAAGAAATATTCAAGGACTATTCAAGACAAGGTGTCCAACACCGCTGGCTGAAATATGGCTCCAATCCATGACAGAGCCTCCACCATGTTGTACACATGGCTGTAGGCACTCACTGTTCTCTGTCTCTCTTCTGGCTTCCTCTGTTTGAACCAACAGGGCAGGGATAGGGCAGAAGGTAGAGTGGTGCCCCCATGATCAGAAGGTCGGGGTTTGAATCCACTGAACGGCTACCCTGAGGTACCCCTGAGCAAGGTACCGTCCCTACACACTGCTCCCCGGGTGCTGGATTGGTGGCTGCCCACTGCTTCACTGAGTGAATGGGTTAAATGCAGAGAGGACTTTCCCCATGTGGATCAATAAAGTATACATACATACACATACAACAATTTCAAATTTGGATTCCTCCCTCCACAAGACCTGTTACTGCTAATTTTGATGAACCTCAGCCTTTTTTCCCCATTTCTGTTGCTTAAAAGTGGCTTCTTGACAGCCACTGAGAACGTTTCTCATGAGGCTTCAGCAAACATATATAGGTGAAGAGCCAAATGCATCTCTCAGATCCTGTGTCAGGATACTATAGATACTATTCACTTGCCACATCTTGTTCTTTCTCTTGTCCAGTTTCCACAAATCTTTACAAGTTACTTTGAAAAAGTAATTAATTACAGTTACTAGTTACTTCTTCAAAAAAGTAACTGAGTTAGTAACTGAGTTACAAGATTCTAAAAGTAATTAATTACTTGAAAAGCAACTATTTCATTACTTTAAAAAAACGTTTAACCCTCTGGGCTCCAGGGTATAATTGGCCATTTTTAACCACTTTTGATGTTTTCTCCACATTTCACCTTTAAAAACTATTTACTTTGCCTTGTTTGGTATCATCCTTTTCAGCACAACCACACGTGTCTGAATTTACAGTTATGTTTTCATTTTGACATACTGTATTAACACAATTGATCTAAAATCAGACAAAAACATAAAATCCGAGTAGAAAACGTTATAATTTTTGACAATCACAAACATGTTTATTGAATCATATTTCATAACTTTAAATGCAAATATAAATGGTCAATTTTAAAATCATATGCACAAATTTTGCAAACAACAAAGTTATTTGCGGCTATTTACCTTTTACCCTCTATTTTTATAACCATTTCAAACTATTTATATAACAATCAGGTGTTCTGCATTCAATATGTACATACTCGCTCTCTCTCTCTTTTTCTGCTGTCTCTCTCGCTCTCTCTCTCTCGCCGTCACTTCTAAAACTTGCCCCTCTTCCTAAACAACCAAATGTCATGTTGCCATATCATTTTTGATTGGTCGACATGGTGCATTTTTCCACCAACAGGAAAGAGCGTTTTTTTTGTTTTGTATTTTTTAAATTTTTTGCTCATAAGCAGAGAGTGCTCGCTGCACTGTCCTTAGATGTTAGACGAGACAAAACTATTGAGGAAAAAATGCCGCATATATATTGTTTATCATCTACATCATGGTTTTACGTGGCCTATCAACAAAATTTAAAAACTGGTATATATCACCTTGTTGCTTTGTCATCTTGAAGTGGTCATGTGATTGGCTTACCGTGACTACTTTATTCTTCCTCAATCAAACAGCAGCACTCATGCCATTGTTTTGCCCCCTTAGCTCCAGGTGTTGTGCCAAAAAGTGATCGTGATTGCCGTCCGCCGGAGCGAGCGCAGCTGCTTAAAGCTCTAGCGCCCAGATTACTTACAGCTAGGGATGGGTATCGTTTAGGTTTTGTCCGATACCGGTGCCAAACTACGTACTTTTGAAACAGTGCTCAAACCGGTGCTTAAAGAATGGAGAGCACAAACTTTGTCCAAAAACCTCTTATGTTTTTATTTTTAGCAGTCTCCTTTTTTCTGCAAAATGATAAGAACCGTCCAGCCCCCCGCACGGGGCGATCCGTGCTAACTCACTAATGGAGATTTACCACGCCGGCAGTAGATGTGCTCGGTGTGAGGTCTTGCAGCGAGCTATCAAATACGGTGCATTTCTCGGCTTTTAAAAAAACACTATGCGTCGCCAGGTGTTTCATCAGATTTGAGGTGTTACCTCTTTTGCACAGTATCACCTTAACCTCTTAAGCCCCAAAGGGGTTTCTTAGTTTCCTGCTCGAAAATGCAATGCCCAAATTTTATTGATTATTTCTCTGCAATTACAAACTCTGTGCTTACAATCTTGGTATCAAAATAAAGCTAACACTTGTGAAATTTCATCAGAGGTGTAAATATTGAAGCAGCTATTACTGTGTCAAAGTTACTGAGAACACAGAAACACAGAAAAAGTAAGTAGATTTTATCCTCGCCTAGTTTTTTTTTTTAGCATATGCCTCAGTTCACATTTCATTACAGAAATTTAGTAACCAACATATAAACATCAACTGTGCAAAGATTTATGTTTGTAAAGTGAAACAGTGAAAAATTACAGCACTGTCAATACATGAATATCCAGACGTTGTACAAAAATGTCCAATTTTGGCACACAATTGGACACCATGCCAGTTGAACTTTTTAGGTATTTAAGAGCAGAAATAAATTAATTTTATTAAGATGCCTAAAAAATTATTTTTAAAAAAAAATACATTTTTGAAGAATTAACCACACATTTACATGGTAATGACCCTTTTCTGCTGTGCGCATGGAGCGCTTCGCCTTGGGCATTTTTCATCTGTAGCTCTGCTCTAAAAGAACGTACGTACCTGGGCCCGCCTACTATCCTTGGAAAGGTAAAATGATTGGCTAGAATCCAAAGTGTATGAACCAAAGCACCGAAATGTGCGCTACTTTTCGTTCTGGTTACTACCGTTTATGTCAGAACCAGTGCCATTACCGGTACTCATCCCTACTTACAGCTACTTCCCTGCGACTGATATAAGATACCGTAATCTGAACACAGCTTCAACCGTCTGTTAGTTGAAAAAAAGTAACGTGACAGCACCGCATTTTCTTGTTAGTAACGGTAACGGCGTTGCAACGATAGGAATAGTAATTAGTTAGATTACTCGTTACTGAAATAAGTAACGCTGTTAGTAACGCCGTTACTTGTAACCAACATTCTGGCCAATAGCTCTTTGGGAATCACCTTTTTGGTGAGAAACACAGTATTATGCCTGTCAGACTCAAGGAGCAAATGATGTGTTTGCAACAGCCTGCCAGTGACTAAGTGCCTAAATATACTGTTATTTAAAACTATCTCATGGCTAAGTTATCTGTCATGTGCAGACACAACACCGGTCAGTCTATGAGTAGGATGTCTTTTTTATGTTTGAGTGATTCATGGGCTAGTGTTACAAGTGGCCTGACCAAAAAAAAAGATTATATCGGCATGATGAATTTTAGAGTCTGCAGGTATTTCTTCCCAAGAGCTGACAAGGTAGGATAACCTGTATTTTGCCTGAAAGGGGAAATCGAGGCCAAATAAGCTCATTGCGCTAATTGCTTCAAGAGTGCGTAATAGCTGAAGATGATTCAGCTGAGTATATAAACATTTTTATCTGCTCGATCTTCTCTGCTCACTCGTGGGGGAAAGGCTCAGAAACATTTCAATAAGAAAATCAACCTTTAACGATAAAATGAGTGGATGAAAAAATAAATATTTTCAGGTTGTTCAGACTGACATTAATATACAACTTTGCTTATACTACTTTACGTTACGCCCTGGAATTTTATTTTGCCACCTCGGTTGATAACAGAGAAGTCGGAAATCACAGAAACACACGCATAAATGAGGCAGATAATGCTCTCCTGTTGTGACCTTTGGATTCAGTAAATCAAACAGAAATGCTGTGAGCAGCCAGCTCAAAAAAATCAAACAATTTCATATTGGCTTCCAAGAATAAATATGTATTTGCTCGGGCCAAGCTAAGACCCAGGGAGCATGTCTGACACAGGGTGCTTTGCGCTGATTTATTGACAAAAATATCAAACACTGAGTGATGGAGGCACACTGAGAACATGACCCGAGGAGCAATGAGCTGCAAAAACAAATAGAAACGTAAAGAACTATCTACTTTGTAGACAAACTGCGTTCCAAGCTGTGAATTTCTATTCTTGTTCAAATGTGCTGCCTGGGTAATTTTTCTCCCTTTCCTCAAGACTGGCCGATGGAAAATATGATAAATAATCAATCCCACTGGTCGCATGTTGAGGCAGGTCTGCAGAGCTAAGGAAAGCCTATGGAAATGTGGTTGTACATAATGATTGGAGCGGGAGCAGGGGGGAAAGAAAGAGGAAGCATGTGATAATCGACATGAAAATGAAATCTAAAAATATAGTCGCTCTGTGAAATAAACAGCACTTCGGTCAGATTTACTTTTTAGCATCTAGAATGTTCTTCTTGATAGAAACAGACAATTGGATACTCAAACCAGTGTACTTTGACTTTCAAATATCTCGCACTTTGTTTTTGATGTGGTATAATATAAAGGAAATGTATTAACAATCCATTGCTGGTTTCTTGGAATACTAATAATCCAAGGAGAATGGACAGCTCTTCTAAGATACACTGTTTTTGTGCCTTCAGGGCTGCAACAGCTTGTCACTGAAGAACTGCTGTTATGCCCTTGACAGGAGTTACTTGTAAGTATTGGCTTGTGGTTTGTACCTTACAGAGACCAGTCTATAACCTGAGGTGACAACGTTTGTACCTTAAACAGTACAAAAATGGACCATTAAAAAAAGGTGCAAAGCTGGTTCCAAGGGCACCCATTCATTTCTTTTCTATATTATTATTATTTGTAGTAGTGTTAGCAGTAGTAGTATCATAGGAGTGGACAAAGATCCTAGGAGAATTTGAACCCAGGACTTTCCAAAGGCAACACAAGACAGATACATACACAACGTATTGAATGCTTTTCCTGTTGTATTAAGAAGGAAATAGTGAAATGAGAAAAATAAAAGAGTAGATTTAATATCTTTTTTTATATTTCACTGAACACTGCGTGAAAAGTTAGATCAGACTGACGAAATGCGCTAGAAGAAAATGCACCAGTATGTGTCTTTTTTGGGATCTACACTTTGAACTTCGAAGGTACAAATAATCACATTGAGGACCTTGAGGAAGGTTTCCAGTCAAGTAAGTTAATTGCATTTTCATTTTCTATTTATAACCATAGGAATGTATAACTTGCATGTTTTTAATTTCTTATTTTATTTTCTAATTAAAATGTAAACATTAAAATGAGTGAACTGTGTCCATACTTTTTTTTTCTTCAAATCTACTGGCAGCTAGTTTAAGTATAAAATACTGTTTTCATGGAGAGAATTTATCTAAATGAATTCCTTTCAAACCTGTAAGGTTCATCGTAGGCAGTTTCATTCTGTAAAGAAAGCTGACGTACAGTGTGCCATGAATACTGCTACTGAACCTATTAAAGGCAATAAATTTACAATTTTCAGTTTTCCAATGAAGCCAAATGTAAGAAATTTATGCTACATTTTCCTCAATCAATTCAATCGATTACCAAATTTCACAGTTATTAAACTGAGAGAAACCAAGTGAGACTTCTACTGCCACAAAAATCAGTTCAACAATAAACATGTGCATTGGGTTAAGACTGTGAAAGGCCTCAACAAAGAGCATTTCAAATTGTTTTTTAATGGTTAAAGCCATCTTAAAGTTGATCCCGAGAAGTATTAAATTTGCGGTGGTGAGTTGTTAAGTTGTTGGTGTAAGGTTATTTAGTATTAAAAAGCATGAGCCCACTAACTAAGGAAGAATATTTTGAAGCATGTATAAATGGGAATCCTACAGTCTTGTGCCTGTAGGTGGGGTCTTTGGGGTTAGCTTACAACCCACCAATTAAAATTTCCACAGATGAAGAGACCGCTTTTTGTGATGCCGTGTGCATGAGTGACGTTAGCAATAACAAGGACAATAATAAAAAAGGAAATGACCTTTCGAGAAAGCCCTCCACCTGTGAAGCTTTCACTTGTAGCACATATGTCATTTCTAGTGAAAAAGCAGGCAGAGCAGTCAGAATTCTCTGAAAATTCTAAAAGTCCTTGATTTAAAAGGGGAGAGGGAAAATGTAGGCTCTAGTTTTAAGCCAGGGACCATGTCCCCCCCCCCTCTGGGAAAAAGAACAATCTCGAGCTGCATGAATCACAGACACGTCTCACACTTTTGAAATACAACAAGTGCCCTTGTACCTATCACCATGCTGATTAAAACTCAACATCTTTATTTTTACATGACCAAAACTGTAAACTACAGGGTGAATAAAAAGTCTTATTACACTATGAGCGCTACTGCTGTAAAACCTTTTCAGCAACTGAAGGCAAATTATGCTGCATCCCTTTTAATCATAGCTGGTCTTTCAGAGATGGTGCCACACTTTGTAAAACCATCCATAATATATATTATAAGGGATCGTGGTGAAGCCCCTCATGGTATCAGCTGTTATGAAGAAAACTGTTTTAGCTCCATTCCACCCGCATATAAACCAAATGTCTTCTGATTGGCTGTTTTTCACAAGCAAAAGGTTTGAACTACAGGTGGGTGCTCTGTGCTCACAGACGGAGCTGTGTGCCCTACATGACCTTCTCAGAAATATTTCTAATATATATGATTGACATCACAGAGAGTAACGAGCACAGCTTGGGGGCAGAGCACTCATTGGTCTGTTGGAATTACACATACGATAACCTCATTATTTAATATTTTAGGCCTGTTTTAATATGAGCATCTTTCACTGTAAAAGTATAAAGATGACAGAAAGTAAGGAAACGGATAACAGGTCTCCTTTAATAACACCTGTAATAGTAAAAAAATACAGAACAAAATCCAATGTATATCGACCTGTAAGACAATCTAAACAAACTAAACAAGCATGAAAAGTAGTCAGACTGCTAGAATGACAATGAGATCAAATCAGGGTTCAAAACTCGAACCAACAATAATCAAAAAGTTCAAATGCGAGAATAACAGTAAAAGCTAAACAGGAACCCAAACTCAAATAAATTTACAAAGAATTGCAAAAATTACCACAACACATAGGACCATGATACTAGAAGCTGGCTACTGAGATTTATTATATATTAGGGCTGCCACAAACGATTATTTTGATAGTCGACCAGTCACCGATTATTTTTGCGATTAGTCGACTAATCAGATCATGCATCCATTGGACATAAAACGTACAGCTTATTGCACCAACATGCATCTGCTCTTATATAACTATCATTAGCTTATAGCTTTAAGTGTTTCAGGTATGTGCTAACTAAAAATAAAGGCAAGATGATAGTTTATTAAATTTTAATGAAATCTGCAGGTTGTTTAAGTGAAGTTTAATAAACTCCTTGCTATCTATAATATAACGGGACACCGGAGTATATTCTTGAGCATCTCACACTTCTGATAATCAGTTGTCTGCTTGATGTTTATTCAACTGTGTAAAACTATAACTTTAATCTCAGCCAAACCGATTTACCCAGGAACAAATAAAATACTAAAAAAAGCCAAACAATAACATTTTTAAGTTATCTAAGTGACTTATATATCATGTTTAACCTGAGTAGCGAAAGGTTTGAAAATGATTTGCTGGGAGTCCGGTGTTCTCACCGGCTCTAGTGAGCCTTGCCCCCGGCTAGCTATCGAGCTAGTGGGTAACAGACGTCTCCGAAAACGTCGGAGCGCTTTTGCAAATATGTGGTGTCTTGATAAACTGAGCAGATATTTGAGGTTTACACAGCTACATTATATGTTAAACGTTTATTTTGTGACCCAGAAAGAATAATAAGAGTAACATTAAAACTAACTAGCTGCTGCCATTATTGACAACTGCGCTAGGCCGCGCTATGAATTCTGGGACACAGCTGCTTCTTCTTCTTCGGGGTTTAACGGCAGCTGGCATCCTTGTACGTGCAGTGCTGCCATCTTCTGTTTCAGTCCGTTATTACACTCTTAAATCCTGCTACTTATCCCTGCATCTTTTGGGATCTTACAAAGCTTCAAACGACGCATGACTGTTAAATCAGTCGTCGACGATTTTGATAGTCGACGTAATCGTGACTAGTCGACTAATCGTGGCAGCCCTATTATATATTAATTTATTCATATTTATAAAGGATAAATGTTAAATCATACTATTTCTCCATACATTATTCTATTTGGTTAAACTGCCAACTTACTTCAATTTTCAAATATCATATTTCTTTTTTATAAAGGTAACAGCACTATAAACATTTTCCCTTTAATAAAAAGGCTGACTAACAGTTGGTAATGCAGCCTCATTGTGACATCAATACAGGAAAGCTTCTGTTCCTTTGATGGCCAATTTTAATGCATTATTACCAAATTTATGACCTCAGAGCTCCACGTTTAGAATACAATTAAAAATTCAACTTACTGCCAAACCTTTTGTTATTTCAAAGCCTCAATTGATGTTAAGGTGTTGTAAGCCACTGAAGCTGTGGTGGCTTTAGGAGGCAAGGCACTAACACAAAATTGAAGCCATTAAGTAATTATACAGTGTGAGACTGACAAGCCTTTTGGACGGTGTTTTACAGAAAAGACATGCTTTCAATTTCAAGTTGGATGATGTATGGGTATGCTGAACAATGGCTCAAAGACGGATAAACCAATGTGCCAATGCTGCTTTTTATTCCCATCAAAAAAACAGAAGGATCCAAAATACTCCAATATTATGTGATTAAGATAACATCATATTGTCAACAGTGGGAGCTGCACTTAGGCGCAGCTCAAAAGTGTGTAAGGAAAGTGATTTTCAGTGATTGTTGACAACTGTTAAACTGCTGTGAAGTTTCCTGGGAAATAATTTGTCTGCCCTTATTGTAGCCTGTCTACCAGTTATCTAGCCATCACTACATGACCTTTCATGTCCCTTTCTTTGACACCCAGCGTTTAATGAAAGCAGACCTCATACTGTGCTTGAACTCTTGCTTGGTTCATCCTGTGTGGATTAGCTTCTGCTGAGGCTGGGTGCAACAGAAAACGGGTTCTTTTAGCTCACAGGTGTCGCCTCAGACCTTCAATCATGACACGGCGCGGCCTGTCATGTCGCCTGAGGTGGCGTTTCACTGAAAGATGGAGTCAGATTGTTTTTCTCTTTGGCTTTCACATGGAAAAAGTCCCAACAGGATCTCTGTTCTACTTTTTTTCCCCGGCTTTGAAGATCTGTAAAACTGCGGCGACACCGGACGCTTTGAAGTTTCAAACAGCTAAATCATACAGTGCTCTCCTTCCTGTGCATTGCAAAACTGATAAGGCTCGGTGTCATGGCCTCCTTGGTACAGGCAGCAAACGGCAGCAGTGTCAGCAGAAAACCAACATCCATATCCGAGGGAATAAGGTGTCTATCTAAAAAAAAACACATTCTTTGACCAACGAGGAAGTTTTATGCAACACTGATTCCAAAGTCCCCTTGAGCCAAGGCATAAATAACAATCGGTACTGGAAATTAATGCCTTCAGTGGGTTGTGCAGCGGTGCTTATAATACCCTACCTCTCACTGTCCTTCAGGTGCATCCCCCCCTCTCTCCACCAGGAGATTGTGGCCCTGGGAGAAGCGTGGGGCCGACACTCTAACACCACCTCACCCCCCCTCTGGATCACCGTGGACTTCTTCACGGGGCGCCGGGTGAAGTCAGGCGGCGAGGCTGAGGAAGAGACCCGTGTTGATGCAGTTTGTCTCGCTTTGTCAAGGTGCAACAGCTGTGCATCAGCCAAAATGTCAAGAGCATCACCAGCAATTACGGAAATTATATGTCACCACCAGAGCTGGCTCATTGTAGGAAATAATTATGGAAATGAATGTGCAAGGCTCAGTGAGGTGCTAGTTTAGCTGGTTTCTACTTATTTATTCACTTTCAAATAGGGAGCATTTTAATTCCAGTGACAGCAAGATGTACAGACAGCATATCTTTGCCTTGCCTCTTGTTCAGTCCATTGTAAATGAAACAGGGCAAACACGACTGCTTACCTACAACCTTGAGCTCAGCACTGGCATACACAGATCCATGCTCATTCTCTGCCACACACTGATACATCCCAGAGTCTGACAGACTAATCTTGGGTATGGTCAGTCTGCCTGCTTCCAAATGGATCCTCTCCTGAACAATAAAAAAAATTGAAAGAAAATGTCAATTATCCTTATTAATGATTTTGAAACATGCAGTACTCGTACTCACTCACACATCTTACCTCTGCTTTTAGTGACTGACCATTCTTCAACCATCTGTACGTAGGCATAGGTTTGCCAATGGCTTTACATTCCCACTGCAGGTTAGCATCGATGGCCATATGGGCATCTTTCAGTGTCTGGACCCACTGTAGATGTTCAGCACCTGCAGAAAGACAAATGGTTATGAATATATCCTATGAATTCAAAAATTAATTGCATATATTCGTAAAAGTGTCGCTCTACAAAAATCAATCCCGATGTGACAAATATGGTAATTTCCCAGTGAAACTCAGGAATTAAGAGTAAGAGAGAAAGAGATTATTTTAAATGAAGAACTACTGCCAAACAACGTTTTTGGGAAGACAAAATCCCGTTTGATTACTCATTCTAAGTCATTCACGTGATTGTAGTGAAGGAGAAGGCATACTAGACCAGAGTTCACACTTCTGGTCTTTTCTGGTCTCTCCTAGGCAGGAATTAGTGACTTGACTTCATTAGTGACTTGACATGTTACTGCTGGCAACAGATAAGGAGTGGCAAGTAAAAGAAAAGGTAGTATTACCTAAGCTGTCTTTGGGTGATTGTAGACTTGACATGCTGCCACAGGTTTGGACCATTTGCAGAGGTTTTACTGTGCCTACTGACAGCTCTGCCATTACAGCATAATCGGTGAAAGATGACACCTCTGTACGAAGAGAGCAGCTCTCTCTGTCATATAGGACCTAATCTTTCTTATATTATATAGTGTATGGCACTGATTCTCTTTGCGAACCCACAGTAAAGAGTTTCAAGTTACGTACAACATGGCCAATCAGTGGAATCATTAATGTAACCAATCTGAAAAACCCAGAAAGAGATGAACTTCAAAAAGCACCCAAAGAGATTCGTAATAACTGTGCGAATGATTGTATACATTAGATTGTATAATCCAATTAGATATATAAGATGAGCTACATAGGGATAGGAAATTAATAAGAATTTGGTTCCTTTGTAGGTCGACTGGGAAATGGTCAACATTATTTAGCATGTGAATATGATCTTTCTTTGATTTCACGCTCATCTGTTTTGCTATTTGCATTAACACTTGTTGCCCATAAGTCCAAAATAATGATTTTATTGATTGATTTATATAAATATAAAACAATACTATTCTAATCGATACCAGAATAGGTATACCTACAGCAAGCGTGTTTTTATATACTTGAAGATTTGATAATTATGAACTGATCACTGCTTAGTTTAATTTGATTTGTGTCTCTCAGTCTGGTTGGGATTTAGTACTAACACTACTTAGTAAGGGTTAGGCACTAAATTGCACATTGGTTTTCAGAAAAGATTGTGGTTTAGTTTACGATATCTGTATTTACTACATTAACCCAGCACATTAAAAATGGCTCTTTAGCAGCATGTTTAAATATAATTCATTTACATTTGTAATGGGATGGAAACTTCTTTGTGCTGTTGCCATAACCTTGTGTATCTCTGAGACAGGTAATACCAGTATTTGGCATCATAGGCGTGAACCAGCTGTTCATGCAGGGCTTGTCTGAGCTTCAAGTCATACTTTCAGCGTCAGATGTGCAGTATTTAGTTACTAACTTTAAGAAGCTCTTGCTCACTACTACTTTTAAGTACTGGTTAAAAACTTCCTTCTTTACACTTAACTTTAAGCTCTAGTTAGTTCTACTTTTGACCCTCAGATTTCTTTTAAATTAAAAAAAAAAACTCCATTGAATTTGTTCTTTTTATGTTTTAATGTGACACTGTTTCAATGCCATCTCCATCTCCTTTTGAATTCACTGTGAAGCACCTTGAATTGCATTCATGTGAAATGTGTTGCATAAACAAACCTGCCCGGCGTTACTGCTGCTTTGTGTCAACAGCCATTCACGGCTTAATCTTTAGCACTACTGATGTCATAACCAGACACCTCAGAATCCACGCTGCATGTACACAAGGTCTGCATAAAACAAAGGATCCTGAATCTAGTTCAGACACTGATATCCATCTTTCCTACTTTCTTATCTGCACACATGGCAGACAGGAGCAGGCGAGACACTGACTCCTCTCTCTGATTCAGAGATGGTAAATTTGTCCTGAGATACTGGAAATCATATTTTCTAATTTGAAAATATTTATTGCACTGCATTTACACTCCAACAATAAGGACATATGACTTCAAATTATCATGCTTATTATCCTTCCATTAGAACAAATATTAGAAAAAATAATGCTTGAATAAAGGACTGTTTTCCAATAATTATAGCTCTGACTAAAGGTCTAAATATTACTGAAAAAGAAAAAAAGGGTTATTAGTAGACTCCGATAAGCACGAAGCAAAATGTTCTTTCTTACTTACTGTGGAATATAAGTTGCCCTCTGGCAACATTTCGTCCTCTGCTGTTTTCGGCTACACACTCGTACACGCCGGCATCCTCTGGGCGAAAATATGGAATTTCCAGAACCCCGCTGGAGTGGTTGATTTTAATCTTGCCAGGGAGTGGATTTCCATCAGCTCTTCTCCATGAGATGGAAGGCACAGGGCTGCGGAGGTCAAACACAAAGAGGTCACGCAGGCCACATTCTCCTGCTCCACCATGACCGGAAAGATTGCTGCTGCCGTGTTTGATAGTAATTGAGGACGCTGCTCTGCAAATACTCCAGTGGACTGTGTTGTGCCACTTACTTTCCTAAGGCAAAGCATTCCAGTTTCACTGACGATCCTTTGGAGACATGAAGGGTGTCAGGAAACTGAACCTCGATCTTTGGCTCGTATTCGCCCATCACCACTGCACAAGGAATAAATGGAAAATCATATCATTTAAAACACAAAAGAAGGGCAAGAGCTGTGGCGCAGGTGACAACTAGTTCACTCAAGTGATTTATCTCATAGACTGATAACCACAAGGCAGACTGGTGATGGTGATGCTCACCGTCCCTCCGTACCACCACTGGGGTTGGAGAGCTGAACACTGTTGAGTTGGTCATCATGTTTCTCACTGCGCATGTGTAGTTCCCCGCATCCGATGCTTCAACTTTGGCTATGTACAAATTTCCCGTCTTCTGAGAAATGAAACGACGAGCATCCTGCTGCAGGAAGCTGCGCTGTCCATTGAAAACCCATGAATATTTGATCTCTGGAATAATGGGAACAGGACATGAAATGCAGATAGTGAGGCACAAAAGAAATAAACTTTCCAGTCACATTTACAAAATTCCCAGAACAGCAAGACCATTAATGCCTAACACATACAAAGATAATTTAAGGACAAAAGTACAGGCCCACCCACACATTACACTTACAGTATGGGAGCTGCTCGGCCATGGACACCCACGCTACAAAGCTTTGGTGCTGATATTAATGCCAGAGGAGATTTGGAGTTCTGCACTTATTGAGTCATCATGGGATTGACCACTTTTAAGGACAATAATAATTCATTATTAAAAGGTGTGGACCGACACGTTCACTCTATGTAGTTTATCAGGAAATGAGAAATATATTTTATTTATCTGTTGAACAATACAAGATGACTTCAAAGCACAAAAGAGTTCAAAGTGTTTTTAGTTAAGCCAAGTTAAGATCAGCTGACCTTCTGCTCGGATGTTGACGCACAAACTTATGGTTGAGCATTTTTATAGTATACATGGTGAATTCAACTCCAACAACAATAAGTCATCAAGAATGTTCTTTTTGAGAAAAAAATAGGACCTTTTTGGACATTTTTAATTAAATTTAATAAATAATTGAGCCATTTTTCTTCCTTTATTATCATAAATTTGGGCGTTTATTTTGAGTCGCTCCCCCAAACAACAAATCTGCAGCTGACTCCAGCGCCCACCTGACTATTTTTCTGCTTTTTAACTGAAAGTTTACATTTGTGTGCTATTTTCTAAAGCTTTGTGCCTTCACTAGGCTTGAAGCGACATGGGACTGGGTGCTGCGGAAAGGTTAGGTAACATGGGAAGCACTGAGAGATGGGCTAAGGTTGCGCTGACACATACAGCAAAAGAATAGCCTCTCTGTTTTGACTCGGATCATTGAGTTGCTCAGCGAGGCTGTCATCACAGGGGACTCCAGCAGAAGAATGCAGGTTTGATAAAAGTTGAACCCAGCACTGGGACACTTTTTTTGGCGATATTGGTCAAGCCTCTAGCTATCAAAAATGTACAGAGTTGGTTAGAGTTCTATGTTATGTGTTATAAAAACACTGGAGGATCATATTTTATTTTTTCATTTTTTGATTTGAACTCAGAGTTTTGGGTTATTTTGGATGGCGTCATTGTTCCTGCCTTATCTGTTGAGCATGTGGAATATGGCAACAACACTTATGGTTATTAGTCTCTAACTTTATTAAAAATTATTTTACACTTCTGAAACAAATAAAAAACAAACAAAGAAAGGACTGATAAACAGGCCAATGTATGAGTGCAAAGCGCAAAGAAAAGCGAAAGAGAGCTAAGAAGAGTGAGAAGCGTCTGCAGGGAATGCTGAATGAACTTTGCTATTAGTGCAGCCCGCCCGTATCAGACACATGACATTCTGCAGGCAGCCCTTTTGACTGGGCAGATGGGGGAAAAAAAAGAAAGGAAAAAAAAAGTCCCACTTGCTTTCCTTCAGGGAAAGCTGTGAATTAAAATCATTACAAGGGAAGTCAGGGCAGTAACTGACAGACCTTTCATGATTAGGGACTATCAGAGAGTGGGTCTGTTGAAGAGCTGCAGTCTCACAGCAACAGAGGACTTGCAGGCACATAATCTCATGTCCTCTGACAGAGTTTAACTCACAGAGCAGCTCCTTTTAGGCCACTTACCTATTGATTGCTCTGAAAAGCTTCAAATGTCTCCTTTTTTAATAAGGTGCATCAGTGTATTCCTCAAGTGGTGCATCAACAAGTATTAAAGAAGTATTTAACATTATCTAAAGGTGGAGGGGAAAAAACACTTTTTTGTTCCATTTTAAAAACACCTCCAGCTACTGTGGTGTTATCACATCGTACAAATCCCATCAAATGTTTCACTATGCTTCATTTAAGAGGAAAAATAAAGAAATTGAGGTTTTTTTTGTTGTTTTTTTTTTTTAAACGGGAAGGGAGGGAATGCTGGAGGGCAAATTGCTAAAGTGTGGATTCCCACGTGGCAGCAGGATTCAGTTGGAAACAGAGAGCGGAGAAAGGCTGGTATGCTGGCGTGAAATTGTGCTGGTGGGCATCGAATGGCTGCAGGAGTGTGGACCACTTTGAGGGTCTGCTAATCAGTAGCACACAGACACATGAGCCGACTCACTGCTGTGCCACGGGATAAACGCTCCCGCGGCCGCACCAGCCACCGGCAGCCTTTATTACCCAACAGATAACCTGCCCACATCCAGGAAAAAAAGGAAAAAAAATGACAGTCGGGGAAGTGGAGCACTGGAGACTTTATAGATGACAGCATGGTCACAGATCATATGGGCAAGAAAAGTGAGCTCAAGGTTAAGAAGTATGAGGCTATGAACTATAGATGAAGGCATGGGTCTGGGCAGGTAGAGCTGCGGCTGATCATAAAAAGTTCCCTGTCTGACAGATAAGGAGAAGTGAGTGGAAAACAGTATGTCACGGTTCTGAGGGAAGAGCTGCAGAAAGAGAAAGTGGGAAGACATAAAAACAAAGAAGACGCTGCAGTGTTACAGCGAGATAATAAGCAGCAGAGTAAGGGAACAATAAAGATTGCTGAGGCAAGCAGGAGTGTGAAAGCACAGCAGACAAAGAGTCAGGAAGGTGCGCTGTACCTCCGTAATGGGGCGGGGGTCCGCAGAGCAGAACCACGGCCTGACCCTCTCTCACCGACACCGTGTTCCTCGTCTTGCTGCTGAAGTTCTGCAGAACTGTTGAGCGCAAAACACATCAATAACTTTTCAGGGTCTGACAGCTGTAATAACTTTAATTTTACGTGCGGGCGACATCCGAGGGAAGGGCGTTTTAATCCTGCACAACATTTCCCAGTTTGTTCATATCGCTCACAAGTCAAACCCAACAGCCCCCTGTTCATATCACGGCATGCGCTAGAGACCAGGCAGAGGGTACACCAAAATGCTCCTCTCCAATCGTGCGTTAGAGATTACTTTCACCTTTAATTAAATGCTGCTGTGCTGCGTGAGACAATAAGCAGTGGGGAGACATATCAATTCCAGCGTCAGAGAAATACCATCAAATCCCGGGAGGGGAGCAAGCAAATATCAGCGGTTGTCAAACCAGAAATCAACTGATTAAAAGTCCCTCCAAATCAAGACGTGCAGGCTTCATTCCTTCATGCATTGCATCAGAGCTGCAGACTAGTGTGCAGCGGTAACACACTTACTGTAACTGCTGTCATCCGTGTAACACTACTTTTTGTTTTTTTGTTGCATTTACTTTTGACAAGTGATTTTTTTTCCAGGTTTAAAAAACAACAGAAAAAATTGATGCTGTGCATTAATTAGGTTTTAAAAACCACTAAAGAAGGCAAACAAGAAATGCACTGTTTGACCAAAACAGGACGTGTTAGACAAAAACAAGACTGGCAATCTCAGTAGCTAAACAAGTAAACAGCTCTTTTTCTGGCAATACTTTACCCTATCCAGTGGAAATATAGTAAGGCCACCAAGTTGTTTATTTTTTGCTTGCTTCTTTTATGCTCAGTCACACTACAGAAAAAAACGATGGCAAAAATCAGTGCTTGCCTGGTGATTTTTCTGCATGTAGCTGCAGCGACCAACTGGTCAACCAGAAGTTGAGCTTACAACACCCTCAACCTCTGGACAATCACTTTCAATCACAAGGGGACACAGGTTGCATGGTGTAAGGCAGCCTGGCTTCTAACAATCACGGTCCGACTGCAGTGAAACAGAGTCAGTCTGCGCTGATGAGCGCAACTCGTCTGCATCTCTTTGCAGTTGAATCAACTCAGTTAATTACCAACAGGCTTTAACAGCAAGGTTTTCGAGCAGCTATGCAGTCCTGTAGCAACTACATCACTATTTGTTTCTAATATAAGAGGTAAGAGTTGTCATAAATCTGCTCGTGGCGTGGTCACCAAACACAGTTTTAATTAGTGAGTATGAGCCGCCTTCATCCAGTACTTTTGTTAAACTTCTTTGGGCATGTCTTACCTCTACAACAAAGAGAAGTTCACACCCCACAATGTGGCGGGGCGTGGTCTGGACATAACTGCAGCTGCCGTGCAGGTGCGTGCACCTTCCCAGCACGGCATCAGCAATCATGTCCCGTCTTAAAATCTGTACTGGTTCCTGTTTTGAGTGTTGTTGTTGGAGTGTTCGGCTGAGCTAGGAAACTGCAGCCTTGTGTGTCTGTGAACAGCAATCGAGTGTGTAAATAAAAGTTAATGCTGAAAAGCATGTATGTGTCGTCAGGTCTGCCGTGGGTCCTTTGTAGGGCTGGGCTATATCATACCGTTCACGGTAATACCGGTGTAATGTTGGGCAACGATAGGAAAATGAAATATCGCGATAGAATATGGGTAAAATGCGCATGCACAGTGCCTTTGTTTACATACGCACATGGCGGCGACGCAGAATGAGAAGAGCGAAAGCGGATCGTTGAATGAAACGGATGAACCAGAATTGGTTTGTAAAAATGCTGCAACTTCAGTGGTGGTTTAGCTTTCGTCCGTCAGATACACAACAAAGCACTATTTTTGGTAGCGCATGCTAGCGGGCCGTCGTTATTACCGTGTTGTTTGGAAAATACAGCACACTTAAAATCAATCCTTTGATTTTTCTGAAAATCAACAGTGCCCCTTATAATCCCGTGTGCCTTATGTATGAATTCTGGTTGTTTTTACTGACCTCGAAACGATTTTATTTAGACGGCACTTGAAAATCTGTCAAATGTTTCAGTACAACTTTGCTAAGCTACGAACCCACCGCTTGATGGATTATCGGAGCATTACGGCTATATTAGGCAGGAGCCTCGCGGAGTGATACGTACGGTGCTTCAACATAATATTACCGTACTGTGTGTGTATAACCTCTTTTTAAGTTTTGTGGATATTATACATGGTTATGCTGAGGATACGTCGGCCAATTTCCACTGGAAATGCCTTTTGGTTAAACTGTCAGCGAGGAATTTGCATTTGCACTGTTAAATTTTTATATAACTTTAATGCACATAAAAAACAGCTGCTTGTTTAAGTGAAAATACATTGATGTTTTGTTTTGTTTTTTTGCACTAATAAAGTTCAGGAGTTGTAAAGTATTTTGTCTAGTGTCAATTATATCGTCAATTATATCGTTATCGCAAATTTTCAAATGTATATCGTGATAAATATTTTTGGTCATATCGCCCTGCTCTGGTTCTTTACACACAGTTTTTATCAGTGATTAATTATTAAAAAACAACTTTGCAAACAAAGGCCAGAACAGTTACATCAGAAAACTTGAATTTGTTAACTTCACAGCTAATTCTTTTTTAATCTGACTCCGTTTCATTGGTCGTCCACGCTGGACCTGCAGAGGCTACACACCTTGTTAGCAGTGCACCACAACAGTTGGCTTATGGCCATACTTAGAAGTTGGCAGATTAAACATGATGAACTTCTCATCAGAGAAGCTTCTGTGGGTCTGAAATAGCTGTTTAATGACCACAAAGCTTACAATATGCTATATTGATAATATTGTACTGGATGTAAATATGTTTTATATGGAACACTTAGAGGGACATCACAACTATCATCTAACAAATTTACTAGCAAAGCATTAAGAGTAACACGAGTATAAAAACTGGGATCAGATTTCAATATTTCTGAATATCTTACCATTCAAATAAGGAAAAACAGCCAAAAACAACCATTATCTCTGTCCAGTATCATGTTCTTGCCCAGAACAGAATACAGAATACTTCTGGGGTTTGGACACCTGGCCTGACGAATAAAATATTGTGTTCTGGGATTTTTCACCATCTCCTGACATTTTAAAGACCAAATAAATCAAATGATTAACCAGGGAAATTATAATAGAGATAAATGGAATTAATCATCGGTCGCAGCCCCACTCTAACTGTTTTGCATTCCGTTGAGTCACACATAATATCACACCGAGTCAAAGTGGGGTGGGAGAGTGGGATTTTTTTTCACTGCTGTTACAGTATGCATATTTAAAAAAAAGAAGAATCAACTCACATGCAAACTGGACTTTTGCCTCCCTGCTGACGACAGTCCCGAATGTGTTGGTGGCAATGCACTGATACACTCCCCCGTGATTGATGACATGAGGGTTACTGATCAGCAGGTTCCCCTCTACAAGGCTGTAGTTTAGATCTGAGTCCGTGTTTATGTCTCTTCCATCTACCTTCCACCTGCACAGACAGACTGATGAAGACTGAAGCATTTGCACCATCAATGAAAAGTGATGCTGGCCAAGAACATGTAGCTTTCCTGCTTTTCCAGAAAGCATCGCACAAGGAGACCAACGACTAAACACAAATACTTGTAGTGAACGACTGCATTAAAATATAAATGGGTTCTGTAAATTTGATCCCACACGCTGTAGTCTCACTTTGTAGATAAACAAAAAGCTGTCAAACCACTCACCTATAACGCGGAGGTGGGTTCCCTTTTGCTTTGCAGTTAATAAACACCTGCTTATCATCAGTGCTCATTGGGAAAATACTGTCGCTAGGTTCCTGGGTGAAGACGGGACCATGGCGTGTATTCTCTGCAGAGAGAGAAAAAAAACAAGAAAAGTACAATGGGGAAAAAAAAGCACTCATTGCTCAGAAAACTGTGTGTGAACTTAACACCTATTATAATTAGCTGCCAACATGGCTCCTTGAGCAGATCCTGCATTTAATAAACGCTCTCGTGCACATGTCACGAGGCAGATAATACATTATGATGAAAGAGCAATTAACCAAAGATAACCCTCAAGCATTTTGGCTAACTGACTGAGTTTTTCTTCCTCCTCTCCCGTCCTCATTCTTACACATCCACATACACAGTTATGATCGCAAATCTGTGCAGCACATAAATACATTTGAGTAACACATGGCTGAAATGTTACTACTACCATTACTACTACTACTAATAATAATAAGAAGAAGAACAAGAAGAAACAAAATGCATCATCATTAGTAATCATATCATTGGTCAACATGTTTTCAGTGTATACAGGTATATATGATATGTATTTCACTGGTGCTACTTCTATGTGTCACAATGCTTTCAACAGTGTACTGTGAAAGGAAATAAAATTTATCGAGGCGTATTTTCATATGCTTTAAAAAACATGTTACTTTACCTCGCAGCTGTACAGATTTCCTTTCCTTTTGATTTGAAATTTGATCCTTGAAACATTCCAATTTGTTCTGATTTCATGAAAATTGGATGAATAGTTTAGTGCCGAAAGTTTAGCCGACAAAATGTATTTTAGTCATTTCTGGTCTCAAGCTGACAAAGTAGCATATCATAAAAATCAGAGTCAAACAACAATTTTAAGCATCTTTTTCAGTTTAAGTGGCAGAAACTGGTACACCACCTGGAAATCACTGGCTAGCTGGCTTCCTCCTAATGATATCACACACACTGTAAAAGATGGCAAACATTTCCCAAGCACAGCTGAAACTATGACTTCTGGCAAAGCAGCTTCTACTATTGAATCAATAGTCCAAATATAAAAGAGTGTTGAGCTTGTGATTATTGCAAACATTTCTAACATGTTTTTGCTCCGTCTTTGGGGGCCGTTGAGTGCAGATTGATGGGAAAACATTTTTTATTAAAATGCCAAAAGACAACAAATACATGAAAGTACAGAAAAGCAAAACACAGAATCCAGTTTAAGCTGAATTACATGTCGAGAATAATTAGAAAGATGGACAAGTAACCCAGCTGGCTAATTGAATTATGTTTTATTTCATCTTTGCTTTAATGCAAGCAGGATGACTTGGTTAAGATGTTTACACGAGAGCCGCAGTAATCAAAGTAGTGCCCCATTCTGCTTATAATCTAATTAGACGAGCGCATGCAAAGCTGTATACATGTTGTTTGAGCATGCATGTCTGCTCCGTGAAGCTTGTTGTTTTGGTTTCCTCCAGCCAAACTATCAATACACAGGAGTAATTAACTGATATTGCACTAATTAGTCCCGTGAAATCTATCGTTTCTTTAGCAGATGCACGGCCACACTGTGGCACTCGCCCTCCCTCTCCACCGACCACGTGTGTCATATGCCCAAGCTGCACAGCAGCGCTGCTCCGGGGGGGAAAAAATTGTCCATTTGTCTTCTGGTGCACTTGAAAGGATGAGGTGCTTTTCTTTTATAATACAGTCTTTAACCTTGACTAGGACAAAACGCGCTCCCTCCCACACCATCATCACCATCATCCTAATGAGAGTGGGAGTCTTTGCCTCTGGTAAGGGCCTTGTTTCCCCAACCTCTGAGGGAGGTGCTTCATTTTTTTACCCTGTTTGCGGTGTCCTTTAAATTAAACAAATTAATGAACCTTTAACAGCGGGGCTATTTCACCTGGGAAACGATTGGGTTGGTTTGAGTTTGTGCTCGCGAACAGACCTGCCCTGAGAACACGCCAACTGGACTGACCACCAGCACAGATGAACACACACATACAAATTAACCTTAATTAGATTTCCTGGGAATGCAAGTGAATGTGCGCTCCGTAGTGAGCGCACATTCACTTGCATGTATGTAGAGTATAGCGTGTAATGACATGTGCATAACCCTCTATTCTCTGCTCTGTGACTGCAGACTACATTATGCGCCTCGGTGAAAATGCTGACTTGAGTCGAGGCTCTAAATCAATGGGAATGCAAGCATAAATAACAATACAATAGACCCCACTCCATATGCTGTATAAATTTAAATGTATTCCTTGATGCCTTGTAAACGGTTGGCTTGAGTTGAGCATACAGTATATTCTTCAAATGTGACTGTCAACACTAAATCTCTACGCTGCGCAGGTTGCCATGTTCAGAGCTCTTAGCGAGATTTTAATGCCTTAGCTGTAACTCATGCAGGTATTAGGAAAATAAAGTCTAACGCTCATCTGCTTTACTCAAAGAGCATCTCAGCACACTGCGAACCTGTGCTGCTGGGGAAGAGGCACAGAATAATTGAGTGTTGAGGAAAGAGTTAGTATGGATTTTTACAGTGCTCTGCCACAATTCATGGAAGTGGCAGCAGCTGGACATAAAGCAAGAAAATTGCATAATAAAACAGCGAGGCATAAAAAGACAAGAGACAGTGAGTCCCACACCGGATGCGAGTCTCTTTTCAAATGTTGGTCTTAACAATGATTCACATCATGAGTCTGAGGTGCTCTGAAAGGAAAATATGAACTCTGATTGTGGCTTAGCGCTATTATCAAAATTTCAATAAATTGATGCACAAAAGTTTTACCATTTCCTACTAAACACTGATTTTAATGAACAAATTGGATCAAATTGGTAGATTTTACCCACAAGCAAAACTAATAGAGTGATTTTTGAGGTCTCTATCTTTCGGTTTGATGTGCAATAGTAACATAAACACGCATTAAGAAAAGGGAAGCCCTTCCTTGCTCAAGATCCACTGTATTCATATTAGGTGTGTGTTATAAAAACGCGACTTCAATTGGCATCTCACCAGCAAGGCACTCTTTGAGTGACAGAAGGATTAACAGTTCCCATGGCAACAACATCTTCATTTTCCAAGGTCAAAGATTCTCCTTCTTCCCATTCAGTTGCCAGAGAGTGCAGAATATTTCCTGGGCAAACGCTCCTCCGTTTGGCTCTGAAAGAGATGGGAGGTAAATGTGTTGCTGTGAAGATGAGGAGATGCAGTCCACATCGAGCCTGCTAGGGAAGAGAAAAAAATAATAAAAAGATGGAACTTGTGGAAAACCGGTGAGCCATTAATAATTCATTCAACCAAATAAGCAGAGCCAAAATCCCATGCCGAAAGGCCAGCTAGCAGTCGATGGGGGAGCTGATATTTGGTGTACACACTGCTACACTATCTCCAAGAGAAAGTCAAGCAGAAAAAAATATCAGCTGATTTTTGCAGCTCCAAGGAGCATTTTAGTTTATTACTATTTAGCTCCCACAACCTATTTTGTCACACGTACCTTATTCATTAGTGGCTTCTTGCAAACACAAGAGGAAGGAGTTTTCAGGTAGCAGCTATAGCGGGGGCACAAGCATTTTAGAGTTGATTAGCTAAATATTTACCTCAGGAGACGGTGGTCTTGAATTTGTCAAATGAAGCGAACTTGTAATGAATGCTAATGTTGCTTCATATGTAATTAGGCATGTGTTTGCTTACAAGTTAAACATAACAACTAAATGTTAATAATATGCCAGTTTTGTGTTTACAGCTTGTTTTTCCTTGCAATGTAAATGTGTGGACAGGGTAGACTAATGATTTAAAGCTGTGTAAACAGAGCGTGACATCTTTGTGACATGCTATTAGCGCCTGTGTTGAAAGAAAAAGGAAAGATATAGTATAACTGCTATAAGGGTACATGAGTTTATGCTATTTTGTTGCATTATTGCCTTTAGTTTAGTTTTACACACTTTATATATATTTGAAAAGAGTTTTGTACATGTGTGAAGCTTCTACGGTTTTAAAAGTCGCAGTCTTTTTCTTTTATTTCATTTTATTCTATATTATATTTGGACAAAAGACGTGAAAGCTTCAGTGCTTCAGTCAAAAAGTAGTGCTTTGGGGTCATGTGACTAAAACAGTAAGGACAATGCTGTCATGCATATAGGCTACTTTTCTTACATTTGAAACAAACACATAATATTCTTTTAAATACTGAAAACAGGGGAATGAATTCTTCTCTGATTTATAGAACAAATTTATAGATTGGCAGATTTATAGATCAAATATTCAGAGTGAACATCTGTGCAAACTATGTGCTTGGAAAGAGTTGGTCATGTTGAGTCTTAGCCTGTGTGTGACCACAGTACGTGTTTAAATCTGACTGAGTTATGACTTGGAAATGAAGTTCAACCACTGATGCAAATTGTGACACTCGGTTACCGAGCTTCTTAAAGTATTTGTCTGCATGAGCTGTGTGTTACACATGGCTGTGTTGATAATGATTTAAATCAGCAGGTCAGACTAAAACAACAAACGTGATGTTTTGGATCACTGTCAGGAGGCTGCCTGTTCAACTTGCTAACTATATTTGACTCTCCGTTCATGGAAAGCAAAGCAGAATCCACAAAGCTGACACAGCATTTACACAACATGTACCTAAAAATGTACCAAATCGAACTCTGACCCCAAACATTATTAGACCGCCTGCCATATGATAAGGGATACGGATGTGTTGACCCCCCAAGATTTATTAAGTACATGTTTACCACACATTTTGCCTTCAAGAAAGTTTTACATTGTACTGACTAACGGTTAACACACTGTTTAACTTATAAAAGCTTAACTTGTATGTAAAAAACAAAACTCAATTAAAAAGAGTCAGAAAACCTGCCGAGTTCTTTTTTCCAGGTATAAGTATTTGCTCATTTTGTACTCTGCAGTAAAGAATGGCCCCAAACTCCTCTTGAACATGCAGTCTTGCTCTGCAGCTGCTTTAAATGCTTGTTTGACGTTGCTGCCAAAGGATTTTTTTTCAACATTATGTTTATTAAAGTTTTACATATATACATATATAAAGTACATACACAAACAAATTTACACAATAAACAAAACATAAGGTACATTCAATGAAAGCACTTGAGTCCATGAGACCTCTGACAGATTTTAAAGAATAATTTTCAGATTGCAGCATATGATTGTGGTCCTGTACAGGGAATAGCTAGGCTGTCCCTGTCTCACACAGCAAACCAGATAGATCTTTATTCCCAATATACTGGATGTAGCGCCCCCAAATTTTCTGGAAAATTTCTTGTTTATCTTTTAGAGTATATGTAATTTTCTCTAATGGTAAACATAAAGACAATTCTTTGAACCAATGTGAAATACTTGGTTTGCCAAGACTCCTCCACGTTAGAGCTATCACTCTCTGCCAAAGGATTTTTAACCAGTTACTAAAAGTGGGGGTTTTTTTCAGCAGCAAAGGGAATGTTTAAATGCTCTAAAAAAAATAACTAAAAGAAGAAAAAAAATCCTAAGAACCCCCCCAAATATCAAATGAGCATATTTTAACACATTTGGACTAAAGTTCAGGCAACTTGAAGTTTCCTGTTACGATGCAATCTACCTCAGATGAGATGTATTCCCGCCTTGAGTTGAGTAAAGTATAAACACTATACCCTCCTAGTTTCAAACAGATCTTTTCCTATAGAAGGGAAATGCCATAACCACTCGAATCAAGGTTCTTCTGCTACAGCTGTATTTATAAACCACTGTCAAATAAGAAAGTTCAACCACTGAGCTTCAACTGCTTCAAAAAACAAATTAAAATGAACTGTATTATTGTCAGACAACAAGTAAAATGAAAATGCATGACTGAGTGATCAAGCCTGTGGCAAAATAAATTCTTTTTCTTTTTTTACTTTCCCTCTAAACAATATAATATTGAGGTGTCAACAAACAGCAATCGAGGTATTAAATGTGGTTTTGGAGAATTATTACATCTAATATCCAGTGTTTGATACATTTCCAGTGATTAAACAAAATGTCAGTGTTGTACAACAATGCCACAAAGGCAAAGAGGGAACGCATACTGAAAGCTAAACTGTGTTTGTATGCGTACAACACTAACTACAGTGAACAAGAACAGTTAAAACTTGTACATTCACCTTAGTTTTACTGACGATCAGGTTGACTGAGTGCTGCTCAGACAAGTGCAAACCACATGCACTCATGAGGAGCACATGGATGATAGTGTTATCTGCAGGGTTTCCTCGAGGGTAACTTAGCCTCTTGCAGTCTTCTTCTTTAGTAGTCTTCTGTGTAACTCAAAAATCCCTGCTACACAGCTTTGAGAAAATTTATTAGGGTAACTACTGTAAGGCGAAGTTTGTTAGACTGGCAATGTTGTTGTAAATTTTGGAGATAAATAAATTTGAAAACCTTACTTGAATCAACGATTGCTAGCTGCAGTTAATCAAGACAAAAAAAAAAAAAAAAAAACGGCGCTAAAACAGATAATGTCCACAAATCATGAATAGAAGAAGGGAGAATGGACGTGTAGGGAGGAAATGCAGTCAATTTTTTCTTCTCTCTATTATTTATTCTGAGAGAGCTCAGTAGTGTTCATCCAAGCTTCGTCTTGTCAGGCATCATCATTGATTTGGTTTCCACTTTTTTAACCTTCAGCCTTTTTGTTTGTCATCCTGCCCACAGCCTTGTCATGAGTCTCAATCAAATACGGAAGGACTGATCAATAAAAGTTGTGGTTGATGTCTTTCCTTATGAGACTCACTAGATTGATGCATTTCCTGTTGTGCAGAAATGCAATGAAGAAACTTTATCCATCTAACAACTGAAGCCAGTCTTTTGACCTACTTAGGCTTCTGAGGTGTGAAATGTTCCCTTCTTTCAATAAACTGCCTCGCGTTGTGCTATTCTCAGCCTACTTTAGAGTCTGAGGTAATTATATGTTGATTAAGGTGCTGGATGAAGAGATTCTAAATGAATGACACCAAGCTGCATATGGTAATTACAGTTAGATGCGAGGCTTTTATTTTGGCCCAGAAGACACTTTCAATCGATGTGAAATGTTTTCCAGACATTTTGTCAAAACGCCTATCTGTGATCAATGCTGCTATAGACCAGCACCTGTAAGTAATTCCTAATCAATATGTTTTAAAATTCAGACACACTTGCTAAGTGCCATGTGAGCAGAACTCAGAACAAGTCAAATTAGACTTGGATGAAAACACTGAAAAAGCAGATCTTTTGCTTCTTTGCTTTTCACTGACAGTTACTACCGTGCCTTTTAAAGGTCTTGCTTAGAGAGTTTCAGAGATTTGAAAGCTCGTATAAGAAGATCTAGCTGCACTCTTTGAGGTATAACTTGTAGATAGGACTGCATTATCTATATTAATCCTCCCATCATTCATTTTTGCATGTGAGTCAAAGACAGGCCATTTGCCAATATAAAGATACCAGATTAGGAATTAGAGTCGTTGGTATTTCATGGATTGTGAGGATATGAAACCATTAAAGCCAATAGGAGAGGTTGCCTAACAAGCCCCTGCAGCCTAAAGTCATTAGTAGACTTGCTCTGCTCGCTGACAGATGTTAATTTATGTCGAGTTGTCCACTTTCACTTTTGGGATGATCAACTTTATTCTGTCCACTTGCAAACACCCTCGTTTGTTCACCATTCAAAGTCGGGCTCAAGGATTCTGGTCACATTTAGCAATAGACAGTAGCTATTTATGCGTAGTGCAGAGGCCCCAATCCCATAAGGTATATAAGTGAGGGAGCGGGCACTGTTCCTGTCTCAGACAGCACAAGTCTCTTTTAATGATGCATAGGTCCTTGGCATCCTCAGGGAGGATGTGTTTCTTGGTCACAGTCCAGAAATTTAAAGCAGTTGCTTGTGATCCCCATGATTAATTTATATACCCTAGAAAAAATACAATGGTAATAATTCTTGTGCCCAGTGGATGGTGGTCGCAGGTGTTGGAAATACCAAATGGGATGAGGCCAAGCTAATGGTGCCTGGAAGGGAAACTATCTGTCAAGGATAATCCCTAATACTGTAACACCCAGCATAGATAATGTCCTTTCCCCCACCTTTCTCCCCCCCACTGCCCATGATATTGAGATAACGGTGCTAAAATGATTACATGAGGAATGGGTACTGACACGGATAAATCTGTGTATCCAGAGTGAAGTTTTGCCTGGTTTAACAGAAGATTACCTTTCCCACTCTGAAACAGCCAAACTAAGCTAAGAATAAAAGGTGGGGTGGGGGATGTCCTGTGAACTCCAGTGAACCACGTTCCACTTCATTACACTCTGAGTAATTGGTTAAATATGTGACTACAGAAATTAACTTTGCCAGCCTTGCGAGAGGTAATTAAGGCATTTTTTCCTCTTTTTTTGGAGCAGGGAGGACAACCAAGATAAACGCAACATTCAGCATCACACAGAGCCAGGTAAAGACTGCGTAATCATAGCACAAAGTACCAACAGCCTGAAAACACATCCCTGATTTCACTCACTTCCTGATTGTTCAGTAATTATATGGTACGCTAATGCTAATATCAACATATGCCTTCACTGTAGAGCTGTCGCTTCAAAGTCTTTGTTTTATCTTATCCAAGCTGTAAATATCCACAAACCCACCTGATCTCAGATTACAGTCCATCTTAAATCCCATCAGCCACAAGGGAGCGTGAGCAGTGCTGCAGCTCAGGTGGCAGACTGTCACTCATTGTACAAGTGCATAATACAAACACTGAGTAGGAGAAGAATATTGAAAGCTAACACCCTGCCAGTTCAATACAGACTTAGCAAACAGAACTACATGAAGTTAGGGCGTGGAAGGACCAGAAAGACCTCAGATGTGAGGTGAATACTTATAGATGCTCAAGGAAAGAAGATACAGAATTCTCAGCTGTCTTTTGTCAACTTTTGCTTTTCATGCGGCAGGGTTAGGCCATAATTTGTGATCAGTTGTGTAGTTGGAAATGTTCCTACCAGTTTTCTGAAGCTGAAGGTTTCAGATAACCTTACAAAGAAGGACAGAACCATCCTTTAAGCAGTCATGATTTCCTGAGTTGATTTTTTTTCTCTAGAGGACCTGAGCCATTACCCAATGAGGTAATGTCTGCTAGCTCCATTTTACATTTTTAAGAAACATCCGGGTTACGTTAAGTACAGCTCCTAAATGATGCTCGTGAGGCCGCTGAGGAGGTGAAAGATGCTAGAGCTCCAAAACTGCTGTAAAGTTAGCAAGCTAGTTGCAGCTAATGTGGTAAGGGGGGAATGCTACCAATATCAAATTGCCATCCATTGAGGTAAAGTCAGTACATTTAGATGTAAATCTACAGTAGGTTAAACACCTTCGGTACAATGTGATGAGTATGCACAACCTTAAAGTAAAGGGGTGTTTACTTTTAGTAAAATACTGTGATTGGTTACTTTTCTCAGTAACACTGTAACATCAACGCTAATACTGGCTTTAGCTTTCATGTCCCGCAATTGGGGTGAGAAATATAGTAAAACTTCAAAATAATATTGCTTTATATGTACTTTTTTCATGTCAGTCATGTCGTAATCTGGTGTAATCTCAGTTTCGCTCTACTGTAAGCATAGCTTGGGTGTGCATTTTATGCTGTGATAATTAATGTAAATTGTTTTTACTGGATGAATTAAAATTAATATCATTTATCAATACTGTATGTCTGACAGATGGTTTGTATCTCACCTTGCTACAACAACTCAACAATATTAGAGTAAAACATATAATGGGAAATATGGAGGAAGAAAATGAGGTGTGAGGATGGGGAAACTGATTTAAGCAACTTTATATTGGGTTTCTTTACTATTAACGAAATGTTTCTATCACAATTACGCATTGCTTTATATAATTTGTCATTATTGTGGCCTCTTATCCTAATAATTTAATATTATCCAGATATATACATTTTAGTTACCAAACAAATTTCTGGGGATTATGTTGGTAAACAAGTTGTTTTACTGAAATACAACTACACTAATATTTTTTGGGGGGAAATTGTATTTTAAATAGACTTACCTTCACATTTAATCTGCAAACTAGCTCATCAGGGAAGTAAAGTTAGAAAATAGCCCCTTTTGACTAGCATAGCAACAACAACATTAAAGTGTCTTTATTTATTGACTGCATGTTTTAGACTACATGTTTTTACTTCTCCAAACCTAAAAAGTGTAATACTTTAAATACTTAAAAAATAGTAAATTGAGAATTGCTAGGACAGAACATACAGATATGGCTAGATTATGCTACCACAGTTCCTTTACCTGGAAAAACAGTAATTTATAGTCAGTCAGTCATTTATAGCATGCAATAAATCACAAAGGCCAAAGACAAGCATGTTTCACACTGATTGAATACTCACAGGAAGTAGAGTCTGCTTGCTCTTTCCTTCACAGGTAAGACACAATCAGTCCTTTGGCCAGCTAAGAAAAAAAAACAGAGGAAATGTTGAGTGATTGTAATAATACTTTCATGACAAGAGAATTCAAACTGAGTTTAAATTCAACCATACAATCTGCACAACCAAACAGGCTATTCCTTTAAAATCCCCTAGATTGAAGGCACAAAGTGATACAAGATTAATAAGTGATATGTTTCTAAAGAAAATGTACATCGGAGAGGTGCTGCAAATAATTATGTGAGGGGAAAACCTTCAGATATATAGATCTGCAGGAATCAGAATAAACGCTTTATCCTGTCACAATGTTAAATTCTTTTTATGATTATATTATATGAAAATAATAATTTTGCTGCTCGCAGTAGGATGGCTAAAACAACAATTCCTCCTTCGGCCAAATGTAATATTCGTTCATGGTGTTTTTTCAATCAGCATTTAAAAATCAAACAGAGCAACTGTTCCTTTGTTGTACAATAAGTTGTGAATACTGATAGATTGGATGCATTCCTATAGTGTCCTTGTTTCTATAAGTGATTCATTCTCTAGCTCAAGTGAGCCGCTTTAGTTTTTTTAGTTTAGTTTTCAGAGGGTGGAAATGTCAAAATAATTCTCATCTTTTCTTTGTTCATTATGTTTAATGTAAAGACTGTAAAGTTAAAGCTTAATAGGTCAGACTGTTTATAATATGTGATATGTTTCTTTCGTTTAGACATGACCATTTGTGTTTGCTCTAATAGTAGTCATGTACAAATTTTGTATATTTTACAAAACACAATTAAGTTGATCAGTGAAATTACTGAAATACTACTTTTTTGACTGTTAAACAAAAGTATACAGCAATCATGGAAAATGGAAAATATTCCAACATGTATGGAATTGGGTTTGTATTAAGTAATATCCATATTAAGTATAGCTTTTCCAGTTGAAAGAAAAGCATTTAGAGATTTAATGAAAACGAAAATTGCAGAGAATTTTATTTTTGTTTTATTAGTACTTTTGGTGCTTTTAGTAGTACTAATCTTTAGGTCTTATTGTCACATATATAGTTATTTCACAGATCATCACATTAATTATTTGGTCTATTCATCTTTATTGACTCTAATGTTTCCATAGCTGCTGTGTAATAATGAATAATGAAAAATAAATAAGAAATAATGAAAAAAGGAATGAACAGAACTAGCTAATGTAAAATGGCAATGAATTCCACAATTTGGGAGATATTACTGTTTATTAGCTGATCTGAGCGACAAGGAAAGGGGGTGCAGTGCAAGTACAGCAGCTCTAAGACATAAGACAGGGCAAGGCTATTTAAGGACTGAAAAACACACAAAATCATTTAAAAATAAAGCCTAAAATGGACAGGCAGCAATCTGAATTACAATAAAACATCGGTAATATTCTTCCATATTCTAGTCAAAAGTTGGGCTGCAGCATTTTTGCACCACCTGAACCTGAGACCGGCAGGACTGGCTAACACCCACATAGAAATAGTTACAGTAATCCAACCAAGTTGTGATAAAAGCATGACTGTGAAAAAGAAATTGGTGACAGAATCAGAATACTTTTTTAATCCCTAAGGAAATTATGTGGGTTACAGTTGATCCAAGACAGTAACAGACTAAACTATTAAAATAATACAATTTATTACAGATTTTACAAATTTAAGAAATAGCACTAATATATTAAAAAATGCTCAATTATAAATATCAAGAATTAACAGAGGTGGCTATCAAGAATATTGACAAAGAATATTACAGAGGTGGAATATATATGATTGATATTTGACTCTAACCTGTGAACTTTGTCATTCGCTATTTTACTGTAGAGCATGTGCAAAAAGGATGTAACTATTGCAGTGTTTACAGTGTATTAGGAGTTGTACAGGCAGACTTATATGCATCCCCGTGATAAATCCTTACTTTTAACATGCTGCTGATAATAAAGTGCACTTCATTTACTGATCATCGGCAAGTGTGATCACTACTACAAAAGAAGTTGTTTTAGCAGTTTGCAAGTCTGGAGCACTGCGGTATGTGTTGACACAATGCCACATTTTCCACAATTCCCAAGAAGTGGACATGCCAGCAAATTTAGAAAAAGTTCTCAGGGAACCTGCAAAAAATCCCAAGATCTACATCTAACAAAACAGTCCTCAGTCAGCAAGTTAAATGTTAACGTTCATGGCAGTAGAATTACAAAAGACTGGACAAGTATGGCTTGTTGGTAAGAGATGCCAGGAGAAAACTTCTTTCTAAATAGGACATGGCAACACAGCTTAGATTACAAAGTTGCATCTATACAAAAATGCAAAAGTTCTGGAGCAGGCACGACCAAAGTGGAGATGTTTGGTAGTAATGCACAGAACCATATTAAGCAAAAACCAAACAGAGCATGTTTGCACAAATGGAGGAGATTTACACCATCACTACCAACAGAGGTGAAGATTTTGGTCCAGTCTGCACTCATGAAATCCTGTAGTGGGATCTCCAGAGAGATGCATGAATGAATGAATGCCTGGAAACCTCTGTCAATTGGAGCAAAACTACAAGGAAGAGTGGGCCAAAATTCCTCAACAATGGCTTTCTTCAAGTTATTGCTATTAAAGGTTGTTATAAGCAGAGATGGGCAGTAACGCGTTACTTGTAACGCGTTACTGTAATCTGATTACTTTTTTCAAGTAACGAGTAAAGTAAGGGATTACTATTGCAAAATCGGTAATTAGATTACCGTTACTTTCCCGTAGGAACGCTGCGTTACTGCGTTACTAAAACCGTGATTTTTTTTGCGAGAATGTCTCATGACAGTGACGTAAGCAAGTGCGACGTTGGTGACAGCAGCTGTGTGCAGATCAACAATGGATAATATATCGAGTGCGGGAGAGAGTATGAGCGTGCAGCGTTTAAAGTGTGGAAGTACTGACCTTACTTTGAGTTTGATTCCATAAAAAGTGACAAAAACATTAGTGTCCGCTGTGCGTGGGAAGAAAACTTCTTTTTACAGCGAAAAAACCCTAAACTTCCGAGCAAGCACCGAGTAGCTACGACGTGATGGGAAACTCACAGAGAAACTCGCGCAGATTCTTCAACTGACCGCAGCACACCTACACCAGGGTAACCCTCCGCCTACCCTGCTCCTGCTTTACAGGTGAAAATAGAGCAAAAGGACCGCTGAGTCTTTGACTTTATTTATTTTCTGCTGTGTTTTACTTGCATCTGTTTGAAAGAGTGAGTGAAAACACAAAAAATATTTTATTTTATGTGCTGGAATGTGTAGAAAATAGGTTTAAATGTTAAACTAATTTATTCAAGTCAGAGAATGTTGCATATAATTAAATGTTTTGCTTGATGCATAAAGTTAAAAGATTAAAACTGATAAAACAAGTTAAAAAAAGAGACTTTTCCATTTGATTACATTTTGTATGATGGATTATGTAGAAAAAGTAGAATTGGGCTGAAAGATCTATCGCTTTATCACCTCTTCAGGTTGTAAATCGTGTTTTTAAAAAGTAACTAAGTAACTAAGTAACTAAGTAATTAATTACTTTTGAAAATAAGTAATCAGTAAAGTAACGGGATTACTTTTTGGGGGGAGTAATCAGTAATTAATTACTGATTACTTTTTTCAAGTAACTTGACCAACACTGGTTATAAGATACTGAGTCATGGGCTGTACTTTCTTTTTCACAGGACTGTAGATTCACAAATATCAACTAAATTCCGTGGGCAGTAGCAACCATAGGCTTTATGATACTTTGTAGCACCTCATTTAGCTTTAAGCTTGTGTCAATGGCTGTGACCCATTTTAGCTCCTACCTTTGTGGAACAACAATTACAAAGGTGTAGTCATAGTATGAATGAGAGCTACTGTGCTGAGCAGCTGCCCCCTTCTCCACATATGACAGCCCACACAGAGGATTGAGGGTAACATTAAATAGGACATGTTTTGCATTAACAAACACTGGTCCCACTTTCCTGAATGTGAAAATACATTTCTACAAGAGATAACATTTGTAAGGAGGAAAAGTCAGATATCACAAACACGTGCTTCGAGACACTGCAGAACTAATCATAATGACCTGAATGTCTGCACAGGCACCACAGAGGCCATTTACTCAGTGCAATTTGGTTTCCAGCAAGACTCCTGCAGAGCCATCACAAAAAGACTGATTGATTCTGGAGCTGGACAGAGCCTTGCTTGCCCTGGCCTAAATAATAATAATAATAATAATAATAATAATAATAATAATAATATGAGGAAGAGCAACCAAAAGGGAAAGAAAAACACTGCGAACAGTAAACTGCAAGCATCAGCGGTGTCTTTTCCTTAAGTAAAAAAACTGGAAACATTTTTAATTTGAGAATGATTTTGTTTAGAACTAACAGGTATTACACAAGAGATATACTTGAGGAAAACACAGAGAGAAACAGCTTCCGTTGGGAACTTGTTTAAAAGCGTGGAAACCTTTCAAGAAATGAAATGCATTGAAATTCAAGACTCAGCTCACTGTAATGAAACTTACTAGCTTATGCTCTAAAATTGTCTGCATAAGCACTCAATTGTTGTTGCTTGCATCATTTAAAATGGAATTTTCCTGGGATAGCATACATTGGGAATATCTTGATTGGTTTTTTGATTAAATTATACCTACCTGCATCTTTTTCTTTAAAGATGCCAGAGATGTCTACACTATAAATATGTATCCGCTCAATCCTGTTTAAGTAGGAATAGTATTATCTGGGACTTCCAATAATTTTCTTACAGCTGTATCTGTCATTGATATGATCATAATCCAGTACAAATCTACAATGTTCTTAATTTTTAAATTAAACGTTTGACGGTAAATGACCAACCTTTTCTTATGCCAAACACAGAACTTCTCGTATTATATTAGTCCAGTGGGAATCACCATCTTTGTAATTTTCCTCTTTTATGATGCCTCAATTAGACTGTAAAAAATCCAGTCATATGGAAATGGCAGATGTGTCAAACCACAAAAACGATCTCCATGGCTACATTATGGATCAGTGAGTGTTGGTTTACTTAACCTTTCTTCCATGAGGTTCTTTTAGTATATGGTAAGCAAGAAAGTCTTTAAGTGGTGATGGGGCTAGGGTCCTCCAAATCCCCCAGCTACAGGGCTGGTGGTTTGATCTGACAGACTGGTCCATCTTTGAACAGCAGGATTTAGAGATCTTCACACAGTCTGTCCTGCTGTGTAGAGAATGTGACAGCAACCAAAACCATCCAGATTTTTCCTAACCGAAAATCTATGTGGTCAGGAGGAGACTGAGAGTGGTTAACCCCAGGAGAGCTGCTAGCCCCAATGGCATCTATATCCCAGCATACTGCTGCAGGGATCCTCACCAGGCTGTTCAACCTCTCCTTGACTCATGCCACCTTTATCACCTGTCTGAAGGCCTCCACTATCATTCCCATACCCAAAGAGCCTGGAATAGACAGTCTCATTGACTACAGACCTATAGCCCTCATGTCTGTAGTCATCAAGTGTTTTGAGTGCATTAGAGACCATCAACCCCCCTCCCCCGACCCCTACCTGTTTCCTTACAGAGCAAATCGGTCCACGGAGGATACCAACACCATTAACCTTCACAAAGTGAGCTAAGTGAGGATGCTCTTTGTGGACTCAGCCTTCAACACCATAATCCCAGACATTACTACCAACTGAACCACCTTCTGATCCCCACTGCCAACTGCTCCTGGATCAAAGCCATCCTCACCAACTGGCCTCAATCAGTCAAACTCAGACCCAACCACTCTAATGTCCGTACGTAGATGACACCACCGTGGTTGGGCTCATGTCTGATGGAGATAAGACGGCGTGCACTGGTGCTCAAAAAATAACCTGAAGCTGAGGGACAGACAGGTCCACTTCCCACTCATTATGAATAGAGAACGGGTGGAATCTGTCTCGACCTTCAGATTTCTGGGCACCCTCATCTCCGCTGATATCACCTGGACCATAACACAAACTCCCTAAAGAAGGCCCAGCAGCAGCCGCTCTTCCTCCCTGTCCAGAGGGAGAATAACCTGGACCAGAAGCTGCTGCTGGCCTTCTAACGTTCCTCAGTGGTTTCCTACTCTCTGGGTGTTTGGTAAGCAGGGTGTCATGGTCCGGGTGAGCACGGGGTTTTTCCACTCCGCTGGGTTCTACCTTCAGGCAGAGACTCCAATCAGCTTCCACACCTGGTTCCAATCAAGTCACCTGCATATAAGACCAGCATTCACAACAGACCTCTGCCAGATCTTCTGCTAACCCATGTCAGTGCTAGGCTGCGAACCCCTTGTGAGAACCCTCAACTACTGCTTTTCCATCACTGTGTTTTTCTTTGTCATAGGACCCACCTGGCAGTCACGTTTCCCGAACTACTCTCATCTCCGCCTGGACGCTGGTTCTGTCATCTGGTTTCTTCCTCTCCACCATCAGACTACACCTGCCTGCCTCCCTGCCAAGTCCCTCACTCCACGCATATTCTGGATCCTCTCTGGACACTCCTCACCCGGAACCCCCTGGACACCCCTTCCTCACATGACACTTTAAACCTGCAACGCGTAAGCCCTAACCTCCATAGCCTAATCCTGCAGCTGTGATTCACTGGACTGCCACTGACTACTTGTCTCTTCTCATTATAGTGACTACGTACCTCCATCCAAGCCGCTGCCCCTTTTTTCCATCCGTGAAATCCAGCACCTAGCCATAGCACTCAGTTTCATGTTCACAGTTTGGCCTCACAGTTCACAGTTCATAGCATTTCATAATTCATAGCATTCATAGTCTCCTGTTGTGTAATTTCACTAGACACTTGTAAATAAAGCACTGTGTTCACGCCCGTTTGCCTCCCTCTGTGTCTGCATTTGAGTCCACACCCACAGCCGGGCCCTCTCGGCCGTAACACAGGGGCCACAACTGAGAACAGGAAGGCTGTGCAGAGGGTTATTAACACTGTCCAAAAACCCTACCCTCTGCCACCCCTGGAGGCCATCGCCAGATCCTCTCATCTCAGGAAAACCAGGGCCATCACAGACGATCCCTGTGCTCACCACCTGTTTGACCCGCTGCCCTCTGATCGACTCCTCAGGTCACTTAGGTCCAACGCCTCCAGACTAACAAACAGCTTCTTCAACTGGGCCATTCGAACTGTCAGCAAATACTGAGGCCCCCCCCCCCCCCCCACACACACACACACACACACACACACTTCATCAATCTGACCCATGGTCTGAGTAATCCCCATCAATCAGGCAAGTCACGCACACCAAGTCTTTTCTTTGCACCAATTCCAAGCACTTTGGAACTCTTTTGTTCTCTAATGTGTGCCTTTCTCTTATTTTTGGGTATATTTCTCCTGTTTACTATTTATTCCTGCTGTCTACTATATATTTTATTCCAGCACCTACAATTTTGTTGTACATGTACAATGACAATAAAGGTCTATTCTATTACATTTTATTCCATTCTATAATGAAACAAGGCCAGAAATAGAACATTTATTCATCATCAGTGAAAATTCATCCACATCAACACAGGGCACTGGCTAACTGAGACACCTATGCAAGCTAATTTATTTCTGTGATAGGCAGGAAAGACTAGTTAGTTTCAAAAATCTGGGGAAAAATTGTATAGCTCTCCCACACCTTTCATCCCAGCAGGAACAATTTTCTCTTCCTGCTCTCTGCCTGTCTCCAAGTAAGAAGTCAGTGGTGGCTATCTCCCAAAATCTGTGATATGTTCAATCCTATATCCCGCTCTCCCTCCAAACTTTCTGACTCATTTCCAGATTCAAACCAGTGCCTATAGCTATAAAGAAAAAAAACCTGTAGACACAATACACCCCAACAACACACTAGTATTCTGTCTGAGTTTTATCCTAGGTGATATTTAGGGTTAAGTTTAAGATTAAGTCGCTTAATCAGTTCCCTGGTGTTAAAATTACTCAGGTTTCTCAGGTGAAACTTAACATGATTTAATTAACACATCAAATTTATGCCTCTCTGCAAGGTCACAAATCTGACTACATTTCTCTGACTGTAAATCTATCCAAGTAGTTGTTTCACACCTGAAACTGTCTGATAATGTCTAAAAACAATGCTCGAAATTGTGCACTTTAGCAGTTGTGTGACAACCAAGGATGCACAGCCCTTTCTTAATCCCAAGATATCTACTACAGCTATTTGGATAAAGCCCATGAAGTCTGAAAGATATGCACAAGGTTTCCTTTGATATTATTGCATTGACTAAACGGTAGTAACCAGATCGAAAAGCAGCGCACATTTCGGTGCTTCATTTCGGTACTTTTTTTTTCCTGAGATGTGATACACTTTAGATTTTAGCCAATCATTTTACGTTTCTGAGGATAGTAGGCGGGCCCAGGTACGTACGTTCTTTTAGAGCAGAGCTACAGATTAAAAATGCCCAAGACAAAGCGGTCAAAAGTCTGCCTGTACTCCACAGCAAAAGATGCAAACTCAGCAGCCTGCAACAAGTGCTTTAAGCTGATACTGTGATACTGTGCAAAGGAGGTAACACCTCAAATCCGATGAAACACCTGGCGACGCATAGCGTTTTTTTAAAAGCCGAGAAATGCACCGTATTTGATAGATTGCTGCGAGACCTCACACCGTGCACATCTACTGCGGGTGTGGTGCTTGTTATCGGACCCGGAGTTAGCAACATCCCCCACAAACCCGAAGAGTAGAGTCCTGGCCCCTAGCCCTGCCAGTGTAGCAGAAATGATAAGGATGATGATGGCAGCAGCAGCCGTTCTTCTCTGTGTGAGAAGCTAAATGGTGTTTGTGTGTAATTTACGTTCTGTAGGCTAACCACGTTATTACATTAATGCATGTAAGGTGAACTACCAAACACCGTCGTAGTTACATGAGGCTGTCTTCTTGTTTGATGGCAGGTGCTCCCTTCACCCTGGCCAAAAAGGCTAAAAAGACCAAAGAAAAAGTGGAAAACAGTTAAACATGAGAGGTTTTTGGACAAAGTTTGTGTTTTTTTCATTGTTTAAGCACTGCTTCCAGCCAAGAGTGATACCATATATGCCCCATAGCTGCAGAAAAGGCTAACATTGTTATCTTTTTACAAAAAAACAGCTAAACATGAGAGGTTTTTGGACAAAGTTTGTTTTTTGCAAACATGCAGGTTTACATGTTAAACAAACTTCTTCAAGACAAAGCCTGTTGCATGTAATTTAATTTAGTTTTAATTTTAATGTGCAAAAGATTAAAACTCATAATTTTTTTTAAAAAAGATGCTTTCCATTTGGTTCAGTTTTAATATGATGCATTATGCATAAAAAATAGAATTGGGTTGAAAGGTCTGTAGCTTTATTACGTATTCAGGATGTGTATCATGTTTTTTTTTAAATTAACTAAGTAACTAATTACTTTTAAAAATAATTAATCAGTAAATAACGGGATTACTTTTTTGGAGAAGTAATCAGTAATTAGTTACTAATTATTTTTTCAAGTAACTTGACCAACACTGTTAATAACTGGGAATGCCTATGCCTATGACTGAGATCTAAGTTGGATGTCTCACTTATATTGGGTAAAATTATCTGAAAAATAATTTGCCTTGCTATGTGGTACAGAAAGATTTTGGTTTTGCTTTTTTTTTTTTAGCATCTAATAAATCTGTTTGTGTGTTTCATCTGCAGAATTTGTAGATGCAGGTTGCTAACCAAGATTGCTTTGCTTTGGTTGAAATATGGTCAATTCTTGTTCCCAAATAACAACAAGAGGCTAATGTTTAAGAAGAACCCAACAGGTTATTATAGTTAACTAAAAGTAAACTAGATCTGTGATTTAGTTATTGGCGTGGCTGTAGCTCAGGTTGCAGAGCAGGTCAGCCACTAATCAGAAGGTCAGTGGTTTGATCCCAGACTGCCTCCTGGCTGCATGCCAAATATCCTTGGGCAAGATACTAACTCCATGTTTGCCTACTGGTGGTGGTCAGAGGGCCCTGTGGCGCCAGTGTCCGGCAGCCTTGCTTCTGTCAGTGCGCCCCAGGGCAGCTGTGGCTACAATGTAGCTTGCCATCGCCAGTGTGTGAATGTGAGCGTGAATGACTGAATGTAGTGTGAAGTGCTTTGGGGTCCTTAGGGACTAGAAAAGCGCTATACAAATGCAGGCCATTTACCATTTCTTTTAGAAAACTAATAAAAAAATTAAATACAGTAAATATCCTTAGTTTCAGTACCTGTTGGTAAATAAATATTACAACTTGCCTGATGAAGCATTGATGGGCATGTTTATTGCGACCCTGTCAACTTACTGCAGAAGCTGAAGTAAGTTGCACCAGTATTAATTGGTTCAAGGACCCTGGAATGTACTTTATTTCTTCCTTGCTCACTATTTAAACTTCTTGGTTTTAAATTTATTATCTCCCCCTGCTGGTAATGCAAATTCTGCATGCATGTCCATTTCATGCTTGCATGGGAGAGGCAAAACGTGAAATGCACATGGTGGATTGGCCTGTCTGCACGCTTTGTCATCATACTGCGTTGGGTCGTACCCATAGTCTACGGAGCTCCCGGTGGATATGGTGTACACCTCACCCCTGGCGTCGTTACCCGCCTCTCAATTTTAAATACACGTAGACATTGAGGGCTATCAGGAGGGACTATGCGCTTACCTGCTGCTCTCTGGCAGGTAGCTCCATGCCCTCCTGGGTTTTAAATGCACCTTAGAACACACATGCATCAACACTACAATGAGCGGGTGGAGGGAGGTTTGGAGTCTTCTCTCACCCCCATTCTCTGCGACCTGCTGGAGCGGGGGGGCTAGGAGGAGGAGTTGGCCGTCCGACTGCGGTCTGGAGTGTGGGGCCTCCCTGCTGCTGCGGAGTCGGGGCGGTCTGCCTCTCCCCACCGCAGGGAAAAGGGTAACACCACCTGGGTCTGGGTGCAGTTCCCCCCTCCAGGGGCAAGGGTACCTAGACCCGGTTCGTAGATAACGCTTGGGGAGTGTGATCGTGTGTACAGCGTCTCTTTATGTCTGTCTCCACGTTGGTTGAGTGTGGAGTAAGTGCATATGAGAGCATGAGGGTGGGAAAGGATGTTTGTGTCTGTGTGTGCGTTGACATCGGTGCGTTGGTGGTTCTTTGTGTCTGGGGATGGGCATCCAGGTACACACCGGCTCACTCCTTGGCGGCTGCTTATCGGGGCCTGGAGCCTGGGGCTCGCTCGGGCCACTTCGGAGGTGGGGTGCCCCCGGCCTCTCGGCCTGGGGCTCGGTCACTCAGGCACAGCTGGCTGCCAGCGGAGCTCACGGGCGCGTCACTGCAACCCTCCCTGGCTTCTGCTCTGCGGCTGCTGAGTGACCCCTCATCTGGGACTCTCCTCAGCTCTTTCCGGGACAGTGGCGCAGCTGCCCCTCTGTTGGTCTTTCTTGGTCTCTTGTGTTCTGGGGGCCTCTGGATGTCTGGAGTTTTGATCTCCTCCATACCTGCTTCATGCCCTGGAGGACGGGGCTGTGGCCCCCCCCCACACACCCTCTAGCAGATCATTACATGAAGGAACCTTTTAAAAAAACAAGCGCGTCCATGCTCACAGGTGTACACACGGGTGATCACACCCACAAACTACACCCTTTTTGGCTCCTACCTCAAAGCACACTGTTCTGTTGATCTTATGTGCTGCACAATAATGTTTAATATTTAGTATTTACTGTCATATTCCCATATATCATTGTGATGCTGTTTATTCTATTACTCTTGTTCTCTTCTGCTTGTTTTCTTTTTTCTTTCTCAACAGGTGATCCAGGTGATCGATAGATGCATTTTTTTTTCCTGCCCATTCTGTTGGTTTTTGTCTTTTGCCCTTCTCCCCCGTCCCTCTTCTCAGCTGTTTCTCTTTCCCTCTTTCTTTCTCCCCTTCTTTCCCCCAGTCAAGTCTGTCCCGTATTCAGCAATTGAAAATAAAATAAACAATAAAATGTGAATCAAATGGACCATTACGGCAAGGCTGGGATGGTCAATTTGGTAAAGTAAATCCGTTGGGCATCTTTCTTTGCCTTTAGACAACAATTCTGATGGCAAAAGAGCCAAACGGGACAGGCACAAAAAAGAAAAAAAGAAAAAAGGATATGGATATGTTAAACCACACACCGTCATAGAGACTTGCGAGTGCTATTAGCAAGGGCACTTCATGTTCCCCATAAAATGCCATTGCTAACATAGATAAAAAAAATAAAAAAAAACAATACCTGAAGAGGGTAAGTGAAGGACCCTTATTAATCAACACTCTGAGACACTTGACTTTCCACAGAACTCAAGTTCTTCAGTTCAACGCTTTAGAGTCTGTTCCTGGTAACCATTTATAAAAGAGCCTCAAATGACTCAAGCACAACTGCTTAGGTAAGGTAGCAGAAGAGGAGCCTATACTAATACACCTGGCTATGTAAGTGTGAATGAAATGATATACACTCCAGATGGGTTGTCAATCCATCACAGAACACATATTTCAAAAGTGATCAGCACAACCAGATGTGTTTTCACCCAGCAAGATATTTAGAACTGTTTGTCTATAGACATTTTCAACTGACACAAGAAATCACAAATGCCATTTCATAAATAATCAAAGAATTCTTGCAATTAGTCATAATGACAAAACGATCATTGTCTTACTGTCCTTGACTATAACAGTGATTCAGCATGCATAGGGAAGTCTGAAAAGAGACTTTGCATTCACTATTGCAACACAGCGTATGGTCGACCTGGATGAAAATAGATTCTCTAAGGAAGAGTGCATTTTATCATTCTGGCAGCAGCAACAGGGGTTTGTTTTGAATAAGTAGAGGAATACTTAACATGTATAACAAGGCACCCTGGCTATCCAGACAAGAAATACAGAGACTCTGACTTCATCACCACAAATCCAACGGAACAGGTACCAACACATAAATAAATAAGCAAATCAAGGACAAATCAGGTTACTTTTCCAATGCAGTGAGTGAAAATATTTTAGATTGTATGTGAGAGCACAAATTCAGAAAATGAGTCATTATCCATTATAGTGTCAGCATGCATCTGTGTTCCTTCGTACATCCAGCTGGTAATTTTTATTGTATGTGACGCTTTAAACATTACCTTCAAACAATCATACACTGTATATAAGATGCCTCTGATCCTGAGCATCCAGATAGTGTTTCAGATTGTTTCTCTGAGGCCTGCTGCTACAGTATGTTGCACAGATTTTGGAAACGCAAACTAGAGGCATTTCTAATGTTTTCAGTTGTAAATCATTAGTATTAGAATTATTAGAAAAGTGTATTTTACAGTATATTTGCTGTAAAACCAAAAATACATTAAAACAAAACAAAAAAACCACTCAGTTCCTTTATCTCTGCATGCAATGAACATTTATTTCAGTTCCTTCTTCCCATGCGTAGGTATCACATGGACTGCTGGAAACCCCACTAAGTGCCTGCAGCAAGAGAGTCGCATTACAGCAGCTGTACAGATTATGAATGATAGGGAAACTCTTTTCCCATTCATTAAAGTGCCACAAATGAATAATTCATAGTTTCAAATTTCGGGCTTCTAAATATGCAGCCATATTGCATGAGGCCTTTCCTTTTCATTTGATTGTTCCCAGTACAGGTTTTCCAGTGGGTTGGGCTCAGTTGTCAATTTAATGCAAAATACAATGGAAAGTCTCATTTGTCAGGTGACACAAAGAAACAGATAAAGCAAGCTAAAGTCATCACCAGAGGGTCTATTAGTCTTTGGATAAATGAGACATTTTAGCAACAAAAAATACAGTGAAGTAAACATATTTTGCTCTTGGCTCAAGCTATTGTCAACCAGAACAGTAATGGTGTTGGTATAATCTTTTATAAAATGTTTTACTCAAAGTAAATATCGCTCAAAGTAATAAAACACCCACAAGAATTTCACAGAGCTGCACAGAAGTGCTAATTCAAGGCAGTAACACTGCCATGCTCATATCTTCCTTTTGCCCTGCAGATATCTTACATATTAACCTTGACCTCTGCATTATCTGCATAAACATCAAACACCCTGAAGGGTCCGTATATTCAAGTTTTGACTTTCTTATTAATGCAAGACATAAACCAGCATTTTGGGGTGGCAATGAACAGTTGGTCAAGATGTAGATTTATGCTTTATTTATTTATTCATTTTGATGTTGTCATTGCAGAACACAACTAAAAATTAAGACGAGTACATTTATCACTGTGATGTAACAGTTTTTGTATTTTTATTCATTTTTTTAGTGAGCCAGATGTTTTGGTTTGATCTGTAGGCACAGTTAACATGTTAGAATATATGCTAAGTAACCTGTTCTGGAAAATGAATAAATTAAGTCATTTAAACACAGATCAGGCAGTAGTGTTCTTTGCATGGTCAGTTTTAAATAAAAAAGTGTTTTTCAGCCCATGCAGCTACTTCCATGTAAGTGTCCTGCCTATTTTTATTGCAGTGCCACCTGAGTGCCTGGCTGTGCAGTTCTGGGTTTTGTCCTTGTTTCTTGCATACAGAGATCATGCAAGACACACAGATGCCACAGATAATGAAATCCCCAAGTTCTTTGCGGTTCTATAATGAGAAATGTTTCTTTTTATAATGTGAAGCATTTCTTTTCCACATATTCTTTCAAAGAACATTGAAACCCTGTCCATTTTTACCTCTGGGAGACTCTACGCGGTGCTCTTATTTTGTTATTAATTGTTTTATTGGCAACACTCAATATTTGTTTCAATATTTTATGCTTGTCCTTTGTACCATTTGTTAATAAATATATGGTGATTTGCAAATCATTACTTTTTGTTTTTTAATTCTATACAGAATCACAACTTTTTGGCGAAACAAAGTCGTACTTAGTTATTAACATTGTAGTGAGATCACTAAATGCAAGTTGAAACGGATCGGTCTTAATGAGGAACACCTAGAGAGTCATCCAAATATACATTTCCCTCCACACGGCCGCTGTTGTTCTGGTTTGGCAGCTTTGCTGCTTGTGTTCATTCTAACTTCTTTTATGAGTCTATTATAAACTTTATTCGAGGATAAAAGTTCAATAAAGTTACTTTACTGTGTTTTACATTAATTGGAAACTAATAGATACAGAGAGACTTAACAATGTCTTAATAAACACACACACAAATGCATCTCTGACTGACTAATGTGGAATTTAAAAATCCAAGGATGTCTATGTAAATATTCTTCTTACTCTGACAATTACCTTGTAAGCCTGAATTACAGCACTTAAGAAGTCAGGTAATCAGAAGAAAATGGAATAACAATGTCGCCAAAACCAAAATCATCTGTATTTCCTCAGTTAGACACACAGAAATCTAAATGAAAGCGTTTCGGCGAGCACCTTGGAATATTTCACCCATGAAAGAAAAGCTGAGGCAGCCTTGGGAAGAAAAACTGTCCACTGAAAATTACAGTTCTCAGTGTGAGCGATGGCAGCTCTGTGTATGACACCAAAACAAATTTTGCTGTAGAAAAAAAAAGAGCCTCAATCATAAATTGCTGATGCTGTAACACCCACATCATCATGCCATACAGTATCATCACAGCTACTCAGGCTTCTGTCGACACTGGCTGGGCAATTGCAGCTGTCAGTCACCTAAATAATGTGGGAGATAGTGGTGGTATTTCAGACAATGGAGAGGGATTTTATCATCCTTTCTCCAGTAGGTCATACAGAAAAAAAGAAAAAAAAATAGTATAGGTGGGGTGCAAGCAGCAACTGCTGTTCTTGACAGGGCTTTGACTGAGTATTGTCATGAAAGAAATGAAGTTCATGGCTGTCTGATCACCCTTCCTGACATCATGGGAGTGAGCCTACAAGGAGCTTGCTCGAGCTAGGAGCCTCACAGCTGGGTACTGCAGCAGAAAATATGAAGACCCCCCCACAATACGGTTACTACATAAAAAATTCATGCCATTTTGTTGCTTCCACGGTTGAATCTCTTCAATGGTTCCAGTGGCGGCTTGTTGGAAGAAGCTTGATAAAGAGAAAAGTCTGCTCTCACTTCTCAGGAGATTTGTAGAGTCAGTCTCTGTGAGAGCCTGCAGGAGGGATCTGCACGCCCCCACTTTGAGCTAGCATATAGATCATGCTGGGTTTTACGTCTGGTGTTCTTTAACTGGTGTCTGGTTCTTTCATGTTCCTTTTTTTATGTTTGCACCAGTGCTTAGATTAAATCGCACCACATCTAATAAGTTGTTATGAGAGAAAGCGAGAGTTTCAGAAGGAAAGATTACTGCCTACAACCTGTGCAAAGGCTCAAGTCTAAGTTTTAATTTGTAAGGATGATGAGGCCTTCAAAGCTTCTTAACACAACAAAGACCAGTGGATTTAGGGTCTAACAGATAGTCAACATCAGCTGATAGCAGTCCTTCTGTTTAGCACACAAACACACACACATTTCTCCATTGTGTATGAATCATCCTGGCCACAAAAGCTAAAACTTAATTTAAACAATATATTGAAAGAAAAACACTTTTCACATTCACTAATCTGAAGACTGAGTCTGCTGTGTGTTCTTTTCTTTGAAAAACATTTTAAAAAATGAAGAAATGAGTTGAGTTACGCTGAAGGTACAAGCAACTAACAGCAGAAAACAACATGACACCATTTCCAAGAAGAAATGGAAATCTCTGAACTAAACTGACTGAACTAGTTTATGTGAAGTGGGGTGTCCACAAAAAACTAATTTGACTAGCTGGGGGTCTTATTCTGGTTCATTGTTTTGCATAAAAGAATATTACAGAGTTTCAGTTCTGACAACTGTAGGGTCATAGCACAAACAATGTTTTATTTATAAAACTGAAACAATGCTGTCAACTAATAGGGCTTAGAAGTGAGAGACTCAGCGAGCTAACTGTAACTTTAATCTATTCACTTACATTTCATAAATGTAGTTTAGTTGAAATGACTTTAAATGAGAAAACAATATTTCAAATAACTGTATATAAAGATGGACATGGTCTGAAAACTAAAGTTAAGAAATGCCTTAGACCAGCATTCTTTAATGGCAGCAGCAGAGAGCAACTCCCTGGTTTCATAAAGAAGTTTGTTTACATCTACGGGGAAAACAAGAGTATCTTTTAATACAGTCTCTTGTTTTGACGTAAGAGAATGAATGATTTAGCTTGTGCACCTGCCTACATTAGGCCAAAGCCACATATGCCTAAAGACTGATGGCAACCCCTTGGCAACCTCCGTTACCTAGAAAAAATGTGTATTTCTGGTCTGGTTGCTAAACGCTGTTTGTTGAAATCAGTTCCAAAGAGAGTGCTGAACTGAAATCTGCTTGTGATTTCTTTGGTTGCCCGCCAGGTAGCTGCCAACCAGTCTTTAGGCTTGTATGACTTCAGATGACCTGAGAAAGCTGACTGATGCACCAGGGGCCCACATCTAGCCTTTAAGCCCTTGTACAAACCAAAGGCACATGAGCATACATTATCCATGATACCTCCTTTTCAAAAGATGTCAGAGGTCATGTTGCTTTATTTTAGTGATGACATCATCAAGGTTTTCCAACTGTGAAAAAAGCTGGTCCAGATCCACAAATGATGAGGACTGTCTTCATGGGCGAGTACTACACATTTTCACAAGTAAACTAAACTTAATCTTTAAAAACCATCCTCTTCATGTAAATCAGTTTATAATGTTGTGTAAACAAAACTTTCTTTCTTAGATTCATGGTGAGAAGTTAAGATGGATTACATCCAACCGTGACATTGATCTCTTTGGCAAATGAATTAATGGGCTACATTGTGCTAGCCATGCGACAAACTGGTGGCCTATACAGGATGTACCGTGCCTCTCGCCCTATGATAGCTGTGATAGGCTCAAGAACCCCAAGAACCCTGATAAGGATAAGTGAAAGAGAATGGATGGTCAATAAAGTATCTATCAATAATAAAACAGTAAAATCCAGAATAAGGCTGGTAACAGTGTTGAAATGAATGACATACAAGTTATTTTAAACTAATGAAAAAAACCTGTCAAACTTCACCTACCCTGGTCAAAGGCAGCCAGCAGAAATACGTAAATTGAAAATCTAACAACACTGGCCTGCACACAAAGTGGCTGTACAAATAGTCAAAGAGAACACTATTGCACCTGCTTGAAAGCTGAGACATTTCAATTTCAGAATGCAAATGGTTTGAGACTTCTACTGCTAAAGGGTCACGCCCTGCAAAAATCAGGAATCACCTCGCTGAGAGCAAAACAATCTTTGCACACAGTTCAGTTTCAAAAAAAAAAAAGCAATTTCACCTGAGAATATGTTCAAAGAAAAATGTCAGACTTTGGAGAATTATGCCATTGTCTGTGTTAGTAAGTGCTCAAATGCAACCATTTGAGGAATATGTGTAATTCTGATACAAAGCATGGGCAAAAGCCTTCCTGTCTCTAAACCAACAGATAAAATATGGTTATTGTGAGATCAACAACGGTTCTTCTTTCTTCAATCAGTCGGTGGGAAAAGCAAGTATGCTTCTAAGATAATCTGTCTAGCTTTTGTTGTTCACATCAACAAGAACAGAGTCCACGTCATTGTGCCAGATATAATTATCTTAAATCAACCATTAAATCAATTTCTGCCTACAATTTCTACTTTAGAATTAAAAGAAGTGATATTGCCTTTCTCTTTTTTTTTCTTCTTTTCAAACATTTTGTTTGAACAGGCTTTACTAGAATAGGCACTGGACAGCTGGTGTTTAAGATTAGTGTGAGCTCAGCATGATGGATAGTTGACTGAACCATAAAGAAATGCACCCATCCAACTTTTTCCAATTGCAACTCTATACCGATGCCTTGGCTTCAAATATCAGAAATCAGATCCAACACTGGTATTAAATGAATAAGCTGCGTTTTTGACTGTGAGGAAGCGACTGCAATGCTACACCCATGCTAGCATCTCCTTTTACTGCTCTCACTGTGAGTGCGCCTCCTCACACACACACACACACACACACACGCACACACACACACACACACCTGAGATGGACCAGGTGAGAGACAGGTGAACTGAAATAATACTAAATGAGTTGAGGATGACATGTAATCATGTGATAATTCAATAAAAGCAGCATAAGAGTGAACGGACAGTGTGAGAGCTGGAGACGAGCTTTTTGTTGGACTTTTTCAGTTGTCATCTTAAGCAAAAATAAAACAAGTAAAATGCTTAGACTTTTAATTTACAGCATGTTTAAAAATGTAATTTTAAGTTGTAGTTCATTAAGATCACAGAGCCGCAGCATCCATTGTTGACCAATGAAATAGACACTTAAATTAACGAGACAACAGACCCAATGTCATTTTTTGGTTATGAATTTGCTGATAGCATTAGTGTTCAGTACAGCTGCAAATGCTGTTCGAAGCCCGAGTTTTGACAGTGTTAATTATATAATAATTGAATTAAGTCGTAATTAAAATCACTGCTTGTTTTTTGAAATTCACACCCTTTCCAGTTGTTTCATAAACAAAGTGCAATTATTTATTTAGCTACATCCATAATTATTTAGAGATCTGGTAACGTTGCAACCTTTCTTTTAAGTATAACAGTATGGCTGCATGACACACACATAAGCAGTAGACATATAAAAGGTATCTAACCAAGATGGCGGCGTGCACAGACGCAGCGGCCCGGAGCTCCTACACTTTTGCACTTTTGGTGGTACTGTGTATTATTTCACACAGTCTGGGGTTACTTCAATACAACAGAGATGATCTACTACAACTAAGCCGTGGAGATCTTCAACTAACATCCGAGTATCTCATCCCCCCGGAGATCGTTAAGCAACCCCCGGGGCTACCCGCAACAGCAAGCCGCAGGAGGAGACGTTGCGAGCGGAGGCAGAAGAGAGGCAAGCGGGGAGGCCTGTGGGCACGGCTAAAGACTAGTCCGTTTAAACCACCACTCCCGATCATATTCCTCTCCAACGCCCGTTCAATCCGTTACAAACTGGATGAAATACGACTGCAGATCGCCACTCGACGGACATTTAATAACTGTTCGTGCATGATTTTCACTGAAACCTGGCTGGACAGCGCCATTCCCGATGCGGCTATCGATCTAGCAGGCCGCACCGCCTATCGAGCCGACAGGTCTGCGGACTCGGGTAAGAAGACTGGCGGGGGGCTGTGCATCTATATTAACAACCTTTGGTGCACGAACGTCACGGTAACGGAAAAACTGTGCAGTACAGAGGTAGAACTGTTGGTGTTAAAGTGCCGTCCATTCTATCTCCCTCGGGAATTTTCTGCCGTTTACATCTGCGCTGTTTACATTCCACCAGATGCTAATGCTAAGCTAGCGTTAGCACAATTGAGCAGCAGCATCAATAACAGCCTGGTAGCACACCCGGACAGTGTCTTTATTGCGGCTGGGGATTTTAACCACGCGGACCTGAAATCTGTACTTCACAATTTCCACCGTAATGTGAAGTGTGCTACCAGAGGAGATAGAACGTTGGACCAGGTGTACACCAACATGGCGAATGCGTACAGAGCCCAGGCTTATCCCCACCTGGGTCTGTCAGACCATCTCTCCCTTCTGCTACACCCAATATACACACAAAAGATCAAGAGCACTGGGATTACAACCAAAACCGTGAGAACATGGCCGCAGGATGCTATTCCGATGCTTCAGGACTGTTTCCACTGCACAGACTGGGATGTATTCAAGGTGCAGGACACTGACAATCGTGTCGCATTGGACAGTTACACCTCCACTGTCTTGGACTACATCTGTTTCTGTGTGGACAATGTAACAACTTGGAAACGATTCCGTGTGTTCCCTAATAATCCACCCTGGATGACACACGGAGTTCAACAACTTATTCGAACAAGGAACAACGCTTTCAAATCCGGGGACCAGGAGGCATACAGTGCTGCCAGGGCCAACCTGAGAAGAGGCATCAAGACTGCCAAGCAGCAGCACAGGAGGCGTATCGAGGCCAGGTTTGAGAACAACACAAACCCAAGGCAGGTCTGGGAGGGCATCAGGGCTATCACGGACTACAAAAGAAGAACACCATCACCCTCAGCCGACAGTTCTACTCTGGCTGAGGATCTAAATCTCTTTTATGCCCGTTTTGACAGGGAGAACACCGACCCTGTCCTGTCCCCTCTCCCCTCAACCGACCCTGCTCCGGTCCTGAGCACTCATGAGCTGAGGCGTGTGTTCCGGAGCATTAACACCAGGAAGGCGGCCGGGCCGGATGGAGTGCTGGGCCGGGTGCTAAAAGACTGTGCTGCGGACCTGGCGGACGTCTTCACCTCTATATATAACACCTCGTTGTCCTGTTCACTGGTACCATCCTGTTTCAAAGCAGCAACCATCGTTCCCATCCCAAAACAGTCAAATGTCACATGTCTGAACGATTTCAGACCTGTGGCACTCACCCCCATTCCCGCCAAATGCCTGGAGAGACTGGTCATTAAACACATCAGAGCTGCTTTTCCACCATCCCTGGACTTGCACCAGTTTGCATACAGGGAGAACCGGTCAACCGAGGATGCGATCGCCACAGTGCTGCACACATTACTGAAGCACTTGGAACACAGGAACACCTATGCACGGCTCCTCTTTGTAGACTACAGCTCGGCTTTTAATACCATCCGGCCATACAAACTCCGTCCCAAACTCCACCAACTGGGACTTAACTCCTCTCTGTGCAACTGGATTGTGGACTTCCTCACTAACCGTAGACAGAGTGTCAGAGTGGGTAAGAACACCTCTTCCACCCTTGTGGTCAACACCGGTGCCCCTCAGGGGTGTGTTCTGAGCCCTCTGCTATACACTCTCTTCACCCATGACTGTATTTCCTCCTGCGCGTCCAATCTCATTGTTAAGTTTGCAGATGCTCGGACTTATATCCAACAATGATGAGACAAACTATAGGACAGAGGTGCAACAACTAGAGTCATGGTGCCACGACAATAACTTGGTCTTAAACACCAAAAAGACCAAGGAGATCATTGTAGATTTCCGGAAGAGGGGCCATAACAACCATCTGCCTCTCTTCATTGGCAGTGAGGCGGTGGAGAGGGTGAGCAGTTTTAAATTCTTGGGGGTAACTGTGACCGAGGACCTGTCCTGGGGCAACCATATCACCTCAGTTGTACGGAAGGCCCAACAGCGCCTCTACTACCTGAGGAGACTGCGGAGCGCACACATTCCCAGATCTCTGATGTTGAACTTCTACAACTGTGCCATCAGCAGCGTTCTGACGTATGGATTTCTAGTGTGGTTCCCCAGCTGCACCAAGGCCGATCAGCAAGCACTCCAGCGGGTGGTGAAAGAAGCTGGCAGAATTATTGGAACAAGTCTGCCAGAGATCAGTAATATCTTCCCCACTCGCTGTCTGAGGAGGGTGCACAGTATCCTGCGGGACCAACATCACCCTGCGCGCCACCTTTTCCATCTGCTGCCCTCAGGGAGAAGGTACAGGTCTATACAGGCCAGAACATCCAGACTGGCCAACAGCCTGTATCCACAGGCTGTGAGGCTCCTGAACTCTCTGCCCCCCTCTCACGGACAATAACCATATCCAACTTCTTAATAGCAATGAACTGGTCTGCATTGGTGCATCATATCTTTATTCTCTTCCCCCTCCTGCCCCCCCCCCCCCCCTCTTTCTTAAATAGATAACTATCATATCTGATATCATATCTCACAGTACAATAATATTGAATGGGTTGCATTGTTGTATTTTGTCATGTTTCTCAGGTCTTTGTCTGAATTTCTATGAACATTATTGCTAAGGATTGTCTTATTGCATTGGAGTCACACTGGGTTAAATATGTACACTTGGGTTTTAAGGGGTATTTATTATTTTCTTCTTTTTTTTTGGGTTGTATGGAAGCCCCAAACGCAATTTCATTGTTCTTGACAATGACAATAAATAAATAAATACTAAATACACATAAAATGACACTCAGTCAAAAATAGCATGCCAGAAATTTGTGCACATTCGTTTTTTCCCTTCTGAATTAAGGGTGGTTAAACTAGATTTTGTATTTCAGTACAGTATTATATGCTTTTATGTTACAGACAATTACCTAAAACCAAAAATAAATATCAATAAAGGACCGGGTTGTGCAATCTTAAATCACTAGTCAATGCGCACAATGCCCATGTTGCCGAGCAACAGCCATTTGCCCTCTTTGGCTGAGTCGCTTCCAAAAAGGAAGGACAAGCGAATGCTGTTCTAGCTGCATAAATATGAGTAGGCCATGATGGCTAAAGGGCTACTAAATCAACATACCATCCAAACTTTTGTTGTTCTTTACGTGAGAGAAAAGGACAGGGCATGAAGGACTCTGAGGAAATCTGAATTTTTGAGGAGAAATAGCTTCAGTTGTGATGACCCTACAAAGACAACCTTTGTAGGTCATGTAACTCTGGGTGGAGTTGAAGAAGCCCAGCCAGCTGGCTGATTGTGATTGTGGCTTAGAGTGTATAAAGAAATGGCCTGGCCACGTTTTCTTGCTCTCTTCTCTCCTCTACACGACAGGCAGGCTCCTGGGCTGATGGACTCTTTATTCACACATCCAAGCAAGCACCACTGATACATAGACTTTTCTGCTTTCATCTCTCGTCAATAAAACGGTTAATGATTAATATACTTGTGTGGACTCCCTCTTTTGTTGCAAGCTGGAGTTACTTGTAACTCAATGTAAATTTGGTGAAAGAGCACAACTGAGCACAAATTCCAAGAGGTTCAAGAGATTAAAGATGATTGGAGGACAGTTTCCTACCTGTGCTAAGGTTTTCGACCACATGAAAGCAGTGGTTCACCAACTTTCGCGTTTGTTTTTTTCTTTTGTGTGTGTGTGTGTGTAATTCACAAGGAGCTAGGTGTTGGTTTTTAAAGGAGTTCAGGTGTTTATTTCAAACTCGGGGTTTGAAATTTGAGATATGGTGTTGCCTTTTTCCAGATTATAACCCCTCAAATGGCTATACCTGTCCCTGGTTGAAACAGCAGTATCCCCTACAGCCTCCTTTACGCTTGCCCTCTCATGCACCTCAGTGGTTTCAATTAATTTGTCTCTCCCCGAGCCTGGGCCTGAGAATATCAACCCAGGAGACAAGTCACCCATTACCGCTAGGTCTCGGGCTCCATTTAGGCTGTACGACTGAGGAAAGAATGCCCTGACACTCTGAGGATAATGAAACAATCCTCTACACCTAGGATGAGAGCTGTACAGTCAGACATCTGTGTTCAAATTAGAGACAGTGGATACATAAAAACTAGGACAAAGAAACTTGATGGGTGTGTACACTATGAGCATGAATTTGTGCAGAAGGTTGCATCAGTGTGTCCTTATACTGGGTGATTGGTCTATATTTGGTTACTGAGCCACCTGGATCCTTCGTCAGACACTAACAAGCTAACTACCTGTCACACAAACAAGGGATATATGTGTGCCGAGCACTGAGAAAGGTGAGTCTCTGCCTTATTAAAAAAAACACTGATGCAAAGAATGACGCAGCAAAGACAAGAGCAGAAGAAAAACTGGCAACGTGTTCATGAAAATTACGCAGTTATGCAGGTTAGACCTTCAGCACAAAGAAGCAGATTCTAGTGTGAACACTGGCTCTGGAAATCTTCTGCAGCTTTGAATGAACTTTTCACAGTTTTAAAGACGAAAAAATTCTATTCTTCAGTTTCTGCTTCCACGTTTACGGTTATTTTCACAAACAGCTACAAAGTCATTCTAAAAACTTCAGTGTTGCAATAAAGAAGCTCAACAAGAACACGGCAATGTGACAAAAAAGAAGGTCATTTTTCATTCTACATCTTTTTTCTTTTACTGGCACCTAAGCAACACACACAGAATTCTAACTAGTTGTGTTTGCCAAAGAACTTACTGATACTCCAGGAAACACACTGACATTTCCAACTTTAACTTTGGGGGAATACTGAATTGCATTTTAGGCTGACAGTGAGCATGTATTTCAAGCTTTCTGGCACAAGTGATGGGGCTTGTAGTTCACCGTTCACTTGCTAAAATGTCACTTTGACACAAGTTCTCTATAAGCACAAACAGTGCTAACATCCTGGTCTCTAACAAGCACAAAATAGCATCACTAATATGCTGATATTAAGCAGGTGTAACAACTGCCATGTTCACCATTGTATTTCATATTTGTTTGCTTCTCGATGCCTGTTTCTCAATAGAAAAATAAGTGTGTTCTATATAGTGTTGTATATAGCCAACAGGGTCAACTTTGGCTCTTTTACGGAGATCAAAGAAGAACGAACAAAGAACAAGTAGGTATAAGAAAAAGTCACAGCTGGTTTTCTAATTGTCACGTTTCAAAATTAACAAGCCACAAACAGTAAGGCTTTTTTCAGTGTTAACAAGTGCTAATTAGAGCCAAACACATGCTACTGCTGGATCTGCTGTGACTGTATTTCTTTTTTCAGGTATTTGTGATTAAACAAAGTATTGGACACATTAATATTTTTACTCGATCAGAAATTTAGGGATCCCAAGACTTTTAAAAATTCACCATGTGAGGAATATGCAAAAATTCATGGCAAATAAATTCAGTCAGTTCCCTTAGAGACCACGAATCAGCAAATCATACCCACCACAGTCACATTTCTTAAAGAGATTGAACAAATCCTTCATTTTGCTTTCCTTCACTTTTGAATATTATTGGTTAAATGCTAAAATGATCCCTTTTACCTGTAAGTAACGTAGAACTAGAGTGTTTCCAATAATTACTTTAAATGACTTTTTAATCATTTTAGACGACTTAGTTCATCACTTGAACTGCACATTTCAAGAAAAGCACACATCTTATTTGTACTATTTGGCCATTTTATCATTTTCAGATATTGAAGGTTGGTACTAGAATTATATCAGTTACACGGTCTTCCTGCTACTGATTAAATTTAATTTGAATGGGTAAGTGAGCTTTGAAAACGTCGTCAAGGCTCTAGATGATTAAAGATCAAAGGTTACCTGAGTGATATAAAATAAAACTACATTTAAAAATTAATAGTGAAAATATCAGCAACAGATCATGGGCAATCATGGCTCAGGAGTTGGCGGTTCATCTTGTAATCGGAAGGTTGCCGGTTCAAGCCCCGGCTCCGACAGTCCTTGGGCAAGACACTTCACCCGTTGCCTACTGGTGGTGGTCAGAGGGCCCGGTGGCGCCAGTGTCCAGCAGCCTCTGTCAGTGCGCCCCAGGGCGGCTGTGGCTACAATGTATCTGCCATCGTGTGTGTGAATGGGTGGATGACTGAATGTAATGTAAAGCGCTTTGGGATCCTTACGGACTAAGTAAAGTGCTATACAAATACAGGCTGTTTACAAGACAAAAGAGACACGTTCGATCTTTAAATCATTGCATTTTTAACTGGTGAATCATTCTGATTCATGGGCTTGACTCTAAACCACAAAATTACATGTTTAAGTAGACGTGGTTTTGAGCTCAGCTGGAAAATTATCAGGTCAAAATGTCATCCTATCTAGCAGTTTTTAAGAATAGAACATTTCATTTGTTCATCCGAGTCTTACCTGTAAATCAAAAATAATTTAGATTTATTGTGCGAGTTCCATATGTGACGCATTTATGAAAAAAACAAAACATAAATGCAATGACCTCATGAAGCTAGTGGACAACATCAGTATATTTCAGAGAACAACTATATGTACATAATTTTGTGCGAAAGTGACAAGTCGCCTGACAGATTAATTGAGTAACACACCGACTGAAGCCTTAACCTGACTCAATTTCCTGGTGCCAAGCCTACTAACACTGCCATTTCTGTAGGCAGAGAGGGTGAGTAAATTCACATTTATTTACGCCAGCATGTCAAGTCAAGTCAAGTTTATTTATAAAGCACATTTAAAAACAACCGAGGCTGACCAAAGTGCTGTACAATAAAATACAAATATAAAATACAATAAAACACAAGTACATAAAACACCTCACTGATAAAACAATAAATTAAAACAATAAGTTAAACCTTGCTAAAAGCCAATGAGAAGAGGTGAGTTTTAAGAGAAGTTTTAAAAGTTCCAAGGCTTGTGGAGAATCTGATGTGAGGAGGTAAACTGTTCCACAGTCTGGGTGCAGCCACAGCAAAAGCCCCCTCTCCCCTAGTCTTTAGTCTGTACCTGGGAACATCTAAAAGCATCAGGTCTGCTGACCTCAAAGATCTCCTCCTCAAAGATCTCCTGGGGCGGTAAATGCTAAGAAGCTCTGCCAGGTAAGGAGGTGCAGTACCGTTAAGAACCTTAAAAACCAACAGTAAATTTTTAAAATCAATCCTAAAAGCAACTGGGAGCCAGTGGAGAGAGCAGAGGACCGGAGTGATGTGGTCTCTCTTTTTGGAGCCGGTCAGCATGCGAGCAGCAGCGTTCTGCACCAGTTGAAGGCGATGCAGGCAGGAACGATCTAAACCAGCATAAAGGGAGTTACAGTAGTCCAGCCGTGAAGTAATAAAAGCATGGACCACCCTTTCTAGATCGTTACTGGACAGGTAGGACTTGACTTTAGCTAAAATCCGTAGATGATAAAAAGATCCCTTGACTACGGAGCTGATTTGTTTATCAAATTTAAAAGCACTGTCAAAAGTAACACCGAGGCTCTTAATGGAGGAAGTACATTCGGAAGTTAGGGGTCCCATAAAATCAAAGGAAAGGTCGGGGTCTTTAGGAAGCCCAAACACAATGACTTCAGTTTTACTTTCATTTAGATGTAGAAAGTTAAGAGCCATCCAAGTCTTAATGTCAGACAAACAGGAGAATAACGGCTGCAGAGAGTCCTGCAGCCGTTATTCTGCAGCATGGACATACAATGTCCCAGTGGGCCTCAAAGATCTACAAGAGCACTGGTTCTTGACCAAGCATGAGCTCTCTGGCAAAACAAGGTCACTCTCCTTGAAAAATCTCCTGTGGCTGTTGAAAAAAAGAAAAAAGGAAGAAATGGTGAAAGAAGAAAAGCAGTTATCTGAGCCTCACATGAGAGCATACGGTGATGTTACGCTGCGATTGTCATCCGGCCATAATAAGAGCAAAGGTCGCTGAATTCATGCAAGACATTTCATCATCCATTATACATGAGGCTATGGCTAAATAACAGTGCAGCTCCTGGGTCTCTGGGCTATTGTGAATGGATATTACAAGGCAATGTTTTTTGTGTGTAAGAGCCACTTTCCAGTGTTATTCCCTTGAACTCTGCTAAATGACTGTGTCCATAATCCATAAAAAAGTGGTAAAATGTACTGGCAAAAAAGGATTTGTAGAGCCTTTGTTAATTCAAACTGCTGTCTTTATTAACATAAACACCCCCAAAAAGTATACAAAATTACTTAACAGGCTTTAATGTAATCCCTGTCATTGTAATCCATGTCTATCATTATCAGCTGGTTGCGAGCCAATTTCTGTGTCTGTTCTGCCTTTTTTTTCCTTTAAACCAATCAGCAAACTGATTACAGGCAGTACAACAGGACCAGTGACTGAAAGATATGTCAAGGAAGCAAGAGTGCACATTCATTGGCTCAGCTAATTTAAACATATAATGTTGAAAGTAAAATATTATTTCTAAGAGAGAAAATTTGAATCTTCATTTTAAAAATTGGGACAGCATTTTACTAGTAGCGTTGAAAAACACCGTAGGACTACCTCTGCTCTTTAAAATCAGTTTAGTTTTGAAATGCAGGTAGACTTCACATCTTCAACTAAAGTGTCAAAAGAAACTAAAATTTACTTTGAGTTGAGCATATAAATGAGCTGATCTCTACAAACACTCAATTTTTTAACAGCATCATTTATCCCAGCAGAGAGTTTGAAAGAATTAATCTCATTTTAACGGGACATCGTATACATTGGAAAGACAAGAAATATTAAAAATAGTTGTTGAGAGACCAACATTGTTATAAGAGCATGAGACTAAATTAAAAGGATTGGGAATTTCACAGCAGTAAAGGAACTTAAAATCCAAGAGCTAACCACATGGGTAATGGCAGATAGAGTCAGATAATGGGACAAGTTACCAAGAATTGAACCATGATCAGAAAGAAGAATGTCTTTGGAACAAATAAAATCAGGTAAAAACTCTGTCCAATGTGTGTCCTTTGTAATGTGAGGGGGGGGACACATGAAATGAATGAAAAGAATCCACGATACTGAAAGACCTCTGTCAAAGATGATATCGTCAACATGAGTGTGTCACCAAGTATTCCAGTCTGGATAGCTTCAAGGTGAAGGATAAGAAGTCACTCCTTAAAAGTAAAGAAAAACTATTTGGGCCATTTTCTGTCGATATTTTTAAATCTGGTCTGGAAAACCACTTTTTCAGTCTGGCTTTTAACCCGGTATAGAAATGTTGATTTTATTTGGATTTTATTGTCTTTTGATATTGGTGTTCAATATTGTTTACTGTTATTGCATTTTTATTTTTAGTATTTATATTAATATTTTTTCTTACTTTATGTTCAGCACTTTGGTCAGTGCTAGCTGTTTTTAAAGTGCTTTATAAATAAAGTTGGCTTGGCCGTGTGGACAACGCACTGCAGCAGGGTAAAAGGGATCCTCACTCTCGACTTTAACTGATGAAAACTGAAAGACACAGCAGTAAGACCTCCTCTTTGACCAGACACTCAAGGGTGGCATATGATAGAGCAACCACCTCGGGAAAGTTTGATAAGGGATGAATAATTCGAGTCACACTGTCAGGTTTCTGTAATTAATAAGAAATCCTTCAACTTCTAGAACTAGAAAAACCAACACGGTAGGAAGATAAAATGTTGACACTGAGGTTTTGAAATGTGGAGTTATAAACCACTGGGTCATGTCACAGTGGGTACGTTTTACTGTCTTCATTCTCTTTCTGTCTCGTTTAAACAGCATGTCTCGTGCTTGTGTCATTTGACAGGTTAATATTAGGTTCTACAGTAAATACTTTGCATACTGCAAATATACTATAGATATTATATCTTTCCACGCACATCAGACCGTGTTTGCTCCATGAAAGATGATCTTCTGGTGGGTTGTTCCACTGGTGTCAGGAATCAGTATAGACTTTTTCAGAAGAGAAGGCGGATAGTTTTGGTGCTGTGATTTCCTCAGAATTTGAGAAAAGCCCGTGACTGAAAACCATCATTTAAGACAAGTTTTTCTCAAAGTCTTGAAGATCAGAGCCATGACAGCTGTGACTGGTGAACCTTTCACTCTGGTGACCTCCATGTATTCTTCACGTTGCTGCTCCATTACACAAGCTCAGCACTTAATTGCAGTGGCACAGTCTGGCACATGCAGCGAAACTGTGTTGCTGCAGTCAGCAGTCCACAAGGCTCATTTTCAAGTCTCCATCAGTGCTTTACCACCAAAAAGAGAGAGGCTTCCTGTGGAGATACCTTTTACATTATCTTGTCATTATAATTGATGGGAAAATTGCTACTGGTGATCATTAACAACTTAGGCCACTTCTGACTGCAAGTGGCACTTTGTTGAGAGGTTTCAACTCGTTTATCATCCACTGAGCCTCTCGTTTTGGGCTAATCTTCTTACCTCAATTAATGATAATGAATTCAGGATTTTCTACAAATGTGTCATTAGTTTTGATATCAGTTAATGGTGCAAAAATAATAACAGCCAGACAAGCAGTCATAACAAAGAGAAGAAAAAAGAAATACAGTGTAATCATCCTTTTTAAAACAATAAACTAGCTATTTAACTTTTAAATAGGCAATGTTCTGAAAAAGCAATACCAAAAAAAAATGTCACAGCTTTTCCTGACAATTTCAAGTGCATCACCCCACATTCTTCACTGAATGGAAGTACAGGCCCTTAATGACATTATAAACCCTGGCTCACCTTGGATGACAATATTTTTGAATATTTGTGCTTTTATTAACAACTGCATGGCTACATTTTTTCGAAAAACTGAGATTTAAAAAGAAGAAGTGAAATTTAATTGCAATCCTGTGGGAAAGCAGAAAATGCAGCCTCTGGCATGAAAATTAAATATGCTATAATCCTGCCAACCACGAGGACCTCTCCTATTCTGTCCTTAAATAGTGAGGTGCAGAAGTCAGTTCAATCAGTATCAATCAATAGACCATAAAATGTGTCAAAACCCAGGAGTGAAGTTAAATTAAGTTAAAGCATAGCTTATTTTCCAAGAATAAATAGACTATTATTATGGTTGGTGCTTATATTACATGTGATCAGAGTTTCTAATAATGGGGTCAGCATATGTGCAAGCAATCCCCGAGAGCTAGAAGCTCCGGCTTCAGGTTGTTCAAATATTAGGCAATTTTCACACATTAGACAGTTTTCTACCATGGATCCATATTATATCATAAAGCAGGGGTATAACATTTAATAGTGTCCATTTGTAAGTCTTTACTACTGTCATGTCTTGAGCTAAAAGCTTATTGTAATGTTTAGCAGTTTTTAATGTTCAAGCTTAAATGTTTAAATGTTATGTTGAACCCGGTGCACGTTGCATACATCAGCTGGGTAACTGGAAATGTGAATGAGAAATGGGAAGTAGTCTTCAGGAGATCATCTGAGGAGCTTGGAAAGAAAGTAACTGAGTTTCTTCAAGTTTCTTGAAGACGTTCCAACTCTCATCCAAGAAGCTTCTTCAGTTCTAAAACCAAATGGTTCAGAGTCCCAGGTATTTAAGTATTTTAGTGGGAGTTGTTCCTTAAGAGGGCTGCTGACCTGCTATTGATCATGTGCCTCATCACTGAGCCATCCATCCATCCATCCATCTTCATCCGCTTATCCGAGGTCGGGTCGCGGGGGTAGCAGCCTAAGCAAAGAGGTCCAGACCTCCCTCTCCCCAGCCACCTCCTCCAGCTTGTCCGGGGGAATACCAAGGCGTTCCCAGGCCAGCCGAGAGATATAATCTCTCCAGCGTGTCCTGGGTCTGCCCCGGGGCCTCCTCCCGGTGGGACATGCCTGGAACACCTCGCCCAGGAGGCGCCCAGGGGGCATCCTTGCCAGATGCCCGAACCACCTCAGCTGGCTCCTTTCGATGTGGAGCAGCAGCTGCTCTACTCTAAGCCCCTCCCGGATGGCCGAACTTCTCACCCTATCTCTAAGGGAGAGGCCAGCCACCCTTCGGAGGAAGCTCATTTCCGCCGCTTGTATCCGCGATCTCGTTCTTTCGGTCACTACCCACAGCTCGTGGCCATAGGTGAGGGTAGGGACGTAGATCGACCGGTAAATTGAGAGCTTCGCTTTTACACTCAGCTCCCTCTTCACCACGACTGACCGGTGCAGTGTCCGCATTACTGCAGCCGCAGCCCCAATCCGTCTGTCGATCTCCAGCTCCCTTCTCCCATCACTCGCGAACAAGACCCCGAGATACTTGAACTCCTCCACTTGGGGCAGGAACTCATCCCCGACCCGGAGTGGGCACTCCACCCTTTTCCGGCTGAGAACCATGGCCTCAGATTTGGAGGTGCTGATCCTCATTCCCACTGCGTTACACTCGGCTGCGAACCGCTCCAGTGCGAGCTGGAGGCCCTCACCCGATGAAGCCAACAGAACCACATCATCCGCAAAAATCAGAGATGAGATTCTGAGGCCACCAAAGCGAAAGCCCTCCGCCACTTGGCTGCGCCTAGAAATCCTGTCCATAAAAATTATGAACAGAACCGGAGACAAAGGGCAGCCCTGGCGGAGCCCATCACCCACCGGGAACGAGTCCGACTTATTGCCGGCAATGCGAACCAAGCTCTTGCAACGGTTGTATAGGGATTGAATGGCCCGTAGCAATGGGCCAGACACCCCATACTCGCGCAACACCTCCCACAGGACGCCCCGAGGGACACGGTCGAATGCCTTCTCCAGGTCCACAAAACACATGTAGACTGGTTGGGCAAACTCCCATGCACCCTCAAGTATCCTCGAGAGGACAAAGAGCTGGTCCAGTGTTCCGCGACCAGGACAAAAACCGCATTGTTCCTCCTGTATCCGAGGTTCGACTAGCGGACGAACCCTCCTCTCCAGCACCCTGGCATAGACTTTCCCGGGGAGGCTGAGGAGTGTGATCCCCCTGTAGTTGGAACACACCCTCCGGTCCCCCTTCTTGAAGATGGGGACCACCACCCCGGTCTGCCAGTCCACAGGTACTGCCCCTGATCTCCACGCAACATTGCAGAGACGTGTCAACCAAGACAGCCCTACAACGTCCAGAGCCTTCAGGAACTCGGGGCGGACCTCATCGACACCAGGGGCTCTGCCACCAAGGAGTTGTTTAACTGCCTCAGTGACCTCGCCCCCGGAAATTGGTGGGTCACACCCCTCATCCCCAGACTCTGCTTCCTCCCCGGAAGACGTGTCAGTGGGATTAAGGAGGTCCTCGAAGTATTCCTTCCACCGCCCGACAATTTTCTCAGTCGACGTCAACAGCGCTCCGCCAGCACTATACACAGTGCAGGTAGAGCACCGCTTTCCCCTCCTGAGACGCCTGACGGTTTGCCAGAATCTCTTCGAGGCAGTCCGAAAGTCTTTTTCCATGGCCTCTCCGAACTCCTCCCACACCCGAGTTTTTGCTTCAGCCACTGCCCGAGCCGCATTCCGCTTGGCCTGTCGATACCTGTCGGCTGCCTCCGGAGTCCCACAGGCTAACCAAGCCCGATAGGCCTCCTTCTTCAGCCTGGTGGCTCCCTTCACCTCTGGTGTCCACCATTTGGTTCGGGGATTACCACCACGGCAGGCACCGACCACCTTGCGGCCGCAGCTCAATGCAGCAGCTTCGGCAATGGAGACGCTGAACATGGTCCATTCGGACTCAATGTCCCCAGTCTCCCTCGGAATGCTGTTGAAGCTCTGCCGGAGGTGTGCGTTGAAGATCTCGCGGACTGGGGCCTCTGCTAGACGTTCCCAGCACACCCTCACTACGCGTTTAGGTGCACCAGGTCTGTCCAGCGTCCTCCCCCGCCACCTGATCCAACTCACCACCAGGTGGTGATCAGTTGACAGCTCAGCCCCTCTCTTCACCCGAGTGTCCAGAACATATGGTCGCAGGTCTGGTGATACGATTACAAAATCGATCATCGACCTACGGCCTAGAGCATCCTGGTGCCACGTGCACTTATGGACACTCTTATGTTCGAACAGGGTGTTCGTTATGGCCAAACTGTGATTAGCACAGAAGTCCAATAACAAAGCACCGCTCGGGTTCAGATCAGGGAGGCCGTTCCTCCCAATCACGCCCCTCCAGGTCTCGCTGTCGTTACCCACGTGAGCATTGAAGTCTCCCAGCAGGACAACAGAGTCTCCAGGTGGAGCACCTTCCAGCACCCCCCCCAGGGACTCTAAGAAGGCTGGGTACTCCGAACTGCCACTCGGCGCATAAGCGCAGATGACAGTCAGGACCCGTTCCCCGACCCTAAGGCGCAGGGAACAAACCCTCTCGTCCACCGGGAAAAACCCCAACGTACCGGCAGCAAGCCGAGGGGATATAAGAATACCCACCCCAGCCCGCCGCCTCTCACCAGGGGCGACTCCAGACTGAGACAGAGTCCAGCCCCTCTCCAGGAGACTGGTTCCAGAGCCCAGACAATGCGTAGAGGTGAGCCCAACTATATCTAGCCGGTACCTCTCAACCTCACGCACCAACTCAGGCTCCTTCCCCACCAGAGAGGTGACATTCCATGTCCCTATTGCCAGTCTTGGCAGCCGGGGGTCGGTCCGCCAGGGCCTCCGCTCCTGGCCGCCACCCGGCTCACAATGCACCCGACCCCTATGGCGCCTCCTGCGGGTGGTGGGCCTGCGGGAGGATGGGCCCATGTCTCCTCTTCGGGCTGTGCCCGGCCGGGCCCCATGGACTAAGGCCCGGCCACCAGACGCTCGCCCTCGGGCACCCTCCCCGGGCCTGGCTCCAGGGCGGGGCCCCGGTAACCCTATCCCGGGCAGGGTAAACTGTTCCCTCGATATTCTTTTCATGGGGGTCTTCTGAACCAAGACCCTTCTGAACTGAGCCAAGGTGTGAAAAAAGGTGTGGGTCATTGTCAGCAGTGGTTTTGGGTGAAACCATTGGGAGACCTTGCTACACCCTATCATGTGATCTACTGATATCATTTGATGCAAGATGTGAGTGGGGGTTGAGATGCAAACCTGCATTGCAGGTGGCAGACAGTTGGTGTTGTAAGCCATCCCCTCTGTTCAAAGATGTTTGTTCACAGTGAACATAGACGGTGTCACGATCCTGGGTCTTAGGACCCAGTGTTTTGAGTTTTAGTTCATTTTGATGTTTATAGTATGTTTAGCTCATTAGGCCTCCTATGTTGATTTGCTTATTAGTTCCCCCTTGTGTTTCAACCCATGTTAAGTCTCCCCTGCCCTTCATGTCTCTCTGTGCCCCCTCTGTTCTGTTTATGGTGTGTCTTTGCATGTTTGAGTTTCTTGTTTTCTGTCACCCTGCATTGTGCATTATGTTCTCATGGTTGGTCTTTTGTTACTCCCTCTAGTCTAGTCTCTTGTGTTCAAAGCTGAGTATTTCCCTCTGTGTATTTTGGTTCTTAGACCTCTGCCTTATGGTTTGTCTCTGTTTCTTAGTTGCTGTCTCCACTGTGTCTAGTTCGCGTCTCTGTGTGATACTTCCTGTTTTACTTTGAAGGTCCATGCCTCATGTGAGTGTTTCTAGTTTTGCGTCTCTGTCTCGTCCAGTCCTGATTTCTCCCAGCTGTGCCCTCCTTCTGTGTCTCATTCCCTCGTTATCCCTCTGTGTATTTAAGCCTTGTGTTTCTCTTTGTCAGTGTCGTAGTCTCCATCATAGCTGTGTGATTTTTCCCTGTGGCTCCTTGTGCTTTAGTTTTCCCAGTTTAGTTTATTTTGTATTGTTTTTCGTGTCCCACTCCACGCCAGCAATAAAGCTGTGTTTTTTGAGTTTACCTTTTGTCTCTGTGAGTTTCCGTTTGGGTCCTACTTTTGCCTGCACACAGCCGTACTGTGACAGACGGGCTCTTTCACTCCTCTTTCAAACCATCTGTCTTCTCAGTCCAAAATATGAGAGTGACTTTTATCCCTCAGATGTAGATGGACAGATGGAGTCTTGTCCTGTCGTGGTGGCTCTTCCAGGTTGTGCCATGCATTTATGGAGTGGCTGTTTGGTTTCTCCATCTGAGCACTCCTCGCTGCACTGCACAGCATACACTATGTTGTTTATCTTGTGTTTGGGAGTTTTGTCCTTGGGATGAACCAGTTTTTTTCTGAGAGTGTGGCTGGGTCTCAAGTGAACTGGGATGTCATGTTTGGAGAAAACTCTCGTGAGTTTCTCTAATAAACCTGCTACACAAGGGATGACACTGTTGTCCCGTTTGTCACTCTGTTTCTCCAAGTTGGTGTCTGACCTTGTTTACTGTGCATCTTGATTTTATGAAACCCTAGTTGGAATAACCACATGTTTTAAGCGCTTTCTTTACATGTGTGTGTTCCTTTCCTTTCCTTTCTGGCTTATAGGGAACATTTTCCACTCGGTGTTGCAGGGTCCTGATTACTCCAAGTTTGTGTTCCAGAGGTGGTGGGAGTCAAAGAGTATGTACTGGTCAGCATGTGTGGATTTCTCCTCAATGTGCACAACACAGTCCAGAAACTGCAAACTATTATCCGTTGTATCTTCCCTGGTAAACTTTATGTTTCTAACCACTGAGTTGAAGAGGTGAAGGCTTCCACTTCTTGGGCTTTGATTTTGACCCAGGTTTCATCTGTGTATCTGTACCAATGGCTAGTTGCTGTTCCTTCAAAAGACCCCAGAGTTTTACTTTCAGGAGGTTAGTAATCTATCCAGTATTTAGATAGTTTGACCCAAAGTGACAAACTAAGTGAACTAAAAAGGCTCTAAGGTCTTCTTTTCAATACCTCTGCTGTAGGGCTTCAGCGGGGCTGCTGTCTGCAACTGGAGCGGGGAAGACGGAGTCATTGAGATTAGATGCCATGCAGAATTAGCAGGCAGACAAGGCAACAATGAAAGCAGCATAGGTCATGCAAGTGAGAGGCAAAAAAAGTATTATTTCAATGAGGAGTGAGAAACTGACTTTTTTTTCACAAATGTGAACAACAAGTATGTTTGATCTATGGCGCGAACCTTGCTCTTGGGAAAAAAATGCAATGTGGAGTTGCATTTCACCACAGTAACTTTTCCCAGGACTTTCCTGCGGGAAGCAACCTCTGCAAAGAAAAGGTAAAAGAGCTGAAAACTATCCTTCAAAAACAACAATCACTTAACAGATGAAGAAGGCTAGCGCATCAACCGAGGCATCATTTAAAGTGGCGCACATCCTGCAAGCACAAAAAACTCTTCACTGATGGTGGGATCATTAAAAAAGCAATGACTGCTGTGGCAGAATCATTGTTCCGGGAGCATAAAGATTCTTTCTGCCATAGTTAATGTCCAGCTTGTCTCAAACACTGTAGCACGAAAGGTTTGCGCACTGTCAGCGGATGCAGACAGACAGCTGGATTTGGACCTGAACAGATGTTCCTGGTATTCACTTCAGTGTGATGAGATTGTGGACTACAGTGATACAGCACAGCTAGCTGTTTTCACATGCATGGTGTTCGATGAATTTTCTACAAAAGAGGAGTTTTTGACATTACTGCCACTGAAAACCGCCACCAAGGGAGTTGACATTTACAATGCAGTGGAGTGGTACTTGTTGGGAAAAAAAGATTCCCATTGAAAAACTGGTTTCTGTTAAAGCTGATGGAGCACCAGCCATGACAGGACATCACTCGGGATTATTTGCACATTGCAAAGTCGACCCAGACTTTCCTAAATTTTTGAACTATCACTGCATCATCTATCAGCAGGCTATTTGTGCAAAAGTCATGGGGTTTGATCATGTTGTGACACCTGCTGTTAAAATCATTAACTCCATTCATGCAAAGGCCAAGCAACACTGGGGCTTCAGGCTTTTCCCAGAGGAATATTCTGCAGAATATGGAGATTTCCTTGGGTGGCTGAGCAGAGGTAAGATACTGGAATGCTTTTTTTCCTTGCTGTGTGAGATCATGGAAATGAGAGGAGAGGATACCACAATACTAAGTGATGCTGAGTGGCTCTTGGATCTGGCTTTCCTAGTGGATGTGATTGAAAAAAATTAACCAGCAGTTGCAGGGTAGAGACAAAACAGTGTGTGAAATGAACAGTGTTCTGAAGGCGTTCACAACTAAGCTCTCATTTTATATCCAGCAGACACAAAATAAAAGACTTTCAGCGCTGCACCTAAGTTGCAAAGATGCTACAGTCCCATTCAGGGGCAGAAAAGGTGTTTAACGGACACAGGGTCTGTGACCTGCTGTCCAAGCTGGGACAGAAGTTGTCAGACTGATTCTGTGACTTTGAGAAACCGGAGCCCTCTGTGACAGCATTGTTAACCCCTTCCTAGATGTTGACATCAGTGAGTTGTCAGGACAGATGGCTGAGCTTTGCAGTGTTGATCCTGTGGAGACGGAGATGGAGATAATAAATCTCCAAAATGATGTCCAGCTTAAATCTGAGCAACATTCCCAACATTTCTGGAGACCCAGACAACTATACAATTCTTCATCAGGCTGGTCTAAAAGTAGCGGCTTTGTTTGGGTCGACATATCTGTGTGAATCTGCCTTTTTTGACATGAATGTTATAAATTAAAGCACAGAAACAGACTGACAGATGAACATTTAAATGACTCCATCAGAGTGAACCTCAGTGGCTGCATACAGCTCTCTGGTTGAATCTATGCAGTGCCAGTCTTCTCACTGACAGAAACTGTGCAACTCATGCACGCTATAAAAAGACGGTGAATTTATGAGCTCAGAAATGTGCATCTTTTGTTCTTTATTTCTTTGACAAACTGTGAATTTAGAGAAGTTCAAGTCCTTCAGATATGCTGGATCACATGCTGTTGAATTAGTTTGGATTATCTGACTTTTACACATTTTTTGAGGTGTTCTTCAGGAGTACAGCATATCTATGCTATTTAATTTATTTAAATCCAGGTTGAAGACTCACCTGTTCTCAGCTGCATTTGAATAAAGCACCAAATCCACACTTTAAGCTTAAATTTCAAAACTTACATTTAACTACTGATTTTATCTACTGTTCTGATTTTATCTGTTTTGATTTTATATACGTTTGTTTGTTTGTTTGTTTGTTAATTAGTTAGTTTATTTGCTTGTTTTAATCAATTTTAAATCATGCTTTTTATTTGTTCTTGTTTCTAATGTCTCTGTAAAGCACTTTGAATCACCTTGTTGTTGAATTGTGCTATACAAATAAACTTGCCAAACTTGCCTTAATTTCTTTGTGCATGATCTCTATATGTTCATGATCATTTCCACCATTTTGAAGTACAACATATACAACGGTCAGATACTTGTGAATGAAACTTCTTATACACTATATGCGCTCTTGAAAATGGCTATACAAGTAATATTTTGTTAAGCATGAGTAGGTCTGATACTTTGCTGTGTAAAAGTAGCTCACAGAAGAAAAAAGGTCGGTGACCCCTGCTCTAAACGAGGCTAAAAAGTGATTTCATCCACATGATTTAACGATGCTCAGGCAAGTTCAATACCATGATTTTGAATCCTTCTCCTCTACAGACCTGTTTGACTGTGAGTCCACTTGGACTCAACCCTACTGAGTGGGGTGGGTGTGGGGATTCAGACTCTTTTGGCTGGCACAGTGAAACATGTGAGTTCCAGGGTTTCGGTGCTGTCTTCTGCTTTTACAGCCAGTGCAACACACAGGGCGATGTCAGGTCACGCAGGCCACACACTTCTCCGAGGCATTGAGTGGCTTCAAAGCAACACTGAATGAGCAGCTGAACATCACCCAGCCAAGTCCCCCTCTGTGTCAAAGTGGAAGTAAATAAAATATGCAGTCTGGATTTATATTTCCCCCTAGCAACAGGAGTATTAATCTTGTTTGTTGATGTATAAACTACAGTTGTTTCAGATAACAGCTGTGTTGGGTTTGTTTTGGTGGGAGGCTTCTACAATCCTCTGAGGTCTAAGTATGTAAGAAAAAATCCTAGACTATGTAGCAGAAAGTAAAAGTATCCGCCCCCCTGTTTCAAGTTTTATTGTTTCATTGCACCTAAAGAGACACTGGGGGTATAAAACTGAAGTATGGACCAGATTTAAAGAATTTCCATAACTTTTGACATAAAAGGCATATCACATCCCAAACACCCAGCATTCTAACACATGCACTCATGTCTTTTGATAGACACAGTTATGATGGTGCCCCACAAACATTACATGCTCCTGTTAAAAGCTATGGCTAAATTAGCTTAACCAAGATGACATTAACCTATGTGAGCTTTGTGTGGAGGGAGCTGCACTGACTGCAGTCACCAAAGAAGACAAACACGTTGACTTTTTCACTTTGAATTCTGTGTACTGATCCAGATGTCTGTGTCTGAGCTGGTAGATACGTTTGATGCATTTCCTAGTTGAGTTTGACAACATTTGTGTACAACCTTTTGGTCAATGGACTTTTACAAAAAATATACAGTGCATGTACAATTGCTACCACCACTATCTAGCACCTACTGCATCTATGGTACCTGTAGTAACTACAGCAATAGAGAAAAACAAGTACTTTGAAATTTTTCACAACAACCATTAACATAACAGAGAACGTTATTCCACCTGAAATTAATAAAGGCAATTATATGATTATTGTTGAATTTCTTTCTGTGCTGCAGAAGCAGAACCAGTGTTGTAATCATTCCAGTAAGAGGAAATACATTATTATTACTATTGTTACCCACTTTTAGAATATTGTTTGATAAATGATTTAGTGTTTCAAAATAACCTCTGTTTTTTTCTATGGTAAGAAAATTATATTTAGAATATGATCTACCCCAGCCAAACTCAAGCCTGTCGTCATGACTCTGGCGAAGTTGTTTCTTCTGTGAGCCAATCAGCCTCTTTTATGTGTAATTATCTTCTATCTAACTCTGTAGCTCCACCTCAGCCTGGTCTCTCAGAGCCCTCCATATTCATCTTCACCACCACTAGTGTCTGAACTCGCGGGCATCCTGTCAAAATTCATAGTATTGCTGGGTTCACCATCTGGCTTTTCTGTGCGGAGTTTGCATGTTCTGCCCATGTTTGCGTGGGTTGTCTCCAGGTACTCTGGCTTTCCCCACAGTCCAGATACATGCAAGTTGGTGGGGTCAGGTCGATTTGTGATTCATTGCCCAAAGGTGTGAAAGTGAGTGTGAATGGCTATCTGTCTCTGTGTGTCAGTCCTGCGACAGACTGGTGACCTGTCCAGGATGTACCCTGCCTCTTGCCCTATGACAACTGGGATAAGCGGAAGAGTATGGATGGACGGATGGGACTCTATTCTGCTATGATGGATCAACAAAGTCAAATAGCTTATTAATTGAGTTCTATAGCTTCTATAGCTGAAGTTCAAGTCTTCCAATTGATGTCTCCTTAGTGAGGAAAAGCAGAAAACTCTGCTCTTTGAAGAAGCTCTCAAAAACCTCATACTTGTCACAATTAGATAGTTACACGAACACACTTGCATGTTCCTAGTCACCTGATTGCCAATTAGCTGGTGAATGATCAAGTAACTGTGAAGCATGAAGGAAGTAGCTGATACCAATACAACCTGAGTTTTCTATTTAACACTGTGCTCCATTTAACCCTGAATATTCGCTATTAAGATTGGCAAAGATATCCAAAGTAGTACGAATTGTGCACAAAATAACTCAAAAATCATTTGAAAAACATTCCAAAAAGGTAATTTAAAGTGCACTACAAACTTCTTCAAAATACCACAAAGGCTATTTTGCATTTCAGAGGCAAATGTTCTGAGAGGCAGAGGGCTGCTGAGCTCACAAGCCAAAGCTTGAGCGCATGCAGGGTTTCCAACAACACAGCAGGAACTCCAGCTGTGGGAACAAAAATGAACCTTGCAAGCGGACAGACAGACTTCAGCAGACATAACCTGAACCAGAGCAAAGTCAATTGTAGAGAGCAGTTAAATCTATTTTGAGGAGATGAGTTTTAGTACATGTGATTGTAAGCTAGTTTCCTCCGAAAGCAACACCTCTCACTGCTTGGAGTCATGGGCCGACCCTGCAAGTCTTCTCACAGAGGGATAAAGTTTGCTTTCCAACTTTGTCTTATTTTCTTTATTTTACAGCAGATCATTTATAAGAGAATAATCACATGGGGCAAACTGCTTATATCATAGACTGACTTCCTTGGTAGTTTTTTAATCCATAATTCAAAGAAAATTTAAAAGTAGGATGCCCAAAATATTTTCCACTGCACACTTGTTGGTAGTACGCATGAAAAAACATCAAACATCATTATTAGTCCAGTAGGATTCCTTCTGCCTGAAGACTTTTTTTGGTCACTGGCTGCAAAGTAGTTGGCCTGATTCTGTCTGTATTCTTAATGAACCTCCTAGCAGATCACCTGGAGCATGGCATGTGAGATTTAGTGCCATGTAAAGTCAAATAGCATTGTTCTCATGCGGGCAAATAAATCAAATGGAACAAAAAATACCTAGACTTCAGACATGTAATGTGCAAACACTGTAAACCCCCTGCTGTGAGTGATTTGTTGTCAAGATTACAAATCATCACAGTTTCTCCTTACAAGAGCAGCTAAGAGAGTGAGGCATATGAGCAGAAACCTCTGCATCACTCCAGCATAAGCCAGGATATCACTGACAATGAGCGCACAAGTCTGTTTAAGTTTCATCATGACTCTGTCAAATCTTAGCGGCAGCTCATAAGTATCCATTGGATACTTGTTTGGCGGTGCACCATCAAGTAGATACAAAAATAATTCAATTGGCCAATCACGTAGCAGCGGTATGATGCATAAAATCGAGAGCTTCAGTTTATTTTCTTGTCAATATCTAAATGGTGACTTTCTCAGTGGCATAACTGACGAGACAGGCTGGTCTGTGTATTTCAGGAAATGCATATGTCCTGGGATTTTCAGTTTCCTCAGAATTGTGAAAAAACAAGCAATTCATCAGTGTGTGCGTCAGTTCTAGGGAACAGATTTTGCTGATGAGAAAGGTCAAGGGAGAGAAGCCAGATGATTCCAGCATGATGGTTCACCATGTAACAAAGCAAAAGTTTTCTCAAACTGATTTCGTGAACATGACAATGAGTTCAGTGGCCTCCGTAGTCACCACATGCTAATCCATCTGAACACCTCCGACTGTGCAGCTGACAAATCTGCAGAAATGTTGTGATACAAACCCTTTAGAATGAACCACAGTGTCACAGTAATGTTTTTAACATCATGTTGAATCCATGGCTCCTGGGTCTATATGGGATTGGGGGTATTTTAAGTCCCACATTCATTAGCATCAGCACCTGCAAAGATGCTTTACGTTTCTTAAGAACTTTTATCCATCCACACATGTGGCATTCTCTGCACCAGTGTTCACAAAGTTCTTACCCCGGTCACCACCTGCACCACCTGAAAGGACCTTGCTTGTAGTGCTGAAGTCCTTGAGTAGGAGCTGAGGGCTCAGAGGTTAGATACTCTGTTTGCCATAGAAGGATAAACAATAGCCAGCACCCATTCCACAACATGAAGGCACAAGGAAGCACCCTCCTCATATGAGCTGCAAGTACAATCATCCTTGCTCTTCACCTGTCACCGTGAGGCCGTGAAGATGAACCTGACTATGTCTAGCCAGTGTCTTTCAGACTTTTCAAACAAAGTTTTGGCAGCGGTCAAGGCCTGCGTCTTTACCTGCAATTCAGTGCTGGAACTCAGTGGCTCCTCCTGCAGGTGCTGGACCCACAGGACGATGGTAAATCGACCGGTTCTTTTATAGTACTTTTCTACTCTAACTGAACACTCAAAGCACTTTTTACACATCTTGCCTCATTCACCCATTCACACCCATTCATACAAACACTTTTTCTGTTCTTTCCTATGTAAGTGCTTTCTATCAAACATTCACAAACATTCATACTTCGATGGATGCAGAGACTTGAGGTTAGTATCTTGCCCAAGGATATTTAGCATGCACACTGGAGTGGACGGGGATCGATTAGTAGGTGCCCTGCTCTGCCTCCATGGATGATGGCTCTATGTGGCTCATACAGGATGGGTGAAAGTACCTGATGGCCAGTGTTTTCCTTTATATGATTAACACAGTTCATTCATCATATTTAGACAGCTCTGGCTCATGATATAGTCACCTGCATATTAAATGTATTGCTAGCAAAGTAGATTTTTAATTTCAGAGGTTCTGATAATGACTTAATTTGCTTATATCTCACAAGACCTATAATTCAGTAGATAATTACTCTCTGAGATGGCAGAAGTAAAATTTCACAGAGCAATTTGACCCTTTGGTGTGCAAATCCAAACAAACAGCAAACAAACAAGCACTAATGGATACCTTACCATCTCAGTGAAGTAGTATGATGCAGTATTTCCAATGGCAAAAGTAGACTCTATACCAAACAGGAAAACCAAAACCTTTTTCCTTCCCTTTGTTCAATATTAGAGTAAATTAAAATAGGATTGCTTATGTTTATTTCCTAGTACACAGGCAGCTGGATCCTTTCTGTCAGTAACACTGGAGTAGGAGGTAATCACTGAAATCTTGGTGACAAAGTTACAAAGACGCTGACAGGAGCGAGGCCAGTGGAAATGGTGAAGCCAAAGGCAACAGTACCATCGTGACTGTCCAATGCAAACAATCGTAATAGTTTATAGACTGGCCACTTATTTTTAACCCACTTTATTTCCCTCTGCAGTATGAGATTAATAGCCACAGTTTGAGAACAATGACTCTTCACTTTTGGTTTTTGCCTCCAAATGTTAGCTTGGTAATCTCCCGTTGTTTCGAGGTCTCAGCAAATACCTCAGTGAACACAATAACTAACTAAAAGTGAGGGGGGAACAAAACAGGATCCAAGCTGTGATAAACTGTAATTTCAATTAAATGTGCAAAACTTTTCTTTCCCCCTCCCTCCTCACAAAAACACCTCCCTGGCAATTTGGTGCTCAATCCTGACAGGAGCAGATCACAAGCGCTCTGCCAACCCCCCGCTCATGCGCTTTAATACAAGCTGTCCTGATCGATCATAGTAGCCAATTAAATGCTGCGCTTCATCTCCGCGTGAGGACAAACATTTAGCATTTGATAATAGGGAGCAGCAGCAAGCGGAGTGACTGGGGGGATAGCTTGTTAAAAGTCTCTCCAGGACATGACCACACCTGGCTGCTGCTGCTACTGCTGCTGCTTGAAACATTTAAACAGGCTGAAATTAGTATGCAAAGTCTTTGTCCACCGAACATGGTGTTTGCAGCCTGTGACAAACAGCAATGAACTGAGCGGGGTCTTATCAACCGCACAGAAACTAGGAATGATCGCAACACTCTGCTGTGATGGAAAGTGAAGCGAAACTACTGCAAAAGGGAGAGAGGCTTAGAGCTGCTAGGCATTGTTTTGTGCGCGTGCTGTTCGTGTCCTCACACATTTACTGTTCTCGGATTATTCTCAAAATGAATGTAAAGCATCCACCCTAGTTATATAGCAAGCAATATTCTAATTTAACATATTTAAGACTGCAGCTGCAGAAATTAGACAGGAGATGCTGCCTCTGTGCTACACACAATCTCGGTTGCTCACTTTAGGAAGAGGCTGTAATCTTAGAGAGCATGACATATACAATACATACCTCTGATGCATACCTTCAATAAAAGACAATTGAAATGACAATAAGATTTACTTCATTCCTTCTAATAGGTACAGAGATTGATGTAAGTCTCAAAGAGAGAAGCAATCTTTTGAAATCCAATTATGTAAAGCTGGCAGGTTTCCCTTTCACAGTCTAAGATCAATTGCACGGCAGAGAAAACGAGATATGATCCACAATATGAAGACAGTGAACAGGTTGAAGGAGTCTGTTGTATACAGCCAAGCAGAGCAGCAACAAGGAATAGATCAAGCGGTTATCAAATGAGTGCAAAAATACAGCATTGAATGATGCTAATATATCTTTGGAGTGTAAACAGCAGGTGTAATATGGTACCTACCTATTGTTAGCCTGTAAGCTAAAACGGTACAGTCAGTGACCTTGCAGTTGTCAAAGAAGAAAGAAAACGTTTGGAAGAAGAAAACACTTAAACCTGTCATTTCCTGCTTGTCTAAAACAGAGCAGCAAAGAGTCTTTCCCCCCCCATTCTTTTTGACACTCCACACAGGTTTTTTATTAAAGCACATGCAACTGTAGCAGTCACTGTTTTCTCTCGCCTGTCAAAGCCTGTTGAACAATTTGAGGTTTCACACCAAGCCCAATTAGTTTGGTGGCAGGACTTAGTGGAATGGAACAGCCGTGATGCAGAACAAGAACCAAAGTATTTTCTGGTTAAAAAGGAAAGTCAATCAAATGCATGTCGCATGGTGTCAGGAAAGAAGTGAAAAAAGGTTGATTCACACTGCTGCCTCACAACAGTGTTACTCCCAGCACTTTATTGCTAAATGCTCTCTCTCTCTTTGTAGCACACCAGCGATGCTGAGAGGTAATATGACAATAAAAACATGTTTGTTATTTAATATGAAGTGAGCACAGTGACATCAGCGCACAGTGACATTAGCGCTGTTTCTGTTTGTAACCAGGGTTACCGATACTGCTACCATATTACAATTTTTTGTTGACGTCAGCAGGCATGTAAATGCATAAATGATTGCTGGTGTGTCGTTATAACAAATAATAGAATAATGTCAGTAAAACCAAGGAGCTGGTGGTAGACTTCCGTAGGCACAAGCATTCTCCACTGCAACCACTGAACATCCAAGGTATGGACATTGAGGCTGTGGACAGCTACAGGTACCTTGGTGTTCATCTGAACAACAGACTGGACTGGACTCATAACTCAGACGCCCTCTACAGGAAAGGGCAGAGCAGGCTGTACCTGCTGCGGAGACTCAGGTCGTTTGGGGTGGAGGGCCCACTCCTGAAGACCTTCTATGACTCTGTGGTGGCTTCTGCTATCTTTTATGGTGTGGTCTGCTGGGGCGGCAGCATCTCTGCTGGGGACAGGAAGAGACTGAACAGGGTGATCCGAAGGGCCAGCTCTGTTCTAGGATGCCCTCTGGACCCAGTGGAGGTGGTGAGTGACAGGAGAACGGCGGCTAAGCTGTCATCCCTGATGGACAACATCTCCCACCCCATGCAGCAGACTGTGACAGCACTGAGCAGCTCCTTCAGTGGGAGACTGCGGCACCCACGGTGTGGGACGGAGAGATTTCGCAGGTCTTTCCTCCCCACTGCTGTCAGACTCCACAACAAAGACTTTAACTGAACAAACACACACATCCACACACGTGCAATAACACTAAGTGCAATAATCTTTTCTGGCATCGTTGTATTTTTACTCAGTTGTATATAGCATTCGTATTCTATTTTTATCTTATTGTATATTTTTATTCTATTTTATTCTACTGTATATAGTATATTATTTTATTCTATTCTGTACAGCTGTGTACTGTATTTATTCTTATTGTATTCTAATTTTTGCGTCATAACTTTTGCACTGTCCACTTCCTGCTGTGACAAAACAAATTTCCCACGTGTGGGACTAATAAAGGTTATCTTATCTTATCTTATCTTAAAACAGAAGCAGGGATTCCACCAGGAAAGTTGTTAGCCCTGGAAGCCAGGCACTCTGCACACATAGTGGGTGACAGGGAAGAAAGAGAGATAGCAGTGTATTCTGACAGCTAAGAGCAGTGAAGGAGCACAGAATCACAGTTAATGTCATTCACATATGGTGAAACAAATGATCCAGCCTACAACCATCCATGATCATGGGACCAAGGCTGAACAAGTAAAACAGCTTTAAATCATAATTTCTACCTGGTTCTTTATCCCCCCCCCCCCCCCCCCCCCTTTTTTTTTTCTTTTGCTGTTATATATAAAACAGCTACATGCAGCAGTTGTCTAATATGACAAAGTTTTAACTTTTGTATTAAAAAAAAAAACTGTGATTCAGCAGTAATGCATCTTTGGCCATGAGTCTGCTGGTTTTTTAATATACTACAAGAAACCATGTGGGTGCACTGCATTCTCAAGAAGATCAAAATCAAGAGCAGATAATTACAAAGAAAAGGTCAAGCTGTTTATCAATCCCTATTATAATTGAGAGAATACGTAAGACTGTGATACCTGATTTAATCTAGCAATTATGACCTTGTAGCTTATTTATACTAGATCACGCCCACAGTACAGTATTGCTTGATTTTGTCATGCTGTCGGCCATGAAATGAAAATGATTTGATGCTTCTACATGGTTTTGTAGGTGCATAAATGCTTTAAAAAATGGGCCATTTTAGCCCATTGCTAGGTGGCTGCTGGGGAACATGACAACATTATAACATATTATGTATATTTCAGCTTTTGTGGATATAAATGAGATATTATTTTAATGAAACTAAAACAGCATGATGCTTTGATAAGGTGTTATAGGTCCATAAATGCTAAAAACAGGCCATTTAGGAAGAAGATAGTATCTGTTGCTAGTTGGCTGCTAGGCAACCTGACACCATCGTATTATGCCATGCATAACTGCGGTTGGTATACAAAACTTAGATGTTGTTGTGAAATAAGAATTATGAAACGCCATTATACAACGTGAGCCGTTGCCAGGCAACATGATGACATCATAGTACACTGAAAAAAAGGGACTGGCCATCTCTTGGATTTATGTAAGCATCTTGCATGTATTTAACACAATTGCCTCATCTTTTAAAGATAAATGTAACTATATAGTGTAAAAACTACATGATATGCAGAAAGGGTGTATTAAATTGTTCATATCATGTTCAGGTGAAGTAAGTCAATAAGATAGCAACGTTAAATCTCGTGAAACCACGCGTGATTTTGTCTCGCGGGCTTTGGATCGTGGTTTAAAAAAGGCATCCATCTCAGTCAAGTCGAGCAGTCAACTCTACGTTTTTGGTATGTCTTGATTTTTTGAATTAATATTTACCATATTTCAGCCAAATGTAGTTAAACGTCTAGAGTGTCACCATGTAACATGCTAAAAAAGAGCCGTTAGCTTATTTGCTGTTTTATCTGTTGTCAAAGAATTGGCGCTTTTTCATTTGAATTTGTCTTTGGCACAAGAGCCGTAATATCACATTAAACCTAATTACGAGGCACTCATAACATAATTTGGTTTTCTGTGTGAATAGATTTGCCAAATGACTCTTCAGTTACATTGTGTATTTACTGCACCGTGGTGTTAGTGAGATTTTGGACATTGAACAGCTTTAGCTAATATCATCAGTGGCATTATGCTAGCTTACATCCCTACCCCTCCTGCCCTCACCTGCTGTCCTTTTGTTTTTGTTTTTTTTGCTGCACATTGAGAGACGACCTCTATTCTGCATTTCACCAGGAGTCAGCTGATGGATTGTGGGTTCAAGGTGTTATGGTAAGAAAGTATATTCTATTTTCGCTTAAGGTTTCTGTAACTTAATTATAATAGGTTTTTTATAATTATTAGGTGCATGCATACTCAAATAGACCACCCTATTAATACAACTGAGAAATCCAAAATCTGCCATAGGTTTAACTTATACCTGTATGTATTGTCAGAAAGGTGATTACTGGACTCACATTAATGCACACTTGAACTAAAATGAGGTTGTAACTTCTGGGTTGTTGGGTTGCAAATCAGGAACAAACATCTTTGGATTTTTTGAATCCCATAAGATCTGGAAACACAGTTTTTATTCAACAAAACATTACTGATTATTAACCAAGCACAATGCCTGCTGTTATTTCAAAATAATTTTATGTCATTTCAGATAAAATGCAGCATTCCAGTGCATCCCAACCATGCCTTTACAGGTTTCTGACGGAGCTGAGTTTCTCTCTGACAGTCTGCTGAAAGTGTTTGCAAAGTGATCGGGGGAACAGGGCACAAAGCTAAAGGATGTAGCTGCCATGATGACAGTAAGAACTTTAAAATTCTTTAACTACAAAGTTTATATGTATTGCATTAGGTCAGTAAAAGATTTTTATGCTGCATCCATTGAAACAGTCAACTATTACAAGTGAGTACTGATTCCACTGAAAGGATGCCATAATTTTCGTCATGCATTTACTGGCCCACTGAGAAAAATTTATCTTTTTTAAAAAATATATGTTTTCTTTTTTCTTTCTCAGCAGGTGACCCAGGTGATTGATATATGCTTTTTTTTTTTCTTTTTTTCTTCTTTTTTTTTTCTTTTTCTGCTCATTCTGTTGGTTTTTGCCCTTCTCCCCCGTCCCTCTTCTCAGCTGTTTCTCTTTCCCTCTTTCTTTCTCCCCTTCTTTCCCCCAGTCAAGTCTGTCCCATATTCAGTAAGTGAAAATAAAATAAACAATAAAAGGTGAATCAAATGGACCATTATGGCAAGGCTGGGATGGTCAATTTATTAAAGTAAATCCGTTGGGCATCTTTCTTTGCCTTTAGACAACAATTCTGATGGCAAAAGAGCCAAACGGGACAGGCCAAAAAAAAAAAAAAAAAAAAATATGTTCTGGAAACTATATATCCATAAAGTTGATGTCAAACAGGAACTTTTGATATTGCTTTGTAGATGCTGGTGTTGCATGTTGACTGGTTTAAAAAGTCAAGAGTTTTTGTCTGGGATCATTTTCTTCTGTGCTACTGAAAAGTTCACAAATCTCTGTTTTCTTTGTTATAATACTTTAGGATGACATTAATGCTCAAAGGGAGTCTCATCAAAGTGCTCCGCATCTGTGTGAAAGACAATTGCAATCTTGGTGCAGGAGTTCATGGTGAGTGTTTTATGAGTAGATTGTGGCTTTGCAACATTTAAAAATGCATTTAGTTATCCACTTGATCCTCATTGGACTGGTTAGGACCAGTAGTCCTCTTTAATAATTTGAAGTTCACATGAGGCCTGGTAGTGAACTCGGCCGCCGGCCCTTGAGGCCCCACCCCTGTATTAGGGGTCACATCAGTGTGAAAAAACTTTAAATTTGTCATTCTAGTGAACCAAGGAAAATCCCCCCAATATTTACATTAGCTTTTGTTTGGAAAAAAAAAAGACCAACTGACCAACAGCTAACCAAATTGTGGGGCTGAAAGTCTAAATTCTAACATCTTCTGAGTGGCATAACCTGGATTTCTGATGGGCCAGTGTCTTTCTAACAAAAACTAATGTAAAGCATTTGAAATTATTATGTTTTTCACTCTCTCTTAGAAACTCTGTTAGACCATGAATAGCAGCATGGCAGGCCACTCTTTGGCTATAGCTATTTACTATGTTGCTTGCATTGGTTTAAATTACTATAACATTAGAACTGGTAGATTCAAAAGAGATGAGTTTAAAAAGGAATCTTAAAGAAATGTTTTGTGTTTAACCAGGACTTGACTGAGGGCACTGCACAGATTGAGAAAACCACAAAGAACATCTGTCTCCAGAGGATGCGCCAGGCAATGACTTTTCTGATGTTGGCATCATCATCGAGGGTATAGTAGTTCTTCAAGATCTGGATAACGTGACCTTTGCAGTAGCCATGCTGTTTGGACCTTTTTTATTCCTTCAACATGAGTTACCCATCACAGCTCTGCTACACTTTTGAGGTGATTCAAAGGGTGGTAATGGAGTTGGATGCAACTCAGCTCTCAAGAAAAGCTCACAACTAAGACAAAACTGCTCCTGCAAGGAAAGCTCACTGTTATGCATGTGAGGTGATCAGCTCTAGGTGAGAGGACATTTAAATCTCACACTTGTTCTGCTGCATTTTTGAAGCTCAATTCCAGGAACAGATCGCAGAGTTCATTTTTATATACTCTGCAACTGCCATGAGGACAGGGCCGTTTTTTTGTTGTTGTTGTTTGTTTTTCCTTTTGCTCTGTACAGCATTTTGGCAGCATTTTTAAATTTCTCTTTGTATTTTTTCTTTCTTTTACTAGTGAAGAGATGTAGCGTGAACAGTTATACAGTCTAAATATCCCATATGGGTCGTGTGAAATGGTGTTTTCAGTTTCATTCAGTTGAAGTAAGGAACGTTGAATATTTCTAAGCTTGCTGTTTTGAACCAAGATGTCACAGTATGATCAGTGCTGTAATTTTTGACAGTCACTGTATCAATGTTATTTTTGCATCTCTTGAATAAAGGTTTTGACCTGCAAGTGCTAATTTCTTTAGTTATTGGGGTAAAATGGGTAATGTTAATAGGAAGGTGTTTGCCAATTCAGTAACCTAATTTAATGTTAATGGAAACTAACATTATCTCAAATTGTTTAGTTATAATTGTTGTTTAACTGAATCTTGATTTTTGATCTTGATTTGTTCTTTCCCAACATTTTTCAAAAGAAACAGTCTAATTTCTTTGCTGTGATTGATTCCAGAGAACACGGAAGAACTGACATTATTTAACTGTTGATTTATGTAGATTCAGTGGAGGAGTAATGTCAGTTTAATTCTTTACCTACTGTCAATGCAGTGAAATTAGACATTTTGTTTTGAAAGGTTACTGGTGGATGCCAGCAACCATCTTGGAAGAGAACAATACAATCTGTTATAAGGCCTCCATTTGAAAATTGTGTATTTGATACTAGAATATAATAGCAAAATGTAATTTGAAGATAACATGTAGTATTTAAGTGACCAAGTAGTATTGGGTAAAAGTTATTGAATGGTGTTGGGATAAAGTGAGAAAATTGTGAAGGATTAAAATATTCCAAGAGCTCAAATTACTTCATCAAAACATGTTTAAGTCACATTTTATCAACACAAATTGCACAGGCTTATTGAACATGAATAAATTGTGTTAATTTAACTCAATTGTTTAAGTTGCTGCCAAAGCAAAACATCTGTGTGCAACAAATGTCCACCATTGAATTAAGTAAATCCAACAACATATTTTTTTCAGTGTACCTGGTATAGGTAAAAACCCTTAGGGGCCCAGGATCTACTAGTGTGCTTGGAAGTGCCACTTTTTTCTGCAGCATGTTTTAATTGCAACAGAGATTCTCTGCTGGGCGAAAACTGTATGTTTTATGAGTGCAGCTTGTTAAGCTGTTCTGTACTTATATAAGTAATGAAGCTGGACCATGAAATTACACCAGCACAAACTGTGCATTGCATTCTCGCTAGAATGTGTATGTTAATTAGTTCATGTATTTATTTGGTGAAAAATGTATGAATGTTTTTATAGTTGTTTCTAATGTGCGGCTAAGTCTCTTTTGCATTCTGGAATTGCAGCTACGAGAACACATAACACATAGAATACATACATACACAGATACATAGCATACAAATACTAAGAATCAGTAAAAGTTTTGATCGGCCAAAGTGACTAAGTAACCTTCTATGTCTTCCCTGTCATGACAGTAACTTTTAATGTTTAAATATATGGAATTTAGAGATTCAGAACTGTAATATGCAGCTGTCACCTTAGAAATAAACAGCAGCACCAAGAATGCACTCAAGGTTAAAAATGTTTTACTTGAATTGAAATGTTTATTTTACTGCTCTGTGTGCATAATCCCAAGATTAACAATGTTCTATCGTCTTACTTATAACAGCTGTGTTGTACACGTAGGGTATATTTTGGTGGGAAGAGTCATATAAGACATGAAAAAAGCCCTGTTTTATGTGGGCGTGCCTGAAGTAGAAAGTCAGGCTGAACAGAGACCTGTGATTTTTGACGGGATTTGAGTTTTGTTGAGCAAACTAATGCAAAGAAAGGAAGTGTTGAGCTTGCTTTGTATTACACCACTCTGATATAATCTCCTTATATCGTGAGTTACCATTAGCTGGGCATTGGGCATAATTGTTTTTAGACTGCATTTGTTTACATTTTGAAAATCTTTTTACACCAATTAAGTTAGGAACAACCTGGGATTACTCAGTAGAGCTCAGAAGCAATTATTTTCTTGGTTTTACCTCAGGATAGAGACTTATTATTGTTAGCTATTACTATCTGTTTTATTCACTTTTTAACTTATGATCTCTTTTAAACTTAAAGAAGTTTAAAGAAAATTAAATAATATGAAAGTATTGCAAAGAATTGAAATCTCTCATATTTAAGCAGTGGCAATCATGAAAAACTACAACCCGCTTATGGTGGAGTCTTCATAATTTTAATTAATTCGGACTGATAAAATCCACATTCCAATCTCTTTAGTTGAAACCTTTGTTGTATAAAAACTCTCCACAGAGATCTGTTGTTGTTGGTTTTTTTTATCATGTGAGGCGACTCGTACCACAGAGAAATGGTCTGTGTGGTATTATTTTATTTTTTTCTTGTCATATTTGCCTCATTAGCACATCAGCACAAATATGAAAAAAATTAAAATTCTCCCACTGGCATCGATCCTGAATATAATTTGATAATCTGGGAACACAAATTGTCCCTGTGCAAGCTAATTTAACATACTGCAGACCAATGTTTTTTTTACTTTTATTGTCTTAGGCTTGTACTTGTTTGATCACGTTATGATGTGCACCAAGAATTTTGTTATGCTTTCAAGCTGTCATTTTTTTGTTTGTTTTTTAATAAAATAGAGTATGCAGTTTATGAGGTGAAATCACAGATATACAAAGTCTACAATTAAAAAAAAGGAAATACTGTTTAGGGACTATTTTTCTTCTTTAATAGTGCTTTCAGCATTGAACACTAATCTCACTGGAGGACTTCAAAACTTTACTACCCTGAAAAAAAAGCTATATGGAGTGCACTGGCTAGGTCTGTCTTCACTTGAAAAACAAGCTTTCTGTAGATATATATATATATATATATATATATATATATATATATATATATATATATATATACAACATAATTTTAGACAATATGTTAAAGAAGATATACAGAGATGAAAAAAACAAAGAAACCTTTTTTTGAGCAATCAGTGGATATAGCCTCCCCTGGCAATTATCCTGTTCTTTCAACACAGCGTGTGAGTGTTTTTAAAAAGAGACACAGATTGTTTATAAGTCCATTGCTAGTCCAGACCTGTAATTTGATTTGATAGCACTGGATTGTCAGTAACCTTTTCTCTGAGCCAGCTTGTTTAAAAAGCGACCTTGTAACCCTTGACATCTTTAAGTTGTCACGTAAGATGAAAGCCAAGGTAACAGCTCCTTTGAGCTGATCCGTAATTTGTACACCAAATAACTGACTACGCGGTTTTATGACAGAACCTTCGAGATTTAAAACTCACAATATCCACGCAATACTAATCAATACCACAATCACAGTTCAAGATATTTGGTTTACTCTTTGTTGCACTTCAAATCAAAGCTTAATTTGTTGTGCAGGATTGTGAACTTATGGAGTAAATTAGATTTGTGTTCAGAGGTTTCTCATTTCAAACTGAATATGCATTGAGGGATTATTAAAGGCTGTCCAGCGGCTACAAATAGTCTCAGATACCCTCTCTCAGCCCAGGAGTATTTAACATGCATCACAGTTAATGGCCACCACATGAATGTTTAAATGTTTCAAAAGGTTATGTACCCTGTAGCCTTTTGAAAAGGTTACCCACCCTGCAGTGTTAGACCCATCACCTAGTAGATGTCCTAAAGTGACACAGCTGCTCTGCATTGTGTGTCTGGCAAAACAACACAGAGGTGTTGTATGAATTGGTCGCTGTTTGACAGTGATCTGGGGCGATCAGTGAGGCAGGCTTTCTTATTTTGCTGATTTAGTCATAGGTAATAAAATGCAAGCAAAATCTAGGTCTCGTCTAAAACATCAGTAGCATAATGAAGGTAAAAAGTTTTAAACAGATGTATAGATTAAATAAGATTTAAATAAGAAGCCAAAAGTATTATTAGTAGTAGTAGTCAAAAACACCATGCAAGCCACTTTACAATCCCACTTCTGATCCCAGATTCACTGACAACAGTTCCACTGTGTGAATAATCCATCACCAAACAAATGAAATAACAGTCCTATTTTAACTATAGTGACTGGATATGCAGTTCTGCTTGTTTTCCTCCACTTTACCTTAGGGCTGCTCGATTATGGCAAAAATGATAATCACGATTATTTTCACTGAAATTGAGATCACGATTATTTGACGATATTTATTTAACCCTTTAAGACCTACTATAGAACCAAGTCCACCAGAGCTTATATTATTTTTTTTACATGCTGTAGTGCCATTTGTGGGAGCATTTCAAGTTGCTATACAACGGTTATAGCCCATATTTTACTAATATGTATGCATTAAGTCCATAGTAACTACATTAATTGCAAAAAAGTGCAATAAACTACAAAAAAAATTGAAAATCGCTTTTGTTTTGTTTACATACATTTCTACTTGGAGAAATTTAAGAGGTTTATCCCTCAAAACTTTAAATACAATAAAGTTGCAAAAAACAGTTTACAACAACAGGAAATTTATTTTGAGTGTCTTCATAGTTTTATTTTGGAGATACAGCAATTTTTATATATTGCAGGAAAAACAAAAAACAATCCTATGATGCAAATTTGCAAAGAAAACAGCAGGTGCATCATTTCACTGTGGGAAGTGTTACGAACAGCTGATAGGAACGGCAAAGCGTGTTTCTGGAATATTATGTTTTTGTTCCTGCAAGCGCTTTTTATGCAATTTTTGCAAAGCTATATGTGGAACGAAACCGTGACCGAGGACAAGCTGATGGCATAAGATGTAAGTACAACTCCTCCGGTTTCATATGCAAAACAAATTATTGCGCTAGCTTACACGGTTCAGGTTCTACAGGGATTTAAAAATAGTTACACAACACGGAGCGTGCTGCTCTGACCGGCTTTAAAGGGTTAACAATGACTTTAAAAAAATAATATAAAATAGTGTGCAACACCACTGAAGTTTTTTTTTAAACTCTCTTTTCAACCAATGGCAGTCACTCTCCAAATAACTTCTGCTTAGCTTTCCGAGCTTCCCTCGGGTCCTCTTAATCAGCGGTCTCCAACCTTTTTTGCGCCACGGACCGGTTTATGCCCGACAATATTTTCACGGACCGGCCTTTAAGGTGTCGCGGATAAATTAGGGAGGGGCTAATAATCGGCTCAGTCATTTTTAATGATCGTTGAAAGCCCAGATCGTAATCGTGATTAAAATTCGATTAATTGAGCAGCCCTACTTTACCTTGTTGCAGAGTTAGCTGAAACCAAAAACACAACTGAGTGGAAGTTTGGGTTTGTGTCAAATATTTGCTCCATAATTAATGGATCGCTCTGTAAAAGCATCTGTTTGCTATATTAACTCAAAAGGGGATGACATGTCAACACTATATCACAGATGTTGGTGTTTCTTGTTAAGGGACATCTCAGCATGCAGACTGAAGGAGCTGGGGTTCAAACCACCAACCTTGTTCAAACATGTTTTATTTATTTCCCATTGAGTCACCGTCCTCTGCAAGTGTTCTTCAGGTTTTAGATCTGCCCCAAAGCTACATCACATAACTGTAGGACCAATGATTATAGTAAGACTTGGAATTAGGTTTGAATGATACCAGAGAAGAAATCATGTGCAAGGATAGGCCCTGTCTAATTAAAAATACTTTTGAAGAGCCCTTTTGAATATGCACTTGAAATGCACAGATCTTCACCTAATATCTTCAACATCTGTGACAAATTCCAATCTTATGCCTGCTGTGACAGATGACCAGAGAGTTGGAATAATAATCTTATGTTTCCAACCCTGCAAAATTTTTTTACGTTTTTTAACCCAGGTTTCCATAAATATTGATATTTAATGTGTGGTTAAAAGCATGTGGAAAAAAATCCTTCATTTTAAAATGCTACACTGTACTGTATTTTTAGACTTTTTTTCTATGTTGCTTGCAGGAGGGGACTGTTTGTGTTTACTGGTAAGTTACTCGTCCTCCATTCTGCTCCTAGTTGTGTAATGGCAATCCTGGAGTTAGTGTTTAACTGAGGATCTCCTTCATTCAGATTGTTTTCACTGGAAACCCACAATTTTCTTTCACAAAAATGTGTCACCTGACAAATCCTTCAACATTCTGCTTTGTCAATCAGAGCAAGGTAGACGGTGGAAGGAGAGGAAGGGCAAGGTGCTGAAAAAGATATAGAATGGCTATACGTGGTAGAGCAACTCACGCACAGCTTTATCTTGTTCACAGAGGGCAAGCACATGGATTCTTCCCCCAAAGAAAGTAAGTGAAAACCTGCCATAGAAACAACACTGCACGCTAGCAGCACCCGTGTTCTGGAGTAACACTTGGTCCAGAGAAAGCTGCATGGACTCATTAACATCTTTTGCTTCTCTTTGCTGTAAGGCATCGCAGAGCAGCCTGAGAAAATAAGTGTGCCGTGTGCAGTTTTCTGACAACATCTTATAGGATTTCAGCTTCCTGAAATTTGCATTTTATTCCCTTTTGCTGTTTGTCCAGGCTGCTTAAGAAACATGGGAGGGTGGAGTTGCTTGGTGCGGCTTAAAGAGTGGTGAAATAGCCACAATCCAAGGGCCTACTCATTAAAGGTCTCCGAATTCATCAAATTTGCCCGGTGGACATTTAGCGCATTGCCAAATTCTGCAGAGTAATCTACTTTTAACACACAGTCTGACTTGTAACAATAACATCAAAAGGCGGGAGTGAAATTGCAAAAGCACAGTGTCAGAAGACGGTTTACAGACCGCTCTTCGAGCATGCAAGGTGAGAAAGAGTTCACGTGTTCTGTCAGTAATTACGGCATGAAGCATTGCATGAAAATGGGAATATTATACCAATTAGAATTTCTGCAACAAACATAAACAGCTTAACCAAATGACAATGATACACAGAGGGAAAGAAAAAACTAATTATATTATTGCTTGCATACGAACATAATTGAGTATGAAGCAATACGACTGCATCATATTCATGCACAATAAAAGGATATAATGCATCTTATTGTACATTATCCAAAATAAATAAATAAATAAAAGTGCAGACGATTCTGTGAACTAACAACAGACAGATTTATCAGCGAACAGTGGCGGATTATAGCCGCTAATGGGTTCAGACTTGACTTCGTCATGCTCCATTAAGACTATAGATTACATGCATGCAAACAAAGTTGCTTTGTTAGAGCTATCTGTCTGTACAGGATTTGTTCTTCAAAGCAGTGAAGGTTGAATATGATCTGCAGTGGTGTTCTGAATATTATTTTTCATTCAGAACAATTGTTGGGACGGACGCAGGAGGAAAACACCTCTTTTAAATCTCTGTGTTGTCCTGAATATCATTGAGATGCAGACAGAGACAAACCGTTGGAGACAAATTCCCATTCAACATTTATGGTCCTTGAGAGTATAATGAAATTCTTATCTTTCTAAACATGCATAGATCTCACTAAGCTCTCACCAGAAATAAGAGTCCTTTGGCCAGCTGTACATTTGAGATAGATCTACGGCACTGCATCCAGATCAGCGTGTGAGGAAAACCTAACAGCAAAGCTTCACTTGGACTTGTTAGTAAACTAAAGCCTCTCATTTCTTTTTATTAATTTAGATAATTTGACAGTACAAACGACTCAGAATAAGAAACAACGATTATAGTCCCACATTTAAAAGTCACGTTGCTGCCTGTTAAGTTTGATGAACTGCTTGTAAACAAACTGACGACACGTCTTCAGGCCATCGAGAATTTTGACATCAGCAATAATGAGTGATGGAAGTATGATTACAATGACCATAAAAATGACAAACAAGGCTGTGGCTTCATCTGTCCATATTAAGATAAGCTTGAGTGAGAAGTGAGAGGCTTAGGGGAGGCATTCAGTGGGATGCTGATTTGAATATGATTAATGGAGGGCCAGGTCTTCAAATCCCATCCAGCTCCTGCAGTCAGCCTCTCCCTGATAGGCTACCACTCAAAGTTGCTTCTGCTATCACGGCTCAAACTCGCCGTCTGTTTGTGCCCAGAGCTCAGGAGGGGGAGACGTCTGGGTGCCGTCTAAGCCTAGATCACAACAGAAAGGGTTACAGGCGGTCTGCCTGGCCAACTGGACTGGAATTCAGCATCACGACATCTCAGCCAATAAGAGATCATTTTGATCTAAAACATTCTGCTGTTTTTGGAAGGCTTTAATTGTTTTACAGAGAAAACAAAAACAAAACAACACGATAAGAACAGGAGATGTTGCCTAAAAGCATAAAATTATATTGGAAGTATGAGCGGAATTAAGACCACCAAACACCAATCACATCACATAGCAAGGAGAGAAAAACACTCTGAATTATACCAGTTCTTTATTCCGACACACGGAGAATACACTATAGTCATGCGGTCTTAAATGTGAACCAAATGGTAGGTGGTCAGGAAGTATTCCAGTAATGTCTCCTGATGGGTTTTTAAGGAAAAACATACTGAACCTCATGTGTCCATGTCCATTTTAATATCACATCACAATCACCAGATTGTTTTTTTCTGGAAAATCCCTCTAAACTCTTTCTTCTCTGGTGTAAAAAGAAGAGTCTTTTGGTTATTGATTGTTTTGGGGGTTTTTTTTTACACACACACAAATGGAAGGAGTAAAACTAATGGTTACATGATATTCACAGTACTATCTCCACTATCTGTCAATGAAAACTAAAGATATTTAGTCTAGGTTTCAACCATGATATTTTGGGTTCTCTGTGTTTGCTAATTCTTAGATATTTCAACTATTTTGATGTTGTAGATAGTCTCTGTTTCTGGCTACAGGTGTTATTCTAGTCCATCACAAGTTTATTGGAAAAGGCTAAATTGATACTACAGATGGAGATGCAGCCGCTCTCACTTTCACTATATGTTGTTGTTCTGCTGGCATGTTTGTTTCAGCTTTTTTGTTGCACTTTCCATGCTGGTTGGTCACACCACCATGATTAAAATGAAAAACTGAGCAAAAGGAAAAACCTTGGACTGAAATACTCAGAATAAAACAAAACATGGGATTGTACTGTGTCTAGAGCCACATTTGTATGGTAACTTGCATGAAGATGTATAAACACAACCTAACTTATAGCAACTTTAAACCCCAAACTATCCATAAGAAGTTAAGTTATATTGATAAATTTACAGCATTGCACATTTGCCAAGAAAGCTCTAAATTCTGCTGTGCAGCTTTCTGGTGAAGTGTGGTTAACATGTATGAGAAGACCTCGAACTACAATACACTGCTCCAAAAACTTAAACCAACACTTCAAATTTCAATGTGAAAAATCATGCATGGGTAATACGTTAGGAACAAAAGAATGCATCATTGTTTGATGGAAATTATACTCCAAGAATCTAAGTGAAAAATGGTGCAGCAGGCTAGTCCATTTCAGTGAAATTTCAGTACAGCAACTCAAAATGACACACAGTGGTCCCCCCTGATTGTATTCATGCCTGACAACATTGGGCTATGCTCCTAATGAGACAATGGATGGTGTCCTGCATGGTGTCCTGGGGAATTTCCTCCCAGATCTGGATCAGGTCATCGCTAAGCTCCTGTACAGTCTGAGGTGCAACATGGTGGCATCGGATACACTGAAACATAATGTCCTAGAGGAGTTCTATTGGATTGGTGAGGTGAGTGTGGGGGCCAGTCAGTGATATCAAGTCCTTCATCCTTCCTTCATCAAGCTGCCTGCATCGTCATACGAGGCTGGGCATCGTCATGCACCAGGAAGAACCCAGGACCCACAGCATCAGAGTAGGGTCTGACACTGGGTTCAAGGATTTCATCCTGATAACTAATGGCAGTCAGGGTGCTGTTGTCTAGATGTAGAGGTTTGTGCAGCCTTCCACAGTTTCTCCAAATCCTTTTACATCTGTCACATGTGCTCAGAGTGAAACTGCTCTAATCTGTGAAAAGCACAAGACAGCCAGTGGTGGTCTTGCCAATTCTGATATTTTACGGCAAATGCCAGTCAGGGTCCAGGGTGGGCCCATTGAAGGACATCAGGCCCTCAGCCCGAGGGTTGTCTCATTCTTGCCGCTCTAGTGCACTTCATTTTTTTCAGCCGTGTATTAAATCTATGGGAAATCTATAACAGCCCATTCAGTCAACAGAGTTTTTGAATGATGATATCAGTATGGTTGATGTTACACTGCAGTTACTACAGCCGGCAAAGCAGCCAAATGATCATTTTTCTTCGACAAATGTTTGGTTGATTGCTCCTGATTTCACATTTTGAATAATTTCTTGGAATTGAACCATAATAGTCTATTTGATAACAGTGAGGGGAAAGCATCAGTATCTAGAAATTACACGACCAGGAGCTACCAGATTTACGGGACCTCGGAGCAATTCTAAATGAAGATTTGAGACTTTTGAGATAATGTGAAACTATATTGTGGTCTCTCCTGGAAGCATGCATAAAGCGAGGCACATTGAAAACACTGGGATGATCAACTTCATCGGCTTGGCTTTCTAACATGTTTGGTAGATTTATTTTTAATCTCAATATGCTGTACTGATCGCAGTTTACGGAAATGTGGTCACATCGTGGGAGAGCTTACCCAGTTCAACAATTTCTCATTTGATATCATCCCATCTCGTGCCATCTGGCATATAAAGTTCAGCATGTGCATATTCAAATCTGAAGTGGACTTCTGAAATCTCATCTGGGCTTTCTATATTTCCTTAACAGATATACTCTCTTGAGGAAATACAGAATATATCAATATATCAGAATTTGTTTTGTCCAAACTAGAAGAACAAGATGACCTACAATCGATGCATACGCAAAAGTACTCTACAGAAGTTTCATATATGACAGATGTACGCTGCTGAGTGACTTTATTGGTTTAGCACTGGACAAACTTCAGACTGTGAGCAGCACAAGCACAAAACAAAGAAACAATTTGCTACAGTATGACAGGTAGCATTATTAGCATTGCAACCTCTGCCAATTCCAGTGCTCAGATGAAAAGGATTTCACCAGACTAAATACAAATGCATTCAACTGAAACCAGCATATGTTGTCCTCAGTCTGCAAGTTTAAGACTGCAAATACGAACCAATTTAGAACACGTAGCTGAGCAAACACGACTGTCAGTATAATAAGCAGCTTTTACTGTCTCTGCAGGTTGATAAGACGAGCCAGTGTCAATCAGGAAATATTTTATAATCATGAACTACTTCTGTCCTCTTAACTTCCAAGCTTCCTCAAACCTTTGTAAGTAGAGAATCACATTCACAGCAACAGGAATCCAATAATATTATAAATAAATCATTTGTTGTAGACAAGCTTGTGGGAGCAAGCTGCAATCCTTTGAGCAACCTTTAGAGGCCATTTATTTAAGCACATGTAAAATATTTGCATTTGTTCTCACTTTTTTAATATTTTGAATTTTGGCTGAATCCTGGAAACCTGAAATCCTGTTTTTCAAAATTCTACAGATAAAAAAATATAAAAATATTAAATATATTAAAAAAAATATGGAGAAAATATGTAGATAATTTTTGTCAAGGTAACAAATACATTTGTCTTTGGTGGGATTAAACTTGAAAGTTCATGTTTGTCTCCTTTTTTGCTTTTACTGTTTTTAGTCCTTTTTATATTTTTCTTATACTCAATATGCAGTGTTGGGTAAGTTTCTTTAAAAAAGTAATTAATTACTAATTACTAATTACTTAGTCAATATTGTATTTAAAATGCTTATCTAATTACTGTGTCAGAAAAGTAACTTAATTACTCAATAAGTAATTTAAGTAAATACTTTTTAAAATCCCTATAAAGCTTGAATGGACAAACAATAGAAATTAAACTCGTTAAATAATAAATACATTTTTTTAAAGACGGAGACTCTACAGTACGCAGCGGTAGCATCTCTTCCACAATGTGGCCTGCAATCATTTTTTAAGCTCACCTTCAGATGCTTTCTGTGCTGCTGACGTAAAATCACGTTTTGCCTGCTTAGCAGGAGTTGCCACGGTGTTCTCCATGGATGATGAACAAGAATCACTCAGAAGTGTTCGTCTATGCTCTCGTGTCAAGCGCTTCAGTAGATTACTCGTGCTATTAACAGCAGCCGATAGTTTCTTCTCCCCAGGACATAGTTTACATATTACTGTAATGTTCTTCTCTGCTTGTTTCAGAAAAGTGAAGAGACGGGAATATGTCCATTTCAAAAAACAGCCGACATCTTCCGCTTTAGAATACGACTATGCAGCAAACTGGCGTGAAATGACGTGCACCTGGCGGGCAGAGTTTACTTCTACGTTTAGAAGACAAATTATTGAAATTAAATAATGATATTCAGCGAGTTTAATTATTTTACAATGTAACGCAAGTACATTGTAAGTAACTGTAATTAAAATACCTAAAAATGAACAGTATTTAGTTACTCTACTTTTTCAGTGGAAAAGTAATTTAATTACATTAACGCTTTACTTAGTAACGCATTACACCCAACACTGTCAATATGAATCTTAAATCTTGTCCGTTTTATATTTTAACTAAACCATGTGTCCTGTGGTTAAAAGGTACAACAGGAACACGCTTGTCATTCTAATGCCTTACGTTGAAGCAGGTGTAACTATGAACAACACTTTTCATTAGAGTTCATTAGAATTTGCCAGTGGATCTTTTCATCATAACTGCTATGTCCACGTGTGCTTTTGTCATGACATGTGAGGGTATTCACTGATAAACCTTGATAGTACCACCAGAAGACCAAGGACACAACACAGTAAAGTGTTCCTTTAAGGAAGCACAGGCTTACCTAAACACAATCAGCATGGCAGCTGCTGAGTCTCACCTTCTAGTTCATGCCACTTTAAAGACATCAAAGGTGATGTCAGCAGAGAGCATGTCATCCCTATCAAGCCTTACATGCATTAAGGTCAACTTTGACAAAGTCAGCATCCTTCAGCTACTCAACTGCTCCAACCCCCCCAACAAGAGCTGACTGAGACTTTCTGCCTCTGCTCAGTTTGCTCCCACCGCACTACACCAAGCAAATAAATTTATGAAATGAGACAGCAGTTATGGAATAACACGCAGTAAAGATGGGGTTTTCAGTGTCAAGGATGTTTATTAAATGCATAAAAAGATGCATAACTGTCTTCAATGTGAGACTCTTGTACAGATGACACTTGTTTTTATAACGTGACATTTTCATTACGCTCTTACTGAGTGCAGTGCATGTTTCTATCATGAATTCAAATTTGCTGTCTTTTCATACATTATTCCTGCGTCAGAGTACACACTGCACCATGTGGCTGAGGTCAAAAAATGTTCTGACCCGGTGTATTTTGATTCACTTCACCATCTGCCTGGTCTAATCTACAAGGTCATTTAAATCCCTATTCTCGCTTGACCTCAGATCAAATTGTAATAATCACTCAGGCTTGGCATATAATGCTAAAAAATATGAAGCTGTGTCACAAAGGCAAAAAAACCCGTCACTTTCATAACTGTTTGTTTTAAGAGTTTCTCTCATTCACAGAAATCTCCAACTTTGCACTAATGCCACAGTGATGCACGTCAAAAACAAACCTTTCACTTGCTAACTCAATTTAATTTAAAGTGTTATATTACACAAACCTTTTTTTCAGATGCATGTATGTGTCTACACACTGTAAACTCAAATGCTCATTTGACTCATTTATTTAAATTGGCTTTTAACTAGATTTGTGCTGTTTGATTGTGCTGTTTTATGTTCATCTGTTTTATATTGTTGTGAATCACTTTGTGGTTTTTATCCTGTGAAAAGTGCTATGTAAATCAATAAAGTACTTAAATGAAATAATGTAAAGTTAATTTTTTAAAACAGCCCTACTAATTAAAAAAGCTTAAGTTTATCTATCATTTTCTTTCATTTAAGTTAGTTTAACTTATCATGTTTGATCAACTTTAGCTATTTTTGCATATTAAGTATCTGCTACTATAATAATACTAATATTATTTTGTTTTACTAATTTATCTAAATTAAATGGCAGACGTTTGATTCCTGGGGTCAATTTGACATCAAACATAAACAATATTAGTCTTTAGTCTCATATAACAGCTGGATTGATTTCGATTCTGAGAGAAGACAATGGAGTAAAACTAACTAACAACTAATATGAACCAGCTTTCTGATGAAGATGATTATGATTATGAACTGAAGAGGAGATTTTTCATTAAATCATCCTGTGAATTAGTGGATAGGTTTACAATCACCCTCTCTCATTAATTCAGGACGAGTCTATTGAACCAGATCAGAGATGTTGCAGCGACCCCAAGAATGTTTTAGGGCTTACAGTCCTGGAATGTATGCGGTGAGTTTTACATAAGCAAAACAACACTATACAAGAACAGGCACAATGTACAGTAAGTGCACACTGACAATTAAACCTATGAAATGCAATGTATTCAAAAATAGGAGAGCGTATTGTAAACAGCCAAAAGCTGAACAATGTTAAATTAGCAAATTAATATTCAAACGCAACTAAAGCTTCACGGTATGACCACTGAGCAGCAGGAAACACAATAAAGCCAGTGCACTAACGCTGCACACAAAACTCCAGAAAGAGATATTTCTGTTCCTGAAGCAGAAAAAAGAGTGGTCAGGTTTCAGCTTATGAGGCTCATCACTTAGCTGACTGGCATCTGTTCTTTGGGATTTCTCAGTAAAACCAAAACTAATGAGGAAATTTGATCTTGTTAGCGCTGGCCACACTTATCACATGCGTTCTGCTAAAAGTCATTCCAGGTGGTGTGCAGACTGTAATATTAACTTAATGCGCCTTGGCTGTAGAAGTAGGCTGAATTTGTATTGAATTTGTTACCTAGAAGTTATTTATAAAAATGAATGGCTCTAATTACTGATTTTTCTAACGACTTCCCACCCTTTCCACCGTGCTGAGTTCTGAGCACTGCCAAAACATGTGTGTCCTGCACGCAATACTGCACCTAAACCCATATCGTGAAGGCACACAGGCGGTGCTGAAACACCATTATCTCTATGTGAGAAATGGGTTGGGAGAAGACGTTTATAAGACTGGGAACTGAAGGTTGCTGGAGGCAGTCCTAAGTGCTGCTATTTGGCGCTTGGTAGCTGTGATATACAGCGATAATAATTTTGACCACAAAAATGTAGCCTTTTATTTAAACAAATATGTCTGGAGTTTATTCAAAATTATATGGCCGTAGCTGAAAAATGAAACCATCAAAAAAAACTGCAACTCCTCTCTCTGCATCTGCTTCTGGGTCTTGTTCACAACACATTGGCGTACCCCACTGTGACACTTATGTTGAAGTGTGGGCCAATGACTTTACTAGTGTGGACTACCCTGATGACTCATTTCAGCATTTCTACATCTTTATGGACAAATAATATTCTGATAGACAGTCTCCATGCTCTTATTTTGAAAAAACAGTCGCTACTAACCAGCATCCTTTTCTGTGTGTCCCAGCTGGCTTGGCTGGCTGTCTGCTTGTTGCGGTTGTCTTTGATATCATTCAGCTGCTTCAGTCTGCTGGCTCCAACGTCTTAGCCTGCTGCTGCCAACAGCAGTCCTGGTTCTGTTTTGTGAGCTGGACAGTCACCGTGACCAGAACCCACAGCAGGTTCAGAACTGGTTCGTGTGCCACTACGCTGTACTCAACAAGGCTGCGGAGCAGAACAAAGACTACTTGCTGCAGTTGGAGTCCATCCACGATATCAAGACTGGTTCAGAGGCAGCTGATTAGAGCTCCACAATAACACGCACAAAAAGAAGACTATAAATCTGCAGGAAACACTGATGATAGCATACTTCAGTTCTGCTTTTTCCTCACCTAACTCTGCATCCTTCACCGAACTGCAATTTCCTTTCAGACTACAGTGTCTGTGTTTATCATTAAACTTCTACGCAACATGTGTTTAATCTTACGCTTGATCAAAGCTCAGTGAGATCTGTGCTACACTGCCTGTCACTAAAGTACGAGGAGCTCCACTGTGCCGCTCAGACGTGAAGTTGTGCTTCCTTTTAATTAGTGCACCGAGAAGGTGTGATAAGCTACTTCAAACTACTACGTTCAAAGCCTCGAGAACTGATGGCTCCAAATTTGCTGATTGGTATTTAATCTTCAATTTATATAATTACTAACAACATATGTTGTCTCCTCTTGTAATAACTGTGAAGGAGGAAAAAACGCTGAGGTCAAACCGACAATCATCTCTATCTTGTATTGTTGATCAAAATAACGCATTAAGCACCTGTTAAATATGCATGTAAACAATCTGAGTAATAAATAATAAGCTCTCTGAAAACAAAGCAGCTGTCACCACTGTCTGCAATACAATTGAAATTCCAGAGCAAGCACAGGTGTGTCTCAGTGAATAGATTGTGAATAGCATCTCTTTTATATTTATGAAATTGGTTATGAGTAATCTCAGCCAAAATGCTCTTGGAAAAAAAACAAGAGATGCAAAGTTCTTATATATTTTTTGATTCTGGAGCAGGAAAGCTATCAAAAGTATCCAATTTAGTCTGAACAAAATCATCTGAAGGAGCGACATGAATAAATCTGTGGTCACTTTATCCTCCCATTGCATTTTATAATCAATATCCAAACAGCAGCAGAGTGCTGTGCAACGCCTGATACGACACGCCTCTCAGCGTGGAGACTCTGTGGACCTGCCGAGTTCTCATCGCCGGGAATGTCCACTCACACAAAGTAATGAGATCATCCTGGGTGAAGTGATGCTGAAAATGAATCATCTCCTCGCTATCCCCAAACGGCACAGTGGGTACATTTCTCCTGAACCTTGCACTTTGAGGCCATCCATCCTCCACCACCACGGTGGGCTCCGGCTTCACTCATCAAAGACACAGCGCACCGTCATCCGACCTCACCGACGACAGCACCTGGCAGGGAGCTCACGCTTAATCCAATCACAGCCAAACAGGTCGAACCCAGCAAGCGCATACCTATAAGAGGTATTATGATCTTTCCATTTTGGGTGCTTATTCACTTGAGGATTAAATACAACCGCAAACTGTACAAGCCGAGGTGCAGTTTGGCCTGGTGAAGATCTATATTTGTTGATAAAGGTATGTCAGCCCTGTAGATACACAGTTATACCCCGGTATCTTCAGGACATGTTTTCTATTAAGAGAAAGTGGCTATTTCAGGTAACACAATTTTACTCAGAGACAAAAGTCTACGAACATTCCTGTGGGTTATGAAATCACAATGCGCAATGAGAGGTGGGGTTGAAGGATGGCCACGGACTTTATCCATTAGACCTCGCAGCCTAGTTTTTATGTTGCCCCGATATTAGGATAAAGCGCATTGATGAATTCCTGCTAGTGGAGGCTTTCTTTTTTCAGGGCACAAACATAAACAATAAGAAAAAAGGAGGTTGCAAGCTGGCCACGAAGATAAAACTTAATCTATCACACCTCAGTAAGTGTCACAGAAAAAGAGTTTAAAGGTTTAGAATAATCACAGATGTCAGAAGCTATTTTTCACTGCACACAGGATATGAGTTGTCTTGGAAATATGTCTTGAGGAGCCACGCTGAGAGCAAAGCTGGGGCTGGGACTGCTGCCCGGGTAACTCAAGGGGGAAATGGAGCAGGTCACAGGGCCAGGTGAGTGACAGAGCCGCAGGAGACAAAAATCAACACAGCCAGGCTGCCGGGACAGACACCCAACAGAGAGCAAACAGGCCTTTGACCAGGTGACCTGCTGCAGATGGGAGAGGAGGGGGGAGTGTATACCAAATGTTCTAAAAGCTGAGACCTCTATTTGTGACGTGCGACTCATCCCGGTCACGTCACGTGAATGAGCCCATCGTGCCTATTCGACATGCAAATTCTCCCATAAAAGACCAGGAAGAGCCACACGGCTGTCGAGGTGCCGGTTTATTGAAAGTGTAAGCGGCTCATCACATGATCAGTTCATTGCAAATCCATTTAGTGTGCAGTGCATTAATCACGCTGCAGGCTGCCAAGGTTCAACATTTATGCTACTCTGTAGATTACAAGAGAGGGGTGTTGGAAATTCTGCTTAATCGCAAGAAAGCTCTCATTAGGTTCTCTCTGCTTTCATTCATTTTTCCCAGTGCTCCGTGTGGTCTTACATACGTGCTCAAACAGGCATGATAGAGAAGCATGGGAGTGATAGAGCATGTGCAACACATCTGTAAAGAGGTTTTGGCTTCTCTCTGAAGCTAGGCTTTGCATTCACTGCGTTTAAAGGCGTATTACTGGACCATTTGTGGGGGAAAAAGCTTGCTGTACAGTAGATATAGATATCATTATGAGATTCTCAATCTTCCCATCAAACTCCCAGTGGGCTCTCTCAATTACATTCTTCTCGTAGAGCTGCGCTGAGTGGGGTTCTGACATTATATTTGGCGCTAATGTAATGTTACCACTGCACAAGACTGCATTACCTAAAGGTTATATGAATTAACCCAGTTGCAAAAATAGCACGCAAATGCACACAGAGCAGCCACTCTGTGCATGCCACCCATATCTACCTCGACGCATGGTTACTTATTAGATTAATAGCTCTCCATCACGAGCGGTGCACAAAGAAAAGCTGATTGTCAAAAGCGATCACAATCATTTAGCGGTTGTCAAACTTGATCAGAAGCAGCATTATCCATTGAAGCATTGGCTGAGCGCTGAATACATGTATATTAATTAAAAAAAAAGGGGGTTTGCATCAAGCATCAAAAAGCACATGGATTCATAGAACATCACACACATACACACACGTATAGTTCGTCAATATCAGATAAGGCTCCAGACATGATTTGATGGATGGAGGTGCCAGGAGGAAAATCATTTCTGCTAACTTATCCTAGCTGATGTGAATAAGAAGGAGCGATGGGAAGTTCACAGGATGCAACATAGCAGGTAGTGACACAGGATGCAATGTACTGTACTTTAGATATATACAGCACAAGGACAAGAGGACTGTCCTCCACTTTTGCAAGTGCACAGCAAAGTTGGATACTGGAAAACACTAACCAGCATGATTCTGCAGCCGACGCAACTGATAATAAAGTACCTCATTGTACCTTTAGGGGCACAGCGGCTTCTCAGTGGGACAGGAACTTCCAAGGGAAAAAGATTGTACTTCTAATAATATGTACTTTATACCCTTGTGGTTTGTACTTCACAGCAGCAGGTCTTGAACTTCTGGTGGTAATTTTGTATATCATTAAATGTTATAAAAAAACGTTGGAATTATCCTAAAAATTAAGTAGCCATTCATTTATTTTATGTGTTTTTATTCAATTTAATTCAATTTTATTTATACAGCACCAAATCACAACAACAGTCACCTCAAGGCGCTTTATATTGTAAGGTAGACCCTACAGTAACACATACAGAGAAAAACCCAACAATCATATGAGTCCCTATGAGCAAGCACGACAGTGGGAAGGAAAAATTCCCTTTTAACAGGAAGAAACCTCCGACAGAATCAGGCTCAGGGAGGGGCGGGGCCATCTGCCGCGACCGGTGTTTGTTTATACAGTTGAAGCAGGCTAACTGTGTCAATGTCCACTTGAAACTCTATCTATCTCACATCTACACCTACAGCCTGCTTAGATTAACCACTTAACCAACATTTATGTTTTTGTGGGAAACAGAGAAAAATCCACCAGACACCAGGAGAACAAAGTCTATTAAAAAAAGGCACCAAAATCTTCTAGGTGACAAGGGTCAACCAGAAGACAAATATTATTTATTTATTTAAAAACCTATGAAAACAGCAAAAAAGGAGGGAAATTTATACTTTGTCTGTTTGTTTGTTTTTGTATTGCATGAATACAGACGTCTCCTGATACTCCACAGTTCAACTGTGCTTTTGCTGCTCGGGAACATTCTGCATATATACCATTTCGGTGCTTGAAAAGGTACACATAATTACCTTGAAGTCCACTAATTAGCTCTATGGGGGTGCATTTGTTTAGATGGTACCTGCAGGCACAGAAAATTACTTCTGCTAAATCCCCTTTTCTGAGAGTTAAAAAAAAAGTGTAGCGCTCGTGGCTGCAGTTAGGGTGGACTGTGAAGGGAAGTGACACCGCTGCTTAATGCAGTGGGCTTCTCAGTGCTCACATACATGGGGTAAAAAAGTAAAATATAATATCGAGCTGCTTTGAGGTGTTTGCTTCTGCATACATGACTAAAATCACATTCTGCATGGGTAACTATTAGCTGCATATATTGGGAGGAAAGCGCTGTAAAGGCGAGGGATAAAACACAGACTCCTATCACAGAAGTTTCCTATTACAGATAGTAAGATCCATACACTGCTCAATAATGTGTTCTTAGTCAGGATAAACTAGCACTTTATGCAAGTCAATGCTTCATCTGACCAACTGGCTGCCAATCTCACAAAAATCCTCACTTAGAAAACATGCATTTAAAGAAAAGAATTTTGTGTGGTCTAAAAAAACCACAAGCTTTAGGTTTCCCATTTCAATGATGAGCTGATATTCCACCTGAATATCATCTATTTAAGAGTTTGCAGTTTGCTATTCAACTGTCTGTGTGACGGGTTCATCTTTCATCTTACAGCCTTTCTATCGGCGCAGTGCAGCTTTCGCTCGACTTCAAGCAAAGTCTGTTTTTTGAAAACATGCACTGCCGTTAATGCGTTCGTGACACCAGCACAACAGAGGATTTGTTGGAGGAAACTGAGCTCGGCTCCCGCCTTCCTTCCGTGGTATTATCCTCAATCATCTTTCAGCCACACCACAGAGTCCAACTGAGAAGCCTGTTTGCAAATTTCCAAACTTCACTGGTGTTTGTGCAGATATTGAGTACGTGTTACTTTAAACTGTGAATAACATTTATTTTGTGAGCGCTTAGCTGTTCTTTTTTTATATTGCCTCGGTCACGCTGGGATGGCGTACATCTTCTGACTCAGATATCATTGTAAAACTCAAATCTGCATGGGCGAGCACTCATAGAGATGTCCGAAAAATGGCCATTTTCCATAAGAGACATGATATTAAAGTGTGTGTGCAAAATCCTGATACAATTACTGATGAGTGCAGAGCCAGGCCTAAATGAATAATTGATTGTAAAAGCTATTGTCGTGGAAATCAACAACAGAAGCAGGAATTATTTATGACATTGTATTTAAGTTCGTAGATGCACCATATAGACTTTCCTGCACTTGGGCTATTTTTAGCGGGAGAGGATGCAAAAGAAAAAGATAAAAGTACCTCCCAGTGCTGTATAGTACAGCCATACAGTACATGGTAATTTCACTCGCTATCCTTCAAAGCAGTGAAAGTGAGGTCTCTGATTTATTCATAAGCCATGCTTCTTCTGCCAGGGAGCATTAGACAAAGGCAGATCACACAAAGGTAACAATTCTGCTGAGAAAAGCGAACTACAAATCAAAACAAATCAAACCAAGGTGAGAGCGGTTTACTGTGATGCTCCAGTAAAGCGCAGGATAGCCAAGCACTGCAGCTTCTGGGCTCAACAGTTGGAAAGTAAAACTCTGGTATCGAGCAACTGAAGGCAGGACTGTTTGGACAGCTGTTGGTGGGGTTTCTTTCATTAATTCTAATGCTACAACACACAGTGCACCTCAGTGGCTTTAAGGCTTCTTGCAGGTTCATGTCAGGAATAATTCAACATGATTCCAGCTGCACAGGCTCCATCAAGCTTCTGTCAGTTTCTATCAGAGAGTGAAGGTCATCACTCTGTCCTGCTTACCTGGTCTCCTACAGCCCCCGCCACATGTCCTCCTCCTCTTCTCTCAATCCCTTCTGACTGCTGTGGTTGATGACCACAAACACTAAGCCTATTTCAGTCCCTGAACTGGTTAAGCAGTTAAGAAATTAGATGGATGGGTAAAAGGCTTCCTCAAAGTATCTCAAAAGTTGGACTTGAATATTACATATTTTAAATTTAGAACATCTTACTGTCTGCAAGAACTAAAATTAGCCATGTAAAAAAGAGAAAGAAAGAGCACACTGAATTTTAAACTATCTGATCTTCTGACCAACCAGTTCATTTCCCTTCTGCATTATTAAATGGCTTTCCCATTCACTGCTTGCTTCTGACGTTTTAATTCTAAGCTTTTAAACTGGTAGATTCCTTGAAATTGATTCATTAGATGCATGACCAGCACAATGTGCTCCTGATAGACACCAGCCAATCAATAATCACAATAATCAACTGACAACAATCAAATTAAAAAGCAACACTGCGTCAGGCATTTGTTTTCTTTTTATTAGCATTGTTATCTTGACCAAAAGGTTACTTTTAATGAAGAAAAATGACTTCTAATCCAGAGCTCGTGGCTTATACGCCCCACAGGTATGATCCATATTTGTCTGTGCACTCCTCCCTTCTATAGTAATGCAAATCAAACCAGCGTTGCTACAAACAACAAACTCAGGGAGACATGATGTGCATAAAGATATAGATTTTTCAACATATTAGCACATAGCACTGTTCATAAAAGAGTACAATCAATACATTAGCAGAGTCTATCGATTTATATTTAAGGTAACATTCCAATTTTAACTATCAATAAATAATGCTGCATATAGTTTCTATATTACTGATGAGTGTCAGGAGACATATAGATAACCTATAATTTAGTTCCACATATTTTAAAAAATTTGTAATTTAGAGATTTCAACATTATTGTTCATTGACTGTTGGGGTCATAATATATTATTATGACCACATCATAATATTCACGAGGGACACATATATCATTTTAATATTATAGTATTAAAAATACAGTGTTGTTATTAATGATTTGTTACATCATTATTAATTGTGATTGGTTTCAAACTTGTAAGGAGTTTAGTAGAACATGGCGGTAAACATTAGATTGACTGTTTTAAATTGTATTTAGCATGCATTTGCCACACTGACACATAAATTGTATCAAAAACATACTCTTTCATGAACGGAAGCCAACCTAAAAGCAATGTGTACATTTCTTCACTTCCTAACATGGATATTGATGACATTAACCTGCGAGCTAAGAGAGCAGTTAGCATTATAGAGATGCTCAAGCTAGCATTAGCATCTTTCACAATTATTATTGCTCTCCTCTACCTCTATTTTGGTCTCCACCAGCTACTGCAACTACCTACATGCTAAAAAGCGCTTTCATTTCATTAATGAAGCAGTTTTATCAGATATTTTTAAGGACAATGACTCAACAACAGCAGTGATATAGAGAATCCTTTCGCTAACTGTTAATTTGACCTGTTAAAATGTATGCTAGCAACATTCTGTAGAGCTGTAGGGAATGGAATGTTGGCTGATTATTTTTCTACAAGAAAAAGTGTTCATATTCCGCTTTGCTATTTTACAAATAATAGATATAAAAATATTGATGAGGGCAGCTTTAAAATCATTATATTTAATAACCGCTGCCCTTGCCTGAGTGAATTTAAATGCCTGCGCTGTGCACCCATACGGTAAAAAAATACATTTTTCCTGGCCAAAATATATTTCAAATATATGGTAAATATATTTTGTATTTGTGATGCTCCAAAAAAATATATTTTTGAAATTGAAAATATATTTCTTTCAAACCAAAATACATTTCAAAACATATTTTAGGGTGAAGAAAATACATTTCCAACCTTACAGTAGAATGTATATCAAAGTATCCTTTATTTAAAATATATTTAGTGCAATAATGATGATAATGATAACAATACTAAAAGTAACATGTTTTATGCACATCTGCAAAAAACAGTTGGATTCAAACAAAACAGAGTCAAAGGTCTATCACGAATTAGGTTGTTTATTCATTTGCTTACAGTATTTCACATTACACAATATCTCACTATAATGTAGCGTTCATTGACTTTGAAATTATCTGTCAGTGATACAGTAAACAAGATACAACAACTGCTATGTACACTTTCGTTTTTGACAATATATACAATTTAGTACTTAAAGGAACACACTCCACTGTTTTGGAAATAGGCTCATTCTCCATCTCCCTCAGAGTTAAAAATGCAGCGTCTTCTTTCTAGATCCGTACGTTAATAGGGCTCTGGAGCGTGATCTTACGGGATGGGGCGTAGCCAGGATTTTTGGTCAAGGCGCCATATTAGCAGGCCAAACAAATGCTTGCTGTGTGGTCGGTTGTAATGTTAGATTGCACTACCGACAAAGGAATAAGCTTGAAAACAGGCTCTCTTTTCATTGTTTCCTCACCTGGAAACATCATGAGGGAGCTTATGTGTTGGATGTTACCAAAAGAAGGCGTCTAGCCTGGATAGCAGCTGCGAGACGAGCTGATATTCAGTTCTCTACCAGCCACAGATATCTGTTGGTGTGCTCCAGTATTTTCATTCAGGTAAGTTCTAAATAAGTTCATATTATTATTTATAGCCTGTTAATTTTATTTTCAATAGCACAAACTTAGAACAAACATGCAGAACTACCTTCTATTTATAGAGTTGCTAATTATTTGGCATTATTGCAACAAACCAGCCTATGAAATGAATGAAACAAATCCTGACTGGGTTCCAACACTACACATGGGGCACTACGAAATCCCTGCTTCAAACTACATGCTACATACCACCATGCCAATCAGATTACTTCTTCCATGTGAGGGTAAAAAGGTGACCTTCCTGGATAAGATGGCAAAGGTTTGCTGCGTTTTGGTGAACATGTGCCCCAGTGTGGTAGTAAAACCAGGGAAAAATGCTCTTGTTAAATACTCTTAAGTCTTGTGCTGTTTATGTAGTGATAAGTTTTCAAAAGAGACAGTAAATTACAGAATGCTAGTAGTGGGTGATATTATACAAATGCTGTCATGATTTTATGTGAACATTTTGTCATTTGTAAACTATACATAACATTTTTTCTACATTGTAACTGATGTGATGTTCGACAAAGTGCTTTTAATTAAAAATAGGCAAACATTTCTTTGTTTCTTTATTCAACTTTTGAACAGTGGTATTTAGTAAGTACATATTCAGTAAATGCAAAGTATTTACATGGCCCCCTAAATTAAAACATTATGGGTTATTCAGAACAGAACTATGCTTGGAAAAATATTGTCCCATCAGTTGATCCAACTCCTCCACAGTAGCAGGTGGAACTTTTCTTTTTTGAGGATGGCTTCTTTTACCTGTCACAACGAATGGTCTGTTTATGTTTTGATCAAGAACCTTTTTTTTGGGCAGCTGAAGAGGAGAAGTCTATCTTATGGCCAACCTCTGGCTGTATCTTGGTCATATTACCCAGCAAAACCCAGTATGCAGGTTCATCTGTAACAGTCCTTGTGCCACAGATCCTCACTGTTGCTTCTACATTAAACAGAAGAGCAGTGACATGGCTGCAAGTCTCCACGACTCTAGCCATACAGCTGCAGTGGGCGGCTTCAACCTTCCCTGTGATGCTCACAATGACCTGTGGCTGCAATGCTGCAATTCAGTCTTTAAGAGTGCAGGACCTAAAACACACACAGACAAAGTTCATTTAAAGACAAGAACTTTAATAAGCCAAGTCCGACACAAATGTGTTTTATTTACTTTCAAATCCATTTATCATAAATGTAACAAATAAAGTGTTTTTATGTATCCATCTATAGAACGCTGCATGTTATATTCTAAATCTGCATGTTTCTTTTTAGAAACCTATCAGCAAAAAATGAACCTAAAGTATGTAATGCAAGGATGTAATCACTTTCAAGAGGGAGAAAACATAAAGTTCGACTTTAAGTGACAACTATGGACACCTAATATGACAAGCAGATTCTGCAGGTCATTAATCAATGTATAAAACTAAAACAGAATGTATTTTTAGTGACACAGGACACAAACAAGGAAGCAAGATGTGTAATTAGGATTATTTATAATAAATATGAATTAATTAGGGCAATTTCTTTAACCATAAAGAATAACTAAATCCTTCAGGACAATGTCACATCAATGCACTGAACTCACTATGTTATCCCTCTAACAGAGCCTCTACATGTTCTCACTGTAATTTCCCCCTCACGAATGAATTTTTGCTAGCACTAATTTGAATGCTGGGGGGAATCAAACGCATTTTACTCGCAGTACTCAAGCTGACTTACCTTTGCTTGAATGACGGCGTACTCACAACGTGGAGGCTTAAAAATAGCCAAATCTTGTACCCAGTCCTTGGTGAATTGGATGTGCGCCTCCAGAGATTTATAATTGCGAAATTGGTGCGCCGTGTATGCTCTGACTCCACAGACAAGGTATGAGAGTAGATCATGCTAAGTCAATAGCGGTTTGGTCTTCAGGGTTTCTACTCCACGGCTATATTTCATACGGGTCCACATTTCAACAATCAAGTACCGTCTCTTTGCATCTGGACAGAATCTGTCTCTATACCGTCATTTTCTTTTGAGCTACGTTTCAGAATGGTTCGTAGCAATCTTGTTTTGATTCGTGACCTGCCAAGATGGTGCTGCGCTCCCACAATGCATTGCGACATTACGTCAACTCCAAAGCCCTTTGCGTGCAGGAGTGTATGCGGATGCGCATTGCCACGGTGGTTTAAAAAATAAAGATATAATGAAAAGTAATTAATAAAAATTAAATATTTAAACATTCCCACAAATGTGCAATGAACGTGCAAAAACTCTCTTTAGTAGTTGTTGCTGTTTCTTTCTTTCTTTCTTCTTTTTTTTTTTTTTTGAAAAATAACGACGTCTCTGAGGCGCGAAATCTGACAGCGAGAGGAACGGCCGGATACAGGAGACGGGAAGAAACAAGCCGATTATGTTCGCGTTAATTAAGTGGTTGGAAGATGTAAAATTCTCAATTCTGCCAACTGAACATATACGAGATTTTAATGAGGATGAATAATTAGCCGGCATGGAGGAAACGGACCTTTATTTCGTGGAGTGGCGACAAGAAGCCAAGGCGGGTGGCCAGTCTAAGAAGCCTCCATCATCAAGCTAGCAGGTGCCTTTTCCCATATAATATTACTTTATTCTCGTGTATTTGGAACGGAAGCGTAGAGCTGCCACCCAGGCAAAAGAGAAATATAAGTATATCACGTTATAACGTGAAAAGTTTATCGTTCTAACAATATACTATCATGTTTGAACAACATTGTACGAAAAATGTACATAATTATCACGTCCGTACAATATTGTGCGAACGTGACAATTATGTATATTATAATAACGTGATATTATATTATACAAACATGAAAAGCATAATGTTAGAACAATAAACATTTCACGTCATAACGTGATACAGCTCTATTTTTCTTTTGCCTGGGTGGCAGCTCCACGCTTCCATAATTTGGTAATCAAAATATGTAACTTAATTAATTATATTGTGACGTACTTTTGCCTTTTCTTATTATTCTGCCTTCTCAATAACTATCAAAGCCTATTCACATTTAATTTGGCTTTCACAGAAATCCTACCTCTCCTTCTGGCTACAGAGTACTTACCAAGGTTAGAAACAAAGAACAGTTATGCTTTATTAATGTTCGCTAATTACAATGTTCCACATTTCCTTGCTTTTTAAGTCATTTTTAGGCTTTTTAGAGTTTTTGTTTTTTATTTTTTTAGCAGTAATGTTTCTGCCTATTTATTTCAGCCCATGAAATCGAATGCAGATCTTCCTAATGTGAGATTTACATAAATGTAAGTAATTTTGTTTGTCATTGTCATTAATGTTGTTGCTGTTGTTGTTTTTGTGCAGTTTGCAATCATATAAACCTAGCAAGCATCAGTCAGCACAGTGACTAACCTAAACAGATTCTTGCTTTATTCACATATATTATATGTAATTATATATACCTGCACATTGTACCTAGGGTTGCAGCCACTTGGCCCCATCCCATTGTTGTGACAGCCCTGATTGTACTTATACACTGCATCTGAACAGGGAACAGTCTGCCACATTAATGTATTTTTAAGTGACTTGTTTGTAATACATGAATTTGTTTTTTACAGATGTCAAAGTCTCAACCTCATGCTGCCCTCCCCCATCCTCCTAAAGTAAGTATTTGTTGTTGTAGTTTTTTATGCGGTGTCTGTGTCACATGCTAATCATAATTATTGAAATAACTGTTTTCTAACAGATTTTCCAAAACACTAGTTATGTTTGTTGTCATTCAGACCAATACTACTGCTTAGACATTGTTTAGTGGTCATGCATGTTTGACAAGCTCGTTATGATACCAAAACAGTAGGCCTATCACAATAATCGATATATCGACTTAACACACAATACATGTACATGACCTCAATAATTGTTGATGATGTAATTTATCCGCCATTATATTTACAAAAATAAAATATAATGATAACAAAACAATAACATTAAATAACATTGTTTTCTATTTGTTAGAAAATTTACTATTTATTCAAGTTTTTAAGGTATCTAATATTTTGATTCCTAATTTCAATGATCTAAATACTTTAAGAATTAGATGTTGGTTTGTCAATTGAAAGTGTGTAGATCTTGCATTATTATGGTGTTATATTATGATTATACATTCAAAGACATAAAATGGTCTTAAAATGACAATGACATAACTTGTCGCAATTGTTTATGGGGCAATATACCGACCAACAAAAAGTCGCTATCGTAACAGGCCTTCAAAACAGACGGTTTTATGATTGATAAATTCAAAAAATAAATACATTTAATTTCTCTGAGATTCTCTAATATTCAGTTACAGTTCACAACACAGTTACCCGTACATGCAGTATTATACTGTAAATATAAATCTCTGCATTTAGCATCCCACTAGAAGCGTCACAGTTACTGCCTCTTTTTTTTTTTTTTTTTTTTTTACAAATACCTGTACTATCACTAACACATTTACTGTTTTACTTTTAGCCTGTGGATACAAATGCAGATTTCCTTAATGTAAGTTGTGCATTTTAATTACATCATGTTATTTTTATTATTATTTATTTATTTATTTTATTTTACATTCAAATATTTCAAGCTTCTTGGTTAAAGAAGCTTGATTGCTAGTAGGTAAAGAATAGTTCACCTATAATTCATATTCCCAATTAATTTCTCACCTCTGATTGAATGCCTTTGTTTGTTTTCCTTTTGACTATAACAAAACATTTTTGCTGGATATATATGGTGAATTTATATGCATAGATACAGTCGTAGTGCTTGACACATGCAAACAGCAGTAGATGTACTAAAAAGGAAATAATTACAATCATGATGTTGATTGCTGATGTCAGTATATATATTTTAGAGGAATGTTTTGTTTTTCACCCAAAATGAACTATATTGCTTCAGAAGAGATTTATTACCCTACCGGACTCTTATATATTGTTCTGTTTTTTGTTTGTTTTTGTTATTTTCAGGTTCAATGGTGCGTGTTCTTCTAATGGCCGCCTTCCCACTGGAGGTTTTGATCCACAGCAATTTAAAAGGTAATCAGCTTTGAAAGTCAGTTCAAATGGTTAGCTAATAGTACTTTAAAAAGCCTACAACTCTGTCACCAGTTTCTTTACCAAAAATTACCCATAAAAGTATCGCTCAATAGCATATATTGTAGTTCAAATGTTTAGTTGTACAAATATCAAATTTTTGGAAATCTAAAACTAGTCAAACACTCAAATGTTCATGCTTTTTATAGGAGGACAGAGCAAAACGGACATCGGCGCAGAGTGAAGAACTGCCCTTGATAAGGACACTATGACAGCCATATATAGTAAGTGAAGACTTTCTGTGTATCTAAAATTGCATACAGCACAAGTAACTTACTTTGCAACCATTAAAATAGGTTGTAAAGTAAGTTACCAATACAAATAGGTGATGATGCATTGTAGTGGTTGGTCTCAGACAAAGAAGGTCAACAGATTTATGAATGCTGGAAGGTAAGGAGAGACGACCAAAAGGGGTGTTAGCATTACTGTAATGTGAACTGGATAGACTTCCCATCTAGGAAAAAAAAGAGGTAAAATTATGCGTAAAATATATCTGTATTAATATCTGTATCTATATAAACAGAAATATCTGTTTGCTAAATGAAGCCAGCTAACATAAATCACATTTTTATTTTAACTCTGATAAAAGTAATAGAACTGTGACTTTTGTTTGTTACAGTGGCGGTAAGGAAGGGGTTTCCCAGCGTGTCCAGAAGGGCTTTGAGGATTGCCGTGAAAGCTGGGGGAACTGAGACTGCTGGAAAAGGAAAAGAAATTACATTTTAAGTATGCTGCCTTATGTTCATACAATCACACACACATATACACATACACACACATATGTGTGTGTGTGTATATATATATATATATATATATACACACACACACACACATATATGTATATGTGTGTGTGTTTCTTTTAGAATGTTTGAGTATGTAATGAGAATAAACTTATAAAATGAATATTCCTTGCTTGATTGATATGCTATATGTATGTTTTAAACATCAAATAAAGATTTCTTTCAGATGTTACATGTGAATGTGTTTTCTTAGAAATATATGAAGGGTTAAATTTATATTTTTTTGAATGATTTTAAATAAATTTAAATTGTATTTTGAAATATATTTTATTAATATATTTCAAAATATACAAAAAATGGCCAAAAAATATATGTGCTAAAAAACATTTCAAAATACATAAACATATTTCAAAATACATTTTGAAATACATTTCAAAATATACAAAAAATGGCCAAAAAATATATGTGCTAAAATACATTTTAAATATATAAATATATTTTAAAATGTATTTTAGCACATATATTTTTTGGCCATTTTTTGTATATTTTGAAATGTATTTCAAAATGTATTTTAAAATATATTTTTTTACCGTATGGGGAAGCATTTACTATACAAGCAAGATCATAAATTTTATATTTACAAGGTGGTCACATAGTTACTTCACACTCAAAAAACAGTCGAGTTGTGGTTGTTTGAGAGTGTAGCTTCTCCTTTAGCAATAAGCCATTACCTTTAAGTGCGAAATTCAACAGTAAAACGCAACATAACCATGTCACAGTATGCACTGGCTGCCTGTCTGGCTTGTGGCCAAGGAAGCAGTTGACTTGGAGAACAGAAGCGACTGACAGATGCCTGAGCAGCAACATAGCATTCATCAAGGCATCTGCAGGCTCTGAATACCGAAGCGGCCTCTGCTTGCATCCACCTGCAGCTATTAAGACTGCCAAATCCCAGGCACGAGAGGAGCTGAAGCAGTATTCCAGTATCACAGACCTGACCCTGCTAGACAACAGTCAGCTCTGGGTGTTAAACCACCTCATCTGCTCCATACATCACTGTTATCTCTATCACCCCTGTGAAGATTAGCCTTCAGCCAGCACTGCCTACCTCTTCATACTGCTGCTGTTGAGCAAAAACCCAGAGAGCCCAGACAACACGAGGTGATAACCCCCCAAAAACAAGGTTTATACTTTGAAATGTGAGGAAGCGCCACAGTGTGTACAAGATACTTGCCTTTCCTTTCTCCTCCACTTAAGTGCAGTGTGCAACGATCTCTAATCAGTCTTCATGTAAAATCGCATTATTAAAACCGGTATTTTCACATTATTTATTACTGTGTTCATGCCTTTTGAGTAAATTAATGGGAGGTTAAAAGATTCATTATCATGTTTGGATTTCCCACAACAACAGAAAAACATACCTCGAGCTGCCTAGACCCTAAATTGCATACATTTATATTTTTGCAGTACTGAACTTTATGTCCAGTTCCCAAAAAGTTGATTCTGTTCAGCTGGACGTAGCCTTTTCAGTGGGAGAAACATTTCGTCACTAATCAAAGTGACTTCTTCAGTCGAGACCGATGATGAACAGAATAGACTTTTTGGGATTTTCTTACCTGGATGATGGAGCGTGCATCTAGACAGTTGTATTTCATGCAGACTACACCTCTGTACTCAGGGCAAAATAATTTTGTTTTTTTATGTACTGCAGTGTCGCCTCAGTGTTTTGGATGAGGGCAGCCTGGTGGCCAAACCGTGCCTGCCTCTGTCATTATGTGGTGATGAGTACATGAAGGGGCCATATGTATTCTCCTGATGACCCTCCTGAGAGTAATCGGTAGGGCTACATGAACGTGGCAGGTTTATTAAGTCAGTGCTAAGAAATTAAGCTGCAAAGTGGCTTATTAATCATCATTTTCACTGGACTAAGTGACAGAGGAGTGTGATCACTGAATACAATTTGGGAGGGCTGCATCTGAATGAAAATGGCTAATGGCATTTTTATTATGCTTTAGTGCCCTTCCTGGGGAGGAGAGGGGTGAATAAGTGTGCGTATGAGTGTGTGTGTTTGTTTTTTTCTTGGGGAGGGGGGGTTTCCTACATCCTTGTATGACAGCACAAATGCCAGCATTAATGGCTTTAGACGTCTAAAGACAGAGGTGAGGTAAATTTTGGTTACAGCTCTTCCAAACTGAGGGAACTGCAGGAGGAGCGCATACTGACTGTAGGTGCGCACCATTATTTCACGGTAAGTGTAGGCTTTGGGAGCATTCATTAACAAGTTGTTTGCAAAAAAACCTCATTTTCAAGCATTACTTCCGCTACTACAGTTGGGCTCTATTCAGTCGCTTTCAGTGAGAAAAGCGGTATTTCTCGGAGAAAGCCCCGGTTTCCAGTCTGACACCTCGCTGGCAGGTGCATTTTGCGCTCGAACCTGGTGATCTAAATAGTTGGAATTTGCAAAGCGCGTTTTGCTTCTGTCTCTGCCACCAATCCTGCATGCATGCATCCACTGCTCGTGAGCATCTTGGTGCCCACGAGGAGCGGGGAACCTGCCTCCTTCACACGGCGTTCTGCTGAAACCGCTCTCATTTTAACAGTGAGCTGCACCCGCACTGGAATGCGCAGAGATCCACGGAACACACTGTTAACTGTTAACTTTCCTTACAAAAAATATTTAAAGAGGATATAGCAAAGCACACCTTCTCCTCACCTACCGTTACACGGTAACTGCGCAAACGCACGGTAAAGGAAAGGCAGAGGATTTAGTCAACGTGCAGGCGGGATACACAGGGAACAGCACAAAGATCGCACACTGCTGAGTGGCATAATAACTTTGACAGATCCCTTACCTGTTCAGGAGCGGAGACACGAGCGTGAGCAGAGGAGAGAGGACAGAGAGGGCATCGGGCAGAGCGCCGAGCCACACAGCCTGCACTGTGGATGAAAGAACTGCCAGACGTCCCAGCAGTGAACTCCAAAGTGTGTCTGTCTTTTTACCACGCCAATAACGGACAGTGAGATTCAGACCACTCCCCCGTTGTATCAAATTATTTCCAACTGTTTCCTTCTGATCACAAGCATCTCATTTAGGAGCAGGTCTAACAAAACGACAGCGTGCTTCTGTTCTGCAGTGTGCAGTGCCCTTAACAACAACGGGAAAGTGAATCAGAGGAAATGTGCAAGTTAGCTATGTGATATTATCGCATGCCTGGCTCTGTCAACACGTGGATCACGCGGGTGATTATCAGTCATTATCATTATTATTCCATCTATTTTCTTAGTTAAAACCAACCATAATAACAATAATATGCATATTTAGGCTGCCGAAACAAACGATACATATCCTCACCTTGTGAACCTATTTAAACATCCAGCAGTTACCAAGCAACGCTGGCATTTTTTATTATTTATTTATTTATTTATGTATTTATTTGAGGTCATGTTTCTGGTCAGCAGGTGAACTTAAATCCAGTACTGCTTTTCCTTTAGGCAGTGTCAGCAGGGCAATGTGGCCTCCTCCCTTCAATGATCCAGAGCAGAGCAGATCACACAGTAAACTTCAAGTTTGTATCAGTTTGTATCAGTTTGTATCAGGTCTCTGAGCTTTTGGTAAGTGGGTGAGAGGGTCTTCACTTTAAAAAAAAATGGCACACAATCGTCCCACAATGGGACATGTTTACGTCACACCTGCTTGGGATGCAGAGGTGCCACGCTGACCCACTGGATGGTTTTGGGAACTGTGACTGTATTGTCGTTTTTAGCTTCTTCTTATTGGCAAATCAAACACCCATGGCCTATCATAAATAATTAATAGACTAGGCTTTTGTTTTGTTTGTTTGTTTGTTTTTTAGTGTTCAGTTCATTAACAGGAAAGTTGCAATTTGTTTTTACTCACTTTTAGTTCTATTTTGTTTTATTTTGTTATTGTTTTTTTCATTTACATGACAATTTTTAGTCTTTTATATTTAATCTGGAGTTTTTTTTAAAAAAGGGTAACCAAAAAAATCTGATTTTTTTTTTTTTTTTAAAGAGTATAGACAACATCTGGTTAATGAGCTGCTAGACTGCCATGTTATGTATGTATTTCTTAAAGTGTTGGTCCACAGAGCTCTGCTAACATTGTTCCGCTTTAATTTACTACTTCAACATTGCTTTATAATGTAAAAAAACTGCAACTTACAAGTGAAGCTGCACCAATTTATTTTTTAAAGATATCTCATAAGTTAAATGTCTTTACACTGAAATAAAAGACAACAGTTTTGCTAGTTATGCACAGGTGAAATTAAATTGGTCTTTATGTGTCTCATGATGTAAAATAAGGTTGTCACCACCACTCTGGAGGGTTTGCACTCAGAAATTTGAGGAAGTAATCCCTACATCTTGGTAGAGCCTATCAAGCCTATCAGTTGGAGAATAAAGCATGTGTGAACTGCTGTAATCAGATCTGTCCACAGCTCTGTCAGTTTGCAGCAAAGTCAGAGTTTTGTCTGGGTTGCACAGGAATATTCAGTGTCTTGTCTTGTAGCCAGTTTGGTTTACTGTTGTGGATTTTAAGGCTGGAGCAGTTTGGTTTTTTTCCACGGATTTCTGTCTGCATTCATTCTCTGTTTAAGTCTAATCATTCTCCCTGCTGCTGACAAGAAAGCCTATAGGGTGACGCTATTGAAACCATGCTTCTGTGTTTGTTTGTTTGTTAGCAAAAGATCCAAGGAAGATGCTCTGAAATTGTTATTTATTTATTTAGAAACAGAATCATTCAGAAACAAGCTCAAAAATATTTCATTCAGGGGTCAGAGTCACTCTTCCACAGGATTAATCTGCAAAGATCCACACACAGATTTTTAATTTTCAGGTTCTTGTAGTTCAAACGAACCAAAGCTCAGTCAGACTTACAAATCAGACTCACTTCCTGTCCCAGGTTATTTACTTCAAAGCTCCTGACAAAATCCAAATCTCTTTTTAACTTGACTCTCAGATGATCAATTGGAGCCTCTGCTCTCCAACTGATCACTCTGCTCACTGGTTTAGGGCTGGCTTCCTCTAGGCAAAACTAGCTGACACTGCAAGAATGTACTTGAGGCAAGAAGTGAGTAAAGTTGAGATTTTAGCAGTTACGTAATCAAACACAAGTAAGGTGGTCTGAGTAACACTCCCAACAGTGTAGTGCAGCAATCTGGTGTTCAATGACAAGCAGAGGTGGGTTTAAATGCTGCAGATAAGGGTAATGAGAGACAGATGCATCAGCTGGAGTTTAAATGGCCATGCCCACTTCTGAGGAGACTTAAGCAGTTTTTATGCTCATACACACCCATTAAATAGAAGGAGAGGTAGACAGAAAAGGAGAAGAAAGACAGAGAGAAAAGAGATCCAGCACCTGGAGGACAACAGGGACATTAACAGCTTTGCCTTGACTGTCGTGGTGCAGCTATAAGCAGGTATGTCTGGTTCTTTGACTGACATAGTGCTTGGTTTAGTTTTTGACTCTTCAGATCAGAGAATAATTTTCTGTGCCCTCCGAATTTTTAATTCCAGTTATTGAGGATTTAGTAGCATCTTAACGGGAGAGTGTAGATTCCAATCAAATGAACCACCCCTATCTAATCTATCCCTTTCCAAGCATACAGAAGAACCTGTGGTAGCTGTCACTTTAACATAAAAAGCACAATCAATTCTGCAGTTTGGATGTTCTAAGCTACTATAATATCATAATGTAAAAAAATGGTCCCTAGCATGGTAAGACAGCTTGCTCTCTTAGTACGGATGAAGGCCTCCTTTGTATGATAATATACTAAAAAGAAAGAAAACATAATTTTGTCTACTATATTGCACTGCTTTACTGGTTGAGTCATCTACATCTGGTCCTTTATTAGTCATTTGACAAAATCCAAACGAGGCATCGTGCATTTCACTCAGCATTGCGTCGCTGTAGCAACTCTGTTACAGGTTTTGTCATCTTTTCAGAGAACTTATGAGGTTCCTTTAGAGCAATTTCTTGATCACCTCAGTTCAAGGCCTTGCTTGTTTGGTTGCTCGGTTTTGCCAATCAACTCTCTGTTCTCCTGGGAACACTCAAAGCTTTAGAAATTGTTTTACACCCTTGCACTGATCTACATCTTTACATTTTTATTGCAGAGGTCTGCAGAAAGTTTAATGTACTTCACAGCTTTTTTTCCCTTTTTTTTTTAATTGAATATAAACAGGTTAAATATACAGGCGAGTGTCTTAATGGACACCAATCAAGATCTAGACACATCTGACCTCAATCATTTCATGACTTCACTTTCCATAAAAGAAAAGGTAGGAATATTTGCAATATGCGATGCTGAAAATTTTTGTCCTGGCATTGCAGTATAAAAATACTGGTTATCTTTAACATAAAATAAAACACGAGAATAAATGAATTACTACAACAACAAAATAAGATTCTGCCTAAAATCCATCTTTTGTTTCCTTCTGTGTCCTTTTAATACAAATTAAAATAAGGTTCTCCACACTTCATCCACTGGTCTCACCAGCTTGCGAGTTTTCTGCCCTCTGCACAAATTCAATTAAATTATTTGTACTTTGCCTCTATTTAAGGATAGTGGTGACTTTGGGGTTCACCTATCTTTAATTGAGTTCTGGTCAAGAAAACGCTTTGTGACAAAAAGCAACTTGACTCAGAAACAAAGATAAAAGGAAGAAAATTAAAAGTGCTCACAATAATTAAAAAACGCTATAAAAGAAAAAGATGCCCTTAAAACTTTGGGTTATGAGTTTGGAATAGTAAACAGTGGCAATCTAAGGCATTACAAGAAAACTGTATAGTCTAAATAATGTTTCTGAGAGTTTCATATTCTGGATGCTGGTTAAACCAAAATGAGGCTATTCTCTTAATGCATGTTATTGAATTCTACACTTAAAAGAAAAAATAGAAAGGTCAAGTTAGTAACAACCTGTTAGGCTAAAGAATAAAATAGTGATAAAACCATGAGATATGACACATTTTTGCAAGAGCTTTGTCTTGTCCGGTACAGAGGAGTCTACTGGGACACTCGCTTTGTGGCCTCATTCTGAGCACCTGGGCCAGTAAAGAAGCAGAAAGAGAAAGAAGTCATTATCATTACAGACAATAACTCCAGGGGCCGTTCATGTAAGGAAAATTCCCACAGGAAAGTCCGCCTGCAGTATGCACATCATTATCAGTATAATCAACTCCCTTGTGAAATTCCACCCCTCTCCCCCCAAAATAGAAAGGAAGTGGTTAGGGTAGATTTCAGTTTCATGATCTGTGGAGAATGTGCTCAGGATCCAGGAATACAAACTACACCAAGGGCAAATATGCACTTATCAGAAGCGTCTACATAATTAAAGTATTCATTTCATGTAATTACTGCTTAATCTGATGGGACACAAGCGTTACATTATGAACTTCCTGATATTGAACAACCTGGGCAAGTGTAGAAAACTCGGTAATGTTAGTGGGCTCCATCATCATGGTGACACATCATGGTGGCTTTTTAACCCCGAGATTGTCAGCGCTCATCAGATGCTGTTTTCTGATGAAACAGATTTTGATTCCTTGGTAGAAAAGAAGAGCTCACAGTACTACAGATTTTCCTTGGTTAGAATTTTCTTTGTTTTAGGTTCATCAGGTGAAAAGGCAAACCGTGCCTTGCAAGAGAATTTGGATTTGGAAGGTATTAGTGCGCAAAACTTTCTGCTTTTAGATTTTAATAAAGCAAAAAAGATACATAAAGATAAAAGCCAATATCAGTTGCAGTTTATCTCTGTCATCAAGTAACATCATCTGACTAATACCAACAAAGTCACCAAATTAAGGGTACTACTTTTTGGCCTTAAGTGGAACCTTGTAGTCACAGTGAGGTTGCTAGGCAACCAGCAAAGATTTTAGTGAGCTACAGCTCCCTGCCAAGAAACAGCGTAGCATATAATCTCCCCAAAACTACAACTTAAGATAAGATAAGATAAGATAGAACTTTATTAATCCCTCGGGTGGGTTCCTCTGGGAAATTCGACTTCCAAAAAAAGCACAGCAACGACCGAAGTTACAGTTACAGAATTGTTATATATATATATATATACACACACACACACACACACACACACACACACATATATAAATACAGAGACAAATATAAATAAAATATACAAAGGGGATAAATAGAATAAATAGGAATAAAAAATAAAAATACAAGTGAATTGCACATTTCAAGTATTGAGTCTATTGCACTGTTGACTATTTACAAAAAGTATTGCACAAGGTATTGTACAGTGAGGTGAAGAGGCACTGCAGCTTAGTTGTTCCCCCCTCCTTTGTCCTCCTGTTTCCCCTCCCTCTCCCCTCCAGAGAGGAGTTAAACAGTCTGATGGCGTGTGGGACAAAGGAGTTTTTAAGTCTGTTAGTTCTTGTCTTGGAGAGAAGCAACCTGTCACTGAACAGACATCTAGCTCTCTCTCTCTCTCTCTCTCTCTCTCTCTATATATATATATATATATATATATATATATATATATATATATATATATATATATATATATATATATATATATATACATATATATATATATATATATATACATATATATATATATGTGTGTTATAATATTGAGATTGTGATTAATTTTTGTTTTTAGGTTACGTTCAGAGGCTAGACATGGACCACAGATGAAAATTAGCCTGTGGTTAATACTGATATATTTAAAATAATATTTATTAATGTTTGTTTGCCTTTGCTGTACAAAGCAATCCACAAATAGTTTTACTTTGGATGTGGCTCATACCCTATTGAGCTTTTCTTTTTGGTATCCATTTTTATAGACAGATTCTAACCATATTGAATGCAAGGGCCAGGTGTTATTTGCAGTCATATTAACATGTTGTTTAAACTGAGATACTGGGAGGCTAATTATAAGTCCACCCTCCACTGCCCCATCCCCAGTGAAAGTCTGTGTGGTGGCTAGTTCAAAAAGCTAAGATGCAGGACAAGACATTTGTAAGTTGAGATATTTTGATGATTGTGTTGTCTAGAAGGCGGACTCATTCTGAACATCTGCCCTGCCTTTGATAAGGTGTTAATGTTACAACCATTAGCAAAATGTAATGTTTTTGTCTGTATTATAGTGTGCTCTCCATCTTAAAGGAAATAACCAGTCAAGTGCTTCACTGAGCAGATATATTATAAGCAGTAGATAAAAGAAACATAAGTTGTAGTAAACACTGCAAACTCTTGAAGCCTGTGAACCTAACTAAACAAAACAAACACAGTACCAAATCCCTGTTTCGTGTTCTGAAGCGGGGAGCAAAGTAACTGTTATGCTGGCTTCAAATTCTATAGGGAAAAAGCATTTATCAACATGCAATTTTAGCCGACAGGGTTGTTGTCTAGTTAGACTGATTAAGTTCCCACACATAACAAACTGCACCTGCAGCTCTTTTGGAGGATGGCTCATTGTCTCATTGTCTTTATATGCTGCTGCATCATCTCCAACATAGCTGTTACCATCCATCAGTCGAATGGAGCAAACAGACTCTGAAGAATTCGCTCCTCCTTACAGTCACACCAAATATGTTTTATCACTGAGCAAAACAGGGAAAGCTCCTGAGACTCAAGTGCTGCCTGCTCTCACATCTGAAGCAATTTTGATGCAAACCAACATATTTCAAGAATATTTGCATGGAAGTCCGAGCCGTATGTGTGTAAGCCAGAAAAAAGTCAAAGTCAGCTTTTCTTTGAGCACAGTCGGAGACTTGTTTTATTCCAAACAAAGACCTAGCTTGTGAGTTGACTGCTGTTATGATAGAGGACAGTTTAGTCCTGAATTCCAACTGCATCTCATCAACTGACTATAAAGAAAAAACGGGACAGCTGTCTTTTGATGTCCTGTTGTCATTTGCATAATCACATTCATTCAACAAGGGTTAAATTGAAAACATACAGGGCACGGACCGGTGTGCTCACCCGCTTTAATGTTAGAACCACGTTTTTTCCTCCACACTGTTTTATTACAAAGGAGCAAGCTAGTGTGTAACATGCAATTTATTTGATAACTGTGAGCTGAAAACAGAATCTGTGCACTGCCACCCTCAGTGAGGACACTTCAGGGTAGATTTGCAACTATAATTTATGGGTTTTTAATTATAAAGGTCTAATGCTTTGTGTCATGTTTATGGTTATTTGCCGAACGTCTTTTGCACTTCTTGTGTTTATTTAGAATTAACAAAAAGTGTCTGCTATTTGTCATTTTTAATTAAGATTTTATTTTAAAAGTTGCAAAAGTTAAATTGCAGTCCCTATACAATCTAAGGAGCTTGGAAAGAAAAGCGTCTGGACTTCTTTAAGTTGCTTCAAGACGTTTCACCTCTCATCTGAGAAGCTTCTTCAGCTCTAGGGTCAAATGGAGTCTCCAGATTTAAGCCCTATGGGAGTGTCCTCCAAGAGGAACATGGACGCCCCAATGATCCTCTACCTAATCACACGAGCCAAGGTGTGAAAATGGGTGTAAAGTCACAATCAGCCAAGGTTTCAGATGAACCCACTGTGAGACACCCTATCATGCGATTTCCTGACGTCAAAAGGTTGTGAGTGGGCGTTAAGGCGTCTGGGAAGGGTTCTTAAAACTGGATTATAGATGGCAGACAGTTGGTATCGTAAACCACCGCCTCTGTTTAAAGATGGTCGCTCACAGTGGACATAGATGCGCTTGTGAAGTGGCTGTTTGGTCTCTCCAGTGTAGAGGTCTGGGCATTCCTCGCTACACTGTACAGCATACACCACATTGTTAAGTTTGTGTTTAGGAGTTTTGTCTTTGGGATGAACCAGCTTTTGTCTGAGTGTGTGGCTGGGTCTGAAGTACACGAGAATGGAGAAGACTCTCCTGAGTTTCTCTGATAAACCTGCTACATAGGGGATGACAGTATTGTTGCCTTTGTCTTCCTGCTCCTCCCTAGTTGGTGTCGAGACGCTTTTCTTTCCAAGCTCTTTGGACCATGATGACCTGGATGACTGAGAACCTTCACAGACATATCCCCATACAATGCACAGCTTCAAGAACTATTTTTATTCAAATTCTAACACCAACCTTGAACAACCTTGAACTGGAAAGACATCAATTAAATTAAATATAAATATAAATTAAAGCCACATAGTTTTAAGAACTTGAAGTCGAGTAGGTGAAAAATAATGCAAATTATTTGTCACTACAGGTGGGAAAAAAAAGCCATGTAAAAAGTCAAGCTCAGAAGGAGCATCACTCAGTGTAATTCATCGAGCGTATCACTGATGAACCATCAGTTCATTATAAGGTTACTTTTTAGCCAAGTTAGAGTATTCTTTGTTGCTTGCTGTTGGCACTGCTGTCATTCATTAGAATACCAAGAATGAGGCGCCAAAGTCAGGCATTTCCCTGTATTTGAAATGGCCAGAAGAAGAGATGCATCAAACTGTAAGCCAGATGGACAGTTGTGTATGTTATGTTTTCAATTTTTTGCATTTAAAAAAATAAAACGTGGCAAAGGAACTGAAAACGATGTAGCAAGGAATTAATTTTTGTTGCTTAATGATAAATGCAGCATTGTGATTCATCTATCACTGGAAGAAACACAGTCAGCTGACTGCGTTGGACCATAAGTCACCAATCCCCTAAATCTCAAAGTGGCATTTGCTTATAGGACTATTCCTGGTTTTAATTTGTGGATGACCTACTACTACAGCACTGCTGTTGTGAAGTCGCCGTTGAGGCGCACCCTGAGAGTCCTCCGTGCTGTTAATAATGATTCATAGCACTTCCTCCTCCTCAGTGTGTGAGTAGGATTTCAGAGGGAAGAGACAAATCAGAGCTGCTTTTTATATCCCGACCTTTCAATCAGGATCTGACCTGTCTATAATAAGTGACACCGAACCCTGGATGTGTAATGTATGTGTGCTGCCTCAACAAATTGCTTCACTGGGGACCAGAGGAGAGCCTTTCTTTTCCTGGCACATGAAACTCCAGGGAGAAAGAGCCTTCGAATGCTGCATTCAAACTTCAAGCTGTGCCCAGCTTCAAAATTTAAAAAAAAAAGAAGAAGAAGCTGCATTTAAACACTATTACACGAGTGCCTTTTCTATTAACAGCTGCACAGAAGAACAGAATGGCTCCGATCGTATGAAAACCTGCAGCCATTTGTCATATTATTATGTCTGCTGCAGCTTTAATCAGGAACCCGCTTGGTAAGGTGTCAGAAGTGGCTTCTGCTATTGCCTCAAGTCACACTTCTGTGTTATTACATATCTGAAATTTTATTTGCTTACTGAGCCAACACAGGTTTCTCACTCTAATTGTCTCTTCTGGGAGAGAGGTCTTAATGTGTGATGGGAGGAAACATGAGTTTTTGACCCACATTCATCTGACCACAGATGAGACTGGGTGACTGAAAAGAAGCGGTCGGCTCAGTGACAGTAAACGTTCAAATCATTCACAAATTCAACAAAATATTTAATCTGTTCAGGTAGACCTGTGAGAATACAGGGAAATATCTCAACAAGAGAAAATTGTAAGCATTATGGGAGTAAAGAATTTTAAAGGTTAATAGAAGCAAGAGAAGCATAAATAATTCACCTTTAGTGTGGCCAGATGGAGAAATAACTCGTGACTATTCAAACTGTTTAGAAAAAAGCTTTCATTACGGGTTGTAGTTATGAGGGCTGATTCTGCAAGAGGAAATAGCAGAGGCACTATAAATTCAACTATTGACTAGAAATACTTGCACTTGACACTCGTTTTAAAGCATGTGCAGTACAGTCCATTCAGAAAGTTTTCAAGCAGGTTTTGTGTAGCTTGTTGCGTTTCACTTGTCTTATCACTCTTACAGACAATAACAAACAAAAACAGGTTTTTCTGGCATTTTGATTTTTTTTCATTTGAATAAGTCCTCATGCCCTTCTCTTAATAGTAGGTTAAATCAGCATCAGAATACTTTAATTGTCCCTAAGGAAATTATGTAAAGCGTTCATGCTCTCCCCTGTAAAACAGAGAAACACACAATGTCTGCAGATTGTGTCTTTGCCAACAATGACAGCTACAATGGTAAGAAATAAACCTACATGCTTGGCACGCCTTTCTTTTCTCACCGTCTGCTGTTCAAACCAGAATTGTCTAACCTCAACTTGCGAATGGCATAAATGAGATGATGGTGTATCAAGCTACGGTGCCAGCTGGGATAGGCTTCCCCTCAACTCTGAATTGGATCAGCAGTTAAGAAGGTGGATGGATGCATGGATGAATAGATGGGGTCCTTATGCAGCATATAACACATATGTTTCACCGTGACGATTTTTCAATGAACCATTTGTGTGTGTGGTGTGTGACATTCGATTGCCTCCGCTGGATATAACGCTGGTTTGGCAACAAAAAGCTCAGATAAACAGACCCTGCCTTTCTAACATGTCAAGAAGGAAAGTCCAGCTAATGTTTGTGAAGTACAGGGAGTGCAGAATTATTAGGCAAATGAGTATTTTGTCCACATCATCCTCTTCATGCATGTTGTCTTACTCCAAGCTGTATAGGCTCGAAAGCCTACTACCAATTAAGCATATTAGGTGATGTGCATCTCTGTAATGAGAAGGGGTGTGGTCTAATGACATCAACACCCTATATCAGGTGTGCATAATTATTAGGCAACGTCCTTTCCTTTGGCAAAATGGGTCAAAAGAAGGACTTGACAGGCTCAGAAAAGTCAAAAATAGTGAGATATCTTGCAGAGGGATGCAGCAGTCTCAAAATTGCAAAGCTTCTGAAGCGTGATCATCGAACAATCAAGCGTTTCATTCAAAATAGTCAACAGGGTCGCAAGAAGCGTGTGGAAAAACCAAGGAGCAAAATAACTGCCCATGAACTGAGAAAAGTCAAGCGTGCAGCTGCCAAGATGCCACTTGCCACCAGTTTGGCCATATTTCAGAGCTGCAACATCACTGGAGTGCCCAAAAGCACAAGGTGTGCAATACTCAGAGACATGGCCAAGGTAAGAAAGGCTGAAAGACGACCACCACTGAACAAGACACACAAGCTGAAACGTCAAGACTGGGCCAAGAAATATCTCAAGACTGGTTTTTCTAAGGTTTTATGGACTGATGAAATGAGAGTGAGTCTTGATGGACCAGATGGATGGGCCCGTGGCTGGATTGGTAAAGGGCAGAGAGCTCCAGTCCGAGTCAGACGCCAGCAAGGTGGAGGTGGAGTACTGGTTTGGGCTGGTATCATCAAAGATGAGCTTGTGGGGCCTTTTCGGGTTGAGGATGGAGTCAAGCTCAACTCCCAGTCCTACTGCCAGTTTCTGGAAGACACCTTCTTCAAGCAGTGGTACAGGAAGAAGTCTGCATCCTTCAAGAAAAACATGATTTTCATGCAGGACAATGCTCCATCACACGCGTCCAAGTACTCCACAGCGTGGCTGGCAAGAAAGGGTATAAAAGAAGAAAAACTAATGACATGGCCTCCTTGTTCAACCCCATTGAGAACCTGTGGTCCATCATCAAATGTGAGATTTACAAGGAGGGAAAACAGTACACCTCTCTGAACAGTGTCTGGGAGGCTGTGGTTGCTGCTGCACGCAATGTTGATGGTGAACAGATCAAAACACTGACAGAATCCATGGATGGCAGGCTTTTGAGTGTCCTTGCAAAGAAAGGTGGCTATATTGGTCACTGATTTGTTTTTGTTTGGTTTTTGAATGTCAGAAATGTATATTTGTGAATGTGGAGATGTTATATTGGTTTCACTGGTAAAAATAAATAATTGAAATGGGTATATATTTGTTTTTGTTAAGTTGCCTAATAATTATGCACAGTAATAGTCACCTGCACACACAGATATCCCCCTAAAATAGCTCAAACTAAAAACAAACTAAAAACTACTTCCAAAAACATTCAGCTTTGATATTAATGAGTTTTTTGGGTTCATTGAGAACATGGTTGTTGTTCAATAATAAAATTATTCCTCAAAAATGCAACTTGCCTAATAATTCTGCACTCCCTGTATATCCAACAGACAGCCAGATCAGGGGAAATGGAACAACAATCATTTTGGAACAATCTTGAACCGTGAAACAGCAATCAACACATTTACTGCTTAGTGGGCTGCCCACTGCTTCACTGAGTGAATGGGTCAAATGCAGAGAAAAACAAGTAATTTCCCCATGGGGATCAATAAAGTATCCATTATTATTATTATCATTATTATTATTATTATTACTGGTCAGTCGCTGGTTTCTTTTTCACATCATTGAGAACTGTGGCTAAACGGGTTCAGTCTTTATTTTATCTCAGCACATGCTTCTCATGATCTGGGTCATTCAGGTTCCTTTCAGCCCACTCACATTGGGCTGCCATATTGAGCAATATCTTTGGTCTGGCCATTCCACCATAAAGGCATCCGATATATGCCTTGCTACAGTCTTGGAAAACACCGTTAATAAAGATCCCTAACACTTGTGTTAGACTTGTGACAGTGATGGATTGTGTATACAGTGATGGGTAAAAATACTGAATCCGTTTTAAGATGACCTGAAATATAAGAAAGCACAGAAGAGGAACTGAGTGTACTGAGCATTTATATCCACGTCTTGTTTCGTGGGAATCCAGCCACAGGAGGCAGTGGGATACAATATGCAGTCCCCATCCTTGTGGGACTGTGCAGTATGTTCTGTTCCAGATCCAAGGGAGATGGATAATCTTTCTTTTTTTCCTCCTCCAGAAAAGCTTTCCGTGTGACAGTATCTTGTCTGACTTGCCACCCCTGGAGCATCAGTGAGGCATCTCTGGGCATCTAAAAAAAGCACACTGGGAGAGGGAGATTTCCTCCATGTGTTGCTCCTGAAGTACTGGAGCAGATCCTTGGACTGATTTCCTCTCATGATTTCCTAGACACAACAGGTGCCTGTTTACTTGTGATCAGGCCTTTAGACAATCTACCGCGGGGGGGGCGGGAGGACCAGCTGAATGAGCAATGAAACAATTTTATGTGACCTTGAACGGCGTTGACAGCATGATGTGTTGTTCAATATCTGAAAAAAACCCAGTTATACTGATGGATTTTAATTTTCACTGAGAGGGCTGCTGCTTGTCAGCAGTATTCTCTTTTGGTTTGCACTTGAGGGTATCCTTAGCAGTCACTCCCAAGTACTGTTAAGAGCACTTTTAAGCCTGTGATGAATTTATTTCTATGCAAATTTTCTTTGTAATGATAATAACTATGTTAATAGGTCCCACGGCATATTGGGCAATTTAGTTTCTAACATCTACTTTGGCATCTTTGTCTGACAAAAGGGCTGAAAAGATTTCAGCTCCTCACTACAGGCCAGCACACTGAAATTAGCATAGACTCTCTTGCCCAGTCTTTCCTAGGAGGCTCTGTTTGTGCAAAGACAAGGAAACCCTACCATGACACACGACACAGAAGAATTTATGACCATGGAAAACATGGAAATTCTTACACATTCAAACGAATGTTCCCACTAGGTCTCCAGTACCTCACTAGCCTGGAGAGGGGAGGCATGTAAAGTCATCTGTGTGCTGCACTGTGAGGTCCAGCTCTTTTCCTAAAGTGGTACAAGCCTGTTTAGCATCTTTGTTGTATATATGTAAGACCAGCTTGTAGCTTGTAGTTGAAGGAGGAAAAACATGTGTAAAATTTAAACATTCATCCAGCAAGGCCACAGCTCGTAATGAACAGTGACTGAGTCGTTAGTGCTACTGTTTAGATTGTTATTGTTGCAGAACTGTGAACAATAAGCAGCACTGATCAATAATTTTATTATTTCTTAATAAGGACAAATGCCATGACTGTGCAATGTGAAAGTGCTCACTTACACTGATGAACCCAGAGCAAATGATCAATTCTTTGGTTTTCCTTTGCTCTGCAGAGCATTTAGTGTCTTTTAGCTCATTGTTTTGTTTTTGTGGTGCTTAATTTTAGTCCTGTTTCAGCCTCACTACACGTGACTGCTGGAAAACATCTGATAAAGTTGCTGTTTACCACCTGCCCAGCAAAAATACCAAACAAATGGCAGAATGGCACCATTGTGTAATATACCATTTGTTCAGCGGTTTACATGGCTGACCAAATGCTAATTTTTTGTCATATCTGTTAGCAAACAACTGTTTTCTAAACCAAATCAAATCTAAAAGCTTATAATGTGTCAAATGTGCTGTTTTCATATTCTACTGTTCCTGAGTGGACAAAAAAAAGCTTTGTTTTTCACTTGCTGTTTACATTCAAACAACATGAGTGAGTCATTTGCCACTGAAAAACAAAGATAAGGGTAGATAAGAACATAAAAACCGAGATTTTTAGACAATCTGAGTGATGAAATTTCAAACCGCTCAACTAGACTCTGCAGCGTGCTTGCCCCAGGGCCCCAGAAATACAGCCCTAAGTTTAAAGTGCAGAGGATCCACAGCTGAGGGCTATAAAACAGATGGATGAACTTTCTTCAAAATATTTGTGAGATAAACGAAAGAAAACAAGCCACAGTACCAACATTACTGCCAACAGTTGATGGAGGATGAAATAGCATCATGCCAATAAAACAAACAATATAAATAAATAAATAAAATAAAGGAGAAAAAAAGATGAGGAAGAAGAAGAAAACTCTATTACATGATAGACAGAAAGGAAACTCCATCATCATTAGGCGACCTTGGTTAGAAGGAATCAAAGGTAGCAGTTTTCAGTCTTTGTTCAATCTGTCTGATGAAAATCGTGCTGAGTATAGACATAACTGGGTTAGCATGTCAGCTTTTTCTACAGCACGCATGGACAGACTGATGCTGCTGCTGCCTTCACATTGCCAACCTGCTTCCCAATTTCCCCTCTGATCCCACGCAGAAACACGGGCAGATAAAACAGAAGCGAGGTATACGGCAAGCCAGAAACCCCCAGCATGACAGAGAAGGGAACACCGAGGCTCATTAACAGCAGCCGCCTGGACCAATCCCAGTGCTCAGTGTAGGGAGTAAGAGCCAACTCGCTCCATTACAGGGACGAGAGAGACTTCTAAAGGGCAAGACCATCTGGAGCAAGCCTCACTCTTTTTTTTCTTAACTGCATATGGGCGGGAGGCAGAGCCCAGATTCATCAGGCAAGCTGATAATCAGATGCCACCGACACTCATTCATGTGGCTCTGTGTCGGGTCAATTGTGGCCGCTGGTGAAATGTAGCAGCTGAACTGAAGTTTCAAAGACACTCAGCATGGCTAAAATATTTTTGTGAACTTAAAGCAGTCAAGTTTTTGAAAGCAACGGGGCTTAATCAGACAGAAGGACGTGTCTTTAAGTAACAATAAGTACAACCATGTCGTCTCCCTCAGTGTCCAGGAAGTGTCAGAGGAATGCCGCAGGGACAGGTGAAAACTCAGACTCCAGTGTTATGATGACATCCGTCCCCCTGAGGACAAATAGCTGCAATATGAAAAATTGATACAGGGCAGAAAATAGACTCCCAGTCTGAGAGAGAGTAAGGGTGACCATGAGGCTACTGCAGAAGGAGTCTAAATTATAGCAGCACAATTTACCCAAATTAATTATTCACTGGGCAGGAGGCTGCTATCAGTAACTAGACACACAATTACAAAGACACAAGGTTGGGCTTGTTTAAGGGTACATCCAGAAGAAAACTAATGAGGGCTGACACACTGATTGATAGCAGACTCCAGAAGCTATTTGTCTGCCCTCTGCGTGAAGCTCTTTGCTGAGAATGCGTCTGGAAAAGCCTCTTCCAGGATTAGGAGCACAAGGAGAACGGATGAGAGTAACAAGTAGTCATAATATTTTCCTGTGAAATTAAAGAATAAGATTCCAGTGATGGTGGCATACAGCGGTGCTTGGAGCAAATCCTCAGAGCCTTAGAAAAATAATGACCTCTTCAGGATTACATTGCAATATGTATATACATGAAGCGTCCTGGAAAATGCTGTTGCAGTAACCCCATTGCTTCTCAACTCAAGGGAGCTGTTCAACATGCTCACAAGTGACAGCAAGCCTTAATAAGTAAGCCAGTAGCCAGGCTGCACGGAACACTGCTTCCGTGCTCTGGGCAGATACATAGATAATCAAAGCATGACAGTAGGTTTTACATTTCAAATAACCCAGGGTGCATTACCAGCAGTTATTTACAGTGTAAGCACTACACATTAATTTTTAAACAGGCCCTTAAGGTCTGGTTGACAGACAAAGCTGGCAAGCAGGAGCAGCCGAATGCACTGTTGTTGTTTTTTCGATTCACAATATGAAACATAGTAATGGCACCAAGCAAAGTGCTGGAGAATGCATTATTAATGCGCTGATGATGTAATACGTAAAGGTCATAGCCATTGTCTCTGCACACAGTCATTCATCATTTATTGTGTCTCCGTGTACAGAGATGCACAGTATTACTGTACAACCAAATTAAAATATAGATTTTTCCTTTGCAGATATATTCAGGGAGTCCGTTTTAAACACGCGTGTGATTATCCGGCTACAAATCAGGATGATATCATTTATTTCTTGGATACTCTCTTTTGAGCGAAAGCCCACAGGAGATATAGCGACAGCTTGGCAGATGTCTTTTCTTACTGGGAGTAGTGGGAGTCCCAGACGCCAAAAATGAGACTGCACAGCTGCCACGTCTCCATCTGCACCAGTGTTGCGTATGTCAGCCGGCTTTCGTGTACAGGTGTGTCCCCCTGGCTCCGCTCGCTGGAAACGAGGCGGTGAGAGCTCGTGTTCGGTAATCCTCCTTTCTGGCTTTCGCCGCCGCAGTTTTGTGATCTCATTTTCCATGTGTGTCTCATTAATCCCCGTCACGGCCAAGTGGCCCGGCGCTCCTGCTGTCATCACCTCGTAGGGTCCTCAAGCCACCGCACGCCAACCCAAGGCCTCGGAACAAAGCGGACAGGCGAGGAGGGGGGAGAGCGGCGCCTGTGCACCGGGCCACAAATCATGGATGAGGGTCGGACTGTCGCAGACTGTGAGAACTCACCTTGGCTTGGCTTCTTGCAGCCCTATAAATGAAGACTGTGTGCTCTCTGATGGATGACGTGCATCAAAATAGAAGACCACAGGGTTGTTTGGCCATGATAAGTGTCACTTAGAGCTGCCACACAGACACAGACACACATTTTATATGGGAAGATATTTGTTCAAGTTAATGTCACATTCAGTAGATTTTTAGTTATCACTTGAAAGTACTGTATATGCGTAATGGATTAAATCATACTTATTAAACTAGATGGAGCTGTGGCTTGAGTATGCTATGTGTTGTGTAATGAGGGCGCTAATGATGCTTTAAAATTGTTTACTGGAAAGCTCACCACTTAGTGCTTAGTTCAGTCTTTTATCACACGGCTTCACGACTAACTTCAATATCTTCAAATGACGGCATTTGTCATTGCACTGCGAAGATGGGAGTCAATCGACTGCTACCGAATATGCAAAGTGGAGCACAGAGGACCGTGGAGAAGATGAGACTGCTTTCTTCTTCCAAACAAATATGAGTGTAGCCTACTGTTTTGTGATAGTATAATCTCAAAGTGTAAAGATTCAAATAAAAGTAGAGCTAATTGCGTCATATGTATGTGTGGATGGTGGTGTTCTTCCTCTTCTTTTGGCAGCTGTCGCCCCCATCTCTCCTTTTTCCTAGCATCCTTGTCTATCACCTAAACCCTCTGCGTGTCCTCCTTCACTACATCCATGAATTTTCTTTCTGGTCTTCCTCTTTAGGTCCTGCCTGGCAGCTCCACTATCCCTCCCCTGCACATGTCCAAACCATCTCCATTCCAAGCAATCCTGGTCTCTCTTACTTTGTCTCCAAAACACTCAGCCTGAGCTGTCCCTCTGATGTAATCACTTCAAATCCTGTCCCTTCTGAAAATTTTGGCACCTCCAGCTCAGCCTCCTTTTTTGCCACCATCTTCAAACCATACATCATAGCAGGTCTCACTATCACCTTGTAGACTTTTCTGTCGCAAATGACCCTCATACATGCCCTAAACCACGCTCACATGCTTCTCTGCCACTCCTGACTTCCTCCTGCACTATCACAACTCCTCTCTTGGCACCCTATCATATGCTTTCTACAGATCCACAAAAACACACTGCAACTTCTGACCTTCTCTATATTTCGCCAGTATAGAGAAGGTCATTGCATCTGTAGTGCTTTTCTTACCATGAAGCCATACTGCTGCTCACTGACCATCACCTCTGTTATCAACCTGGCTTCATCAGCTTTCACCCTCTGTAGTTACTACAGCTCTGCTCATTACCCATCAGGTACCAGTATGTCCTTATTGGAAACTATTGCTAAGCATTAGCAGAAGGAAGACCATACAGATTTTAAACAAACCCCCGGTTGTCTGTACTTACTCATAATAGTAATAATAATAGTATTATTAGCCATGGAAAACTTTCATGTTATAAATAGCCTAAGCATCAAACATCGCTACTCGAAGTAGCTCCGTGTTGTTGTCAGATCTAGCTATAAGCAGGGGCGCATCTTATCCATCAAATCAAAGTTCCAGAAAATAATTTTCATTTTCTTTCAGCCAGTGTAAAAGTAGCAAAGGAAATCTGCTGTTGTGTGCAGCGTCTGAACTCTCCGAATGCACACCCTGTTAAAAAGTGATCAGAGCTGCAAATATGCCGAGGTCAGAAGAAACCTGACTGCTGGAACTCTCGGAGCATGCAGGTTTAACTATAACCTCAGAGCATAAAGTAACACATATACACACACATACTCCAACAGATAACCTGTTCTAACTCATGTAGTTTTGATATTTTTCTGTGTAACCTGAGCAGTTCTGCTTTATCTGTTGGTTGTTTGCTGATTACATGTGTCATGATGGCCTCTGTCCCTAGGTTAAGCTAACAGGGAAAATACTAACTCGGCTACTTTTCCGCTTACATTTGACTCATGCTGTGTCACTTCTTTTTTTTCTTTTTTTTTCCTGTCCCGTTTGGATCTTTAGCCATCAGAATTGTTGTCTGAAGGCCAAGAAAGAGATAGAGGGGAAAGGAGGGAAGAAAAAAAAAAGAAAAACAAACAAAACACCTGGATCACCTGTATGGAGATAAAAAACCAGAAGAGAAAACAAACAACAAAGAGCAACATAATAAAAACAACACCATCACAATAAACTAGCTAACAATAGATAACAGTAGATACTTTTTTAATTTCACCTGTTGAGAATGAAAAAAGAAAACAAGCAGAAGAAAACAAGAGCAATAGAATAAACAACATCACGATGATATATGAGAATATAACAGTAAATACTACATATTAAACATTATTGTGCAGCACGTAGGATCGACAGCGCACAGTGTGCTTTGAGGGTGTAGTTTGTGTGTGTGAGCACCCGTGTGTACACCTGTGAGCATGGACGCGCTTGTTTTTAAAAGGTTCCTTCATGTAATGATCTGCTAGAGGGTGTGGGGGGGCCACAGCCCCGTCCTCCAGGGCATGAAGCAGGTATGGTGCTGTGTCACTTCCATTGTACTAGTACTATTGTAATGCTGCTGCACCTTGATTCAGAAGATCCACACTGCAAATTTGAAAGTCTGTTATCACTGACAGTTGCTCTTTGGAAAAGGAAGATGGAAAACACCCTTCTTTTACTTACACTTACACATGCTGCTTCCTGCAAGCTGCATCATATTATTGTTTTCAAATTCTGTCAGGGTGGCTGTAGCTCAGGTGGTAGAGCAGGTCAACTACTAACCGGAAGGTTGGTGGTTTGATTCCAAAATATAAATAAATAAATAAATGTGACCGCACATCACAGTGTGTCCGATGTGTATGATGCTTATTTTTGGATCATATAAAATTAAAATATGCCAGCATCTGAACAGGGACCAACCTGCCAGCTACTAGATGGCTGCTCTAACTTCTGGTCACTTATTATTTCAGCTGCACAACCTAACACTGCAGGCTAGAACAAGACTAACTGATGAGCAGCAACTTCATGGAGAGGTGAAGCAAGGTTATGTTTTCTTATCAAGTGAAATATTAGAGGTTTTTTAACATTAAATCACAACTGAGTTTCTACATAAAAGTTCCTTCTACTATTTTCAGCTCTTTCACTTTTCATGATGCAATGGCAACGTATTCGAAACCTTGTTTTATACGCCTCTTATAGTGCTTGTTCTGTAGAAAATCTGTTTTTCATGCCATCTGCAAGAGTTCAGTCTACACGAGGTGATAGCAAGTGTTTTTTGACAGCTTTTCCCTCTACACACTCCAAAAGCTTAAGTTGTTTTTGTGCAATTCAAAAACCATATCCCAAGTGAGTAAAGTGTTGCCACAACTGGTGAAAGTGGGGATTTGACAGTTTTAACAACCATCTTTCCATCCATCCATTTCTGTTCTCAGTGGGTCAAAGCGGCAGCAGGCCAAGACAGAACATGCATTCCTGAAAGAAATGCAACCTACGTAAAATACCATAATGACATCTACCAATTTAGTGTTTGAAATGATGTCAGAACAAGGTATTGTTACAACCGAATGAAAAAGAAATACAGATATAAAGATATATATAATGAAAGTAGGACTTTAAATGGCTTCTTCTTCTTCAAAATAAACCAATAAAAATGTGACTGGACTCAAACAAAAGTACTCTTTCACTGAGGACAGACGCTGAGTCTACTTGATGTCAAGTATTATGAGACCTGTGATTCTCGCCTGCTTTGCTTATTTTAAAGAAAAAGAGCAAATACAAAATTCCCAGCACAGTAAACTGGATGATCATAAACAGTCTCTAGTAGTACATATTTTAACACCTTAATAGCTTTCCTGGATTATGGGTGAACAATGGGTGGCTGAACTCAACTCAGAGCCAATCATCAGAGGAGTCTCTGTATTGGAGTTTTATTCCTTTTTTCATTCCTACATGGAGCAGACAGAAATATACACAATTTACCAGTGGGGTAGAGGATCAACAGGATTTAGAGAGATAATGGGACACGTTGAATAAAATATAATATTTAACTGTCCTTCTCTTGCCACTTTTATGATTCTGCAAAGCCATCAAACCAGCAAAGTAAGACTTGTCAAGTGGTTGAACAATGAATATAAAGTAAATGATGCTTTGTAAAGGCTAAAAATGAATTTCGTGACAATCTGGCTGCAGCCGCTACTTCCAGTCATGGGGTCATGGCCAGATTAGCCTCTGTTCCAGTAGCTTTGGAAACTATTAGAGTTTTTCTACCAGTGGTTTTTCCACCAGTGGTCAAAGAGCAGTGCTTGTTTCTTGTTTTTATCACCCATAGTGTATGTGGAAACAATTCAAAATCTACTGCAGTGGTGGCTGCTTCATGATTTTGAAGAAGAAAACAACAAAACTTTCCGAGAGCCAATAAAACCTGTGGTTCCTGTGAGCAATAGAAGTGCAGGCTAATAGTGAAGGCTATTAACATCAGTAAAACACATGATGTTTATAGCCATACTCAATAACATGTTTCATAAATTTGGCTTTGTACAGCACCACGACAGATTATCACATACATGTCTCAGCTCAGCTCCTTTTCCCCTAAAGTTTGGCAAACACCTACTGATCTCATATGAACAAAGACTTAATAGACTTTTAATAAAGTCTTGATTTTAAGTTATTAACATTTATAGTTATAAATGTCATTCATCTGGTGAGTAAAGTGTTCTTTCTTCTGGAATAGAAACAAAATCCTTTCAACTATACTGAGTTCACTGTGTGGCAACAATAACACCCAGTCAAAACTGATAAATCATGCTTTTTAGAATTGCGTTATGGAAATGGGAAGTTATGGTAATATTTAAAAAATAGCAAACACATGCCTGCTACATTACACATACCTCCAAGAGATATGGATGCACATTAGCATTGATCAGGAGTTGTGTTTCTGTCCATTGGATTCATGCTGTCAGGGGCTCGGTCTGTGACCCAGCACTTTGAGTTTATTGTTTTATTTGTTATTTCTTAGGTACAGTGGGGCAAAAAAGTATTTAGTCAGCCACCGATTGTGCAAGTCCCCCCACTTAAAATGATGACAGAGGTCAGTAATTTGCACCAGAGGTACACTTCAACTGTGAGAGACAGAATGTGAAAAAAAAAATCCATGAATCCACATGGTAGGATTTGTAAAGAATTTATTCGTAAATCAGGGTGGAAAATAAGTATTTGGTCAATAACAAAAATACAACTCAATACTTTGTAACATAACCTTTGTTGGCAATAACAGAGGTCAAACGTTTACTATAGGTCTTTACCAGGTTTGCACACACAGTAGCTGGTATTTTGGCCCATTCCTCCATGCAGATCTTCTCGAGAGCAGTGATGTTTTGGGGCTGTCGCCGAGCAACACGGACTTTCAACTCCCGCCACAGATTTTCTATGGGGTTGAGGTCTGGAGACTGGCTAGGCCACTCCAGGACTTTCAAATGCTTCTTACGGAGCCACTCCTTTGTTGCCCGGGCGGTGTGTTTTGGATCATTGTCATGTTGGAAGACCCAGCCTCGTTTCATCTTCAAAGTTCTCACTGATGGAAGGAGGTTTTGGCTCAAAATCTCACGATACATGGCCCCATTCATTCTGTCCTTAACACGGATCAGTCGTCCTGTCCCCTTGGCAGAAAAACAGCCCCATAGCATGATGTTTCCACCCCCATGCTTCACAGTAGGTATGGTGTTCTTGGGATGCAACTCAGTATTCTTCTTCCTCCAAACACGATGAGTTGAGTTTATACCAAAAAGTTCTACTTTGGTTTCATCTGACCACATGACATCCTCCCAATCCTCTGCTGTATCATCCATGTGCTCTCTGGCAAACTTCAGACGGGCCTGGACATGCACTGGCTTCAGCAGCGGAACACGTCTGGCACTGCGGGATTTGATTCCCTGCCGTTGTAGTGTGTTACTGATGGTGACCTTTGTTACTTTGGTCCCAGCTCTCTGCAGGTCATTCACCAGGTCCCCCCGTGTGGTTCTGGGATCTTTGCTCACCGTTCTCATGATCATTTTGACCCCACGGGATGAGATCTTGCGTGGAGCCCCAGATCGAGGGAGATTATCAGTGGTCTTGTATGTCTTCCATTTTCTGATGATTGCTCCCACAGTTGATTTTTTCACACCAAGCTGCTTGCCTATTGTAGATTCACTCTTCCCAGTCTGGTGCAGGTCTACAATACTTTTCCTGGTGTCCTTCGAAAACTCTTTGGTCTTGGCCATGGCGGAGTTTGGAGTCTGACTGTTTGAGGCTGTGGACAGGCGTCTTTTATACAGATGATGAGTTCAAACAGGTGCCATTCATACAGGTAACGAGTGAGACAGAAAAGCTTCTTACAGAAGACGTTACAGGTCTGTGAGAGCCAGAGATTTTCCTTGTTTGAGGTGACCAAATACTTATTTTCCACCCTGATTTACGAATAAATTCTTTACAAATCCTACCATGTGGATTCATGGATTTTTTTTCACATTCTGTCTCTCACAGTTGAAGTGTACCTCTGGTGCAAATTACTGACCTCTGTCATCATTTTAAGTGGGGGAACTTGCACAATCGGTGGCTGACTAAATACTTTTTTGCCCCACTGTATGTGGAAAAGATGTTAAGTTCTTGTATTATTATCAGGTTCCCTTGAGTTTTGAGTCTAGTTTAGGTTGTTCTTTGTATTCTTAGTTATGAGTCTGTTCCTATTCTCTTCATTATATGGTCTGCCTTGTCCTCAGTGTTTTACCTTCTGTATGCCGGCGTTTAAGTCTCCATTGTCGGTGTGTCGTGTGGAGTCTGTGTGCATTAGTCTGTCTTGTGTCATGTCTGTGTCCTGTTAGGCTTCCTGTTTTATTTTGAAGGGGTCTTTGTGTTCTGTGTTCATTGTTTTAGTTTCACTTTCTCCTGTGGTGTCATCATATTAATTTTTGTCAGCTGTTTCCCCATGTGTTTCCCTTCCCCTCATCACCTCTTGTGTATTTAGTCTGTGTGTTTCCATTGGTTCCTCGTGACGTCGTCTGTGTTTCTTCCCGTCACGTCAGCTTCTTGTAATTTTCATGTCCATGTTCACATTTCATGTTTTTTCGCGCCATAGTTCCTTACATGTACCTGTTTAGCATTATGTTCACATCATGGTAATCATAATTTAGTTTCTTTCCAGTGTAGGTTTTAGTTTAGTTGTCACCCTGTTAGCCTTTTGCTTTATTTTGTATGCTTGAGTATCAGCCCCAAATAAAGGCTGGTTTTTTTGTTCGTGTTTATTGCGTCTCCTCGCCTGTGTCAGCAATTGGGTTCTCCTCATACAATCCACGCGGTCAGACCGTGACACATGCAAGTGTTTACTGTCTTTTGGCTCTCTTTTGGCTTCCACCCAACAGCGTTCTGTCAGGGCAAGCAAGCCAAGCAGTGCTTGTCCAGTGAAATCTAGACATTAGACATCAATCTCTCACTTGTCATTTCAAACAGCTTCTTACATGTTTGCATCAGTTCTTTAATTACTGCAATCTTGTGGCTACAGCTGGTTATTGCCTCTGGTACACATGTGAGCTAATAGAACTCTTACACTGAGCTCAGCTATAAACATCTGCAGCGGTAATGTTGATCGATGAACTGACCATGGATAATACTTTGATCCTGTGTGTGTCCTGCATGTATGGCAGCACTGACAATAAAGTTGACTTTGACTTTCACACTGATGGACTTTTATCTGCAGAGTAAGTACATTTACTTATGACGCTTTGAGTAAAATGTATTAATACATAATATAATCAGTAATGAGGTGTTTCTGTATTGTGGTGTTGCTACTTTTACTAAAGGAATGCTTTAAAAAAAGTAGTATTAATATTTTGCAATTCTTCAGGCAGAAAGGAGTGTGCCCAGGAAGAATGCAGAAGGTCCATGAGGTTGGCAACATATAAAGAATAAAAGACAGGAAGCACAAAATCATGAAAAGGTACGTTTCATCTTCTCTGTCTGCCTTTCTGTGAAAGTCACTGCATGTCACTTTTTCTTCTATTCCCTTTAGGGGTCTCTACTGTGGATCATCTGCCTTCAACTCACCATATCCCATCATGCCAACTCTCTGTCCTCTCTCACTTTATCATAAACTTCCTCTGTGATCTTTCTCTTTTCATCATTTCTTCTGTTTACTGTCCTTTTCCCAGTATGTCCACATTCCAACCATCTTAACCCAGCCATGAAAGAACCACAAGCCTAGCGCCGATCTTTGGCAATCGTCTCTTTTAGCTCACCTGATAACATCAGTTCATTAAAACAAGAAACACCTTTCATATTATATATAGTAATTATATCCATTAAAAATAAACCGTATTTAGTTTAGCTTTAAAATGGACTGTCCCCTGATGTCAGCACAAAGTTGATCTAAATTTATTGCATTATTAGTAACCAAAACTGCTGTTTCAGGGCAGGTTTTTGTTTTCTTCTTCTAAATGTGAGTGACAGCAGCGCTGGGCCACGCTGCCAAATGTTTTACACCACAAGGGAGTCCGTCAAGAGATGTTTCTGATGGACATAATGAGGGAATAGTAACATTTTTCAGAACAGAATGAAGTCAGGGATTTTCAAGTTTTGTGCATAGTTAAAGAAAAGCCTGACACATGTGCCCCGGGGCCACTGAGTGCTTGGTTAATTTAGCTGTGGCTCTTATTGCTCTTTTCACCGCTCGATGACAAATCAGTGATTCAGCACTGACGCAAATATATGTGCATATTTCTTCTTTTTTAAACTTGCAGAAAAGAAAAAAAATCTCTCATGGAGAAAAGGGGGAAAAAGAAACTTGCATCAAATATCGTGTGGAATAAAGTTCTCAAACCTAAATGTCAAATAGGTCATTGGATATGACGATTCCAACAAAGCCGCCCAGTCTTCTTTAAAGAAACGGGTTTCTTTAAGGTCTGACAATGTCTTTCACTCTTTGCGTGTCCTTTCTTATGAAAGACAAGTTAAAAATAGATTTCCTACACGCTGGAAAGAGTGTACTCAGTGTGAATGCAGGGGAAATGTCGTTGATCCTCTTTCTGCTGTCCTTTAGCCTCTGCTATCTGAAAGAGGGTCAGAGATGAAACATTCACATACAGAAAAGTCAGTGGGGCTTTTCAACACACCGAGCTGAAACATAAAAGCTGTATTGTACATCCATTTTTACAGAAACTGCCAGGAGATGATCTGCAAAAAAACAAACAGCGTTTAAAGGATAAAGTCATGTTGGTGTATGGAGTACATAATGCTGTGTTGTTAGACAATAAGTTAACAACAGCGAATAAGAAAATGCTGCTTATACGTCTAGATATATATCTCACTCTCTCTATATATAATCCGGTTTTGCAGATAAGAGCAGCATAAGCTTTTTCTGCTTTTATCAAGTGGTTCAGGCTTACTTAGATGCGCAAAACCTAAAACTGTGAAAATTGTCACCAAAAGCAAAATCCCACCCCACAGCAAATAAGGAGTTCCCCATTTCCCCAGTGTCAGCTGCATAAAACAGTGAACAGCCCTGACAAATCTTTTTCTTTTTCATGCGTTTTTTTTCCTACTTCCTTAAATCGACTGTCAACAGATTCCTGGAGAATTTCAATTTCATGACATTTGTGGGCAAGCCATTCAAAGCCCAGACGGCGTCTGGAAGAAAAGTATTGATATCCACAGAGATACTAGGAACATTTCCCCACAAAACTCACAATTGGAAATTTCAGAGAGCAGGCAATGGCCTCAGACACAGCTCAAAGACATGGTTACTGGACTGTTCAATACTAAACGAAGACTTTTTCTCTGGAGACCAGTGAAGCCTTCCTGGAGCGCTGCTATGCCGACTTCTCCTCTGTGGCAGCCTTCAAGGTGCAGAAGATAAGAAAAATGAAAAATGACACTGTGGGGAAGCTGAGCACTCTTGTTGTGGAAAAGTCAACATACCCTCTGTAAAGCATTGTTTATTTAGACTCTTTGTCCTTGGGAATGGCGTCTTTTATTCGCTTGAAGATACCTTACAGGGCTTTTCACACCTACTTCTCTAGGTCCTATATATACACACACACAAATAGTTTTATATGAATACCTTTTGGAGCGCCATCATTTGTCACTGCTAAATACTAAAATGCTCCACCTAATACTTTTGAATGACATGTTAATGAACGGTGCAATAGCTGCACTGTGGACCTAGATTGCGTTAAAATATTGGTATTAACTTCAACCCTGTTGTTAGCTTTCAAAAAGGAAAAATTAAAAAGTCCTTGCAATTACCAACATTATATACTTACAGGCACCTTTGTTAGGTACACCTGTTCACCTGCTTATTAATGCAAAAGCCAATGAAATCCCAGTGATGGTCTCAAGCCCGGGTAAATGGAGCTGCATCAAGAAGGGCTTCTGGTGTCAAATCACACATGTGGCTCATTAGGAATAATATTTCCATACAGATCGGTCAGAGGCCAGGTTAACAACTACTGTCTGTACACAGTAAAATTCGGAGTGTTAAAATAACACTTAAAGAGTTAGATAAGATAAGATAAGATAAGATAGAACTTTATTAATCCCTCGGGTGGGTTCCTCTGGGAAATTCGGAAATTTAACACTGGTCCCGAGTCTATTTGGTCCCATTCGGAATTGGTGTTAAATCAACTCTTTCTATAGTGTTAAAATTTTAGAGTAAAATTAACTCTAAATAGAGTAAAAATTTAACACTGAGTAACACCGCAGAGTGTTAAATGAACCTAACACTACTAGTAGTGTCATATTATTTACTCTAACATAGTGATAAATTAACTCTATTTGAGTAAAATTCCACTGATTTTTAACACTGAATTGAGTTATTTCAAGTTAACACTGGGGGTTCAAATAACTCTGATGAGAGTTGATGTTACTCTATACTGTGTTATTCGTACACTTTTTCTTGTGAAAAATTAGCTCTCATAGAGTAAAATTTTAAATTAATTTTACACCAAGTAGTGTTACTAAAACTCTTCCTCTTCCAGCATGAAAACCTGGTTTCTAATAATGCTTTAAAATATAAAACAAGTAAGCAAAAACCACAACTAGATAATACGTTTAACAGCTTTATTTTGATGTCAGGCTCAAAATATTAAAACATCTCATGTAGTGTACATAAAACACTACACACACAAAAACAGTCATAAAACACTTTAAAACAATGAATTTAGTTCGGCATAAAATGACAATATGGAACCACATACAGGGAGGAATCAGAAGTGCCATACTTCATTTGAAGATCAAATGGTTTGAAGTAACACAGCTCTTTTATGTTCAACACCTTCAGCACCATATTGGGGTGCATTCTGACCTTAAATGCATGATAATGGTCATCAAAACACAGGGTTTCCATCAGTTTTCCACAGAGCAATGCAATGTCATCTTTCACAACAATACTTTTGATCTTATAAAACACTGGAATCTCAGACACTACCTCTGTACAGATGATAAAGTCAGGGCGGTACTCTGTACCATGATGTTTTATCCACTTAGCTGAAAAAACACTGGTAGACAACGCAGCTCCAAATTTTAAAGCAATTTCTGGACCTTCTTTCAGCTCTCCAAGTGTCACCATCTTTCCTGGTCCTAAAGCTAATCTTTCGAGGCTAAAAGACTCCCAATACATGGCCATACAACTTTGGTGTTTCTTGGCCAATGTCATTGTAATGTTTTTAAAGCTTTTTAATTGCTTCTTAAAGAAGTTATGTTTGGCTTCGTAACGCATGCACCACATGTGCAGAATTGGGCCAATATTTCGTATACTGCGAGGGTAATGTATCATGAAGTGATGCTTTGGTAGGAGACTGAGTGTAGGAAATAACTGCTTAAAGAGCTGATGATGATCAATAATTAAATGTTTGAGGTAGATGGTCATACCTTCTGACAGCACTGGTGAAAACACAATATTGACAATTTGTAGAAGCAGAAGTAGAAGATGCCAGTAGCTATCACCCACCTGTACCAAATCGCCAAACATCAAAGGTACATTACGCAATAAGCACCAAGATTGAATTGCATTTAGTCCTAAATCATTACTGCCATCAAACAACTTTACCCTTGGTGGGCGATTTCGCTGCTGATTGAAGCCATAGTCAAAGGCATGTATTCTACCAGCAAGTTGTTCAGCACTTAGGAAGTTCTCCTGAATGTACAGCAGCACAAGTTTCACCTCTAACTGAGCAACTCCCTCCAAAATGTCATGCATGATATCTACAGAAAAATTGTTGGCTGTGTTGAAATATTTAAGTGAATTCAAGAGACAAGTGCGTTTCACACCACATACATGAGGTAGCGTAGGATCTCTTTGTACACTTTCACAGTGCTGCTTATGCATATCAAGAGTTCTTAGTGCAACACCAGAATCATCTTCACAGAACACACTTTGAAAACAATCCTTCTCAAGCAGACAAAAACGACAACAATATCGAGCTGCAAATGACTCCACGAACCCAAACAGACTATGCAAGCCAAGATTGTCCCCAGTGACCTGGATTACAGTGCCATGAACCAAGTGTTTAAACATGGGAAGTTTCAGTCCCTCTGTCTCAAGAACTTTCAGATCATTGACAAGTGGCTCAAGGATTGAATTAAAGCCATAACGCTTTGAGTCTTGTGCATGAAAAAGAGCACACAAATGAATATTGACCAACAACGAATTAAAGATTGGAGGAAAATTCCTTAGTGTAAAGTATATTGCACCTAATTTATGTACACCCTTTTTAGAGCCCAGGGGATTTGCCGTTTCAAAGTCATCATAAAACAGTTGAATTTGTAAGGCATCTTTTTCTGCAGAAAATAGGGGACATCTTTTAACATAGGCAGCATCGATTAAGTCTGCATACTAGGGCTGGGCCATATTATACCGTTCACGGTAATACCGGTATAATGTTAGGCAACGATAGGAAAATGAAATATCGCGATAGAATGGGAGTAAAACGCGCATGCGCAGTGCCTTTGTTTTCATACGCACATGGCCGATTGTTGAGTGAAACAGATGAACCAGAATTGGTTTGTAAAAATGGTGCAACTTCCGTGATGTGGAACTGGTTTGGTGTTTGTCCGTCAGATACACGACAAAGCACATTTTTTTGCAGAACATGCATGCGGCCGTTGTTATTGTCATATTTGTCGGATTAAGATGCTCTTAAATCTGGGAGTAATCTGGGTCCTAAACTCCGTATGCTTCAGGTCAAACAACACTGCAGCATCACTTAGAGTTAAAAACTGTCTAAATTCTTTCATCTTTAATAAAACGATCAGCATTGCTGCTTTACCAGGTGTAACTATAAAGTTTAACTTCCAGGCATCCATGAAAACAAAAGTTATTACATTTAACGGAGTTAGAAGTTAGCAGGAAGCTAGCGGAAGTTAGCTCGCTAGAAGAATGAGTTTAATAAAGTTTGATTTATCTGACTGCTTTGTTTCGCTTAATGTGCCTTATAATCCCGTGCACCTTATGGTCCGAAAAATACGTACTGCACACTGCAGTTTAATGTTGCAAAGCACCTCTTTTTAACTTCAGTGGATATTATACATGGTTATGCTCAGGATATGTCAGCCCATTTCTACTGGAAATGCCTTTTGGTTAAACTTTCAGCAAGGAATTTGCATTTGCACTGTTACATTTTTATAAAGCTTTAATGTACATAAAAACCAGCTTCTTGTTTAAGTGAAAATAAATTGAAGGTTGTCTTTTTGCGCTAGTAATGTTGTGGAGTTGTATTTTGTCTCGCATCAATTATATCGTCGGTTATATCGTTATCGCAAATTTTCAAATATATATCGTGATAAATATTTTTGGCCATATCGCCCTGCTCTACTGCATACACACCTTCTCTGGACATATTCCTTGACTTGAACATGTCGACAACATGGTGGTTTTGAAAGATAGTTTTCAGTGTTTCCAAAATAGGAACATATGCAAACCTATCGGTTACAATGACTTGATCAAAAGTCCCTGTGATCTTGTTTCTTCTACTGTCAAATCTTGTGCCAAGCACCATTTCAACAGGTTCAACAGTTGCCCATTTTTGTTTAAAGTGCCTATTTCGTTTAGCTTCTGAATTTAACAGTGTGAATGGGTTTTCAAAGTTTTTGAATGACTGCTCTAATTTCTTTTTACTTGAAGTGTCCTGTGAAGGTAAGCTCTGTAAAGCTGCATCTTTAGCCTGAGTATGAATCTCAAAAAACACTTCCTCCATTGAGGAGACAAAACTATTCACAGTAGATTGGCTTAATCCAGCTGCCCTGAGCTGTGCAACAGTAGAGGCACACATATCCAAAGTGCTCTTATTTGAACTTTTCAACATTTCAGATGTTGTGGGTGTTTCTTCTACATTAGTTGACACCACCTGCCCTGTAGTGCTAACTTCTTTAACTGCCACATCAGGCTGTAAATTAACATCAGTGTCAGCCTGTTGGTCGAAATAGTTAAGGTGTTTGGTATTTAAATGTTTTCTAAAACCTGAAAAAGTGCCAAACACACAGCCACAGTCACGCTGGGCACATTTAAGGCGAAGGTTTCTTCCAGGTAAGTAACCATGGACTAACCGTAAATGCCTAACAAGCATGTTTGAACCAGTAAACTCAGCTTGACAGACAAAACACTTCATGATGGAGAATTAACCTTCAAGCCCTAACGAAGCAACCTTGTCCTTATTTCAGCAACTCTGGGACTTTCTTTGATTTTGCCAACATCTATATTGTACACAGTGGTTTGGATGAACGTGTACATGTTGTGAAGCATGGTGTTGTAAGATGTGCCAAACACAAAATGTGCTTTAAACAGTTCATCAAAAGCACCAAGTGAAGAGGTAGACTTGCATGGTATGGCATTCTTGTCAAGAATAATGAAGAACTGGTGGATGTCATGCTTTTTCACCCCAACAGCCAGGAGGTAGGGTTGAGTGCTGGTAGTGATGGCATCAAGGTGCTCTTGGATATTTGTTCCAGTCTGAAAAGACAAATACAGACAGGCAATAAGAATCAAGTGTTTCTTAAACTGGTAATTCATACCATAAAAATAGAAAAGAAACAAACCTTCTTGAAGACCACAAGATGCCTTTCTGCTTGAGAAGCTGACACCGTTCCTGGTCTCTTCCGACCCTGACCAGATGGTGGAATCAAATGTAATAGCAATAGAATCGCTGAGAGGTCACTGTCCCAGCCTGAAAAAATATATTTGTTTTTAATAAAGTTGAATCATCCTCATCAATAACAAATTTCAATGCATCTGCATTGACAAAATGTTTGAGTAGACTCAAAATACAAAAGGACAGCTGTTCTGTGACAAACATTATATATCCTGTGAATGTTCTAATTAAAGAAATAACAGCTCACCAATGTCAGCATTAACTTCAGTGGCATCCTCAGGAGAGTCAGCTGCCAGCAAGAGTTCTTCCAGGTCACTGGTAGAAGGAAGCTTTCTGCCTTGTTGGATAATCTTTCTTTTGAATGTTGTTGGCCACCTCTCCAGCAACCTGCCTGATACATCCTCACCAAACATCAGTACAAAATCCTGTTCGATCTGTAACAGGGATAGAGAACAGAGAATTATATCTGCTATCTGCAAAAAATAAAATGTGTTTACATTGTCAACGTAATGAAAAATATTCACCAAGCCTTTGATATCTTTGAAACGTGGAAACACAGACAGTATGTTGCTTGACAGCAGGGGGTCAAGGACCATGTTGTGTCGATAAACAAATGTCAACTTCATCTTCTTCTTGACTGTGTCTTCATCAGCTGAATGTTTCATCAGAGAGATTGCTTCCTTGCACTCATCCTCACTCAGCACGTTCTCTGTAACAAACTGCAACTCTCGTCTGACAGTTGGTCCTCCACACTGGTCTTCACCCAATGATCCATCTCCTGGTGCTAGACAATATGAAATACAACTTTATCAAAACTAATAATAACATTTGATAACCATTATTAATACAGAACCACAATTTGGAACTGTATTATACGTTTCCACTGAATTATAAGTGTTACCTCCAGATGTTAATCGCCTCTCTTTAGCAGTGCATCTCTGTATGGTTTTAATCCTCCAGGCCAAGTACCCAGTGCCACTCTCGCCATCATAATAATGTTCCTTGGAGAGTGACATATACAGACATTTTGTTTATTAATTTATCAGTAAGTTATGTGACCATGAACAGTTGATAAGGACATACATTTTGGCAGGATTTAAAATTTTGATTTTAGTTGTATCAGTTATTGCTGTTAGCTACTTACATAGCCATTTTTTGAGTACGGGTAGAGCAGGGCGATATGGCCAAAAATATTTATCACGATATATATTTGAAAATTTGCGATAACGATATAACTGACGATATAATTGATGCGAGACAAAATACAACTCCACAACATTACTAGCGCAAAAAGACAACCTTCCATTTATTTTCACTTAAACAAGAAGCTGGTTTTTATGTACATTAAAGCTTTATAAAAATTTAACAGTGCAAATGCAAATTTCTTGCTGAAAGTTTAACCCAAAGGCATTTCCAGTAGAAATGGGCTGACATATCCTGAGCATAACCATGTATAATATCCACTGAAGTTAAAAAGAGGTGCTTTGCAACATTAAACTGCAGTGTGTGCAGTACGCATTTTTCGGACCATAAGGTGCACGGGATTATAAGGCACATTAAGCGAAACAAAGCAGTCAGATAAATCAAACTTTATTAAACTCATTCTTCTTGCTTCCTCCACTTCTGTACCATTGATTCATTAATGTTGAATTCTCTGGCAGCTGCTCTGTTCCCATGTTGTTGCAGTATATTAATGACTGACCTCGTATTGTGGATGGATTATCTCAGTTGTTCTCCTGACTGAAGTTTGGTCCGTTTACAGCATCCTGCCATGCGATTGCATTTGTCTCTAACCATTAGGAACCTTCACGTTAACTTTTATAAGTGGAAAAGTGTTAGTGTTCGTCCTCCAGCTTCACTGTTTATGTTATGCTAACATAGCTGTGTCGCTAGCGATCACGTAGCACATCATTATATACCAGCTAGCCCAACTTCAGTAACCCTACAAACGTCACTGCTGTTTAGTTTCCTGTCTTCATTTATGTTGGAAGTGATAGCAGAGCTGTATGTTTGATTTTTTTCAGAAATCTTAGTCAGAACATGCAATATCATGCTTAGGTAACTAGCGAAACTAGCGAGCTAACTTCCGCTAGCTCCCTGCTAATTTCTAACTCCGTTAAATGTAATACATTTTGTTTTCATGGATGCCTGGAAGTTAAACTTCATAGTTACACCTGGTAAAGCAGCAATGCTGATCGTTTTATTAAAGATGAAAGAATTTAGACAGTTTTTAACTCTAAGTGATGCTGCAGTGTTGTTTGACCTGAAGCATACGGAGTTTAGGACCCAGATTACTCCCAGATTTAAGAGCATCTTAATCCGACAAATATGACAATAACAACGGCCGCTTGCATGTTCTGCAAAAAAATGTGCTTTGTCGTGTATCTGACGGACAAACACCAAACCAGTTCCACATCACGGAAGTTGCACCATTTTTACAAACCAATTCTGGTTCATCTGTTTCACTCAACAATCGGCCATGTGCGTATGAAAACAAAGGCACTGCGCATGCGCGTTTTACTCCCATTCTATCGCGATATTTTATTTTCCTATCGTTGCCTAACATTATACCGGTATTACCATGAACGGTATAATATGGCCCAGCCCTAAGTACGGGTCACTGAGGTAAGGGAAAAAGGTTACAATTCCTCTGGCATACATTTCTTTTACCTGCCGTGGTGGTGATGTACTGCAAGATCAAAAGGAAAAGAACTAGTCAGCTTCGCTGGAATTAATAGAGATTTAAAATAATTTGAAAATGATAGTAAAAATCACAGGGCCAGAAATAAATTACCCATTTTTTTCTGTCATGTCAGCTACCAGTATGTTGACCATTTTTCTTCTGGTTTCATCCACCAGGGACTTGGTCCGATTGTACTCATTTATTATACGTTCTCCACCAGGTTTGATTGTGAGAATGGATTCCACCAACTGGAAAACACAATAAAAACATTCTACATGTTGATATAACCACTACAGTTCAGAACACTTAAACTACAAACAAAAAAGACACTATTAGAAGAATGTGGAAATCTGTTAACTCTTACTTGCTTAGCTTCTGCATCCAGCTTCTGACGTTTCCTCAAAGGGCTGTCTGAAAGGATGACCGTATCCTGTGAATCTGATGAATGTGGCGATGATAACTGGAACCTGTCATGGTCCTGGGTCGGTGACCCAGCGCTTTTAGTTATCATTTTCTAGTTTATGATGATGATTATTATTGTTTGAGTTCTGTGTGTTATATTTGGTCTGCCTTTGAGTCTGTGTCTCTGTCTATGGTGTCACCCCATCTGTTTGTGAATCTGTCTGTTTAGTTCAATGTCTTGTCTGGTTCCATGTGTCTGAGTTTCCTGTTTTATTGTGAAGGTCCGCGTCGTATGTGAGTGTGATCAGTTTACGTTTCCCCTGTCCCGTCAGCCCAGATTCCTCCCAGCTGTGTTGCCCTCCTGTCTCTCATCCCCTGATTACTGGTGTGTGTATTTAAGCCCTGTGTGTTCTCCTGCCTGTTGCCGGTTCGTCTGTGTAACTCCGTGTCAGTCTGCGTTACCCTGTGTTCCACGGTGTCCTGTTCCTCGTCTGCGTCTCTCTGCTTCTCATCCCGTTGTCATATGCTCCCAGGTCTGTTATTTTTAGTTCTCCCAGTTTAGGTGTCTTTAGTTATTTGTTATGCCCCACTGTTTGTTTGCCACTACACCTCTGTAAATAAAACCACCGGTATCTCATCCACTGCCTGCATCTTGGGTCCTTCTTCCAACTCCACACGGCTCGCCTCGGCAGCCGTGACAGTACGAACCGGCCACTATGGACCCAGCAGCATTCAACCCGCCCAAGGAGCTCCGGGAGGACATTGTTTACTCCGTGGACAAATTACACTCAACAAAAATATAAACGCAACACCTTTGTTACTGCTCCCATTCCCCATGGGATGGACGTAGAGACCTAAAATTCATTCCAGATACACAATATAACCATCCCTCCCAAACAGTGGTCACAAATCAGTCCAAATGTGTGGTAGTGGGCACATCTGCTATATTGAGATAATCCATCCCACCTCACAGGTGTGCCACATCAGGATGCTGATCTGACATCATGAGTAGTGCACAGGTGTACCTCAGACTGCCCACAACAAAAGGCCACCCTGGAATGTGCAGTTTTGTCTCACAGCAAAATGCCACAGATGCCACAAGCAATGAGGGAGCGTGCAATTGGCATGCTGACAGCAGGAATGCCAACCAGATCTGTCGCCCGTGCATTGAATGTTCATTTCTCAACCATAAGCCGTCTCCACAGGCATTTCAGAGAATATGGCAGCACATCCAACCGGCCTCACAACCGCAGACCTCGTGTAACCACACCAGCCCAGGACCTCCACATCCAGCAGGTTCACCTCCAAGATCGTCTGAGACCAGCCACCCAGACAGCTGCTGGAACAATTGGTTTGCACAACCAAACAATTTCTGCACAAACTGTCAGAAACCGTCTCAGGGACGCTCAACTGCATGCCCGTCGTCCTCATCGGGGTCTTGACCTGACTCCAGCTCGTCGCCGTAACAGACTTGTGTGGGCAAATGCTCACATTCGATGGCGTCTGGCACGTTGGAGAGGTGTGCGCTTCACGGATGAATCATGGTTCACATTGTTCAGGGCAGATGGCAGCTGAGAATGTCCCAGTTGTTGCATGGCCAGCATACTCACCGGACATGTCACCCATTGAGCATGTTCGGGATGTGCTTGACCGGCGTATACGACAGCGTGTACCAGTTCCCACGAATATCCAACAACCTCGCACAGCCATTGAAGTGGAGTGGACCAACATTCCACAGGCCACAATTGACAATCTGATAGACTCCATGCGACGATGTGTTGCACTGCATGAGGCAAATGGTGGTCACACCAGATACTGACCGGTTCTGGGTCCCCAGACCCCCAATAGCGCAAAAAAACTGCACATTCCAGGGTGGCCTTTTGTTGTGGGCAGTCTGAGGTACACCTGTGCACTACTCATGATGTCAGATCAGCATCCTGATGTGGCACACCTGTGAGGTGGGATGGATTATCTCAATATAGCAGATGTGCCCACTACCACACATTTGGACTGATTTGTGACCACTGTTTGGGAGGGATGGTTATATTGTGTATCTGGAATGAATTTTAGGTCTCTACGTCCATCCCATGGGGAATGGGAGCAGTAACAAAGGTGTTGCGTTTATATTTTTGTTGAGTGTAATTAACGCGTGGCTGGAGCACGAGGGGAGAGAATTTCGCCAAGCCGTGGCTAATCGGCTATAGCGCTTGGTTTCTGGTCTCTCCTGGCTGCTCAGCTCACTTCACCCGCTCGCACAGAATTTCATTCTGAACGGACTCCGTCTTCACCCCCCGGCTGCTACCACCCACCCTGCAACTCATGCTTCACTGCCCGGTCCGACAGAGGATGTTCTGCCCGGCCCGTCAACCCAGCCTTCAAGGGGGAAACGGCGCTCACGCTGCCGACGCTCCTCGCCACAGTTGGACCTGGGGATTTCCGAGCGGCCAGCTGTGGTGAGTGGACAGGACAGTATTATTGGTCGCCTGGTCCGGCTCCAGCATCCTCATCAGCATCGCCTGGTCCGGCTTCTGCTTCAGCATCAGCTGCTTCACCTGGTCCGGCTTCAGCCTCCTCATCAGCTGCTTCGCCTGGCCCAGCTTCAGCCTCCTCATCAGCTGCTGCCTCGCCTGGTCCAGCCTCCGCTTCTGCTTCAGCCTCGCCTGGTCCAGCCTCCGCTTCTGCTTCAGCCTCGTCTGGTCCAGCCTCCTCATCAGCGTCCGCCTCGTCTGGTCCAGCCTCCTCATCAGCGTCCGCCTCGTCTGGTCCAGCCTCCTCATCAGCGTCCGCCTCGTCTGGTCCAGCCTCCTCATCAGCTTCCGCCTCGTCTGGTCCAGCCTCCGCTTCAGCTTCCGCCTCGTCTGGTCCAGCCTCCGCTTCACCTGGGGCTGCAGGGGCCACGCAGCCTTCAGGTCCCCTACTACCACCTCCACATCGTCGGTCATCTGCCTGGCCGCTTGTTGGGCATCTCCGCCACCGTGGACGCCCTCCTGAACGCCGCCACTGCCTTCCGCGTGGCCGGCCTCCGGACTTGTTTCCACGCCGCTGTTGCCGTCCGCACGGTCGGCCCCCAGAACTGTTTCCACGCCGCTGTTGCCGTCCGCACGGTCGGCCCCCAGAACTGTTTCCACGCCACTGCCTACTGCGTGGCCGGCATCGGGACCTGCCCCGCTGCCATTCGCATGGTCGGCCTCCTGAACTTGACCATCTGGGCCTTTTTGGACTCTGTCCCTCCGTCCTGGGCCCCCTCCACCCACCCTGGTCGGGTGCTTTTCTTTTTTGGTTTTGGTCCGTTTTTGTGTTTCTGCTGGGCTGTCTGGAGCCAGCCCTTGAGGGGGGGGGGTACTGTCATGGTCCTGGGTCGGTGACCCAGCGCTTTTAGTTATCATTTTCTAGTTTATGATGATGATTATTATTGTTTGAGTTCTGTGTGTTATATTTGGTCTGCCTTTGAGTCTGTGTCTCTGTCTATGGTGTCACCCCATCTGTTTGTGAATCTGTCTGTTTAGTTCAATGTCTTGTCTGGTTCCATGTGTCTGAGTTTCCTGTTTTATTGTGAAGGTCCGCGTCGTATGTGAGTGTGATCAGTTTACGTTTCCCCTGTCCCGTCAGCCCAGATTCCTCCCAGCTGTGTTGCCCTCCTGTCTCTCATCCCCTGATTACTGGTGTGTGTATTTAAGCCCTGTGTGTTCTCCTGCCTGTTGCCGGTTCGTCTGTGTAACTCCGTGTCAGTCTGCGTTACCCTGTGTTCCACGGTGTCCTGTTCCTCGTCTGCGTCTCTCTGCTTCTCATCCCGTTGTCATATGCTCCCAGGTCTGTTATTTTTAGTTCTCCCAGTTTAGGTGTCTTTAGTTATTTGTTATGCCCCACTGTTTGTTTGCCACAACACCTCTGTAAATAAAACCACCGGTATCTCATCCACTGCCTGCATCTTGGGTCCTTCTTCCAACTCCACACGGCTCGCCTCGGCAGCCGTGACAGAACCGCTCAGGAGACACTTCTGCAACAGATGTTTCCAGACCTTAAAAATAGAAGCAAAACAAATTAGTTTACATGGTCCCTCCATAGACTCATTTTATACACTCTTTGATTAAACAATGTAATAATGACACTAAAAAAAAAAAAAGACATCCAATGAAACACAAATCACTCAAACAAACCTGTTTCATATTTGATGGTTAGTACCCCGGTTGAGGGATCTGTTACTATATCCTCAAAAACATCCTCATCCAACTCAGTCCCTGAACTATCAAAAACTTTCACTCCTTCTGTTACGGCTGGCGCACCAAACTTTGCAAATGCTGGAAACAAGCACACAAGTTTGTGTAAACAAAAAGACATGACATTTAATGTTTTGTAGCTTAAAATAAAGATCATTTCAAGATACTCTTTCAAAAATGAGTCAGATAAACAAAGGCTAAATTATTAAGCGCCACTAACATGCTTGATAAGTGGTAGATTAAAAGGAGTGACACTCACATTATGCAGTTTTCCCCCCCACTAAATATACATTCATAACTAAGATGCTTCCAAAACACAGATCATTTTCAATTAATCATAAAATGCAGTTTGACGAGACTAAATAACAAAAAGAACTTAAAGCCTCTTGTACACCTTTTTAATACAATGTTGGTTTCTTACCGGCAATCAAAAACTCCTTAAGGCTTGGCTCAGATACTCTAACAAATTTCTGCACACCTCCGAGTTTTGCTTTAAGCAGCATGCTTCCTGTAGACAGTAATTTCTTATAGTCAGTGCTCTTCATTGAACTACAGTAAACAGAAAATGTGAATATTAAAACAGTCCCATAAACAGCCTTGCAATGGGATTTCTTACACTGTATGTTACTTTTATGTCAGTGTAACAAGGTGTCAAGATATAATCCTCAATACAAAACTAAAATAATAACTACTACTTTTTACCATTTGTCTGACCTAACTTAGCACTAGGGAGTCAGTATTTTGTTCATCTTTAGTTTAACATACTGAACAGTCTGGTAACCAAAATGGAAAGCAGCAGGGTAACTTTTGTCAATACCATCAACTCACAATAAATACAAACGCTGTCATCTTAAATTCAAACTACTAAAAAATGCATTAAAAACTGAATCCTGGACATTTTGGATATTTTATCAAGCTTATAACACCTGCTGGTTGTAATCCTGTAACTGTAAAATCACTGAAGACAGCCGAGTTAAAATAAGACAATAACCTTACTAAAAACGACCTCTATATCTGGTACCTAGGTATCAAAAAAAGAAAAAAAGAAAGATGTAACATTTAGTGTACAATTTTAATTAGTTAATGCTTGAGTTAGGTGATTTAAAATTTAACGATAACTAGCGAATTTCCCGCGCACTGAGGTTAGCCAAAATGCTAGTTAGCTAGCTAATGTTAATATGTAGATCCCAACACATGGAGGGTTTCATTTAATGGAATTTCGAACATGCTAGAACACAACACAATCACCACTACACACTGAAATAAATTTTGATAACAAGCCTTACAGTCCAACACTGATATCAGTCAACTTTTTAGCTAATTAACAACCTTACATTAGCATACAGATAGTGTCACATTTGCTTCTGGTACAAAATGAAATATATAATAAACATGGACAAAAGGAATGTAACCTTATTTTAATGTGCTACCTGTGCTTAAAATGTCGAATTGTTGGTTTAATAAGTAAATATGAACAACTTACCCTGCAACTGATGTGAAGAAAATGGTGTCGTGAAAAATCCTCTTGGTTTGAAAACCAGTCTGTGGTGGGAGGAGCTTTCTAGAGTAACGTTGACACTGTCTCTTTTAACTCCAGGAATCATCACCCACACTGGGGGGCGTTTTGCTCCAGCTGTTGTTATAATGACTCTATTAGAGTAAATACACTTTAACACTGCTGATTTAACACTGGGAAATTTACTGTGTAGTTCTTCTTATACATATACATTCTTACATACAGAATTTACAAACACATAAATGTAATGTAGATGTAAAGTGGCCATTCATTTCAAGATCAGCTGCTTCACAAAATATATATAATTTGTAAGGATTTGAGTGTAAAAATAATTTCCCATAGCTTTACTTTGGGGGATTATTAACTTTCTTGATAATCACAGTATCCCAAGTGGACTGTGGGTGAAAACCCATGAAGGCACATGGAGAACAAGCTAACTTCACACAGAAACGCACAAGCCAACAGATTTGTCCCAAGAACACACTGTGAGGAGACGGTGCTAACCACTGCAACACCAATTCAATTCAATTCAATTTTATTTATATAGCGCCAAATCACAACAAAAGTCGCCTCAAGGCGCTTCATAGATACAGAGAAAAACCCAACAATCATATGACCCCCTATGAGCAAGCACTTTGGCGACAGTGGGAAGGAAAAACTCCCTTTTAACAGGAAGAAACCTCCGGCAGAACCAGGCTCAGGGAGGGGCAGGGCCATCTGCTGCGACCGGTTGTGGTGAGAGAAGGAAGACAGGATGAAAGACATGCTGTGGAAGAGAGACAGAGGTTAATAACAGATATGATCCATGCCACACCACACTGAGGTAAGACATGCTCTGAATCAAGCGTTCAGTCGCTACTCACATAAAAGAGGTGGAGGTCTGAGCATACAGAGCACAAGAAATGTTGTGATGCATTTGTAGTGGCAAAGCTGTTGTTGCCACGAGATGTGGCAAGATCACATCAGTTACATACTAGGCCACACCTAAAAGTGCTTTTTTACAAGTGTTCACTAGGTGTGGACATGTTGTGGAGTACCTGAAATATTAAACCAAAGATTTTATTTGAACTATAGGATAAAAACTGTTCTGTCTGACCACCCAAAAATCAAACTGGTTTTTAGGTGTTTGGAACAGCGCACCAGAAGAGGAAAAGTGTAACCAGCTGTCACTGAGAAAGAATTTTTTTTTTTTTAAATAAAAAAGTTCAGGCTGATATTCAAGCCTGACTGAGCAGTTTAAAAGTTGAAAAGAAAAGGTTTGGTTGAAAGGAAAGATCAAATATCCTTTTAAGACACAACCATGGTTTCCTAGTTCACAGACTTGTGATTTACCACCCTTCTATCTTCAGTGCTTCTAATTGTGAGTCTTTGTGAGGTACATATCTTCCTTGACACAATGGCCATGACAAACCAACACATTCTCATTCTTGAGCGATGATTAATGGTGTTTTGTCAAATGAGGCTTTTTGTGCAACATTGGCATTATCAAATATTGTCATGAGCTCTAAGAGTTTGTTTCCACATGCTTTTACTTGCACTTTCACTTGTTGGTTAGGTTTATGCATGAAAGTCTGCTTTGTTAGGTGTAGGATATGATTGTGGTTTGGCCTAAAATATGTACATTCAAAAAAAGTAACTCTACACATAGAAAAAAATAATGAGTTAAAGGCCCATAACCCAACGTCACACACTGCTGCCAAACGACCCTTCTGTGTAAATGAGACAGAGCTTTAGCTTTGACAAAACGGCATTAATTAATACCGTGGGAATTTGATAATATGGGAGTTTGTCATGCCCAGGGAATGAGTAAGTGGTGGATATTCATCACTTTGCTGCAAAGAAAAAGTTTAACCCAGGATTTACAGTGGGGGAAATACTTCTTTGATCCCCTGATGAATTTATAAGTTTGCTCACTAATATTCATGGTAGTTTCATTTTACCTGAGAAAGACAGAATATGAACCAAAAGTCCAGAAAAAAAACAACATCACATAAAAGTCTTAAAAACTGATTTTCACTGAGATAATTTGATCCCCTGGGAAAACATGATGTAGCACTTCAATGGAGAATCCCTTGTTGGCTAGCACAGTGGTACGATGTTTCTTGCAGTTGGACACCGGAGGGAGTTTGGCAAACTCCTAAAAACCTTCTAAATCCTTTTGGTTTCTTGCTGTTTGGCAACTCCATACTCCAGCTCCTCCACCGAGTTTTTAAATAGGACTGAGGTCTGGAGACTGACCAGGCCACTGGTCTTCTTTAGGCGCTCCTTTGTAGGCTCAGCAGTATGTTTTTGGTCACTCTCGTGATGCATCCATGACCCTTCTTCATCAGGTTTCATCTGACCACAGCATTTATCTCAGGCCTTCTCTAAATCATTCAGATGTTCACAGGCAAACTTATGATAGGCCTATACAGGTGTGTCCTTGAGCAGGGGGGACCTTGATTTCATCTCATTATGCCATAGTGCATTACCAGTGATGTTGTTAATGACTGGTCCCAGCTGCCTTCAGCTTCACTTTCAAACTCCCCCCATGTGATCCAACACGTTTCTCATGAACATCCTCAACCCATGAGGCCAGATCTTGCATGGAGCTGACTGAGGAGCTGAATAATTGCATCAGCACCTTCTCACCAAACGTCTTGCTGATGATTTTGTAGCTCGTTCCAGCCTTGCGTGGGTCTACAGTCTTGTCCCTGATGTCCTTTGACAGCTCTTAGCTCTTACCTGTGGGGATGGAGGGGTTGGAATGGAAGAAACTGGTGGACAGGTGTGCTTTACACACATAACCAGTTGAAATCAGAAGTATCCATAACTGAATGACTGATTGTAATTTGTATGCCACATGGGCACACAGCTTGTCTGTGGGTTGAAGGGCTCAAATACTTATTTCATCCAATTTAATTGATAACTTTTATGTAATGTGTTTTTCCTGGACTTTTGGTTTATAATCTGTCTCTCTCCACATAAAACCTGTTTTTTCTATTCTTTGTAAATAACCAAACTTACAAATTCAGCAGAGGATCAAATAATTATTTCCCTCCACTGTAGTTTCATGATCATCATGCTCATCCAGCTAATTGGTGTTGACAAAACATGACTATTTCTGTAGCTAAAAAGGTCAAATGGCTGTATTTTTCCTTCATTAATGCGGGGTTTCTGAAAACTGTTACGATGCACTTATTTTGCATTGTATTAGATAATATTTTGTGTCATTCCTTTTGTGTCTGCCAGATTTTTTAATTCCTTGCTCGCCCTAAGTTTGTCAACTTTCAATTATCCCCAACTTGCCAAACACACTTCATGACTTGTCTCAAGTTCAGTTATTTTATTATATTCTCAGCCTCCAGTGGCCTTCTAATTAACCTCATTTCATTCAACCTGGAGGCAGCGATTATCCGGTGAATACACCCGTTTAATAGCGTTTTATATAAGTATTATTTTTTATGCCTCTACTTGAGGCAACGATGCAATTATGCCCATGATTATGTGTTATTCTCGCAGAGATATTCCACCTGTCGTTAGATTGGATGAAGTTTTGTTTTCCATATTGTATGCTAAGCACCTCTGTCCCACTTTCAAGCGTGGAGAGACTGGAGGAAAAGTTGCCAAATGAATAGGATGACACCTTTGTTTCTAACATATGGGTTCTGTTCCGTTTGTGAAGGGCAATAATCATGACGTCTCACCCATCAAGCAGGGACCTGAGCTGGAATCACAGCTCTCCATTTTGAAATTGGCTTCACAGAGGGTTTGGTGCGAACTGCGCTGGCAACTGCGTTGAAGGGAATGGACGGCATCTGTGCTACCAGCTGAGTTGACTTAAGCCTCCTGGCAAGCGCTTCATTTGGAGAGAGCTGTGCTGGAAAACACAACACTTCCCCACATTTCTCCGTTTGTTTTTGTATCACAGGGTTTGTTTCAGTCAAATGTCTGTCTTTCTGTTTGTCTCTTTTGGGCAAGAGGAATAATGGTGGAGGTCTTTGGAAACCTGTTACTTAGCAACAACGGCTGTGGTCAGATTTATTTGGAAAACATGTTTGTCAAAGTTTGTCAGACTGTTTTCTAGAGCAAACAAAGCAAGGAAAACAAGAACAAGAGAGAACGGTATTAGAGAGCAAAAATGTTGGCATCCACTTTTTTCTGAAGCATTTCTAATATATGGTTTCTTCATGACATAAATGTCTGTTCTTTTTAGCTTTTTAATACTAATGGCAGCACAAGCCACATGTGTGGCAGTGCACACAGCACTGCCACACAAAGTGAAAAAGAGATGCAATTACAACTGGCAAAACAGGCCACCAGTGTTAAATCACAGTGGCGATCAAGTTCTGCAGCTTCCACCTGAAAAAGAGAAACAAAATATTAGATTTGGTCCTCCTGTCAGGATAGTCTGCTTTAGCTTTGTGGTTCCTATTATGTATGTTACATACATGAGCTGGATCTCCTCTCATTTGGCACAACATCAAATGACGTTTTCTGGCCATATTAAGATGATCTTTGCTCACCATCAGCTCTACTCACCAGGTTTAGATTCCTGGAGCTTCTGTGTTTTTTTTTTTAATTATTTGTGCTGGTGGACAGTGGCACCTGCTACAGTAGGAAATTGCAATGGGAGTCCTGCTGGTCATGTCCGTGACCTGATACCGTGCTATATTTTCTCTGTAAAGTGCTGTTGGTCTATGGGTCATAACTGCAGACCCAACTCTGTGATTGTCAGCATGAATGATTGATCAGTTAGACACAAGATTTAATATCTGATCTCTCTGTGAAATTACAGTTGCATCATGCTACAGTCACACTAAGGGAGACAGTGGTTGGAAACCAGTGCTTGACCAAAATTATTTGGTCAAGCGCTGGTGATGTCACTGCCTTTGAAATGTTTCAAAGATAGGAACCAGGTCGTATAATCAGAATGCAACCAGTTGCCAATCTTTCCCATATGGAAAAGATATATATAAATCTTATAAAGTTTGTATCTGTCTTGTGTGAAGCTTGTATGAAAAGCATATAAGAGTGAAAAGAGATATAAGATCCCTTGAAAAATGATATAATGAAACTTGTATGTTTTGGATACTTACTAAAACAATGTATGAAAGTAATGAGAAAGTGGCCACTTTAATGAGTAAATCATGTAAGCCTTATATGATTTACTCATGAAAGTGGCCACTTTCATGAGTAATCACATATAAGTTTTTACTATTTCTTTTCCATATGGGTTGAGTTGAGCTCCTTAATACAAAGAGACACGTTGCAGACGAGTCACACTCATCAACTCACAGACTGAGTCACACTGATCTGCCTGTTTCATATTGCACATAGCCTGTTTGCAAATTTCCAAACTTCACTGGTGTTTGTGCAGATATTGAGTACGTGTTACTTTAAATTTACATTTATTTTGTGAGCGCTTAGCTGTTCTCTTTTTATATTGCCTTTTTTTTATATTGCCTCTTTTTATATTTATATTTATATTTTATTTTATATTATATTTTTATATTTAAATATAAAATATTTTATATTTATATTATATTTCATATTGCAGGCCTTTCTTGCTTCGGACCAGCTCCTCATTGCTTGGTGTCAGTGTAAATCTTTCCACAGTGCATTATTTGAGGACAGATTTTTCACAGAAACCCAACACTTTAGGCTTGCATATAAATCATCTGGCAATGTCAGATCCAGAAAATTTGGAATTGCATGTCGCTTTTTTGCAACACAATTAAGAATGACACTTAGAGTATATTTAAATAATTACTCCTTTTGTATGGGCCTTCCATATTTATCTAAGGCAAGAAAATGCTGTGCACAAAGGCCATATTTCAGACATAAGGCAAAGAGCTATCTTCCACTGTACAGTATGAACTATTACACCATCCTCATTGTGAGTTCTTTACAGTTTCATCAAGTCATGAAGGAGATGAATGATGTGTGAGGAAGCCCTGTGGAAAGCTGGGCTGTGTGAAGCGATGGCAGCGCCGTCTCTGTTTACAGTGTTTGTAGTCACCAGGCCCAGAGCCATTTGTCACCCTATTGGCGCATCGTCATACAGTAGAGCACACAGCCCAATCTGCTCTCTCATTCATCAAATTGAAAGTTGATGAAAGAGTTTTGAGTTGAATTAGACAAAAGCGAACAGAGCCATTCTGTAGTCTCAGCGTGAGTATCCTTTCTCATTTAAATGTATAGTTTCAAATGGTCCACATGGTTCTCCCAGCTCTATGCATGCACAAAAAGTACACAATGACATAAAATTATCATTTAAATGAGATGTAGTTGAGTTATTTGCAACAATATCGTTATCTTCAAATACGTCAGGCATCAAATTGCAACATGATCATTTTCTTTAGCATCACAATGACTTTAAGCAAGCTCCAGTTTTACTTGAGGCTGGAGCTTCAGTAAGTAGCTTGAGAAAATATGTTACAACGCAAAGACAAACAGTATTACTCCAACTAATGCTGGGAGTACAATGAGCACAAATATGCATGTTAGAAAATGATTAGAGGTTCAGCCCCGCAGCTACAATTATCTGTCTTTAAAGAGTTGGTTTCTTTCTCCGCAAAAAATGTACTTTACCCACCATTTGTCCTCTATTTAAACTTACACACAGTTACATTACTGTAGTTCTTTTTAAAAAAAAATCAAAACGCAGAAAACTCACAGCAGGTAAAGTTACAGAGAACAGCAGCAGAAGGGTGACCAATTTAAGAGACGGAAATATGGCAATGATATACTTAAACAGTCCAAAATATGGCTGTAATCACAGAAAACACACACACACACACACACACACACACACACATATATATATATATATATATATATATCCATCCATCCATTCGCTTCCGCTTATCCTTTTCAGGGTCGCGGGGGGCGCTGGAGCCTATCCCAGCTGCCATAGGGCGAAAGGCGGGGTACAACCTGGACAGGTCGCCAGTCTGTCGCAGGGCTATATATATATATATATATATATATATATATATATATATGAAAGATAAGAATACCATTAATGACAATAATATTACATCTAATGTAACTTCTTGAGCCTGAAGACATTTTACAACTACAGTCTAATTTAAAAGCAAATTAGATAAAACACCAGTTATTATTCAACTTAATTTTAACTATCATGCAAACTATCATAAAAATATTAAAATAGCTTTTTTTTTAACCGTCAACAAACAGCAGTTACAACCTGAACAGTACCTGCACTGACTGAAATCCTGCATGTGGGAGGCACATAATGGACCATGATGCCAAAGCTAGTAGTGCACTAATAACATTTACAACTCAACTCTAAGAAATTATAACAAGTCGTCATCAAGTACGGAGAATACCAAAGTGAATTTATGTTTGTTGGTGGTGTCTTGCATCAGCCAACAGCCAACTCAAGTACACCAGGACTATTTGATTGGCTGATGCAAGGTCCAAAATTAAATGCTAAACAACCATCAAAACACACCGAGGACAAGGCGCACTAGTCTAACCAGCTGAACACAGGGAGGGCAAAGAGATCAGCTGATCACATGATCAAAAGGGAGGGAAAAGAACAGAAAGTAAACCTATAAAGAGAAACTAAGAGAAACAGGAAATGATTAATGGACACTCAACTTACAAAAAGGAGCTCTACAAATCTGTAGACAGTACAAGCAATGGATGCAGCCACCATATCACTCACCATATCATTGCCCGTTTGTTGGTGATGTGTCCATTATGAAGCCAGGAGCTGAGCTTTATAAGCTTCGCCATCTTGGTGATATTAAACCAGATGTGACGAGCACATCTGACTCTGAAACCAAGGATATGTGATGCTGACCATCACATATGTCCTAACCATAAATTATAGATTACTTAATGTTTTAATCAATATTATCTGAAACTATAAACCAACCCACAACCTCATCAAGAAACAGGTTACTAGGGTCACAGATTAAGTGAGATGGTTTTCTGTAGATTTTGATACAATGAGAAGACTCACCTTCTCCTGGTCATTAAAATAAGCTGGATTGAGGCACTTTCATGCATGATTTACTTTTCAGGTTCAGATGATACTGTCTATGAATAATTTGTAACAGATCTAACAAAGACAATCGAAAAACACAAGACAAGAACAGAGTTTCTATTGGCCACTCGCAGGTAAAACTACAGAACTAACTAAGAAAGACTTAACAGACCAGTACCACTGGATATTGATGAAATTTTTGTTGTTGTTTGTTTTGTTTTGTTAGTCTTGTCAGATGTTCCACGCTTATCCAACACTTGGTGCTCGTGGGATTATTTTATTCAAAAGCAGCTTAAGCCAAAACAACAGGCAGAAAGATTTGAAAAATAATATAACCAAAGGTACATTTAAAATATTCAAATAACACAGAAAATGTTGCATCCTGCAGAATGAAACAGTACAGTCTCAAGTACAGTCAAAAAAAGAAAGAAAAAAAAGCAAGTTTATAAGTCCGCATAGTGCTCTGTTGTATCTTTGCATGAAGAATTCATCACAGGCTCATTTCCACTGCAGCAAATATTTCTGCTGCTGCATTTTCATTTTTAGCTGTAATGATATCCAAATGTAAAAATTCATGCCCACTAATTCTTTCATGTAAGAGGACACTCCTCTCTTTGTCTAAGCTGATTTTTGGTTTAAAATGATGGCAGTCATCTAATCATATCTCCATGTAATATATTCTGCTACTTCTGTTGCTGTTAATAAAAGAAGAATAGGCCTCTATACTGTACTATCTAAACCTCGGATTCAACAATGAAGATAAAAGATTTCAAGGCTGCACACCAGAAGAACTCTCTGTACAAAGGACTACAAAGCTAATGTAGGATCAGACACAATATCATAATAAGCTCAAACAATGAGGTTGGAGCATTAGAGTGGGATACAAGGGTGTTAATCAATAATAGACATTATGTCTGTGAAGGTTCTCAGTCATCCAGGTCATCGTAGTCAAAGGAGCTTGCAAAGAAAAGCGTCTGGACTTCTTTAAGTTGCTTGAAGACGTTTCACCTCTCATCCGAGAAGCTTCTTCAGTTCTAAGGTCAAATGGTGGAGAGTCCCAGATTTAAACCTAGTGGGAGTAACCCCCCACAGAGGGACAAAAGGACCCCCTGATGATCCTCTAATCGCCTGAGCCAAGGTGTGAAATTGGGTGTGGGTCCCAATCAGCCAGGGTTTCGGGTGAGCTCATTGTGAAACCTGGCCCCACCTTATAGACATTGCAGTACTAAAATAATAAAAAAAGAATGAAAGACACAATACAAGAGTCCCAAAGCAATGTGCAAATGGCTGTCTTTATCCTGTTTATTGAAAAAGTAAGAGGAGTTTTAAGATTCAAACTATTTTCATCCTTCATCACTGTTGCAAAGTTTAATGTTTTACATAAAACTGAACTAAAAACAGAAATAAGTGGAAACTGTGTGGGGAAATAATGCTCTACATCTTTTAGGCATCTATACCTGGGACAGACCTTGGCATTATGCTCCACAGCACGCCTCATTATTGTGTTTTGGAGGATTCATGACTTGGTAGCGCTTAATGGGCAGACTTCCTGCAAGTCTTTTGAAAGATCTTCTAACTTTGGCTCCTGCTGTTTAGCCTCCGGATCAGACTTTGAATCATGTGTTTCTCATTTTCCGCAGCTCTTCTAATGTTAGTGGGGTGAGGTTGGAATGAGGCATCATTTTGCGGGTTTAATATTGTAGCTAAAATCCAATCACAATACTACACACAGAGATCTCCACAGGGAAATTCTAGCCATGGACACAAAATCTGTAGCAAAGACAATAGGAGCATATTTATTACACTTGAGCTTCTACTACTCAGATGAAAGACTGGATCCAAAAATTATGCCTTTTATAAACTATAACTTGTTTGGACCAGCCCCCAAACATAGAGACAAGGACCATGAAACTTTTTTCAAAACTCATTTCTTGTAGGTTATTTTCAATGACCTGTTACAAAAACACATAAACAGAGGTACCAATGCTTAGCTCTGTTACTCTAATAAGCATGAATACACTATATGGACAAAAGTACTGGACAATGGCAGAGGGAATTTTAGTTATATAGCACATTTTAGAATTTGTAAACTCAATGTGCTAAACACACAAGTTAAAAACCCGTGTAGGTTAACACAGTATTAAAGCAATGAAAATAGCAAAATAAAACGCGTTACACCAGCTGCTCGACTATGGCATGAAGCTCCCAGCACAGTTTTTTTGCTGATGTTACCAGAGCAGGTTGGAACAGGAGCATTAGCCACTTTTACACACTATGCCCCTCAGCACTACATGTGGCCACTTTGCGGCAGAGTTGCTGTGGCTCATAAACACTTCCAGTTTCCCATAATATCACAATCCTACAGCTGATCGGGGAATATCTACGAGGGACGAAACTTTACAAACATACTGGTTGCGCATGCTCAAATTCAGTGAGCTGTTCACGACCTATTCTTTCTCTGCTATTGGTAACAGCAGACTGCATGGCTAGGCGCTTAATGTTATACACATATGATAATGAGACTGAAAACAGCGGAAGGTTTAGAGGTGTGGACAAATACCATTGGGCGTTTCCAACAGGACAACTGTGAAGATACATTTTTCATGGCATCAAAAAATATGTCAACATTATTATACAAAAGTTGTTTTCATATTTAGGTAATATTAATTGGAATGAATGGTGCACAAAGGCCCTGTAAGTTCTGTGCCATGTAGATGTTGGGACCTGTTCTTTAACTCTTTGTCATGTTCCTGAACTATTTGTAGTAATCATTCAGTGTATTTATGTAGTGCAACTGCTTTCATTGTTGCATATATTGTGCATACCATTCCCCTGATGAACTCACATGTGCATAATTATGGTGATGATATGATATTATATGCCTCGTATCTCCAGTAAGACTTATGTCTCACTCTACAATTAATGAAACATAAGTGCATATGTTTGCATTTTCTCGTGCAGCATAACTAAATATTTGAATTTGTGTTGGCGAGCAGTGAGTAATTCATAGTATGTGTTGTGTATCTGTAACATAAAGTTCTTTTTTATTTTGCCAGATGAAGGCAGTCGAAATCCACAGATTACCCAACAAGTACACTCTGCATTACTAGACTTTGTTTTTTATTGTTGCCATGGTGCTGTGCCTGGGCTTACATCTCTGTTTTAGTTGCTAGTAAGCCTTTAATATGACTTGGCATCTCATTTATGATGTGGTCCTGTGTAAACCAGAGGACAAAGAAAACACACATTTCTTTAAATAAGAATTCTTTATCTCACAGCAGCAGTCATTGTTGGAGACTTTTGCACTTTTGTCAGTGCAGGCACCATGTGGGTAAATAGGGCTCCGGCTGCCCATCTGTCTTCTCTTATTTAATTTCTGTTAATTTTAAAAACAATCACAGTCCTTAGAACTTGACAGGTGGGTAAGATGTGAAGCTGGCAGAGAGCCACAACATCACAGCCAGACGCAGAAGACCAGTTGCTTCTTTGTGCGATCCCCTGTTCCTGCTGATGGAAGTCTCTGGACAATAATGACAACTAACATGATTGGTGTCGTAGGTGAGAGCATTGTGAAACGTCACAATGTGTCAGATTAGAGCCTGGTCTAGAAACAACCGTGTTTCTACAAAATCTGTAAAGAAAACTGTGGATTTCACTGAATGTACTTAACAAGATTTACAAAAGAAGGAAGTCTTATGTGAGACTGACTTTGTACGCTAAAATAGCTTTATTACAGGGACAGAGTATGCCACATGGCACAGAAGTGTGGGTGCAAAGTCACACATCAAAAGAGTTTAAGAAAATGAGCTGATTGTGTTTTTTTCTTTCTCACATCCATGCAGTCCCCAATTACCGCCACTGTCAGCACTAAATGCATTATGAGTACTGCCATAGAATCAGAGACAGATTTCCTTTAAAATGCAAAGATAAGCCATTTTGAAAGAATGTATGCACTATATAAAGTTAATGCTGGGGGGGGGGAAACCCCAAAGAGATCAGTCTCCAAACTTAATATAGTGCTTTAGAGGCTTTTTAAAATTTTCAGACCTAGTGGGTACCATGCATTAAAAAAATCCTGTTAGACTCTGCACAGATCTGCTCATAAAACCTCTCAAATGTCCATATGGTGTGTCTTCTGCACTTGTAGCTGCATTGCCTGAATTGCCATTAGCACAAGCTGTGCCAAAAAGCTGCCTTGTTCTTTGCAGTGCATCATGTGCAACATCATGTTTTTTTATCTGCAGATTTCTTTGCTCATTTGACTAAAAACATTTTCATGCACGTTCATGCACAACTCTGATGTGGAAAAGAGTAGGTTCTTTGATTTAATGGCGCACAGTTGGCAATAAACACTGTCGATGCAGTCGTGAAAAAGAAAGTACAGCCCCTCTCAATTCAGAAGTTTTATATATTGAGAGATAAAATCTCATCTGGTCTTTAGTAGGTCATAAAATGTGGTAAATACAACTTTAGCTGAACATCAGCACATGAAGTATTACAATGTGTTGTATTTATTTAAGAAACTCTAAGCCGAAATACAGAAACGCTGCATGAAAACTGAGTAACCACCTCAATAAAAGTGATCGTGGTTCAGGGGGTTGGGAATCTTGTAACCGGAAGGTTGCTGGTTCGATCCCCTGCTCTGTCTGTCTTGGTCATTGTGTCCTTGGGCAAGACACTTCACCTACCACCTACTGGTGATGGCCAGAGGGGCTGATGATGCGATATGGCAGCCTTGCTTCTGTCAGTCTGCCCCAGTACAGCTGTGGCTACAGCTGTAGCTGCCTCCACCAGTGTGTGAGTGTGAGAGTGAATGAATAGTGGAATTGTAAAGAGCTTTGAGGGCCCAGAAAAGCACTATATAAATGCAATCCATTAATAAAAGCAGATCTGGCAGTTTGCTGGTCTGGAGCCTTCAGGTGTGCCTTAACACAATGCCAAGGAGGAGCGACATCACCAATAATCTTAGAGAAGTACATGCTGCTGATCTGGAAAGGGTTAGAAAAGCTACTTTTAAACAAGTTCATCGTTCTACAATGACAAAGATTATTTATAAGGGAAATACATTCAGTACAGTTGCTAATTTCACCCTGAAGTCACACTCAGAGAGCTTTATCTTGGATTCAGTGAGCATGTTAAATGTTAACGTTCAGGACAGTAAACTTTAAAAAAAAAACAAAAAAAAAACAAATATGGGTGTTTGGAATGGTGGTAAGGAAAAATCCTCTTCACTCTGGAAAGAACATGGCAAGACATCTGGAGAAAAGACCAAACAAGATTTCTGGAACAAAACTGTCATGTTTGACCGTACTGCACAGCGCCAAAACATATACACAGCGGTCCGGCTTGTTGTGCAGCCACAGGACCTGAACACAACGCAGCAACTGAGGTGATCAGCTGAACTTTTGGTATTCTAGAGACAAATGTGAGGACATCTGTCCAACAGCTAAAGCTTGGGCCATACAACAGCCAACAATGATCCCAAGGACACTGGAACATCTACATCAGAATGACTGAAATGTTTTAGTAAATCGATTTATTTGTCCTTTATTGGCTTCCCTTCATTGGCTTCCTGTTAAATCCAGAATTGAATTCAAAATCCTGCTCCTCACATACAAGGTCTTAAATAATCAGGCCCCATCTTAATGACCTTGTAGTACCATATCACCCTATTAGAGCACTTCGCTCTCGCTCTGCAGGCCTACTTGTTGTTCCTAGAGTATTTAAAAGTAGAATGGGAGGGAGAGCCTTCAGTTTTCAGGCCCCTCTTCTGTGGAACCAGCTTCCAGTTTGGATTCAGGAGACAGACACTATCTCTACTTTTAAGATTAGGCTTAAAACTTTCCTTTTTGCTAAAGCATATAGTTAGGGCTGGACCAGGTGACCCTGAATCCTCCCTTAGTTATGCTGCAATAGGTGTAGACTGCTGGGGGACTCCCATGATGCACTGGGTGTTTCTTCTTCACGCACTATGTGTTAATAGACCTCTATGCATTGAATCACACTTGTTATTAACCTCTGTCTCTCTTCCACAGCATGTCCTTCATCCTGTCTTCCTTCTCTCACCCCAACCGGTCGCAGCAGATGGCCCCGCCCCTCCCTGAGCCTGGTTCTGCCGGAGGTTTCTTCCTGTTAAAAGGGAGTTTTTCCTTCCCACTGTCGTATAACTGCTTGATCATAGGGGGTCATATGATTGTGTTGGATTATTCTCTGTACATATTATTGTAGGGTCTACCTTATGATATAAAGTGCCTTGAGGTGACTGTTGTTGTGACTTGGTGCTGTATAAATAAAATAAAATTGAATTAAATTATATTAGGGGTGGTTGTAGCTCAGGAAGAGCAGGTCATCAACTAATCGGAGGGTTGGTGATTCATTCCTTGGCTGCTCCAGTCTGCATGCCAAATATCCTCGGGAACCCTCATGTTAACTTTTATTGAGCGGAAAAAGGTTAGCATTCCCTTTGTTTATATTATGCTAATCATAGCTTTGTAGCTATCATTATATACCAGCAGTGTTGGTCAAGTTACTTGAAAAAAGTAATCAGTAACTAATTACTGATTACTTCCCCAAAAAAGTAATCCCGTTACTTTACTGATTACTTATTTTCAAAAGTAATTAATTACTTAGTTACTTAGTTACTTTTTAAAAACATGATTTACAACCTGAATAGGTGATAAATCGATAGATCTTTCAGCCCAATTCTACTTTTTCTGCATAATCCATCATACAAAATGTAATCAAATGGAAAAGTCTCTTTTTTTTTAACTTGTTTTATCAGTTTTAATCTTTTAACTTTATGCATCAAGTAAAAATTAAACATAAGCAACATTCTCTGACTTGAATAAATTAGTTTAATATTTAAACCTATTTTCTACACATTCCAGCACATAAAATAAAATATTTTTTGTGTTTACACTCAGTCTTTCAAATAGATGCAAGTAAAACACAGCAGAAAATAAATAAAGTCAAAGACTCAGCGGTCCTGTTGCTCTATTTTCACCTGTAAAGCAGGACTGCGGTAGACGGAGGTTTACCCTGGTGCAGGTGTGTCGCGGTCAATGGAAGAATCCGCGAGTTTCTCTGTGAATTTCCCATTACGTCGTTGCGCACTCGGCGCTTGCTTGGAAGTTTAGGGGTTTTTTTCGCTGTAAAAAGAAGTTTTCTTCCTGTTAGGTTTTGTATTGTTCATTGTCATTTATGCTTAGAAATATTTAACCATATATGCTTAGAGGTGTATAATCATTTGTAGATTGAAAGAATGTCTCATCCTAGGAGGTCTGTAACAACTGTAGCATGAAGAGGGGAGTGCGTTCACTCCTCTCTAGAGTGTTCTGGCATAGATCACACACCTCCTAGGAGAGGCCGTATCTTCTCTTGCTGATATATGGTTTAGCAAACACACGTATATTTCTTTAAGTATAAGAGCCTTTTGTTCAGATGGACCCGCTAGACTCCTGGCACCAGCCTTTGGGGAGTCTTCACAGGGTCACATCTTGACCTCACACACACACACACACACACACACACACACACACACACACACACACACACACACACACACACACACACACAGGCAAAGTACTCTTTGTGTGTATGTGGACGTCATATGTTAATGACCCTATGTATATTCATGTAACCACAATAAAAGGAGTGCTATGGGGAGCCTGGCTGAGAGTCTGACGGAGGTCAAGTGGTGGGACGACACTTGGCTCCAAGCAGGTCTCCCCCATGCATGAGTAACATGAAGAACTTTGCCTACTTCGGGTCTTGCTTGCTGTGTAATTATATTGTCTTCAACGTTCCAGCGGATGGGTTCAAGCTACAAACCTATCACTTCCCACGCACGATGGACGCTAATGTTTTTGTCACTTTTTATGGAATCAAACTCAAAATAAGGTCAGTACTTCCACGCTTTAAACGATGCACGCTCATACTCTCTCCCGCACTCGATATGTGATCCATTGTTGATCTGCACACAGCTGTTGTCACTAACGGCGCACTCGCTTACGTCACTGTCGTGAGACATTCTTGCAAAAAATCATGGTTTTAGTAACGCAGTAACTAAAAGTAACTGTAATCTAATTACCGTTTTTGCAATAGTAATCCCTTACTTTACTCGTTACTTGAAAAAAGTAATCAGATTACAGTAACGCGTTACAAGTAACGCATTACTGCCCATCTCTGTATACCAGCTAGTCCAACTTCAGTAACCCTACAAACATCACTGCTATTTAGTTTTCTGTCTTCATTTATGTCTTTGAAAAAGAAAGTACAAAATTTTAATGAAAGTATATTGCAGTAATTCCCAGATTTTCAGCCCTACAGTGTACACATACACTGTAGGGCTGCATTTACAGTGGGGCAAAAAAGTATTTAGTCAGCCACCGATTGTGCAAGTTCCCCCACTTAAAATGATGACAGAGGTCAGTAATTTGCACCAGAGGTACACTTCAACTGTGAGAGACAGAATGTGAAAAAAAAAATCCATGAATCCACATGGTAGGATTTGTAAAGAATTTATTCGTAAATTAGGGTGGAAAATAAGTATTTGGTCACCTCAAACAAGGAAAATCTCTGGCTCTCACAGACCTGTAACGTCTTCTGTAAGAAGCTTTTCTGTCCCCCACTCGTTACCTGTATGAATGGCACCTGTTTGAACTCATCATCTGTATAAAAGACACCTGTCCACAGCCTCAAACAGTCAGACTCCAAACTCCGCCATGGCCAAGACCAAAGATCTTTCGAAGGACACCAGGAAAAGTATTGTAGACCTGCACCAGACTGGGAAGAGTGAATCTACAATAGGCAAGCAGCTCGGTGTGAAAAAATCAACTGTGGGAGCAATCGTCAGAAAATGGAAGACATACAAGACCACAGATAATCTCCCTCGATCTGGGGCTCCACGCAAGATCTCATCCCGTGGGGTCAAAATGATCATGAGAACGGTGAGCAAAGATCCCAGAACCACACGGGGGGACCTGGTGAATGACCTGCAGAGAGCTGGGACCAAAGTAACAAAGGTCACCATCAGTAACACACTACAACGGCAGGGAATCAAATCCCACAGTGCCAGACGTGTTCCGCTGCTGAAGCCAGTGCATGTCCAGGCCCGTCTGAAGTTTGCCAGAGAGCACATGGATGATACAGCAGAGGATTGGGAGAATGTCATGTGGTCAGATGAAACCAAAGTAGAACTTTTTGGTATAAACTCAACTCGTCGTGTTTGGAGGAAGAAGAATACTGAGTTGCATCCCAAGAACACCATACCTACTGTGAAGCATGGGGGTGGAAACATCATGCTATGGGGCTGTTTTTCTGCCAAGGGGACAGGACGACTGATCCGTGTTAAGGACAGAATGAATGGGGCCATGTATCGTGAGATTTTGAGCCAAAACCTCCTTCCATCAGTGAGAACTTTGAAGATGAAACGAGGCTGGGTCTTCCAACATGACAATGATCCAAAACACACCGCCCGGGCAACAAAGGAGTGGCTCCGTAAGAAGCATTTGAAAGTCCTGGAGTGGCCTAGCCAGTCTCCAAACCGCAACCCCATAGAAAATCTGTGGCGGGAGTTGAAAGTCCGTGTTGCTCGGCGACAGCCCCAAAACATCACTACTCACATTCTGTCTCTCACAGTTGAAGTGTACCTCTGGTGCAAATTACTGACCTCTGTCATCATTTTAAGTGGGGGAACTTGCACAATCGGTGGCTGACTAAATACTTTTTTGCCCCACTGTAAATGATTTTAAGTTTGCATTTTTGTCTTTGAGCTCCTCAGCATCTGGGACAGGAGCAACTGTTTGCTGCTTGTCTGGTTATACAGACCTCTGTCTGTTTCTGCTGTAAAAATGTTGGAAGTTATTTCCTCCATGACAAGAAAATCCATTTTACAAGTTGTCACAAATTGCTGCAGATGGAAATGAACAAACTCAACCATTGATGGGGCTGATTAACTCTGAAGGACACAGTATAATATGAAGAATATAATACGCCATAGCGCAAAACTATCTATAGGAGATGCTTATTTAATGGTTTAAATAGGTCATGATTTCTCAAACTGAGCACAGATAACAAGTTGGATGGTTCCTCATTTCCTTAATCCTGAGGATGAGGCTTCCATGTTTTCCAGAAAACAAAAAAAAATCAAATTTTGATTTCTCTGACCACAGAAGAGTTTTCCACTTTTCCATTTTCACTGAGCTTAAGCCTGAAGAAAGCAGCATTTCTGTACTGTGTTCACATTCGCTTCGTCTTTGTTTGATAGAGCAGAATAACCTGCATTTGTGGATAGAACGGTGAATTGTGTTGACAGCGATTTGAAAACAGGACGTGTTGCTGAGCCCATGCAGTGATCTCCACGACAGAATCATGCCTGTTTTTAATGCTGTGCAGCCTGAGGGCACGAAGATCACGAGAATACAATATTGATTTTTTGTCTTGTGCACAGAAATCTCTCCACATTCTCTGAATGTTTTAATGATATTATATACTGTAGAACATAATACATATATACAGAATACGTCAAATATTAACTCCTTGCTGTTTTGTATTGTATTTAACACTATTCTGAAAATTCACAGTTTATAGATGCATTTTACTGTGCCAAATCCTCTAAGATGCTCCTTTTATAGCCAGTCATCTTAGTAACCTGTTGCCAATGAACATAATTATTTGCAAAACTATCCATCTATCCATTTTCCTGGACCTCCTTCTCCCCGGCCACCTCCTCCAGCTTGTCCGGGGGAATACCAAGGCGTTCCTAGGCCAGCCGAGAGATATATCTCTCCAGCGTGTCTTGGGTCTGCCCAGTTATTTGCAAAACTAATTGGGTTCTAACTAATTTTTTTCCTTACCTTTGAGTCTTTACTCCCATTTCGACTTTTTTGCATCACACATATCTGATAGTTTACTGATTACTGAAATACTAAGATTTCATTCACCAAACCTGAAGAACAAACCTCTTGAAAAGATTGCACCACACAGCAAGTCAGGCTATTTTATAGACAATTCCTTTTGAAAAGCCACCACATAACAAACATTGGTAAAAGCCTCACTAAAGACCCAATCAGTTTTTTGTTTTGTTTTTTCATTTTAACACCAGGCTGTATGTTTTAGAGCTGCATAGTAGGGCATTTTAACATATGAGTCTATAGGGACTCTCTTCCACTCCAAAAACTGTAGTTTATGACTTTCCACCAATGACTGTAGAAAACTTAGCGGAAAAGTGCAGCGGGGCCTCAGGTCCTTCTGTCGGGTAGTCCAGTTTACTGAAGAACACCTCAGGCTGTCAGGTTAAAACAGTCGGTCGCCTTTTTGTAACGTAAACGCTGGCCCTCCTCTCAGAGCCTACGCTCTATCTGCTATTCCCGAACAGAGATACGCAAGTTTCTCTGTGACTGCAGCTGCCAGTCAAAGCTGTTATGATGATGTTGCACCCCAATTTAACATGATTGTGGTAGTAATTAGAATCAAACTTGGGAAAGGAAGGATCAAAAAATCAGCGTGATGAGAACTATTGATAATAAAAGAAAGAGTCTTTGGAAAAAATTTATCTGCGGAGAATTAATTTATTTTAGTCTGACCCCAGTCCCATCCGCTAACATGGAGCAGGCGGGGTTTATTACCTATACTACAGCCAGACACCAGGGGGCGATGGAGACATTTTGGCTTCATTTTTGGGGAGCTGTCGCATCGTCCATGTTTTCTACAGTCATTGCTTTCCACACTGGCTTCATTTGCCAATCACAACTTGTTACACAACATCCAGTCAGTTCAAGTCGTGTATAAGACGTCTGTCTTTCATGCTTCCTTTTTACTTCTATTTACTTTATTTTATTTCAAAGTTCATTTAGGCTTAGGTGCTGAATATATATTTCAAAAGCAAACCTCTCCCACCTGCAACTAGCACCTCAGACATTTCCTTGCTTGCCTGTCCTGTAACATTTAACACTAGCAGAGCACTTCTGCTTGCATATCTATGGCTAAAGTTTTTACAAAAAGAAGTACCAATGGCAGCACAATGTGACAGCACTAACCAGCTGTCAGTCTGTGAGACTGAGGTTACACATAGACACATACACAGTGTGGGAATAGGTGGTCTAGTCTCAGTATCTGTTACAGAAATCATAGGTGAGGTGATGAATGAGAGCACTCTTTTTTCATCCATCATCCTTCAGTCTTTTAAAGAGTATGTAGAGTGCACGCTGAGGCTCAGCAAAGATGAGCACCGGTCAAAAAGCCAGTAGTGTATGGAGGCCTCACTATGAAAAAAGACTTAGATATAAAGCGTTTGTATTGGGATGTAATGAAATACTTTTCGCCGTGGCAATAAACTGGCCCTTGCTGGCTCAGCAAACATGAGATGATGAAAGCATGGCTGATGCACATTTGATTGTGAAGTCTCTGCTAGAAAAGAGGGGATAAAGTGCCTGTAAATCAGCCATAAAATTGCAGATGGTAATCCAGTAAATATGTTAAACGACTAGCATCATTATCGCCACTCTCTGTCTGACCCATGGCATACATCATTACCTTATCAATGAGATGGAACTTCATCTTTCTTGGAGGAAAGTCTTTTATTTGATTCCCACAACAAAGCAGTCATTGTGATATTATTTTCTCTGCACAACTTTCTCTCTCTCGCCTATTTTCTCATACCCACTTTGCCAATACTGTTGGACAAAGAGCTCGTAAGTAATAATTTAGTGATGAGGCTTTAACATTGTAACTACTCTGTCATCAGTGAAGTTCGGACAGCATTTTAATGGAGTGACAATTTAGCTTTTCTTTAACAATCATAAGAAAAATAAACAGACAGCCTCGAATTGATTTATAGACAGAGATCGACTTAGGATGTGTGAGCTCTGCAGAGGCAAAACAGCAGCAGCCAGATTCCGGTCAGTTAGACAATGAAATCAGATAATCTGTTCCAAAATCAGATAAGCCTCACCTGTTAGCTTCTTTCATCTCCTCTCATGCAGAGAAGATCAATGTCAACAAGGTCATCATCCCTAAAAGTAATCTCTCCTCTTACTCTGCAGATGCATTATTACTTCTTTTTAAATGTTATTAAGACTAAGGCTGTCCACAGCAGTGCAAAGTCGCACTGCAGCCCATCCCCTTTCAGCTGATCTGCAGCTGGAAGGGGAGACAATAGGAGAGAGAGACACAAAATCCAAAGTCCATTGTACACAGATGGATTTTCATGTGGCTCATGTTGTGTTTAGAATTCTCTTACTGTTTCCTTCAGATACATTCTAGAATTTTAATAATTGTGGTTTTTAATCACTTTTATGCAAAGCAAGGCATTCCAAATAAAGGATAGTGTGAACATAATTACATTTTGGCAATCAATGTTACTTCTTACTACGGAGCCCCGCAGGGGACATGGGAGAAAAAAAACAGACGGACTTTTGAATTCCAAAAGTTGAATTCCAACAATGGCGGCAGCTACTTAGTTGTAATATTACTCTTTCTGGGTCACAAATCACACTTTTAAGATATTTTGAGGTGTGAATGTAGTTGTGTAAACGTCAGATATCTGCTCGGTTTACAAGACATCACATATTTGCAAAAGTGCTCCAACGTTTTCGGAGATGTATGAAATTTTTGTGAGTTCCCAATTTATTTTTGCGAGATCTCGCAAAACTCATCATCATCTATTTGATGATGATGTTCTATGTTCCAGCTTATTCTGGTTTATTTTTAGTTCTGCCCGTGTTAAGTCTGCGTTTCCTAGTCTGCATCCTTGTGTATTGTTTCCTGTTTTATTTTGAAGGATTGTGTCTTATATCAGTGTGTCCACCTCTGCTCCTCCTGTCTCATTAGCCCCAATTTCTCCCAGCTGTGTCTCCCTCCTGTTACCCATTCCCTGATTACCACCCTGTGTATATTAGCCCTGTGTTTTCCTCAACCCAGTGTCGCGTTGTACTATCAGATCATGCCTGTGTGTTTCTGGTTCTCAGGGTTCGTTGTTCTGTTCATGTTTTGTGCTTTGCCAGCAATAAAGCTGTGGTTTTCTGTTGAAATTTGTCTTCACGAGTCCTGCGTTTGGATCCTCACCTCTGCCTGCTGCACACAGAGCCCTGAGAGCTCAGTCTCCAGCCTTGGTGGGGTTGTTTTCATATTGTTCTCTTCCTCTAGTAGTCCATTAAGAAGACTGTATAAAAACTTTAGGGAAACCCATTCCTTGTTTATTTTCTTCATAGCAGTAGATTTGTGATAATAATTTATTTAATTTGTAGCCTTGTTGGTTTTTTACTAACTGATTAATACAGTGGGAGTCGGACAGTCACTCTCCTTTGTAGTTCTTTTTTGGTCTCCCATCTGATATGTGTGCTATTAAATCCTACATTGTGTCACAACCTTGTTCCATTTTGTTTTCTCTGTCTGGGCTGTACTGAATTCCTTATGCTATTATTGCACACTTCCCAGCATGATATACCTAGTGTCCCAATAAAACCTTAGCATTTTGTCTAGAATCTTTATTAAAGCTTTTTTGTAAAGTTAAAACAATTCTCAGTATGTATTTATAATCATGAACATGCTCTCTGGTTTGACAGGAAAAAAGTAGATATCGGTAGAGCCGGTGCCACGCATGACAAATTTTTGGTGAGACGATGAGAAATAGGACTTTAATGTGAATGCCAGAGATGAACTCTAAAGGTAGACCAGCATGCTAATGTCAGGCTGAGAGGTGCAGTGCCTGTGGACATTTTACTCTAAAACAGATTGTAAAGGACAGATAGTGAGTTTTGACAACCCTGAAAAATAAATACATCTTTAAAAATCTCACCTCCGGAGGTGAGATTTGTAGGCTGCGCATCAAATTCCCCACCTTCTCAGCTCCCTGGAGACTTATTACGGCCGGTTTGCACTATGTGTCAGCACAAATAAAATTGTACTTATTATTTCTTTGCTTACTATTTTATCCGCTCTTTTTCCCCTCTGAAGGTCAGAGGCATCAGATCCTAAATTGCTGTGACTGTAGCGTGCTGAGGCTGATCCTCTCAAAGTAGGAGGGCGTTTGCCATGTTAGGAGCTCGGCTCAGAGCTTATCCTGCGGTAACCGATGTGGAAAAATGCGGACCGAATCTCTGAAAGACCTGCTCCTGCCGCTGCCCATGCAGGTTGTTGGCGGTGGAGGTGAACTCGCAGCAGATAACACGAGTCCTCTTTTGAATGGATCAGAGTAGCCTTTCTAACAATGCTGTAGCAGCTGGAAGCGAGGTTCAGGCCACTCAAGACAGGGAGTCATTAGTCTTACCCTGAGCTAAGACCGGAGCCCAGGGGAAACACTTCGCTTCATACCAAGCACAATGTCAGAAAGAGGCTTTGTCTGATTGATTGCACTACAGCTGTTTTTATAGGATAACATAAATTACTGAAATTAAAAGGGCCATTCTATAACTTATGTACATTTAATGAGGACAGAACTGGCCATGTAGTGGGTCTGCTGACCACATGTATTATCGAGGGCATTGGATTCATAGGTTCATAAGCCAATGGCTGCTGCAAAATTAGCTTTATTCATTAGTTTGAGCATTAGTTTTCATCCTGCTTTGCTTGATGCATCACTCTGAGTTATTTCCCCCCTTTTATCTTTTTATTCTTTGCCCCAAAAATGAAATGTAGAACAGGTAAAATATCATTAGGTCATGTAGTTTTCCCAGAATGCCTAGCTGAACTGCAATAAAATTTTATTTAAAGGAGAGTTGCTAACACATGCATCAAAAGCCCACAAATTCTAATCTCCATTACACTCCCCCCAGATGGCCCGTAGATTAAACTGCTACTGCCCTGAAAAGCTTATGACAACAGATACGGTACATTAACATATGTAGCACTGCACGCTTACATTTAGAAGTCTATTTGTCCTTTGCAGAGGACGCTGTATCCAGGGTAATAATTGTCAAACCCAAACAGAGTGAATCAGGACTTTGCAAAGAGCCATTTGGACAATAAAGGAAATTTGTTCAGTGCCCTCAACAGCATTTCAGTAAATAATACAAGCAGCTCTGAAATTGCATTGATATTAAACACAAGCTCAGGGCAGTTGCTCGATTACCCTTTTCTCTCTCTCCTTTCTCTCTATCATTTACTTAACATGGTGATATTTACTGTTTCTGAACATCTGCTTATAATTTAATCATCATTTGAACTGTTGGCTTCTTAATATTATCCATTAATCTGGCCGTTATATGTTATTTGTGTTGTGACTCGTTTTACAGCTTAATGTGGGTGATATTAAATGGGCTAGCCCTTTAAGAACTTAACGTTGTATTTGTCATTTTTCTTTTTAGTTTTGTACTCACACAACTCTGGTAACAGTGCTGCTAACCCTGCATGTCATTAAGTGACTTCCAAAGCCCTTTTTTTTAATATGTAAGCGTGTCAAAATCAGGGCAGAGCTGTTAACTCGTGTGTTTGGGGATTTTGTCAATGTTACGAGTGCCTAAAAGTGTTTAATAGTGGAGGCATACAGGAGGCAACAATAAAAGTGAATTTTATCAGTGAGTCGAGAGATGGCTAAACCATTTTATTCTATCAAAAACAAACTCAGAAGCAGAACTTGTATGCTAATGAAAAAAAGATAAGCCAAATAATCAAACACACTCCTTTCCACCAAGTAAACAGCCACACAAACGCTGCTGGCATCTCTCGCTCAGCTACCACTGAGCGGTCCCTGATGACTGAGTAGAGTTAGCTGTGTGCAAACCACCAGCTTCACAGGAAAATGACACAAGAAAGAAAGAGAGAGAGAAACACCATCGATGCCACCCCCCACCCCCGGAAAAAAAAATCCACAGTAGGCCTAACAGGCCTATGAAAATTCACTTATACTCACTGGGATGTATTTGAACCTGTCCGAGACTTTGGAGACCGCTCACATGCAATCTGCCTAAAAGTCATCATCGTGTAGCCTAGTGGAGGTGATGCTTTGTGTAGCTCAAACACTGATTGGTTGAAAATCTGAACAGAAACGTAGCTGAATTAACCCTAAAACAAGAAAGAAGCCCAAAAATATGCTCATGAGAAACAAAGGCAAACACAGTTTGTGATGTTTGACGGAGGCTAAACTGAAGGACCTACAAGAGTACGAACATAAGCCAGAGTGGTCATGTATTTTTGACATTGTCCACTGCTGGCAGTACACACTAACAACATGTAGGCTGTCCTCGACATGATCACACCTTTAAGTGTCTTGGTAGCACCTACAGACTTGGAGCCGTAATCATGAAGTGTATAATGAGCATTTTCACAGTGGAACGGAGCAGCTTGGCTTGGAAGTGACTGCTAGTCGCTGATGTAGTTTTAATAGGCTTCATTTCACTCTATTTCATACTTGTTTCATTTACAATAGTGTGTTTGGGAACAGGAGAGAAGTAATCAGTTGTCAAGAGCTGACACTGACTGACACAAGGCATAATGGAAACACAACACAGTGCCACGAATATACTAATTAGTGAATCACATCATCCTTACGCTTTGGGATTTTTCATGCAGGCTTCAGTCATTTTCCACAGACCATAGTTGGCAAAAAATAAAACAGAAGGAAACTTACCTAACAGGTTAGTATTTAATTAATCCAAAGAAACATCCAGACTAGACTTCCCGTAGCTTGTTTTAACTCATAGCTTTCCCATATTAGTCAACATAGTGAATATGCTTTAGTAGGTGAGCCTACTATGCTGCTCAGGAGGTGTTTGAAGGTTCTTAGGGTCCTTTATAGGCATCCAGTGAGATGCCCTGTATATGCTATAGAGAATGTATGCTGGCCATCAGATGGCAGGAAACTGCTGCTGTTGCCATCTGTTGGCTAACTCATTAACAGGCCAGTGACTCATGGCAGTTATTACAGTTACCAATCCTTAGATATTGCAATGCTACTCACACTGACATGTTTCATGTGTCAGGTTACTTAATTACCCGATGTAGATAGTAATCTGTTACATTACTTCTGTGTTGATAAGTGGCCTGAGATCCACTGCAGAAACTGCAGAAACCTAAGCCCCACTGAAAACACTGAACACTTATTTTGCTGAAGTATGAACACAAAGAGCAAAATTAGTGAAACAGAGGCCAAAGTGAACTTCACAGTGATTCTACTGTACAAACAGGCAGGTGTGGAAAAACTACAAATGTTGCAATGCTGCAAATCCAACTGCTCATCACTGTTTTAGATACAAAAAAGAGGTTAGCATAAAGCCTGTGCTGTTTAAAACTGACCTCTTTCTCTGGAGCACACTTCTCACACCACTGACCTGATTGATGCTTACTGACTACATGCTGAACGTGTTGCATCAGAGACTGCGGATTTTCTCGCTGCCATTATCTGACCAATCTGAGATGGTGTGATTGAAACTCAGCTGTCCATGACAACAACGTCAACATGTGTCCGTCTACAGGTTAGCCTTTGTCGTCGTACCCTGAGCAGTTTTAATATAACATTGCTGTTTCAGTGTATTTGCTGTGAGTGGATGCAGCAGTGGATAGCTGCTACTAGCAGTTTGTGGAGTTTGCCATTTGCTGACTTGTCCTTATCCATTCATTCAATAAAAATAATAATGTTCTTAATTTGACTCTTCAAATGTGTTTCCTGTGTCATGGCTGCAACTTCAAGTGAGCTGGTTGTGACCTGCAGTTGAAGTGCAGATAAGTGAGTTGCCTAGTACAGTAATGTGTTATAGAAAAACATGCAGAAAAATAATCTGATTACGATTACATCTTATAGAGCTTTGTGTTTCATCAAGTACTTGTGCTACTATACTCCAAAATCACTCTGTGTTTTCATTCTTCCAAAATCTAAATAAACACATCTGAAATGCCATAACAGCCATCTTTTTGAAGAATAAGGTGTCGCCTTGCTTGCAGCACAAAGCAAGGCATGGTCACATGGCTGCAGATAAATGGAGAAGTGAGGTCAAGCATGAGATCCACCTGGATCCAAAGAGGCCAGTGCTTCACTCCTCTGACCTGGCTGTGTTGGGATGCATCCAGGTAGATGCAGAGCTATCTGAGATGTTCTAATACAAGCCCTTCTGCCTGCCTCTCCTGGGTACCCTGCTACCTTTGCCCCGCCACGTGTTCCCCCCGTAGCCTACATTTCCAAAACGGTGCCACGCAAGCCCACATTCAACATCTGTCTGTGCTAGATATGTCAGTCTGCACCGGGCCCTCTCACAGCACCACCGCAAACGCCGAGAGGAAATTCATGCACTCCAGGCTTCCCACACCTCTCCACTAAATTATCACATCCCCAGAAAGACAGTGGCATGCTGCCTGAGAGTTTGGATTACGTATCATCAAGTGCTGGGCCCAGACAGTTGACATTTCTGTGTAATCATCATTACTCTCACAACTGCTTCTCAAGTAGGGTCACAAGGTAGCCAGCGCTGAAGTGTCATACAATAAATGCTATGTAAATGCTTGAATGTTCAAAACGTTTCTTGTCTGAAGAAGTGCATACTCAGATGACTGTATAGTGAAGCTCTAAAGATGTGGAGAAACCTTGGCGATGAAGCAGACGGGCTGAAACGGTGAGGATCGTGTTTATTTCCATTTTTTCATATTTATATCCTGTTCATAGCCTGTACATACTTATAGTTATAGCATATTCATAACATACTTCATACCGTGTACATACTACATACCACAATAGACCCATTTCTGTAATATACTTTCATATCTATATTATTGCTAATATATATTGTAATATATCTATATTATGGCACTTCTGGATGGATGCAAACTGCATTTCGTTGCCCTGTACCTGTGCATGTGCAATGACAATAAAGTTGAATTCTATTCTATTCTATTCTATAATTAAAATCCTCATAATGAACAGTGGCTGGAGGTGTTTGAGAAATTCCTTCTGGTGTTGCTGTAGCTTTTTTAACATTATAGTTTCATACTCTGCTAAAAACTTTACTGTGCAGTTTTCTGGTGATGTCCACCGTGTTAGCCGCCACAAAACATGTATTCAAGGGTGACTTCACAGATTTTAGATTCAACTTTTGGTTACCCAGTTTTATATAATAGATTACCGTAATTGTCGGGCTATAAGCCGCTACTTTTTGCACAAGCTTTGAACCCTGCGGCTTTTAGTCAGGTGCGGCTTTTCTATGGATTTTCCATGATTTTTGTGATATCGTAAGACGATTTGTTTTGTTTGTTCCGCTGTTGTACGGCACTACGTTGCCTGGCGGAAGGATCGAGGTTCAAGAGTGGTATGTTAGTCACATGTCCGTCCGCCAGGCAACGTAGTGCCGTACGAAGTAGAGCGAAAAACAAACTTCAAAGTAGCGCTACGCATTCAGCGGGAGGCGTGGATGACGAGCGGCGATAAACTTGCGAAAAGCAAGTTATGCCCAACTCCACCGGTGGATACTGACAGCGTGGAAAAGTGCGAAAACATCCACGATCACCAACGGATTTTGAAGGGCTGGACTGCTGCATGATGGAGAGGAGGACACCGCCACGGCCCTTCTGAGGGTGTTCGACTCTGACACTGACAACGAGGATTTCTTTGTTTTTTGAAAGTGACAACGAAGGAGAGAAGCGGAGAGTGGATGACGAAGCCATCCTGAGCCTGTTCGTTTCCGACATTGGAGAAGAGGACTTTGGTGGTTTTAGAGCGCAGGAAGAAGAGAAAGATGGTGAATGAATGACTTTTCTTCTCCGTGTCACTTCACCTGAGCCTAAAAGGTAGTCCGAATCTATTTTTCTGGTGTGCTGTAGGTTACTGTTATGTACTACATGTGCAAATATGTACCCATAACTTGTTTTTCAAAATATTAATAAAAGGGGTGTGTCTCCAAACAGCCATCTCTTTCCTGACAATTCCCTTTGTGCATATTCTCTTACATATGATAAGTCAACATTGAAACACCTGCGGCTTTTAGTCAGGTGCGGCTAATGTATGTACAAAACAGGATTTTCCCCTGATTTTAGCTTGTGCGGCTAATATTCAGGTGCGCTTTGTAGTCTGGGAAATACGGTAATATGTTTCCTGTGCCTGATATCTTTTTAATCAGACATTTATCTCAGACTGCACTGAGTATCTTGTTTTCTTCAAAGGACCCCTTCCACAGGAGTCAGAGAAAAGCCTTTTCAGTCATGCCAATTTTGGAAGAAACTGAAATGCATTGAACATCTTTAAATTTTATCAGTGTAATTGAAATCTGTACATGGGGATTGTTCTTCTTTATATACACTGCTTTTTGTTTCTGTTTTTTTTTCCAAGATGAAACTAGCTTCTAGAAGTGCTAACACTTAAATTACCTGATCTGAGAAATGTCACAGCCCAACAGGCCCTAATTTAGTTGCACAAATACGTCACAGCCCTGTGTGCATATTCAACTAGGTGAAAAGGACGAATCAGGAATTCAAAAAAAAAAAGAAGTTTTGTCATATGCTGTGGGAGTGTCTGGTTGGGCGTGGTCCAGGTTCCTGTCATTTGTCCCTGGGAGTGGAGTTGGCCAGCTCATCACCTGTTGTCAATCTCCGGGGCTCCACCTAGAGGGTTTTTAAGCCAGCACGGCCTGCCACTCCTCGCCAGTTCGTCCTGCTACCATCTGTGGTAAACTCGGCCTCCTCTGAGCTCTGACTCTGTATATCTGGACCTTGGGTTAATATGTTTTTGTTTCCTGTATTCTTCAGATTCTCCACCCATCGCACTCACCAGTAGTGCTGTTTTTGGTCTCCATCCTGTCCTCCCATCTGCTCGGAACCCGAGGATTATATACTCCACTTCTCCTCAGCCTGCCCTTCAGTCTGTATTCTCCATCTCTTCGAAATCTGGACCGGACTCTCCACTCTTGACCCTCTTTGGAATACACCCCTGGCAGCCTTTTCCCCGTTAAATGACTAGGGTCGCCAAGTAAGCCCAAGACTATTCACTGGCACTCCGTACCTTTGTCCCTTACTCGTTTGTTTCCCATTCAGTAACATTTCTCCCCTGTGTTTACAGAAGTTCCCGTTAGAAGTCTCCCCGTGCTCTACGCCGGTTTCTCCGCCCACGGATTTCCTTTAGTTTTCTGCGTATGGTTTTTGTTAAACCCAGTTCCGTTCAAGTTTTGTTCTTTTCAATAAATTATACACAGTTCTAAGCAAATTGAGTCTGTTCTTGAGTCCACCGCATTCTCGTCCGTGACAGAACGTACTGGCCACTAATGGACTCAGCGGACCCAATTCGCGCCGCCATTAACAAACAGGGCGCGGTGTTAGGACGGCATGAACAGACTTTGACGTCCTTAATGGACCAGTGTAATGCTATCAGTGAAAAACAGGAGGAGTTACTTACCCGGTTGTCAGAAATCAGGGAGCCTAATCCACCCGTTTTTCCTAGTCAGCCGGGACCGTTGCCTGCACCCGCCGTTGCGCGTCCTGAATCGGCTTATCGGGGCATCTCTTCTCCTCCACCGGAGCCTTTTCATGGAGAGCTGGGGCTGTGTGGGGGGTTCCTGTTTCAGTGGTCGTTGTTCGTCAATCGCACGCCGCACGCGTTTCCTAATGAGGCTGCCAAGATTTCCCATTTTGTTGGGTTGCTTAGGGGTAAGGCGCTTGCGTGGGCTGAGGCGTTTTTGTTTTCTCATCCTATTGCCTCGTGTTCCTATGAGGACTTCCTCAAGGAATTCAAGGCTACGTTCGCTCACCCGATCTCTGAGGGTACTGCAGCTAAGAGGCTGTTGGGACTCCGCCAGGGAAAACGCAGCGTTGCGGAATATGCGATCGAGTTCCGCACCGCTGCTGTTGAAGCGGGTTGGCCGGATGCTGCGCTGCGGGGTATTTTCCTAGCGTCCCTTTCCGAACAACTGAAGGATCAGCTGGCTGTGCACGACGAGCCGGCCACGTTTGAAGCGCTTGCCTCTCTTGCTCTCAGGATCGATAGTCGACTGAGGGAGAGAGACGCTGAGAGGCGGTCCAAACCCTCTCCGTCTCTGTTTCGACCCGCGGCCGTTTCGGCGTTACCCCCGTCGCTTCCGGTGACATCATCCGTCCGTTCTCGATCTCCTTCCCCTGAGCCTATGCAGATTGGCCGCGCTCGGCTCACTCCTGAGGAGCGGGAGCGGCGTTTCCGAGCCGGAGAGTGCTTCTACTGCGGGGGAAGCGGCCATCGCATCGCTGTTTGCCCAGTCCGGCCAAAAGGCGTGGCCCGCCGGTAAGTCCGGGGTTACGGGTGGGCAGTGTTTTTAAGAGTGATAAACCCCGTTTTTTGCTTTCGGTTTCGTTGATGTCCGGTACTAAGGCTCATTCTCTCCGTGCTCTCGTTGACTCCGGGTCGGAGCAGAATTTGATAGATGCTGCGGTGGCTAAATCGTTCGATTTGCCCCTCATTCCGCTCGAGCCTCCGATCCCGGCCGCCGCTCTGAATAATGAGGTGTTCGCGATGATCACTCACCGGACCGCGCCTGTCAAGTTAGTCACGTCAGGTAATCATCAGGAAGACATAACTCTCTTTGCCACCTCTTCACTTGACGTGCCAGTGATCCTTGGTTTTCCGTGGTTGCAGAAGCACAATCCGCACATTGACTGGGCAGGGAAGAAAGTAGCGAGTTGGAGTTTGTTTTGTCTCGCCAACTGTTTAAAGTCAGCTCTGCCCTCGGGGGCTTTTGTTTCTCCTCCAGTGGTTGTCTCCCCCCCTGACCTTTCCTCTGTCCCTCCTGAATATCATGATCTACAAGAAGTGTTCAGTAAAGACAGGGCTCTGTCGCTGCCTCCTCATCGGCCCTACGATTGTGCTATTGATCTCCTCCCCAGTGCCCCTCTGCCCTCCAGCCGTCTCTATAACCTGTCCCGTTCGGAGAGGGGGACTATGGAGACGTACGTCCGGGATTCGCTGGCGGCCGGTCTCATTCGTCCTTCTTCTTCACCGGTGGCCGCTGGTTTCTTTTTTGTTTCTAAAAAGGATGCGTCGCTCCGGCCGTGCATTGATTATAGGGGCCTTAATGCGATCACGATTAGGAACAGGTATCCCCTGCCTTTGATCAGTTCAGCTTTCAAACCCCTCCACGGGGCCACTGTCTTCTCTAAGTTGGACTTGAGGAATGCATACCACCTTGTCCGCATAAGGGAGGGTGACGAGTGGAAGACTGCTTTTAACACTCCTCTGGGGCATTTTGAATACCTGGTGATGCCGTTTGGCCTCACCAATGCCCCTGCAGTCTTCCAGGCACTGGTGAATGACGTGCTCCGGGATTTTTTGAATGTTTTTGTGTTTGTTTATCTGGACGACATTCTGATTTTTTTCTCAGTCCCTTGAGGAACATCGGGTGCATGTCCGGAGTGTGCTGCAGCGACTGTTGGAGAACCGCCTTTATGTGAAGGCCGAGAAGTGTGACTTTCATGTCTCGTCTATCTCGTTTCTGGGCTACTTACTGGCGGAAGGGCAGGTGAAGACGGACCCTGTAAAAGTTAAGGCAGTGGTGGAGTGGCCCGTTCCTGGTTCGCGTAGACAGCTGCAGCAGTTCCTTGGCTTCGCAAATTTCTACAGGCGTTTTGTCAGGGACTACAGTCGGGTGGCTGCGCCTCTCACTCGCCTTACTTCCTCCCGGGTCCCCTTCGTTTGGTCCCCCGAGGCTCACTCGGCCTTTGCCACACTCAAGCGACTTTTCACTTCGGCTCCTGTTTTAGTCCATCCTGACACGAGTAGGCAGTTTGTGGTGGAGGTTGATGCTTCAAGTGTGGGGGTGGGGGCTGTGCTGTCTCAGCGTTCTGGTCCTCGTGGCAAGCTCCAGCCCTGCGCCTATTTTTCTCGACGCCTTTCTCCTGCCGAACAGAACTATGACGTTGGGGATAGGGAGCTCCTGGCCATTAAGTTGGCTTTGGAGGAGTGGCGCCACTGGCTGGAGGGGTCGGAACATCCATTTATCATCTGGACAGATCACAAGAATCTGACTTATCTCAGAACGGCTAAAAGACTGAACTCCCGCCAGGCTCGGTGGTCCCTTTTCTTTGCTCGATTTAACTTTGATATTTCCTATCGCCCTGGTTCCAGGAATCTTAAACCCGATGCTCTGTCTCGCCAGTACTCCTCGGACTCGGACTCCCGGGACCCGGAGCTCATTCTCCCTTCCACCTGCAGGATTGGCTCCCTCACCTGGGATGTGGAGGAGGCTATACGCCAAGGACTACGGGACGACGTTGATCTGGGAACCGGCCCGCCCGGTCGGCGTTTTGTGCCCTCTGCCGCCCGGTCGGCTGTTATCCATTGGATCCATACAGCCCGGTTTACTTGCCATCCGGGAGTGAGTAGGACCACGGCTTTGTTGAAGAGGTATTTCTGGTGGCGTTCTATGGACAAGGATGTGAAGGCTTATGTAGCTGCCTGTTCCGTTTGTGCCCGTAACAAGACCTCTAATCGGCCCCCGTCTGGCTTACTCCGACCGCTGAGTACCCCGCATAGGCCTTGGTCTCATATCGCCTTGGATTTTGTTACCGGCCTCCCAGCCTCTTCGGGGAAGACGGTGGTTCTGTCCATAGTTGATCGGTTTTCCAAGGCGGCTCACTTCGTGGCCCTGGACAAGCTGCCGACGGCTGCAAAGACCACCCAGCTCCTTACAGACCATGTGTTCCGTCTTCATGGCATACCCTCGGAGATTGTGTCTGACAGGGGGCCTCAGTTTGTCTCCCGAGTGTGGAAGGCCTTCTGTACGGCCCTGGGTGCCAAGGTCAACTTGAGTTCTGGTTTCCATCCGCAGACCAATGGCCAGACTGAGCGTTTGAACCAGGAGTTGGAATCCGCTCTTCGCTGCGTCTCGTCACTGAACCCGGCGGCCTGGTCGTCTCAGTTGCCTTGGGTGGAGTATGCCCATAATTCTCTCACGTCTTCGGCGACGGGTTTGTCGCCCTTTGAGGCCTCGCTGGGATATCAGCCACTGTTGTTCCCAGAGGATGGGGCGGATTTGGCTGTTCCTTCGGTCCAGCATCACCTTCAACGCTGCCGGCGGGTGTGGCGGAGGGTCCGGCGGGCTCTCCTTGCAACTGTCGACCGGCAACGGGATTATGCGGATCGTCGCCGCTCTGTCGCTCCGGCGTATCGGCCTGGACAACGGGTGTTAATATGTTTTTGTTTCCTGTATTCTTCAGATTCTCCACCCATCGCACTCACCAGTAGTGCTGTTTTTGGTCTCCATCCTGTCCTCCCATCTGCTCGGAACCCGAGGATTATATACTCCACTTCTCCTCAGCCTGCCCTTCAGTCTGTATTCTCCATCTCTTCGAAATCTGGACCGGACTCTCCACTCTTGACCCTCTTTGGAATACACCCCTGGCAGCCTTTTCCCCGTTAAATGACTAGGGTCGCCAAGTAAGCCCAAGACTATTCACTGGCACTCCGTACCTTTGTCCCTTACTCGTTTGTTTCCCATTCAGTAACATTTCTCCCCTGTGTTTACAGAAGTTCCCGTTAGAAGTCTCCCCGTGCTCTACGCCGGTTTCTCCGCCCACGGATTTCCTTTAGTTTTCTGCGTATGGTTTTTGTTAAACCCAGTTCCGTTCAAGTTTTGTTCTTTTCAATAAATTATACACAGTTCTAAGCAAATTGAGTCTGCTCTTGAGTCCACCGCATTCTCGTCCGTGACAAGTTTTGCTTCATTTCGACTCCCTTTTTTTTTTTAAAAGGTTGCTGCTCTCAGGGTAAAAAATGTGTTGATGAATGAAGCTCTCATACAAAGTGAGTTGCTGACAGTTTTGGAGACCTAAGGGAGCAATTCATTTGCAGCACAAGTGTGATATGTTTAGATCAGTCCCACAAATGTCCCAGACGCCTGAGCACTTTGAAAGAGTAGCAGGCCTGTGCTGGCACTGGAATTTCAACAGCACTCCAAGTAAAATGCTGGTCTACAGAGCAGAGCTCCTCACTGCCACTGTGATGCAGAATTTCTCATCACCCGATTGTATGAATCAGACATCCACTGGTTTAATTTCTACTTCTGATGTATGATGGAGACTGCAGCAGGCCAGGAAGGGGCTTTACATTTCTGTCTCTTGAGGAAACAGATCAAGGAATACTGGAATGGCCCGGGGGGAATCATGGCCCAAAACCTGGCAGAGCCATCAAAGGCTGGAATCAAACCAGAGTTATGTGAACAGTTGAAAAGGTGCTTCATTAATGCCACTACAAACTGCTGGAAGAATTAATTCATGAAAGTCTATTTTAGGAACACTAGAAACTCTTCAAAAATAGTATGTAGAGCTTCTTAAACTTCATTGTTGATTAAAGACATAACAATGAATAATTGGATTTAGTGCCGGATTCATACTGTAATACTCCACCCAAACATGCAGAAATCTGCATTATGAGGCCACCTGTCTTTCAAGGAACATATTGATTATTGTGCAAAAGTCTCAAGCCACATCCATCCATCCATTCTCTGCCACTTATCCTTTTCAGGGTCCCAGGGGGAGCTGGAGCCTATCCCAGCTGTCTTTGCATCCAAGGAGTCAGATTTTCTTATCATTTTTTCTTTAATTACTTTGTTACTAGCAGCTTATCCTGCAAAAACACATATTTTTTTTCCCATTTCTTTAGCTGAGACTGTGAAAAATGGAATAAAGAAGGTGTAAGTTGGCACATACGGGTATATATTGAAATGAAAGTATACTACAAATAAGCAATTGGAGTTAAAAAAAAATCATGGAATCAATTTATAGATTCTAAACTTTTGACTCATCAAAGTAGCCGCCTTTGGCAGATATAACAGCTGAACACACCCGTGTTCTTTCTTCAATAGAAGTCAAATATTCTTCAGAAAGTTCTTCCCATATCTGCTGCAGAAGTTCCCATAAATGTGACACTTGTAGGTTGCTTTGCTTTCACTCTTCTGTCCAGTTCATCCCAAACCAGCTTGATGTGGTTTAAGTCTGGAGTCTGTGCTGACCACTCCATGTTTTCAAGCTTAGCATCTTGTTCTTTTTTCCCGAGGTAGTTCTGTCATAGCTGGACTCGTGTTTTGGGTCATTATCTTGCTGTAGGATGAACCCCTGACCAACTAGGTGCATAGAGGGTACTGCATGGCGCTGCAGAATGCTGTGGTAGCTGCTTTGGTTCAGGCTGCCTCTCACTCTGTACAAGTCACCGACCCTGGATCCAGCAAAAAGTCCCAGACCATCACGCTGATGCCACACACTGTGGAACCATCCTTTCACCTACTCGACGGCTCACAAAGATCCTGTGTGATGAACCGAAGATTTTGATTCATCCATAACACCTTCTTCCAGTCTTCAGTAGTCCAATGGCGTTGTTTCATGGCCCAGGCAAGCCAAGTCTTATTCTGAAATCTTAACAAAGGCTTTCTTCCTGCAACTCGTCCTGTCAAACCTGCAGCTCGAAGTCTTCTCTTCACAGCTGAAACTGAGACTTGCTACTACGACCACTATGAAGCTGTGCTTGAAGCTGTTGTCCTGTCGCCTATCACACAAGCTGTTAACTCTCAGAAACTTGTCCTCTGATTCAGTTGAGGCTTTAGGTCTGCCAGACCTCTTCCTGTCAGAGTTTTCCAGTTTCTGAGTCTTTGATGGTGAAGGAACTGTACTCACTGACACCTTGAATTTCTTTGCAATTTCTCTGTAGAAAAGACCTACATTTTAAGTGTTATGATGGTCTGTCTCTCTTCCACTGTTAATTGGTTTTTTCTAACCATTTTATATCAATACAATTCATTCTGCAGTACAATACTGTTCAACTGATGCTCACGAGGGTATGATACCACAGTGTGTTCCAACTTTTATGTGTTTTTATGCAGACAGAGGGGGTTGTAAGTATTCCAGAAAAGTTGAAGTACCTGTAGGAATTGGTAGCACCAGCTTTCAAGGCTTGATCAACCTTCATTGCTGTAGAACAGTTTTATAATGTCAACCCATTTTGTTTTCCCCGAAAAGGTATTTTTGTATAATTCTGAAATGTACATTATGTATCTGCAAGTCATGTCCTTGCAGATACTATTCACATAGGACAAAAATACTATTCAATAGGAATAGTAGTCAGCAAAGACCTGATACAGGAAGAGATCTGGCCCTTTAGCTGATCCATCTATTGTTCATTCAAAAATCAGAAATGCTTGCAGTTGAAGGGTGGATGTGAAGAAACCGTTCTGATGAAAGGGAAACGAGGAGGGAAATGAATAAAAAATGGAAATTTGTGGTTTAAAACATAAACAATACATATAGAGGAGCAGTGAGTGTCTGCAGCCGTCTGTAAAACACGGTCATGAATTGGGGCTGCATTTTCAGCCAGTGGTGCTGGAGATCTTATCAAATTTATAGAATTATGAAAACATAAAAGTACCATCAGATTTTGATCCACCATGACTGTACCAGTCAGATGCTTATATCCAAGATCTAATTGGCAAATCTTCATTGTCATTGTGGCAGAAATCCAAAACACACTGCCAAAGCAGTAAAAGCATACCTAGAAAAACAAAACCGTCAGTCATCAATTGGCCTCCTCAGAAGCCCGGAGCTCAACATTAATGAAACGGCGTGGAATCATCTCGGCAGAGAACAGAACAAAAGTCCACCAGCATCCAAAGAAGAGCTTTCAATGTCCTGAAGAAGAAGACAGGAGAAAAAAATGACTAGGAGCATTCAGGCTGCGCGACAGACAAATATTTATTTTAAGCCTTGTTAGAAAAACAGCTTTTGCCTTCTATAGTATATTTGCATGTATATTTACACATTAGGATAATTCACCGAACCTGTTTACCATTTCCCAGGCTAAATATAAGAAATGGTGAGTGGCTGGCATCAGGTGATACTTTTTCAAATATTGGGTTAGTATAAAAGTCCAATTCTGTCCCTACAAGAAAGTACTTCCTATGGCTATTGGATCTCAAGTTAACTATGTCAAGGGCTAAAAACATACGTATGTTCAGAAGCTGTGAAAGGTACCTACTTTAGCAATATTTATAGAGCAACATTTATATTTGTTGATAAACTAAGCTGCAAAACTGCCACCAGAAGATCAACACTGGTCTCTGTAATGTACAAACCACAAGGGTATGAGTCAGCATGGTCTTATTTCAGAAAGTATCACCCCACTGACAAGACATTGTATCCCTAAAGATATAATAAGGTACTTTAATTTCTGAGTGTGTAGCATGTGGCTGTGTTATCACCTCCCCGCTAATTGGAGCCAGTGTTTCCTTTGCTTTGGTGATGTCAGCCTTACAGCATTGTTTCGGGGAACTTAGGGGGGAAATTTATATCGAAGGATAAAAGAGTCCATTTTTCCTCTTTACTTAATGTGCTTTTTTTTCTAGCACAAGACCTTCGAGGCAATTCTGACGTTAATTTGAGACTTGTATTATTTATAACTTTGATTTAGATGAAACACTGTTGGAGTGCTTTGTCTGGTGAAAAAAAGGCTCTCTCACATCACTGCAGCTCTTAAAACCCCACCTTGTGGTTTAAGTCATTGACCCTCCCTCTCCTCTATTCATCGTTCAACAAATGGCGATGCCCGGAGAGAGGCTTGCCTCTATTCCCTGCTGCGCTTTCCATTAGAAGTACTGACACACAATAGAGCATTTTTAAGCCTTTGACATTGCCATTGTAATGGACTGGGGTCATGGCATGATATGTAGGATGTAATGCATAAAACGCTGGTTAAGTACACACTGCTGTTCTTTATGGCTTTCAAATTATAGGGAAATCTTTTCACCTTTGTCCAAGGTGCTGCTGCACAGGAGTTCACATGAATTCATTATCCTCGAGTTAATCATGTGACCCCGTGACCCAGCGCACACAGCGCAGGGATACTCATTCATATATAGCAGACCCAAGGCTCAATGACAAAGCAACATTTATTGGAAAAGCTGTAAATTGAAAAACACACAGTCAGAGGAACGTCGGCGCTAGTGTCACTGCTGTCACCAAGTGAATTCACTATATGGATTTCAGACTGCTCTGTGGCTATTTCATACTACGTGATTTTCACAGGTTGTTTTTTGACACAGCTTAGCATAAAGACTAGAATTGGACCGGTCTGTTACTGAACTACCGCTTGAAGCTCTGTGCTGGTGCCATATTACCTTATTTGGTAAGGTTAACCTGTAATTCACTATGATAAAAACTAGAACTCTAATTCTGAGTAGCCTGAAAAAAGAAATGAATATTTACCAGAGAAATGGAATGGCCAATTCTTTAACCACAACTTGAATACAGCTGAATGTTGAACCAGAGAAGGGCACCCATCTGTCACTTATAGCAGTGACTCCCCTCAGCTATGTATAACTTTAAGCTTTCAATAACATATTTGCTGAATGTTCCTCAAAAGTTAAACGAATATGAGCTGTATATGTTTAAAACACACTGATAAATAACATCTTAAATGCACATTCATCATGTCAAAAATGAGAGATATGGATCGGTTGATTAACATATGCTGACTGTATTTCTTTCAGGCTAGGAGGAGAGAGCAGAGGAGAGGAAGAGCGCGGCAGATTGATGAGACTCCATAAGAGCAGGAAAGGTGAAGAAGAGGCAGACAGAAGTGACGGAGTTTAAAAGGGGCCAAGATCGTAGAATAGAAGCAGGAGCTCTGAGACCAGGGTTGGTAAAGCTCAAAACTGAACTAAATCATTTACGTGTCAGCATACAATCTCACAAATGACTGCTTCACCAACATCTTGCTTTTATGTATTTTTTTCTGAGGTTCTACGGCTGCTGCTTAAAAAAAAAACATCAACAAAGGTGAAGAACACACTTTTTAATTTCAGCATCAACCTGATTTGACCTTAAGGTACCCCGGTGTCTGACATTTTCCATAAAAAGAACATTTTGGTAAGGTTCATGGAAAGTTCAGGGTTTTGGATAAAACTTGTAATTTTAATTAAATATTATAAAAAATCACATAAAAAATGAACACTAAGGGTATGGAATCGACAAGACTAAAATACATTTAAGAGGAAATACTAAATTATTGGAACCATGATAAGTGGATGTTTATTATAATGTTTCCGGTAATAATATCTTGGGTAACTATGACAACTCTTAGATCTAATGCGTCTAAGCCCAGTGCTCAAGAGAAATGCTGAATTTTAGATAATAGGAGAAAAACCAGTGGGCATTAAGCTGTCGACAGAAGCAATACAGATAAATATAATGTACCTAGATGGAACCGAAAAGTGCTTTTCAAACTTTCCATGATCATTTTGCGTCTTTTCCCCTCAGTGAAGCAGTCACAGTTAGAATCTGCTGTGCAGTAATTGATCCAAAGTAGCCTCAGCTGCAGGTTTCTAAGTAGCAATGGTATAAACTATCAAACTGCTGCTTTCAAACAGCAGGGAGAATCCTGACAATTAGAATCAAATTTGTTGATTTTCCAGATTGAGTGTCACAAGAAGGCACACATCTGAACCATAAATGGACATTTACACAACTCACTCAAATGTGATTATGTGTAATGTTTCTGTTGCTCTCTTGCCTCACATATAAATAACAAATAAAGATTAAAAATCAGAAGCATCTCCAGCCACAAATTCCAGAGTTATAGTTATACTTGCACCATCTATAAAATTCAATTCACTGTGAATGCAAGCATTGTATATGCACAGTTTTCCTGCATATACAATACCTGCATGACTTGCTAATACTCAGAGGAAAACCTCTGAGTATCCTCTATTCACATCTATAAAGGGGATTCATAATGTGTATGGGGCTGGGGCAGAGATATCATCATGCAAATGCACTACTAACATTTAAAAATAGGTGTCTGCTATCTATCATGCAGTGATTGTGAGACTGATGAAATTGACATTTTTCACATGCTCTCCTAGCACATGTCCATTTCCTCATGCAATGGAAAACAAATTCCTAACTGATATCATCAGCACTTGTAGCAGAGGTGTGGACTCGAGTCACATGACTTGGACTCGAGTCAGACTCGAGTCATTAATTTTATGACTTTAGACTTGACTTGAAAAAATGTTCTAAGACTTGTGACTTGACTTGGACTTTTACACCAATGACTTGGGACTTGAATTGGACTTGAACCGGTTTACTTGAAAAGACTTGATATTTCACCCCAAATATAAAATTTAACATGCATATTATATAGAGATTGAAAATGTGACGTCATTCAGGGGTAAAACCGCAAAGGATTCTGGGAACTCGTGGCAAGAGGTACTAGCACACGCAGGCTTTCAATTAAAATCAGTTATACAGCGATAAAAGGAAACACAAAAATGTCAAGAAGCTGTTGTATTATTAACTGCAATAGCCGGTCGCATGACAGCCACGGGAAGCCGACGGGTAAAGAGATCGGTTGTTATCGGATTACGTCGTTGAAGAGAAATTGTTCAAGCCATGTTTCCGAAGTAACAAAGACGCGACGGATGGCCTGGATTGCAGCCATTCAAAGACCAAATATAACGTCCCAGAACACTCCAGCTCACAGGTTAGTCTGCTCCAAGCATTTACACAAAGGCAAGTCTGCTGTTGTAGTTAATGCGTCATTTTCATAACATAATTGGTGATATAGGTTACAAGCAAGTCTGGCGCTGAACAGAAATTGTCGCGCTATGCTCCTTTATTTATTGTGCATAAATAGTGAATTGTCCTGACACAATATTGCGTTTCGCTTCTGTTATTATGGTACATTGACAAAAACACATACTTTTATTCACAGGATAAAACAGGTTTTTTGTATCACTAATTGCCCAGTACGATTACAGCATACAGTATTATTGTCACTGCTACATTTCTGTGATGCTACCAGAAATGATTTCCACTACTAATTAATTACCGTTGAGCTCAAAGGTCCTATTAATAAACGGTTAATGAATGTGTATTTATGAAGACGATTTGTGAGACTGGTAAACTTATGATACGTACGATGGTCTTTCGTTCTACACGGTGCATTTCAAGGTCCTGCACCCATCCGGCGGTAAACTGTACCTGGGCTTGTTGCAGTGACCTGAAGTTACTAAACTTCATGAGTGTATGCACTCACTCCAAGAACCGTATGATTATAAATATGCATATAAATATGCTACAATGAGATAGCTGACTTCATCTAACTAGCAAATGTTGTCCAGGCTACGTTGGTGATGCAGTTTTTTTTGTGTATGATATTTTTGTCATGCGATTTTAAAGCCGGTCCTACAACCGCATCCAAGAATAACATGCAGCTTATCTCAGAACTGTCGGTGAAAATTATTCTTGGAGCTAGGTTTAATTGAGCTGCATTTTAAAGAGGTGGAATTTCACAATTTGTGTATATTTTCTAAGTTCACTATTTTGTCATGTGTTGAGAAAAACACAGATTTAAAAATTACATGGTCTAATATTTACATTTAGCATAACTGCAACATTTTTTTTTTCATTTTTTTTTTTAAAGACTCGAAAGGACTTGAAATTCAAAAACTGAAAATTGAAAATTTCAGACTTGTGACTTTACTCGGACTTTTACACCAGTGACTTGAGACTCGACTCTGACTTGCCTGACATTACTTGAGACTTGACTTGAGACTTGAGGATAAAGACTTGAGACTTGCAAAACAATGACTTGGTCCCACCTCTGACTTGTAGCACACATGGACACGGCGGAGCAGACTTATTCAGACCAATCAGGTGAAAGTGAGAAGTGTCTACAAATTGTAATGTAAAATTACAGTTTCCCACACAGTATAAATAGTACAAAAATAAAGTGTCCCATATTTGTGCTGGTATGTGCGCATATACTGTTGCCTAGCAATTATGTGCAAGCATCTCAGGTTATGTTGCAATGCAAATTTCTAATAACTACAGGAAATAATTCAGTAACGCAAACGTTAGTCACGGAGTTCCACATGGTTCTGTGCTGGCTCCATTACTCTTTGCATTGTACATGCTTCCCTTAGGCAGTGTTTTCAATATATCAATTGAAATTAGCATTTGTGTGTCGCATAAACTTGTGAAAAACCTTCAATGTTGCACCAAGCTGATAGATTCCAAGTGTTTGTAGCCTACAGTGTTTTGGTAAGCAATGTCTCTAATAGGAATTTCTGTTTTTCACTAGCTGTGATGCAATTCGCCTTTCTCTCCAGAGAGCAGTGTTCTTCTGTTGCACAATTAAGCTCTGTAAATAGCTCACCCAACATTGATTGCGTGTGTACAGACACATCCAGCTGTTCATATTGTTTCCAGAGTCGAGGACCTTCGGGATGGCTACCAAAGGGTCCATTACCAACACCTGAAGGTTGCACGTGTGAAAACCGCAGCCGCTCAGCGCCGCAGTTAAAGCAAACCTGGCTGAGTGATGACAGAGTATTTGAGGCAGATGCGAGCCACACAGTGAGAGTCCTCACACTGACACTCTCCACTCCCTGCTATCAACCATCAGACATGATTACAGCTCCCGCTTCTTGATCCAGTGCCTGGCTGAGCCCACTGCTTTGATTTCTCGAGATTCTCTCCTACAGCCGAAGTAATCTAACAAGATGCTCGACTCAGACAGAGACTTGACCCTGGTGTGGTATTTGTTAAAGTCATGCTACAAATGGGAACAATTTGTCAGACATCTTTTACTTTATTCAGATTGAATGAGGACATTTCACAAGGTAGTTCTTTCTCTCAGCTCATATTTTACTGATGGCTGGAGGTAAAGGCAGAGACTTCAGTCAGGAATTCGTCTGCAGGGACCTACAAATAGTACCGCGGGTAGCGAAAACATTAATAATCTCCTGCCAGTGATGGCTGCAACCAGACAGACAGTCAGACTATTACCCAGATGTAGGAAAGTAAAGCAATTTAATAACATTGAAAAACACCAATTAACATTTATAACATGCAATGCAATGAGTGAACTTTTACAAAACACTGCAGTTTTCCCGATCAGGTTGCTAATGTTAATGAACAACAGAAGTGATTCTGTTTTGGAGTGGCAGCATACTCAAAGTAGGGCTTAACAAAACCAATATAACACTTTACTATAGCACACTGAATTACCGGTGCAGGTGGATGGCAAATATTAAAACCAGACTGAGTAATCTGATTGACAAAAAGAAGCCTGTAATCCATTGCAGGTACTTCTGACAGTGACATAGCGATGCCACAGCTTCCATTTGCAGGATACAAATAAAAAAAATAAAATAAAAACCTTAGCTTTTGTTGATATTTTTTCATCATCTCTAAAAAATAATTGACATTGTATTACTAATTTAATAAAGTAGCAATGTAAAAAGGAACAGGCCCTCACTAATGAAAAGATCAACACATCCTTCATGTTTGTACCATATTGCATTCCTAAGTTTTTCTTTGTATGCTAGGGCTACTTCTTTCCCCTATCTCAGCTTTATTTTTAACAAACTGACAATAAATTGTATTGATCTGCTCATTCTTGGTTTGTAAAACTCAACACACTGGTGGTTAAATCCAATTTAATCAAGACTGGGTTATGCGTATAGTTATTTAATGATATCAACCTGTAATAGATTACATTTCTGAAACTTTTTACCCCAAATCTGCTGAAGCACCGCTTGGCTGTTACAGTAAATGTGTGATTTAAACTAACAGCTCAAATGTTTCTAAACAAGGTACAACTAAATAATATATCCTAACATCACAAGGAGATTCAGGAGCAGGAAGTGGTCTTTATAATATGCAATGATATGTGAACTGTCTTATTATTCTGTCAGGTATAAAACCACTGGAAAAAAATAAGTTAATAAGCAAACCTTTATACACATCTTACATCATATTCAATGAATCCATTTCAAATATAAAAGGTCAGTAATATACGTTCCAATTGAAAAAATATCAACTTGATATCCCCACTTTGTCTGTGGCCTGCTACAAGGTGACACCAGAGGCGAAGCTGCATATAACGATGCACAGCGGAGAGGGGAGTACAAAGAGTACTGCAGCTGAAGGAAAGGAAATAAAAACAAAGCCCTCTAAAATTTTGAGTAATAATAATTATAAAAAAAAGACACTCCACACATACAATATACACTATATATACACCGTATTTAGTAATGGTCATTCTGTCGCAACTTAACAAAACAGAGCTGTATAAAATGAGAATGGCAGTGTGCACTTGGCAACGACACATTACGTTTGACACAGAACTTGCGCTCCGCATGAATAATGTCTGTTTCCTGTTTTTCTTTTTTTGTTCCGACAGCTTTCGTGGAAACTGGGTGGCCCGTTCTGCTCCTCATGCCGGGGTCTGAATGGTGGCTTTGATCTCAGCGGACGCCCTCTTCTCCTTCCGCCCGGCGTACTCGCCGATAAAGGAGCCGTCTTCGTTGAACTGCGCGTCCTCATCGCCGTAGTCCACCAGGCTGTCCCCGCTTTCCACTGCTTTGATCTCCCTGCTCAGCGAGTGTTGGCTGCCCTTCAGTGGCTTCTCGTCATTGTCGCTGCGAGAGAAGCACAGTGGATTTAGAAGCACCTCATTTCACCCATGGCTTCACTCTGTAGCTTGTTGGAGAGGACGGGGCTGCTGCCTCTACAGTGAGCCTCTGTGATTGACATTATCCTTTACCTCTGGTTGACCAATGGTTTATAATCACAAAGATGCACGTGTTGAAACAAAATTAAAACATGAGCATACGCGCCTCATTTGATCAAGTGCCAACTGGAGAGCAAATGAGATATTAGGAGGTGCATTAAACTGGTGCTGGTGAGGCTACACACATGCTGTGGTCTTGTAATGCAAGACAACAGTGAAACGATTACAAAGGATGTACTGTGTAATATTGTCATGGGAATTCTGCTGACAGAGCTTTTGACATCAACTACAGGAGCACGGTGGACCAGCTAGCTTTTCATGAATTCAACCATAGCCTGATTCTAAGGAGATTATGGAAGCAACTCTTTAACCAAACTTCATGAAACGTGATTGGCCAAATGAAGAAGCCATTACATTTTTGGGACAGGACAGAGCATTAGATTTAGCAGAGGATGTGAATAGTTTCTGAGAGCAGAAAATGATAGATATACTCGATAAATATAGATGTCGAGACAAAAACTGATGACTTTTAGCTCAGTAAAGTGAATAGCAGCCACCTTATTAAAAACTTGAAACTTTGGTTGGGGCCATTTTCTGTCTGTCCTAGATTACAGTGACGTGATTTACAGCAGAGAGCAGACTTGGCACTCAGTGACTTGAGTAGAAATCAATGGGAGTATTCTAAAATGCCTCTGCCATCTAAGAGCCAATCACCAGCCAAACTGGGAAACATTAGAGTCATGCTGCTGCACTGTTGCATACGCTCAGCTGAAGTACAGTTCAGTGGTGCCAGGGAGATTTAATCTTTATCATCCAAGTTTGTTTTTTATCATTGAACAGATCCAGGTTAGGTTTACTTCATCAATCAAGTTTGGGCTCTTTCTCCATTTATTTAGATGGACCTCCAAAATAACTGTCCACATAACAGGCATTGCCAATACATGCTTTTACAGGAGCGTTGCTTATAGACATGCTCAACTTGAGTCCCTCTTTATCCTTTATTATTTATAGTCTTCATCATTGCATCTTCCATGAAAACGTTGGGTAATCAAAGATGATACGGACGTGTTACTGTTTATCTGTAAGATTCTCACCGCTTCTGTGCTAAACCAGCGCACTGGGCCACACTGCACTCTAAAAATGAATTTATCATAAATCACAAATTAATAATCACAAACCACCAAATGTTTGTACCTGTGTCATTCGTGTCCTTGTTTCCTTCACTCATAGAGTTTTGTTTTGTTGGGTTATTTTTTAAATTTTTTTTTAAATCATTTGTACCCGTTCCATTTAAACTGCTGTTCGGCACCAATCTTTCCATAATGAAATAAATTAATATCTCATTATCAACACTCACCCACATCTGAGATTATATATTGTGGTTACTGACCTCATTATTTCCTGCCTGAGGCCAGTGCCTTTCTGTAGTCTTGTGGTCACTGTGAGGTTGAAGGTTAACTAGCACTTAATTTAGCTGAGCAGTACCAGCTTCAGCTTTGACTCAAACTGTGTGCTAAGCTAACAGTTTCTTTATTTTTCACTCCAAACTGTTGTATTAATCTTCTCATCTAAGTACCTGCAAGAAAGTAAACTAGCACATTTCTAGTTTATTCTTTGGACTAGTTAAGTAAACACAGCCAATCAGTGAAAAGCCGGGCCACCTAGCTCCTGAAGCGAACATGACAAAGTCTAAATGCTGTCACACTGAGCCACTTTTGACTTCATCATATCAGCATTTGTTGTGCTGTGCAGATCCCACTGATTGGAGAATTACACTGGGACTCATACTGCGTTACGACTGTTATGAATTGGACCACTAAAGGATTAATGAAACGTGCCCCGATATTACTGCCCTGAGATGAACTGCTTTCAATTACACTGATTGGTTTTAGTGTCCTGCTGTGTGCCGGGCAGCTCGCGTTTGACTCCATCCGGACAGAAAATGGCAACTTGTGAACGGTGCCGTGGCTCCCTTTATGATGCAATCTGTCACAACACACCAACACAACACCGTATCTATGATCACAACCTCCTATGAAGGGATGCTACTACTCTGACAACATTGACGTGTAAACAGCTTACTGCTGTTTATCACATACTTTCCAGTTACTCAGTCCATCAAATTTCTTCAGCTGAAGAAGTGTGAGGCTCCATGGTAACCTCACGCGTGCTGGGGTGTCTTTTCAGTGAGAGGAAAAGTGCAAAAAAAACATTACTGAGAGGAGAAGATGGATAAGACCGCTAATACAGGAGAAATTCGTTGGAAATTACGCGTGAATTGCAGCGAGGTGATGAAACGGCGCTCTGAGGGTGACACTTACCTGTATTCACAGAATGTGTCGTCATTCATGCCCTGCGACTCCACGTCTGGGTGAAGGTCTTCTTTTTCTTTTACTGCTCACAAAATAAAGAGGAGATATCAGCCATTTCCTCAAGAGATGACTGGCAGCGAAGATCACTGCGTCCCCCGACTGTTAACATTATCTGAATAAGTTTGAGTGTCAGTCCCTAATTCCCCACACTTACTCACCAATGATCAATGCAAGCTTTAGATAAAATTTTGCTTATATATATATATATATATATATATATATATATATATATATATATATATATATATATATATATATATATATATATACATATACATACATATACATACATATATATACATATATATACACACACATATATACACACATATACACATATATACATATATATACACACACATATATACACACATATATACACATATATACACACACACACATATATACACACACACACATATATATACACACATATGTATATATATATACATATGTATATATACATATGTATATATATATATGTATATATATATATATGTATATATACATATGTATATATACATATGTATATATACATATGTATATATACATATGTATATATACATATGTATATATATATATGTATATATATATATATACATATATATATACACACATACATATATATATATACATATATATATATATATATATATATATATATATATATATATATATATATATATATGTTACATATATATGCTGTTCTGCATAGGCCTGAACCCCCTCAGTGAGATCATTAACAAGACTGGCTACGGATACCGACTACGGAACGGAGCAGTTGTCAGCCACCTCCTGTACATGGATGACATCAAGCTGTATGCCAAGAGTGAACGAGACATCGATTCACTGATCCACACTACCAGGCTATACAGCAATGACATTGGAATGTCGTTCGGACTGGAGAAGTGTAGCCGGATGGTAACAAAGAGAGGGAAGGTAGTCAGAACTGAGGGGATCAAACTACCAGAAGGCAACATTGCAGACATAGAGGACAGTTACAAGTACTTGGGGATCCCGCAGGCGAATGGGAACCATGAAGAGGCCGCTAGAAAAGCTGCAACCACCAAGTACCTGCAGAGGGTCAGGCAAGTCCTGAGGAGTCAGCTGAATGGTAAGAACAAGATCCGGGCCATCAACACGTACGCCCTACCCGTGATCAGGTACCCTGCTGGGGTAATAGGCTGGCCAAAGGAGGAGATAGAAGCCACTGACATAAAGACAAGAAAGCTCCTTACCATGCATGGAGGGTTTCACCCCAAGTCCAGCACCCTGAGGCTGTACGCTAAGCGGAAGGAAGGGGGCCAGGGACTGGTGAGTGTCAGCACCACAGTCCAGGATGAGACAACGAACATCTCAGAATACATTGGGAAGATGGCCCCAACTGACCGAGTGCTCAGTGAATACCTCAGGCAGCAGAAACCCAAGAAAGAGGAGGGAGACGAGGAACCATCATGGAAGGACAGGCCCCTGCACGGTATGTACCACCGGCAGATAGAGGAGGTGGCTGATATCCAGAAATCCTACCAGTGGCTGGACAAAGCTGGACTGAAAGACAGCACAGAGGCACTAATCATGGCAGCACAAGAACAAGCTCTGAGCACAAGATCCATAGAGGCTGGGGTCTATCACACCAGGCAAGACCCCAGGTGCAGGCTGTGTAAAGATGCCCCAGAGACAATCCAGCACATAACAGCAGGGTGCAAGATGCTAGCAGGCAAGGCATACATGGAACGCCATAACCAAGTGGCCGGCATAGTGTACAGGAACATCTGTGCCGAGTATAACCTGGAAGTCCCGAGGTCAAAATGGGAGATGCCCCCAAGGGTGGTGGAGAATGACCGAGCTAAGATCCTGTGGGACTTCCAGATACAGACGGACAAAATGGTGGTGGCTAACCAACCGGACATAGTGGTGGTAGACAAACAGAAGAAGACGGCCGTAGTGATCGATGTAGCGGTTCCGAATGACAGCAATATCAGGAAGAAGGAACACGAGAAGCTGGAGAAATACCAAGGGCTCAGAGAAGAGCTCGAGAGGATGTGGAGGGTGAAGGTAACGGTGGTCCCCGTGGTAATCGGAGCACTAGGTGCGGTGACTCCCAAGCTAGGCGAGTGGCTCCAGCAGATCCCGGGAACAACATCGGAGATCTCTGTCCAGAAGAGCGCAGTCCTGGGAACAGCTAAGATACTGCGCAGGACCCTCAAGCTCCCAGGCCTCTGGTAGAGGACCCGAGCTTGAAGGATAAACCGCCCGCAGGGGCGTGCTGGGTGTTTATATATATATATATGTGTGTGTGTGTGTGTGTGTGTGTGTGTGTGTGTATAAATTTCTATATTTATTGGGGTCTTTTTTTCCTTAAAGAGGAAAAAATGAAGCCTTGGTTTATGTTTTTAAATCTAAATGTTTTCCTTTTGCGAAGGAAGGGAGAAGGGAAAAAAGCACATGGCTCAGGCAAATGAAAGAAAAGGTTGTCGCTAATGAGAACTTAATGAGGAAACAAAGGACAGAGCTGCATCTCGCTCTTTATTTCTGCTGACGAGTGAAACGATCGCTGGCCAGACGACAAACCTGAAGGCCATTAGCTGTGAATAATAAAGCTGATAAGGACTCTCGTGTCCCCAGTAGGAGGACTAGTGCTGAGATACCACAGAGCTTCTGTCGCTATTCACTATGCAGCCTGCTCATGTGCAGCATTTGCATTTTGTCTCGCTGTGGGCTCTGCACTTTGTTTAGATTGTTGGCTGGAAAAATAATGCAAAATTCAAATGCTGGTCATACAGTACAAATGCTTATTTTTCTTTCAATTCAGCAGCCTATTTTATGTATAAATTTGCATTATAATGGCCGGGGAAACAAAAAAAAAAGGGGAAAACTATCATCATACATATTCCGGTAATGGCTTCTGGGATGATTGATCATTTTTTTCATGTCAACAAACAACAAAATGGAACTATAATGATGCTCTGAGCAGCAATTAGTATTCAAGGAAGGTGATGAGCGTGTGTGCTTGTAAAGTGAGGACCTACCGGAATACTTCCCTCCTTTATTTCTGTTGACAAAGCAGGCGATCAACACAATGAGTGTGAGGAGAGCAATGGCGCACATCAGCCCGATAAACCAGCCCTTGGTAGATATTCCTCCGTGAATGCTGGCCAGACCTGAGGAGAACAATATTGGGTGACTTTGACTCGCCTTGGCCTTTTCATCAGGACACTTGATTGAATGTTTACATCGACGGAGCCTATCTGATGCAAAGGCAGCAGGCAGCAGGGCGCGCCGCTGATGGAAACGCTCCAATATTAATATTAAACAGCTAATCCTGCTTGTCTAATTAATCAAGTAAGGAACGCTGTACAAATGTAATTCCTTCTTAGTGAGCCAAATTAAATCCTCGTGACACCGTAAACGACCACACATCGCAGCCTGAGTCACCGTTCAAGGACACGCGAGTTGCACCTGTTCTTTTTTTCTTTAAAAGGGAGGTAAATTAGCTCTGCTTTTTTCATACTTTAAGCCATTTTTTTGTCCCCTTCCTCACCTGTTGGACCTGTAGTGATAACATCTTCAAATATACTAGAATTATAAACCCGGCTGTTAGGAATAAGGCGCACAGTGTACTCAGTCTCAGGTTCAAGGCCGTCAATGATGTGGAAAGTCTTAGAGGTGTTTAAGGCCTCTGTTATCTTCCAGTGACCCTCACCTGTGCAGAGGAGTGAATAATCAACAGTGTGTCAGTACACATGAAAACACACAACCACCTTTATCTAATGTAGAAATGGTTGAAAAGACACAAAGGTGCAGATGTGTCACCTACTGTTTCATTCTACTCTACTCACAAACCAACAGAGATTGAGCTTACGGTTGTTCATATATGTGATATAAAACTCAGCATGCTCTCCTCCAGATCTCCAGCTGATATTTGCAGAGCTGTCGCTAACAGCAGAGCTAACATTAAACAGGGTCGGGACTGACGGGGGGATAAGACGAGATGAGGAAAAGAAATGGAGAAATGGCAGAGAAGGGTTAGTAGAGGACAAAGCAGATCAAAGTGTTAGCAATCATGTGTGTTTACAGGATAAAGGATGCTTTCTAAGGAAGAGGCAAGCGTGCTCCTTCCTAACACTAGGCATCAATTATGTCTGACAGAAGGGGACGTTGGGTCACTCTCACAACAGGACAAGAGTAATGTGGATAGGGAAATGGAACCACAGGTGGAGCCTGCAAAGCTGAATGGCAATCTACTAAAACCTGAAGAGCGATTTAACACCAAAGACTGCTGCATGATGGACATTTCACACAAGCAGAAATGAATGAAACATGGGAATGAAGTCAAGTTAGCCCTATAACATGTTAATAAGACACTTTTCCCCCTGAGATTTATTATGGTTATTTCACAGTCCTGGAAGTTTTAAAGTGTTAAAAACAGTTTTTGGCCAAACCGGTGTCACTGCCTTTCTGTATTTCATCAATGAACAAACAAAAAAAATGTAATCCCAGCAGCTGAAGCCAGACAATGTTGGGCATTTTTCAAGGTAACTCAAGGTAAAGTGCAAATTATTAGAAACTCAACAAGCAGAAAAGCTTTTTCAGCTTTAATGTTGAATGAAAAAAATATTTCAGTGTTTAATTCAATTTAGTGAATTAATTCACAAAGTTTTCAGATTAATAATTAGCTTAAACAAATCCAGTTTTTATTGCTCTCTTCCTGTTAAAGGGGAGTTCTTCCTCTCCACAGTCGCCAAGTGTGTGCACATAGAGCAGTGGTCCCCAACGCCCGGTCCGTGAGTCGTTTGGTACCGGGCCGAAAGCTGAGGCTCGGGTGTGAAATTTTCAGGGTTTTTATCATTAACTCAGTTTCCGAGTCTGGGTCTTTTCCCGCGTTGTAGTTGTGTGTCTTATTTTGAAAGAAATGTTTACGCATTACCATAGTGACCAGAGAGCATTAAGGCGCAGAGAGGAAATGCTCCTCCTGAAATGTGCCAACTCTCAGTGTTGTTGGCACATTTCAGGAGGACGCTGCTAATAAAGTTACACACAGTGAATTTGCGTTTATTATTATATTTACAAAATATCACAGTTTTTGTCTTGGTCGTATCATTTTATTTTGTTGTAATTATCCGCGACACCTTAAAGGCTGGTCCGTGAAAATATTTTGTGTGTTCTAGCTTCATCTACCTCAGACATACCTATCAAGGTGATTTTATCCTTCTTATCCTCAAACAGAGAAAGAGGGAAAAACAGTAATTGATGAGCATGATTAGTATGGGAAACGTGTGCTTTGACAGCAGCTGTCTAAGCTAGTCAACAAAGCACAATCCACTTCATTTCACCACAGCAAACATGCAAATCTTCATCTGTGCCTCAAGCTCAGGTGCTTTATTTGCTCAGGTGATAATTCAGTTCACAAGAACACCTGTGTCTGGGCTGTCCATCCCAACAACTGCAAATGACACTCTCTGACTAATGTTGATGGATTAGTCACCAGCTATAGCAATTCTAGTCATTGCAAGTGTGTGATGACTTCGACTGACATAGACAATCTGAGTTAAAAATATCCAGAGGCTTGCTGCCGTGTTTTGTCACCATGTTCCTCAGCTTGCTATTACCTTCTGCAGAAAGCAGCTGCTCACCCAGCAGGGAACGAATGCCCTGGAAGATACCCCTTCAAAGTCAGAAATCTTTTTTTTTAATAAGGAGAGACCAGAAAATATTCTGATACAGGAGCTTTCAACAGCTTCCACTTATCTCAGTGTCCTGTAAATATCACCCTCCCAGTATGAGCTCATACTTCTCTGCATGGCTCAGGAGGATGTTTCTCCTTGCTGTTTTCTCTCTGTCCCCGGACCTCTTCTTGTCCCAGAGGTGTGTTGCTGTTTACCCAGTTGAAGATTACATGGAAATGTCAGGTGACTGCTGGGTCAATACACTGCCACACAGAGGGCTGAATGGGGCCCAACAAATCAATCACTTACAATTAGACATATCTGTCCTTTTCAAGTGACTGCACTCCACTGCCACACTGTGGGATCGGGATATAGATCTAGTATGCTAGATTTCCCGGTGGTGTAGCAGAGAAATGAAAGCTTACAGTACAATATGGCTACCATTTTACATTACAAACTAGTTGAAAAAAAATTCCTGAAGATGCTATCACATTATAATAGTCAATGCTCCTCTGCATTTATCCCTCAGCCTTTGCTGTCGATGCTGTACGGTTAAGGCTTTGCTGTGTCAGAAAGTGCTGTGGCTCTACCTATGGTGGAACGAGTGGGTTTGGTCACAGGGGACTTTGGAGTGCTTGGAGGTGAGGGGGAAGCTGACTTGCCTGAAAAGAAAAGACAGACCTTGTGGTTATCAATTGGGGCAAGGGCTTGAGGTGCTATCGTCTACTGTTAGCATGCATGCTGTTGTTAAGTACACTCTAAAATTAGTGACTATGCAATCTGAAACACGATCTAGAGTTTCAAAACTGTATTTCACACTTCTGAGATGTGCCTTTTCATTTTTACTCCAGTCCAAAAAAAGAAAGAAAAAGGGACGAGCTCGTGGCGTGTCTGATGCTCTTACTGCGGTTGGCTCTTAAGGCATCATTTATTACCCCAGCTTGTTGCACCGAGCCTGCCGTTGCTAGGAGAAAAGTCAATATTCGTTTACAGCTGCTAATGAGCCAAGATTAATATGAATTTATAATTAGGTTACTCATTACCAATTGTTATTAGAGAGGAAGCTGCAAAACTTTATCTAAGAAGAAGTTGACGGTTTTCTAATGAAAGGAGGCATCAGAGTGCTCTCTGCTGATGGCAAGGGCAAACAGCAGACAAGGTCAATTATGTGCAGAGAGGCTGAGTGTTTAGGGCTGCTAACTTCTGCATAGGACAAATAAAAAGTGTCCAAATGTTTGACAGTCAAGTCCCAATGATTTATTCAGCCCTACAGCAGCTACACACATCCATATTTCTAAACCTAAAAGCATGCGAGCACTACTAAAAAACAAAATGGTGAGCATGTCATACTAACATGAAAGTTATTCTATCACTATTTCAGAGCAGTTTGACGCTCTCTATATGTGTACATATGACATGCCACAGTTGCTGCATAAACAGATCTACATACTGAGGCCAACAGCAGGAGCCAAAATGGAAGCTGCAGAAAAGAAAAAAGACAGAAGGGACAAGCATTGCATGGCTAAGCAGACGTCCACATTCACAGGCACATTTATAATACACACTGCATGATCAAAGCTACATCTCAAAGCAATGCACTATTTTAGTGGCATATGTGAAAGCAAGCAGAGGACCATTAAGACAAACCCTCACACACACACGTATGCACACAGTGATGGAGGTGTTACCACAAATAGCTTTCATGCGCAGACCTTGAACCTCTCCCCCGCACATGTAATAGTCTGACAAAACTCAATACATATAAAATGAGCCATTCCTCCTGTAATCATCTCTCCGGCGTTTTTTTTCCCCACCATGCAAATAAACAACCCCTAAGAGCCAATTAAGTGTCTTTCTGTGATTGTGAGGATTCTTACAGTAAACAATAAGTAATCGCTTGCATATTAAGCACCTGTGCTGCACTTCAAAGTTGAGAGTTCTGCTTTTACATAACACAGCCTGAGTGACATACTACATTCATTTTCTTGTCCATTTGTATTGAAAGAGCCACCTGCTTATTTCTTATGACTACAGCGCATTTAGTGATACTTGCAAAAAGCTTCCTGCTTCAATCACTCGTACCACCGACCACAATCACAGGAGCTTGGCTTGAGTTTGAGCCAGATGAAGTATGGTGTGTGGACCTCGACTAATGATATGTAATTAAAAGGCAAAGATTACAAGCTGGCTTATTATGATGACTTACCCGGCAACTCTTTCATGAGTGCACAATTCAGTAATAAAAGCTTCAGTTTCCTTTCTGCTCAAAGCAATTTTCTTTCTCAGCTGATTGTTTCATAGCTCACGCTCTCTGTCCAATCAATAAGCACTTGCTCTCTCATGACAGTGACAAATGAAAACCTCCACTGCAGCCATATGAAATTGTTTATCCACAAAAATTACTTACATGGAGATATGAAAAGCTTGGCTGCTCAGGCTTATATCATATTGCACTAGTTCAATGCCACATCGAAATGGTAAAATGACTCTGTCACCTGCTTTGCTTAGCCTCGGTTCACCAGAGCAAATTGTGCTCCTCAGAGCTCCTCCGCATTCCCAATGTTCCCCCACTGAGAAAGCGCCACGCTCAACCAGCCCCACGCCCACGCAAGCTTATCCACACACATAAAGCCCGATCGGCTCGGCTTTCTGGACCTTCAAGCACTCACTTGTTTCCAGGGTGGTGGTGCACTCGTCGCTGACGTCAGGCCCGCAGCCCACCGTGGTACAGGAGCACAGGTAGAACTTGTATTTACTCAAAGGCTCCAAGTCACGCAGGATCCACGTGGTGGTCTCAGGTTTGCTAATATCTACTGTCTGCAGTGGTCCCACTTCTTCTGTGTCATTGACTAGAAGTAAGGCAAGGAAAAAAAAATACGTAAATGTAAGTATTTTGTCACAGTCACCTAACAGAAGGCAAAGGAACAACAAGGGAAAACTCTTATACTTACACTGCATTACATACACTGTAAAATATCAGGATTGTCTGCACCTACAGTGTATTAAGCATAGCCTCTATATAACATACAGACTTAGCCACTGTGACTTCACCCACTGGCTAGAGAAGTCCTGTTGTGAAGCCTCACATTGCTGTGTCTTGCTGCTGATGATCATGTGGATATTCTCAACGAGAAACCGCTCCTGTGGTAGTTATTTTAGGGTATTTTCACACCTGTGGTGTTCAAGTTCATTTAACTTGGATTCTGGTTCGTTTTACACCTTGGTGTGGTTCATTTGTGCAGACGTGAACACAGTAATCAAGACACTTTGGACGGGTTGGTCCAGAGCAGTTTGTTTATGACGTGACTGTGATCTGACCTCAATCCGACCCAATTACCAGGAGTACATTGCAGGTTCAAGGTAAAAAACTTGCCATAGCTATCCACGCTTTATATTCAGAAATGCAGCACAGATGTACAAAGGTCAGTACAGGCTAGCAACTAGTCGTGACAGAAACGTAAATTCTCCATGTTCTCCAATAGTCCAAAACACAGCACGTTCTTCCTGTATGCTGCTCATTGCATCTGGTTCATCCACCTTTAATATACAGCTTGTGGTCGCGAGAGGAATTTTCTCACTCATTTTAAATTCATACACAGTAAGGATCATACAATGTAACTATGCAGAGTCTTCATATTCGATACATGTACCATAGTAAGAACACTTGTTTCACAGATTTCAGTCCCTTGAAAACACAGCTTCCTTACCTAGTTTGTTTTTACATTTGAAGAGGTGTTTTTGCCTGACAGGCAGCATACTTTATATTAGTACTACACTCCCACATTGTTTTTTCCCATCTCCAAAAGGTGTCAGCAATTAGTTCTGCTGGAAGTACTTGTGCACGCTGTATACAGCCTGATGAAACTCAAAGAAGTTTGTGTCTTAGTGACAACATATTTGTTTAACTGCTTTCCTTTTCTGATCTACTGATGTGAACATGCATCTAAGCCTCCACATTAGAAAACCATTCTTTCCAGCTTTTCTTAAAATATAATGTCTATACCAAAATAATTCTGGTCATGATAGTTTATCCATACATATAGAATTTTGATTTCTTTAATTTTGATATGATTGATATCATAATGTCGTTACCCTCTTATCCCATACTCTGCTCTTCCTTGTACCCAATGCCTTTTTGTTCTTCTATTTTATTTTATTTTTTAACTTTTGACTGAATGACTCCAGTATTTTGACACACAGTGAAATGTTTGACTGTGCCTTGTTTTTGGGGAACTCTCTAGTGGCCTTTCAAAATACTTACAACTGACAATCACAGGACATTTCAGCTCTGCCAAAAAAAGAAAAGAAAAAGCAAATGTCACTTGTCATTTTGGTTTGTACATTTCCTGTTTGGGCTTTAAAAAAAAGAGGCAACTTGTTCTTTGCTTTTTCAGGATTAATCTCTCTATAATGTCTCCATTAACAAAAAAAAAACAACCCTGAAACAAAACAAAAAAGAAAATTGTGCTCCACTAATTTATGGTTGCAATTTGTTTGAGTTTTTGGTGTGTGCTCTCTGCCTACATTGTGATGGGATCTCATTTTTCACTACGTAAAGCAGCCCAGTAGGTAGGGAGGTGGCATTCATGTTCTTTGTGACAAAAACAAACACAGCAGGTGTTGAGGTGACCTTTGCTGTGAAAGAGGTGCCACGTCTCTCAGGTAGAAGGCAACAGAAACAATGACAAGAATGTATTGGTCTGCTTCTCTTATTTGCCTGGATGCCACCCGCTGTTATCAGACATCCTGATTTGCTTTAGTTTTTTGGTTTTTTTGCTCAGTTTTATTTCCAGGGACAAAACCACTCGAATTTTAGTATATTATGCAATCAACTCTGGTACAAAAAAAGAGGCCACAAGCATCATGTTTCCACCCTGCGGTGGCATTACTTTCTCACTTTTACGGCAAAACTCGGACCTGACAGCTGGTCCGTATGATCTTATGGAGTGAACTGGCTGAAGGCTTCAGACTTTGGCGCTTCCACTAATGACAAATAACAATATTTCCAAACATTCTTCATCCTAGCGGGCCAAACACAGTTGGCCTTGAGGAGCGTGAAGCAAACCAAGACTCTCCAGCACTGAAATGTGACCTGACAGCAAGTGTGAGTTTAGCTCAAATGGGAGAAAAACAGACAGTTTTATAGCCAAGGTCATTTTTAACTCCCACTCGTGTCGATATAGCAGTTCAACGCAGTACAAACTTCACTGGAACGGTCTTAAGTGCTCAAAAATATGTGCCTATCTCAATCTGCATCACATATAATTGGAAATAAAGTGGATATTTTATGAAGCCTTGAGTGGATTTTCAGTGCATAACAGTGAAATGATCTGTGTACTCAGGATTAAAGACTTCAATATGACAAAACAGGTTGAGTATGAGCGCCCATCTGTACTTTTATGACAATCTTATCTTTGCCTTGTCAAGCTCCCTGAGAGACAGTCAGACGGGTGTTTAGCCTGTACTGACATATGATGCCCCGGGCTTTAGAGCGGGTTAACAGCTCTTTAAGGCAATGTGACTATATGCCACCCACTCAAGTTATGAGGGTGACTTTACTCAGTCTTTACATTCATACAAGCTTTAAGTGATTCAGAAAAGAACTTGATAAAAACTTGTTACTGACTGCAGGTAGAGGGAAAATGTTTATGATTTCCACATCTCCTGGTGTGTGTCCCACACAACTAGATCTTATGTTTTTCCCCTGCCGACAGTTTATTTTTTCCATTTCAAATTTGCCAGTGGTACTGCAGTGGATCGAAGAAAGTGCAGATCAGAGTTTGAGGTTGTTTGGCTGTGCAGTTTTCAGATTGGGTATTTTAACAAAAAATTGTTATCAGTGTTTCCCCTAGAGTGGCAGATGTCCAATCTGTGAGGGGGGGGGAGGGGATCACGCACACACATAGACACACCTGCGGCCACGTAGTGAACAGGTACACACACACGGACACATTCAGTGAGTGTATCCTTCAGGCTCTCCTCTTTTCAAATCAGCAGGTTCATGATTTAAGGGAAAGATTTAAGGGACATCTGTAAATTTGGGTTACTCTCCCTCTAAAGGGGAACTGCACTAGTTAAAGATAAAGTCACGAGCTGATATCACCATCGAAAGGCTTTATCCTAAAAACGTGTTATTTCAAAGCAGGTTAGTTTAAGTGTTTTAAACCCAGCGTCGATCCGGCTTGCGTTAAACAGTGTGTTACAACGGGGCCTCTTGTGAAACCGGTGAAATGTGAAGCTATTAAAGGCTGCTGTGAAGACGAGCATAGTCTTAAACAGCTGCGCCGTAGCTTGAGATGACTTGTGTCACTGATGATACACTGACAGCTGGCTGCATTATCCTCAACGTTTCACACATGACTTCCTTCAAGGGGACTTCAAAAAAAGAAAAAAGTCACACTTCAAAGAGTCCATCAGCTTTATTGCTGTGGCACAATGAAAACGTCCTCTCCTGAAATACTGCGTGACGCTGGGTCCTTTTTTTGTGCTGCCGCCAAATCAAACTCAATTAGCCGGGAAATGCAGCACTAAGACGTTGTTGGAAGTTAGTCATCAGCTTCGTTATGACTTTTATTTAAGGACAGCACAGTGTGTGCACACGTGGGATGTGTTCAGGGATGATGTCCCCTGGGACAGAGCTACGCTGAGGACGTTTCCTGCAGACAGGATGGGGTCAGTAAAACCGGACCTTAACAGACTGTGACTCAGAGGCCTTGTTCAGCACTAGCCGAGCCGCGATCATGACACAGGCCAGTAGACACCACCCTGACATGGTTCCTATACACACACTCTGACCCCAGCCTTATTAGAGCAGAGCAGCAATTCTTCTTTCTGTGTAAAGGATCATGGGTTAGACAATCACCACCTCTTTTCCCAAGAAACTGTTCAGGTACTGCACATACTTGTCTGCAGTGCAGTATTGTGTAGAGGATAAGGTTTGAAACAGTTAAGCCGATATGCAGTCAGAGCAATAGATGGCCTGTTTGTTTTCTTTACAGAGTACAAGCTGAGGGTAAACTCTATTAAACACAAGATGAAAAACACATCATCTTCTCACAGCAATACAGAAACATCACCATTATATGTGTGTTGATTAAGTGTAAGGATGAGGAATAGGGATACGTACTGAGATGGTACTTAAGGAGGTAGCCAATGAGAATCCCATTAGGCTCCAACGGCGGCTCCCAGGCCAAAGAGACAGTGTGCCTCTGTACATCTGTGACCCTGAAATCATGATTTTTCTCTGGGACTGCAAAGGCGTGCACACACACACACACACACACACACACACACACACACACACACACACACACACACACACACACACAGAAAGCAGTCAAATTCTGCAACCCAGTTTACTTGGCTATTATTAGATTTTCCCTTCAGTAGTTGTGAATCAATACACTCCATGCTGTTTTTCCACAATCTTACCTCCCTCTGGGGTTTTGAAGTTGACGGGATGACTGCCTGGGCCGTTGCCCCGCCCGTTGAAGGTCATGACGATGAGGCTGTACTCGGAGAAGGGCGTCAGGATTGGTACCGTGGCGTGGTTCTTATCCCCGGGGACTGCCAGCGTGTGTTTATCTCCGGGACTTTTCTTTGAGTCCACCAGACTGCGCAGACGCCACCAACTTATCTACATCAGGAAGGAGGCACACAGAGACATCCTCAGCAGTGCCTACAAGATATCAAACTTTGAACATCATACATATGTACATGTGTGAAGGAATGCTGACTGAGTTAGTGTGATTTTTTTTCTGGTGCTGTAAGCAAGAAAACATTGAGCTGGACACCAGTAAAGGAGACAGAGTGAGGTGAGAGAAGCAAATGTTTAGAGCAAGGTCAGTGCCATTCCTTTTAAACTGTGTCTAAAAGCAAAGGTCTGGTTTTGAGGTATTACCCTGTAGCCTCCCAGATGTCCATGTAACTTGTCCTTGTGTACTCGTGTCCAGCTAACCTTGACCACGGAGCTGTTCATCACCTCCACAGCTACATCATCAGGTGCAGCAGAGGGAACTGCAAAGGCAAACACACATTATAATCTACAATAGGCTGCAAGTGAGGGAAGGAAAAACAAACCCAAACAACACAAAAATACAAAGTACTACTCGGCTTGCTTACATTTAGGGATCACTGATTTACTGGAACACCTACGAGGAGGGAACTCTACTTGGAGTCACAAAAAAATGAAAAAACAAACAAAAAACAAAAACAAGTGCTACATTTCCTAAAATCCCATTTTACTCAGGACACAGCAGTGAGAAAGTGTCATGACCTGAGGTGACCTCCTGAGGACAAATCCAAAAGAAAGCTAAACAAAAGAAAAAGAGTAAAAAGTACGGTACATGGTGCTTTCTTCTTCTAGCACACTGCAAAAATGATTTTCAAGAAAATAAAAAAACCTTGTTTATGAACATGTTTTCTTATTTTTTGTCTAAAAAGAAAACATTCTTAACAAGCAAGTTTTGCACAACTGCACAAAATTAAACTCATTCTAAGAAAATATGTCCAACGTTTTCTTAAGATATTTCAGCTCATCTTGAGCTTTCAGTTACAGGATATGACAATGGTTTGGCTGAAATTCCAGAAAGAGAATAAGATTATTTTTCTCTTATTTCAAGAGTAAGGGCACTCAAAACAACTTTTCAATTTTACTCATTTAAAGATGCCAGTTTAGCTCAATGCGTTCAGCATGCGCTCACATGCTGCATGGCTGAGAGTGGCAAGCCTGGGTCTGACCCTCGGCCTGGTTAGGTGGCTAGACAACCTAGCAAAAATTCTTTCCATGTTTAGCATAAAGCTAACAAAGGCCAAAAAAGTGAAAGTTTTTGCCAAAGGTCATGTGGGCACAAGCAAAATGAAAAAAATGTTTAAATGTTCTGAGGTTTAGAACATTTAAACATGTTCATTTTTTCTTTTCTGTTTAGCTTTGAACAAACTGCAGCAAAAGCCAGCTTATTTTCCCCAACTTTTCTTTTTAGAAGGGCATTTTTAGCCATGCCATGTGTTTTGTATTTGCCAAAACAATAACTTTAAAAAAAACTGCTCCGCAGAGAGGAGGACGGCTGCAGTAATATTTATTTGCTAGGAAGTAACTTCAAACTCCCCTTTCCCATAACATATTCTCATTTTATTGGGAATACTGAAAAAAAAATTAACTTATACTCACAGTCCTCTCCTGAATAGCCAGTCACTAACTTGGGCTCAGGTCCAAAGCCCTGACGATTCTTGGCTTGGATCTTTATTTCGTAGGGAACAAAAGTTGGGGTGTTCTTCACCACGAATGAGTGTCTCTTCACTGTGTTCTCCTTCCAGTCTTCTTCCACATCTTGTCGTCTGTAACTCACCTTGTACTCCAAGCCGGGACCATTGTGCTCAATTGGTAACAGGGGCTGTATCGTAGCAGGAAAAGAAAGAATGGAGTGGGTTTCACTGAGACTTTCACAGTTGCGTAAGATACTTGTTATATTTCACCACGCTATGTCACTCCTTCCATAGGGGAAAAAAATGACTTGTCCGGTGAACATTGCTTGGAACAATGCTTTATCCCACCATCTAATAAAACAATGGAACAATTGACCTGGTCTAGCAGCAAGGCTTTTCTTTGATATAGTGCTTGCTGAGACTTTATAGATGAAAAGATTCATCTCGTTACAGAAGTCAGACCGTGAGAAATAGAATGAGATACCATTATCCACAAAAGCAAATCATTAACAGTAGGAGAGCTCATGAATCCAGGATTCAGGGGCTACATTACCATGACGGGGCAACCGGATAATAAGTGAAGGAGAGATTCATCTTTCTACAATAAAGGCCAATATATGACTGTGAGTGTTAAAAAGAATTTTTTTTATCTTCATAGCTTTCCTTTCTCTTTCTAATCAAAGACAGAGAGCAGCCTTGAATGAGGAACTCATTCATGGACATTCCAGAAAAGGGCTTCTTTAACCCATAGAACCAAGTTCGCCAGAGCTTATATTATATTTTTACATGCTGTGGAGCCATTTTTGGGAGCATTTCAAGTTGCTATACATCAATACAACCATTATAGCCCAAACTTTAATAATATGTCTGCATTAGGTGCATAGTAATTACATAAATTGCAAAAAAGTGCAATAAACTACAAAAAAATTGAAAATCGTTTTTGTTTTTTTAACATATATTTCTAGTTAGAGAAATTTAAGAGGCTTATCCCTCAAAACTGTAAATACAAAAAAGTTACACAAACTAGTTTCCCACCACAGGAAATTTATTTTGAGTGTCTTCATAGTTTTATTTTTGAAATACACCAATTTTTATATACTGCAGGAAAAACGAAAATAAATATTATAGTGCAAATTTGCAAAATAACAGCATATGCATCAAAATAAACTATTTCCAGCAGTGCAATATGAGTCCTAAGCATCCCAGAAACGACACAGAAAGTCATAAAGTCAAACATAACTTTTTAAAACACATAACAAGTAAAACACAAGCTCATAAGGCCCCGATCGTAAAAAAACTACATTTCCGCAAAATGACGTCACTTCCGGTTTCGGGCAGGTCATGCGGTCATGTGATAGTTCGCGCTGATGGACGTAGGAAGTGTTACAAACAGCTGATGGATCGGCGAAGCGTGTTTCTGGAATATCATGTTTTTGTTGCTGCAAGTGATTTTTATGCAGTTTTTGCAAAGCTATATGTGGAAGGAAACTGTGACCTAGGACAAGCTGATGGCATAAGATGTAAGTACAACTCCTCCAGTTTCATATGCAAAAAAAATTATTGCGCTAGCTTACTTGGTTGCAGAGCTACCGGGATTTAAAAATAGTTACGCAAAACAGAGCGTGCCCGCTCCGATCGGCTGTAAAGGGTTAAAGATCTCTAGAGTGAAATATCATAAATGGGCCATTTCTGTTTCTTTAATTCCTATTGGTAATAGCCTATGAAACATTGATAAAACTTTATCTCTGTTCTCAGAAATTCTTTGACTGCTCAAAACTATAACGATAGGAATAATGCGCTACATAAAGGTAGGCCACGTCGCAGAACTTGCAGAAAGAAGATAATAAAAAAGACCAAAGTCTATTTCTTACCTCCCATTTGATATCCATTTCATGTGGCAAATGACCTTCGATTCTGATATTTTCAGGGTTCCTGTCAGGGGCTGTGGAGGAAAAGGAGTATAGATTTTGTCAGCATTGCTAGTGGAAGAAATCTCCAGTGAACGAGGCACACGAGTTTCAACAAGAATGGAATCAATTATGTAGCAGGTCTGAGTGTTTTAAAGTTCACAGAGCAGCAGCGTATCAAGTGGGCTGGAAGACCCTAACAAAAGGTACTACTGGTAAATACTGAGCGATGAAAGGAGGAAACTCAGACCTTCTGGAGGAGTTTTGTATCTCTCTGTGGCCTCGCTAGGACGCCCGGTTCCCACAGCGTTCACGGCGGACACTCGGAAGCAATAGTCGACATTGCCGTTGAGCTTGAGCTCAGCAGAGTTGCGGTTCCCAGGTACTCGGAGTAGCTCCTTCCAGTTGCTTGGTTCCCAGTGGCTCTCCTCGTACTCGATAATAAACTCTGTTGACAGGCATAGAGACAATCAGAGGTCTCCCTCACCGCTATGAATCCTGCCAAAGGATTACTTATCTAACCACCAGCTGTGCAGAAAACGCCTGAAACCCTGCTCTGGGCTTGTACATTCCTCAGGGAGACTAATCATGATTCATGCTTGGATGAACCAATAATGGATTCATATTGTACAAGATGGTATCAAACAAATCTATTTACATGCAGGATGCTGCTCAGGAATGTGTCTGTCATATTAATGGCATTCGCTACGAGATGCACTGATCCTCTCTGCGCTGTATGTCCTGACACCTGCACACATGGATGCTCCTTTTTACCTGTGGTTGAGCTGTTGTGGTCGTCCCCGGGGACCCATTTCAGCGTCACATTTCTGCCCTTGCGGTCAGACAGTACCAAGTTCTCCGGCGCATCGGGGACATCTGAAAATCATTGTAACGGCACGGCTTTTAGAAAAAGAAAATCACAGGGACACAAGATCTCTGCAGCAAGAAAAAGACCCGGGGAGCAAACGTTCAATCGTTCCCAGGAGTCAGAGGATGTGGAACCAGCTGCATCGCTGTGCTGCCCGTCACTGTTTTCTTTAGACTTTAACATGTCGACAACATCTTCAAAGAAGCTGTGCTAATAAAGCCACGGTCTGCACCTTCATGCTCTGCGCTTGGCTTCCTGACATTTTGTGGCCTTCTCGAATTTGCTGCGCATTAATGTAGCACCAGGGTGCTCTGAACTTTTGACCCCCGAAGCAGCGCTCACACGTAAGCTCACCTAACACCATGAGGAGGGCTGAGGCCACGTCTTGGTCCGCTGGAGTTTTTGCCACACATGTGTACACACCCTGGTCGCTGTGGCTCACATTCATGATGTGAAAAACACCGTTCTCCACAAAGTATCTGTCGGCAGAAACATGGAGACGGGGTATTGATTTACCAAAGGAAAAGGGCTTTTCAGCTGGGATTAGGTCTACAGTGCTGTTTCACCAAATAAATAAATAAAAATTCTACCTTGAATTCTCAGTGTAGTTGAGGGCTATCTCCATATCATCTTTTTCCCACAGGAGCTCAAAGTCATTGCTGAAAGACTTGTCGTACTCCGCCAAGCATGAGAGCTGGGCCGTGGTACCTATTAGGATCCGCTGGTCCTCCGGGGCCACTACTATTCGAGTGGGATCTTCCAAAGGAAGGACCAAGTTACTTACATTTTGAGGCCCGTGTGAGGCTTAACACAATTCTTTTAAATGACTAAAACTGTTTACCTTTTACATAAAGCATGGCATTGATAGCAGATGATCCCTCTGTGTTTTTGGCCAAACACGTGTACTGTCCTGTGTCACCCCTCTCCACATTGTAGATCTTCAGTGACCCGTTTTCATGAACAGTAAACCTGGGTCCATGAACAGATTCAGGGGAGTCGTCTTTGCTCCTGGAGAACATGCAAAAGTTGTCAGAGGGGAGAAAAATAAATGCAAATACAGGTGGTCTACACTACTACACTATGGCAGCAGTGAAGCGATAAAAGCAGGACATCAGAGCTGAGTGACAGGGCTACTTCAGCTTGATTTGAAGAAATAGCAGGTCGTGGGTAATGAAACAGCCAGTATACTGAGGGAGTGCACGCATCGACCAGCTGAGATCTACTGCCCTCTGCTGGTAAAAAAAAGCTACACTTACCAAGTGATTGTAGAAGGAGGAGAGCTGAAGACCTTGCAGTGCATCGTCACTCCCTTCCTCTCCACAACAGAGTATTCCTCCCCCTCACTTGTTAAAATCATGGGCTGCAAATCTGCAAAAACCAGCAGGAGACGCTCATCATAACATCGTAACAGTGCTGTTAGAAAAGCACAATATATTTTTTTCACCGTGGAGGAAATGGCTTCGACAAAAAAAAAAAAAAAAAAAAAAAAAACCCACACAGCTAGATTAGGTTTTAAAAGCTGATAAAACAGGAATGGAAATAGGCAGATAACTGCAGGTTAAATGAGGTGACAACAGTGTTGCTTTACTTGTGCATTAACTATGAGCTTGTTGTGTTTTTAAAAAGGAAAAAAAAAGAAGAAAATAAAAAAACGATTCAGCTGACAGGTTGTCAGAAATGAGCAAATGTGAGAAAGAAATCAAAGCTGAAAACAATGGAATAATGAGTTCGCTGAGTGTGTGCACCTTATCAGTTGTAGCCAAAGCCTCCCATTAAAACGCTCTGTCTCTACTAATTGTTTACAAAGGCAGCAACTGGGACTCAGCATTCAGAGACTGTCCAGCTTTATTAACTCCTGTGTCACCAAGAAGCAACTCCCCACATTTGAGCTGCACAACAGATTTTTTTTTTTAATCTGCTCTTGTAAAGCAGCACATGTTTGTCTTGTGGCACTCGAATTGGTATGGAATTGAGAAGGGACTTGTTAGCATATAAATGGTAGGGAACAGGGCTTGTTGCTCCACAGGGAGAACGGCCATCCTGAATGAAGGAATACAGCTTGCAGACAGCTCTCCTTCCCTGGGCTCCTCACCGTTTTATGGGCATATGCCAGCATCAGCGGCAGCTCTCGAGCTTGACACATCAGTCAGCGATCTCTCTGTGTCTCACAAGGAAGTCTGAACCTTATTCATGTACGCTGCGACACAAATACTTTGTATGGATGGCATTTTCATAGACCTCGGATGGTGAAGCAGAATTTAATAAAACTGTGGCTCGCTGATATACTTACTCATGATCATGATGTTTGCATTGGACAGAATGGTTCCGTGTCTATTGGAGGCCTCACACTGATAGACAGCACTGTCAGAAACTTGGGCATTATGTATAACTATGGTGTCACCAATTACCCTCCTGTTTCGTGCTGGGGACTCTGGAATAATACAAAGGTACACTCAGTGAACACAAAGTTTTAAACCAGCACAATTAAAAAAAATCTATATGCTAAGCTGAAATTCCCAAATTAACTAACATCAAAAGAATGTGAAGCAACAATCACTTTGATTTTAAGTCTAAAACATCTGTGTGTTTGCTGTGTTAAAGTGATGTCGGCTGAAGTTGACCTAGGACCTGGCCACACTTTGGTGTACTACCAATCTGTACCAAAAGATGGAGCAGCAAACCAACGTAAACTTCTGTTTCAACCAGTTTTACCCTGGAAATCGGGCACATGCAATCATACAAACTCAGATGTTGGAGTTGAGGTGTGGTATCTTTAGTGCGTTACAGAAAAAGTGAGAAAAAACAGGAATTTTTTGGGTTCTTAAGCTATATGTCTGTGAAGGTTCTCAGTCATCCAGGTCATCGTAGTCAAAGGAGCTTGGAAAGAAAAGCGTCTGGACTTCTTTAAGTTGCTTGAAGACGTTTCACCTCTCATCCGAGAAGCTTCTTCAGTTCTAAGGTCAAATGGTGGAGAGTCCCAGATATAAACCTAGTGGGAGTAAACCCCCCACAGAGGGACAAAAGGACCCCCTGATGATCCTCTAATCGCCTGAGCCAAGGTGTGAAACTGGGTGTGGGTCCCAATCAGCCAGAGTTTCGGGTGTGTTCATTGTGAAACCTGGCCCCACCTTATCATGCGAATTCCTGAGATCAGATGGCCCAGGATGTGAGTGGGCGTTAAGGCGTCTGGGAAGGGATCTCAAAACTGGATTATAGATGGCAGAGAGTTGGTGTCGTAAACCCCCGCCTCTGTTCAAAGATGGTCGCTCACAGTGGACATAGATGGCTTCTTTCACTCCTCTTCTTAAGCTAATTAATCACTAAAATCTTTAATCAAAACAGATCTCAACAGATCACATTCATCATCCTTGTAGTATATATAAATATTTAATCATAAATATATGTTCTCTCTATTTTCAATTTTAAATGACAAACTTAAATTATTTTATAATTTCATTGAAAAATACTTTGCTACGCATCCATGCAGTACCTTGACGCCCCCACCAGGGGCCTTTTACACTAAATCCCAGTGAACTAACTGGGTACTACAATTGGTTTTATTGGTTGTTTGCTTTTTTGGATGGTTTTTAGGGGGGTTGTATTGCAATGTTTAAAGTACCTGTGCACAATGTGAACATAGCCTAGAGGCTTCACACTAACAGTTAACACTGCAGCTAACGTAGCCCTAACTAGATTTGTTATAATAAACTTTCCCCAGCTGTCAGGGATTTAAGTGACTTCATATTTTGGTTTTTGAAGCCATAGAAGGTCTTATATCCCTCATATTCTCAAACATGCAGTGCACATTACCTTTAATGTACAAACCTAATTAATAGCATTCACGTCAGTGTTTTACTTGTCTCTGTTTGTCTTTTCTTAGATTCTATGGTTGTGTCTCAACAGATACTACACAATTATGTTCACATTCATCATCCTTGGAGTACTTTCCCACTTCTGGATACTTCCTCCTCATGTTCTACGTTGTAACACTGAACAAAACAGCATCAACCTTTAGCCTTTCTGTGGGGTTCAACATGTTTAGCAATCACAAGGAGCTCGCAGTACAAAGAAGTGAAGTGAGCTTTAAGTGAGACTGCTGTGGGACTGACCCTGCAGAGGTCCACCGTTCACCCTCCATGTAGTCGTCGGCTGAGGAATCCCACTGGCAGAGCACTTGATGTGCACGTCTGAGCCGATCATACTGAGCTGACTCTCAGGCTCAAACACCCACTCTGGAGGCTCTGAGAACACACAGTCAGCGTGATGTTATCAGTATAAAGAAGACACTGAGCACTTACAGAGGAGAACACAATCACAGGAATAGTTACGCAATATGTATTATTCAGTAAAAATGAATGCTACATTTACTACCGATTACACACAGAAATGGACCCACAAAAGGCTCTTCCGCTGCCTTCAGCCTCACCACCTGCCACCATGATATAGAGATTATACTATTATGCATTACTTGGAATTATTCTTAACACCGTCTTTCACACACACAACCATGTTTAACATAGCAATCAAAACAAAGGAAGCTGACAGTGAAAATGCATGTTTATGCAATCAGATCTTCATCTTTCAATGATATTTAAAGCTTTTTTTTTTCCATTTGAGGCTTATTTGAGGAAAATAAGAATAAAACTGTATCAGCCATCAGAGCCTTTTCTTAATCTTTCCTGTACCTGATAACCATTTGGCAGATCCACAATCCGTAAAGTGGGAACAGAGTATATTAACTAAATAAAAACTAGCTCCATTTCCACTAATCATAGAATCTTACTTACAGATTAAAGCATTAGAGTTAGGTGATAATTTGATATACAATAACAGAAGAATCATACTTTTTCTTAAAGCAGAACTTTTACTTGTGAGGATTTTAACACAATGTATCGTCACAGCAGCTGGTCTTTAAACCCCTTTTTATCAATGATTAGACGAATTTGTCAAACAGAAATAATGAAATCAATGTAGACAAACCAGATGTGACAACATTGCAGTGTGTTGCACTGTACACTGTTTTTACCTTCGACTGTCACGGTGAAGGTATGTTGAACTTCTCCCAGTGGATTCTTTGCCTTGCACATGTACTTCCCACTGTCTTCCAGCTCAGCTCTTGGCACAATCACCAATTTTCCATGATTCTCAAATCTCACTTTACTAGGAAATTTGTGGCCCATTTTCATCCATTCAACCTGTGGAGTTGGACTGACAGAAAATGGGAACAAATGGTGAGCCTAAAAATAGTGACATACTGCCTTTACATGGCTAAAATTAAAGGTCCTGGAAGGGCTAGAGCTTATCCCAGCAGTCATAGGGCAAGAAAGATAGCTAGACCCTGGACTGGTCACCTGTCTGTCACAGGGAAAACACAGACAACCATTCACACCTACAACCAACCAAACTAATTAAGTGTCTTTGGACTGTGCGAGGAAGCCAGAATACCTGAAGAGAATCCATGCAAACACATCCACACCACCATGCTACTCTAACATAGCAATATAACTGCTAATATAGTAACTCTAAAACATTAAGGTAAATTATTACTCACAATCCTTCAGCAATACACTCCAGGTTCAGGTCCTCTCCTTTGATCAGCTGTATCTCTGATTTGCCACCAGGGGGCGTCAGAAGAGAGGGTTTTCTCTCCAGAATTGCATTAGCTGAAAAGAACAGAATACACAGTAAGACAGAACAGCGTATTCACACATCTTTCTTGTGCATAAAGCAGTTCATACACATGCAGAAATACACTAATATAACTTACCATTTTCAGAACTGTCACTTTTTCCTAAAATCATGACGGATGAGACCAAAAAAACAAACACACAAACAAACAAGAAAAAAAAACACACACACACAATGAACATGTGAAAAATGTGGATGATGCACATCACCAACATCTGAGTCACATCATAAAATCATAGAAACAAAAAGACGCGCACAAACAAAACAGTGTGACACTGGGATGGCTTTTGAAGTGTTTCCTTTCAACAACGGTATCGGCGAATGTGCTGGTAAATGAACAGTGCTCCAAAATCAAAGTACACGTCACGCTGGTTTGAGAGGCAAACAATAATCGAGTGGAGACAAAGAAAACAACGAGACACCTACTTGTCTTGACAATGACAGACATGGCGGTCTTCTGAACGATCGTTCGTATTCTGGGGAAGGAGGCGAAGCAGCAGTAGTCTCTCCCGCTGTCCTTCTCCACTGCGTGGGAGAAGTAAAGGTCTCCGTTCAGGCCCACGGACACCCTCTGATCCTGCTCAATGTGCTGGAGATCTGAGCACAGGAAGACGGTGGCAATGATTCCATGTAGATGTAAACAATCTTTAATTGAACAACTGCTGATTTAAATCCATGTACTTCAGCTTAACCCAGCTAAACGACATTGGAACATAATGAAGTAATTTTCCTAATACTTCACTGAGACAGTTACTAAGACCGTCACAAAAAAATATCTGTTTACAGATTGACATTGATTGAAATTTTATGGCTTGGGAATAGTAAAAATCAACTACCATCATCTAATTTGGATCACTTGTTATATGTTTCATAAACACAGCTGCACACAATAATGAATTCCCCTCTCATTTTTAAATAACTGTGGCACAACGAGAATGAATGTTTCACTGTTTTACAAAGACCTAGAAGAATAGTCTTTATTTTGGTCTTCTGTACCTTATTAATCTCTGGTATAAACTTCCAAACTGCCTACGAAGCAGAGAAAGCTCATCACTCTAATAACCCCACCAGCTGAAGCAGTCATTTCTGCACTGATATAATGGATAACACTTCTATAACACTTCTGCCACCACGGCTGTGAAGTGTCTTTATACATGGAAAAAAAATCTTTTAAACTGTTCAAAAACACTCCATACCATAATTTTACTACTGGCTTCTTCCAACTCTTCAGTAAAGCTAAACATAACAAACATTTTACCTGATATATTTCATGTATGTGGGAACGTGAATATAAAGAAGTTCTGTGGCTTTGAAAAGAGAGTCTGCAGTGACTTTCCTTCTGATTAGCATGTGATTCAAAACACATTTTTATAAGCCTAATATATCTTATGAAATTTACCGTCTAAACTATTTTTAATTAACCAAGTTAGAAAGTCAACACAACTGAAAACAAAATAAATTCATAATTATAATAAAGGTCAATCATAAAGGACCAATATGGCAAGGCCATGATGATCCACTTGGTAAAATAAATCCGCTTGGCATCTTTCTTGGCCTTAAGACAACAATTGTGATGGCTAAAGATCCAAACGGGACACAAAAGAAAGAAAAAAAAGAAAGTCAACACCAAACTGTGCACTCATCACAACATGAGATATTACTTACTAATAGTCATCCAGTAGATCTGCAGTGGAGGTATACCGTTAGGTGGGTCACATTTTAAAGTAAATGGCTGGCCTTCTTCTACCACGACAGGATCGAGTGTCTCTTTAGGGAATTTAGGAACATCTGAAAACAAGATAAACTAGAGTTGAAAAAAATAATAAATAGTGTGGTGCAGTTTTTCTTTTCAACAGAAGGTGGCAGTAATATCATTCTTGAATTCTACGTGTAGCACGTGTCAGTTTTACCTGTGCTGCGAATCATTCAATAGATTGAATCCTAGTGTGCTCTGTTTATTTATTTATTATCTTCAGTTCTGGCCCTCAGAAACAAAACAGACATCCCTACCGCTATTGTTCATGGCCCTGTCACCAGTGCTGAGCGGTTGAAGCCCAGCCAAATTTAGTCAAAGTCCCCTGTGGAGTGGATTTTCTTGGAGAATTTATGTAGTGTTCTTGGGAACAAAATGAAAAATGAGGCAAAGGAAATGATGGAGAGGCTAGATCACACCCGATGCTTTTTCTGGTGCAGACCTACAGATGAGACGCTGCGAGGGGTGGAGCGCTCGGGAACCTCAATGACTTTCTGCCACGTCCAATACAATGAAAAGCTCACAACAGAGAGGTGCAGTCATTACAGGGAGCTGCTGGCCCTGAATCACTTTGAAAGCTCTGTAACAGAGCACCTCACACACACACATCTGCACGCACACTCAAAGATGCAGGTTACTCACTGGGCACAATGAACTCAATCTCCTTCGATATGGCGATGCCTAGTTTGTTTGAGGCGTAACAGCGATAGGTTCCCTGGTACTCTGTAAGGTTCCCATTATTGGGTATCACAAAGGTCCCAGAATTCTCTTCTTTCATCAGGCGGGGGTCTTGAAAGGGGTCGAATTCCTGGTCATTCTTTGTCCATCTGAATCTACATAAAGAAAGCCAGTGTTAAAATGTCAAGTCTTAAAGCTGAGACCGTAGAACACTCAGTACCGAAAGTTACAAATCAAAGCATCGAAGTGCAACATGTTGATGCTAAAGTGTTGTTTGGTATTTAGTGTCTGTTTGACTGCTAATAACAAGCTCCCGTCCTTTGAAGTACTCACTCTGGCTCGGGATTCCCTTTGGCTTCACAAATCACGGGGAAGCTTTCGTCAAAGGGAAAGGCGATGAGAGTGCTGGGCGACTGAGCTGTGATGGTGGGCAGCTGCTCAACTGGGCAACAAACAGACAGGCAAGCATGAAAATTAAAGAAACAACACAGGCTTCAAGAAAGCTATTAAGAAATGTGTCATACTCATCATGATACTAGGACAGTGGTTCCCAACATTTTAGATTTGTGAATGCCAATTTCCTGAGGAATATGCTTTTGACTTAGCTCAACACATCTTCAATATAGTCTGCTTTTGAGGTTTTAAGAGGTCTGGCATGGAAAAGTGCCATCTTGTTGTATTTTGGAAGACAAAAATGACCATATTTCAACAAGTGCTATCAGTCAGTTACAGGCTAATTCTAGCAAGTTTACTTAGCATCCATAAGCTGAATGGATGTAATACACAGTCACAGATACTTGCTAATTAGTGCATGTAACATATTCATAATATCAAATCATATAATACTAGAATTCTACTCAGCAAAATTGGCTGGTCTGTACCTCACAGGAGGTCATAACATTTGTCAAATAATGGGATTAAAATGCTGCAAAAGGCACCAACACCTTAAACATGTTACAACATGGTCCAGTTCAATGACTTTATTTAGTGGATGCCAAGCAGACACTGATCAGGGGTGTGACTGCTGTAACTGTTAATATAAAGATTGAGGCTATCAGTAGAGGCCCAAACCATTTTTGTGTACAAGGCTCCAAACATGGTCTTTAACCCTCTGCGGTCTAACCCAGTAGATGTGCCCACAGTGGGAAGGTGTGTGGGTGAACTGTGGGGGTTGTGGGCAAACACAAACTTATCCCACACTGGTCATAAGCGGGTGTGCCCACACAGAGCCCACAGCAGGTTTTCCCTTTGGGGACCTTCTATGGGTTTTATTAGCAAACCCATAGTTGGCTTGCCCAAAAAAACCCCACGTGGGACCCATGTAGGCTAGTTCATGTAGGGCCCACAATAGTTTTACTCCTTGCGGCTCCCAAGACCCCTTATTAAGAATGATTTAGGTCTCTTCCTGATTGCAAACAAAGTATTTAAAACATTATTGCATATTTTAGTTGCCTCGGGTTGGGATTTCGGGTTAGGGTTTTGGTTTTCACCACTTACAAATTAGACCTCAGAGGGTTAATGATCAAACATTGGGCACTGTAGAATGGAAATGTATGGGTTTAACTCATTTCTGTAGCAACCTTCAAATGGCTAACTGAGGAACTGCAGTTTTGGCACTTTCAACTTAGCTTCATTGCTGCTTGGTTGGGAACCACTGCACTACTATGACAATTACATGTCCAAAAACAAAGAAAACAAATGTATCTATTAAGATGACAGTGTGCTAATGCAATGAATCACAATAAAAGCTCTTCATTTAGTCCCTGATGGCCTTGATGATAAAGCAGTGACATGTGGTGTGGATGGAAAAGCACATGCCTAGTCCTAGAAGTGCTAGAAGTGTAAATACCAGTATTATGGAGTCATGACTGATGACACATGGTATTCAGATCCAACACATATGGCTGTAAGTAAAGCTAGTGCTAAGCTTAATTGAAAGCCAGGAGATGAAAAGGAAAGAGCAGAAGACTTCACTAATACTAGCTACAGTATGGCAGGGTAAACTTACTGTTTATGTGACCTAAAACTATATAATCCATGGCAGCAGGGGGAAATAAACCAGAAACAGTCAGCAGTGTGGGAATAATCCTTTAACATACACCCGTGTTATGGAAAACACAAGCTAGAATTAAAAAGACTTCTCTGACAATGAGCCCCAAAATGCAGCCGCCTTTTTCACAAAACCTGTTTGAACTGTTCTTTATCAAGGCCTTAAGAGATATTTTTTAACTGAATAATTTAGAGGAAGAGGGTTGATGCGCGTTACCAAGGAAACTGGGATACACGCATACAGCTAACACAAAATGAAAGAAAAACCTGATTCAAACAAGATAATAACTGTAAATATATTCAATTCACAAAATGCTTGACGATTGTAACAGTTCTCTACAGTGTGATGTATTCCCCTCTAAATTATTCAGCGCCTTTCTTTTTCTGATAAAAAGCACTTCAAGGAGAAGTGCTCTCTGTGGATGAGCACAAACAACAAAACAGCCCTTTATACATTTAACCTTTCTTTCATTCATGAATCGTTTTCTTCGAGTAGCTCTGAATGTGTGTTTATGTGCCAGTCTGTCAGTCTGTTGTCAGAATTCAACCAATTTGTGCAGAACTGTAACTCATCACAGAGAAATTTGGAAACCCCACCATAACTTTTATGATTTATTTGTTTACAGATGAATTTACACGTGAATTACCTCTTGCAGATTTTTTTTATCATTAAAAGAAGATTGTTATTTCAGTCATCATCTCTTCTGGGACTGTCCTGCGCTTCCACTCACATACTTCGAAAGCAAGCAAGTGGTGGAGCAGAGAGCAGCAGCAAGACCCCCAGACAGAACAGAGCAGATATCAATGTGACACTGATTAAGCCAGACATAACATAAAAGGGGTGGGCATGGGTTGTTAAGTGGCTTGCAGTCGCCAAATGATTGTGAAGAAATGAATCAGCAGAGCAATCATCTGATGTAGACTGGCAGAAGTTATCTGATCTGGAATTAGAGCTGAGCTCACTTTTGTGGTGTGCCTGAACTAAAGCTGGAGTTTGGAAACTACATTGTTTTTATTAAACCAGATGTTTTGAGCTTGAAACTAGTGACTGAGACAATAAAGTAATCAGGAAAGATTTCACCTAAGCATTAAATCATAAGTTAGACTGTACTTCCTCAAAGTACACTCTAACTTCTACTTGCAACTACAGGGTTCACCCCCTGCAGGCCATCAGACAGAGGGCAGGTTTAAGACACTTCAGCCCTAGTTTCCCTTTTCAGACCTGGAGGCTGCATTCATCTTTAAACACTCATCAGCCACTTTGTCAGCTGCTACAGTCAGATGAGTGCCACTCTGTGCATTTAGGCATGTAGTCATGGTCAAGTCGACCTGCTGAAGATCAGCCTGAGCATCAGGATGGAGGAGGAAGGTGATTTAAGTTACTTTGAAGGTAGGGTAGCTGCCAGATGGAGTGGTCTGAGTACTTCAGAAACTGCTGATCTACTGGGATTTTTCTGCACTACTATCTCTAGGGTTTAAAGAGAATGGTCCAAAAGAGAGAAAATATCCCTATTTCTGCTACAATACGTGGATGGTAGGATCAGACACAGTTCAGGCTTCTGCTGCTGGTGTAATAATGCGGTTTTCTTGGCACAACTTGAGGCAACTGAGCATCATTTAAACAACACAGCCCACCTGAGTGTTGTTGCCCACCACGTTCATCCCTTTATGACCAGAATGTACCCATCTTCAGATGGCTGCTTCCAGCAGGATAACACACCTTGTCACAAAGCTCAAATCTTCTCAAACTGGTCCCTTGAACATGACACTGAATTCACTGTACTCAAATGGCCTCCACAGTCACCACATGTCAATCTAATAGAGCACCTTTGCAATGTGGTGGAATGAGAGTCACTACATGGATGTGCAGCAGACAAATCTGCAGCAATTGAGGGATATGTGAATATGGACCAAAAAGTGGATCCAACCCAGTGCGAGCAAGATATACCTAATAAAATGTCTGGTTGATGCATATGCACTCTGTCTTCTTTCGCTGCTAATCCTTCACTATCCTTGCACTGAGCATGTGTTGTATTGTTAGATTTTAAATTTCTGAAAACAGCTACTTCCTGCAAATGAAGAAAAAAACAGTGATGCATACCTGGGCAGCTAAGAATTTAGTTAAAGCATTTGTTTTCACATTATTATTTTGACAAGAGCATAGCTGCTTTAATAGAGTCTTTTATTCTTAGACGTTTGGTTTTATTTGCCAAATTTCCGGTATGCATTTCTCTGATAATTCCTGTAATTCCCAAAAAAAAACCCACAGTGGAAATGAGGTTTTTAGGGGATTTTGTCTTCTTCTTTTGTGGTGTTAACAGAATACAAAAATTACATTCCAACTTGAAAGCAGAGTTATGTTGTTAGACATATTGTATCTTTTTATCTGGATAATCCACATGATGTCATGGTTTTTTCAGTAGAGGAGGTTTTCTTTGATACAAAAGAAAAGGCTCTAAGAAAACTCTTTTCTATTTCTTTTGTCATCCCACTGAAGCCCCTCCTAAATCATCCTGCATCCTTTGTTGTGAATGTGTGACTTGTGAAAGAGTCATGACTTACCTTCCAGCGGGATGTCAATGGCTGAGGTCGTATGAAAGGCACAAATACAGATAACCACCAACAGCACGGTGGCCAGTCTGGGGCTCCTCAGCAACCTCATAGTGTCGAGATCTCGGACAGTCACAGGAAATTAACGCTCTCCACTTTGTTTTCAGTTCATGACTATGGTGAAGATGCAGTACCTGTAAGGTAGCACAGATGTAGAAGACCCCATGAATCCACCCACGCGCTGGCAGACAGAAAGGCAAAAAACTCCAAACAAAACAAATCCCCTGTGACTCCAAGCCCGACTGCTCTCTGCTCAGCCAGGCATAACCAGGCACACATTTTCATTCCCATCAACGGGGACTCAGTTCTGAGCTAGTTCATATTTTGGTGTGACAAAGAGAAGAAATATTCACATTAAAGCCTCCTATCATCCCATTTCCCCATGGGGCTCAATTGTTTTGTAGTCTGCGGAAGTGTGCGGCACAAAGCATATTTCTCAAGCGACAATGGAAAGAAATAAACAAATGAGGGAGCCTGTGGATTTATTAATGCGTGGCAGATGTTCAGCATTACTTTTGGAAAAAGCCAAGATTGAAATCAGCATCAAAATTACCATCAAAGTTTGGCCGATTTAATCATCGTGCTGTTTTGATCTGTGCCTGCATGTTTCTGATAACAATGACTCAAAGAGATTACGAATGCGGACCATTTTATCTTTTATTGCAGCAAATACTGTTGCCTGAGGGGTGGGAGACATAAAAAGCATGCATAGTTAACAGTCAGACTGAGTAAGCTGTCTGCACTTGCACACCGACAGAGCTGCAAGAGGACAGAGTGCTGGATAATTTTCCATCCAATAGACGAGAGTCTGGACCATAATGGGCGCATGATCGGTCCAGAGCAATGTATGGGAATTCTAATGTCTTGGAGCAGTACTATAAGAAACCTCTGGGGTGTCACTTCATTAGTCGTCCCCATGTTGGCTGTGACCCAGCTCAGCAGGTCATGCTGGAGTAATTAGCTCAGCAGCTAACAACAAAACAGAGTTTTAGAGAAATCTTAAAGCTGCTGGCCTACAGAGAACTCGTGACATTCGTGTAAAACTGAAATGTAGTAAAGAGCATCACAAAGGATAAAATCCAGTAATTGCAATTACTGTATTATTAATGTTGCTAAGCAAACCAATTAATGTCAAGGAAAGTATCTGAGTATATGAGCGGCACAGTAACTACCACTCAACCAACTGAGCAGTATCTTTAAAAGAGCTTCCTCTTTACAACAGCGCTCAAATCCAGCTCACTCTTTTCTTAATCTTCTGGCTGCTTTCTCCAGTTCAATAGGCAACACTGAGGTCAAACGCCTGTTCAAGGAGTGTAATTGAATAATTGACCAGAGGAGGGGAAAAAAGAATCGATTTCATTCATTGGATGCAGGCGTGCTGTCAGATGGATGTGCACTCTGAACTCTTCAACCATACCTCATGGTAATGGTATTAAGTCTGCCTGAACCAATTTGTGCTATGCCCCACCCACAAACAGCATCACCAACAAGGTGCTAGGTGCTGTATGTCACATACATCAACCCACTCGATCACAATTTATGTCTATTGGCTATATTTCCAACTGAAGATTTGTGTGTCAAACTCATCCAGGAAACTGCCTCAGGCTTTTCTTTATTTTAGCCTTCCCACACATGGTGTTTTATGATAATCAAACAGATCCAAATTAAAAGCTAGGGGTTTTGTGCTAATTACCTTGTGCATTGTTGGTTAGCCCCACCTGGTTAAGGAGCGAGGGCCAAGGTTACAATCCCCAGAAGAGAATGTGCTTTCATTGTCTTATTGTGGCGGCCAAAATCCTTTACCAACCTAACAACACCTTCAATGGATTACACTTGGTTCAAACTGTGCCTGATCATTTGCCTTCTGATTTAATTTGTTCCCCCCTCGTTAAACATTTATTGAGAACTCACTTGGCCATCTGGCTAAGGGAGGTCCGCTAAGAGCTTAACTGCTGCGAGTGATGAAGTCTGCATTGAACTCACAGGGTATGGTGCCTATTGGAACTATATGATGCACAGGAGAGAGGGCACCACTCTCTCGTCTGATTTACAGACCGTGGGCTGCTCTTAATCCCCGCCTCTTTCAAGAGCAATCACACCAGCCAGAGATTGATGAAGCTGGCAGAAGGTTAAAAGCTGCTCGCTGTGGGAAGGCCAGTATGAACCCTAACCTTCCTCGGCCAAGGCTCAGACGAGACAGAAGCTCCGCTGTGGAGGGGGGGCAAATGGAGGGAAATGGGCCAAGTGGAATCTGCCTGTGAAACTTTAAGGCTCTCTCCGAGTGACAGATTCAGTGCACTCTTCGATAGACTTCCTCGTTGTCAACAAGACCAAATCATTTTTGATTGCCATTCCCTTACTTTCTCAAATTATGCCATTGATGTATTAGGGCTAAAAAGGGGGGCGGAGGGTGTCCTGTTTTCACATTCTCAAAAAAAAAAGGAAACCACTGTGTTTTCATAATAACACAAGTTAATAATCTTAGTGATTTAGTTAATGGAGAACTTAGAGAAATTAACTTGGGCAGTGGAGAGCGAATTTTCTACTATCTGTTGACATTACATCGACTACAAAAATAAATCAAAGTATAACTGGAACATTAATCAATTAAAAATAAATCAGCCTTTTTTATTAGCAAAGAAAAGTGGGGATAAGGCCTGTGACTTCGAAGTGATCTACTAATTATATTCTTGATTTATATTGTGATGTACAACACAGCAATCAACCATCAACTTGTAAGAGTCTAAAATAAAGTCTACAAATTCCTGAACAACTGTCCACAGCCAAACCCTGCGAGTCTAATTGCTGGTGCCTGGGACTGTGCTTTGTCTCTCTGTGCAGTGCTTGGTGGTAATGTTCCAGGTTATAAATTTAGGTTCCTGTCTTTGTAAGCCCCATTTTTAAACAGTCTGATTCACTGAGCATGCAAACCGGGCCATAAATAGCCACAGTAGCTTCATCCGTTTTATCCCAGACACCTTATTTACCTTATTTCTCCCAGACAGTCCTTTACACTTAAGGTAACCGTGAACCTGAGAGACTCTGCAAAAAGCTCTCGTCTCTCCTTTCTCTTTGACTACAAGGACGTGTGTTCTGTCGGTTGATTAAACCTTTGTTGTTTTGAGGGAAGTGTTCTATCAGCTCATACTGTGAAAAGAGAAATAGATTTTTTTAGAGACGTGCTTTTCTGTTATATGCTCTAATGTGCTGTGTTCCTTCTTTTTTAATGCCTCTCAGAATTAAATGTAAGACCAACTTCACAACAACAAAAACAGAAAACAAAAACTCCATCATTTATTCTGTGTTAGGTTCACCCATTTGCATTTGTTGAGCTAGTTGATGCTTGAGTTTTAAAGGTGTTGTCAGTCACTTTTGCAGTTATTTAATAGAAAAAAATAAAAAATATTCATCTTCCTCATCTCAAGTGTCATCTCCCAGTAAAGGCTCTAACACACATGCATAAATGTGCTTATTTATTCCAAATAATACGGCGGTTATTGTATGCAGATTAGACATGTGCTAATATTAACATCGTGCCAGCTAATTGTAGGCTTGAGTGTCCTAAAAATCATATACTCTCTCTGATAAAAAGTTTGATTACACCATCACATTGTAATGGAATATATTAACTGACACTATTAACTAAGTGTCAGTACAACAATGTTAGATCAAACACACTTACACTAACGCCAGTTAACAGCAGCTAACAGAAGCAGCGCTTACTGACAGAAATGTTCCTCAACGACTCACCTCAGTATAGCTTTCATCACACGACAGTGAGCTTCACTGGTTTGTATCAGGCTCCTTTCAAAAGGTTTTACAGCCTTGTCCAGAGTAAATAGGTGTGAACACAAACTGAGGTAACAGCTGAAGATGAACGGCAGCCAGAGTTATTTGTCCTACAGGATTATGCAGTTGACTATTGACATCTAGTGGGGAGATTTTACATACTCTAACAACACATGTATCCTTGTTCGTGAGCTAATTTAATTTTGCTGATATAGGCTTTCATGTAAAAATGTGTTCACATGTGGGGACTGCGATATTTTCCACTGTACCCAATTTTACACTTCACACAAAATACAGCATACTTCATAAACACCTTGATTGAATTTGTGCTTCTTCACGTCATTGTGAGTACACCCACAGCACGTGTTCTCAGCTAAAATAAATGCACATCATTTTCATCACATTCAAAGATACCAACAGGCTCTTAAGCAGCAGTTTAAGGCTAAGTACCTTCAAAATGCAGAGTGGAGCAGGCAGGGATTTAACTGCTATTTGCCATCATTACTGAAGAAATCATAATGAAAAAAGATTTTACAATTCTGAATCGCTATGTCTAATAAAATCCTAAAATCCTACTGCCCACGTTTTAGCATTTTTAAGACATTTGAAAGACTGACTTACAAATTAACTGTCAGTTCAAATTAAGGCCTTATTTTTACATGAATAAATTCAGTGCCTTTTAACTTCTTGGCGTTGATTCCAAGAGCTTTACTGCTTTTCTTCACACTCTTGTACTGTTTACTGTATCACTACGCAGCCTTTTTACTTAAGGAAACAATTCTGGCACGCCTTCACAGTACAACTGGCAGGATCTGTCTATCGGTTTCTTGACTCCTATAGTTTAGCCATCTGCTCTAGCTTAACACCCAAACTTTAAGCCATAAACATGTACTAACAGATCATATAAAAGGATCAGACAATGTAAGGAAGTATTTCAAGGAAAAATACCACACTAGCAAGTTGTTTCGGGAGCATTCTTCACACTTGCGAACACGTTGTTTGGTAACAGGGTGGGGTCCAAGCAGGGCCATACAAAGTTCACTACAGTAGGCCCTTGAGCTGGCACCATCTGCTCCTTTCACACACAAAGACAACAGGCAGAGAAGTGTGGGTCTACTGTAGTCTAATGTGCAAGCCTGTAATAGGATTAAGCAGATCCTCGTCTTGTCAGACTGGATTAAAATATCCTGCGTGCTAAAGTCCTGCGATGGGAAGACAGCAGCTCCGCACGCCCCTCTCATGGTCTTGATAATGCCTTCACTCTGATTCCCATTTGATCATTCAAGAACAATTAAAACAATGGACCAGCTGATTAACACTAAGCTGCAATTGACTTGCTTTGCTTCTGATGTGTTTAATGAGTTGTTTTTCAGCCATTTTCTTCCTCTTTTCTCCAATCAGTTGCTCATTTGGCATCCGATTCACACACGCTGCCTGGATCAGGGTGGAAAAATAAAACAGTTTTTTTTTAATGTCAAAATTAATTTTCCTGTGTTTAGACATTTTGTCTTTCCCATTTACTCCTCTGAATTTAGATAGGATTCTAACCTTTTGGCAATTATAATCCTTATCAGTAGTTTTCTACAAGCTTGACCATGCAATTCATCTGATATTAAAATATTAGAAAAAAGAAAACAGAAACAAGATGATAAATGGGTATAGGAAGCAATAAGCGATAACATGCCTGACTAATTGAGATCTGGCTTTACAGCACTTCAGAAAGCAAGACTGTTCAATTACCACACCATTAATATTTCAGGGATCTCTAGCCTTCGGATGCTGCGAGCACTGGGAGCGCTGTGGTGACAGGATGAGGATGGAAGAGGCTGTGGATGAGAAATGAGAAGAGATCCTCAGGTGTAAAGGAAATAGAGTGGGTGTACGGATGAGCTGAGGGGTTTGTGACCTCTGTGTTGTGTATGAACTAATGAGGAAAGGCCTTCGTAACCCTGCATGAACTCTCACTACCTGAGAGAGGCAGATATACTACACACTGCAGTGAATCTGCAACTGCAGCAAGACGATCATGAGACCAGCTGGAAGTATGAGCATGTATGTTGTAGTTCATTAAACAAAAGAGAGCATAAACAACTGAAGAGCTCTTCAATCACTAGAAGTTGTCATCTTGTCAGTAATGTCTCTGCTCTATTCTTTATAAATACAAGCACACAACATCTTTCCCTTCAGCAGTGTGTCTCAGTCAAGTCTACGTGTAATATTAAGAAACAGGACTGAAACATGTACAGACAAACCCTCGTCATATATGGTAGCCACTAACTCTTATTTCTTCTCTGAATTATGAGTTTTAATTATCGTCTGTTGCATAATTCATATGCCTAATGAAAACACTTGGATGGATCGCCAAAGTATGTCACATGACATGGTAATAAATCATCCAGGATGTATGTGCCATGCTTTCAGAGTCCTCACTCTGAACCTGTTAATGTGTTTAAAGCTAAAGGAAGGTTTGCACTGCACCTGTCTGCATCACAGCTTACAGCTTTTTTCATTTTCTCTCTGATCTGCTCTCTTTGAAGTCCCACAGGAGTGGCCCTTGCCCAGGACAATAATCACATTAGCGTGTGATCCTCACTGAGTAGCCCGGCAAAGAGATGAAATTCACAAGTTGGACTGCGGGCACTGGAGTATTATTTTGTGCTCCACTCCACATTCATTCATGTAGTCTGACTGATGCTGGCAATTTCCCCAGATGAAACTGTGCCACAGCAGGACATGATCGATGGCTCTCATATCCCAAATCCTTACCTCCATCAGACCCTGCGCGCAATTTATTTCTGCCAACAACCAAGAAATTCGGATGTCCCTACAGGTGTTGGGAAAACCTGTTTTTTCCAGAAATATCTTTTTGCACTCGGTCCATTTTTAATCCCTTCAGGTGTCTCATACACATGCAGTCCAAGTGATCATTTCAGCCTGTGAAATGAGAGGCTCTCTGCTTGCTGAAATTCCTCATTTGAATTTCCTGTTTCGTGCTAGAGCTGAGCATCTGGACAGTGTTACCCTGGCTAAGCTTTTTGACACATCTGTCGGATGTGTGGCCCCACTCCCTCACCCCTCTGTCGCTTATTAGGGTCGAACAGAGTTTATCTTGTGACAAATGGAACGGTGAAAACTGGAGTCTAAAGATTTACAGTGTTTAAACACAACAAGGCAAAATCTCAGTGTTTATATTAGCTGCTCTCCAGCTACAAATGCAAATCAAAAAGTAATCTAATCTGTCAGCTGTCAACAGCAACTTTCAAACAGCTACATGAGGGATTGGCTAAAACATGTTTCCAGTTGTTTAAAGAAATGCTTCCAGGTTTTTTTTTACTCAATGTACAAATTCAACAACCTCAAAACATCTAGACATGAAGCAAGACACAGGAAGCTTCTTCTTTAAAGGGAACAGTTCCAAGCATTCAGTGCAGTTTCATTACAGCCTGCTTTTGGCACACTTCTTTTAAACCACTTAACCGATGAAATCGAGATGCTTCCAAGAACGCTATCTTTGAGTAGATGAGTGGATGAGTACATAAAACTAATGTGAGGTCTGCAGTGATGCACCTTGAGGTCAGCTGAAAAGTCAACACCTTAATTGCTTCGTGCAAGTTTGATGTAAATTTATCTTGGCAAGAAGCAAAGGACAGGAAGAAGAACGAATGTGGATAGAGTCTGGATTTGTTTAGCGAGTTCCTTGGAAATTATCCTGACAGAGTGTACTGCCACTGCATGCTGCTGCTTTAAATCCATACGTCGGAGAGAAATGTCAAAGAAAAATGGCAATAGCCTAATTACGCTGTCAGTGGTGCTGTGCAGTGTATGTACCCCATACACCTGTTATAAGTTCAAGAATGATGTAAATGCCCATTTGGAGTTTATTTCAAAGCCACTGAGAAAACATTAATTAACAAGTCATAAAACGGCTGCTTAAAAACAGGGATAGATGAGCACTGACAGAAGGATCGTCTGTTGTAAACATATTAAGCCGCTACCACTGTGAAAACACCTATATGTAGGTGAGCCTTCCACCTTAAGAACATGGACTTGTTAGCCACTGTGGTCTTCATGACCACAACAAGGAGTGACAGTTAATTTACTGAAATCAGTCAAACACTGAGACCGGCCCAGGATTCAGTTTAACGGTGATCCAAATGTACCATCCACGCTGCTCCAAGAGACAAAATAAAGTCCCAGTTCATGCCAAATCATGATGATGTCTCTCTGCCTCTTCTCATCACTGCAGAGTAGATCCAGACTGTCAAAATGCAATCTAGTTTCCAACTGTGAGTCAGACTAAACACACTTAGCGAGGATCTGGAACGACAGTATGTGTTTGCACACTAATTTGTGAGTGTGTGTGAGAGAAAAGAGGGAGATGTACTCTTCTAAAGTCAATTTAAGCATCCAAACATTGAGTAAATACGGATATGGTTATTTCTTACATCTTCTATTTAACAGAATCAAATATATCAATATCTTTGTTGTTCCAGTCAGCAGAGTAAATCCTGAGCATTCTTCTATGAACTGTGAACACCAGAAAAACATGACCTTTAAGGAAAGTCATCCTAATCGCCTTGATTCATTCAGTGGGGTAAAATGACTGTTTTATTCCACATTATTTTTATTTTTACTTTTTATGTCGAGTCTCACAGTCCTATTTTGTTGTTTCATTTAGTCAACATAAGATCAAGTTAGATTTATAGTAAAAACTACACAGAAACATTCTTACACAATCCTTACAAAGACATAAAATGCCAAATTCACACATATCTAGACAATACTTTTAATTTGTCACGTAATATGTCTCCAATTACTTAAACTATGGGCACTTAGTTCCATAATAATTATGATAATAATCATTAATGTATTAGACATCTGACTAAATGAGACCAGAAGGAACAATTACTTACTCTTTAACATTTCATTTTTCTTGTGACAGTTGTAGCACAACGTAATTAGTCACAGAGAAGATTTGGCATTGGTTTAGTATTTCAAAATCTATTGCATAAAAAACAAGGGAAAATCTTTTGGAAGTAAATGATTGTGACTTATTATTGCAGGGATTTTACTATACAATATAAAGCACCTTTAGGCGACTGTTTGGTGAATTGGTGCTATATAAATAGAACTGAATTGAAATGAAAAGTAACTGTAATGATTGGTTTTCCTCCATACGATACATCGCCTGCTCTTTATCTACAGTGTATTCATCCATCCATCCATTCGCTTCCACTTATCCTTTTCAGGGTCGCGGGGGGCGCTGGAGCCTATCCCAGCTGTCATAGGGCGAGATTTTAAATTCTAAAATTAAATTAAATTAGATTCTAAATTCTACAGTGTATTATATTTAGAAAACGCAAGAAGGCAACCAAAGGCACCAGCGTCTGTTTTATCCTTTAACTATTTTAAAACGTGAATTAAAAAGCAGTTGTTTTTTCTTTATGGCCTTTGCTTTTGTAGAAGCCTGCACACTGAAAGGCCAGAATATGAACCTGAAAGTGCTGCAACAGCTTTACTGACATCCTTATATTATCTAGGGTACTTACAAGCTTTCACTTGATTTTCGGCACCGGTGCCCATGGGAAGGGTAACAACTCCGTTATAGGTAATAACATTCCCAATAAAAAGAAAGCATGACAGGAAAACTCTGAGTCTGGCAGAAAAAGAAGAACGAAAACACAGAGGGTGCTGAGCCCAGTCCACTGTTGTGTCACAGAAGCCAGTGGTGAACACGCACAGAGCCGCCGCAGTCATACATGTTGCCAAAGCCTCCAGCTTGGCAAATGCACTCATTAAGCCACTGACAATCATTCCCACAAAGCCTGATCTAAAGGCTATTCAGAGGAGAGTTGAGGAATGCAAGTTCCATCTCGCCCCTCCACCTCCCTTCAGCATGAGCAGAGACGTGTGCACCTGAAGGCTCGATAAAATGTGTTAATTTGCAATGGCCAGCTGAAGAACAAAATATGAACAGTAAGCAGGGTGGGAGTGCCGATCACCCGCTGTGTGAAAATCTGTTGAGCTTTGCTCTTGCTCCAATCTTCTTCTGTCAGCCAACGACAATCTACTTAATTGTTAATGCTGCTGAAGATTGTCGCCCAGCATTAGCCATTGTTGGAGCTTTTAAAGCACGCTCCCATGGCTTATCTCCCCACAGTAAGAAAAGCCACTGGTTTCTTTTTTTTTTAATTTGTCTTTAATTCAAGTGGACCTGATTGTTTCACACTGGTGAACAGGAACTTCACGGCCATACAGATAGACTTGAGTGGAGGGTGGGTGACACGTCTGGGGAAATCATAGTGTGCAGAGAGTGCTGAGACTGTTGATAAGAGTCCTCCACCAAACCATTCTCTCTCTCTCTCATAACACATGAAGGGGGAAGGGAGGACTCCCAGTCTGGATGATGTATGGTGTGGACCTTAGTCAAAGACTTGAAAATGAAAGGGGGGAGGAGGGTCATGCTTGAATTATGCTGATGCAGGTCGTAACCACGGTAAAGGCATTGCTGCTTGACAGAACTTGATGACGCTAATGACAAGGTTGTTATCACTCGTGAGGATTGTATACAAGTATAAGGTGGAGCAGATACAGCAGGGGTTGTGCATGTGTATTACTAGTCCAGTGGCCTGCGCTGACCCACCAACCAGACTTTAAGGCCAGGGGATTTTTTTTGTACAGGAAAGCTAGAAACTAGCTAATGTATCTTATTGGCCTGTTGCAATTTAAAAAAGACATAAATAAATAAGAAATAAATTACGCACATGTTAAATGAATGTTATACATAAAGTACTTGGACACAGAAAGAAATGCATGGGTGAATGAGACATGTTGTGTAGAGTGAATAGAATAGAACCACTCCATTTACCATTCACTTACATCCATTAGTTACTGAATATTTTAGTCCAGAGCATTCTTTGCTTTGTGGCAGAGGTGGCAGAGGTATTTTTTGTTTGGTTGTTTGGTTTTTTTAAAACTAGTTTGAGGTCTTTATTCAGCAAACTGCTTTTAAAATGCAAACCTGATGAAGGAAATGCTTATGCTGGAGCTTGAGATTCAGAACTACCACTTGGAGGGGGGTTACAGGGGGACACTAGTCTTTTCATAATGAGTGCAGCCAGCCAAAGTCAGTAACTGAGAACACTCACACGCCTTTGCAACGCCAGCTCCAGGCCCTCAGAGCCCCTTAACACTCTTTGAGCTACAACAGGATGGAGCTGCCATTATGGCCACACAAACAGAGGGAAGCCTTATGAACTTTGCACAAATGCTTAGTGCTCTGGGGCTGGGCAGCTCTGGAAGCTGTGTGAGATGGGTAGGTACCGGGGCGAGCTGCCAGTTCCGAAAAGCTTAGTGTTCATGCACTCGGGCCAGACAAACCTGACATTGTCCCGGGCACTGCCCCGGGGAAAGCCTCTTCCCCTTTCTCTCTGCCGCTCATTCACACTTTGAGCTCAGTTGATTCACTGATTTGGACGGAGGCAAGAAGGCAAACATTTATTCACATTGTGAACCAAGCCGAGGAGAAAGTGTAAGCACATCAGTCACTCAGTAAACTCTCATAAATATAGCTGGCTTATTTTCTGCCTTCACCGTGCTGATGTGTCGCTTGTCAGTCGCTCTCACTTCACAAGGGAGGGACTCATTCACAAATTGAATTTAAAATTAGATAATCCGCTGTTTTCTAGCAGTTAGCGTTTACCACTGCTTTAATCTATGACTCATCTCTTATCTGCTTCAAACAGCAATCGCTAAATGCTATCTGACCAGTACATGATGGAAGACTACAGCCGTGTCATGTCTCCAGATTTAAAATGCAGCTCTCTTTACATGCTGCCTGATGAGCAAGGTTGAAAGAGAGGAAAGCAGGAACATTTAAAACCAGAACCACATCGCTCCTCCATCAGCTGCTCTGAGAGCAGGAGAAAAATGCAGGTGGTTACACTTACCGTTCATAGCCCCACTAAAACCTCAAAATATAGCTATGGGTTTGCAAAGCAGGTGCTTATTGGTACCTAGAAATTACCTTCCAACTGACTGGATATGATAAATGCTGAAGCGCTAAATGGAGTTTTGAAAAAAATGAGTTAAGGCAGAGACATCAATATCCCTGAAGGACAAGCAGATTGCTGAGAAAGCACGAAGACCGATTTGCACTTTTCTCACCATTTGGCAAATGTGCTTGCGTCACACGGAGCGGGACTTTTAATTGAACTTTGGGCCCACAGCCCATTTTACCAAAAACTCGTCTGTTAGTCAGTCTGTCAAAAACGGTCAATAAGCCTCTAACCTGGCACTCCCAGATAGACGCAGGCCAGCCTGCCTTTGGCTGATACCAACTTCTATATTCTCGGCAGATTCTCTGAATCAATGTGACAGCCAGCGCATCTTTTCGTATGGGTTTTCGTATAGGTTGTCATGGCAACGGGTGCCCCTATCTTCATACTGATCACTTATGCATTGAAAGTTTTCCTGGGTTGATGCATTGTGTAGCGGCTTACTGCAGCAGGTTACATGCCTCTGTGCTTATCTCAGGTCACAGTCTGGGAATGGCGTCACAAACAAGTTGCGACTCTATTTGAACTCAGCAAGACGCCGTGCATTATTGCCAAAGATGTGACTGGTACTGTTTACGACCTGTGACTGCAAATGGAAAACAGACAAAATTCCAGCAATGAAATTACCCACATTTATTTATTATTCCACATTATCTGTGGCACTTTAATAGGCCCCACTCAATTATTTCCAGATCTGTGGTGACAGCGGATTTATTTGGAGCGGTGCACTACAGAGACACTGATCAAGAAATATCTTCTTTTTTTTTTTCTTTTTTTTTAAATAGCAGAGGTGGGGCCTCACTTATACTGTGACTTTTGTTGTTTTTTAATTGCACTACATTTTTTATATTGTAATAGCTTAAGAAGTGTCTGCAAGCCAGTGATAAGTGGTTCCAGGTCATTCCAGTTAAGTAAAACAGAAAAGTCATACAGCAGGAGATTTAAGGCAGAGCAGAGAGCAGGCCAGAGAGGACAGGAGAGAGAGGGGCAGTACCACACTGTTATCCAGCTCTCTCAGCCAGACTGCCGGCCATCAGAGCATCACAGATGGTGCGCTCTGCGATTATGGCAGTGATCAGGGGATCTCTATTCCTGATTAGCACACCTACTGAACACAATGTGCACAACGTCTGTTCCATCTCTAGCTGCATGAGACAGTAAGGAAGGAAGCACAACAAACAGTGCAAAACATAATGTTCGATATTCTTGAACATTATGTTTCAAGAATATCGAACAGTTTCAATTAATTCAAATAATTAATTGAACAGTCATTAGTATTTGCAGAACAACTTCATTCCGGTGAACCCACACCTTTTGACAGCGCCTGAAAATAACCATAAATATTTATTGGAGTTGCACAGGTAGATTATTATCTACTGTATCTGTATTATCAATCCAATATTGGCATTATAGCAAATAAAAACATTCCTGATGCCAGAGGCTGATATTTATCTATTGTGTTATGTCAGTTTTTGATAAGAAAGATTTATTTGATTCACCAGAAGACTAAAAGTAACTATGCAAAGAAAACATTTGTCTGTTATCAGCCAATGTTGATACCAACAGTGTGTATTTCAAAGTCATAACAATCAACATGTTTAACTAATAATACAGTAGGTAGCCCCAAATTAACTGTTGAGCTTATTATATTGGGGCTGGGTGGTTAATTGCATTTTAATTTCAGTTACAAATTTGGCTTCCAGCAATTATGAAAACAAGATAACAGACATAAAATGATTCATTCTTTTCTGTTGCAAAGCACTTGTTTGGTACGCCCTTCTTTACAGCAGTGCACTTTTGCTCCTCCCAAAAAGCCCAAAATATAATTCGGCTGGAGCCACGATGATGAAAGGAGAACCTTTATTCAACAAGATCTATCTAAAAGAAGTCAAAGGTTTCAGTAGGTGACTGAGCGAGAGATCGTTAACAGCTCTGGCTCTGCGCTTCTCTTCAGTGATGTGCAACCAAGGTGTTGGAAACCAAAATGTTTGTTTGCTGTAGGCTCCCCATCGCTTACCCTGCAGATATCATCCAAGTCAAGCTTGCTGTTGTGTCTGCACCCGCAGACATCCTGCAGCTGAGGCAGTGAGCAGTTACACGGTGTGACAAGCTTTATGGTCAAAAACACCCAAAAGTCTGGGCCTATCATCCTACTACATGACCCCATGTCCCTTACATCCAAATCTTTTTTTATCCACATTTATTTATGGATTTTTTAATAGACCATGTAATTATCCACCCATCCATCTGTTATTTTAAATAGTCTATATGAAAATGTTGAGGAAATTGCCTGTAAAAAGACACATTTGTAAAGTGAAACCTATAATTAATTCAAGCACAACAAAAGCAGACCGAACTCTGGACAAAAGCAGCCAGTCTCTTCTAGATTCCTATCTTCTCTCCTGTAGACAAGTTCAGATGAAGCGCCCACTTGGAACTCAATTTAATCATGTTTCCCCCCACAGAATCAATAAGCTATTTCCTCCCCAGGTCACATTTAGCAATGGAGAAGGCCTCTGTGCCACAACTATGTAGAGTGTGTACACAGCTGACAGAGAATGCAGCGGCAAACAGAAGCCTGAAAATGAATTCATTAAGATAAACGCGGTGTCTCTCAGTGAAATGTGTAGGCATGGTAACCAGGCTTGGATCTGCTTTGAGATACACCCTGGACATAGAGCCTTCCAAACACTTGAAGGTATCAGCACACACACACACACACACACACACACACCGTGCACAAAATTACACAAGTGCACAGACTAGCCTGAATCAAATCCTCCTCCCAAGAGAGGGTGGATAAGCTGTAATTTAATGGAAAGATCCTGCAGCCAGGAAGTTAAATGAGAAGATGATCATCTCCATCACCAGCAGCCCACCTGTCAGCAGAAACACTCAAAGCACCGGCAATGTCTACTCCTCAAAATTATTATGCCAACAAGTAGGATTAATTATTTCCAGAAAACAGGCTTTTTTCCGCCTATAGTCCTATGACAAGAGAAAGGGGGCAGATAACTTAGTCACATGCCCCTTCATAATAAGCAGCAAGGATCTAATAGCCCTTTAAGGAGTGTCCTGCTGGTCTCCTCTTCATACACACACCTCGGGGTCAGCCCTTCAGGACTGCTGAGGCAGAGCGACCCGTCACGCTACACAGCTAATCCCGCAGTGGAAAATGTCGGTGGGCTCCGTCTCGCATGGACGCGCAGCGAGAGAGAGACGAGGAGGCAGGACCAATATTTGAAACGAATTAAAGATGTGTCTGTGAGGGCTGATGGGGTTTAAAGGGCGAGGCCTCATCCGTGTGTGTTGTTGGACAGACATGCTCGTCAATAGGCCGTCTGCACAACATTTCAAGCCTCATCCTCGCGGCCATTCACAGAGGAGAATAAGGAGCACCACTTCAGTGTGTGTGTGTGGGCTGACAGTATTGTCTAGATGTTACTTGCCTTAGCAACAGCAGGAAATCCTTGGATATTTATTCGAGATATGTCACCCAAAAGACCACATATTTCTTAGCTTTTTCTTTCTTTTTTCAAACGTTTTAGACCGCAGGAAGCCTACAGTGGTGGGAAACTAGCATGCCCATTCTTCTCAGAGCCTCTCCTGATAGCCAATTAGCCAACGTCAGGTGTAGTAGCCCACGGGCACAATTCTACAAAGTACACCAGAAACAGTATTACCATGCAAATATCCCCGCTGGCTCCATTTGATAAATTGTTCTTATCAGTGTCTAGTTATACTTTTTTATGCTTTATGTGTTCCAGGCATATCGAGCACAGCACAATAAATAAATCCACGGCCAATAAAAATATCAGGTTTGGGTCCTTGTGTTACCATTTAAGTGCACCGCTGGTAAAGTGGAATGACATCACTGTGGAGAAACCCATAGAATAGGAACTGGAACCATAGCACAATGTGTGTATGCAGCAATATCTACCAGACATCAAACAGCCATGACAGATATAGAGTGTGTCTCCAAATCAAGAGCTTAAAGCTCTCAGTAGTTCTAAGAGCTGCTGCCACATGAAAAGGATGCTTGAACAAATGAAACAAATGCCTGTTTCAAACTGAAACATGAGGCACACCCAGAAAGTTATCTTTTCACAACTTGAAAGGACACACGGGGCATTTAAAAAATCCAGTGAAAGGCGCTTTTGGAATTGGTGCCTTTGTCAGGCTAACATCAAAAGCTATGCCTGAAGACAGAATATCCTTTTGTGTTTTTGCGCATGTGGGTGGAGGTCTTCTGTTTGTTGTATTAAAAGTCATACAGAGGAGACTGTGCTGTTTTTTGTTTTGTTTTTTTCTGCACAGGCCTTTAACGTGTTGTAATATTAGGCCAATTTTTAACTCTACAGTTATAAAAATTGAAATTTTCCACCAGAATGGCAAAATAAAGATTGCTGGTTTGATTTACTCGCACATCTGTAAGTAAATCAGATGGTGCCACCTGTTTTTTTATATAATTAATAAAAAAAAACTTTATTTTTGCTGAATAAAAAAAAAACACTGTTTACTCACTATTACACAGAATTGTCCATGTAATTACATTTTCTTAAGTTAAACTGTAATATAACTTTTTTACTGTATGTCATATAAAGGCAAAAACCTGTATGTATTCTAAAACACTGATACTGATTTTTTTAAACTGTTTAGCCAATAGAAAATAAGGACACATCCATTTTCTCAGTGTTTTGGTTTCGTTTATTTTTTGCTGTTTTTTTACAGAGTGATGCTGAACTTTGTGGGAGCACCATCCGCAGGTCAATCAAAACCTTCATTAAATTTTTAAAAGGTAGCTTAAATACAACTTCGGATCAACTACAAAACAAGCTCTATAAGTTTCTATAAAAGTTGAGGTTTTCATAGTTTGCTGGTCTGGAGCATTCAAGTGTGTGTTAGCAAAATGCTAAGCATGAACGACACAGGCAAAGATCTTAAAGAAACAACTGTGGCTGCCTCTCAATTTGGGAAGGGTAATAAAGCTGATGTCCAACCAATGTGAAGTTCCTCATTCTACAGTTAGAAAGATTATTCACAAATGTAAAAATAATGTCAACACAGTTGCCAGCCTTCCCAGGAGTGGACATCCCAGCAAATTCACGTCAAGGTCAGACCATGTAGACTCTCTCCGGCATTGGAACTATCGTCTGTTTTCTCTTCGGTCACGCTCGGTTGATTTTTCTAGTCGGCACACTCATTTCCTCCATTACGCGCTGGCTCCATTACCCGCTGGCTGCTTCCCAAACAAACACACGTGCGGCTTGGCACTTGTGCTGTACCTAACAAGTCACGCGACGTGACGCTGCGGCTGTGATTGGTTCGGCTCTGCGCTACTTAATTTGGATTGGCTGACCTTTTTTTTTTTTTTTTTTTTTTTTGAGGACAAGAGCGGCGAGGTCTATCGCGATAGCTTAATTTCTCTATCGAGTAAAAGTTATATCACGATACATATTGTTATCGTTCTATCGCCCAGCTCTAGCTAACAGCTGTCTAAATGACTCGGCTAAAGTTAGTAGCATGCTTGCTTTTTTTTGTCTGCTTCCACTTGTCTTTGCACTAGGATGATGTCGGCGTAAATGTGCAGTCATATTCGTTGTGTTCCCACTAGTGCTTTCAGGTTAATCTCGTTGAAATGACCTTAACGCCACAACACGGCAAATCTCCGTTAACGAGCTACCGCCGATCGCTCCGTGCATGGGGCTAGACGGCCAACACGTTAACGAGCTAACTGCGCTAACACACTAGTTCACACCAATGTAATTGAGCGTTGCATGGCACATCCAACATACTGTTTTACTTTAGTCCATGACTCGCTTACCTTCAGGGTCATACGTCACATGAAAACCAAAATAATTCCAAACGCCAGATCTGAATGACGTTCAATTTGCCTGTTGCAAGGAGAGCTTAACTTCTGTCTCGCTAGCTTGCCCTGCGCTCTTCCTTCTGACTATGCTGTCTGTGTTGAGCGCTCAGTGGATCTGCGCTCGACAGTGCAGCCTAGGTGGAGTAGTCGAACACAGATTCACTGAGCGCTCAACACAGACAGCATCGTCAGAAGGAAAATTGATAAAATAAATTACAAATGTTGTATTGTTCGATACATATGCGTACCGAACCGAAAGCACTGTATCGAACGGTTCAATATCAATACGAATATCGTTGCACCCCTAGTGATTACGTATCGGTATCGGTCCGATTCTGACTTAAATTACTGGCTCGGATATCGGAGAGAAATAAAAAATGTAATCCGATCCATTAAATATCAAAAAAAGCACCTCACAAAACTTGCGACACGGCGTAAGTCGGCTCATAACCGTAGCACGTCGGAGCAGTATGCATCACGTGATAGAGCGGCTGTGTGTATTTGTAGCCTCGCTACCAAACCAGCATTTCATCTCCGAGGAAGTGATCCCAGAGAGAAGTAAAGCAAGTGTGTAAGTTCATCTCTGAATGTTTGTAAAGCATTCCCGCGTTAAGCTTAACAACAGATATATGGAGCTACTGCCTCTTCTCTCCCCCTCCCTCTCCTGCTGCTACTTCAATCATGAAACTGATCAATGATCAGCTGATCGGCTTTTCTGTCGCCAGTCCGTCTCTTTTGTTTGTTTATCGCCCACTTCGCACCAGAAAGAGGAAACCAGCGGCTGAACAACAGCAGCACGTTTAAGCTTGATAAGCTGTTGTTAGAATTTATTTACATTCTACACCAGGATCCTTTTCTACGTAGCTGACGGCTGGTAACTGTGCAGGGGCGGATCTAGCAAGTTTAGCCAGGGGGGCCGATAGGGCATTAACAGGGAAAAGGGGGCACAAAGACATACTTTTCTTTCTTATTCTCATTTAAAATGTCTAGCTTTTAATAAATAATTATCTGAATCTTACACCCAAAGTTTTAATCTGATGTAAAATGTATAGAAGTCCATTACTGTATATAGTGACTATTAAGTCTAATATACCCTAGTAAGCTATCCGGTCGTTAAGTGATGACGTGACGAATCCTACTTCCGGGCCTAAAGTAGTCTGTGTTTAATATGGTTTTTGTGTTGTTAACATGTTTAATGTTATGTATTTTCTTCTATTTAATCTCAAAAAGCTCCTAAAACAGTCAGTGATCCCTGTTGACCTCCCTCGGCTTTTATTACCGCTAATCATTTATTTAAGCTCAGTTTTTAAAACCTTAGGATGTAACTACAGCCCAGCCCATGCAGCAGTATATGAATGACTAACCTCGTATTGTGGATGGATTATCTCAGTTGTTCTCCTGGCTGAAGTTTGGTCCTTTTACAGCATCCTGCCATGCGATTACATTTGTTCCTGACCACTGAGAACACTCACGGTAACTTTTATCGAGTGGAAAAAAAGTTAGCTTGTTTATATTATGCTAACATAGCTGTGTCGCTAGTGGTCACGTAGCACATCATTATATACCAGCTAGCCCAACTTCAGTAACCCTACAAACGTCACTGCTGTTTAGTTTTCTGTCTTCATTTATGTTGGAAGTGATAACAGAGCTGTACGTTTTAATTTGTTTCCAAAACCCCGCAGTCAGGACATGCTATATTGTATTTAGATAGAAGCTAGCGAGCTAACTCCCTGCTAACTTCTAACTCCGTTAAATGTCATAAATTCCGTTCTCATGGATGCCTGGATGTTAAACTCAATTGTTACACCTGGTAGAGCAGAACGCTGATCATTTTATTAAAGATGAAAGACTTTAGACAGTTTTTCAACTCTCAGTAATGCCATAGTGATCGTTTGATATATGGACCTGCAGCGGAGTTTAGGTCCAGACACAGCTAGTGACGTCAGACTTAAGACCGGATAGTACTTTTTCCTTTGGGAAGGGACGATGTGTGCAGTCTGCAATTCTGTTGAAGAAAGATGTTGAATCTATTTAATTATTCTTGAAAAATAATTGATTTCTGTGCATTTTTTTCACACTGCATCAAATTAAAGTTGATTACGTCAATTAAGCATCACGAGGTGGAGGGTGGGTGGTTCCCTATTTTTTTTTTATTTTGCTAGGAGTTTTAGAACCCTATTAGTTTTCAAATTCAAATTCAAATTTTATTTGTCACGTACACAGTCATACACAGTACGATATGTAGTGAAATGCTTGGACAACTGCTCGTGACCTAAAGAAAACAAAAAAAGGAAAAGGCTATGAATAAGATAGGAAATAAATATGAAAAATTAAAAAGGGTAAATTTAACTAGGAAGGAATAGAATATAAATTAAGGTTAAAAATGAAATAACTGTACAACACAAATTAGAATGAAGGGTAAATTTAACTGGGAAGAATAAGATAAAGATAAATATATAAATTAAAGTTGAAAATAAAATAACTGTACAACAAAATACACAATACACAATATAGAACTATATAAGAATGTATGAAGAAATCTAAATATAAATAAATATATACACAATAACAGCAGCTGTACAAGTATTAACCGGAAATGAAGAATATAGTGACCAGTGTTGTGCAAAACCAAAGTCCAGAAAGTCCAGTGTGTGTGTAAGAACTGTATTAGTTGTAGTTAGAACTGTATGTAGTTAGGTTGCTTACTCTTTAAAATACCAGAATAGGGAGGATGGAGTAGGTTTAAGTTTATTAAATTAATCAGTATTGCTGAACTATGAAATATTTTAGGTGCAGTGTATTTTTTGCATACAGGTATAACAGAATAGCTTTAGTGTTTTTTGTTGTTTTTTTTAACTTGAGTATGAACTTATACAAAAAGCAGCAAGATATTAAAAAAAAACATTTTATTGATTAAAAAACTCACTATATCGGATTCATATCGGTATCGGCAGATATCCAAATTTATGATATCGGTATCGGACATAAAAAAAGTGGTATCGTGCAATCTCTAGTTGCAACCACAGGAACTGGACAACTGCACTCACTGAGTCAACAGTAAACTCTTCTGCATATAAAAGTATTCTAGAGTCAAATGTGAGCCTGTAAAGAACATTATAAAGACAAGTGGGCTTAAAGTCCTCCAGAACAATGTCAGAGATTGATCATCTTATAGTGTTTCTTATACTGCTTTTGCAGAGGTTGCATTACTATGACTTCATGTGGAATTGTTCTTCTCTAATTAATTGCTGCTGCTGATTATTTGGGACAAGTGCTGATATAGATTTCTAGGGAGTAAAAAAAATTACTTATATATATATATATATATATATCTATTGAGAGATCTTCTAAATATCTTTTTATTTATACATGTATATGAAGGAAATAACAATAATTTCCTTTTATACATGTATAGGAGGAAATTATTAACCATTTACACAATTCAAAATATGCATTTAGTTTTCATTGACACATGTAAAGGGTTTAAAGAGTTGGGAGGCTGAGAGGTAAGGCAGTAAAAAAGCTCTACATTTCAAATGAGCAAACAGAGAGTTCATTGAGGTCTCAAGAGGCATCTAGTGGTTAGAGCAAAAGGAGCCTGGCTTTCTCAGACTGTTAATGTATGTCCAAAAGCTGAAGGAGCAGCATCATTTAGCTGCTATGCTGTGGTCTGCACTGAGGGGGATAAAATCCAATTTGCTTAATCTTAAAATCGAACCAACAACAAGGCAAGGGAAGGGAAGGAAATGAAGATAAAAATCATTAGTGCTGGCATGCCATCTGTATCCATAGACTCAGTCATAGAAACAAGAGGTGTATTATAATCACACAAGCTGCTGCAAACACTGGCGCATTATAGATTTGTTTGGTGGCTTGGAAAACTTCCCAGTAACAGGTTGACCGACGGAGAGCTGGGCACTGAGCTGATCTCCCGGTAGCTCCATGTGGTGGCTGGATAATCAGGTGATTGAACACAAAGCATTGTGAGCTCCGTGACACACCATCCAAAGACAAACAACATAAGAGCGCTCTTGTTGATTGAAAGGTACCAGTGAACTCAGGCTCAGTATTTCCTTTGATGCCTTTAGTAATGTCAACAAATTAAAAGCAGCATCAATGATGGAATGGCAGCAGAGAGAGAAAAGAGAGCCAATGAAAACAGAGGTAGTTCATCTGGAAAGGATGCATCACTGACTAAATAATAGAAAGGTAAACGTGACTGTTTTGTCACGGTGTACACAGTCTCAATGCTCCCAGTAGAGTGAGCAAATATTTGACTGACCAAAGGTAAACTGATTGGCTGCCTTTAGACTGGGTGAGAGCCAGTCTAAAGGGTCAGGGTGCTGACTTATATTCACAACTTGAAGCACTTCATTCTTAATTTTATAAAATATAGGCATTATATAGATACATTCTCTGTCTCATGCCAGTGAGCTCTCATTACATTACTATAATGAAGTTAAAGAAAAGCAAGGCAGTCTGGTGAAAGGTCTGATATTTAAAGATTGTGTATATTGAAAAAACAACAAATGAATGTTGTTTATTTTCTGTGTGTGACCTACTGCTGATCAAGTGATCAGGTCTGAAAAAAGACATAAGAACCAACATCGGGGCAGTACGAATTAAGAGAATCATCACATCCCTAATCAATATCTATTTAGCAGGTAAAATGATCCAAAACAATAAGGAAGCATTTTCGTTCACCATTTTTCTTTTTACTTTCATCACCAAAACACTCTGACCATAGAGGGCTAAATTAAATAAGAACAAACATTAAACAGTGAAGTGCAATCCATTTTAAAATCAGATTTTTTTACACAGGAAAAACCTCAAACGATGTTAATAAGGGCTTAACAAAAATCACACTACAGCAAAGTAAGAAGACCGGCTCCCCCACAAGGAGTAATTGAGTCCTGTTTGAAATTAATGGCAGGTTATTAATCTGAGCACTGCTCAGTCTACCACCTCACTAGCAGTGTACACAAGAGTATATCATGTCCGTGCTATCTAAACATCAATAGCACCACTTGGAGTGAAGTCTTACGAGATTTCACCTCAGTTCAATTATTTCAGTCTGCTGCTTATGTTGTCTGTTTGAAACAGGTGTTTTCTTCGGTTTGTAAAACGGCATACTGAAAATGGAATTAGGAGGCGAGAGAGTAGTTTGATGCACTGAGTTGTCCGATCGTTTCAACCGGTCGATACGGCATTGGACCTGCTCGACAGGTTGACAGGAATGTCGCTTGAGAAACACGGTTTGAGCAGATGACATAATATCAATTGAAAAAACCTGTAGGCTGGTGCAAGGCTCTTCAGACTTCTTTCCAGAAGCCATACTGATAAGAGGTAATTACTTTCCCAAGCAATCACTAAACCCTGCCTACCTCTCATTTATTTGCTTGCAGAAAGTTTCCCCTATTGAGAAACTTGAGCTGCCATCATTTGCACACAAAAGGACATAGTTACCATAATTCGATATAATCCAGTGAAAAAGCCAACTGTTCAATGAGAGCACCTGCACTATCAATCGAGTGCCTTTCCCCCCCTCGTTTTCTCCTTTAAAACAGCCAGCAAAGTTGTTACATAACAAAAACATAGTTGCTTTTTATAGATACATTAAATGTCATGGTCTGTGCTTCACACAGAGGTTTCAGTGACTGTGTGGACAAGAGAAAGCTCAGTGTGACATAACATGCTGTTGTGCATTTTTGTTCATGAGCAAAACATGGGGTTCAAGCCTCCCGTTTCCCAGGAAACCAGCAGTCTTGTTGTCATATTTCTCGCGATTCTGCAGTGCGTCTGTCTTTTTCATGCAGTCCCCAGCCACAGCCACCATTAGGGATGGACCATGCCATGTCGTGACATGGGAACCCTTATAAACGTGTTAAGAGCTGGAGGCATTAGCATTTTGGACACCACTGAATAGAGGCATTTGTTCCTCTTCCTGTGCCTCCCTGAAAGACTCTATTAAAAGGAGGTTTAGGAATTGCTGTGTTTTGGTACTGAAGTTGGGACAGCATGGAGGGAACATTTGACAGTAGATTTCCTAGAAAACGTTTTGTTTGTTAGTATTTCTCCTTTGTAATTATTTGTGTATAACAACTGAAAACTAAATTGCATAATAAACATTTTCACACTTGTCTTTTAAATCTACCAAAGTTTGATGAATCACTGCTGCTCTTTTGTTTGTCCTACTACCAGTGACTGAAGGGGGTTTAGGTGAAACAGAAAAACTTAAAATGGATAAAATGTGGTTCATTTATGAACCTTGAGGATAAAACAACCCCCATGCACATCTTCAACAGATGCCAAAAAGTTAATATTTATACCTCAGCTGGCACTCCATTTTTTCCACATGCCTATAGATGTAAGATGTCTTTAAGAGTGCTTAATGGCTTCCACCATGTTGCGTTTAAGGAAGCTGGCAATAGGCTGAGCAGAATTCGTCTCCACATTAACGAAAGGCTTTGATTGATCTGATTCAACCTCATGCTGTGGTCACAGCAGGATCTCTGGTCAGTGTCAGGCAGACTTTTCACTGTCTGGCATTCAAGCTTTCATCTTCAAACCTTCAACAGTTGATATCTTACATGTGGAATGACTATCTCATCCATAATGCATATTCCTCAGCTGTGTCTGATGATGAACAATGGTCGGTACACTGCATCTTAGCAACATGAGCGCACTTCTCGGTCGACAGCTTTGATTCTCTATGGCCTGTTGTCTGCTGTGCCTGAGCGCTCAGCTGCTAATCCAGAATGAGGTTATTGAAAAACGTGATTGATCAAAATGCAAGTGAACTAGATACAGTAAACCTCTGAAAGAGGCAGCAGTAATACTATTGATGCATTTAGCTTTGGAGTTTCCCTGCTGCATTGGACTGAACCTGTGACATTTTATTACATTTAAGAAAAAGATTTAAAACTGATATATGTCTAACAACTTGCTAGCTGTCTAGGCTTGGGCTCCTTTAGTCTTTCTTACAGTACCTTAAAAATATGAGTGAAAAACTAAGGAGTACAGGATTTGTAAAATTACATATCGGACAACTGACTGCAGCCAATCAATCAGGCTCAATCGTGTGTTTTTGTTTTTCCAATTCAAAGCCCAGATATATCTGGATAAGACTAATTAGACTTCCGTTCTTGGTCAGTAATCAAAATAATATAATTTTTTTTTAAAAATAGAGACAGGCTGACATTAGTGGCGGATTTTGTAACAAAGACAGATTGATATCAAAGTGTGTTAGATGGCAGATCAGCATATTACAGAAAAGAACACTAAGATTATTGTTCAGCTGTAAAACACACTCATTCTGCCACTGTGACTACTCTGACAACTGATGATTCAGCTGATATAGTTTTATCCTGAAAATCATTATTAAAATTGGCCTCAGTGGTTTGTGGATGGGTTCCATAGCAGCAATGGGGTCCCCAGCCTGTGCACCATATAAGGGAATTGATCTCCCACACTATGAGTATTGATTACCATCAGGTAGGGACAGAGTGTAGCCAATGAGCTAATCAGAATCAGTAATGCCCTATTTTCCAGAATCACATTGGATTTAGAGTTCAAAGCATAAATCATGAACTATTTGCAGGGGAATAGTGATCAATCCCACACCATCAATCTGCAGTTTATTTAGCTGAAGAGAAAACAAATAAGTATGTAAGTCTCTAACTAAACACACCCATTGATTCACAAAGCTTTAAGTGGTGAGGACATCAGAGAACTGCACCAATTCTATGGTTTACAGTGAATTTACCACAAGCTCTCAGGGCCTCACAAAGGTAAATTACTATGAAAGCCTATTGATTTATAAAGTGTCGATCAGGAGGAGGGAACAATTGTGCCAAAAATCAGGAAACTGGCTCAACACAATGACCGCAGGCACTAAAGAGTCCATTCAGATGGCTGAAAATCTATACGGTCGCGATCTATACGGTCGCAGCAGAAAGAGGGGGTTCGGCTGCCTCCGCCCGCCTTTGCATGTAATTGGAAAAAGATACCCACGTGAAGCTTTTGACTGAAGAAATAAACAAAACTGATGAATGTGCCTTGTCATGACCCTGTATTGATTCTCAAATATTGCATTTAACGCTTTCTTGAGAAATAAAGGTAATAAATCTTCATTCCACTGAAACATGCATACGTCACCTTCACTTTCCATTTAAAGATGCAGATTTTGTTCATTTAAATCTTAAACCTCAATCACGAGTCCAGGGACAAGAAATTCACAGCACATCAGTTTTACCAGCCCCATCCCCCAGTTTAACACTGCCAACACTGTTTGTCCCTCCTCTCCGCTCCCCCTCTTCTCAATATTGAAACAAGTAAACAGCACCATCTTTTCCAGCCTTTGGATGAATATAAATGAGGACAAACTCCCCAATTAGCCCCCTTTGATGATTCAAGGGTGGCAGAAAGAGGACGTCACCACTAATGCACTCATGGTGGCTCTTGGCTATATTAAGGTTTCTACATCTTAGACTTTAAAGTGGGAACAGGAATGGTGAATTCCTCCCTGGGAAAATAATTCATGTGTTCACACCCTCAAGTCTCAGAAGAGCCCCGTGAATGTGCAGAGGCAGCAGAATGGAGACAGCCATTAGTGTCCGCAGCAGTGTAGCTCTAATGATGATGGCTGTGGACTTGCTGTGCTCTGCATTCTGGGCACCAGAGCTCCTACCTCTGATCAGAATGGAAAGGAATACCCCCAACGTGCCCCTGTGTATGTAGTAGGTGGATCAAGACAGGACATGGCTCAGGACAAAACCTTTTTGGTCCGCCTAAGTACATACACCTTTGATCAAACCATTTTTATTGTTCATCTTTCTCTTCATTCAAATGCAAAGAGCTCCTTTTATAAAGGTAAACACACATGTAGAAATGAAGAAACAACAACTGCTCACACTGCCAAACCAATTCACCGGACAATTATATCCACGCTCTTTGGTTCTGTCCACCAGTTCAGAAGTTTTGGCGCGAGATATGTGAAGACTTATCGAAGTGTCTGAAATGTAACATTCCAACCTCCCCCTTAGTGTGTTTGTTGGGCAGCTTAGATAATGTCACTTCAGAAAAGAATATCGCCCATATGGTTTTCACTGCCCTATGCATAGCCAAGAAAACAGTCCTCATGAACTGGAAAAATAAAAATAATCTTAATTCTAACCAATATAGAAATTATCTATTAGATTACATTAGTCTTGATACAGCCTCTGCCACCACATCAGATCAATTGCTCTGGGCTCCTTTGATCAGCTCCATCACCTAGTGGGGGTGGGGGGTCATAGTTTGGTCCCGCCTTCACTGTTGTGATTGGTGTGGGGGTAGGGACAGGCTTAGGGCGTCGGGGGGTTCCCCGGAGGCATCTTCCTTGGGGGGCTCAACCCGGGGTAGCGGTCATGTCCGGTTAGGGGCTCTGTTGGCTCTCAGGTGACTGTTTCCTCGCGGCTGCGTGCAGCGGGGCTAGGGGAGGGTCTGTGCTGATGGACGTGGGTTACTGACCTGGTAGCCTGGCTGCCCCTGGGTGGGTCCGGGATGGGCGTGAGGTTCTGGGGGCGCTCCGTCTCTGGGCTGGGACCCGGACCGGGCCTCGGGGGCTTGGGTCCTGGTTGGTGTGTTGCCGGGGTTGTGGGCGGGTGGGTGCATGGGGGCCCGGCCCTGGAGCAGGGTGCCGCCGGTGCGTCGAGCCACCTGGGGGGCTCTTCAACTGGTGGGGGAGATTGTCACATCTTGCAGGAGCTTTCCTCTCCTCAGGAGCTCCCTCTGCAGGAGGGGGAGATACAGCCTGGGTGTTTATTGTCTTATGTAGTCTGGAAGATGAGTGGATGGTGGGGTGGGTGCAGTTTTCTCTGTGGTGGGGTTGGGTGGACTGTCCCGGGCTCTGTGGGGCCGGGCGGCGCTGCTGCACTGGGCCCGGTCTGGATGGGCCTGGGCCCCCTTTCCCTGGCGGGTCGCGGAGTATGGGGGTGCCTACTGGGGTCAGCGGGGGAGCTGGCCCCAGGGAGGGGTCACTTGCCCCTCCCTTCCTTCCCTCCCCATCTCCAGCTGCCTCCCTCTTCCCGCTCCACCACAACCACCCACACATGCAGGGCCTTGGAGTAGGGGTATGTCACCAGGGTGCAGAGGAGGCTACCCCCCCCCCCCCCCCCCCCCCCTCTGTCCCCTTCTGGCTGCCTCTGCCTCAATTTTATCCCACAACTTAGACATTCACATTACTCACACTCTCATTACACATACATATAGGATCTTGGGGGTGGGCACGATACACGGAGTCCAAAGTACCATCAGGGTGTACACCCCACCCCTGGCATCGTTGCCCACCTCTCAATTTTAAATACACGTAGACATTGAGGGCTAGCAGGAGGGACCATGCGCTTACCTGCTGCTCTCTGGCAGGTAGCTCCAAGCCCTCCTGGGTTTTAAATGCACCTTAGAACACACATGCATCAACATTACAATGAGCGGGTGGAGGGAGGTTTGGAGTCTTCTCTCACCCCCATTCTCTGCGACCTGCTGGAGCAGGGGGGCTAGGACTAGGAGGAGGAGTTGGCCGTCCGACTGCGGTCTGGAGTGTGGAGCCTTCCTGCTGCTGCGGAGTCGGGGCGGTCTGCCTCCCCCCACTGCAGGGAAAAGGGAAACACCACCTGGGTCTGGGTGCAGTTCCCCCCTCCAGGGGCGGGGGCACCTAGACCCGGTTTGTAGAGTACGCTTGGGGAGTGTGATCGTGTGTACAACGTCTCTTTATGTCTGTCTCCACGTTGGTTGAGTGTGGAGTAAGTGCATATGAGAGCATGAGGGTGGGAATGGATGTTTGTATCTGTGTGTGCCTGTATGTCTGTGTCTATATGTCAGGTTGGGTGTCAGGCGCCACCTCTCTGGGGACATCTCAGGCCCTCCAAGGTTTGGAGGCCTATCTCCCCCTACCACCACTTCCCCTGCCAGTGGCGGACCCCCTCAGACATCGGTGCGTTGGTGGTTCTTTGTGTCCGGGGATGGGCGTCCAGGTACACACCGGCTCACTCCTTGGCGGCCGCTTATCGGGGCCTGGAGCCTGGGGCTCGCTCGGGCCACTTCGGAGGTGGGGTGCCCCCGGCCTCTCGGCCTGGGGCTCGGTCACTCAGGCACAGCTGACTGCCGGCGGAGCTCACGGGCGCGTCACTGCAACTCCCCCTGGCTTCTGCTCCGCGGCTGCTGAGTGAGCCCTCATCTGGGACTCTCCTCAGCTCTTTCCGGGACAGTGGCGCAGCTGCCCCTCTGTTGGTCTTCCTTGGTCTCTTGTGTTCTGGGGGCCTCTGGATGTCTGGAGTTTTGATCTCCTCCACACCTGCTTCACGCCCTGGAGGATGGGGCTGTGGCTCCCCCACACCCTCTAGCAGATTATTACATGAAGGAACCTTTTAAAAAACAAAAAACAAGCGCGTCCATGCTCACAGGTGTACACACGGGTGATCACACCCACAAACTACACCCTTTTTGGCTCCTACCTCAAAGCACACTGTGTTCTGTTGATCTTATGTGCTGCACAATAATGTTTAACATTTAGTATTTACTGTCATATTCCCATATATCATTGTGATGTTGTTTATTCTATTACTCTTGTTCTCTTCTGCTTGCTTTCTTTTTTCTTTCTCAGCAGGTGATCCAGGTGATTGATAGATGCATTTTTTTTTCTCTGCCCGTTCTGTTGGTTTTTGTCTTTTGCCCTTCTCCCCCGTCCTTCTTCTCAGCTGTTTCTCTTTCCCTCTTTCTTTCTCCCCTTCTTTCCCCCAGTCAAGTCTGTCCCGTATTCAGTAAGTGAAAATAAAATAAACAATAAAAGGTGAATCAAATGGACCATTACGGCAAGGCTGGGATGGTCAATTTGGTAAAGTAAATCCGTTGGGCATCTTTCTTTGCCTTTAGACAACAATTCTGATGGCAAAAGAGCCAAACGGGACAGGCCAAAAAAAAAAAAAAAAGGAAGAAAAGTGAAAAATAAAATCAATTAATAGAAAACGAAATACTATATTTACAAGGTCACACAATATTAGAATATCAGTTACTCAATATGCCAATAAAAATAAAATAAAAAAATAAAAAAGAAACCCAAAGAAGGGTCTCCATGACCAACCCCAGCCCTCATCCTTAATATTGACAGTGACAAAGCAATGTTAGACCATCAGTTTAATAGTCCGACGTTCTGCTTTAACAAAGCAGCAGGAAACGGGAGACATGCAGTCTTATAAATCAACTACTGTGCAGGGGAAAAGCATTTTGAACCATTTTCACCACAAACAACCCCCCTCCCCTCTCGGCTTTCTTTCAAAGCCAGTGTGGGGTCAGAGCACAGTAATGGAATCCCCCCCACCTACAGCTGGACTGGACACCATTTAACAATTTACAAGAAAAAAGGAAAAACAAGACGGCAGAAAGACACGATATTACTGGCAACAGTCACACTTCCAGTAATGTATGCTCTTCCACCTACATATAATATGAATCACCACACACTAGATGCATATCCATTACTCACACCACATATTCAGAGTTTTTCCTCTCTGGGCTACTAAGCATGCAGTCACAAAATGATGCAGTCCAGGCCCGGGCAATTATTTTATCTACTTTTTTTAACTAATTCATTCAATCGCAGCTGTTCTGCCATCTGTGTTACAGTACCACATTGAGAATTTAAATTACCTCCAATGCCAGCAACATTAAGTGTGTACAATGTGCAGACAAATATTGTAATAAGTAATTAAGCACAAGTGAAGAAGAAGATACATTTGTAACATTTTTAAAGGGGACTTTTTATGTTCACTTCAAATTCAATATTTTATTTTTGGACAAGAGTAGCTTTGCATGAGTCACACTTCAAAATAATGCTTGTTTACTTCACACCGAATCTCAGTTCATACACTGTGTGAAGCATGCAATTTTGGTAAATTACCCCACTGCCTTTGGGCCTCTTCTGACTGGCTGCCCCCCGGAAACAAAAGATATGAACAAAAGGTGGGTGGGGTTCCTGTGATCAGAGCTATGTGCCTGAGACAGCCACACAGAGCCAGAGAGAGTATAAAAGCTGTCTGAAACCAAACTTTTACATCAGTCTGAAGCCCGAGCTTTAAACATCCACCACTGTACCATTTTATATCTAAGAGAAAATAAGAAAAAAAATAGGTTTGAATAATGGTGAATTCCTCAAAACGTGTTGATATCATCATCAGATTCACCATACTGCTACTTCACATCTCTAGGAACAAAACAGCACCACTGTGATTACTAAAAAATCCTCTTCTCTTCGCTTTTATGTTAACACGCCTCTGAAGTTAGAGACTCACTCTTTCTTTGTGATGTTAAGACACACTCCCACACACACTGGGGAAGACTCATTGTTTTTTTTTCTCTCTTTTCTTGAATAGCTCTTTACAGTCTGGTTGTCTAGTGAATGAGGGGAGAGAGCTTGTTTACTTCATGATGGAGATAGCTGAACCAATCTCAAGGACGAGCAGCGTCAGCCTAAACATTGTCCAAAAACAAATATTGTGCAAATGGGAAGAAAAGAGCGTCCACTGTTCGAAAATCTGCCTGAAGGTTCTTTGAAAGCCAGCAAACTATGTCCATCCTCACCAGAAGGAGTGAAGTCTGTTCTATTATGATGAGGGGAAGAGTCTGCCAGTAGACTGCCCTTCATAGAAAGACACAATACACAGGGTTAATAGCAGTGCTTCTGGCACACTTTGGACCCCTGCTAAAACCCCATCTCACTGCAGGTGGTGGAGGAAAAGAGCGGCTCAAGTTTTAAAGAGACCTCAGTGTGTCAGTAATGACATTTGAACAGCAGAGAAAGACCTGACTGCAACCTTCAAATTCTCCACACCTCAGCCACTGGCGAACCACAGGAAGCAGCGCAGCCATCTGTAACTTTGGTTTGGCTGCAAATGGGAGACTGAGGGCTGCTCATTGCCCAGGGACATGATCCAAATGTTCCAACGGCAGGTGAGTAACACCACGCAGGAGAACCCAGGGGCCTTATATAGCACTGGTTCAACAAGAAGACATGAACACGCACCTTGGGAGAATCTGACTCGTGGATCCTCTTTCACCAGGGTGTGTTTGCACCTATGATTCACACTTTGGAAAAGGATAATCGCAAATCCGTGACACGGGGCACAAACTGTGGCTCAGCTGGGCAAAGCAGCTTTTAGAAAGGGATTACTGAGGTGTAAAATGGTTTAAGAACAGGAGCTATTAATTTGCTCTGGATAGTGGAAGGAAAGACGCATGTGGACTCATCAACTGTCAAAAAACTGACAGACCTCAAGGCCAATAGTGTCAATTATACTCGCTTTCTTGTGTCAAGCTGTCACTCTGTGAGCAACGTGGGCCTGTGAATTATCATGACCCCTGCAGAGCTGGCAATTTCTTGTTGGAGTATTTTTACAAGGTGGATGAATCATAGAGGTGACAACATGCTTTGAAAGAGCTTGAGAGTCATAAAATGTTTTTTTAAGGCGGGACGTGCTAAACAGGTGTTATTCCCCTTTAGTGACAGCGGTAATAACAGGGGATAAAAAAAACATTTTAGCACAGACACGCATGCAAAATATCGGCACGAACATCCTGTCATTCTGCTAAGTTGAGCCAAGCAAGACCTGTATAGTTGCAAAGCTCTATCCAACAGAGTTTTACATTACTTTTAGAGATCTAACAAATTCATAGGAACGTTCCAAGTTCAATTTTCACAGCAATGTGAAGAAATGTTTTTTTCTTCACTACAATTAATTCATGAGAAAAACCGTCAAGCATGGCTGGCTAGAATTTAATCTGCAGTTTTAAAAGAATTTGTGAGATGCAAGTGGTCTGTGGCTGGTGTGTGGCTATGCTACACTACGAAACAAAGTTATGACCGCAATTCCTTTCAATAATAATCCCACCTCAGTTATCATGCTTTTGGCAGATGCGAGAGAATTAGAGGCAAAGCCGTCGACAAAACTCTGTCACTCTCTCAAGGAAATAAATCACGGCGGCATGAAGTCAATTTAAATGCAAATGTTAATGTTTAAGACAACAAAGTGCCAGCAGTAGTGTGCCTTAAGGAGTTGTGGTGGTGGTGGTGGTGGTGAATCTTACAACTGAAGACCACCCAGATGTTCTCACCGGCAAAGCTGACATGCTGCCTGCGGCTACAAAGCAAAAGGGTCAGCTGAAAGCCGGAGGAAAGACAAAAAAAGAAAAACCTGTGTTGCATGTCGCATGAAGACTGATGGGAGCATTTCCAGGCTGAAGCCAAGGATATCAAAGCAAGGTTTCTCGAGGATCACCTCTATTGATCTGTTTTTGTTTCTCTAAGCCAATCTTTCAAGCCTTTAAGCCATTTCAAATTGGCAAAGCACTCACAGTGAAAAGACATGCGGTTTGCTTATACACAGAATTTTGATAGAGCTGAAAAACCTGACAGAAGGCAATAAAAACTAAGCAGATTTTGCCCAGATTGCTAGTGTTGCACTGACATTTTTGTCACCTCTTTTCAATCTCTTCTAATCAAGGTTAGGATTAAAGTCTACCTATAACTATTTGGTAGGTAGAGTGATACAAGTGCAACCCTAGATAAGGGATTCTGCACTGATGAATGTAGGCAGGCAAGCAATAAGAGCTAATTACTAGACTGCAGGTAGAGCTGGGCGATAGAGCGATAACGATATGTATCGCGATATAACTTTTACTCGATAGAGAAATTAAGCTATCGCGATAGACCTCGCCGCTCTTGTCCTCTTAAAAAAAAAAAAAAAAAAAAAAAAAAAGGTCAGCCAATCCAAATTAAGTAGCGCAGAGCCGAACCAATCACAGCCGCAGCGTCACGTCGCGTGACTTGTTACGTACAGCACAAGTGCCAAGCCGCACGTGTGTTTGTTTGGGAAGCGGCGCGTAATCGAGGAAATGAGTGCGCCGACTAGAAAAATCAACCGAGCGTGACCGAAGAGAAAACAGATGACGGTTCCAATGCCGGAGAGATTGTCGAACGGAAGAGCCATAGAAGTTCCGTAGTGTGAAGGTATTTCGGCTATTTCAAGTCTGACAAAAAACAGAGTAGCGTGCACTGTAAATTGTGCCGAAAGCAAGTCTGGAAATACAATGAACTGGTGCATGCGTCACACTGTGCGCCGCGTTATTGTTTCGGTGAAATGAATTTCTACAATACTGTTACTGTTAATTCTACTCTCTGCAGTGTTTAAATGCTTACATATACACACAGTTACTGTCCCTCCACACATATGACTCGGTTCTGCTTCTATGCCCCAGCTTTGTTTACTTTTTCCCACCGAGGCTTCTAGACTTCTGATTGGCCAACATTTCTGCACGGTTAGGAATCTAGCGCTACCTGCTGCTTTGGCATGTTCATAGCAGCGTTTTCCTTCATTTCTGCCTTTATGTGTAGACGGGATTATTTTTTAAAACGGAAACGGAAAATCTCCGTTTTCAAAAATACCCGTGTACGTGTGGACGTAGCCTCAGTCTCTGACTGGAAGCGCTAATTCGTCATTCGGCTTTTGTCAGACTAAAGTAACTGTTAAAACTGTTTGAAAAGCTCAGCTATACAACAAGGAGAGATTGAGAATTTCCTTTTAGTTCTCAGTTTATTTGATATTGACAAAAGTTAGTCAGTTTTGTCTGTTCTTCTGTAAAACAAACTAAGATTTATTTTTAGAATTAATATTTTGTTTCTAAGTGGAATTGACAATTTAGTCTGTTTCGTTTGTTCTATTTTGAAACTTAAACGCTTTAGCGGCTGCCTTTTGTGTAGTTTGCAATATTTGCCTTTATTTATCTGAAAAAGTCTCATGTTCCTTAAGTACATCTACCCTGTTGAACTTATTATGGGAAATAAATATTTAAATAAAAACAAGCTGCTGACTATTTCACATTTTACTTGTGAGCAACGGCACATTTAAATCTTACAAATATAGTTATTTGGCTTATATCGTGATAGATATCGTTATCGCCTGAAATGAAAAAAACATATCGTGATATGAAAAAATCTCATATCGCCCAGCTCTAACTGCAGGGCAATGTTTTTATCTGTAAAGTATTTGTTCCTCTCAACATCAGCATTAATCTGAGGCAAACATCTGCTTCCTTTTCAAATACATCTGCAGTTCATCACTGTGAATTACCATGTGGCTGTTAATCATGTATTTCCTCTGTGACAGAAGGATGTAATTCGAATTTTCCTTCTTCTGTTGTGCATTTTGCTTTTAATGTAAAAGTTCCATACCAATATTTTATGTTTGCCTTTCTGTGTTTGAAAAAGTGCAGTTCGAACAACAGCCAGTGCACAAAGGATAGATCCTGCAGCTGCATTTCTATGAACCATGGATGCTATTTGAAGAAAAAGATCTGAAAGCCTTGTATGGAGCGTTTTGGATACAACTAACTGTGGAAAATGTAATATTTGTGAATATTTTCAACTATGGCACAAATAAGAAATAAAGGTTCAAATAAACAATGTCCAACATTCCCTAAAAATTCACTCTGATCCTAAAGTTACCCAATAGTCTTATCTACCACCTCTACTGTCTACAAAGAGATCCCAACTTCAACATTAAAGTGTTTGCATACCATTTTCTAAAAAGAAAACACTTCCAATTATAGTGGCTGCTAATCTGGTTGGCATTTCATAATGAGCGCTACACTCTTGTAGCTGTGTTTAGGAAAGTCTGCATAACACTGATTAGCTAATGCAATTAAACTGTACTTACCCCTACCACTGCCCTCTTATGTCTCCAAATGAGTCAATTTGTGACTAAAATGTTTAGTAATTTAGCACCAAGCTATTTTCTTTATGTCTAAACATTCTAATAGCTACACCTAAACAGAATGAGTCCCAGTGACTGGTCTTACTTTATCAGCAAAAAACCTCCCCTTGATACTCGTTAGAACTCCACTGTAAGCTACAGAAAACGTTATAAAGTGAGATCGTTTGCAATCCAATACGCGGCCATAAAAATGTGCTCTGTAAGAAGCACATTTGGTTTCTACCCTCAACAATCTGGAGCTTTAAAAATAATGAGGTCAAGGAGGTCTGCAGTTCGTAGCTTGAGGTCTGTGGGTCACACTTGTAAAAATGGAGTTCGGAGCTCCCCCAAGCTGATGAATTAATTTGGACCCGTACCAGCTTGGCAAGATTCTTTCACTCATCATTTGCTCTATCTGTGGGGAGAGTGCATTAAGAAATAGACATGCTGAGTTTTGGCTCTCTGTGTAACACCCTGAAGGGCAACTGCAAAGACTTTTAGAAATATCACAACCTTCAAAAACTGCAGAAAACATGAATTAGTATTAAGAAGTCAACACAAAAAGAACCACCACAGCATATGCCTCATCAGATTTTTAAAATGTGAAAATATATATGAAATATTGTATCCATGTCAGTATGAAACAGCTGGGACATTCCCCACCTTTGAACCGACCCAAATGGCAATTTGGAAAAATAGACCAAATTAAATGGTGCAACAGAAAACAGAAAAGGATTAAAGTCTTTGCTCGTGTGTTAGCCCACTTAGAAAATTGACCACGCAGCCCTGCCTCTTTATTCCACGATTCTAATCGTGCCTGATCTGCTCTCTAATCTTCCATTTGGATGATGCTACTGTGCTTGACTCCAGGCCCCAATGGGCCAGTAAATAGGCTCTTAATATGCAGAGCAGACACTGTATTGTATGTTCACACCAAATCATCATACATGGGGCTGCACCGGCTTGGGACTCCCAACAGTCCACTTACAGTACCCAACAGAGCCCCACACAATGTAATGAGGTCCCAGGGGAAGCATCTGGAAATACAGCACTGCTGCCCTCACAGTACACCCTGTCAAACAAACACATACTTTTAAAGAGACCTCCTTTACAATTTCTACAGTACTACATGAAATATTGGATTTTTCCTGAATATGCAGACAGAATTTGGGGCACAGCAAAAGAAACTGACCCTCTATTTGTTTAAAGATACGGCTTAATTTAACAAAGCAAACTAGGCTGTGCTGAATGACTTTGATTGCCATTCATATTTTTCTCTAAAATGTTTTCCAAATAGGTGAAAATGTGTGGGCATTAGCCAAATCCTCAACCTACCCTAACCCCAGATGTATTAGCATATGGTGACCTTGAAAGGTCAAATGTACTGAAGAAAACACAGGCGAATAGAGAAAAGCTGCAACAGTAGACAAAACATTGGATACAACACAAAGGAAGTAGAAAAAATCAAAATCTCACTAAATAGAACATAAGTGTTATCGAAGGATTACATGGGGAGGATGCTTCAGTATTGTGATGGAGAAAAATATGAAAGTAATATTCGTCTTAATCCGGTTGTTCAGTGATGACACGACGAATCCTACTTCCAGGTCTAAAGTAGTCTGCGTTTAATATGGCTTTTGTGTTGTTAACATGTTTAATATTATGTATTTTCTTCTATTTGATCTCAAAAAGCTCCTAAAACAGTCAGTGATCCCTGTTGACCTCCCTCGGCTTTTATTACCGCTAATCATTTATTTAAGCTCAGTTTTTAAAACCTTAGGATGTAGCTACAGCCCAGCCCATGCATATGAATGACTAACCTCGTATTGTGGATGGATTATCTCAGTTGTTCTCCTGGCTGAAGTTTGGTCCTTTTACAGCATCCTGCCATGCGATTACATTTGTTCCTGACCACCGAGAACACTCACGTTAACTTTTATCGAGTGGAAAAAAAGTTAGCTTGTTTATATTATGCTAACATAGCTGTGTCGCTAGCGGTCACGTAGCACATCATTATACACCAGCTAGCCAAACTTCAGTAACCCTACAAACGTCACTGCTGTTTAGTTTTCTGTCTTCATTTATGCTGGAAGTGATAGCAGAGCTGTACGTTTTAATTTGTTTCCAAAACCCCGCAGTCAGGACATGCTATATTATATTTAGATAGAAGCTAGCGAGCTAACTTCCTGCTAACTTCTAACTCCGTTAAATGTCATAAATTCCGTTTTCATGGATGCCTGGATGTTAAACTCAATTGTTACACCTGGTAGAGCAGAACGCTGATCATTTTATTAAAGATGAAAGACTTTAGACAGTTTTTCAACTCTCAGTAATGCCACAGTGATCGTTTGATATATGGACCTGCAGCGGAGTTTAGGCCCAGACACGGCTAGTGACGTCAGACTGAACAATCGGATTGCATGATTCATATAATACTGTAGGGTTTTTGTTTTCATAATCCTTCATCATAGATTTATTATGGATTTTTACTGTCAGCGTATCAAAACGTGAGGATCTGCTGCTTTGTTTTATATGACTATAAACCGAATAAAGTTCTGGGGACTTTTCTTTAGACAACACAAGCAATTTTGAGAGATAACCCCAACAAATTTACTGACACGAGTCACAGAATCATAGTCTGAGGTGTGTTTCATATTGAGCCCAGTATGCCCTCTGTGTCCCCTGCTTGTCAAACGTGTCCTTCCTCATCGTTGGTGCCCTTCACTTTCATGTCCCAAGGGTCCCCTTGTAACCTTATCCACACAATACCCTTCATGGGACACAAAGCCAATGATACCAGGCTCTTCTGTTCCATTCTCTTCATTTGTCACTTTTATTCCTAAGCTCTTTGTTCGTCTTACCTCTGTATGCATGACTTATCCCAAATTGAGACTGCAATTGAAATGGAAATCATCCCTGACTCTCACTGACTTAAGGGCAATAACTTCTTGCTATTTGAGGCATATCTGTCATGTTCGTTGTTCCTTGGAGAATCTTATGGTTGTGTTGCCCTTTTCGCCAAGGTTTTTAACATAAACATTGAATTTGCATGGATATGTACCCCATGATCCAGAGGCGACACTAAAATTCTGAGCAGGCATGCAAAAAAAAAACAGGACAATGAGATTGGAAAAATTAGTTTAGAGCTGACAGCAATGCACATTAGGATTAGAATTCCTCTCGTAAAACATCCTCTTTACTGGTTCTCATTACTGGCCATGGTTTTCATGTGAGCCTAATCTAAGTTGATTAATTCAACATAAAAATTACAATTGTGAAGCCAGACGACACAGAAGAACACTACATGACGCTGTCTTTGCTCTGATTCCAGCAGAGAAGGAAAAGAAATTCCCATGAAAAGCACACTGACAAACAGCCTGGAGGTGAGGATAATAACAATACAAATGAAAGATGCGTGTAAACGCTTGTACATAACAATGATGGGACATTTTTTCTGAATTATGGCATGTAAACAGAAAACACTATGAAAGATATGAAAGCACTGCAAGCTCTGGGGCTGGCAGCAAATAACAATGTCTGGGTAAAATGTTCCATTTGTGAGAAAACAGCCTCGGCAGCACAGAAAAAAGGAGCAATGACGGGCCAAACTGAACCTCCAGACAGGGATGAGCCTGAAGCACATCGCCTGCTCCCGCCCTCTTATTCACTTCTTTTGCACACAAAAAAGAAAAAAGTAGAACTGAACATTCAAGATAACATTGACCTCTCTACGGGTTTGTCCTTCAGTGTTTCCTGATTAATTGTCCGTGCAGTGCGAGAAGGCATTGATCATGTTCGCCCACTGGTCCTGATGATGCAGTGGCCTGTTAAATAAGAAATAAACCTTGATTCTGATGATCAGCACCTCTTATCTTTTCACCTTCATCCCCCATCGGAGGCTGCATGGAGGGGGAAAAATAATAAGAATTCAAGCCCTCCTCCCCCCTACATCTCCTCTCTGAGCCAATCGTGGGAATCATAAAAAAGAAAATCTGGTAAATAAATACGCACATTGCTGGAGAGCAGGAAAAGGAAATGAATATTTCATGTAACCAGACACATTTCCAGAACTTACTGGCTGGAATGTGCCTTTCTGGCTGTCATCGGTGACAAACATGAAAGAGCAGGGCTCAGGTACGGCTATGCTGCAGCACTCTCAACTCTGCCTGAAGCACAGGGAGCACAAGTCGTCAGTGTAATTGCTTGTAGTGGTGGAGCCTGAGCTGAACCTCAATTAGGGCCTGGGTACTTGCTAGGCTCCACACCTTCTCTACACGTCTGCCAGCCTCTTCCGGGAAAACATATTTGAACATCTTAACGCCGCCAGGTATATCATTGTAATGCTTGTTGTTATCAGACTTTGGGTTTTCCCTTTGCATCGTACTTGTTCCAACAGGCACTTTTTTTGTTTTGCATCTCGACTAGCAACACATTCTAGATAGGGTGATAAAAGGGCAGCTAAAATGGACAATTAGTCTGATACAGCTATTCACTCCTGCTCGCTGCTGTCAGGCTGCTTTCACTAATCTCTTACAGCCATCTGATACTCCAGATTCCATCCGACAGGACTGAATTACAGCCCAAAATTACAGCTCTGATGCTGGTGAAATGCATCTACTGCAGACTGCATGGATGAGACACAGGTAAACACTTCAGAGTGCTTAAAAAGCAAAGATTATGTGAAAGAATGTGTCAGAGTCAAAACTCTTTTTGGATCAAATATTTGAAATAAAGGCTGATTCGCCTCAGTCACACACAGCATCTCGGCTTGTTTCAGTCTGCTCTATAAAGGCCAGGTGAATACGGCCTGGGTACAAAAGAAAGGGCTCTCTGTTTCTTTCCCCTTTTAACTCTCAGCCCCCTCATTTCCCTCCCGCTGTACACAGGACGATACAACATGCATACACACAGACACACACATGCCATCAGTGCAAACATTTCAGCTCCAAGGCAAACACACACCTGTATGAACAGGTAAAGACAAAAATCATAGCTTGTCTCTTGTCTTTCATGTTTTCAATGCACTTCCTGCCTTTAATGGCACTGCCAGTTTGAGCAAAATCCGATGACAAACACAACAAAGTTGGAAGCTCAGGTGTTCCTGTGCAATACCAAGCACTGATGTGCAGGTGGAAGTTTTATTTAAACAGTTTTGCGGAAACTGCATTGTAAACACTCAGTCAGCTGAGCTTGCAAGGCCGTTTTAAGAATGAGCCCGTCTGCGGCCACAAAGGATGTTCTGTTTGCTGCATTTAGCAATCAAAATGATTAAAAGGATGAAAAAGCTCCATGAAATGTGCCAGGTTGGAGCTGAATATTAAGTGGTGCGGAGACAGGATGGCAGGGGCTGGTGGGGGGCGCTGGCTGACATGGACCGGCTGGGAGATGGTCGACACTTTGCTTGTCCAATTACTGGCGATCGTTCAAATTGTTTGGTGAGAAGCATTCGACCTACTTCTGGACACAAAGCACCACTGCCCTGAATACAGAGAAGCTGAGGGGGGAAACCACGTGTGATGACAAGTGCCATTAGAGCCTCTTGTCTTTGGCCTAGAAATGAAATTTAGACAACTTACCTGATGTGTGAGAACACTGGAGAAGCTATGTGCTGGGATGAAGGGGGGTGGGCAGCATGAATAGGATCTGCAGCTGGATTTGATTAAACTCACTAATGGCAGTTTGACCTTCACAAGGTCTTTGCGTTGAACACTAAGCAACGGGACCAGGATAAGAAGTAGCAGCACCCCGAAAACAAACAAAAGTGGCAGTGTTTAGTGTGCATGGTTGTTGTTTTTTTCCTTTTTTCATTACAAATGTGCAGACAATATGGGTTGCATCGACTGTTCTGCGAACAATACAAGACAACGATCAAAAGGAATTAAAAATATCAAATTATGGGTAAGCTACGGAACAGTTCTGTTTCCTGGGATTCCCTCAAAGGCATCATCTACAAGGGTGGGGGGGACCCAGAAAACAACACTACATTTGAAATCGCTGCACTTCCACACAGGAGTTTAGTACATTTGCATACCTCGTAAATATTCACACTAAGGGAATCCTCATACCCGCCACGTGAGACACAGTCGGTTCATACGTGCAGCAAACACAATGAGGCACACAAGCAACGACTGCCCTTGGTTTAAAATGTGACTGTAATGTGATTTTAATCGCACAGATTAAAGTCTAATCAGTTATGCCAATCACGCATCACATATCTAATGCACGTAATGAGGAGCCACTTCCCGTAAGAGCAGAACGAGATTAGAGAAACCTAGGGTGTTTTATTTTATTTCGTTTTCTACAGCCTTTTACAGAGTTTGAATGTCCAATGTGACACCAGTTAACCTTCTGTACAGGTCCTCTGCATTCAAGTCTACACTTCAGAGCACATGCACCTTTATTCCTACTCCACATACCAGGCAAATGACTCTCATATCACATGCAAAAGCACTTTTTTGCCCTCTAAGAATGAGATTCACCATGCTGGGTGACAAGGTGTGATTCCCTTCTGCAGTTCAGCACTCAGCATGCAAGCCAGTGATATGCAGGCTCAGATCAGCCCTGTGTTATGGCCAGTGTAGTGGTAAATAAGAAGGATGGTGTGTGTGTGTGTGTGTGTGTGTGTGTGTGTGTGTGTGTGTGTGTGTGTGTGTGTGATCTCCAGTGAATTTTTTTTTTTTACCTCAGGCTGTCATACAAATAAGAAAGGCATTAATTCACAAGCAGTAACTCTCTCTCTCGGCATACAACGGACGTGATTTAAAAAGGGGCTGAAGCAAAGGTAGCTAGCAACACCATTTCTATTACTCTAAACTGCACCTGTAGTTATTATTCCACTCATGAAACATTCTCCCAAAGCAGTCGTGACAACACTTCCCAATTCCATCCCAAATCCATCTTTTCCTACATTTGCCTTCTTTCTTTATTTCCTTCCTCTACTTCTTCTTCTTCTTTAAACTGGCATTTCCAAGCACCTGCCATATAGAGCCCGTGCAGGTATCTGCTGTATATCACTATAACAACCGGGGAGCTCCGCGTGCGCAAGCTAGCAAACATTTCTAACAAGTGTCACAACTAAAAAGTCAAAGGAGGGGAAAAACGCGATTTGCTTTTCGAAGCAAAGTGAAAAAAGAAGAATTTTTTTTAAAAAGAACTCACCTTCAGGTGCTACTCATGTCCAGACAGCCGTTCACAAAGTTGAATTGTGTCCACCGCTGGAGGAAGAAGGCAGAGGGAGTGTTAACTGTCAACGTAACGCTGCCGCCGTGCCTCGCAGTTGGTGTGTAGCGGAGTACCACCCCTCCTCCTCCTCTTCTCCTCTTCCTCGTCCTCCTCCTTTGGATGGTACTATTGCTCCCCTCTCCTCTTCTTCCTCCTCCTCCTCTCTGCGCCTCTGTAAAAAGGGTAAAAAAGTAATAGCGGTTTCCTCCTCCTTCTCCTCCACCTCCACAATGACAGACTCAAAGAAAAGAAGGGACCCTATCGTAGTCAATAGGTTTCACAAAAAACCCATGGCAACGCAGAAGAACCCGTGCGCAACTTCCCCACGTTGTGACCGGGTTAAAGCTCTCCCCAGCCCCCCAAACGGTGACAGACATTATTCCCAAGACTCGGAGTGAGCAGGTTTTATAATGGGAGAAGGAGGAGGAGGAGGAGAGAGGGACACTGAACTCTTCTGGTGGGGATGCTGTTCAAATATGAATGAGAGGGAAACATTTAAATTGTCCTTCATTGGATGTAAATCCCTGTTTGTGCCTGTCCTGTTTATGGAGTTCCTTGCAGGTGTTATTTATTTGAAAATGTACTTTTGTAATTTCACAGGAATTCTGTTTGTCTTGCTGAGCCTGAATGGTCTAAACACACGAGATTTACAAAATTGCAATAATTTGAATTGTTTTTATTTTAATTTATTTGAAAAAAGTACATCGCATTTTAATAACATTATAATTTTTATGATATCAAATACTGAAAATAATAGTAATTACAATTAAAATATAGATTTTTTTTCCCTGGAAAAAAATACCATCAAACTGAGTTCTGACTATATGATACATCACCTATGCTAAGAGGAAGTCTGAAATTTTAATACCTATAACGTAATATGTGAGACTCAGCTGTGCTCTGTTATACTGTGCCTGTGTGAAATTGAAAAATAACTCTGGGTAAAAAGGGAAAAGGTCTGAAAATCATCTTCCACTGACTTCGCCCGGTCATAAGTCATCTTTGTTGTAGCTTGGTTTCATTTTCCTCGTAGTCGCATCTGTGCAGTTCTGCTAAAATCTGCATGCTTTATGATTTTGTGGTGCCTTGCAATATTTGGGACAGCACAAAGTGGTGATCAGTTAACCTGCATAGCCACACAGGTAAAAAAAATTTAAAAATTGATTACATTGCCTCAGTATGTGGAAGAAGAAATGAGGAATTGAAATGCTCTGTAGTCCCATATATAGTGGGACACCTGGTCATCCTAATACTACTGAGACTAGAGCCCATCCCCACCACTATCTATCAAAAACCTGTCTTCCAGACCCAGCACAGGAGAGACAGATATACTGATATACATATACTGATAAGGACAGGCTAATTGTGTTAGGAACAAAAGGATACCACACTGTTTGATGAAAGAAAAAGTGGAACAATGATGCGATTTATTTTGTCAAAATTTTATTGCAGCAACAGAGTAGTTTGTATGGCCTCCATATGCTTGTATGTACATCCTATTGGACTTATGTGAGGCGCGCATGGGGTTCAGTCAATGGTTTCAATTCCTTCATCCAGGCAGGTAATGCCTGAGGCCAGGCATTACCATGCACCAGGAAGAACCCAGGACCCACTGCACCAGAGAAGGGTCTGACAATGGGTCCAAGGATTTCCTCCTAATAAATAATGGCAGTCGTGGTGCCATTGCCTATACATGGAGGTCTATGTGTCCCTCCAAGGATCTCCATGGCTTCTCCAGACCTTTTCACATCTGTTACATGTGCTCAGGGTGAACCTGCTCTCATTTGTAAAAAGCAAAGGGTGCCAGTAATGGACCTCAGTCTCCACAGTGCTAGGCAGTGAGCACAGTGCCCACTAATGGACGATGGGCCCATACTCATGAAGCCTGTTTCTAATTGTTTGGTCAGAGACATTCACACCAGTCTCCTGCTGGAGGTCTTTTTGTAGCTCTGGCAGTGCTCATCCTGTTCCTCCTTGCACAAAGGGGCAGATACTGGTCCTGTTGATGGGTTAAGGACCTTCTACGGCCAGCTCTCCTAGAGTAACTGTCTGCCTTCTGAAATCTCCCCCACGCCCTTGAAACTGTGCCGGGAGACACAGCAAACCTTCTGGCTATGGCATGTATTGATGTGCCATCCAGGAGGAGCTGGAGTACCTCCACAACCACTGTGGGGTCCAGACATCACCTCGTGTTAGTACTGACACTGATCCTAGTCAAATTCAAATCCAGTGAAAACACAATCAGAAAAGATGTCAATCAGGGAAAATGTCAGAGGTTTTGGGGGTTGCCCTTGTAGTGCACCTGTTGTTAATAATAATAATGTTAATAATAATAATAATAATAATAATAATAATAATAAATTTTCTTTGAGGGTGCCTTTTCAAAAACCCAAGGTCACCTTACAAAAGAACAAAATTAATTAAAGGTTGTTGTTCATTTTATTAACACCAAAGCAGCTGAAACTGATTAACAACCCCCCTTTGCTACTTAACTGACCAAATCAATACCTGAGCTGTTTCACTGACTTGATGCAGTACTCTGATTAACAAGTGTTCCTTTCATTTTCTTGAGCAGTGTACATGATTCATATTGTCTTGCATGACTCCAAAGGGGCATGTCAAAGAAGTTCTGGGTTTGCAGCCCCAAAGTTTATATTTGTTGGAACAGCTCACAGTGGCGTGCAGAAGATCTGAGTTATATTTGTTCTACTGTGTTTACAGTTTTCTCATATTGTGTTTTATGTAGCTTCATGTCAGATTAGTGAAACAGCATAGCTGGTTATTTCCATGTTAGCACAGATAAGTAAAAGAGGAGTGTTTTTTTGCTCAGCTTTAAAAATAAAGCACATGTCAAGCCATCTTATTTAAATTAAGGCGTAATGCATTTTTTCCACTATATTTATTGATAACTTTCATTTCTTTACTCATCAACATACCTTAAATGAATAAGGCCTATAAAATGTAAACATGCAGGTAAAATTATGGCTACGTCCACACGTACCCGGGTATCTTTAAAAACGCAGATTTTTCTATGCGTTTGCACCTTTTGTCCACACGTAAATGGCGTTTTTGGTCACTGAAAACGGAGATTTTTAAAAACTCCGGCCAGGGTGGATATTTTTGAAAACTCAGTTTTTGCATTTACGTGTGGACGAGAAAAACGGAGAAAATGCAGCGTCAAAGGTGTGCGCATTTTTTGACGTCACACTGTGCGCCACGTTATTGTTTCGGTGAAATGAATTTCTACAATACTGTTACTGTTAATTGTGCTCTCTGCAGTGTTTAAATGCTTACATATACACACACCGTTACTGTCCCTCCACACATACCACTCGGTTCTGCTTCTATGCCCCAGCTTTGTTTAATTTTTCCCACCGAGGCTTCTAGACTTCTGATTGGCCAACATTTCTGCACGGTTAGGAATATATCGCCACCTGCTGCTTTGGCATGGTCCTAGCAGCGTTTTCCTTCATTTCTGCGTTTACGTATGGACGGGATTATTTTTTAAAACGGAAACGGAAAATCTCCGTTTTCAAAAATACCCGTGTACGTGTGGACGTAGCCTATAACCTCCAGGACACTGCGGCGTGCAGCTCGGATCTCAGCTGACCCTTCTCACCCTGGACACAGTCTGTTTGACCTGCTCCCCTCAGGCAGGAGGCTCCGGTCCATTCGCACCAGAACCTCTCGCCATAAGAACAGTTTCTTCCCCTCTGCTGTCGGACACATGAACAATAACCGTATGACTGTTCCCACCACTAACACATGACCCTACGCTGTGTTCACTGCATCATTCCATGTTTGGCACTGATCACCACCTGCACTCATGTATATATCATGTATATATCTATCCACTTAGCACTTTTAATTCTTATTCTTATTTTTATATTTTTATGACAGTATGTTTGCACTGAAGCACCGCAGCAATTTCCTAATGTTGTAAACCTGCTCAACATTTGGCAATAAAAACCCTTTCTGATTCTGATTCTGATAACAGCAGACGATACTATTAGCTATGATGCAGTTACTCCATTTAACTAGCAGCCTGAATAATTAGCATAACATAACCCTGCATCAGCAGAACAGTACACACTTACAATACTATAACAGTAACACGCAGAGAGAAATTACAGTGAATGTGTATCCATTCTAATTACCCACACTGTGAGAAACACAATGTTGGCCCTTCTCTCTCTCTGTTTGAGTGAGAGGAACATTCAGTGTCATGGTTATTCCAGTTTCATTACCTGCTGTTTGTTACGCTTCACTAATTAGAAAAAGAAATGCACGAGTATGGCCGCTGGCTTCTTGAAGCAGCCCTTTAGCCATTCAACCATTTTCTGTTTCCAGTTAGATGTTCACCGCCTCACTCAAGGGCACCTAAATAATACAGCAATAACAGGGGGTATAGTTCTCATTTCTCATTCATTCTTATTTCCCACAAATCCTCCCCAGCCAGGTTCAGTCTTGGCTAGAGCCTTGTTGTGTATTATTCGTGACTTCATTGAGCCATCCAGGCAGGGGTCTGGGTCTATGCATCGATTCAATTATAGTCTGAAGAATACTTGAGTACCGAGGCTGTCAACAGTATCCGAATAGTTAAAGAATCTCTGAGATGTAAATTTTGTCAGTTTGTTTATTTCAGTTTAAATTTTTTGTGTTTTTGCACTTAAAGTATATTTTTATCCTATCCTAATGGTGTTAATATCAATAAAAACAAAACAAATGCAACAGAAGAATCAAATCAAGTGTGACAAAAACAGAAAAAAATATTTCAATAATGACAATTCTACCCATATTATGGAGTTTAACTTATTTTAACATGTAGATTTTCCCAAAATGTAATTTTATTACATAAATATAATGTAAAATATTTTAACTCCATCTAAGGGAATCTGGTCAAATGAAATGTACTTAATTGAAATGGTAAATGGCCTGTGAAGGTTCTCAGTCATCCAGGTCATCGTAGTCAAAGGAGCTTGCAAAGAAAAGCGTCTGGACTTCTTTAAGTTACTTGACCTCTCATCCGAGAAGCTTCTTCAGTTCTAAGGTCAAATGTTAAGTCAAAAACAGACTTAACAATGTGGTGTATGCTGTACAGTGCAGCGAGGAATGCTCAGACCTCTACATTAGAGAGACCAAACAGCCACTTCACAAGCGCATGGCACAACACAGAAGAGCCACCTCCACAGGACAAGACTCAGCAGTCCATCTGCATCTTAAGGATAAAGGACACTCTTTCGAGGATGCCAATGTTCACATTTTGGAGAGAGAGGACAGATGGTTTGAAAGAGGAGTGAAAGAAGCCATCTATGTCCACTGTGAGTGACCATCTTTGAACAGAGGCGGTGGTTTACGACACCAACTGTCTGCCATCGATAATCCAGTTTTGAGATCCCTTCCCAGAAGCCTTAACGCCCACTCACATCCTGGGCCATCTGACCTCAGGAATTCACATGATAAGGTGGGGCCAGGTTTCACAATGAACACACCCGAAACTCTGGCTGATTGGGACCCACACCCAGTTTCACACCTTGGCTCAGGCGATTAGAGGATCATCAGGGGGTCCTTTTGTCCCTCTGTGGGGGGTTACTCCCACTAGGTTTATATCTGGGACTCTCCACCATTTGACCTTAGAACTGAAGAAGCTTCTTGGATGAGAGGTGAAACGTCTTCAAGCAACTTAAAGAAGTCCAGACGCTTTTCTTTGCAAGCTCCTTTGACTAAATGGCCTGTATTTGTATAGCGCTTTTTACTAGTCCCCCCTAGGGACCCCAAAGCGCTTTACACACCCAGTCATCCACCCAGACACACACTGGTGGAGGCAAGCTACAGTTGTAGCCACAGCTGCCCTGGGGCAGACTGACAGAAGCGAGGCTGCCATATCGCGCCATCGGCCCCTCTGGCCAACACCAGTAGGCGGTAGGTGAAGTGTCTTGCCCAAGGACACAACGACCGAGACTGTTTGCTCGAACCGGCAACCTTCCGATTACAAGGCGAACTCCCAACTCTTGAGCCACGATCGCCCCACTGAAGGTTTATTTTTCAATAAATAAACCTTCAGTGTTATATATTCAGTTGCATTTTACTCAGAGTTATGGCTTCATGTTTATTGAGGGTGAAGAATCTTTTTTTGTTGTTTTTAGTGTAAAAATATCTGATATTTCAGGGTGCTGCTATTTCAACGTAGGCTCACGAAACACTGCGGGTGCAAACCCCCAAACAAGAAAGCTTACTTAGTATTGCATTTTCTATTTTAGTGATTTTGGTATCTTTGTTCTTTTTAAACATACTTTCAGAAGTTTGCAGGGCAGTAAAAACAAGTGCAGGCTTTAGTTATTTACCTTATTAAAGCCCATTTTTATATACTTGAGTATAATTGAGTATCATTTATTTATTGTTTATGTATATGTAGTACATGTGTAACATTCATTCAATTATTTAGAAAAACAGTTTAAATGTTTAGTAAGTTCAAAACGTTTTTGATCACAAGTTTATCTTGCTTTCCAAAAGAAAAACCTTCTTCAGTAACATTGTGCATGTATAGAATTTGTTATTTATTTAAATAGTTATAGTCTGTTACTGTAATGTGCATGAAAAAGTCACAATAAAAGAAATCAACTATACTCAAAATGTGTCCAGCATGTACATGGCAACATGTACTCGTCAGTCTGAAAACCTTCTGTTATTTCAAATAGCTCTTTGTAGCATTAATATCACTTTGACTTTCAGATCAATTTATTAACCTTAAAGAAGAGGTTAGAGGTCAAATGCTACATGATATTTTAAATCCTATGGTATTTTCTGTATGTTGACGATACATACCACACTTGTAAGGATCATAGTTTTTATGTTATAAGGCTTTTTGTCAATTTTCAATCAATAAATCATTAAGTCGACCTTGAAGACCTTTGTGGATGTAAGGCAAATGTTTATGGATCATTAACATGACCCCACTCTACACCCCTGCAAAGGTTTATCAGAATTCAAAACTTCACACACACACACACACACACACACACACACACACACACACACACACACACACACACACACACACACACACACACGGAGCTAGCACAAGGTTGAATCAGCACTCCTGTGAAGTCTCTGGAGTATTCAGAACATGGCTTTTGTATTGGATTGCGTTGCAGTAACAGGTGTTCATATTGTTGTGTCAACCTGGTGCATATCAACTGCCTTCACTGCTTTCATTATAATGTCAGCCAGTGTACTGGAGACTAATGGTGTCTGCAGGGATCTGGGATTTCAGCACCTTTGACAGCACAAGATCATTAAGAACTCTTTGCATCAGCGGAGCAGCTAGCAAAGGTCAGCTAGAAATCAATTTATCCAATAACCTCAGACCCGCAGACAGAAATGGAGCAGATTCCTAACCTGTAAATGACAAAGTGGGAGGAGCCTCATTCCATTGCTGGTAATGTGTCGGAGCTCACTTTTGGCCACATCTGACCATATGGGTTGGTCAGTAATGTAGACCAGTTCGTTTCCAGATGGTATGAGTTGTTTAAAAAAAACAAAAAAGGATTTTTTCCCCCCTTTTAATGACAGAAACAAGGAAGTGGGACTCAAATAGAACCAGCCTATATTGTTTCATTGACCTCTAGGGAGTGTCTCCTTTCTCCTTCTTCACATCCATCCTCTGCACTCCTATGAATGTCAGCCTGTCACGTGCTCTGTGATGAATTGTTGTATATAGCAAACATACAAACCCTGTCCAGATTTTTCCTGCTGTTCAGAGTCTCCAGAGTACGCTGTGGTTTGTGGGACTTGGCTCATAGCAAGCACCCGCATGTTGGTGTTTGCACAAGCTGGTATAAAAACCTATAATTGCAATTTAAAGTTAAGCAACACCTGGTGACTGTGTGGAAACGTGCATGTCAAATTTGAGCTGGTTTCATCACCATCGTTTGGAGTGAAACTCTTAAAAGATGGAGCCCTTAAACCATAAACTGTAACCTTTTCCTACCATAAGCATCAAGCTGTTTTCTTCCTTAAATGCTTAACTGCCAGTGAAAACGAAAAACAGTAAGTGAAAACAGAACTTAGAAGTGGCCCAATGTGAAAGCTGAACTCCAGTCTCTAAAAGCTGTATGTGCATGTGGCACCTTCAACCTCCTGGGAATAAACAGTCACTACATGTCATTTTGTGTGAAAATACTTGTTTCGCATGGTAGAAGCAAACAACAGATGTAGGTTACGGGCCATATGGCTGGCAGGTTTATTTGGCTATTATGGTCTGTTTTACTCTTTTCTGTCACTGGGACTTTTGGCAGGTCCACATCGATACTCAAGCTCTATTTCAGTAAAGTTGTCACAATTATTCTGATCACATTGAAATCCAAAAAAGCATTTTCAGGATACTTTAAAGCAGAAAAGTTATTTTACATCATAGCCGCATATATTCCACATTTACCTTAAAAACTTGACATTTTTATAGAGGTGAAATAGTGAAAAAACAGGAACAGTGCTGTCATTTAATTGTTTATCTATTACATCACTACTGTAGTATGAATGGGTGTAGGGAAGATCTTTATAAACAGGACGAACTGTAAAATGTGTAAAAAATACAGTTAATAGCCCAACATTTATGCTCTCTTTTGTATTTTTCAAAGATGTCCATTGGGACAGTTTTGAGTCTTTCCCAGGATGGTTTTGAACCCCAGCCCTTATGTTTGACACCCCTGCACTAAAGACTTCTGCAGTGACACTGGACTCTCGGGTTATGTAGTGGGGCGTGGTCTGCGGTGCCGCTGCAGGGGAGGTGGACGCACCTGCACGGCATCGGCAATCACGCCTCACCAGCATGTGTTTATTGTCACGTGTCACAAGAGAAAAGGCATTTCTTTGTGCAATGAAATTCTTTCTTTGCTGTCCACCCACAGATGCCGACTAATATATACAATAGAAATAGAACATATAAATACAAATAGTACAAATGAATAGCTGAAGACAGAAAAGGAGACAAGGAGACAAAATAGAGAGATTTGTCTGTGTTGTTGTTGGTGGTGGTATGTGTCCAGCAGTGAGCTGCAGGGCTTTAGCCAAGTTGAGTGTGTAACAGCAACCGTAGTGAATAAAAGTATGCTGAAAAGCATTCAAATGTGGACCGGTTTTCCATGGAGTTATTACAGGGTATAAAGTGAAAGTGAACACTGGAACAGGGACTTTTCTGTGGAAAACTACTTCACATATGGCAACACTTGAACAGGGATTGGTCACAATAGGGCTACAGGTGATTGCAGTCATCCAAGCCAGGTCATCTCAATATCCTTTTTCACAATGCATTCATCTTCATCCAACTGGCACCAAAGAAGCAGGACTGAGACCTCTCTGTTACACAAAGGAGGGAAATGAACAGATTGACTTGAATCCAAATAACCTGATTTAGGGTATCACAATCGCAGTGAATGGATTACACAATGGCTTGACTGAGCAATAAATGTAACAAGATACCTTTGTGAGGTGCTCCGTGTTACAGTGAGTGCTCTTATTAAATCAAATTAGATTTGGTGGGAACATCTGCTTCCTACTTTTTCAGCAAGAGTTGCCGAGACATCTATAAGTGGTAAATCTCTTACAGTAGTAGAGGCCCAGTTCTCACCTGACCTATAGGAGGTCCAGTTTGAAAGCCGGAATTGTGCTGTATTATGTTATGAATGTGCTTCTATGTTTTCAGATCCTACTTTTTTCTCCCTAAAACATCTATTTTCAGCTTCTCATTATGAACCATGTGGTTTTAGTTCTGTCACACGAGTGATTTCTGTCTGTAACTGGACTCCAAACACTGACTTCACGAGCTCCTATAAACAGATGCTCACCTAAATTTACATTTGTTTGTGTTGTTGTGAAAAACTGTGAAGTTATACGTGGACCTATTGTGCTTTTTTCATCTCTATACTTCTATTAATGTCTATTTATCCTCTATTTAAGTTTTTCTGTCCCTTGTTGCCTACCTTTCAGTTTTCTGCCTGAAACAAGTTTTAGCCTCCTTCCCCTCCCTTTTTTCCTGATTGGTTGCCTCAAAGGTTGAGCAATGTCGCTTTGATGACCATATTAAGGAAGATATCCACACTCACTGATGTTTACAGCAGTCTGAAGCCTGGGTTTTTGGCTCACAGCAATTATTTGTATACAGCCTGACCTCATTATTTGAAACTTTGGCCATGTTTAGAATGAACATGCATCACTGTATATGACAGAAAACAGAAAAAGCACTTTAGAACACACACTATTTATGTTTGACATTTTCACCAATAACATTAAAATATGTTTACATCCTGCAATTACCTCTGTATATAATAAGGACCAGTATAAACTGTGCAGTCTGCCATTCCCGCAGTGGTTTTAAATTGCTTCCATCACATGTAAGATTAACAGGAAGCCAGGAATGCAGGCAGTCTGGTGTTATTTGGTCTCACTGTTTAGCATTAAGTCTCTACACCCAGTCTAGAAGTGTAATATAGCTAAAACAACCTATGGTCAACTGTTTCATATTAAAACCATTCATCTGGAAACAAAGAGTGGATTTTTTTCTGAAGCAGTCACAGGAAACACAAGGTATTTCTCACAGCGGTTAGCAGTGACTGTAGGTATTTATCTTAAATGCATTTTACCAGTATTTTGTTAGGGGATTGTTTAACTCACGCTAGAGTAAAAATGAACATGTCTATGTGGAAAAGGACATGTTAAAAGTTAGAGTTAAAAGACTGAACTTCTTAAGGAGTTCTTAATTGACTTTATCTGACACTGTAACAAGATGCAACAGTCATTCATAAAGAAGAGTATATAGACAAATATATTGGTCAACATCTCTTAGGCTATGTTCACACTGCAAGCGAAAGCGCATCAAATCTGACTTTTTTGACCCTCTGCGACCCATATCCAATCATGCTATAACAGTGTGAACAGCACAAATCCCATATTTTCAAATCCGATCTGGGTCACTTTCGTATGTGGTACTGAATCCGATACATATCTGATGTTTTAGAAAGGGACTACTGTTTGAATGGTCATTAAATGAAATCTTTTATGTCACTGACACAAGACAGATGCCATTATCAGCGCCGGAGAAGACAAACGAGAAAGGATGGCGACGGAATATGGAGACGGAGCGAGTCAGTGGACAGGAACTGAGGTTTTGGACTTGATTAGCATTAGAGATGGACCGATCCGATATTACGTATCGGTATCGGTCCGATACTGACCTAAATTACTGGATCGGATATCGGAGAAAAATAAAAAATGTAATCCGATCCATTAAATATCACGAAAGCACCTCACAAAACTTGCAACACGCCGTAACTCGCCTCAGAACGTCGGAGCAGTATGCATCACGTGATAGAGCAGCTGTGGCATGCGGGACCTGTAGGTGGTCTGGATAGCATTTGGAGCTTCGCTAGCAACCTGGCATTTCATCTCCGACAAAGTTATCCCCGAGAGAAGTAAAGCAAGTGTGTAAGTCCATCTCTGAATGTTTGTAAAGCATTCCCACGTTAAGCTTAACGAGCGACTGCCTCTCGCTCTCCGGCTGCTACTTCAATCGTGAAACTGCTAATGATCAGCTGATCGGCTTTTCTGTTGTGAGTCTCTCTTGTTTGTTTTTGGTCCACTTTGCGCCAGAAAGAGCAAACCAGCGGCTGAACAACAGCAGCACGTTTAAGCTTGATAAGCTGTTGTTAGAATTTATTTATTATTACTTTCTACACCAGGATCTTTTTCTATGTAGCTGACGGCTGGTAACTGTGCAGGGGCGGATCTAGCAAAGTTTAGCCAGGGGGGCCGATAGGGCATTAACTGGGAAAAGGGGGCACAAAGACATACTTTTCTTTCTTATTCTCATTTAAAATGTCTAGCTTTTAATAAATAATTATCTGACAACCAAAGTTTTAATTTGATGTAAAATGAATAGAAGTCAATTACTGTATATAGTGACTATTAAGTCTAATATATATACCCTAGTAAGCTTTAGTACATTTTCCTTTGGGAAGGTACCATCTGTGCAGTCTGCAATTTTGTTGAAGAAAGATGTTGAATCTATTTAATATTTCTTGAAAAATAATTGATTTCTGTGCATTTTTTTTCACACTGCATCAAATTAAGGTTGATTACGTCGATTAAGCATCATGAGGTGGAGCGTGAGGGGTGGTTCCCTATTTTTTATTTATTTATTTTTGTTGTTGCTGGGAGTTGGAACCCTATTAGTTAGGTTGCTTAATATTTACGCTAAGTACTCTTTAAAATACCAGAATAGGGAGGATGGTGTAGGTCTAGGTTTATTAGATTGATCAGTATTGCTGAACTATGAAATATTTTTTTTGTATACAGGTATAACAGAATAGCTTTAGTGTAGTTGTTGTTTTAAACTTGAGTATGAACTTGCAGACTTGCAAAATGTAGCAAGATATTTTAAAAAACAGTTTTGTTGATTAAAAAACACTATATCGGATTCATATCGGTATCGGCAGATATCCAAATTTATGATATCGGTATCGGTATCGGACATAAAAAAGTGGTATCGTGCCATCTCTAATTAGCATATGGGGAGAAATTGATAGACTGCTGTAATAACACCTACTAGCTCTGTAGCCGGCATTTTTACTTCCGTAAACAGAGCACGTTTTGTGTGACGTCTTCTTTTGTGCATGCGGGCCGCTTTGAGGGCTGTGAACTGTTCACACTAGAGCGTGTTTGCTGTCACATTTTATTTTTAGTGTGAACAACTAGACAAAAAAAATCGGATTTAATCAAAAAATCCGAATTGAGTATTAAGACCTGCAGTGTGAACGTAGCCTTAGTCTTTAAATTCAGGTGTTTTCAGTCCCATTGCCACAAGTGAATAAAATATAGCACCATAGAAACATCTGTGAAAGAATGGGTTGTTTGAAAGAGCTCACTGAAATCATGTGTGGTGCTGTAATAGGATGCCACCAAAAACCTGTTCTGATATTAACATCAGCATAAAAACTGTGTGCAGGGAGCTTCACACTGTGGGCGAGCATATTCTGTAGGTGTGGTGGCTCAGTACTTTTGGTCATATAATGTAGCTGTTAATAAGAGCGTTTACTGTAATATTAATTTCATACTACTACATTCAACTACATTTCATGGTGTTAGTGCCTTGAGGCAGCTACCTAGTAGCTAGCTATAATCCTAGCAGATCCGGCAATCTTCATGCTAACCAACATTAGTGGGTGGGTCAGCTGATGCCTTTCACATATCACATCTAGGGCACACTATTTAGGCTGTTTCAGCCTGCCACATGTTTTGCATACATCCAAGCCCCTTTGGAACCCACCTCCCTGCTCCTTCTCGATGCTGTATTATCAGTATCAATCAACCTCTGTTGTCATTGCGCTCTTTAAGAGGGGCTTGCTCTTGTTCATGTATGCATATGGAAGAACGGGGAGGTCTCTCACATAGAGCCATGCAGACATGTAAATTACTGCAGATGGAAATAACAATCTTTTGACAAAAGTACCCACTCTAACTACAAATTAGTCAGGATTTAAACATTAAGGACAATTAAAAATGTGAAAAGAAATTCTCAGAAAAGCAAAATAATTTAATCAAAACACCAATTATTTTTTCAACCCAGACAAAGATCTGATCATTGTAACCACGGTAATGATTATCACTCAGAATATGCTCCTACACTCAGAAATAATATGTTGAGACTGCACCATTTCTCAAGTGGCATTTGGCTGGCATTATTAACCATAATTACTAAAGGGAAGCAAACCCAAGATATAAAATTATAGCTCCTCCCCAGCTAGACAGGGCTGGGCCTCATTATGTGACAGCGAATGTGAAATTTCCAATGGAGACTGAGCGAGGCCAAAAGAATGAGCTGGTGCCGTCAACGTAGGCTCTGAAAACAGAGGGTACCTCTGTCAAAGGTGTCAAAGTTCAGAGCGGGAATGAATGCACCCCCCCATCGCCTTGCTTCCGCCTTGTTTTTCCTGATGTGTCCCCCCATCTCTCTCTCTCTCTCTCTCTCTCTGCTTCTGTATCACAGAGCATCACTGTGGGGCAGAAATCCCCTCATTGACGTCTGCAGGACTGCATAATGAGAATAAATGAGCTGGAAGTAAATATGCAGGCTGTGTGCTGCTTTGCTGCTCTATACCAGACAGCCCATAGGCTTTCATCAAAAATGAAGATGGATTGTGTTGCCAAAAACCCATAACAATGCTGTGCAGTGTTTTATTTATCTAACGTGGAATTCAAAGGCCATTTTACAGGATTTAACACGGTCCTTCAATCCAATTTGGGATATTTTCTTTGCATGCTTTATCCTTTTTGAGGACATTTATTTTAAGTGAATATGATTCACACTTACATAAATAAATAGTTAACATGTGTGTTTTACCACAGTGGGGGAAGAAGGGTACTGAACATTGTGTAGCAATGGTGGTCCCCCAACCCCTTTAGCTACTCCGCCCTCTCCCTCACTCCCTCCTTCTCCCTCCCTCATGTTTCAAGTCAGTTAGATCTACAGTTTCTTCTTATATTGTAGGGCATGCCGGGTAAATATGCAGTAAATGTAACTCAAGAGTCCAGACTTGGAATACTCATGAATATCATCAAGAGTTAAGATGCTCTGCGAGTTCATCTCACTTAAACATGCAATAAATTCTTTGCTTCTTCCATAAAAATGAAAAACGGAACAATATGGTCCAGGGTAAAACTCACACACTGAATATGTTGACAGACAGTTTGTTGTCGGGATGGATTAAAGTGTCAGCTGCGAAAAACCAGAGAGAAAATCTCCTTTTGAATGAGCGTGTTATCAAATGCATGTTCTGGGAGCTGCAAGTTGTTCAGCCTCAGCCGCTGCTTCCACAAATACTAACCTATCACTGCAGCAAATTCAACTCTTCAATCCACAAGCAAACCACACAAAGATTAAGGTTTTCAAAAAGGTTAATTAGAAGATGTGATTTTGCTCAGCCTCTGTCAGGTTTACAGAGATTCATTCAGGTTGTTTTTTTTGCTTTCTTTTACTTCATTGGATGGAAATTTGTTATTTTTAGGAAGGAAAAGGTGCCTCATGCCTAGCCTTTTGTGTTTCAAATACAAAACCTGAATAGTCCATGCTGAATACCATTTAGCTGCTTCAGGATCCTCATGCATGCTGACTCACTGTCACTCTGTCACACTGTCAAGGACTTGAATATAATAGAGCTATTGTTAATGTCATTAGCAGTAGTCATTTCTCAGTCAAACTGTCTGCTGTGACTCTTTTGTACGGACGAGAATATTCATTTTACTCTGACAAACTAACGTCAGAACTATCCTCAATGTGTTTAAATGTAAAAATATTAAATTATATAATATCTGTAAGTCTGAATATGCTACAAATTGGATGCTGTAAGGCATCACTTCAGCAGTGAGTGATTTTATCTCGTATAGTGTGTTATAGTGGATGACAGCTGTCACTTTTCCTAATAATAAGACATCTTACCATGTCTAAACAACACCGAGTTTATGCTTCCCATTGTCACACTAGCGAAAATGGTATCACACCCATAGACTGTATATAAAAGATGGACATTGATAGCGTCCATGCAGCTATAGAGATTGAAAATGTGACGTCACTCAGGGGTAAAACCGCAAAGAATTCTGGGAACTCACTCATGAAGTTACTAAACTTCATGAGTGTATGCACTCACTCCAAGAACCGTATAATTATAAATCTGAGCGTGGGGAAAGTTGGGCAGCACGCTAACGTCTTTTGTCCCTCTGTGTGCTCGTAAGGGTCTGACCTTTTCACTTCTTTGATTTTTTCCTCGTATCTTTTCTTTGTCTTTTCATCAAGTCTGTCTTTGTACGGACCGGCATTGTTCTCCTTCGTTTTGTACATACCTTTTTGGGGGGCAAAGAAAAAGCAAGAATTTATTGGAACCGAAGAATGAACGTTTTGCTGTGCTGCAAATGCTTGCATTTGATGCGGTACTTGGATTGTTTTGCCACGAGTTCCCGGCATGCAATGTGCGAAAGTCACGTGGTCTGTCAATCTCTATTGGCAGAGTTATTATAGATTTTTATTTATTTATTTATTTATTTTTTTTTTGGGGGGGGGGTTAATTATTTGTTATATTTATTTGATTTTGTCTCACAATTTTTCTAGACATACTCACAGTCTCAATAAACACACATGTCAAAGTATTAGTTGTGATGACATTACCTGTTAAATAGAAAACTATTAAAACCAGATATTTACCCTATATTTTTTATTTTCGGGGGATCGTGGCTCAAGAGTTGGGAATTCGCCTTGTAATCGGAAGGTTGCCAGTTCGAGCCCCGGCTTGGACAGTCTTGGCCGTTGTGTCCTTGGGCAAGACACTTCACCCGTTGCCTACTGGTGGTGGTCAGAGGGTCCGGTGGCGCCAGTGTCTGGCAGCCTCGCCCCTGTCAGTGCGCCCCAGGGCGGCTGTGGCTACAATGTAGCTTGCCATCACCAGTGTGTGAAGGTGTGGATGACTGAATGTGTAAAGCGCTTTGGGGTCCATAGGGACTAGAAAAGCGCTCTACAAATACAGGCCATTTTATTTTAAATATTTCTCTTTAGTTTAAATGAACTATAATAACCTTAGTTTGGTTGGTTCTGAACTCAGCATTTTGAAGCCTCAACATCAGTGTTTTGGCCACCAGTCTGCTGGATTTTTGGAGTCAGTGTCAAACCACATCTGGATGAGTAGGTGGAGCGCTACAGTAAGATATCAGTTAATGCTAACTAGCTTGATCAGCAAACTGCTTCTGCAAACTGTAAACTTTTAAATACAAAGACACACATACCTCCTTATTAGTGGTAAGGAATAGAACAGATTCAAATAGAATAGAATAGAATAGAATAGACTAGAATAAAATAGAATAGTCCTTTACTGTAATTGTCCAACAAAACAACAAAATTGTGGAGAGAAGCAGAATTCTAGAATTTTACTCACCACACGTGAAATACAAACTTTTGTATCACACTTCCTCCAAAGGGACAACAGCACAAACATGGCAGAGCGGTCCAGTTTAGTCTCAAACTGACAGGGATGAGATGGAGCAGACAGCTTTTTGCTACAGCAGTTAAAGATAAACATGTTTCGTGGGTGTTTAACCTGGAAGTTATTGGCACTGGCTTACATTTGGAACCTTAAGCTTCAAGTGGCCATTCTGTCAACTGCAGTTTTTCATGTTACGTGTTACATAACATGTTACATTCTTGTTTACAGTCATTTACACAAAACCAAAGCCTGTTAGAAGGCTATCTGTATTGCCACAGACCTGCTATTTACTAGTGGAATATCTCTGAAGAACCATTTCTCTATGGTAGATTTTTTTAAAAAAATTAATTGAGTTGCATAAAACAAAAAAAAAAAATGACTTCATGACAGTCATGCCTGGAAATGTGTTTATATCCCACACTGCTGTGTGCGGTGGCTTCACAGTCACAGTGAGGTTAGCAGGTTCCATGACTGCCTCTGGCAAAACCATGCTGGAATAATCTGGACCAGACCACAAGCTGATGTTTCATGTGTAATTTTGTTAATTGCTCACTTTTAAAAAAGGTTGCTGAGCTGTTAAAGATGGTAAAGTCTTTCTCTCTTTATGCTAAGATAGGCTAGGTGCGAATGCCGTAAAACTTATGTCGACATTTTCCAAGATGTTCATTTCTGTCTTCGTGTGGCTCAGAGCACAGGAGCTGTTTCAGAATACAGACTGCAGAGACTTGGCGAATAATCTTGCAAACATAGTGTTTTATTTATGACTGTATGAGTGTATCATTTCCAACCTTGTATGAATTTGACTGTTGCATAAAATAGTGCTGTTGCAAATATAAAGAGCTTCCTACAAGAACTGGACAGGCAATCGACAAGGTTTCTAGTAAAAAAGAAAAAAAAAGGAAAAAATTATTATTTACTATATGCTACAGGCAATATTGGAGGGATACATCAAGGGAGTCAGCACACAAGAATCTCTGGCTGAGCACATGCTGTATTACCATCAAGGGCAGCTGCTATTGTGTGAGAATTTTCTGCTCCTGCTCAGACACCCGGCTCTTACCAAAGCACCTGCAGCAAAGAGATGTGAATAAAGCAGGAGCCTCTCCCAGTTTTTACTATAAGAATGCGTGAATAACATCTGTAGTTTCCCCCCACGGCTCCTCGTAGCCCCTCCCATCTCTGCACAGGAAGCGCTGGAGGCACAGTCGTAGCTTGCGGTTCGTAATTAATATCAGCAGCATGTTGGGAGAGGGTGTTTTCCTGTGGCAGATTGCTTTGCACATAGGCGCTTTCCCCAGAGACTACGCGTTGCTCTGCTAGTAGACCTGCTTCATCTGCCTTCGTGGAATCTTTTGCTCTTTATGAGAGCGACAAGGAGCATCCTCTCACCCCAATAACGGCTGGGAGATACCGTGGTGTCTGGATGAAAACGGGAGGGGAGGGTGAGGTGTTGTGCTCGCAGTATAAAAGCTGTTACCATAGCAATCCAAATATTGCTCCTATGAAATCTGAACTAAAATGGGAGGCTGGTGCCAAACAGCCGTCAATCATTTAACAAAGGAGGAAATGGGGAATGAGTTTCCCCTCTCTCCCTACAGTAATATAACTGATGGGTCCCCAGATAAAGATGGAGTGTTATCATTAGATGTGAGCACGTGTGGGGTTTTTTAAGAGCATGCATGACTGTGGCTGTGTGTTGCAGCTCAGCATTTTAGTGGCTACTTAGGTGATGCAATTGATTCCACTATAGTCAAGGATCCAAACGCCTGGATTTTTTTTTTAATCAAATGGATTATCTTTAAAAAAAATCAATCAAAAGGCAAGTCAGCACACTTAGCACGTATTAACTTAAAAGGTGATTTTTCAGCCCAGGTTGCATGTGTGGAAGTGATTATCTTCATTCACGAGACTATGCTGTGCAGTGAAGAAAGGTGAATCGCTACAGCCAGCAAAGACGGGCCCAATCGCTACTCTTCTCCTGTGAACGTATTTATCATTAGATAATTAAATTTCACTCTGGTTGGATGCAACACAATGCCTGTGTGACCATGCAAATAATTGCCTTTCCTCTTGTACTCAGGCAGACGGATCAACAGGCACGGCCATATCTGATCTCCAGGAAAGTGGGAGCTCACATTTTCACATTTGATGTTTGTATATTAATTCATTATTGCATGAATGGATGCTGTGGATAAACATCGTCTGCACTCTGATAAGGAAGATGTCATACAGCAGCTTTATTAGGTAAACATCTCGGGCTCCTGACCAGCTCTGCAGGCAGCGTGATCGTTCTGGGATGAGATTTGAAGGTGTGGATGATGTGCCGGTGGTACATTCGCTCTGTGGCCGCACAACTCCCTCAGGGGAGGTGCCTAAGAAGCTAATAGAATTGGGCCTCTGGGATAACAGGGGTGTTATTTTGTCTGTTTCAATTAAATGTCTCGGGGAGCCATCCAAGGGGGCAACTACATGTTTGGTAGCAGGGCAAAGCCTATACACATGGGAGCAGGAGGAATTGGTAATAACCAGCAGAGAGGCTTTAAAGGAATCTAGCAAAAAAAAGAGAAAGAAAGAAAAGAAAAAAAAATCAATAACTTTAGATCCAGAACCTCATCTAATCAAGTCTTAAGCCCTGGGGCTAATTAAGAAGAAACAATGGAAATCGATCTTCAGACTTTTCCCTTAATATCCAAAGCACATCACCAGATAAACAATCATGCGCTCTCCTATTATCTGTTAATGTAATAACACAAAAGTTAGAAAAAGTATATAATGATACACTTAATGTCTGCTAAAGTATTTTTAATTTTAGTCAGAAGCAGCTGCATGTATGAGACATTCACAACATAGCGTTCCCTGTGTTGCAATTACATTTTAACGTGACATTTTCAGCAGCTGAATTTAACAGTTAGATGACACACTATTAGGCTTTCTCAGGTTTGTAAAAAACAAAACAGCAAAAAAACAAAGAGCACAGCGTGCCAGTACTTTCTTTTTTATTTAAATGGTGATGGTGAACCTGCTTAATGATCGCCTGTGCTCTCAGGAGAGGCCCCCGGCTGTTCATTTTGTCACTTTATTATGTTTTTGTTTTGCTCTTTCATCATTTTAGTCACATAACTATTAGTTTTAGAGACATTTCAGTTTAGTTTCGAACTGCTACATTTGAGTCTAATATATGCACGTATCACTTTCACGACAAGCCTCAGTGCTTTGAGTATGTGTACAGCTAGTGTGGTTGCAAGTGCTGTTCTTTATCATTTGTGCATTACAGTTCCATGTCAGCTGAGTATTATGAAATAGTCATTTTCCTTTTTGCTTACATATATCGTAGTGACACCTTAGACTTTTACCCTTACCATACATCTATTTATGTAGCTGTCAGCCATTTCTGTTTTCTTCTCATTTCCACTATCACTGTAATCATATTAGCAGATAGCCATCTAAGTAAGCTCTTCATTCATAGTTCTCATTAGGATGGTTCTTTATTGGCAGAATCACACATGCCTATGTTCCAGCTTTTATATCACTGTTGTCACTGTTATCTAATGTCAAGTAACATAATTCTGAGTCATGTTCTTTTCCAACATGGGCATATAATGTGGCATTCTCTAACAGTAGAGACTGCTAAATACAACTTTTAATAATAATATTTTTCTATCGTGATCTTTTTATATTTTCTAATTATTTGTTGTTGACACTTAATTGTATTAATTTGCCAACTGTGCAGCACATAAAAAAGCAGCTAAAGGCAACAGACCGGGAATTCAAGCTGTGTCAACAAATGATGAAATCAGCAATCTGAATTTCAAAGTTTCTAATGTTTGCTATCTTAACATCACTGTCTGCAATATCTCTCAAAACTATGTTAAATAAATAGAGTTTACTGGTGCTGGTGCTGCAAATAATGCTCCATTTTGCCCCAAATTCTAGTCTGGCAAACCTCTCCGCTGTGAAGGGAAAATGCAGCAGTTAGCTGTTTCTTATAAACCTGGTGAGGTTTTTAACCAAATGTACAAACATACTGTAGTTTGACATCTTCAAGTTAAAAATTCACAGGAAAGGAAAAAAGAAGACTGAATTTAAATATATTTCAATTCAATTTTACTTATATAGCACCAAATTAAAACAGCACTTTGCGACAGTGGGAAGGAAAAACTCCCTTAACAGGGAGAAACCTCCAGCAGAACCAGGCTCAGAGAGGAGCAGCATCTGCCGTGACCAGTTGGAGTTAAGACAGGACTTGACTCCTTCTTTAATGTCATGTGTTCTTGATTTTATCTGTCACAACAACATCAGAGTAAAGCAGTAAACTGCCAGTGGGTCTGGTCAATATAAAAACGATTAACATATGGATCTGCAACAAGTCCAGCTGCTTCCTCGTCCACTCTGAGTGAGGTCGGGCTTAGGAACCGAAACTCTGTATGAAATATAATTATGTTGATGTCGACAACACGGACGTGAGCAGAGGAAATAAGGTGCACATCTACACAACCGAGCTTAGAGAGATCCAAACAAAATCAAGAGTTTGTTTGGAGGAGCCGGTGTCCGTTGCACGTTCTTGCACAATTTGCTGCATGTTTCTGTGTGGCTCACTTCCTGTGTCCCTGTAGCAGGATGAGACATTCTGGATCTCGTTACCCGTCTGATTTTGGACACACGATCTGATCTATGTGCGGGAGGGGTCAGTGTGTCAGGAAGGGAAACGGATTCACAGAGGAGGCCGGTGGTAGTGATTCAGGACTGGTTTATGTCACTTTGACAGAGAACAGTGAGGGCCATGTTGGTGTCAGTGGGGAGTCAGACACTCCGACAAGCCCAGCCCCTCCTCCTTCTCCCCCCACTACAGTGTCTCTTTTAATGGCCTCTCCTCACACTGCCTTTCCTCCCCAATCCTGCCTAGTACATCTGACTCATTAATATTTATGCTCCTCCTAACAGATATAATCTGTGTAATCATGTGTTGCCCTTGATTAGACCTCATTATTCCTTTAATAACATTAGCGGTTAACAGTTTGAGAGCAGAGTTGAAATGTAATCACCGATGTATTATTCATAAAAGACAACAGAACAGAAGTGAATGGAGGCTTTAAAAAACTTTGTTCTTTTTACTACCAACGTGGAAGGAGGTGACTGGTTTAGTTGCCATGGAGAAAGGGGCTACGTGGAATTCAGGAAGTCAATTAGCAATCTGGCTGCATCTCATTAAATGGGATCTGGCAGCAGCGAGTGGTTGAGGATTTATGTTTTATCTGGGACGTTTAGTCTTATAAACATTCATGGGTGTCTTATCCCCCCTCCTGCCTCGACAGCCAGTGGTCAGTAACAATCCGTGCATATGTGGCCTGTCACCGCTGTGACGGTTGAAGAGTCAGGGCTCCATTTAAATGCTCTAATGTGGTCCATTGTAGGTCTTGAATGAGGTATAATCTGGAAAGACAACATGTGTTTGTCTCCCCTGTGCTGGAGGCAAAGGTGTAAGAGGCTGGGGACGGTCACAGAAGAGGCCCTGCTGATAAATCCGCCTGTGCAAGTCCTAAAAGACGCACACGCACACACATAGTAGCACAGTTAGCCTGCAATGATTTGCCGGAGCCTTTAAAAATACTCTGAAGAAATATCTTGCTTTTCTGTGTTTTGCAGCTCAATTGTGCCTCTGAGGATCAAAGGCGGAGCGCGAGCGGCAAACAGCACCACCTTCCCATGGATGTACCGAGGAGCTCCCGGTTGTAGTGAATCCCAAGAATCATCACGCAGCACGAATAAAAAGCAGAATTCATTAAAGACAGCTCATCATCAGCAGGATCATATGTAGCATATATCAGATCACTAGCATGCGGGAAAAAATGCTAATGCAGTCTCTGTCCTTTATCACTGGCTTGACCAGCTTCATTCCAGGACCTGATGAATCTGCTAGTAGACTCTATTCATTCATTCACTCACTCATTTACATGCACCGGCAGCAGCAGGCTTCCTGTCATCGTGTGTGACAGGCAGATGACATCAGCGTGCCCTCAGGCAGCTCTGGGGATGTGGCATCTCTTCCTCATCAAGCAAAATAAAGGAGGACTTTGATGGTATCGTGTCTGAGTCGTAACCCCGCCCCGCAACACCCACCACCCCCACTGTACTGTCACAGTCACACGACAGCAGACTTCCATTTCCTAGTAATCGAGTTTCTGTCTCGCCTCTTTGTGTTCAGATGAAGCTTTGATGAAGTCACCCCTCCGCAAAACCCCGTCCCCTTCCCCTTATAGAATACCGCCTCCCCTAACCATGTTTGAGTCTACTTATTTCCCTCTTCACTAGACATAATGAATATTTATCCCCAAACTTAGCAGTCAGCGGAACGGTTTTCACTCTAACAGCATGATTGTTTTTTATTTTTTAAAATGAGTTGAGAATATACTTATTTCATTCACTGTTGGTTTCAGTGCATGGCCTCTTTATATCAGCACATCATCTCCTCCCTCATGAGCATTCAGATCCCACAGCTGGTAAAGCCAGTCAGCCCCAGCATGTTCAACAAACATTAGCAATAAACTCTTTGCTGGAGTCTGAGATCGGCCACTCTGAGCTTTCCAGAACAGCTGATCCAAGTTTGCTCCAAAAACTCTAAATATGTTCACCTGGAGAAAGAAAGCCATCATTAATGGAGCTCTGATACCAGGATTCACCATGGAAACATGCAAATTAAGAGCAGAACCTTCCTTTTAATCCAGTGGATCTAGGAGCATGATGTTTATCGTCAAAAGCAGGTATCCAGTTAAGCCCCAGTGCCACCATGTCCTTAAATCATTTCTGCTGTTTAATACCTAAAAATTCAACTTACATATGATGTTCAATGTGTGCCAAAACTGGACAGAGCTAGAAATGCCTGAATATTTATTTATTAAAAGTGCTGTATTTTCTCACTGTTTTACTTTAGAAGCATAAATCTCAGCATCGATTATGTTTATATGTTGATTACTGAATTTCTGGATTAAAGGGTGAACTAAAGCATATTTTTAAAAGGGTTATATGCTAAAAAATAAAAAAATTAGGCGAGGAAGAAATCTACTTACTTTTTCTGTGTCCCAGCCTCAGTAACTTAGTCACAGTAACATCTGCTGCAATATTTACACCTCTGATGAAATCTCACAGGTGTTAGCTTTATTTTGATACCAAGATTGTTTACACAGAGTTTGTAATTGCAGAGAAATACTCCATTTATTTTGGACATGTCATTTTCAAGCAGGAAGCTCAGAAAGCCCTTTGGGACCTAGCTGGTTAAGAGAAAAGGGTTGTTTTAATTAATGGGCGTTATCATGTACCCAACCTGAACTTTCATTAGATGAAGCTGGAACCCTAATTTTACATTTGATTTGATACATCTAATCATTCAGCTGTAACCTGACAGCACCAACATGTAAGTGACAGAATCTAGAGATAAAAATATGCAGAAGCAGACAAGACGCAGTTCACTGATGGAGCTGTCATATTGATTGTTTACCAAGATATCAAGAGAGAGCTCTGTCCTCAAATAAAAAACAACAACTTTTTTTTGCCACAGTTTATGACCATTTAATCGTTTCAATATTTGATCGGTGAACATTTAATGTACTGATGGGCTGTCACAAATTTATTTTGAGATTTACAGAAAATAAATCTATTCTTTAATGTCCCCCAGTGTAACAATTTATAATTTGATCTAACATCAGCCTTCAAGGATGGCTCTGTTACAGCTGTGGCAGAGACGTTTTAGTGAGAGTTTGATAATAGGATTAAAAAAGCTTTCCAAGTCTTTACTGAATATAATTTTTTCTATCAGTAAAGACAAACACATTATAAATTATAAGCTATTATAGAGCTGTCCACATCTTGGTCAGCTAAATTTAAAATTTGAGATATTTCTACATAGTTTTATTATGCTAACCCTGAGCTCAATGTCTGTGGTACACACTGGGATATTTAGCTTAGCAATGTGCTAAAGGAAGAGACGGTCCTTCCTCAGAAAATGTCCAGGTAAATTTTTCTGTAACCTGTAAGTAAATTGTAAGTAGAGTGTGTGCAGTAAACCTAGACTGATACATGGAAGTGTTTCTGTAATGTAGTAAAACCCCTAATCATGCTGTTTCCTAGCATTAGCTAAGCAGTTGCATAAGCTAACCAGAGTTTGAGTCTAAACCAAAGTATTAAGCTTTTACATAGTTACCCACTTCAAAGTTGTGTGTTTGTGCTGCCTCCACCTTACACCCCATCAGCCCTTGAGTGTCAGTTTTGTTCATCCTTTTAAATGGAAACAGTCCAAAATGTCAGGTGAGCGAGCGTAATATTAGCAGCTACCATAAGCGCTGTCAGATAGAAGACTGAGCCCCACACTGAAACTCAAAGCACTTGTAAACACAGAGCTTGTCAAACATTCAGTCATTAAATAGCCATTCATGTGCAGTATCAGTGCAAGCTGCCTGACCTTAAATCTGATGTTTATATATTGATTTCATAACTCCCCACAGCTTTCATAAAATCCACCGTGTGTTTGTTGATGCTAACAGCCAATTATTAACAGACACGTATTCTTCTTGGCATAGCAGACATTTACACTCAGCGCTTTCTTTCTTTTTCCCTTTTTTTCCTTAAAGTTGGGACTTCAGGATACAAAAAAATGTTTTCATACTGATAAAGAAAAACAAAACAAAACTTTAAGGGTTGGTGAGGTGATCTGTAGTCATTGTCCCCTCTTGAAAGCCTACTAGGTAACCCAAGTAACTTTCCCTCATATTTCAGGCCTGCTTATAGAACAAAATGACTGGATGTGCATCAGGACTTTCTGGGGGTGGTCTCTGCATCGACTCTTGGAAAAACCAAGAAACTAACGGCTATCAAACCACATCTTTATTGACATAATACTAGGTGTCAAAACTCATCATTAATGAGTAGAGGGGAGGTCGTCATATGTCTTAATGGGGGAAGCTTTAGAATTACTGTTATGAAGCGTTACATTATAAAACTCTGGACATGCTCAACAGACAGTGGGTGAGGTGGGGAAGTAATTAAAAAAATTAAGCACTAACAGTAAATCAAACAAAAGGGCAGGTGCAGAATTCTTGTGACTACTTATTATTTAATACATTTTAGACAACTCATTGACACACACACACTTATTTTCTTCAAAATAAACTTCCGGCTTCCTTTGCAGGTGTCACTGAAAAGACACTTTGATCATTTTACAGCCTTTACTTTGTAGGTTGAAGGACTGCTTAGCTGTCCTAGTCAGCGCATTCACATTTGCCAGAAGTTAATATTTGTGTCACACCTTATGACATTGATAAGTAGTATGGGAATATTGTTAGGTGGCAGCATCTTAATCCTTAAAAGATACTGATGGTTTGAGGGATGTCTTCTTATATCGTTAATGACCAAATTAATACTCAGAATGCATTCTCATTTCTCCCCCAAGTCCATAAGCCTGCTTTTAAAAACAGTCCTCTGGCTCCCTCTGTTGGCAGAAGAGAAGTACTAGTTTTGTATAAAAGCTTGTTGTCTCTGTCGCCCTCTTCTGGCTGTGTTTGCTCCTGCACACTTCACTTCTGCCCCCCCTCTATATGCAGCGACCTTTAAGTGTGTTTTGGCACATTTTATTTCACATGTGCTCACAGTGTTACAGTGTTGAACAGACTTTTTTTTGTTATAGTACTCCTTTAACACACAGACCTCCTGGAGCGACATGGTGCTTCCTTGTGTCGGTGTGGTCAAACGGCTGAAAATGATCAAGCATCATGATTTATTAACACTTGCCGCAGAGGGAAATCAGGGGACCCATCAAGGAGACGTGATTTTTTTTTATTTTCTATAATTCAATATTCTTTTCAAGCTCCTCTTGACTTTGAGCTCCCCTTGCCACTGGGGTATCCCATTATTTCGCCCACCATTTTCTCTTGAATATATAATTAAAGCCCCTTTTTCTACTGTGTCAGCAGTGGGTATTACACAGGGTCAATAGCCTGGTGATTTAACACCGCGGCGATGAATCCAAAGAGCCACTTGTATTTATGCCCTTGAGCAAGGTTCTTGTCCTTAATTACAAAAATACACTTGTTCCAATGTGCTCCAGTATGTGTAAAATGCATCATATTTTAAAAGAGTTATGGGCTTGAATTGTTATTAATAAACTCCAGCAGCATTAACATCCCACTTTATGGTAGCAATAACATAAAGAAGTCTATTTTTCCCAGCACAGCCATATGCAAAGTAGGGCTGGTCAGTGATTACTTAGTAATTCATCCTGTTATATATAAACTTCTGGCACATAGTCCAGAGGGAAAAAACGGAGCATAAAAAGCACACACAGCTCTCTGCTGACTGTTTGGATTATTTTAAGAGGGAAAAAAAAAATGTTGCATTTAAGATTCTTCCCCCGAGGTGCTGGAGGAACTCTCCGTCTGAAGCCGAGCTGGAGATGCACACACGTATGTAAATCTACTCCTCCTCAACACCAGAGCCAATTCCCACGGAGAAGATCTCTGACTTCCACTCTCACCCACAGCAGCTTCACACCAGCGCAACCTCCTGCCATGTGTCAATGCCTAGTCTAATCTCACACCCCACACCATCTGCCGCCAGCCCCCCAATTTGGCATCCGCTGCTCAGCGGGGAGAGGGCGAACATGCAATTCACGCCTCTGCACATATTGACCACTTTTACAGATGCTGGCTGGAGCACGGAGCTTTTCAACCAAGACACAGACAGCTCTGCTTCCAGCCGAACTCAAAACTGGCGCTCCACTGATAAACATTTCATAAAACCAGTGTGTGTCCATTTTGACTGTGTAGAATGGCGGTTGTAATGCTTGTAGTGCTTGCCTTTTTAAGCAGCTTTTTGCAGATTTCTTTGCTCCTTTTTTCCCCTCCCCCCTCTTTGTGCCTCCTCAAAATGAAGAATCACACTGGCTTCACTATCAGCTCCACAGACTGTGTCACTCTTTACACCCCTTGTTGCAAAAGTGCTTTGAACAGTCTACCAGACCATGCTGTCCTCGCTCTCGCACTGTGTTTGTGAACTATCTAACACTTGCTTGAATAGTCATTGGTACTGCGCTTTTAGTGCGAATGTTATACTTTGCCTCGCTGGTATTTTCTAGTTTTTTAAACCCAGTCTAACTGTCAGCCTGATATATTTTTGAAAGTATGGCCTCCAAATAAAAAAGAAGCCATACAATGCCCTATGAGCTGCTGCATTAATGATCTGAGTTCTTAGAGCCCCCGGGGCCTGAAAAGTCAAGCCAACATGGAAGTGAATCTGCATTCTATTCAGAGACCACCAGGGGGCGACTCTTTGGGTTGCAATGTGAGGAAGGGCATTGTAAAACCTTTGTGGATCATCAAGAAGATTTCCATATTAGATTGACTGCCACTGGCACTGTTGACTAGCAGGGCTCTTGTGGAAACTGTGCTAATGTTGGCTTAAGACGGAACAGGAGGAGAGGGAAAGGCATGTTTGGAGACAGAAAAAAGAGAGAAAGGAAGACCTGAGATTTTTTTATGAAGAACATGCCGAGCGCTGGTGTGATAGACGTGGTCACTAAGGATGGGCTGATCTTCTATGGACACTCTTTAAAAGAGCAGCCAAAAGATGAAGAAGACAAAGCAGGGTGTGATTTAGGGAGTGATTAATTTGTAACTGACAATTTCATATCGCATGAGTTGTATAGTCCTTGTTGGTCAGATGCACCCCTTCCTTGTCACATCTCAATGCTCAACATGCTCAATTCCAAAAGGCTCCAAATCTAGAGTCCACAGAACGATTCATGTAGTCGTAGTGGCTAGTAGTGATGTGCGGATCGATCCTGAAATATCGATTCCTCCGATACCAAACATTTATCTTCTAGAATCGATTCTCACATTAAAATATCGATATTTTAGTAATTTAGGGTAAATTTGTAGTTTATCATTAACAGAAACACAGTGGAAAGAAATTATAAAATTCAGATTGTCTACATTCAAAGGAACTACTTCCTCTTCCGCCTTTCATAGTCATGTGCGAAATACGGCTGTATAAAAGTCTCGCAGCCCCTTGGCGTGCGCACTCACAACAATGGCTGAGCGTAATTGGAGTCATGTGCGGACGTATTTTACCTCCACAAACAGCTGAGACGTGGTTTGCAATACATGTGGCAAAAAAGTGAGGTGTTGTGGCCATACTTGCCAACCTTGAGACCTTAGAATTAGGGAGACATTCAAAATGCATTTTACAGGGTTTATTTATCGGGTAAAATACATTAAATGTAACCGTTATTATTGGCCGGCCCGGAAACAGCGGGGGTGTCCAAATTCAGAGGCTGCTTCCACCTGAGGACCGGCTTTCGCGGTCTAAAGAAAGCCAGGTAGTACGTCACGAGCTCCCTTGGTGGAGTGAAACTGCCGTCTGCTCCTTGCTATCTAAAATATAACCGGGCGCTGGCATAAACTCTCGACCATCTCACACTTTGTTTAATTAATTTTCTGTTTGACGTTTATTCAGCTGTGTGAAAACCCCGGAGGAACCCTCCCAAGGGATTAATAAAGTTTAATTTAATTTAATCTAATCTAATAACTTTAATCTCAGCCAAACCGATTTACTCACGAACAAATAAAACACTGAAAAAGCCAAACAAGAACATTTTGAAGTTATCAAAGTGACTTATATATCATGTTTAACCCGAGTAATGAAAGACCGTGGGGGTTTGTAAACGATGTGTAGGTCGGCTCAGATATTTGAAGTTTACACAGCTACATTCTCACCTGAAAATATGTTAAAAGTTTTCTTGCGACCCAGAAAGAGAAATAAGAGTGATATTAAAACTAAGTCGCTGCCGCCATTGTTGGAAACTGGAATTGGCTGGGCCGCGCTATGAATTCTGCAATATGGTTTTTCAATTTTGTTGTCCGGGTGGAAAATCGGCAGGGTTGGCATGTATGTTGTGGCAACATCACTAACCCTGTCAAACACCTCAGAGTAAATCATATCACAGAATATGACGAGCGTATGTTGAGGTGAACTGAAGAGGAGGAGAGGGACAGGTGCTGCCAGGGTGAGACAGACGTCTCTCACGAGTCCTTTACTGCTGCAGGCAGGCAAGGTGTTCAAAATGCGCACAACTTCAGTTTTTTTATTTCTATGTGATGAACTCTGCATTATTAAGTGATAAGAACAAGTAATCTGATGTCCTGTAATCATTATGATGCTATAATTTGAGATACAATAAATAAAATAAGTTTTTGTACAAAGTATCGGTATCGGATCAGTATTGTCGATACCACCCTGAATATTACTTGGTATCGGATCGGAAAGGAAATCAGTGGTATCGCACATCACTAGTGGCTAGGTTCGTCTTATATATGCAACGAGTGAGCACGAGGAAAGTTTTATTTGACCAGATTCAATTAAATTGAATATTTTAAACTGTGCTCATGTAACAAAATGACCTGAAAAATGAACATGTAATCAAATGACTCAAAGTCAGCATTTTGGGCGTAAATATCTCTGGAGTGCAGATGACTGTGATGTCCAGTTTGCTTGGCCGTGCTGCCTTTCTTTGGATCAGTGCAGCCAGAAGCTTGATCCTACAACTTTGTTTTTGTTTGTTTGTTTTGAATAATAAATATGATGGCTTTTAACTCATTAACTTTTTATTGCCACTGCACAGTCCTAATTTGTACAAAAGCACAATGTAATTGGAGTACCGCTCCACATCGACGCTAAAAGAAAGGCCAGCAGTAATCACCATATACACAGTATAAGATAAAAAATGTACAATATGTGCAGAAATTAAATTTGAAGCTTTCTTTAATTCTTGGGGCTCAGACATCATGCAGGATGTTTTATTGATATACAAAAACAGCAAACGAAACAACATGCTATAGACAGATAATGGCTACGGCTATTGGCTGTCAGAGGAATGCTCAGTACAACATATACCACTGCCAAAAATAATGTTTAAAAAATGATCCTGTCTTCAAAGTATTATAAAAGTTGAATTGGCTAGAAATGAAATGGAACAGGCTCCAAATAATAATAATATTGATAATATAGTGGTTTTTCTAGTCTTTTGTAGTCTGTTTTTCCAGTAAACTAGCTCACAGTTTCTGGGATTGAATGGCTAGTGAATACTTGAAGATATATCTACAAACAAGGACATTTATTTTAATCCTTTCTGAAGGAAAGAGATTAGGTTGTGGATTACGTAGAAAGAGCTCCAGAGTTGACATATTATTATCATCTTTAAAAAACCCATCCTGCAGGTACAGAGCAATTATCGCTCATTTGATAATAAAGGATGGAAATGCAGTTTGTGCTGTAATGTCTTCCTTTTTTAATTTGTGTTTTCTCCACGGTGCCAGTTAAAAAATAAACTGCAAAGAAAACCACAAACACTCCAGGTGTTAGAAAAGGCACATGGAGAACTTTTTTAATGAACTAGACTGAAGCATAATTGTGTGAAATCAGTCATTATTTGTGGACCAAAGAGAAAAAAAAGAAAAAAATGCAAGCCTGTGATATTTAATCTTTACAAGAGTGACTTAACTTGCTGCCCAGGCGGTGTGTGAAATAGAGCATCTGCTCGTTTGGACTAATTGAAAACAGGTTGTTTGGCTGGAAGGTTACTTGTAAAATCTGTGGTGATTGGCAGCTAAAACGCTGCTTCTGCTGTAACCGCATTCTCGAAATTATTTGAAAAACTGAACAGTTTGTTACTCGCTTAGTGCTTTAGGCACACATGGAAGCGATTTAATGCATCCTCCCAGAGAAGTCGACTAAATACGAACTTATTTTAGTCTTTAGGGATCATTTTAAGTCAAAGGACTGCTTTGTAGGAATCTATTCAAATCTATTTACTCAGCATGCCTAAAGTAGAAGTTGTTTTTTGGGTGCTCTCTTCATATTGGAGCAAACATTAAAATCCAATAAAAAAAAAAAAAACTTAAAAAAGGCAGCGTGGAGCACTCATAGATGCTGCAGATAGTTCAATAAATCATTAAAAAGCGTGCACGAGCACTGCTGCTGCTGCAAATATTTAATTACAGCGCGGAAACACAATCACCATCCTAGTTTAGCCTTGCTAATAAAGTCAGCAGAGTTCCCAATTATTACTGTGTCAAGCGCACTTCTCAAGGGCCGCAATCTTTTTAAAAAAAAATGCAAAAGTGAGCAGCAGAAGGTCTTATTAGATTAATCGGTGCAGCCAGTGTAAAGTGTGTGGCAGACCCACAGGGAGCAGGGCCGTGGGTTGGGAGCAAGCACCCCGGCAGGCTGAAGAAGCACCGAGGAAGGCTGTTGACAGTCCCCAACCTCATTAGAGGACTAGTCAGAGGCGGCGTGTTGCAGTGCAGTCTGCTGGAATGTGCTTCCACTAAAACACTGGAAGGGCTCTGAAGCCTGCTGGTGCGTTGTAGCCATGTCAGGCCGAGGGTATATTTGTACCAAAGCACTGTTTTGACATTAATTATCCTCCCACAGCCTGCAGGCTGGAGCTCATGGTCCGGCCATCGAGAACTCGCTCTGTAGTGGTGTCTAATATCTGATGTTAGTCTTAAAATGCTCTTTGGCACAGATTCACATGCATTAGCATTTGTGTCCATATAAAATTTTCACATCCTAACCTCTTTTTTTTTATTGCTCAAACACCCCTCTGTCTTTGGCTCGAAGAACGCTTTTTTATATTCGTCAAAGCGTGTCTTTTCCACTGCATAGTGCAGATCCCGCAAGTATTTATTCGTTCTGCAATGCAGACTGAAACAAACGAAAAGAAAAAAAGAAAGAAGTGAATGTGTCTGAACAAAGGAGCAGTTTGCATCTGTTCTGTAACACTCTGGCCTGGTTCCAGTGTCCCTGAACTGGGTTGAGAATCTGCACCACTGGTGACATCCTGCAACTCAGGTAATGTCAAATAAAACTGACAGAGCAATAACATTTCGGCTGTCCCCGAACGGCTGCGATGGGAGTAGGGCATATCCAGAGGAGCAGACGGGGTGGTGAAAGCAGCACCTGGGTACTTATTTATCGCAATAAAATGGGTTGGAATCAGCCATGCCTTCCTAATATCCTCAGTTTAACTGCAGGAAAACAAATGAATGCAGCTCTACCTGAGAGAAGACACATCGCCAGTGAATAACCTGTTGCAAGATAAAAGCACTGTGAAGCAACAAAAACCAGGAATTTCTTTTTCCTTTTTTTTTAATACTACATGTGACAAATAGTGTTGTGATGCTCCCAGATTGTAAGAGTGAATACTACAATGCTTCAGCAGTCCCTGGAGAAAGAAACATTGCACTATTTACAGCCCTGCTCGGTCCCGAGAAGCAGCCTGAAAAACAGCTCGTGTCACTTGCCGATGGGAACTGGGGCCAAAGTAAATGCAATGCAAAGTGCAATTATCAGCACAGGGCAACAGGCGCAGGCAGCGTGGCAGTTACTGCAAACTGCTTTCCACGGCCTCCTCGCAGCTCCACAGGCAGTGATGTAGTGGTGTTCACAAAACTCCAGATGAAGTATAGCACGGCATAAACATGACTATAAACCTCGCAGAGGCTCCGCGGCTTACTTGATGAATGCTGTCGTTGTGTTGTCCATAACGCCATGTAAACCAGGCTTATGAAATAAAAAAGATATTCAAGAAACAGTAAAAAGGCGTATTTATATGGATCAAGTTCCCCATGAATGAAGATGGAAATAGGAAGGGGGCGATGTGTGGTGTGTTTTCGGCTAAGTGGTTCATGTAATAGACTTTGAGTTATGGGTCTTTGTGCTAATGCATTAGAGCTGCGGACAGCTAAATTTGTCAGAACATATAAATATCTGTAAAGTTGTGCTAATCAATATTTCTTTTCATTTAAAATGGATGAAATGGCTATGTAATGTGAAAGCAGTCGCTTCTACTAAAAAATAAAAGCCAACAGAAATTCATCGTCTAAATTTGCAGCAACTTTTGCTTTTATTGAAATCAAATGGATAGTAAATGTTTGCTACATATGAACTCTCTGTCTTTGAAAACGTATTAGTCCCACTCTGCAATTTACTCCTGAAAGTGGCCTCTTTGACAGCATAAAGCAATGGATTAAATATATCTGAAGTGATATTGTCATTTCACTGTCATTTAAATCAAAGTAGGAGCTTTCTGCAGGCTTTAAGACGTGGAATATAAGTAAATGTACTACAGTAAAGTTTTATGAATGTCTATACTGTTTAGCCTTTCGGTTCCACTTCCACGTCTTTAAGTATTGACTGTGACTTTCAGTAATTTACTCTTCAGTTGGCACTGAGACAAAATTTCAAACACTTGATTAAAACTTATGTCAGTAATGTGAGGTAATCTATGAGAACTACTTTTGATTCCACAACATGTTCATCAGCATTGCCATAAAATGCATATTAGTCCAGACTTCATTTCTGATATCCAGGGAAAACAGAGCAACGTTTCCCTGGGTGCGACTGGACAGACTCTGGGGAATCACCAAATCCAAAAAACCAAAGTAAAGCAGACTATATCAAAAGAAACCTGAATACATGCACTCAAAATAAATCTGCCCACAATGCAAACTTCAGTGTACCTTTGTTACATAGAACAATTTAAAATGTTACATTTAATGAAACCTGTTCAAATTAATTTTACTTGGTTACTATACATTAAATTTATACTAATCAAATTACCTTTATGATTACTTGTTTAAATAAAATGTTTGAAGTAGTGCTGTCAGCGTTAATCTCATTAAAATTAGGGCAGCGCCATAACCACATTAACGCAGCAAATCTCCAATAGCAAGTTAACGCGGATTGCCCTGTGTGTGGGGCTGGATGGCGTTAACACGTTAACGAGATAACCGCGTTTAACCGTGCAGCCCTCGCACGGGCCGATCCGCGTTACCTTGCTAACGGAGATTTGCTGCGTTAATGTGGTTATAGCGCTAACCTAATTTTAACGAGATTAACGCTGACAGCACTAGTTTGAAGTTGTACATTTCAACTGCATTTTACTCAGAATTATTGCATCAAGTTTATTGACTATCGTTACTATTAGCATTTATTTTGTCCCATCCTTTATTGGATCATTGAGGGAATATGCTTGAAACTACTTATGTGGCAGTTCTTTGCACATTATGCTCACTACATCAATTCTTATATCCCTACTATCCCCCTATTCTAATGACTGTTTTCCTGTCTGCGTTGTTATTTAAGTCTTCCATGTCCTTGACCTGATTATATCTCATTCAGCTGCTGTCCTGTTTTGTTCATAATAATAATAATAAAAACAAAACAAACAACCCCAGCTGAGTGATGACTACCTTGGTGGCCATGTGGAAGTCTGTAATATATATAAATATTTATTTATTGTGAAGCATGTTTAAGGGTTAGAAAATTAGATTTAGCGTGTGGAGGTGCCCCACTTACCTATGAAGCATGTTTTGGCTAATACTGTACACTGAAAGTCAGAGGTAGAGGAAATTGTGACATGGGCTGTATCAAAGCTAGATTACCATCTTCTATTAGATTTACCACATTTCTTTGTGCTAATTTAATAGAAAACATGTTAGGATATATGATATGACTGATATGATAAGGGCATCTAGCTTTCAGGTTCAAGTTCCTAGACAAATCAAATTAACACGCCAGTTGTATTTTAACATACGAAAACCATACACACTGAGCATGTGAGGGATTTAAAGTCATGTGAGAGAGAGGACTTCCCATCCAGTGTTGGAAAAAACATTTACTGTACATCAGGAAACTGACCCTCGTTGAAACCTTAGGTACTCGCTGCAGTCCTCGTTGCCATGTTAGCTGATATTCTGGCACAACTCACATATTCTTGAAAGCCACAACACTTGAACCTCTGGTGTGTTCCTACTTTATGCTGGTACAGCAGTTAAAGAATATATATGCACTTGTAATAGGAATAACCATAAATTAATGAGAAAAGAAGTTAAAAAAAGAAGAAGAAGAAAGATTTGTGTCTGCAGAATCACAATGCATCCTGACACATTTGGTGAAAGAGGATTTCTTTTAGAAGTCTAGTGGAAGTGTGCTCTTGGTTTCACAGTCTGTCCTTGTCCGGCAGCCCCTTCCTGTGTTTCACCGGCCCAGGAAACCCAAAGAGAATAGGCAAAGATAGGAGGGTTCCTGGAGACTTGATGCTGCCCATTGATGTTTGAACCAAGTTTTTCAGCCATTTCTGTAGAAGGAAAGTTTTGAGTGTGAAAGTGCACCTACATCATGGCACTGCACTAGCATGAACAAAGAGACTGAGGTATGAGACTTACTGCAGAGATGTTGCTCTGGAGCAATATAAGCATCTCACCGTGCCCTTGCCGTGGGTCTCCTAATTTCCTTTTGATGTAAACAGAATTATTAGCCTCCTATGTTACAAACCCACAGGGTAAAAGGAGAGCTATAATGAACAATGCACATATAGCAAAGTCACACTGAAATGGAAAACACATGCACCTCAGGATCATTAGAAGTGTATTATCCCAACAGAATATCATCAGCCAGCGATTCCCTTTAACAGCAGCACTCGACGTTCCTCAGACTTTGCTCACACAGCAACTTATCATGGTTGTGTGCACATATCAATGTGTCAAGCCCTTTGTCCTTGAGTTGCAACATGGAAGTAATTTGCAGTTGGTGAGGGGTGTGCGGCGGGAGCTGCAAACGCACCAATTATACTGACATTCGCTTTTCTGCTCACTTGTCTTTCACAACACACAAGGGCTAGTGCTCCAATGTGCAATGAAAGGAAGTGCCCAAGTGAAATCCCTCGATCCCTGAGAGAGCAGAGGCAATAATTACGGGCCAGCACATTTGATTTATGGTAAAGCTACATTCCTTTAGCATGGTTATAAAATACTTCCAAGACCTGCCTGAGTGTGATACAGAGAGCATCAACATGTCACATGTTTACTTTGTGGTGCAATGAATTTCTGGCTTGATATGAGAAAATCCAGCAGTGAAAAAACTTGTCTTATCCTTTTTTTAGTCGATTCAGTGAATTATTGCAACCTTCTGCCATTGTTCAAACTGAAAACAAGTAAAAGGGGACATTTTGACACAGACAGTCTGATGACATTATAGACGAGAAGGAAAACGACTGGAGACAAACCTGATATTCCCCTGAAATCTGTGATTGAGTCCTTTCTTGGGATATGCCGATGGCTCAGCTACTCACAAGCTTTAAATATCAGCCAGTCAATATAGTGTTGAAATAATGAAATAAACCAGCAACAGAATATGTATTAACACGAAGCACAGCAATGTCATTTTGAAAATATGATCCTGACAGCGCTGATGCCTGACTCAGTCGAATTTGAGATCACCATAAAAATCCTTTTACCGCAGATCAATGCCGAGCCATAAGGTCACATCATTTCTCTTTTAGAGCTTTGTGCTTGGTAGCTTAGTGCCTCCCTAACTAAGCTTGAATAGATAGTGTTTCAGCGTACAGCCTACACACTATCAGTAAATGGCATTTATAAAACCAGCGTTTGTAGAAACTGTGGTTTATGAGGGTTAACAGGCTGTTATGGGTAATGCATACTGTAATCATGTAAAGGTTGCAAAAGACATTATCTATCATGTATCCTCGGTGTTCTGGTGCCGCAGCCACAGCTGCTTCAAGATTTGGGCAAAGAGCTTACAGATTTAATGTGATTCACGCTAAATATTACAACTTTAATGCACAGAATAAAAGCTCAGACCTTGTTTTCTATCATTAAGAATGTGTACTAGGCTCCATTACAAGTAGTGCACTTTTTAAATAAAAAGGAACATGTCTGATTGCTATATTTCCCTCATGTCTGAGCACATGCTTGATTTTAAAGCGTGAAAGCTCCAGAGAGCATGTGTTACATATGTGATATAAAAAGGTTTCTCCTGGTTGAGCCCTGTGATCACATTGTAGACTACAGCAGTGGAATATCCATTTATTATGACAAAAATGATCTTTTTTTAAATCAAAAAACATTAAAAACAATAACAATATACATTTTATTAAAACTGGCAACTTTATTTGTCATTAGGCCATTAATTTAGTTCTTTTTAACTATTCTTTTTATTTTCGTCTATCTACCTACCTATCTATCTATCTGACATGCAGGTTGGTGGTTTATAGAGCAAAAGTACTCAAAAAAGTATTAAATATCATTTTTACACATATCAGAAATGGTTGAAAAATTTATATTTAAACATTTCTACAACCTACACCAAAGTTTAAACCCAGATTTTATATTTCAAATGACAACTTTACTGTCACCTTTATGCATAAAACATATATTTAACTTTCTTGCTTTGACAACAACATGCTGTTATCAAGAGAAAGCCATCAAAAGTTGTGATTTTTAAACACGACATATTTCTTTGATGATGAAATACTTTTGTCTTAGTAATGAGAATACAATAACATGAAAGTACTGTACTCTCTTTTTCATGATTAGGGGAAAGATCCTGATCTGAAAAGATTTCCTTCTTCTTTTTTTTTTTTTTGAGGTTTTATGACAATATCTTTTAGAAGAAAATGACAGGGATTAAAAGGGAGTGTCACTGCTGTGTCTTCTGTTATCACAAAAGGCATATTCTGTGTTTACATCTACAGAGTTTTAAACATTGCATTACAAAGTGTCCTAGAAGATTAATAAATCTGTGGTCACCGTAGGGGCTTGAGCCATTCCTAAGGAACAACAAAGAGGCATCCACAGTCATAGTGCACTGATATGAATCCTGTTGGCTCCACAACTAAAGCTACTGTAATTAGGCTCTCATGCTGACTTACTATGATGTAATGAAATACGTAAGTTTCTGGCAGAGCTCATGAGAGGTTGTTAAGTTTCGCTTTTGTTTGTTTTACTGCCAGAACAAACAGTTCGGTCACTTTCTCCCTATTTATTCTCAAATCAAGGCTTCATATTATAGATGAAAAATTCTCTGCTACCTATTAACTTTTGTAATGTGTCCCGTTTACAGAGAATAATAACAGCTGCCATCCTTTTCAGCAGAACTATTTCAGCTCCGCATCTTGAGACAGTGTCTGTCCTAGATTGAGGCTCCAAGGATACTGAGATGCATTAAATGTCCTATGTAAGGCTACCATGTATGCTGTGAAGTCAGGCAAATGTTCCATAAATGAATGTTATGTCATAATCTAGCCCTGATTATTGTCTCATTTTTATTACCAACATCAAATGGAAGGTCCTTAGAACAGGTTTCCCTAGACCTGTTCTTTTCACAAGATGAATCTATTGTGCAATTTTTCACTCAGCTCGCCCACTGATGGCCTCCCCACCAATGAACTCAATCTTTTCTATGTGCCTGCCTTCAGTGCTCTCTATCCTGATAAAGTCTGGATGACATCTTAATAAAGGCTGGATGACCTTTCCCTGGCAGTGCAGAATGTATCATCTGGGCTCCACACACCTGACCACACAGTGCTTTGGTCCAGTGCCTATGTCATAATGTGCAAGGTGTTTCTGTCTCTAATTAGGCAGGAAAACAATTGGACTGTTTTGACATAGGCATACAGAACGAATAGATATATAAAATTACAATTCCTTCTATGATTAGTATCTGCCACGCCCAAGATCAAAGGGAGTTTTCTGTAATCTGGTTAGGTGCATATGTCTGTGTGTGTTTAAATGTGAAGCTTCTGTTAAAATATGGATGTGGTTTATTCATACACTTTGTATTTGTAGATCTCAAGAGTGAAGCCCCATTATGAAAATGGGTATACCCCAACCAGTTGTGAGTGGATCCAGTGGAGGTGAAATCCAGTCCTAATACCCAGTCTTGAAGGCCTTGAGAGCAGTCAAGCGACTCCATGGTAACCACTGGTTGCTAGGCAAAAATGTGTTGGTGAGTGATTGCGGGAGGTTGCTGAGTGTCAACTAGGTAAAATCGGTCACAAACAGATTGCTGCACCAAAAACCTTCTTTTAAATGTTTGCTTACTAGCAGATTGTGGTGGTTGCCCATAATCTTCTATGGAAACTAGAGACTTGTCTGCAAACACTTGGCAACTGAGTGATCATGAAAGAGTTTGATGCAAACCAGAAACAAACACTATTCACCATCAACACAACTTATTTAGAAGGCAAACTTTCACTAATTCCAATCAACAACTTCCTGCAACCAGTCTAATGCCTATTGGTGGACAATTTTCTCGTTGTAGAGAGACACCGGAGTGCATAGAAGTCCATGATGAAACAACCCTTTAGCTTACCTGATCTAGGACCACAGAAACAATTCCCTGACATTTTTTTAAATCTTATTATTGGTTTCAAGTCTTAACTAATCTAACCTTTTATGATCATTTAAAAAAATAAGGGTCCCGATTAGAGGCAAAAAGGATGAGCAGGGTTTTGCTGTTATGTCTATTTCAAAAAGCGAAATGCTGCTGCTGAAATGTGCAAGTAGAAACCAAAATTTTAAAACTGTTAATTTAAAGACTTAGAACATTTAGTTTAGTCTAAAATATTTGTTTTTGTTAGTAATTTCATAACAGAATTCATTTTCTTCTGTGTGCTTTTATCACTGGAGTAAAGTTGAAAGCTCATTCTTAACCTTGGAAAGAAAAAAAAGCTACAAGCTTTTACACTTAATTTTGAACTCTTCTGGCCATACACTTAATGGACCTTGGAGCAAATTTACATTTTAAATGTCTCTTTATTAGTCAACAAAAGGCTTGACATTTGCTTTACATTTTTGATGTCTAATTTTTAAAGCAAATGCTCTTTGCTGTGACATTGTCAATTTTTTTTCTCAAATAAAAGTTACAATCAGTACTTACTGAGGTCAACACAGCAGCTAGAAGTCAATGCAAAACAACCAGACAGTGAATGTGCCACATCTTTATACAAATCATGAAAAGCAAAAGCTATTTAACACTCAGTGCATACTGTTTTGAATCTGTTCTGCTATTTTTTCTTATTTTCTTTCTTTTTTTTTTTTTTTTTTACATCATGACTAATAGACTTAATAAAGTAACATGGTAAATATTCACCTTTTGAATCACTAAAAACCCAAGTTTTGAATGCAAAGAAAAGCCATATGATGTAGAAGATCTAATTGTAATGGATAAATACCATTTACATTCACACATGATTAAACATTTGTAAAATCAAGTTCAGATTCAGACTGGCGTGAGGTTATTGTTAAAGTTTCAGTGATGGAATTGTTGAATTCGTACCACTGCCTCATTTGTTGTTTGTGTGTATATATATATATATATATATATATATTATCCACCGTAATTAAAAGGACAAAAACTATTCTTGCTTTTATTATTGGAGCTGTTACTTTTATTTCTTTTGTCATGAAAATTGCCCGCACTCAAATTCATGTTGAAAGGTCCAGCGCAATCAGGCAATATACAGCCCGATATTATTGTTGTCTGACAAAGCGCAGTAACAAAACAACCCTGCTTATCATTTCTAAAACGATTTATTAATTTCCCGTTTTAATGTACAAGTGAACAACAGCATCACTGTCTCGCCTTTTTCAGATGAACAAAGGCCAGGCAATTAACCAAACTGGTCAGGTTTAAAATGATTCGCTCCCCTACCAGTATAGCATCTGCAGGATCAACACCCGTCACGCCAAACATGCATAAATGGCAATAATTATTATATTTGAAAGTGTTTGTGGAGATTGCAGTTGATTATTTTTTCCAGACTAAGCATTTCTCCAAAGTTTCAATTCCAGAAATCTTTGCTTGAAAAAAGATAGTTCGGTTAAAAGTTTACATACAGTCAGAGTCTTTTTTTCATGGACTGAATGCACAATATTTATTTTATTAAATAACTAAAAAGTGGTTCTATGGTGAAGTGGTTCTTGTAAATAAGTTAGTAGCTGAAAGAAATTCCTAAAAGTAGCACAACTGCTGCTAATCATCAATGTGGGGAGCATTTTAAAGCAATTTCTAAACATTCTGAAGTCCTTCATTCTGCAGTGAGAATGACTATTCATAAGTGGAAAACATTGAAGACAGTAGCCAGAAGTGGAAACAAATTCTGTCATGAACTGGCTGTGTGGAGGCAGATGAGGACCTAAACGCAAAACTCACAGAGACAGGAACTGAACTCAAAATCACTGCTTTATTGCACGCCTTACAACGAAACACAACTAAACTGGGAATACTAACAGAAGACCGAGGGAGCACAGAAAGACACACAGGTTCGGGGAGGCGACATTGACGACGTGACACTGAACTGAGGGAGACATGCACATAAATACACAGAGGGTTAACGAGGGAAGTGGGAGCACACGGGGAACACAGCTGACACAGGTAATTGTAACGAGACACGGCAGGAGAAACACGACACTGACGGGAGACTGTCAAAGTAAAACAGGAAGTACAGAGGTGCAGACAGGAGGAGAGAGAGAGACAGGAGAGCACAGGCATAGCGGGCTGGGGAAAGATGGAATAAAACACAAGGAGGGGAGACGAGGGTTCACAGATACAGAGGGGCACACAGAGGGTAACCAAATAAGGAACATCCCTAACAGGAACCACAGCATAAATAAGGAACAAAATACAAAAATACAAGAAAACTAAGAATGCTGGGCCAACAACGGCCCAGGAGCATGACAAATTCACCCCAAAGTCCGACCATGCAATGCTCAGAGAAAGTGTAAACATGACTCTACAGGCCTTTGTTAGCATGTTAAATATTAAAGTTCATGTTATTAGAAAAGAAAAACTGAATAATAAATAGCTTGTTTGGAATGATTCCCAGGAAGAAAGTATCTTCTCTTGAAGAAGAACATGGTAGCCTGACTTTAGTTTGCAAAGTTGGAGCTGAACAACATACGAGACTTCTGTAATAATATCCTTTGGATAGATGAGACCAAAGTGGACATATCTTGATGATATGGTGTCTTTGGTTTTTGTCAAAGGTGGAGCCAAACACCTCATAAAAATCACCAAGCACTGTGTGGAACTTGTCTCTCAGCCATAGGATTTAGGCATCTTGCTGTTGTTGACTTGACCATGAAATCCTTTGTATACTAAGGTATTCTAGAGTAAATTGTGAGGCCATCTGTCAGACAGCTGAAGCTCTACCATCATGCAACAAGCTAGTGATCCAAAGTACAGCAGGAAATCTGAAATAGCTCAATCAAAGTCCGGACCTCAACCTGATTGAAATGCTGTGGCAGGACCTTAAAGAGGTCTGTGAATAAATGTTGTAAAGAAGAGTAGACCAGATTTTTCCTGAGTCATACAAAAAACAATTACTTTAAGTTATTGCTGCTAAACGTGGTTTTACAAACCTTTGAAACATCTTCTTTTGCACACTCATTTGTGATTCTATTTAAGTAATTTTAAAGCTGGTGAATTTTTATGATGTCCTCATATGTAAAACTTTAAAAATCAAACAGGGTGTACTGTGTTTTTACCCCTGACTATATAAATTAATATTAATGTAGACTAATAGATTAATAATCTGGTGGAGCTGAATGTTTGAATTTTACATTTAAGGTACTGTAGGACCTCTTCACCTTCATTTAGTGATCATGAATGACTACAGCTGATAGCTTCTCTGAGCCAACATGACCAGCACACAGTAAAATGAAAAGTGTCCAGAGGGCTCAGGAGAGATTTGAGAATGAGATCACAGATTTACACAAGACTCAATCTCGGAGTATTTCTAGAGAAATGCATATTTCAATATAATCAGCTCAAACAACTGTGTAAGTTATTGCAGAGTGAAGTCGCCTTTTCAAAAATACCCAAGCTGTCACCAGCAGATGAAAGACAGATGATGTTCAGATGGCCAAAAACAACAAAGAAACTACCCAGACACAGACCTGCTATGAACTGGAAGCTGCTGTAACATTGGTGTCACTGACTACTCTCAAAAGGTGGCCAACATGAGAAAGATAAGTTTGCTAAGAAGTCTTTGAGCTTGACTAAAATTGGCAGTTGACCTCTTCAAAAAATGCACATGTCAGACGACACAAACATTTTGTTTCTTGGTTACACTAAACACAGTTATGTTGGAGGAGCAAATGTGAGGCAAAGGTGAGCTATCCATAACTCAAATTTTCAGTTATGTATATAAAAATGTTTGCTACGGGGTAACAAGGAAATATCATCTTTCACAGAGCTTCCTGATTAGCAGAGCTAACTCTCTTCTCTGAAAAAAACTTTCTTGGAGTTCTCAGTTGACTACACTGGCTCCGGGGGCGTTTTGATCCATTTTGCTTCAGCACCCCCAAAATGAATCAAAGCAACCCCAAAGATTTCTTACTTTTCTGACAATATTTGCTGTTTGTGTGACACACTACTAAAAATATAAAAAGCACACAGTACTTGGTTGAGACGTAACATTTTAACAACAAAAGTATAGATATCCCCCCCTCCCAAAATGGTTTGTTCCAGCTCGGCTCTCCCCTACTCTGGCTCTAGCGCTCTTGCTGCCAGAGCGATGGTGGCTCAGCCGAGCGGAGGTGTAAGTGCTCTGCTTAAAACAGGACATATTAGCTGCATTTAACCTTCAGTTACTCTTTATATAGTTAGGTAGGAGTCAGACCATGTTTCTATTTAACTGAAAAGCATTACACCAGGTAACCTGCAGTGTTAAACATGTGTTTTCCGACGATATTTGCTACCCTATAATCCATCCTGCTCTGTAGTAAAATCAACGACATCTGACCGGCCTGTTGCTCCCATTGAAATTTATACAGCCTATTTAAAATCTAAAACTTAAAATTGTTTTAGCCTACTGTTGTTGCCTGTCCTGTTTGAAATGGAATGAGAGAAGCTGCTTATTTTGTCATATGTGCCGATATTAAAACCAGGAGCCACATTCAGGTAAAAGTGTAAGAACAAATGATCCGTCAATCAAGAATAATGTTGGATCAGTGTTTCAGTATTTATATATTTTATTAGATGTACATGTGGTTTGGTTATTTGCCTTTTGGTTGAAAGTACACTGAGAGAGGACTTTTTTATTAGTGATCTTAATAATATATTTTTTTCATATTAATGTAATTTTTTAAATCTAATTGAATACAATCTATTTGTGTATGATTGTCAGTCCAAAGAGGGAAAGAGAGGAAAGAGGGGGACGTGAGGAGAAAGTACAAGGTCAGGAAGAACCAGGTAAGAAAACAGACAGGGAACAGTGACAGGCACAACAGAAACGGTTAAACTGCTTGAGAGAGTTGACCACCAAAAGTGATAGACAGATTTGCCAACCTCAAGGTGAGGCCACATAAGTTAAAATAAAAGAAAAAAATCTGCAGAGCCATAGTAGTATCTGCAGTAAAGATCTTTTCATATATTGTATACATTGTACCATAGGCAAAGTTGCCTCCATTTTTATAATTTTTCATCAATATTTTGTACATTTGTACATTTCAAGGACTCTATTTTTGGAGTGTATTTTTATATATCTGTATTGTATTATACATACACATTAAAAGTGAACCTCTGTCCAAAAAATGCACTCAGTTTACTTCTCATTTACTACGAGCATCATTTTCCCCCAGTAATTAAGGTTAGGGTATGTATTTTTTTTTTATTCCAATCCATTCTTCATTTTCAGCATTTAAATAACCTTTATCTGATTTGATGGTTTTGTTAAAGACTTTAAAAAAACGTTTTGCTTTTCTTTTACAAATGTGGGGATTCAATTGTGTTAAAATGTAGAAAACAGTGATGTCATGTTTTGTGACGAGGACCCAGGCACAGAGAGACTTGATGAATTTAAGAATCTTATCATTTAATAAAGAAATTTACAGACTTGCACAGAGATGGTAAAATTATGATGACTGATAACGGAGATGAAGACAACAGAAGACGAGGACAGAGAGGAACAGGGGTTTAAATGCACCAAGGAGACAGTCAGAGAGCACTCAGGACAACTGGAGACATTTAAGGATGCCTGGACTGACAGAGACAGGGAAGAAGTCTCATCGTGACGAGTAAAGTTTATCTTGCCTGGCTGGGCAGCTCTCTGGGTGCTCAGCAACCCCAAAGCTCTGATCCTAGAATCGCCCCTGACTGGCTCCATATTTCAATTTAGTCTGTGGATATGTTGGACAATCAACACTGCATGGCCTTGTTTAAAAAGGCCAAATTCAAATGGGAGATGCTGTTGGTGACTCATTTGCCTTTTTAATAGAAGCAAAGCCTTAAACTAGCTGACTAAACTAAAAGACGGAAACCCCTCAGAAATCATTTAAAACTGAGCACACTATAAATGGGTGAAGCTAAGCATTGTAGCCAAACAAATATTTAATGTATTATTAATTAGCGATGTGAAACTTTTTTGTCACATTCCTCGCTGGTCAAATCACTTTTTAAATGTCAGTGAAATTTAGACTGCATAAAACATTGCAAACACAAACAATGTGGGATTAGCTTAGTTTAGCAGAATTTGGCTAACCTTAGCAGTGACAGCAGCAGTAGCATTGTTTCCATGCTAGCATCCACACACTAGTGCGGAACACTACAGCTAGCTTTGGTTGCTCCATTATAATCCAGCCTTTTCTGACAAAGTCAAGATTCAGCTGCTCTCATTCTCTATCTGTCTTGTTTAAATATAGAAGTGCTGCACAACAGTGCTAGTTTGCTCGGCTGTCAGCTGTTTACTCCCCACTCGTTTACAATTTCCATTCACAGAGGACGAGAGGATGAGGGTACAGCTCTCTGTCAGTGGTATTGTAACATCTTTGGATCAGTAACTCATAGTGCACATTAATAAAATGCAAATAATAGTTTTAACCGATTAGCAAGTGCAGGCAACATTAATGTGTAGTGAAATAGTCATGCACTGCTTAATTAAAATGTGTAGGATGTATTAACACATCAAACAACATTCAGTCATAACCAAAAGCTTTAGGCCATTCTATGCATCATTAATGCACTCTGGGACAGATTTCCTTAGACACATGCATATAAAATACTCTCCAATACCTAAGACCCGATGTATATATCAAACAGGAACAAGCATAATTTCTTTGAGAGTTACTGCACTCCTTATTCTACATTTAATGGCAACAGCAAATATAAAAAAACGATGACCATAACACTTGTGCATGCATTGCACTGATTTGCTAATATTATGTAATTAGCAGTAGTTATGTGTACGAGCAGGCAAAACACGGGGCAAATGGGATTTATGAGAACTGCAAGGTAGATTGTAGCAATGTGGCTTGTTAAGTTAAAACAAATCAAAAATATACATTCTAACTAATTCTTATCAGAAAACAAGAACAATAATTGTGATTATTTTATTTTGCAAACAGAAAGTGGAGAATTATGCTTTGTTCTCATTAAATGAATGGATTTTCTTTGTGACTGCAACGACTATTCTTATCTTTTACTGCGTTTAACTCAGTGTCTTAGTACAATGTCAGCTGTATAATGAAGCAGAAATGCTGGCTACCAGAATTTTTATTGTTTTAAATAATCATTTTGCCTGCATGCACAAGTAAAATGAAAGGATGGGCACACACTGATTTTTATCATATGATTCACATAATGCAGGATTTCTTTTTATTCCCACGCCTTAATTTTCCATCATGCTCATCTTTTAAGTAAGAATTTATGAGCATGTTGCCTTTAATCACAATCTAAATTGATCTAATTAAGCATAAGGGTCTAATTTAAAATAAAGATTTTAAAAGTCATGTAACATCAAACTGCAGTACAAATAATGAAGACACTCTGTGCATCAGTCTCAGGCTTTTCACTGAATTTGGGAACATGTTTCTGTGTATCATTTACTAGGATTGTCACTTATGAATATTATGAATAGTGCAGTTTTAAAGCTGCCTCAACACAAGTGCACGAACACAGGAATACAGCACTGGACTGAGAGAGCAAGGAGCTGTTCTCTATCATCTGCTTCCCCTTTGCAGATACATTTTACCTCAGTAGAACAGCTGCTGTTTCAAGAGAGACAGCTCATCAAGATGAGTGAAGTGTCGGGGCAGGATCCTGTCTGTTCACAGGACTGACGGAGGATAACAGCACAACACCTGTCTCAAATAAAAGGTACTGTAGTAGTGCTAGTATCAGGAAATGCAATGTATAGAGTAAAAATGTACTGATTGCAGAATTCTTGGTGAGTGCTTATGTCTTTAAAAAAAGGGTTGATAGCTGAAACTTTTTTCAATGTCTTTATTAAGTTTTTGTTATTTAATACCCCTTGATCCCTCTGACGATCGACCTATCAACACAACCATCGATTGATCCATTTGTCGATCCATTTGTCTGAATCACTATTCAGGGATGTGTGTGGCTGTAGCCTATCACAGCTGTCCTACGGTGAAAAACAGGGTAAGACCCAGGACAGGTTGCAGGACTTCTTCTATTCCACTGAAACAAACAAATAAATAAAAATAACAGACCTTCATTAAAAATAACTGACTTGTTTTGAAGTCTTTCAGCTTTTCATCAGACTATCTTTGCATATTTATAGCCAGCACAGAATTAATGTGACACAACAAATATCAGTCAACATACACTATATTACAAAAAATATTCACACGGATATGAACTTGATTGGCATCCCATTCTTAATCCCTAGGGTTTACTATGTCGGCCCACCCTTTGCAGCTATAACAGCTGGGAAGACTTTCCACAAGGTTTAGGAGAGTGTTTACGGGAATTTTGATCATTCTTCCAAAAGTGCATTTGTGAGGCTAGACACTGAAGTTGGATGAGAAAGCCTGGTTCTCATCCCTACTCTAATTCATCCCAAAGATGCTCTCTCAGGTGGAATCCAGGACTCTGTGCAGGCCAGTCAGCTTCTTCCACACCAAACTCGCTCATACACATCTTTACACATCTTGCGTTGTGCACTGGTAAAGTCATGCAGAAACCGGAAGAGGTCATCTGCAAACTGTTCTCACAAAGTTAACAGAATAAAATTGTCCAAACTCTCTTGGTATGCAGTAGCATTAAGAACTACTTTCACTGGACCTAAAGCCCCTTTTCCATTAGTACCTGCTTGGATCGAGTCGCCATGGTTTGCCACGGTTCACCATGGTTTTCAGAGTTTTCCATTAGGTCATAGTACCTGGTGCCATAGTACCTGCTTGGCTGGGGTTCCAAGCAACCCGAGCAAGTACTAAAATGTGACGTTATCAGACTGCACACACGTTTGGCTGGTCAATGGCATTACTCGATGAGTCGTAAGTGTCTCGTCAAACAAAATCAAACCCGCTATTTAAAAAAAAAATGTGTGTGTGTACATATGAACTTTATGAAGGCTATGAACCTTTGCTGTTTTTTGCAAGTAGTAATTTTTCAGTAACCATCAAATTCCAACAAACTGTCCATGCTTGCTTTGTACTCGACCTTTATTAAAACTGAATGCACTTGACAGAACTGTGATAATGAAAAACTTGGGTTTAGTGGAAGCTCTGGAAAATGTTTAACTGCAACAGCTTCTTAAATACATAATTGAATATGTGTTTATACAAATAAGCACATATTAATGAAACGTAACCGTTACAAATTGTGCTACATTCAGCTGCAACATCAGGGGTCATTTGTCTCTGATATTTCTCTGTTTTCTATTTGCCATTTAAACAAAATAGCAGTCATGCTTCACTCAAAAAGGCTTCAACGATCTAATGGGTATAGACACACTGGAAACTCCAAAATGTATTAAGGCGACTGTTACGTGTCTGCAGGCTGCCTGGAGTTGTTGTGTTACCCTGTCCTGCTTGCGAGAAGGTGTAACAGAGACTGTCAGTACTGAAAGTTATGTACACTCAACAAAAATATAAACGCAACACCTTTGTTACTGCTCCCATTCCCCATGGGATGGACGTAGAGACCTAAAATTCATTCCAGATACACAATATAACCATCCCTCCCAAACAGTGGTCACAAATCAGTCCAAATGTGTGGTAGTGGGCACATCTGCTATATTGAGATAATCCATCCCACCTCACAGGTGTGCCACATCAGGATGCTGATCTGACATCATGAGTAGTGCACAGGTGTACCTCAGACTGCCCACAACAAAAGGCCACCCTGGAATGTGCAGTTTTTTGCGCTATTGGGGGTCTGGGGACCCAGAACCGGTCAGTATCTGGTGTGACCAACCTTTGCCTCATGCAGTGCAACACATCGTCGCATGGAGTCTATCAGATTGTCAATTGTGGCCTGTGGAATGTTGGTCCACTCCACTTCAATGGCTGTGCGAGGTTGTTGGATATTCGTGGGAACTGGTACACGCTGTCGTATACGCCGGTCAAGCACATCCCGAACATGCTCAATGGGTGACATGTCCGGTGAGTATGCTGGCCATGCAAGAACTGGGACATTCTCAGCTGCCATCTGCCCTGAACAATGTGAACCATGATTCATCCGTGAAGCGCACACCTCTCCAACGTGCTAGACGCCATCGAATGTGAGCATTTGCCCACACAAGTCTGTTACGGCGACGAGCTGGAGTCAGGTCAAGACCCCGATGAGGACGACGGGCATGCAGTTGAGCGTCCCTGAGACGGTTTCTGACAGTTTGTGCAGAAATTGTTTGGTTGTGCAAACCAATTGTTCCAGCAGCTGTCTGGGTGGCTGGTCTCAGACGATCTTGGAGGTGAACCTGCTGGATGTGGAGGTCCTGGGCTGGTGTGGTTACACGAGGTCTGCGGTTGTGAGGCCGGTTGGATGTGCTGCCATATTCTCTGAAACGCCTGTGGAGACGGCTTATGGTTGAGAAATGAACATTCAATGCACGGGCGACAGATCTGGTTGGCATTCCTGCTGTCAGCATGCCAATTGCACGCTCCCTCATTGCTTGTGGCATCTGTGGCATTTTGCTGTGAGACAAAACTGCACATTCCAGGGTGGCCTTTTGTTGTGGGCAGTCTGAGGTACACCTGTGCACTACTCATGATGTCAGATCAGCATCCTGATGTGGCACACCTGTGAGGTGGGATGGATTATCTCAATATAGCAGATGTGCCCACTACCACACATTTGGACTGATTTGTGACCACTGTTTGGGAGGGATGGTTATATTGTGTATCTGGAATGAATTTTAGGTCTCTATGTCCATCCCATGGGGAATGGGAGCAGCAACAAAGGTGTTGCGTTTATATTTTTGTTGAGTGTATATAATCCTTATGTATCAAATATTACACTGTGGCAGAAAGAACATGTTGCTGCCTGAGGCTTCCCTCAGCATTATTCTAATGTAAATGTGGATGTAATGATGACAATCATTAATTAATCAGGTTAGGTATGACTTTCACTGATAATCAGCACCAGTGAAATATCATATCAGAATCAAAAATACTGATGGATGCCAGTTCTACCCCTGAGCGTCCTAGTAGATGCACCTATGGTATAAATTTGAAAACTCCTACGTCGCCTCATTGTCGAGTTATCATATACACAATCCTGGGTGTCTACACCGCCCGCTCAGCTTGACGGATCAACAACGATAGCCCATCAGGCTTTTATGCCTGAGGGGGAAAAACAGTTCACTTGAATATATACAAACCCATGCACTGAAAAATGAATGGTACTAAAAAAATAATCCATATCAATTGCAAGAAAAATACAATATCTTACTCAGTGTTAATCATGTGTAATAGAGTAGTCAATTAATAACATATACTTAAATATGTATAGAAATCCATGACAAGTACATGCATAAATAAAAGAAGCAGCTATACCATTACATGTCAGCTACTAGATTTGACATGTTTATCTTTCCAAAATTATCTCTTAAATGACTCAATTGCTTTAGTTATTTCCAGGGAAAAAGGATTAACAAGCACTTTGCTACCAATAAGATTACTGGACAAGATGTGCCAGTGTTGTGACCGTATTGGGAAAGGATTGGGAAATGGGTGAAAAAGCAGAGGTCAACCCCCCCGCCCCCCGTTCCAATCTGTTCTGAGTAGAGTGACTGAGCGCTAAAATATTACATCCATGAGTTTGTCTCTCATTAAATCGCTTTAATCAGAACTTTATTTCTTGAAAATTTGAAATCATTGACCTGTTTCTCCAGAGCTTCCTTAGAACTACTTTTTTGTATTCGCAACAGCTGGCTGTATGACAAACATCGTTTTAGGCTATGTGAATCATCAACTTGAATGACATAAAAAAAAGTTATTTCTGTCTTTTTTCTGTATTACTGTTGTTTGTCACAACTCCTGACTTATTTATTCTCAGGGTGAAAAAAGAAACAGAACAACAGGCACCATCTCTGTGAGCCTGATTACCTCTGTGCTACAATGGGAGCTTTGTGAAGTGAGGTCTCGGAAGGGCCCTAATCAGAGTACCAAAAAATCCTGATGAGTTACTGATGATGCAGGCAGTCTCAGACTAAGTGGAGCAGAAGGAGCAACAGGTGCAGACTGGGGTCAAGCTGCAGTCTGAGAGGTCTGAAAAGTTGGGCTGTTTTGTTTCTGGCTGAGCAATTCTTAGAGCCAGACCTTGAACTTAAGCTCTGACCCCGCTCAGGTACAACCCATCACCGAGGCTGCAGTGATTTATCTGTTAATTACAACCACCAGCATCTACTGATGCTGCTGCTTTTAAGCGTGGCCTCGAATAACGGCATTACTGAAGCTGTCAGTGGTCTCTTTGGGTCACTCTGAAACAGATTTCAAAATTAAGAGAAGTGCCTATGCAGCAAAAGCACTGCTGGCAAGCAACTGTGATGAATTGGTGGGCTATTTTCAGCTCTGATCCCAGAAGCAGGGCTGGCGTCATGCCACGGAGAGGTCGGCCTTACAACTTCAGATGAGGCCCTGGGGCGCGAGGGACGGACCGGGCAGGGCACTGGGCCTAAGCCAGCTCTCTGAAGTGGTCCCTCCAGGACGGCAGATGGAGGGCTATGCAGGCGGCAGCCGTGTTCCCCCGACTCAGTCAGTCGCTCCAGTGGAATCAACCAACTGGGCTTTGATTCATCCCAAATCATCTGGCTTCTGTCGCTGCCGGTCCCACCAGTGAAATCAAAACTTGCTCTTCCAGATGGAGCGACAGACAATGCACAATATGTCCCATTGCACTCCACGTGACAGACTGGAGCCTGCCATAAAATGAGGCAGGAGGAGTGTGGTGTGGTGAGCGTTGTCCCTTAACTTTCTTGGCATCTAATGCACTGTAATTACTTTACTGTAAGGTGTCAGCTGAACAGCATAATTTATTTGACAATGTTTCCTCACTGCAGCCTCGCCGGGACCAAACTGGCCTCTTAAAGTGTGCAGTTAGAGAACAGCAATAATTAATGTCCCTAAATGAAACTTCATCTTGACGTTTTAATAGTGAGAGAGTAGAGTGACAGTCCTGATGTTAGGAATTCCAGCGAGTCCTCTCCCTGCTGCTCTCAGTACCTGTCACCAACCAGTCAAGGGCAGCACACACTTCACACTGTGTCCAACATGCTCGGTGTGTGTGTGTGTTGGCAACAGAGGGCCCAGATTTAATGAGGCACACCTGGCCCTCATTCATAATGGAGGGAAGATTTCATATTAATTTGGTGACAGTGTCAGTGTCCAGGGTGAAGTCAAACAGCTGTAGGGATCCAGTTACTACTGCATAATGTATGATCTATATCACATGTATTTTAAACCAACATCTTCATTGTTCAAGCAGTAAATAACACAGAAGGGTGTGTTAATTAAAGTCCTACTGTATCAACAAAAAACACCTCTACAGGAGTCATGAAACCTTCTTGAGAATGACTTGTCACGGTGAAGCATCAGGTGGGTGGCGTTGGTTAGTGTCAGGCTGCGTGTAGATGCAGACTGCGAGCATGCTGTGTGGCTTGTGCGAGCAAGTGCATCAATAATGTTTGTTCCAGAAGGAAGTCTCAGCTCCTAGCAAAGAAACAGTGAAAATACTGCAATGATTAAAGCAGACACATATATTGTTTTCACCTTGTGAGTGTGTGCACATGTCTTAATGACAAAATGGGGTCCTGGAGGGACTCACCTACCATAGCAGGAACAACTGTCTGGCTGTCAGCCCGGATGTCTGTAGGGAGATTTTATCAACACTATAATGTTGTTACAGGTGTGTAGCATAGTCTGTATATTCAAAATATAGGTAGCAAATGTGTTGTTTGTGAAGTCCCATTCTGAGGCCTTTATTTTAGCTTAATGGCCTCAGAATTGGTGCTATCTGCAGCCAGGAATCATAGTAATCAGCCAAGACGGGTAAGTGCTAAATACTCAGCTAATTGCCTACCTGTCACTCAAAGAGGTAATGGATAACTTCATGACCTTAATACATAAAACTGAAGTTCTTGTTTTTGGTCCTGAACATATTTCTAATAGTGTTTTTCTCCATTATGGACAAATGATAATCAACCCAAAGTCATTTGCTTTGGGTTGATTATCAAACACTAGATCCAAGAGTTTCATCCTGATACCCAACAACAATCAAGGTGCCGTTGCCTTTAGAGGTCTGGGCATCCCTCTATGGATTTACTTACATAGACCATTACTGGCTCACAACCAAACCAATCATGCTGAATGATACAGGTAGCATCATGTTCGCCACGGCTTCTCTAGACTCTCTCATATCTGTTGTTTTTGTTCAGGGTGAACCTGCTTTAATCTGTGAAAAGCACAGGGAGCCAGTTCTAGTATTCTATGCCAAATGCCAATCAGGCCCTCATGAAGTCTGTTTCTGATTGCTTGGTCAGAGACATTCAGACTAGTTGCATGCTGGAGGTCATTTTGTAACTCTGGCAGTGCTCATCCTGTTCCTCCTTACACAAAGGAGCAGATACCGGTCCTGCTGATGGGTTAAGGATATTCTACATCCTGGTCCAGCTGTCATAGAACAGCTGTTTGTCTCCTCTCTTACATGCTCTCGAGACTTTGCTGGGAGACAGAAAAAGAATACTTGTGAAACCTCTGTAGGGTCCAGGTATCACCTCAGAGTACCAGTAGTGACACTGACTCCAGCCAAATAAGTCAGAAAAGATGAGAAGGAAAAAAAATGTCTGTTCCCGTTTTGGGGGTTGTCTCATTGTTGCTATGGTTGCTAGTCAGTGTTGGGGAGTAACGGAATACATGTACCGCCGTTACGTATTTAAAATACAAAATATGAGTAACTGTATTCCGTTACAGTTACCGTTTAAAAAGGTGGTATTCAGAATACAGTTACTTTGTTGAAATAAATGGATTACACTGCGGTACTTTCCTGTTTCATTTTGTCGCGGGTCAGGACTGTTTGGGTTTTGTTTGACAGCTACGTTCTGTTGTTCCAGGCGGCAGCGTTACGGTTGCCATGGTTACAGGGCGACGCTCTCTCTCTCTCTTTCTGCGACTGTGTGTTTCCTGGGTGAGAGAGCGCCTTTTCGTTGTTGTTGTTGTTGTGCTAAGCTAACAGGCAGAATGCTACAAGCATAGCTCTAAAGAATGTAGCATCATGGGCAGTGTAGTCCGTGCTGCAGGGAGAATGGACTGCCATACACCTTATGGGTCTGTGAGCGAGGAGGGAGAAAAAGGGGAGTGGAAAGGTACGAGTTGTCATCGAGGAAAAACGGGAGCTGGAAGCATGTAAACATAATAATAACCACTTCAGCCAAGAAGAGTGCCTGACGAGCCCAGTTGTAAGTAAGCTATTAAGACTCGACTGTACACCGTGTTCGTGTTTTCCTCCGAAAACAATAAGTTCCGTTGGAGCAGCCTTTCAACGCCTCTCTCTGTCTCTCGCAAGAAAAGTTGACCCACACAACAAAGCAAAGCTATTTTTTGGCTACGAGCCGACAGGGACCCCGCCGTATTAGTCAGAGGTCATTTACATTAGTAATAAATCACAGCAATAGTACATTCACGTTGCTGTAAAAAGCATGATAATATATTAAGTAATCCAAAGTATTCAGAATACGTTACTGTCATTGAGTAACGTAACGGAATACGTTACAGAATACATTTTGGGGCATGTATTCTGTATTCTGTAATGGAATACATTTTAAAAGTAACCTTCCCAACACTGTTGCTAGTAGACCTATTGTTGATGTCATTAACACCAAAAGCAGCTAAAACTGATTAAAAACCCCTTCAGCTAGTTAACTGACCAAATATTTTAGAAGTTTAATTTGACTTTGATTTATTTTCTGATTAAAAAGTGTTTCTAATTTTTTTTGAGCAGTGTATTTTACTAGGCAAACTGGTCAGTTATAACAAGTAGTTAATAAGGTAATTAGTTAGCTAACATAAGGTTTGTTTCTGCAGTAAAATTTGAAAAACTGGTAAACTTACTGTGCAAAGCTGGCCTTACTGTCTAAAACATGGCTGCAGTTGTTAAGCCCCCCAACCCAAGTTTGCAGTTTTAATTGAAATATATGAAACTTCCTTTCTCAATAAAATATATTTTTGTTTGCACGCCATTTTGATCTTGTGTTTTTGAAACCACCCCCACATTCTCTGACAAATGTGTATGTGCAAATATGATTCATAAATAACCTTCTGCTCAATAAGCTGTGCAGAAGGTGAAGTGTAATATTTTGAGAGCGCCTCATTCCTTCATCAGAGAACACCATTAAGTCATGATTAAGGTTTTTTTTGTTGTTGTTAGTAACAATCCTTTAACTTTGATGCAATTGAAATCTGAGGCAAACCATCTGGGCAACTGGGTGTGAATAAATAAATGAGTATGCATGAACTTCACAACTTTTATAAGGTGAGACTGTGCGAGATTTTGTGCGTTAATAACCACACGCTCCCAGCTCTTACAGCAACGTGTATTATGTTACGTGGGACTGCACCTGTGCCTGGAGGCTAAATCAAGATTAGTGACAGCTTGATTCAGGGTGTGATGTGAAAATGAGCAGCAGGTCATCTCAATGCACAGATTGCAACACACGGAGTTCTCCTTAATTAACCCCCACCCTCCCAACCTGCACACACATACACACACAATTACAGACTGTGATAAATGATACCATTTATACATAGACTCTGGGCCTCAGGACTTGTGAAATATGTGTGATAGAAGGAGCAAAGACACAAAACAAAAATTTACATTTGCATTTTAAAGGCAGTTCTGTTGGAGTTTCAACTCGCCCTTTATCAGTAAGGTTAACATCAGTCCCAGTTCTAATTAAAAACCTTCATAACCTTCATAACACAGGTTTATTTCAGGTTATATAATTCATTTTTTTAACATATGCAAGAATCAAGGTAAGAAATTGATTAAACAGTGTATTTATCAACTCTAATGTATGCTCAAAATACTACACTCCCCAATTAACGCCAAGCCTACAATAGTGACAGACTGATTTGCTAAAGGGAGCATTATTAACTATCAGTGTACATACAGCTTTTTTAAAACAACACTGCTAGTTAGTAGTATACTGCTGCTGTGGTGTGTGGTGATGTTCATAGAAAGACAAGCAGATGATGACACTCCCCAGTCCCACACCTCCACTTTGTCCACTGTTTACCAAGATAAATTGGATCAGATCAAAAACATACTATTTTACGCTGCCTGTCTTTCATTCCTTTTATATATGCTGACAGCCCCCTGCAGCTTGCAGCAGACTTTCTGGATGCCTTCACCATTCTACGCTCCTTCCTTCCTGAAGAATTCTAACATATTATTACTTCAGTGGTTAAATAAATATTTACTATAATGCCATCCTTCCATTTTCTTCCTGAAATTGAGGGGTGGTGGAGTCATTTTCAAAACATTTTCAAACAATAAAAACTATGAAAACACCTCACTGCATATACAACTGGAAAATTGCATGCAAAGTAACAAAAGTAAAAGTACTTATTCTGCTGAAAAAATAGAAATGTCATTACTGTATAATGGTTAAGCTTGATCTCATTTACTTTATATTCTGCTCAGTACTCGGTAATGCATCATATTCTGTCAAATCATGTGTTTGTACTGTGGCTGTCCTGTCAGGACCAACTAATTGATCATTTAATAATTACATTTTTCTTTTTTAAAGTGACATCGCTTTGTTTTGATTTGCGCAATGTCGGGTAACTGTCAGGATTTATTTATTTTAAAATCTGCTGATTTTATCCTTGCCTGTCACTCTTAGTTAATAACTGAGCACAACCAACAATAACAACAACAACAACAACAATCACTAATAATTACATTTTTAACTCATTCACTGCCATTGACGTCTATAGACGTCAATGGCAGTCAACGTAAGTTGAACTGAAGCCCACCAGCAGTAAAAGTAGACCTGCAAGGAGGTGCAGGGTTTGCACACCTAAGGGATTGCGCAGTGAGACAAAAATGTGGTGCAAGTCTTGTTGTGTTTCACTGCCAGCCATTTGAAAATGGCTGGCAGTGAATGAGTTAATGATAATAATAATAACAATAATAGATAAATCACACCTGAAATTATCTACAGGGGGATTAAAAATATGAATAAAAAAATGACATATTAGCAAAGCAGCAGGTTAAGCTTTGAGCAGCATGGTTCCTGTGGCTAATTGTGACAACAAGATGGCAATAATGTAAAGTATGGCTGCAGATGGTTTACAAGTTTTGTGACAAATGCTGTTTGCGTTTAACTGATATCTACTTTTAGATTTCACTGGTCAAACACTGCTTGCCTTGCTTGTCTGGAAAGAATGTGACAGCTGCTTTCTTTCAGTAGCTGGGTGGGAAATATCGCAGAAGTAGTCATCAGCCTTTCACCCTGTGGTAGCTGGGAAAGGCTCAAGCCCCCTGCAACCCTGACCTGGATAAGTACGAAGTGTGGATGGATGGAAGCAGCAATCGAGTGCATAATAATTTATTTTGCAGACTTCTAATTTTAAATGTTCTCAGAATTAAAACCTAGTCATTTCATTAAGCTGGAACTAGCTAAGAAACTTAAATAGCTAATACTAGTTATTTTTTTAACAGTCTGCTAAACTCTAGGCAGATAATATTTTTTAAAAGTACAGTACGAAAAGGTACAATACAGGAAAATGTAGTACAGTAGAATACAAAAAAGTACAATTTTTAAGTGTTAGATTTGTCTGTGTTTTTACTGTAATTTCCTAGAATTATATTAGACTGTAACAATGTGAATTGTTGATCTTAATTTAAATGAATTAAATCTGTGAACACTGTTATGTAATAATAAAAGGTCATTCTGAATGTAACATTTCAAAGATCTCAACGAGCAGGTTTTGTACAGTTTTTGACACAAAGTTACATCAGCTTACTTTTTGCAGGTTCAAAAAAGATTGTGATAAAATTCAGATTTAAGAAAGGGAGAACAGAAGAGGAAGATTGCGGATTATTTTGAAAGGTAAGTGAGTTTTGATCAACTGGAATTTTTTCCTTTTATTTGTTTGTTGACAAGGGTGGAGGGAAGGATAAATACTGCATCTGTGCAAACTAACCACATTTAGTATTCACAGATGTCACAGTGGAGCTATAAAAGGTCCATGTCAGTGGCATGGACACTACTTTCTTCTAGCAATCCCACATAGCAATGAGACAAGAGGAAACTGAAATGTACATTAATTGTAAGGGCCATCAGGCTGCAATTCATCTAACTGCACAAAAGTATCGAAGTAAGTCTTCGAAAAACAGCACCATCCTTTTTGATCCACTTGTCCACTTAGCACTTGTTTGATGACTTTATGGTCTTAATCGTATCTTCCAAGTCCTTTTGAGTATAACATCCATTAGAATAAAAAAAAAAGTGAGTAAAACGAGGTCCAAGCTTGGGATTGACAGCAAGCCGAGTCTCTCGGTTCCTTCGTAGTGTCCCCACTCACTTGTGACATCCAATTTCAAAACACCAAGATATGGAGTCTTCACTAACCAACAGGCTATGCCCATCTTTTATGTACAACCTGTGTGGAGCATTCATAGACTAGAAATCAGTGAACAAGGGACCTGACTTCAGATGCACTGTGTCGTTCATTCTGGCTACTCTGGCTTACTGGGACACTTAAAGGAGGTGGGTAATATTTTATAACATTACCTGTGCTTTTCCTTTGACAAGTCAAAATGTCTGCTGTGAGAAAAGCCTATTATGCTCATCAATTAGGTTTGCACATGCAGAGAGCTTAATGTCCCAGACATCCCACGTTTGTGCTTGGAGATTTGGCTAGTGCCCCAACTCATGTGGCCACTGACTGTGATGCCAGATGAACATTACCCAGCACTCCCAGCCCCCTCTTGCTTCCTCCACCCCATCGCTTGTTAAGAATTCTCTCCTGACTTATTATCCTTTGGGTGCATAGGAGAATTTGTTGCATTGCACACTGTCATATAACAGGTAAAATATTTGCTGGTTTTGCGCTCGGTTTCTGTTGTCAGGCAAGGCTAATTTATTATACAAAAGGTTCCACAGAAGCATTGCAAAACACTTTATGTCTCAAAGTGAAATATGATATTGATTGATACTGTGGTTGTGTTCACCTGACAGTATGCCATAGGGCTGAATAGTTGAGGGCTTCTTCTGTCAAAAGAACAGCAACCCATCGAGACAACAAATTCGACAAACGCAAACCTGCAACAACTCTAAAATAAACTGCTTTGCAAAACTGAACCCAAACATCCATTTACATCTCTGAAAAGGCGGTGTATCTGCATCAGATGGAGCTATTGAGCTGCGGCACTGTATCATATTTTCTCGTCAATGACCTCCTCAGTTGGTCGATTCACATATTTGGAGACAAATTTGCTATTAGCAATGCAAGTGTAACATCCAGTATACTCTCCAGTCCATTTTCCACTACAGTGTTGCGTGATGCATGGGTCTCTCCCAGCATGCAGCCAGTGAAAGCTTGGAGTTGAGCCCAGAAGATTCGATTCTGGGAGTACAGTTAAATCCAGCAATCCATGCTGTGTCACCTTTTAACATTTCGTTTGTTTTTGGCAATATGTGGCATATTTATAGTTAAACACCATAAAATGCCAAAGACAATATAGCAGCTGTTGTATTCTCGAAGCATTCATTTGATCTTTTCGCCACAAGGCTGGAATAATACATTTAGACTGCTCCATCGCCTGCACTGTTCCTTTCAGTGTTGACTCTGCAGGATTGCGGATCAATCCCAGTGACTAAATAATTAATTTGTCAAGTGCTGAGACATCTGGATTTAAAAATTAAGATGATTTAACACAAGCCACAGAAGGTGTCATTCAAATTCATTTATAACAGTGTGTGGGCACTTTCACAGAAAGGCAAGCGGAGACTCAAAAAAGAAGAAAAAAGTAACAAGATTAACTGAACCTTATTAAATCATACCGTTTTGTGATTTTGTGCTTTTATTCTCTTATATATGCGTCACTCTGCATGGACGTCTTGACCTTTCTGCGCTCCTTTGTTGCTGATTGACAGTTTTTCGAACAACACACTATGAAAACACCTCACTACTAACCCGGCTGTAGCTCAGGTGCTAGAGTGTGTGGTAGAATTTGTTCTCCTGTCCATGTGTCAAAGTAAAAAGGTTTTGAGGTTACAAACAAAGGCCTACAACTTAATTTTAAAAAGGATATTATAATATATTAATATAATAACAAAAAATACAATTTAATTAACAGAAATAATTAACAAAAATCTGGTGTTGTGTTACAAAAGCAGCTGGCTAAATTTGGCATAAAGTTGGCAGTAATGTAAGAGATGGATTCAAACAGGTAATGGGAAAGAAAAAAAAGGAAACATTACTAACGAGTAAGTAATGTTGAAAGGGCATTTAAGTGACTGTGACTATTATGTAAAGAAACACCGTATTGAATAATCACATAAATCTGTCAAAAGAAGAGTTAATATTGCACGTAGATTTGGCAAAAAGAAGATTCTAAATGAATGAAATAAATGTAAGGGTGCAAATGTCTCCTTCGATTAAAGCTATTAAAAACTGTCTAGTATGAGATTAACTCCTTCTGACCATGGAAAATGTTTATTGGATTAGATTTCTGTTGCATATTAGAATTCAAGCTTTCAGTATTTAGACACATGTACACACACACACACGTACTGTAGAATATATAGCATACTTACACTGTAAACGCAGACACAGATTAGAAAGCCAGTGCATGGAAGCCGGATTCTACGTCTATAAATATATATTTAAATTCCAGGAGGAGGCTAAATTCTATAGCGCCGCTGTGTTCAAGGCCTCAGAGCTGGAGACAGGAAATGCTGTCTCACAGTGCTTATCGATGGTGCTTATTCAGCACCCGGAGACCAGTAAATCAATGATCCTTTAACTGTTAATCAATCACATCTCACTGTTATTCTCATAAGACTACTGTAGCTTCATTACTGTTCAACAATTAACACTGCCAGGAGAGTGATTGGTACACTGAGTGCAATGATTAATGGGACTATACAATGGGAGGGAGTCCAATGAATTCAAATTTAGATGTTAATTAATTATAGGATAGTCATTCATTGATGATAAGATAAGGTTATAGTGGTTTATAGCATGAGGTTTGCTCGGTTGCTCTCAACCCATCTTAACATGACTTATACTGACAGCAGCAGGACAACATAAATATGTTAATTTTGGATGTAATTGAACTTTGTGCTGACAGGGGAGGGGATTATTTCAGTGTTGCTTCACCTTGGAGTTGTAATATTGCCTGATCTCTCCTTTTCAGTTCTGAAAATGTTCAAAGTCTGCTACAAATCATTGGGCCTGATAATTGCCATTTGTTCCCTCTCATGCCTTTTGTCAGAGGGGTTTTAAGTTACATCCTTGACTGTTGCATTTATTTTATAATAATTAATTGCTCCTTCTCCAACCAGCATATGAATATAAGAGACAGCAGAAATAATTGAAGAATAGCAGGTAGTGGGCAAATGTTGAATTGTGTCCCAAAAATGTGATGACTCAAGACAAGATCACAGCACCTCCTACACACTGTTGTCCAACATGGAGCACTTACATGCACACTTACATAGGCGATTTCAAGTACAATGAAAGACCAGATATAATCCTACCTTTTGTGAAACAGCCTGCGCTATTCTATCTTTTCTCTGTTGTTTTTTAGGCATTTTTGCAGCATGTTGTCGTCCATCACTGAGATTAGTAATACACTGAGTGGGAGAATGATCTGATAACAAAACGCCAGTAAATTATCGTAAGTATCTCATCATCTGTCATGTGTTACAGCAATGAGTGAGACTTTATCTGTTTTTTGGACAGAGGGCTGTGGACTACAACACTGTGAAGTCAATACGTCTGGCTCTGTCTTCATATCCTTTTGCATCCAGCCTCAGTCTATTGGCACACTGAGAACTCAATTTTTGCACATTTGCATCAGTTCCCTGCCAAAGTGCCTATCGCATGGGAACCTGTGGCCACACTTCCAACAAAAAAGTGAATGTTGATTACATTTTAATAGAATAACCTCCAGTAACACTGGAAAATCATGCAAAGAGAAACATAGGAATGAACCAGTGAATCATAAATCAGCTTTATTAGAATGCAGTAACCTATTGTATTCTGACATTTTTGCAGTTGTTTAGTCCATACACCAATGAACCATCAATGTGAAGCAGGAAAAAATGAGCGCACGAGGGAATGTTTAAAGTCTGCAGCTGGGTTTCTACTCGCCAGGATCTTGTCAGTTGCTGACTCGAGAAATACAATAATGTGTAGTGGCTCGAACTGTGGGTGAAGCTCAGGCAGGGAGCAGGTGCAACAGATGATTATAATAACGCTGTTACTTTAAGCAGAAAACCCTCCAAATATGCCCTCAATATAGATCTCAAATCCACTGAAAACTTGGTTTTAAAGTTTGGCTTTTCTCAGTAACATTAAATATTTAAGCCCAAGTAAGCAACAGTAAGTTAAAGGTAAGGGGGGATATGTCGGGTTATATTTACTGTGTCAAGAGTCGAACACTTAAAAACACCGTAAACTACTTTATTAGAACTGTGTGGGGGTAATTCCAAAGGCACATGCTAACAGTGAAAGGCTTGGAGCTGTTTTATGCATCTGTTCTTGATTCTCAGTCTCCAGCTGAACTGGCAGAAGAGTTTCAGATCTTTCAGTTCTCCACAAACCATCACAACATGCAAGAGAGGATCCTAACATATCGTACCTACAGTATTGTACCAAAGGTAATGTTAGGGTGACACAATAAAAACCGAAGATCAGTGTCATCTGATAACTTTAATGAACATATTACTATTGTTCAGTGTTAGGCGGATCTAATCTAAAGGCTTTTGTTTGCAGGAAGTTAATAGCTTTATAGATTTAGTCATGTTTTTGACCTGTGATGTGAATGTTTAATAGAAATTCTTTATCTAGTGAACACATAGATGATAATATTGTTGGCATGTTATTTCTAAACATATTTAATGAATATGGAAAACCATCATTCATAAAAAGCTTTTGCAGAGCAAAACAAGACAAAGCACACTGACTCGCTGGCAAAAAAGCATAAAAACATTATTCCTCTCGTTCATTTTTATTTCTGTTTCATAAACAAACTTTGTCTATGCAAGGAACTTCATTACATCATTGCTGAATAGCATTACACTATAGAAAATCCCAAAGACCTTTGAAAGAATTTTGTCACTAATCTTCAGCTGTTCAACCACTGTTTTGTATTTGGATGGAGAAACAATCTCCAAACAATGGAAAAAAAGGAAAATCATTTTTTATGAATATCCTGGAGAAAGGACTAACCTCGTCAAAATCAAACAACTGTTTAAAATCTGATCATTTTCACAGTGTTCATCTCAAATATTCTGCAACAATGAGGCTGGTTTGTACATTGCTTCGGTGGCAGAGAGCCTGCTCCCAGTATTGCTTTACCACAGGCCCCTGTGGAGTCTGAACACCCTTTTATCCCTTTGCCTCAAGTCGCAATCAGATAATTGTTTCTCAGAGCAACCATTTGAGACCGCAAAACCATGTAATCCCCAGTGCTGCTCTAATGGTGCTACAATAGCAGGAGACTGCTAGAAACTCTCTGGGTCTCATTGTGAGCTTGTTGCTGAAAAGAAATGCCTTTCAGAATTGTTTAGGTGTGGATAGGAACCGCAGATACTTAAGTCACAGTGAACTTTCACAAAGATGAGGTGCATTTTGAAAAGTTGCACTTCCTTTCAGTCCCAAAGGATGCATTTGTTGAAGAAGGGACATTTAACTGGCAGCTTTTGCTGTTGCTATACTACCTTGAAAATGTATAAAAAAAACTAGTGATTTTGTTTTTTTCTTTTTGCATCATACAACTCAGGTCGCATGAGACACCCCTCCCGGCAATTATCATGACAGTATTACCTGTCAGCTCCCTGGCGCTGTCACTATACTGTACCCTTGTTGTATGCATTTTCTACTCAGCCAAAACAATTTTGTTGATGTGTGGGCTGTTTTCAAAGATGCAGCAGCAGCACTGTTGCAGATAAAGCGCTAGAATCCACTGGAAATATTGCAGGGTTTCTCGAGGAGAGGTGGTTGAAATAGTGAAAATCTGTGAAAAGAAAAAACTGAAGAAAAGAAAAAGAACAGAAAAAGCTTTAGATTGACCTTTGGAGACAGACACTGTGAAATCACAGCCTCGGCATTTCAACTAAGCCAAATTATATTTAGAACTGAAATGACTAATTGCAAAAGAGAGCTCCAATTCCCACCTCTCATTATTTATTTCAGCTATATCATTACTCAGAGCTTAAAAAAAGAGAAAAGAATGAAATGTATCGTCAATGTTTTGCCCTTCTTCTGTAAGACGTAACTTCCGCAATATATCCTGTGTAATGGCAGGTTATCGCTCCCTGAACGGCACTATTCGATGATATAGTAAAAAAGGGAACAGTGGGAGTTTGCATTCAGGTGTAATTTTCCATCTGTGCTCTGGTAAGGTGAACGGTCTATTTATAAGCCAGATTGAACATATTGGCTATTTTTCACCTTTTATTTATTTATTTTACTGTTTAAAGCGTTGTTATTCTCAGCAGGTAATCAATTTTTCATAGAAGCTTTTAGTTGGAGGCTGTTGATGATTGTTTATAAAAGCAAAAAAGGACAAAAAGCTTTCCTGCTGGTTGCTTTTGTTTTTCTAATTCAAAAGAAGAAAATTTGCTGACTACTTGCAGAACAAATATATGAAGATAAGTGTTAGCTGTGAATGTTAAGCTCTTTCCTGCCTCACAAATCAATATGTATTTCATTGGAACTTACAGCTAAAGTTCCACTGTCCCCCAACATGCAGTGAGGTAAGTTTGTCCTCCGTGTCCATCTTTTGAAGATTCCGAGTTTTTGTTTTCAATTCTTTTGGTCATGCAACAGACAGAACAAAGCCTTAGTGTCATGCTGAAACAGAGTGCCTCCAAAGTCATCATTGTGTAGAAATCAGCCAAGGTCGCCACCTGCAGCCTGAAGGTGTTGGTCTGTCTAACAGCAATGATAAGCCATGCAGCGCTTTGTGCTTGTCTCCAAGGCGTCAGTCATGTTAGCAAAAAATTCTTGGTTTTCATTGAGTCCTACTCCCAACGCTGAAAGCCTTGTGGCCTTTGTGAGGTTAGGAGACAGATGCTTTGTACGTGGAGCCAGCTCTGACTCAAAAGTACAAAATCAAATAATCTTCAAGTTTAGAAAACTAAGCTGTGAAAGCGTGTGCAATACACCGTGTAATGTTTTATATTGATCTGATCTGATGCACACATTGGCTCCTTTTGACGGAAAAGACATGGCACGATTGCTTGTTGCTTTCAGTCATTTTAGGTTCATTAATGTGTTGTGAAATTAGCAGAAGTGTCTCTCTAAGCCTCCAAGGATCCAGGGAGAGCAAGAATGATGAGAAACAAGAGCCATCAGAGAGAACTTGATTTAAGGTGTGGGAAGAAGCAGTGGAACATTGAAGTGGTACTTGGTAGAGACCAGCTTTATTAAATATTTCTCTGTGAGGAGAGCAGTGTTGGTTGTAATGGGTTGCAAAGTAAATTTAGATGCTAAATAACCTTACTCAGGTTACTGGATACTTAGATTTTTTGATGTAACGAGTAGCATAACATGTTTATTTCAAATAAACAATCTGTGTTGTTAAAATGTCACCATGTTTCAGTGTGTAAGAGGAATATATATATATATGTGTGTGTGTGTGTGTGTGTGTGTGTGTGTGTGTGTGTGTGTGTGTGTGTGTAGGACAGTTAAGACCAGGGGTCGGCAAACTCTCTGAGTGCCATCTAAACGTCTTGATGCATTCTCAATCATCCAGGAAAATAAATCTCCAAAAGCTGGTTAACCTGCAGTCAGCTGAGACTGAAGAAGTCACTTGGATCAGTGACGAAACGTTTCTCCCACAAAACGCTACGTCCAGATGAACAGGATCAACTTTTGGAGAGTGCCATCTAAAATTTCCTCAGAAGTCAATGTGCCATATCAACCATTGCATTAACAATAAATTTAATAACACTCTATATCAACAGTTACACACTATATAGAACAACTTTATAGAACTATATTTGTTTGCAGATGTTAGCAAAGTACAGATCAGTTATTTTGAAAAAAACAAAAACAAACAAAAACCACTATACAACAGATATGCCATATTGGCCCAGTTTATTTTTTCTTATCATTGTTGTGAGGAGACCATAAATAGCATTTGCATTGTTTGTTAATACAAGTATACACATTTTAATGTGATCCCTGGTCTCCCACTCAGAGACACAGGTCTATGCAATGTTCTGAAGACAGTCAAACTTGTCAGGTAGTGATGTCCAGCAGGTGAAAGTGCAAGCTCCACGAACACGTACAGCTCTGGATCCAGCTGCGTTTGTAGTTCTGCAAACTTTGTCCTCTGTGTTCAGCTAGTTAAAGAGAGACAAATCCAGCTGCTTATTAAAGCTTTCTGGTTTGATCAGAAAAGAAAACATTGGTCCATACACCTGAAAGTCCCAAAAAGGCATTGTGAACTCTGTCTTGAGTCTACGGATGCTGCGCTGAGCGGTCAGCTCCCTGAGGCATTTGAAGTGTCGGAATGTAGAAGTTTCAACATTGCTTGAAAAAACTGCCAACTATCAACGTCCCTCTCACCGGTAGATAGTAATTATTATCCAGTTACAAGTAGAATCCAGTAGTTGGGGTTGTTAGCTAAGATACTGTCATTAAGAAGCAGCGCAACTAATGCTTCTATGTGAGCTAATTTGCAATGTGCACCGGTGGTCGTAGATTTTTTTTTTAATGCACCTTCTCAGATGAATTTACTGTGTGTCGTGCCATCAGTTAACCCGCGGCAACCTACAAGTGCCCAGGATTGTCAACCGCTGGTTTCGTTCATGTTACAGCACAACAACAGTTGCAGTATGTGTACTCAATAATATTATTGAAACTCCTCGTAATTAATTTTGTGTTGCAATTTACGTGTATCTATCAAAAGCATTTAATAGTTGGTTTAGATGAACAATCCCTTGAATCCTTTTTTTTAGGACAAGTGGACATAAAAAGTATTGGATCCCTGTCATTCTTGGACCTCTTTTACCCACTCTGTAGATACACAAAATTGTTTCTGCCACCCAAAACATTTTTAATTTTTGCACTTTTTTATGCAGATGATACAGTTATATATGCTGCTGTCTCTTCCCTTAATATATATATTAAAATTCTCTGACCACACATAAAATTATTTTAAACCGTGATACAACTAAGTGCATGATATTTACATATTTATATTTAAATATTCACATTTATATTCACCTAAAAGTATCCAGCCCACAGTCCATATTCAAATCCTTCATGGTTGTTGAATTGACACAGCTGATTATTATAGATACTTTAGACTCTGCCTGGATGCTAAGTTCACTTTTACAAACCATCTCGAATTAAAGATTAAAGATGAAGATTAGATTCAGATTTAGATTAGATTTTTTAAAATAAAACGAAATCTTGTTTCTCATACTCAAGATCAGCTGATAATTTTGTCCACCCTTCATTATGGTGGTATGGCTTTTTTGCTTTTATTAAACAGTGAAGAAGACACGCAACAAATGGGCACATGAACCCTGGCCGCCGCTGCTTTCTTACCATGCAGCATGTGGCCACCTGCTCACCCACTGAGCTTAATGGTGATGTTTAAATGCATGCTTCCATATCCACCTTGAAGCGTTATAATTTTTTTGTGTTATCACAGGTGAGGTTTTTCTTCTAAATGAAGCTAGCAAAGCAAGAGAGAGCAAAACTGTATGATGATTATTTACAAGGCTATGCTGCAAAATTACCTGCTTACCTGCTCAGTGTCCTGCTCAGTGTACTGGCATGTCAACAAGGCATGTTAAAGGTAAGCTGAACTATAGAATCACCAGTTGTTGTCATTCAAAGACAATAACAAAAGACTATCTGTCCTCAAACTGTGGAAACTGCTACTATTTTTTTATTCCTTTGTGGTGATAAGTGTGATTACTGCCTTGAGTATGTTCCTAGGCAACAATTTTTCAAATGATTGAAGCACGACATTTAAGCACTGCACAAGAATCAAATGGCATTTGCACAGGAACAAGATGAAAGTGGAAGACCATAGGCTGAGTGTTACATCCTGAATGCTGTGTGTGGCTAGATTTTTGGCAAAGAAAAAAACTTGTCTTTGCTTGAAGTAACCACCAACTTGTTTTCCATGCTGCACCAAGAACCTTTAACTTACCTTAAACTAGTACACTGACTGCATCTGCAATAGTTATAGAGTAAAAGCTCAATAGTTATAAAGTTTAGCTGGTTATAGACTTCACTCTATAACCAGCAATCAGAATGATCTGACTTTTAATGAAACAAACTTCCAAAAACATAGGGTTGAATAAGTGGGAGTAATTATCTTTATATATAAGGGAAAAAGACAGACATAATGCTTAGATTATGGTCTACTCGAGGGATGCTCAATAGTGCAGATGGCCAAGTTAAAGATGGAGTACTGAAGTTCCATCTTCTCACTTAATATATATAATAAAAACTGTTATACTCTGTAACAACCACCCAGACTAACTACAACCTCCAAGACACTTTTTAAAAACTGGCTTCCTTATGTGAGCCGACACAAAGTAAACAAAAAAAGAAGCAGGGAAACAATTTTTGAAAGCATAATTTTTTTTCCACATCAAAAGAAAGAATTCAACTTACAAGTTGCACTTTAACCATCTGTTTCTGTCAAGTTGTTGCAGCAAAACGAGTCTTTAATTTGTACTGTGACTGTGAATGCCACTTTGTGTGGGCTATGATTTGTATCACTTGCAAATGGCAACAGCACTATAGCAGCCTGTGATTTATAACACAGAAACATCTTGCGATGAAAGCGGCGACAACACCGACAATGCTGCACTGTACCAACATTTGATCAGAAGTGTGGAGGCTCGGAAATGTGTATTTGGAGTCTCGTGTGGGTGTGATATTTGAAAATCCCACTAAAGAAAGCGAGTTAGTGTTGGGCTTGCAATTCCTTCCAAGGACGCATTTTTATTCAAATACATATCCCTTCAGAGGCGATGATATTCAAATGCAAACTTGATCATCATCGCACAGTATGTAAGCAGCATGCAACCATCGTGAACATATCGAGATTCACGTGTTTTTTGTTTGTTTGTTTTTTGTATCAGACCTGCAGACTGCATTTTTACATGAGCTGTGCTTGATAATAAAACTCATATCTCTGCTGCTGATTCATCCAGCATACTCCTTTGTGGCTGTGAGAGATACAAAAGAATTGTACCACGCAAATCTTTCAGAAAAGATATGACAAATGACAAAGTGTTGTAGGCATGGTAGGTGCTTTCAGTTCTTATAATGATCCATATCTACTCTCTCTACTGCTTATTCTGTACATCTCCTCGCATTTTCTGGTGAAAGCTTGAAAACAAATGTACAATAAACAGAAAATAAAACCACTTTATGCTACCTTACACTTAATTCCCTGCCATCCAGCTTAAATTGGAAAGCCTCTTCCTCTATTTCAGCTTTCACTGCCAATTCATGTGCAAAGATCAGAAGCATATCTGGGCCCAGCTCTGCGGGTTAAGATTGTTGTCCGGGCCTGCCGAGCTCATCCCCGGCCAGGCTCCTTGTTGTATTGGAGGAATAATGAGCAGAGTCTTGGCTGATGCTGTGGGCGTGCCAGAGGCAAATATGTCCTCCATGTGTCTCTCCAAGCATAAACACAGCAAACAGGGAGACTCCAAAAGTTTACCAAGCGCACCGAGGGAACACGGACACAAGGGAATATGATTAAATACAGTTCTTGAGAAATGTTTCTTTACAGCAAGAACAATGGCTTCAGTAGACTATACACTGTTTAACTGAGATGCAACCTACACTACACTCTTTGACGGGGAAGCAAATACTGCTGTATTCAGTGTTACATTGAATATTATGGATGTGTGGTGCAGTGAGGACCCAGAGAGATGCAGAGGTGGAGTACAAATAAAAAGTGAGCTATTTATTTAGACTGTCAAGTACATAGGTAATGATATCAAACTGAAAACAACAGATGACTACTGGAGCACCAGGAATACCAGGTGAAATATTAGGAAGGAGCTGGGAACAAATCAGAGATGAAACTACCAAAATAAAACAGGAACACGAGAACACTGGACAAAAAGATGGAGACTTAATGAGAAGCACTGGGCAGTAGGGATGGGTATTGTTTAGGTTTTATCCGATACCGGTGCCAAACCGGTACTTTTGAAACGGTGCCGGTGCTTAAACCGGTGCTCAAACTGGTGCTTAAAGAGTGGAGAACACAAAATTGGTCCAAAAACCTCTCATGTTCAGCTGTTTTTTGTAAAAAGATAACAATATTAGCCTTTTCTGCAGCTATGGGGCATATATGGTATCACTCTTGGCTGGAAGCAGTGCTTAAACAATGAAAAAAACACAAACTTTGTCCTAAACCTCTCATGTTTAACTGTTTTCCACTTTTTCTTTGGTCTTTTTAGCCTTTTTGGCCAGGGTGAAGGGAGTATCTGCCATCAAACAAGAAGACAGCCGCATGTAGCTATGATGATGTTTGCTAGTTCACCTTACATGCATTAATGTAATAACATGGTTAGCCTACTCAACGTAAATTACACACGAACAACATTAAGCTACTCACGCAGAGAAGAACGGCTGCTGCTGCATCATCATCCTCATCATTTCTGCTACACTGGCAGGGCTAGGGGCCAGGACTCTACTCTTCGTGTTTTTGTGGGATGTTACTCCGGGTCCGATAACAGGCAACCCACCCACAGTAGATGTGCTCGGTGTGAGGTCTCGCAGCAAGCTATCAAATACGGCGCATTTCTCGGCTTTTAAAAAAAACGCTATGCATCGCCAGGTGTTTCATCGGATTTGAGGTGTTACCTCCTTTGACAGTATCACAGTATCAGCTTAAAGCACTTGTTGCTGCTGAGTTTGCATCTTTTGCTGTGGAGTACAGCCAGACTTTTGACCGCTTTGCCTTGGTCATTTATAATCTGTAGCTCTGCTCTAAAAGAACGTACGTACCTGGCCCCGCCTACTATCCTCAGAAACGTAAAATGATTGGCTAGAATCTAAAGTGTATCACAGCTCAGGAAAAAAAAGCACCGAAAGCACTGAAATGTGCGCTGCTTTTCGGTCTGGTTACTACCGTTTATGTCAGAACCGGTGCCATCATGGCACTGGATACCGGTACCCATCCCTACTGGGCAGGCAGGATAAAACTATAATCATCAACAGTAACTGGACTGCGAGCAGAGAGTAGAACATAAAGAAACCAACCAGGAAACATCTGTTACAAGAAATATAAAATAAAAACAAACACAAGAATAGCGAAACTCAGGCACAAAACCCTGTGTCCATGACACATATGCTGTCTGCTTATCACACTATAAATGCAGGTTTGAAGATGGGTTTTAAGTTGTGTAGGAATCCAAGTATGCAGCTGATATCGCTAATACATTAAAGAAACACACATACAAGAGTTGTGAAGCATTTATGTAAAGAGTGGGCACTAACTCATACAACACTTGTGGGAGCCATATTGCAAAAGTTTGGTCTCCTAATGAGCAGCGGCGGACTGCCTGTCGGGAGAAGTCGCATTGCTAAATGGAAGAGGACGGTGGAGGAGTACCAGGCACCTCATTTAAGTGCCCGATATCATTAAATTAAATTATGTGTTACAGTACTGTGTAAGCCATCCATCATTTATTCATATTTTTCTAGAAAAAAAGAAATAGATACAGAAATTATTAAAATGTGTACAAACATAAATGGGAATGCAACATTTAATCCCAAAACAGAGTTTGTACAATTCTACTGAGCGTGCAAGTCAGTATTTGATATGACCACCTTTATTCTTTAACACAGCATAAACTCCCTGTCAGGCAAGCAGTCTTTAGGAACAGTTCTCCAGGCTTCCTGAAGGACATGCAAAGCTCTTCTTCTCTGTCGAGATAATCACGCACCGCTTCAATAATGTTTACATGTTGGTCCAAGCTCTGATTAGGCCAATCCACCATTATAGTGCTCCAATGTGTTTTTTTCTGTGCAGGTATCTGATAATCATTTTCTGCATTCGTATTTCCATCAGTTTCAACAAGATCCCCAACATCATGACTGAAATGCAGTCCTAAACCATGATAGAGCCTCCACTGGTTTTATAGATGACCGTTGACCCTCGCTGTTGTACCGCTCGCCTGACATGTTACTTACATATTGATAACAATTTGAACCAAGAATTTCAAATTTGCATTCATTGCTCCATAAGATCTGCTGCCACTGACTTTAGTACAGCTTTGGTGCGATCTGGTTTACCTCAGCCTTTTCTCCCTGTTTCTCTGGGAGTAAATGGCTTCTTAAGAGCTGCCCTCCAGTTGATCCATCTACTGTTAACTGAATCAGCTAATTCAGTTAACAGTAGATGGATCAACTGGAGAGCCAGATGCATGTTTTGTGAGAGTCCTCTGTCAGGTGCCTTTGTTTCTTGTTTTTCTTTAGGACGTGGCTCTCAGATACTGTGCATCTACTGTAGATAGGTTTTTAGGCTCGCCACTTCTTCTTTTGTCCTCAACTAGTCCACTTTCCTCACCTCGCTGAGATATCTCAAGTTTTTGTTTGGGAAACTTGTTGGTGGAAGAATACATTTGATGTCTGTCAAACTGTGTTATCTTTGGCATTTTTCAGAGATTCAGCTGAAGAAATGGAAGCAAATTGCGTGTTTTTGCAACCGACTACTTCTCATAAGTTCCTGCAGATACACTTTAAATGGTTTGTGCTTTTGTCTGTTTTGTGTAGACACATCACTGGTTTATTGCTTGAGTTGGGTCCCTTTTTATGCTTGATTCATTGGTTAGTGTTCAGTGGCATAAAAACCAAAAACACCCTCTTTTGAAAAGTATTAGGTAAAAGAACCTGATAGAAAATTAGTGAAAAAACGAAAAACACCTTAAAAGACCTCTAGACAACTTGGAGAACTGCTGTTCAAGATCACTTAATAAGTTAAAAGAAAGTCAGGCTTCTGAGCAAATCAGGGCTGGCTCAAAACTTCTGCACAGTACTGTACATCTCAGCGAGGATGTGCTGAGAAACTGTCAAAAGTTTTAAAAAGTCATCTGAGATAAACATAGTTGACCAGTGTTACTATTAGAGGGTTCACTATATTATTATCATTGTTATGGACTGTTATGGATATAGACTTTCCCTTTATCTTCCTTCACTGGTATTTTCAATGTATTTTTTTAGAAAATAGAGAAAGCACATTTTGACTTTTAAAATTTTAAGTTGATTCTTTTGGACACAGTAATTCGTCCATTTTCTTCTTCAGCTCAGGCTCGAGCCAATCCCTGCTACCACAGAACAAGAGGCAGCGATTGGCTAACAGTGAGAGGCGGACAAACATTCACACCTACAGCAAATTTAGACTCATCAGTTAACTCAACCTCAAGCTGGAGTTTCCACAGAGAACCCACACAACCTTGACACTGATCTGAGCTGGCCACTGGATTTAAACCCAGGACCTCTGTGCTGTGAGGCAGCTGTGCCAACCACTGCATCACCCACCACCAGATTCATACTGAGAAAATCTGATATTGTTACAGCCCTGATTAGCATTTAGTCAGCCTACACTATGTTGGTTTAAGAGAATAGAGTGGCCTTGGACAGAGCTGACCTGAATTATTATTATCATAGTGACACATGGTTTTGAAGATATAGTCCCTTACATATCAGGGATGTGTAGGCACACAAGCATGGAGTTCATACCAATAATGCACCACATGTTGAAGCAAGAGTTCTGTACATCTTTTAAAAAGAAAACAAATCTTGTGCAAATACAGAAAAATTGCAATTTCGCTTTTTGAAAAGTTTTTATTTAACACTCCGTGACATGACATACTGAGTATAACTTAAAATACCCTACTTAATTATGACTAAGTCACTCATTCATGTGCTTGAATCATATTTCAGTCCAGCTTTTGTATGCCAAACAATGCAGTCTTCAGGTTTAGCAGAGAGACCCATCAAGAAACGCTGTGGCTCAGGCAGTAGAGTAGGTTGGTTACCAGTCAAAAAGGTTGCGGATCAAACCTTGATTCCTCAAGTTTACATGTCGAAATATCCTTTGGCAAGATACAGAACCCCGAGTTGACCCTGATGCATTTGTGTGAGTGTGTGCGGAAAGGTTAGAGTGTGGTTATGCATAGATAAAGGGCTCTATGAATGTATGTAAACGAGGCTTTCAGTGAGAGTGCTTTGAATGTTTGAATGTTGTGTAGAAAGCTGCATATAAGTGCAAGCCCATTTATCCAAGCATGATTGTATATAACGTACAAACGTGTGTGTTATCCAGTGAACACAGCAGATCAGATGCACAGGTGAGAAGGTAACAGCACACTCTTGACTGTTTTCAAACCTTAAGTGTGCACCATTCATGCGATCCTTCCTTTAACAAACACAAGTGGTTGAAGTAGGAGTAAAAGTAACAGTAACTACTATAGTGCGATTTACACCATCACCATGCCTCGTGCTTTTGCATGTAGACCTTCTCCCTCTTTAAAACAAGCTTTTACTTGTCCTACATTCACAAAGACTACGTCCAATATCATAACTGTGCGTATTTACAGATGGCAGCTGCTTTGACAAAACGGCAGTATTTGACACCCTAGAAAAGACAACCTGTCTCCTGCATTTGTGCATAGTACATAACTGAACTGAAACAAGACTTCTTCTGAAATGACCCAGTATTTGCTTGTGTTAGGTATTTACCAAGCTTATTGGACTTGAACAACTATGTTTGAGTCTAATTTGAACAGTAAAATCATCAAACAGCTCTGCCAGGCTGTCACAATACGTGTAATTACATAACAGCCTTCTCTTGAATAATCTCCAGACAGCTCACCTAGACACTGCAGATAGAGAGATATTAGCATATGAGGATTGCACGCCTGCATACCCTTGCACATATAACACCAGCCACTCCCGCAGAAAGATATGATGACAGGGCTACGATCATGTGAATGTGGGAATATGCTTTGAATGTGCTGCCGGGGAGCCTGGGGTTGGATGTGACGTGTGCTAGATGTGATTGATTGTGTTGTTATTGCTAAGGACTCTCTTCCGGCTGCCTCCGGGACCCTTTTCGATCCATCCACTGTCTGTTTGTACTGCTGCTCATAAATTTTACAGCCCGCGCTGGAACCTAGAGGGAGCTTAAACAATTGCTTTATTGATGAATTTGTCTCATACAAGGAAGAGCACCGCACCAGGCTGGCGTGAGACTTTTCACCACACCAAAATGAATATGACTGGCTCTTTTCCCCCCTCCCATTTAAATCTGATAAGTGAAGGGAGGGAGAGGGGATTTGGGTAGGTGGGGATTGCCCTTGAAAATGTTTTTACTGGCATTCTTCTTCTTTTTTATTTACTGCACCTTTTTTTTCTGCTATAAGAAAATGAAATGTATCTTCAGATGGAGAGGTGAAATTATGCTTTATAGTGTTTGCAAGGTCTGCATTGTTTCATTACCATCCCCCGTGGAGAAATAAATGTGAAACTGTACCATTAAACAAAGGCATCTTTTTGGAATTAGCATTAGAGGCTTAAGATTGTTTGGTATCAAAGCAACCTCAGACATGGCTCTGTGGGAAGCACAAATTAATTACAGGGCTCAGTGCCGTTGTGGTGTAGGTGTTGGAGCCTATGTCAGAAAGAAAGAAAGAAAGAAAGAGCCACAGTTTACAGTGTGATACTATTTATAGGAGCAGAGAGGCAGTGGGGGGACATTATGCTAGTGGGAGGATTATTGGTGTTATTAGTCTTGTGCTACTAACCTATAAGAGAGCGAACTGGGAAGATTTATTATGTCATTAAAGTGGGCATCTTTAAATGCACAAAAGATCAAGCCCAGTCACAGTAACCTCTTGAAATCAGCAAGGCTTTGGCTGTTTTTACAGAATAAATATTGCAAGGAAAACATGTTTAATTCTCACCAGGATCAGCTCCAGGTTCCTGGTGAGTCAACCAGGGACTGGGGAAATGGAGTACTGAAATATTTATCAGAGCGTTGCATATTCAGCTGAGGGTCCTTTGTGCGTGCTCGTGTGATCTTTCACAACACGTTCACAAATTAAATATTTATCACATTTAAATAAAAGGCGAGTGCCGGGTCTCACCGAGCGCTCGCATGCGTGCGAGTGTGTATCCGGGTGCATGAGGGGAGATGTGAGTCGCGCGCTATCAGGGATGATTGGTGTGGAGTCCCGGGTGGCGGGGGTGGGTTGTGCCTGTCAGAATGGAGATATGAGACTCACCTCCCTATCTACTCATTCACAGCGACTGGAATCAGCTTATCCAGTGCGCTGTGGCTGCTGAGGGGGCTGCAGCAGACAGAAAAGCACTGTGCCTGACCTAATGCTGCAATATGCTGCTAGGTAGATAGTTACATATGGAAACAAATGCTTTTCACCAAATGAAATACGTGTTCAAACTGTTGACTTGGAACATCTGATTCACCTTTAATTTGGAAATTCTGTGGAATTCCACCCATCAGGGTATCCCCAACAAGCTGTGTGATTTTTCTCCACATTCAACAAGAAATAGATAGCATGTATTTAATTTGAAGGTTTGTTTACAGGTATGACCAGCGCTCATTTTTTTAAAATTTACGGTTGTATTGTGATTCTGCATTCTGCATTCAATTGTTATTTCATGTTGTCTTTTAAAATGAACTGAATGATAACTCGAGATTTTTCCAGTGTGATGAGAATAGGTGAGGTCTTAGTTTGCAGTATTGTGGACTGGTTACCACAGGCTACGTCAAAGAGTAGCAATCACCAATTTCATTTTAAACTGATGATAGAAATTCCACCTTTATTCTAGCTTTATTTCATCTAAGGGTTGGCCAAATCAACAAAGACCAGTAAACCTCAGAGCCAGGTGCAATGGTCAGCTGATCACAGCCTCTCCGCAAAGAAGAAAAGTTCAGTCGATATAGGATTTTATTTAGCAAGTCTGCCAACATTCAATCATTCAATCGCCCGTCGTACACATTTAAAAGTTTAATGTTAAGCAGTAGGGGTGCAACGATACACAAAATTCACGGTTCGGTTCGGTTCGATACTTTGGTGTCACGGTTCGATATTTTTTCGATACAAAAAAAATGTTCATGCCTTTTTAATTTGTCATTTATTAAAATTATAAATATATATTTTAACTCAAAAGTACAGTTTTTAAATTTAACCCTAACCCTTGTGCGCGTTTTTTATTTTGACAGCGAATGCGCACCTGCGGACCACTTATGTGCAGCCCTGGTTATATAGCTCGTCATATTGCAGCCACAGAAATTCTTTTGTCCATGAAACCATGAAGCTGCACTTTCTTTTTGCCTTATAGTCTGATTTGTCATAACTTCTCCGTTTTGTGGTAAGCTTTTCTTTGGCTGTCACTTCTTCACCCTGACCTGTCTTATTTGGCTCAGAAGAAATGAAATATATATCCTCCTGCTTTTACACACGGACTCACATAAGCTCAGCGATTCTCTGCGCGATCAACCTCTCACGTTTAAGCTTGCTGCGGGAGATTTCACTTGTCATGTTTGCATAGTGAGCTAACGATTAATAAGACGATGTCAGAGGAATTGGTGCACAAATTATCATCACTCACAGATCAGTGCTGTCGCTCTCTATACACAGTTCGCGCGATTGCAAAGTGAAAGCAAAAAAACAAGCGCAAATTCAAACGCGATTGCAATATGTCACATATTGACAGTGGCTCACCGATGCCAATGACATAATTACCCAGCTACATTTCTGAAAGAATGCAAAAGCATTGACATATATTTTTCTTCCTACAATAGCCCGACGGGCAGGGAAGAGATAGATTTTGGTAGCCCGACTGAAAAAAATCGCTAGCCCCAGGACGTCGGGCTAGCGATATTGCAAGCCCTGTATCTGATTGAGGAATCACTCATCTTTGGAAAAGAGAGTTTATTACAGAGAAATGTCTCTTTCCAAAATAAAAGCTATACTATCCGCTTCTTCTGGGCTATATTCTCAGCAGCATAAGGAGAATCATGTGCTAACAGCTGTCTAAATGACTCGGCTAAAGTTAGTAGCATGCTTGTTGTTTTTGTCTTTGCACTAGGATGATGTCGGCGTAAATGTGCAGTCATATTCGTTGTGTTCCCACTAGTGATTTCAGGTTAATCTCGTTGAAATGACCTTAACGCCACAACACGGCAAATCTCCGTTAACGAGCTACCGCCGATCGCCCCGTGCATGGGGCTAGACGGCCAACACGTTAACGAGCTAACTGCGCTAACACACTAGCTCCCACCCATGTAATTGAGCATTGCACGGCACATCCAACATACTGTTTTACTTTAGTCCATGACTCGCTTACCTTCAGGGTCATACGTCACATGAAAACCAAAATAATTCCAAACGCTAGATCTGGAGAGCTTAACTTCTGTCTTGCTAGCTTGCCCTGCGCTCTTCCTTCTGACGATGCTGTCTGTGTTGAGCACTCAGTGGATCTGCGCTCGACAGTGCAGCCTAGGCGGAGTAGTCGAACGCAGATTCACTGAGCGCTCAACACAGACAGCATCGTCAGAAGGAAAGTTGATAAAATAAATTACAAATGTTGTATTGTTCGATACATATGCGTACCGAACCGAAAGCACTGTATCGAACGGTTCAATATCGATACGAATATCGTTGCACCCCTATTAAGCAGTAAAACACACTATTGTCCAATGTAGTACACCCCACGTTCTTGCTGTTATTGTGATATCTCAAATGTCCAGTGGAGTAGTGGCTAGTGAGGCTAATGGTAGCATATTCTGACTGTTAGCCGAAGCACTGAATGGTTAGAAACAGCACTTCACACTTTTTATGCCTTAAGACATTCGCTCATGTAAGTAAGGTGACGAAATCTCTCCCTTCTACACTTCAAACTAACTACATTTGACTTCAGGCAGTTTGCAGGACTGCCTGCGCTCATTCAATGATTGCAAGTTTTTAACAGTGAAATTCATTGCTGACAATGTTCTGGTCAAAAAGATTAGACTGGCAACCCACATCCAGTTTATATTTTCTGTACATTTGCTAAGATTTAAGAGAACAGTTCATGATCCCTAAATTTTTTTTTTTAAACAAAACTTCCAGAGAGAAATATAAAAGTAGCAACCACAGCTACAGATTTGCACAATGAGGATTCCTCATAGGAATCATACATTCATTTTTATTTTACTAGCTTAATTTGTGATTCACCATCAGATTACTCAGATTTTTGCCCATTTAGAAACAGGGTGACAGTTACTCCTATTTCTCCAGCAACATTTCCTCGTTCAATCCAAATTGTATGTGTTTTCATGTCAGGAGTTTTTGTATTTGTTATATATTTCAAATATGATCTAGTTTGCTGATGTAAACACGGTCTGGAAACTAGTTTATAATGAATTCAAGTCCTGTTTTAAATATTAAAAAAATGTTAGTGATGAAACATAAATAGGCAATGAATAAATAAATAAATAATCAGACATAGAACATTTTGTTTTTAATATTTACCCCACTCCCCATGCCAGGCTGGATAGTAGCTAAATCTAACTGTGGGAAGATTGAGGAACCCCGACTAGCTCATAGCTAAAACCTTCACATTTAAGCCCCCAGAAATATAGCAAAAATCCAAATAATTTATGACAGAGGCATTCACACTGTTTATAGAATTTATACGCTTTAAAGCAATTTAAAATATAAATACATATTAAAATGGTTTGAAGCAGAATCAATTAAAAACTCAGTGTTCATTTTGGCATTCAGGTCAGTTAAATAGTTTGCTTGTAAATGTCTTTTCATGTAAATAAGTTAAACTGCATATTAATTTACCCCTGACTCAGCCACCACACACACACTGTTCTTGAACCTCACTTGAATTGGCATTGAAGGTATTATAACCTTGTTTTGTTTTTTGTTCTGGAACATTTCTTCTATCAGGCAGTTTTTGTTAAACCATTTGAATTCTTTCAAGCTTTTCACTCCGTAATTTTCTTAATAAGATCATGTGTTAGAGCGATTTTACCTCTTGTTCGGAGTTCCTTAATGCTTGAAAAAATTGCCATAATTATAAAGCTGTTTGATCGACACTGACAAAACTGATTTGTCATAGTTGAGATTTTATTTCAGGCACCGTATTCCTTTTTTTCCCACATATTTAGACCAGACGATGAACATACGTGAATCAGTGTTTCATTATTCTTGCACCATGGCACAGCAATTCTGTATTCTACATACAAAATATAACGTTGACAAAATTTGTGCAGCCTGAAGTTAAATGGATCAACCGCGTGCTAGTGTCACATTCACAAAATAAATGTTGCCAATATGTTCATATGTGGCTATGAAGACTAGCAGAAATCCCATTGTGATCATTTTGTGCAGATTATTGGCCTTGTGACACATTTTATCAGGCAGAAGGCATTTAGAAGTGCAATAATTCTATCCAGTCAGTATTTTATAAAGATTCATATTTACACTTTTTTTTTTTTTTTTTTACTCAATTATCTGGATGAGCCTGGAGCACAGTCAGGTCAAATTACAAGACAATGTAAGAGCTTTAAAAGATTTTTCACATCTGAGTCATTTGAACTGTTGTGTAATATGTCAATTTTACGTAAATATCTATTTGAATGGAATGTATTAATGTCTTCGTCTCTCTCCGATCTCCTGCTCCCTGCGTGCTGAGTATGAGAACAAAAAGCTGAGAATTCAAAAGTGTGAGAATTCTAACAGACTGTAAAAGCTGAAATGGACCACTGCAGTGAAACAGCTGTTTTACATTAACAGTTAAAAAGAAAACATACTGGTAGCATTTTGACAGCAGCTGGGTCATCAAGCTTTAAGCAGTTATATATACGTGCATATACACTCCTGTGCCACTTTATTAGAAACACCTGTACAAGTATTTGTTAATGGAAATATGTAGTCACACAGTCACATTGCAGAAACTCAGTGTATTTTGCCCATCAAAATGGGGAAGAAAAGTGATGTAAGTGAATGTGGCATAGTTGCTGGTATCAGATGGGCTGGGTTAAGTATTTCAGAAACCTACACAAACTTTTTTTAAGATTACAGAGAAGATATCGAGTAAGTGGCAGTCTTGGAGAAAATGACTTGTTGATTTCAAATGTCAGAAAAGACTGGAAGGACTTCTTTGAGTTAATAGGAAGGCAACAAAGACTGTAATAACACTTGTTACAACCAAGGTGTGCAGAATAGCAACTCTGAATGCTCAGGAGACTGAACCTTGAAGCAGATGGGCTGTAGCAGCAGAAGACCACACCAGCTGCCGCTCGTGTCAACAGGAAATTGAGGATAAAATTAATGTTAGCTTCACAATTTTGGATAAGAAGATTTGGATAACTTTCCCTGGTCTGATGAGTCTCAATTTCTGTTGCAAAATTTGATTGGCAGGGTCAGAATTCAGTGTAATGATGTGAGGGATGTTTAATTGGCAAACTTTGAACCTTAGTACAAGGTCTTAAATAATCAGGCCCCATCTTATCTTAATGACCTTGTAGTACCATATCACCCTATTAGAGCACTTCGCTCTCGCTCTGCAGGCCTACTTGTTGTTCCTAGAGTATTTAAAAGTAGAATGGGAGGCAGAGCCTTCAGTTTTCAGGCCCCTCTTCTGTGGAACCAGCTTCCAGTTTGGATTCAGGAGACAGACACTATCTCTACTTTCAAGATTAGGCTTAAAACTTTCCTTTTTGCTAAAGCATATAGTTAGGGCTGGACCAGGTGACCCTGAATCCTCCCTTAGTTATGCTGTAATAGACGTAGGCTGCCGGGGGATTCCCATGATGCATTGTTGAGCTTTTCCTTTTCAGTCACCTTTCTCGCTCACTATGTATTAACAGACCTCTCTGCATTGAATCATATCTGTTATTAACCTCTGTCTCTCTTCCACAACATGTCTTTTATCCTGTCTTCCTTCTCTCACCCCAACCGGTCGCAGCAGATGGCCCCGCCCCTCCCTGAGCCTGGTTCTGCCGGAGGTTTCTTCCTGTTAAAAGGGAGTTTTTCCTTCCCACTGTCGCCAAAGTGCTTGCTCATAGGGGGTCATATGATTGTTGGGTTTTTCTCTGTATCTATGAAGCGCCTTGAGGCGACTTATGTTGTGATTTGGCGCTATATAAATAAAATTGAATTGAATTGAATAGTAATGACAAAGCATCTTTTAAAACATAGGCCCCAACCTACCTGAGCATTGTTGCTGATTATGTCCATTCCTTCATGGCCACTGCTCATATTGCCACATTCAGAGGAGCTCATTCCAGCTGAGCACAGTTGGGATATGAAACCACATAGATGGACTTCTGATCCCAGTTTGCAAAAGTGCTTGAAGTAAATAATGTTATCTAGAAGTGGAAGAACAAAATAAACACTTTTTTTTTAAATGGTCCCTTTATTGCAAGATTTCATGTTTTGGGACTGTGTTAGGGTTGTGTCTCAGGGTTGTGTTGGTCTGGTGTCTCAGAGAGACATAAATCTATATGTTATCTCAGTTACACTGGCTTCCTGTTAAATTTAGAGTCAATTTTAAGATCCTGGTCTTGACCTACAGAGCTGTGCACGGACTGGCACCAGCCTACATCTTTGATCTGCTACAGCCCTATGTCCCTAGCAGGTCTTTGAGGTCATCTGATCAGGGCTTACTTGCTTTAAAAAATAAGGGTGACAGAGCTTTTGCCACTGTGGCCCCAAGACTGTGGAACTCTCTCCCCCAAACATTAAGAACTGTGGACTCAGTAGCTGTTTTTAAAAAACAACTCAAAACTCACATTTTTAAAACTGCTTTTGCTTAATTTTTTGCCTGTTTTCTTTTCTCTTTTTTAAATCTTTTTATGACTTGTAATCTTATGTGCAGCACTTTGTGATTCTGTCTTGAAAGGTGCTATACAAATAAAAATGTATTATTTATTTATTTATTATTTATAGACAAGATTTCTCCTGTAAAAAAGCACACACTGTATTCATGCCCCACATGGCTGTTACACTCTGGGATAACATTCTCAGCATGATTGCCAAGGATAAAAGGCCCTTGCTATTGTGGAGGGTCAGGGCTTCTGTGAGATGGTCAGCACATTTTACTTCGGGTACACACTTCCCTCCAGGGCCCACTTCAGTAAGTTGATGGAGAGGAAATACAAGGGTGCTCTTGAGAGAGTGAAAGCTTTACTCGAAGAAGTGAAAAACAAAAAACCTGAATTTAAATGCTTTATGGTCATTGCACCTAGAGAAAGCACAATGAAACTTGCTGTGTACACCTAAAAACGATATTTCATACACCCACACGCTCATGCCAGATAACAATAGCCAAAGATAATAATCACACGTACTCGCATGCTTGTGCAATTACGCCAAATAACAATATGCGGTTGCACTCATTCCTACGCACTCGTACAACACACAAAGTACTCTGATAGGAGTCTGGCACTGTGTAAATAAGCTAAATAACAAAGAATATCACACCCAGTGTCTCCAGGTTATTGCGTGCAGATATGACCAGAGATTTGTGTCAGGCACCATAAAATATGTAATGTTGCACGTACTTTTATGAGGATTTTACTGGGTATGACCTGCGATGTAAATATAATAGTTAGTGATGTAGATATTATGATGATGTAGATGGTGGTCGTAAAGCGCTTGAGTGTGTCTGGGAGTTCAGTATAGTGATGGCTCCTGGGGAAAAGCCTGGAGGTGTGGGCTCGATTAACAGTGTAATGTTAAGTAGCTGGTCTGTTCTTTAAATTACTACCACTTTCACACACTTTCAGTCTCAGTACTGACATCCTTACTCCAGTCCAATCATCTTTTTGCCCACCTCCTTTGAGCCAATCAGCCTCCACTTTCAATCTGTACTCTCCTCAATCTCATTTTCAGACTCATTCGTGCAACCCACCACCTCTCCAACTCCACCTGAGAGTCACCCAGAGCTCCATCCGAGCCTCAGTCTTCATCTTCATCAGCACCAGCGTCTACTCCAGGGTGTCCTGCCCTAAATCCCGTCACCGCTGGGATTCCATTCTGCCACGATGGACCATCGGAGTCTAATCGCCAAATACGTCGATTAATTTATCTATCTCAATAAATCACGTTCAATTCTCTCAAATGATCCCACCTTATTGAAACAGCATACACTCAAACTACACCTCACTTCAGATGAGACCACTCTTTAGCACTGACGTGACTGCAAAACCAACTGCACGCTGGCCAATAAAACCACTTGTGGTGACCTTCCTAAAAGAGGACGTCTACAAAAGTGCAATGCATTTCATGCTGTATTATTATACCCTTTACCTCACACGTCCATGCTGAAACACTCTGCTTTGTCCTCTGTGACACCATCTAAAATCTAGACATCATTTCTTCATGAAAAAGCCTTTGGAAGAAGAAAGAAAGTCATTTCTGACTAGGATAACACATTTGTTTCACATTTCTAGGCCAGATAACAAAACCGTGTGAATCAGCTGCATTTATTTCCCAGTATTTCAAATTATAAGAAATTAAGATGAGTAAAAACAGATTTGCCATACAGAAATGACCAGCTTATGAAAGTGTGTTTGTTTATAAGCTCATTTAGTTCTTAATTGGTACTCCTTTACCAAACGTTAGTGCAACACTGCAGTATGCCATGGAGGTGATCAGTTTGTGTTACTGCTGAGGTGATATTGAAGCCCAAGCTTTATGTCTTTTTACTCTCCTGTATTTTCAGGTCAGGTCAGTTGACAGTAACCCATATATTCTCTGTGGGCTTAGGTCAGGCGAGTTGCCTGGCCAATTAAGCAGAGTAATAGTATGGTCAGCAAATGTTTTGGTAGTAGTTTCAGCACTGTAGGCAAGTGCTAAATCCTCCTGGAAAAGCAAATAAGGATCTCCATATAGCTTGTCAGCACATGGAAGTATGGCATGCTCTAAAATCTCCTGGTACATACAGTGGGGCAAAAAAGTATTTAGTCAGCCACCGATTGTGCAAGTTCCCCCACTTAAAGTGATGACAGAGGTCAGTAATTTGCACCAGAGGTACACTTCAACTGTGAGAGACAGAATGTGAAAAAAAAATCCATGAATTCACATGGTAGGATTTGTAAAGAATTTATTTGTAAATCAGGGTGGAAAATAAGTATTTGGTCATCTCAAACAAGGAAAATCTCTGGCTCTCACAGACCTGTAACGTCTTCTGTAAGAAGCTTTTCTGTCCCCCACTCGTTACCTGTATGAATGGCACCTGTTTGAACTCATCATCTGTATAAAAGACACCTGTCCACAGCCTCAAACAGTCAGACTCCAAACTCCGCCATGGCCAAGACCAAAGAGCTTTCGAAGGACACCAGGAAAAGTATTGTAGACCTGCACCAGACTGGGAAGAGTGAATCTACAATAGGCAAGCAGCTTGGTGTGAAAAAATCAACTGTGGGAGCAATCATCAGAAAATGGAAGACATACAAGACCACTGATAATCTCCCTCGATCTGGGGCTCCACGCAAGATCTCATCCCGTGGGGTCAAAATGATCATGAGAACGGTGAGCAAAGATCCCAGAACCACACGGGGGGACCTGGTGAATGACCTGCAGAGAGCTGGGACCAAAGTAACAAAGGTCACCATCAGTAACACACTACAACGGCAGGGAATCAAATCCCGCAGTGCCAGACGTGTTCCGCTGCTGAAGCCAGTGCATGTCCAGGCCCGTCTGAAGTTTGCCAGAGAGCACATGGATGATACAGCAGAGGATTGGGAGAATGTCATGTGGTCAGATGAAACCAAAGTAGAACTTTTTGGTATAAACTCAACTCGTCGTGTTTGGAGGAAGAAGAATACTGAGTTGCATCCCAAGAACACCATACCTACTGTGAAGCATGGGGGTGGAAACATCATGCTATGGGGCTGTTTTTCTGCCAAGGGGACAGGACGACTGATCCGTGTTAAGGACAGAATGAATGGGGCCATGTATCGTGAGATTTTGAGCCAAAACCTCCTTCCATCAGTGAGAACTTTGAAGATGAAACTAGGCTGGGTCTTCCAACATGACAATGATCCAAAACACACCGCCCGGGCAACAAAGGAGTGGCTCCGTAAGAAGCATTTGAAAGTCCTGGAGTGGCCTAGCCAGTCTCCAGAACTCAACCCCATAGAAAATCTGTGGCGGGAGTTGAAAGTCCGTGTTGCTCGGCGACAGCCCCAAAACATCACTGCTCTCGAGAAGATCTGCATGGAGGAATGGGCCAAAATACCAGCTACTGTGTGTGCAAACCTGGTAAAGACCTATAGTAAACGTTTGACCTCTGTTATTGCCAACAAAGGTTATGTTACAAAGTATTGAGTTGTATTTTTGTTATTGACCAAATACTTATTTTCCACCCTGGTTTACGAATAAATTCTTTACAAATCCTACCATGTGGATTCATGGATTTTTTTTTTCACATTCTGTCTCTCACAGTTGAAGTGTACCTCTGGTGCAAATTACTGACCTCTGTCATCATTTTAGGTGGGGGAACTTGCACAATCGGTGGCTGACTAAATACTTTTTTGCCCCACTGTAGCTACACTGACTTTGGACTTAATAAAACGCAGCGGACCAACCACCAACCACACCAGCAGATAACATGGCACCCCAAATCATTACAGACTAAAGAAACTACACACTGAACTTTGTTTGATATCTGTGCCTCTGCACTTTTCCTTCACACACTAGGACCTTGATTTCAAAATCAAGATCATTGATTTCAAAATCATTGGTTTCAGAATTACAAAAGCAGTCAAGTTCTTTTCCTCCTTATCCCAGAATGCTGTCTCTGGTTCAGGAGCGGTAACCACTGTGCTCAAGACATCTGTGCATGGTGACTCTTGAACCCACGGACAGCAGCCTCAGGCCACTTCTTAAGAAGCTCTTCCAGGTTCTTGAATTTACCTTTCTTGACAACCCACTCAAGTCTGTGTTCGTTGCTGTTGCTTGTGCACCGTTCCCTGCCACACTCTTCACTTCTAGTCAACCTTCCATCAGTATAGTTTGAAACAGCACTACACGATTGGATTTTGATGATCGCTGCTACAACGTGACATACATGTTATGTTTATGTTAATGTTGACCTTTTTCACTGCATTCTGAATGGCTACTGAGTCCTCAAAAAAGAAGTGAAGTGAGCCACTTACATTTCTATGATATTTTTATTTGCACTCTCAGTTCCAGTATATGTGTGTAACCTTGTTTTCAGAAAACTGGGAGAGAATTAAAACCTGTAATTAAGCATGTTAAGCACTGCAAGTTGAGATGTTTTAAAATTTTATTTGATCATTTCCCATTTACACTAAGAACGGTCTGTTCTACCTCGAAGAATTCACTATAAATGCCTTTGACTTCAGGCACAGTCACCCAAGGCATCTTTGATGAAGCATAGGCGTTTTTAGGCTCAGGTTACAAACCTTGGTGTTTCATAAATAGCCTGGGCTCTCCGAAAAGAACAAATAAATCCATATCTGTTCATCTGTCATTCGTGCCATGGAATAAAGCCATTGAAAAATTATATAATCAAACAATTTTGTGAAAACAACAATTTCTAAGGCTTTATGTAACATTCCAAGGGACATAGCTCTGTGTTTTCAAATATTTGCTTAAGTCTTTCGGCATGGGAAATACATTTTTAAATATGTTTTTAAAAATGTGTCCTTGTGCCGAGGACGGCAGAAGACAGCAGAGGAGATGACGATTGAAATAGACCCTAAAAAGGTTCTTTAGATAATGAGAGTATTAGATAAACAGATATAGTTAATTTCATTTTTTCTAAACTGAAAAAAAGCAAATGATTAGGTCTAGCATAACACTGATCTTTATCAACGGTCTTCCTTTTTAAATTACACACTTTCTGCTCTGCAGGTTATAAATGAGGGTTGAAGGGTTTGTGGTCAGAGGTGGTGGGATTTCTAAACAGCACAGTGATGCAGCTGGTCAAGATGTTTTCAGTGCCTCTGCACATGATGGGTCCCAGGACTCTCGGTCTTCTTAGTATGCGGAAGAAGTAGGGATGTTGCCTGCTTTGCTTTCTTAGCCAGTGATGTTGTTGTTTGTCTAGGAGAGGCCTTGATGTGCACACCCAGAAATCTGGTGCTACTCACAATTTCAACAGCAGAACCGTTGATCACAAGTGGTGCTGCTGGGTGTGAGCTCTCCAGAAGTTGATATCTATTTTTTTCTTTCTTTTTTTTACATTTAAGGAGAAATTGTTCTCACTGCACCACATGGCCAGCTGTTTCACTTCTCTCCTGTGGTCTTTCTGGTCCTTGTTGTTGATGAGTTCCACTGCTGTTGTGTCATCTGTTAACTTGATGAAGAGGTTAATGCTGTAGTTCAGGGCGCAATTGTGGGTCAGCGGGATAAAGTGCACTGGACTGAACACATGTTCTTAAGGGGCTCGAGTGCCCAGCATTGTTGCCAACCCAAACTGCTTGTGGTCTCCCAGTAGATTAACCAGATGTCCCTCTTTAAGTGAGACTGCACAGCGTTTTTATTTCTTGTCCTCCTGTCCCACTGCTTGAGACAACGTACCTCATTTTGACCAGCTCTGCAGGACATGCACTTTCCTGATGTCTGGCTTTTCCCCAATGCAGGTGAAGGGAAGGCTTTTTATTATACTCAAATAAGGGTTAGTCTGTCTAATGCTGTTACCAAGTTACAAAAAAGTCAGAGGATTTGCAGATTTTGGTGAGCATGATGGAAATTACCACAAAGAAAATGAAGTGGCAATATCTAGTCATGGGGGCATAGGGGGTCATTTGGTTATAAAGCACCTTGAGGTGACTGCTGTTGTGTTTTGGCACTTTATAAATAAAACTGAAGTAAATTTAACTTGCGTGAAGTGACACAAAATCTGTGTGTGTCATAATTGGCTAGAAATTCCTAAAATAAAAAATGCATGTAATTGACCCTGAAATAAAAAATTTGAATTTGAATTTGAAATTAGCAGCTATGGCTCATAAAGGTTATGTCCGAGACTGTTACCAGACAGAACAGCAGCTGAAATAACAAATAATACCAACATATTTTAGATTATTTCAATAATGTAAGAGATCATAAGAACAAACTTTAGCTTCTATTCATTCTTATTGCATTTACTGTACTGTAAAGCAAGAGAGTTGGAAAAGTTGCATTCAACACAATACATTTGACTAACTCCCATTATTGTTAACGTGTCCCACTTTGTCAATTCATTTCCATTCAATTCAATTTTACTTATCTAGTGTCAAATTAAAAAACAAAACAAAAAAACAACAGTTGCCTTAAATCACTTTATTGTAAGTTAATAACCCCACAATAATGTCCCACACAAACATTAACTGTGTTTGTCCCACAGTTAGTTGTTTGGGATCTGGTCACCCTATCAGATCTCTCAGTGACAAACTTCACCACTCAGTTACAAACAGAGGTGTTCCCATTATCCCCCAGCTGGTCCAGTTTGTCTGTTAACTGCTGGTGAATGATGTGTTAAAGTGCCAAACTCAATGAACTCCATTTTCAAAAAAGATTTTTTTTTGTTTCTAGGTGGGTGTGGGCTGAGTGGAGGACAGAGGATATTGCATCATTGATTGGCTGGTTTGCAAACTGACAGGGTTTCAGAGAGGGAGGACGCGTGTGATACGTTGCGTGACTAGTCTTTTAAAGAGCTCCGTGATGACGAGAGTCGGTGCAACAGGGCAATATTCACCGAAGCAGGATGGATAACCATCTTTGGTACCAGTGCCAGTATTACTGTGGTAAGTAAACTTATAGTGTCTTAGGAAAAGACAGTGTTCGTTTTTATTTATTATGAATATTCCGTTTTCTGACTATATAAATGTTTTATAGCCACGCCAATGTTACACTGCTGTAAAGAAAATACAAACAATCTTTTTGTACTGCTACTGTTTATGATTTTAGCTAGACCATATGAAATTAGTAACAGGACTTTAACTGAACTTCAACAGGTAAACAACTGATGCGCAGTCAGGCTGCAGCCTCCATTTCTAGCTGTTCATGTTTCTACAGTAGAATCACCATGGCGATCGCTTTAAAGAGTCTTTATGCTGGTTTGTGTTGTCGGCTTTGTGTTCATATCTAAATGCTAGGAGAATGATCACGTGTGTCCTCATCAGGATTGGGATTTGTGCTGGTGTGTTGGACTGCAACCTGTAGGTTTATATTGTTAACTGGTAATTATGAGACAGCGTTTCTGATCATTCTACAGAGTAACATGAAAATAACGTATCGAGTAGTATAACAAATGTCTTTCTCCTGGGAGTAATTAAGTAACGTACTGCACTACGTTTAAGAAAAGTGTTCTGTGTAATATGTGCATTAATTATTTTTTTGCAAAACGACCCCAACAATGATCACAAGAGTTTGACCATCCTTCATGTAATTACTTTGCATGAATGTCTTTGATATGCTGCTTAGAGACGGTGGTGAATCCATAAGGAATCGAATCAATAAGTGCTATCGATAATGGAATTGGAATTGCTAAATTCTTATCGATTCCCATCCCTGAACAGGACTTTATAAGCTTCCATCAGAACCGAAGGAAATTTGTGTGAAACAATCCATAGAACATGGTTAAATACGTTCATGCACGCTGAGTTGGCAGCGATTGATCCCTGGCTATTTGTTTTCTGAGTCAAGAGTCTTATGTGCACTACCTTCTGTTTAATGGCACATTCAGATACATTTAAAAGTCCAGCACCAGCAGGCACTTTTTAATAACAGCATGCTTAGATAATATTCTTTCTAATGTGGATTCTCTTTGAGTTTTATTTAGTGTTCAAACAAATCAGGTTCTGATGTTACCTTCAAACATAACAAAGCATGAATCTGGCTTTTCACTGTTCCCAGCAGTGAACTTGAAGCATGGGTCAGCACGTGCTGTGAGGAGATGAGGTGCGTCAAAAAGGCTGCTTTAAGAGAGGGACCGTGAACAGAGCGACCCACTGCAACAGAGGCAGAAAAAACATAAGCCAAATATAATTAGCATTGAAAGACTCAGCATGTGGGAGTGTTTTATGTGCAAAATAATACCTCATCAACATCCACAGCTGCTATTATAACGTTGAAGAAATACCTCTATTGATGAGTGGAGCACAGTACGGAGCACACCGTAAATCAATGCCTGATCCCTCAGAGGTTTAAATTTGCCCCCTTTTTAGAGAATCCTACACGCTTGTGAAAACAACCGAACAAGCAACGTGAACCCGAGTTCAAATTTTCCTGTAAATCATGTCTTTTGCTCCATTACTAATTCAGCACCAGACAAAATTCTGGGCGACAAGGACAGGCTGGGAGGAGGGGGGGATCGACGTCCTGGGAAGGGGAGTTTCAGAACAGCTTTGTCTTGAAAATGTAGCACCAGTTCATTAAAGGTTAATGGTGCATTGATGATAAGTTTTATTCACCTCGTCTCTTCTGGACTAATGGTGCAGTGCGCACATGTTGACGTCTTTCAGATAGGATGGATGTTTGAGTCTTTGGATAAGGCTCTGCTAGCCGCTAGTGGAACGACACAGTTCGCTGCAGCAGAATGCAAGAAGTTTTTCAGAGACAGGATTTACAACCAAAGGCAACGGTACTCTCACCTCACCAGACATGTCAGTAAATCCTCTTGAATTGAAAGGATAAATCTGAGATTCTATGATATGTTCATAGCCCCCTGTCTCAGCATTGCTCTAGGCACTAATGCTGGTTGTCATATAATGCAGCAAAGCTGAGACTTAGACACGTTCTCCTACTAAAAATATGTCTCAAAATGAAAAAGTAAGTTTTCCCAATGGGCGTTTGACATATGGTGGGAGGATGTAGCGTTCATATTTCAAGAACTGCAACAGCAATGATTACAAAGAAAAAGTGTATGAACTTTGATATATCTATAACAACTCATTTGTGGAAGTATGGCTAGCAGTTGAGACAACTGCACCATCTATTTTCCTGCATTTTAAAATGGAAATTGGCAGTAAATAGGAGTTTATAGTGCTTATATATTAGGAAAGGGACTGAAGGGACTGCATTCCTGGCCACTCGCCAGTGTGATCCGAGTTTTTAAATAAAAGGGGGTTGCATATTTTTTGACATTGGCTTGCAATATATGTGTATAAATATTAACTCCAGCCATGGTCTTATTGAACAATTTAAACTTTTCAAAACCACTGAGGCCAATACAAGTATACCTACAGTACTGTAAACTGAAAGTGTTTTTCTGCTTTTTCAGGGTCAATTACATGCATTTGCTGTGTGCCTTTCATTGGCTCTGTATATTTGAGCAAACAAAAAAAAGGTGCAGTAAACACAAATACACTGCCTGCAATAGCTTTACTATTAAATGATTCAGGACTGTGGATACCCTTACAGTAAGTTTACACAGATTACAAACTCAGCAAAAGTTGCTTTTCATCATCCATTTACTTTCTCAGGTGCTGCCGTAGGGCAAAAAGCAGGGACCATCCTGGACAAATCAGCAGCCTTCCACAGGGATAACACTCTCACAGCCAATGCACATGTGTGGGACGAAAGCCACAGGCACAGGATGAACATGCAAACTCCACAGAGACGTGCTCCAGACATTTTCTCACTGAGGTTTTAGTTTTTCATGACTCAGTGTTTATTTTTATTTTTGATGACAAGCTCAATCCTCTCAGCATAAAAAAGGATACCAGTGTTCACATATTTCTGGAAAGACGTTCGGCTCTTCTTCTTCTTCTTTGTTAACAGCTGCCGCTGCTCTTTCCTGGAGGGCTTGTGATGCTCTACATTTCTCTTTAAAATACCCCCAAAGGTGTTCTGTTGGATTCAGGTTAGGTGACATACTTGGCCATGTCATAGTTTTAACTTTTGTGTTATTTTGGCAGTGTAAGCTCGATCATTATCATGATTGTGTCGTTCTCTTCCTCAAGGCTGTTGGAGACATCTTGACAGGCGGTATTTTGATATATCCACAGATAATCATGATGCTATCTGTAAATGTTCCTTTGTGCTTTGCTAACTGCTCGGTGCACTGTGGCAGCCCGGGTGAGGCTCACACCAATCCGAGCTGAACAGATACGTACATCTGATATTTATTGGTTGCCTTTGTATTCGTTGGAAAAAGATCATCTTGCAGTTATGGTGATCGTGGCTCAGGGGGTTGGGAATCGCATCTGTAACCGGAAGGTCGCCGGTTCGATCCCTGGGCTCTCTGTCCTGGTCGTTGTGTCCTTGGGCAAGACACTTTACCCTACTTGCCTACTGGTGTTGGCCAGAGGGGCCGATGGCGCGATATGGCAGCCTCGCTTCTGTCAGTCTGCCCCAGGGCAGCTGTGGCTACAACTGTAGCTGCCTCCACCAGTGTATGAATGTGAGAGTGAATGAATAGTGGAATTGTAAAGCGCTTTGGGTGCCTTGAAAAGCGCTATATAAATGCAATCCATTATTATGGGAGCAAGAAAGGTTTTTTGTTTTATTTTTGTTCTTGGAAACCATCCATAGATGTTGATTATGTGCTTCAGACTGATTTCCTATCACCTGGGCCTGTGAAGTACCTTTCCATCTGTTTTAGAGCCCACGTTTCACGGTGGACTTTTGGGAGGATAACCACTCCTTTGACTCATTATGTATCTCCTGATTACTGCTTCAGTTGAAGTTTTAGTTGGTCACTTTTTTAATCTCCTTTTAAAAAATCATAAAATTGGGCTAATTAGAAATCTCTGCACTCAGTTTTGATTCAGTGATCACATGTTCTAGCCTGCATGTCAGTGATCACATATTTATTTGAATTAGTCATTTGAAGTGTTCTTAGAGCGCTGGTTTTTCAGTGTGTCATAAAATGTGCTTTGCAGTTTCAAGATCTTCACTCACTCTCCACTCCACTTTAATCTGAATATTGTCACTTGTGATTGCTAACTAACATCAACTAACCATCAACTTTGTAATCATTAAAACAAATACTTAGCCCTTCTCTGTGGGAGAGAGCTAAATGAGAAGATGAGGGAAGCAGCTGTGCACAGCTGTTTAGCAGAAATGGGGAGGTAATCAGATGTGAATTTTTCAAACCACGTAATTCAGTCGTGTTCAGATCTTTGGTGTATGAAACGGCACAAAAGAGCCAAACAACACACCTCATGCCATTACTCATGATACTTTTGGCTAATAAACTTTAAAATGCTGACACCACACTGTTGGCTCAAAAACACACTGTCTTTGTTTGTTTTTTTCTGCAGTTTTACCACCTCCACATATTAGTTTTTTTTTGTACTGGTTATCATTTTGTAATATACTACAGGCCTTGCACCACATCACCAGTAGGCTATTTTTGATTGCTGCAACCTGGCCATGCAGTCTCTGTGACTGCTCCTTGCACACCCCCACATTTTAAAAGCACGCTCAGTAATTTTAATGTGGAACTGGCACTCCAATACTGCTTTAAAAAACAACCACAAAACAGACATATATGCATCTGTAACTGATGAGATTGTGTGGCAAACCGTGATGGTCGAGTTGCAACTATGTTAGTTCATAGCAGTCTGATTTAGCTCACTCAAAAGACACACAAAGTCCTGTCAGCTGAAAAAGAGTGTTTACTACTTTTCTTTTTTATGTATGGTCATAAAGCAAATTCATCTTGTTAAACCTTGAGCACAAATACCTTCAGGTCCAGCTGTTACCAACGCTTTAGGCACAACAAAAACTAAAACCACCTGCATTTCAAAATGTGAATGTAGGAAAAAGTGGAGAACATTTCTGTTGTTTAGTACAGAAAACCTTAAAGAAAATCAGGCAACCTAAATAAAGCATAAAGAAGAGAGCAAAGCTTTATTTAGGTTGCACACTTCATCCAAGTAGAAGCACAGTGCAAAGTATGAGCTTACACAAAGTTACAGCCACAAAACTGTCATGGTGCTGTTTTTGTGCGTGTGTGTGTTCTTGTTTGGTTTTAGTTTATCTATTTTTGGTGTCCCCCTCACACTCAGATAGATCAGTTCTCTCATGCGTCCTGTTTTGATTTTACCTCCTGCTTTGGTTCTTCTCCTCAGTGGTCGTATGCTTGTTTCCACCTGCGGTTGACTGTGTTCTCCTGTGTGTTCGTTTGTAACTGTGTTCCCTCCTGTCTTACAGTCTGATTGTTCTTTAACGCTGAGATGGGAAGCGCTGAGTTTCCATTGCTAGAGTGGCTGATCAGTGTTAGTTCAATCAAGCCTTACTACGTTCGCCCTGTGTGAAGTGTGTGTGTGTGTGTGTGACTAGTGAAAGGTATCATCAATATCAAGCTCCAGTTCAAGATCATGGCAACAAGACAGCTGATACACAGATAAACATACCTGATAAAGCTGATTTTTCTTGTTAATTTTGATTTATTCAAAGGTAAAATAAAAAAAAAAGCTGGAGAACATGGAAGAACCAGTGGACTTTAACCCAGGACCTTCTTTCTGTGAGGTGGCAGCGCTAACCGCTGCACCGCAGTGCCGTCACAGAAAGTAAAACAAAAAAATCTAAAAAGCTGAACATTGGATTCCAGAGTTTAGAGCCATCAGTCATACAGTGAATGTGGCTGAGAAGCTATTAACATCATCATCATCTACGCATGACAGGCTACTTTCACCCTGCACGCAATAAATTGCAATAAATTGAAAACTTTTAATTTACCTTTGTGTGTATTATTGTAACTTCTACCCCACACAGCATATAAATGGCAAACACTGCTAATCTGTCAGACTCGCCTGCCTGCTCACATTTCTTTTTTTTAAACACTTGATTGAAGCTCAATGATTTTTGTGTGGATATTTGTAGAAAGCTACACACAAGTTGCGTTTTAAAAGTTCCCGTGCTGCAAACTTTGAACTCAAGTAACTTTAACAATGTAACAAATTAATTTGAATTCATGAAAGGGAATTTTCGCCATCAACAACTCTAAAATGTTCAAATGTTGTCAGAAAATTTCACTAAGACTATTCAACGCATTTTTTTATACCTGTACACAAAGTGTACTATCGTTTCTCAAAGGTAGACAAAATACAAAATATTCTTTTGAAAAACTTTCCTTTTGTCACCAGCACAATGACAGCTGTAAACATTTCTGAATTTTGTCCTTAATCAACAAGTCTTCACACTTCTAAGCATCCATCTGTATCAACACACCCACCAACCACGTCATTAGTCACATCTTGGTAGCAAAGGAGGGTCGGACTTCCTTTTACCTTCAGAACCACCCAATTCTTTGTGGCACAGATTCAATAAGGTCCTGTGGAGGCCTTTTGAGTACAGTGAATCATCATGTTCACGAAACCAGTTTGTGCTCATCTGAACTCTGTGACATCGTGTGCTATCCTGCTGGAGGCAGTCATGAGAAGGTGGATACATTGGTTTTAAAAGGATGGCCACAGGCAACAATAATGCTCAGATTTTGCCATTTAAGTGTTCGATTACTAATAAAGGGTACAGGGTGTACCAATGAAATATGCCCCCCAGCATTACACCACCTGGAGCTGAAGATGGAACCACAGTTTCATGTTTAATGCCAAATTCTGACCCGACCATGTGAATGCTTCAGCAGAGATTGAGACTCGTCAGAACCAGGCGACATTTTTCCTAAATTCTGTTTTGGTGAGCCTGAACAAATTGCAGCCTCAGTTTCCTGTTCTTAGCAGACAGGATGGGTACCTAGTGTAGTCCTCTGTTGCTGTGGTGTTGTTCGTTTAAAGATGCTCTTCTGCATACTTTGTAACGAGTGGTTATTTGAGTTATTGTAGCTGATCAGCACAAGGCAATCTCCTGTGACCTCTGGCATCCTTGCCTAGAGAACTGCCGCTGACTGGATATTTTCTCTTTTTCAGAGCCCCAGGTTGTATGTGAAAATCCCAGTAGATCAGCAGTTTCTGAAATACTCAGTCGAATCTGTGTGGCACCAACAACCACATTCAAAGTCAGTATATGTAAGCTGTGGCCAACTCTTTATGGAACATAATTAAATATACTAATGCCATTGATGGTTCACAGAAGAAAAGATGAATCTTTTTTTCTCTACCTTTAAGGCAAAAGCAGTCTGAAAAACCCCACTTATCACCCACGAACAACATCAAAATGTCTCACAATGCCACAGTGTAATCATTTGCACAGTGATATGTCCCCTTTAGGGGCAGCTACCATATGTGTTGCACAAAAATGCTTTTTAGATTTTTAAGGGTAAAATGCCACAGCACAGTAATTAGGCCATACATATTTTCTGAGGTGTTTTTCACTGCTGATGGAAGAAACACAAATCAGTGGGTATTGTCTTTAAATGTGTGTTTCCTCCTTGAAATAATTTAAATGTTGCTTTATCTAAAATCTAATGTTCATATTTTAAGGTTTATTTTTCTATATGATGTTCAGGTGGTGTATATACTGAAATACATTATTTAAAATATATAAATTGCTTTTCAGTTCCCTTAATCAGTGTGCGCAAAACATAACCTGAGTGAAAGTGTTTCCATTCATGAGAAGAGATACTAATACTAATAGGTTTTCTCACTAAATGATACAAATTAACTAATTATAAACATTAAACTCTGTTTGGACTTGTTGCTAAGGTACAGACAACAATACAATAAGCAGAGGTGTGGACTCGAGTCACATGACTTGGACTCGAGTCAGACTCGAGTCATTAATTTTATGACTTTAGACTTGACTTGAAAAAATGTTCTAAGACTTGTGACTTGACTTGGACTTTTACACCAATGACCTGGGACTTGAATTGGACTTGAACCGGTTTACTTGAAAAGACTTGATATTTCACCCCAAATATAAAATTTAACATGCATATTATATAGAGATTGAAAATGTGACGTCATTCACGGGTAGAACCGCAAAGGATTCTGGGAACTCGTGGCAAGCGGTACTAGCGCACGCAGGCTTTCAATTAAAATCAGTCACACAGCGATAAAAAGAAACACAAAAATGTCAAGAAGCTGTTGTATTATTAACTGCAATAGCCGGTCGCATGACAGCCACGGGAAGCCGACGGGTAAAGAGATCGGTTGTTATCGGATTACGTCGTGGAAGAGAAATTGTTCGAGCCATGTTTCCGAAGTAACAAAGAGGCGACTGGATTGCAGCCATTCAAAGATCAAATATTACGTCCTAGAACACTCCAGCTCACAGGTTAGTCTGCTCCAAGCATTTACACAAAGGTCAGTCTGCTGTTGTAGTTAATGTGTCATTTTTCTTAACATAATTGGTGATATAGGTTACAAGCAAGTCTGGTGCTGAACAGAAATTGTCGCGCTATGCTCCTTTATTTATTGTGCATAAATAGTGAATTGTCCTGACACAATATTGCGTTTCGCTTCTGTTATTATGGTACACTGACAAAAACATATACTTTTATTCACAGGATAAAACAGGTTTTTTGTATCACTAATTGCCCAGTACGATTACAGCATACAATATTATTGTCACTGCTACATTTCTGTGATGCTACCAGAAATTATTTCCACTACTAATTAATTACCGTTGAGCTCAAAGGTCCTATTAATAAACGGTTAACGAATGTGTATTTATGACGACGATTTGTGAGACTGGTAAACTTATGATACGTACGATGGTCTTTCGTTCTACACGGTGCATTTCAAGGTCCTGCACCCATCCGTCGGTAAACTGTACCTGGGCTTGTTGCAGTGACCTGAAGTTACTAAACTTCATGAGTGTATGCACTCACTCCAAGAACCGTATGATTATAAATATGCATATAAATATGCTAAGATGAGATAGCTGACTTCATCTAACTAGCAAATGTTTTCCAGGCTACGTTGGTGATACAGTTTTTTTTAATGTGTATGATATTTTTGTCATGCGATTTTAAAGCTGGTCCTACAACCGCATCCAAGAATAACATGCAGCTTATCTCAGAACTGTCGGTGAAAATTATTCTTGGAGCTAAGTTTAATTGAGCTGCATTTTAAAGAGGTGCAATTTCACAATTTGTGTATATTTTCTAAGTTCACTATTTTGTCATGTGTTGAGAAAAACACAGATTTTAAAATTACATGGTCTAATATTTACATTTAGCATAACTGCAACATTATTTTTTCGTTTGTTTTTTTTAAAGACTCGAAAGGACTTGAAATTCAAAGTTTCAGACTTGTGACTTGACTCGGACTTTTACACCAGTGACTTGAGACTCGACTCTGACTTGCCTGACATTACTTGAGACTTGACTTGAGACTTGAGGATAAAGACTTGAGACTTACTTGAGACTTGCAAAACAATGACTTGGTCCCACCTCTGACAATAAGTAAAACTCTGCATTTTCACATAATTTGGGACCATTCAAACTATGATTCATCCTCCTCTAACCATTTCATGATGGTACAGCATTTGGCGACTTCTGTTTGGTCAAATGTCCGGTGGCGAGTCACTGAGGTCAGTGGTTCTAACCGCTTGCTGGAGTCAGTCAGTTCATCTCCAGCTCATTTTCTCTGACAGATTTTTCCTCTTTGTCTTTTTTTAACACATCATCTGTCACAGCTATAACCAGACACATGCTCAGATAGACCCCAGGCCTCAAGCACCTCCTCTTTTGGCCTATTACTTGCCCTTTTTTGCGAGACAGTTCTGTTTTCCACTTTCTATTTTATAATTCCAATTTTAAATTTGGCTCATGGCATCAATTCCTAATTAAAAGCATGCATTGCCCAAAAGTTGTGTTTTTGTAATTCTTAATGTACCTCATCCCCACCGTTCACTTTCCTTGTCATCACAGCCAGCTACTCATGCCATTCGTGCACCATAAGGAGCAGTATCATGCCTCTTGATGAGGTGGATAACAATAGTGCTTAAACTGGCCTTGTCCATGTTTGTCACCATTATGAAATTAAAATACTAACACTACATATCAGCACAGCCAGCCAAACATATGCAAGTATAGCTAACCATTAGTTTATAAGAAGTAAGATAATCTGATTAAAAATGTGCAAGTGATCTCAGTTAGGCACAGAAAGCAGTATCAGAAACATTAGCCCTCCATCTATTTACCTGGATACATAAATGTCAGCTTGGACGAAAATCCAGTAAATCTGCTTTTTCACCACTTGCGGTTGTAATCAAAAACATTTGGACTATTATGAACTCTGGAGCACACACTGTCTTGGATAAAGCCAGTGCAAGTGCTAAAATGCTAAAATGTAAGTCCAAAACCTAAGAAGACCCTTAAAGTAACTTAGTTTCAGCTTTTTAAAACTATTGACCGACGTAATATTTTAACAACCCTTTATTATCATGTACAATATCAATTTGTACATGATAATTTGTATTTATAAATAGCGGCACAATGCCAAGAAAGAACAGAAACTTGCCTGTTTTTGTGATAAATGTAGAAATATTAAGTCGACTTAACCACCATCAGTGTGTAAACCAATAATTTTGTAGACGTCTGTTGATTATTTATCTGCTGATAATGAGTAATGATCATTGTCAGTGTGCGGGTGCTGAATTAAATAAATCCATAAGTATATAAGTAAGTAAAATCTCTGTTGCTGCTATAAATATGTAAGTGCCAGTTTTTGTTTGTATAACACACCGATTTTCATCCTGCGTTATTTTAAAGTCAAACATCTGGTGTTCTATGAATATCTGAACAAATGCTATGAAATAGTTCTCATTTTCATTTATTCTGTGTCTGGAAAAATTCCAAGAGCCTCCAACGAGCCTCTGCTGTTTTGGCTGATTTATTGTGAAAGGCCTCACTATAAACAGACTCATTGCAGAAGATCATAATTGTACTTTTGTCTACATTAAAGAATGTCTTTTCAAGGAATTGTCTAATTGTCACCAAATATAGACTATATGCAATTATATAACAACAGCATCATTTTTTTTCTCGAAAACAAAATCAGTCGCCTTAAAAATAGTCTCCCATGCTGCTAAACTGCATTCTCAGTCTTTGAAGCACACTTGGTTTCTCTAAAACAAAAACTCTTACAAATAAAAAGACGAGCAAAGATCACCCGAGGATTGATGCAGTGTAAAAGAAGCAGAAGACAGCTGAGGTTTTACTGCAGTTTCTCATTTCCTCCTGCTTTTCAGTCTAATACGTACTTGCTGTTTAGTTACATTTAGGCACCTAGAGCAACTGGTTAGTTTAGTAAAAGGTATAAGTTCAAGTAAATCTTTTAAAAATACATCATACTTAATTATTATTTCACAAACGGTGTTTTTTATATACAATTGATCCACTGCAGTTTTTTCCTGACTAAAATCTTACTTCCTGCTCTCTCTGACTTAGATTAAAGTTAAAGAGACCTGTGCCACTGTTATTGGCTGACAGCACTTAAGATTGCTGCTAAACTTGCAGCACATGTTGTAAAGTATAATTCAACTGAAGCTTAGTGTTGTTCCACCAGGCACTTGCAGTTTGTACACTTCCACAACACTGACATACCCAGTGGCACAAGGACTAATTAGTTCGATTTCTTTTTGTCCTGCTGTGCAATATTGTCTTAGGTGCCTTTGCCCTAGATTACTCAGGTTTGCTACAGGAAAATGTAATGAATTATAAGATTTCTCTCCTTCTGAGCTGAGGAAATTGTACTTGGAATTCTAAAGTTTTTTCAGCATCTAATTAGAAACATGACTATTTCTGCACAAGAGTGACGCAAGTTTCTCTATGAATTAAATTTTCTCCTAAGTTTCTCACTGAAGTTACGTGTGCCGAGATTGTGGATAAACAGCTATTCTCAGCTTACAGAGAGCACCAAGGCCCTGGGGCTGAGCATGTGCTTTAATAGATGGGTGGTGATATACATAATATTTCAGTTTTGACAGCAAATCTGTTGTAAAGTTGCTGTGACAGCCACTCCAATTCCTGCCACAGAGCTATCAAATAGAATGGATTATCCCTGTGTTCCCCGTCTACAAACCCAGCTGAATAGGAACATGACACAGTTCTTCTGGCAGTAGTTTGCGGGCTGGCATGCTGCCAAAGAACAAAGGCCCCTGCTTGGCAGGGCCACATGTGACGGAGAAGCAGAAACATCTTCATAGCTCCAGCTCAACCTCCAAACTCGTGCAGGTAAAGAAAAAAAGCCTGTGCACAGTCGCCGTTCATCGAGCTCTCGATCCGATGGGAAAACACAGCTGCTTATTGTGCTCACTGCTTAATCGCACCAATTAATGTCCTTCCTTCCTGGCAAGTTCTGATGAATGCCGCCATTGGTTCTCTATTTGAATCGCTCGCTTTACATCTCTGAATATCAGTATATCAACATCTGCAGAAAAGGCCATGTGTGCTAACTGAGAAGCTCTCAGCTTCATGCACTATTTATATCACCCTAAAGAGGTCTTTGCTCTTGCTTACCATTCACAGATATAAACATGCCTTTCACAGTATTCATAGTTTTTCTTCGCTGAAGTCGTGACTTGACGCATTCATGTATACAGTTTTATTAAAACTTCAAATCCAGCCTGTGCAAACGAAAAAGAAAGGTCAGCATTTAACATGAATAAAAACAGACATCATCAGATATGTAAAACTGCACTTTTACAAAGAAAGGATTGAAAGGGTTTCACATACATGCACACCAAAGGGAAGCTGTCCAAAAGCAACTTTCAGCCCTGTATTAACAACTAAATTGGTGGAGGAGAAAATAACATTAGTTTTCCTGCACCACCTTCATGCTCCTTGAAGACTTACACCAGTAAACCATCAGAACTGTGTGTTTCTCACCTGCCTTTATTAGCCAAAACACGAGTGAAAACAATTATTGATCAAAATAACATCAGGTGGCAAGATTCAGTGTCTACATATCACACAAGCATGTGAAAGGAGCACAACCCGAGGCAGAGTGAGAGATGAAAGGCTGTGAGGGGACACCGCTGACCCAGATACCCTGAAATCTGTCAGTAAGTCAGGCCGGACACGCATCTCATAATGATTACATCCAATTTGACGTGTATCTGATTTATAGTTCGATGTATTATGTGACAGCTGTCACATTTCTGTAACTTAAAAATGCTTCTTTTTTTTTATGTCTCAGAGTTTCTCAGCCCTGCATAAAGTCTGCTCACGTCTCCTACTTTCTGGACTGAAAGCTCTTTTACAAACTTCACTGAAATTTATTTTTTCTCTGCATTCCGTCTTTACAGTCACTCTCCCCTAATTCCAGTGTGTGCCTGCAGTGAATCAGCTCATCGGAGGCTGCTTGGAGGTGTGTAATGGCTAATGTTTTCCAGCCAGACTCATTTGGTTGCATTTTATCTCCATTTTTATACCTCCCTAACCTCCTGCGTCCCCCCCCCCCCCTTTTTGCACTTAATAGGGATGCACTTTATCTACATTACCGGTCATAAAATGTTACTGCAGTTCCTCCACAGGTCAGATAGAGCCAAACATGGCTGCATTTTACCCTAAAGCTTAAAATAAGAACATTTCTAACTTTTAAGGAAAAAATAATTAGTATGAACAAATCTGTCATTTTAAGACTTTAAATTAACAAAAATGAAATCATCTTACTCTGTTATGTGTGTGTAACTGTTTATAGACTGGACATCTGTGACATCGCCCAGTCTGTCAAATATTACAGTCTAATTTCACTCAGCTAGAGCACCAACTTCTTGGATGGTCTGTATTACAAAGCTAGCCATATTTCTGAGATAGTCGCATCAGAAATGCTCCAAAAGACGTCACCGCAGCAGAGAGGTTCTGCTCAGAGACTCCACGTCAGTGTTATGTTAGCTTCACTTTTCAGACCCAGAGGCTACGTCCATCTTTAATGCTGTCTGTAACGGCCCCCTTTTGTTCTACACATGTGCAAAAAGGCCTTCTTCCTTCCCCTTAACACATGCACAGTGTGACCAGTGACAGTGTGTTTGTGTGTGATTGCTGTACTCCTCCAGGAGAAAAAGCTCTTCAAGGTAAGCAACTGAATAAAACAGCTGACAGGAGGAGCTGCAGCATGTTATGTTTGGTTCTCGGATTTAGGTCAAATCATATTTTTGCTTTTATATGATATTAAAGATTTTTTTTCACTAATGTTTGAGCTTTTCAGGCTTTAAGAGCAGCAAACACACAACAGCACAATCAGCTTTTACAACTGATGACACAAAGACCTTTACAGAAAAGGGAACGCAATTATATAGCTTACAGTTCTGTATAACACTGATATTTATATTGGCAGATGTCAGGTAAGTGCAGTCATTTTATTCCAACACTGATAAGAAAACAAGAAAATCCTTTTAAATTGCAGCAGTGACAGAAACGATGAATTGCTCTGCAAATGCCTTCAGCAAATTGGGTTCCCCGTATGGAGAGGGCAGCAACACTGGGCTTTTCTCATTTCACTAATTTGTGACTCACGTGTCTTCCATCCTCCATCCTCCTGCCTGTGATTCAGTAATCAAACTCAGTACACCATGGTGAAGGATGTCTCAATTCCCAAAATGCATTTGGAGGACAGAGAAGAAAGGAGGCAGAAACTATGATCATGGATGCACAGGTGTGTGAAAGTGTCAGACAAGGCGTGGCACGCAGCTACAACATACAAACCATGGTGGGAGGACTATACAAGCGACTTGTCCCTTTTATTTACATTTTTACAGTATTTTTAGTCAATATTTTATTCATATTTTTCATAAGAATCAGCAGTAGTTGAGCTAATATAATGAGCTATTTATAATGCATTAATGTCAAACATCATGTTTAATTTACGTTGCTTTAAAATCAGGCTCTAAGGCAGGGATGTCTGATTTTGTTTCTCCGCTCTTCTGTCTTTGATTCTCTTCCTTGTCTCCTCCATTAGCATCTGTGGTGGGAGGGACTAAGATGCAAGGAGATGACATCCATCTCCTTGGATGTCATTAGGGAAATGAGAACGTGGGCCTGTGAGAGCTTACAGCACAGCCAAGGTCTCAGGTAGGACCCAAGAACACTATGAGCTAGGGCTGCTCGATTATGGCAAAAATGATAATCACGATTATTTTCACTGAAATTGAGATCTCGATTATTTGACGATATTTATTTAACAATAACAATGTATTGAATAATGACTTTAAAGATTGTCAAAAAATAATATAAAATAGTGTGCAAATACTGATAACAGTGCAAATGTTTGCAATACAAAAAATAAATGAAAAATGTAAACATCTATGTTTAGTGAACTTTGCAGTGTTGCTCTGTGGTGCAGCTACGACACTTTAGCAAAGTTTACACACTATGTCTACTTGATCCACGTCTGACTCAACGAACCCACCACTGAAGTTTTTTTTACCTCTCTTTTCAACCAACAGCAGTCACTCTCCTCTCCAAATAACTTCTGCTTAGCTTTCCGAGCTTCCCTCGGGTCCTCTTAATCAGCGGTCCCCAACCCCCGGGCCTCAGACCAGTACCGGTCCGTGAGTCATTTGGTACCGGGCCGCGAGAGCTGAGGCTCAGGTATGAAATGTATAGTTTTCAGGGTTTTTATCAGTTTTCAGCGTTATTTTGTTATCGTTTTTATCATTTACTCGGTTTTCCTGGGTCTTTTCACGTGTGTTATGAATAAATTTTATTTTTTTCGGTACCGGTACTAGTTTTATTTTGTTGTATTTATCCGCGACACCTTAAAGGCCAGTCCATGAAAATATTGTCGGGCATAAACCGGTCCGTGGCACAAAAAAGGTTGGGGACCGCTGCTCTTAATTGTTGTGACACGTGTTCGAAATGCAGAGAGGTGCGCTCGATTTGCCACACGGAGCAGCGCGAGAGTAGCGCACGAGGGAGGGGCTAATAATGGCTCAGTCATTTTTAATGATCGTTGAAAGCCCAGATCGTAATCGAGATTAAAATTCGATTAATTGAGCAGCCCTACTATAAGCTATCCTATCTATGCATGGCATGCAAGTTGGTTCAATCAGTGCACTATACCTGTGTCAAAGGTAAGCTAGCAGCTTGACAAATTATTTTTTAGGCTTTTTATTTATTAATTAAATTTTTCACAAAGGGCAAACTTTCCTTTGTAGTGAATTCGATTGTTAAGGGGATAAGCACTTAGTAGAGCAATTATGGCATTTAAAAAATGCATTAACTTATAGACTTCAGTAGTTAATGCTAGGGCTGCTCAATTAATCATCATTAAAAATGACTGAGCTGATTATTAGCCCCTCCCTCATGATTTACTCTCGCGCTGCTCCGTGTGGCAAATCGAGCGCACCTCTCGGCATTTCGAACACGTGTCACAACAATTAAGAGGACCCGAGGGAAGCTGGGAAAGCTAAGCAGAATTATTTGGAGAGGAGAGTGACTGCCGTTGGCTGAAAAGAGAGGTAAAAAAAACAAACTTCAGTGGTGTGGAAACATTATGGGTTCACGGAGTCAGACGTGGATCAAGTAGACACAGTGTGTAAACTTTGCTACGTTGTCATAGCTGCACCACAGAGCAACACTGCAAAGTTCACTAAACATATATTTTTCATTTATTTTCTTATATTGCAAACATTTGCACTGTTATCAGTATTTGCGCACTATTTTATATAATTTTTTAAAGTCATTATTCAATACATTGTTATTGTTAACCCTTTAAAGCCGGTCAGAGCAGCATGCACCGTTTTGTGTAACTATTTTTAAATCCCGGTAGCACTGCAACCATGTAAGCTAGCGCAATAATTTTTTTTGCATATGAAACCAGAGGAGTTGTACTTACATCTTATGCCATCAGCTTGTCCTCGGTCACAGTTTAGTTCCACATAAAGCTTTGCAAAAATTGCATAAAAAGCGCTTGCAGGAACAAAAACATAACATTCCAGAAACACGCTTTACCGATCCGATCAGCTGTTCGTAACACTTCCCACATTGGCCAGCGCGAACTATCGCATGTCCGCCATTTCCTGCCCGAAACCGGAAGTGATGTCATTTTCGCGGAAAATGTAGTTTTTTACTTGTAGGCCTTAAAAGCCTATACTGGTGTTTTTATAAGTCATGTTTGACTTTTCTGAATAGTTGCTGGGATGCTTAGAACTCGAATTGCACTGCTGGAAATAGTTTATTTTGATGCACCTGCTGTTTTCTTTGCAAATTTGCATCATAGAATTGTTTTTTTGTTTTTCCTGCAGTATATAAAAATTGCTATATCTCCAAAATAAAACTATGAAGACACTCAAAATAAATTTCCTGTTGTTGTAAACTATTTTTTGCAACTTTTTTGTATTTAAAGTTTTGAGGGATAAACCTCTTAAATTTCTCCAAGTAGAAATATATGTAAAAACAAAACAAAAACGATTTTCAATTTTTTTGTAGTTTATTGCACTTTTTGCAATTAATGTAGTTACTATGGACTTAATGCATACATATTATTAAAATATGGGCTATAACAGTTGTATAGCAACTTGAAATGCTCCCACAAATGGCACTACAACATGTAAAAAAATAATATAAGCTCTGGTGGACTTGGTTCTATAGTAGGTCTTAAAGGGTTAAATAAATATCGTCAAATAATCGTGATCTCAATTTCAGTGAAAATAATCGTGATTATCATTTTTGCCATAATCGAGCAGCCCTAGTTAATGCTGCCTTTTTAGTGCAGAACAAAGTATCACTAATAAACCACAGGTGGTCAGCAGCCCACGGGCGCGCTGTTTAGCTCCACATAGAGAGTAAATTGGTCAATAAATGTGCATGTTTCCTCTTCAGTAATTGCATCTCGCTGCATAGACTGTCTTGGTCTTTGTTAAGAATAATGAAACTAATTTTAGGAGTTGTTAACTAAGCTTTGGTAGGAGACTACAAAATATTACATGTGTTACTAAATTAATTTTACATGACTGGAACATGTTCCAGCATTTATTTTGGGCTTAGTAGGGATGAATAATTCAAATCACTGTGTGTTGTGTGTTTTTAAAAGAAGATGACAAGGTTCCTCACCACACCTTTCCTTACCTTGTTACAGGGGACATAACATAACAAAACAACAATGAAGAGGCAATAATCACAGGACTATAGTGTCCCAGATATTGTATCCTGGCTGCTTCTGCTCTACAGGTCACATGACTCTATTAATACATCATTTAGGATGTTTGGATTTACTCATGTTTGGACAAACATACAGTAAATCCATTTTGCTCAAACACAAGTAGCTCAGTTTGTTTTATATATTTTATATTTGGGGAATACTTCTTGGGCGAGGATTGATGTGAATCCCTCAAATGACTATTGTTGACTAGTAACTGCAAGGCAAGACACCAGGGCTGTGCCCCAGATCTCTCTCATGTTTACTTTTTCACTTCTCCGTAATAGACACTAAATTGTTTACTAAACACAGAGCAGAAAATTGAGATTTTAGGCACTTGCTTATTAAAAGAGCTGTAGGGATAGAACTTTTGAGCAATAAGATATATGTGGCACACTGCAACTTAAAAAGGTTGTGATTTGCACGATTTCAAATATAGATCCTCAGTTTAAACCACAACTTACTTTTAACTGAACATATGGGTAAAACAGGCAAGATACAGCACATTAAGTGGCTGCGAGCTGTTTTCTGCATGCAATCTTCAGTATATGCTTGCATACTGTTGTCATTTCTTTTTATTAAGCCTGAGGAAAGTATTCCAAAGACGGTCAAACAATTAATTACACACGTCATTTAAACTGATTAATCTCAATACTCTTTCTCCAGAATAGATTTGTGGTTCATCAGAAGGCAATGAAAAATAAAGCTTTCCATTCATTAATTTAAAAAAAAGGTGCAATTTATAGAAAGATGGAATGACTCACTTGTTATCAAGAGCAAATATCCACGTTACACCGCTGTGAAAACTAACAGTTCTAACAGAGGTATAAGATATGTGTATCTGGGGGAATTTGCTGAAAGTGGAGCACTACCTCAAGCTCTAAATGCCAGTGTACCAAAATAATTCAACACAAACATTCACATATTCTGAAATCTGCATATTAATCATCAGTGGTGGTCAGGGATATGTGGAAACAACACAGTGCAAGCATCAAGCTTAGAGTAAACAGGGACTGGGTTTTCTTCTAAGGGCATGTCCCAATGAGAAGCATTGCAGAACATGACGAAACAGCTGTCAAATTGTTGTTTTGCAATCCAGAGTCTCTGCTTCACTAACAACAACAACTAGTTCAATATTTTAAGCATTTTTTTTGTTGTTTTTGATTCTGCCAAGGATATAATGAATTTGATGACACGACACAAATAGTTCATTAGAATCATGCGATGCTAAAGATAAATGTTTTTATTACTACTAAACAGCAATAATATGGAATGCTCCATCAACTACAGTATTTATGATACTACAGCATATGTATCTATATACTACTGTATAAATATATATTTATAGCTAAACCTAAAGTGTGGATGCAACCATGTCAGGCACCATTTTGGTGTTTTTAACAACAAGTTTTTTTTAATCGCATTCCCTTATCTCATGTCAACAGTAGTGAAGATGCAATATGCTTCATGTTTATATGTGAATGTTTAGTCTAAAACCAAAAGGTTGATTGTGTTCATCTGGACGTAGCGTTTTCATTGGGAGAAACATTTCATCACTCGTACAAGTGACTTCTTCAGTCTCAGCTGACGGCAGGTTTCCCCAACCTTATAAACAGTACATTTGCACAGTGACTGAAACTAGCCCACTGAATGAACAATGGGCCGTGCGGTCAGTTCCTTGATCATTATCATGCAAATTGTCATGACCATTGATTAACAACCACTGATCAAAGACCATTGATCAGTGGCCATAAGGTTGGGGAAAACCTGCAGTCAGCTGAGCATGAAGAAGTCACCTGGATGAGTGAAGAAACGTTTCTCCCACTGAAAACGCTACAGAATCAGCCTTTTGGGATTTACTTACCTGGATGATTGAGCATCCATCAAGACTGTCTAAAACAATGTAACAATGTTGGATCCTGAAATCTACATTTTGAGGCCTAATGCTAACTTTCTTCTTTTTAAGCCTCTGTTGTGTTTTTCGGCACAACAATTAACAATATTTGGAAAAAGGGGAGTGTGCTTAGTCATCAGGTAACACTAGCTTGATTAAAAGGCTGCATCTATAAACAGTCCCAGTGCATCAAAGAGATAAACATATCTGCTAATTAGCGATAAGTAGCTCCCTAAAAATTACTGGAATTTTACTAATCAAAACTTCTGGGACAACACAGACATGATCAAGAGGTCCAGTTTATCGACTCTGAATCTGAAACTTTTGGGTTGGCTGCACTTTTTAGATTGAATTTCTGAGCTTGGTTATGACTCACATGAGAATCATGTGAAAGTACTGCATGCTTGAGCTCAAGCAAATTAGAATGTACAAATTAGAACCACACGGTGGTTCACCAACTCTCACAGGACTCAGCATTGCCAGTATTTTGCAAGTGTTTGCAACTACAAAAGAAGCACGTGAAATGTAAATTGTATCTAGATACAAATAAGTGAATAAAAAGAATTTTAATAATTACAACACTGAAAAACTTGAACAACATGATCTTTTTCCACCTGAAATACAAGCGCAACCCCAATGTGACAAAGTCAGGGAATAAACACTGTAAGCACAGGTGAAGTGAGAGACAACATCTTTGAAGCTTGAGTGATCTTGCTGTTGGGATGAGCTACAAGGACAACAAGACACTTTGTGAGAAGGTGACAGTGGCTGGTACCAAATTTCAGAGACAGAAGAAATATAAAATGACTGTCAAGTCACCCTTGGGCTGGAGCTCCATGCAAGAGCTTGCCTCATGAAGTGAGAATAAGGATAGTGGATCAGCCCAAACATCACTGAAAAAGATTGGTAATGATCTGAAGGCATTTGGGACCACAGTCACAAAGAACACCATTCTATGATGTAATCAATTAAAATTTTGCAGGACCTGCAAACCTCAAGAAGGCAATCTTAAGTCTGCCAGTGAGCATCTGAATGATTCAGAGTAGGCTTGGGAGAAAGTTCAGTGGTCAGATGTTTGGAGGAAGCGAAATGCTCAGTATGACCCAAAGAACACCATCCCTACATTCAAGCATGGAGGTGGAAACATTATACTTTGGGGCTGTTTTTCTGTCAACGGTACAGGACAACTTCACCACATTGGGGGACTATGCCACATAGCAAGCAGGTCTGGCCCAGATCTGGCATCAAGCCGGCACTGCTGGCTGACTTCTGGCATGATAAGATGTATGTCACCCAGATATGGGCCAGGTCTGGCATAGATGGCACTGTCCATGTGATGGCATGCCATATCTGGCTCGATTGTGGTTTGGGTTATGTGGCCCAGGCTCATAGAAAACAGGCCTGGCCTGGATCTGGCATCAAGCTGTCACTTCTGACTGACTGGTGTCATGGCAGGGTGTGCGCCAGGTCTGGCAATGATGGCGCTATTTATGTTCCTATTTTACTATTTTAGTTAGAAGACCCAAATGCCATGTTGCAATACTATACTGCTATGGTAGCCAGTGTTTCAGGTTTGTGTGTGTACACTTTATCCAAAACCTGGTGACGGTTTACTCGTCTTTGCCAGTGGGTGGCTGTAGCTCAGGTGGTAGCGCAGGTCACCTACTGATCGGAAGGTTAGAGGTTTGATCCCTGGCTCCTCCAGTCTGCATGTCAAGAGTGTGAATGTGTATGAATGTAATTAGGAAGCACTCAGTTTAGAGAAAGTCTGTGATTGGGTGAATTTGGCACATTATATAATGCACATTGAGTAATCTGGGACCATAGAAAAGCAGTTTTGCACTATTATGTTCCAGCACATGTTGTTATTACATGGCTTGCAGCCCGTGGTTGCATACAACTTACACATGGCCCACATACCGCAAAGAATGACGGCCCTTTGGTGGCCCAGATCAGGTTTGCCAGAGGTAATCCACACATGGGCCAGCACAGGACCAACAGTGTGTCTGCAACTGGCCTTGTGTGAGCCCATGTGCGAGCCACCTCTGGCAAACCAGATCTGGGCCACCAAAGGGCCGTCATTCTTTGCGGTATGTCGGCCATGTGTAAGCACATTGTGTGGGCCATACCAATTTTGCTATGTGGGATGTAGAGTAAAATCTTGGACAAGAACCTGCTTCCCTCAACTACAGCACTGAAGATGGGTCATGGATGTGTCTTCCAGCAACATCCAAAGCATACTACCCTGGCATCAAAGGAGTGGGTAAAGAAGAAGCACATTAAGGTTATAGAGTCAGGCTCCAGACCTCAGTCCTATAGAAAATCTGTGGAGGAGCTGAAGCTTGGAGTTGCCAATTTAGAGAGTTTTTGTAAAGTGGAGTTGTCCAAAATCCATCCTGAGATGTGTGCAAATCTAACTTTAAGACATCTTACCGCTGTGCAAGCCATCAACGAGTTCTCCTCTATTAAACATGTTTGCTAAGGGATCAAATACTTATTTCACTCAGTGAGATGGAAATTAAAATTAAAATGAAACTACCATAAAAAAAATATAAACTGTTCATTTATTTGTAAGTGAGCAAACTTACAAATTTAGCCAGGACTAAATAATTATTTCCTCCACTGTAGTTATATTTAATTCTAATGCTGCTACATGTTTTTCAGTGTAATTAAAACAAACCAATCATCAGTAAAAAAAAAATGCTGTAAGATCAGATAAATGTATAACATCTGCTTATACTATATCTCACGATGAGAGAACCACTGCCACACAGCTACAGCATCAGCAGCTCATTTAACCTGTCAACATCAATTTAGCATAGACGTAAAATTGCTGCTTCTGTTTATAGAGTTGAAAGCATTTAAAACATAAATAAAAATGCAAGAAGTAAAAGCGTTATTTGGTGTATGTCTTTTTTTTTTAATAAATCAAACAAATTACTTTGTTTGTGGTTTCTCCTGTTCTTTCAAGAAGGAAAATTTGATTAAATTTGTGATGTGTTGCAGATGTACTTCACGAATGAAAAACGCAAGCGTCACGTCCTGTCTCACTTACTGCTGCCAAGAAAGAGAATCTGGCATTACGACTGCAGACACTGGAGTGGCACAGCTGTCAGTGTTGGTGGCTTTGGTTGTTAAAAATATGGCTGTGACATGGTTGCTGCTCATGGTTATAACGCTGTCTACATGCAGTGGTTGTTGCTGTGATGCTTTTGCTCACTGAGCATTGCCCTGTAGCTACTGTATGTTTGCAACACATCGTCACAGAACCGGCATCATTTCCAAAAGTACGAGACTTAACACAGCTGAACATATCCATAGTATCATAGAGTGAACTGCATCCAGATCAGAAGGAGAAGTCAGAAAAATAACCACAAATCCCGCCACAGCTTCCCCGTCACAGCAGGGAGAGCAGCTGCAGCTGTGCTCGCAATCAGCAGCTGCATACTGTGGAATAGTCACTATACTAAAAAGAGCAGCACATGCATCATGTAGGTATTGCATCATGTATTTTTTCATTAGGGTCTTCAGTTTTTGCTTGACAGTGTATAAAGATTAGAAATTCACCAACACACCTGGCCATATAGTTCAGAGGAAAATACAATGTGAGAAAATACATATAAGTCATATGCAGTACATATGTATTGAAGTACAACTTATAAAATATGAAATTAAGGCAGTTTACTACAAAAAAAGCAAACCAGAAGGAGCGCAGGGGGTAAATGAATTCTATATGAACCATAGTCCCAAGCATTGGGATACTTTGAGTTTTGGATTTGGAGTTTCGCTTTCTGTTCTTTATTTTTATTTTTGTGTGTTTGAATCTTCAGACTCAATGATTTCCTGTCTGTTCCTCCCTCAGTGTGGTCGTTCTTTTGCTCTGTTCTCTGAGTCTTCTTGGCTCTGTGTTCAGTATTTGTTTTTTGGGCACTTCCTGTTTCCATTGAAGGTTTGTTTTCTGGTGTGTATCTGCTTCTAGTTTCCTTACTGTTTCTCCTTCCTTTGTAATTGTCAGTCTTGACCTACTTGTCTTCACCTGTGTGTTCCTCTTTGTCAAGTTGTGTTTTCATGTTCTCTCTCGTGCTGCCCTGTTTACTTTCGGCTCCTGATGTTTATCTTTCTGGATTCCTGTGTGTTCTTGTGTTTTCGGTTCCGTGTTCCATCTTTCTTGCTTTGTTTGTATTGGACTTTTTTTTTGTTTCCTTTAACAATCAATTTCTGTCTGAACATTCTGCCTCCTTCATTCTGCATTTGGTCCTCACCTCACTACTTCAGCTTAGGAAAACTAGCAAATGCCACCCTGTGGGTGTTTTTTAAGCCTGTGACACTTGTTCACCTTGCTGTTGCATAAAAACACAGACATGTTAATTCATCATTTTATTCTTTTTATCTTCATTGTATCACTTTACATATTTGCAAAAATTGCTGCTCAAAACACCAAACAAATGACTGAAAAAATATAAATTTTATGTCCTTTTGTTTTTTCCTTCATTAAATAGGACACAATAATCCATGATAGGCTCTATTACTGCCAAATGAAAAGTCATTTATAGATATGTGTATAAAAACACATACCTGTTCCCCCAAAGATATTAAAATGTACACATGCAACAAACAATGTATGCATAATGTGTACATATTGTCAGCTAAGTGAGTGTTATAAAAATCCCAAACGATATAAGGTATAGATGTTAATAATCCTGGTACCACAGGCTTTTTATATTGAAAGTTTCATCCAGATTGGTTAATGCATCTAGGAGAAGTGAGGGAGCAAACATACTTACACTACAATCATTATAGTAAGATGTAGAGTTACCAGAAGAAAACATATATCAAGCAGGTCAGGATGTGAATGATGAATATATTTGTGTGGTACATATAAAAAATAACAAACTGAATCGAATGTATGGATAATAACTTAACATTTAACTTAACATTGATGGGCAACTGACTGTCTGAGGATTAAATTGCAGCTCCTGTGGCCTTGTGACTTTCCTAATGTGATTCAGTACAGATGAGTCTGATGTTGCGAGAAGGGGAAAAGGAAAGTGACACAGACAATAAGCTGTGATACAGCAGCCTAGCAGAAGATTCCTGAGTAACAAACAGAGGATAGTGTTGCTGAGGAGACTGACAAAAAACATCAACAATAAATATAATACAGGATAGTAAGAACTGAAGTGTTGCTTCTTTTATCTTATTTTCACCAACGAAAAACGGCTGGCCTCAAATATAAAACTCCCAGGCTGAAAACTAGTTCTGCTTGTGTGTGTGTGTGTGTCCTCTGCTCTGTTCATTGTGTGTCACGGTGAAACAGAGGACAGGTGAAGTGAAGATAATTGCTGGTGTTGACCATAACGCATTATGGTACAACAACACCTTTCCAACAAGGATTAATATGTGCTGTGAGGCTCGAGAACCTCCTGATTTAGAAACCAAACACTGGCTTTTCCTCTCCAGCTCAGGAATAGAAATGTACATATGATGAGAGCATGAGGGTGGGAATGGATGTTTGTATCTGTGTGTGCCTGTATTTCTGTGTCTATATGTCAGGTTGGGTGTCAGGCGCCATCTCTCTGGGGACATCTCAGGCCCTCCAAGGTTTGGAGGCCTATCTCCCCCTACCACCACTTCCCCTGCCAGTGGCGGACCCCCTCAGGCATCGGTGCGTTGGTGGTTCTTTGTGTCCGGGGATGGGCGTCCAGGTACACACCGGCTCACTCCTTGGTGGCCGCTTATCGGGGCCTGGAGCCTGGGGCTCCCTCGGGCCACTTCGGAGGTGGGGTCCACTCGGCCTCTCGGCCTGGGGCTCGGTCACTCAGGCTCGGCTGGCTGCCGGCGGAGCTCACGGGCGCGTCACTGCAACCCCCCCTGGCTTCTGCTCCGAGTGAGCCCTCATCTGGGAATCTCCTCAGCTCTTTCCGGGACAGTGGCGCAGCTGCCCCTCTGTTGGTCTTCCTTGGTCTCTTGTGTTCTGGGGGCCTCTGGATGTCTGGAGTTTTGATCTCCTCCATACCTGCTTCATGCCCTGGAGGACGGGGCTGTGCCCCCCCCCCCACACACACACCCTCTAGCAGATCATTACATGAAGGAACCTTTTAAAAAAAACAAGCGCGTCCATGCTCACAGGTGTACACACGGGTGATCACACCCACAAACTACACCCTTTTTGGCTCCTACCTCAAAGCACACTGTGTTCTGTTGATCTTATGTGCTGCACAATAATGTTTAATATTTAGTATTTACTGTCATATTCCCATATATCATTGTGATGTTGTTTATTCTATTACTCTTGTTCTCTTCTGCTTGTTTTCTTTTTTCTTTCTCAGCAGGTGATCCAGGTGATCGATATATGCATTTTCTTTTTCTTTTTTTTTCCTGCTCATTCTGTTGGTTTTTGGTTTTTGCCCTTCTCCCCCGTCCTTCTTCTCAGCTGTTTCTCTTTCCCTCTTTCTTTCTCCCCTTCTTTCCCCCAGTCAAGTCTGTCCCGTATTCAGTAAGTGAAAATAAAATAAACAATAAAAGGTGAATCAAATGGACCATTACGGCAAGGCTGGGATGGTCAGTTTGGTAAAGTAAATCCGTTGGGCATCTTTCTTTGCCTTTAGACAACAATTCTGATGGCAAAAGAGCCAAACGGGACAGGCCAAAAAAAAAAAAAAAAAAGAAAAAAAAAAAGAAAAAAAAGAAAAAAGAAATGTACATATGATCAGATACCCACAAAATTACAAAACAAAAATGGATCAAAATAATTTTAAGGAATTATTTTTAGTCGACAAAATTCAGATGTGGTTTAATCCTCAAGAAGACCTTTGAGATGCTGTTCTTTTCCAGACTGTGCCAGTTAAAACACTAGTATCTCTCAAAACAGGCCCAGCTCTGTATTTTGCTCTTGTATCCTGTATTTACAACACCACTTCAGTACAGCAAAGGAAATGCTTAACAATTAAGTTTAAATGCACTCATGAAAATGCATGTCTAACAACAAACGAGACAAAAAAAAACCTGAGTAGTGAAGCAAAAAACAAGTTGTAGTACCCTGAAAATAACACAAGCAGTCTTGTATATGTGCAGGAACCATGACTTGGCATTTACTAATTCCTGGCAAACTTTCTAATGGAATTTCCTACTATGAGTCTGAGCTGGCTGAGCTTTGTACTCATATATTTCTCAGAACAGCATGCTAACACATTAAGAGTAGGGCATGATACAGATGGCAGGACACCAGAGTCTACTTATAATTCCACACATTTTGAGCTGAGATTGGATTATTTCAGTGTCAATGAAATGGCATTCCCTTCTTCTTTTAAACTTACGGTTTTACTATAGTTAAATGCTAATTGCTAAATGTATTTAGCCTCTTAAGTAGCACCTGTTAATGGAGTGGTTTCCATGATTAATAATAATACAATGGTCATGAGAAGAGCACAGTATTGACAACATTAAAGAGCGGTATGTATGACATACATACATCTCCTTTAACTGCCTATAGGACAAAATCTTTAATGTTCAAACATATAAGATGTGAACTGTCAGCAGCCTAACGTGAAGCCATCACTTAAGAAATAAACAACAGTTTTAACATAATTAACGCAAATGAAAAATGTATTCTTCTGATCTGTGAGGAAAAACCTAAAGTTAACTATCTTAATCATGAATTATTATTATTTTTAAACACTATTTATCTTTTCATCATCTGATTGAAGTAGGTGGCACTCACAGGGATCCTTTTATGCAGAAGAAGAGTCAAATGATGTGTGAAATCCCCCTTTTTATGTGAATGCAAATAAAACCTGAGGCTTTGAGGCAAATTTGATAAACACTGTCTTGATACTTGTAACCTCTGACTGGGATTTTAGGTTTTGTTGCAAAGAAAGCCTGGCTATATTGAACGTCCTCCATACTATAGCTCACTGTACAATAACAGAACAGGAATGTGCTGACACAAAAATCTAAACAATAAACCTCAGAAAGACACACTCACACTTTGCTATGTTAACTGAATATAAAACCAAAACGAGATAAAAACCCAAGACCATGAAAGAAACTTTTCTTAAGAAAAGTAAGTTTAATCAGTTTTACTCTTGTATTTAATTTATATTCTACATACCCACTGAAAATAATCTTATGGCTTGTGGTGAGATTTTCTTTTAGAAGGCCTAATATTGCCTCTAGTTACAACCAATGTCATGAGAAATACACCACTGAGCAAGCAGCAACCTCAATACTAAAACAGCCAGTGTGGAATAGCCAATGGCAGCAGTTCTTGAAATGATTACTTGAGAAGGACGTAGAATGTCCTGTATATGTCTTCTTGTCTCGTTGTCCTGATTTTTTCACACTAAAAATAATAATAATAATAAAAACTAGAACACATTTTAAAACTGTTAGCATTAAAGTAAAAGTCATTTATTTGAATTCAAATACAAACAGTCTCATCATTAAAAACATGGAAAGTTAAAAAAAACAAAACTGTGTTAACTTGAGGCTAGCTCCAAAAGCGGCTAATGAATGTCAGTCAAAGTGCTGTGTTAGTATTTTTAAATATTTCTAAACTTTTTAAGACTGGAAAATACCTGTATTCTGCAAACTGACTGTGAAACTCATAAAAACTAAGCTAAAATGAAGTATTTCCAGTCAAAAATTCAGTGGAAATCAGCAAATGTACTTTAATTTAACACAATAACTTAATCACATTTTTAAAAGCTGATTACGAAATACAACTGCAATAACTGTGCTTCAGTTGTGCGCCAGTGCTTATACAATTTAACACAATATTAATACTGTATCTGTGCATGCCCATATGGAAAAGATATATATAAATCTTATAAAGTTTGTATCTGTCTTGTGTGAAACTTGTATGAAAAGCATACAAGAGTGAAAACAGATATAAGATCCCTTGAAAAATTATATAATGAAATTTGTATGTTTTGTATACTTACTAAAAAAATATATGAAAGTAATGAGAAAGTGGCCACTTTCATGAGTAAATCATATATGTTTTTACTATTTCTTTTCCATATGGGTGCACCTTGGTAACCACACTTATCAGTGTTACTGAGCTTAGCACTCCACCCACAATCTAAATATGGCCACATTTAGATGTGTTTAAAGTTTTAGTCAGTGATTTCAAATGACAGCACAAAAACCTCTGGATGTTGTCATGGTGGCCATGTTTGTTACATTAGGTAACACAAAAAGCACTTCCATGTGACTAGTAACTCTATAGCATCAAAGCAATTTTCCAAAAAATTTGGTATTGTAGAAGTTTTCCTTCTTTTTCTCACTTGGATTCAGAAAATGAAGCATTTAATAATTTGTTTAGGTGAATCAAGTCTATAAAGTCATCAAGGCTTTATATACGGTGTATAAAAACTGATCTTAGACAGAACATCAGCTGCCTTTATTTACTTTGTTTCTTTATGTACAGCTATGTACAGGTTGTATACAACAGTTTGTACAAATTATGCATTTTGTTGACTTACTAAATACTAAATACAAGTTCTTAAAATAATATTTTTTTCATTAAAAAATGTTACTAAAATCAGTCTTCTTTTTCTTATCGTTGTTGTTGTTCTTGTTATTTGGGCCTTGATGAAATATGAGGTTGATTAAGTCGCTCATTGAAATTGTTAAACTGATGACAACTCGTGAGCTGATGAATGCTTTTACTCTTCAAACTTTGTGGTGATACTCAGCAACTAAGGGCTCTTTACGGCAGCTGACTGGATATGAAAGCTAATTGAAGCCTGCAAAGCAGAGGAAGTCTATAAAAAGAAATCAAAGCTTCCAGCTTGCAATTTCCACTGACTAACCCGTCATTAAGAAATGGCAGTTTAGGGGATTTATGGAAGTTGAAACGAAATCTGGAACACCAAGAAAACTTGAAGGCATGACTGTATGCCTGCTGAGCAGGAAGTTACAGCAGCACCATGTGACTGCAGAGGTGCTGCAGGAAAGCTAAAGTGACACGAATGCTTACAAGTATGTTCATTGTAGCCTTGATATGATTTGTAAACAGGGTTTATTCTACCAAATAAAATATTATTTAAAATATGCACTAGAGATGGCATGATACCACTTTTTTATGTCCGATACCGATATCATAAATTTGGATATCGGCCGATACCGATATGAATCTATAGTGTGTTTTTAATCAATAAAACTGTTTTTTAAATATCTTGCTGCATTTTGTATAAGTTCATACTCAAGTTTAAAAAACAAAACAAAACACTAAAGCTATTCTGTTATACCTGTATGCAAAAAATACACTGCACCCAAAATATTTCATAGTTCAGCAAAACTGATCAATCTAATAAACTTAAACCTACTCCATCCTCCCTATTCTGGTATTTTACAGAGTACTTAGCAGAAATATTAAGCAACCTAACTAATAGGGTTGCAAATTCCCAGCAAAAAAAAAAAAAAAAAGGGAACCACCCCCCACCTCATGATGCTTAATCGATGTAATCAACTTTAATTTGATGTAGTGTGAAAAAAAAATGCACAGAAATCAATTCTTTTTCAAGAATAATTAAAAAGATTCAACATCTTTTTTCAACAGAACTGCACAGATGGTATCTTCCCAAAGGAAAAAGTACTATAGCTTACTAGGGTATATTAGACTTAACAGTTACTATATACAGTAATGGACTTCTATACATTTTACATCAGATTAAAACTTTGGGTGTAAGATTCAGATAATTATTTATTAAACGCTAGATATTTTAAATGAGAATAAGAAAGAAAAGTATATCTTTGTGCCCCCTTTTCCCTGTTAATGCCCTATCGGCCCCCCTGGCTAAACTTGCTAGATCCGCCCCTGCACAGTTACCAGCCGTCAGCTACGTAGAAAAGGATCCTGGTGTAGAAAGTAATATTAAATACATTCTAACAACAGCTGATCAAGCTTAAACGTGCTGCTGTTGTTCAGCCGCTGGTTTCCTCTTTCTGGCGTGAAGTGGGCAATAAACAAACAAGAGAGACGGACTCGCGACAGAAAAGGCGATTAGCTGATCATTGAGCAGTTTCATGACTGAAGTAGCAGCAGGAGAGGGAGGGAGAGAGAAGAGGCAGTCGCTCCATATATCGGTTGTTAAGCTTAACGCGGGAATGCTTTACAAACATTCAGAGATGAACTTACACACTTGCTTTACTTCTCTCTGGGATCACTTCCTCGGAGATGAAATGCCGGTTTGGTTGCGAGGCTACAAATACTCAACCAGACCACTGACAGGTCTCACACACCACAGCCGCTCTATCACGTGGTGCATACTGCTCGGTTATGAGGCCATGTCGCAAGTTTTGTGAGGTGCTTGTTTGATATTTAATGGATCGGATTACATTTTTTATTTCTCTCCAATATCCGATCTAGTAATTTAGGTCAGTATCGGACCGATACCAATACGTAATATCTGATCGGTCCATCTCTAATATGCACCTCATTACCTCCCCCTAATACCATTGCCTAATTTTTGTGCCCTTTTTAAACTTTATATTTATTTTTATTGCTGGATCTTAACATACTCACTGTCCTTTAGAATATACTCAAATTGCAGTTTTACTTACTTAGAAGGTGTTACCTTACCGATTTGGCTGCCATTGATAAGGAATAATTTTCAAACAATTTTCAAACATAGCCAATGTTCATAATAACTGCTTCCAGCATGAAGCTGAATCCATACTGTTCATTACCACAATTCCTATACTTTCATTTAAAGAATCGATAGATAGTATTGTAATATAAATTTACAGTAAACTTTTATGCAACAGTTTGCAAAGCATTTGCAGTAATGGATGTTCATCTGCTAAATGTTCCTTGAGCAGCTTACATTTTATTTTAAACTGAATTTTCTGAAACTCAGAGCCTGGAGAACAAAAACTGTGTAACTGTCCAAATGCTTACCCACTGGACTGTACATTACGTAACAACGCTGATTTCTTTTTACTTTGTGTTTTTTGATTTTCCTACTTTTTTCCACTTAGACCACCTTTGACATTTTCACGCTGAGGTGTTGCCCACATCTCTTAGTGTTTTTTTTTTCTTCACAGCACAGATCCAAAGTGCACCAATGAAACAAAGTGTTATTCTCGCCAGTGGATGTTGTTATACCTCCAACTTTAGAGAACTGGCAGAAACAACAATGGGAGCAGTATACTCTATGCTGCCAAGCCTGGAGCTTGAAAGAAAAAAAAGCCTTCTCTCAGTCAAAGCTGTATATGTCTCTGGGAAGAAGTGGACACCTTCAGGTAATTTTCATCTTTCTCATAACTTTTCCCTTGTTTTTTATCTTTCCAGTTTCTTTCCTCGTGGTGCCCATTCAGAAGGTCATTGTTAAGTATCAAAACAGCGAGAATGTGCAAAGCACCAGGAGACCTTCAAAATTATACATTTTCTTTCCATGTGCACTCCCTGCTCGGGGGTCAGGGGAGCACAGCAGCATTAGACTCAATGTTATGTTCATAGAGGAGCTGCTTGATGATTCCCAGCCTTCTGACCTCTTTTTAAGAATTTTATAACACTAATTTGCATATATTTATACCAACATATGGCTTCTTGGAGAATCCCTAATTTAGTGCATCAGCCCCAGTCGACCCCAGTTTTTAGAAGAATCCTCAATTGGAGTAATTTAAAACATTTATTTTCCCGTAGTGTAACCTTCAGTTATTTTTTGGACTTGCCTATAGTGCACACAGATATTATATGCTAGTGACGTGTGTACTGTGTGACATGCAGCATTTCTCCTTACTAGCAGCAGCGCCTGCAGATTCATCAGAACATGGTCCAACATTCTGAATTAATAAACATTATGTCTGTCACACAAAAGCTAATATAGAATAGTGACAATTCAAATGAAAAACTGTGAAGGCTCACTGGTTCAAAGGTTCAAAGTTTACATATGAAAAAGCCCATATTAATCGCCATTTTGGGGCCTGGCATGGCTGCAGTAGTCACTGTTAGGTGGTGAAAGCAGAAAGCCTGATAGAAGAGATATTTCCTTGGTTATCTCTTTTTTTTTGGAAAGTTGTTTTTTTTTTTTTTGTTATTACTAATAGTGTGCTTTAAAATTACATGCCGGAACTCAATTTGGAGCATTGGAGGGATGATTGAGAAGAGTTATTCATTAAAAGACACAAGGCAACAGCGGAGTTAGTTTTTGCAGTGAGTGGAGCATTAACCAGTACTTTCTGCTCCCCCTACATTTTTCTATAAAGACTTTTACAAAATGCCGAAATGAAAACTGTAGAGCATACCAAAGCCCCAGTCTGTCTCTGTAGTGTGCAGCATACTGTAACAGCATGCTGTCAGCTTTTGTGTTTTAGTTCGTTCTTATTTTCACAAATTAAAAGAAGACACTGAAATCTATATAAAAATGCAGCTAGTAATGTTACTTAACTAACAATGTAAATTTTGTGTAATAAATAAAGATAATAATGTTGTGTCAGGTGATGCTGTTTGGGGTTCTGAAGGTCTATATTTTTAGGATAACTCCTGTTAGTTACCCGCATCTGACTATGTGTCAAATACCTGCATCATCACACTGCAACAGAAACTTCAAAGTGAACTATAAAACCGAGAATGAACTGTGGCAGTTTAGGCAATGCACAGTAGCAATAGGTTTATATATGTTGGACTGGTCTGAATCTTATTCAGTTACTGCCCTGGCATTCATTCAATAAAAAAACTAAACTAAACTAAATAAAAAACAGATCAAATTCAACTCTGGTCATGTCCCAACTCCTGTCTGGATCAGTTTGGATCTCTTTGTAGTTATTTTTTCCAACACAATCTGTTTTCCTTATTTCAAATGGCCTATCCCCCAAAAGCTTTATTGAAACATTTTAAAAAATATACAAAATCCCAGATATTTGTTATGACATGTTTGCTTTTGCTAATAAAACTTTATATTCGTTAAAGACTTTGAAAAGGTCCCTGTTTGTTTTGTTTTTTAAAATATTATTAAGCATGTGAATCTCATTAAAAATAATTTGTCTAGTAATGACAAATAATTAAATTCTCTGTGAAACAGTCATGTTTCTACATAAATAGATTACATTTTTACTGAACAATTACTGAAACAAACAAAATAAAAAACTGTAGCAATAAAAACATTTTTTTAAGTATTGATTTTTTTTACCCTGTATTTGATGATGACAGAATGGCTCTACTTGAACAATAATAAATATCTTCTTTCTTTTAATATTTTAAGATAAATATCATGGTCCATGATGACATATATGCATATTCCTCAGTCCAAAATGAAGGCTCTTCTCTTTATTTACCTGTTGCCATGGCGAATCAGAGTATCAGCGCTCCACTGATGATGGCCGTCTTTCTCTACTCGTGCACATGCCTAACTCAGGCTGACCATACTCGGAGCTGACTGAACTATCCTAACCAAAAACTGAACGTTACCTGGCAAAGGCGCAGGCGTACAGCATTAACTGACAACCTGCCTTATCAGTGAGCAGAGGCCAAAACTCCCTTGGAGACAGTGGGAGGGATGTCAGGAACTGAAAAGGCATAATAAAAAATAACTGCAGACTGTAGTTTTTGCATCACACCATCAGGATTTAAATGACATTTCACAAGGTATTAAAAAGATTTCAAATGTAACTTGGTAATTGCTTTAATCACACTCCAAACAGTACAGTTATGCAATGTGCTTTCAACTGAATGTGAAAATGTGATATTCTCACTGAGTCATATTTTATGTATAATTCTATTGTCCAATGAATGAAATCTTTTTTAGAAACTTCATGGTTGTACATTTTCTGTAAAAAATAAAATAAAATAAGAGAGAGACACCTAACAATGTTAAGAGCACATATATAAAAGAAGTGCAAACCATATAACCAGGAATAAGCAAAACATTTCTATACATTTCTAAAATGATAAATTCTAGAATAAAATACTATTTCTTAATATTTCCTGACACCATTTCTTTCTTAGGTTCAAAAATACAGCACATCGAGGTGTCAGGGTTGGGAAATAACTGGAGGTTTTAAAAGAAAGACAAGGTTATTTTCAAGTAGTCAGTAACTTCAGACTTTTAAAACGAGCAACGACACTAATTATATTGTAAGTAATTTTAAGTAGTGAGCAGCCTCAGGCTATTTTAGAAGAATGCACAATGTTTCCCCATCTCACTTTGTAATTATAGTGATTTTAGGGGCAAAGGCTGTATCACCTCCCATTTCATGTTGTAATTACACATTATTTTGGTGTGCGGGGCAGAATATCCACTGTTCAACTGCACTCTTATATAAAAAAGACAAATGCTGTTCTCCTTTTCCTCCTTTGTAAGGTGACATTACAGAGCACAAGCCAATATGGTTTTACAGTAATGGAAGCAAGATGGTTTGTTTTCAGTTACCTTTAATTAAAAGAAAAAAACTTTAAACAGACACGGCTGTGTGGATTTCTTGACAAATAACTGCTTTAACAAAATATCTTCGCTAATTAGCGTTATAACAAAAAAGAACAGCAGGAGCATGAAATAATCCCTTAATCCATCAAGAAATGAAAATAAATTTGGACTACGGCTTCATTTATTTGACAAGTTGTTTTTGTTTGGGGTATTTTTGTTTGTTTTATCTTGAACACTCACAACAACAGCAATGTTTTTGAAGGATGAGTATGTGAACAGTGTTGTGGAGATGGAGACGGCGTCAGACAGGGATGTGAGTTTGAAGCTTGAAATTGAAGGGCTGATGATGAATGTTGTCAGTGAGTGTGTCCCACAGGTTGTTGTCAGTTAGAAGAGAAAGATTTGGATGAAGTGGTAAAAAGATTCCCGAGAGGGGAGAGCGTGGTGATTGGAGTAGACTTCAATGGACTGTAGGGGAAGGGAAGGGAGGTGAGGTTGTTAGGTATGGACTTAAAGAGAGAATAAGGTATATGTTTGTGGATTTAAGGAAAAAATATATGGAAATCAATATATGGAAATGGCTGTGGTTAACACCTACATAAGCAAGAGAGAGGAACATAGGGGGATGTATAAGAGAAAGGTGCATGCAGGTGTAGAAGGTGCAGACTGAAAGAGATACAAGACTGCAAGGTTGTAGCTAGAGAGCATCGTATGGTAGTCTGCAGGAAGGAAACGAAAGCAAGAATTAAAGGTGGAAGTTGAAGAAGGAAGAATGCTGCGCAGAGTTCAGGAAGGAGTTTAAACGGGATCTAGGTGAGAAGATGACTGGGAAAGTACAGCTAAAGTGGCAGGGAAACTGCCAAGAAGGGGTTTGGTGTATCCTCTGGACTGAGGAAAGAGGACAAGGAGACTTGATTGTGGAATGAGGAAGCATTCAAAGGAAGAGGTCGGCAAAGAAAATGGGGACTAGTCGGGGAGATGAAGAGTAAAGACGGGTACCAGGAACTAGGTGTACTGCAAAGAGAGAGATGGCAAAGGAAAAGGCTTTGGTCACAAAGAATAGCCACTTGTTTCTGTGCTACCAAAGTGCTACCAAAGCTCCCTGGCTTTCATTCAAAATGTGTTTATCGTCAGCACCTGCAAATTAAACTACTTACACATTATAAATGTCTTCAAGCTCACACTGAGGCCTGTGGAGCAGTACACACATTTATATGTGTATTTGTATATGAATATTTCACACTTTAAGGCTGCCCGTTTATTTAAGGGAGATAAACAAAATACATTGGATTTGTACATAATAATATCACAGATGATAAAGTCAATAGATTTTAAGTAGATGCTTGTGCATTCTTAGTCTTATATGTTGAATTGAACTATGTGATCTGTTCAAAGTTCCCAGTCAGTGCTGTTCTGCAGTCTGACTGTACATGATGTTATTAGCACAAACACTTTAAAAGTGATCATTTAAGACTTCAGCAATAATACAGGCAGCAATGTAGTTAGCAATAAAACAGTTTTATTGGGAATTAACTTAAAAAACAAACAAACATCTGTCTCCTATTTTTTGTCACACAGGAAAAAAGCATCAATTTCTGATGAGAAGACTTATTTCTTTTTTTTTTGTTTGTTTGTTTTTCAACAGGAGAAGAATATCTCTAACAAGTTGATTTGTTCACATTGTCACATCTTAATTTTTAAGTGAAATGTGCACTTTGAGTTTATACACTATGTATATAAGGCAATCGTTTCCTTTTGCAGTATTTTTGTGTGGTTCGTTTTTCTATGTCTTAACAAAAGGGGAACAAAGGTGTTTAAGTTCACCTAGGATGGTTTGTTTTAATTTTCACATGGTCTTACTGAGGTGATGCGAATTAAAACATGCATTCCTTTTTCTTTTTCTTTTTTTTGGCGGGGGGGGAGGGGGGGTGCTGGAAAAGCTTGAAAAGGGACCTTGAAAGAGCTTGAAGTGAATGATTGTGCGAGACACGTTAGTGAACCTCAGCTTTGTGTATCTCTAGCTCTGTGAATTTTCCCTGTGATTTCTGCATTAGCGTAACCCACCCGTGACCGACCCGATGTTTGAACCTTTGTGAAGAGAGTAGCGAGAGTGAATGTGATTCCCTCCCCGGACTTTCCTTTATGAGCCCCCGCTATTCCCCCACTGTATATATCTGCACCTGGTGACTTTGTAAATAAACGTTGTTCCTTGCATTGCACTCCTTGCACTCTGCTCTGCGCCTGAGTCCTACTACAGTCCGTGACAATGTCTGAGGAACGAGAAGAAGTTTACTGGTATCAACTTTCAACAACAAGGGTGATGTGTAGAGCTATGGTGACTACATGGGGATCAAGTTTATGAACCACACACAGAAGAGAGGTGATGAGCAGTGAGTAGCAGTATGGTACTGCAGATGCTTGCTTTGAGAGTGCTGATGGAAATATACAGAAAAGCTCAACAAAACTTCACTGTGCCTTCATGGATCCTTAGAAAGCCAAGAGAGGAACTTTGGTACTGCATGATGAAGTCAGGAGTGTCTGAAAAGTATGTGAGGGTGGTGCAGGACAGCGAGACAGTGGTGAGGTGTGCAGTAGGAGAGACAGATGGGTTGAAGGAGAGGGTGGGATTACATCAGGGATCGATCCGAGGTCCTTGTTTGCAGTAGTGACAGGCTGGCAGATGAGGTCAGGCAAGAGTCTCCATGGACCGTGATGTTTACAGACGACATTGTGATCTGTAGCAAGAGTGGGGGGCAGGCAGAAGAGAGTGGGGGGGCTTTGGAGAGAACAAGCAACACAAAATACATGTGTGTGAATGAGAGAGTACCTGGGATTAACCATTCAATGCAACAGACAATGCACAAGAGAAGAAAGAGCAGGCTCGGTGGAGTGGGTGGAGACAAGTGCCATGGGTGATTTGTGGGAGAAGGATAGCAGCAAGAGTGAAAAAAAGACAGATGGCCAAGCTGGAAGTGGCAGAGCTGAAGATACAAAAACTTTTATTGGGAGTGACCAGAAATGACAGGATTAAACATGAGGTTGAACAGTTTGCAGACCAAGTTAGAGAGGTAAGACACCGATGGTTGAGACATGTGTAGAGGAGGGATAATGGATATACTTGACAGAGGATGTTGAATACAGAGCTGCCAGTCAGGAGGAAAAGAAGAAGACCACAGAGAAGATCCACGGATGTGGTGATGGAGGACATGCAGACTTTTGGTGGAGGAAGATGCTGGGAATAGGGTGAGTTGGAGGCACTATGGCGACTGAAGAAGAGGATTAATCTATGATTAATTTATATGGCTGTAGTTGGCATAAATCTTCTAACAATTATGTTGCTAAATACATTATGAGAAATATATTGTTTTGTTTTTTTAATTTAGTTTCACATGCATTCTTCTGTTCCCGCTCTTCAGTCATCGCATCTGTTTCTCATCAGAGTTGTCACCCATCTAAATTTAAGCACCAGCTCCAACATCCGGTCTGGACTGGATTGTCATCAGTAGTAAAGCAGTAATCAAATTCCTTCTTGCCACCTGTATTTTCCTGCGTTTTTGCTATGCTAACTCCTGAGAGAACTCCTGTTTGTTAGTCACTCCTGTCTGTCCACTCGCCAATAGTACCAACTCTCCGGGGGTACCTGACCGTTGGCTCCTCCTGCTGTTCATCTCATTCTCATCAAGTAACAACACTTGCTCTTCACACAATCAGTTTCTGCCATGGACTAATCCTCGACTCTTCCCTCCCAGAGTCGTACTCCTGAGCTACCTGACCAGTTTTCCCAATCCATTGTCATTCTCAATGCCATACAAATAAAACCTTTGAGGTATGTTAAGGTTGCACTCTTGCTTTAGAGTCGGCAAACTGGCTTTGCCTTTTACCTTCAAGAGTTTGTAGTTTCCCACATGTTCAGACAACATGCATGATCAACCTAATATTGTTGTACTTTTAAATTTATAATATTTGAATTTGCTAAAAAAGAAGAAGAAGAAGAAGAAGAAGTAGTATGATTTTCTACTTATCTGTATTTTTTAAACCAACTCCCAGTTTTGACCCATTCTAACCACAAGCTCATCGCAGTCAACATTCTTTATCAAGTAAAAAGCACTGCTTATACAGCACAGCAACACTGCAAACTTTGATGCTTGGCTCTTTGTTTTAAATAACTCTCTATATCTAATCTTGCAGAAAGATGCAATAATAACTGTATTTGGAAACTCACATCAATTTTTTAAAGAAATTACTGCAAAAGCAGAAAATTGAAGGGAGAAGAATCTTCCTCTTCCTTCCTTATTCCTGCTTTTGTCTTCATCTAAACAGGAAAAATTTGACTTGGTTCCATCAATTTTTGATAGTATTTTTTTTTCTTGTAAACCAAAATATGAATGCCGTTGAACAGTGTATATTTTACCATGTGCACCAAAATAATTTGTAATAACAATGTGTGCACAGAGCACACTCTTAAAATTACTGTGCACTTACAACATTACATAGAGCAGAAGTTATTTTCTCTAAACTACCTAAAATTTACTCATCAACTAAAATTACTGAGAGTAGAATTTTTTTGTTCTTATTATTCAAACTTGCATCTGTTTCTCCTTTGTTCTACTGAATGTCGGGGTAGATACTGAAAATTTTGGCCTAGTTTTAGAAAATTTCACGATAAAAGTTGTGAAATTGCACTTTAATTTTCAGCCTATATCATGAAGTGCCACCAAAAATTTCTTTTGACTTCTTTCAAGAGATGGTTGGAGATGCGAAGCTTCAAAGGGTCTCCAGCCATGGTTGGTCTACAGGCAATCGAGCAGGACTTGTGCTCTCTGAAACAGATGCTTGTGCATGCAGAATACAGAATGGTGTCATCACTCATTTTGCCACCTCACTTACTTGTAGATGAAGGTGGATGGAGTGTATGTGATAGCCTCATATCTCTGCAGACCTTGATCTGTCATTTTCCCAAACACAAACCCCCACTACGGTACACCTCTCCTCAACCAATCAGACCCCAAATGACCTTAATTAATGGAATCTCCCCACCTCTGTTTTTTCCATTAGTCTCCCCGAAGCCCCTGGATTTCTCCTATGACCATAAACATTAAAAATTCATATCGCCATCATTTTAATATTTAAGTCAATCAAATGGTTTGCATCAGATAAAACTAACAGCAATTACCCATGCAGGGACAGGAAAATGTATTTAGTGTGAGTGACAGTTGATAAAACATGAAGCTGAATGTCTGCAGGTTTTTACCTATTTTTATTTATTTTAAGCAACTGCATCTTCAAGGCATCCTTCACTTAAAAGTGAATCACTAGCACAGCTTATAAAGTAAATGAGATATCCATTCCACAGCTGCTGATGAAAGACATAAAATCTATTGGTTAAAGTGGCTTATACGATTAAAGTTTATCGATATTTCACAATGATGAGCCTTGCATTTTTAATTTCACTGACTGTTTTCAGCCCTGTTGCATTAAAAGCCTGAATCGCTGCTGTAATGCTTCATTTTCAGTCAGTGTCTCAGTGTAAGCAGAAATCAGTGGCAGACTGCTAATTTGTGTGCACTTGTACTCTGACACCGACAACAACATAATTCGTACTGTCTGAGAAGCCCGTGAAGAACTTCAGTTTGAAATTAGTGCATTGGTTAAAAAAACACGAGCAGTAACCCTGGCAAGATGAGGCTCTATTGTTTGTAATTTGCAACACAAGTGACCTCGTGGCCACTAAACCATCACGAGCATTGTGAAGCTCTGATTTCACAGATGAAAACCGAGAGACTAATTGGTTCATATTAAAGAAGTGTTTGCTGGTCAGGCACCTAAGTTCAAAAGATACACACTTCCAAATTTTAACTCTCAGTGGAGTTCAAATTTGCCTGAGTAAGACTAGAGCTGAAGCTAACAGAAGCAAGTGATCTGATTTTACTTAAGCTGTCCCTCATGCCAAGTACTTGGAGAGGCAACCAAGCAGTCAAAGCCTCCACTCAAGGACAAGGACACTGTGGACTGAGTGCAGCAAGGGAGGGGCCACCATAGCAGCCTGGAACAAGGTTTCTTGCTCTGGAAATACTGACTATAGGAGGAGGAGATATGTAAGCAAATGGAGGTATCCAGGTGTGCAAAGGCCATCACCATCTGACTCCCTATGACGTCCTGTTGGCAGATCCCAGCTCAGCAGCACTAAAACACATTCTGGTTGGTGGAAAAACAGCCTCACTTAAGGCTTGGTGTTGGAGTATACTGCAGTCTAGCGCGAAATTGAAAAGTAGAATGTAAATGCCTTCTCTCCTAATCCATAATTTAAAGATGGTGGCAGATCTAAGCAGTTTCCAGTTATAATCTCATTAACCAACCTCACACAAACCTATGTAACCCATGTATATACTCAGCAGCCACTTATTTAGGTGCAGCTGTCACAAGTACCGCTTGTGAGCGCAAATATCTAATCTGCTAGTCACTTTCATTCCGTATGATGGTTTATTTCAGAAACTGCTGATCTACTGGAATTTCTCCACACGATCATCTTTAGAATTTACAGAAAATCGTTCAACAACAAGAAGATATCCAGTGAGCTGCAGTTGCATGGGTGGAAATGCTTTGTTGATGTAAGGGGGGAGAAAAGGTCAGACTGCTTTGAGCTAATAGAAATGCAGCAGTAACTCATATAACTACTTGTTACAACCAAGATGCCAAGGTACCTTGAAGCACATGAGCTACAGTAGCAGAAGAACATACCAGGTGCCAGTCCTGTCAGCTAAGAACAGGAAACTCAGGCTATGATTTGCATGGCTCATCAGAACTGGACGGCAGAAGCAAGCATTGCCTGGTCTGATGAGTTTGCATGTTTTCTCCGTGTTTGTGTGGGTTCTCTCTGGGTACACTGGCTTCTTCCCAATGTCCAAAGACATGCAGTTAGTGGGGTTAGGTTAAGCTGAGTGCAAATGGTTGTCTGTCTCTCTGTTATAGTCCTGTGTCAGACTGAAGACTTGTCCAGGGCGTACCCTACCCAGCGGTAGCTGGGATAAGCTTCAGCCCCCCACGACCCTGATAAGGAAGAGGAAGAGAACGGATGAATGGATCCCTCCTGTTGTATATTCAATTCAATTCAGTTTTATTTATACACCCCAAATCACAACAACAGTGACCTCAAGGCACTTTATATTGTGAGGTAGACCCTACATTAATACATACAAAGAAAAACCCAACAATCACACGACCCCCTATGATCAAGCACTTTGGTGATAGTGGGAAGGAAAAACTCCCTTTTAACAGGAAGAAACCTCCGGCAGAACTAGGCTCAGGGAGGGGCGGGGCCATCTGCTGTGACCAGTTGGAGAGAGAGAAGGAAGACAGGATAAAAGACATGCTGTGGAAGAGAGCCAGAGATATTAGTGGTTCAGGTTGCTGGTGATTGTGTCATGCTTGCTGGTGGCCTTTTGGGCTATTAGTATATATTCTACAAAGAATTAAGGCAATTCTGAACAAAAAAGGTGAGTAAACCTGGTAACACTGTGTAACTAATGAAGTGACCTGAGTGTATTTTTGAGGTTATCATTCCCGAAGAGAACACAGGCCCAAGAAGCTCGGGTACATTAAAAATGATGCCAAAACAAAACAGTGTGGCTGGGAAGCAACTGAAGTAATCTGAAACGTGTTTGGAGTCACATCAAATCCAGGAGTTGGCATTGCAAGAGAAATATTGCCAACAATCTTTGTAACTTGTCAACCACAGATCCTGTGCAACAGGTAAACCCAAGTAGTTAACCTCTACTTTCAGCATACTCCTGTGAACGCTACCTACATGTCTGTGCTACAGAGTCTATGCAGTATGTGGCATTATATTTAATAACAGCTAGTCCCATTAAAAGGACCATTTAAAGTATATGCATTATAGATTAAACGATTAACATAAGTGATAATTTTTCAAGACATCCTACTGCTATTTATTTGCACTTAACCTCCAAATATTGCTTAAAACAGTATTCTGGACCCAGCACAAAGATATAATAGCAACACAGACACAGCACTGGTATGTAATCGTCTTATAAAGCTGCACATATTTGCAAACAGTTGCCCATTAGCACTCTTTCTCTTATGCTCATCAGCTAATGTCCACTTCCTGCTGCTGGACAAGAAGTGGACGGCAGATTTATCCTAATATTTTGGCTGAAAATAGACAGGACAAATGCGTAGAGGACAAAAATGCTGAACAATACCAAAGCACCTACACTTCTGGGTTATAATTAATTTTTAATTTGTATTTATTTATGTTTTTTTTTAAATTGTGACTACATTGGTTCCCTTACATGCGCACAGCAATTGGATGGCTTTTACATAGTGATTAGTGCAGCTTTCAGACTGATGACCTAACTGTGTTCATACGCCAGGCGCAGAGTAAGTGGGGAAAATGAGCCTTTATTATTAGCCCGTGTGTTTATAACGAGCATGTGATTGAATTTTTTCTGCAAACACTTTAAAAAGAGCTGTGGGAAATAAAACTCCACCAAAAACACAGTGATTTCGGATGGTTGCATCATGAAAACAATGAAACACAAAGTAGGCAACATCATATTTATAAACCAAGAGCCTCTAAAGCACCTGTGTGTGTGGTCCTGCATACACACACAAACACACACACGTTTGTTGTTGCTGTGCTTCTCAGTACAGTGAGCTAGAATCTTTATAAGGTTTTATGGTGATACATGGGCACAAAAAACAAACGCACAAAAAGAGTATTTTTTACTTGATGCATTTTCCTCGTAAACACATCGAGGTTTCTGGTGGTGAGTTCAGTGACCAGAAACACATCGATTCTTTCCTACTTTCCGTTAATCAGAAGATCACATTTACCCGCCTTCAAGCCCAGGCATGGGTTTATCATAAAAGTTTTTTGCACGCTACATTCTAGACATTACGTTACTAAAAACATATTTAGATGTTTTACGCGGCGTTTGTTTCTGAGTGCTTCTTCTTTTTAAAACCGACCAACCCTGTGGTTTCGATCTTTTTCTTTTTTCAATGTATTTATTTTATTTTTGCACTTAAATTACCTTAATTTGAACAATAAACATATAAAACGTGCATTTATGTCAGCTGCCCATAGGTTGGTGGCGCATTACCGTGCATCGATGGGTGTTTTCACGCGTCACCAGTGGGCGCTTCTTCCTGCGCACAAAGAGAGCAGAAGCCGTGTATGCGCACAATGTGAGAGTCTCCGCTCAGAGGCAGCGCTGTCCTCTGTGCTTCTTGGCAGCATCTTGTGGAAGTGCAGTTGGAGGAGGTCGCGGAACACTCTCGGCTCGGCGCGTATCGTCCTCGGCCGGCAAATGTACTTATGATTGTGGGAATTTACCGAGAGCACAGCTTACTGTTAGTCCCTTCCAAGCGAGCAGAATTAAGTGCAGAGCGCAAACACTGCTGGAGCAGAGGGCATCCTCTCTTTTTTGTTCTTGCTTTTTAAGAGGACAGGAGTTACTGTGAAAAAAAGGAAAATAAAGAAAATGAAATAACGTGTGTGAAACAACGCGTCTGACGGATAGTGGGATTACAATCACAGCAGTTTAATGAAGAGGAAAAAATCTGCATCCTAGGACAAGTAAGTGATCCTTGGAGAGCATCACTGCATACGTGCGTGTTGTCGCCCTAAATTTATGTGCATGCACATACCGTGAACTGTGTTCTGCTAAGTTTTGGTTTTGCAAACATGACAAAAATAGAAACAAACATAAGTTGGAAGGATAGAGCTTAAAAGCTCTCTTTCCTCTGGCGAGATGCCGTTGTCTAAATTTGTGCAAAGGGCACAGACGCCAAATGTGTGCGTGCTGATAGTAGGCACACGTGCACGATGCTGATGATTGCGTTTCTAGATGAGCCTCAAATGGGTTGGATGGTCCTACTGGGATTTGTACCGCTGGGGCTCATTTCCCTCATCTTTAGACAAAGTCCATATGGTGCCGCTCTGCTCAGTCACACAGAGAGAAACAGCATCAGGACCGTCCGCCTGGAGAAAAGCCTCTTTCGAACTTGTTAAAGGCGATGATATCCATCTCCAGGCGGAGGAAGGGGGGAAAGAGCATTGACCTATTATTTAAAATAGTTGCTTTTTTATTTTTCTGTGCTGCTGAGTTGTGCCTCCATGCCCTCTTAAATTATAACATTTCGATGATTTTTACCCTTTTCTCTAAAATTTTGCATACTCATGATAGTTGTGCCACACGGGGGATAGTTATTAGAGAAATGATCTTTAATAACGCGACTCCATCCTCTCTCTTTTAATCTTGTTTTCTTCTTTTTTTTTCATGCAAATCCAAATATTTGCCCATCGGTGGTCTGCACACAAGTATTCCCTTTCTTCCCACTCAGACTGCAATCGGACAGAATAGTGAACAGAAAATGCAGCCGGCTCTGCATCTTCAAAGTATCCTACCATTCAGCAGGGATTGGAATCGTTCTCCCCTCTATTCATGTTTATTTATGGCTGCTTTTCGCATAACTTTGAGAATAACAAGCAGAAGGCAAATGAGAGGTGAGACGTGTCTTTGAAAGGCATGCAGCGAATTGTTCTATAACACATAGCAGGATAGCAGTGCAAAGATGAGCTTGTGCTGTAGCACCGTTTGCTTTCAAAAACCCTTTTGATTGAACCAGAGTGGCAATTACATTCTACAGCCAGTTCCTTTACCTCTGGAAAGGCTGTTGAATAGTATAAGAAAAAATGTAAAGAGCCTACTTGAGTGTCTCCTGCTCCTCTTCCTTGACCTCCAGTCAGGTTTTTTTTTTTTTTTTAAGGGGGGGGGGGGTTGCTGCTGTATCTAGGATGAGGGTCTGGGGATGTGCCTGGCTGAGAAATGGATCGCCGCTCCCCTTTCTTCTAAGTGCACTTACTCTCTTACACCCCCCCCCCCCCCCCCCAACCGTGTGTTAGGCAGCAGCTGAGGCATGCAGCCGTGTTTAACATTGGAGGGGATGTGTGTGTGTGTGTGTGTGTGTGTGTGTGTGGGGGGGGGGGGGGGGGGGGGGGGGATAGTGATTTTTCACTTGGAAATACACAGCTGTAAAATATCCTGTCCAGATGTGTATTTTAACAAATATGTAAACACGTAAAGGACAGAAAAAGTCAGGGGAGGTCATAACTGAATGTGAATTTTTTTGTTGTTTTTTGTGTGTGAAAAAGTCAACACTGAATGTGAAGTGCTTTCATGCCTCTGCTTTTCACTTAAGTGATCTTTCGTGAGTAGAACTCCTGCCTCCAGCTTTGCTCTTTGCTGTCCTCCAGCATTCAACCCTGACCTTAGCCACAGTTCTAACCGCTGCGTTTTATTCACACGCTTGCAGTGTGACATGTCAATCACATGTGTGAAGCTGCTGCTTTTTCTTTCTATCCTGCAAGGAAACATCTGAGCGTGTGTGTATGGAGGAGCGGGAGGGGTGTGTGTGTGGGGGGGGGCTTCTTTCATGAATGCTAATGTAGCTTTTGAGGCTTGGGTTTGGGGGGGGGGGGGGGGGGCAATTACACAAAATGCCTTTTTATTTGAAACCTTTAATGCATAATTTGCTATGGGAAGCACTGCTCACTCACCCAAGAGCCTAATGCTGAGTTATGGCGCAATCAATACCAAACAATTACCCCTTCTTTGCTTCTGTTTTCTTTCATTTTTCTTCCAAGTATTTCACTGCAGGCTGCAAAGTTGTGAAATGCAGATATTGTGCTTTGCTTTTATTTCTACATCATCTCGTTTTTCTTTGTTTTGAGGAACTATAATTTCTAAAAGAAAACCACCCTCAGCCTACTCGGGTCCTCAGTCAGAGTAAATTCAGAGTCGATTGTGAATTCTTCATTCACTGGCAAAAAGAGGCGAGCAGCTGTGGATTTAGATTGAGTCTGCCCCTGGTGGCACATCCTTGTTTCCCGGGTTCTTCTGCTGAGTGGATTTAATGGAGATGGCAGCAGATAGCCCTGAAGACAAGAACTACAATGAATAGATCATATAATGTAGTGAATCTATCCCCACTGCGCTGCTGGTGTTTTGCATGTTCTGATATAGCTCTGCTGTGCGTTTCCTGTGTATCGCATGTGATCTAAATGCAGACCTTGAGCTGTGATAGAAACTCTCCTTTCTTCCCTCCCTTATTAGATTCTTTTGCAATTATGCTGCCCTCAGGGGGGGAAATGGATGCCTTTAACCACCTCTCCTATCAATTATGCGCCAAACAACAGCCCCACTAACCAAGAAGTCATCTCATTTACTCTGGAATGCGTTTAGCCAATGACTTCCATTAGGTTTAGCTTCTGTGGAGGTGAAAGTGTGATGCCTCATTACATTTGGCAGAGCAATCGTTTGGCCATCATTTCGGCTGAGAAAGCTGAAGAAAGAAAATGCCACCTCGCCGCCACAAAAGCAAAGAAGTCATTTTTACTTTGCTTGGCATCCTCGCTATTGTGTTCTTTCTCTCCTAGATTTACTAAAGCTTTAGATGATATTCAGCTCTGCAAGGAATGACACAGGTGCCGCTTTCTGAAGGTCAAAAGAGTTAAAAAATCGCCTTTATATAAGAAAACCGTTGGATGGTATTATGCAATTTTAATCTAGTAGGACTCAAAGGATTGGAGCATCGGGAGACACTTAAGCTTTGCACTGAGAGCCACTGAAAAACTGGGTATTGTGGAAACACATGCTTCTGTTTGCTGTTTTACATTTTTTTTTAAAGTTTTTGTGAATCAAATTCACAAAATACTCCAGGATGAGAATGTTATTGCAGGTTTATAAAGGTTTCAGAATGAAGCCGCTCAAGGACAGCTATCCTGTACTTGAGCAGACACTCTGCCATGTGCTGATCACAAACCAGAACATCTTTACTGGGAGATTTTTCTCTCAGGATGTTGAAGTTTGCTGGGATGATGAGCTTGAATCCTCAACTGGCTGCTAATACTAAACTCGAACTGAAAAATGCAGCACACACTTTCTTTTCTTTTCTTTTTTTTTTTTTGCTCCAGTAGAATCTCGAAGCGTATAATCCAATGTGATGGGGTTTTAGAGTGGCAAAACGCCCCCTTAAATTTTGAAAGACACCAAGGAAATCCACTCTGGATCTGGCTGCGCTTGCAATTACAGCAAACCGCGAACAATTACTGGCACCGGCACAGTCGAGCTAAGCCAGCTCTGGACATAAAGTTGTGATCAGGCAAATGGCATTATTTTGTCCTGTCTGTAAATTTGACTGTGCAGCACACTCCTCTATAAGATTATGTTGCCATGCCTTTCACATCAAACCCCAGCCACAAGCCTGTAGCTGATAGATCAAGTGAGCGGTTAGTATTTAGGTCTGTTTCAAAAAATTTCCAAAGATAGCCTAGGGTTAATCCACACAACAGGGTTGTGTTATAAGGAAGAGGGGTTGGGTTGAATTCTTAATCCTGAGAGGCGTATCACTTTCCTCTCACTGTGATGTAGGTCAGCGCTTGAGCAAAGCCCCTCCCGTGTCACTGATACTACAATTACAGCTCTCCATTCCACCAGCACATATGAAAAGTTTTAATGGCCCCTAACATCATCGATTACTAGATAAGGCAGAACGTCACTTCAGCACCACGTAAAGCAAAGGAGGCGAATAAAATGTTCCACCACAGAACGGCTTCTTATCACGGTAGATGCTGTGATATAAAGACTGGAATGTCCACTTTTGGCTAATTAAGAGAGTTAAATGTGAATCTGATGAAAAGTCCATAAAGCAGTCCCACTGAGTGAGTTACCAGCAATGACCTAATCCATCCAGCGATATTAAGAAGGGGAAATAAGCAATAAAGGGCCAGATATACTGTTTGTTCCAGTGAAAGCTCTCTTCTGGCATTACAAAAAACAACCATGGAGAGTTAATAAAAGAGGGCAATAAATGGAAAAAAGCAGTCTTTTCATTTTTTTTCTGTCCTTATTTTCTGTCTATTTGTTGGAGTTTGAAGTTTATTGCTAATTGCTGCATTATCTCACACTGAAAAAAAATCCCATGTCTTGCCTCATTTTGTGCTGGACATATCTGCATTATGCTTGGAGGAAACTGAAAGCCACTGAAAACAAAGCTGAACGCCAGAAGAGGTGTTATCGGAGCATATCGATTCCAGTAGGGCACGTTATTATTCATCTGCTGGAGTAAATCAAAGATGACCTGGAACCTCCAGCTAGAAGAAGTTGTGCTGTACCCACTGCGTCAAATCTTCTTTAGAAAAAGTCAGGCAGTGAAGTCTTAGTTTCTCCTAAGTGTTGAGCTTTTAATGTCATGCCACACACTGTAAAAATGCAAAATCCTCAACTTAGTCACATTCAGACTGTATTTTTCACACTTCAGCACCATGGACGGAGCAGGATGTTTCTCCCAGATCAATCATGTTGCTTCTGGAAAAAAGACCCCCTGATAATCAAGATTTAGCGAGGTCCTTCCATGTACTTTTGCAGTTGAACACGTCTTTCCCCGTGCGTCCTTTTCCTCGCCCCCAATGCCATTTCCAGTCCTTTTTGCAACCAAGCTGGACAATGCAGAGTGAAGCATTTTAGTGAAATTCTTTCATTTCTTCAACAACACCTCCAACCTCCCACTGCTTCACTGTCTTGCTTTTTTCTGGGGAAAAACGCAAACCCTATATTATGTTTTCAGATTACAAGTAACAAGCTGGGCCTGTGTAGTTACTAGTTTGCTCACACCCACCTCCGCTCTGCTTGTTTGCGGGCCCTTTGCTCTAGATTGCATTATTGTAAAGAACGGGCTACGCGTGTATCCATAAAAGGACGCATTGTTAGTAGATCACCTGCAGAGCTTTCCGCTCCCGTGGGCAGTTTTTTTCCAACTGTGGCCTCACGCTAATTTGCCCTGCTTAGTAAATCTGTTTCATGCTTCCACAAAGTTGGCGGTCTCGGAAGGGGAAGGTTTTAAAAAAGAATGGTCACAACTGGTGCATGAGAGGCTGAGATATTTTAGTCCCTCGTATGGGTCACTCTCCAGAAGGATCCTGCATTCCCCATAATGGAGAAAAATACACACTTTTAACACCAAACAAGCATCAGGCTCTCTTTAAACTTTTTTTTTTTTGTGAATAATTTCCTTGTGCCTGTTACTCCTTAAAATACACAAGGACTGTCTTTAATGCCTTTTTGAGGGGCTCCACATTTTTATTACAGCAGTTATTAAAAGCTTTGATTTCAGGGCTGAGATCGTCACTGGATTATAGAGAATTGTAACGTTAACAAAATCAGAACACAAACAAGTTTAATAAAATGCCTCTGCTGTGATTTCTTGAGCCCTACCATACAGGATTCTAAAGACAGATATTGCTACAGATATTGGTGATATAAAAGTAAAAATCTGAAAAATTGGCTGATAACTTTTTTTTGCTCAGGGGCACAGAACCTGAACAGATTTATTTAACATTTAATATGTGTAGCTATTTGAGGGTTATAAAAAAACAACTTATTTTATTGTTACAAGAAGTCACCGATTGCTCTTTTTGTATTTATTTATTTTTTATGAGCATTTTCAACAAACAAGCAAGTTGCCAATATGGAAGTTGCAGACTGCCCTCTGGTGGACAAATTACACAACATCAACAAATAACATGGTTGAAGGGTGTTTCTCTCCTCTCATCTAAACAGCACATAGCTGTGACAAAAAGCTCACTCGCTGTAGAGAGAAGTGTACCTTACTGAGTTTAATATCATTATGTCCTGCCCATAGATTTTTTTAAGTCCCTAAAAACTGAACATCACAAGTAGAGTTGCTAAGCAGGCAACTAAAAGGTAAACCGAAGTGTGAATACCATTAAAAATCAATACAAGCCCAAGAAATGAACAAGCCTTACTGACTAACTAATTAAGTCTACCTAACTAACTAATGTTATTAATTGCTATTCCATAGTAACTCCAGACATCACACATCTACAAGACAAAATGTTGGCTTATCAATTATTCAAAGGAGCTTGCAAAGAAAAGCGTCTGGACTTCTTTAAGTTGCTTGAAGACGTTTCACCTCTCATCCGAGAAGCTTCTTCAGTTCTAAGGTCAAATGGTGGAGAGTCCCAGATATAAACCTAGTGGGAGTAACCTCCCACAGAGGGACAACAGGACCCCCTGATGATCCTCTAATCGCCTGAGCCAAGGTGTGAAACTGGGTGTGGGTCCCAATCAGCCAGAGTTTCGGGTGTGTTCATTGTGAAACCTGGCCCCACCTTATCATGCGAATTCCTGAGGTCAGATGGCCCAGGATGTGAGTGGGCGTTAAGGCGTCTGGGAAGGGATCTCAAAACTGGATTATAGATGGCAGACATTTGGTGTCGTAAACCCCCGCCTCTGTTCAAAGATGGTCACTCACAGTGGACATAGATGGCTTCTTTCACTCCTCTTTCAAACCATCTGTCCTCTCTGTCCAAAATGTGAACATTGGCATCCTCGAAAGAGTGTCCTTTATCCTTAAGATGCAGATGGACTGCTGAGTTGGAGTAATTAGGACCCTACACCACCGGGCAGAACATGTTCCCTCTAAGCCTGAAGGAAAAAAGAAGGAACACACACATGTAAAGGAAGCACTCAAAACGTGCGGCTATCCTAAATGGGCGTTCTTAAAGTCAGCAAAGAGGCACAGAAAAGAAGACCAGACACCAGCGAGGGAGGATAAGAAGGACAGACGCAACAACATTGTCATCCCCTATGTAGCCGGTGTATCAGAGAAACTCAGGAGAGTTTTCTCCAAGCATGACATCCCAGTGCATTTCAGACCCAGCAACACGCTCAGACAAAAACTGGTTCACCCGAAAGACAAAACGCCAAAACACAAACTTAACAATGTGGTGTATGCTGTACAGTGCAGCGAGGAGTGCCCAGACCTCTACATTAGAGAGACCAAACAGCCACTTCACAAGCGCATGGCACAACACAGAAGAGCCACCTCCACAGGACAAGACTCAGCAGTCCATCTGCATCTTAAGGATAAAGGACACTCTTTCGAGGATGCCAATGTTCACATTTTGGACAGAGAGGACAGATGGTTTGAAAGAGGAGTGAAAGAAGCCATCTATGTCCACTGTGAGCGACCATCTTTGAACAGAGGCGGGGGTTTACGACACCAACTCTCTGCCATCTATAATCCAGTTTTGAGATCCCTTCCCAGACGCCTTAACGCCCACTCACATCCTGGGCCATCTGACCTCAGGAATTCGCATGATAAGGTGGGGCCAGGTTTCACAATGAACACACCCGAAACTCTGGCTGATTGGGACCCACACCCAGTTTCACACCTTGGCTCAGGCGATTAGAGGATCATCAGGGGGTCCTTTTGTCCCTCTGTGGGGGGTTACTCCCACTAGGTTTATATCTGGGACTCTCCACCATTTGACCTTAGAACTGAAGAAGCTTCTCAGATGAGAGGTGAAACGTCTTCAAGCAACTTAAAGAAGTCCAGACGCTTTTCTTTGCAAGCTCCTTTGACTACGATGACCTGGATGACTGAGAACCTTCACAGACTTATCAATTATTAAGCATCTAGTTAGGGTAAGGCAATAGGATGGCACACGTCTGTCCTCTACTGTCAGTCTTGTTTTCACAGTTTCAGTGTGTGGCACTCATGTATTTCTCATGTTTTTCTTGTTGATCGAAGGAAATTTGATTTATGTATACAGAAATGAAAACAGTCACTTTGCTTACATTCAGTCGGCCACCAAAGTCTTTGTTAAAGTACGAAATAGCATTTTGTGGAGTGCTGGTACACAGTCTGCCAGCTCCTATTAATAGTCAAATTGGGAGAGAGATGTGTCTTTTGAGGTCAATCATTTCCTTCCTCACTTCTCTTTAAAGCAGCAGAATTGAGCTTGTTAGGCGGGATGAGAAACACACACAGTAAAAGAAAACATGCCCATTTAGCAGCTGTTTCTCTTCTTCTTCCTCTTCTTCTTCTGCGCCACCTGAGAGAGAAAAAAAAAACCCTCTCACAGCTGGGTTGTATCCTCAGGTTTTTGTCTGCTGCTGCATTTCCTCACTTCCTCAACATTCACTTTACAGTAACTCAAAAATAATAGGAACCAATTATGGAAGTTAGCAGTGATGTAATCGTGTTTTCTTTTTGGTTTTTTGGTTTTTTTGCTGTTGAATGCTTGTCGTATTTGGATCAAAATGTCATATTTTAATCACATCCATTATTACTTTCCCTTCAGATTAAAACTCTTGTATTCAAGCGAGAGCATTCCATTCACAAGTAATTGGATGAGAGTCTACTTAGCCCTCGGCAACTAAAGATGATGCTACCATGGAAACAAATTGTTCTGCTATCAATCACCGGATGCCTTGCAGGTAAGGTATTTTACACGTATTGTATCTGAGTCTCACTGCACATGTTGTTATGGTTTATGTCACCACAAAACCTCTCCTGAGAAAGACTCATTTTTAATGTGTGTGCATTAAAGTACAGTCTTCTTATGTTCTTTTTGCATTTTTTTTTTTTTTACATTCTCACAGCAGTGTTTTTTTTTTTAAAATAAAATGTGGATATACTTTAGTCTCACTAAGAGGAAATAGCTGAGCATTTGCAAGTAACCTTAGAAAAATCTTCTGACCAAAAAAAGGTTACACTAATTAAACCACAGTCATTATATGTACAGTGTTCCAGCATGATGTCCTTCACCATTCCCTAGAGCGGTGTGCCCACTGCACGTTTTCACTACCCCGTCAGGGACATCTGGGAGTCCAATCCTATTCCTGTTTATGGCCTGTCCCGATCATTATCAGGATCCAATACAGTGAATCCAGACTCACATTTTAGCACAATCTACTTGCCACCGCGCCTCATTCTGCCCTTGTGCAGCCACCTGGGATTCTACAGCAGAAGCACAGAGACTCAGAATGTCAACCCTTGTTCAAATGACATTGTAAATCCCAATGAATGTTATTCAAATTGGCTCATGGGTAATTCACAGCCCTGCACCCAAAGGAGCGAAATCCAAGCAGCCTCACCTTGCTAGCGGACGAGTTTTTTTAACAGGGCCTGTAGGTGCTTGTTCTTATTCGGTGTTGTCATCACGCACCGGGAGCGTCTCGGCAGTCGCTGCGGCCGATAACAATCATTAATGACATGTGAAGCGAGGTGCTGTCTTGGTTCTCCGTTCTGGGACAATGAAGCAGCCACACGGAATAAACTCACACCTGTGTTGTTAGCCTGTGGGATGAATGAATTCACTCCTGCATTCGCTCACGCTACCATCATTTGTTGATAGATCATTCGGCAGCAATTGTTTTGAAACGTGATGCTTTTCATCCCTAATTTCACCTCCGGATTTCTCCAAGTCCTTCTTCCCTGTGTTCCCAAAGCACTGCCGAGAGCAGCCGTGACTCACCGCCCTGCCTCGTTACTCAACCTGTTTTGATTCCTTGACACATTTTCGCCGATTAAAACCACATGTAGAACTGCTAGCCACGTGCCACAATCTGTTACCAGTAGGATATTAATTAGGCCTACACTGGCCGTCTGTTGACTCTGCTTTAGCACCAGATTGTGTTCAACATCCTTTCATTTTTGGCTGCTGGCAGATGAGCGCATCCTTATGGCCTCAATTAACATGCATGAGTAACATGGCGTAGATGTTCCGAAAATACAACGCCTCGCTTTATTTATCAACCCAGTCATACCCAAGCCATCGTTAATTACTGGGGGAATATGTGAAAACGGGCTCTCTGCATTAACTGTTGTTGACTTAGGCGCTTAACTTAAGTCCCTGCACTGTATTCAGCTGTTCCTGGCAAGTAATTAACAACCACCTCACTTTAGTTATATCAGTCAGCGAGCTCTGTTTGACTCGCTAGAACTCACAAATCTCTTAGCCAGCTAAATATTGCAATCAAAGCAGTAGGTGACATATTTTCCAGGATTTTTATTTACTCGCATAATCACATCCGGCTACAATATAATGATTTGTCACAAGGATAAAATGACAGAATGAAGCAGGGCCTTATGGAAAACTGGCCTAGTGTGTAGAACTTGAGTGAATTTGCATAAGTGCCTCGGCCATTGCTCTTTTCCTCATTATTCCAAGTGTCACACTCATCTGAAAAATGCAGTAGCACACAGAGGAACAGATAACAAATATGTCAGCATTAGCTGTTAATGCCTAACATGGGTAAGTAGGATTTACTCTCCTTGCAGCAAGATAAGCAAATAATGTACACAACACATCACGAGGAGTGTCCTAATGCATTCTTCTTTGTAAAGTGAGGTACTGCTCAGAGAATAGGAGGTAGTATACTGCATAGAGTATATTGAAAAAGTAATATACACTGAGTGTCAGAAGGTTCCTGTATTTCTGCAAGATTAACTATTTGCCCTCACAGAGATTGTGCTTCTTCCAGTATTTTCTCTTAAGGTCAAAGAGACAAATTTTCTAGCTTGTACAACCATAGACTTTCTCCCCTTTCTACAGCCTGTACAGAGGATGTCATATTTCAAGGGCCAAGATGGAGGACGGAGCCAAGTGACCTCATTTTACCAATCAACTCCCCAGACCACCAGGCTACCATTACGTGTGAGGCAGAGGGGAGCCCTCCTCCACAGTACAGGTAAATTACCACATCAAAGTGCCATTCCCCACAAGCCTCAGCTGTCTACCTGCTCCGTGCTCCACGTCTGCGTCGCGTGCTGAAAATCCAATCCGGCTTAATTGCTTGTGAACCTTCATTGCTGCTTCCACAGAAATCAAAGACAGTCCCAATAGTGTTGGATGCTATCGATTTGTTAGAGAACAACGTTTTCTGGACATAAATGCTCGAGAGAGAGATAAGGTGCCATCCAACAAGGAGACAAGCTTCAAAGAGCAACTGCTTAATTGAGCATCTGTTTCTAATTGAAAAAAAAAAGCTTATCTGTTTTTGGCCTGAGCTATGATGTGGAGTTGGAGTCATGGAGCCGCCACTGTGGTTGATGAATATGCTAACACCTAAGATACGAGTGAGGTTAACCTTATTAGTGATAAGATTTAAGGCATGGTGCGAAATGAAGCTGGCGATTTATAATATGGTGCACGGCTTAAGAAATCATTAGGAGAGAAAAGGAGATTTGAGCGACTCATTTGCACTGCAGATCCTTTGATATCTCTGTGGCTATTCCCTGGTGGTGCAGGGAGCCCGGCTTGAAAATGGCAGCTGGCTGTGTTGTTTTTTTTTTGTGGTAGATTGTGTTTCAGAGCTTGGTCAGCACCATGTAGATGCACAGCAAGCAGAGGATAGAGGCAGTAACCTTGTGAGTGACATTCTGTTAAACGCTTACATTTCCTATAATGTGCGTGCACTGAAAACATGGTTCAGGCAGAGCAGCGGGGGGGGGTATCACTGTACATGTTGTGCAACCTGAGCTGGGATGAAGGCAAAACCATCACTTGCATTATCTCACCCGCAACTTTCTGACATTCACTTGTGTTGTTTGAGAGGTTTTCTCTTTGGGGCTCTTTGCAGCAGTAGGAAATGCCATTGTTGTCAGGATGATCCGCAGTTTGTTCTCTAGCTGAGCAAGCAGAGGTATCATGTAATATTAGAGGAGTGGATATACACAGATTCTCACTGCAAGAGTGTATCCTCATTTTAAAGCTGCTCTAATCAATATTTTAAGTGAACAGTGGCTCATATGACAGTGTGTTATGTGAAAGGACTCATTTGTAGTGGCAGACACCCACAACTTAGGTTTACGCTACTAGCTAGCACCACAGTCAATGGACATAGCCTTTAACATTTAGCAACATGCCAGATCTATTTGTCATAGATATAAAACAAAGGCTAAGAGGACTAAAACAGGGTTAGGAGTTTAATTTCTCGGGAATCATAGTAATACAACTACAAAAGAATGCTAATGTAGCTGCTAGTGTGGCAAGTTTGCTAACAGGTTAGCGATAGCTTTGTCGCAAGGTAATATTTTGTTATTCATGTAACTTTTAGGTTGTTCTGACCCAACTGGGCCAAACGGGTAGTAACAGTGTTTATGAAGTAACTGTGTGTGTGTCTGTGATACAGTGGTCATTCATAATGTTTAAGCCTGATTGATACAGGTGTGTTTTCTAATACTGATTTTTTATGGGTAATATCAATTGTAATATCAGTATGTCAACATTCTTTATATATTTCTAAAAAAATAAAAACTTGTACAGGATTAGTATTTTAGTATACTGAAAAGGGAAAGTTATGGCATCTTTGGTTATAAACTTTGAAGGAAAGTATTTAACAAACTACTAAGCAAATGAACCGCCTTCTCAGAAGTGGCGAGAGTACAGAGCGTAGTGCAGACAATGTGATGACACAATGTCTTAATTACTCCAAGCAACATTTTTGTTATGTAAGTTTTCCTATCAGCAAATACTGAAGAGCAAACACTCACTGCTTACTTTAACTGTTTCTTAATGCAAGTATCTAACTACCCAATCACATAGCAACAACATGTGCTCAGGCAGGTAGACACACTGAAGTTCAATCTAAACATGAGAATGGGCAAGGAAGGTGATTTAAGTGACTTTGAACGTGGCATGGTTGTTGGTGCCGGATGGGCAGGTCTAAGTATTTCATAAACTGCTGCACTAGTGGGGTTTTTCCACACAGCCATATCTAGGATTTACAGAGAATGGTCCAATAAAGAGAAAATATATAGTGAGCGGCAGTTCTCTGTGAAAAAATACCTTGTTGATGCCAGAGGTCAGAAGAAACTACTCAGATCTGCTGTGAGTTGATAGGAAGGGATGAGTTGATCACCACTTGTTACAAGGTATGCATAAGAGCACAGTACATTGAAACATGAAGCAGATGGGCTGCAGCAGGAGAAGACCATATTGGATGTCACTGCTGTCAGCTAAGAACAGGACATTTAAGGCTACAGCTGAACAACAGAAGACTGGAAAAACATTGCCTGGTCTGATGAGTCTAGATTTCTGCTGCAACATTTGGATGGCAGGGTTGGAATTGTGATTTAAAAAAGATGAAGGCATGGCCTTCCTGCTGTGCATGAGTGGTTCAGGCTGGTTGTGGTTTTGTGATAACATGGGGATATATTTCCCCAGCCCTTCAGTATCAACTGAGTATTGTTTAAACACCACAGCTTACCTGAGTGCTGTTGCTTACCATATAGATCCTTTTATGACCACAGTGTACCAATGTTATGAACGCTGCTTCCAACGAAATAACGTGTCATGTCACAAAGATGACATCATGTCCAACATGGCTGTGCAGTCTACAAATCTGCATCGACTATGTGATGGTATCCTGTCAGCATGAAGCAAAATCTCTAAGAAGAGTTTCCAGCACTTTGTTCAATGTATCCCATGAAGAATTAAGGTAGTTCTGAATGCAAAAAGGGGTCCCAGTACCAGCAAGATGTAACTAATGAATTGTACTGCTGTCTGTAATATGCTAATATCAGTTATTAGCTGCACCAGCAAAATCTTGGTGAACAGTCCCTGAAAAGACATTGATAGGTGCAAAGCTCTGTTTTCAGGCAGTTGAAACAACTTCTTTTTTCCCCCTTTCACTTTTCAACCAAATTATATGGGGTTCTGTTCTTTTTAATGTAGTTCTTAATTTGGGCAAAATTACACTGCATGAAAGGCAGCCCAGTTTTCAGGAACTATGACTCAATACAGCTATGACTGGTTGATCAATTTAAGCCCACAAAACAACAGCCGTGGACAGTTGGTGCTTGGTGGGTAATATCACCCTACGATATTGAAGATATACACCGCCCACATGTTCAGGAGTTTTGCTGATAAAAAGTCATTTTTATTGCCCTTTTGTTTTTATTATTTCTCTGATTTCAAATGCATTTCCTGCTTAACTCTACCCTACCTCGCTGGCGAGGCCTTGTGTGGCTTCTCATTTTCTGCAGTATCTGTCGTTCGCTAATTTTTCTGTGTTTCAAACCACTCCACTTCTGTTTGTAGAACAAAAACAACACAGATATCTCACGTTGTCCAATTTCATCTAGGTCAGTAGCTCTCGGAGTCACTGCCATCGCGTATTAATAAATAATGTGAAACGAGGTTTAAAAGGAAAAATTGATGTTTGAGTAAGCATACTCTGACCACTGTGGATTGACATTTTTGATAATGCTTTTAAAGACACTAGATTTTTGCCCTTAATGTTACTTTGAAGAAAGAGTCATTTTTGAGCTTTATTTGGGTTGCATCAGTTTTTGTGACACTGATTGTCCTTGACTTGTTTCCCTTCGGGCAAGGAGAGGACTTTTTTTTCTTTTTGTCCTGGTGATAAAATAGAAAGCGTAAATTCTTTGCAATTTATTTCACCAACACTGAAATTAGAAGCTCAAAACGTCCTAAATGTAAGCTGAAAGAAATGCCTTTAGGAAGTGGTCATGCTGTGACTTTCAGCAGACTGGGCATAAACTATATGCACAAGCCTACACACTGCCAATGAATAGTATTTATATAATTAGATATGCCAAGCGAGAGAGGGTATTACATTCAGAGCACTTAATTTCCTCAGTTACTCTAGCTATTAAGGAAATTCCATCAATTTGGTCTAATATCCATACAGAAAATTGGGCCACACAGTATTGAATTTGCCAGAAATGATGATGTTGTTAACCCTCATGAGCGAGCCTCGAATGTGTTTGTAGCAGTGAGTTTGTCTTTTCGATTAGTATTAGGTATTTCGGCTTTTCAGCATCTCGCATGGCGCTGGAAAACACCTGAGGACATTTAGCGCTTTTAAAATGATCAATTATGAATCAGATATTACCCGAATCAATTTCACTTTCACTTTATTCGCGGAGGCCAGATGTGCACAATGTGGTAGAAATCTATAGCAGGTTTAATATAGAGTGAACAGTCCAAGCCAAAAAGTAGCCTCTGCGTCATCTGACATGTCATCTGTTGTTGTTTGTGTTTTCTTTATTGTATTATCAGATGAGACACCTTTGGCAGCTTCGCGTGTCACCTGCAGTTTCTATGCAAGGATGTACCTCGCCTTCATCACCTTATCAGACACTTTCACACAATCCGACGAATCTTCTTTCTGCTTCTCTTCTGATCTAGCGCTCTCTTAAAATAGGCCAAGTTTCTGTTAGAAGGGACTTACTTGGCACCATCTTAACATTAGCCAACTTCTCTTGACACATGACACAGTCAGGCTGAGGGCTATTGTTGACCCCGTAAGACAGGCAGCTTTCACCAGAGTGTCATACTGACACTTCTTCCCCCCCTGGTTTCTTTAGGTCATGGGTCCTCTTCACTGGCGGTTATTGGTGGTTTCCAATTTCCTCCTCATTAACCTCCTCACTGTTAGTTAGTCGGGGCCTTTGATGTGTCACTTTTTTTTTTCACATCCTCCAATAACTGCTTGAAGTTGATATTAATAAATTATTTTCTACAGTTTTATATTGCAATTACAGAATATAGTCAAAAGGTCCCACCCAACTGACCTCCGCTGACACTTGTGTGGCTCGGTACAGTATATTGGAACCAGTGGCGCAGACCAGCGGTCCCCAACCTTTTTTGCGCCACAGACCGGTTTAATGTCAGACAATATTTTCACAGACCGGCCTTTAAGGTGTTGCGGATAAATACAACAAAATAAAATGATACGACCAAGACAAAAACTGTGGTATTCTGTAAATATAATAATAATAATAATAAATGCGAATTCACTGTGTAACTGTGTAACTTTATTAGCAGCGTCCTCCTGAAATGCGCCAACAACATTGAGAGTAACATCCTCCTCTCTGCCCCTTAATGCTCTCTGGTTGCTATGGTAACACGTAAATATTTCTTTCAAAATAAGACACACAGCTACAATACGGGGGAAACCGAGTTAAACCCGATAAAAACCCCGGGAACCATAAATGTCACACCTGAGCCTCAACTCTCGCGGCCCAGTACCAAACGACTCACAGACCAGTGTCCCAGGGGTTGGGGACCGCTGGTGTAGACCATATTTACATAAGGCACTATGCTGGTAAAAGACCAGTATGCCACAGCAACTTAGAACAAGAACTTGTATTTTTTCTTCAGAGTCTAGAAATTCTAAAGAGACCAAAACAAGCACTCCGTTTGTCCATCTCTGAATACAATCTGATTTTCCTTTCTTATGCACCTCTCAACCAAAGCCCAGTGGCTCTTGCTGAGTCTGTAAATGTTAAATAAAAAGGCTCTCAAATTTACAGTTCTGGTTTTTAAGAATAGCTCAGTAATTTCCCGAAACAGCTGGGCACCGGAAAGGTTGACTAAACAAGAGTAAACACCTCATTTGTTCAAGACCATTTTCAGCAGGGGATGAGTACAGCTTTGGCGAGCACGTGTGCATTTATGGCAGCGGGATTGTGGATCGATTCAAAGTAAACAGCAGTACCCATGTTCCCAGTCATAAAGGAACGTGTCACTCAGTGCATCGATGTGGGTCACTGATGCGTTTTTAATAGATGTCTGACAACAGAGGAGCTCTGCTGCACGGAGGAATAAGATCCATCTGTCGTTGGATGGACACAAAATACTCGTAACACACAAAACTGACAGAAAGAAGAAAATGTTTGGTGTCACCCGGCTCACTCCTGTAATTTGGGGTAAATCATTAGCAGCAACTCTCAGTGTTGTAGTGTCAGTCATGAGAGAAAGTGCTTTTGAGCCTTCGTGCTGTTGTCAGTTTGCACGGATGCTCAACAGTCACACATGGAAAAATCCATCACAGAAAAGACCCAGCAGAGCAGAATGCGGACTGGCATTACAGAAAATGGAAGGAAACCACTAAGTGAGGAAGGCAAGGATGACAAAATCTAAAAATAAACACTTCCTGACATATTTTCTCCTGTAATATACTGAAAACAGACAGATTGGTGAAATTTAGCAGTCATGTAGAGGTGGATTATTCTTCTAACACAGGACTGAATGAGTTGGAAAAAAAAAATCTGTGTGGTTGATTTAAATAGAACTTACACATATGTGGCAGATATGATAAAATGAGAATGCCTCGTTGTCATTTGTGTTTATGCTCATAATCCCAGTGAGTTATTGTCGCTAGCTGGCTTCATAACGCCTGATTTTGTTTTCAGCGCGCCGTTCCACCTTCACCTCGCCTACACGGTGAATATATGAATGGGAACCCTGACAGTTTTTCAGTTGACAAATAGTCCAGCGTAGCGCCAGAGCACACTCCGGGGCTCAGGGCGCTGCTTTATGAATACACCTGTCACTGTGTTTACTATGAATCTGCCGTAACACAGAATCAAGGGCACAGTAGTGATTGGAAAAGGGGAATAAAAAAAGTGCTTAGGTTGGGGTCTGCTATCATGTAATGCGACTTCGGGCAGATGCACGACTCTACCTTTGTTTACCAGTTGGAACGGGGTAACAGGGACACGCGTAGAACTGGGAGGGTGTGATTAGAATTCAGTCACAGATAACGGCACCGAATCGAGAAACTGTAACAAATAGAATCGATTTTTATCTTTTAGAGAGTTACATGCTCTTTTATAGGCTGAGAAAATTCTCTGAGCCTCGGGCTTGCAAAATCATTTCAAAAACAAATGGATGAACTGAGAGAGAGTGCAGCGATGTGGTCTTAGGCGCAGGTTAATTCTGCATATGTGGACTTTGATCGCGCTGCACGAGTATTCATGCTATATTATCTGTATCTAATATACTAATATATCGCTAAGCTCACAGGATTTTGCACAGCAAAGCGACACTGATACAGGGCGATTTTAAGTCTGTCTGTGGTGTTACGTTCTTACGTTTGGCTCGACAGCAAAATGAACACCATTTTATTAAAAGGCAGCAGCAATAGCCTGCTAAATATAATAGCAGAGAGTACCCTGGTCAGCAGTTGAATTTCCATTATCAGCTCCTAAGCCCTGCAATTGTGTATGTGTGAACTGCATGTGGTCTCGGTGGTCACTGCTGTCTCTGTGGGTGTCTGGCCTCAAGGAAAGCCAGGTGAGCCAGTGGTGCAGTATCGTCCCCGGTCTATTTGACGAGGAGACCTCATGCAAAATTGATGTGAACCTCAAGGTCACGAGGAGTTCATTCAGAGCATGCTCAGTCTGTGCCTGCAGCACACCGCAGCAAATAGAACTGTTCTCCTGGACTCTCTCTCTGTGACTTACTGTAAGCTCCTCTCTGCCTGATGTGATGTTGGATTCAGTGTGTTTCACTCAGCGCACTAACATTAAGAACTCTGGCTTGCCAAACTCTTTTACTGATGCAGTAAAAGAGTTTAAGTGTTTTATTGAGTTGCCAGGTTGGGAAGAAAAAAAAACCCTCTTTCAGCATGACTCTCTGTAATTCATCTTCTCCTTTAAATCCATTTATAACAACCTATTATCACTGACAGATACAGATTACTGTAAGAACCCATAACAAATCACTTACTAGAATTTGAAACTGAAGACTTGAACATTTTTTTGTCTTTTTCAGTGACTTACTCTGAGAGAACTTTTGCTCCCAGTTTATTTGACAGCATGAACCCATAGTTCACTTATATTATATTATCTCTTATATTGATACTTAATAACATCCATATGAATGATGTATTTTTTTATTTAAAACCTTTTATTAATGGATACATTTTGTGATAAAACGCAACACCTTTGCAAAATGTTGAGCTTTTACAAACACCTTACATTTATGACAGCTAATATGTGTAAAAGCTTTTATTAATAATCTAAAATTGTCAATCTGATTGATTATTGGAAACTGCAGACACGTTTATTATACATGTGATGACGGTTCATTCACACATATGGAAAGTAAGACTCATAATTTAACTGTCATTATTGAGTTAATAACATTAAAAACTCTTGGTCCTAGTTTATGTGTACTTTTATGTGTTAAAGACTAACTGCCTTTAATTTTAAAAAGCTGAAACATTCATTTTTCTTATGCTTTTATAAGTTAGAAACTATAGATTTGTTAATGTACAAATTAGAACATTTATTTATGTAAGTGATGCAATTTTGATCTTTCCTGACAACTTGATGTCATCATTTGGAAGAGTTCAATAAGGTAAAGTACAAAAACATCTGTAAAAGCCATTGTCAATAACAAAATGCAGTGTAACACAGTCTACATTTAAATAGTCGGTAGTTAAAAATATCGAATATACAAAGCATCAGTAAATTTATTAATCACTAATAAAATTCAGACTTTCTAAAAATGATTGTATATTATACAGACACATTTTTGATGGGCATGATCTGAATTGTCTATAAAATAGAGTGATCACTGATTTTGAATGGTGACTGAATGAATGTATGTAAATAAGTAAGTGATGAGGGAAATGCACGCATTGATTATCAGGTACTACATGCAGGAATTCTGCAGAAAGCAGGTGAGACTGAGACGTCTGTCACATTTTCTCAAATGAAATAAAATTCAAATAAACTGTAAAATAAATTTAACAGGTGAAAGTGGAAAATCTCACTATGTGCACATCCGAGGCCCACAAAGCTGTGACAGAGCACTCCATTAAGAGATAGGTACATTTCTACTTTCTTGTCCCTTTGATGTAAAGCAGTGCAGACTGGTTGGGTCTATAGAGATGTTTTGCACAGCGTGTTATGTGGATGTTCTTTCATATGTTTTCAGAGCTTACACTGTCACCATGGGAAAAGTTGCAAGAGCGGGCTCATTATTTAGCTCAAAATTGGACGGTAATGGCAAACACTGGCATAGCTGCATCCTGCAATGACTAAAGGACAGCGCATGTTACACAAGACTGTGCTTACAAGAAGTCAGCATCCCTTTTGCCCTTGTTGATATTTCCTTATCTATGAATCCCATACAAAAAAAAGGTTCCCCAGGTCTGCTAATATCAAAGCTTGTCTCAGATGTTTGTGCAGCACAAGTGGGTGGGTGGCCTACTGATTGTGTTGGTGGAGCAGAGGCACCATCGCTGTCTGCTCCATGGGTGTGTGATCTGTCCAGGCTACCCACCTTCCTTTCCCATTAAGTTCAATCATGCTGGGTTGCTGCAAGTCTGACTAGCTTCTCATCCTTTGCCATTTAACCTCCTCTCGCACATACAATAATCCTCCCTTTGGCACAAACAGAGGAAGAATTGGACAGTGGAGAATTCAAATGGAGGCATAAAGGGACATCATGAGCAAATAGTGAAATGGTAGTGTTTTATTTTGAACGCCTGTGCTGTCAGATATATTCTTGGAAACCTGAGCTTTTTCAAGTTCAGGAAATTTAAAAGTAATATTGTTGGAACAGTGACAAAATCAGTCAGATTAAGTGACGGGCACAGACTGTTAGATGATAATACAGGCTACGAGATGAAAGACAGCTTCGTCTTTTGTAATCTGTCAGGGAGGAAACTGGGGAGAACCACGAATGGCTTTAGGAATATATGAGGCATCATCCTAACTGCCTGCTAGTTTGCCTAGGAAGGAACAGATGTATATTGATTTTTTTTCCCCCCATGTCACTGGAATTGTCATTTTACAGTCCTGTTGCAAAGGCAGCATTACACATGGCATTAAAATATTTCTTTACTTCTAAAATAGTTTGAGGAACTCTGATTTTTTATCAGTGTTAACGCTCTGTGATGCTCTGTACCGTATAGGAGTTTTGCATCTCCTTGAAATCCAGTGAAATACATATGAAGTGTTTTTATTATTCAGCGTGAACATTATTCAGTGTTTCCTCTCTGATGGTAGCTGTGATTAATAGCTGTCACTTCCTGAATTCTGTTTGCATGACAGAGTGTCTCGTGACCTTTCTTTGAAGGAAATGGTCTGTAGACAATGCAATATGAAAGTGTCAGAAAGCAATAAGTCAGAAACACAAAAGCACAAACAGAAAACTAATTAGAAAGCACTCAAAGAATGCATAAATCTGCCAGAGCCGCACAGACCTTTACATTTGTAATTCTCCAACCACAAAATGTTTACACATTTTATTTTCCATTTATATTTCAATTTGCATCAGATTGCACACATTGTAGGCATACAGTCGTAGTATTTCTTTTTCATTTACATCTACGCTACAAAAACTCCAATGTCTACAGCCACGATGGCTGCTTTATGAAGTTGTGCATATACTTTGAACAGAAGTAAATGTAGCAGTATAGATACATAGATATCTTCACAGTGGGAAAGGTATGACTTACCTGTAATCAGGATCATTTAATACCATAAAAAGTAGCTGTAAATCCAGATGACATGTGAGAAAAGTATTTAATTATATTATTTTACAGTTACTTTGCCATTGATTACTTGATAATGTTTCATTGCATCTTTAAATTATGGAAACTAAATCTTAAACAAGGAACGCAGTCTAAGTGCAGGTATTTATGTCAGTGCTTTGTCAGGGTAATCTGATTTGACCAAATATCACATGACCAGTACTTTATACTGCATGCCAAGGTGAGGACGTCAGTATGTTTGTTTTTGTTTTGTTCACCTTTTTCACATGTCCAGATAAGATTTTAAGCAAACATCAGAAAAGCAAACCTTTTTTCTTTCCAGACATCTGGCTCGCAGACTTTTAAAGCGTACCAATCCTCCTCTGTGGAGGTAATTAAAAATGAGATGAAATAAAATCCACTTCTTCATGCAACTAGGAGAAAATCAATATTCACCACAGATGATTTGCTGGGTTTTGGAAATTTGCCTAAATTAACAGCAAAACAGAATCCTTAAATGAAGTCAAACTGAAGTCTACTGAAGTCTAAAGTGACAAGAAATGCTTTCTTTGTTCCTAACTCGCTGCAAAAGCTGTTCGCATTTCTGCATTAATAATACAGGGCCCTGGTCTTATTGCTCACCTTTTATCCTCGCAGCATGATGTGGGCGGACTGATCAAATCGATAAACGCTGCGAGTGTTCATCTCCAGGGGGCTCAGCTACTGATTGTGTTTGCGTTTTTCCAGATGGTCACTAAACGGAACACTCATTGATCTTGGGAATGACTACCGGCGTCACATGTCTGGGGGCAGCCTGATCATTAGCAACCTGGACAAGGACCAAGACACCGGGGTGTACCAGTGCACAGCTTTCAACACGTGGGGGTCCATACTCAGCCGCAGAGCCAGCCTTCAATTTGCATGTAAGTGATCCTACAATTGCTAACACACATGGTTCTGACACACTTATGACATTCTAGCATCTCTTTGTATCTGCTGTCTGACAGCCTGACATGAGGGTAATATGCTTGCAGCCCAGGCCTTCCTTCTTTTTTTTTCATTTACTATTACGATTTCTCATTTAGATTGCCTGGGAATAGATTTTCAAGAGGGGAAATGGTAATCGAATGAAATGTCAGATACAACAAACACAGTGGGTGAGGAAGCTTCTGACTGCTTCTGAACTCCATTGATTCTCATTAGCGGTTCCAGCTCTGACAGCATCTATGCTCCATCCAAACTGCCTCATATTTCACCAAGTGCAAGCCTCTGTGATACAGACTTTAAAGCGGACAAACACAACTAACGCTTAAGAGGTCTTTGTGTCTATGCAATCACCAGCTACTTCTTTATGTGTAATATGCGCAGAAGACTGTAAGTGGATCAGACAGTAGCAGGACTGCTGCTATAGCAGCCTGCGAAGACAAAAGGGGCTGAGAAGTGATGCTGTTGGTTGTGGTCCCACCTTCCAGACAGGCAGTGTAGAGGCACCTCTCCTCTCTTGATCAGGCCTCCTGACTATTGATCATGTCCCAAGGATAGAGAGCCTTTCACTTCCTCTCAGGAGATGGACTGCCATTATCCCTACAGCTCAGTAATGAATCTCACTCGTGGGGACTGGGTGAAGAGGAGAACTGCTTGACATTTATTGTCTTGCCTAATGCACAGTGAGGGAGGTCTAGAAGATCAGCAAGGCTGATATTCAGTTTTTCCATGTAATGAGGCTACTGCCCTAAGATAGAAATGTCGTGCTTTCTTTTGCTTTGCTTAGCCTTCACAATTCAGCTGCAACCACTGTAAGCATATCCTCCCACAGCTCATTTTTACAATGTAAAAAAATGTTCCAAATTAATTTAAAATACTGTGATTTAAAAAGTCTGCTTTCATACAACCAAGGTCAAACTCATTTATGAGATCTGGGAATTCAGAAAAAAAAAGGCCACTTATATGATCACACAGGTCTCAAACCCAGTGGTTTGAATTACCATTGTCTCTTTATATCTGTATTTCATGAATTACATATTAGCAGAAGGGGATCTGCAGCAGTTATTTTCCTGTTTCAGTCTTTGGAAGAGCTGTGGCTTAAAAAATAATACAAGCTCCTTACGTTTGATGATAGGATAGATTTTATTTTTCTGCAGAGTTGATTTTTTACGCATTACATACATTCACAGGGGCTAAGAAAGAGTCACGCTGTGAAAATTGGCATACAAGACTCACTGACCATTGCTTGATTCTCTCCTGACAGTCAGAATGTGACACAGCTGTTCCTATTATTTAAACGATCAGAATAAACTGCTGGCTTCTTTACAACTTGTCACATTGTCATGTTTCTTTCCTTGTCAGACGTTTTTTAAAGCAATGCTGGTGCAGACAGAGATAGAAATTGTGTCACTGGGTACAATTTTACCAGAAGCTTTGGAAAAATAGTACGTCATATGCTTAGAGACCAGTGCTGTAGTGCCTGAGTAGCAGGTAAAGGAGCTTACTCAAGAGCTCAGTAGGACACAATATATAACAGGGAATGTCTCTATGGCGCCGCCGTTGCCCAGACCAATCATCGTCGAGCTGTAATGGTCACTCTGTAATCTCTAGGCAAGCCATTCTCGTATGGCAAAGACTGATTCTGCTTACAAAGGAATCACTGAAGCTACAGTGAGTTTGGCCTTTAGCTTTCAGAGTTACAGTGTGTGGTCAGTTCACTCCAGTGAAGCCCATTATTCTTTTTCCCAACAAAGAAAGAAGCACATCCCCTCCAGCACCGAGTCCAGCTTCATCTTCACCCGTCTCTGTGCAGTTTTGTAAGAAGAGGCGCCATCTGTTTCTCTTTCACTAAGTAATTATTAGTAAACCTCTGATTCACCTTCCCCTGCTTCTAAAGGTCCTGCCATTATTATTATAAACAGCTGTTGCCAGGCTTGTTGAGCAGTTGCATCCATAAATGTCTGAACCTTGCCACAATTTTTGTTCTTTTTGTTTAGTGGTTACAGTTGCACTTTCCAATATGTGCATATTTTCAGGTGTCTAATGTAGTTGTAGTTGATGCTCATTTGTAATACTTTGCTACTGGTAAGAGGCAGGGTACGTGCCTCTCACCAGTAGCTAAGGAAGAATGAATTTCTGATTAATGCTTTTCACTTTTTTCACACATCTTCAGATGCTACTTTGTGGGTCTAACTTAAAATTTCATCTTCAGCAAGTGATAAGCAACTCAATAAGACTGGGGACAGGTGATTGGCTCAGACATTGCATAACTGCACTTATTTGGCTTCAGACACTCCTGAGTTGGTTTTGAGTCTCTAAATATTTTGCTGCATTTATGTGAATCTGAGCCGTAAGAGCAGAACTGTTCACTTCAGAATGAATCCAGCTGCTTCTGTCTTCTGTCAGTGAGAACAGTGTCTTTGCATCACACTGCCCTCGCTGTGTTTTACACAGGATGTTGTGTGCTCGGGATGGTCTTCACAGTTTTTACCTACCTTATTTTGATAAAGGCTGATCTTAGTTTCAGCTGATTTGGTAAGATCCAATCAGGCCTTTCAATTTTTGAGACCGATCAGTATTTTACTCATCACTTTTGTGTTTTCTCTCACAAAGTCTTGGTTTTATGATTGAATTGGAAGAGAAACACCAACCTCCTGAGCTGAATAGTGAAGGGGCTTTTCGCCATGGAAAGGATCCTGCGGTTGTTTTCAGCAGACATCCAGGCCTTTTTATGTTGATGAACTCATTCTTTTCTCTCGGAATGTCCCAAACTGTTAATTTGGCCTCCCCCTAATGTTCCCACTATCTCTCTGATGTATTCACTTTGTTTGTAAAGCCTGAGGATGGTCCTTTTTTTTCCAATTGCATGCTCCTTTGACCACATGCGGTTTCACAGAAAAAGCTTCCAAATGTAATCGCCACATTTGGAATCAGCTCTAGTCCTTTTACCTGCTTAATTTGTGAAGAAATAATCCAGAAATTGGCCACAACTGTGGGAAAAAAAAATCCATGCGTTTGTTGAATTAAACAGTCTAGGTCCGTATTCATTATATAAATGTTTTAGTGCACATCTACCAAAGATTTGATCAGTACGTACCACTGTACGTTTCTTGCTCCAACACGGTTCCTGAGAATCCTAAATGTCATTTGAAGATCGACTCTCTTATTGACATTTCTTCTAAAGACAACCTAGTGAGATCAGGATGCCTCTGTCTGTATTTCAAGTCAGCCATCTCCTCCTGTGGCCTTCTAAGTGTCCTGCCGTGACTTGGCTCTGTTTGATTTCACTGCGGTCATCAGAGAGCCGCTCATTAATCTTACCAACACTCTGTCCCACTTCTCTCCATAATCTTCCTTCTCCTAATTTCCCTTATCGGTCACACTGACTTTCTTTTGTTTGTGTTTGGAAGGCTTACTCCAGGCTGTTAGCCAGAGGGTGCAGACAGAGTACAGAGCGGACTGCAGCAGCTTCCCTCCATCAGTCATGAAGCCAGGGGTGGTTTATCATCCCAGGTTTAGTTTTTGTCTGCCAGCAACTGCTCATTCATTTGCAAGGGGATAGATAGTGCTGAGAGTATTGATGGGGAAGCTAATGCTTTTAAGTGCAAGATTACACCACATTTAATAATGATGTTACTTATTGCTGCTGGCACTGCAAACTGTCATTTGTCATGCGCGCTCACCAGTGTTTGTTCAGTCTGTGCACAGTATTTTCTTCTTTCCCCTACTCGTTTGATCTTATTTCAGCCTAATCTCTTCCTAAAGTGCAGCGTTGCAGGGTAAACGTCACAGAGTCAGGTCCATCTATTTCATCAGCACACCAGATGCCTTTGAAAGTATTGGAGGCTGTCATGAGGTGTCCCAGGGCAATCAATGATGCCCTATAAAGTCCCAATCTTCAAAATGTAGCATCAAAAACATGGCTCAGTGATTCTGTGAAGGGAGTTTGGGGAGAATTATGCCCCCCGTTTTCAAAACTATCTCTTTAAAAGTAACCCTCATGGATATAGAAAATCTTTGAATCACACTTTTTGGTCAATCTGACTGTCAGTCGTATTCTTTTAAACCGCCACCCACTTCTGTTTCAATGTTTTCTGTCTCATCAGACCTGGATAACTTCAAAACTCAATCAGTGAGGAGTGCTGTCAATGTGCGTGAAGGCCAAGGAGTGGTTCTTTTATGTGGACCACCGCCACATTCTGGAGGTAAGTTTGCTATATGTTGTTGTTATTTAAACACAGCTCATAAGAATTACCTCCACTGAGTGCAAACTGCAAACATTGATGAATAATTACTGCCTTTTCTTAAACATAATCCAGTTTTACACCCATTAATGTGTGCACATGCTCTTAGTAATCATCTTAATGTTGTTTATTGAGAACACCTATAAGCCATCCGCACTTGGGTGCTTTTCTTTCCACTTCATTCAGATTCTTTTTTTTAATTAAAGCCATGTTTCTCAAATTAGAAAGATATTTATTTACTTTCATTGAGAGTTAAATTAGGAAATAAATATACTTTTTCTTGCTTGTGTGAGGCTAAAGCCAGCAATTAGCTAGCCTAGCTTCAAACAAAGCTGGAAACAGGAAAGAAATTAGCTTGGTGATGGCTAAAAATGACAATATTTGGGCCACGGCACCTCTGAAGCAGCTCATTACCACAGTATAATGATTTGCTTAGTCTGTATAAAATGTTGTGGTTATAAAGGAGGTAGGGTGCCAGAATGATAACCTCCATAAAACCACAATTTCTCTTTTTTTTTTTTTTGCACTTGAGCTTTACAGAAATAAATATGCTAATTAGCGAGCTTCAGAGGAGCTAAGAGGTGTTTGCTTTGTTTTGTTTTCGCACAGAGCCAGGCTTCTGTCTTCACACTTTTTACACTGGTGTCAAGCCAGCCTCCAATTCGAGACTTGCAGTCAAGCCAGCCTCCAGTTTGTTTTACGTTCCCTGTGTATTCAAAGTATTACGGGAATGGATGTGGAAACCGGATTTCAAAATAAAAGCCAACTTCGAGTGAATTAACAGATATGTTAAGAACATAATAACATATAATTTAGGCTTTATTTACAGTATTTAGGCTAAAATAACGAACATAGCACTGTTGGCTGTTAGCCTTATATTCAAGCACCTCCACACATTCAAGAAAAAAGATGCTTTAATTGTTCAAGTGAGAGTCTAAAATTGCATTTGATAAAGCAGAGGCTACAAATAGACGAGATAAAGACACGGGCTGCTCAGCCCGACTGCTCTGAGTGTCTGCGGAAAACTAAAAAAAAACAAAACACAATGGCTGCTGCCTAGCTTGTCACCCTCTTGATACAATAGCTTGCACAGTGGAACAACCAATTTCCTTCACAAGCGAGCAGTTTGTAGCACAGCATTGTACAGCTGGTCTTTGGGATAATGGGTCAAAGTACTCTGTGAAATACAGTTTGACAGCTTTTCTCTTTGACACAGGTTTATATGCAGTTGGCTGTTGTAACCGTATCACAGCTGTGTTTTCCTGCATTTTCCGAAGTGAATGAAAGTAAAGCTGCGCAAGGCTGTTGTCCCTGTTTTTCTTCCTTACCTCTTTCCCCTTTTGCTCTCTTCCTGGCTCCCTCTCTCGCTGCTGTCCCCTCTCTCCACCCTCTTTTCCTTTTTAAAATTTGAAAGCGATGATGTGCCACATAACCTTGAACTTTATCTGATGCCTACAGTAAGAGGCATTCCCTTTAGTTTTCATTACACTTCATTGGCTTTGAATTCTGCACAAGCTTTTTCCTCCCCCTCCGTATGCATTATCCCAACACCCATTTATGAAAAATTAAATACAGTACCATTGCAAGCAGATGTTATTGTACTCCACCTTAGACATTTGTTTACTCCAAGGGCTTTTTTTTGGCACTTTTATCTTCCATGTACTGTAAAACCACTTGTGTTGTATTTTCTTTGTCGCTTAACAAAGAATTGCTTGGCAAAATGATATTACTGCCCGTTATAGACACATAGTTCAGCTCCAGGTTATGCTGACTATGCTGCCGCTTTTGCCTAATCAGAGGCAGCTTTGTATCTGCATCGCTGCACCCAGCTCGGACGCTCAATCCCATCTATGGGCTCCCCCCTCAGGGCGATTGACAGTCATTGTGTACACCTTTTGACTCTGAGCCCACTACCTTTGAAGTGGCTGATTACACAGAGCATCTCCTAACTCTTGAACGTCTTTGCAGTGTTTTCTTTGAGAAAATGCCACAGTAATTCATCACAGAAAGTCTCTCCTTTCTTATGGTAGACCTACCATTTGAAAAGGGGCATGACAACATATATTTGTGCCAATCCATCCATCCCTCAATCCAACCATTGACTTGCCTGTGCCACCCCTGAACTAAGGCGCTCAGGGACCCAGGGAATGGAGGCCATGTGCCAGGGGAGGGTCACTGACGCGCTGTAATCCATTTTGTTTCGCTCCCTTTCCTTAGCTCTCCTTTTTTTTTTCTGCACTGATAGCTGCTACAGTCACCCAGTCTTGGTATCTCCTCCCAAGGAAACTGAGATAAGGGAAGGAAAATGACATGATACGCTCACATTTTAAGGCCGTAGCCGAGTTCTTTTGATACAGCTGTTCCAGCGGGGGCCAATGCGACTAACACGTGTGAAATCAGCCGAGGTGTGAAAGTGGGCCGCTGCTGCATAGTTCAACTGTCTTCCTTTCTCTTCTAGAGCTGACATTTGCGTGGATCTTCAATGAATACCCTCACTTTGTCCAACAAGACAGTCGGAGATTCATCTCTCAAGAGACAGGAAGCCTGTACATCGCCAAAGTGGAGCGCTCAGATGTGGGCAACTACACCTGTGTGGTTAACAACACTGTCACAAGGGAGAAGATCCTCAGCTCTCCCACACCACTGGTCCTCAGAAGCGATGGTAAACACTAAAATCAGGCTTTCATCTTTATGCTCATATGCCATGCAGCTTTAATCTGTTGTCAGACTTCTCTGCCTGAAGGCTGCATTCCCGGATTCATCATGATTTCAGCTCGTTAAGATCTAGGTTATAATTTAAGTTCCACATTTTAATTTCATTATAAAAGCAGGTAATTGATCATACTCCAGCAAGGTGGTAGGACCTGCTTCGCACTCAACAGATAATAGCTGGGTTGTGAAAAGTCCATTTGGCTGGTGTTTATCCTCCTCCAGCTGAAGAATGTGGAACATTTATGAATTATTAATGCTATTAATATTTGTTTACAAGCTTTGATGACATAAAATGAGAAAGCTGTGACTGTCAAACAATTACAAGTGCATTATTACAAACAAGAAAAATCGAAAGGACAGCAAACGGGATTATTACCAGCCTAAAACTGAGCCGTAAGACAGCAACAGATGAGTTGTTAACCATTAGTAAAGACACGAATTCCAAAGCTTGTCTTTTTACAATGTGGCACAGAGTTACATAAAAGCCACTAATTTCATTTTGTATTCCAGCTGCAGCACAAAGCTTTTATGAGCTGGCTTCTTAGGTTGTGTTATTATCAAAATGCCACAAATATATTCTAAGTACAGAGGAAGATGCAGTTGCGTATTTTGCATGTTTTCCTGAGAGTGTGTCAGCTTTATCACAGTCTTTTCTGACTTTTAATCTGAAAACATGAAGAGGACCCCAAATCAGCTTTTACTTAGAGACTGCCAGGTTGTGATTGCTAATAATAAAGGGCAGGCTACTCTCTCTGCAAGGAAGTCACTGACCTGTCCCGGTGATGTGAATGTAAATAAACTCCTGAATGAAGTCACATAGCCAAATGTTATCAATCTCTGCTAAATAAGTCCTTTTATAGCCCCCCTCTTAATCCCCCCCCCTCCCCCCTCTTTTACAATGCCTTCACTGGTCACTTTGTATTCATATGCATAACTTTTGCATTAGCTGCCCCGCTGTGTTATTGCTCTCTCTCTGCCTGATTCACGGTGCGTGTGAGTCTGCTGTTAATCACTGATGTAAAAAGCTTGTCATCTATTGTCTCCCTTTTGTAGGAGTAATGGGTGAATATGAACCCAAAATAGAAGTCCATTTTCCCGATTCAGTTCCAGCAGCGAAAGAATCAGCGGTGAAACTGGAATGCTTCGCTTTGGGAAAGTAAGTCACTGTATGCCTGTGACACAAACGGTACACACATTCATGGATGAATTACAGCTACTCAAGACGATTTAAGAATGCACAAGCGTTAGCATTACTCATCCTCAGATTCATCAATCCATAGGAACGTATGAAAAAGACAAGGGAGCAGAAGTAAGAGTTCTTTTAAGAGCATCCGACAGCTTGGCAATCACGGATTGATTTGCAGGGAACGAGAATTCACAAAGCTTTTACTTTTTCTAACAACTACTTTTCCTTCTGTCCTTAATCACACTTTGATCAGAGCGAGTGACAGTTACAATCCTGGGAACTTCTTGTTTCTCTTTTACAGCCCCGTCCCAGAAATAAGCTGGAGGAGAACGAGCGGCGTCCCTTTCCCCAGCAAAGTCAAAATGAAGAATTCAAATGCCGTCCTGGAAATCCCTAATTTCCAGCAGGAGGATGCGGGGACGTACGAGTGCATGGCGGAGAATCGCAGAGGCAAAAATGCTGCACGGGGCCGTATTTCATTCCACGGTAAGTAAGCCGTTTCAAATCGAATGACAGTGAGGTGGAGGGACAAATGGAACATATATATCCACAGTTGTCCAGAAAACATGCAGATGGCCAGCAGCTTGAATCCCATTTGCTCGACATAAAACCTTTTTCTGCGGACGTTTGAGGCTTAATGTTGTTGAAATTTCAGAACAAGCTAAGGGTAGAAATGACAAATGGCTATTATTCCAGGGGCTTTAAATTCATTTCCAGTTAATATTCAGATCTGTTTACCATCCCGTGTTTCTCATTATGCTGGTAATCCACTTGTAAAGTTTAAAATTTGATTTAAATTTAAGCTTTAATGCCAGGCTGCTTTTATGGTTGTATGATTCCTGATGCAATTCTTTACTAATCCAGTGCTTCTATAATTAAAACGCATGTTTGAATAGGTAACCTTTTCATTTATTCCAAGCTAAACCTCACTGGCTCCAGACGATGGCGGACACAGCTCTTTCCATAGAGGGAAACCTCTTCTGGGAATGTAAGGCCAATGGAAAGCCTAAACCATCCTACAGCTGGCTGAAGAATGGGGAGCAAGTGATGGCTGATGTATGGAGATATGTTACATTTCTTTCCTTTCTGGCTAAAATTTCTTAGTTTCTAAATAGTTTCCAATTAATAACAAAAAATTGAGCTGGTCTGTACCAGAAATTGTAAATGCAATAATGTTAATATGCTGTGTGTATATAAGTAATGTATGCTAATGGGTACGTTAGCTAATGTATGCTAATGCAGACGTTAGCTATTCTAAAGCCAGACTATGCTTTAGAAAGCATCGATCCCCTCCCCACGCAGCACCGAGACAACTTTATCTGTTAAAAATGATGTGATCTGTCATCATCATCATGATCATCCTGAAAGGTCATGAAATATAAGTTATGTTAACAATTTTTCTGTTCGGTGTGTTTAAGAAGCAGATAAATAGTTTTCACCACTGCACTTCCTCATCTATGTCAAGCTTACCATATGCAGGTGCCAGGTCTCTCTTGGAAATGAGATTTTTAATCTCAATGAGATTTTTTACCTGGATAAATAAAGGATTAATAAAATGCGGAGTTGCAGTAATTGCTGTTGTGCCTTTGGATATAATAGGCTGGCCTTGCGATGGATATGCAGGACTCTTTCTCTTTCCTCCACAGGGCCGTGGACAAATTGAAAACGGAGCCCTTTCTATATCTTCGTTAAACCGTTCCGATTCTGGGATGTATCAGTGTGTGGCTGAAAACAAACATGGAATTATTTATTCCAGTGCCCAGCTAATGGTGTTAGGTAAGATCGCCTCCCTCCTCCTGCTTTTATCCTGCTTATCTGTCTATGCGTTTGATCATCTCCTAAGATAAAAACCAGCAGCCTGCTATAACGTACCTCTGCAATCAGTCTGTGCACGCATTTGATGTCACCATGGGCTTTGCCAGCAAAAATGTGAATCTGATAGAGTGTCTCGTTTTACTTTCAGTCATTTCACGTATTGATTTGGATACTACAAATGCATTGTTTTGTGGCATTGTGCATGCCTTCTCATGTAGACAGGGTATTGATTTATTTGCAAAGCTTTGATGACTTCCATCTGACTGGCTCAATAAGAAATTCAACTCTCTTGATACATGTGATGACACTTGAGTGTCCTAACAATGGCTAACAAAAAACTGATGAGTGCAGACAATAGTTTATGACATGCTTGAGGTGAATGGTGTATTCAAGGATGTGCAGCTGAAGGGTGGGATGACTATGGCGAGCTTTGAGACCAGTAGGCTTTTGTGCTGAGATTTCAGGCTGCTTTCTCTGAAAGCTGAAGGAGAGTTTATCTCAGTACAGCACGGTTGATCTGCAAAGGTTCAGGTTGCCCATATATATATTTTTTAATCTCACACCTTTCTCTGTTCCCCTACATGCAGCTTCACCTCCTACTTTCTCCAAAAGTCCGCTAAGGGCCTTGCTAAAAGCTCGCTCAGGCAGCGAAGTCACTCTTGAATGCAAGCCTCAGGCCTCACCCCCAGCAATTAGCTTGTGGAAGAAAGGGAATGAAATCCTGCAGAGAACTGAAAGGTAGGATAAAAATCCAAGTGTATATTACTGGCAGCTTTCATTCGCATTCACTGCAAGCTGACTTGTTTCAATAGTGCATTTGGCATTTGCGGAGATGCATAGAAGGAAAGGCTAATGAGAAGAACGAGAAGGCACCCACCAGGAAAATTGCAGATAGCTCATATACTGCGTGCCCCCTTGTGTGCAAATAGCTCGGTGTGAAGACTGAAGATGCTAGGTGGTCATATCAACACTGTGTTAAATATTTAAGAAGATAAAAGAGTAGTAAATGGAGTTCCCGCTCATCTTGTAAACTTAGGAAGGAACTCTAAAGTAAGAATGAAGCTACTGCACCTGTAATTATCTGTTTTATCATGACAGACAAAGAGTTACAAGGGCTTGATTGATGCAATCACCAAACAGCAGAGACGAAAGCTTTGATGCAGATCGGAGAGCAGTCTCAATAGACAAGAAATAACTCAGAACACAGGCACAAAGACAATGAGCCAACATCAAGTGTCGCTTTCAGTGGTATAAAGTGGTGCTTCATTTAGTTTGGTGCCCTTCTCTGTTGGATTTTTTATTGGATAAACCGGAACGTTTCACAATAAAGAAGCATTTAAAGGTAGAGAATTCCAAAAGCATGTCACGTTTCAGGCTTTTTGTCATCTCGATAGGCAAAAGAATCAAAAAGCTCAGATAGTTTCTAAAACCTCCTGTAAGTTATCGTACGTACATCAAGACTTTGGAACACACGCTCACACACAACAGACAGACTGAATACAAACTCAATACAAAGTCAAACGCAGGCATCCCAGTACAGGAAAGAAATGCCGTTTGAATCGCTCCCATGCTGCCTATTGAAGAGGAGGTCTGAAAAAGAACAATACGAGCAAGGCGTCTTGTCAAAACAGCACAGAGCCTCTTTAGTCGGCTCCAGATGGGAAGCTGCATCTATAGCGGCGGAAAATTGGTAGAATTCCCAAGCTGACTGACATTTAGCATATGTGAAGCCCACGTACTCTTTCAAGACTGGATGTATGCAGACACTGGAAGGGAAATGTTTACTCACATATGCAGTCACGCTGTAAATTGGAGCAGTGTTTAGAAAATGAATTTTGCACACATTTTCTCACTGAATACCACATCAGTTGAAAAATTGTTACAACCATCTGATTTCTATATAAGCTTATGTTTAGCTCATGCCTTGATTTATACATGTTTGGAGATAGACATCTTCTAAATAACTACAGATTTCTAATGACCCAGCTAGTGGAAATAATATAATAAAACTGTTTAAAGTGGGGGGCTTTGCATGTTATGTTTTTTAATATCTAGCCAGTCGGTGACCTTTCAGCATGATAGGGGTTTCACACTGACCTCATCGATTTAAAGTCTTTAAATCTGAGTTATTTGACAAATCTTTGAGAATTTTATTATATACATGGCGATAGATGGAAACGTCATTACTATATACAAATCCAAAACAGAGCTGAACACTGTAGTCCTACTTTACAATTGCTATCTTACCAAATACAGTAAAAAGCCGCTCTCTTCTCAGGATTGCTTTGCTTCCAGATGGAACATTAAAGATTGCCAATGTAACCAAACGGGATGCAGCTAGCTACACGTGTATCGCTAAGAATCGGTTTGGGACGGCAAGCACAACAGGAAGACTGATTGTCACTGGTAAGTCTGGCCTAAAAGTCGAATCGCTCTCAGTTAATTAACCTTTTCACTGTCTGCTCCATCCCTTCTTTGTCATCACACCTGACACGCTTCCCATTCAAGAACTTTGATTTGCCTCTCAAGGCTTGTGCTAATTTTTGCAAACAATGGGTTCTTGATTTCAAAGAGAAGAAAAGAAAACCAAAAAAACCCCGTAAAAAAACAGCATTTCATTCATTCCTGTTAAAGATTTTAACTCGGAAAATTAACTCTCGGTTTTTAAATGGAATAAAGGAACAAGACAAACTCTGAAACCTTAGGAAATACAAGCTTTCTTGGTGAGAGTTAAATAAGATAAGAGGCTATTATCAGTCATATGTGTGTACACTAATAATAAAGCTCATGCTGTTTCACTTTAGCAAGTGCTGAATATGATTATGGTGGTTATTGAGCGTGCTGGTGGCCATGTTTAAATCGCTGCAAACATCCAAAATTAGATGACAAATACAGTTGTCCTTTACCAGCCACAACAATGCTGCAATGCAGCATTGTGCTAGGAAAGATTGAGTTACAGCAACCATCTGGACACTTGTTTGGACCAAGAACATGGCTAAAAACTTTAACTGTTGGATTTTGATGGGTCATGATCTTGCCACACACGTGTACTCAAACACATGCCATGAAGTGCTGAGCCAAAAAATCCTGTAACTGCTGGCAGAAGTTGTGACGATCAGTCTCGTCTTTCAGATCTTCTAACTGAAATTCTATGAAATATGCACTCATTGATATTTTTAAGGCAGCAGGCATTGTCAAGATTTCTATTCAGAGAAGGACTGAATGGTGAATCAGTGAGTTTGGTAAGACCACAACAAAACCAGGCAGGGCAGAATCCAGGGCTGATGTTATCCTGTACTATGGCGAGTTTTCTGCTCTTATATGCTAAATTTGATTTGATTGTTTATGTTAAAGTAACTTCAAATAGCGTATAGTTGATAAGACTTTCCTTGAAGTATTTCCAAAATAAAAGTCAGCTCTTTCTTGTCCTTATTTTTATGTATTTGTTTCTTTCAGCTTATTGCGTGTGTTATCAAGCAAGGATATTGTAAAATTAATGGGCCTGGTAAATAGCAGCTAAAATAACAGTTAAGTAAGCAACAAATGCTTATCACTGATTTAGTTAAAGGTCATTATTTATGAGTGCAATGACATAAAACGTTCATGTAGTCCCCTATTTTTAATCTGTTGTGTGTGCAACTTTTTTTTTCTCATTACTTTCTATTCTTCTCATACGCTGACAGCTGAACCATTTAATGTCATGAAATTTAATTACTCTGACCTTTTGTCAACATATTCTGAGGCCCCCAATCCACCACAGTCACCAGTAAGAATGTGCTCCCATCTCAGTAATCCTGTTTCAAACAACTTTTTTTTTTTCGTCCAAATTGATCTAGGGAGATAAAATGTGAACCCGCAGAGTCATTAAATGTTACTAATGGACAAGCTTGGAATTTAAGTGCTTATTAAAATCAGAAAAAAAGCCACATTCATGGGTAATTTAATGACTGTTGCTCGGTTTAGCTGCGAATTGGAGTGAAATGGCAGTTGCAGGGGTCATGGTGGTGTTAGAGGTTTCAGTGGCAGAGATATTATCATGCTTGTGCTGTCATCTGTTGTCTGGCCAGAGCCCACCAGAATCACCATGAGGCCTACTAACATGGAGATTATTGTTGGCGAGAGCATCGTGTTACCCTGCCAGATTGCCTCCGATCCAGCTCTGGATGTCTCTTTCTCGTGGGCATTCAACGGCCAGCTCATCGACTTCCAGCGAGACAGCGATCATTTTGAAAGAGTGGGTGGGGTGAGTCATGTCGAGCATTAAACTCAGATATTTTCTGGCTACTTTGGGATTAATTGGGACACAGTGTGTAACGTGCAAGGGTATGCTCCACAGCCCGGCTGAGGGCTTCATAAACCCTAATAATACTCAAACGAAGAGATTTAGGCGAAGATTTGAAGGTTTCTCTGTGGTCAGTTGTGGACAGAATTTCAAAAAGGTAGCGATATCAGTTACAGATACCTGAATGGCGGTATCAGCTCTGTAATTGGGATCCTTACCTTTTGAATTGCCTGTGCGAGCTGCCATGTGTTACACCTCTAAAAATATATCAGTGAAATGCCATTTTAGTCTTACAGAGGGCCCTCGTTAATAAAGTCTTTATACTTTTCATCCCTTCAACTTCTAATTCCTGTACCTCAAGGGAGAACATTTTCTTATCATCTCCCTGCGCTGTAATTGAATTTGCATACCTATTTATGAATCTAGAGTCCCGAAATAATTAAGTAATGAGCTGGCTGGCATTCACCAAGGGCAGGCCTGGCACCAGTAAATGTTCATTTGAAATCCATATGCCTTGAAATATTGATAAGTGACGCCTTTTTATTATTTTTTTTGTTGAATATTTGTTCCTTTTGATGAAGGGCAAAGTTAATTGTTCAAAGCTTGTCAGTTTCAAATTGCTATGCACACTCTTTTTGCTTCACATACCGCCGCTTATCATCCGAGGTTTTAGAGTCTGATCACTGCCATTCATGTGGTAATAGTTGACATCGTATCTCAATACGCTCACGGTTTTGTGGACACGGCGCACTCGTTTCTTCATGAAAGCAAATGGCAATTACTAATGACATTGAACTGTGCATAGGCATTTAATGAGAGATAGTTTTCACAGAGTCTGTTTCCCCTGTCCAGAGAGATTACCAACCCCCTGCTCAACAGCTTCTGATGAATTAATTAACATAATTAAAGCAAATCTGCCTCATCACTTCCTTCCTGCCAAGGCAGGAAGCCCGCGACGCATCGCAAGCTCTCGGGTCGGCCAGGTGGCGGCTGACATTGGAAGGAGAATCAGGCATGGCGCTTCAAAACTGTCAGGGAAGAGGAGAGAAGATGAAAGGAAGGGTAAAAGAGAAAAAAAGAGCAAGAAATATAGTCACTTTATCCCTTGGGCGCATAGAAGTGCCATTCGGCTCAGCTCTGCTTTGTCAGTTGCCTTAGAGAGGTGAAGATCCATGGGTGTTCATGCCCAGTCGCGGCACAGTGGAACTATGATCACTAGCCTTTGGAGGTGATGAGATCTACTGTGACTGCAGTGAGTCTTACCTGGCTCTCCCCCAGGTGACTAGTTTCTAAAGCAGCACACTCTTTTTCTCTGGCTGACATGCTTTGTGACAGGCCACTTCAAGAGGTGACTTTCAAAAGGCCCGACTCCCATCAGCAGTCCAAATGAGAGCGCAGTAATGTTGCCTGGATAAAGCGTATTAAGTCTGCTGACTTTCAATACTTTTCTTATTGCCTTTGAGCACCCATCAGAAAACCCCCAAACAATCAATCAGTTGATCCCCCCCAAAGACCCATCTGATGCCGTACAGTAGCAAGTGCGTGTCACGCTGTGCAAGAGGGCTCTAATAATCTCGCTTTACAAGATGATTGAATGACGCAGACATGCTGAAGTGTAGCATGATAGCTTTTAGGTTAGGTTGTTTCATTGCGATGTGATGAATGCTCGGCTAATTGGAATGCACTGAAAGAATATTTAAGCGAGCTATGAAGAGCTAAATCAGATGCACAGTTTAGATTCGCCGCGTACGACTGATGAGTAATTTTGTGCCGCGTTTTCCCACATGAATTTTAAAATGATCAAATACTTTCACGGATGCTGGAAAAAAAACTATTCTGATCGCTAACATATTCTGTCAGTACAGAGAAATGAGCTATGCACCGTACTTGCTAGCTGTTTTTAGGAGAGGTGTCTTTGTAGTCGAAAGCACTAGAAGATGTTAGGAATAAAGAATGATTTTCATTCTTTTTGAAAACAAAGAAAAATGCAGAATTACAACCTCATTTTTAAGGTAATTCTGCTTTATGTAGCCACACACAGTAACTCCCCTTTTCCAGATAAGAAAATTAACATTTGCTGCTGTGTTTCGCTGCATGTTCCTCACGGCCATCACATGCATGCAGCCCATGTAAAATAATATTTACTCTTTACACTGGGAGTTAGACTCATATCTTGCTTGAGCTTGTGTAATTAGAGAATAATTAGGATTGCTTTGCCAATTAGCTCGACTGTGTTTGTTTTGTGTGTCCTGTGTGTAGCGGGTAGTTGTTTACAGGGGGTTTGGAGGCCGGTTGGTTAGATAGTGCCTGAAGGACGGCCAATAGGGTTATTTGCTCTGAGTACATCTGCCATGTCAGTTGTTTGTGTTTGAAAGATGCAAAAATCAGCGGCCCGGAGTCGCTGTGATTGTATTGGATGTTATGAAATGTAAAAGCATCCCAGAGCCACAGGCTGGAAGATTAATTAACGCTACATCTCTTACTTAACCTTATTTCTCTCTTTCAGAGCATATCAGGGGATCTGATGATTCGTAACATCCAGCTGAACCACGGTGGGAAATATGTCTGTGTTATTGACACTGATGTGGAAAACCTGTCCACCTCTGCCATTTTGGTCGTCAAAGGTAAGAGAAGGGCCAGATTTCGGTTGCTTTTGTGTGAGCGCCGTAGCACGGCTACCACAGAGCGTGTGTAAAAGTATTCAAAGCAAAAAAAGTTTGACAGAAGGGTGCGAAACATCCCCGAGGCTCTCGCTAAAGATACACGATGGGGAAGCAAAAATGTCTGTCTCAGTCTGTAACGTCAGCTCCTGTTTACAATATATACTGTACTTGTTACTGAAATGCAGTAATGGTGTACACGCTCGCTCTGAGGTAGCTGAAGTAGCTTTGTTGATATGTGCCTGGTGTATCTGGCTCCGTGTGCAAGCGTATCTCTGGTGATTTACATTGGTATTCCTGCCCTAAACAAACTCTAATAGCTGTCCCAGGTGCTTTGAGAAGGCAATGTTTATCACAGAAAATGACTGTAATTGGCTCATTTACACACCAGCAAAATATCATGGAAAGCATTTGAATAATGGAGCAGCAAAGCAAACGGCTATAACATGGTAAAGACTGAGCATGTTGTAGTCGCAAACACTCGCTTTTCTATTCTTTCCTTTTTCTACTTACTGATGTCTCCTCCTCATGAAGCACCTATTTCCTTTTCTAATAAACGATCCCATTCACTTTATCTTTCCACAGCCGGTGAACTCATCACTTAAGAATCCCACACTCGCACACATACACACACATAAAGCGTGTACACACCAAGGGCGCAGCCCTTAATTAAAGCGAGTGTGATGGCCTTGATATGTAACAATGTGTACAAGTCTTTATGAGCTTGATGAGAGGAGGCTTTTTTAAATGGGTGCTCACCTTGGGTTCACCCTCGTCACTGTCTGATTGATGCAGGTCCCCCAGGTCCTCCGGACAAGGTATCAGTGGAGGAAATCACAGACAGTACAGCACAGTTATCCTGGACTCCCGGAAGGGACAACGGCAGCCCCATCACCGGCTACATCATCCAGGCTCGAACTCCTTTTACCGTGGGCTGGCAGGCTGTAGACACAGGTACGCTGAAAAGAGGCTTCTGTAGTATTTATTTTGCCTGGATATTTATTTGCTCATCATTCAGTTGGAGTCCAGTTGTTTAGCGTTCAATTATTTTTCTATTAAAGAACTGAATTTCCACTTTGCAGTGCCAGAGGTGGTCAATGGTAACATGCTGACAGCCACGGTGGTGGGTCTGAATGCGTGGGTGGAGCACGAGTTCAGGGTGGTGGCACGCAATGCTGTAGGGCTTGGCGAGCCTAGCCCAGCCTCAGCCAAGACCAGGACGGAGGATGCAAGTATGTACATCAAAAAAATTAAAGCTACACACATTAACAGATATAAGCACCGATGGATCAGCTTTACTTTAAAATGTTCACTTTCTGGGACTCTATGTCTTCCTTGGCAAAAAATGAGTTGAGATTATAGCACAACCACAGAACTGTGGAAAATCAATTCTAAAAGTGACGCTTATTTTATTTGTGTTGGCGGTTTTTGATGTTATTGCCAGTTTGCTTGACGGCGGAGTGCTTTTTTTTTTTTTACAAAAACACTTGCAATGGTGTGATAGTGAGCTAAAGTTAATATGTCCAAGAAAGTGACTGCTATGCTACAGATGATTTCACAGGAATGAATACCACATACTTCATTAGGTAGAAACGATAAATTGCTTGATAATTAAACTTCAAATCACCCAATCACATAGTAGCAACTCAGTGCATTATAGCATTTTAGATATGGTAAAGATTACCTGCTGAAGATTAACCCAAGTATCAGGATGGAGAAGAAAGGTGAAACTGCTGATCTGCTGGGTTTCCCCACACATCCATCTGTAGTAGATCCCAACCAATATAGGGTTTGTTTTTTTTTTAGGATATCAATACCGATATTTGGTCATTTAAAAAATCTGATATTCCAATATATTCGATATATAACAGATTTCACCAGCATTGGTTATAGGGCTGGGTCATATCATACCGTTAAGGTTGGGCAACGATAAGAAAATGAAATATCGCGATAGAATATGCGCAGGGCCTTTGTTTTCATACAGACATGGCGGAAAAAGCATGTCGGTGACGGAGAATGAGAAGGGTGAAAGCGGATCGTTGAATGAAACGGATGTGCCAGAATTGGTTTGTAAAAATGCTGCAACTTCAGTGGTGTGGAACTGGTTTAGCTTTCGTCCGTCAGATACACAACAAAGCACTATTTTTGGTAGAGCATGCTAGCGGGCCGTTGTTATTACCGTGTTTTTTGGAAAATACGGCACACTTAAACACCTTTGGTTAAACTGTCAGCAAGGAATTTGCATTTGCACTGTTACATTTTTATATAACTTTAATGCACATAAAAAACAGCTGCTTGTTTAAGTGAAAATACATTGATGTTTTTTTTTTTTTGCACTAATAAAGTTGTGGAGTTTTAAAGTATTTTGTCTAGTATCAATTATATCGTCAGTTATATCGTTATCGCAAATTTTCAAATGTATATCGTGATAAATATTTTTGGTCATATCGCCCTGCTCTAATTGGTTATGGTTAGTCATTTATTTACTCATTACCCTGCAGTGCTCGGATCAGCTGGTTAATGTTTTTGTGGCACTTCAAAGCTGTGTTGCCAACAGGGACGTTGCAGAATGCCCTCTAGTGGACAAAGTATGTAGTAAGAATGAACTGTGTTTCAACCCCCCTCTTCTTTACTTTTTACATTTTCATTTGTGGGAATTTATTGCGAATGATGATACCAACAGATAAGCAAATAGGTAATACTACCAATAGTATTCGCTCGTCTGTAAATTTGTCGGCCCACCAAACTGGACAGGAGTTTGGAAACGCGTTACCTGGTCTGAGGAGTCCGAGTTTCAGCTGCAGCATTCCAGTGGTATGGTCAGTTTGGTGTAAATAACAGCCAGCCCTCCTTGCATCAATGGTGTAGGCGATGTTGGTAAAATAGGGTGTGGGACAGTTGTTCTGGCAGATCCTGATCTCATTAGTAACAACTGAGCATCGTTTCAGCATCAGTTTTTTTGTTGACCATGTCCTTGTTTACCTCAAACTGATTTCTTGAACATGACAGGAAGTTCACAGTACTCAAATGTCATCAGATCTCAATCCAATACTTTGGGATGTGGTGAAACAGGAGATTCACATTCATGAATGTGCTGCCAGCAAATCCGGAGCAACTATGTGATGCTATCGTGTCAACATGAACCAAAATCTCTGAGAAATGAATTAAGGCAAAGACTTAAGGCAGTTCTGAAGGCAGAAAGGGTTCCAAACCAGTACTAGCAGGGTGTAAATAATGAAGTAGCTTGAAAAACCAAGAAACTCCATGGTGTTTCCATTTGAAATGTTTTGAAATTTAGAGAGATACACAAGTAAAAATGAACATAAGGTTTGCGATTTACAAGTATTTATAGTGGTTCCACATTTTGTTGTGTTATCGCCTTATTCCAAAACTGGTTAAATCCACACAAAATACCCCATAATAAAAAAACATGACCACAGTAATGCTGCCACCACCATGCTTCACTGTAGGGTTGGCATTGGCCTGGTGATGAGCAGTCCCTGGTTTCCCCAGACATGGAGGCTTGACATTCAGACCAGCAGTTCAATCTTCATTTCATCAGACCAGAGGATTTTGTCCTTCAGGTGCTTTTTGGCAAACTCCAGGCAGGCTGTGATGTGCCCTTTGCCGAGGAGTTGCTTCTATCTGGCAACTCTACCATACAGGCCTGATCGGTGGAATGCTGCAGAAATAGGTGGCCTTCTGGAAGCTTCTCTTCTCTCCACAGTACAACGCTGGAACTTTATCAGGTTCTTGGTCACCTCCCTGACTGAGGCCATTCTCCCTGATAACTCAGGGAAGACTCCTGTTAGTTCAAAACTTTTTCTGTTTACAGATGATGGAGACCACTGTGCTCATTGGGACCTAAAGTGCTGCAGAACTGTTTCTGTGCCTCAGTGCAGTCCTGTCTTGGAGGTCTGCAGACAATTCTTGAGCTCAGTTTTATGTGTTAAAGGCTGTGAATACTTATGTACATGTTATAGTTTGGGCTTTTATTTAAAAAAAAATTGCAAGAATTTCAAGCACATTATCACTTTGTTATTATGGGGTAAACTGTAAGGTTTATACTTTTTCTAAATATTATTTTGCATTTTTGCTACTGATTGGAGTAAAGTCTGACCTTGTCCTGTGTGTTTGCCCCTGGTCAGAATAGAGAAGAACTATCTGGCTATGGACCTTAGATTTTGTGTCAACTGGAAACGGATCCTTCACACTCTTGCTCTGTCACTTTACTAAAAATGAAGCATTTATAGGCTAAATCACTCGCTTTAGAAGTTCACTTTGTAGAAGGAACTAAAACAGCTTATTTCAGACAGAGGATGAACTGAGGCACCAAGAACGGAGGACTAGTCTGAACTGGGAATCATGGAAAGCTACTCTAGTAGAGTCAAAGAATATAGAGCATCAAATAAGCATAACGGGTACGCTTTAACAATTTTAAGGCTTCTTTGATGAGCCTGTCATTTTACTCTATCCTATGTTGCCCCGTCTCTTGAAAATAGCCCCTTTTTAGCCCCTTTGCAGACCTGGCGTACGTAGCTTAAAACATGCATCTTCTGCTTCAGTAGAGCAGCATGCAAAGCCTTAAAGTGTTACAGAAACTCTCAAATATTTTCTAAATCATAACATTTTATATTTTTCAGTTATATTTTTCATATAACTTTGTTTATATATAATGATTGTTTTATTGTAGTTAAAGTTGTAGGTATGGCAAAAAAAAGAAGGATATCAAGTCTGGGTAGGAAAAAAAAGGAATCTCAATTCCAAGCATTCAACCACTCCTGGGCTTCAAACACAAACGCTGCTTACTAAATCAGGGCTCCACTTACGAAAGGATACTATGAGGACGTGCTTGAGTGCTCCTCCACCTACACTGTCGTTTTTTTCCAGCACGCTGCAGTGCACAAACAGCCTAGTGGGAATTGAAAAGGAGTGGGTTGAGTCAAATGTCATTTGCAAAATATTACAAATCTTGGCTTGTGGTGTATGCACGCTGACATTTGGGCAAAGTCTGTAAGTCACTATTCTCTGCAATGCTTGTGTTTGCACAAAGTGGGGGATTTGTGGGGTGTAAAATGGAAGGCGAAGTATCTGCAGCTGGCATACTCGTCATAAGGTTACAAGTCGAGGCTTGTCGTTGAGCTTTGTAAACTGTGTTCTAATTGCTCCCCTTTGGGCTTTACCTCTCAGTTCCCGATACAGCTCCCACTGATGTTGGAGGTGGAGGCGGCACAAAGTCTGAATTAGTGATAACATGGGAGGTAAGTCATCTGTCACATTTTACTGTTCTCTCCATTGCCGGGTAATGGTTTTGCTTAATTGTGCAGAATTGAAAGGAGCAATTTTATGACCCCCATTAGAAGGAGACACCATTCATCTGGCTCAGCCCCCAAGTGCCATTTATTCCTCCAAAAGCAGGGATGGGGACACTTTCTTTAGAAAGAACTGTGCTCTTTAGCCACAATCACATATGAAAAGAAAAGATAAGGTAAAAGGCATTTGTGGAGGCTTCTAGGTGGTGGCAGCTGAGAAAGGGGCTGTGTCTGTTCACAATATCCCTTAGTCGAGGCACAGTGCAGAGACGGGCCTGTCTGTTTTTTTGTCTGTATGCGTTTTAATATCACTATAGTTTTGTGTTTTGCTCCCAGCCTGTGCCCGAGGAACTGCAGAACGGAGAGGGCTTCGGCTACATCATCGCCTTCAGGCCTGTGGGCACGGTCACGTGGACGCGAGCGGTTATCTCCACACCCGCGGCGCGTTACGTCTTCCGAAATGACACCATCCCACCCTTCTCGCCTTTTGACGTCAAAGTGGGGGCATACAACAACCGAGGCGAGGGGCCCTTCAGCTCGATCGCCGTCGTGTACTCGGCAGAGGAAGGTAGGGTACAGACTTCTCAGCCTGGCGGCAGAGAGTGACGCTTAAATAAGCTATAATCTCCCTCCTTATAACCATGACCTTGAATAGTAATCATGAAATGAGCTGCTTTTTTTCCAGTGCTGTTATTTCCTTCCACTCTCAAGCTGGGAATGCCAACTTGATATTAGTTATCGTGCTGGTAGATTACAGGAAATCCTAGCAGACTCTTACCACACCGCACTGTCAGGGAGGTATCCTGTTAATTGAATTTGCCGGGCAGATAGTCTTCCCTTATGTCAGTCACAGATCCCATTAAAAGAGAGCGGGGGAAATAGCTTTTCAGTGAAACTACAGGTCTATTTTGTGCCTTACCTCTTATTGCTATTAGTGTGTGTGATGGTGTTGGATGAGTCTGTGGGATTCTTACCACATTTCTGCTCTATTTCTGCAGTCCCCAGTGTGGCTCCTAAGAGGGTTAGGGCTAGAAGTGTGTCTGCAGCACAAATTGAAGTGAGCTGGGAAGCTCTTCCCACCATCCCTGAAAGAGTGCTTGGATATGAGGTACGAACTGCTACAAAATCATATTCTTTTCTCTCTTTTTTTATTTCCCTTTCAAATAACATGATAAGTGGGTCTTTCCCGGTGCCTTGTTTATCCGTCTTATCCATTATTTGTTTTTTTTTTTAAATGAGTCTCTCTCTTTAGCTTATGATATTCTCCGGTATCTTTGCATATATCTCAGAAGAGATTTTGTTTAATGCGTTACCATCACAAAGTGATCGCAATACTTTGGCACCCCAACACTGAACCCATGAGAGGAAAATAAAAATCCCTCATCGCTTCAAGAATGCAAAGAAGGCTTTGCTGTTTTTAGTCTCCCTCCTCCTGTGCTCTTTCAGTATCTGTCACCTCTGGCCCCTTGCACAAAGCTCTGCAGTTGCCATAGTGCTGGCCACATTGTGCTTTCAGAACAGAGCTCAATTCTCCAAATGTGGTTCTGAAGTGGATTTGGGCTGCTGAATCTCAATAGGCCACCAACAGTATGGAAAGCAAGGACTACACGTGTGAGGCACTCAGCTTTTAAGGAGATGTTGTTGGGCTTGTAAATTCAGTCGACGTTCAGATTTAATAATCCTGCTGAAAAGATTTGATTTCTGATCTTTATTAAACAAATTGGAAATACAACAATTTATGGGCAATTGAAAAACAGGGGTATCCCGTAGGACAGGCTTCACATTTCAATTAAATGAGGGTCATTAAAGATGACCCACAGCAAGCGGCAAGTTTGCTTTATCAAATATCGCGTCACCTGCACCTCTAAGTGTTGGCTAAAAGCCTGAGGGAAAGTTAGCTCAGCATCTAGTTTTACAGACCTGATGCTTTGCTAAACTAAAGTATTCTTTTAAAAACAATATTCTCAAGATTTATCCATAACCTCTTTTCTTTAAGATCCACTTTCCTTAGACTTAGAAAGACTTAAGGCAGAATTTTTGATCCTGGGTCAGTGATCATATGGCTCTCTAGTGCCCTCTGTATATAAGTAGGGCGGCTGAGACTCAACTAGTGAAAAATGTATTATTCACCACCTCCTCCCCCTCCCTTTCTGTAATACAAACAGCATTTCAGATTTCACGATGGATTATGAATTTTAATAATGCAATGAAATGCACCACTTGAATCTTTGCACCTGGGAGCCTGACATTTTTTTTTACCCTTCTTCTCCTACCAGGTCATGTACTGGGAAGATGACACCAAGCCTGACACTATTGGCAAAGTGCGCTTATCTGGAAACTACACGCTGGTTAATATCACAGGGCTGAAAGCAAATACGGCGTACTACCTGTCTGTGGCTGCTTTCAATACGGCTGGCCCTGGGCCACAGTCCGTGCCCATCAACAGCACCACAAAGAAACCACGTGAGTCCATCCCCAGACGCACATTGAAAGTATCTTTACATGGTAACCTTCAGTTTGGCATTGGACTGTCCTCACCATGCTGGGTGTTGCATTTGTTCAGCTTTACTGTTAGTGCTCAGACTGTTCCTTTTTCCAAACAGAAGTAGCCCTAACTGCGTCACGCCTGCAACAAATCCAGGAAGTCGTCTTTAGTTTGGCAAATCTGTTTAAACAGCCCCTGCAGGTTTAGACCACATTTGTGCTTATTTTTTCCTATCTTTGTATGCTCTTATGTTTTTTCCTTACACCTCTGAAACTGGTCATAGCCAAAAGCTGTCCCCCTCTGAGCTTGGCTCTGCTGGTGGTCTCTGCTTGTGGACAGTAGGGAGTCCCCACTCTCGCCAAGAGCTTGCTTATAGGAGATCTTTGTCTGATCTTTGGGGTTCTCTTCTATTATAAATAAGCTCCTCTGAGATGAACTGGCATTATAACAATATATATAAAAATATGTGAATGTATTTTGGAAATCTCAGAATGGAAAGAGCAGGAAAAACTCTATTCAGTACACAAATATCGATAACATGGGGATAAAAATAACAGAAAAGAAATTTGTATTCTCCTCATCAGATGAGCAGTATACAAAAGAGTAGTTTTCCAGTTTGCATTAGGACATCAAATTTGAAAAATCAAGCAGATTTCCTTTAAGAATCACTTTCTGATGGGTTGGGCAATTTTGTTTTATTCTTTTTACCCTCAAGCAAGTCGAGAGGATTGTTAGCCACTACCATGGATATGAAACTAACTCGTGGTATTCAAACTTGGATCCCGAGTCAGCGATTCATAGTAAATTGAAAAGTCAGTTCAAATATAAAGATAAATGTAATATATAAGGAACATTTATGTCAGTAAAAGAAGTGCAGTGTGTCCAATATTCTTTTTACTTTATCTTTGGGCCCCTGATACGACTGTGCCATATCACATTATGACAACGCTCACTTCTCTCAGGGTCCTGCTACTGCATGGCTCGGGTTATTAGCCAGCTAGCTAAGCTGTCGAGCACCAAGAAATATTAGAAATAATGGCATTAAACTTAAACCCAGCGAAATCTCTGTTAAGTTTGTGACACGGTCCTTGTGTCTCATGTGAGGAATCCCCAGAGTGTCTGAGAAAAAAAAAAAAAAGAAAAAGATAAAATAAAACGGGATGAACAGTCAGGATGAGGTAGAGCTTGCCAGTAGGAGTTTCCAACAACATTTTCTCCTTTGTTAGGGCTAACCTGACTCCAGCTAAATGACTCACTGCCTCTGAGATAGGTACAGTCTGGCCTTCCACTAGCATTAGTTTTGGGACACCAACAGTTTTCTCATATTATCACTAAGTGTTGTCTACAGTGCAGTTTATTGACTTTGTTGGAAATTCAACAAAAACCAAGAATTTGAATGTTTCTCCAGAAAGATGCTTTTAAAAAAAAAGGCAACCAGCATATCCTCTGTATACTTACTTCTGATTTCTTTTGTAGCTCCAGATCGGCCTCCGCTCAACATACAATGGAACATGATTGGCTCCACACTTACGCTGCACTGGAACCCTGTAGTAGCCATGGAGACAGAGTCAAAGGTCACTGGGTATTTGGTAAGTCCCACTATTTTGCAAAGCTGTGATTTATCTCCAGAAACAATAATGTTGGTGTTTGCATTAGCTCATTTTCCGGAGTCACTCCCCCTTGCCTCAGGTGATGCTGAAGAGACATCGCTACAATGACATCCTTACTGTGTTGACCAACCGAACCACTGCTGAGCTCAGCCTCTCAGCCAACGACAACTATCTCATCCAGATCAAAGCCGTGAGCGAGGGCGGCGAAGGTGTGGGAAGTGAGCCTATCCACATCCATAAATTAAGTGAGTTTCTTGTTTTTTCCTTTTTTTAACCACTGATAAATCTTACAGGTGAATTCATAATTTAGAGAGAGCATTAAATTTTTCTTCATTGCATCCTTTTCCAACCAGGTGTAATAGACAGTGCGAGAAAAGCGACCTTTTTAGAAATGCGTGCACGGTGTCATCCATCTCTGCCATTGGGTTATTATTCCTTGTTGACTGGCTGCTCAGCGCAGCAGCATATAAAGCAGTTCTGTGCTCCCATCCCGCTGCTGTGCAAAATTGTGAGGCAGCTCGATTTGGCGCTCTCCTCTTTTGATATGATACCAATTTTATCTTCTCGGGATACTTAGATAGCCTCTCCTGTTGAAAGGCACTAATAATGTAGATATAGGAAAGTGTCACGCTCGGTTTTTGATTTACGATGACTTGTCAGAAATTTAGAGGATAGCACAGCAGAGTGCGGGTTTTCTTCCTTTGAGTTGAGAGGTAGTTCTGGTTCTTAACGAGCTGCTCTGTGGGTTTTCGGTTGCAGGTATGGGAGCGCGGGGCTCGGGCGCGAGTCACCTCAGCCCGCTGTGTCACTCTGCAGTCCTCATCGTTGCTCTGCTCCATCTGGTGATCTTTAATCACAGCCGATGGAGTGCTCTCCCTCTCTCCCCCTCCATCCCTTCAGTCAGCCTGTCCTATGTTAACCCTCCACTGGACTGGCACAAGGCCCGGGTTTCAGCGGCTGGACTGGGGAAGGCTGGAAAAGACCGGACTGCGCCAAACTCTTAAAGAGACCGTGCCACTTCTTCTTAAAGGACCATCAGATAGAGATGTGATGATTTGCGTGCATGAAATCTTTTGGTATTTTTTCCAGTGTCATAAGTGCCACCGTGCTTTAGGTTTCATTTTAGAAGTTCTGATGTCTACATGACTTATCTTAGTATCTTTGGAGATACTAATGCCTTAAAACCGACTTTACATATATAGTCCATACCAAAGTAGGTAACAGAGGCTGCTTGTTTTACCCTATAAGAAAAAAATAAGTTATTGTCTCAGCAAATTGATATAATATAACGATAGATTGCATCCATACTTGATCATCTCACAAGTCATTAAAACCACACTTATCCAGTATTTGTGCAGCCTTTTCGAACAAAAACATCCATTGCAGGCTTAAAGTTCTACAAGGTTTTGTCAAATGTGTGAAAGATGAATAGCCAACTGATCAACTGTGTCCAAATCCCACTTAACCTGTGCACTCAAATAAACTTAAGACTGTTCAAGAGCCATAGGCTCCTGAGCTAAGTTCCCCCTCCCAGTACTCTGATAGATCGTGGCATTTTGCTGTGTTTCATGCTCCTCTAAATAATAAATACCTATCCACATTTTCAGCCTAGCAGAAAAAAAAAGCCCAGATTCCAGAGAATAGAAACGTTTGGTATTTCAATGTCGAGCAGATCCCATGTGTACTGTTCCTCCTCTACATTTAGACGACCTGTATACTAGATCAGTTCATCGTATCGAGAACATGTACCATCTACACCCCAGATGACCAGCTGGCCCGGTGCACAGTGGACTTTGGGATAACAGTGCCTTCGGTAGAGGTATATTAATTTTTTTTCCCTCTTTCTTTCCTCTTCAGAGAGCTTAGAAGAGAGATTCGTGTTGCAGCAGAGGTATTGTTTGCTTTTCTTTTCTGCAGAAATTAGTTAGAAAGGATAGGAACCTCGGCATGTAGAAGAACCCATTATCGGAAATGGTATGTTGATTAAATTTTCATTGACACACCGGAGCACCTACGACAAAAGGGGATTGGAAGCTTTAGGAAAGCCGCAATGGATTGAGATATATGACGGAAATTCTGGTCTCAGTATTTATGGTCTGTGGTATAATAAATGTATGACTCCATCCGTAGCATAATTTATGGGCTATTAAGGTATCAGAATAATTGATGCGAATACCGTGGTGAAAGAGCCCTGACTGGAAATGGAGCAAAAGGCATGGCTGTCATTTTACCCCCACCTCATCGCTGTCGGTTGGACACATACCAAGCTGAACATTAACAAAGGAACATTGCTGCTCTGCTGAGGGAGCTACTTTTCACGCCTTTTTATCATGTGGATGAGTCTGTCAAAAGCCACCCAAGTAAAAGCAGAGGTGTGATTGCTGGGGTCCTGACAATGTTCACGTGGAAGGATACAGTCAACCCAACTGCTACACATTACTGTGCCTTTGCCGAACACGGGGCTGCGTACGGTTATTAGCTAGAGACTGTCATCGTCTGCATTTTGCACTCTTTACTCCCCCTCCCTCCCTAAAGTCCCCACCTCAAAGTCGAATGAAAGCACAAGGAATTGATGCAAGGTGACTGGATGTCCTCACTTAAATGTCTGAGCAGGTGTGCGGACCCCAGCGGCCTCGTAAAAAAAGTCCGACATAATCAGGCTGTCCTATCCGCTCCTTGACTGGTTTCATAAAGCGCCGCGCTTGTTGATTAGACTGCTGCAGACCAGTCAATGGGATATTGATTTTCCTGCCCCATTATTACAGCTGTCACAATTCAGCTGCTTGATTGACTGATGGCCGTGTTCTTATTGCACTTGTTGTGTTACAGTCAGTGATGTTTCAGATGTCCTCCACTACTTTTCTCCCTATCGGAAGACTTCAAAGACATTCTTTTTATTTTCTGTTGTTGTTGTGTTTTTGGTTTGACTAGAAATCACTGTATTTGCTCCGCTTGTAGTGTACTTGTAGATTGTGACTTTGAATTGGAGCAGTGACCTGAAATTGATTAGCTGGTTTATTCTTTTGAGTTGCACATCAAAACAAACCCTGTCGTGCTCCAGCAGCAGTACTACTGTATCTTTCTTTCCAAGAGCAGAAAGGCCCGGTCACACCAGCATTTAAAACGGTGAAATTTCAGTTCCAGAGCAGTTCAGGCTTGCTTTGATCAGTGCAGTCACTTTTCTTGCCTTGAGTTAAACACGGGTGAATTTTTGGTGGCGCTGACATTGCTTACAGCATAAGAATCCAAATAGGGCGAGCTAGCCTGGCTAATTTACTCTGCTGCACTATCAACTTTTATTTAACTGCAGTATGTTTAAGTGTATCCTGCTCAACAAAAGATCTGTTTCTGTGAGCTTCAGTGGTGCGAATCCTCTCTCTTGCATAAACTGTGTGTCCTTAATGTCCCATTATGACAGTACTAATGACCTGGCAGTTTGCAATCTAGCTAGCTATTTTTTTCCCCGGGTTGGAGCTAAATTGGATGAGCCAGCTAAATACGTTTGTGATTTTATCTGATTTAAAGCATAAATGGATTCAGCAGGCATGTGCACCCACCAAGGCAAGGTGGGTGCACATGCCTGTTTAATCTATACTGTTTAATCTATAAGTGCTGTACAGTATACAGATACATCTATCTGTATTCCAATACTTAAATATGATGGACAGTTTGCAGCTATGTACTAAAGTAAAATTTAAAATATTCTCCTATGAAAATGAGTTGGACCAAAGTATCTGAAATTATAGTTCACGTACAAGAAGAAAGTGAGAGTCGTGGCATTTTCCTTTGCACATTTCGTGTTTTTGCATATTATGCATTTTGCTGCATAAACTTTACATGTATATCACATGATTTTTACTTTTGAGGTGCTGACCTTTTTTTTCATAGCTCTTCACTAGTCTGCTTTGATTGTCAGGCAAGTCTTTAATCATATATGTCTCCCTCTGGAGCCAATCTAGTGCCAAACCTTTTCTACCATTTGGTAAGTCTTCACTGAGTGAATCCTCGGAACAAGATAACAGCGTGGAATAAATAACCCAGTAGACAGAAAGCAGAAGGATTTAAGAGCCCTAGCTCGAGCGTGGTCCTAACTCCACAGTATATCCAGTAATTCACAAACTGGCCAGTCAAGCTGTGATGCCTGTTTTATGAATTTGGTGTGCAGTTTTCTGGTGTGACCGGGCCTCAAAGCAGCTTGCGTGTTTCTGAGTGGTGTTAATATTTCCATTAATATCCAAATAAGGTAACCTCATTGCCAGATTGCAGGCTAAAAGGTTATTAATTTACAGTACGTAATTATGTGGCAGTTTCTCAAACTGCCTTTTATTTACATAGACGTAGTTGAGCCTAATGTGTAACGTCTGCTCATGTTCACATAAGAAAATTAAAGTATTGTTTCTGACCTTGTGCTATAAAAAATACTACAAAGTACAATCTGAAGAAATAAAGGGATTATTGGAGTGGCTGAAATGTATTGAACACAGAGCAACAACGTATCTATTTATATCCATTCAGTCATTTCAGTCAGTTTGGTTTTTTGTGGTTGTTGCTAGAAGTGCACCAGGTCCAGTGTATATAGCTTGCATATATTTCTTTTTTAAATATGGCCATCAAAGACAACCTTACTGCTTTTCTATAGTGTGTTCTCTGACCTTAATACTGGTGTATTAATCATTGATCTCTGTGAGATACTGACATGTAGAATGGCATTTTCATATTGAAAAGTAACTGTACTGTCTTGTATACTAAAATTGTGCATGTTAATCATTGTTTGTGAATTTGTGTTGAGTTTTTTTCTAAAACTATAAGTTAATAAAAATGTTTATTCCAGCTGCTGGTGTTTTCTCTTGCTTTTAGCCAGTTACTAACATACAAGGAGCTTTCGTTAATTTGGAATCCAAAACAAGGACCCCAGGGGGCCCCCGAGCCCTAAAGTGCTAGTGAATGTTTGGTAATTTGATTGATTGCATATTTGTATGAGAATTTGCTACAACAAAGTACAATAACAACTAAAAGGTCTATGTTATTAGCTGAGCTATTCCTGAGTGTTATTATTGTTGTTTAAATTGTTCTCAGCTAAATTAAGTTTTAACAGAATTACCACAAACTGACTAACACCAATAAAACCTGCATGGAGCCGGGATGTGTTTATTCCAGCTGGGATATTGCTTAGTTTCTGAATCTCAGGGCAAATTATGCAGTTGCAGTTGTCACTATGTGCAATGTGGAATTTTGCACAACAGGGTGCTGTAAACACTGCAAAAAAAGGAAGCGCAGAAGGGGGTCAACGGGGACCACTGTGCAAATATTTGCCCCAAGCATCCTACCAGGTTAATCCAGCTAGGTTAAATGATATGTAAGAAATCCTTTTAACTGTGGAAAAAGGGATATTTTTCTATATCAAAAATAGGCCTCCCCACAGAATTGGGATTTTGTCAGTAGAATTGAAGGAGGCCACATATAATGTCAGGCTGCCATAAAGCTTTGTTGGATTAATGAGCCAGGGAGCACGTGTGTTGCCGTTGGCTGTTCAAATCAAACTCATTTAGCTTCACTTTAAACAGTGTGTGCATATTAAAGAAAAAGATTAAATTTACAGCAGTTATGAAATAACTCGCACCTCATCTGAGCGAGACTTGGCAGTTTCTAATGTTATAGCGATATTTGCTGTTTGTAAAACATTCTGTAGTTTGTGCTGACAGTTTGTAGTTATATTTCTTTTTGGTTGCTAAAGCATTTATTTTGCCAATGGTAAGTTTTACTGTTCAGCCCAAGTGCGTACTGATAAGTGGTGTGTGGTAAAGTTTTTCTTTTTTTTCCTTCCAGCAAACCGTACACGTTTGGACACCTGTTACACTGAAACTAAATTGTGTCCAGATGCTTTATAGCTGATTAAAGTAGCTTGATCATTGCTATCACCGTGCACTTCACATTGCCTTCAGCTGCTTGTAATGTTCTTATATGCTCAGGTTGCTACAACACTGGACCTACATCACGCAGGTTCCTTAGAGGGAAAGGGTCAGCTGATAACAAGAACAGGCTGTCAGAACAAACCACATTTGAGCTTTACTCTTCAATCATCAGTTGTGATATCCATAAACAAGCCTGCACTCTCCCATAGGTCAGAGCTGTTATTATGAGCTACAGTCACATTCTGAAGTTAATCGACTTCTCACTGTCGTGTGATGGAGTGCATCTCTGGCGTCAGACTCGTATAAGTTGTTTCAGGAACTCTTCCATGGGTCAGTTCAGACTGAATGGCTAATATGATCACTTAGTTGAAGACTTGTCGAGACAAAGCGACAAGCTCGCCATGAAGACTCCGAGGCGTTCGATTGAGGCGTCAAGACTTTGACTTACAGGGGTCGGCCCTAATCAATACTTATCACAATATGGCAAATGAATCCTTGATAACAGCATTTCAGCTAAAAGGCTAATGATTTAGTGCCATGCAAAACAGACATTTGGAAATACAATGAAAAAATGGTTCACTTTCTAAAACACAAGAACTCCAACTAAATTTACTCTAAAACTAAAGATATGTTATTAAATGCAAGGAAATTAAAGAGAGTTACACATTAGGAATCTTTCTAGTCATAAAATAAAATTTTATGACCCAGTTTTAATCCCAGGCCCTACATTTGTAGCACAAAAAAACATATAGATGCTGCTGTTGATAATTCACAGAGGGACTTTGCAAATATCAAGCACAATGTAACGAGTAATAAGGCGTTTTAACTTTACATAAATGGCAACATCATAGTAGTGCTTGATTAAACTAAAAAAAACTCCTTACATAATCCAAAGCAAGACGAGGAGAGAGCTTCTACTTTTGGGATTCACACATCGCTGGCAAGCAGGTCTTTTTAGTCAGTGAGATCTAAACAGGATTACTTTGTGCTACAGCAGTTTGTAGAGCAAAGGAGTGTTTCAGAACATAATCACCCGATTCATCAAAGCCCAGCTTTGCACTGCCTTCTCCGCTGTGCATTTTCCCCATCATTAGCCCGGCACAGGCACAGTATCTGTGAAGAATAGAAGTTCCTTTATTTTTGACCTGGGGTTGTCTCTAAGTAATAGACAAGCTGTGGGATTTGAACTCGTGCTTTTTCTTCAGAAAAGGTGCCTCATTTGCTTTCACCCTTTGTTGACCTCCATGTTTGAGTTTTACACTATTTATGAGGAACTGCCAATTATTATGCATATAAATGATCGCCACTGAAAATCCAGTTGTAATGAGATATATATGAATGCTTCTTTAGAGCAACACCGCTCGCGCTCTCATGGCTCCCTTTACTATTTCCTCCAAATTTCTTTCTTTCTGTTTTTTGTACACGTGACACAGCATCAACCAGAGGGCTGTTTCAGATTCATAAAAAATATTATTAAAGCAAAGGGTTTTTAAAACAAAATTAAAGTTCGCTTAACTTTTTTCCTAAATTAGCCCCAGCAGTAACACCATTGCACTATAAGCATTGTTAGTTTCGGCAGAACGCATTTATTCGAGCTGAGATGTTTATGAATAACTTAAGGTCACTTCATACTTTCAAATCTATCCCCGATTCAGTGTGTGTGCATCGGGATTTTATAATTAAAGTGCTCTGGTCTTTCACACAGAATCACTCATGTGTTATTCATGGCAAATGATTACAAAATTCAATATAAGTGTGCTTTCAAGTGACAGAAAGACAGCAATTTTCAGTGGTATGTTATCTCTTCTCTTCCCCAAAAATGCTTCATGTTTCTGAAAATTAAAAGAGTCCGACCTTCCTCCCACGTGACCTCTGCTTTATTTCAAAGAATCAGAGCGACTGATTGGTTAAAAATAAAAATAAAACAACTGCGCTTTGACGCAAGCCGCAAAGAGTCTCAGGCGTCCTTTTTTTGACAGGAGACAAAAGTTGCTAAATGAGATTCGTTTCATAGAGAGACAGACAGATAGATCTATCCATCCATACCTGCCACGTATTCAAGGCTGTGAGTGCCAATGGGTATCTTATTAATTAAACAAAGCGAAATGTCAACTTGATCACATATTCATCAAACAGGTTTTTGAGGGAAGTGCTAATCATATATATGTTTTTCTTATGGCAATTAACACAGCGGACATTGTTAAGGCTAAATGGCTATTAGCATAAAAGATTCTAAAATGATCCCATGCATTTGCAGATAAAGACTTCAGCCACAGTGAGTATTTATGGATTTCTTTTTAGCACCAGCACTGCTTTGTCCCTGGTCATTATAGACGCTCCATCAGTGTTCACTAATTAGGAGGGCGCCTTTCTTTACAGACGACAAGGGAAGGGACACAAGAGGGAGGTTTGGAAATTAATCATTGAGGTTTATTAATGAGGGGGTATCGGCCCTGTGTGGCCCAAGAACAATATGAAAAGGAGCGATCAGAGGCTAGCTCCATCCATCACTCTGGGAAGTGCGTGGAAGCCACCAGCAGAGTAAAGCTTTCAGAGGCTTTCAGAGGCAATCTTTAATGCGGGCACAAGTGAAGAAAGGAAAATCATTAACTGAAATAGCATATTAGCTGGACCTGATCCAATATTAACATTTGCTATTGTTTCTGTTTGAAAGCTCCGGCTTTTCATCACCGCTTCCTACAAATTTGATGGCGCTGCTTTACTTCGACTAGCAAATTAAGGAGAGATTCACCGATCGACCAGGAACACCCAATGGAAGGTTTTCAGCAGGGTTATTATTCAGTTATCTGTTGAATTTATAAACATACTGGAAAATGATGAAGGTGCCTGACATTTGTTTTGCTATATGGATCTGTTCCGCCTGCTTTTGTTTAACAAGGTAAAAAGTTTCAGCTAAAGGTGCGTGCACAGATCTCACTTCTATTTCATTGTTTGTAGCTCTTTCCAATAGCACTGCACTTTATTTTCAGGTGTTTTTCTAAGAGAAGGTTGTGTAAATTACTGCAATTTAGAGAAAGAAACAATTGAAGGGATGGGCAATAGAAATTTTGCTACTGTCAGGGGGACTGTTGCTCAAGAGGTAGAGTGGGCTGTCTACAAATCAGCATGTCAGTGATTTGTTCCCAAGCTTCTCCAGTCAGCATTTCAAAATATCCTTGGGCCGTTGATACTGAACCCTGAGTTGCCTTTGATGCATCCATCAGAGTACAAGCAAACCTTACACGAAGGTATAGAAAGAGTGCTTATACGTGTGTGAATGGGTGAATGATGCTTGTAGAGTGTTTTGAGTACTCAGTTAGAGCAAGAAAGCATTCTATGAGTATCCTTCACGATACATGGTTTTTCTGCACACTGCAGTATAATGTGACTTAAACATAAGTCCCAGTTGTTGTGGATTTTTATAGGTGATGCACGATGATTTAGAATTACACTTAAATTCATCCCAGTCAGGCATGTGTGCCAACTGTAAATTCCCACTCTAATTATTATTGGTCAACATCAGCATTTTGGTAAGTTTGATTATCCTCCTGGGATTTAAAAGCCACTGAATTAGCTCAGTGTGTAATTCCACAATTCAGAAAGGATAGAAGGACGGTGACAGCACTAAAACCAGTGTGACCACTTTAAAAAAAATAAAGCCATTAGGGAAGAAAGATGGTATAAATGCAAATTTAAAGTTTTGGATTGTATTTAAGTTCTTAAAAGCAGCTTAGCTGCAGATTACTAGTAATGGAAAATGTTCCAAATAGGGGGGAAAAGGAAAAAGTGGAACACAGTCCCCTTCCAGTGAGGTCAAGCGAACCCAACATGGGAACGATGACTCAGAGTGGGCTTCAGCCAAACCGCCTTGACCAGCTCCCAGATTTTACTCAGAGGATAAAGTCAAGCCTCCTTCCAGGAAGCAGCCAGCAAAACCAGGAGACAGTGGTTGTGTGTTGGAGGTGTCTGTGGATACAGTCATCAGCACTGGCAAGTCCTGCATGATGCTCACAGGGCCAAATAGGTCACTGGTTATTATGTTAGCACGAAGGTTTTACAGCACTAATCTTAGGGCTGTGTAGCAAAAACTGTAACAAATCTTTTTTTAAAAAGCATTTTTATATTTTATAGTTGAGCTGTGGAACGGGCCAACACTGGTATTTCTGATTTTTCAAGGTCAGATTGGACAAGCAGATTTCTAGCTGGAAGGCTTCCATTCCAAACCCCTGACCAACAGGAACAATCTTAGCAGGGAAAGTGGATGTTTTTCCTCCCTCCCCCAGTGACTACCCTCAAACTGGCCTTTACATAGACACTTAACCCCAGTTTGTCCCTGTGATGCAGCCCTGTGGCCAACAGCAGAGGACTGTGACTATGCCGGGCTGCTCCCAGCTGTGAAAGCTGTCGAATGAGTGGGCATGTAGCCTCTCTCCATAGATAAGGTACAACAAATTAGAAAACAAGGTTAGCAGATGCCTCTGAATGCTAACCACGTTCTGTTTTCAAAGGGTGACCTAGATCACCCTAGATGGGTTTTTATAAGCTCAAAATGGGACTGAGCAAGGACTTGGACTTTCAAAGGATGAAAAAAAAAAGGAATAGCAATATCAAGAGAATTCAAAATCAGATAGAGAATCTGACATTTAACCTCTACTTTCATTTTAGAGCATAATTCAACTTTTTGTGAAGCAGGTCTTGTGAGAGAAAAGCTGATACTTGAGCTGGAAATAGTAGTCAACAATGGCAATCTAACCATACAGTTGTGAACAGTTTACTTCAAGTGAAGTTGTCCAACAGCTTTATCAAAATGAAATGTGCCGATTGTACATTTTAAATCATTGGGACTTGTGGGTCTTAAAAAAACATATTTTCATGCAAAGATAATAAAGTAGTGCAACATGTCCTGACTCGTTTTGTAAAGTGAAAAACTTCAACCTTTAAAAAATTGCATGTCTCATTCAATAACCACTTGCAGTGCAAAGTGGAAACGATTTGATTCAAAGAAGTTTCTAGCACTTTCTTCTTGTATTAGTGAAGATCATTCGTGTATGTATTATTGTAGGGTCTACCTTACAATATAAAGCGCCTTGAGGTGACTGCTGTTGTGATAATGCGCTGTATAAATAAGACTTGAATAGAATTGAATTGAATTGCAATGGGGAGAAATGTTGGGCAATTTGGTGCAAAAAGGAAAATGGGGGGGAAAGGTGCAGCAACTTACTGAAATGTGCAAATATAAAAGGAAAGAGCATATAAGGCCAAATCAGAGTTTGTACAGTTCTAAGGAGCTGGACAGTCAGTGTCTGGTATGGCCACCTTTGTTCTTTAACACAGCCTGTGCTGTCCTGGGAAAGCTTTCTTGTCATTTTGTTTAATTAGTCTAACAGTTAGACTTTCACTGTCTTTTGTTCTGTGCAGTCAAGATCTTAGACTGTTTCATTAATGTTGAGGTCCAGACTCTGGGAAGGCCGACCTGTGACTGTTGTACCTCTTTTCTTACCTCCTCTATACATACTGACAACAATTTGAAACAAACATTTTAAATTGTTGGATTACATTTTAAATTTGAAAACATCACCTGATCAGACCTGTTGCCACTGATTTTCAGTCCATTTAAAAAACATCTATAATTTAGCACACCTCGGCCTTTTCTTCTTGGTGTGCTCCTATAAGAACAGTTTGATAGAAGACCTTCTATTGAAACCTTTTCTGCCAGATGCAGAAAGGCCATTGTTTCATCTCACTGCACTTGTCCAGTTTCCTCAAAAGTTTCAAAGACATGCTGTACACCATGCAGGGATATGCAGTTTAGTTGTTTGGGAATTACCTTATTGATATAAAATACTATTTTATCAAACTGTTATCTTTTAGCTAGAGAAATTTGTTCACGTGTCTTTAGTAGATTCAGCCAAAGAAATGGGAGCAATGATGTGTATTTGTGGCAGGCTCCTAGCTGGAAAGCACCTAAACATACATTTTCTATCTGTTATGTGTCGACCCAACACAATTTTTACATTTTTAAGATGTGCCTTTCAGTTTACATCAGTTTGGTTTAGCCAGACTTTATCCAGTTCAGATTATGGAGTGGATAATAACTCACCTCCTGAGGTTTGGATAGAGTTTTGCATTACTTGTGGAGGTTTGTTTGTTTTTCTAATTAATTAATTTTTTTCTGCAGAACATCCAGGTGTTCATTCTCTTTTTTAGGAGAGCAATGGTGTAATTTGTTGTTTTGTTCCATTAACACCATCAGTTTTCTGCTAGCAGTGTGGACAGATATAATCAAAGTCCAGGGAGTTACCCTTGGGTTCTTCTTTCTCTTTCCGACTGAGGTGTGCTTTTTTGTGCGATTTCTGCAGGACACCCACTCCTAGGGCAAGCAGCAGTAGTTCTGAGTTTGATCAGCTTGTGGACATTCTGTCAACAAAACAAATGAGAGAATCAATAAATACCTTTGGAAATGCTTCTGTTGCCATTACCAGCTTCATGCATCTCTAAAGTCCTTCTCCTCAAGGTCCTACGAAAGTTGTTGTGAGGTATGGGTTCACCCCCAATCAGTCTTTGGGAGAAAAGCAAACTTTAACACTAACCACACACTTTGTATGCCTTTACTTACAGAGGGCACCTCTACAAACCACACTTGCAGTCTCATTTCCCTAATTTTAACTTCTGGGGAAGCGTTAACATGGTGGGCTTTTTGTAGTCTGATTGCTCAGCTTGCTCATGCGTAGTCAAGTACAACGGTTCTGTTTTCTTAGTCAGATTGTGTTTGTAATGACTAAGATGAAGCTCAGCAACAGTGTATGAGATATTCTGGTAATTCTAAAGGGTTCACAAACCTTTTTCTTTTTTTGAACTTGACTCAGAAATATAGAAAGATTTAAATTAGAAGAGTTTTGCACAGTGTGAGACATGATGCAAACTGTGGTCTTTAAGGCCCAAGAATTCAACCTAATCACTCTCCAGCCTCTTCTTTCAGAGCTTTTGCAGTCTATAACAGCTTCACGCTACTTGCACACCCACAAGAGATCCTTGTCAGGAAATGTAAACAGTCCTTGTCCTGCCTTTGTTCGAAACTGTTCTCACATCACGACTTGTCTGCAATTACCTGCTTCATCCTGAGCGAACATCTCTTCATCTCTTGTCTCCTCTGCGTCTGTTTGAAAGGCATCCTTGTCCTTTCTCGCTGCGATGGTGTCAAGTCTTTCCTTTCATTTGCAGTCTGTTGGATTTTCAGGTTTGCTTTGAGGAAGCGTGTGTGTAACTAAGACATATCTGTTTCATGTTGTTAATATGCATTATTTCTTAGTTTATTACATTGGTTCTCCTTTGTGTCATTTGTCTCTGTCTGTACATAGACCAGCCTTCTCTTGCTCCTTTTTATCTTTTGCTGTTTTTAGGTGTTTCCTGTGACTGGGCATCCATGGATGGGGACGCCGTCTTTTGCATTGGCGCTTAAGAGGTAAATCTGCAATTTGGGATATAACGTGAAAACCAAACACTATCTGTGAAATAAATATCACAAATAATATCCAGGATATACACTGGGCCTGTCTGTAATTTAATGTGTTTCATCAGAGTTCATTGTTTCCAAGTATTTCCAATCAGTAGCTACCTGAGGAAACTTATAAGTAATCAGCCATAGCTGCCGTATGTGTTGAGCCTGGATTCATCATTAGCCTGCAGTGGATGAACAGAGGCAGCTGTCATTAATGACTGTTCAAACAGCTTAATTAAACATGATATTTAATATGTAACAAGCAGCCATATGCCTGGATTCTCTCAGATTATATGTTATAGGTTAGTGGGAGAACACTTTTTGCTCTTCTGTGGGAAACTTCAGTCTTTTGAACATAATATCAGTGTAGAAGTAAATGTGTGCATCTGAAAAAAGGAAAGGTTTGAACTAAAGTATTGGATATTTATTAAATATATACCCACGGCTTTTATTTCTGAACTTGTCTAATGACATCTTGGTAAATCTTTTTTCATTATTGTTTCCACTGCCGGCTTTATTGCAGCGCACTGCATGGCAACAAATTATTACCAGTGCGCACACCTTGGTGATCAAGACAGTGATAGATGATTTTTTTTCATGCTTTATAAGTTTTTTTCCGGTAGCGTGAATTATTTCCTGCTAAAACAGCTTTTAAAGAAAGGACTATGTCAAAGTTCAAATAATAAACCTTAATTAGAGATCTTCCTCTGGATCCTAAAACTAAATTACAAATAGACTTGACATACAGAAGACACGTTATGCTTTTTTCTGTATATTTAAGTGGAATTTCCAAAGCAAACATGTAAGTTTATTACACGAAAGCAGGACAAATGTATACAAATTTCTCTTTTCCACTTGAATATAACATCCATCCTACATTACTGCCCTACCCTTTTACAAAGAAAGTACTTTTCACAATCATTTTTAAATTGATGTATTGTGATGTATTAGAATATGTTGGAATAGCAGCTCCTCTGCACAATCTTCAGCAGAAAACGTTATAAGCAACTTTTCACTTTCGTCATGTCTGTCCTAAAGGGATTACTGGTGTTTTATTTGAAGAAAACTTGCAAAGCCACATCCTCTAGGTTTAGCTTCCTTTTTTCTTTTGCAAGTGATAATAACAGTAACACCTCATCTAGAATTATAAATTAGGTAAGGTGGCAGGTGACAGTCCTTGTCTGCTGCTTAGTGCTTGGAAATGTATAATTAGTCTAAAAGCTTTGATCTGCTTTTGAGCTTTCAATCTGCTTACTGTTGGAAATGTACTGTAACTGTTATATCTCATTTACAGGTGGATACAAGTATAAAATTGGCACAAATACCTTTCTATAATGACTTTTCTGATGAAGCCCATTAGTCATTTGAAAACTCAAGGTGGTAGCCATTTTCACATGGCTGTAGACAAAGGCAACAAAATAGAGTTTCTTCACATAGAGTAAAGATGAAGTAGTAGTTACCATGCTGAATGATCTTAGTGTTAAATAATACACGTTCAGTCTGAAAGTACTTTTTTTTTTTCATTTTGTTTAATAATTTGCAAAGGGGGGTTGTGGGGTGCAGGAAAACATGTCATTTAAAAAATATCTACATTTTGCTTTAGTCACGTCTCTTCTATGGATTCCTTACACTCAAAAAACCCATGAAATCCCAAAGGTGTTCTAAGGTTGAGGTCACAATTCTGTGCAGGGTAGTGTAAGTTCTTTCACATCAAACTCGCTCAACCATGTCTTTATCGACTTTGTTTTGCACTGGTGTGTAGTCATGTTAGAACAGGAGAGGACATTCCCAAACTGTTCCCGCAAAATGCTGAAGCATTAATAGTTTCTCGCACTGGAACTAAGGGGTTGAACTCCTCAAAAACAACCCCATACATAAGCCCCTCTCCACCAAACTTTAAACTTTGCAAACTGCAGTTAGAAAAGTGCTGTTCTCCTGGCAACCATCAAACCAGACTCATCCATCGGGTTGCCAGAGAGCACATCTCCACTGCTCTAGAGTCGAGAGGTAGTGTGCTTTACAGCGTTGACACTTTGCGTTGCACTTGGTGATATAAGGCTTCGATGCAGCTGGTTGGCCATGGAAACCAATTCTATGAAGCTCTGTAATCTGAAGGCCACATCTGAGTTTCTGTTGTCCAGAATCAGAATCAGAATCAGAAACTTTATTGTCATTGTCATGAGAACAACGAAATTAAGAATGGTCCCCGATCATTGCATCATCCCTAGCAATATCAAAATATAAATAAAACAATAAAATTCAATAAATAAAATAGATAGAATACTTAAAATACTAATAAGATATAACAGTAAAACATTCACATACATTCCCACACACATGCTTCAGACCGTGCATAGATTAACACAAGAGTGGCGTGATGGACATTTTTTTGTAGAATCACTTTCAATTGTTATAATACCACTAACAGCTAACAGTGGAATATTTAGTAGTGAGTAAATTTAACACCTGGACTTGTTGCACAGGTGGCATCTTACCACCATACTAGGCTGAAATTCACCGACCTCCTGAGAGCGATCCATTCTTTCACAAATGTTTGTAGAAGTCTACATGCCCAGCTGTTTGATTTTATACATCTGCGAGTGTGGAAGTGACTGGAACACCTGAAATCAATGATTTGGATGGATGAGTGAATACTTTTGGCAATCTCATATATTTCAGCTGCATTTTATTCAAAATTATTGCTTTGTGCTTACTGAGAATGAAGAATCTTTATATATATATATATATAATACAACAATACAATCTTAGAATAGCATGCCTATTATTCAGAAGTGGTTTCATCCCCAGCACTTGCGTTCCTATGCTGAAGTCTTCTTAGCAAGATACTGAACCACAAATACCCCTGATGCTCCCATCTGGAATTTGCAAATGTGCATACATTTTTAAAAATATATCTGTGGATGCAGCTTGCCGGATAAGAAGTACTATCAGTGCTAGGCAAGAATAAAAGAGGTGCTATGTAAATTAGAGTCTGTTTCTCATTGCACTGAACTGAGAGAGGGCGGAACACAGAGAACGCTAACTAACTTTACAAACTCAGTTAACAAGTTTAACAAATAACAGAGTGGTGAATCTGAGAGAGTAATCATTGCATCAAATTCATTAAATACACCAAGCACCTGAAATTAATTTAATTGAACTGGAAGAAATATGACTGTGCATGAATGTTACATGTTTGAACCTTGGTATATGTATCATAGTGCTGTAAAAGGATAGTCTCTCAACCACTATTCAGCTGGAATTGTCATCAGGCCTTTGGTGCACATGAAACACACACTATGTTTCGATGCAGTTGTTTTGAGGTTTTTTGTTATAAATGAATGACCAAAAGTATTTAAGACTAAAGTAAAACCTCTTAAACGTATCCTGGGATTTAAATTTTTTAATAAAAAGATAAAGATGGTGGTCAAACTAGAAAATAATAATAATAATAACTGAAATGGTCAAAATTTGGCTGCACAATTTGTCCAATTAATAACTCCAGAAGGATATAACATTTGGCGCCTGTGGCCACATTTACAGCCTCAGCTACATTTAAAGAAATCAAAAATCAAAGAAAAGCAATGAGAATCATCAATTATGTAAAAGCGAAGGAAAGTAAAGAAGCTAAACAAAAACCAAGAAGCTAAAAGACACTGAAATGTGACCTGTATCTACATAGATCTGATGTAGATCATGAGAGTCAAACATTTACACAGTGGTTACAGCTGTAATATTCGTACACGCTGTGGAACTGTGAGCGAATGGCAATAACTGACAGCTGAAGTGATCATGTGTACATGATTAGATTAACAATGCCTTTCTTCTTCTGTCACTGTCTGTTATCACTGCTAACGTTGTAGAGAGCAGTCTTCACATGCTATTACATTCTTGAGGAGCTGCAGTAAAACAGCAGATTACAGTGAGTACATGCTAGTTTGCGGCACTATTAAATGCCTCACAATGTACACAAGACAAAAACAAGAACGTTGATTCATTAATAAGAAATGTGACTTGTTTATTTATATTTATACATATTCTGATGCACTGACTGAATTTTCAGTGCTCCGGGTGTGCTTTAAAATAACTGATCCTCAACATCGGTAACTTCTGTATTTGCAGATCACTTATCATCCAAACCCTTGTAAAATCGAAATAAATAAACAAATAAACCTGCATCTCCATCATGTCACTGTGACAATAAGCCAAACAGACACACTTCACTATCACTGTATCTGGATTCAGGCATTGGAACAGCAAGACCGCAACATCACCGAGAAGTGATGTCTGACATTAGAGCATTGCTCTCTGTGATGAAGTGAGTGATGTCCTCATTGAAAAATAATAATGATAATAATAATAAAACATGTTGAAGAAAAATAGTTCAGAATGCTCTCCTGTCACTAATGACTCATATTCACTGCTGATGGATCAGCTCGGCAAATATGCGGGAATATGAATTATGAGTCAGCGCAACACGTGTTCATGCGTGTTCATGAATTTATGCAGCACATACAGTGTGGCGCTATGATGCTGCATGCATCATAGGAAGCCCTTTGCACAGCCTGTTACTGTATAACGTATGTGGATGTCAGCTCTCAGAAATGCGCACGGAAAATGTGAAAAGGCATTTAATTGAGCAGCTAGCATAAAAGCAGAATTTGGCAGATGACATATGTTAATATGTCAGTTGTTTTTCTGCTTTGTCATTTGTTCTCTTGCACACAAGCCCGGGGCAAATTAAATATGTATTTGAATTATTTGAATTATACATTTGTATCTGCGGAACGCTAAAGCAATGGATGGTGTGGGGATTACCATTCCTAAACTAGTGTTATGTTGAATCAGCTTCATTTAGATACTCTTGAATGATCATGATAATAAATATCTTCCAGGGAAACTCCCACGTCTTAGTGCAATAGTCTTGTTTTAGGTCACTGGATCTCAGTCTCCAGTGTCTCATGATTTTGTCTATAACTTGGAGTGGTGTTGCAGATAATATCTTCAGTGTGTTTCCGGCGTTCATACTGCCCTCTGGTTTGCTAAAGAGCGGGATGTCAATCACAGAGCCTGATGGTATAAATGAGGTCTGACACTGGGCACCAAAAATGCCTGAGCTCCGTGTAGCTCATACACACTTCTTCATTACAGCTTAATTAAGACACTCAAACACAGATGTGGGCTCTGTGGGCTGATGCTGTGAAAATGCTCTGTTAAATATACTCAGAGGAATTATTTCGCTGTAAGAGGGACACGGTGGCTTTGTCCCTTTTGTATGCATCTGCCAAAACGTGTATATCAGAACAAATAGAAGGCTGCTGCAGCTGATAATTGTGAGATTCAGCCACACCGGGTCTGATGATCTCTCACGTCTCTAGGTTGTGGCAAAAGGACGCCGCAGTGTGATGTTGCGTATCATTACACTAATCTAATCCCCAGCTGAAATATAATTTGTGCAAAAAAAAAAAAAAAGAAGAAGAAGAAAAGAGGTTATTATATGTGTCCCACACATCTAATGCATCCTAAAAGCCCAAAGCCGACTGTACTTCCTCAGGAGGCTGAGGTCTTTTAACATCTGCAGGAAGCTCCTGAGGATATTTTACCAGTCAGTGGTTGCTGGAGTACTTTTCTATGCTGTGGTGTGCTGGGGGAGCAGCACAGCAAAGAGGGACTCATCCAGGCTGGAGAAACTGATCAGGAGGGCTAGCTCTGTGGTCGGCATGAAGCTGGACACTCTGGTGACAGTGGCAGAGAAAAGGACATTAAAGAAACTGATGGACATTATGGACAATGCTGGGCATCCTCTGCACACGGCCATAAACAACCAGAAGAGTCTGTTCAGTGACAGGTTGCTTCTCCCCAAGACAAGAACTAACAGACTTAAAAACTCCTTTGTCCCACACGCCATCAGACTGTTTAACTCCTCTCTGGAGGGGAGAGGGAGGGGAAACAGGTGGACAAAGGAGGGGGGAACAACTAAGCTGTAGTGCCTCTTCACCTCACTGTACAATACCTTGTGCAATACTTTTTGTAAATAGTCAACAGTGCAATAGACTCAATACTTGAAATGTGCAATTCACTTGTATTTTTATTTTTTATTCCTATTTATTCTATTTATCCCCTTTGTATATTTTATTTATATTTGTCTCTGTATTTATATATGTGTGTGTGTGTGTGTGTGTGTATATATATATATATATAACAGTTCTGTAACTGTAACTTTGGTCGTTGCTGTGCTTTTTTTGGAAGTCGAATTTCCCAGAGGAACCCACCCGAGGGATTAATAAAGTTCTATCTTATCTTATCTTATCTTATCTAAATAAAGCATGAACTGAAAAGATATGTCTTAATTTTCTTTTGCACAGTGTGAGAATTCATGCGCAGGCACATACTGAGCCGCTGTGGAAAGCAACATACCAATTATTGGTGCCGATATCATGCGACGGGGAGGCAAGGGTGAGTCGATCATAGCTAATCTAGTTCATCACAAGGGGGCTCCTCTGCGGGGCTTCCTTGATCAGATGCGAGTGCTTCGTGGCAGGACCTGGATTTAGTGAGGCCTGTCGGGGCAGGAGAATGTGAATTACGGCTCAATGTTCCTCGACAGTGCTGAGCCGGTGGCTTCATCTGTTCTGACAGGCTCTTGACTGTGTGTGATGATGAGAGACAGCTCCGGTTGGTGCTTTGCACCGGCTCTTCAGCTGACAATGTGAATTATGGAGACCCAAAGGAGCAAGAGCATGCATCAGCAGACCCCCACTCCTATTAATCCTTCTCCCAAAGGTTTCGCTGCAGAGACCCCAGAAATATCGCACACACACATACACAATAGGTACGAGTGCATTTTAAATCCCCCCCGCCAACACCACCTCCTATGCATTTTTTAATAGATTCTATGTTTTTATTTATGTTTATTTATGTCTTATTTGCAATAGAAATATGTAAACAGGCAATCATGGACTACATATAAAAGATGTAATCCACTCGTTAGTGAAGTGCTACTGAAGCCTCGAACTGAACGTTTTCACCATCGGCGTCTTGTAGTTTTGAAGCTGGATGTGACAAGGCAGACCTGACTGAGAAAATCAGTGGCACAGTAGCTCATACTGTATGCTACTGTCCTGTCAACGTAAGTATATAAATGGGTCTTTCTGACTGAATCATGAGACTAGACTTACCAGAATTACCATCATATTGTATTCAGTAAGACTGAAACTATTGACTAAGACCATGAATGGTTTGCTCAGGTCACAACCCAGCAGAGCTGAGGGCCATTTTCTAACAGGAATCTATAAAGAGTACTGTGCAGAAGTCTTGAGCCACCATGTACTTCTAGATGTTTTGCTTCCAAGGAGCCAAAAATGTTTACAATTTTAAAGTGGTCTAGAGCAACAATTATCCAGGTTTTCTGAAAACCTTTCAAAGTTCTTCTTTGGACGTTGGCTGCTTTTTCACTCATTTTCACTTCTGTCCTTGCACCTGAGCATTTTCAGAAAAATGTTGTTGTTTTTTAGCTACGTACACGAATGTTTCATAACATTTCATAACTTCACCTGACTCAAAAATCAAACATATAAATTGACAAAGAAGCTGTTTCAAACTGCATATTTAGTTACTTTTGCAGCCTGTTGCAAAACTTGCATAATTTTATTAGTTGTATCCATTGGTTCAAAATCTCTGCACACCTGAATGAATGACAGGTACATATGAGAAAGAAGAAGAAAATGTGAAGTCTCCACACACTTTGTAACTTCTTGCTTAATCCTATTTTACTCAGTCACCGTGTTTTCTCTAACTGAACTTCATCAGGTATAACACATATTTATTATTATTATTCATTATTTTATTTGTTTTTATAAATTAATTGGATGTATGAAAAAAGCCAACATAACACAGTTTGCCTAGCAAAAATTAGCTTTTTTTTTTAACCAATCAGCTAATTCCCAAAGAGCTACAGGCTGAAATCACAGCAAATGTTAGCATGGTGTGCAGTGTGTCCTTAAAAAATCTGAGGAAACTGAACAAGTGGAGCATAAAATATGTGGCAGGCCTAAAAACCAGTACAGCAGATGACTAGTATCCCAATCATAGTCATAATTGAGCTTCAGTTAAGGCAATTCAAGTTGCTCATATTCAGCTTAATTTATATAACACTAAATCACAACAACAGTTGCCTCAATGCTCATTACAATTGTGTTTTTGCTTGTTTCATGTTTCAATAAATCTGCTCCTTTTTCCCATTTTCTTAGCAAAACATAAAGAAATAAGGAGCGACTCAAGTACTGTAACGCAACACGTTCTCACTCTCGAGGCGTACGCTAGGTCAGCCATCCCCAACCTTTGTTGCGCCATGGACCGGTTTATGCCCGGCAATATTTTCACGGACCGGCCTTTAAGGTGTCGCGGATAAATACAACAAAATAAAACCAGTACCGGTACCGAAAAAAAGAAGATTTATTCATAACACACGTGAAAAGACCCAGGAAAACCGAGTTAACGATAAAAACGATAACAAAATAACGCTGAAAACCGATAAAAACCCTGAAAACTATACATTTCACACCTGAGCCTCAGCTCTCGCGGCCCGGTACCAAACGACTCACGGACCCGTACCGGTCCGAGGCCCGGGGGTTGGGGACCGCTGCGCTAGGTGACAAATCGTCAGCATTTTACGCTTCCGGGCACTCAACACAAATGACGAGATCGAAAAAAATGAGGAAACATGAATCAATCTACACATGTTCGTGGATTTAAGAAGTGGGTCGAACTCATATTTTGAGTTAGCTTTTCTTTTACAGTGGAATTAAACCCAGTGACTTTTCTTAAACTAGCATCCCCAGGCTTCTACCTTTCTACCTATAAAACCCGAGAGCAGTCAAATGGTGGAAGTGGAAGCTAAATTGGCTAGTCATTCATATGTATATTAGGTCGTTACCTAGGAATTCTGGAGGGAGGGGAGTGGGGGTGAGTGATTGAGGGGGTGGGGGAGCTGCTAAAAGCTGTGAACTTCCTTTTGTGTTTCATCTTGATGCATTCTCAATCATCCAGGGAAATAAATCTCCAAAAGTCACCAACTTGGAGTGTTTCAGTTTGCCATCTTAGGGAGAAATCAACACACATGGGTGTATGTCCTTTGTTGCTGAGATTTATTGATAAAAACAGTACAAAAAACCAACCATTTGTACACATATTTACAAATGGCCTGCTGAGTGGTGCATGGAGCATGTTCATTGGTTCATGGACCTCCCTGAACTAATGGCATTTATTGCAATTGTCATCTTGCGGGGGGTTAACAGGGTTCCATCTCTAAATGACTGCTGGTCAGCAAACCTGGGAAACCCACAGATAATTGGAACTAGGGCACGAAACCGCTTCCAAAACATCATGCAACACCTACGCTTTGATGACAAGTCCACCCGCAGTGATCGAGCAAAGACTGATAAGTTCGCTGCAATTTCCAGTGTGTGGGGATCATTTGTCACCAACTGCATCACGTGCTACAACCCTGGTCTACATATCACCGTTGATGAACAGCTTTTCCCATCAAAGACTCGGTGCTGTTTCCTGCAGTATATTGCAAGTAAACCGGACAAGTTTGGGATCAAGTTTTGGGTGGCTTGCGACCTAAAATCCAAGTACATTTGCAATGTCTTCCCATATCTTGGCAAGGACCCCAATCGTCCCACTGGGGAGAGACTTTCTGAAAATGTAGTAATGAGGCTGATGGAACTATTCCTAGACAAGGGCAGAAATGTTACCACGGACAATTTTTTCACATCGCTTTCACTGGCACAAAAACTTCTTAGACGGAAAACCACCATCCTCGGCACAGTCAACAGGATTCGCAGGGAAATTCCTCAATCCACTAGACAGACAGATCGCAATGTATTCACCACTCAGGTATGTTGCAGGTCTTTTGTGGTTCTATGTTTATGTGTTTCATTGTGTGTAAAAGGGCTATGGAAATAACAATTTATCTTATTTCTTAGGTGTTTTCAACCTCTGCTGCCACGCTGACGGCGTATGCGGCCAAACGGAAGAAGACAGTCTATATTCTTAGCAGCATGCACAGCGTGGTTCAGACTGATAACACCACCAAAAGGAAGCCAAACACTGTCACCCTTTACAACAAAACAAAGTGTGGCGTGGATGTGATGGACCAGATGGTTCGGGAGTACACTGTCCGCAAAGGAACACGGCGCTGGCCAGTCGCCGTGTTTTATAACATGATTGACATGGCAGCACTGAATGCACATGTGCTGTATCAAGCATGCACCGGGACGAAGGAAAGACGGGTGGACTTCCTGGTGGCGCTTGCAACAGAGTTGGCTCACTCTCATGTAGCTGCGAAGAAGGCAAGAAAAGATCAGTTGCTTCGGGCAGAACCCTCCACACCGAGCCCTGGAAAAAGAGCCACGTGTCAGGTCAAACACAAATGCAAGAAAAATCAGGCCACTGTGCGATGTGTTCACTGCTACAGGTACACATGTGGTAAATGCAGACGACAGATACCGTGGCAGTGCCAGGATTGTGAGTGATTGCTGAAAATGTTGAAATGTACTCACTCACTTTTTATCATTATTTGTAAATATGTGTACAAATGGTTGGTTTTTTGTACTGTTTTCATCAATAAATGTCAGCAACAAAGGACATACAAAGGACATGTGTTGATTTCTCCCTAAGATGGCAAACTGAAGCACTCCACTCCCAAACCCCCTCAATCACTCACCCCCACTCCCCTCCCTCCAGAATTCCTAGGTAACGACCTAATATACATATGAATGACTCCAGCATTTGACTGACTGCTCTCCGGCTTTTAAAGGTAGAAACGCAAAATGATGACTCCGCGGGGGTCTAAGGTAGAAAACCAAAATGACTGCTCTCCGGGGGTCTAAGTGTAAAGTCTTCATACTTGAAGCTTATTGATACTTGGAGCAACTCTCAAACTCTCACATCAGCGTTTTCTTTAAGACACATGCTGAAATGGAAAACTGTCAGAAACTAAAACATATTGCCTTTCAAATGAAGGCCTACACACTCTTCCTGGCATTTTGTTTTAACAGCTTTTCTATTTGGCTGTTGGGGTGGATACTAACTCCACACTAATGCCACTCTTAGATGTTTCACTGGTGACCTGGTGGATGTTGAGAAGCCCAGCTCCTTCCACCAGATTTTAACATCAATCTCACAAACTCACCACAGAAATTGATGGTACAGTATCTGTAGCCTAGTCTTATTTAACAGTGTACATCATGTGTTTCAGTTTATTTCAAAATCCATTAAAACAGCAGTCTCGTGGTTCTGTCCATTCCCAGAACCCTAAATTGAGCCTCTGTTGAAGGAGATATGAAAATTGAGCCATTTGAGAGAAAAGCTCAAATCCTGTTGCGTGTTCAGTGCTAATCCTCCCTTTGGACTGTAAATGCACCATAGAGCTTAGAAAAACACCACCCAGGCTGAACCGTGATGTACAATCTCCAGGAGACAATGGAACTGGTGAGTGTGTTTTCTCATCTCATGTCTCTGCCAAGTTCACATACCCACACACACACACACACACACACACACACACACACACTCTCTCTCTGTTGCCAACTGCATCCCTTCCCCCGCCCCCGGCCCTCACAACCCACCCACCATTGCAAATAACTGTTATATGATAGATTTCGATGCTGGGAGGTATTGGTAAGAACATATAGAAAACAAACAAACCTTATAGGAAGCATCTTGCACTCGGGAACTGCTGAGTGAGGCGGTGAGTAATTGTGGCCAAGATGATGTTTGCTCTTATCGGATATAAAATAGATCCATTGTATATATTGAAATGAAAGTTAATTGAAAGATAATGTGAAAGTTAATGGATGCTGTATTACAATACTGGGAACCCTTAAGCAGCTTGCAACAGTAAATCTGACCAGCGCTGCAACTGAGACTATCCTGTTGCACACATGCTGGCGGCTAATCTTATTACTTAGAAAGAGCAGTCTCCACTGTTGGCATGTTGTCTAAGGTTACCCCCTCCCTCCTCTTCTTCATCCTCCTCCTCCTCCTCCTCGGAGCACACACAGAATGTGTTACTGTTGAATATATCCATTTCACTTTCAGTACATTTGTACGTGTCGATAGAGATCTTTGCTCGACTCTAATGAAGGCTGCCATTGATTTTATATTCCGGGCATGCTGTGTTTTCCAAGATGTCAGATCAGGATGTTCCAGCATTAAAATGGATATTGTTGCACTAATCAGAGCAACAACAATTTTGTGTGAACAATTGCAAGCTGACTGGAATTTGTAAAGTCTGTGGATTTTCTTACGCTGGCTTTCACACTGGCTACATGTTAGTTTAAAAGTTGGAGTGAAGCTTTTTAACCCCCCCAAACATTACAAATATGCATATCTCCTTTTTTCCTCTCATCCTCTCATTGTTTTGTTGTGTGTTGTTCCGAGGCAGTATTTGCTTAGTGTCGGGCACAATAAATTTCCTGCAGGAGAATTGTGTAGTCATATCATCGGGTTTAACCTCTGCTCAATCGAATAAGTTTCTGCACCAGGATGGACACGTTATTGAATTGACAGCTCTGCATCACTTCCAGCCAAACTTCCTACTTTTATACACCATTATATGCATTTGATTCCAACAAAATTTCATTACTTTAATATCACTCACATATCTTCCACTCAGTGTTTTCACACAACATCAGCATCATTTTTCATTATCCACCACTACTTGGAGGTCCTCCACCCGACTCATAAATACTGCCGAGTATTCAATTGCTGTCAGTCCGTCCGCTGCCTTATAAATATACTGCCACTACAGCACAGGGTCACACGATTCAGAGGGAGTGCTCAGAATCTCAGGTGGATTTCCCTGTGAGCGAGGAAGAGTGTGATTGCTGCGGCTCCCGATACACCGACACAGGATTCTCTTGCTCCGGGGTGATCTGTGCAGTAGTCTCACAGATGCCACCCACCAGCCTTAAACATGTAACTCGGATGAATTATTAAGACTTTAGCAAAAGCAGAGGGGGGATACAAGCAATGTGCTGTCACAACAGGTCTGGCTAGTTTGGTTTGACAGAGGAGCAACAACACAGGTGTCCCTTGAGCCCTGGCATTTAAAAACTGTGTGTAAACTACATATAAATGGCTTATTTCGCACCCACAGAATAGGGCAAATAAAAGACAATTTGAAACATGCATTTAATACTTTCTGTGGTGCACAAGAAAACCCAACCCAGTATAATCCTTTCCAGCTCCATGCTTTTACATATGGGCTCTGCTGATTTGTCATTCTCACACTGGGATTTGTGCAGCCCATCGGTTCATGTACTTTACATCAAATTAGCTCCCTCCATTTTATGACCTCTTTCCCCGTAAGCCAACTTTCTTCTGATTGGCTGCTCAGTGTAAGCAGGTTTAAACAGCAGGTGAGTGACCCTATGATGTTGTTTTGTTCCATCCTTCTCATATCTTCAAGTTAAACCAAAACCAGGAGCAGTTCAGAGGCAGAGGGAGTAGTCTGCAGAGGGTCTACACTCCCTGTAGACTGATTCACTCTGATGTTTGACTTCCTGCCTTTCTTACCAGCCATGCGGAGCTTGACGGCTTCTATAGGAAACAGGACTGATGCTGTATTAAGTGACATGGGGCAGAGAGCTTCTTCAGGTGCACTTCTAAAAGGGCTGTAATGGATTTGTTGGAATTGCCAGCATTTCCTTAAATGCGTGTGATCAGCTCTGGTGGTTGAGGAGGAGAGCTTACAAAAAGATCTGTGTGCATGGGACTACCATCTCAGGAAGATCCCTTATACATTTTAGGAAGATCCCATCACTGAGATCACACAGATCCAACAGTAGAAAGAGAATGAATGAAGCTGAGTGTGCAGAACACTTTAAACCTCTGTGGGGGTTTTGTGCCATAGAGACTCACTGGTACAAATACTGACTTAATTATGCAATGCAATAAAACATATATTTAACAATACTACCATGATAAAGCATAGATCTTATAGGGATTTTTATCTTCATGCAGTCAAAGCTGCATATGCAAACTTTAGAACCATGAGCTAAATGTAGACTAGCTCTACATCTCCTAGGCATGCTGAGTACGGTTTTAGCTAAACTTGTACACATATATCTCTTTATAACCAGCATTCTTAATGACCAACTTGAACGGTACTCGTGGTAGTAAGAAAATTGTGATGCAGGTGTTTCCAAACTTCAGTCTTTATTAGGGAATATGCAAGAAACTCTAAGGAGAACATAAAAGCTGTTTAAGTTCATTTATTACCATCAAAAAGCAGCAAAATATGACACGAAAATATTCACTGGTGACTGATTGAGACTGAAAATTAGTCATCATAAATTATATTACTTAAGCTGAGATTTCCACCAACTAAAGGAAAGGCAGGAAGAAGGAAGTGTGTAAAAGTGTTAAAAAGCTTTGCAGTTTATATGTTTTCATTCAGTATGGATGCAAGATAATTTTATGGAGAAAGGCAGCTGTAGCTACATCAGCAGACTGGGTCTCAAGTTGTGTTTAGCAGCCAATGAATGTATCAGAAAAATTGGATAATGCGCCCGAAAACTGCTTTCTATTCACTGAGATGAAAGTTGCTCGTTGGATGCTCAAAAATCTTCCTCACACTTTTGCATTTTGGGGCACGCAGATCATTAATCACACTCCAGCTGGCTTTTAGCTGGCTGACCTCCTGCTGGCTTTTGCATGGCCATGAATGGGATAAAATAATTTAATCAGGCAGCTCTGGCATGGTCCACTGTGAGTCACATGATGAGCAAGGAAGTTCCAAAGCACCCAACAGCCACTACACTAAAATCATTTCATATTCTAGCTCCGTTCTTAGGGACTTGATTAGCATTTAGGTAGCAAGTAACTTTCCTAGTGTGAAAGACAGCACTCCTCACTCCTCAATGTCACGATTCCACACTGAAAACATGGCAAGGTGTGTGAATGTTAATGCTGACACATTTAAATGTTGTGCCCAAATTAATTCAAGTGAGGGCCAAATGCAGTGCAGTTGCCTCTCTCTGGTGCCCCAAATGGAAGCTGTGTAATCAAGTGAAGACCAAAGACAAAGAGGTCCAGATATCGCCTTTTTTTTCCAGAGACAAAAAAGTGTTGTCCTCCTCAACGCATCATTGCAAATATAGCCATAAAATGACAAATCTCAACATCCACCAGAAGCTTACATGCAAATTACAGACGCTAAACCATATTTCTTTTTGCCTCACTTTCTACCATCCCAACTTTTTTACTTTGCAAACTTAAAACAAATAATGTGCGATACATTGTTCTTTACTTCAACCACACAAAAGAACAAAACATATTTACGATTGTAACCAGACTGCATTTTGTTAGCTCCATTACCTCGCTGCTGAATCTTGTGCTTCAGTGCAGCTGCCATATTGTTACGGGGTGGCCGTGTCTTGGAATGCATATTTAAGGAGGCAGGAGGTCTGTTCACAACATAACTCGCTGAATTTTCAACCAAGCTCACCCTTAAAAAAAAAAGAAGATGCTTAACAGTGAGTGCTTTGGTGTGCTTTGGTACAGTAAGTAAAAAAAAAGAAAAAGGAATTGCCAGAATATGTTTGATGATGAACCCAAGAGAATAAAACTTTTACTTACTCACATTCTGTCCCGCTGAGTATTTTTTCCAAGCACATTTTCACCTAGAAGGCAAATACGATCAAACAGCATTACTAGTACATGCCATGATGATGCAAAGCTTGCAGTGTAAACACCTAAAACCAGTGTACAGTACTGTGCAAAAGTCTTGCAGCATCCCTCATTTCTTTATATTTGCTTCTTGCACCTAGGCATGCAGACTGCTTCTACAAACATTTGTGAAAGAATGGGTCGCCCTCAGGAGCTCAGTGGTACCGTGATAGGATGCCACCTGTGTGACCAGACGTGAAATTTCCTCACTACTAAGTATTTCACAGTCGGCTGTTAGTGCTAGGCCATGTAAAATCACAGAGCGGGATCAGCAGATGATGAGTCACATAGTGTGCAGAGGTTTCCAACTTTCTGCAGTCAGTCGTTGAAGGCTTCCAAACCTCTTGTGGCCTTCAGATTAATTTAAGAACAGTGCGTAGAGATCTTCAGGGAATGGGTTTCATGGGTGAGCAGCTGCATCCAAGCCTTTGAACAATTTCGTCCTCCCAACTTTGTGGGAACAGTTTGGAGATGGCTCCTTCCTGTTACAACATGACTGTGCACCAGTTCACAAAGCAAGGTCCATAAAGACATGGATGGGTGAGTTTACTGAGGAAGAACTTGACTGGCCTGCACAGAGTCCTGACCTCAACCTGCTTGCACGCCTTTGGGATGATTTAGTCCGTAGACTGTGAGCCAGGATTACGGTGTCTGACATCAGTGTATTAGCAGCCTGACACAAAAACACATAACTTGTTCCAATTTCTTTAGCTGGCTCTATGTAAAAAGCTAAAGATAACACAATTTGACAGACATAAAACTGCAACGCATTACACGCAAAAAACTTAGTGTGTAATGTGTCCTAAAAAATGAGGACACTCAACAAGAGGTGAACAGAAGAAGAAGCAGCAGGCTTTAAAACTAATCCATAGGAGATGAAGTGTAGGTGACAGTCATATCCTTAAGAAATGGCAAAAAGAGATGCATGTGGCCCTTCAGCTCATCCAACTACTGTTCATTGAAGCCTCATCAGGGAGGAGAAAAGGCTGCGATTTGTTAACATGTGAACTGGACTGAAAATCAGTGACATCAGGCCTGATGAAATGAATGCAAATATGAAACTTTTAGTTAAAATTGTCATAAATATGATCAGCACAAGCAATGACAATCTGCAAAAAAAAAAAGTGTCTGAGGTTCTGTAATGGTTTGGGGCTGCATTTCAGGCAGCTGTGTTGAGGATTTTGTCAAAACTGATGGAGTTATGAACAAAGAAAGTTGCATACCCATTTTTTCCACCGTGCAATACCATCTGGGAAGCATCTAATTGGCACTGGCTTCATGTTTCAGAGTGGCAATGATCCCAAATGTACTGCTTTGCAGAAAAAGATCACATGGATAGAAAAACGCACAGTGGAACACTATCAGTCATGGATCGGCCTCCCCAGAGCTCAGACATCAACATTATTGAAGCAGTGTGGGATCATGTTGGCAGAGAACAGAACAAAGGGCAGCCAACATCCAAAGAAGAGCTTTGGAATATCCTTTAAGAAGCCTTGCGAAATAATCCTGAAGAAGCCTGAATTCAACTCTGAACTTGTAATTTCTTTAAGCGGTGCTGAGGAATAAAGGGGGTCAAACCACATATTGACTGTTAAGCTCTGCTTTTAATCTATACACTGTATTTCCACGTATATTTCAACATTTCTAGAAATCGATTCATCCATTTCCCATTTTCCCAGCAAAATATTAAGAAATGAGGGGTGACTCAAGACATTTGCACTGTACTGTATGCATCTGAATGCTATCCAAAATATTCTAAAACCCCAATGCATTTTTTCTTCTCAAAGTGTGTAAGCCAAACAGATTTTTATCTGCATAGTAAGTGCTGGTAAAATCAGCAGTACCATCGCCACATTTCTTTGCTCAATGCAACAGGAACTCTGAATATCTCAGCATGAAAACGTTGCAGAAACTTGTATTGTATAATATTCATGCTGGATGAGAGTCTTACCTTTCTCTTTGAACTGTTAGTTGATAAAACCCCCACAGAGAGCATGCACAACACTGTGTCAAACTTGCTTCCTGGCATATGCAATTTTTTTTGTAACTATTAAAAAAGTACAACATAATGTGGAAGCGTCTTGCTGAGAAAGTAAACAGTTCGTCAGCAGGTCAGTATTGGGAACTGAGCTGCGGTACAGTTTGTGTTCTTACACTCGCCGATCAATTGCCTTTTTCACTGAAGAAATTCAAAGGTCAAGCAAAATAGACACAAAAGATTGTTCCAAACTATATTGTACTGCCGTCTGAGTGATTTGGTACCACTTAGTTTTCTCCTATATGTTAGGAGTGTCAAAAGTCAATAATTGTGCCTGCAGACATTCCAAATAAGGTTTACTTTACAACAATACATTTCCAAAAAGCATATCTACAGTTTTTTTGAGACCGAGCTGAGGACTTTGGCAAACTGAACCGAAACAGACTTTTCCCCAAAAGTCAATCAGCATTTATTTTGTCATGGCTTTCCCCCCTTTTGGCAAATACTGCTATTGTCGCACAGGACTCCCGAACCTCACTGAGCTCTGAATACAGACGTGGCCTGTCTATCAGAATGGCTCAGTCAGCATTATTCCTGCAGTGCAAAGAGACCTCGTCCTTAGACACCAGCCCCCACCGCACCTCACCCCAAGTATTCCCTAATAGCACTCCACTTGATGTGTGAGAAGCACAGCTTGTGGTAGACCACAAAGCATTGAATTATTGTTTGCTGATAAAACACTCAACACAGTGAATGCGTACAGGGAGTCCATCTCCAGAGTGCCAGCAATGACTGCAGATGAGACCGAGTGGCCTGTGCTGGTCGATTTCATTACAGGCAGATATAATGGCATTGTGTTTACTTGAGAGAACGGCAACTTCACTGGATAGTATTCCCCAGGTTTCATTTCAGATTTCTTAAGCCGGCACAGCCAGGGTTATCAACAAATAGGATTTTAGGGAGGGGGGGTTGGAGGTGGGGATTTGGGTTCATAACTATAAAAGGATAATCGGATGACTTCTGCAAGAGTTGCTGGTGAAGGCCTCGGGTGTAGTAATTGGACTGGCTTCCCAAATAACGTGCAGAAATCCAGTATGGGGAGTAACGGTTTGATGTGCGGCCTCGCTTCTGTTTCAATTTTCTCCATGTCTTGAAACACCATTCCCTACCACAGTCAAACTCATAATACAGTAAATAAAGCCCATTGCTGTGACCTTGTTTTATTTTACCGCACAATGCCAGGCTCCCAGACTCTGATGAGACAAGGGTTTTCAACAATTACCTATCAACAAGAGATGTGCACTCAGATAAAAATAGCACGCGGTACAGCCGGCGCTTGTTCTGCTGACTGAGGAGCTACAGGCAAAACAGGCTGAAGTGAAGACTGTCAAATTAGGCACCAAATTATGCATTAGATAGCAAAAGCATGGCTGGTGACTGGTGTGCTGTAGAGCAGCACGAGTGCTCGCTCCGAGAGGTGAGGCTGGAAGGTTGTCTCCTGCTGTAATGGAGCTTGACAACCCTGTAAAAGAGCAGAGAGAAGAAAAGCAAATCTTTTTTACCTTTTATCTACCGCTTGGCACTAAATTAGAGTAGTGTAGCTTATATAATCCCTTATATTTCAAAGTTAGAACCTAAAATACTGCGTAGTGCTGTGTATGGGTGCATTTGGCTCTTTGAGGTACAAGAAGCTCCAGCTACACTGCTTAGATGTGCAATAGTTTAACTAATAAACTATATATGGCTTAATATATGTCGACCGCCCTAACAAGCAGAACTCAAACTGCCCCACCCAAAAATAAATAAATCTTGAAACTTAATCTACACATTTTTACATTTATTTTTAGAATCCACCCACTCCAATTAAGTATTCATGACTGCTCCCTACTCCATTTCTGAACAAGGTTCTTGGGGGAAAAAGCAACTGATTAGTTACCCTTTTGGCAATAATAGTCTCTATAGGAATTTCAATCTGCCTTCCTCGTACCTCATAGCAGCGAGGCAGTTCCGCTCAAGGTGATGAATGACTTGCTTTTAGTAACTAAGGTGGAAAATCCTGTTTTAGTTCCCCTAGATCTTGGTGCAGGTTTTGACACAGACGATCATTCACTCCTACTCTCTGGGCCAGTGCATCAGTGCCACTGCTTTAGGCTGCTTTCCATCTGCCGCACAGAACTTTATCTGATGCAGTTGAAGAGTTCAGGTCAGCTCTGTGGTTTCCTCCATGGGTCCATTCTTGGGTCAGCTATTTTCCCGATATATACTCCACACTTACTTTAGGTCACATGGTATGAAAGAAGAAGCAGTGTGTACTGACACCGCTCTCCACTCAAACAAACATGTTGTCTTTTTGTTTTCTTGAAAATGTGAATTTGTGGGTTTGTTATAAGGATGTGTAACTATTGCTAATTGAGTTGCTGCCTACCTTGGCCAGCAAACAAAATTATTAATTTAAAGAGTTGTAATTTCCTGGTGTAACAAGGGAGATGGCTGAAGGCATCCTTGTATCATTTAGACATGGCTCAAACCACTTAAAACTGGTTGGGATATTGCAATCGTGCTGTAGATGTACAGACAGTGGTCCAATCCGACTATCATGTACAATACATGTTTTTATTTAAACAACGACCGTGCATAAAATCCGTATAATTGGTTGCATGATGCATGGTTGCATCATTCTGTGATTGCAAACAGAATGATGACATGCACGCACGCCAAAAACACAACCTCTTGGTACCAAATGATGCAGTTGAATCGGTGTATGGATCAGTAAAATAAGAAATGGCATACAGATTGAGAAATCAAAAATCGATTTTTTTCTTCCCTTTCTTACTCATCATGATTCTGTTTTCTTTATTTCATTTCAATCTAAAACAACGATGGTATGTTCCAAGTCCAACAAGGACATCCAGGCAACAGATGTTGAAGTTATGCATCCAAAATCAGTGCAACTTTTATTTTGGAAATATTTTTCAGCCAAGACTAGATATGAAGAAAAGATGTGCGTTTTACATCATTGATGTTCCCATTTTGAGTCCTGGACTACAATGGAAAAGTAACCAGTATAGTTCAGCATTAAAATGCTTCAGACCTGGACTGACAAACTTCATGCTAGATGTCTTACATAGAAAAAGTACTTACTCCCTTTGAAAACAGAAAAGAAATCATTGTTCAATCTCCCAGACTGTCCACAGACCATTAAGACGATATCTGTACTTATGCTGCTTTTGCCACCTTTAAAGTGCCGTTCGATTCATTACACGGGACAGCTCTCAGACTCACCCCTGTGAGTGATATGAAAAGGTTGGATGGTCATCACTTGCCTCTTGAAGGCATCGGCATGTCGTCATTTTTCAGCCTTTGCTGTCCACGTTTCTAAGATGTCTTTAGTTTAGTCCAGAGCTTATAATCATAACATCACAGGATAGCCTAGCTTTGAAAACTCCCTTTCGGCAACAGTGAATATGGGAGAAAAATGGTTTCCAGCGCTTTGTATTAGAGGCATTCATTGCTCCAAGAGACTTGTGTGCTCATTTCTAGTGAGAGAGAGAAGAAAGAGAGAGAGACTGTTTTAATTACAGTGGTTTTGTTTGTGTGTATAAAGGCTGTTTTGAGAGAGAATGATTTCATTGTTATGGACTCCCTGAATAATTAGACTGTAGTCCATCTTGACCATTTTACCTCGCTAAACATCTACAAATACACACAAAGATAAGAGAAGCCCCATTTTAATCTTACTTCACTGCACTTTGACTGGACTTTGAAGTATTAAAATGCATTGTACATTTGACTGGCAGCTCGCCATATCTCAATGATTTTACCTACTTTTGGGCAATGATATTCTCAGACAGCACACTGCTGGAGGCAGATGCATAATACATTTGTGTTTACACAAAGAGATAAATAAGCACAGGCACTTTTCTTTTATGAGCTTTAGAAAGATAACGATATGGGTATGTTTGGCTGCATTTTTATAAATCTCAATCATTGTGGGAATGAGACTTGTGCATCATTCCAGTTTTTCACTTAGGTGTTGATGTGGCTTATTTCAGATCTCATTATAAACTCCTATTATGCATAGCTGTGGCTATTTGCAAGCATCTGTATTAGCATTGAATCAAAATGCTGTCAATCTTTTGTTGAAAGAGATATGAAATATAAATTTATAAAATAAAGTATTTAGTTAAAACCTTATCACAGGATAACTGTGATAACTGAAATGTACGGCTCAACCGCATCTTGCTGGATCGTGTATGTCAATACTTAAAAATTTGTCCATATTGGAAATCTTATAAACACATATTTTATATGTTCACAGTAGAAGGCACAAAGGTGTAAATTTAGACAATTAATTGATTGAATTTGATGACATCAACAGATCTCAAAAAATTGGGACAGGTTTAACAAAAGGCTGGAAAAGTAAGTGGTACTAAAAAGAGAGCTAATTTTAGAGCTAATTAGCTTAATAGACAATAAGTCACTGGGTATAAAAAGAGCATCTTCGAGAGGCAGAGTCTGTCACTGACTTGTGAAATTCAGAATCATTGCAAATTCAGATTTCTCATGTAAAATTCTGAAGACTTTGAATATCTCATCATCTAGGTTTGGTCCTAATGTAGCACTATGCAAAAATAGACATGGCTCTGTCGTGGAAATCGTTGCATGTTCTCAGGAACAAAGGGACGTACTGTTTGTGGACACCGCTCACCATGTCCTTCCTCAAATGCAGGTTAAAGCTCTGTCATGAAAAAAGAAGCAGCTAAGTGTGAACAGGATCCAGAAATGCCATTTTCCATGGGCTAAAGCTCATTTGAAATGGACTGAGGCAAAGTTAGAAACTGTTCTGGGCCCAGACCAATTTATAACTTTAATTCTTTCTGGAAAACATGGTTACTGTGTTCTCCAGACCAAAGAGGGGAGAGACCATTCTGCTTGTTATCGGGCTCAGTTTAAACATCTGCGGCTCTGATGCCTATGGAGTTGGAAGCTTGCACATCTGAAAAGACTGTGGTGATAGGAATATATAGGTTATACAGCAACATACGCTCACATCCAAATGCCTGCATCAGTTACATATGCATAGCTTTATGGTAGAAGTGCTGAACTGGTCTTTTTGCAGTCCAGACCTTTCTCCAACCGAAAACATCTGAATTTGATGAAATACAAAATATGACAAAGAAGACCAGGCAGAATTCCAATCTCAGTGTCAATGCTGTTCTTGGTAACGATACTTCCGACTGCCATCAGATCAATTACAAGCTCCTCCTTTCATTTTTAAGCTGATCCATCACCTTTCCATTGATAATTCTCACCCCCTGAGGCAAGATTTTCTATGGTGCTCCTGACAGAGTGATTTATCCTTCTCTCATTTCCAAATAATCGCACCAACAGCACCAAGCTTCTTTCTGACTGTCTTGTAGCCCATTCTAGACTCAACAGGTATACAATCTTGTTCCTGACGTCCTTTGACAGCTCTTTGGTCTTGCTGATGATAGTGAAGAGGTTGGAATGAAAGAAACTGATTCTGTGGACAGGTGCGCTTTATACACATGATGAGGTGAGATCAGGAGTATCTGTGATCGACAGAGTGAATGATTGATTGTATGCTGTCAGCTGAGAGATATAATCTCTCCAGCATGTCCTGGATCTGCCCCGAGGCCTCCACCTGGTGGGGCATGCCCGGAACACCTACCCAAAGCTCATGACCATAGATAAGCATAGTGACATAGATCAACTGGTTAATCGAGAGCTTCGCTTTTATGCTCAGCTCTTTCTTCACCATGACAGACCAGTACAGCGTCCGCATCACTGCAGCCGTAGCGCAAATCCGTCTGGCGACCTGTCGCTCCCTTCCACCCTCACTCGCGAACAACACCCCGAAATACTCTTCCACTTGAGGAAGATACTCGTCCCTGACCTTGGACAGAATCTCTTGGAAGAGGGGGGGCCTTGGCAGCCCTATCCCGGGCAAGGTGAACTGTACTCATATGGGTTTTTGAATTGCTCTCTGTCTGGTCCCTCACCCAGGACCATGGGAGACAATACCAGGGGCAACCCCCCCACCCAATATATACAAACCTCTCCATCACAATAAGGTAGCAATTCACAGAGGGGATTTCACTCAATAAATGCAAATCAATTTATACATTTTATGTGTTTTTTGTGTTGATATCTGTTCATTACAATTAGAGACTTAATTTCTTTGGAAGTGAGCAAACCTGCAAATTTGGCAGGGGATCAAATTATTATGTCCCCCACTGTATGCCTGTTTAAGAAAGATGAAATCACTGTAAAAATGACTTACAATGAAGTCACATGTAAATTCTGCACATACTGAAGGTTATTTAAACAGAGTGCGCTGAAACACAATTTAAAGATAATATTCTTTTCCCTTGTAACCTTTAATTACAAAGATAGTCTCAACAGGTTTTCAGTATTTCCACATCATTAAACAAGAAATGAGAGTGATAAATTACCTCCATGGTTCATTACTGTTCTGACTTTGGCTGAATTTCTGACCAAAGACAATGGAAAAAAAGGAGGATTGTATTCTGGAAAAAAAAAACAGTTTTCCTAATAAAACAATGTCACAGTGTAGCCTGTGCAAGAAATCAAAACGTATGGACGCTTTCCAAGGACTCCCATCACAAATCTGGCTCTCTAGGACACACACACAAAACACAGTAGATCCTTTGACTTGTAAAGCAATTTATATAAGGGTCAGCTTAACGATTCCCAATCATTGTCTTTTTCTGTGTATGGAAATTGACATTGCAATGGAGATGGAGGGCCGCTGTATAATAATTGCATCACTCTGACTCAAATCAATACTTGGATTTATGAGCAAGTCTGCGACATATTTTTACTCTCACCTCGAGTCTGGAGGGCACTTTAATTGGTGAAATCTATTCCTCTGATTAGACATAATTCACATTGGGCATTGTTTAATTCACTTGTAATTAAGGAGCCGAGTAAAGAGACAGGGCTGTTTAATTAATTAACACTTGGATGCCTCACATGTAGATAAAATCTGCAGCACGTTCCTCCATTTATAATTCAGAGGCAAAAGTGAAAAATTTTCTGCTTGTCCCAAAAGTGATAACGTTTATTCAGACGAGTTGCAGTGTCTTAGACTGAAGATCATATTTGATCTTGACAAGTAAAATAAGTCATGTTAAGAACCAGCTGAAACAGGGTTATAATTAAAGTTTAATGCTAAACTGCATCTTCATGGCTAGACTGCTTAACGCAGCAATCTAGCCATGAAATCTGCCTCATGTAATGACCCTGGCCGCACCCGGTAACAGCATGTGATCCGTGCTATATGTGCAGATGATAAATGGAATGGAATTCATGTGCAAATGCAAATGTAGCTGGGAGAAAAATCTAAATGTGATGTGACAATCACAGCTGGGCGGTTATTCCTGGTAGTGTGAATATTGTTAGTACAATTAGCAAGGTCACCAAAAATATCCCAAGGATGCCATGCTGTGCCTGTGTCACTTGACTTGCATGTTGTTGCCAAACTCCCAGGAACTGTGCTGGACTGTGAGAACACAGTTAGTATTACAGAACCATGGGCCCAATAGACTTTTCCTTAAATGTAAAAATTAAAATGTTTATGAATGCTCACCAGAAAAGTGCTGTAACTGCTTGCCTTCCCCTCATATGAAAAAAGATGAAGAGATACTGCAAAAAATACTACTCCATTATTAATCCTCAGTCACCGAGCTGACCCCCTGAGCTTTACATTGAAATTCTGACCTACATAACTCACACTTCAGTCCAAATAGGACACAAATTTTAACCAAACTGAGTGTCTGATGATGACCATCAAAATAAACATTTTTATATAACATGTTGCAGGTAGCCATCATGCCATTTAAGAGTATTTCAAAGTACTACAGCATTAACCTGGAGTAACCTTGCATTAAAAAAATCTAAATGTTGATGATGACTATTTGAAAAGGTAACTAAATATTATTGAGCAGCAAATTTAATACATTGTGTTATCCATGACAACAAAACAGTAACCTGAGTACTTTAATGACTTACCTTGTTAAGCGTTACCCCGTAAATGAAATTAATGAACAGTTGCACAACTCTATAAACAGCTGGTGGGACCATCAGTCCATACTGGTGCCTCTGAAGAGGAAAACAATGAGTGTGATGAGTCATTCAAAGAGCACCTGTCTATCCACAAGACACTGAAAAGAATCTGTAGAAAATGGGATATGTTGACGTCATTTTTCCATTTGAGAAATTAACAGTGTCAAGAAGTACACCATTGCTTTGATGATGTTTTCAGCTCTTGTGCAAAAAAAGCTCATGTGCATTATTAAATAACAGTAACAACACAGTCCCAGAGAAAACCCCAGTGAACCCAGATGCTCCCGTGAACTTGGTGACAGTGGGGAGGAAAAACTCCTTTTCCACAGAAAGATCTCTGACACAACCAGACTGAGGTAACGGCAGTTATATTCCACGACTGGTTGGGGGATGAGAGGAACAAGAAGACAGAAAAACAGAATAATAAATAATTCCAAAATTCATCCATTTCCTTCTTTTTATTTATTTTGTGGTCGCAGGAGGGTCCCACAGTGTTATACTGAATGCTGTTTGTTATTTAGCCCACTCTATTTATATTCATGTTCAACAAAATACATCTCTCTAGGTACTGCAATATAAACTGCAGCCTCTAAAATGATAAATTAGATCAACACTTCCTTGAGACATTCATAACTAAAACAGAAGACTGGTTTTAGCCAGATGTGCCCAATAAAAATGTCCAACGCCAAGGATAAAATGATGCTCTTTACTATTAAAATATCCTGATTCTATTCATTCACTGTTGTGGCTGTTGGATGATATTCTCACATCTATGTATGTTAAAGGTATTTGAAGGCCCTGTAATAATGGCTGTATAGGTTCTCAGGCCTCCAGATCAGGGAAGTCGAGAGCTTGAGATAATACACAGCGATATCCTTGTAACCGTGTACAACAATTCAAAAGAGTGATACAAATATTCTGAAATCAGGTCCAAAAATACTTGAATAACTCATTAACATTTGTATGCTTGCCTGTCATCCTCTCATATGAAAATGCTACTCAGTAATAAATCCTCAGTCAGTGAGCCTGTACCCTGGAGATGATACACCCTGCATATATAGACTTACATAGACTGACAGAGGAGTCCCACTATGACAGCAGTATAAACTCAGCAATCTGCAATGTTGCTAAATACCTCCCCATTATCCTAGCTCCATTTCTGGGAAAACAGCTGAAAATCTCAGCAGGAATAAATCAGGGATAATGAAACAAAGGAAATTTAACTCAGTACAAGGCACACAAGATAAGAGACTATCAAAATAAAACAGGAAGTAACTACCACGGAGAGAAGGCTTAACAGGAAACTCAGGGAACACACGGATAAAGTGAAACTCAAGGAATCAACAACTAAAAAAGACAAAATGCAAAAGTACAAGAACTAAAACTGACCTTGAAGACATAATAAGAAAAAGCCCAGAAGCTCTAAAGTTATCTTCAAGATTTCTAGGGAAACTCCAAGAGCAAGCATAATATCCCACTGTACTTCAGACCGAGCGATACCCTCGGAAAAATATGGTTTATCTGAAGGATAAAACACCCTAATACAAGCTTAACAACACAGTATATGCTGTGCGGGTCAGTGAGGAGGGTGATGACCCCAAACTGGGAAAAACCAAACCACACAACAAACGCATGACACAACACATTGTAAGAACATTTGAACATTGGGTTTGAGAGGAGTATGGAGGGGTGCATCTAGAATTATGGCTTACACCAGCTAACACCAGTCTCTCACTGTCGTTCTCTAAAACCTGAAAGAGAATTATGGATTTGATCAACTGGTCTCTGAATGCTATTGACACCCTTTTTTCAACGAGAAGTCTGGGTTCGGGAGAGCCCGAGTGCCCTGGAGGGACTTTCCCTGCCGGATACACGATGGACGGGTGGCAGAACTGGAGGATCATGTGCCTGGCGGGACTGTCGATCGAGGACGCTGAAGATATCTACCTATTCGGAACCATGATAACAGGGTTCTTGCTGATCGGAGTTGGCTTGGCCCTGGCTTATCGGAGAATTAAGAGAGCGGAACCGGCTGTTCAAACCCCCCCAAGGCTGCCCGCTGGAATTGAAGCGCTTACAGCTGCCATGAAGACTCAAAATAACACCATTGAGCGTATATTGGGATACATCAAAGAGAGGCCTGCTCAAAATGAGACCCTTGAGCGAAAGTTGGATCACATCGCAGAACGGATCACTGCAGTTGTGGGGTCTCAGAATCACAAGAATGACAACACCACGGACCAGAAGTTTGATACCATCATGGGGAGGCTCGCGGTTCTCCAATGGGAAATTGAGAGACCAGTGTCGGAGTGTTAAAGAACAGCTTTGAAATTCTCCTGAGCTGCTCACATAAAAGAAAAATCAACAACATCAACATGCGGACACCACGGCGCCAGCTGCACGGGCCCAAGGCTGGAGCCGAACAAAAACTCCCTGATAAGGACTGTGTGATGACTATTCTTCCCATCCCATGCAAGGCCACCTGGGTTGGCTAGCAGACTGTTTACTTAGCCTGATAGGGTGAAGGACACTGTCTCAGCTGAACTATGGACACGCACACACATACATGGGAAAAGCAACCTTGTACTTTTCCCATTGTAGTGTACATTTCAGTGGTTTTTCTGTAATGCAACCGTTCTCTGACTTGTATCCCCATGTGATGTCTGTGTTGTGTGTGTAAGGTCGGGGGGCGGGTTCATTGCACTGCAGTTTACTGCATGTGGCGAATAAAATTTGATGATGATGATGATGTTCAGTTGATTTCGTCTTCTGCACTGAGTCTAGAATTGAGCCTACAATGTGCCTTACTTAGAGTCGATGTCGTTGCCAGCATTAACAGTTCTGGCACGCATTATGTATTAATTTCTGTCGTGTCCCAGTGTTTTAAATGCAGTCCCAGCCATAATGGGAGCAAATAAAATGCTGTGACTTTTTTTCCTTTGTTGTGGTCAGTTTTTCCCATATTTACCCCTTGAGTTTATTCCACATCTTTGTACATTCCCTCAGGTCCATTCTCAGGACTCACACCCCTGCCTCAGGTAACCCCAATAGCTCAAATGATGGTGGGGTGAGGCAATTTCTTCCAGAGATGCAAATGAGCCACCCATTTCCTCACACCATTTGTGTCCCATTAATTTAACTACCACTAGGGGTTAAATACATGAGACTCTCCATCATCCTCCAACAATCTCCATTGTTTTAGAACTGAAGAAGCCTTTTTTTTAACCACCCAAGAAAAGAAAATCAAATACCAAATCCAAGCAGAATACATTTAAATATGATGTTACATCATTATGTTATGATACCATGAAGTCATGGTAAAAGAGAAGAATTTGACTTTGACAGAGAAAATCAGAGTGCTACCATTTTGTCCCTGATCTCTGCACATGAGCTCCATTTTTTTTTTTTTTTTAATTGGTACTGATTTATATTTATGTGATTTTGAAAAGGTTCTGACAGCGTGCCAAAAACACAAGACGGGGCTGTACTTCAGAGGGCAGAAAAAGAGATTCTCCATTACCGTTGAAAACTACATTTCTTTTTGCTTGTAAATAATTTAATGTGAGATAAGCTTCTGGGTTTGAAGCTTGCCTCTGCCAGGTCTCGCGCTCCCCTTGGCCCACTGAAAGACTCGGCTTGGCCCAGTGCAGTATGACACATTTCCCATCCCATTAAAATGCTCACTGAGATTTTAAAGCTAGATAAAAACAGCAAAAATCAATCTTCAGATGATTAACTACTAACCATTTTCAGCTGCAGTGAACCAAGTAATGTGCACTTTTTTTTAAAATTGCATGCAAATGTCGATTCATACTGTTTAAGCATCGTGTGAACATTTACCCTCGTTAAAGGATGAATCAACAGAATGATGGCTGGTGGGATCAAATGCTGAGCAAAGAAGGGGTTAACAGGGCAGAGTGCAGCTGTTATGCGGCTGTGACCTACTAATGATGTTAGTCAGTGGAAATGACTGTCAATGTTAAAGTAATAGTCATCACTGCTGCTTTAAATGATAACTGTCAAACATGGTCAATCTTTTTTCCCCCTCGTTTCATCCCAAATGCTGCATCCCTATTAAGACTGCATAATTCTCCAGGGATTGCTTTTTCTAATCATTCCCATTACCAACACCCGCACATATTTGTCATGCAGGCTGCAGCATGAGCCCAATGTTTAGGCATTACGCTGCTAGCTCTAGCATGCATTAGGATAACTGGTATTCCGTAAATATTAGTCTCGCAACACATTTTCAGCTTGAGTGACTCTGTTCATATTAAGAGGTGACAAACAGATGGGATGTGCGAGCTGCAGAAACAGACAGGCTTAAGGCTGTCAAATCAAGTCTGGGAGAAGTTGTAATGCTGCAGCCTACTCTAAACGATCCCTTAATCAAATAGAAGGAGTGATGCAGCTCCATCTTTTCTGCTTAGAGCATCGGAGGAGAAGCCACACTGTTTAATAATCTCCTTATTATCAACAATAAACAAACTGTGTTAGATAATTTAAATTGAATTTCTTTCAACCCGCAATTCAAAATTGCCAAAGTAAGTGTATCAGCATGAAAATGACTTCTGATAGTTCCATTCTTAAGGATGTGCAATTTTATAACTATGACAACTCGAGTTCCAAGTGATGACAATAATACAAGTAGTAATGATAATAATAATGGCTGCATTTATTTTTTTAAACAGGGAGCAGGGGAAATTAAGCACAGCTGCAAATTGTGAAGTACCGTAGGGTTTATTTATTTTTATTATTTTATTTTTTGAGGCACAAAAGAAGACAAAACAACTTCAAATACAAAGAAAAGGCAATGAAAAAAACCAATAATGAAAGTAGTAAAAGCAAAACCAACACATGGATGTGACAAGATGATTAAACTGTAAAGCGACAACAAAGCAGCCATTAGACAGAAAGGCAAATGTAGAAAAACTCAGTGCTTCTCAACTTTAACCAGAATATGAATTAAACCAGCAGACCAGCTTTTTTCAGAATGAAAACATTGATTGGTTGGTTGAAAGTTGTTACAAGATAAAAATGTATTCTTTAACCAGTCTAAAAATAAAACAATGTGAGTTTAACAACAACAAAAATCTTTCTGACTGTTGAATGATGGACCTTCTCAGGTTAATGGGCAATAACAATCCTCTTTTTTCCACCATCATTACTCATGTCTTCCCTTCTTGGCATTGGTAACACACACCTGCATGCCCCTGAACAGCAAACTGCTAAAACCAACTTAATTAGTAGCATTATATATAATACATCTATGAGACACATACACACAATCATATATATTATATCTTATACAGACTACCAAAAATTCAGCTAAGATTGTCTATTCCACAAAGCTGTAGCACACACAGAATGCTCACTTCATTATTTTTGCTTCCCCTGCTGTGAGACATCACAGTATCTTAGGGCAAATAGGTAAATAGCTGCGCTTCCATCCTCCTTCACCCATTTATAAACAGAAACATAGTAGCTTGCTCAGTACTTAGCAGTAAACTGAGATTTCACGGATTTGCATCATCATTTCAATTGTAAAAAAAAACTATAATTATAAGTAGACCAACTGTTCAACTGTGATCCTCTGCACTCAAGCCTTGCAGATTTTAATTGGAAACCTCTAATCAGCAACTATTGTGCACCTGGGACCCCAGGTGAATGCAGTTAAGTAGATGATAGGATATAAAAGCCTGCGCTGTGAGTCATGTTGAAAGAAGTATAACCAACTTACAAAAATGCAACTAACGTCTGCTGAGGTTTGTTTTTGCACCCTTTGGGGTTTAGAAATAATTATTTAGCACGTGGGTCTTCCAGAAAATTAGACATATGCATTCCTCTGATTCTAACTTGTAATTGGATGTAAGACTAGAGTTGGCTTTGTGACAGTTAAAAAAAAAATCACCACCTGAGCTTCAGTACTGTGAGAGATATTCCCTTTGCAATTGCTACAGTTTTTCAAATTATTAGAATTTTTCATGCCAAATTTGAGGTAATTACCATTCGAGGTGCATAAATGCTGGATATCTCTGTCTGCTACACTCACACACACATACATCATCGGGCTGGCAACATGTTACTGACCACTGTTACTGATACCCTCCACAAGAAGGGCAAGCCACAGAAGGTCATTGCTGAAAAGGCTAGCTGTTCACAGAGTGCAGTAATGAAGAATATTACGGACAGTTGACTGGAAGGATAATGTGTGGGAGGAAAGGATGCACATGCAACAGGGATGACCGCAGCCTTGACAGGAATTGAAAAGCCAATTCAAGAAGGGAGACATTTACAACAGAGAGCTTTACGGGGACCTGACGGTGTCAGTAATGCGACAGTCGCAGATCCTTGGCTGAACACATGCTTGTGTGGGGATGTGGATGCACTAATAACTCAGGAAGCCATGATGAGACAAAAGTGCCTGGGCTAAGGAGAAAAAGAACTGGACTGCATGGACTGTTCAGTGAGGATGATTTGAGGTACTTTGTATTAGTCCACTGTGTTTTATCAAGTCCAAAGTCAACGCAGCCATCCTGCAGAAGATTTCAGAGCACTTCATGCATCAGTCTGCTGACAAGAACTAGTTGTCGTTTTCAACATGCCTACTATCAAATGGTTTGCTGACCCTTCTAAACAAATTTGGAAATCAGAAGACAAACAGAAAGCCACTATCAAAGCAATTAAAATTAAACCCAAAAAAGAGTTGAAATATTTCACTTGCAATGAGTATAGAAGGGTTGAATTAAATTATATTAAAACTGCACTCGTTCTGGTTTATTCAAGTAATAAAGTTTGTAATAAACGTTACAATGAGCTGTTCAAAGTGCAACGGACGATCATAGACAAGTCAGATTAAATATTATATTATAATTTTGGTCATTTTCAGAAAATCTTTAAAAAATTTAGTGTTACCTGTACACTGCTTGTAGATACCTCAGTCATGGCTTGTGACATGCTGTTGCTTGAAGATTCGTGCCAGACTTTTGTGCTGCCTCTGGGTGTCTAAACAAAGACGTGCCAAAACAAAGAAACTGAGAAAACTAAGATGAGAAGGTTCTAAATATGCAGAATTTTATACAATGCATCAAAAGATCCCTCTTTAGCTATAGACAGCACCATGCTGAGTTAATGTAATTATCAGAAATACAATGTATCGTGTGGTTATTAAAGTAATATTCTAAATATCAGTGATACATATCTGACATTTTACATGGACCAAACAGGAAACTTGATACATATGCATCAGGAAGTCCAGACTTCCTTACCAATATGCTAGGTTCTTTGCCACATAGCTGTAGCCAATGTGGCATGTATACTCATGTGAAGAAAGTTTTTCACTGGACTGGAAAAACTAGTAAATCCTTCATCTTGATGCATGCTCAACAATCCAAGTAAGGAAATCCCAGGAAGTTGATTCTGTTCATCTGGACACAAAGTTTTCTTTGGGAGAAATGTTTCTCAGCAGATTTCTCCAACCTTTCGACTATGACAAAACTTGGTCCGTCCCAAGGATCTGGTACCCAGGACAAGACAGCAATACACTGTACACAGTTAAGATTCAGAGGATTGCACTGAATCATACATTGGGAATGTATGTACCAAACAGCCTGAATAAGTGGATGGCACAACACAAAAGAGCTTCCTCATCAGACCAGGACTCTGTCATCTATTTACACCTAGAGGCTAATGGACACTTTTTCAATTCAGGATGTGCACATTCTGGACAGTAAGGATTGGAGTTTGGAGTCAAGGAGGTCAACTGACCATCACTGAAAAGAGGAGAGGGCCTAAGAGTACACCTTTAACCATCTTACAGTGCTCTGATTGCAGGCATTCCCAAACTCTGAGTGAAGAGTACTCATGGCCGTTGACTAATGGTCATCACAATTGGCATCTTAACAACCACGACACCGAGGTCATGATTCATTGTTACGTAGTGGTACTGTTAACAAGGTTGGGGAAACCTGCAGTCAAATGACACTGAAGAAGCCACTTGGATGAGTGATGAAACATTTCTCCCACTGTGGCACCAGCAGAGATGGGCAGTAATGCGTCACTTGTAAGTAACGAGTAAAGTAAGGGATTACTATTGCAAAAACGGTAATTAGATTACCGTTACTTTCCCTTAGGAACGCTGCGTTACTGCGTTACTAAAACCGTGATTTTTTTTTTTTTTTTGTGAGAATGTCTCACGACTGTGATGTAAGCGAGTGCGCCGGTCGTGACAACAGCTGTGTGCAGATCAACAATGGATCATATATCCAGTGCGGGAGAGAGTATGAGCGTGCAGCGTTTAAAGCGTGGAAGTACTGACCTTACTTTGAGTTTGATTCCGTAAAAAGTGACGAAAACATTAGTGTCCGTCGTGCGTGGGAAGAAAACTTCTTTTTCCAACCAAGCACCGAGTGCGCTACGACGTAATGGGAAATTCACAGAGAAGCTGGCGGATTCTTCAACTGACCGCTGCGGCACACCTGCACCAGGGTAAACCTCCGCCTACCCTACTCCTGCTTTGCAGGTGAAAATAGAGCAACAGGACCGCTAGTCTTTGACTTTATTTATTTTCTGCTGTGTTTTACTTGCATCTATTTGAAAGAGTGAGTGTAAACACACACAAAAAAAATATTTTATGTGCTGGAATGTGCAGAAAATAGGTTTAAATATTAAACAAATTTCTTCCAGTCAGAGAATGTTGCATATAATTTAATTTTTGCTTGATGCATAAAGTTAAAAGATTAAAACTAAAAAAAACGTTTTAAAAAGACACTATTCCATTTGATTACATTTTGTATGATGGATTATGCAGAAAAAGTAGAATTGGGCTGAAAGATCTATCGCTTTATCACCTATTCAGGTTCTAAATCATGTTTTTAAAAAGTAACTAATAATTAATTACTTTTGAAAATAAGTAATCAGTAAAGTAACGGGATTACTTTTGGGGGGGAAGTAATCAGTAATTAGTTACTGATTACTTTTTTCACACCAGTGGTACTGGTATTGATTTAACTGGATTAAAATTAGAGTAAAACACCACTTAGATTAAGTCTCCCTGAATAAAGTACAATGAAAATATGTAAGTTCAAGATTCTAAATGTTTTGTATGTGAACAAATCAGTGGTGAAGTGTTATAATGGGCATTTACAAGTAAAAGCCCCTAATTAGTCTTGTAAGGAACAAGCTAGTACAAGACTGAATGGAGTGCTGAATGAAAACAATGTAACCCAGGGTGTTACACTTCTATTTACAAATGTAGCCACTTGCTGAAAAATGTAAAACACATTTAGGGCTTGCGTTCCTTAAAACAGGCACCAAGGTCCATATGTGAGAGAAATGACAGAATTCTCCTAATTTTCCAACTACCTGCAGCCTGCCTTCTTCTTAGTCAACTGAAATTCACTAGCAGATGTCTGATAGATAAATATATAAATGAAAGGGAGGTATGAAGGCCGTGCTTTGGTTCTGTCATGGCAGATGTATCCTCATTCATGCACGGGGATCTATTTTGGCAGCACGGATGCAGAGCTCGCAGGGCTTTGGAAGCAGGAGTTCTAGAGTCTGATGAGAGACTATAGAGAGAAACGGAGCAAAGGAGGGCTCTTATCGCTGGGCTGGCAATTAATCCTTGTGTGCCGCACTCCCACATATACAGTACACTACTCCTGTGTTTCACCCTCTAATTTACAGGCTGAGAGACAGCAGGTGTTCAGGACAAAGTAAACAGAGGGGAAGTTGGTGGGAGGGTTCATTCGACCTGCTCCAGCCTGCTATTATGTGGCTCCCTGCTGGACTGAAAACAAGGAGCCACCTCTCTTGGTATGCAAAACCTGTTTAGCCTTTCCCGTCTAAGTACTAGGCCGGGGCCCAAGGTCACACTTCCAGGGTAGGCTTCGCAAATGTTGTTCTACCCCTGAGGCATCAGCAAGCAAGAAAATTAGAAGACACTTTGTGTTTTTCACTGTGTTCCTGTGGGAGAGATGGGTGACTGCCATGCTGATCTTATCTTGATCTCCTCGGCCAAAATCAGTCCATTACTTCAAACAATAGCTCACCCTCTCCCCAAGTTATGGTGCAGCACCTTGTTTTCTAATTAAAACTCTAAGTGTCAGCTGGGCTTAGTAGTTGTTGTTTTTTTAATTTAATAAAGAATAAACAAGAGTGTGCTGAAAACAAACACGACGAACAATTAATATTTTAGTCATCTTTTAGCATTTCTGTTCATTACGAGCAAAGAAAAGCATAAATGATGTTACAGTATGTTACAAGACTTTAACTTGGTGAATAATTTGCAGTTTCATGATCTAATTAAACTCTAATGAAACCCATTTTTTGCCACCAGTTTTATGCATTTGTTGTTTTGCATGTGTTATGTTTCTGGAGTGTGTGTGGAGATCTGTAACACAATAATCATTTTCACGTTTAAAAAAGTCACTACTATTAATGAGGTTGTTACAAAGATTATATATTACATGTCCAAATCTTTTGACGTAACTAAAAGCAATCAACTAAAAAACTTTCCTATATTCATGACAAGAAGAGAGCGCTGAGGTTTAAAGAGCATATGTTAAACCCCTAAATTACAGCGGTTCCATTGTAAGCTGTGCTAGAACAGGCCATTAGAGTTGTGGCATCAGCTGCAGAAGCTGTATATTTAGCATACTGTCAGATATCATCCCATTGGACTCCTTACAGCTCCTTGCAATGGCCTTTAGCACTGTTTGAACTTTCTCTCCATATGCATATTCTACATCATTGCATGTTCTTGTTTCTTTAGACTCATTCTGGCTGACATTTCTACAAGAGTCACTCTGATGCCCAGTATTTTTAGCATGTTGCTCCCAGAAAAACTCAATAGTTGGCACTTTATTTCCATGCTGCAGTTACAGTGTTTCTGCTCAAAGACTTTGCTCTAATCAGTCCTTTAACTTTGTCATTTGGATGACAATGTTGGCATGCTAGTGAAATGTCAGACTGACCCACATTATTGGATCACTAGTGTTTAATTACTGCTAGAATCTGATTCATCTGACTTGTTTTCTTTTAAATGATAAATGTATAGTGACCAAGCCTTTGCTCAAAAGTCCAGGTAAGCCATCCATGCTCATTAGGACTGATTGGCCGGCAGATGTCCAGACAATGACATAAAACCTTCGTTTGACACAAAGCTTTGGTTGTAAGCGCAATCTCAAAAGATTTTCATTACTGCAGTGATTTGGACAGTGATTTTGTTTTGGGTGGGTTTTTTGCCTTTTTTTCAGTAGCTGTTGAATAGTATACCATTAACTCTTACACATATGCATGTTAACCAGTATTTTATGTCTTACTTGTCACAGTTTTCACTCATCTAGTAAAATAAGATCTACAACAGCGGTCCCAAACCTTTTTTGCACCACGGACCAGTTTATGTCCCACAATATTTTCATAGACCGGCCTTCAAGGTGTTGCGGATAAATACAACAAAATAAAATCAGTATCGGTACCAAAAAAAGAAGATATATTCATAACACACGGGAAAAGACCCAGGGAAACCGAGTTAACGATAAAAAAAAAAACAACAATAAAAAACGATAAAAACCCTGAAAACCATAAATTTCACACCCGAGCCTCAACTTTACCAAACGGCCCGGGGATTGGAGACCGCTGATCTACAAGTTGGGTTAGAAAGCTTTTTAAGCTAAACCGTGTTTATTTTTCCAGGTCAGATTTTGCCCATTACTGTGAAGCAGAACCAAAAAAAGCTAACGAAACACATACGCCTCTGCTGTATTCATTGTTTTTATATTCAATTAGAAACTATTAGCAGGCTAATTATTTGCCAATTAGCCTGCTGATACAATTGTTTGCCAACATATCTTGCTGCGTAGCAATGTGTTATCATAAGTATAAGCATGTTAGCATGCAAATATGCCTCACCATGCCTGTGAACATTTGGGTGCCAAAGTAGAAATCATTTCAAGTACTAGTGCTGTCTGCCATGGACTGCCTGAAGAGGCTGGCCTGGGCGTGGCTCAGTACTCAGGACTATTACTGTAGTCGTTACCTTACAATTTAAAGTGCCTTGACATTGTTGTGATTTGGTGCTAAATAACTAAAATGAAATTGAACTGAATTAAATTGAGCACGCATGTAGTGTGACTGCCAATAATGCCCACGCATGTCACTCCAACGTGTCCTCAATTATGGTGGCCTCTGTGGGCTTTGCTGTGTTAATAACAAATCTATATGGCGTCAAGAAATCCTAATAAGGCTGCAGAATGCAGAAAATCATGAACCTCATTGTGCTTGTACATGTTTTTGTACAGCACATCTGTAAAAGGGAGTGAGATAGAGCATAAGAAAGGAGTGGAGATGCTGAGGCAAACTGATGTGTATCGTTAAGTGCAGGCCAGCAGGGGCATAGGGAGGGGGGGAGGATAATCACGCTCGGACACAGTACGAGGCAACCTTGCCTGGTGTGAGTACACCCTTAGTCTGTTGTAATCTTGCAAAGGCACGCATGTGTTCTTGTACACCGATGTGAATGTCCCGTTGTCCTCAGATTAAAATGTGTGGATCGTATAAGCCAAACATCTATATTTTATTACTGCCTCATGTTTGACCAGACATGTCAAATCAGATTACACCGCACCAAGAGTGCTTCCCAGACCAGCAGCTCTTCTTGTCCAGTCAACAGTGGCATCATTGTCATTTCTAGCCCTTGCTGTTGAGGCAATTCAGTGTCCAAAAGGATCTTCTGTAAGCCATGGAAATAACAACGGCTAAATAGGAGCATGGGGTTGAACATGGCTACAGGGGCAACAGGCCATAGTAGTATAGCAAATACAGGGGTAGCAGAGAGCTGTGTATGTCGTTAGCAGTATATGGATAAGTTAATAAACGCTTGAGTGCGGCTGTCAAAAATGATGTGATGTGGCATTCAACCGTTTGTGAAATATGGAGGAAAAAATGTGATGTGATAACCAAAGACAGTGCTATCTGTTCTGTGGCACTGAGCAGGAAGAAAAATCTGATCTTAAAGTGCGGATTTGTCAGGAATAATGGCTTTCACGGGGATCTCAGATAAAGCATCTCATTTTGTAGCTGTCATATGGTGTGATCAGTGGAGACTTCTGGATGGTATTTCCAACCAGAGATGCCTTTGAGATATGAAAGCCTGCCAAAACGCTGCTCTCAAGGATCGACGTACCTCCTCTTACGCAAACATTTGCATTCGCCACACATCTGTTATTGTATCAATTCACCCTCGTGCAAAGTGCACTAATCAGGAAAAAAAAAAAAAAAAAAGAGGAAGATCTACTGGCTCAAGGTTAAAAAAAAAAAAAAATCCTGCTCTGACCTCAGTCCATTTAAAATAAAGTTTTACTTGACCATCAATTTATCTAGTGTGCTGTCTACTTAGAGTGCCTGGGATTTTATCAATTATCCTCTCATAAGTGTTCATACAAACATGCCTCACCAGTATAAATCGGAGCATTAGGGACATGAAAATTCATGGTTAATGATCTTCATTCTTTCTAGGGCTGTGCTGTAATCTTAAAATTGTGTGCTATGCAAATCATGGAAAAAACAACACTTTTCAAGGTCATTTAAATGCTAGGTTTGGTTAATGCGTGTTGTATGACAGCAGAATATTAAGCATAAATTTGCTCTCGCAGGAGGTGGCTTTTTTAAGACCAGAGGATGACATGTTGTAAAAATGACAGGGTTGCTATGAACCAGCATGACCTTAAAATCTAGCGGAAAAAGAAAGGAAGAAGGGGAAAGAAGCTATAGTTTTGGTGTCCAGAGTCTCGGCACTTGTCTCTTTGTCTGTGAGTTAATTGGATGTCGAGGCCTTTGGACGAAAGATTTATGTTCTTTCAGGCTAATGCTTCATCTGGAGCATGACTCTGGATCTAAAAATGTGCCGCCTGTACACTGACATGGCCTCGCCTCGTGTGTCACCACCTCCAGTCTCATCATGCTAAGCAGCTCTGCCTCCCCCCCAGCACCGCGAGCCACAAACATGCGCTCAAGTCCATCCCCACAGAGCAGACCTAAAGTACTTTCCGGGCTCTTTTTTTTCCCCACTGAGATGCATTTAAATCAGGTGTGTGACAGTTATGCCTATATGCATGCTATGAATATAAACGCAGAGAGCGAGGCTGCTGAGGAGTGGATGAAAAAGAAACGAGCCATAGATAGAATGAGATGCAACGGAGAAGGGCGGGCTTTAGAAATGCTGCCGGAGCTGTAGCATCTGAGAAATGCTCGTAGCTCAACAGAGGCTGATAAATATAAATTGATTGGAAGTGAACTCCCACGGTGCAACGTGCCACAGTGTTTATAGGCAGGTGGAGATGCAGAGTAAAGTGCTGTGGGCATTAGAAAAAAGAGGTTCTCCACACAGTAACACAGAAACTCAAGAGAGGAACCATTCAGCAGTGCTTTGGATTGCCTCCTTATAGAACAATAAAAAAAGAATCAAAGTGGCAATGGCCTGTCACTTTCAACAGAACCACAAGTATCTGAAATAGTAAACAGCTTGCAGTGGTAGGTAAGGCCAGCTCTTTGACAGTGCACTGTAAAATGTCCACTGCAAAGTTCACTGAAAATGTTGACCGATAATGAAATGTTATACTTTCATAATATAACGGTAATGGGCTTTAATCAAGGGGAGTCTCAGAAGCGGGAATCGTGCTGGACGCGGGTCAAAAGCCCCAAATTGCTTGTTTTAATGGCAGAAGCAGGGGTCATACACAGGTAGGCAGTCACAAAGCACATAATCTCCAAAATATTAAAGCCAATCAATCCACAGAACAGGCAAAAGCAGTGCTCGTACACAATGACCGTAGTCACGGATCATACATTAGAGACAAAATAGCACAAGAACAAAATGCTGGGTGGGTAATTAGCTGATTGGACGCAGGTCTGGCAGAAAAGCAGACGAAGAACTAACAGAAATGAGAAGCAGTATACAAATAATAAAAGAAATACAATGAAATAATTAAACTCTCGCTGTCAAACAATGGGTTTTTGTGTAGTTTTGCAATCATGCTACTTGATCCACGTCGGTCTGTATGTGCAGCCTATTTTAGCCTGCTAGTAGCACATCTGAAGCTTGAGTTATTCAGCATTAATCTGCAAAGATGCACAAATGCATCTGCATATTAAGTGTTTATATAACATTTAGTCTAATTCAGTGCTGTTTATATATAGCACCGGTTTACAGCAGTCCTCAAGGTGCTTCTTTAGAGAAAGAAGCTTAATGATCACACGAGCAAGCACTTGGCAGTGGTGAGGAACAAAAAGTCTCTTTTACAAAACCAGTCACAGGGAGGGGCCGCAACCTGCAATAACCCATTTTGGGGTGATGGGATCTGCTTATAGGCTATGGATAAGAAGCACCGACCAGCTGCATTTGTGTATGTGCTGTGGATAGAGGTCTAAAGGTACAAATAAATACTTAATCACTTAAAAAGACATAAGCTGTCTTCCTGGAACAGAACCCTTTATTATGTGAAAAGAAATCACTGAAGATTTTGGAAAGTTTCCTGCTTCTGAGAGAGACGATCAGTCCCTCTGCTTGGCTCAGTATAAAAAAAAAAACAAAAAAAAAAAACAACAACAAAAGGATCTGGCTTTGCTCCCAAAAATCCCACAGCTTCATGTTCATTGCTCACATTAATGTCGATACGTGGATGCCTGTCAGAGGTCAGCGCTGATTGCTTTCTCATTGCATACTGTTCATGACAGAAATAAGGTAAATGTCATTCCTTAACCCCAATTAACTCCTCGTGTAAATTGGAATTAAAATTAATCACGACGCCCGAGAGTGTCGAAAAATGTCCAAACTCGTTTTTTAAACAGCGAGGTTTTAAAAAGCAGCCTCGCTGATGACTTATACCTGCCACGCCGCTGCTGTTTTAAATAGTTTTGTTACACTTCATTATGCCACGCAAGGAAAGAGCGCCTTTATTCACTACAAAAGTATTTCCAATTAGATTTCAAATGCCATCGCAACTCTTGGCTCCCCAGGCATTATGTGAACAGAAGTCTCCCAGGGCTGCACTTATTATATCTCATTACTGACAGCACCGGTCACCTGGGACTCCAATCAGAATATCTGAACACTTAAGCAATTGGCTTCTCTGTTACAGCCTCAGTGAAATTGATTGGGTTTGGGCTCCCTAAGCACCACTTTAATGTCAAACACATAATGCACTGGCTAGACTTTAGGTAGAAAACATTCAATCTTTTCACAGCTAATAGTATATATTTTTTGTAAGTAGGATGCAAATTGAACTTCTCTTCCTGATGTTTTTTTTTTCATTTGTATTGTTAAATGGTTTAAAAATAACTCTCAGCAACACAGCACAGCACACCAGATGGTTTCTTAATTTGGATAATCTTATCATATGTAGCTGGGATATATCTCAGTAGTGTGACCAGAGCTTTGAATAAAAAAGAAGAAACATGGGTTGCTGTGTTAATGATCTAAAAGGAGGAAGCTTAAAAATCCCAACTGGATCTTAATACAAACGATTAGTTATCTGGTTAAAATTTAAAAAGACATTCAATATTCTTTAATGGTGGGGGGGTATTTTTTTCTAAAGGGTGGCCAAAACATTGCTTTCTTAGGCGCTGCCATAAACGGGTAGAGTTAAAAGGAGTATAAAAGGCTGGCAGAGGGCTCAAAGGTTGGCTGCGTTATCCAAGTTGGCTGAAAACATCGAAGCTGTCCTAGTTCTGATACAGTCTGCTGTCGCTGTCTCCGATTTTTCCTTCATAAGACAGAGTATGACTCCAAGCTGTGTGCTATATAAAGGTATTTTAAAGTTTGCTAGCTAAGAAACTCTCAAATTTTGCCGCTTGAAATGTGCACGTTGAGGGTTTTTTTCAAAATACTGCATCCACTTTGCAGCATGTGATATTTTTACAGTTTAATTATGACCTCTTGTCACTTTTGTTTGAGCTGAAAATCATTCAAGGATGTTTCCTTTTCAGATTGTTTAGTTAAAGAAATTTTCAGTTTAACCTCTTCAGCATTCAAAGGGGAAAAAACTGGAATATTCTGAAGTATGTCAAGGTTTTGTTTTTTTTCTTGTTGTTGTTTTTTTTACTATTTTATCCGGTTTTTTCTGCCATGTTGTGTTCTTCCAATAATGAAAGTCACATATTGCACCCCATGAGCATGTATGTTTTCACAGTTGTGCCACTGTCAATTAGTGCAGGCAAAAAGCCAAAGGGTACTTTCACACTTAACTTCTTTGGTGTGCTTCACTGTAAATTAACTCTGGTGCTCTTGCTTGTCTCCTTTTTTATCGTGTGAAAACATGTCATTTGAGAATTCCTAAACATGAAAACATGCGGACGCTAAGTTAATTCTGGTGTGACTAATGGGTGCTGGGAAAGCAAAACAAAGCACTGAATTTCAGAAGCCATTATTTATTCATCTGAATTGTGAAATGCGAAGACAGCAATCTCACAAGCAACTTGATCATGCAAGCTCAATTGGTGACCATAGCAACACTTGTGCATGGCAGCACATTGGTGTTGTGTAAATAAGTCATTAATTATTGAGTGAAATGGCAGCCACAAAGTATTTCAAGAACAGCAGCATCAGTTGTTTCAGCAGGCGCCCTAAAGCAGTTGGCTTCATTTCATTCCCCCGAAAAACAAACAGAAAAAATTGTGTATATTAAAACCTCCCTCTCAGCTCCTGGGGGGCAGTATGTGTGATCCTCAAAGTCTGGAGACCTAGGAGTTAGAGGGCTTTGTGCACTATCTTAGCTGTTCCTAGGACTGCGCTCTTGTGGACAGATACTTCTGATGTTGTGCCCGGAATCCTGAAGTTCCTGTTACCACTGGGATGACTTCGGACTTTAACTTCCACATCTGCTTCAGCTGTCCTTCATCCCCTGGTATTTCTTGTGCTTGCTCTTTAAGATTTTGCATCAATAACGACTGCATTTTAATGCTCTAGCCACAACTATGTCTGGTTTGTTGGCCAGCAGCTTTCTGTCTAAATGGAACTCACAGTCCTACAGGACCTTAGCCCTCTATTCATTGTTTTCCATTGACACTTGTGCTCCTCAGTGCATGTTGTCCTAGCTTGCATCTTATACAATGCTGCTATGTGTTGGATAGTTTCTTTGCACAGTATACAACTTGGTTCCTGTAAGCTCTGGTAGACTCCTACTCTATGCTCTGATGCTTGCTCTTGGTATATTCCACACTTGATTGACTTGAACTTGTGTGATTTCCTCGGAGTTGGATTCTAGTGTTTTCTTCCATAATCCCATTAAGTTCCTGATTAATGTTACTGGCACACTATTTGTCTTGAGTAGTGCCAGTCACTGCAGTATCCATGTGTGCGGTACTGTGTCAAAGATTTTCTTGCAGTCCATCCAGTGCTTATGTTGGTCTGCCAGGTCTTAAAGTCCTGGTGTATTTCTTTATCAACCAGGAGCTTGTGCGTTGCTGAGCTGTGGCTCATGTGCCTGAGAGAGGAATTTCTTTGAAGAGGCATGTAATCGGGTGATGGTTTGATGGTATGGTCCCATTGTGGGTCACATTAATGATCAGGATTGTTCTGCCTTGTGTTAGCCAGTCTGGATGAGTGCCTGCTGTTAGCAGCCTTCTTATTTGTGGTTCCAGGCATCCATAGCATGTCATTACCTTCTTGTGTGATGTCTCTTTCTCTCAAATCTTCTTCCAGTATTGCTCAGTTTTAGCTCTTGGTTGGTCCTCCCTTGTATTATTGTTCTCTTGTAGTTGAGAATATACCACTGATGGGTCTTTGGAGAACAGGACACTTATTCTCCTGGCCTCTGCTTCTCTGGTATATCTCTTCAGTGGCTAGAGCTGTGAGTCTTCATTTGGCTTGACCCTCGGTTCTTGACTCTCAGTTATGCACATCTTGTCATACTTCTTGTACATCCAAAACCTGTCTGTCTTGACATCCTATTAAACCTCAGCTAACCAACTTGGTTTTTCTGATTTTGGCTTCCTGTCTTTTTGTCCATGGGGGGAAAGAAGACTGTGCATCCTTGACTTTATGCCCATTGCTTCTAGGATTACTGTCAGAGTGGCTCATGTGAGCTCGCTGGTTCTAGTGGTACTGGTAGTGGAGATGGTGTGCACTTGTGTTCACATCTGTAAGCCTCTCCTCTAATGGGATTTTGTGAGTGAGAGAAGGAGTCATGCTCTCAGCTGGATGTATACCTTGAATCTGGTCACAGTCATCTGTCATAGCAGGTGGCTGGGCATCACAAAAAGAGCAGTGTAACTAATTTCAGTTACACTGCTCCCTTCTACCCAGGTGGGTTCATTAAATCATTCCTGCTCACTGTTGTTCTGATTCTGGCTCACTAGCTTTGATAGTGTAGTAGCTGTCTTCTACTGATGTAATTGCAATGAACTACCAAGTGCTTCTTAATCAGTTTTGATGTCAGTAATTGCCAAATAATGTTTTTCTAAAGTTGACTGGAACATATGACACCTTTAGGTATCGACAACAAATGGGGTTTAAAGCTACAGTTTACAGTGTTATGTGGGCCACAAAACAATCCATCATTGTTATAATTTTTTTAAGAATCAGACAGTACTTGTCCATTTTCCATCATTCTGTGAGTACCTGCCAAGCTGCCAAGTGTGTGAGTCTGTGAAGAGAAGTGAAAATGACGTTTGGAGGTGTGCTGCATGCCACACAGCTCTTCATCTAGCAGCTCAGGGGGATTCTAATTCTTGTTCCATTGCGCCACATTTTTGAGAAACAATATTGGTAAAAACGAGACTCACATTAGCCGTGATTACTTCATAATAAAAGTCACAACATGTTCAACAAAGCACCTTGAGGCAACTGTTGTTGTGATTTGGTGCTATATAAATAAAACTGCATTGAATTGAAAAGTTTTAGCAATGAATAAGTGGTTTAATTGTTGCAGCATTAGGACGTGGTTTATTTAGTATTAGTTTTTTTTCTAGGAATTAATCAGAAGTTTATAAGACAGCACACTGCAGTACTTTCATCACTGAGCAATAGTGTGAATCTTTTTTTTTTACCCCAATCTGTTAAATGATCAACCTGTTTGCTTCTCTAAATACTACAAAATATTTTCTTGTCAGCAGCAAAGTGTGGCGGTAAAGCCCACAGTAAAGCTATACCTGAGCATTTTCTGACATCCAGCCCCGACTTGCTTGCAGCCTAGCACAGTGGTGGTTTGCTTAAAATAGAAAGCTCCTCTTAAAAATATAGCTACGGGGCCTTGGAGGAACTGCAGTCACTATCTTGCTGTGCACACTTGCTCCTGAGGCATCTCTGCCTTGGGAGAACAAAACGCTTTTGGGTTTCCGTGGAGGCAACTGCCAAAAATGTTTCATTATTTTCATCAGTTCGTCGTGGTTGCATAGCTGACAGGCAGCGTGTGGCTGCTAAACTTGTGAAGATTTCACCAGGCTATCTCTGATGTGTATTTTATACCAAGAGGGATATTAATTTTCCCAATTTCAAATAATATCTTGCAGTCAATCCATTTTAACCTTTTTTTTCCCAGTATGGATCCATACAGTATATCCAAGAGATACATCCTCTGTTTTTGCCGCGGTCATGTTGTGAATTTCTCCAACAAAGAAGCCTTTATTTTCTCCCCCAAAATCCAAGGTTACTGCTCTGGTATGTGACCCACATTCTAAGCACTTTACACAATAATGGCTTATGTCAGAGCTCAGAGTGTGAGATGCAGTGCTTGAAAACAAATAAATGAAATTATGCAACGAATTATTGGTAATAGCAGGACCCAGATTATGCTTTTCTAATGTTAGAGAGATTTGTTCACCCTCTCATTGTCTCTCTGTGACTCTCATGCTGTGTTACCGCCACTAATTAGTGCAGCATGGACATTATGCAGACGCCCCTACAGGAGGTGAAGATGAGACCACTCCAGCCTTATTAAATATGTATATTTGCCTTTAATTAGGAGGTATTCGTTTGCAAGTACAACATCCCCCCTCCTGCTCTGATTTTACAGTGCACCTGCTTTCAGAGGTTGAATGCAGACCTGCTGACTGGGATGAAGCAAATAGACTGTCAACACTCCTCACAGGGACCTTCCATTAGGCTGTCTCTTTCAGTGGCGCACACCCCCGAGGCTATGAAGCATTTTGCTCTCTTACTGCCGCACACTGCCTCTTCTTCTTTGTCCATCGAACGGAACAGCCACTTCACCTTCTGCAGTTCTGTCTCTGTCTTTTTACTGCGCCAGCTTTCCTTTCTTTCCTGAAAGACCTTATTTCCAGGCTGTCCTTATAAAACTGTCAATAAATTACAATGTATTGAAATAGCGGACGGGCCACCATCAACCGAATATGATTACTACAGTCAGAACCTTGGGACTGAAATGGTCTTATATCAGCTTCTGGGTGAGATATTCAATGCTATTTGTTCAGCGTAAACAGAGATAGGCAAAATAAATGAAAGAATGCAGGATGCTTCACGCTACATTCTCAAACTGACGGTCAAGGCACTCCCAAAAGTAAACATAAAGATAGGCTTTACTAGTAGAAAAAGCAGAATTCTGCAACAAAAATCATATTTTTTTCTTTTCCTTTTGAATTGCTGGGTAATTTTCTCCCTGCAGGCTCTTCAAAATCATTCAAATAAATCAAGGAAAAGAAATGATTGTTTGATTGAACTGGACCCTGTAACCCTACCTCTTAAAAGGAATGTTAACAATGTACTAGACCATATTATTTTCCTATATAAAGCACAAGAGTTTTACATTGTATTTGTATTATTATCATTGAGATACAGTCAACGGTGTCTTAATTAGCTGCTTTGTGCTGCTCTGCCTTTGTGCACGTCACCTTCAACAAAATCTTTGCTCTTAAATTTGCTTTTTTTATATGTTGCAACAACTTTAGGGGCATTTTCTTGATTGTGACACTGAAGAATATAAACAATGGATGATATCATATATTAGATTATCATGTAATAGATGCATTGTTTTCCCACCGTACCGCTGTTGATCAGTTGTCAATAACTGAAGCAGTTTGTTCGTTTGTAACATTCAGTGACATTTCAGTAAAAGAATGCTGTGCCTCACAAAGGGCTGTAACCTACCAAAGGGTGACAGTACTTGAATAAATCAGAGATGTAACTAAGCAACAGCTAACTTTGGAATCAGTGATATACAATACTGAGCTATAGCCTTTAGCCGCGTCTCACTTCTTTATATTTTTTTACTTCCAAGAAGCCAGACTTATTTTTTTTAAGTGGTCTTGAGCAACCGTTCTCCAGGCTTTCTGACAGCCAAACCTTTTCTCTGGACACTGGCAGATTTTTCACTCATTTCCAGGAATGTTTTTTTATTTATTTGTTAGGCAACTTAACAATGACCTATGACAGACTTGGGAAAGATCCAGAACAGTGTTTTTCACGATTTCTTTAGTTGAATTTACAAAAAATGACACAAATAACAGTTTGACGGGAATTAATTGTGCTTCTGCATCAACAAGATCATTTGAAAAGGGCCACTTGCCAAAAGCTTGTTTGCAATGTGCCCTTAAAAAATTGGAGGAAAGTGGACAAGTGGAGGACAAAATACATTAAATGAGCACTATCTGTGGGACGTTTTGAGGTCAGAGAACATTGTCGAGGAGGGAAATTATTTTACTGCTATTGTTAAATAATTGTCATTGCATTAATAATATAATCTGCAGCATGGATATTGCATTCAAAGGTTTAAACAGTGTCTCTTTCAGAAAGACTGAGTTGCAGGCTGACAGGAAGTTGTATGCAGAAGTGAAAGCAGGAAGTTATTTTGAGCCGCAGGCTAAGACGAGGCTTTAACAATGTAACAGATAGCTTTAAGAAGGCCTTAAGCAGTTATGACTATTTTATACACAATGCATATCTGTGCTTATTAAAGAGTTGGAGCTCGGTCAATTAATTGGGGGTCGGAAGCTTTGTTCGGCGCGATGTTCGGACAATCTATTGTGCAAGTGACTTGGAGCCATAGAAGGAATCGCAATACATGCTTACAAAACACTTATATCAGGTCATTTTATATTAAGGTTTTAGTAGAGGTTCTTGGTTAAAACATTTATTTAGTAGAAGACATACACATAGTTTCAGTGAGCTTCTGGTCTGGTAAAAGGTCAGAAGTGCAACAGGTGAATTGAGAAAGAGCATTTGAGGACGAGACACAGACAGTAGGTGAAGAGGTGACACAAAGAGCATGTGAGGTCAACACACACACACACACACACACGTTAAATTAGATTTATTTAGAGGAGAGGTTAGTTATGTTTGGCTGTAACTGCAAAATTGTCTCGGTAAAAGAGGAACCGTTCCTTGTTGTCTCGGCAAGAAAGAGGAACAAGACAAGAACTGAAAGGTAGACAGGAAGGGCTAGCCATGAAAATAGAAGATGATTTTCTGGGTGAAAAGTCATGATGATGTTGATCTGATCTATGTATAAAATGTACCGGTGACGCATGAAGGGGCGTCAGTAAACAAACCCTGATGCTATAAAATATCTGTTCATGCTTTGATTAAGTCGAAGACTACTTCCTGTCTGCGTACAGAGTTGTCTTCCCACGCGTGTATTCATTAAAATCATCGTTTGACTTCACCCGGCCGGATCGGTGTGGTTATTCTTCGATCACCTCTTGTACCCTTCCTCAATATTGAATCTTAACATTTGGGGGCTTCGTCCGGTTATTGAGGAGGGAGAGTTGGAGGTTTGGACGGAGAAATCCGGGGTCTTAGGTGGTCTGACGGGCAGACATGAATTCCAGTGGTCTAAGTGAGTGGGCATAAGCCGGCTTATCCAAAAGGTAAGGCACTACCTGTTGAATTATTTCCAAAGTGTGCCAAATTGGACATGATAAAATTTAAGTCTACTCACTGAAGTTACTGGTGGATGTCTGTTTTGATTTTGATGAGAATGTCATGACAGTACTGAGGATTTAAAGCAGTTGGACTGCTGGTAATGATTGAATGCGGTTGGACCGTTTAGTATGTTAGGGAATCTGGTTATTTTTTGGTTATAAGGTTGGACCTGCTTCAGTCTTACACTTTGTTGGGTGTTTTATTGTTGTTCCAAAGTATTATAAATTATTTTAGAACGGAACCGTGGGGGTTCTAGGAAGCGCAGAGCCCGGAGGTTACGCTCCCTCCTTGTCGTGGACGCGCGACATTGACCTCTCGGCGAAGAGGGATAGTTCAGTGTGGTTTAACTGTGGGGTACAGGGCAGCCTGGAATTAAACTAGGAGTTAGTCTCCTTACCGTTTGGAACGGTATCTGCGCTTTTTTGGGCAGCAAAGGTTGGACCTTGGGTGTTGGACACTTTTAAATTGAATTAGGGACTTTAGAGATGAGGCCAGAAACTGTTGGACAGATACTGGTTAATTGATTACAAAAAAGTTGGACTTTATCGGTTAGACCGCTAACTGAAATTTGTCAAAATTGGTTAGGCGCTAAAGCTGACAGATCTGACAGTAGTTGTAAATATAAGACGTCTTTGTAATAAGAGATCTCTGTGTGAAAGGAGTCTGAGGCAATGCTGGAGCTATTTTTAGACGGTGTGTGTGTGAGTGAAAATGCAAATGAGTAAGCAGTGAACTGTTTAAGCCACAGTTGGTTTTACAAATACTGCTGCAAACATTGTTGAGTGTGTGTTTCAAATGCCATTTATGTTTATTAGAGGACTATAAATAAAGTTTTGAGTTGCCGTAGTGGATGTATAGTAATTGACTGAGTTTGGATGTAGATATATAAATATATTGAGTGCACTGTATATACTTAAGGCTAACACATCACTTTCAGTAGTAACTTTTCTCCAGCATTAGTTGCTGGTGGGTTTTATTTTTTCAATTTCTTGTGTGTGCGGTGAGAATTAATGGAGGTTTCAATTTTTTGTTTGTTTGTTTTTTACTTGCTCTTTTTGATTATGACAAGCATGTCTAAAATACTCTTAGGAAAGTGTGTTGAGTTATATTCCTTAACTCTAGTCACAGTTTAAGTGTGAATGCGGTGACTAGAAGCTTTGACATGATGAATAAAGGTGTGAGAGGTATTTCTTGGGTGATGTAAAGTAGGACGTTTTAAACTTTGAAAGTGTTTTTAATTTGAGAGAGGCATGAGTGATGTTATAAGAGTTTAGTTTATTTAAAAGGTGTGTGTGAGAGGATTATGAAATCATTGTGTGAATGATGCTACATTTTAGGTCAAAAGTTAGTAGAATTACAGAGGGTTTGTAGATTGTAAATACAAAATAAGTTTGATTAGCCTGGAGAAACAGCAAAGCAGCTTGAGCTGCTCTGAGCAGCTGCGTGCGGTGTGTGTGTAACAGGAAATGGTGTGGGTGACAGGAAGTTTGCATGCCCATATAAGGTGATGTGTGAACAGAGGAAGTCTGAGAGAGAAGTGTGTGCGTAGGCAAAAGGCAGAGTGTGTGCGTGAAATAAGGGAGTATTGTTTTTACATCAAGGTTTAGTAGAACTAAAGTAGAACGTCACAAACAAACAAAAGAAGGTAAAATGAAGAGAGAAAATAATGTGGTTCCCTGACCGGGAGAGAAAATAACTGACAATTACATTAATGAATAGAAAACACACATACACAAAGTGCCATATGAGAAATTATTCTAGGAAGGAGTCAGAAGTAAGATAGTTTAACATAAGATGCAATGAAGGAAGCAGCTTATATTCCTTTAATTCCCAGAGCCAGTGTGTTCCCTCCCCTGCCCACTTGGGCCCCGTATCAGGCGAGTATGGAAGGCTGGATAGCCCATGACGGGTAAGATCCCACCTCGAAACCCTGGGACAACCTAAGGCAGGCACAGTCACGATTACTCTCGCCTTCAGTAAGAAGACGGGTCCTGACGGGTAAGGCCGCTGGGCTAGGGTGGAGGTGGAAAGTGGCAAGTGGAGCCCTACCTTCTGGCTGAGGACAAGGAATGCTGCTATTTAAGGTAGGAAATCAGAATTTGGGTTAGTAAATTTGGGGAGGAGAAAATTGACTGTTTAAAGGCAAAATTATGAAGGAGTCTGACACACTGTAAAAGCACCATATGCAAATTCACACACAAACAGGAAATGCATTAAACTTATAAAGACAAGACAAGCTCATGGAGTTTAATGCATAGACACTGATTAAACCTGGCTAAGAACACAAACATAGGCAATGAAGAACAGCTTGCTATTTTGTATGAATGATACAAGGGTGTGAATGTTTAATAAAATACATTTGAGTTTGTAATTGAGGAATAGAAGAAGCCATATGACAAAGGGAGTTATGAAAACGAAAAAGGGATTAAAGTAGTTTTAAAAAGAGTGACTTAGGAGTGCTCTCGTACTGACTGATCAACACTAGTGATCACTGTTGGAAGAAATAAAATGATTTAATGAGTTGGGAATGTTTAAACATATGTTTCTGTTGTTACAGCTTCTTGAGAGATGATTCAGTATGTAAATTAGCTGGAGTGTGTGGTGACGAAAGAACTTCCTGAGTGTGTGTGTGACTGTGACTTTCAGGAAGAGGAAGCATAGCAGAGACGAGAAGTGTAGATTGGGGTAGGGAATTTATAGTTTAGTGATTATATGATGTCGTAAGGGGTCTTATGCTGAATTTAAGAGTATAAGGGGGTGATTTTTGTGTGCAAATTGAGTGGTTTTAATGAGACTTTTGGTGTATTGAGGAGGTGAAATTATGTGGTGGCAAGATTTGTGTGTTTAAGGTTGTTGTGGTGATGGGTTGATTCTGTCAGGTAGGTTGTTGTTGGTGTTTTTGTTTTAAATAGAGGGAGTTTTAGGAAACATGGACATGTCTAAAATTGGGCCCATTATTTTGTAACAGTGCACTTAAAGAAAACCTGTCAGGTGATTTTGTTTTGTTTTTATGAGCTAACAATCAGCTCTATTTTTCATTTCTGTTTTAAGCAGGCCTGCAACAGTGAATAACAGCGCTGAAAATTCTCGGGAAGAGCAAATATAAGGGGGCTTTCCAGATTACAATTGGCTGAGGAGAGCTACCTGTGGGGACTGATCAAGGTCGTAAGTCCCTGTAAAAAGGATTTTATGCAAGTCAATCCAGTCCAAAAGCATAAAGAAATATTTCCCTATGGAAAATAAAAATGACTGAGCTCATTTTGCTGAGGGTGGAGTATCTGATCGTGCGGGAAGCTCCACTATCAGCAAATAAAGGTGTGACTGCATGTGAGTGAATGTGAGACTGTATGTGAGTGAGGATGAATTAATGTGGACAAACAATTTGTTTTTACCAGAGAAAATTTCTGTTTTGTTTTATTAGGTGGGGTTAGATTATGGGATTATAGTATATTGTTGGGAGAATGCCAAATGCTAAAGGGGAAATATTTTTTGATGTAACTCAGTTATCATTAATTGAAGAAACACATGACTGATAACTGTTCTGTTTTAAGTTTATTTTATGACATAGGTTGGATCATGAGTGGGGAAACTGAGCATTTTTAAGTTTTGTATAGTATCTTGACACATGAAATGTATCAAGATAAAGGGGGGTTTAGGGTTTAATAATTTAATTGTTTAATAATTTAGGATCATTTTAGGACCTTTTGGGTTTTTGATCATTTGGATATGGTAAAACTGAAACTGTTATTTTTAAGTTAAGGTTAAAGGATTGTTAAAGGATTAAAAGTGAACTTGTCACGGTTTGCGGGCCAAGCCGTGTGGAGTTGTAGAAAAGGACCCAAAAGGCGGCAGCTCTGGTGCAGGTGAATATTTATTTACAACGGTGGGCACAAAACAGCACTGGTGGAAAAATAAGAAACCGGAAACCTGAATTGGGTAAGCTAATAACACAAACCAGAAACGAGGATGCAGGGAGACCGAGGGGAAACAACACAGACAAACCAACAACTACCATAACAGAAGACACAACTTAAATACACCCAGAGCACGGGGAGAACACAGACATAACAGGCTGGGGGAAAACATGGAATAAACACAAAGAGAGACGAGAGCTCATAAATACACAGAGGGGCACAAGGGGGTAAGAGTCACAAAGGAAAAAATACTTAGGGAACACCACAACAGGACACCTCAGAAAACCTGGCCTAAATAAGGAGCGAAAATACAAGGAACCAAGAATACTGGGCCAACATGGCCCAGGACCATGACAGAACTGAATCCTGTTTAGAAGATACAAGGCCGGTTTTTCAAAGCTGTGAATAAATCTTAGAGGGAAAATTAGTGAGGGTTGAAGGGGTAGAACAGCTTTGATTTTTGATCTTTAGAAGAAGTGGTTATAATGTAGGCTTACACATACAGATATTACATAGGAGGTATTTTTAGGATAAAAGGGGGAGCTTATAAATAGAAATGATTTTTATACATATTGCATTTTGTGCTTTTAAAGGAGTTGTGGCTCAAATTTGTCTCTGGAGGGTCACGAGCCTTTGGCTAGCGCTATGATTAGCCAATCTACTGTGAGGATAATATGAGTTCATGAAGGATTGCACACGCTTACAGACACAGAGTTAAGGAACACACATGACAGTATTGATTCCAGGCAAAAGGCCTTAAATTCATTTAGCTTTTAACTGAACTTAAAGAAGGACCAAAGAGGAAGGAAAGCATATATTTTGGTTAAGTCTGATAAATTAGAATTAGAAGGTATGGTTACATTTAAAGAGCAAAATGAAATAAAAAGGCTATACCAAAATGGGTTATAACATAGGAAATGTGAGGTTAAAATGAAGTTAACACATAGGAGTTGTTTCAAGGCAGCATTTAGCTATGAGGAAATGTATACAGGAGTAATTGCTTATATGCTTAAACTTAATTGATTAAAGTGGTTGTTTTCTTTTAGAGTGGAGGAACTTGTAGTAGTGACAATTTGTGCACAGGATGTTGATGATCAGATAAGGGAAAAATAGAGCGAGCAACTGGACGTGAAAGCAGGGCTTAAAGAGTTCTAAAGGGATGAGTAACGTTGAAGAGTATACATAAATACAAGTCAATAAGTTAAGAAGATAATTAGGATCAGGCTTTTGATTAAAGAGTCCCAGATAGGATAAGTTAGGGAGATGCAGGAAAGGTGTTTTGTTTCTTTTGCAGAAGATCGATCTCGGCGACCACAGGAGGGGCGAGGATCCTGGAGATCTCGAGGTTCGAGACCACCAGAGAAGGGTCTGCGTGAGGACACAATGTATTGTGACCTCTGGTGTTCCAGAGGTCAAAAGAGGGAGTGTCGAGGAGGGAAATTATTTTACTGCTATTGTTAAATAATTGTCATTGCATTAATAATATAATCTGCAGCATGGATATTGCATTCAAAGGTTTAAACAGTGTCTCTTTCAGAAAGACTGAGTTGCAGGCTGACAGGAAGTTGTATGCAGAAGTGAAAGCAGGAAGTTATTTTGAGCCGCAGGCTAAGACGAGGCTTTAACAATGTAACAGATAGCTTTAAGAAGGCCTTAAGCAGTTATGACTATTTTATACACAATGCATATCTGTGCTTATTAAAGAGTTGGAGCTCGGTCAATTAATTGGGGGTCGGAAGCTTTGTTCGGCGCGATGTTCGGACAATCTATTGTGCAAGTGACTTGGAGCCATAGAAGGAATCGCAATACATGCTTACAAAACACTTATATCAGGTCATTTTATATTAAGGTTTTAGTAGAGGTTCTTGGTTAAAACATTTATTTAGTAGAAGACATACACATAGTTTCAGTGAGCTTCTGGTCTGGTAAAAGGTCAGAAGTGCAACAGGTGAATTGAGAAAGAGCATTTGAGGACGAGACACAGACAGTAGGTGAAGAGGTGACACAAAGAGCATGTGAGGTCAACACACACACACACACACACACGTTAAATTAGATTTATTTAGAGGAGAGGTTAGTTATGTTTGGCTGTAACTGCAAAATTGTCTCGGTAAAAGAGGAACCGTTCCTTGTTGTCTCGGCAAGAAAGAGGAACAAGACAAGAACTGAAAGGTAGACAGGAAGGGCTAGCCATGAAAATAGAAGATGATTTTCTGGGTGAAAAGTCATGATGATGTTGATCTGATCTATGTATAAAATGTACCGGTGACGCATGAAGGGGCGTCAGTAAACAAACCCTGATGCTATAAAATATCTGTTCATGCTTTGATTAAGTCGAAGACTACTTCCTGTCTGCGTACAGAGTTGTCTTCCCACGCGTGTATTCATTAAAATCATCGTTTGACTTCACCCGGCCGGATCGGTGTGGTTATTCTTCGATCACCTCTTGTACCCTTCCTCAATATTGAATCTTAACAACATCCAAAGAAGAACTTAAAATGTCCTTCAAGAAGCCCCGAGAACTATTCCTGAAGACTTTTTAAAGAAATTATAAGAAAGCTGTCTCCAACACTTCAGGCTGTGTTGAAAAATAAAGATGATTATCAAATATTGACATTCAAGCTGCTTAAAATTAAACAAACTTTGTTTTGGCTTTTATGTTTGCACATTTACAATCACACAAATCTGCCCATATTTCCCACATTCCTCACAAAAATACTTTTACACAATCATAAATGTCAGCGATATAGCTGACAAGTATTTACTTTCTCATTCAAGCTGTTAACCAATCAAATAACAATGCAATTTCTATAGCTTTGCATGACTCACAGTTCAAAATTATCCTTATTTACCTTTGACTGAGCACTGGTGCTGTCTCTTAGGTCAGCTACTGTTGTGTGCCTCAGTAGCTGACCATGTTCACACATGCATGCGTGTTTTTTAAACTGTGTTTTTTTCCAAATTCATTATGAAAAATTTCTGTCCACATGAAAATGCAAAAAATGACCTCAAGCGCTGTCAAGACCACGCCAAAGCAACAGGTGGTAATATTCATGAAGAAATTTTGATTTCAATCAAAATCCCACAAACAAGGTAAGAAATCTGAATACTTGTTGCAGTTGTGGTTAATTTGGAACCAGTAATAGCTTTACCTACAGCCCAGTTTTAACACATTTCTTGTAATTAACTTTAAAAGGCATACAACTATAATTAAACCCAAGCAGATGCCAAAGAACAGCCATGCACTTACCCAGCTGTCCAAACAGTTCAATTGGAGCTGTTTTTATCCTTTAACTTGCTGTTACTTGCTTATGAATCACATTTACAGCCTCTCTAAAAACAGGTATCAATAATAAAAGCACCTTCACCTTGGCTGCTGATCAATATCTACATGACCAGCGCCCAGCAAAACACTGCACTGCAATTGTTCCCGACTTCTCTCGGCTATATCTAATGGGCAGTCAGCAATGCTCACACAGCCTTTCAATCACAACAGAAACACAGCGAACAAATGCGCCCCTGAAATCTGGACAACTCAAAGCTCCAAGTAGAAATCTTTCTGCTGTGCTGCTTTAAATTTGTCCTCCTTTGACTTTCAAGCACTGTTCCTGGTTATATATCTTAAGGCACAGCCAGCTTAATCCTCCCCTCTTTGAGACAAAATCAGATAATGAGTAAATCACATAATGCGAAACATACGAGTAGAGCAGGAACGCGATTATATGACAACAGAGCAGTAACCTTTTCTGAGAGCTCGCTAACTACATGAAAACAGCAAAATCAGGATATTTTCTTAATTGTTAAATGTGCATCGCTGGACCTTTTTGTGCAGTTATCTCAGAAATCAAATGAGTTATTGAGAGAGAAAAAAGGTCAAGTTTTACTACACTGATCGCACAAACGGATACGGCACGTCCATGAATGACTCATTTTGATTAATTCATTTGCACCTTTTGATTAATTGGTGCCAACATTCATGCATTAGATCTAAAAACTGACAGAGCTAAAAGCTTGCAATGAAATGTAAGACTTAAAGCAGCTCACTTAGGCTTATAACTCAACTTTTACACGTTTAGATTTTCTTCTTTTTTTAGTGTTATATCCACAAATAAAATTTTAAAAATCTGGGTGGTGGAAGAAAAATCCTGAGGCAGTTTGCTTTCAGCTGCCCAAATCACAGCGCTGTTTGATGTGTGAAATATGATGAAACTTGTGTTATCTTTTATATCAATGCATTAATTATTACATGACTTCAGAAATAGAAAGCGATGCCAACCTCTGTGATTTTATTTATTTCAAGGCCAGAATAATTTGTACTTGAGTTAGTTTCTTTGGCTAAGTTTAATCTTCACTCACCCTGAAATGCCAAGCTGGATTTATGTAAACAATCACAGTAAGAGCTTCATTTTACATCCAGAGCACCCGGACTTTAGAGAATCGAGTAAATCAAAATAATCGACTGTAACGGAACCCGGCCGGCCATACTACGGTTTCCTTCTCTATTCCTCATTTTCTCCGTTTGTCCTCCTAACTTGTGTCACGTCAGATCTATCCTTTTCTCTCCATAGCGAGAGTTCTCAATTCAGGGCACGTCCAACAAGAGGTGGGTCGGGCTGAAACGACTCCTGAAATATCCATCACCTCAAATTACATCTTTGGTAGCGCTGATTCCCTCTTTTGGGCTAATCAAGTTATATGCCCCTGCACAACTACCAAGATGCCTGCTAATGTCTTTTAATTTGCAAAGATAATTACAACAAGGTTCCACTTGAAAATCCATACAAGCTGGCAAACTGAGCCAAAATCGAGCAATCCACTAAGGTAATTACTTCTCCCTTAGCCTTAATGTATAGATATGTCTCAAGGGGCTAATGGCACTGATCAAAATGATTTCTGCAAAAACAAATCAGTCAGGGTTGACATGACATGTGTACAGGAAATAAAATATGCATTTGGCTGCAATTGCCTATGAATACTAATGCGCTTAGCATCTCTGCTATTCGGTGCGTAGGAAATACCGAAATTTGCATTTGGTGCCTAAAGGTTCTTGAAAGCCAGCCTAGGCTGTGCCCAACATTATACACTGTGCAAACAGCCCGTGTAACACAGGCTGCTGAGAGCAGAACAGGTTGTGCGTGTTGCTATCTTAAGGTGAAAGGCACATGCGTACGCATGCTTGCACATATGCATGCAAGGCGAGTGAGAGAAACAATAGAGGAGCAGGTTGAGAGAGTCTTAGTGGCAAGGAGAGTCTAGACATAATGAGTTTAATAACGTACAATGTTCATTAAAACGTAGCTCACAGCCTCTCCGGAGGTGTCATTCCTGTCAGCTTAGTGGTGCTGAGATATGGCTGGTGCTGAGCGGAAGCAGCCCATATGGTCTGTCTGCTTGACAACACTGTGACCCACAACAGATGTGCTGTTTTTCTCTCCCCTGGTGTTAGACTCAGCTTCTTTGACACACCTGTGTTTCCTCCCAAGCTGCACAATAACATCCAACAAATGAGACTTTTGGAATCACCCTCTGAGTTAACTGAGGATTCTGGGCAGCCTCAAAACACATTTTGGCTTTAGTGGGAAAGCTGGCTTCCTTGTGGGCATTATTAAAATTTTTGATAACCTAAAAAAAATTAACAGAAAAAAAAAAGAAAATTAATCTGGTGCAGTGTTTGCATGCTGATGTTTTTAAAATGAGGATAAAGATATGGCTTTTTTCTCTCATTATACATTTTTGGAATTGCTGTTTTTCCAGTCAAAGAAGTTCTTAATTAACTTATGTAACTTATATTGTATGAGTTCTGTTCAGTTCATTTAGAAGAGATTTATTTTTAACACAAAGAACAAATTAACAATCAAGCAATCCTCCGAGAAAGCACACTGCAATGACAGGAAGGGAAAACTCCTTTTTTACAGGAAGAGACCTCTGACAGAACCAGGCTCAGGGAGGGGCAGCTCCCCACTGTGACAGGTTGGGGCGTGAGAGGAAAGAGAAAAGGGAATAGGGAGACAGGATAGTACACACACTACAGGAGACAGACCAAATTTAATGAGATGATGCAGTGGTATATAAACACCTGGAGAGTGTAAAGAGGTGAGTGAAGAATAACAGCTAAGAGCATCACAGTGCATCGCAGGAAGACATGCAACAATGTGAGCCTATAGCAGCATAATCAAGCAAACCAATATTACGACAAAGCGTGTTTCAGACACAGCAGTCCAGCATGTCCATTTCACGCTTTCCCTCTCACATGGAGAAGTTGCAGTTATCTGCAGTAACAGCGGATATTTTATTTCAAGCCAACGTATATGCAATTTCTGCATGCAATAATGCAACATCTGCATGCATGCCCATTTCACGTCTATTGGAATAATATTATATTATGAGGTATTTAAGATATTTAAGGGCCTGATTTTTCAAGGCATTTTTTAAGGATTTTAAATTTGAATCTGGATTTAACAGGGACCCAGTGGAGAGAAGCTAATATGGAAAGTCTTATTTTACTTTCTTATTCCTATTCGTACTGATTCACAGCAGTTTGGATCAACTGAAGGCTTTTCAGGGAACTTGTAGAACGACCTGACAATACATTACAATAGTCCGATTTTAGGAAAATTTTGCAAATAGAAGAAGCCAGTCCTTCATATGTTTATTCTGCATTCTGAAGGAAATATCCTGATCAAAAATGACTCCAATATTCTTCACAGTGTTACTGGAGGCCAAGGTAATGACATCGAGAATAAGCATCTGATGTGATACCAGGTTCCTAAGACTTTTACAGCTGAGTGCAATACCATCATTTTTTTCTGAATTTAGGAGAAAACCCTATGGTCCAACCAGGTCTTCATTTCTTTTAAGACATGCCTGTAGTTTAACTATTAACTTGACAGGTAAATATAACCGAATATCGTCTGCATAGCAATGAGAATGTTTTCAGTAATTTATGATAATCTTGCATAAGGGTAGTGTGCATGTACCTTTTGAGGGATTTGTAATACAGTTACATGGCAAATTCTAGAATTTTATCAGTCTGTTACTTAGCACTAGTTTGCAGCTGCTTTTTTTTTGTGCAAAGCACTCACAGAATCCAAGGATATACCTTCTTCTACAATGTAATTAGCATAATAACTAAACTCTCTCCACCTATCCAAAAATTGGGGGGGGGGGGAGTATAACTATCTTTGCATCATCTTTGGCTCAGGAAGTAGAGCAGGTCACTTCCTAATTGGCAGGTTGGCGGTTTGATCCCTGGCTTCTCCAGTCTGCATCCCAAAGTATCCCAAAGATTCTAAACCCTTAGTTGCTCCCTATGCGTTTGAGTGTGAATGTTAGATAGAGAGCACCTAGACACAGAAAAAAGTGCCTGTGTGAATGACACATGTTATAGAAAGTTCTTTGAGTGGTCAAGTAGAAAAATACCATTTAAGAACTATTTCAGCCTGTAGCTGTTTTCACCCAAGCACTGCAGGCTTCAGCTTTTTTAGTTCGTTGGTCTTTAACCTGCTAACTCCTGAGTTATGGGGATGTTGGGTAGTTGTCATCGTGCAAGTGTGGAAGGGAGCACTCATGCACTTGTTAGCTATGAATCTATTGGATTGCACACACTCTCTTCGGAAAGTATTTTCATCAGTGTGCATGTATCTGACGCATACATTTTTTCCATTTGGTGTGTGCAACAAGTGAGAAAGGAAAACCATAATCAATGAGTCACTCAGATACACATTGCTATCCTAAAATAGACCTTTTCTATCAAGATAGAACATTTTCTATCAAAAATTTCATCATATAACAAAGATGATCACTCCAAAAAACTTTGTATTGATTTGCAGTGACCCTTACCTCTACTGGGACAAGAGGACAAAAACCATGTGAGAAAAATACTCCCACAGCATCACAAAGTCAATCAGTCTCCTCTTCCTTTTTTTCAGACAACCTCTGTGCATGTGCATTAACATTTTTAATGTCTGTTTGGAACAATATCCATGTCCTCGTATTTGTCACAGGCTGGGTCTCCGACCCAGCACTTTGAGCTTTCTTTGTATTGTTCTCATTTTTTGAGATGTTGTTAGTTTTGTGGTATTTCCTATTTGCCTTTAGTTTAGGCAGTTATTGTTCCTGGGTTTTCTGTTTGAGTTCTTGCATTATTCATCACGTATTTGGTATGTTAAGTTTGTATTGTCATGTCTAGTTTTAGTGTTTCCTGTTTTATTCTGACAGTGTCATGTGTTCTTTGGTCATTGTATTTAGTTTCACTCCTCCTGGTCCTGTCATTAGATTCATGTCAGTCAGCTGTTTCCTCATGTGTCGCCACTTCCCCTGATCACCTCATGTCTGTATTTAAGCCTTTTGTTTTCTTCATGCCATTGTCAGTTCGTCTGTTTATTCTCACCAGAGTCATAGTCATAGCCTGTTTATTTTTCCACCTCGGTCATAGTTATAGTTTTTGGTCTTAGTACCTTTAGTGTTTTGTTTCTTAGTGTTTTGTCAGTTCAGTGTTTTGTTTCTTAGTGTTTTGCCTGTTTGCTTTGGTCTCTTGGTTCATTTCCTGCCGTCATCGCAATAAAGGTTCACTTTTCTGTTAATCATTACTATTCCTCGTCATCATCTGCTTTTGGGTCCTGTTTCTGCACACATCGGCGCACCCCGCCGTGACAGAACGAACTGACCAGTCATGGACCCAGCGGATTCTGCTCTCACCGAGTGTCTGGAGGAGACTGCTCGGATCCAAGCGATCCTCGACCGCTTCTTTACAGCGCCCGATTTGAAGAGCAAGCTAGTAATGATCAACGCTGCTGAAGCTATTATGGAGAGGGATCCCCGCCTTCTCCAGCTCCCGGACTCACCTGCCATCGTTGATGCCTTTACGAGGATAAAGGAGATGCTGCAGGCCCAGGGACTGTCAAGTCAGGAAATGGCTTCCAGCGCCCACCAGTCACAACAACCCCACAATCAGTCATCTCCATTGCTGCCTCCGGAACCTGAGTGTGTTCGTGTCGGTTCGCTGAGATTCGCCGCAGCGTCACCACCTCTCAGCTCACCAGTTTCCACGCCCTCATCACAGTCTCGCCATACTCCTGTCACAGTTCAGCGCGAGGAAGCGCCGCACACCATAGACTTGGACAACGACGAGCGCCAGTCTATATTCTGCGCTCTCTTGGAGGAGGAGCTCCGGTGGAAGCCGTGGCTCATTCCGGAGCACGAGCACTCTTTCCGGGGAACTCGACTGGCTCTCGGGGGACCTCGGAGTTACCAGGGACTTCCACCCATCGCTCCGCCGTCTTCCACTCCTAAGAAAAAGCGGCGTGCGCGCCACCGACGCTCCGTATCACAAACGCAAGTGAGTGATTACATTTTGGCTCCTCATGTTTTCTCTCAGGAAGTTGTTGAAATTGACACTACTTTTCCGGTTAATGAGCCCGGCTATACAGAGACTGTTTGCCCTGGAAAAGCTAGCCATCAGGCTCAGCTAAGCTGCTGTGGTACTGCTATCCAGGCCGGTCTGGAGCCAGAGACGGAGGTACAGCTGGTGCGGCCAATTTCAGTGTCAGCCGGAGGGCCCGGGGAGCCCGTCCGGCCTCATGTTTCGTCTGCTGGAGGTTCAGGAGAACCCAGCCAGCTTCATGCTTCATTTGCTGGAGGTTCAGGAGAACCCAGCCAGCTTCATGTTCTGTCTGCTGGAGGTTCAGGAGAACCCAGCCAGCCTCATGTTTCGTCTGCTGGAGGTTCAGGAGAACCCAGCCAGCTTCATGCTTCGTCTGCTGGAGGTTCAGGAGAACCCAGCCAGCTTCATGCTTCATCTGCTGAAGGTTCAGGAGAACCCAGCCAGCCTCATGTTTCGTTTGCTGGAGGTTCAGGAGAACCCAGCCAGCTTCATGCTTCGTCTGCTGGAGGTTCAGAAGAATCCAGCCAGCTTCATGCTTCATTTGCTGGAGGTTCAGGAGAACCCAGCCAGCTTCATGTCTCGTCTGCTGGAGGTTCGGGAGAACCCAGCCAGCTTCATGTCTCGTCTGCTGGAGGTTCGGGAGAACCCAGCCAGCTTCATGTTTCGTCTGCTGAAGGTTCAGGAGAACCACATCAGCCTCGCCATGTCCAGCCTCACGCCACGTCTGCTGGCGGGCCCGAGGAGCCCGTCCAGCCTCACGCTTCGTCAGCTGGAGGGCCCGAGGAGCCCGTCCAGCCTCACGCTTCGTCAGCTGGAGGGCCTGAGGAGCCCGTCTGGCCACCTTCTGCTTCACCACCTGTGGCTGCCTCACTGTCACCTGGTTCTGCCTCTGCTACGCCAGGACCAGCTCCAGCCTGTGCTTCGTCAGCCGCAGCTCCAGCCTGTGCTTCGTCAGCCGCAGCTCCAGCCTGTGCTTCGTCGGCTTCAGCCTCAGAGCCTTCGTCCTCGCCTGGTCCGGCCTCGTCTTCAGCCTCAGAGTCTTCGTCCTCGCCTGGTCCGGCCTCGTCAGAGTCTTCAGCCTCGCCTGGTCCGTCCTCGTCAGAGTCTTCAGCCTCGCCTGGTCCGTCCTCGTCAGAGTCTTCAGCCTCAGAGTCTTCGTCCTCGCCTGGTCCGTCCTCGTCAGAGTCTTCGTCCTCGCCTGGTCCGTCCTCGTCAGAGTCTTCAGCCTCGCCTGGTCCGTCCTCGTCAGAGTCTTCAGCCTCGCCTGGTCCGGCCTCTGCCTGTGCTTCTGCTACGCCTGGTCCGGCCTCTGCCTGTGCTTCTGCTACGCCTGGTCCGGCCTCTGCCTGTGCTTCAGCGTCACCTGGTCCGGCCTCTGCCTGTGCTTCAGCGTCACCTGGTCCGGCCTCTGCCTCTGCTTTAGCGTCACCTGGTCCTGTGCCCTCCAAGCCTCGGCCGGTACGCCTGACACTTGGGCGCCGCCGCCGCCTTCCACACGGCCGGCCGCCTGAACTGTTTCTATGCCGTTGCCGTCCGCACGGTCGGCCGCCTGAACTGTTTCTACGCCGTTGCCGTCCGCACGGTCGGCCCCCTGAACGGTTTCCATGTCGCCACCATTGCCGTCCGCACGGTCGGCCCCCTGAACGGTTTCCATGTCGCCACCATTGCCGTCCGCACGGACGGCCCCCGGAACTGTTCGACCATGGACTTCTGTGCCGTCGGCCTCCGGGCCGGCCCCCTGATCACATGAACTATGATTTTCTGGACCGTCACCCTCCGGGTCGGCCCCCTGAGGAGTCATGAACTGTTCCCTGCGCTCCTGTGATTTTGATGGACGTTTTGTTTTTGGGTTTTTTTGGCCTTGTTTCTGGCCCTCCGTCCTGGACCCCCACCGCCCGCCCTTGGTGGGTTGTTTTTGGTTTTGTTTTTCGAGGTTTTAGGGCGTCTGGAATCCGCCCTTGAGGGGGGGGCTCTGTCACAGGCTGGGTCTCCGACCCAGCACTTTGAGCTTTCTTTGTATTGTTCTCATTTTTTGAGATGTTGTTAGTTTTGTGGTATTTCCTATTTGCCTTTAGTTTAGGCAGTTATTGTTCCTGGGTTTTCTGTTTGAGTTCTTGCATTATTCATCACGTATTTGGTATGTTAAGTTTGTATTGTCATGTCTAGTTTTAGTGTTTCCTGTTTTATTCTGACAGTGTCATGTGTTCTTTGGTCATTGTATTTAGTTTCACTCCTCCTGGTCCTGTCATTAGATTCATGTCAGTCAGCTGTTTCCTCATGTGTCGCCACTTCCCCTGATCACCTCATGTCTGTATTTAAGCCTTTTGTTTTCTTCATGCCATTGTCAGTTCGTCTGTTTATTCTCACCAGAGTCATAGTCATAGCCTGTTTATTTTTCCACCTCGGTCATAGTTATAGTTTTTGGTCTTAGTACCTTTAGTGTTTTGTTTCTTAGTGTTTTGTCAGTTCAGTGTTTTGTTTCTTAGTGTTTTGCCTGTTTGCTTTGGTCTCTTGGTTCATTTCCTGCCGTCATCGCAATAAAGGTTCACTTTTCTGTTAATCATTACTATTCCTCGTCATCATCTGCTTTTGGGTCCTGTTTCCGCACACATCGGCGCACCCTGCCATGACAGTATTAACCTAAAAAGAAAATGATTTTTCTTTGATCATTGTTCCAACTCATTCTGGCCACTGAAAGGTCCACGCATAAATGAGGACTGGAAACAGTGATGGCCAGCATACAGAGGATAATCAAAGGAATGTCACTTTCAAATGTTATACAGGCATGTTTGTTTTGCATTGACCAGAAAACACAGAAAAGATGCTTTTCCCTTTTGATCCCAGCATGTCATTATGTTCTAACCACAAAAGATAAGAAAAAGTTTGTGGTTTTGGTCAAATAAGTTAAGCAAACATGTCCTGTCTTGTCCTTCAAGTCAGCATTGACTTCTTCAATATTTAAACAAGACCTTAAAGGTACACTCATTAAAATTTCAGAGCCTTCAGTCAGTGGTGGTAACTCCAAGAACATTTCAATGATAGCCCCAGAGTTAGGTTTGAAATAACTAGCCTATCAATCACTCAAGGTAGGAAACATGATTTGAGCTGCTGCTTCTTCAAAAATACTGATGAACAAGTTTCTGGATTTCTGGATTTGTTGCTGTCCAGCAATCATCATCTGAAACTGTTTTCCCCCTTTGTTTTTCAAGCAGCACAAAGTCTCCCCAACTTATACTTTCTTTCCCAGTAGATTTTTCACTACATCTCGGAGAACTTGCCACAGTTCTTTTGTGGATTTAAGCTCCCTGTGAGTTTTCTGCCTCATGTAATCTCAGACTGACACCACAATGTTCAGATGGGGACTCTGTGGGCGCCACACCATCTGTTGTATGACTCCTTGTTCTTCTTGTGGCTGAAGAGATTTCTTCATGACGCCAACTGTATATTTTGATGTGTTGTCTCGCTGCAGAGTCAGTGTGAACTCGATCAGATGCCTCCCGGATGGTGTCGTGTGATGGAAACATCTTTAATGCCTAAATCTTTTGCATAGTGCTGCGATTCATTTTTCAGGGGAGCCCAAGTGTATCACAGATTTTCCATATAATTGTATATTTGTGGATAGAGGGCCCGTTTTCAGGCATAAGCCGCCATCTGGAGGGCCCAAAGAGAAAAAAGGAATATTTTTTAACTGCTCCCAATCTGCAGTTGAAAGTCTGTCACTATAATCCAGGGCAATCCTTACACTGGTTAAAAGACACCTGCGCTAAAAACCTGATGCTGAAAAAAGGAGGGACACTGCTGGGGGCTGAATTACATTCTAATATAATCTGCTAGCTGTTGCTTTGGCATCAGCCTTAGTTCATTCACTCCGGCTGATGCAGTGCAACCCTCCACCATGCCAGTCTTTTCAGGGAGTAGTGCAGTATTTTGTATATATTCATTTTGTTTTCTCTCTTCTCTTTAAACTTACTTTAAGAAAGCAGTACTGTAGTAAAAATAAGATAAGGGTAGCATGACAGATGCTCACTAGTAGTTAATGGATAGTATGTACTGATTTGTAAATAACTGCATATGAATAACCTGAGCTTGTTGTGAGGGCAGAGGTTAAATGTGACACGATATTTGGATGCAAACTATAATGACATATTTAGAATCTCCATTTAGCAATACAATTCCTGAAATGTTAGAATTGTAAGCAGAGTTTTAAAGATAAAAACTATTTTATGAAAGTTTGACCTTATATTACCTTGAAGAAGGGATCAGAGGGTCCAAAGTAATGTGATATTTAGAATCTCCGTTCTAAATATGTTGTCAATACAAACAACAGCAGCAAGAAACATAGCTTTAATAAACAGCTCTCTATGGCATTATTTGTCTGACATTTAGATCAATCAATTGAGTGTGGATGAGGTCACTTCAAATATTTATACAGTACTTTCTATATGTTGAAAATATTCACCATACTTGTAAGAATGATTGGTTCTATGTTTTAAAAAAATTGCTTTTTTGTCAATTTTCCACCAATGAATTGTTAAGTTGACCTTAAAGACTCTGATGGATGTGCCAAATTTGATTGGATTGTTAAAATGATTCCACTAATACTCTGACAAAGTTCATTCAAAACCTTTTGTCATCGGGTTTACAGACAGAATGAGACAGACACACACACACACAGACACACACACACATGCAAGCACCACCAAAAACACAATCTCCTTTATGGAGGTAATTAGGTCATCGGTATGTTTCATGAAAACATTATTATATGATTCATACAGGGACATGTTTGCAGGTGTGTCCAGCTTGAGTCAGTGTTGAGCTCCATGTGTATTGTACATAACATGCTGTCCAAACAAAGACAGTTACAAGGAGTTGAAATCCTGTCTGCTACTATGAGAAATGTTGTGTTTTTTTAATATAGTATGTTGTTGCAATATTTGCACCTATACAGCTGATCCAGTCTTCCATGTCACATCCATGCTCTTTCCTATGAATGTGAAGATGAGTGGTTGATTCACCATCGGTGTAAATACGAGGTGCATTCAAACACTTGTGGGAACTGGCCTTTATTAGGTCAGAAACAATACCTGATTTAAATTTCCTCTTCAGGGTCATCTTCTCATGCACTTCCAGGCTGCTTTCAGCAAGACTGTTTATTTTTACTTGCTCCCTGGAACTCCCCTTGCACTTGCACTCGCACCTCTGCAGTTTCCCTTTAGATCTCAAGCTACGAGCAGAGAAAAAACATCAATGTCTCCTTCAAACTGACCTGACTTTTCTAGGTGGTATCATTGCTGGGTGATGACAGCCGGCTTTCTGGCAGTTTTCTGTTGAAGAGTTCTTTCTAGGCCCGAAGGCAGGAGCGGGACCAGGGGTATGCTTTTCCCTTCTTTCGACATTCACGAGGTTGTGCGCCATGATTTCAGCCCCCGGGATGACACTGACAGTACAGAGTTCTACTGTAATGTCCTGAGTCAACTGGGGGAGAAAATACTGCAAAAAGAACCTGAACTTTTGTGCAACTGTGCCACAATGACCCAAAGTTTTATGGGGGAAAAAGACACAATCTTCATTTGCGACCAGCTGTACAAGCCAGATTTGCCTCTGTGCAATTTCATTCTTTTTTCCTGAAACAAAAATCAAATTGAAAAATGATCACTTTGACACAGTGAAGGGCTTCCAGGGGAGTGTTAAATAAAATAGCGGTAGCACTGGAAGCCGTCCAGGCATGCACGAGATGATGATTCTGAAGGGAAAGTATAACAAATTTAAGTCACACCACTGTCGGTAATGTCAAAAAACAAACAAACAAAAAACAAAACATGTTTGATATGATTAAAACTTAAAGATTGTAACTACATTCAGCTTTATAATTTCCCCAGTCAGATGACGTGGGCAGCCACTGAAAATGTCCTGATGGCTCAGAGTAACGGTCATTACTGAGGGATATCCAGTCCAGGATTTCTTATTATTATGTACAAATGAAAATAAATTTTTAGAAAAGCACTTTAAAAACAAAATTATCATGAGAGGATAGCCAGTTGTTTTGAGATTGCCTTTGAGCTTTTCTTCTTTTGCTTTTCTCATGGACTGTTTATCTGCATGCAACCAAAACCAATACTTCTTGAACTGGATATTAATTACTAACAGAATTTCGGAAGCTTCGGGTACTAAATTTATTTTTCTTGTGTTTACACATGCTCAGGTTTTTTATGCAGATATCGGTTTATACAGATTACCCCCAATCGTAGCCACAAGGACAGTAAACACGCCTTAGTTAGAGATGTATTGGATACATTATAAGATGGCTTTTTTGCTTTGTTTAGTTATTTGTGACTTTTAGTCAAGTTCAATAGAACCGTTTTCTTACTATTTTAATGAATAAATAATGAAAGCTTCTGTGGAGCCAGGTATTTGCATAAACTGGTTGCAAATTAGTATTATATGAGGGGGGGGCGGGGTTACCAGACGGTTTGCTTCCAACAAAAATCTGACTTTGTCAACTAGACAAATTACGGGCGAGCTTTTTCGCTATTAAACTGTGTCTGAGTTCTGAATTATAGGGTCATCCACACACTTCTGCCAACACTATATGAAGTATGCACCTGATAAGCAGTTTGTAATTTCAGCTGGCTGGAAAGCAATTTCGTCGGAACATGCAAAGCGCTGGTGATCAGGCTCAGAATGGACCCTCCTGTGACGAATGCCACTCTGCTTAGTGGCGCCCACACGGCATGAATACTGGGACATGTGCTACCTATGAATATTTTCCCCTTCCATCACATTGTATCACTCACTCCTTCGTGTGTGTGTGTGTGTGTGTGTGTGCACGTCAAGGAAAATGGGCATTATGTGAAGCATGACTCACAGCGGGGATTCTACAACTGACACCCTTCAGAGGTGTAGATTCCAGTCCTAGCCCTGAACTCTAAAACACATCTAGTTTTTATGGATATAAGTGCCTATCTTAAGTAGCAGCTATCTGCTCTCACTAATCCTTCTGCTTGATTTAAATGTCAATACCTTCTTCATATGTGCACAGGCATAAATCTGTATCGATGGAGTGGGCAGTCGTGACATCATGGGGGCACGGGGTGAATGGATCTCTATGAGCGCTTGCAGCTACACGCATCCCACAGATAGGCTGGTGGGGAGGTCCGTGGAGTTTAATGTACAGCCCCCTGGTGAAATGCCATTTGGAAGAAGTGGCACGCATATGAATTAATCATCGCAAGGTTCATTCGGAGTGAACCATCCTGCATTTGCATCATCTCTGGTGGTCCCGGGAATCAAAAAGAACCTTGGAACTACAAGGCTGTGCTGACTGCCTGTCAGGCCTGCCAGCATGGTTTTTCTGTAAATGTTGGAGTCAGAAACTAGGACAGCTAATGGATGACCCACGGTGCACACAGATAGATTAATATGAGGGGAGGAGGGGAGCGCCAAGGAGGATGCCACTCTATTGGGGTGTTGTGTTGTGAAGCAGCTAAGAGGTTTTTTTCTTTTCTTTTTTTTTTGTTTTTTTGGGGGGGAGATTTATGATGTCTTGCTGGAGGCATGCGGATAAATGATGGCTGCATTGTGTATGTGAGGCAGACTTGTTGGGTTTGCTCAAATCCAACAGAGAGAGCAAAGAAAAGCAGGGGAGCTCTCACATCACCAGGAAATTCATCTCCTTGCTGAGGTTCTGCATTTTCCTCCTCCTCAAGCAGACACAGGTGGCCTGGTGTTTGAAACAGAAGTCTGAAGTGTCTGCTTGAAGTAGTGTTTTTTTCCACTGAAGTATCTTTCTCTGCACACTCAGTCTAATGTTGAACTGTTTTAAGAAGCATGCAGGACCTTGTGAGTATTATCAGTCATTATACCACATCGAAAGTAAGCAATAAATAGCAATTAGTGTGTTTTTTGAAGGGCAACCAGACTTCGAGGGTGGTTTCCAAAATCAATAACCTTGTTAACTGAGTAGCTGTGGCACACTGTTGCACCTCACTGGGTTCAGGATTAGCTATCAGTGGCATGTGTATAATCACGATGGAGAAAATTGAAAGGGAAAAAAAATAAAATGCATTGATGCCATGACGCTGATTAACATTGTCACGCTGCAGATGAAAGCGAGGCCAATGCATGGAAAGCAAATGTAAATGAGCGCATTTCACAGAACACATTCCAAGTAACGTGTGGAGAAAAGTGCCTGCGGTAGTTACTAGTTGTAGACCTTTTCCAGTTTTGCCTGTGGATAGCAACTTTAACTTAACTTGAAATGTCACACAAGGCAGGAGCTAAGGTGGCTCTTGGGCACTTTTTAGTTACTATGTAACTACAAAGTCCTGGGCATGAATTCAGCCAAGGACCTTTATCACGGCTGTCGTCCTTTTCATCCTGATCTCACTTTACATAATTAAAGCAGAATCAGAGGCTGTATATAAAACACTGGCATAGCCACTGGGACATCACACAGAAGTTTGTGATATCAGCCTTCAGTTTAGCCTAGTGACCGTGGTATTTTGATTTGCTTGAGCAAGAAATAACATTATTTAAAGTGTGAATTGTTAAATTATCAGCTGACATTAGGGTGCATGAAGAGTATGGGTGCATTTGTCCTTTGAAAATAACACACAATGCAGACACACTGAAAAAGGTTAACAGATTTAACTCTTTCACCCATAAATTCAACATCTGACAACTTCCCCTGTACCCTCAATGGCAAGTCTTGACACCTCAGTATATCTCCCTAAAGATGTGGTTTGGGGACTGTTTCCAGGTTTGTCCAAGAGTAGCTGCACAGGCAGAGATCTCTCGCACTTATTTCTAATGCACGCCCAGTCATTTTATTCAATAACCAGGTCTAAAATCTGAAAGACACTGCGCATCTCAGAAAAGAACTTCAAGAGTTACTCCTACAAGGCTTTCAAAGGGTAAAGAGTTCATGAATGATTTAGTACCACAGTTGGTCAGATTGTTGCAAAGAATGATGAATACTCAAAACTTCTTTCAAAGTTTGAGGTTCAGTCTATTCTTTGGGTAGTTTCCACAGGTTGACCACAAAATCACAAGTTATTTTTTCCGAGGTCAGTTCACAACTTAGTTTTCCAAAGATGCTTCCCTTCCGCCCATGGGCAGATCCAGTGCGGCTCCCTGTTAAGTACATCCAAAAATTTTTTTAAAAACTCTAGCTCAACTTACTGGTCCATTTCCAGATTTCACTATAAATTCTGCTCTCAGATGGGTGACCTTGACTCTCCACAGACAGACAGAGATAAAACAGACTGTTTCTAGAAGTGGCACGCTGATGCTCCAAGAATAGATGTGTTGCAAAGTGGACAGGATGAGTAAGTAAAATTACGTTTTGCATGCAAGTAGCCACGACTTATTAGTGCTACCGAGTGACAATCTGGTGAAGAATGGTGACGAGATGTCCAGATTTAACACTGTAAGAGAGAGCAATGGAGAACAGGTGTGCTAACTGAAGCCCAGGTGGCTCCACCCGATTCTTGGTGGAAGTTGAGCAGAATTAACAGACAAACACACCCCCACACGACAGGGCACAGAGGGCATCATGACAGAGTGCCACACACAGACATACCTACAACACAGACATACTGCAGCAGGCTGTATCAGCATCCGCCTGTTATAGTGGTCGTCACACACAATTAATTTTAAGCCAAGTGAGTGAGTTAGAAAAACATGTACTGAATAGTTATTATAAAAGGGGGAATTAACTATGGAGAACAAAACTGCTGATTAAATCTCTGAAGTTGGATGTTGACTCGCTTTTGGAGCCATCCAAGACATTTTTTTTGTACTGGCTTCATTATTCAGCCACCCAGGTTGCTGCTGGAGCAACGTGTCATGAATCACTGTCTGATGTAGGCGTGTAAGTGTTGCAGATAGATAACACAGTCAAAGGAAGAAAATTAAGGACCCATATAATTTACTTGTTGGTACAGTGGCAGAAATAATTATCTGATCTTCTGCTGAATTTGTAAGTTTACTCGCTTACAAAGAAATGAACAATGTCTCATTTTTAAGGTTGTTTCATTTTAATATTTTAATGGAGAGAGACAGAATATCAACCAAAAATCCAGAAAAAACACCTTTCACATAAAAGTTATTGATTTGCATGTCACTGAGGGAAGCAAGTATTTGAGTATTTGGCGTTGAAACCCTTGTTGGAATCCACAGTATTAAAGACTGATCTAATAAGTAGTGTGTCCTTTTTGCAGCAAAGTGGAGATCAAGTTAGTGAAGATTTTCCAGGGCAAAACATTGTGTGATTTGGTTCCATTCTCTCTAATACTAATCTATGTAGTACTCTTAACTAGCTGCCAGGTTAAAATGGTCATTTTTGACAACTGGTTAAGGGTATTTTGATCTTGCCACCTATCAAGTCAACAGGTCAGAAAAATTACGAGAATGAGAATGACATAGTTCTATTTAATGTAGACAACATACTCTGATAATACGCTGATTTAGTGCACTAGAGCACGCTGAGTGAACAAAAATCAAACAGTCATCATGTTGCTTGATGTTGCGTGACCAACAGGTGCGGTCTGGGTCAGGCTAAATGCTAAAGTGCAGGTGTTACGTCTGAAAATTGCAAATTTGAGAAACCTGAAAAAGGACCACAGCAGCTGCTTGTACTTAAGCGCGAGCGTGCAGTAAAGTGGAGTTCTTAGAGGAGGCCAGTGGCGTACATAAAGATGAGTACCATAATGAACTGACTGCTGTAGCTCATTTTACACAGACAAATGTCAACAGCTGCCACACTGCTCACAAAATGAGCAGCTTGCTTTACTCTTTACTGTGTTTTTGTTTGTGGGCTATGGGCAATGTGTATGTTATATTATTAGTGTGTTCTTTACACATCTCTGTGCCACCCGCCTGCTTCATTGTGCTCTTCAGTTTATAAGAAGTGGCTAGATGTTAATGAGACCTAGTGTGACTGTGAGTTTTGTTCTTTTCTTAACTGGAGCTAGGCTACACTAAGGAAGGCTGTTTGTGAGTAACTGATAATTAGTTGTATATGCAGGCTGTGATGTACTGATTGTGGAGCAGGAATTTATTGGCCTGGAATTTAAGTCTTAAGCAAGTAAACCATAACAATGCACGAATACTTTCCACTACTTTTTCTTTCTTTAAATTAATTTCCAGATCTCTTTTTTATGCCTTCGCAATCTTAACCAATGACCTTCTTAACTGACAGTGGCCTTACACACTTGTTAGATTCTTTGCCAAAACCCAGTTTGGCCATATGCTACTTGCCAAACAGAAGATTTAAAAATAAAATATTGCAGAAAAATGCCAGCATTGAATGTTAAAAAAAAGCACTGCTTTTGAACACAATCTAGGGTTTTGTTGTATTTTCCTGTACTAATTCCTGAGTTTTTCCCCAAATCAGCTTCAATGAAAATATAAAATTCCAAGGCTGACTTGGATGACTGTAGAAGTTTTAAACTGAATCTCCCATGTTTGCCATCCGAGGGCTTAGTTCTAATCACCTTTTAAATAACTGCCCAGCTGGTTGCTTGTTCAGATGCTCTCTCATGTACCATGATCAGGTTTTATTGCTGCCACTCGCTGTCAGTAGCTGAAAGAGCTCCTCCTGACTCTTTGCTTTATTAAGACTTTGGTTACATTTGAAATAAAATTAATTAAGCTTGACAAAATCCTATTAACTGTCATTACAGCAACATCCCAAAAGATAGACTATAGTAAACTACCTTACACTACAACCTTTGCTTCACTTTCATCATTTTGATGTATCTTATAATTTTCTGTCATCTTTTAAAGATTATTTTTCCAAACCCATGTTATTGAGTACTTCACATGAGCTGTGGCTGATATAGCCTCAAAATTGTATCACAATATTTCAAGAAAATCACAATCATATTTCTGACAACATAGAAAGAAATACTGATCATTTTATCAGCGATTGCAGTTTGCGGACAGTAGCATGTAACTACTGCAAAACCAAAATGAAGACGTTTCCCATCTTTCTTTTCCAATGAGCTACTGTCACTCTGTCACCACAGATTACATGATTTAGTCTATTGCCACAAGGTGCCAACAGCAGCACCACTGTGATGCAAAAGTAGTGGCATTATATACAGTGTATACACAGCATGAGTCAAATGTAAGCACAAAAGTAGCCTAGTTAGTTTTTCCATTGTAAATGTTAAGTAAAATAACACTGCCTAACACTTTAATTTAACAGTAACTGAAAAACTTTAACCTTGTAAGTCTTCAGGAGCCTGAAGATTTTTCCCTTCCTTGCAACCATCTGCTTCAATGTTTCCATCTTATAACCAGTGATTTCCTTCCACTGTTTTCTCTTCCTGTCATACGAAGCACAACTAACGAGTGTGCAAATGATGCCTGGTTGTTTGTGGTGAGACAAGTTTGCTTTCCACCTTTAGCAGGAGCCTTTTTCTTGCATATTTTGGAAAGCATTGTTCTTTGTTGGAGGCTGCTGAAGTAGCTCCCTTTTCCCAGGCTGGCACCAGGTTGATCTCGCTCTCAGACATGTTTGGGCTCTTCTCGTTGTGTGGCTAGACAATTTAGACACGAGATGTCGCTATATCACTAATATCACAATTTGGCATTTTTATATCACACAGAAATTTAGCCCAGTATTATCAGTGATGATGTGGCAGAAGCCTACTTCTCACTAGACAATCAACAATCAACCTAGATCACCTGTTGGTGTAACATTTCAAAATATATCTGCACATGAGCAAGTTATGATGTAAAATTAAAATTGCAGCAATGATAACTAAGATCTGCATCACTCATCAGTTACGTTGATCGATTGGCTTGGGGAGTGCTCCAGTGGTGTGTTGCTCAGTGGTTGGGACAGTTTTCCTTTCCTTGCATAAAGGATGATCCAGTGCTAAAGCATTAAGGCCACTTTTTTTTTTTTTTTTAATTCAGCCATAGCATGATAGTTAGCAGAAGGTCCTGGGTTGGAATCCACCCAGCCAGATGGTTTGTATGCTTTCCCCAAGTCTGCGTGGGTTCTCTCTGAGTTCTCTGGCTTTCTCCCAAAGACATGAAGTTATGTGCAGAGCAGTGTAAAAGGTCAACAGGTTTATTCACAGGATTAACACAAGGAGACAGGCAGTTTAACAGAACTGGCATTTGGGCATTTGAGCTCCAAACAACATTCTACCTACACAAAGCAGCTCCTCCACAAACTTTTGGCTTTTTGCACTGCATCTACCAAATGTCTCTGTGTCATCAGGCACACAAGTTTGTCAGCTCATTCCAATCTGTTGGATCATAAAGAGGAAGTGAACTTTGTGAAAATGACTGTGTAACATTTAACTTTCTTTTTAAAAATCTATTTAAGCTGCTACCTAGCAAGTAAATGTACATGTTAACGTACAGGGTTGGGGTTTTACTGCAAAAGGGGTGGTGGAGTCTGGCAGCTCCATAGGCTGAAGTTATCTTGAAGCTAAAAAACACACATGAGATATCACTTGCTGATGTTTAAGAAGCACCAAGTCATATTTTTTCATCCAAACAAGGTGGTCATAGCATCACAAACTGCAACCTATCTGATGTCCAAAACAAAGTGGAATTGTCATGCAGTTGAATGAAGCAAAACCTCAGTAAGATTGTGGTGAAGGTAAAATTGCAGCTTGTGAAAAATGTCTCTTTTCCATCTGCTGATGCTCTCCTGAGTGCAGATAAAATGAGGAGATGAAAACAGGCAAAATAGAAAGAGTCACACAATGCTGCAGAATACTGTACCTTGCAAGGGACCTTGAAAAGCAGGCTGGTGTATAACAAACAGGAGGCAAAGATGGAGCGGAAAAATCGTGACAAGATAAGTGTAAGGCTGGGAGCTTTCTTTTGCTGTCAGCGGCAGCTTGAGATACAATGTACTCTATTAGCGGAGCAGCTTGCAATCAAGCAAGAGTGTGTGATGGTGAATAAAAATCTGAGCCTGGAAAGTAGATCAAATCAGGCAAGGAGAGATGGAGAACTGCAGCAGGAGGAGATGTTAACATAAATGACATCTCAATCACTGTCTGTTGCCGCCTTCTTGATCCACAGTTCCATAGGATCCTGCGTGGAAGCTGTATCTAGTCTAAGTCCACTAATTAAACTATGATTAGGTTCCTCTAATGAAACTCTTTTGGATTCCTAGATGTTTGGCAAAGTCAATTACATCATATCTATGAATTTGACTTTCTCATTACGTTTTTTTCTCTCTTTTTTTCCCTATGCAGTTTTCAAATTAAAGTAAGAGCCAAGCGCATTGAGTCGAGCTTAATCAAGTGGAAACTACCAAAGCCCCGTGACTCTGCAGTAGGCAATCTCGCTGAGCCTCTCAGCCTATTGCTATGAGCCAAGGCTTCATCAGACTTATGAGCACTGTGTCATATCTGAATTACAGCTGATGGAGGCAGCAGCACCACTCTGAAAATTCCCTCCCTCCCATCTCCTCCCCCCTGCCCCCCTCCCTCATCTGACTAACGAACTAGTTAAGGCCACTACTGGTGCAAGCGGAAAAAGATATCTCATTGCTTCCCCGTAGCATGATATATCTTCAGCAGCAAAGAGCCATATGAATGATTTAAACTAGCATCTGTAGATGCACATTGGCTGTCAGCTGTCAAGAGATGAAAGCATGGATTGGCTCACAGGACTTGATGAGACACCGTGGTAGCTGGGTGTTCTGGGACGTAGAGTGGAAGAAAGCACAGAGACCAGCTGTCGCACTAACTGCTGGCACCACAGTGCATTGCGACAGGAGGCCCAGGGCACAGAAGGAGGCTGTGACAAGAGTAGGAAGGAATCCAGTGTCTCGGCGACTGTGCTCAGCATTCCCAGAGTCTTCTGCGCTCAGGATATTCTATATCCGCCTTCAAATAACTGCAAATCGATAAGGTTTCAATCTTTCCTTATCAGATCAAGCCTGGGGAGGCTTTTTCTTTCTTTTTTTTCCCTTCTGTCATAATTTGGAGATTTCAAAAGATAGGGGAGGAGCTCTCGCCTCACATTTTCTCAATAAGTGTGCCAAAGCACAGCTGGTTTGATGTGCACTAACTCAGCTAGTCAAAAGGGTTATGAGGTCTGCCCTACATTTCTGTGATTGGACTTCATCGGGCACAAAGTAAAGGCCGGTCGCATTCAGTTATTGAAATGTGTGGCTCATACACACACCTGCAGATGCTGGCATGCCTGCAAATACTGCTTTCCACACCTTAAGGGAAAAAAAATAATTTATTTTCTCTGATATATGACACTGGTCTAATGATTTTTACTGGGTGTGAGCACAACACTGCACATGCGGTCGGTGCTGTATTGACTTCTTTTTGGGTTTTGCCACACACAAGAAAAAGCAACACACTTTCCTTTTTTTTTAAAGCTTCATAGATAATAATCACATATTTCTGCATTCTAGACTCCAGTGTTGTGCATTTTGCCACAAAGCTGATCGATGGTCCTCACTTTAAAGAAAAACCTATCCGGTTGTTCAGTGATGACACGACGAATCCTACTTCCGGGTCTAAAGTAGTCTGCGTTTAATATAGCTTTTGTGTTGTTAACATGTTTAATGTTATGTATTTTCTTCTATTTGATCTCAAAAAGTTCCTAAAACAGTCAGTGATCACTGTTGACCTCCCTCGGCTTTTATTACCGCTAATCATTTATTTAAGCTCAGTTTTTAAAACCTTAGGATGTAACTACAGCCCAGCCCATGCAGCAGTATATGAATGACTAACCTCGTATTGTGGATGGATTATCTCAGTTGTTCTCCTGGCTGAAGTTTGGTCCTTTTACAGCATCCTGCCATGCGATTACATTTGTTCCTGACCACTGAGAACACTCACGTTAACTTTTATTGAGTGGAAAAAAAGTTAGCTTGTTTATATTATGCTAACATAGCTGTGTCGCTAGCGGTCACGTAGCACATCATTATATACCAGCTAGCCAAACTTCAGTAACCCTATAAACGTCACTGCTTTTTAGTTTTCTGTCTTCATTTATGCTGGAAGTGATAGCAGAGCTGTACGTTTTAATTTGTTTCCAAAACCCCGCAGTCAGGACATGCTATATTGTATTTAGATAGAAGCTAGCGAGCTAACTCCCTGCTAACTTCTAACTCCGTTAAATGTCATAAATTCCGTTTTCATGGATGCCTGGATGTTAAACTCAATTGTTACACCTGGTAGAGCAGAACGCTGATCATTTTATTAAAGATGAAAGACTTTAGACAGTTTTTCAACTCTCAGTAATGCCATAGTGATCGTTTGATATATGGACCTGCAGCGGAGTTTAGGTCCAGACACGGCTAGTGACGTCAGACTGAACAACCGGACTGCAGTAACCACAGCTCACCAAATTACTTTAGGTAAGGAGAAAAATGTGAGAAACTCGGCTGCCATTCTATCATTTTAAATATATTTTTCTTTAATTACCAAAAATCTATTTCCCAGTAAAATGACAGCACTTTTGCTTAAAATGCAGGAACACACAAAAATTCCCCTGAGCCTGCAGCTTGCGTGTAGCTTCCATTTGAAAATTTACACGAGAATATATGAGGTTTGACGTAGCAATAAGAAGACCTGGGTAAATTGCGACATGCACAGAGTCAGCAAAGTTAACTGCCCGCCTTGATTAATATCTGGGAGGGGACGCCGCGGTTCAGTCAGAGGCTGGATGTGCTCAAAATGTGCACTAAACAAGCAGGAGATGTATACGTGCAAATACATATACAGCATCTTTGCTCTGTCATCTCTTTGACATTGCTGTCAGTTCTTGTTGGTATCAGATGCATCCTAGAATAGACTGGAACACTGATCCAAGAACATCAGATATAAGAAGCAATTCAGAACTGAGCAGGAAGGTCTGAGGTATGAGCGTAGCCAAACACACCCACTCAGCCACAGACAAAATCACTGCTTTATTCCATTGTGCCTCTGTGCTCATCTTCCTGACAGCCCCAAGCGCTGCCGCTGGTTAAGAGAAATGGGAGTGGATAGGATGGCAGATAGATGCTCAGATTAAAGCAATCTGAGATAAAAATGTTAAAGAGGGAAAGCTCCATCATATCCTGTGTGTCTGATCAAAGAGCACTGGTAAACCAGTATCATCTGGCCTCAGTGGTGTGGCTTACATGTGGTCAAGGCTCTGTTCTTTGTAGATATCCGGTTGGCTTTTGTCTTTTATTCCAAGTCAGCATTCTTTCTCTATCTGTTCTTATATTCGCGCAGGCCCACTCAGAAAACTACTGTTTAGCACAACTCAGTTTGTTTCTCCTTTTTCATCACCATATTCCCAAGGGAGACTCAGGGATGAAGCATGACAGTTCAGAGATGGAAACTAGGAAAGGGAAATTGCACATCATCCAATGCAGGTCTCTTACTGCCAGTGTAAACATGTTTATTGAACCACAACACAGGCTAATGTCAGACATCAAAGGATAAAAGCATGCAGGCTTATAGAAGATTTTATCTTCTGAATGTATCTTTTGACAGTGCACTCACCATCTGTGGGCTAGAAAGATACAGGGCTATAAAAAGTTGCTGAATGAAAAGTTCACGTCCTGGCCATGCTTTCAGGTTTGACTTTTTTTCATTAACTTGTTTAAAGCGATGCAGTCTTTCATGCTTACGCCGGTTTTCTGCTAAAAAAATGTTTCCGTGGTTTACTTTGCATATTGTCGAACAAATTTCCATTGGCTGCTGTGCTTGCTAATACAGGGACAAGTTAAAACAGTGTTAAACAACAATTCAATTTGTTTGCAGCGCAGCTCTGATGAAAATTTGCCTGCATACCTACTCACATCATCATAACTTAATTTCAACTCTTTATTGCTTCCTTGTTTCTGTATGGGCAGAAATCTGTGCCATCAGAAACTGAATTTGAATAAGTTAAATTTGAATTTGAATTGCTCAGATTGAATCTGAATTGTAACTTGAATAAATGCTTTTGAAAACTGAATTTGAATTAGTCTAATTTGAAATTGAATTTATGGTTTGAAAATGATCATCACTAAATTGAAATTGAATTTTATATTTTGAAAATGAATTGATTTGCTTTGAAACTGCATTTTATCCTTTAAAAATTCAGCTCTCGAATACTTTCAGTTTCACTTCTCACCATTCAGTTTCAGTTCTACAATTCAATTTCAGTTCCAAAATTCAGTTTTTTAGAACTTACATCCGGTTCCGGTTCAAGCGCAGATTAATAGAACTACGTTTTACTAGCGGACCGAAAGTGTTACTGACGGGAATCTACAGCGTCTTGAGCTGAATTAAGACTTCAGAAGTCATTCGTCATGTCGAATGACCAGCGGATAAACTCTCAGGTTGGTAATAAATGTATTACATGTATAAGAACAAGCGTCATGTTAACAAATGATAGCCGTACGGTAACTTTTATGCTTATTGTAGCTGCTAGCTAAAAACGCTAATTTAGCGTAGTTTGCCCTGAATTCAGCTTTGACAACAAATATGATCGACTGTTTCTAGTAGAATTCCAAAGTTGTCATCTTGGACCCTCTCAGAGTACCCCCTCTGTATGCTTGCAGAGACCCCTACAGTAGGGAAACATGCAAAACGGTGTCCAAACCTTTTGTATTTTAGCTTTATTTATGTCTTACACAGCATCCCAACTCTTTAGCTAACTTAATAACTTTAGCTAAAGTGAATAGTTAGTCTAATTCATTAGTGCAGCATTACTGGATCACCTCTGTTTGAAGTGATATAATATGATATACAACTATCACTGAAACAGCAAACTTTGTAAATAAGCAAACAACACTTCTCATTCTCTAAACGTTTGGCCACAGCTGTAGATTACACTATCAGTGCTTGTTCACTCTTAACAACAATTACATTTCTAAATTTACTTTGTGCATTTACAGGTAAACAATATCTAATATTTTATCTAAATGATCTACAGCTGTGGCCAAACGTTTAGAGAATGAGAAGTGTTGTTTGCTTATTTACAAAGTTTGCTGTTTCAGTGATAGTTGTATATCATATTATATCACTTCAAACAGAGGTGATCCAGTAATGCTGCACTAATGAATTAGACTAACTATTCACTTTAGCTAAAGTTATTAAGTTAGCTAAAGAGTTGGGATGCTGTGTAAGACATAAATAAAGCTAAAATACAAAAGATTTGGACACCGTTTTGCATGTTTCCCTACTGTAGGGGTCTCTGCAAGCATACAGAGGGGCACTCTGAGAGGGTCCAAGATGACAACTTTGGAATTCTACTAGAAACAGTCGATCATATTTGTTGTCAAAGCTGAATTCAGGGCAAACTACGCTAAATTAGCGTTTTTAGCTAGCAGCTACAATAAGCATAAAAGTTACCGTACGGCTATCATTTGTTAACATGACGCTTGTTCTTATACATGTAATACATTTATTACCAACCTGAGAGTTTATCCGCTGGTCATTCGACATGACGAATGACTTCTGAAGTCTTAATTCAGCTCAAGACGCTGTAGATTCCCGTCAGTAACACTTTCGGTCCGCTAGTAAAACGTAGTTCTATTAATCTGCGCTTGAACCGGAACCGGATGTAAGTTCCAAAAAACTGAATTTTGGAACTGAAATTGAATTGTAGAACTGAAACTGAATGGTGAGAAGTGAAACTGAAAGTATTCGAGAGCTGAATTTTTAAAGGATAAAATGCAGTTTCAAAGCAAATCAATTCATTTTCAAAATATAAAATTCAATTTCAATTTAGTGATGATCATTTTCAAACCATAAATTCAATTTCCAATTAGACTAATTCAAATTCAGTTTTCAAAAGCATTTATTCAAGTTACAATTCAGATTCAATCTGAGCAATTCAAATTCAAATTTAACTTATTCAAATTCAGTTTCTGATGGCACAGATTTCTGCTCATATTTCTGCATCTGTTCTTTATTTCTTAGCCCACTTGTATATACAGTACTTTTGTAGTCTTATTGACCACTTACTGACCAAATACTTTACCCTACATGCCATCTATATCTATTTACACAAACATTTATTCAGCACTTCAACTACGCACACAGTGTTTGATCTATCACACCCGATTCGCAGTTCAGTATTTTGCCCAAGGACACTTTGATATGCAGCCCAGAGGAACCCAGAAACAAATCACCAACAGTGAGCGCCTTTTAAAGTAATTTAATTTCTACTATCTGACTGGTACAATAAACTGGTAACTGATTCCCAGTAGGCCAGAGATTGGTTTTGTGTACTTGCATACATGCTCTTATCATTCCTTGGCCCTCCCTGCCAGGAGTCTGGATTGATCAAATAATGGAAATAGAATGTAACTGATACCCAAATAATCCACCAGTGGTCTATTTCTATGACTTTCTGTGGCTTTAACAAAAAACTGATGAATATAATTAAGGAAATCAACTGTGGGATCAAGTGATTCGTCACATTTTCGAGTTATAAAAAATGCCCAGCCTATACACTTGACCCCTGAAGGTGTGCAACAGATCCTTTGAGCACCCAGAAGTTGCGAGGTCAGACTTCCATACATTGGACTTATTTATCCAGCACCATCACACAGATGCTCAATTGGATTGATAATCTGGACTCCAAGTCAATACTTCATACTCATTGGTGTGGTTCTGAAACCATTCCTGAGTCATTTTTGCTTTGTGGCAGGGAGCATTATCCTGCTTTAAGAGGCCAAGGCCATCAGGGAATACTGTTTCCATGAAAGGGTGTCCATGGTCTGCAGCAGTGCTTAGGTAGGTGCTTTACGTCAAAGTAACATCCACGTGAATGTCTGGATCCAAGGCTTCCCAGCAGAACATTGCCCAAAGCATTGCACTGCCTCTGCCGGGTTGCCTTATTTCCTAAGTGCATTGAGATGCACTATGCACAATGTACAGGTGTTCCTCAGGTAAGTGACACGCACACAAACATCCATCCACATGATGCAAAAAAACCCCCAAAAAAACAAACAAACGGTGTTCATCAAACCAGGCCGCCTTCTTCGATTGCTCCGTGGTTACGTTCTGAGGATCACGTGCCCATGTTAGCGCTTTCAGGAATGGACCATAATCATCAGCATGGGCACCCTGACTCGCCAGCAGCTACGCAACCCAATACATAACAAATAGTTATGCACTGACACTTTTCTATCAGAACCAGCAGCATCTGTTGGATTGGACCACACAGGGAAGCCTTCACTCCCCACATGCATCAGAACCAGCGACTGACCCTGTCGCTGGTTCACTACTGTCCCTTCCTTAGATCGCTTTTGATAGATACTGACCTCTGCAGCCCGGGACCCCACAAGTTTTGGAGATGTTCTAACGGAGTCGTCAAGACATCACAGTTTGCCCCTCATCAAACTTGCTACAATCCTTATGCTTGCTCGTTTTTCCTGCTTCTAGCTTATCAACTTTGAGGACTTAATCTCCCTTAATGTTTCTCCCTAATATATCCTACCTAGTAACAGGTACCATGACGAGGAGATAATTAGTGTTACTTACTTCACCTATCAGTGGACTGATTGGTGTATATATAATATATTGTCAGCAAGAGCTAGTTTCTATCACCCGGTAACTCATCTAATTAATTTGGAAGAACTTCAGGATCAAGGATGGTTATTTACAGAAATCCTAGTTATGGATTCTAAATTTTTTTGAAAACGAAAGAAAGGAAAATAACAGTGCATAGACAGATTTGCTTGCTTTCATTGCCAGTGCTGCTTACTGGTATACATGCAAAAGTTGTTCCTCTCTTGTGATGCTCTGCCAGGCCTTTACTGCCTCTAGTTGCTGCTTGTTTGTAAATCTTTCTGTCTTCAGTTTTTTTATTTAATAACTGAAAAGCATGCTCTGTTGTGTTGAGAGCCAGTGAGTGACTTGGCCATTGAAGAATATTCAATTTCTGTGCTATGAGAATCTCTTAGGTTGCTTTTTCAGTATACTCTGGGTCATTATCCATTTGCACTGTGAAGTGCTTTTTTTTGCAGTTTTGCAGCATTTGGCTGAAACTCAGCAGAGAGTAAATACTAATAATACTGTATACTTTGAATTCATCCTGCTACTTCAATCATCAGTCACTAAACAAACTGGTTCCACTAGCATTGCATCCTCCACCTTTGACAGCTGATAAGGTATCCTTCAGATCATTTCCTTCTCCGCATGTTTCTCTCTCTATCATTCTGATACAAGCTCATCTTCACATGGGAGGAAGAGACCTACCCTTTTCATAGAACTTCTTCTTAGTCAATTGTCCAGTTATTTTTCGGCGTCTGATAATGAGGGACAGAGTATACATCCTAGACAGTTAATACAAAAATTTGAATAAACCCCTCGAGTTAAAGCTGAAGGTCTGCACTTCAGTCACACCCACTGTGGTGAGGAACTGAAGCAAAATTACAAAACTTGTATTTTTATTCAAATATTTATGGAGCTAAATGTAAATAGCAGCTTCCAATGTAGTCACATGTGGTAAAAGATATGAATTATTTATATCAGTAATGTAGGTGTACTTGACAGGCTCTGTCTTCTTCGTTATAAGACTCCGCTGGTTTTTTGTGCCTATGGACTTTCAGAGAGAGTGTTTTGCTAAAACAATGACCATTTAGTGATATTAAAGTGATGATACATTTTCAAAGGAAACATACATGATAAAATGTGAACAGAAACAACCCTGCTTTTCCTGCCGCGTGCCATATGTTTTCCCTTGTGAAGACTCGTGGCCAATTAAATCCACTGTAACTGATCGGAGTACCAGCTGACCACTGTCTGCATTGTTTGTGCACAAGAAAAGCAGTGTTTCCACAGCCAGTTTCCAAGGCAGAAAAAACAGCGTATGGGCGGAGAATTACTTTTAATGCAGTTCGAGACACTAATTGGTGTCTCTGACACATGTTGGCTGAGTCTGTCCTCAACATGACGCATCTGTCTAGAGTGTCTCTTCTCTCATTTAAGCCAGATTTTCTAATTATAGCATGCCTACTTAAATGTTGAGCCTTAAGTTGCTGTGGCCAGCAACAAACCGTTCGATGTAGTTAAGTTTATCTGTTAACTTCAGCAGGTAAAAATCCTGAGCTGCTATGCAGAGAATGTATAAATAACAGCAGGTAATTGTGTGTTAACTTCAGTTCATCCAATATCTTTTATTTCCTTTTTTACCTTACTTTGATCTTGGAGGGAAATTGAGACTGCGTAAAATCTGATTACTGTTGTTTTTTTGCTTGAATAGATAGATCTCTATGACATGAAGGGATTACTAAAATATGTATGCGATTTTACTCCAGCACCTGCAAAACAGCATTTTTATCGTTTTCATCCAGAGAAGGAGGAGGGTGCAAACTATTCTCTGAACACGTTGGATTCCATCTGCCTTGTACTGCTCTATAACTAAATATGGATTTTAGGTCATCTTAGCCATTCAACCTGTTAGCTGCGAACCGAACTGCAATGGTTTCCCCCTCAGTAATCTTGGGGTGGCAATGTGGAAAACAAAAAGCATGGAAGAGTGATTTTTTCTTTTTTTTTGTAAGGAGCTGAAAATGAGCTTTGTGCTCTTATCTGGAGGGATCAGCTGCTCAGATGCTGGATCTTTCTTCAGCAAATTGGCCCTCAGATATCCTCTTGGCACCAGTGTCAATCTATTGCTGTGGATCTTGCCAAGTTCTCTGCGTGATATACAAAGCATAGCACAACAATCGTGAGGCTCTGACACACACTAATTAGTATATGAGAAATCCATGTGTTTCTAACTTTGTCTTTATGGTTTGATCTCACAAACGCGCAAAAAAACACAACTTGTATGAGTTTCCATAAGTAGAATCTTATTAATATGAGGAGCAATAATCTTCTGAAGTGCAGCATGTTTGTCATTTCCCTCTACTTCAAGGGCGTCGGAACATTATGATCCACTTTAGAGAGTTGTGACTTGATTGCTCTGCTGCCAAACTTGCTGTGATGACCGAAATATATTACTGCGTGTGGCTTATATAACTACAGTTTTTAAATATATTTTTCCTGCACCCCACTTGGTAGATTGGTCCAATTATGTCATAATAAACCCATCGAGTGCAAGTGGTTAACTTGGGTGGTCTGAATGGGGAGGGGGGGTACTGGATGGCCCCAGTAAGCACAGGGTTTCACCTGGCCCCCTGACACCTTTGGCCTGTGGGCTTTTGTTTGAATTGACTGTTAGTACAAAGAGATGCAAATCAACCCAAAGAGAAAAAAGCCTAGTGTAAAAAAAAAAGTGAAGCAAAAAGGACTGCTGAGAGATTCCCAAACAACCAGGAGAGGAATGAAAACAGTCCATTTAAAAAGAGACGTAAAAGATACAAAGGACACACAAACCATCCATAGCAGTATGAAAGGAGAGACAAAATAGATGCAAGTGTACCACAAGGACATAAAACAGCTGACACAAAATGAACACAAATGGATGCAAAGACACATTAAAGTCTGCAACAAGATGGAAAAATGACCCCAAAAAGAAAAGAACATAGAAAGAAGTGCCAGAAAAAACACTTAATTTTGTGTTTTTTGGTTATCTGAGAAGCAATCAATGCAAACGCTGTTCCAGAGTGGAAATGCAGAAGGTTAGCCAATGCTGGAGGAGGACAGTGCTATCACCTGTCAGCGTTATGATGCAGTCCCTCGGGGGTTTCCAACTGATATAATGTCAATAAACAGGTGAATGACAGCAGGGATATGCACAAAAAAACAATGTTAACTCGATCAGCTGTCAGCAACTGTCAGAGGGATTTTTTTTTCTTTTTGTGAAAGTTGAGGTCGTTCCATGCGTGACCTTTGAGTGTGTTGGCACGTGACCTCAGCTGTTCTGCAGTGTGCTGTGATTTGCACTAAAAAGACACTCTTCCTTTTGAAGACAAGAGCAGGCAGCTTGAGCTTCAACTGTAAAGGATGGCCGACTTCTAAATGGCCACCATGGTCACCACCCATCTTGAGGAGTTTGCCCCCTCACAGATACTAATGTGCCACAAACAGGACTTTAACAGGACCATTCCCATTTTATTACGGTGTATCCATATAAATGGCCCACCCTGTATATCGGTTTAAAAAATTCAGGACAAGTCATACACCCGTGACAAAAACTACGTTCAGCAGAGCAGCTGTATATTGTGCTTGTGTTTAACTTTCATGGCTCCATTATGTTGTTATTATTACAGCAGGATTATTTCCTTCTATAGTTGTCTCGCTTAATTTCCATACAAAAGAACTGGTCCCCAGAGAAACAGCAGCAACAAGCTGTTATTATTGTACAGGCACTGCCATACTGTTAAGTCTCTCTTCAGGAGCTCTGTAGAAATGAACCATTTTCTTCCTTACATCACATGCTGCATGAGCCGCTACCTGGCGTATCACAGCACAAACAACAAAGCTCAAAGCCAATTTCATACGTGTCTATCACAGCCGGAATATTTCCAGCCTCCTGAATTTGCATGGCAGCAGGACACGGGAACACACAAACGCAGAGAGCCCAAGAAGTGACAAAGGGGAACAGACAAAGCAGAGCTCAATGTTTGTGTTTCTAGGCCAATGGTGCATGACCCTTCTTTCACACCCAGCTGATTGTTTACTGGGCTTACATGCATATACTTGAACGACGATGATCCCCTCTGCCACACAAAGTACTTTCACTGCCCTCCAGTGGCTCTCTAATAATAATACGACTCAGTGCCTCACACACACACACGCGCGCACACACACATGCTTACTCCAGTATGCCACCGCCCTAACCAATTCCATCAGTGCTCACTTGCACAAATGTTCCTGGAGCTGAAATGACAAGATCCGCAGAGAAGATCCAATAAATGTTTGCTTACTCTACTGTTATCATCATTCCACTTTATCTCATTTGGCGTCCCCACGGCACTACATAAATTACTTTCAATGCAATTATGGAAGTAACCAATTACAGTCCTTGTAATTTCATCGTACAGTGTACAAATAAGCAGCACAACCCTCCATTTATTACTTGAAACCGTATTTTTAAGACCCAATTGAATGTGGGGAGAGAGCTCAGCAAAGCAAAACCAGATGTGGTTCGCAGGGTTTTTGTCCAAGCCAAACCGTGAGGAATGCTCAGCTCAGGCGAGTTTGTCAGAGAGTGTGTGTGTGCGTGTGTGTGGTGGGGAGAAGGGGTCAGAAGGTCGAGGAGTTCATTATTGGGATGGGACAACACGAAGAGCAACTGCAGTCGTGAGGTCGTACGGCAAGCTGGGCGAGGCTCTCTGCAGCCAGGTTGGAGGCAGGGGCAGCAGAGTGTATGTGTTGTGGGGGTGGGGGCAGAGACAGGGGCGGTGGGGGTGAGATTGGTCATACAGCAGGGGGCGTTATTGTGTTGCCAGACTCACAGTCAGAGTACATGAAGTCTCTCAACTTCGCTGGCCTCTCACTCCAAAACCTGCACCGCAGCCAATCAGATCAAGAATGAGACTGAAAAATAATGCCACACACTTGGCTGAAGTTACTACCTCTGTGCTCTTCGAAGCTTGCTTGTTCTAATCTGACTTCTGAATTACACGGAGCCAAATTTACTGTCTCTGGACATAAAGCAGGATTCCCTGAAAGAGAAGTTCTTTTGGGTCAACTTAATCCTCTACTGCGTATAAATAGAGAAATCATCTGAAACATTGACTACATATGCTATTTCATTTAATGACTGTGGTTATGCGTGTCCATGCAGGCGCACACACACACAAACACACAAGCAACCAAAGCCAACCTATAAATGCAGCTGAGGCAGAACACTTTACCGTCTTTGCCAAAGCAAGAAATTTTGGTTAGAAGCTCAAATCACCAACCCAGTTATTAAAAAATCTATTCAAAATTTCCAACAGACACTGTAGCTGCCACAGATAATAACATTATTTTACAACTTATTCTCCTTTTCAGCTTGGCTCCAATAGCTGATGTAGAAATATGCTTTTTTTTGGTTGGGTTTCTTCGCTAACTTCCACCCTAAAAGCTTCAAATAATCTGTTTGTGTGCTGTCTTTGTTTCAGTGTGCCCCTACGTGAAATCTGGTTGACCTTCTCATTATAGGCATGTTGTATGGCACTTTCTGGAAAATGTCAAGGCCCTCCCTTTCACTGATGTAAGGATTACCAGGTGTTGACCCAGAATCCATTATCTCCTATTAGAGCCTGTCTTTCTTTTTTCTTTGTGTCAGCATGTGTTTGTGTATGTGCATTTTTGTGCACTCTTTAGCTGGTGCTTTTTGTCAGTTGCTCAATATTCCTCTAAATGTTTAAGTTGAACACTCAGTCACTCACCTTTATGTAGGCTGAGGAAAATAAGAAACATAGAAGGCCTAGACAGTGTGTGTATGACAGTGAAACTCTTGTGCATAACTTACACATTTTTCAAACAGGATACAAGTATTTTTGGCTGTATTTATGGAAACATTACCTATCTTATCTATTTCAGGCTACAATGTGCTGCAAAAGTATGATAGTATGATAGAAGTCAGTTGAAAGTGCATTTAACCATTAGCATACTTTTGGATCAGCACTGCAGTATAAAACTTTTGGACTGTTACGTGAAAAGATTTAGTTATATAACATACTTACATGCATATCGCTAGCTTGAAATAAACAAAATTAAAAGTTTTCTTTTCAGCTACTTTTCATGGTTGCTAGATGCCAGTTAAATGCGTTTCAACATTTGACTTTGCATTTAATGCTTTCTTATTGTTGTTGTTCTCTTTAGAAATGCTTTGCTAACTTGCTTGAAAAGTAGAGCCCAGCATGTTAGGGTTAAATCACTCAGACCCAGAGTCTAGTTGTGAGGGGGAAATGTGTATTTCCCGGTGGTGGGCGAGTGACTGCTCGCTGTCCCTGGGTGTAATCGATTATGAAGAAGACCTTGTACCACAATCTCCTTGCGATTTCTTTGGTTGCTAGCAGATTGCCATGGTCATCCATGCTTTGTATGGAAGATGCAATGTTTGTTTCTGCAAACACTCACTAACCACAGAGTGGGACTGAAAAGTGTGATGCAGAATGTAAATGGAGAACATCTTTATTAAATGAAAAATATCTAAAGTAAAAATTCTGCTTTAGTGCTTGATGTGGGACTCATGTAATGGGTGGACACAGATGGAAGTATTGGAATAGATATTGGCCCCCCCCTCCATAATTTTATCATTGTTACGTTATGCACTCAGTTCTTTATTACTATTTCTGACACATACTGTGGTCACTGGCAATCCAGCTAGGATATTCTGATCAATGATGATTCCCACGGGTGGCGCTCACGCAGGCACTGAATCGGGCAGCTTTGGGGTCCTGTGTGTTCTACTGCACAGATAGCCTGCAGAGTGCAGCTACGCTGAACTGAAGTGCTTGTGTTTTGTATTTGCAGGTGAACACAAGTAATGTATTGATAAACCAATGATGTTGACGTATGAGAAATGTATTAGAGTAAGGTACTGTCATTAATGGAACACAACGCTAATGTCGGAGTTTGTGATTTACATGATGTACCTGAACTGGTGTTAAACAGGACGTCACATCGCAAATGATTAATAAGGGGCTCGAGAGGGTAGTCTCCATGCGCAACAATACTAGTTGGAGGAGCATGCGAGTGTGCAGAATATTGTAATATGAACATTGGTGGGAAAATACTGAGTAAATGAGTACTTTGTTGACACATGTTCAGTAGTTATGTGTAACAGGGTCCTGTGTGTTCTACTGCACAGATAGCCTGCAGAGTGCAGCTACGCTGAACTGAAGTACTTGTGTTTTGTATTTGCAGTTGCAAATGAGCAAGTAAAGAGAACGATTCTGAACTCATGCACGCCTGGAAGTGTCATTTGTCCAAGTGTGCAACAAATATTGGAGGCACCGCTGGGATTATTAACGTCGTGTCCAGTGTGATGAAAATAAGGAAGGGGCATGGCTACAGCAACCACGATGGACCTCGAGGAGCTGGCAGAGACTGCGTCCCAAACACTCTGGAACCTACAACTCGACCAACTCCAAGGGGTGTGTGCTGAAGCTAAAATCCCTAGTGGAAATGTCACAACAAGACGAGCTTTAATAAAATTAATTACAGAATCTATGGACAAGGTTATTAATGATGAAGAGCAGGATGTTGGACTCTACTATCTAAAGAAAATGTTAGAAAGTGTCGACCCAGCGATAGGGAGCACCAGAAACACAGAAAGTGGAGGAAATACAACAAGCTCGCCACAGGGAACCCAGGAAACAAGGGAAGAAGTTGATTTAGTAGCGAGATTCACACAGCTCCAGAGAAACAGCGAAGCGCTGCAGGAAGAAATTAGGAGGCTGATTTCTTGGACACCACCAAGTCAGCCAACCACCCCACAAAATGTGTTTCCTGTTGCAGCCAACCACCTTTCGGAAGTGACGATAAGGAGGGAATTCAAGATCTGTGGTCAAATTGGGGAGAAGGGCCAAAAGGAGAGACTCTCATACACCAACCTGATGCATCACATTGACAGAGGTCTGAACAAAGGACACAGTGAAGCGGAGGTTATAGAGGCTGTGGTGAAGTCTGTCAGCCCAGGTTTGAGTCGTAGAGACATGCTTGAGATAAAACGTGACCTCCCCCTCCCCCAATTGAAGGCCATATTAAAGGAGCATTTTAAAGAAGACAGCACCACAGATTTGTATCACAGACTAGTGAACATCACACAAGACAGCCGTGAGTCTTCCCAAAACTTCCTCTTCAGAGCAATTGAGTTAAAAGAGAGGCTGCTGCTCGCATCGGAAGACACAGGGTCCGATGAACAATACAGCCCTGAGCTCATCCAGAAGAAATTCTTGAGGTCGGTTAGTACTGGGCTACTGAGTGACCCTATCAACTTTCAGCTCAAGCCCTATCTGGATGACCCTCGGGAGACAGATGAAACCCTCATTGATAAGATGAATGAAGCAGCTAGTGTTGAATCAGAAAGGCAATTGAAGCAAAAGAAAACTACAGGCAGCAAATCTGTAATTGGGTCTGGGTGTAGCCGAAACTAGGTTGGGGACTCAAGAGCAATCAGCTGAAGTGGTGAAACCCAAGAGCCGCCGAACACCTGTTGTAGCTGCTTCCCGAGAGTCAGAGCTGCATGAAACGGTCAGGCTGCTGAGAGAGCAGATGGCTGAATTAAGGAGGAGCATCACCACCCCTCAAGGCCCCACTCGCCCACTAAGAACCAGTGGGAGAAGGGGATGTAAGGCATGCCAGGAGCAGGGAACCAATGATGGATGTGAACACTGCTTCAAGTGTGGCCAGCCAGGACACCTATCCAGAGGCTGTAGAGGGCGAAGGGGGGCAGCAGAAAGATCGGAGGGCATTCAAGCGGCAATCCAGACCACTGCCCCTCCCAAATCATTAATTTCCATCCATGCTGAAGCAGACGACAAGTTGCATGAACTGCTTTGGAATCGAATAAGACAGCTGGAGGCAGAATTAGAGCAGAGTGGCAAGGCTAAAGAGACTGTGGGTGCCACGTATGCCAGTCATCTCTCACTACGCTGTCAGGCTAAGCTGAGAGCCCTGATCAGGAGGAAGTGTATGGCGGATTGTTTCTTTGAAGGTGTAGAAACACAAGCAGTGTGGGATACAGGTTCACAGGTGACTATCATTAATGAGAAATGGAGGAAGTCCTGTTTTCCACATATCCAACTGAGACGCATAAGTGAACTCCTAGGTGAGGATGAGGCTCTGGTGGGCAAAGCAGCGAACCAAACACCCATACCCTTCGCAGGTTGGGTTGAGCTAAAATTTAGACTGGGGTCAACTAGAGATCCACAGCCAGAGTTAGTTGTCCCCGTGCTTGTCTCAAAAGAGCCAGGAGTAGCAGAGCCACCTATCATTGGCTATAATGTGATTGAGCATTTTGTAAAGGATGGAATGGAGCAGCGTCCAGACGTTACACCTGCTGTGGTAAAGGAAGCCTTCTTGATTGATTGTAAGAAAGCAGAAGTGCTAATTAACATCGTGCAGCGCTGCTACAAAAATGATGAGGAGGGTGTGGTGAAAGTTGGGAGACAAAAGATAGTGATTCCAGCTGGACAAAGCAGGGAGGTTAAGTGCAGTGTGAGGACAGGTCCCCTCCCCCTGAAACAGGAGGTTCTTTTTGAACCAGAGGACATTTCAAAACTACCAGAGGGGGTTAACCTGAATAAAACTGTGCCTGCAGAGGGGAACCCGGTCCAGGGTGGTTATTCCAGTCACGAATGGCGGCAGCCATGACATCACCTTCCTCCCTCATGTAGTGTTGGGACGACTACAGCAAGTGAAGGCTATTTACCCAGTAGACGTAAGACCAGTAAGTGCTGAAAAAATGGGCAAGTTGACGTGTGCTAGTGAAAACACGGGGAGCACCGTCAGCGCCCCAGAACAGCACAAAGGGGAGTATGAAGAGGTGGGCAGTTGCAGCCAAGATTTATGGGACCCACCTGTGTCAGTTGATCACCTGACCCCAGATCAGCAGGAGCAGGTGAGAAAAGTCCTCCGTGAAGAGTGTGCTGCATTTTCAAAAGATGAGAGCGATGTGGGATGCATCTCCTCCCTGAAGTTAAAGATCAGATTGAATGACACAACCCCAGTAAGACGCACATACATCTCAGACCCCAAGCCACTCCACAAGGAGGTGAAGGAGTATTTGGAGGACCTGTTAAACAGAGGATGGATTCAGAAATCCCGATCTCCCTACTCATCACCTATCATCTGCGTGCGCAAGAAGGATGGAAGTCTGCGTCTCTGCGTGGATTACCGTGAGTTGAACCGGAAATCCATTCCTGACCGTCACCCCATCCCTCGTGTTCAAGACATGTTAAACAGCCTGACTGGGAGTGCATGGTTCTCAGTGTTGCACCAGGGCAAGGCGTACCACCAGAGTTTCCTGGAGGAAAGTAGCAGACCCCTCACAGCCTTTATTACACCTTGGGGCTTATATGAGTGGGTAAGGATTCCCTTTGGTTTGTCCTCGGCTCCAGCAGAGTTCCAGTGCAGTATGGAAGAGTGCCTTGCAGGCTTGAGGGATGAAATATCTCAGCCATATCTGGATGACAATTTGGTCCACAGCAGATCATTTGAGGACCCCCTGCGTGATCTGAGGGAGGTCCTGCACTGCTATCAAGTTCACGGGGTGAAGCTAACCCCCAAAAAGTGTGAAGTGTTCAAGGACAAGGTGAAATTCCTGGGAAAGATTGTATCCAAAGATGGCTACTGCATGGACCCTGCTGAATTGGCACCAGTGCAAGCACTAAAAAACCGCAAACCTGAGACTGTGGGAGACCTAAGGAAAATGCTAGGTTTCCTGTCATACTACCGCCCCTACATTCCAAACTTCTCACGCACTGCCAAGCCACTATACCAGCTGCTATCGGCCGGAAAGATTCAAGTGATTACTGACAGAAGATCAACGGTAATCCGGCACAAAGGACAGGGGGAAAATCAGACCAACTCCACTCAAGCCAGCCAATCACATGGACGGAACAACACCAGGAAGTACTATGCCAGCTTATAGAACACCTGCCGAGTCCACCACTCCTGGCATACCCTGACTTCGAAAGACCATTTGTGCTGCACTGCGATGCCTCTCAAGAAGGGCTTGGTGCAGTCCTGTACCAGAGACAGCAGGGCCAACTGGTTGTCATTGGGTATGGGTCGAGAACTCTAACAGCTCCAGAAACTAACTAGCACCTCCACTCTGGAAAACTAGAGTTTCTAGCAATGAAGTGGGCAATCTGTGACAGGTTTCGGGAGTATCTGTATTACGCACCTTCTTTCACAGTGTATACAGATAACAATCCATTGACCTATGTCCTTACTACAGCGAAGCTAAATGCTACAACACACCGGTGGGTTGCTGAGCTAGCCGATTTTAACTTCTCAATCAAGTATCGGCCGGGAAGGGCTAATGGCGATGCTGATGGTTTATCACGGATGCCACTAGACATGGAGGAGTACATGCGCACATGCTCGCAGGAAATGAAACCAGAGGTAATCACACCTTCAGCTGAAATCCCATTAACATGAGCCATGGATGTGTCCGGCTACCATAACCACAGCATGTGCTGATGTAGAGCATGAACGAGTAATGGCCCCAGTGACACAGATCTCCAAAGAGACACTAAAGAAAGCACAGGAGGATGATCCAGTCATTGGCAGGGTGCGAGAATATGTTATGGCAGGACAATGGCCTCCTCGAAGAGGAAGAGACAGGAGTGAAGACACTTCAGTTCTAAGCCAGGAAAAGAGTAAGCTGTACCTTGACAAAGACGAAATCCTGTAGAGGAAATCCGCTGCTCGAGCTCAGCTAGTGTTACCCACAAAATTCCATCAGCTGGTGTACAAGGAGCTCCGTGAGGAAATGGGACATCTCGGAGTGGAGTGGACACTCGCCTTAGTCCGTGATCGATTCTATTGGCCACATATGCAAAGACGTGGAACATTATGTGACCAAGGTGTGCAGTTGCTTGAAACGGAAACGTCCAGGCAAACCAACCAGAGCACCGTTGGTCAACATTGTCACCACATACCCTTTTGAGATGGTCTCAATAGACTTCCTGCATCTGGAGAGTTGTAAAGGAGGATATGAGTACATTCTAGTCGTGATGGATCATTTCACCCGGTTTGCACAGGCATACGCATGCACCAACAAGTCAGCAAGAACAGCAGAAAAGATCTTTGGAGATTTTGTGCTCAAATTTGGATTCCCTGCCCAGTTACATCATGATCAGGGAAAGGAGTTCGAGAACCAGCTGTTTGCCGCCCTGGAAATGTACTGTGGAATCCAGGGGTCACGCACAACACCTTACCATGCAGCGGGGAACGGTCAGGTGGAGAGATTTAATTGGACCCTCCTTTCCATGTTGAGGAGCCTAGCAGAGGAAGCCAAGGCAGACTGGAAAAACTCCTTGAGCAAAGTGGTGCATGCGTATAACTGCACACGCAATGAAGCAACAGGATATGCCCCATATTATCTTCTCTATGGCAGAAACCCCCGCCTACCAGTGGACATCATGTTTGGTCTGGTTCCAGGTGACCAGAGTACTTCTCACAGTGATTATGTCCATAAGTGGAGAAGTAGGATGCAAGAGGCATACAGATTGGCATCAGAAACAGCTCAGAAAGAGAGGAACAGAGCGAAAAGGCAGTACGATCGGAAGGCTCATGGAGTTGAACTGCAACCAGGATGTCGAGTGCTAGTACGTAACTTCAGAGACCGGGGTGGGCCCGGAAAGTTAAGGTCTTACTGGGAGGAGCGAGTACACAGTCATAAACAGACACAAATGATGTCCACAGCTAAGAAAAAAACTAAGTTCATTGTCACATGTTGAGTTTACTGTGGTGAAAGTTTAAACAGAAAGGGAAGTGTTCACAGTAGCAAATGTTAAAAAGAGCAAATTTGACAGAGCAACAACTGTATATATTAGTTTAATAGTTCACATGAGTTAAACAGGGAGTACCAGAACCAGACTAGCTACACATAGAGAGATACTGGCTTGTATGTGAGATATACAGCAGTAAATGTGTGTCTATGTAAAAGGTTACATGGTAGATTGTTAGGTCTACACCTTCAGTCTGATACAGAGCACGCCTGAGTGGCGGAGAGACTTTACAGACATTGCCTGGCCAGTAGTGTCTGTTGCAGGTACATGACATAAAGGGGGAGATGTATGTCATGCCAAAGACTGTTACCGGACCGAAAGTATGTTTAGAGGCTGACTCCCAGTGAAGCTACTGCTGTAGCCTTCTGTTAAAGACGTGTATTCTGGGAAATCTCTAATCTCGGGACAACATTCATTTTTGGAGGGGAGAGTGTGGGACTCATGTAATGGGTGGACACAGATGGAAGTATTGGAATAGATATTGCAGAGTGCAGCTATGCTGAACTGAAGTGCTTGTGTTTTGTATTTGCAGTTGCAAATGAGCAAGTAAAGAGAACGATTCTGAACTCATGCACACCTGGAAGTGTCATTTGTCCAAGTGTGCAACATTGAACCAATGCATTTCAAAAGGTCAACTTTTATTTTGAAAGTGAATGGCCCCCTTTTCCAGTTTGTGTAGCATTCTTCACAGTGCTGCTGAGTGAGTTGTTGGCGAGTGTTGTGGCCAAGGCAATCGCATAGAGGCTTACGTGGAACACCTTTTGATAACCAGTTTCACTTAGCAACAGCAACCTGCACTCGCTCACCATCTGACTAGTCAATAATACATATTTTTCCTTAGCGAACGTTAGTTACCAGAGTCTGGCCAGAGTGTAGACCTACATAATTGGGGTTTGATTTCACAGCAACTCCCAAGCAACCATTAATTTCTGGTTGGGGTAACTTTTGACTGTTGTTATCAGGCAACTAGGCTGTGTGACTGGGGCCTAACTAGCTATAAAAACAAGGCTAATGAGATGCTAACAGTACTAGTTTTTCCTATGAAAATCAAGAATCATATTAGGAAAATAAAAACTAAATATAAAAAGGACACTAGCATTCAAAAGCAGTGATAATTAAATGCCTTATTAACACATGTCATAAATTGCTTTCACTCAGATGCGTCAAGTGTGGCTATCAGAAGGAATGAATGCCATTCGGGATTCACTGCCACACTTTAGATTCCTAAAAACAAAAAAGATTAATGATATTCTCCAATATGGGCCAGATAATGAAAAGGATTTTATGTTATGAATGGATTGCTGCTCTTTAATAGAGAAAACAATTAAGCGTGGTAATACCAGTGCTAATGTTTAAGCTAGCAGGGTTTGGAAATATAGCAACAGCTGCAGCCACAAAATATTGTGGGGATATAAACATATAAAGACCAACGGATAGTTTTTCTGTGATATTTTGTCTATATCAAAATATGTTCTGTTTTGTAAACTGAAGCAGTCAAAAAATCAAGTCAGTAAAATGTGTCAAACTGAACCCATGCAAGCACTTTTCATTCATGTTATTTCAGATCGTGCTGTGTAATTCCCACCTTTCATAGCAAGTGGCAAGACTGTCAAACCTCACACAAACAAGTAGGTCTGTAATTTTAGCACGCTGTAAATACGAACTGGCGATTAAAAGCAGGGCATGTAGTGAGATACAGTACAGAATAAAATACAGCTGCTTGATCGTAACGAATGACTGCAACAATAAAACTGCATCTGTACACATCTGTAATGCTGCTGAAATGTGTCACATTGAATCCTACTTATGTTCATGCAGAAAAATAAATCTGAACCCAAATTTGTTAGTAAAAATTAATTTTAGTTTCAGTTCAATCAAGTATCCCCTCAGCTGCCTGTTTACTATGATAAAATATTCCGTCTTTTGCCTGATTTGAATATCAGACATCCCCGAATGTAAAATCTTTCTTGGAGGCTTTACAGTCTAATGCAGCTCCTCTACTACTGCCACCCACCCCCACCGCAGAGAATTTTTCCTTTTGCACCTGGTGTCTGTCAAGCGCAGCCAGTACAAAAGGCCAGTTGAGGCGTATCCTTTAAGAGGGTCATGTGTTCAGATTTCCTTTCACTTTTTTTTCTCTCCTTGAACTTCTGAAGGATGTGCAGGAGCTTAACTGCCCCAGCCAGAGAGAGGGTGAAAACATGAAAACCAGTCACTGTCCTGGTGTTCCAGCGATTCAGTGGAGTGTGGAGGAAGGACTTGTTTTTGGGTTTTTTTTTTACCTTTTTCTGTGCGTTTATCATTATCTTTAAGCTTTGTCTCTGACAGGTTTCCATCCATTTTCTTCCACTTATCCAGTTCAGGGTTGCAGTTGGATTGGAGCCTATCCCAGCTGGCTCCGCCCTGGAGAGGCCTTTTGGCTAATTTTTGCTTGCAGAAACCAACCGCACCAGTGCAAGATGAGTAAAATCACATAAAACGACCAAACTGTGACCTGACTTCATCACCTTTTATTCTCCTCTAACACGTTTCCACAATCGCTTTGTTCATTATGTGTGCATAACCTTTCAAAATAATTCCGCTTGCACAAGTGAGCACAACCAGAATATAAGCTCTTAATGAGATAAGTCCTTAATGAGATGAGGCCATACAAAAACACTGAACCCTGTGGCTGTCTCTCTCTTTCTCCTTTCACTTAATTGTTGTAATAGTTGTTATCATCATTATCACCCTCATTATCCCAATCAGTAGTTGAAACCACCGCTACTGCCATCATCATCACCTCTGTTGCCACAGTCTAATTTTGTTTAGCACCGAGCCAGTGGCCGCTCAAAACAGAGTCAAAGTACATGCAGCAGCGCCGTTTGCTTCAAATGTAGATGTTTAGGCGCTTTGATGCGCACGGATGATCAATAAGTCAGTTTTCCAGCTCCGCATTCAAAGTTGCAAAAGTAAATGGAAGATAATGCTCTGTCATTACGACTGCTGATTGGGAAGGCTTCCTGTTGTTTAACGGTGCAGAACTGATTTTAATTTCAAGAAACAACAAACGCCTGGCTCAACGCCAGCGGGGGCTTTTATTTCTTCCCCGAGCCTCCTCCTCGTCATTGTCGTCGAGTAACCTGGCCCCGGATAAGATTGAGAACACACCAATTTGACTCATGAAGCGGATGTTTCCCCCTTTTAAAAAAACATTATCTTCTCACTTGACTTTTCTCCATAGCGCTCCGTGGTGCCACTTAACGTTTTTATAGCAGCCCTCCAGCAAGGCGGACGCAACTGTATTGTAGCCCCACTTGTGATTCCTCTAAACTGCTGTTCAGACATGTTGCTATTTAGTGCCTCCGAACTGGATGTAAGCATTATGGAATTCCAGCATTCCTCGCAATCCTCTCTATTTTTTTCACGCCCCCCTCCCTTCTCTACTTTTATGGATTCTGCCTTCCTGTTCTGTGTGTTTTTCGACCCAGACTCAGGTCAGAGAGATGGATGTTGTGTAATGAGTGTAATTGTGCTAATCCTTCCGTTTTCACAGCACTTTAATTTGTTCATGCTGTTACCTAATCTTTATTGGGCCATAATTTGTATTCTGTATATGATTATATTTCCTCTTCCAGTGGTTTTGGGGCAATTACAGGGCTTGCTCTATCATGCCAGCTTGTGCAATAATTGTTGTTGTTCCTTTGACATGCACTTGTAAATAACAACAGGGGAGGGAAAGCCCTGAGCAGAAATCCAATGCTAACAAGAAGAGGCAGGTCATCCAGATGTTCTTTTTTAATGCTCAGAGTTCAGCTGCTAACCTACGCTGACATAACTTAGACATTTAATTGAGTCACGACGTTCAATTATTTGGTGCCTGCTTGTCTAAGGCTCTCAACGATTTTTCACTCACAACACATTCAACGTTAGACAGTCCAGCGGAGGGAATATTAGGTATGTAATTTAGTGGTTTGTGGACTTTTGCTGGGCTGTGCCATGTGATGTGTGAGATGACAGGGAGAATGCTCTTAGGTCAGTGGTTGTTTATTTTGAGAGCCTTCCAGAAGGGGGGTTTGGAGAGCGAGCCCTGTCACAATCGCAGCACGTTGGCTGATAAGCTCCACTTTCACATTGTGTCTTTTTTCTCCTTTCACCCTCCTTCATCTGATAGGAGACTCTCGGATGTGTAAACAGCGCCTGGAATGGTGTCGGTCCCATGCTGTTTGAGGCACAGAGATGCACAAAGACAGCTTTGAGCGCAGATATTTGTAAAATACCTCTGGGAGAGAAGTTTTTGAGGCAAAAGCAGCAGCGACAGCACGACTCCTGTTGGATAGAGTTCTGGTAACTGCCTGCCTTAGTCGATCCGTCCTGCTTCGACATCAGAGTGGCAGCGAGGGTCTAGTGGATGCCCTGTTAGACTCATTATCATCAGAGGCACATTTTTCCCCAGCCGCACTGGCTTCTGGACTGCTAATCTACTCCATCTGATTCTCTGACTCCTCATTTCCCTGCTGATTCTGCTGCGGAGAGTTCCTCCACCGCTATCTGCACGGTCTAATTTAGCTGTCTTTACTTTGTCCTATCTCTGTTCAGACGCGAGCTCTCAAAAGAGATGGCTGCTGCTGGATGTCGGGTCTCACTCGACCTGGATGCCTAAGTGCAAACCTTGGTGAAGTAACCGCAGAAAATCTTATTAGATTAAGCCTCTCTTTGTTTAAAATCACTACAAAGGGTTTCTAGTGAATGCGGCTGTTCAGCCCATGAGGAATGCCGCTTGTTTTTTGAGTCAAATTTGCGTTTATACTGAAAAGAAAAACATGCCAGTGCGGATTAAGGCCAGCCTCCTAATGAAGCTTTTTAGATTACAGAATCCTCTTTTGCACTACATTATGTTCACTTTCTAGTTGCAGTTTAAACCTCAGGTCAGAAAGTCAGCAAGGATGCAGTTCTGGTGGCGCCTGAAAAAGAACAGCAATGTTGTCGCCCTATGGAGATTTACATTGTGAGACGAGATAGCATGACAGATTGAATAAACGCTGACAGAGTCCCCAAAGTCAAGGACGGAGGAATTTTAGAAGTCATCTCTCAGCCCGCCTTTGTGCTCCTGCTGCCTCCGACTCATCAGCACCATGACCGGCAGTGAGATGTGTCAGGTCAGACTAACACAAAGAGACGTTTTTGGGTTACGGTCAGTACCTCTCTGCTGCCTCTCAAGTCAGCTTACGCATTGTTATGCTCCCAGTGGGTAGCTGACCTGCAGCACAACAGAATACAAGACAATAACATGTCAGCGCACAGCTACAAAATAACGGAATACAGTTTACATTAGTGTTCTACGAGTTTGATTTCTGAAACGACAAACTCCACACTGGGAGACAGCTGAGAGAAGTAGAGCTGCAGTCTTGTGGGGGTCTAGTTCTTTAAATAATGCACAAGTACAGTTTGTAACACGGCTTCACCCGCCTGAAACATTTGTCAAGCCGTGTAGTTCCTTTAACATGAGGCTTCCCGAGCCTCATGTTTGAGAAAGATGCAGAGTCGAGAGGTTTGATGGTGGGTAAGAGTCTCATATTGGTAATGGAAACCTGCAAGTGTTGACACTAAACAGGAACAGATGCTGCTCCAAAAAGGTTTTGAGGGGCTCAAATAGGAAGCAGAGTCATGCTGGTGTTAAGCCCAAGGGGGATCACATCATCTTGCACTGGTAAAGCTGCCTGGTCAACATCAACACCCTCAACATCTGGCCTCAGATGTTTCATGCTCAAAACAAAGGTTGGTTCATTTTCCAGGATGACACCCTGCTTGATATACAATAAGCACATCCTGAGAAACGTGGGGAGAAACGTTAACAAATTTTCAATGTTTTTAACAGTTGTACCATTTATTTTGCTCTAAGTCTACAGGAAGCAATTTAAATACATTTATTTTAGAGCTTCTGTCCCAGCACAGGCCTAATAAAAGTTTGTTCTTCATGAAAACAATCCTTCAATGCCCTAAGCCTGCTTAGATGTAATGCTTTGCATTCTTTAGTATGAGTGACCTCGGAATATGGAAATTTCTCCCAGGCTCGTTTCATCCAACCCATTCACCACCACTGCTTTCAGTTTGAGGCTGCTTACCTTCGAATCTGCTCAGACACCGTAAAACTACTATAATGCCTCACAGTGGCAAGCTGTAATATTGGAATAGTTGGAGTATTACATGGTTTACAAGTTGTTATATCAGCATAGCATTGTATTTTATCCATCACTTTCTAACAAAAATAATACAATTTTATTTAGGTAGCACCAAATCACAACAGCACTCAACCCTAAAATCCCCAATCAGACGAACTCCTATGAGGTAGCACTTGGTAACAGTGGGAAGGAAAAACTCCCGTTAAACAGGAAGAAACCTCCAGCAGAACTAGGCCAATGGACGAACAGCCATCTGCTATACAAAGGTGAAGGTGAAGGTAAGGAGCAAGCTGATAATCTATTGCTTAGGTTAGAGCAACCTTTTTATTGATCACCAAGAAGAACAAGTAAGCTACAACTTTCAAGTTAGTTGGACTAACTGCTTGGGTACAGTTTGTTTTATAAAAAAAAGTCCCAATTTCAAGGCAGAAATGTATCATAGTACTGAGTGCTCATGTCTTCTAGCGTAGTGTTTCCCAACCACTGTGCCCGTGAGAAATGATCAGGTGTGAGTAACAGGCAGAACAATTACATTCTCTTCCACTAGAGGGCAGTGCAATTTCTTCCTCCAATTAAATGGGTTGCCAACTGCCAGTAGAACAGAAGAAGACGAAGAAGAAGAAATGACATAATAGTCATGCCAAGAGTGAAGCAACGCAGCACGCAATATCAATAGATAATCATTTGAAAAGAGAAGTAGTCAGTTTGACCTGGGTCCTAGAGAAAATTTTGACCCAAATGAAGGCCCTAGCATGAGTAGTGGTCAAAAGAAAGCAAAAAAGGGACAGGTCAAGCCAATTCCGCTATACCTGGTGCATAGAGAAACATTATCAAGATGCTTTTTGTGACATTTCTGTTTGGTCGTGTGCTGTGTGATTTTTCTAAAGTGAAATATGTGCCGTGGCTCCAAAAGGTTCGGAATCACTGTTCTAGCAGATGAAAAACACAATTTCAACATTTTCAAAATGTGAAGAGCTTACTTTGCAACGCAGTCTATAAAATGGCTTTGCATGAAGCAAAAACATTTACCATATGTTAATGCGCAAAACCACCACTGGTCACAAGATGCTGGTGAAAAAAAATCCAAACATTGCTGGATTTTACTGCCATTCAAAAAGCATCAGCTTCTATCTTAAATCTTTCTATTTGCCAGGTTCTTCTCCAATAAGCACACTGGTGGTTACTTCAGAAGTTACTGCTAAAGTTTTCAACTCATCTGCACGTCATACCAGTTTTCTCAGTGTTTGGTTTTAGTACGCAATGATCTCACTAAGCTTGAAAAACAGGTTATATGAGCACACTGAATCAGTCATTTTTGTAAATATCTTAAAAATCACAAGTGCACTGCTATTATATATTTTTTATGTTGAACCTATAAATATTTTTTCTGTATTGTTTTCATTCATGTTTACATGCCCATGCTTTTATTTTTGTTTATATGCAAACTGCTACATGCCTATGTATGTAAACTTCAAAAACCTTTAATGAGTGAGGAATTCTGTAAGTCTACAAATAAAAATTACAAAATATCCATGACAAAAAAGCAAATACTGAAAGAACCTGAAGGAACAAAAAGTAAAAAGGGAGGCCAAACTACAGTAATATATATATATATATATATATATATATATATATATATATATATATATATATATATATATATATATATATATATCTTCAGGGATTTTAACATAATTTCAAAAAAGCAATTCCCCTCACCATGCCTCTCTGGCTCCTTGCCCTAAGCTTGAAAGACAGAGAAATGGTGTCCCTATGACGGCAACAATTGATGTCTGATCAAAGAGAAAAAGTTCTAAAACTCTTTCCCACAAATAAGATGACAACAGAGTCAGCCGTTTTTTATCGAGTTTCTATTTTAGTCGTGTCAAAGTGCCAAATAAAACAATTTTCGGGCAAGGCATTAGAGAGCATCTGCGGCACATTACTCCATCATGGTGCTGATTATCAGTGGCATTCCTCATATCAAATCCACGATCTTTAACAATCACAACAGCCATGTTTCTATATTTAACATAGACTGTCCACTGTGGTTTTTGCTGATACATTTTATGCCCAAGTTCTTATTTCTGATTTTGTCAGTTGAATGCAATAGAAATACAACAGTGAGTGAGACAGAGCTTTGGGGGGTTTTGGAAGCAATATTACACTCAAATCCCTAGGGCACCACAGACTTACTGTGCTCATATACTGCACTGTAAACATAATAAGAAAAATAAATTAGTCTCAGAACTTCACAAACACTAATTGTTACATGAAACTGATTTTCATTAAATGAAATTGACTGTAATGTTTATACCATATTCACTATTGTTTCCCATCTTAACAGCTTCCTCTCTTCTGACACAGGAGACTGTTTGCAGTTATGTTGTCAGCTACAGAATGCATGTAATATAGATTTGGACAGTACAATGTGGAGAAGATATAAGACTGAGAAATAAGGATTTTTGCATTATGGGATTAGGGAGGCTGTCACTTATTTGAGAAAGCAATGCTGTGGATTTTTCTATTCTGCTCTCATCAGCCAATGTCATCAAATTCGACAATGTTTCATGTGTTACTGCAAAAACTGTGATTTGTAAAGCACTGTTAGTGACTTAACAATAGTTAGCAGTACTGATTTGTCTGTTAGTCCTTAATCTACCCTAATCGCAACTGAAATATCTAAATAGCTATATCCCAGATTGCCCACAAATGTCATACGAATTATTCATGATCACCAAAGGATGATTCCTGCTTCATAAAACCTTCAAAAACTTTCACTTCCTTATGCACCAACATGACATTGACATATGGGAATTTGACTATTTACCTGGGTTACTATAAAATTTGCAGCAAACATTCTTTGCTCACCTCAAAATTAACCCAAAATGACTTTTCATTTAGCACCATTACCATGTCAAATTTGTAATTTCAAAATTTCAAGATAACTGCAAAGCGAGTAGGTTTTTCTGCAGAATAGCTAATGCTACTGTGCATTGCCATAATAAGCACGATAGCGTCCTGACAATGGTAATTTGCCCAAGCAACAGTGGAGCTAAGTACAGACCCAACTGTAAACTCTTGGTGGAAAACCAAATACTGAACATGGGCAGAGGCGTAGCTTCTGTGTCTGAAAAGGGAAATAATGCAGAAGTGCCTTAAATCTGCATTTTTGCTAATAGGCAGCGGAGACGGACTCTTCTGGTTCCAAAACTAGGTTATTGAACAGAGTCAACAGTTCTCTGATGAGCTTATGGTCCCGGTTACTGGTTTCCAGGTTTGTTTAATACATCATTATGAATAACTTGTAAATTATCCATATTAGAGTCAAAATGGGCAGATAACAGAGGGTAAAAGGCAGGGTGGGTCAACGCTGTCACTAACAAGTCACTACAATATGAGCGAACAGTGATCTCGAGGTCTGCCTTTTACTTAACACGTCCAGTTTCACAACACCATAGCAGCAACATGCAAAACACACCACCCAAGGTTTCATGAGAGGACGTAAATGACTAAAGGCTTCCCCTCCCTGAGGTCGCTAGCTAACACTTTGAGCTCTGAGTCCGCATAGGTGCTAATCGTAACCCTAAGTTTCTTTTTTCACTGTGAATAGTTTTTGATGTTTGTCATTTAGGATGGTTATATTCTTTGTTCTCTGATTGCCAAGACTTGTGAGAACAATGAAATCTTTACCTTATAATTTAAACCACCTTTAGTTGACTGTGAATAAGCACTATACATATGAAATAAGTAAACTAGATGATTTGCTTAATGTAAATTGGGCTAAACTGAATTGTGAACATTACTAAAACTTATTTCTGTTGGTTTTGGAGACTTGGAGATTTTTTTCTTTGAGGCTAAACTTAACTAAACATCAAATCTTCATTTAGAAAAGGGGTAGGCAACTCCAGGCCTCAAGGGCCGGTGTCCTGCAGGTTTTAGATCTCACCCTGGGTCAACACACCTGAATCAAATGATTAGTTCATTACCAGGCCTCTGGAGAACTTCAAGACATGTTGAGGAGGTCATTTAGCCATTTAATTCAGCTGTGTTGGATCAAGGACACATCTAAAACCTGCAGGACACCAGCCCTTGAGGCCTGGAGTTGCCCACCCCTGGTTTAGATCATATATGTCATATAAAGCATAAGAGTGTCTGCTGCCAGATACATTCTGGATATAAGGTCCAAATAGTAAACTGACTGACATGTTAGATTTTGTGTGACTCACCTTTGATAAATCAGTTTTCCAGCTCTTTTCCATTGTTCTTCAAATTTGTCGAATTCAAGTGTGTGTACAGTATGTTGTAATCATGACCGTGGACAGTCTCCGTCCATTTCCACACCAAAATATAGACTTTCTTGATGATAGTTGTTGATTGTCTAAGGACGTAAGAGCTTTGTGAAGAGAATGCAAACAGCCACTGCAATTTAACAAGAAAACAAACACATCCTGTTCCCTAACCGTTATCACCGCAGGAAAGTACAGCCAGGTTTAGCCTCCAAGTTGTTGTTTTGTTTTGGGTTTTTTGTTCTGGTTACTACTTGTATGGAGCAGCACCAGGTTTTGTCTCACAGATAACAGCCAAAGACATATTTCTCTGTTTGTTTGCTTTTTTTTTTTTTAAATTGACTGAAAAGCAAACAATCACCAAGTATTGGCAAAAGCAGCTGCAAATGTGAGCTCTGCTATATTCTTGCACAGTATGGGACATAAAGCGCTCAGGCAATCACCTGCATTTTACATCAAAATCTTAAATTGTTATTATGCCATAAAGGAACGAAACACATTTCACTGCTATAGCGACATCATAAATGCCCATAATGCTCAGAATGAAATCTGGTATTGCACACAGTGGAGATGACGGCATATCTCGCCACTCTAAATCTGAATCTCCTCTCGCATGCATTCAACATTTTATGACAAGGCCAAAAAATAGAGCAGTGACAGTGAAGATTTTTCATCATTCATATCAGTGACAGTTCTCTGGAGCAGAAATGTCTCATTAAACGGGTCAGGACCTGACTGATAGCTTCTTGTTTCCCTGCTCACTCTTACCCGACAAGGAGCTTTCAGGCGACAGGAGGAGATGTGCCTCGGTTGTCCTGCGTGCATCCCAGCATATGTGAGTGGATAACATACAGTCAGCACACAGATGAGCAAGTGATTACAAGTAGGTGTCGATGTCTGTCAAAAACCCAGCTGTGATAAGGACACGCAATCACAGGAAACACCAACTTTGAAACAAACATTTTTTAAAATAGGTTGCTCTCTATTGTGCCGACTTCTCCCATGCTTAATGTTTAATATGTCATGCTGAGGGTTACACTTTTCCACTATCTGAAGGATTTAGGTTTGGAGGGGAAATTAGCTTTTGATATTGAAAACTTGTTTCCTTTCTATGTAAACTTCCCCCATATCTTTTCCCATTTAGTTTCTAATGCCGGTTGCTGATTAGCTTCACAGAAACCTTGAACTAGAAGCAAATTAGTTAAGAGAGGAACTTTGAAGATTTAGCACAATATTATTTCTCTGAGAAACTGCATTAGAAAACAAATTCAATTTCAACAACACTTGAGTCCATGGCCATATTAGCAATTAGCTAAAACAGCATTTCCAAATCCCCCCCCAAAATATCTAGGAGAGTAAATGTGGGCAGATGGGACGTTGTAATATGGCATTTATTTAATTCAACGAGAAGATAAAATAACAGCAACAACAAGGTTTTCCAGCTATAGTTATTCATGACTGTTCAACCTCTGTTTGTTCCATTATACAGTCCAACTCAAAGTAATTCATTTTGCTGGTGCTGCAGGGATATCTCTTCCACAAATGCAAAGTATGAGAGTTTTCATTTTAGTCTTAAAATGTGCTTTCAATTTTTAGAACTACAACCTCCCACCTTTACTGACCAGCTACTCAGAGGGGAGGTAGGAAACTAGGGGAGTAAAGTGTAATTTATGGTCCTAGAAATATGTTCGTCGGCATACACGTTTCAGTTCGGACAGTGAGCGGAGAGGGGTTTTCCAGAATAGCCCAAAATCCCAACTGCACATCACTGGACGCGGATGACCTATGCATCTGCCAAATGCTGACTGGTTGGGAACAGGAGAACCGTCAAAAAAAGTTCAACGATTAAAAAGTACAGCATGAAAAGCACAGACAGTGGCTGTAGTGGACACTTTTCATTGGTTTTAACACTCTGTTTCCCTTCAGCACTTTATATATTAGGATTTTGTGCTTCTCTGTGGCTGGCTGACAGACCAACAACAGACCACACACCGGTTGAACCACATAGATGCCTCTATCAATAACAGAGCTCTCTGCAAGCCGACGGGCAATCCCTGGACTACCAGCAGACTGCAAACATGCTACCTGCACTGAACCATAAATTCTTCTTAATTATAAGCCCTGTCGCCATACTGGTAATTTGGGCTTAATCCTCCCATTGTAACTTCATGCTGAGAGGCTCATACAAACTATTGGTCTACTTCAGCGCAAAACCCACTTTTGATGCTAAGAAGCCACTGTCAATATTTACTAAAGAGGCACAGTGTCAGCTCCAGTCATGCGGCTTTATCGCGTATTGGGAGTTTCCCTTTCAGAGCACAAAATTTAGAGAGTAGAGTATTTAGATGAATCAGACAAATGCGTTAACTAAGGTTTGCAGCATGCAGTTTACTGCAAATTGCCTCGAATGTAACACTGACAAAAAATAAAGCGTCTTACTTTGCGCTCAATACAGTTGTGATAGTTGTCACCAGGAGTCCTCATTTATTTGGAATCAGAGGGGAACAGGTTGTCAGTGCAAGTGCGTAATTGGCTCACTATGATGAATGTGGAGTGCCAAAACTCTGCTGCTGTCCTGTAAGTCTTCACCGAGTCCTCACCCTGAGTCTTTAGAGTTGAGCACCGCATACTTCTTCTCCTCAGTAATACTGGTATTTGGATGAAACAGAACACAGTTTAACTGAAGTGAACTGAGGGAGGGAGTCGTACATGAGCATGTGTTTTGCCTTAGAGGGAGACAACTTTTTAGATTGCACAGCAAGTCAACAGGTGTGTAGTATTCTGCTTTTAGTCGCATTTCTACACAGAGACTAGTCCACAGTGGAAATGTCTTTTTTGGGCTTTTCTAAGCAGTTACTTTTTATTTTTCCTCTGTTTCTCAGATCTTTCTGTCAAAATGCACTAATTAATAAGGCTCAGATGGAAATATTAATTGATGACTTTAATTTGACCTCACACAGTTGACAAAAAAAATGCAGAACAAGAAGTCCAAAACATCAACTTCATTAACGCAGCGATGGGTCAGGATCCAACAATAAGTAATATTTTGTGCATTTCTACTCATCGTGCAGGCCGGCCATTACACCGATTTCAGGTTTTAATGTTGCGATAGTTGGAATAATGCAGCCCTCTGCACATCAGTCCGGAGAACAGCTGTCTCAAAACCGCAGGAGCCCACGCAGTGCCCGGCAAATTCTTTTTCTTCTTCTTCATATCAAACACATATTGATTCGCCTTCAGCTGCCTCTCAATGATCTGAACTGCCCCACTCTTTCCAGAGAAGAACACATGTATAAAACCTGTGCTTACACTATATTATTTTGCTTTGTATAACACTCAAACCATCGGTTCTGCTCGTTGAAATTTTGAAATGAATGGATCGGCGAATTATTAGTGCTACGGGGGAAATAATTATATAATGACGTGAATTTTGCTTAAGAAAGCAAAGTTTGCTCACTTACAAAGAAATGACTAGTCTCTAATTGTTATGGTAGTTTCATATTAATTGAAAGAGGCAGAATATCAAGATCAAGGTGTAGGCCTGTGTTTTTGAGCTCAAGAACAACTGAACTGAATGAAACATGAATTTCTTATTCAATTGGTTTAGTCCAGTTCTGATTAGCGCTGACACATTTTTAAATGCTTTATGTTTATTCTCTCTGAAGCAAACTTTTCTAAGTTTCACAATAACATTTCCAATCATCAGTCTTCATTACACATTCCCATCCATCATCTCAAACCTGGCCAAAGGCTTGAAATGTCTCCCAACTTCATTATTTGACTAAAGTCCCCTGGCGCTTGCCCTTAGCATGGCTAAGTGAGGTAAGCTTTAAAGTAGCTCAGCCAGAAGGAGTGCCTTATTTGAACAGTGCATGTACATCACCTACAAGCCAAGCAGCATGAGAGGCAATAGGTCAGGATGTAGGGGAAGAAAACCAACAGGGGAAGACTCAGATGTGACTTTGATACACTCTAAGAAGCAGCACAAGGAAAAGAATGCTCTCCGCAGAGAACAGATCCCGTTTCCTCATAATCTGGGCCTGTTAGCGGGGGTCCTGGAGCTCCAGACCAGACTTCCTCGGGACAACAGAGAGCTTTGCTCACCCATCCGTCAGCACTGTTTACATTCCATCTTGTAAACTCTGAACTAACTCCGTGTCTAACTGCCCCACTCGCCTTTGAATTCCATGTGATGATGGCACCCATTTCCAACCCCCACGCCAGCCCTTTGTTTATGTATTCGACAGTTGTTCCAGATGTTGGAAATGATTGAAAGTCAGTGTTCTGAGAAATCACTTGCAGCTCAGTTATGTGGGAAGCTTTCATCAATAACACAGATCATTACAGTTTCAGTTTGCTACTGTGTCGGTGGCAAAGGGTGGATGTCGTCCGATAAAGAGTCAAGAAATGCCAGATGATGGTGATGCATAGGGATAAATCACACTGATTCTCCCCTACTGTCAACAAATTTCAGGGTCCTATTGGTATTCATTATTGCCAGGATGTGACTCTCTTGGGCACTTCTTTAGAGGAGGTAACAGCTCATTTTGACCACAGAGATCATCTAAAGGATACACTGTCTCCTTCATCATGTGTTTTTACTGCGCATAATTAAAACCAAATGGAGAACCTGTTATTTAAAGGCATAGACAAGCCACATCTATTCTTCCTTCGCCTTAAAGGAACAAAGGGACTCCACAAGCTTTGACTCAACTATGAGGCAGGATGGAAATTGAAGGAAAATGAGAAGAAAGTCCTTTCAAAGACCAGCTTGGCTTTACTTTACCTCAATTTATGAGTTTTCACATAAATTCGCTAACAGCTTGTCACGAACACCAGGAACAATTCAACCCGTATTACCCATCAAATGCAGGACAGCACCATTTTTCAACTTGTTTTAGCTCCAGTGGCACAAAAGCAGTCAGATATACACAATACCTCTGCTCAGACTACGTTCTCCCATTCCTCCAAATCAATACTTTAAAAAGAAGAAGCTAGGGCTAAGTGGGTGCCGAAACAACATCAAAACCACAGTACCCAATTCATCATTTTCACTGCCGCTATAAGCTAACCTATGTTAGTTAAAGTATACAGCTTCTCTCTGCTCTATTTCTCCAAAGGCACATTAGCTTTCCCCACAAACAGAAAAAAAGAAAACCATCTGAGTAACCTTACCTGTGTGTTGGGGAGGTGTAGCTAATGGAACACAGTCATTTAAAGATAGTCTCGCTTCGTACCTTCACTTCTCAGCTGCACTGCATGCTTCACTTAATAGATAGAGACACAGTGAGGAGAAAGGAAGGGCTTCTTTGTAACAGCTGCCAATAATAAAGTAGAAGTTTAGTTTCTGTTTTCTCCAGGTGCAACACTACTTATGTGTTGTCACTTTATCTGTTTTTGTAGAGGCACGGTCTGATTGGGTATCAGGAAAATTTAAATCAATGAAGCACAGCTAACAATGTAGCTAACGGGCAAATGCTAACGTCGGGTAAACCTTTCCCCACCTCTTCATACATTCCTCAAAATCCAATCAGCTTTCTGATATATAAGATGATGGGAATTAATTAGCATGTGTTTAAAAATAAAAACAAGCACAAGTCAGGGCTTCTAATGTTTCTATTTCAGCACTGTGACTGATGACAAACTCACAAAACTGCATGCTAGCTGTTTTTGTTTTCATCTGCACTTGTCTTCCATTTTCATCGACACTTTACTAAAAGCTGCATTTAGCTGTTCAAACTGCCACGATGTTATAGTAATTAAGTATTCAGTAAATTGCAAATGTGAAAAAAAATGTTGTTGCTAATTGCTAAATGGAATCTGAGGCATGATAGAAACATAATGAACATTATTAGTTTTCTCGCTTGGCTTTTTGTTTGTTCATTTTTCTCTTTAAACAGAAAGCTTACTACAAAGAATGATAAAAAAAACTGTTTGGCTATTCATAGTGAGTCTGACATCTGTGTGGCATTTAAAAGACACCAGACATATGTCTGTTTAAGACACAGATAATGGTGATTAGACCACCATGGGTGTGACACACTGAAGGCTGATATGGCTGACGTGAGTCAGTTGGGATTTGTTTCTATTGTTAATGGCAAGACGCACAGTCACAGTGTAATCTGTGTTTTATATTTACTGAAAGTAGAAATGTGGTGAAGCCTCGGCCACTTGAAGGCGAGTTTGTTTTATTGTAATGTGAGCTACATTTTGAATAGTGAGACTTATTTCAAGGAATCGGTTTTTAAAGCATTGTAAGTCTACCATGTCATTTACAACAACTAATCACATTTATTATGACTTTGGCTCTAATTAATCCTGCAACCACCAAGTATGGTAGTATTAGTGGCTGAAATATGACCTATTTTCTGCCTCCCGGCCTAGCCTCTAACTAAGACATTCTTTAGATAAATAGCTTTTCAAAAAAAGCTCCCCTTTTTGTGGTACAGCTCCTTTTCCCTCCTCCCTCCTCTCCCCTGACAACTTTGATGGTCAATTATATTTAATAAACAGTTAGGGCGCAGAAATAAATCAATTTCAGGAGGGACTAATCCTCCTGCTCTAGCAGACTGCGAAGCCACAAGTCCTGTAGAAATGTTTGAAAATGAACTGTAATGGAACACATATGTCATGCAGCAGAGTGCCCTGGGAGCCCTGTATTAGTGATGGGTCGTTCGCGAACGAAATGGCTCTTAGAGCCGGCTCTTTGACGTGAACGACGCGAGCCGGCTCCTTATCGCGAGCCGTCACGTGGGTTTTTTTTTTTTTTCTTTCTCTCAGCCTCTCTCTCGCACTTTTTTTCCGCTTCACTCTGCACGCGAGCCTTGTGCTTTACGCTGGGCAGAGGGGGGAGGGGCGGTAGTTACACTCAGTAGCACAGGAACAGAGCCAGAGAGAGAGAAAGAGAGGCAGGGACAACAACATTAGAAAGGTATAGTAATCATCCCCAACTATTTTCGGTTGCAGATGATAAAGGATTGAGAAAGTTTATTCATGCAGGTCCATATGACAGAGAATATGCATGTTCTTTTAGTTTTCATATTATAATTTATATTTAATTGTGTTGTGGTTTGCAGTGTTTTGTGTTCTTTTCACTTTAAATTTGTGAAAGGAAAAAGCTGAAAATTTAAATAGTTAAAACTTGAAATGTGAATAGTTGATTTTTGTATTATATGATTTATTTATTACATTTTATGTGGAGTGAATAAATAAAAGTATATTTACGGTGGCCCCTAGAGACAAAGCACATACAAACTTCAAATCACGTACGAACTCTGAAGCATGTACAAACTCCAAAACACGTAAAAACACGTACAAACTCCAAAACACGTAAAAACTCCAAAACACGTAAAAACACGTACAAACTCCGAAGCACGTAAAAACTCAGAAGCACATAAAAACTCAAAACACGTACAAAAGACAACAGAAGTGCTCCAGGATGCTGGGCGCAGTGTTGAGCCTTTGTTATCTTGTGGCTACACAAGCCAGCAAGTACCAACGACCGGATTTGGTGTGTGGTAATAACAGGTAAATGAACTTTTTTTAAAATTATTTGAATATATATATGAGTGCCTGTGTATAAATACACAAACAATACACACATGCTTTCAATTGTGTAATTTAAGTGATCTAGTAGCTCTGCTTTGGAAGTTCAGTTCATGCTAGAAATGTGTTTTGGAGTTTGTACGTGTTTTGTCTCTAGGGGCCACCGCATATATTTATATATAAACATATATAAATAAAACCACTTTTTACGTTAGTAATTCCTTTTGTGCATAATTTTATATTATTGTTAATAATAAATTAATTAAAGCAACAAAACAACCTGAAGAGCCGGTTCGGAGCCGAAAGAGCCGGCTCTTTTTAGTGAGCCGAACCGAAAGAGCCGGATCTCTAAAAAGAGCCGGAAATCCCATCACTACCCTGTATCCTATTCAGCTCACTGCCTTCTCCTTCAGCAGGCAGCTAACACGTGTGGTGCGCTCAGCAGAAACTCTTTTCTTCTACTTCTTCAACTGCTCAGTGTATTTTTCTAGTGCATTTGCGGATGATATTTTTGAACCAATGTCATGTGTTCATCAGGGCCCTTTTAATTATGCTATCAACTGAGGGCTTAGCGCATGACAAGGCCTACATTTCAACAACAGATGCACAGCCTTACATGTGTGGTTGGGATAGTTTATAAACTCTTGGGCCGGAGGTTTGGTGCTTTCACCAGTTTGGTTAACCCATCTGAGAGAGACTCCAGACACTGCTGGTAAAGCTGCACAAATCTGGAAAGAAAAGAAGGGAAAAAATCCATTTACAAATGACTTTTTAGTCCTAAAAGGCTCTTATCTGTTGTATTGTATGCTCCAGCAGCAGCAGCTCTAAAATGGTTACAAATGTTTGGTCTTTTCAACTCTTGCACTCACAGTGCTCACTGCTGCACTTTTACTTGCTAATTAACTCTTTAAACTCCTCATTCATAAACTTTCTTGGTTGCAAGTCACCGTGTGGGGAAGCATAGCCGATCCATGTCAATTGATATGCACGCCAGTTTTGGTGTGGTCAACTGTCCATCACTATGTAACTGTGGAGAATCCTGGTGGCATTCAGCTGTTGCTCATGTCATCCCAGAAGGTTAATGATGAGGTTTTGAAGAACGTCGGGACTCCACATCTTTCCTGCATGCCCCATGCAGAAGTGGTTTCAGTGTGCACAGGCAGATTAAAGAACAGAAGGGGCAGGGATGGGAGATCGGGGGGTTTGGGGGGGGGGGCATTGAACCGTGCAGCTGCAAAATGTCAAACACTAATTGTAGGGAAGCAACTACTGAATGTTGGAGAACAGCTTTGGAGGAATCCCTCATTTCTTCTTTCCTTTACTGCTTGCATCAAGAATTGATGCGTGACTGAGGAACTAGGCAACCACTTAATTGTCTTATTTAGTATGAGCTTATTGACAGCCCTGTAACTGGTGTGGATATATAAAATTGATTGGAATTATTAAAAGAGACTGGTGGGCTGATAAAATATGGGTCTTTTTAACAGAATTTGCATTTATTTTCTTCAGGCATGCATCGCAAATTCACCATTAATAAAATCATGTGTCCGTGGTTATGTGTAAATAATCTAATTACGATTCTACCAAACCCTCTCTGTTGTGAGAAAACACTGATTTGCATCCAGCAGGTACATTAGGCATATCCAACAGGGAGGATAATGTGTTTAAGCTAGGCTTACATTAACTAATTCATTATAATCAGACCCTTTGAAGGAGCTTGTGCTGTCGTATAATTGTCCCAAGCCAAGCAGAACTTTCCCTGTAGTGTATCCAAAGGAAAAGCCATCAGTGCAAAATTACCAGATAAAGGACTACACATGCCTATGAGTCCCTCGAAATTATGCTGTTTTTGCTCACAAAATAAAACTTTATCTTATGCACATTCTCTCTATTTTTCTGCACCTATTTGTTCTTATTGATAACTGTCAATCATACTCACTATTTGGTGATTGCTTTGGAAGGGTCATCATTCCACATTTTTTCACTCTAATAACTGAACAGTGATGGTTATTTGCAAGATCTAGCTGCAACATGCAACAACACATTGATAGTAGCTAGTGTAGATGTTTAGCAGGTATAATATTTATCATTTTATTTAATGTGCTAATTAGCACTAAATGCAAAATACAGTTAAGACTGTTGTCAGTTATTCACTGATATTTGCAATTCCTGGATTCAAATTAATTTCTTTATCAAAGAATAAAAGGTTGGTATACAGCATATTTTGAACAATGGAACAATTGCAATAATTGCACTAAATTTTCCTCCTTCTCATCCATACATTTATGCTATCTGCAGCATTTAACTGACAAAAGAGATGTGTGATCTGATACATTTTGTATGCTCAACAGCAGCAAGTGCCTAGAGATTAAATGCCCATTTTTGTCACTGTAACAGTTATTAAGTTTGGACAAAAATGAATACATTGTTGAAGACTGATGTACTGAGGTTGCTGTGTCCCCTGAATAATGAATGTGTGAGAGCTAAACCACTTATGTATGTGTGGTGAATACAACTAAATTATGTAGGTTTTATAATTGTATGTAGCTGGTAAGTGTTGTTTTACACAGAGGCAACAAAACTAAACTAATGAGAGACTAAAATGAAATCCGTCTGTGTTCAGATAAACTGATGGATCTTTAAATTTTCTTGTACTTTATTGCAAGCTGACAGCAGTTGCCTTGTTTCTTTCTAGCAGCAATACCTGCAACATGTTGGGAGTGAGTTTAAATTATAAAGCTTTAGTTACTATTTTTCTGGTAATACTGAAATACAGATCTATTAATAATTGTGTAATAAATATTCTCATAGCTTAAGCTAGGAGTAACATGGCATATGTATGACTACATGCCTGTATTTATCTTTTCCGAAACTAAATATTTTACAAAACTATACAAGAGTCGAAACTATAAGGGTCAGTAAAAGTATGATCTACCAGCCTCTTGGTCGGGGAGCATCCCTGAGCTGCACACTTGAAATGTTCAGTTCAGTGTCTCAAATTAGCTAAGAGCTAGCAGCTACAGCTGCCTGTGTAGCTGCCATCCACTGTCAGGCAATGCTGGCACTTGCATAATATTGAAAACCTTCACCCTAAAAAAAATGTAAAGACATAATTTTTTAAAAAGTAATTCCAGCTATGTCGGATATTTTGGTATGAGACTGTAAACGTATTTATTTCTGCTTTAAAATTGGCCATTTTAGCATGGCAGTTTATGGGCCTTTCCTTGCTTTTAGAGCCTCGAGTGTTTATGGAACTCTAGATTTTGTTATTTCTTTGCTGGCTTCATTTTTCAGCCTGGAGATGGCTACGGGGTTGTGATGGGAAGAAAACTGGAGGAATAAATATTTGCTTTAAGCTTACATTGTCATATTATTTTTTTATTGATTTTATTTGATGTACAGCATTAGCGTGAATGTTACCATTTGATGTGTTGTACCAAAGTTAGCTTAAAGCTAATTTGCATCTGCAGTCCCTTGGCAGGTGCATGTGGTTCCTGTTTATATGTAGTATAATTGGTTGAGAGGCTATAGCATTTCTAAATCATGTCGCAGTTCCGGGATTTGTTTCTCTATTATACAGACCACAGCCATTAAATGTTTCAGATGCCATCAAGTTGTTTTTTGCCGCAATATTCAAAGATCAAATGGGTAAACTTAAGCCAATTTGTAAGAAGAAATGGAGAGTTGATCTACGTTGGAAAAGCTTGTTTCACGACAAAGCAATACCTTTTTTTGTGGTTTCACTGTGGTATTCTCATAGTTCTTTATAACACAATCACATGTCTGGCCACATCACTGAGAAGCATGACATCATGGACCAACTTAAAGCTACACTGGAGAGCGTCCAGATAAAAGTGGCAGGATTTGCGAGCCACTTAAGCCCCATCTGGTGTGAAGACTGTGTGTGCAGTCTCAGAGTTTTATTATATGTGGCATAAAAGGATTACAGCGCAATGCTTTATTTAGTATTCCTTGAAGATGACTGATTTGGACCTGCTGCAGAATCAACATTTGACCTGGAGGGCATCAGGGCACATCGTGGCTGTGCGTGAAATGACAAACTCTTGAGATACTGATCATTAAAGATTTTACATATGGAACATATTTAATTATAGATTAAAAATGCCCCCTGTGAAGTAAGTTCACAAGATCATAAATATGAATGTGTTTATATCAGTTTGATTGAAACAAAAAGAAGTCAGATGGAACTTCAATTTCAAGCACACACACAAAAGAGACTTTCCTGGGTGATCATTATCAAGCTCATTACATGCTCATAATTTTGATTTTGAAAACAAAAGCGCTGAAGAGTGCTCAAAAGGTGTCATATATATTAAAGCGTAATGAAAAATGTGTTATTGATTCAGTGCTGCACATATCGTTTAAAAAGCAGGTCTGGTTCTAATAAGCATCACAGAGATTCAAGCTGCCTTTCTCAAAGTTACTAATGATGTCCCGATGGAGTTGTGATTCTGTGAGTAGTGTTAGTTCTGCTTCAGCTGAGCTCAGCATTCAACTTGTCTCATCATATAACCCTGATTGATCAGGACAACACCCCACCCCCACCCTTAATACACAGACTTCACCTCTGCCTCTTTATTCTTACCTGTCAAACACCAGTTTTTAATAACGGTAAAAGTTCTACAGTTTCCTGGAGTCTGTTATTTGTTTGTACTGGATTTCTTAAAGGACGGTTTCGCTGAAATGACAAAATATCTAAAAATATATATTTATATCCTTTCTTACTCACCTGGAGATGTATCAGTCATGTAAACAGTTTGATGCTGTATGTGTAATGGGCTTGAGATCCTGAAATTTATACCTCCTTCTTTAATATAAAGCCTTACTGAAATAATGGCACTGTTGTCCCAGATAACCCATAGAATACACCGCCAACACTTTTCAAAGCAACTATACCAGCAATTTTTTTTTAAAGAAAGCAGTTTCACTGAAAAATTGCTCATGTTGAGTGCTATTGATTATTTTTCAAGTGCTTTGCAAACAAAATTGTTTGTCTCCGAGTTGGATATTTGAAAAACTGAGCACATAATAGGAGAGCTTTCTGCCAAAGGTAAATGATCTCGTTTATGTATGTATTGAAATACTCAAAATCTATGTCTGCATCATGGTGAGCTAAGCTATTAGTGTGGTTCAAACAACTGACCTCCCAAGAATGCCAGTAGCAGCAGCTGTTTCGGTAAGTAGAGTAAGTTTACACTTAGAGACAAACTTAACCCGTGAATCAAATCTCTAGAAAAAGGCAAAACCATGCATTTCAATGTTAATGTGCAATGTTAAATTCGATTTTGTAGCCGATCCAAGTGATTTGTAGAGTAACCCAGTGTAATGAAAAATCAAGTCTGCATTCTTTTTTATCTGTGGTACATTATTATTGTGTGCTCATCAATGGAAAAAAAATTATACACTAAATTGCCTTCAATGAATATTGAATATTGAATTGAAGTGCCTTCAAATAATGCTGCAACTTTGACAGTAATGCAGCGATGATGCTCGCTGTGAAGTCCTGACAATTTCAAGCCCATTTCAACAGTCTTTTAATAGATTCTTAAATTATACAAAAATGAATGGCTTAAAACAGTAAATAAAAACAGAAGGTCAAATGTCAGTGTTTTGTAATATATGGGCTAAAACAGTCCAGCCCGTACTGCAGACACTCCTGTTAAATTACAGTAAAGTACTGGCAGGTTGTATTGTCAGCTTATGAAGAATTATACAATACCATGCTGTATAGAGTAAAAACCCCGTGCAATGCTGTGAGGTGTAGCTATTATAAAGTTACATTAGTGTTTTTTTTTCTCATGCTGCACCAAGAAGCCTACTCTAGTTATCAGATATCCTAAACAGGAATGCTGGCTGGATGTATTGTGTCTCAAACTTACTTCCATACATAACTTGCACCTTTGAATGTGGCCAGCCAGAATGTTTCTCCTACTGTTTGTATGTGAGAACATATTTGAATAACAACATTACTTAGCAATAAATTGGGAATTTAAATAATGAATATATGTCATTAAATATTTTGATATATTAAATATTTTAAATATGTCCATTTAATATCATACACGGTCATCTAAAAACTGTTCATTTATACTGAGTGTAGGCTGTCATTCAGCTGTCAGTATGCCAAGTGAGAGATGTCCAGATTTGTCTACTCTGGGAAGGCTGTAAAACTTAGAGAAAAGAGTCCATTTTGAATTAGACAGTGAAACTCCTTCTGTCTGGTGGCAGTGATACTGAGGCGACTTGTTGAGGATATACTGAACTATTATGTCAGTAAGTACTGTTGTTTTTGCCACTAGTAGTTGCTGTTAGCTGCTATTAGCGAGTGTTAGCTGCTATTAGCGAGTGTTAGCTGCTGTTAGCCAGTGCTAATGAAATTTTCTTTGAAGTGGATCTCTCATACCATGTGACAAAGTAATCCAACTATTTATAAGAGGGAAAGTGTGACTTGAGCCAAACATTAACTGGCACATAAGGAGAAAGGAGGGTCGCATGTCTAATCTGCTGACAATAATTACATTGATGTGGGGAATAAATTAGCATGTTTATGCACCTTTTCGTGTGTTAGAGCCCTGACACCAATACAGCTTCAGGTGAGAGGAAAGAGAATGACGTGTTGTCTCTTTCCTTTGTGTTTTCACTTTCTTGGTGTCCCTCTGACTTTGGGTACCATATATAGGATGGGTCTCTAGCCACATACATGAAACACCATTAGGTAAGAACGCAGATGTCCATCTTGGTCACTGTATTCAAGATAATTGGGCAATACTTTCGCAAATGAGCACCTGCTCCTGTGTATTTAATTCTTTATAAGAATGCATCAGTATGCTGGAAGACATAATTACACACTAATCAATCTACATTCTAAAGTACTAATTCTTTTTTCTATTAAATAACCTAAAAAATGACTAACTGTGCCTGTAACTCTAAGATGACCAACAGTCCTCAGGGAGCAAAATTAGCATTGTCTTCTTTCCCATTCATGTGTACAACTTGTGTTATTTTTGCACTATTATTATTATTTGTCATTTGGTTTGCACATCTATTCTACACTATTGTATTACATCAGCCAAAATAGATGCCCTGCATTTTTAGAGCCACAAAGCTGGACAGCCTCAAGGTTAATATTTTCAGATTTGTTTTCTGCAAAGTACAGAATTCAAGTCTGTCTCATTTGTATGTACCAAGTAGGTCAGACGCTGAAATGCTAAATAGGATACTTGTGTAAAAAAAGAATTTACATATTTTTTCACACAATATTTTTAAACCAAAGAGACAGCATGTTATTTCGGGACCGGCCCACACACTGCTCCTTTGTGAGATTTATCTTGCAGAACAACAATCTAAAATAGCCAAATAAAAGAGTGGTTCTTCCCCCCCCCCCCCCCCCCCCTTGGACAGTATTTACAAGAAGGCTGTCTTCCGCTGTGGAGTGGAGGTGTGTTTGTTTTCACACTGCTCCAAAGAATATAAGCAGAGACACTATCTCCATTCCCATCTGATCTGGCCAGGTAAAGCTGCAGCAGAAGTGTTGGCAGGCAAAGACTCCTCTGGACCAAATGGAGTTGAGGTATTTGCCTCTAAGGCATCTGAAGTAGGACAGTGAGAGGTGTGTATGCAGCTCCTTCAATCAAGCCCTTTCTTTGCTAAATTAACACATTCCCCATCAGAGGAGAGTAATTTAAGGTAATCACTGATTAGAATTCATCATATTCAGTTATAAGTCTCCATATGTTATAGCTGTCTGGTAGTAGAAAATCTTTACAATCTTTTTTATTGTAGGTGGGATTTATTGGGCAAACAAAATCTTCTTGTGTGGTTCACATCTTGACTGAATAATTCAAAAAATAAATAAATAAATAAAACATTTTTATTGAGCTATGCTATCAGAAACACAAATCGGGAATCAATTTTGTAATTTGATCAGATTTCATTAACAGTTATTGGACATTAGCAAACAGCTTCACCACATGTGGATGCAATCATTGCTGTTTGATGAATTCAAATATGTGGCATCGGTTCATTTAACAGGAAGCTGCTGAAATTTTTGCTGAAATATTCTATGTCCATGCGAGATTATGCCAATCATACAATATGTGGATAGAGAAAATAGGTCCTTGGGGATTTTTTTAATCAACAGAAAATCCAAACAGTGTCTTTGATGAATGGATCAATAAAAACACCAGAATGACCTTAAATTACCTATTTAATGTGCATTTATGAAACTCTCATGAGAGTAACATCAGAGAAAACTGCATCAATCACTTGATTATGTGGGCATGTGTTAAAAGTAAAAGTCTAAAAATACTTAATTTCAGCAGGCGTTGAGTCAAACCCAGACCAGTGTTCCCCATAAGGGAAAGCAATAACTATGACCTCAGTCTGTTATTTTGGTAATGGCTAATTAGAGGGGGCTTGTTTCCGATTAGCTCCTAATGTTACTTACACAGACCATTGCCTTGTTTCCGTGTATATTGAGTTATCCCCCCTTGCTGCTGTGCTACAGGAATAACTGGTCTGACTGTTCCAATCAGGCTGTTTGTTTATGTCTTTGATCACATACGCAATCATGACACTGTCAGTCCATTATTCTTGCTTTTCAAACCCTTGTGTTTTAATGTATGTTTCTCATTTAATCTAATCACTTCTCTGAAGTGATCCTGAGAAGTTTCCGGGGGAATAAATTATTCTTGGCAAAGTGTGATTTGGCTTATCATCGAACAAGTCGTTCTTCTGCATCCGTTTCTATGTGTTATTTTCTTTACTGGGCGATTAGAAACTATAATAGAAGTAAATCTTTAGAATAAGTGGGACCTCCTCCCTAACGGATTTATCACTGTCTTCCAAAAGAACTTATGATCTAGCACCCAGTCTGTTTTTTATCAGTGCCTACCCAAACATGACTGTCACAGAAACCAGACCCGCCACCTTTATGACTGGGGTTTGGTTGTGTTTAGGCAACTGAAACTACTTAGGGAACAATTATCATGATTCAAAGGCAGCAGTACTGCTGCAATCATCAGCTTCCACTAAACATCTACACCAAGTAGAAAGTAATTATCAGTTGTTCTTTTGACCACTGGATATTATTCTCAGAAATCTGCTGCCTCAGACGATGCTCTTTGTGCTTTAATACAGTCAGTGTTGTGTGGAGATTCTTGGATAGCATCGGAGTGAATGTCTCCACCTCCCTGGCTGTTGGTTCCTACAGGGCACCGGGGCACCACCTTTTCTTTTTCAGTTAGTCAGATAGAATAATTCAGAATGAAAGTATAAAAGAATAATTTTCATAATTTTTTAATATATGATAAGTACTTTCTGTCCAAGTACACACATTCATCTTTTGAATTTAGTCATAAATTTTGTATGTTAACATTTTTTGCCATAAGTGCTGATAGTTTTGGAAAGCTGCTGACCTCCTCTGTGTTGGTTGCTTCACATCCTGCTTTTATTGATGCTTTTTTTTTAACATTTCCACTTTCCACACCCACCATTTATTCATGTCTTGTTGTAGAGCAGTTCATTATTCGAATAAACTGTTCACCTCCTGTAGTACCAAATAGTTTTTGAATCACATTTCTTCACTAATATAGTTATACTGAACCCAGAACCACTGATTTTGGTACCAATTTGTTGTCTATGTCAGCGGTACCCAACCTTTTTTGCACCACGGACCGGTTTATGCCCAACAATATTTTCACTGATCAGCCTTTAAGGTGTCGCAGATAAAACAACAAAATAAAACCAGTAGTGGTACCAAAAAAAGATTTATTCATAACAGACGGGAAAAGACCCAGGGAAACTGAGTTAACGATAAAAACAATAAAACTAATAAGGATAAAAACCCTGAAAACCATAAATTTCACACCCGAGCCTCAACTCTGGCGACCCGGTACCAAACGACTCACAGACCGGTACCAGTCCATGAACCGGGGGCTGGGGACTGCTGGTCTATGTGACTAAGCAGTGGGAATTCATGATATGCCTTTGCCAGAGTTTTTAACAGTTACAATGAGTCCATAGACTGTAAATAAAAGATGGTTGCTTCCAGGTCTGTAAAGTGCAGTCAGTGCAGAAATGCCTTAAACATGCATTCTTTAGGCAGCAGAATTTGACTCTTCTGGTTGTAAATGTCTAATTTTAGCGTTCAGTGTACTTGCCACTCGGTTTCTCAGTCACATCCAGTCCTTGCTCAGTACCCACTTTCCCATGTGTCCTTAAACTTCACTGAAATATACCATCTGCAACATGCACTACTCATTCTAAAAGAGACAGCCTGGGGAAGTTGGGATCTACAGAGTCCAAGGAATCATAGTCTAATCCGGTTTAATCACCTATTGCCATGTTGATGGCAGGACTAGTTTGCCAACTTACAGATAACAGAGATGTTCAAAGTCTTTTCTAGATGTCTTAGCTATGAGCTGTCACCAGGGGGCGGTGTAAAAAGTATGTACAATCATTATTCTTGCCCATGGTTGTGCATTCATGATTACACTCTCTGGGGGACTATAAATCCTGCATTAGGCTGAAGTTGCATTTGCATTGCAAAGTATCTTTGGACTGAATTTATAATAAATTATTCCAACATCATGCATCATGCCCATTTTTTTATGAGAAACAACAGTTAAGATTCAATTTAAAAAAAAAGCCAACTTTGATGACTTTTGGCGTCTAAGTGAACAAAGAAGGAATGTTTTTTGTTTGGCAGGAGAATTCTCCATTAGAAACACCATCCGTTCTCTTCCCCTTATCCAATTCAGGGTCACGAAGACTGCATAGATCATTAATGTAAAAGACACATTGTTACTGTTGTGGAAAACTGCTTTATATTTCCACAAAACATACTGAGCAAGAGGTCCCAGCAGGATGAGTGTGTCCTTATTTCCCCTTTCAACTCAGTGAAAAGCTGATCGGTGCACTAAATTTAATGGGATCCCAATATTCATCTTCAGCTGACCCATTTGGAACACCATTGCACTATACACCTGGGATATAAGATAAATGTGAAGCAAACTCAAGCCAAAACAGGCCTTTAATGCACCGTCAGAAACAAATGTGAATAATTTCTTTTGCAACTGTGGTAGATTTAATATTTAAGATATAAATAACAGAAGCTTGCAGTCAATTGTTTATATGCAGTGTTTGTCTTGTCACATTCATATATACTGCCTTATTCAAATATAGCTAATCTAATGAGCTACTTGTAGATTTGCATAATAAAGGACTAGAAATGTTGACAGCGCTCAGCTACTATATTCAGAATTGTCTGTGTTTGCTTAAAATTGCATGCCTGAGCTAAAACTCAACTGCATCTGCATGTGTCCGATCCTGTCTACCAGCAGCTGCTTTACAGAGAGGATACACTGTCACTTCCATCGGCACTGGCCCACATATGATGTGACACAAATGGAGGCAGAATGGCCACTGAACTGAGAGCCTGCAGTGTTTGCAGTGAACAAGTGCCAGAGAAATGTGACTTCCTCTCATGCCGTCAGATCGTCTGTTTCGGTTGAGTTGAAATCTGGCTTCACTTTCTGCTGGAACTCAGCAAACTCTCGCTGGATCAGCAAAAGCAACCGATAAGGATTCCACTATCAGTTTTAACCCTTCCCACAGCTTTTAAATGCGATCTGCAGCAATGCAAGAAGTCCTTGTTAGTTGGGCTTCTTGTGTGCATAATTAAGTTTTTTTTTAACTTGTGGTGTTAAAATTTAAAAAATTAAAAAAGAACCTAGCAGTTCACTTGCAAAGTAAAAAAGCTCACATCCTGTTCATGCTCCACGAATGCGTGGTTTGTGGGAGTGTGCAAGTGTGAACTATGCCTGTTGGACGACCTGTCAACACTATAGTCACAGCTTGCTGGTTCATGGTCGCTGCTCTCATTATCAACAAGCTTTCAGCATAGCAGCTTTTATCTGCAGCTCCAGCCCTGCTGTCACCCTGCTTCAGGTGTTAGGCAAGAGCAAAGAACAGCTTCTCCAACACCACACATTGTTCACTCAACAGAGAAGTTCTGTGAAATCAAGCGACACTCGTGACACTCGCCGAAAAATATGAGCATGTCTTAAGTTTATTACAGTCTTTCTTTTTGCTTTTTTTTGTGGCCACTGCGGGGCTAAAGGTGTGGAGACTACGTTGCTGTATTATTATCACCTTTTATGGCAGCTGTGTTAGCAAACAGTTGATAATTTGCACATTCAACATTACCAGTAATTTGTGTCTTTGCGATATCCACACTACTTTAACTCTATTTTTGATTTCTGCCAACACCTGAGGGAAATATGTGTCTCCTTGGCTGCTAAAACCTCCCTTATATTCACCTGATGTGTCTGATGTTTGGTGTTGAAATTTGTTTAATTAGATGACTTTTCATGCAAAGATTGAGTAAATTCCAGTGCCCCCTAGAGGATATGAGGATCATTAAATACAAAAACACTGCATTACACAAAAAGGAAAGCTCACTGAGTATGCAAAGTGGAAAGCTGCCCTTCTTCTAAAAAACTAACTGCGCCTAGAAAATGTGATTTTTCTTGCATCAGCCAAATGTTTGCTTTGCTGAGAACGTTTGGCTGATGCTGTTACTGCAGGAAAGATCAGGCAGAGATTGTGAATGCTGAAAGCGAGAATTCTAGTGACAAATGAGCAAAATACTTGAAAACAAAGTTTTCACCAGATTCTTTGTAGTCCTGTGAAAAAATAAATACACCCCATGATTCAACAGCTTGTAAGACCAGCTTGAGCTGGACTTGTTTTCTGTATGATTTTATCAGTCTCTCACATCATTGTGGAGGAATTTTGGCCCACTCTTCTTACAACATTGCTCCAGTTCATTGAGGTTTGCAGGCATGCATTTCTGCACAGCTCTCATAAAGTCCTGCCACGTCATTTCAATCAGGCTGAGGTCTGGACTTTAACTAGCAACACCTTGATTCTTTTTCCTTTTTTCCCTCAGCAGTTCTCTGGATTTGCTGGTGTGCGTGGGATCACTGTCATGTTGCATGACTGAGTCTGGGCCAAACTTTAACTGTCAGACCTCACTTTTTAGTCTATGGTGTTGTAGTTTTTACATACACCTAACATAAAAAGAATCCCCAGTTCAATCCCAGAAGAAGATTAAAATCCCATTGGGGTTGCAATCATGTGGCAATACCTGCTCCTCTGCATGAAGTGCTACAAACAGCATTTCATGCAGAAGAGCGGATGGTCGATTTAGGCCATGTCCACACTAATAGGTTTTTGTTTGAAAACGCATCTTTTCTCTCTGTTTTGGCCTTCCGTCCACACTGAGATGGCTTTTTTGGTCAAGAAAAACTGAGCTTTTTTAAAAACGCTCTCCAAAGTGGATAAATTTAAAAACCAACCAATTCAATTAAGATGGCGGACAGCATTGTACAGCAGTTGTTTTGTTTGATCTCAATTTTAACAGTCCTATTAAAGATTAATATCAGTTTGTACAATGTCCAGATAGCTCAAGATAAAACTCGGCAATTTTCCTTGAAAGTTTGCTGCAACGTTTCAAAGAGCCGGCAAGTAAACAAACGGCAGACGGAAATGACGCCGGTCGAATCGTCTTACGTTTCATGCATGCGCGGTACAGCAAGGTAGCTTTTTCAGTGTGGATGAAAATGACCGAGATGAAAACGATGTTTTCGAATTTATTAGTGTAGGCATGGCCTCAGTGACTACAAGGCGTCTGCAAAACAAGCCCAAATCATCATCCCACCACCACCGTGTTTGACACCTGGTGTGAGGTGTTTGTGTTGATGTGCTGTGTTTACTTTTCACCAAATATGGTGTTGAGCATTATAGCCAAACAGCTCCATATTGGTCTTGTATATTTAAAGGATGTTTTAGCAGAAGTCTTGTGGCTTGTTTAGATGCAACTTTACAAAGCTAAGCTGTGCTGTCACGTTCTTTTTAGAGAGCAGAGGCTTTCACCCGGCATCCTTTCAAAGAAAGCCATTCTTGCTCAGTCTTTTTTAGTTGTACTCTCATGAACTTTAACATTTGACATGCTAACTGAGGCCACACTGAGAGTTATCGCTTTGGTTTTTTGCTGTTTCTCTGAGTGTGGGTTGAATTTGCTGGGACGCCCCCTCCTGGGAAGATTGCATCATTGCATTAACACACACCTGAATGCTCCAGAGCAGCCAAGTGCCCAAACATCTGCTTTTATAGAGGTGTGAACGCTTGCTGATGATTAATTAATCAAGAGTATTTGATTAGCAGCACCTGGCTGCTACTTACCCTCTTAATTGCTATGGAAGCAGTAATGGTGTACTCAGTTTTCCACAGGGCTTCATAAAAATCCAGTGAAAACTTTCTTTTTCCACGACTGTATAGCTCCTTGAATTTTGCAAATGTGTTTAAGGCAAAGTTGCCAGGGTATATTTGTACTGATCAAAGTAATGGATGGACCGAACAAGTAAAGGACAAAGCTTTGAATTGCTAGGCCCTCCGGAGTGCAAAATAAATGAAAGATATTAACTATTAAATGTGTCTATTATAGATGTAAAATCAGAACCTTTAAACTTTGTGTGGTTTATCTTTAAAGTTCCTTCGTTGAGCATTTTTTTTTCTTTAATAAGCCACAGGGATAAGATACGCCAAGTATATTTTAAATGTTATTTATGGACTCACTGGGAACAGAGCTTCCAGAAAATCAGCAGTACTTCACAGGCTTCAGAAAGGAAGATTTGATTGGAGATTCTCAAGTGCCTTCCTCCCCTCTTCTCCCCTGCAGAGCGACTCATCTGTTCCTAATATTGCACACTTGTGCCTTGGAAACCTCTGTAACTAATGCATTATGCTAGTCCTTTTGAAAAAATGCAGAAGGCTTTTTACAAGATCTATAGCGAAACACGGTCTGCAGATAGTGTCAGGTAGAGAATTTGTGATTACACGTTCTCGGTCCTTGAGTGTATGCGCTCTGATGCTACATAAGGGATAGCTATTCAATTCACATTATTCATTGATGGCCACACATTTTACATGAGCTTAGAAAGTATGGCTCTTTCAAGAGTAAGTTATAAAGTCTTACCCTTGGGCAGACACCGTTTTTCTTAGTAACCTTAGGTTAACAGACTTACAGGAGCAAATCAAAACTTGGTCAGAATTTTAAGGATGATTTTTTTTTTTGGCCCTTCTGTGGTAAAGGCCACAGAACCCTTTGTCTGAGTGCTTCTCTTTACGTGACATTAGTAGTACAAGTCTCAAGGCTGTATTTATTCAAAGTATTTATTTTTATTTTTTTAAATCTGACTTTAGGGGCACATTTGTCCTATAGTTCTCTATTTGCATGCTAAATGTAACATCTGTATATTATACGCCATTTTCCATGTAGATTTTTTTTTCCGTGAACCCAGTAAACCTTTAAAATACCGTTAACATTTGACTGAATATTTCTGGGTGCAGAGACAAACAGAGTAAAGATAGATTGTGTGAGAACTAGCAGTAAAATGATGAATTGCTGCTCTTTATCAAGCCCCCTTTACTTTTCTTTCTCTTGGTTTTTTCCCCATCCTGGGAAAATCTGTTGTTTAGCAATGTTACCTTTCATGCAGTCAAATTAGTCTTTGGGAAACCAACTATAACAAAGCGCCAACCAACAGCACCTACACGGTGATAAAGAAACCTACATGTTCATTCATGCATAAACCGAGGTGTAGGGGGGCAGGTTTTCTCACAATGATTATAATAATAATAGCAGCATCTGCCATATTGGCAGCCAATACATCGTGTGATAAAGAAAATTATTATTTTTATTTGGTCCAAAAGATAAGTCGAGCCACAAAGGGCAAAGCCACAGAGTCTTTATACTTTATCTGCACGTCTTTGCCATGACATTTTAATTAGCTACTGTATGTGAAAGCAGATTTAGTTTGGCAGTTTGACTGAGGTCATATAAAATGGGGATTTTTTTTCCTCTCCTTGTGCAGTTTTGCTTTTGTGTAAATCTGGGTTCCACTGACCCACATCCTGTTTCTAACCTCCTTGAGAGAATTCAAAACAGGCAGCTGTGAGAAGCGAAGCAAAGCATTTATTGGCTTTTCTTCATTTACACATAACCATCTGTGATAAAGATCTTCTTAGCAACAGCAAATATTTTGCACATTGTTATCTCTACTGTAGATCTGTTTAGCCTTTTTTCCCCATTTCACGATCGATTTAGCTTGGCCAAAAGTTGGCCATGTGGCATGACGTGTAAACAATCAATCGGGAGCGCCGTGTCCGCGTACTGCTCCGAGTTAACTTCAACCACCCTGCCGCTGACACCTGTGTTGTGCAATCATTCGCACATTTACATGTTTATGCCTGCGAGGATGTTGTGACGGTTGAGCTGCTGTTCTCTGTCATAACAGTTCGACGGGGCTAGAGTTGTTGTTTGGTTCATGCCATCTGTCAGAAGTGGAGGCAACTGTAGCCTTGTTGGTTCCCAGCCACAAGCCCAGCCTACTCATGGGGTCACCGTGAGACCTCTTCCAACAGCCTTTAAAGTTACTAATCCACTCAATGTGCAGGGGCCACAAAGCTCCAGCAAACCCTTGCAAAAAGCTCAATACGTTGCTGATGTTTGTAAGAAAAACAAACCATACTATTGATGTATAAATCATTTGGAGGTTACACTCAGTTTTGACAATATTACCGACTCCCGGGGGAGTTGGAGGCATATATGAAACCACAGCGAGATGGATAGTGTATTCCTTTTGTAGGAACATCATGTTTCAGTGCAACATGAAAAGGCATCCCGAAGTGCAATAACTCATCTTTGCAGTCTCCCACATGGCCCTCATGTCTTTGACGTATCTAGGGGAGAGTGGTGATGATTACTAAATGGCCCGGCTCCAAAGCCCAAGCACACACAAAACACCCTCATCTCACATGCTAAAACCTACATGCCTCTGTTGCTTTACAACAAAGGCTTCGAGTACAGAGGATTAACAATGACACCAGGACAACTCTTCACGGCACTCAGAGTGTGCATTACTCTGTACACTTTTTTTTATTTATTTCCCCGCTCAGACTATTTGTGGCTTTTTGTGAACAAAACTGTGGTGACATTATTTTAAGTTACTAATTTGACATTTGGGGCTTATTGTTATCCTGACGGCAGTTGGCAATATTGCTGCTGCCTCATGTTTGTACACTAAATACAAATCTACAATGTACACATATATCATTGCTAACATAAACAATGAGAAATATTAATACACAACACACACAAAAAAACTGCCACGACCATTGTGAGTGCTGCCCAATGTCATCTTCAGAAGTAGCGTTATTCCCTTGGTTGCTGAGAGCTAATAGTTAATAGCAGCTAAATTTGGAGCTACAGCTAGCAATCATTTAGTTTAGCCTAAGGACTGTAAGAACAGCTAGCCTGCTAAGTAGTTAGCTAAAACATTACATATAAAATCTTTACACATTAAGTTATTGTTTAACATAAAAACAATAAGAACCTGAAAAGTAACCGCAGTCTAATGTATTGTGTGTGTCTACACACTGTATAAGTGTATTGTGTTGTTTCAGCTTCAAAGGTGAGTGAAAGCTTTCCTATTATGCTAGTTAATGTTCTTTTAACTCTACCATAAGTATTCTGATTACTTATTGTTGTATTTTTGTCTTGTTTGCTGTATAAACCCTTATCTTATTTCTGCTGATGTACATTTATTGATTTCTATCTTTGTTTGAACTTCCATGCTTTTTTTGGTTGTTGTTGTTTTTTTTTGTTTGTTTGTTTTGGCTAAATTAGAAAGGTTCCCTGCTTCCTGTCTTTTTGCTAAGCTAACCTGACTCTTAGCTGTAGCTTAGCCCAGAGTTGCATGAAAAAAGTTGCTGCCTGCTTATTTTCTTATTCTCATAAGAATGAGTATGTTTCAAAAACTATTTCTTTATATAGGAATTAGGGTCACAATAGAGGCAAGCAAGTGTAAGCTTGGGTTTTATCTCCCAGCACTATTTTAACCTGGAGGCCTGGTGGGAGCATTCAGGCCCAGTCTGTCCTGATGCTTCACTCACAGTTTAGCTTGGAGGAGTGGGATTAACTCTTATCTCCACAGGGATGAGGTCTGTCTTTTGGCGCAGCCTAACATGGACTCGTTTAAACCGCCCCTGTTGCCACTTCACATTCACAAGCATTCCTTAGCGGACAAGTCCTCCAGATAGCAGCTTCTTTAACATACTGTACCATGAAAATTCCAGAAGTTGAGCTTGCCCCGGCTCCGACAAAAGCCCATACAAACAACTGTTAATTTATTCTCACTCCATTTTGAGAGCAAACATTCCTGCCAGTGAGGCAGACCAAACAACCTCTCACAGTAAACATCCACGCACAGACGGGCAGGTTGTTTGTTCCCGGACTGAAATAATAAATCACAGCCTGTAGTTTGGACCACAGGTTGAAAACCCCGAGCGTGGCCGGCAGGTTGCTGGTTAAATTCTGCAGAGTTCCGAGCACAAGATTTAATAGCAACCTCAAGCTCCGAACTGTGAAATAATATATGGCTTTATACAGCTGATGTGTAACAGCATGGGAAAAAAATCCAATTATTCTGTGAAAACTTGCTAAAGAAACAGGTGCTAAAGTAAAACCCCAGCCCTCTATTTTTCATTTCTCATCCATTCATTTTTCCACATCTGTCTAAACATTTCTTAACTCAAAACGCATTAAGTGTATTAAAGATGATCTTTTTTCTATGAATCTATGAAATACTCAAGAGCCAACCTGATTCCAGACATCTTATCACAAAAATTGTACAATTATTTGGCGACTCTATTGTAGTGCATACCGTTGAGATTAGGCAGGCTTGGGAGAAAGAATCGGGCATGAGGGTGCCCGAATCTATGTGGAGTAAGCGTCTGTCCAAAATTCATTCCTGCTCTATAAACAGTAGACATCAATTAATTCAATTTAAAATCCTCCACCGGTTATACTATTCTAAGATCAGACTGCACAAGTTTTATCCTTCTATTTCCCCAATGTGTGACAGGTGTAGACGAGCAGAAGGTACGTTGTTTCATGCCTTTTGGTCTTGTCCCTCATTAAGAGGCTTTTGGTTTAAAATATTTGACTGGTACTCCAAGGCATATATGAAACCTTTACAGCCTGAACCTGAACTTGCAATTTTTGGATGTTCTCCGACGTCAGAGCTACTTCCGGTTAGATTGCAGGGGCCACTGGAACTAGGCCTTATTGTTGCCAAGAGAATAATACTGAGGGAATGGAAGTCCCCCACCCCTCCTTCCTTTCAGTTGTGGGTAACAGACATGATGTTCATAATACATATGGAAAGGTTCAGTAAATACTCAAAAGACTCTTTTCTGACTGTCCGGAACCCCTTTTTGGAACACTTTGCAAAAGCCAGACTGGGCTAAACTAGATTTGTAAACTTTCATTAATTTCAGGTTTTTGTGTATGTGTATGTATGTATATATGTATATATATGTGTAGATGTGTGTGTGTGTGTATATATATTTTTTTTTTCTTTCTTTTTTTTGGGGGGGGAGGTTGTTTTTGTTTTTGTTTCTGTGTTATATTTTGGAAATTTAAAATAAAATAATCAAAAAAAAAGATGATCTTTTTAAAAAAAAATGAAGTCATGACCTGAAGAATACTGGCTAAGAAATATATAATATAATCACATGCTGTAGTATATGCAGTACAAGAATCTTCGAGGTGTTCTGCACAGGGAGTTTTTATTCCACTCCATCTAAGCCATCCCATAACATCAGTGTAGGATTACCCACGAGCTCAGACTCTCTCTATCACGCGTTGTCCATGAAGTCTTTGATAAGCCCGTGTTTTTAGTTCTGGATAACGCACATATGGAAAGGTTTTATTGAGCATGGCATTGCATAAAACTGGATTTCCGAAAGAGGAGGCAACCAGTAGGAATGGGTATCTAATCACGGCAGGGTCAGGTCCGACACAGACTGTCTGCTTTAGCAACAGAGGCTATTATTTTCCTTCTCTAGGGCGAAACCAGTGTGTCCACTGGAGTTTACGTTAAAATTCAAACGCATTCAGAGCTACATGCCCTCCTGCTGGTATTGGAAGTGGACTCAGATCAGAGTGTCAAAGTGGTAAAACACGCTTTCTTTAGGTAAGGCCTCTGGTGAGGGGTGTGTTCAAACACGAATCCTTCGGCGGCGCCTCAGATATTCATTGTCATACCTCGCATTGTGATCTGTGTTGATTTCCCCAACTTTTACCTGATCTCACCCCCTCTTAAAGTGTGTTGTAACTTGAAGTCTCTCTTGTGGTTGTACTGGGTAATGTCCTTCCAAAGATGCTTGTTTTCACAAGTGTTGTGCATGCCTGAACGCTCACCCTCTGTGTGGTGAGTAACATTCATAAACTAACATTTATGAAATGAAATGGCTGTTTATCCTCTAAATATACAGCCGTAGACTTTATAGGTTTATGGGATTTTATAAAGCATTGTATCCTTGTTTTTATATAACATTTGAATGATATATTCTGTTTGTTTTTTTCTTTTTTAAACAATTCAGACTTTGTATATAAGTAAAAAAAAACCTAAAAAAAAACCTAAAGGCATTGGTAGGTGAACTCATAACCGCACAGTTACTCATTATAGTTCTTTATAATTCTTTGTATTGTTTTAAATGATCATTTATTCTATTTACCTATTTTATATGGGATTTCTTTTGCTGTTTAGCGTCACGGATATCAAAGGAAGAATGTAATCGTATAGGAAAACATGTTTCTTTACTGTGCATATGACAATAAAACTTTGAAAACTTTAGTTTTAGTTCCCAAAACTATTAGTCAGACTCTATTTTTTGCAGAAATAAATAGAAATAAATAAGAAAAAAAACATTTTCACTGGTTACATGGATAAACAAATGACATCTCATCTTTATTTCATTCTTCTATTTGAAAAGAAATGCGCAAGCTACTTTTTATCCCAGTGGCTGAGTACTCTGTGCGCCGTTAGTAGAGTAGTTACGGCAGAAAACTTTCGGAATGTCGCCTTCACTGACTATCAGAAGTGTAGATTTTAAAAGCTGAAGTCACGCAAACGAAGTGAAGATGCGTTCGAATTTGATGTTTTTCATGCACTGATCACCTGTAACTTGCTCCAAATGTAGAAATAAAGGCTGAATTGTGACGGAATAAAAGAAGTTTGCCGTTTCTCACACTTTGGTTCAGAAATTGTTGCTTTTACGTGTCATAAACGGCCCTAAAAATTGTCACCTTTTCCTGATTTCACCTTTTCCTTTGCAGTTACAAAAAACATATTTTTGCGTGCAAAGGAAACGAAATATATCTATTTTTCAGGGTGAAAAACTTCTAACTTCTAACTTTAGAGAGTTCGCGTACGAGGCGCTCCTGAAGGCACCAAAAAGTCTCGGTCAATTAGTAGAGTTTAGACAGTGAGGAGAGCTCGGAGCAAGTAGGTCTCGGCGAACGCTCCACCAATGACCAGCTAAGAGAAAAACGCCCCACTGCTCCTCCGACTTAGATCTGCGGGGGTGGGGAGTCCACAAGTTTGTCTCTGGATTTAGGGAAACCATGGGATTCGAGTTGGACCGCTTCAAGGGGACTGTGGACCCGGATTTCAAATGCAACTTGTGCAATAAAGTCCTGGAGGACCCGCTGACGACTCCGTGCGGTCACGTCTTTTGCTCTGGCTGCGTGCTGCCCTGGGTCGTCCAGCAGAGCAGCTGCCCGGTCAAATGTCAGCGGATCTCCACCAAAGAGCTGAACCACGTCCTGCCTCTAAAGAACCTCATCCTGAAGCTGGAGATTAAATGCGATAACCATACGAGGGGCTGCGATGCCGTGGTGAAGCTGCAGCATCTGGCCGAGCACGCCGAGATGTGCGACTACTCCCCGGCGAAGTGCAGGAACAGAGGATGCAGCGAGGTGCTCAACCTGCGGGACGTGGATGCTCACATGCGGGAGACGTGCGACTACAGACCGGTGGAGGTTTGCGAGAGCGGCTGCGGGCTGATGCTCACCCAAAAGGAGCAGAAATCAAATAGCCACTGCTGCCTGAGAGCCCTGAAGGCGCACAACAGCGCGCTGCAGTGCAGAATGATCATCCTGGATAGGGAGTTCAAGAAGCAGACCATAGAAGCAAACAAGAGGGAGAAGGCTCTCCTGGCACAACTTTCCGCCGTGCACAGCGAGCTGCAGATGACAGCGCTCAAGTATCAGAAGAAATTCACAGAATACAGCGAGAGGATCGACTCCCTCACCAAGACCGTGGCTTTCTCCTGCAAGGTAAGCAGGAAAAGTTTTTGCTCTGAGTGATTCCCAGTAGCTTCTCCCTGCTGTCATCCACAGTGTGACGCCTGGAAAATCTGTGTTCTGTGAGAATAAAATAATTCCACTGCAACTTAAAGTTGATCCTGACATGCACTGCGCATAAGGCAATTGCCTTAAGGCCAACTTTTATAGGCTGTAAAATATCTTCCTCAGCATGTTTTTGTCGGCACTATGGGAGTTCTTAAAATGTTACTTTAACTGGGCCTCCTTGTTGTTTGGGTGGCTGCCTTTTTGTTTAACTTCAACCCAACTGGAAAAGGAAGTCAATGTTGTTGGCGATTCTGCTTTTTTCTTTTTTCCCCCTGGTGTTTCCAGGAGAACTTCGTGCCTTGGCTGCCTGCTTTGAGACATGGATGTCAGCTGTGCCTCTTGGCCAGCTGGCAGTAAATGTGGGGTGGGGGGAGGGCTAAATATTTACTGCAGTTCTGTACACAACAAGAACCAGGTTCCAGTTATAATGCCTCACCCCCTCACAGCATGCTTGTTTGAGGCTTTTTGTCATCGGATGTTCGCCCTTTCCCCCGAGACCATCATAACAAATTAGAATCAGGGCTGCAGCAGAGTTGCTGGCACCAAAGTTGAATGAGCTAGTAAGGGCTTATGAGGTCCCAAAAGGCCTTAAAAACAGTAAAGCTTGATCTGTGCAAGGCCCCTGCGAGGTGGGGGGGGGGGCTGAGGAAGAGCTGATGTAAGGATGTTTTATGGTTCAAATTTATAAACCCAGTGGCCCATTATCAACATCATAAAGGATGCAGGAGTTCATAAATCTGGTAATGAATTGAATTAGTGTATGGTGCTTGCACTGCTGCTGGGATTAGCAAATGGGAGTGGTCAGGGTTTTGTTTTAGAGGAGAAATAATTATTAGTAGAAATATGGATGAATGGGATGTGCCTTTAAAAAAAAAAAAAAATTACACCCTTTTTATGTCCCAGAAGTTCTTTAATAAATCACCTATCAAAGATTTCACTCTCTTTTCCTCCCCCTGCTTTTGCTGGGTGCTTTCATTTGTTCATTACGGGCTCAGCTCCCAGTAAAATGTGTTCTAGTAGACTGGTAAATTGCGCATCAAAAGCACCGATGCAGGCAAATCGGGAAATCGCTCATGCTGGTATAAAGAAGCTTCCTGGGCCTGTAGCGCAGCAAGTTATCATAGCTCATTTGACAGCGGCATCTCAGTCCTGCCATTGAGCTCTACATTAAGTGTGTTATTGCCATTGTGGCTGTTCTAACGTAAAAACAGAAGGAATAACGTCTGCACTTGAGGCATGCTTTGAACATATGTATGAGATACAGGAATGGTTGAGAACTTTTCTGAGGATGAGATTTAATATCTGTGGGTGATATTGCAACTCGTTAGAAGAGGTTTCTTTATTTCTTTCTATCTCGAAAGGCCTTTCATTGGATCCAGTCAAGCAGTGAACAGGAATGAGGTTCTCTCACAAATGTGAATACGAACTGGGATTAGCTGTTAGAGGCAGTCTGTCCAAAATCTTTGCTCCCTTTTTTTTTCTTTCTCATGATTTCAGTAATCAAGAGCCTAATTACATCAGTGTGTTATTGGTAATTTCCGAAAAGGGATATTTTGACATGCCAAAGCAGCAAAAGCCCAGGTAATGACTTGTCTGATGGACCTACTCCTTTGAAGCCATGCTAGTGAGCCAGCATTCACAATACCACGGACCTGGAACGCGCTAAATGGAGTGCATCCAATGGGAGGTGCATTTCACAATTCAAAAGATCATTGGGGGAAAAAGGTTTTAATGCAGTTTTATGACATGCAGTACTATGCAGAAGTCTCAGGCTACCTGATATTTCTTTATATTTTAGGTTATATTAAAGAAGCCAGACTTTCTTGCAACCTTTGTGGCATTCTTCTTTTTTAAAGCAGTTTTTGGCACTGTCCAGGCTTTGTAAAGTTTTCTTTGGATATTTGTGGTATTTTCACTCGTTTTCAACTCTGCACTTGACCATTTTCAGAGATTTTGAAAGTAGACAAAGGGAGAAGTGGGAAGCCTGTTAAACTAACCAAGCAGCAGCTGAAAATCATGTCCTTAAAAAAATATTAAACATATAACAAGTCCTGACACGGGACCTGAGAGATGCATCTGGCCCTGCAGTTAACCCATCTGCTGTTCATTGAACCCTCATCAGAAATGGTCTCAGTGGAGGGTGGCATTCTTAAGGAAGGGAAACGGGGACGAAAGACTGAAGTATGCTAAATTACACAACTGAAAAGCTGAAAATCATCTTCTGGGCTGTGGAATTCAGATTTGAAAATTTTGTTTCAAATTATTGAACCAAAAATAAAAGGTCAGGAAAGAGGTATAACAGTGAGTGCCGGTAGTTACCTGTAAAACACGCTGGGGGCTCCGTCATCGTTTGGGCTGCATCTCAGCTGGTGGTGTTGGAGATCTTGTCAAAATTGATGGAATTATGAACTCCAAAAAGTACAGTCAGATTTTGATCAACCATGCAATACCACCTGGAAAACATCTGATTGGCAACAACTTAATTTTTCAGTATGACAGTGTTCCCAAACACATACCTGGATAGAAAAACATACTGTGGAACACTGTCAGTCATGGATTGGCTACCCCAAAGCCCAGACATCAACATTACTGAAGCATCTTGACAGAGAACAGGACAAAAGGCAGCCAACATCCAAAGAAGAGCTCTGAATGTTGTTCAGGGAGCCTGGAGAACTAGTTCAGGGTGTGCTGAAGAATAAAGGTGGTCTTAGCAAATTCGAGTTTTCAAGCTCGTTAGAATTGCGCAAACTCTGTGCTTGCCTTATAAACTGTGTTTTCCTGTATGTTTGCACATGTTTCAATAAATCGCTGCCTCCTATTTCCCAGTGTCCTAGCAAACAGAGTGTTGGCTCAAAACCTTTGCTCAGTACTGATCATCAGATCACTACCAAAGGATGAATGCAAGTCCATTGTTACAGCTGACTGGCAACTTACTTTAGTTTAGAGATTCCACCACTCCTCAACTTCAATGTCTTTTAATGCCAAAAACTGGGAGATGAGGAGTAACTGACTGGTATTTAAAAGAAAGATTATTTAATACTAAATGCAAGAAAGACAAATAAAACTGATGGAAAATCAATGAACAAAAAGCTCAGATCTTTACTGTGGTTCATTGCAGGGCTGTTAGAAGTGTTGTCACACTCTCCATAAAAGATTGGATCTGTGTTTTTGAACCAAGATCCCCTTTGGCTGCAGATGACAGCATTAAAGGTTCTTGATCTAATAACAAGTGTCTTTTAAAATCACAAGACATCAAACTGATCGATCCTGCATTGAATTTGATTGGAGTAATTGTGACCTCAAACTGATTAGGCTAATTGTGGACTTTTTTTTTTAAAGCAGGGCTCTGTGAGATAGCTTAACAGAACAAAGGAAGCTATTAGTTATTTCACAAGCGTGGCTATCAATTGAACATGACAGATCACATTAATAAAAGCCATCATGTATTCATTGAAGATGCCCATTTCGTCTAATAAAAATGCATTAGGCTGCTGGTTCCTTTGTGTATATACATTAGCATTGAGTGATAATCCTTGTCATTGATTTGAAATAGACTTCACTACCTCATTAATGGGGTAAACTGCCCTACATTTACAAGGTCACTGAGTTTCTGTCTCTTGACCACATGCCAGTAGTTTATAAATCAATATGTTCCCTTTTTGTTCTGTATTACAGTACCTACACTATAATTAGGTGAACTATATTAAGAGTTAGACAGGGGGAAGGCAGCTTGATGGAGGACAGACTCGGAAAGTGTGACGAGTGCTGAGGTGAAGGCTCACCGTGAGTGTGCCAAGTCACAAGTGAGCAGCAGACTAAAGTTTCACTGCCAGCGTGCCATTTCTTACCTCACCAACAAAGTTTTGTTGTTGTTTTTTTTTCTCCCCACGGAGCTTTTGTTTACTTGCTGTAGCGCCCATGTCATTGTGTCTCCACGGTTTTGTTTTGGTGGTGTTTAGCACATCAGTTTTTCTTTTTAGTCTTTAATATAACTCAAGCACACCTGATGTTTTTAGTAAATTTGCAACCTCATCCTGAAGACGTTTACTTCATTTTTGGGGGGTTGGATCATTGTTAGAGTGTTTGCAGATGTGGTGAGAAGGGAAGAGAGGGGAAGGGGGGGGGGAGAAAAGCTTCATAATTGTTCATTTTAATGGTTCTTGTGGATGAAATTTGAAGACTAGTTTGTTTTGAGGCCTGTGACACATTCAGCATAAGTGAAGAGGATGGAAAAGCCAATTGCTTTGTACCTTTTTTTCATTTGTCATATTAATTCCACTTTGTCTCAACAAGCATAATGCCCAACTGTCTTCTTGTTGACAGCGACGGCTGTAGTTCACTATAATTCGGAAGCATGTGCCACTAATGCTGTCGTGACAGAAGCGCACATTCCTGCAGGGCCAGACTTGCACATGCTGGTGTTTTTAGGCTATATGGCAGTCAGGATGCTGTACATGCCAGTAATATCTGCTTTATATTTAGTCTCAGTGTTTCGCAGAATACTGGAGCGGCAGCTGAAATTATGTTACCTCATAGCTCCCCTCTAAGTCCTCCTTAAAAAAACAGATTAAGGGCTGACTCTGCGAGTTTCCCAGAGGTTTTCATGTCATGTAGCTTCTGAGTCAAGAGGCCCGCTGGTGTATTCATTTACATAGGACAACGGTTCGTGAGAGAGCGGTTCTCTTCTTTGACCTGGTCATCATTTCAGGCTGGGTGTGCTGGCTAAGCCCTGGAGAATGGTGAAATTTGAAGAAGCTAAAGTAACTTGTTACATTACAAGATTCCGGCCATTAGAAACTACATACCAGCTGTTATGTTGTAGCGAAAAATTTGTACCATCCTGTGCTCATTTATATTGTCCAGAAGGTGTGTAACCCACTGTAAATTTACCCGAGTTTGTCCACTTTAGCTCACTGCATAACAGGTTGATATAGGCAGCAGTTTGTCCACCACCTAACTAGAAAGAAACTCGCTTTTGCTAGTTTTGCAGTTCTGAACTGTAGCACCAGCATCTTAGTCCTCCCCAGCAGCGACGTTGTGGAGCTGTGCTTAGCTTGCAGGTACTTCTTCAACAAGAGGAATTGAGCTTTGTAGCAGCTGACAGACTCTTATTATCACCCTGGGTCAGGACAATGCGAATGCTCCAACTGTGTAACTGCAAATCTCTTTGTCATCTCACTAAATGACCTTCACATGCTGACCGGCTCAATGGCCAGATTCCACTCTGCACAACAAAAGGAGCAGGGAAATGTTGGAACACTTCAATAGCAACCAGTTCCTTCATTGGAATAAAATAACAGTATTTGAATTACAAAGCTGACCTTTTGACTTTAAAGTTGCAACGAACAAGTAATCTATATACATGGATGCTGTAGTTCATATGTTACACCAACACTGGCTAGCACTGGATTGGCATTTTTTTTAAAAATGGTTGTGGGCCTGAGACTGAAGTTGTCTGTTTTTAGTTATGCACAACTGTTACTTGTAATCAAATCATTTATGATAAGTAATTCAGAGTTAACTTGAATAATGACTAGCTTAATTTGTAAACGGACTGGTACTTGTGAAGTGCTTCTACTCTAGCTGAGCACTCAAAGCATTTTCTAGTACAAGTCTTTATTCACTCATTCACACATATACATACACATAAGTGCTTTGCCTGAAGCCATGTCCACACTAATACGTTTTCATTTGAAAACGCATCTTTTTCTCTCCGGTTTGGCCTTCCGTCCACACTGAGACAGCGTTTTCGGTCAAGGAAAACGCAGCGTTTTCAAACGCTCTCCAAAGCAGATACATTTGAAAACGCCGTTTTGGCGTTGCAGTGACAGTGAACCCGGAGCCTTTTCGAAAACGATGACACGTTTTAGTCATGTGATGCAGTCATGTGACCAATTAAACAAAGATAGCGGAGGGCTAGTGTGGATGTAGCCTAAGATTCATGCAGACACTCACACTTTGATGGCACATTGGGGGCAGCTTGAGGTTCAGGGTACTTTGACATGCAGATTGATGGACATGCATATTCCAGCAGCTGTGGCAGACTATGTAAAATTACAGAGCGAGGTTGGTGAGTCATTAACACCAGCACACAAATGGTGCGCTGGGAGCTTCATGGTGTAATGTGTTGACAGCCCGGTTCTTTTGGTCATGTGCTGAACTTTTTACACGTAAGATTTCCTTTAATAGTTACACAGCAGAAGCAGTACCATAATATACAAAGATGTCTAACCAAAAGATTCAAGGAACTGCTGAAAAGATCTGGCTACTAAGCTAACAGTGTTTGTTTGCTTTCTGCTATGTAGTGAGTATTTGGCCATTTTGAGCAGCAAGTGATATTTTCTTTTGAAGAAACCATGTTTGGCTGGATGTTAATGACAAACACGGCATGAAGAGAGTTTATTGACAATAGAGCAGTCAATAGTTTCTTATTTTGTTGTTGGGCTACCACAGAGAATTAGGAACATCTGTTTGCTTGCAGCAGTTGTAGCTGGTGAATACAACCTGAAAGTTAGACAGATGCTATCAAAATATGAGTACAATATAGCCCCTGTGTTTTGAAAGTTTCACTCTTTGAATTTAAAAGAATAAAAAGATTAATTAAGATTAATATTGAGTTGTTGTCTATGTTGAATAACTTCCTGCCATCTCTTTGCTCACGTGTGTCTCTCCTGTCTGTTTGTAGGAAGGCGAGACTAAAAGCGTGACCGTTGTCCTTCTTCGTGAGGGCGGCTCTCTGGGTTTTAACATCATAGGAGGAAGGCCATGCGTGGTAGGTTGAAAGCTGAGCAACTTGGAGGTTCCGTCTCCCCCACCCCCTCCCCGGTGATCAGCCAAGTGTCAAATGGCAAATAGTGGAAGTACCACAAGCCTCCTCTGTGCTGACTGCCGCAACTTAGACAGTCGTGCATGGTTTTTTTTTTTTTTGGTTTTTTTTTTGACTGTGGATAGATGGACCGCATCTATCAAGTTTTATTGTGTTTATATATTGGTCTGGTTTAGCGGATTTGGCATTACAGATTAAAAAAAACTATAATTACTTTTATGGGAGTTAAATCTGGGATTATGGCTTCCACCACAGTTGTTTTGTCTCTAATTGAGGGGATTTTGGTGGTGAGGTAAACACAGAGGAGAGGAAAGGGTCTTTTAAACCCAGACTGAACTTTTCTCAGCCGCTTTCTGCCTCGAGGCCCCTGAAGTTAAAGTCATTAATGATGCCACGCGCTCTGCCGAGTGAAGGGTTGGAAAATATCTCAACGCTGGCATCTCCCATACACGGAGCTTCTTTCTGCAGCCGAGGTCTTATTGAAACGCCGTATCTGTTTCACTTCCACTGTTGCAGACTTGGTTTTCCACAGCCACAGTGACGCACTTTTCAGCAGTGACATAGATTATCGCAGTAAAACTTTTTATAGCAGGAAGCTATAAAAAGATCGACATTTAACCGTAGATTTGCTCGTGGAGTTGCTGTGACAGAGCCATGCATCAAACTTGTACGACAGCGGAGATAATACTTGGCTTTTGCTTTCCTAGTGAGCCTCAAATCATCAGGTGGTGTAAGAAGCTACTCATTAGAATTGGAAGTGGCTAATATCCTAGCAGCCTTTGACATGTGTGTTTCATGTGGCTGTTATACTGGTATGGCATGGTGAGCGCAATCAACTGCCAGGATTTGTGGTCTCCTAGATGAGCTTGTTTGTCTGCAGCTCATGTGATAGCGGTGAGGCAAAGTAGTAGTAGGCATGTTGTGGAACTTGCAGCAAAAGCACTGCAGTGTTAACACTGTACACGATGTCCCTGAAAGAGGAAGCAGACCAGAAATTATTAATTAGCATCTGTTCTGTAACTTCTGGGGTTTCTTTAAGTACCTAGTAAAATGTAGTTGTGTCACAGAGCCCAGCAGGAGTGTGGTACACATTTACATGTGGTTTTAAAGAGAGTACTAACATAGCTGTTAACCCAGACTTAGCTCTGACTCCGGGGTCACGGCCACAGAGTCGGATGTAGGCTACTTCATGCCCCTACAGCATGTCCGCGTGTCAACATTTAGGCCCTTCTGTAGACCAGGGTCAACCCTTTAAGGCCTGGGAAGCATGTGAAGTTAAAGCTTATCCCTAAGTCCACACTCAAGGGTAGGGTTAAAAGGGCATTTCACAGAAATTGCAAAAAGCCATATTTTTTCACTTAGTCTTGTTGCTGTTGAGCCTTCCAGATATTTTTGTTTTCTGTGTGCCCTGATTTGAGATATCTGCCTGGAAATTACTGCTGCCAGTAAAAGAAACTGCTGGCAGTAAAATTTTGTGGATTCACTGGAAATCTCCCTTAAATCTCAAGGCCAAACTAAATGTTGTTTGTGTCATTTATAGGGGTGGCAGCAATAGTTTGCTTGGGATTTTTTTTTTTCTTTGTTATTTGGGTGAACTAAACCTTCAACTTTGTAGGCTTGCAAAGCGTTGTACAGACGCTCATGTGGTTTTGCCCACAACAACCAAACCCAGTGTTTCCAGTGTTTTTTAAAAGTACTTTTATTGCGCGATTTATTGAGACTTCTATAGGCTTTCCTTTCCTTAACGAGCCCTGTGAGCGCTGTGCTTCCATTAATCCGCTGAACATGCCTGCAATTTATTCCCGCAGGACGACAACGACAGCACTTCGAATGAAGGAATCTTTGTGTCCAAGATCGTGGAGAAAGGTCCAGCAGACAAAGAGGGAGGCCTTCAGATCCACGACAGAATAATAGAGGTATGTGTGTCCTCCTCTGTAATGCTTCATGTAAATGGGGGGGGGGGGGGACTACTGATGTAATGACTGTCTGCACCATAAAGAGGGAGAAACACCAAAGAATCACTCCATCTTTGTGTATGTTTGAGCTCTGAGCTCAAGCTGAACGCAATGCGTGACGTATGGAACCTGAATTAGCATCTTGGCCTTTTGTTGGCGCTCCCGAAAGTCAATCCTGCAGACGGTGAACGTCTCTGATACGATTCTACCAGTCGACATTGGCGATGTCAAGTAGGGCATCATTGCAGATAGGCCGAGATAAACCTGAGGCGAGGCTGTCTGTCTTTACTGTTGCTGGCTGATAGCGAGGGAGAGGAAAAGATGTCTTTTACTTCTCTCGTCCCAGCAAATAAATCCCTTTCGACAGAGCAGCCATGAAGCGTCCCCCTTTCGTCTCTAAACAGAACTTGATGTGGAAAGGCCAGCTCACCCTGAGGTCAACTTGAGGGATCCATTGAAAAACTCAGCATCACAAAGGTTGCTTTTATAGAATGGTTGTCAACCAGAATCGCTCACAACGGCTGCTTTGAAATGAGTCGTTTATGTCAATTGCAAGTGTGTATTACCGCCGGCCGCAAGATGACAAATATGGCTTGTCGCTGGCTTTATTGTTAAACCTCAGTGAAATTGCCCCCGGAGCATTTTTGACCAGCTCATTGCTCACAGAGACGCTTGTGGAAAGTGTTTACACACACGAAAAAAAGAAGACTCCCAACATCTGGACTCCGCTGATCGCTCTATCCTGTCATTTATGCAGTCGAATGCTAACTACTTGCAAAAAAAATGCCACAAGTCCTCTGGAGAAAGCCTCACGCTGTTGTTCCAAATAATATGGTTGTAAATCTGGCGACGTCGTGACTGAGAGGTTATGATGTGCTTGTCTTTGGTTTAGACCTCCTGAGCTAACACAGTCAAGTGTCTTGGTGCTCTCTGCAACTTAAGACCTCGTAACGAGGGCCGGTTGAACCAAAAAAGCCACTCAGAGATCAGCGACTCGAGACCTAAAGGGACTTGCTGTGGGCTGCTAGCTGATGTGTGGGGAGATTAGCTCATATGTCACACGAACGTGTACAAGTGTGTGTCTTTGCGAGCATCTGCCCTGCTTGGCTTTATGAGTTTGCGTGCACATGTTTGCCTGGGCGCGTGTAAGCACAGGATGCATGCGTTAATGGGCCAGATGTCGCTGTATTTGGTTACTTGAGAAGGTGTATCTATGGGGTTTAATGCTGTGATAGCCAATCCGGAGCGGAGAGGACGGAATTTGCTATAGGATAATGCTTCCCTCGTGTTTTTCATATTGTTTTCGCGCTATTGTAGGTGAAGCCACAGAATCTCTCCAGTGCAGGAAAGGCCTAAGGAGGTAGCACAGGTTCCTATAAAGTAACCTTTTCTTGACGAGAAGTGAGGGATTGCCATACAATACCCAGCAAATAAATCATCAGATTTAATAGACCGTTAAAGGCCGATACTTCACATTTACGCCATTCATCGGAAGGGAAACCTGAGAGCGAGGCAGCTTATATTTCCAAGGCTGCTTTTTTTTTTTTTTTTTTTTTTTTTTTTTTTTTTTTTTGGTTGACTGGTTGAAGCAAGAAAGTACAATGTCACGGATTCCTGGACCACAATAAGAAATGTGACCTCAAAACACAATTTGCTGTTGCACAGCTTTTATTCTGGACCTGAGGTGACTGGGTCTGTGAACTTTGTTTGTTCGCTGTCAAGAATCAAAGACGATGAAGCCCAAGTGCCTGAAGGCAGTTTCACGGTGTTTGGTAGAAACCAAGCAGCCTGTAACTGTGTCCTGTTTAGCATCCTGTGATGTATGCTGGAATTGCAGGAACAGTCAAACCTGGTTTATCTCATGTTTTACCAGAGATTGTTTTTCATGCACATAAAATATGATATCCGTGACTGCTGTGTTATCCTTTTTTGTAGTAGTAGTAGTAGTAGTGGAAATCATGCTTGCTTAAGACCTTTGTTTAATTTTATCTGTGCTGCTTTTCAGTATGGTTGCAGGATGTGTAAATATCAGGCAGGGTGTGAGGTTTCCTTTTCTGATTAGGCCCACAGCTAATCATCGGCGCTCAATTTTTACGAGTAATTTTCCAGTTTATCTTTTTAATCCTCCTGCCTGCCCGAACGTTCCCCGAGGCCAAGGTGATATCTTCAGATTGGTTTTTAAATCCATGTTCTTACTTCTGAAATTAGCTCGTTTTTCTTAGACAAGTAGATGGAAAAGTGAAAAGCAGACGACAAACTAACAATCTTTTTTTTGACTGAAGTGGTCCAAGGATAACTTTGCATCAAAGCACGTTTTGATGCATGACGATGGCAACGGAACAACAATAAGAATGAGTCTGTCTATCGTTCTGCTGTGTATTTGTAATTGAATAGAATCAAGTTGGCAGTGAGACGCAATCTGTTTGTGTTAACACGGTAACTAACTGTGATAAACTGGTAAAAGCTGCCTGTTGCCATCTGATGGAAACCTGTTGCTGTGCCCACATACAGAAATTGACATTAACTTTTTCATTCACAGTCCAAGCAGCACCTCATAGATTTGAAATGGAATAAGAGAGAAGAGGATGGCTACATGTCTGCAAAACGATGACGCTCAACAACATTACTTTTACAGAGGAATGTAACAAGAATCTGACTCAGATTGATTGCAAACCGTCACCAATCTGTCTGAGAGCGATTGCACTTACTCTGAGTTGGGATGTGTTGTTTAGAGGCAGGTTGGCTCTCAGTCGGCGAGAGCAGCAAAAAGCAAATTAGCCCAGTCACCAGGCAACCGCTAATTTATTTCAAAAGGAGGCTGCCGTCCTATTTTTTACTCTAATTGGCTGAGCCTTAAGAATATAAGTCTCACATTTGCTTTCCTTTTAATTCTGCCATCGGTCTTTTTAACTGCTTGATGCTCTGCTGTGTTCATCAACAAACCAACACTCTCATGTGTTGTTTGCGAGTCTGATAAGCTACTTGCAAAACAAAGTACTGGAGTTTGAATATCAAAACTCTGGGCTATAAGAGGTTCTAAAAAGCCTCAGTCATTCTCAGTGGGTTGTAACTATAAACGATTTTTCATAATGCACCTTTGCACATTTCCTCTGCCCTAAGAGGGGAAAAAATATTGATTAATACAGCTTTAATAAGAAATAATTAATAAATGTGGAATCCTTTATTTTTAGCATCAGTGCCCTCATTTTCCATTATAGTGGAAATGGGAAAAAAAATAGCTTTTTGGGGGGTTTTTTGGGTTTTTTTTATCCTAACTCATGAAATCTGATTTGCAAGCCTATAGATGGGATCGTTTTGACAGCCCTTCAAAATCCTGCCATGGGGGCTCAACTGCTCTGTAAAGGACCAATCACATTACGGAGCAGTGAAATGCTCGTGCACCTGTGGAGGCAGTGCTGTCATCAGCCCCGCTGTTTTTCTCTACCTGTAGTAGAAGTGTTAGTTCCAGTAAATCTATATGGATGTAACATGTACCTGATGATTCGTGGCTTGTCCTGCTATAACAGGCTCTTAGCGGGGGAGTGCGACAGCAGATGGCTGTCCTCTAACCGAGCTGCAGGCTGGTATGAATCAGCACACGAGTACCTTCTTGTTCAGACACTTCTTTTTTTTTTTTTTCTTTTTTAAAAAAAAACAACCTTGAGTTGTGTTTGCTTTGGCTCACCTCTCTGCAAGCTGCAGAATCTTAGCACTCTGGTCAGGATCTGCTGGGATTGTGCCAGGATTTGATAAATAAGTTCTGATTGAACCTCGCACTGGTACCCGACTTCCCTAATCATGTCTTCGGGCATGAGTTGACTTTTTAGATCTGATTAAGAATGTTTTTCTCGTGTAAATGTAATCCCAGCATTTTGTCTTCAGCCTCACTTCACACAGATAAAGAGCCTCTTGCTGCTGTGCGTTTTCCTACATAAATGAACTTCCACTCTCTTCAAGCCTCTTTGCTATTCAACGTGACTAAGCCAGTGTCACAATCCCAGGATGGCTGCCCCTGAGCTCTCAGGGTGAACGGGATGTTTTCTGTGTAGGCTCCAAAGTGTGAAGCTAGGAAGAGAACGGAGACGCCTGGGCTGCTGTTGTAAATGTCACCTTGTAAAACCTCAGCAAGGCTTTTTTTGTTTGTTTGTTTGTTTAGGTCAGAAGGTGAACAGAAACAGTTACTTTAAAATAAACAGACACTAGGATAGGGTTGTTCGATATAACGATATATATCGGATGCCGTGTAACTCCGTGTAATAAATACTCACAAAGAAAACGGCGGCCGTTACAACTTATGTCTAAAAATGTATAGTTTCATGCATCGGTTAAAACACTCGACTCCGGGTAAAGGACGCGCAGCTGGAAACACTTCCCGCAAGTAGAGCTGCACGAGATTCACAGAATTTACAGAAAATGTTACATTTTTGTGATTTATATCGTTATCGGGACGATAGAATTCTTATATCGGGATATGAGATTTTGGTCATATCGCACAGCCCTACACTAGGACATATCCGCCTCTACGTGTTACGCCTGTTGTGTTTTTGATCAGAGCAGTGGCTAGCCTGCAGGAATGTGTCCCAGCTAACACAATATTTATATGAATGTGTAACAATGTGTAAACTTGAGCACTAGTCCTAAAACACCCGTATCATATTTATTATGTTCAACACAAGCTTATGTTACTTCAGGTTGGACTAATCGATGGGCTTTGGCCTTGGAGCTGAAGTTAACTGCATCGTAGATGCTACAGCTTGAAGAATTAATTTCAGTTCAATATTTAGAATATAGAACTGTAGTGCTTATTAAGGCAGCACATCTGCAGCTTCTTACTTGGTACTAGCTGCAGGGCTCAAAGGTCTCCTACACTTTGCCAGAATTCTGGCACTGGGTTGTATAATATATGACTGTAGATCATTATTTCTATGGTAAATCTTGGTTATGTTTTTTTAACTTTCCCACAGCTATGCTATGGCTGTTTGTCTATGTATAAAAACAGGAAGTCTTTATTTTGTGAAAATTATAAAGTCCTGTTTAAAACAAATAAAAATAACATTAAAAAAGACCAGAAGAGAGAGTGGAGGTGGACGGATGGAGAAGTCATAAACTGGCGGCTAATTACTGTAGTCTTAGTAACAGATTAATAAAACATTAGAGTGTCACTCACTAGAAAATAAACACAATATGATCCAAAAGGCACCAGAAGCTCAAAGCAAAGCTTCTACACATTCATATAAATATTGTGTTAGCTGGAGAGGAACAGCTAACACAATATTAGTCTGATGCTTAGGTCTAACGATCAAAACATCCACACCTCCAGCTCCCACACCTTTACACCAACATTACTGTCATCATATATGATGAACTTGTAATCTTGTTGCCGTTGTTAATGGTTGTTTCCAAAATGGGTCCAGTTCTGTGACAAATTGCAGTCAGTTTCTGTCTTCAAAGTGATTTTGGTGTGTCGGGACGGCGATAAGGATTGAGTCGGTCCGTTACAAGTTTGCAGCTGAATGAGCTCAAGTTAGCAATTACGTTGTTTGTGCAGCAAAAATTGATAATCTGTTTACTGTCTACATACATAAAATACAAACTCACTTAACTGCTTACATTCAGAGTCCATCCATATTTAAAAAATAAAAATAAATTCTTAATAAAGAAATGGTGACAACCACAATTTAACTGCTAAATTACAGACGCTCTTAGCAACCTGGGTTTTCGATAGCAACCCAAACAGTTTGCAACCTGTGGAGCGTAGTCCCCTATTGCAAGAAGACACGTCACAGATGAGTTGCGCTCGTTATTGCAGACTGTCTCTTTGCCAACGCGTTCCACTCAATCTGTCTGTGGTTATAAATTAGTCAGCGATTATTTGCAAACCTTCACCAGAGTGATTACAGTCAGTCAGGTCAGACCGTGACTGTTTGGACCAGCCCAGTCACCTTGCAATCGAACGTGGTTGCCCACATGGTGATGATGTCGCACGCTCAATCTCTGGGCAACCATAACTACTTGCAGTCTGTCACCGAATGTGAAAAAATTCAGTTCAGTTTACTTTCCTATTATCACTCAAGAGTAACCGAGCGATTAGGTTGAAGGTGGAGCAGGATCATTTATCTTATAGTCTCGAGACCAAGTAGGCCATGACCCAGTAGGGGTTTGTTAGATTAGAAGTCTCGTTGATAGCTTACTAATTAAACTAACAGGCTATGCGCCCTTTTTTTCTGGTTGGCTTCAGTAAGGAGGTTGAGATAAAATTGTTCCATTAAAAACTCACCCAAGACGAAGAGATGCGACTTGATAGTTTGGAACGAGTCCAGAAATCTCACAGAAACACTCTGCAGCTATCAAAGTGTGCAAGTTTAAAAGTGAATGAATGAATCTTTGACACCAGTAGGTGCTTTGAGCAAATTTTTCAAAGCAGAGGACACTAAAGAGAACAATAAACTGAAATCTACAAAAAAAAAAATCAGCACTGGTCTTCATTTTGTGATGTTCTTTACAATTATAAAGACAATTTTAACATATTTGTAATATGTGTCAACTGGTTTATTTTAATTGAGTGAAAGCAAATTATATTTTTTTCCAAAACCTCAACTCTGATTTATTTATTTATTCAAGCATTCAGTCACATTCTGTTGTGCACACAGTGTCTGAAAGAAAAACGTCTTTGTTTTATACCCTGACCACCACCAGCACCACAAATATATCTCAGCCACAGAAACACTCCTTGCTTTAAGCCTTGACACTGTATGAGTTGTGTGCTTGCCCACAGTCGAGCATTAAACACCTAAAGCCTCCCCGCAGCTCCTTGAGTATCAAGTCACCAGGTCAGAGAGAGCATAAAACCCAGCCAGATAGCATTTAGCAGTGACTGACATGAAATGTGAAGTGAGCTCTGTTGGAGGTGAGTTCGAAGCACGGTTGTCAATGGCCCTTTATTCCTCCTTGGTGTGAGGACCAGCAAAAGCAAAATGCTGCCTTTTGTCATCGACCCTGTCATTCGTTTCCCTTCAGATACTGTTTGCTGGCAAAGCTTGGTTTCATTGGAGTTGATGTAGTAGGCGATTAAAATTGTGGGATTTGTTGGCTTGTTGCTCATGTCTGGATTTATTTTTTTTAAATGCCATCTTATGACAGACCGGTATGATTGGCTTGTCCCTTATTGTCTCTAACCAGTTGAAACTGCACATGGCCTCTCTAACAGGACATGTGTTAAGAAGTTCCCCAGGCGTTATTTCTGACCCGGAGGCCTATGAGGAGCAGACATAGTTATTTCCCTTAAGGGGATCACATGTTGTTTGGCATTCTGAGGCAAGAAACGGGCCTTTGTCCGGCCCTTTATTGGATTTTGGGCCCCTGTGCGGGAACGACGTGTTTATTCCCCAGATAGGCGAGCTGAATGTGGCCCTGCTCTGTTGCTCCTGACTGGCCCTGGACAGGATGAATCCACCACAGGCTACGTGGGCCAATCCTAGCAGTGGGCCGCATTCCTGTGCCCCCGTGGTCCAGCTGAGGCAAGAGCAGGACATTAAATCAAATCTAACTTTAAAAGAGTCCATAATCAGCTTCTGGTAGTAGCCAGTGCCCTATGCAGAGCTGGCTTTAAGAAACAAGGACAAGCACATCTTTGTTTCCACTACTCCCCCACTATTGGGGGAGAGGGAAAAAAATTAGATTTTAAGATGTGGAGTCATGTCAGTGTAGCGTTAATGTGAGGTGTGCTTAAACTTCACTGTAGCCAGAAAGCTGCTCCCTTTGTGTGCTTTTTTTTTTTATATTTTATTTTTTTTATTAATTGTATTTTCCACTTACTTTAAACAGCTTCTGCCCTTAAAGGCGAGCGGGCGCGTGATGATTTTTTGTGGAGACATACAGTCTGGGGCACACTGTAAACGCGCTCACTCTGCTCCGACACAGTCCCGACTGGCTCCCTCGCTCACAGCTACAGTGGGCTTAATTTATGGTTCCTAAAAGGTTTAAGAACGGGTAGGGACAGATAGGTGCAATTTAGACCAATTTTCCTGTCAATCAATCACTGGCGTTGTGCAAATACATCAGCAACAATCAGCTCCGGTTGCTCTGTCAGCTGCTTCTCATGTCAGCCCCTGACCCCCGAGCACAGACTGCCCACCGACTCCTAATTAACTACCCTCAATTAAACCCTAATAGGCTGATTAACAGACCCTTAGTTGTGCTGTAATGGCCCGTCGTTTCCTCCCAGTGCCCCTCTGAAATGCATCCTGACTCTAGCATGTTAATCACCGCCCACTCCCTCTCACCGTTCCTGCCAATGTCTCTCTCTCACGCTCGCATTCTACCATAGTAGAGACTATCAATGAAATTGCCTTGTTAAATAGCAACAAAAAGGCACACGAGTCACAGTAATTATACCATAACGACACACTTTTCTTTTTTTTTTTTTTTGTGATTTGCCTTTTTCTTCCCTTTTGGAGCACGACAATTTAATCATTTCTATTGCATATCAAACAGCAGCGCTCCCCCTCCAAACTGGAAATAGTCAGTCAGTTCAAGAAAACATGTAACTCCTTCCCCGGGGAGACTGCAAGACCACAGTTTAGTACGCACATTGCCACTTCAAACTTCAGTCCTCCCGTCATCCATTCAGCTGCACCAAAAATAGCGCCACGCGTCAGCGTAGCTTTCTCAATATTTGACATGATCACAGCAGGGATCTCACAAGAGAGCAGATCTGAAACAGTGGCACAGTCCTAAAACCATCAGCCTAATGAAAGCGATGACAGTCGTCAGCAGATTTATTCTTCATTGTGCAGACCACAGTTTAAAAACTTACTGTTAGTACTTTTAAGAAGTTGTAAATCTCTCTGCTTGGTTTCTGCTGCAAAGAAGCCAGAAGTCTTGAAGTCTTTGACAAAAAAAAGACTGAAAGTACTTACTGTAACATGTAACATTAGGCCTCTATAGTCAACTCCAGTGAACTGTGATAGGAGCATTACGGCAAATAAATAATAAAATAAACGGGGACTGGCGAGGGAGGGAGTACTCCTTGCAGGGAAATCAATTAAGTGGAGAAACAGGCTGCTGAGCTCCGGCAGCAAACTTAAGAATACATGGTAAGGTGTTCCTATGCATGCAGCTTTTGTTTGTTCCATTTTGTAGAGTAGAAATTGAGCCAAACGGTGCCTGCAGTTGTTTCTTGCCTGACACAAGTCTGTTTTTTACGACCGGTGCGTTGATACACAGGGACTTTCCTGTTTTATGACATGGATTCCATCCCTTGTTTGTTGGCGGCAGACACTCTGTATATTTGTTTCTATGGAAATTGCTACTGACAGTGATTTAAACATGGTTTGTGTGGCACCGTGTGATCCAGCGTCGGTCCTCCTGCAGATTATAGGCTATAGATTTTGCTCATCAATCAAAGTGCCAGAGTATGCTTGTCTTCCTCTCATATGGAAGGATTACAGTCATCGTTCCAGCGAGATGATGAAGCGGACTTCATTTCTTTTCCCACAGCTCTGTAGGACTCTAATCTCAACTTGCTTGTTAATCATGCTCACTTCCCTCTGTGTGGTGACATCAGAGATGTTTTTCATGCGTCTCCAAGTCTGCCTGCCTTTAAGATCTCCCTATGTTCTGAAACACTTCATCTCTTCTTAACTCCTGAAATCATTAAACTTAATGGTTCCCCAGAACTTAAAAGGTCCACGACTGACCATCAGCAAGGACAACACAGGAGGAGTCCAGGGTCAGAGGTATTGATTTTAGCATTAAGCCTCCTGGCTTTCTGAGACTTTACATTCTTGGCGAGGTGAGAGGGACGTGCCTTAGGTGGCTGCCCATTCAACCGATAACGGCCAGCAGCGCATGATGAATGTAGCGTGGCGAGCTGTAGTCCACGCCTGCACTGTATCAAGTGCGTCAGTCGTGCTGTCAGTCTTGGTATTCCAGATCAAATGTGATTGGATTAAACCATTGCATTTGCCAATAATTAAAGTATGTATTCAGGAGCATGTCAGAGTAAGCTTGCAGTGTGTGATTTTATTTATTTATTTTTTAACAGTTCTCATATTGTGCCATATTCACGACTTCTATTCTCATGTTCCAAATTGCATCGAAAATTTGCTTACATTTTAATTAACCCACCAGATCGACTCAGTCACTCCAACATTAGTCACACTACATAACATTTCCTTGCATAATGACAACAACTTTGTCTGAAGCTGTTTTGAAGTGAGCCTAATCAGGCACTGCACACTGCTGCGGCACTAGGGGCCGTTGATAGCACTGCCAGCAGATGTTAGGTTCCTTTTTTTCTTTTTTTGAGGCTCCATTAGGATTTAACAGATGCAAAACACACAAGGTTGACATCACTGTGCATAATTGTCCCTCCTGTACAGACAGATGTTCTGTAATATCTGGGCTAATTGGGATATAACAACACATGCCAACTTAAAGAGAGACCTATTGTCTGTTTTGTTTTGTTTTTCCCCCCCCTATACTTTGTCACATATGTACTGTTATGAAAGTGGAGGCTCATGTTGAACATTATTTGAGTTTCAAGTAATGAGCTAATAATCCCAGGGATTATTTGAAAGGATATATCCCTAATATGGCCATCTCAGGAACTCTGCTCTGGAGCCTAGAAGCCCCACCCACCTCCTGATTAAAACTTGATTACGAGGGGCAGCCAATTGCAAGATGGTTGGTTTAAAACGAGAGTGAAGGAAGCTAAAATGGCTTGCTTCACACAGAGGATGGACTGAATGGTTGCAATTTATTCTCATCCAAGAGTGTAAGCATGAAACTTTAGGTGGAATCATTTTTCTCTTTAACAGAATTAATAGCAAATACCTACCATAACATTTTTGCGCACAGCAGTCATGCAGTGCAACATTAGCATTACACCTACACCTGTTTAAACTTCAACATGTTTGGCACCTCCCCTCAGTGTGAGGTGTTCAGCAGTTTGTTGTGGTACAACATGCCTTCAGTTAGACTCACAACAGTAGTTGAGAAGTGGAAGCCTGGCGTCCCTTATCAAAATGTTTTCTTCACTCTACCAGCTAATCCTGACAACACGCCCCACTTTCACCACTCCCATTCTCCCCAGCTCCTCTTTAGAAGGTCTAGCGTGCCCATCCTTTCACCAGCCGAATAGGGGAACTGGTGGCTGCTGTGCTGCCTTTTCTTATGCAAATGTGTGCAAATAGAAAGCATTGTTCATCGGCGTGGCTCTCCATCTCAGTTACGCCGCTTTGCTCTGGCCTTTCTCTTGTTCCCCTGAGAGAGATGTTCCCTTTCAAGTGTTACCTCTCTGTCTCATTCAAGACTTCCTCTTTCCTTTTTTGACAAACAGCCCGGAGGAATGGTCGGAACCGGCTCATTGAGCAAGCTTTTCAGGGACGTGGAGAAATGGGGAGAGAGAGATGTTCTGCAGGCGCCTCCCTCACACATCCCTGCTTATGTCTTACTTCTTCCCTGCTCTCAAGAGGATGAGTTATTCTATAGCGGGAAGTACAGTGTGCTCTCTCTTGATACTCCCCTTTTCTCTGAGAAAGTACAGGTGCTCTCCCTCCAAGTGCACAATTCTCTGTGCTCTGATTCCACCTGTGTTTATGCTGTAATATATATCCCACATGTTCTGTATCACAGAGTAATATATTTCTAGTGATGGCTTAAAAAAAGCACATTTAACTTAGTCACAATGTTCAAAGCTCATCTGTGAAAAGGTGTTTAGTTATGTAGTTGGGGGAGGGAAAAAAAAGGAATTTGGGTTGGCTTGAGTTGGCACTTCTGTTATTCTTCTTTATTAAAAGCATATGTTTAATAACTCGTCTCTTCTGTTAACCCTGATCCACTACGGATTCTGTGCTCTCCTGAAAACGGTGCACCGTGTATCTGGGGCTGAATAGATTGTATCCACAAATTCCTGTAGATTATGACATACGATAGCTCTGAGGCAGAGAAAATCACCGGCAAGCTCAGGAGAAGGCCCGGACCACCGACTGAGAGCTCAGAGCCCCGTGCCAAGGTCAACGCCAAGATATCAATAAAATACCTTTACTCCGTGTTAACAGAGCGCTTCTTTGATTAGAACCTCCGCGAGAATATGTTGCATTTGCCACATGCCAGAAGACGTGCAGTCGCAGCCATTTTGTCTGCTTGTTGGAGAGAGATCCAAGCAGTTTTTTTTTTTTTTCCCCCTCTTCTTCCCTCCATATTCTCGCTGTGTGATTGATATATGCAGGTGGTAAAGCATATTCCCCTGGGTAAGAATTCCCAGCTAACTTGAAAGGGAATGTTTTCCCTCTTAAACCATCTTATGAAAACAGTAGTCTCACAGCAGAAAGTCAGAAAGACCAAGAAAGGAAAAAGAAGTGTAATTTAATGTGTAATGTCTCTAACGTCATGCCAATTCTGCTTGGACAATAGGCCTCTGTAAGTCCATTGTAGGCTCTTTTAACACTCATAACACCATAAGCCCAGCTGCCTTGGGCTTACTTTTAAATACTGGGATATTAAGCCTTTTGTCACTACAGTTTCCACATTTGCTCCATCTGTGAAGGTTTACCCTGAAAATAAATGGAAGGAGGCTGCATGTGCCAAGAGGGAAGATGGAAAACTATTGCAGGGTAAGGCAGACATTGTTTTTGTCTGCAGTGTTCTGAAGTATTTAGGTCTATGTGTACATCAGTGAGTCCAGAACATTGAGCAGGGATGAAATCATGTTTTACTTTAGATAGTATTTTCTTAAAGAGGCCACAGGATCTTTGGATATGCTTCAGAAGAAGACTGAATCGCTTATGTCTACTACTCAGAATGTTAGTTTTTCTCTAAGAAGTCTTTAGCATTTTAATCTATGCAAAGGTTAAGTGCAACTTGCCTAACAGCATTTCCACAAAACTAATGGAAAGAGCCACAGTACTCGTTGGTTAAGTTACTCACACAGTTAGAGAGACTACGCACATATGTAGTCATGACAGTGGATCCATACACAGTTTAGGAATTGTAGATTTTAAGAGCTCACCTTTCTCAAATGAAGAATATAAAATAACTGTTAGAGATTCATTTATCCTTTGTCATTGTCAGGGATCATTTGTTAAAAGCAATTGATGATGTTTGAAACTCGATACTGATACCCGTAGGAGAAAAAAATCGTTAAAAAAAAAAAGAGTCATTATTCATTTTTATAAAAGTCAACCAGTGACAAGATCTGGGACTTAAGTGCATGTAAAAACAAACATTGTTAGTTGCACTTAACTGTGTTATCGTGTTAAATTACTGACTTTGTTAATGACAGGTCGGACTGATAGCATTTGCAGCCTAGCTTCCACATTAACACTGTTAGCCATTAGCTATATCCAGTTCTTGCTACATTAATGAGAACTTAATAGAAGGGTAAATGCTAATAGTTAAATGGCTAATGCTAACGTATGCACCAGCAGTGTTATCATTTATGTTAATGCTTTAAATGTTTTAGTGTTGTTGAACGGGAGCTTTACTGAACTCTCAGAATTCCTTATAACATGTTGCTCAGTGTTGTCAGCTACTGTTAATGTGTTCAGCTACTAGTGAGGGGAGGGGCCGTGTGACTGCCTGTCTGCAGCACTGATGTGTGAAGTTATATGTCAGCTGGAGGGGATGAACACGGCACTGTTGGTATTGTACCGCTGCAAATCGTAGTGATCTAATCCAGGAGTGATTTTTAGTGCTGGTTAGCTTAATGGTATAGTGGTTTACACATTCACCCAGCAGGCAAAGATCCACAGTTCAATTCCTTTGGGATTGTGTCAGGAGCGGCATCCAGCATGGAAAAAAAAATCAGCCAAATACAACTCCTGGAGCTACCTGCTGTGGTGACACGTTGTGAATAAGGCAGCAGCCAAAAGTAGACTTTAGTATATCGAGTAAAGTTTTTGGATAACCCTGCTGGAAACTGCCATTTATGAATAATGCTGCTGTAAACTCAGAAACGATGACGGAAGCGGTGAACAAACTTCAGGTTTTTAACATTTTGTCAACACTCAACTTGTCTTTACTGGTAAACTTCATTAGTGTAGCCTGTCAGAGACACTGTGAATATTGTGGTGGTGTGGTTTAGTATAGTTTATATGTTATGGGCATTTTGATTTATCAGTGTGAAATTATAAGAGCTCAGTGAATGATACTTGAAAGATGTCTCGGCATTTTGTGTGACCAGCGATGATACTGAAGTGTAGAAAATGACAAATATACATATCCTTTGTGTAAGGGGGAAAAAACATGGACTTTAACAATATGACCAACTCAGGACAAAGGAGAGACACATGCAGACACTCGGTCTGACCTGGCAAGATGGCTGTCCAGGGTTATGGAAAAATACCGCATGAGTGCATTTGTATACGGAATAGATATGTTCACATATTGTCAGATTAAGGGAGTGCATGTCTGCAAGGGAATTTTAATTCTCTCTAGCTTTACTAAGCATAAGGACCCGCCATATCTCAGACACAGCTTAGATTTATACCAGATATCTATTCCTCTTTTGTTTTCATATCGTACAGCATCATCAAGCCTTATTCTGCCAGGGCATGCACTTTGGGCGATAACAGAAGAAAAAAAAAAAAGGAAAATATGAGAGCTCAGGAATCCAGCCATCAGAAGCAGGACTGATGTAGATAAAGCAGAATTGGGCCACATTAAGGGGGAAACTGCCTCACTTTACTTGGCTTTGAAATCGTTGCATGGAAATAAGAAATCATTTTTTAATTAGTTTTATTTATTTATTTATTTTTTGGTTGTACGCCAAATGTGCTAGCTAACTTTTTTTCTGCTGTTGTCGTTAAAGAAGACCCTTGAAGGGAAAGGGAGGGCAAGCCTGTGAACGAACAAGGCTGGTTGTAGCACCGTGGCCTCTTTCCTCTCTAGCCATGCTATATCAGGCCAACAGCTGCTGTCTCTCAGCAAAGGCATGCTGGCTGCTGGAGCTTGGCTTCCATACACAGCGGATCTTACACAAGGCCCTTTATTTTTGGGCTTATGAGTTAGAAAAAGCACACACACACACACAGAGGCCCAGCTCGATCCCGGACTCGGTAGAAGAAATAAAAAAAGCATTTGTTCATGTTCAACATGACAGGTTATGCTGTGCTGCATAGCTGCTGTCGTAGCCTGGAGTTTGAGATTCAAACAAGGTATCTCAGGTAAAGGCTATGCGTTGTGCTCCTCAACTCAAATTCCTTGAATCGGAGCCAAAGAAATGTAAGCCCTCCTCCAGCTGTCCCTTGGCACATCTAGACAAGGCCTTTATCTGATTTTTGGAGAGTTGGTGCTGTTTGAGCACTCGGCCTGTTCAGAGACAACAGGCTTGCACAATACAGGGCGAATGCCGCAGGGACGGCCTCCCAAGACAAAACTCCCCGAGCATCTGTAGTTTCTCTGTCAGCATTTTGCTGTCCTCACTTTTGTTTTTTTGGCATGCAGCAACTTTTTTTTTTTTTTTCCACGTTCCTACCAGATTTGATGGTTGGTGTAATATTTTTCAAACATTATTGCCTGGTGCTGTGAAAATAAGAACCGCATGTCTGTCTGCATTTTGCACATAAAGGTAAACTAAAAGCTCCTCTGTCTCAAATGAACACCCCCTCACCAAAAAAATCTCTATCTTGCGAGTCAGCTTCTTTGAGGTAAGGGACCACAACTGCAGCTCTTAACTCTGTCATTCGTCCCCAGGAAAGCATTTCAGCTCCTGTGAGAAACATTTCCACGTCCAGAATTCACACAATTCAGGCAACCACCCACCCCCCCCCCACGTTCACATTTTCATTTAGGGCTTGGTTAGAAAGAGAAGTGGTTCCAGACTTTTAATGTCTGTCACAGCAGAAGTCAGCACAGTGTGATTATTTTAGTGCAAAGGTCCAAATAAACCCTATGTGGGTCACGACCTTACTGATCTGAACCAAATGTGCTGCACTTTGTGAACTTTGTTGAAAAATTGACTGTGCAGAGTAGCTGACTGTGAGCAACAATAGGCATTTTTGTTTTGTATGTTTTCCCCCCACAGTCGCTCTCCTTCCAAACTTTTCTCTGTCCAAAAACTGTCTCAACATTGAGAATGGTGCCGCACACAAACCTGGCTTTCTCCACACTGACATTTATGTGCCGTCGCTATTTGTCAGGGAGTTATCAGGCAGGTTTTTAGACAAATATACAAATCCTTACTTGAGCCAACATTTGAAGGCTCCTTCAAAATGCGTCCAGACAAATGCCTTTGTCATCGATCACTGGGCATTTACAAGTGTTGAGTAAGTGGATTTAGTTTTTTTGATGTTGCCCGCAGCTGCATGGAACTAGCGGACATCGGCATGTACGCTGCCATTCAAGTGGACAAATTTGGTTCGTTAAATTGGGGGGAGGGGGTTTCTTTGGAGAGTGAGTAATTCATCAACTGGTGAAAGTCAACACTTTTCAAACATGTTTAAAGCCTAGAGGAATTTACCAAACATGCTTCAGCTATCCCAGCAGTTTTCTACCACTCGACAAATTACTTGGCCCTTTCAAAAAGGAAAAAAAAACCTTGTCAATATTTATGTAAGAGTGTACATTTAAGGGAGACAGACGGATCTCTGATCAAACATCTTTCATCTGCGACCTTCCTCTGACGAGACTCACAGAAGCCTTTAACCAGGCTGAGGGTAATCAGGAGTGCTCTGGGTGTTTGCTAGGAAAGTGAACTTCATGCTAACTTTTTTTTTTTTTTTTGCATGTACCCACCCCTTTCCACTACTATTACCATCATTGGCTTGCCTTAGGGAACCAAATGCATTGTAGACTATAACGATACAACATAGAGATATAACTGCTTAGATTCTGTAGACTGCAGCTGAATTCTGTTGTTTTACTCCTGAGCAATTCAAGTGCTCAATTCTTGCTATTGTGGCTACTGCCAACTCTGGCCACCATTTATTTGCAGTGAGTGTAGGCTGTCAGTCAGCTGTTTACCACAGCCAGGTCTCCACGTCTATTTATTAAGGAGGCTGTGGTCTGAAAAGAGTAAGTGAGTCAGTGATGCTCATTTCTGTCTGGTGACATTGATACTGAGGTGAGTTGTTGAGATATACTTACCAAACTTTTCTTTCGGTAAGTGCCCACTGTTTTTGAGGCTGTTAGCTGCTGTTAGTCCCTGTTAGCTGCTGTTAGTCTGTTAGTCCCTGTTAGCTGCCGTTAGCTTCTGTTAGCAGCTGTTAGCCTCTGCTAACATTGCTGGACTTTGACACCAAAGTATGATTTTTAGGACACTTAAGTCGAACAGTAGGTGACATAACAAACAGGTGCCCACTCCTAAGAATTTTTAATGAATCAATTCAAAGTTTATGATAAACTGATATCTATCAGTTTGTTTGAAGGGTTAATTAGACTCCACTCCAAGGGTGGGGCAACTCCAGGCCTCAAGGGCCGGTGTCCTGCAGATGTGTCCTTGAGCCAATACAGCTGATTCAAATGGCTAAATGACCTCCTCAACATGTCTTGAAGTTCTCCAGAGGCCTGGTAAAGAACTAATCATGTGATTCAGGTGTGTTGACCCACAGTGATATCTAAAACCTGCAGGACCCTCGAAGCCTGGAGTTGCCCGCCCCTGCTCTACTCAATATATGTTTATGAGTACAACAATATTGTTTTCTGTTAAATAACCTAAATAGTACTTACTGTACCTTTTGAACTTTTCTAGACATGAGCCAGCAGAAGTGCATGTGATCCAATGGCAATTGAATTGGGACATTTAACTGTTTTCAATTTGCCAGCTTCTCGGTACAAAATTCATGTGATGTCTGATTGCAGCCAAGGAACAATTGTTCAGAGATTTCACAGAACTGAGTGGGTGTCACGAGTCCTGCCCTCCTCCGTGGTCTATTCCAGACAGCATCGTTGCTTAATGTGGGACTGATGTTCGTCAGTTTTACTTCACTACAAAGATATTCTTTATGTATGGTGAATTAGGTTTTCATCAAGGAAAGAGCTAAGCTTAAAGAGCCAACTCCAGCAGAAAAATGAACAATAGCAGCCCACATTTGCCAGTTCAACTTATTTTCACTTTGTAACACCTACAGACTACAAATGCACAACTGTGTCGGGACTTTAAACCAAACAGAGTATTTTCAGACCTGAGAACTGCCGCGTGTGAGAAAAGATAGCTGCAGACAATGTCCCGACATGATCCTCGCAAGATTTTCCAGTTCAGCTTGACCGTCCTCGACATTTCACTTCACCGTGACACATTGCAGTGACAGAAGTTAAATTCCTTTCAGTGTTTAGAACATAACAAGGGACAAAGACTGTTGGCAGGATTGAAACGTTCAAATCCATAGAGGACATTTGGCTCTGCTCACATTTCCAACTGTGTTTGTCCGTGTGGCCATCACATGCTTCTAAATAAATGATTCATCTAGATAGCTGTAGTTTGTCAAAGCTGTCTTTGAGCTATTTTTCTGTAACTATAACGCCATTAAAACGGGTAGGATGAAACAAATCCTTCACCATTTTGCGTTGAGAACGAGCATGCCAACCTGATGAAGTCGAGGGCTATAAAAACGGCCACCGCTGGTACAGGTATGGCACAGCCTAAATATAAGCTCTCACCGCAAGCCGTAGTTGCAGCTCATATTCTAGAAACCCATGTTTATAGACTAGGAAAGGGATTAACTTCACTATTAGAATCCCTGGAAATGTTTCCTCCAATATTTTTGCACCCATTTGTCTGGCAGTAAAAGCAGAAAATCACCGCCGTTTGTGAACAGGCGCTGCGGTTATGACTCTCTCGGTCCTGTTTGAGCCTCACTCGGGCTTGTGTTTCACAGCCCATGAATGAAATTACATGATGCAGAAACTCTAGGGGGCCAGACTGGAGACTCCACTCACTCAGCGGTGACTGGGGCGGCGAAATAACTCTCCTGGTCTGCCTTTTCTAGCAGGATTCTCTGCCATCTTGCTGAAATGACAAGTGGCTGCTTTTGAGAGCCTCGTGCTCTCTCTCTCTCTCTCTCTCCTCCAGCCTTTAGTGTCTCTTTAAATGTTTTCTCAGATGGTTCACTCCTCATCTTGAGCACACATTTATTCCCACCCCCCAACAACCTCTGATTAATCAAGTATGACTCGTCGAGGAAAATATGCAACTCGGTGGTTTTGATGCCTTAGTTTGTGTCAGAGTCCAAATATGGAATGTTTACGGCTAAATATTAAGTCTGGACTTCACGGTGGGGGTGTGTGAGTGTCATCACTTTGGAGTGTTAACCGTAAATGATGGCACTGTAATCTTACATTGGAGTTGCTTGGGCTAGTACCTCACAACGCTCCATGAATTTCACTTTTTTACATATTGTGGGAAAGAAAAGCCAACTCGAGATTCAAGTTCCAAAGGCAGAGTTCATTTGGGGAGACACCCGGCTTGTGTGCTGCATGTCATTTGCATTCCCTTAAGCAGGGGTTACCGTAAGCTTCAACCCGCATCACCTGGCTATAGTGTCACTTCGCTGTTGTCGTGTCTCCCGAGGAAACCGCTAGACGAGCTTTCACAGCTGACTGAGCTGTTTGTCCAGCTCCTACACAAGAGAGGAAAAGTCAACACGCAGAGGAAAAACTGCACTCCCCTCATCACAAGAACAAGAGTCATCCAGCTGGAACCGGAGGAGGAACGCTCGCCCGCAAACACATGATTCGCTTTAGTCAATTAGCCTGTTCGCTCAACAAAGCTTTTTATACCTCCGAGAAAATATCCAGCCTTTGTGCACTTCATTCCAGAGGTTAATCTGTAAATCGTAAACAAGCGTGTCTTGAAGGAGAAGAGCAATAACCTTGCAAAGGAATGAGGCATGTCAGGAGGAAGTGATCAAGGAGCTGAAGGGGTTTCAGCAAAGATCCAGCAGCACCTGAGAATAATTATAGTCATAAAATTAATATTCAAGCAAATGAGTAAGAACACAAACCTGTTTCTTCTTTCCTTTCCTTTGCCACATAACATTCACTGTGCTCCCTGCATATAATGCACTGGTGCAGAAGCCATTGTGGGAGAGTGTAGCCCGGCTTCATTTTTCATAGCTTCAGTTTGTAATATATGGTCACATGCAGACAATCAAGAAATTACTGTTTTGAAAAGAGGATATCTAGAAGGGTGTACTCAATGAATGTGTGTGTGCCTGTTTAAAACATGGCTGTTCAGAACAGTGTGATTGTGGCTTGCGGCTTTCTCAAGAACCACTCGTCCAAACAACATGAGCGAGTGAGTAACTGATGTTATTAGTCACAGGAAACCAAAAACGCAAGAATGATTAAAATTAGGTTTAAAACATAAATAAAATTAGGGATGATTTGGTTCTAAAAATTTGAATTTTTTCACCAGCCCTCATGATTTTTACACCCTACAAAGACTTTGAATTAGGTTTAAGTGAGTATAAGGTTCTGGCTCTTAGCTTTAATGGTAAAACTGTAGGGGTAAGAGGTTTGGGAACTCATATTTGTAACATGTATATGTGTATATATAATGCCTCCCTCCATTTACATATATAGTGGAGCAGGTAGTAGTTACTCTAGGGGAAACACTGGCAACAGAGAGCAACTTTTAGCCAAAATATAAGCATTGCTCATCCAAACAACCTCAAACTTGGCGCTGCATGGCGCTGTGATGTTGGGTCCCCAACATCACACTTGCCAAGTCTAAAGCAGATCCAATAAGCAGTTGTCAAAACAGGCAAAGAACAGATGGACAGATGAACCGAGATTTCTGAAGTTATTAGTAAGATAAACTTTGTCACAATCTTTTTGAGAAGTACAGAATACAGAAGTTTGTGCTCTTTGTTCGGCTTTTTAGGATTTGTTGGTGTAAAACATGGACTGCTTGCTTGTAGATCCACTGGAGTCTTGTTTCTTTAGATAATCTTAAAGATCTGATTAAAAGGTTAAACAAAGAATATACATTGACTTGGGTTTTGGCAAATGAAAAATAGGGCTGATAGCGTTTTGATGACTGGAAAGAGCCAACTTGTTAACATGTTCATTTCTGTTCCCTTTTTCGTTTTTTTTAAAGGTGCAACATTTCTGCTGTGAAAGATTGCACAAAGTTGTACACTGATTAGCAAGTGTGACATCACTCTCCTGTCAAGCGTGGACAAAGATTGTGTTGAAGCACTGAAAGGAGCTTTGTACACTGTAAAACAAGAAGGCACAAAGGAGGGGATAGTGTATGTCTGGTCACCGTAGAGAAGGCTTGAGAAAACATTCCTGCACAGGTTCCCATCTGGAAAAAGACTGCAGAACCATATTGGCGAAAGAAAATATGAAGGAGACAAAGAAGGGAGTGGAATTAAAACTCTTCCAGTTCCAGCTGGTCAATTCAAAAGCTGCGTTTCTTCGGGGCTGTCTGCTGGGCACCCGGCTATGCTGTATTGCTCTAAGGGGCAGATCCCCTCCGGTTCCGCTTATCTAAGCACATCCAGCCTGGTCCAGTTTTTGACCCGCTGCTCACTTTCAGGCCTGATGTTTCCTCCTTTGAGCTGGATGTGTGGTCCATTGTGAGTGTGGTTAAAGAACTGGCAGCACAGAGACCACCAAAGTGATAGAAAAGCCTTATGGCTTGTGTCAGCAGGCCTGCACCTAAAACCAAATGTGACAATATTGAACATTGTCCTCTGTCTTCCTCTTCGCCTTAATATGCGGGTTTCCACTAGTGCTGGATAAACTGAAAGGTGCACTTAACAGTTTTTCTGTTTTTTCAGTCAGCATTTATTAGCAAAAAATATCTACCTCGATTATGCTTCGTATGTTCTGGTCAGATATCGTATATCATGTGTAAGTACAACCAAAAAACACCCAAAACAAATCTTGTTACTCTCTCCAGCTAATGGGGACCCGTCATGATTTCATGAATGTAATCCAGTGTATCTGATACCACGCTGTAGTTTGGGATTTTGAGAGCACCACTAAAAGTCACATGTGTAAACATTGAGTCTCCGGTTCTTGTCGTGACCTGCTGAAGACAGACTAATGACCACTGCAGCAATGAACTTTTCCAAACATCGCCCTGCAGAGGGGAATGTGAGAACACAAATCTCAGATGCAATGCGATCTGACATTAGCTTGTCTTTAACCTACCAGCCCCCTGAGACAAAGTCTGTTACTGGATATCTGATAGTACCAATCCGCAATTAGTGCAGCTAATATTCCAGTGCATTTACTGCTTGGGAGTGGCTATCAGGCAAGCTGCCTCCTGCACACTCTATACAGTCAGCTCCCTCGCCTCAACCACAAAGTGGACGATTGCTGTTTGCTACAGAGCTACAACAACTGTGGGAAATTATACTGCCCTGGATTTTCAAGGTTTGGAAATAGGAAAGTTCAGTTGTCCAAGCTTCTTGAAGGACATTCAAAGCTCTTCTTTGGATATTTGCTGCTATTTGTTCTGTTCTGTGTCAAGATAATCCCACGCTGCGTCAATAATGTTGCGGTCGGGGTTCTGTAAACGCCAATCCATGACTGATTGTGTTCCATTGTTCGTTTTTGTATCCAGATATGCTTTTACTGCATTGGCAGTGTCTTTGGGATTGTTGCCATGTGGAAAAATGAAAACATTGCCAATTAGACATGTTCCAGATGGTGTTTCATGTTTGATTAAAATCTGACAGTACTTTTCTGAGTTCAAAATTCCACTGAAGTGCAGCCCCAAACCATGATAGAGCCTCCACCATGTTTTAAATGCTATTGTAGCTCTGTTATACTCCTTCGCCGGACATGTGCCATATATATTGAGGACAACTTGAAATAATTGGATTTACTTGGGCCTACAACTTATTTTTTTATACTCCTCCCAGAATGTCCCAGAATGGAAATAACATTGACAGGCATAAAGCAGTATTTGTGCACCAACAAACTGTGATGTCTTTGGCAAAGAAATGGGGAAATGAGTTTTTGCGACAGTGTGCTAGTAACAAAGATCCAACTTAAAACTGGTTCTTTGCTAAGTTGTCTGTTATATGTAGACACAATACTGGTTCATCTATTATGCTTTAATGATTCATTGGTCAGTGTTAGGTGGCTTAAATAATTTCACTGAAAATTGTCAGGTGCAATGGCTGGACTGAAAATGAGGAAAAAAGCAGCCAATGCCCACAGAAAAGAGGTCTTGACAAAGCCTGGAGAACTATTGCTCAAGACCCCTTAAAATATGAAGAAAGTCTGGCTCCTTAGCAAAGCAAAGGCAAAGCAAAATGTAAATAAATGAGGGCTGGCTTAAGACTTTTTCAGAGCACTTAATGTAAGGGTTATTGTTTATTATTTCCCGTATTTTATGGGAAGATTGCACCACACTGGCCAGGTCTACAAATCATGTCATCTGCATATTCATTTGTTTTCATATTGCACCCCTAGTGATCGAAGATTTAACTTGGTTCATTGAAGCCACACTAGAGAATATTAAAAAGTCATTAAAGTAAAGCCATCTTATTGTAAATCAAAGTTGAAACTGCAGGAAAGTAGATCATCCTTGCTAATGGAAACATTGTAGATAATCTATGACATATCATGTTTAATTCCTACGCCTGAAGCCATCCATACCTGATTTCCATAATAATGTCCATGCTTGTACTTTTTGGTGGTTATTGGATCTTAATATGTCAGCAGTGTACTTGGCAAGGTTACTCTCATGCTCTGTTACAGATCCACAGCCATATTCATTTTCCTCCAGCACACATGCTGACTCATCCAGCCTCCACAGCTCTGGATGGGAGCAGCTGGGAGGCTCACATGCCCCAAACACATTATTAATGTGTACAAGCAGAGCAAAACTCACATTGCCAATGGAGATCTCAGTTATCACTGTGTCCATATCCTTGATGTATCAGCTGGATCTCTTTATAGTTTTGAGTAATGGCCCTGAGATTAATGGATGTTGTTGTGGGGGGGGGGGGCATCAAGTTCTGTTGCCTATCTAAACATCAGATTTCATACTAGATATGCTGCAGTCTGTTCATATTTCATCAGTTTGATGTCAGCTGTTCTTGATAAGTTCATGTGATATCAGGATCTGGAATTTGCATTTTTGGAAAAGAAGCAGCTTGGCAGGGAGTTTAAGGCGCTTCATTTTTACAAGATTCTTTAAAGAGATCTGTTTTCAGAACTTCAGCCCAAGTTTTTCACTCCAGTTTATTTACTAGCAGCATCGCTTTGTTTTCAGCACCACAACAACCCCTTTAAAATTATTTAACTTTCAGACTGAAGCTTTGCCAGTCCAGTAATCCCAACCTCAGACTCAGGCTTATCTCACGTATTTCTTGAAATTGTTCTCATAGGACGCTAAAGCAAAACGGGATAATCAAAGGAAATTTTGGTTTGTTAGTAGGTGCAGAATGTGTGTGTCACCCTCCATGCTCTGCATAATCGAGACATCAGTCTCAGATTCTCAGAGACCGCAGTGATGACACGGGCCCATATGCTCCCATATGTGCCTCTGTGTGCTTTTTGTCCACAGAACGAGTGTCATTCCTCACATTCCTGAGCGGAGTCTCTGTTCTCTCGGGATGACCTTCAACTTATCTCTCCATCAGAGCATGTCGAGGAGGGAGAGAGTAGTGGGGACAAAAGAGGGGGTGGAGTGGTGGTATCTCATACACACAAACTAGCCTAGCCTGTCGGTGAGCTCAGGAGACTCACAGGACTGGCTCAGTGTTGTTTCACTGGTCCGTTTGTGTGTCTGTTACTGCTGTGCTTTCAGTCATGTGTGTGTGTTCCTGTCTTTCCATATCTTTGAGAGCCAGTTTGAGCTTTAGTCCTGTTTTTTTGAGTTGGAGTTTTATGAAGTGAAGTCATTTTGGCCGGTTCCCACTCCCAACATTTTCCTATTTTAGAACTAATCCTTTGGTTCAGGACTTCATTTACATGCAGTTTTACCACAGAAATGGAAATGAACTCGATAAGTATTGTTTTCAAGCGTACATTTAACAGCTTTCAAGGTTAATGTCAACCCCCGACGAGCAAGCTCTTGCATCATGATGAAAACTTGAGGTTCCAGTTGGGTTGAGGTGGCTCCTGTGGACAACGATCCCATCTTTAATTTGGTTTCTCTGGTCGCCCCGGGCTTTCCCGCACTGGAAGCTCGCTGGAGAACTCTGTACTGGCTGCCAAGATCGTCTCCATAGTAACAGCTCCGTCCCCGTCCATTAGAAGAGGGGTCCTGACAATTGCTTCATCTGTAATTGTAGATCAGAGCCGGTGGTTTAAGCAGCTCTGAGACTCTCAAACACGTCTGACTGAATAGGAAACAGCCGAGGCATCTCTGCTCCAACCCCTCAACTTCGGGCTTCCACTTCTCTACTCAAAATGTCAACTTCACTTTATTAAGCCATTTCAGCCGCACAGGATCCAAGAACAGCACTAAATCTGTCATTTGTCTGCAGAGCATGCCAAGAAAGCACTGAGCTTGCTTTGCTAGATTATTACCCTCCTTAAAGGTAATGGAGTCATTTCGAGGATGTTAATCGAGGTAGGGAGTCTACTGCTGGTGGCCCTGACTATAAGGTTTGATTGGCTAATCTGATCTGGTAGCTATCTCAACACATGCTAGCAAATATTATCTGCTTGTATTTTTTTTTTCTTGGCCTCACCAGATATCTCGAGAAAAACTCCAGCTGGATTATCCCGACTCAATCAGAATAAAACATTCTGGCAAAACCGTGGCTAACGTTTTAAGCTGCAAGCTCACTAGCTCTTTGACTGTGAGGATGGAAATTCCACTTTGTTTCCTGCTCAGTCAGACCAGCCTTTGGTCTGAGAGAGTCTTATTAATGGAATTCAATTGAATGTTTAGATGGCTATTGATTGACTCCCACAAGATGAATTCTAATAGCTTTATTGATGAGAGTGCCTTCTCATCCAGTGCTACTGGCAGGTCAGATTTGTCATTTACCCAGTGAAATGCCACAAGCTTTACAAAGTGAATCTGTATAGACATCCAGGATTCACAGACGATATGTCCTACCGACTTTGGTCACCCCTAGAATTTGATGAGTTGTAGTAACTTTTGTTCCCTGCAGGGGAAAGGGAGTAACCGAAAATAGCTTTATCAGCTCACCTATGCCTCCTCTGTCTAAATACAAGCTTATAGAACCACAGGCATGGCAATGTCATGAAATTAATACAAAAATAATGGCACATTGTGAAACTATTAGGATGATCAACATGAACCTGGATGAATCAATAAGTTTCATTATAAATGAATCAGCATTGAATATCTTGTTAAAATGCAATGTTCTGATTGGAAAGCTTGGGTTTCCTGTGGCATCTTGTTACTTTTGACACATAAAACTATCATAATTAGAATTATAAATTGATTCGATTTGTGGCCGTGGCAACCCTGTGATGGCAGTAAACATGACAAAGGATGCTGACCCAGCCTCCAAACATCGAAACCCGACTAGGCAGCTGTGGGATACGTGATAATAAGCAATAACCACAGAGGTGCAAGCCCTGCTACCCGCAGGACCCAAAGGCTTATCAATATCAAACCACAACTCGTTACCGGAGATGTGCTGACCTACACACTTACTAAGCAGTTGTTGTTTTTTTTAATTGTGTGACTCAGTTGTGTTTCCACACTGCAGACATTTTTTCCGAAGATGTTTTAACATTCACCAAATTGGAGCATAATCGCTACCACGCAATGAAAAGTTAGTTAAGCTGTGAAGCAGGGGTATCAGGTACTGCTTAGCCTTGTGTTCTTGTTGTTTTTCACACCACTACTCTGACTGGCAGATTGAATTACTTCACCCTCCCAGCAACAGCGTGCCTGGAAAAATAAGGTTCCCTCAGAACAATTTTGCTGTTATGAGTTCATATTTCATTTATGTAGGGGATAAGAGCAGTTCAGTGGGGAGCGGTGTAATAAAAGAGGAACGCTGTACACTCATTATGCTGTACACATCATTAGCTGTGTGGATGGAGTTTTTCAGTGAAATTCCGAATTTAAGTAGAGTTGCTGCTTACATTCAGCAATGCAAATGACAGGAGAGATCACAGCATTACTTATTCTGCACATTAATTTTACATGTGCAACTGTCTATTCCTGCTCGTGTGTGTGTGTGTTGTGTGTGTTGTGTGTGTGGGCCTGAGTGAAGCCCTGTAGACTTTACACATCACCCCCTCTTATGGCCCCTGTAATGCCTGATAGCCAAACGCTACAGGGCTAATTGGAGACTGTGCGTTTGTGTGCTTGGCTAGAGCCAAGGTTGCAGGGTGTCATAACCTAGCTAATCAACATCAACTGCTTGCAAATTACCCACACATGCTGCCTGGTTAATGTAGGTTGTGGGCCTGAGCTTAGTGCCGGAGATGTAGACTGACTGACTAATGTGTGTTCTGCAGGGTGGGACTGTATTTCGTTATCTGTCTTTTCTTTCTTTTTCTTTTCTTTTAAACTCTAGGGTTAAACTTAATTTCTGATTTGCTGTTCAGTTATGAGCCAACCGGAACTCTGACAATCCCTGGTGTCAAGACAAACATCCTGGAGAAGCAGCAGTCAGTTGGGCTCCAAAGTTGGTTGTTTTAAAGAACAGGGCTTTAGTTTTCTTTGTTTCTTTCTGTTTTTAAGTAAAACAAATTTGTAAAGTAAAACAAGTTTTTATTCATATCTTACATCTTCATCTTTAAAAAAGAAAAAAGGTATTTGTGTGTTTTTTATAATGCTTGATTGTTATAAAACTCATACTTCATTGTATGAGAGCTTATTTACAAAGCGCCAGTCACCAAAAAAGACAGCCTCAAACACAGTTTCATAAACACCAGCTAACAGCAACTAACACAGACTTAAAAGCAGCAAAAGCAGCAGCTCTTACTGAGAGGAAAATTCAACATATCCTCAGCAGCTCACCTCAGCACCATAGCCTTCAGTCAGAAAGAGCCTCTTTGACTCCTTAAGCTGTACTGGACTCTTTCACAAAGTTTTACAGTCTATTTTCAGAGTAAATAAACAGACGTTTCTCACCCGTTATTGACAGCTGAGGTCAACAGTGGACTGACAGCCTTCAACAGACAGGAAAAAAAACTCTGGTGCAGATCTGATGCAAAGAGTAGCAGAAACATGCCGGCCAGGCATGGCCGTTAGCGGTACAGTCTAAAACAAAAGGTTTTCAGTTCTCTCATGGGTGACTAAAACAAGTTTGTCCTGTAGGAACCACCATAGAAAAAATAACTCATTTGACTGCAATCTGAGATCCAGCGGTAAAAACTTTACACACTGTAACTTGAACTGATTTATGTATCGTCTTTGATTTCCTTTTTTTTTAATGTCACTTCTTTGACATGCCTTCTAAATCTTTGTTTCCTTGTAGATGAAAATTGCTAAACAAATAAACATGCCTCGCCTCAATAAACTAGAGTGAAAGATAATTATTGGCTGATAGATTTCTTTCCTCTGAAAATCAGTGCCTCCTTCATTCTGCCGCAGTGCGGATGAAAACACTTTTCTGCTGCTCTCAGTAGCATAGCAGAACTGCCATTTAACATTATGCACACATGAGTCCCAGTTCACATCACACATTTGTCGAAACCATGAACAAATAGTAGCTCAGAGCTCTCCGGGTAGCGCTGTGCCTAGTGAAATTTGCCCAGATGGCTACTTCACTATCACCAGAAGAATTTGACTTGGAGTCGAGTCTGCACTCATGTTCCAAACCAAGCTCAGCGTGGATTTCGGCACGCTTTGCACTGCTGCTAGCTACCAATCATGGCAGGGAGAGGTTTGTCGTATGAGGCACAATGCTGAGTGGTGGTGGACCTACTGAAAACCACACAGTCCCCAGGCTGCTGCTCCACCGCTCTCCTAATTAGCTCCTCGTAGCTTCAGTCATGATTTAGGTCCGGACCAAAAATCCCCCTGTTCCCCCTCTGGAGACCATAAATCTGCTTAAAACCGGCCCAGTCAGAGCACGGGCAGCTCGCCGAGATCCGTGCACTGTAGCTGTGTTCACGTCCACACAGATGAACCTTTCTAATTTCATTAGCAGACTGCATATAAAGCCTCAGTTTTCCCCCTCCGTTTGCCCATCCCGCTGGACTCAACATGCAGTGAATTATTGCATCTTCTCGGGAGCTGATTTAGAGGGCTTCTGCTTTACGTACTGTAGCAGGCAGCCATGTTAAACTTGGCAGTAAAGGCCTGCGCTGAGCTGCGCTGGGCTCAGGGAATGGCTGACTGAGTTAAAGCTTGCCTCAGCATCCAGCTGGAGCTGAGCTCATCCCCTTGGTCTGACTCAGGTCTGAGTAAAGAAGCAGATGATGTGTTTGTGTGTGCGTGCATGTGTGGGACTACACTAGGCAGAGGTGTATTTACAGACATTGTTAATAGCTCGCTGCCCCGTGTGGTCACATTGTTGAAGTTAGGCATCATCAGTCGGATTAGGGAGAGCGATTGTTAGCAATGACCTAAATCTCTTTCTAGTGTTTCTCCAGCCGTCCCTTCAAATTATGCTCGTTACACCAAACATAAAACCAGCACACTTTGCTGCTTTATACAAATCTGGACTCTCAGAGTGTCAGTGAAGGATTTTGAAACACGACTATAAGAAAAAAAAATGATGGGCTCCTACTTTAAAGTACAATTTTCCTCTGAAGTTAAAACCATCCTGTTTGAAACTTGGAACATTTTCACATCTGCCTAAGCCCGATATTCATTCCACCAACTCCTGGGTGAAATATCAAGCTCTGTGTTGTTGCTGAGGGTGGCGGGGTGGATGGTGGGTTTGTCTGGACTGTTGCATGCTGCAAGAGAGTCTAAATATGACTAAAAAGCCCCACACAGTTACAGAGTTTGGCGATAATTCTCTGAGGGCTTCTCACCTTTCACGTTACACACGGCCATTTGATCCACTGTTGATGTAAAAATATTGATTAGTGCAGCTTCGTGTTTGGTATGCCTGCTCTAGTTGGCAGTCATCCTGGCTGCGGGACTGAATGCACTTCTTTTATTTGTTTTTTTTTATTAAGCTAATCTTCAAAAAAACAAAATACAAGATGATGTGTGAAAAACAAGCACTCAGGGCTCAAAACAGCAATTTAGAGAATGATAGCCTAACACCAGCACCTGTAGTCCCTGGACATTGAGTGGTATCTATCTAAACATTAGCCACTTTGGAAAGCTCTCTCATTTAAAGCGTCTGTGATCTTTGAAAGGCGGCTTAAAGCAGTTAAAGTGTCACATTATCACGAGGCATGGAAGCTTGTTCCGTTTTTGGTCGAGGCCTTTTGGTTGGGGGAACGACACAGAATTTGCCCCCACCCACCAACAGGTGCGGCTGCTATTCTCAGCGTGCTCTCGCTCCATCGTGACCAGCCTTGCATGTTACTGCAGAGCACCCTATCAGGCCCTGGGTGCGGTTTCGCCGCCGTCAAGACATCAGCTTTATCTCCCTCGGATCCTGAAGTTACATGTCTGCGGCTGGTTCGCACGCTCTGAGGCGAGCACCGATACTTCACGTCGAACGAGTAGCTGTATATCAGCCTTTAATTTGGCACGAGAGAAACTGATCTGCGTTTAACGCCACGCTTGGACGGCACAGAGTGTCAAAGCAATCAGCATTGATGGAAACTAATAGCACTGATGAGCACGCAGCCGTGTAACTTCATCCTCCAGCCTGCACATGCCTTCGTGTGGATTTACGCTGATAACTACCTGCATAAACTAGTGCTGAGTGCATAAAAAACACATATCCAAGAGGCTGTGCAACGGCTCATAAACGGTCTTTATTAATAGGCAGGCCTTTCAGGTATTTGCAGTGTAATTGGGCTGGAGCAACCAGGAGGTATTCTGGGTAGTGTTGCCTCCTAAAACACTAGCTTGCTGTTCGCCCCGTAGAGCAGACATATAAACTTTCTTCTCTACCTCCCAGCTATATGTTTATCCTGGATTAGGTCATTTGTATCCTTACACCTCGGAGGCCCGCTTTTAGCGGCGTGGCTCAAAGTGAGAGAGGCCTCTGTCTAAGCGTTTGAAGTGTTTCTCTCTTCCACGCCGCCTTCCAGTTGGAGTCGCGGCGTGTGGTTGCTCTCTCCCATCACGGCTCAGGTTCTGCTTGCGTTGCTTGTTTATGTGTTCCTCATGAGCGGCGTGCTGCCCGCACATTCAAACATCTTCCGTGTGACACGGGGTTTTAATTATGAAAAGTCGTAGCTGTCATTTTTTTCTTCTTCCTCCTCTTCCAAACAGAGTGTGTGCCTCTCTGCCTCCATTCATTCCTGTGTGTGTGTGTGTGTGTGTGTGTGTGTGTGTGGTTGGTTTACTTTTAAAGGTCCACATTCATCCAGACAGGCTCAGTGGTGGCCAGGAGCTGGCCAAGTGCACAACAGAGTGCCTGTTGTGTGATAGGTCTGAAGCTGCGTCAGCTCCTTTGGGGAGAGACGTTAAAAAATGGCCTCTGTCAAGACTCCAATTTCTCTCTGCAAGAATTAGTCCACCCCAAAGCCCGGAGTGCGATGATACCAAGTCGATCACAGTGGGTCTGAGTGACGTTTGCACAGATTTGGCCCAACAGCCTCGAGCAAAGTAGCAATGTTTGTTTATTAAGTGCTTTGGTCAGCTATTAAAAACTTCCCATTGTAGCCAAAATCCCTCCCTACCTACTCTTCCTCCTTACAGACAAAAGAAGGTGCATAGCTCGTTACACTTGCGGTCATGCAGTGCTGGTCATTACTGCCATCGATTAGGTTGTGACAGCATTTAATTTTTTATTTCAAGTTTTTAAAGAAGCCAAAAAGCTGCTGCAGCTCTCACCCGTATGCGCCATCGATCACTGCTTCTCCCTTGCGTTGGCGAGACTGATTTCTCACAGCAGAGTTGTTTGTCGTCTCTACTTACTGTGTTGTCCAAAAAAAATGCAACATGAAAAAAATGAATAAATGTTATTATGTAATTATTACACAGGAAAAATGTTGTCGAAATGAGATGTTTTAATCAGGTGGATTTTACTTGGATTAAAGAACCGACGCGACAGTCTTACCATAATTGCCTTGAAGTAGAGGTACATACCCACTCTCTAATTCACTGGGAGAACGACACAGTGAAAACAGTGCACTGTAGTAGAGCTGGGCGATATATCGAGTTTTTAAAACATATCGATATATTTTTATACGAGATATAAGATGTGACAATATCCTTTATATCGATATAGTCTATGTTACGTTATAATTATAGTTGTGGAGCCGCAAGTTTGCCTCTCTTTCGTCCACTTTTGTCTCTACGCAACGTTACTCCGCCTCGCCTTCACTGAAGACAACTCCCCCTCCTCCCCCATCGCTTCACGTGCAGGCAGCGACAAGACGGACACGGCAAATCTCCGTTAACGAGTTACTGCGCATCGCCCCATGCGTGGGGCTGGACGGCGTCAACGTGCTAACGAGCTAACAGCGCTAACCCTAAAATCCTTTCATTCTCTCAAAAGTTGATAGCGCGCCTTATGTATGAATTCTGGTTGTGCTTGATGGCCGCGAACCGATTTTATGTGGTACATGGCGCTCAGCAATCTGTCAAAATGTTTGAGTACGACTTTGGTAAGCTACGGAGCTGCACCGCTTGATAGGTTGTCGGCGCATTACGGCTACCGAGGAGCTTCGCGGAGTGATACGTACTGTGCATCAACGTAATATTACCGTATTGTGTGTGTATAAGGACCATAAATGGCACCTGTAAGAGACGTGGTTATGAAGCGGATTTCAAACTCCAGGCTGTCAGTCACACAGCAAAACTTGGGAACAGAGCAGCTGTGAAATCTGTCTTTGTTATTACGATCAGCGTCTTTTAGTTTACATTTTGACTGCACAATTGTGAGCTCTTTGTTTAGCACAAAAACAACCTTGTTTTCTTTTATTTATGGAGCATGATTATTTAATGAATGCTCATAATTTAATTTTGAGTAATTTTTCATGTACATCTGTGCTGTATGTTAATAAAAGTGCCTGTGTGACATCTGGGACACAGCTTTGACTAAGAACTCTCTTTTTGTTCTTACTTTATGGCTTAAAAAAAAATATCGAGATATATATCTTATATCGCCATCCAGCTAAAAAATATCGAGATATGAATTTTGGGTCATATCGCCCAGCCCTACACTGTAGCAAACACACTGGTTTAAATATCCACCGTTTTTGGCTGGAGTACAAGTTGAGAGAGTGCAGAATCGTCCATATAGGTACACTCGGCTCATCTCGTCCAGGAAGTAGCATAAGTTTTTTGTTTTTTTTTTTTGTTTTTTGGCTGACCTAAATAAAGTAGGGCGATATTTAATATCTTTTCTGTTCTGCATCTCCTTTTGCCTGAGGAAACATCACATCATTTTATCTAAACTGTCTGGCAACGTGCCGCTGTGTCAGTCTGCCGCAGCTCTATCTTAATTTGGTCAGATTGCTCTTAAGATGGCCGGGGAAGGGAAAGCGGCAGGGGGAGACGGATGGACAAAGGCAAGAGGAAAATAAACACGGGAGGAAAAGTAAGCAAGCCGTCTGTGCTACTTTTCCATTTCGAAGGCCAAGGGAAGATATGAGCCCTCTGCGAGAAAGTTACAAAACAAAACAAGTGAAAAGAGCTGCCTTTAGAGAGTTGGGGCAGGGGAGGGGGATTAAAAATAAAATTCCACCAAACTGCAAACTTATTTGAGTCAAGTGACATTTTCTTAATACAACTGAAGTCGTTTGGCTTCCTCTGCCTGGTTTCAAGCTCCCTAGGTGCCAGAGAATCCCTGAAATACGTGGCGAGGGAATTATTTGACCTTTTCGCAAAGATTTACAAAGTAAGAGGGAGTGAATGTCAAAATAATAACTCTGAGAAACACTGTCGCAGTTCATACCGCGTGCATATTTCCCACGAACTTATGTATTATTCAGAAAAAATGTCGCCTCGCCGTTTAATCAGATCGAGATCAAATGCACGCAAATGCAGTCGACACGTCGTACACCGTGCCTCCAAATTTTCCATCTTTTTGTTGCTGTTTTTATGAGTAGTAGCTTTTTTTTCTCCTCCTCCTCCATCACCCCCACCAGGTCCCTCTAGGTTTGAGTTGTATTACGTCTCCCAAATGCACAGCTCTCTGTGATGGCATAACTCTTCATGATGGCTGGATTTGGGTAAAGCTGCTGTCAGAACGGGATATCTTGCTAATGTGTTGAGCAGGCCCAGTCCTGGCACAATAGAGAGCGAGCAGGAGGGAGAAAGGGACAGGAAAAAGAAGGAGAACACAACAAAAAAGGAGACTTGAGACCCAGTGGGAAAGTCTTTACTGGGTTCAGCATTAGAGGAGGGTGGAAGATGAATCTGTCGGGTGATCATTTTAGGACAGTATGGCTTTTTCATCTCCCTCCTTCTCCAACTCTTCTTTTTTCCCCCAGCTCCCCTCCTCTCTCACTTTCTCTCTCTGTGAGCAAGCAAGCTGGCCTGACAGCCATGCACAGCTGCACCTACAGCTGTGCGTCGGTCCACAGCAGACCCTGCTCTTTATCAGCCTGATTGGTCGCATCTGGCGTCATTACTTCCACCTTTGTGCTGTCCGGTGGGGAGCAGGGAAAGGGGAGTTAGGGTTAGACCCACACAGGGGCATGGCACTGGATGTAAGGCTTTAGCTAAAAGCAACATGGCTCTGATTGTGTTTGCTGGCTGGTCCCCCCTTGTTTGTTTTTGCCTTCCGTGCCCTCGAGGATTTTCCAGCAGACTGGGCCACAAGTTTCCTCACACTCACATGCATCTCTTCCTGAGGTCTCATACACACAGTGTGTTTGGGGGGGGGAATTGCCAATTTGGTGAAAATAATGCAAAACGTCCTATTAGTCCACAGTAGATACCCGCAGCTGCAGTAGGTAGGACTGGTTAGTGGACATCAGAAGATATTTGGTGTGTGCCAAAATGTTTCTGTAGTATTGAAAACTGCCAAGTTTTAAAGGCTTCAATGAAACAAATGAAAGTTCTGGTCAGAATGTGCTTTAGCTTTTACCTTAATCTAGGCACAAACCCTCTTTAACGAAGAGATAACTTCTTACCCGAATATTACCATCGTTTAGACTTCAGTGAGTATCCACTGGATCTGTAGGATTGTTTCATGTTTTTTATATTTTTAACTGATCCTTTTGTGAGTTCTACTCAAATTCATAATATGCACAAACAGAACGATTGATGTTATGTTTGGACAAACATCCAATATGCTGTTAATGTTGATTAAAAATGACTGGAGCATGGTCATTGGCATTGATATTCACTTAATTCTGAGGTAGGTACAACAAAGAGCGGGGACTATACCTTCTTACACAAACACATGGCATGAACATGTGTGATACTGGGACAATTTGTCATTCCAGTTCTTTATTTTCTTTATTGGTCTCATGTTGTTTAGACATTTAGCGTTTGAGAAGCTCGGTTTCCTTGTGAAACGAACAAAAGGCTTTTGTTATAGAAATCCATCCTTAATCCATTATCTCTTCCCAGTATGAAACTCTTTTTGTTACGTGTTGAATGTAACTGCTGTCAAATTGCAACTAGTATTGCAAAACCTTTTACAGCCTTAATGGTGCATTTTGTGTGTCTGTGTGTTTTGTTTTAATTTTTCTTTATAGTGAGAACGGTTCTTGTGCCGTGGCAGCTCTCTGTGAGCACATTTACATGAAACGTGGTGCAAGACTAACAAAAGCAAGAGACTACTTGTTTTGTTTATGTAGGAAATGACTTTCCTTTGACACTGGCTTCTCGTTCCCCCTCACACAAGTTTCTCCATTTCTAAGAAAACCTCATCATAGCTCACACCCTCTGAGACACAAAAAAGCTTTATTTTCCATCATCTCTCCCCCCCCCCCCACCTCCACTTACAGCTGAACTCGACCCTCGCAGTGAAGTGCCAGCAGCTTGCTGCTACCGCAGAGCGCATTGGAAGTCGATGTCACTGCGAAGCTGCCTAGAAGCAGTAGAAAAACCGAGCCAGTGACAAATAAGATCAAGACAGTTGTGCATGTGCAGAGTAGCGTGTTACATGGAGGCTAAGTAACAAAGGGTTTTTAAGCCTCTGAACGCTCCGTATCCAGAGCTAATTCCCTGCACATGTGCTCTGAGTAGTATCCCTCCAGCTCCCCAGCCGAGCTGTGATGCAGATGCAGATACAAATCACTGAACTGAGCTGACCCCCGTGTGGCATTAAGGATATGCATCAGGGGCTCGTGCCCACCTCTGTGAACGCTGCAAAAGGTGACGCGGAACAGCTAGATCCATCTACACGTCAGCCATCCTAGCTCGGATGACTGTCCTCTTTCCATTTCTGATGTTTAACCCCCCCCTTCACCCCAGAGGAACCAGTTTCCTGCCATGCCTCCAATGCTGAAATCAGATCCCAGCGTCGCTCCGGCCTTGTTTTTCTTGGCAAGAGCTGCAAACAGACACTCTCAGAACCGAGTCTCCCCAACAATTTCAACCCCACCGTCGTTCCCCGGCTCCCTCCCTCCACCTCTGTTCCTCATCTGCAACGTACAAGGAAGCGTGGCCTTATTTATTTATTCATGTATTTATTTTTATCTATCAGCTTTGCCTCCAAACCAGTTTTCACACCTGCGGAGCCTGAGTATTTTGCTGATAATCGCCGAATGCGCTCACGAAGTCTGAACGATTGGGAGAAGTTTGCGACGAGGAGGAGAGATGCTTGACTCGCTTGTTTCTCCAGCCATTTCGGGGCTGTAATTTGAGCCCGGCTCCGTTCAGCCAGCGCATATTTTAATGACATTTAAACGTCTCCAGATGTAATTTGAAAGGAGTCCAAACAAATGCCTCGTGATGCTTTAAAGATGATATTTTTCCTCCTTGTAGCAGACCAATGCATCATGTTTTAGAGATAATCTTTACAGTAAATTTGCTCCTTTTTTTTTGTTTTCCTGACACCGAAAAACCCCAGAACTTCTCAATGGCTCGTCTTTGTGGAGCAGGGCAGCATTCCACTGAGTTCAGGAGTTTTTTCTCCCCCTCTCTCTTCCCCCTTCCTCCAGTTTTGGACTCTACTATCCCTTCAGGTCCTAGTGAGCACAAACCTGACAAAATGTGAGTGATGCAAAGTCAGTGTATTGTTTTCCAGCGTAGCTCTGCGGCTTGTGGGAACAGGGCTGTAAAGAGGCTTTGAATGACAGAAGCGTGCACTCTGGTCAGTCTGCTCATTGTTGTCTGGTGTTTACATGCCTTTGGCCCTCGCACCACTGCCATGGCCCGGGGCAGTTTAACTGCAAAACCCATGAGTTAGTGCTGTGTTGAAAAGGTGCTCTGTTTCAGGGCCCAGCGGTGTGGAGAGGCGCTGTCTATGTGTGCTTTTCATGGATGGATACACAAGGCTCACGTCCCCCCCCTCCAATTCCCTTCCACCCCTAACTTGTCTGCTTGTGTTTGTTTGGTTATGCATGCTCCAACAACAAACTGGGCTCATCGTGACATTAAACAGTCCCCGTATTTTAGGAAGAAGTCAAACAGGACTGGCTGTTGCGTTTGCAAGTCAGAAAAATTAAAAACAACCCTCCTCCCCCACCGTGCAAGGACACTCAATCCAGAATCAAAGATCGGTGACGGGAGCTTAGTTGTGTCAGGCAAGTCTCCAGCTTCCTTTTGTCTTTTTACCTACAGCAGAGCTCAGAATGAAACCCATATGCCAATCGAACAGGCAGTGTGACTTACCGAATCTCAAAAAAAAAAACAACAGACCTATCTATTCCTCATGCAATGTTTCCCACTCAGATGAGGGTGGGCGTGGTGGGGGAGACAGACAGAGGAGCGGAGGCCCCTGGTCGTCTGCTCCACGTCACCACTCCCCCCGTGCAGCCCGACGGAGTTATCGCACAATAATAGCTTTTTAAACACATAGACAGGCCTTGTAATGTAGCCGCCATGCCCTGACCTCAGTCCCAGCTCATCGTAGCGATCATGTGTACACCCCTCTACTCATTGCACAAGCATACAGCTGTGCACAGCTTTTCTTTTCTTTTTTTATCCTCCTTATTGCCTCGGCTCTCTAATTTGATTTTCAGCTGCTGCTATAGGTCATTGCTGTTTTTTCCCGGTGTAGAGATTTTAAAGGCCTGAGGTATGGAAAAGGAGTGGATGTTAGGTGAGGTGGGTAAGGATGAACCCCCCCTGACAATCCTCCCCCCCTGCACCCACCCACAACCCCTCCACCTGCCTCGGGTCTGCGCGTCTCTCAAGGCCAAATTAAAAGCCTTGGCAACTTGCATTCACGTTCAATTAAAAGCTCCCCCTCTGTGGCCGCGCAGAAACAGCTGCACAGACTCCGTGCTGTCTGTTCCCCTCAGTTGTTGTGGAGAAGGCCACGGCGGCTCTTCTTCCGTCACAATTTTACACCCCCCTGACACACACACACACACACACACACACACACACACACACACACACACACACAGGCATTAGACACCAAGAGAAAACAGCCAAGATAGCACGGGGCAAAAATCACATCCAAATGTTTACATGAGAGGCGGTGTCCCTGTTTCATCATCCCCTTATCGCGCCAGCAAAATGAGGCACAATTACAGAAACGATAACACGGCCGGGACAAGGAGCAGGAAAGAGAAAGGAAGTGAGTAATAGCTTGTAAACAGATCCTCTCCTGCCGGCGCACTTTTGATGGGAAAAGATGGCGCACCTCAGAGAATGAGACTGTCCGCAATTATGCCTTATTTGCTGATTCGAATATCCGAATATCAGAAGCGCTGATAGGACATCTCACTACGATCACTGCCTCAAGTTGAGAGTGAGTCGCTCATTTCTTTTTAAAAACTTTGTTTTTATTGTTGTCAAAGTAAAAACAATAACAATAAAAAATGAGCCACTGTTTTCCACAAGGTGGAATTTTAGAGTGGAATGCATACAGGAGGCTAAGGTTTTGGATTTAGAGGTGGGAACTATTGCGTTGTAACATCAATGCACCGACTTATGAATAGAACTCTTTAATTCCCGAGGTTTGTTTTTCATGCACCCAGTCAAGTTTAATGTTGGGTGGTCGTATCTTTCTCAGCAAGAGGTGAGGCGGCGGGGGGACGGCAGTGCGGTCGGCGATGGAACTTCCACAAGTTCCTCGTTGGCTGGCTGGCTGCGAGGGCCGAGGCGTCACGTCTGATCCAGCCTAAATTTAAACCTGTGGACAGACGAGTCTAGCCAGCAGCCAGCCTCATTCCAGCCACTGATCACGGAGAGACAAAGACAGAGAGAGAGAGAGACGACCTCAGGCCTTTTAAGTCCGTCTTCCCACACCTCTCACTCCCTGCCCTGGTCTCCTTCACCTCCTTCATCTGTTTTTTCTTCTACTTTCTTTAAACTCCTGCTTTGATACGATACCTTACAATATCTCTAACCTCACCGACCCTCTACCAGTGGGTGAGACACTTGTGTATATATATCAGAGTACTTAAAGCATCGCTGAGGTGAAATATAGTGGAACCGACAGGCTTCGCTTGCTATTCAGTCCCTTCTGGACTTTTCTTTTTGCTTTGAAAACTTGTCAGGTTTAATTAATTATTCACAAAATTCTCCAACGGTCACATCTGGCTTCTTTCAGCTACTGATGGATGTGACACCAGAGCGATTTAATTTGAAGCAAAGCTGTTTTTCTTTGTTGTGATGGGTACAGGGAAATGATGTGATGTTCCCAGTTTAAACTGCACTGGAAGTGGTGTGTTTTTATAGTGTTTAACTCAACAATTGGTTTGTCTGGAACAGAAGTAAATAAAACGAGGAAGAGGCAGAAGTGTTTGACACTGTGCCTGGAGAGCAAATAGACTGGTACACGTTTGGAAAAACTACAAGGGCTGAAAAATGAAGCCAAGTTAGATTTGGTGAAAGCTGCAATTCCTCTGATGACCACTTGGGGCCGGCTCGAGAAGTGAGTCAATCCCCATAAGCTACCATGCTAAAACGGCCAACTTAAAAGTATAAATTAACACATTTAAGGACTGGTCAAATCAAACTTTGCTCTCTATAGCTAGATTAAGCATTTATAATCACTGTACAGTAAGTGAATATTTTCAGAACCCAAATATTTGTATATTGATGAGCATTAAAATTAGCGGAACAGCTTTACTAGCTGGCAGTTTTGCTGGGGTGTACACTTGCAACCCCTACTGTAATTGCATGCTAGGCTTCCACCTCTGCTAATTTGTGTCACAGAACTAGACCACTTCTTTAATGTTTTTGGCGCTTTGCAACAGTTTGATATGTCCTGTCCAGAAACCAGTGGATAATCTCACAGTTGCTGTTTCTGTCATTCTAAAACAATCTATGATGACATCTAAAGAAAATCCAACAATCAGGCTTTTTAGCTTTTATTCTGCTGGGTAAGTAGACACAAACTTCTTCAGGGTTATAATAATAGCGGTCTGTTGATCTGTTTCATGGTCCCTCATGTGCTTGTGCTGCTTCTCCTTATCGCTTCTCTGAACTCACCGGCTCTTCAAATCATGTAATAGATGGAAGAGTTGAGACAGTCTTGGTGGAGGACTGGAAAATGCTCAGAAAGGCAGATGTTCGCTGAAACAGTGCTTCTATTATGCTACATTTGTCTGCGTGGTTTTATTGCCACGTTGAGAATCAGTCTGCTGCTCATGTTATGATGGAAAAAGGGCTTTGAGTGTATATGCTCGTAGCCTCAAAGGCGAGACATTTGAGCACAGTTTCACATGGTTTGCACTTTAAAGGGCTGAGCTAAGTCGGTGAAGAAGCACCAGTCGGAAGATGAGCAGATCCCCGGAAGCTCCCCTACATGGGCTGCCTTTATAGGTTAAAAGTATCGGTATCAGCGAGTAAATAAGTACTGCACAGCCCTACTTTCCACTCTGGCTCTGTCCACCTTCCTTCCCTCCTTCCTTCTTTTTATCCCTCTGTCTTTCCGTTTATCCTGTTTCTCTCTCGCTCTCTCATTCGCTCTCTCTTGCTTCATTCTTCTCCTCCCTGTAATCAGGGCCCTTTGAAGTGGGCCGAGGAGACGGATTAGAGTGGGACCTGCAGTGTCTTTGACCGGGGGTGAGCCGGGGACGAGTAATTAGACAGGGAATTAAGAGGAAGCCCAGCCCCTTGCTCTGTTTCTCTCATGAATTGTACGCCTGCTGCATTGGAAACCGCCTGCTGTGTTTTTGTGGAATTGTTTTTACCATTTTGCATTCGTAATGTTGAATTAAAGGAGAAAATGGTGGTGTCTTAGCAACATAATTGGTTTTTTTGGCAAAGGGAGTCAACGGAAGAAGCCGTAAACACAGAATTGACATTTTATCGCCCTATAAAATTTGATATTGACCACATGTTCAATCTTTGCTCTCCTTTCAAGTCATGCTCAGGTCTCTCAACAAGTCCTCAGAGACAGCTGCTTACTCTCGCAGCTACTACATCTGCAGTGGCTCGGTTAGTGTCGCAGAGCTTGTTTGCTGAAAAACAAAAAACTAATAATGTCATAATTTCGGCTTCATTACACATGTCATTTCCGGTGGCTGTGGCTCAGGAGGTAGAGCAGGTCGTCTGCTAATCGGAAGGCTGGTGGTTCGGATCCCCAGCTGTTCCAGTCTGCCTGCTCGAGTATCCTTGGGCAAGCAGACTGAACACTGTGTTCATCAGGGTGTGAATATATGTGTGAATGTGTGATACAAAGCTTTGAGTGTTCAAGTAGACTAGAAAACTGCACCACACAGAGCACAAGCCCCGCCTACCTTCTCTTTATGAGAATCAACCAGTTACCCAAAAAACTGGCTTAAAGAGACGTGCACCAGCTGGTTTAGTCCTCTTTTCCACCAGCACCTACCCAGCTCTACTCTACTCTACTCTATTTCAACTGTATACCACCTCAATATGGGTGTGGTCGTTATAGCAAGGTGGACCGAAAGCCATGTATGCAACACAACACAACAATAGAGGACATTAAAGCAACCTGCTACTCGGTCTATAGCTTTTTGTCAGACTTGAGGTTAAAAAAAAAAAGTTTGTGTGCTGCTCTTTCCCTTGTTGTCGAGTCCCTAGCCCAGGGGTGGGCAATTCCAGGTCCCGAGGGCCGGTGTCCTGCAGGTTTTAATGTCACCTTGGGTCAACACACCTGAATCACATGATTAGTTCGTTACCAGGCCTCTGGAGAACTGCAGGAGCTAATTTAGCCATTTAAATCAGCTGTGTTGGTTCAAGGACACATCTAAAACCTGCAGGGACACTGGCCCTCAGGGCCTGGAATTGCCCACCCCTGCCCTAGCCAGTCAATGGCATGGAGTCTGACGTCACAGTTTTTGGTTTGACTCAGCTCGCTTGAAACATCGGCCGAGTCGGGACTATAAAAGTACCTGGTACCAGATATTACCCCCTAATAGGAAACCCTAAAAACTGAGTAGAGCCAAGCCCAGTCAATGGTAATGGAAAATAGACTTCAGACAGATAAACTCTGCTCAGAGAAAGACTTACAGTACATGGAGTTAGAAGTGAGCGTAGCAGGCAGTCTTTAATGACCTTTAATGTAACTAGAATGGAGGATGTAAGCGATAGGAGCAATATCTGTCCTTTCAAATAGTGCATTACTACCCGTAGAAAACTATTAGTAGTAATTCTCTGTGGATAACAAGAGCAGGAATAGAAGTGATTGAAGTCATAATGTTGGCAGTATCAGTGTAATTGTTGTGGTGCAGTGGTTTTATGACAGTAGTGGTGTCAAAAAGCATTATGGGTAACCATCACTTTAGTAGCAACAATAGTGTTTGACAGCAGTTTTTATTTGTGTTTATTATGCTTCTGTGGCCTGTGGTGACTGCGTGGACAGCTTTGTTGAAGATGAGAGTGGAGAGAGTGGCGGGGGGGGGGGGGTTGTGCCCATCACCCCAACCAGCTGAGACCAGGCACTGTATTATTAAACAGAGACCGTCTAGGAGAGCGCCCACGTGGCCAAATATGGACATCCAGTCATCCTCTGTCTCTGTGAGGGGAAAGAGGAATGAACCCAATCCAACTGGCCAACAAGTGACATGAACCCTCTGTGCTAAAGAAATCCACTAAACATGATCTGTCTCTGTCTCTTTTTTTTCTTTCTCTCTGCAGGTAAGAAAGATTTTTCAGTGCTACAGAAACCTTTGTGATCTGCCAAGTAAGTAAAAAAGAAAGCCAACAATTTTAGGTTCTCTATCCTTTCTCCCCTGCCTACTTCCTGACATCCCTTTCCTGGATGCATCTTTATTTGGTGTGTGTGTGTGTGTGTGTGTGTGTGTGTGTGTGTGTGTGTGTGTGTGTGTGTGTGTGTGTGTGTGAGAGATATCCCCAGGGTACCTATTGTTGTGACAGGCTCTTGACTTGAGCAGCGTTAGAAGATAATGCATAAATTGTGATCTGGGAGCTCTCATTCCTGTAGCCTGTGTCATGCTAATAATGCAGCGCGTCAGTCAAACCTGGCCGCTGATTGCAGGCGTGAGCCGATGCTATCTCTCTCCCTTCTACTACAGTGCAGGCGCCACAAAAGGAGCCACTTACTGTTGGCCGTTCAGCGCCAGGAGGGAGAGTATTGGCTGTGTGATAATAGCGACTTAACCTGTATTGACTCAGTCCTTTGCATAATCCCAGCACTACGAGAGTAAGTTCCGGTCGCAAGTGGCAATTTGAACAGATGAGCGACATTTGGTCACTTCTTCAAAAAGCTAATGGTGAGCATTACTCTAGACGGGGGGTTTCAAACATAGGGCCCAGGGGCCATAATTGGACTGGCAAAGACTCCAATCCGGCTCCACTGGGCGGTCTTGTGAAATGTAAAGGAGGGCGTACATTTTTGGACTTTCAACTGTATTTTTATAACTTTCATTGCTTATTTGTTTACTGATAAAGACCTCCCCATGGCTATTGATACAGCTTCAAAGTAACTAAGTAACACTTTTTTTTTTTAATCTACTATCGAAATTTATGCCTTTTAAAATAGATCCACAGTGAAGAAATAGGACTCTTTTTGTTAATTGACAAAACGTCCTGTTTTATAATTACAGGAGTAAGCCAACAGACCTTTTTCTGTGATTTTACAAGTTTATTTGTTACAGTTTAAGCTGAAGGAGTCATGCTGACTTCTTTCATTTACTACATCAGCATTTCTTTATCGTGTAGAAAAACTGAGACATACTGTTGAGATTGCACCTCCTTTCCTTCTAATTAGATATCTCAGGGATTCAATGTGTAGTTAAACTTCTTTACACTGACAGAAAGGGGAGTTTCACTGGTCTGGCCCACTTAAGATCAAAGTGGGCCGTATGTGGCCCACGTTGCAAAATGAGTTTGACATCCCTCCTCTAGACGAAAGAGAATATCTGCAAGAATATCTAAAAGAAAAAAGAGAAGGATGGAGTGGAAAGGGAGTCTCGAGGGGAGGGCGTGGGAGTTTCGCGATACTGGACCGCGGAGAATCTTAGACTCAAACAAGCCTCCCACGCAAACACATAAACACTCACAGGTACACACTTCTTCTTAAGCCCATGGCTCCTGCTTACATAACCCACCTGCCTTTCCTTGACCTCAGCCACATCCTGGGAGCAACAGGGAGTGGAGGAGGGGTGTAAGACGGAGGTGGGGGCTGTTAAAGATAAGAGTGTTTACTCTAACTTTGTAGGGAAGTTGTAGACACACTGATCACGTAGAATGAACAAAGTCAACAATAGATTTTTCTTTTTTCTTTTTTTTAATGCTTTTTTTGCTGCTGTGTTTTTATCGACGGCTCGAATCGCTGTTAAAGAAAATGGGAAGCAAAAAAACAAAACAGAGGATGATTGTAAAGATGTCCGTATATTACACAGATGTTATTCTCAGTTGAAGTTTTGTTCAGTGCAGTAGCGTGTCTTCAGAGGACAAGAGTGAAAAAGAATCCGTTAGGAAACTGGCATTAAAAAAAGTTTGCGGTGCACAGTAGTGACGTGGAGGTGTGTCGCTTAAACCTCAAGAGCAGAAGTGGAAATTACGGCTTGGCTATACACGTCTTTAGGGTGCCAAGTACAGGAGCAGCAGCAGTGCACTTGTGCTGTAAAGAACCCTTCGAGATCCATCGCTTTAACCTCTGATTTTCACCACATTTCAAACCCGCTGACCTCTCCTCACGATCAAACCCTATCCTTGCATTGCCTCCAATAACTGACATCATCACTGTTTTGCCCATTAGCTTCGCGTTTCTTGAGAAGAAACAGCTGCGTCACCCAGAGACCGTGTTGAGGGTGTATTTCGGTTCCTCGGTTAAAAAGAACATTTGAACTCGGGTTCCTCGCGCAGGCAGCCAAGCCGAACGCCGGGGCTGGGGAACGGAGCGCGTTGTGCAGTTTCACATTCAACCTCATTTCCCTTCCAAACCTTCATCCACTTTGGCCAGACCACACATCCTTAAACGTCGATAGTTCTGCTGGGTTGCTCATATTCTCCCTGAACACACAACCACACAGTCACGACCTCAGATAGGGATCACATTCAGCCTCGCTTGGCTGCTAACTACCCTCAGTCGCATTTAGGGTTTACAACCGAGCTGAGCTTGAGGTACCCCTCAGTATTTATAAACACCGATCGCATTTGCTCAATGAAAAGATCTGAAATTAGTATATTTCTAAGAAGGTCAACAGAAACACGTCTGACAAGTACATTGAATTTGCACAGCGTGTTCTGAACTCGTGCTGTTTATGCGGTTTGCTGTTGGCTGGGCTGCCAGTGGAAATGCAGAGTGGATGGGGTTGAGCAGGAGGTTACAAAGGGCTGCCGCTGCAGCCGTAATGGATCATGTGGGCAGTCGGTAGAGAGCAACCGGGCTCTTCTACCACTGATATATCCGGGGCCTGTTTTGGGCCCTTCTGTGCAGAGAATGAAAGTGCCTGTCAAGGGCACGAACAGAGATCCTGCTGATGTCTTAGATTTCCTTATGATGCGAATGCTGTGTAAAGTCAGAAACAGATGGGAGTATTCACTTTCAGATAAAAGACACAACAATGTCTTCCTCGCTGGCGTTAGAGATCCATTCTGCTCACAGTGGGGCCGTACATGGGGAGCAAGTCACTGTTTGTTATTAGATGGTGATGCGAGAGGTGGAAGGGTAGTGGGTGATGTGATGCAGAGAGGTGCAAATAAGCTTTGTCTTACTGTTCCACACCCCCCATGTCCCCATCGCTGCCATGCTATCAGTGCCATCTGCTGCTCTGATTGCGCTTCATCTACATTACCACTGACTAAGTGGCTGGCAGCCCTTCCTCTCTCCTCTGGGTCATCTCTGTGAGCATGTGTTCTTCATCAGCTTCCCTCTTTTCACCTATTGTGTTCTTTTTCTTCCTTTTTATTATCCGTCTCTCTCTCTCAAAAAAAGGCCTCATTTGGGATGCAATCTGCAGATGGAGGCAGTGAAGAGGGTTTGAGATCAGCTGATGACTTTCCCCGGGGGTCATGAGTACATGACTTGTAGCTCTGGCACATGATGAGCTAGCAGCTCCAGCTTATCAGGGAGAATGATGGCAGAGCCTTGGCATCAGCGCTTCTTGGGGGGGGTGAAATGACGGCATGTTGTAACTGGCTGGCAGCACGATGACATTTACTGGCTAAAATGCCACTTTACCCTTCAAAAACTTCCAGATCCAGCTTCAGGAGCCCGTGACGTGTCACTCGTTAAAGCCTGATGGAAATGAATTTGGGGGTCACTGACATTTATCAGGGATACGACCACTTCAGAAACGAGCCAGGTTGTTGGGAGATCCTGAGTTTAACAAGCGTGCCAACACAGAGCGCTGTGTAGCTTTCTCTCAGTTTAACCCCACTGGACTTCTGCACAGCTGAAGGGGGAACCCCGTTCACTGGATACAAATCCTCTGCTCGTACACTGCATAAACCCCCTCCAGAGTGGCTCGCACACCGTGGTGTATTCCTGCTTTAACCAGGATAGCGATTGGCTGGACGATCCTTTACCCTATTGAAGCCCTTGATGTTCGAGTTGATGCAAGCTTTGAGTCAGGTAGAAGTTGCTCTGAGAGAAAAATCTCTTGGTTTCTGTATTTCTTTCGCTGCCTGTCTTTATTAGAACCAGATGGAAAGATGAAAACTGAAAGAAAAAACAAAAAACCCTCCCTGTCTGGACTGCTGTTGGTAATTTTCTGATCAAAGCATTAAAGTGGGTTATTATGCTGGTGAATACTTCTATTAAACATGGCCAAACTTTCAAATGAGGTCAGAGTTTGTACATGCAATCCCTGTGAGCAAAATGCTGAGGCTTCAGACTGCAGCAGCAGCTCGTTCTTCATGTATATGTTTTGTTACTGCTCGCTCTATGTGATGACATTAAAAAGGGGTATCCTTCATGCCGCTGGCTGCGAGGACAGAAGCCTCACCCATATGCTGTTTAAACATCCAACAGAGGTCCTGGACTCACTCTATCACTGAAATTAGTTTGGAGACCAACCCACTCTTTAATCCAGCCTCGCCAGCCACTTACAAAAATTAACAGATGCACAAAAAGCCAAAACGACTTTAAACAACGGCAAGGCTGAAATAGAAGCTGTTTGTTTTCAAATAGCAGATGAAGTGAGGGTTCAGTTTAAGTCAAGTAAAGATTATTTTTGGCTGTAAATCATGCAAAGCTACCCTAGAAGAGTCACATGCTAAACATAAGGAGTTAGAACTGAGCACAACAGGACCGGTTCAAACACAGAAGGTTGTCAAATTGTCATCCTGAAGCTTCCACAGGCCCGGTTTGATCACAACTGTTCAACTGACCAAATCAAGCTGACTCCAGACTGCGTGCAGTGTAGGGTTCTCACAGAGATATAAATACAGTCAATTGTTTGTGTGCTGTGCAATATGTTTTCACATGTGATTTTATATATAAGTGCACTGTGCACTCTCAGGGCTGCTTGTTAGTGCAATGTCAGACACGTCCATCAGTAGCATCCCTCGCCGCTCAGTGGGTACGCCCCAAGCCACAACTCTGGCGCACGTTTCACCCTCCTCTCCATGTTTACCTCCTCACCCCCATCTCCTTGTCTCTTTGCCTTAGGCGTTTTCTTTTCAATTACCTTCCGAGTTTCCCATCTTCACAGTCTTGCCTCTCGCTCTGTGTCCTGGCCCCTCGTCTTTGCCTTGCGAGGTAAACTTGATTATAAAGCATCCCCGGGTTCACAAAGCCTTCACAGGTGTCTTTTTCCTTTTTTAAAAAATGCTTATTTAATGCCTGTGAGCATGCAGCGGGAGCTCCTTTCCTGACCTTCTCTTCCCGTTTTGCTATAACTGACAAAAATGACGAATCCAGCTCAAGTTTGAATCTTTTCCTCTCACACACCCCGAGTGCTTTTATTTCCTTCAGCACTGCTGAGAAACCCCAGTGGTCTAAGCTGACCTTTTTGCAATCAGAAACCTCAACGAAGAGCAAAGAAGGTAAAGAACAAGACCTTCCATGCCATTATTGACCTTTTTCTTTTTGCTCCGATATGAGAAATCAGATGAGGTTAGCTGGCATAAAGGCGGGAATTCTGTATATGACTGAGTGACATAAGGGAAGAGAGAAATCAAGGTCAGATGTTTCCAATCCAGGTCTTCCTTATCTGTGTGTGTGTGTGTGTGTGTGTGTGTGTGTGTGTGTGTGTGTGTGTGTGTGTGTGTGTGTGTGTTAATCTTTTAAGAGTCTCTTCTTTGCGAAGTTAGAGAGTTGCTTTTCATTCCCGTAGTCCGATCAGACTTCAAAGGCAGCACGGGAAGTGGCAGTCATCCTTTCTTTCATTACCCGAAGCTTTGCACTAATCTGAAGCGGCACACCTGACACCCCTCCCCTCAAACCCACAATCTCCCCTGAATCACTGTTACCTACCCCCGACCCCGTCCCCACCACTGGAGCTAAGTGTTGCATAATCTGGGTATAAAGGAGCCTTAATCCTAAGAAAGTCGGGTCATGTACTCGTGCACCATTGCCCGAAGCCTGGATAAATTCCCGAGCTCGTTAATTTGTTAATTGGAGCCGGGTCAGAGGGAAGGCCTGGCAGGGATCAGAGGATGAGTCAGAGTAGATGTTAGTTACAGGGGGAGTCAGTACCTCTGACCTGTGCGTGAGGGCATATGTGGCAGAGAGAGACGCACATTTACTCAGATTGTTTGAAAAAGGACAAAACATTTGCTAAAAATATACCAAAACCCGTGAATGTGACTTGTCAGTTATCCTGAGCCAAACACCATCTCGGGCTTTTCTAGACTAAACGTTTGGCACAATAGCGAGGCAATTTGTGTTGTTTTTTAACTTCTTCACTCAGAGAAATGTTTGACAGAGGGCTTCTTGTATCATTTACACAGAAGTTGTACTTGGAGTTAAAGAGTAACATCTATCCACTGCTGCAGAGGCGCCCTTCAAAAATAATAGCCCCCCTGAGTGGTTTTCACTGGTTTCTCACTTCAGGTCAAGGTTTGCATGCTCATGAAGGGGGGAAAAAAGTAGGCGCTAATTGGTTGGTGTAGTCGGGTTCGTTAAAAAGCCTTTGTTGTGTGCGAAGGAGGACATCAACAAAAAATCAACAACAACAGAAGAAGTGCAAACGTCGGTGTACTTTTTTTCAGGCTAGCCCACAAAGCTTTAATGTTAACGGGAACATATTTCCATTGCCTTCCAGAGATGTTTTATTTTCCTGAGGTTAGCATGGGGAATACTTGAAGAGGTATGAGCCATAAGCCCACACGGAGCTTTCTTTCAGGCACTTCAGGTCACAGGCAGAGAGATCAGCAGATAAAACTTGGATAAGATTTCTTCTTCTCCTTCTTCTTTTTAATGCAATTCCATTGTAAGAGGAAAATGAATTTCCTCTAACTTCATTTTCAGCTCTCTGGCTCTCAGTAGCATTGGAGATGATTTGCCAAGGGCCTCTGAAATGGAGAATGTAACAAGAAGGGTTTGACTTGAGAGTGCACCGCTGGTGTGAACTCCGCTCCCTGCCCCGGGCGTTCTTTCCCTGGGAATATGTGATAGATAAAGATCGATGTGAGGGTTGGAAACCTGCCCCCCACCCCACCCCGGCCCTTTGCTCCAGCCCTCATGGCCCTGTTTCCCTCCCTCCTGGTCTGCTGCTTCTTCTCCTCCCTTTCTCTAAATCTCTATTCATCATCTCATGACCAGCAAAAACTACAGCAGCTTCTTGGTCTCACCGCCAGAATGAGCTGTTTACATTTGGCCACTTGCCTCTGGCTGGTGTGGGCTGCGCCCCCCTCACCACCGAGCACAGTGGGAGCAATTGCACAGTCACCAAAATGTGACCAGTGCCCAGCACACCCAGGCTCCCGCCCAGCCACGCACGCTCCGCCCCTAAAGCCACAGAACTCCATCAGTCATGTTCCCAGTATAAGCCCTTTCCTCCTCCTTTCCAGTGGCAGCTCACTACAGTTTGCATTTCCAGCCCAGCTGAGGGAAAAGCATTTAATTTATTGAATGGTTTAGTGTAAAGAGGCAGGTCTCCGAGCCAACAGTTCTACCACATGCTGCTTTCCTCTGCGTTTTCTGCGCCTGAGGGTTGACGTAGAATGAAAGAGCTCCCCCCGGTGCCACGCACAGAGAGAGGATGCTTGTTTACTCTCTGGCAGTCCAGTTTAGAGCCACCGAGGCTGCGCAGGACCCCCGGGCTCGGAGTGATGAGGTGTTGTTGGGTGGAGCCGGTGGCCCCTGCCGTTCTCTGGCCCTCGGACCCAGGTGCTTCCTGTCTGCCTGCTGGAAAAGTACGAATAACCACGTGATAGGCCGAGTCAGCCGTGAGCCTTGTGCTGTTGCTGCTCCTACGGTGCCCTGTGGGACCAGCAGAAAGGCTTTAAACATCCTACTGTTTTTTCCAGTCTTCCACTGCCTGAGCTCCCTCTGTTTCTGCTGTTCTCAATCTCTTGTAATATAACATCTGCAGAGAGACTTAAATCCTAAGCAAAGAGCTTTACAATTCTCCTCTTATGCACCCCCCCTCTCAGGTGTGGCCTGTTACACTGGCAAAACAAGCAGATTTCATACTCAAACACTAATTTAGCCTGACAGCGTGTTATTCTGTTTGCTTTACTTGTGTACTGCTCTCCAAAGGAGTTCTAGAGGTGCACTCCAGTCTTAATCCCAAGACAAAGGAATACTTTGGCAGATATTTTCCCAAATGAGAAAGGATTTACAAGATTTAGTGGCAGCTGTGGCAGCTCCATAAAGTATTTTTATACGCTCCCCCCAAAATCTGCGTTTTACATGTAACTGGAGCTGTTGTCTGTGTAAAGAGCGCAGGTCAAACTGCAGGAGCTGCAGCCTGGGTTTTGAATCTGGACAGGGGCTCATTTCTATAAAGGCTTTCATTTAGCTGCCCTTGCCCTAATCTGTGAAACAGTGGAGGGATGGAGCGACCCCTGGTGGCTGCCGTGTGCACCTACAGGTCCAGAAATATTCTCCCCCTCTTCAGAGCCAGCTGTGGAGCCACAGCGAGGGGAGCACGTCACAGGTAGTCTCCACTGCAGTTGCATTCGTTGTCTTTGTTTGTGAGCAGACTCTCCTGTCACGCTTAAGACAGACCAGCAAACTCTGATTTATGACTCCTCCAAAAGCTGTAATTTAAGGTGGGAGCTCAGGAAAAAAACCCCACTGGATATCTCTCAACTGTCATATCATGCAGAGACGGAGCTGTGATTGTTTGCACCCTCTTCCCCCACACAGACGTTCAGGTTTTCCAACCTGTGGTGAAGAGAAGCGGCAACAGAATACATTAATTACAACTCTTCTTCTTCACCTTCCTTGTGCTCTGTAGCATGAGTCATCAGATGAGTCTAGGTGTACAAAGGTAATAATGGGCAGCCCTGACACAGGCATGAAAGTACATTAGCTGCTCATAAATTTAAAAAAAGGAGAAAAAAAAAGATGGCTCTTGCTTGCAGGTTTTTCCTCTTCATTGTCAAGCATTTCATTGGCCCTCCTCCCTTAGGGTACAGCCATAGTGTTGGGTGCAGTTAAGGTGGTGTTTATTTCCAGGTACAGCAGTCTCCCTCGTACGACGCCAGGAGTCTGCATCTGCTGATAAGGAGCGAGACTGGCTGGGAAGAGACAGACTCAAGGTTAATGTGCACAGTCTGGGAGACGTTTGCTTTTGCTTTAGGCTAATGTTGTGCAAGAGCAGCTTTGTTAGGCTGTTGGACAAACGGCAGCAGGGCAAATTACTGTACTTCCACACTTATGAACTAGTTCACTGCATGAACACGGTGCGCAATACTGTCAAGTCACAAATCATCATGTATGTGCACATTTTTCCTCTCTGTTTATGCATAACCTTTTTCTTGGCTGTCTAAATAGAGAGCAATACTTTAAGGTAAGATGGATCATACCCAGCTTTGACCTTAGGAGTCATCCCTCACTTCAGCGTGAGACCTGCTCACGTTTGTTTCTGTCCCCCTTGGCTGCCACTCATGCATGGTGCTCTTTAGCACTCGCCGAGGTTCAGCCAGTTCAAAGCTTCAGTGTCCTTCTGGGTGAAGGGGACTGGTGAATAATTACAGACTCACTGAAACAGACAGCCACTTTTAAGTTTTCTTCACATAGCCCGACTGTTGCAGACATACAGGCATTCAGAAAAAAAAGGAAGGAGGAAACAAAGCAGTGACATTCATGACCTTCATTTTTCAGTTGAATCCACAGAGGTATTTTTTGTTTGTTTTTTTTTTTTTTTTAAGATATGTATTATTTGGTTGTGTGTTGGGTCTAGATGTGCAGATAGGTGGGGGAGAGACACTCCTGCAGCCAGCTGTGGAAACAGAAGACAGCGAGCGAGCTGGAGAGGAAGTGAAAGGGATTTGGTGTGCAGGGTCTGCACAGCTCTGCAGAAATGGAAGTTTTCATTTCTTCATTTCCTCAGGATAGCTCTGGCTGTTTGAACAGGTGTGCGAGCCGCCTCCCCCACAGCCCCAGGGATATAAAGGCTCCAGCATCCTCTCGTGTTGTCCAGCTCGGGCCGTTGCTTTCATCAGTCCACGGCGCAGGGCAACAACCTCACACAGGGAAGCCTAAACAGACTAATGCTTTTCCAATCGCCCTCCTGTCTCGGTTGTTATTACTCCAAAACAGCTGGGCTAAGAGACACAGAAGAGCTCGTTAAATGGGGGAAAGTGAGCATCTGAACGTTCTGATTACAGAGGGCGAGGAGAGGGGAGAGCCGTGTTTGGTACATGCTTTGTGTTTTCCCCCCAAGGCAATGAATACACCCGGACTGAGTCATGCTAGACTGGAGCCACAGCTCTGGCTCCTTAAGCTCCTCTCCCTCTTCACTCTCCTCCCACTGTTGACACAACCAGCTGGGCTCCTGATGCATCCAAACACACACATATAACCCAACACATTTTGGGAGAGGTGCTTGATGGGAGGACAGAGGGAGGGAGGAGTGATGAAATGGCAGAAGGAACAGGGGCAGCCGGTGCGAGAGGCCCACACTGAGATTGATGAGCTGCTGTAGAATCTAGCAGGTAAACACCAGTGTGGCTCCTCTTCCCCCACACAGAGCTTCTCTGGGATTAAGCCACTTGTTGAAAGAGGTTTCCTGTTTGCTAAACGTCACGCTCACTCTCTCTTGTACCACCCCTTCATTTGTCTCAGCTTGTTTACATGTTTTTTCATTTATTTATTTACCGACCTTTCTTTTTTTTTTTTTCATTTCCTGCTCGACACCTGAGAAAGTCATTGCAGTGTTTCTGTGCTTTGAACGTGCAGCTCCTTTGCTCCTCAGCATCACTATGTTCATGGCCTTTTAAATATCACCAGTAGGTGGTGATATGACTCTTTAAAAGCTGCCTCAGAGATCTCCTAAATAAATAACCTCTCCTACATGGCCTTATTTGATCCCACATCCCTTCAGCAAAACAATGTCTCGTTACTGCAGTGTGATTTTTTTTTTTTTTTTTTTCCCCCGTAAGAAAGGAACCTGGAGGTTTCAAACCGCTTTCCTTTTTTTCTGACTCTTTGAGCCGTCTACTTTTAACGAGACACATGAATATGTATTCGATAGTGGGGCATGTACAATGCTTAGGGAATCTCACCCTCAAATAATGCAGGAAGGATGAATGATGGTTTGCTCCCTTTTAGGCAGGAACAAAAGAAGATTGTTCCTGCCAAGATTGCTTGCACGGTTATATTTACAGCAGATTTCTCAAAAACGTAGCTTATTTACATCAGTGGGTTAACTGCACTGATGGGAGAATAAGGTTTTTGCCTCACTGGATATTCAAGGCGGATCACTTTTTTGGTATTTTAGAATCTATTTCAAGATAAACATTTCAAGTCAAATATGTTTGAGAAAGACTCCTGTATTCAGTTCAGTTCAGATCTTTTATATAGCGCCAAATCACAACAACAGTTGCCTCAAGGTACTTTATGTTGTAAAGTAAAGTCCCTACAATAAAAACAGAGAGCCCAACAATCAGAGCGAGCACTTGGCGACAGTGGGAAGGAAAAACTAAGAATCGTCAGGCAGAACCAGGCTCAGGGAATCAGCCTGTGAAGGGGATGTTACTGTCATTATTTGCCACAGTTTTCTCCTCTTTTTTTTTTTTCCTGTCTGTTAAAGGTCTGACCTTGTGGATATAACCCTGAGGTGGTTTTCTATCGGTCCCTCTCTGTAGCCTAGATCACAGCTCTGTGAGAGTTATTTGGTCTGGACTGTGGCTGAAGTCTCAGTAGGCTCACTTCCTTCTCTATCTGCAAGAATGTTTTGCTCGGGGAAGCGGTTTGTTATTTCCCCATCGATCAGGAAGTGTAAGAGAATGTGCACGCGTGTGTGTGTGTTGGCTATGTGTGCCATGGGAGGTGGACTCCACGGTCCAAATCTCCGTGTTACGTCCACTGGCAGCGGACAGGAGCTTGGAGCAAATTTGTGATGTAATCAGGAGTTAATCTCTACCCTGCTGCTTGCTGATCAGCCCCACAGGGGCATGCATGGCAACTCGGGCGTGCATGCACCCCCCCGCCCCACCTTTGAAATACACCCACACACATTCCATGCATCTGCAGCTCTGCCATCCTTCAGCCCCTTTAACTCCCAGCTGAACTGCTAATCCCATTACCAAAGCAAGAGAGCAAAAGCCTCCAATTCACCTGAACCCTCATACTCATTACACATCAAGAGCAGCATTAGAGCCCAATGGATGGCGAAATCACATTCCTGACCCGGCTCAGGTTGCATAACATGGCTCTGCGTAGCCGTACTGGTTGAACCATCACCAGAACTAGAGCTTTTGGCCAAGCCGCTAACGTAGGCAGGGTTGTACTTTATTGGCTAAAAGATCTCAGCATGACTTTAGGAGCAGAAACAGTTATCTAACATTTGTTGGCACATTTGAATCATTCCCTTGTTCTTTTGGGTAAAAAGTGAATGCAGATTATGACCTCGGAAGGCTGGTTCAGTCTCTTTCATTCACCCAATTACTGCAAATAATAACAATAATAATCCTAGCATGTTTGAGTTTTGTACTGTAGCCTCTGGAGAGGAATCTTCACCAACAGGACGTCATCCCTCAGAGGGAGCCTTCACCACTTTTTGGATAAAGGTTGCCATGGTGACAGTCGGAAACAGGTTGTTTCCTTGGTGACTGAAGGTCCTGCCCAGCGTGCGCATTAGCTTCATTGTTACCGTCCTCTCATATGCAGCCTTGCTCACAGTCACACACAGGCAGAGAGGTGTTCGAACCAAAAACCAAACTGCAGCACCATTACCAGCCTGCTGCAGTACCATGTTTTGTTCTGTTATTAGTTTAAAACTAGCCAGCCTTTCTTTACTTATTTCCATCTGTCTTTCAAGATGCCAATACTGAGGTCGGCTAATGTTTTTCCCTGCTCACCTGGTTCTCCCATTAGGAGCCTGTCTGTGGTCAGACGGGCAGCATCAAAGCAGAGGTGTTAGTGAGGCACCATGTCAACCTGTGGCTCACTGTCGGAGGGAAGGGGGGGAGTATTACCCTGGGATAGCTAATGATAGCCTGCTGGGAGGGGGGAGAGAGGACAGTGGTGGGGTATCTTTTTTTGATTAGCATGCTTTGATTTGGGTTTCTTTTCTTTTTGTGGAGGTTATATATAAAATACTTCTTGTGATCAGCTGTCCACAGGCATTCACTCAGCTGGCAGCACAGCCAACCGTGACTGGCACATAATACCTCCTCACCTCTACCACTCAGCTGCAAAAATCAGTCTTTTTTTTTTCCGAGCCTGGAACGTCCACTGGCTCGGAAGCAGTCTGAATGATGGTGTGTTGGCTCGCAGATAAGGAAGTAGTCAGTGGAGGACTGAGGAGGGAGTGCTTTGTAGTGAGAGGCTTTGACTGAGATAGATGGGGCTGAAAGAGTGTGAACTTTGGTGGAAAGAAAAGCTCAGACTCTATCATCGAGTTGTGCATTTGGATGCTGCGAATGGCAGCGGTGTTAAGAGGCCTATATGGAACTGATTGAACTGGAGGAGTAAGAAAATAGATTGGAGTTTAAGAGTTCTGACATATTTCATAACCTCAGTTTCTATAATGTGTTTTTCCGTACACATTGAGCTGTTGCGTTAAAGGAGCCAGAAGCTCTGCCCTTCGTTTTGTCATTGTGAGCCTTCTTTTTTTTTCTTTCTTTCAAAAACAGCGGGTGGGAGTCACCTGCTAGAGGGGGATTGCCCTTTGGTTGAGGACCTCTCACCTCACTCGCCTCTTGAGGCATCCCCCAGCAGGCTGTCTGTGTCACAGCTTGACTGGCAGGTACAAAGTAACCACTGTGTGCTCATAGGTCCTAAACTCACCCCTGCCACTCAGCTGTCACAGGACAATGCTGGGCTGCCCCACCCGCCTGACCTGCCTCTTTGTGTCCTCATTGAATTACAGGACAAGTTGGTTCTGTGCACTCTCAAAGTAATTGAAAACATGTGATTAAAAAAAGGCAGGGATTTGCACCAGTGAACGTGACTCCATCCAACAGGAGCAACAGTCAGAGCCTGTGAAAGATGATATCGGCATGTGGCATCCTCATTATGAGGACTTAAACATCTCTTTGTTAAGGTGTTAAGAGTGGAGCCGGGCTCTTTGATACGGTTGAAGGGGATTGTGTTGACCTCAAAATGAAGTCATGTTCCAGCAGTCTGCTGCAGACAGAGCAGAACCTTTTAAGTTCCCTCTTGGCCTTGTCAGGGTGTCTGCTGGGAAACAGGACTACAGTGTCTTCTTACTAGCTCGTACATTTTTATGGAGGAGATACCTTGTTGTTTTTTTATTTATCCTTACATTCAACTCAGATAAAGTAAACAGATGGATATAAGCTAGCTAGTATGTAGCCAGTCTTCTTTTTTCACCTATTTTGACAGTTCCACTCTGAACTTGGAACTGTTTATGATATTACTCAGCAATATGGTTGAAAGCCCAGCATCCCAGATCAACACGCGTCACAATTCCATGTAGATTTGAGTCATACCATCTCTTACAGTTTATTATTGTCTAATTTTAGATACAATATTTCCACTGAAACCAAAAAAAGCTGCCACGTTGTTGTTTTCAAGTTTGCATTTTTGTTCAAACAGCTTGGTTGAAGTGCTGTCTGTACGATGGTAGAAGAAAGAAATGTTCTTGCAAAGTGGGACAAAGGCTGCGTATCCCATTAATGTGCGGATGGATTTCCTTGGGCGTTTTTCACACATCTGTATCTGTCTGTAGTTGGCCCCCTTCTGTCACACGGTACAAAGACACTGCAGGCAACATCAGTGTGTAGGTATAAGGACACACCGTCTGTCCGTCTAGGAGTAGACGGGGGAATGAGGTGCATAATTGTTGCTTTCAGGGAGTATCCGCTCTCATGAATGTGTGCTCTGTTTTTATTACTACCCTTGATTACCTTAATCCGCCGTCTGAGCTCAGGCCTGTCACACACACACCGAGGGATTTGAGAGGTCAGAGATCAAACCATCCCCCTGCTTGCTCCTAAAGTCACTGTCTCCTCATTAAACTACAGCCTTGTCTTTATCCCTCCTTTTCTACGTGATTCCAGCCCCAGCTCCTGCTTTGTCGCTGTCCACCATTCCCCTCTGTCTGTTGCTCTTTTGTCCCTCTCCACTTCTCTGGTCCTCTTAAAAGAGAGCATGCTTCTGTCTGCCCGTCTTCCTTAATGGACTAGGTCCTCTCAGCATCACCATAGCACTATGTTCAGTAAAGGCAGCGTTTGCGGGGTACTTCAGCGCAAATGAAGTTGGAGCTAGATGGAAATTACAGGCTTCGGTTCCTTAAAAGCATTCTTTTCTTCCCTTCCATTTGGAAGGGGATGGGGTGTAAATGGGGATGGCGGTGAAGGGTTGGGGGCAGGAGGCTGAATTTTCAGAGAGGTTTTGTTATTTGCAATCAAATGCACTCGTTCTAAAGATGTTTTAGTGGAAACACTGCTCAAGAAATTATATTTGGGTTAATGATGCTTTCAGCATGAAAGACAAACCTGCACTATGGGCCCATTTTCCAATGCATTTTTGAACAAGCACACACTAAGAAAGGGCATCATGTTGATCCATTGAATTGGTTAATAATGGTGCTAATAGCTTTGTTTATGTGGAAAATAGACAGGAAAATGACACACAGGCCTCTTTTTTTGCAGTTTCCATTCATGTTTCATTTTAATTTCTAACTCTGCATGCGTTGCACAGCATTAGGACACTTGCTAAGCATTATACCAACGCTTTAAATGCACATTTTTTGCGCTGACGAAACCCTTCCACACAATCCTTTTAGTACATTAATTGACACGTGTCACAAATGAAACCTCCATTAGTGCTAATGGCATTAGCATTTCCTTTGTTAAAAGCCTCACTGTTTTGGGTAATCACCAAGGAAGCAGTGGAGAATCAGGGCATTGTTCACACTTGGAAATCTCAGAAGTTGATAATCAAATTAACTTTGGGCAAACCTGGTTTGTATTGTCATGAGCAGATGTGTGATGGGAAGCCTCAAGCACTGCTCATGACTGTTTTACATAATTAGAGATGGAAAATCCTGTAACATTGAAATTGTGTCATCTTCAGTCCTTAACCAGATATTTAGTATGTTTTACAAGTTTGCTGTTAAACTGATTTTGATAAAACCGGTAACATTGAGCTAGGATTTGGTTATCTTTAAAATGTTCTATAATTGACAGATTTAAACATTTCCTTCATTTATAAGCAGTTGCAGGCAAAGCTGTGGAATCGGCCTTTTGGATAACCTGGATAACTATACGGCCGTACGGATAGGATAAACGATAAAGAGCAGAATTCACCGTGTCTGTAGTAAATGTGCTTCTCAAAGACGTTTTAACTTTCAAAGTAGCCATGACGAAGAAAATGAATCTTGTAGTTCATCTAATCCAAAAGGTCAGCCTTCATCATTAAACCAGATTGTCTCAGAGACCCTGTGGGATTTCTTCGTTAATGATGATCTTCAGTGTACAACATTCACTGTCATTTCACACCACTTGAAAATTCTAAAATGGTTAAAGAGACAGTGCCCATTTAAGCCATAGTGTGCCTGCCATCACATTAAAGTTGCCCACTTTTACTGTATATAATTATTTCCGTGTCTTTCTGTGGGATGGGAAATGTGTTCTGTTATTGAAAGGCCCAGGAATTAAATGGCCCCGGGTGTTTCTTCTTCTTTTGTAACATAAGAAACTGTTCTTCTCCTGTGTATTACCTTTTTATAGAAAGGTTTATTCAGCCACATGTGAAGCGCTAACCATCAGTCAAAGTGATGTTTAAGATGTGCCATCAGGCAGCCAGTGGAGCTTGACACTGAGGAGGAGCAGACGTCTCACTTTGAAATTGCTCACTCGTTCGGCGAAAACATCGGGGAGGCTGCGAGTCGCTTCCCCCCCAAGGCCTTAGAGGTCACTGCCTCGGCCTGACTAATGGGCCACAGGTCACGTTGTAAAGAGATTTACCGACTGGCCAAGACATCCAGTTAGCATCACTCGTAGTTTCATTCAATTTCCTTCTACTGCTAAAGACTGCAGTGTGTGTAAAACCTAATATTTTCCCCTCCAGGGTAGTGGACTCATTTATCACAGCAGGCTTCAGGCTGTTAAACTCAGCTGTCCTTCTGGGTATTGAGACATGTGAGTGATGTCAAGCAACATGTCAGTCACTTACCTCTCAGTGACCTCAGCTCCCACTCAGAGCCTTTCATTTGGGAGAGCACTGTAATGTAATGAGATAAGGCCGTAGGCTGTAAGTCACTTTTCAGAACCTTTCACTAAGAGAGGCTGATTTATTCCCCCTTTCCTGTACAGGAACCCAAACACATTTACTGTCACGTGTAAACAATGTGAGAGTGGGCACTATTATTCCCATTGCCAATCATTTTCTTGCTGAATAAAGCACTTCTCAGATTCAGAGCTTGTGATTGTAAGCACACGAGGAAGAAGTTTTCAATCCCCTAAGGCTCGATTGTGTTTCTATATCCCTTATCCAAAGTGTTTTGCAGCTTGCATCTCATTGCTATGAGTTACAACACTGACCTAACCATCAGCAACAGCTGTGGACACATGATCTACCTGCCAGCCCTGGCAGGTAACGGAGGATCTCCTCAGCCTTTTAAGCGCCAACTGTAATGTGTTACTGGAGAAACTCAGCTGTCAAATCCAGTTCTGATGCTGTGAAACTGATCTCCAAAGGGAAAGGCTGTTAAATCTGCACGGACACGTTTTTTTTGGGGTTTTTTGTCCAACTCATCCGCTTGTCTCTTTTGAACCTCAGTCCAGAACCAATCCACTCACTGTCAGCTTCCCAGCTCTGCCTACTGTATCCTCGCTGTGTTTGCCCACACTGTCTCACTCTGCACCCGGTTTAGCTGGAGGCCTTTGTTGGTGACTTTGGCTGCCAACATGCTGGAACAGCCAGGAGTGATGAAGGCTTGGGGGGGAATTAGCTGGTGACAGGAACTCTGTGAGGACCGCCGAGCTGGCAGAGCCCTTCAGGGAGCCTCAGAGCGGAGTCACGTCGCCGCAAAGCCCTGCTCTCTCTGCAGGAGAGGGGGATGAAATATGAACTCCTTTTAATATCCCACCTAATAACTGTGTTGACAAGCGCCATGAGTTACCTTCTGCAGGAATGTCGTGGCATTTGGATAATTAGCACGTAAATAGAATTTTGTGATACCCTGCTATAACACAGCGGTGGAGACGTTTTTATAGTGGCAAAGGTTAGGCGGTAATTTTACTAGCCTTCTTGTGGAGCCAAGTACAGGTCTCTCATTGGTGGTGGTGGTGGTAGCTTACAGGCCAGTCAGCTGGGAGGGGACCAAGCCAAGAGATTCACTGCCTGCACTGAGACCAATTAATTTACACTCAAATCCATGCCTGCATCCACTTGGCACTTGTTTGCTCAGAGAACCAGAAAGCTGTTCTTTGCTCTCTTTTTTTTTTTTGCCAGAGTTGTTTGTGGGATAGCTCGACAGAAATCTTTTTGGGAAAACGTGGATTCTTTCACACTTGTCGCACTCCAGCGATGCCACACAAAAAAAACTGATAATTGCTTTTGTGGCGCAATGTTTGTTCAAACCATCTCAGTGAGTGCAGCGCACCAACGAATGCCTGCCTGAAGCTGTTTTCCAAACCCTGGAAAGTGAAGGTGACTTTAACCAACCTGGAGCAAAATTATGTGCATTTTACTGTCGAGTTGTTGATAATGGGAAACCGCCTTGGGCAGCCTGGAAAGAAGACACCAGGTTTACAGATTTATATCTTCTGTTAACAAAAAAAAAAGAGAAGGAGGGGAAAAAACTGTATCCTAAAAACATCCAGTGTCACGGCTGTTTGTGTATGAAAGGGGCATTATCATAGCATTTTAGCATATCAGTCTTGTTAACATCCCCTCCATACTTAAGTAATTACTCTGAAGAGATAGTGATGGCATTATTAATTGTTTAAGTCTCCAATTAAATCGTTTCGGTGGCTGTCATTCCCGCTGGCTCGGGTCCCTGTTGGCACGGGATCTGGCTCGCAAAGTAAATAGGAGTACAAAGCTGACAGCTGTCTGATAAATTATGCACAGCCCTGTGTTTCAGAGGTGCAGACACACACACACACACTCTTGCACCCACACACACACTGATCCTCGCATGCTTAGGCCCCAGCGGTACTGTTGAGAGGATCTGGAGACTCATTAAACTCCTCCACACATTTAGTTTGTTTCTGCCCCTCCTCTGTGGATTCTGTCTCGCGTGTCTGTCTTCTTCCTCTTCTTCACACCTTCTTTTAGCGTCCCTCGTGTTAGCTCTCGCTCCATCTTGGCGCTCCTGTTTGCTCATCTGGCATCTCCATTAACACGGTGGTATTATAGCTCCCTTCTCCTCTCATATCCTCTGCAGATTACAGGGCTGATATGAGGGCTCAGGCCGCAGCCAAATGGAGTGTGGGGGTGGAGGGGGTGGGCTACAGAGCCGTGGCCAAAATCCACTGAGTAGAGTCCATCTATGCTGGGCCAAACCTGTTGACAGAGAAATTTCATGGTTCAGTATAGAATTTTAATAACATGGTTTTGCGTTTGCCTGAACTTTATTCATAGTAATCTTTTCAAAAAAGGGAATTGTTACAAAATCATGTAATCCTGCAAAATCAATCAAATGGCAGCTTTTCTATGACGCTGCCATACCTGGGAATGCTCATGCCATGCTGCGGTTTATCCAGAGGACTGGAAGATGTTAGAAAAGTATTTTCACTGGTTGAGCAGCACTAATTATGATGAGTAAGCAGTGTTTCCCACAGACGTCGACTCTGATCAGCCATAATATCATGAACACCTGACTAATGTTGTGGTGGTCCCCCCAGAACAGCCCTTAGCCATCAAGGTATGGACTCCACTAGACCAGCGGTCCCCAACCCCTGGGCCATGGACCGGTCTGTCGTTTGGTACCGGGCCGCGAGAGTGGAAGCTCGGGTGTGAAATTTATGGTTTCAGGGTTTTTATCGTTAACTCTGTTTCCCTGAAGGTGTGCTGTGGTATCCGACACAAAGAGAATAATAGATCCTGTAAGTTTGTAAGTCCATGTTTGTCCAGCACATGCCACTGATGCTCGATTGGATTGAGATCCGGGGAATTTGGAGTCTGAGTGAGCACCTCAAACTCATTGTTGTGCTCCTCAAACCATTCCTGAACCATTTAAAATTTTTCAGCAGTTTGACCTACCTCTGCTCATCTGTTGAATCGGACCGCCTTCACTCCCCACCTGTATTAATGAATCTTGACCGCTGCTGACCCTGTTCCTGGTTCACCGCTGTTCTTTACTTGGATCACTTTGATAGATGCCACTGCAGACCAGGAACACCCCACAAGAGCTGCAGTTTTGGAGATGCTCTGTCCAGTCTTCCAGTAATAACTGTTTGGTCCTTGTCAAACTCGCTCAAATTGTCCACAATGCCCACTTTTCCCGCTTCTAACATCAACTTTGATGCTAAAATGTCCAGCCGGTTCCCTGTTAACATACCTGTGCAGCTAAGTCAGTGTGAGAAACACAGATTCAGTTTCACTTGTTGAACCCTCCACTAGATATACGACTGCTTCATATAATTTAATTTCCCTGTCGATGGGCTGCATGGTAATTAAAGCAAAATCCATTTGCCGTATAAAGAACAGGTGTTTTAAATATCCCATATCAGGTACAGTGCAGCATCGTTGACCACTGCTGCTTTTATAAAAATATGTCTTTATGAATCGGTACTGGTTTGTCTGGTGTGCACAAGGATTTGAATGTGTGCTTATTAGAAAGTGGTGTCCTGTAAGAAGCAACCCAAACAGCTCATTATCCGCTCTTGTTGGAAAACTTGAGTGTCTTCCTGTTTATGTTAGTCAGCATTTGTGGCGTCTCACCACAAAAACACGAGGAGTTACAGACAGCGGAAAGTCTTCGCCTGACCTCGAGCAACATGACGTGAAGTGACGTTAGTACAGACTCCATCGCCGCACAGAACAGTGACACTTTATACAACAGAAAGCCACGTTAGTCTAGTTTTCCCCTCCATCAATCTATCATTCCCAGTCTTCCACCCCTCCTCTCTCTCTCTGTTTCCCTCATCCTGCTGTCTGGACAGCACATTAGAGTCGTGTGAGAGGACCTGGACATTATTATGCCTTTTCCCTTTGTGTTATCACTCCTAGCCATCAGTTTCCAGTTACTTCGCATGTTGCCACGTCGTCACCTTCTGTAGATTTCCTCTCCGCACCCTCTTACCTCCACTTTCTTTCTTTTTTCTTTAATCCTTTCTCTTCTCTGATGACTGAAAGATAAATGGCCAATAAATTGGCTTGGTGAGGTAGGCTGAAACATGTGGTCAGGTTACATACATTTTAAATAGATCAGCAGTGGACCTGCATATGAACCGAAACACTGTGTGCCGTTACTTCTCAGTCAGATGCAGTTTTTACGTATGAGCTTGAGACGGCGTTGAGCGGAAAAGGTCTGGACGTTGTCTCACTCAAGGAAACAGTTTAATGTCCACTTAAACCAGACATTTACGTTGTCACCTGCATGTCTTTGTTTAAAGTCGTGAAAAGTTCAGCACCAAGGTGCATGTGTGACAACTACAGTGTACAGTAAATATTCAGACAGTAAAGGGATTAAAGGTTAAAACTACAGTGTGCATTTTTGTACAGCAGTAGGTCTGACTCACTACATACTGCATAAATTGCTTAGCTTCTGGTCATACGAAGTGCAAAGCTGCGTTAGGCTTTTAGTTTATGTACTAATGTCTAAAAAATGAGATGAAGGTCATAAAGTAGTTTTAGTTTTGCTTGAAGAAAGTTAATGATAAGTTGCCATTTACTTAGATTTTGTGGTTAAACAAGGAAATAATGTCAGCAGTCATTCATTTCACTTTATAGTAACCGTGACTGAACTAATCTATGGACATTATCTGAAGGATTATTGCACGAGGTTAAAGAATACTGCTTAGTGCATCTAAATGCAATGTACTTGGATTTATATAGTATTTACTGACCCCCTAGACTGCACATTACATTCTGATCACACAGTCATCTAAAAGACAACAATAAAGTTGTAATTGATGGGTTTTTTAAGAGCAGGTGATGTGGTGGGTGCTTAAATCACAAGACTTGAGCATGGTTTATATTCAGCTTCACTTGCACTATGTTTTTCTCCAGACACTACTTGGTCGAGTTGCAGGAAAGGAGTGTGGTTTCAGTTATAACACGATGAGGTAGAATTCATTAACGCTGTGAGACGTGCATCACAAGACCAAAGATAAAGGACAGCCTGTGCAAATCGCATATGTGTCGTTGTCATCGGATTGTAATTTTAATGGCAGTAGCAGGGATAGAGTTTATTAGTGAAGCTACATTAAAATGCTAGCAGTTGCAGTTGTAGCTGTGTAAGCTTTAGTTTGTGACTTCAAGAAAAATTGTCAGTTTCTGAAGTTATGTGAGCTGAATAAAGTGGCCCGGGGGAGGAGGAGGAGGAGGAGGAGACGACGCATTAGAACGGTATAAAGCACATAGGGATGGTGCACGCTGCAGCGATCGCCACCTGATCCCTCGGTGGCTCCAGCTAAAGTCATGACTTTTAAACTGGGCCCAGTGGGACGCGGACACACTGCCAGGCAGCCTCTATGAATATGAATGACTCAACTGAGCATTGATCAAGTGCACAGCAGCATCCGCACACTATGAAAGCAGCACGCTGGTAATTGGAAGGGGATGTGGTAACCTCGAGCCCTCTGGTCGCCATGAAAAAATGTTGATGTTTATTATAACAAACCGTATGACATTATTATTGTTTGGTCTCGATCCCGCTGAGATAGAACCTCTGATACCGTGTCATGTCTAGGCCAGTAATGAATAAAAGCTGAAGAGTGTGCGCGTGCATGTGTGTGTCTGCCTGCCGAGCCCACTGATCAGACCACCGCACACGGATGGAGGACGGCTTTGTTGCCAGAGAGGGCGAGAAATTCAATCAGCAATGACAAAATTAAATCTCAGACACAAAGACGATGTGCAGGCGCTTTTCCTGCCAGCTGTGGTTGAACAGGTTCTCAGTTGACTTCCCAACTCTATATTTCACCTCTGCTGATTGTTTATTAATATGCACATTTTTTATTTCTCCTCCAGCTGCCGCAACCTTTAGCGCAGTTGTTCGTCGCGGAGCGCTGTCTTCGTTTTGACTTGGCGAATGGGATAATCTCAGTGTGAAAGAAAGATTATCCAGGCAACAGCGCCGGCTTGAACCCTCCACTGATCCCAGCCCCAGGCACAACAGTACAGCTAATGTGAGCGTAGAATGAGTTTTCATGCTTCTCTGGATCAACGTTTTGAGCCTTTAGCACCCAGACAAGCAAAAGCCTGCAGTGATGATGAACAATTGTCAAATTTACGCAGATACCTTCTTGGTTGGCCCGAGGCAAGTTTTTGTCTCTTGCCTTAAGGAACTCCTTTTAACGTTGTCCAGAGTTCTGTGCAGCTAAGATTGTGGGAAAGAGGAATTTATCTAACGCAAGGCTTTGTTTGGAAGACGCTGGAAAGGAATACAAACACGGAGATTAAATGGATAAGTCAAATCTTATTAGTCAGATTCCCCTCCAAGTGGTCGTATGTAAATGAGAAATTAGAGGAAGTGAATAAAAATGGGAAATTCTGTAAAAACAAAAATGTGAGGTTGGCTGGAGACGGTTTTGCCGAGACCAGTCGTACCATTTAACACAATACAGTGAGTCTGCTTGTAGCAACAAACTGTCAAAGATGAAAACCTTGAAAACTGCTGCATGCTCTTATTGTTTTGAAAAGTTTTTGTATTAGTTGATGGAAAAAATGCAGCATTCAGCTGGATGTAAGTTCGGTGTTGCGTCTGCAGGGAAACCTTGCGTCCTGCCATTCGTGTAGATGTTACTTTGACACTTACCACCTACTTAGGCATTGTTACAGATCATGCCCACCCTTTTATGGAAACGGTACTCCCTGATGGCTGTGGCCTCTTTCAGCAGGATAACACAACCTGGTTCAGGAACGGTGCGAGGAGCACAACAACGAATGCGAGGTGCTCACAACGCCTACGAATTCTTCAGATCTCAATCCTGTCGAACATCTGTGGGACGCGTTGGACGAACAAATCTGATATATTGTTATGCCTGACAAGGTGTATGTTGTTATATCTGCAGGACGCCTGGATTAGAAAAAAATCATCCAATGTTACTTTGTATGCACACTTTTCCAAAATAAGTCGCGTGACATGTGGGAGACGAGACAAAAGTTGAGCAGAATCTAAATTTTGAAGGTGTGGCAATATCCACACTGCTACTTCTGAATTATTGCACAAATGGAAAAAGTATTTGATAAAGAGCAAATTTTGCCCAGTCCAGGAACAGTATTTCCACGTTAACCTCTTCTCTATCCAAATTACTGCATGTTACAAACACAAAGCCAGCAGGGAAAGAGATTGAATCTCAAATGCAGTGTATGCCAACCACAACTAAGCAGCAAAAACGTGCTTTTTCTACAGGTAACAGAAGCAGAGACATACAGTGCATTTTGTGTGACGGCCTCTATCGGCTGGTTTTCATCTGCTTTGTGCTAAACAGGCTGCTAAGTAAAATCTGCAAAAGTAATGCAACAAGTACTGTAACAAATTACTTTCTCCAGGAGGTAAATAAAAAAAAAAGTAGCTACTTTCTGTTTCTTTCTTTTTTTAAACAAGCCCAGCGTCTGCTCACTTGTATTGCAGCGGTTTTGGAGCAGTGGTGAAGCTGATAGAGATCACAGGACACATCTGGCTGGAGGAAATGCCTTCAACCGCCAGCAGTTAGTGGTAGGTCTTACAGGAGAAACCCTAACTACTGCCATGAAATCTATCCAGGCTTGCGGCTTAGCGCTTCAGTCCTTGAAAATTCACATCAACCATGCGATCAGATCGTGAAGAGGTGACGATATCATACAGTGAAGTCCTGCAATGATCGTTTTTATCACACGCATGATGTTTTTCTCCACTGTGATGCCTGCAAATAACACTCGAACGCTTTGGTTGCCCCTCTTGCTGCCCCCTGTGAGCATTTATCTGTGCTTGGCTGCGTGGCACACGAGCAAACAGCAGGACAGATGCCAGGTCTGGCTTATGGAGCCGTTACCCGCCGTGCGCTGGCAGGGTAGCGGACACCGTGAAGGACCCCGAGAACTAACTGTATGTCGCTACGCTTCAGATGCTCCGCTGGGTAAAGTTTGTCCAACCGCGCCACAGAGGGCCAGCATAAATATTTATCTGGTTTATTTGTTTTCACTGGCTGTGGGCCTTGTGTATATGGAAAGAAAAACACGAGGAAAGAATGCTGGATTAGTATACCAGAGGTCACCAAGTGCTAATTTAACAAGGGGCACAGAAAGGGTAAAAGCTGCAAAGCGCAGCGCTGGATGTGTACGTCCTGCTGTCAGAGATGAAGGCTTTCTCGAAGCGCTTTGAATTTCAAATTAAAAGTCTACATCTGGCTAGAAAGAAGCTCCTGGAGTCTCTTTAGTATATTTGTCCTGCCGGGATATTAAAATGCTTTTCATCACTCAGCTTGTTTCTACACAAAGGATCCAACTATGCTTATTAATTAAGACTTTATCTAGCCTGATGACCACCACTCCCCTCCTCACATTCATGAACTAGCCCCACCCTTCATGAATATTCAATGAGCAGCTGCTTAATAAACATGAGGGTCGTATAAAGCCGATCTCAGTTGCTGGCCTCCAAAAGCTGAGCAGGAAGCTGGAGAGCGACGGAGTGGGAGGGAGACATGTGAAGCAAGAAGGAAGGGGGGCGGTCAGTGTGTATGTGTGTGTGCATGAGTGTGTGTGGTGTGTGCGCGTGTGTGTGTGTGAAGGACGAGGCTGAGTGGCGAGATAGAGCCACAAGCTAGGGGGAAGTCAATCCTGTCAGCCCAAGTTGTCGTGTGGCTGTGGAAGAAAGACACATCGCACTGGAGTGGGAGTGAGTTCAGAGAGGAGAAGAAGAAGAAACAAGATAACTGCTGCTTCTCTTCTTCTTGGCTCGAGGGAGAGCGTGGATGGTGTGATCTCCTCCACCATGGGATGCAGCCTCTGTACCCTGCAGAAGCCCGAGGAGCAATATAAACTACTCTACGAAGTGTGCCAGGTACTGTGACCAAGCTTCTGCAAGCCTCAGGAGGAGCTGCTTCTTTTTTTCTTTCTTTTTATAGTTTGTTTTGTTGTTTTTTGCAGTTTCTTTAAGAGCCACAGTCTGGTTTGGTAGCTCCCAGACTTTGTTGAAGTGCAGCTCAGTTAGTTTGCGTCTCTGGGGGAAGGTCACTGGCTGAGTGGGAGTTGGAAGAGAGTGGAGTGGAGCTGAGCTGTTGCCGGCCGGAGCTCTCGCAGCTGAGCAGCCTGAACGCCGGTCACAGGGGTCAGTGAGAGGTGGCGCGCTGTGGTTTAAAGGAGGAGGGGGTGACGAAGAGGCGACGGCTCCCTCGGTGTGTCTGCTAGTGTGTGTCGAACGCTAACCCACCTCCTCATTGTCAGTTGAATGCTGACTCGGAGCTTTCCGAGCTTTAACCCCAGTTTGACTTTGACTAAAGTTTATGTTTAACACTCGGGTGCTTGTTGTGCATTTTTTCTTCCCACCAAAGAAACTGGACCAGGCAGATGCATCATTAACAAGCAGGGAGAGCATTTTCTCCCAAGAGCCCTGAACTTGTCTGTTTTTTAGCACTTTTTATGGCTCCAAGTTGCTCCTTAACATACTCAGGATTTTCCCACTTAAGTATCACTTCCAAAAAAATAAGCATATGCTACTTTTATTCCATCTCATAATGTTGTAAATTATCTATTTTTTGGCTGTTGGGCTGAGAAAAGGGAAGAATCGATGAAGAAAATAAAGTTGCCTCAGTGCTTTTGTAGTGTTAAACTTTTATTGGTTTTTTGGGTTCATGTGGAAAAAGTATGCGAAACATAACTTTTTTTTTTTTTTTGTTGAAAGTGATCTAAGCAATTCTGCTCGTCTGCGGCATTAAAACAAACAAAAACAAAAACAGTACCGTTGTGAAATTTAGCCGGATGTATCGTGTGAGTGTGTTTGCTTGTTCTTTGAGCAGAGAAGCTGTTCACGCTTCGGGACAAAACCCTACAACATGTTGCCGTTCTCTGATCCCCGCGAGCTTTCCTGCGGTGTCGAATTCAATTGAGACGACACATCCAGAGTGCTGGTGTATTCATGTGAGAGCGTTTGGATTCAAGTGTCAGTCTGCTCTAATGAGTGAAAACACTGACCCATCTGACAGCAGACAGTGCGCGACTCTGACAGACTGTGTTGAACATCTTTGTGAGCGCTGCTTTCTGTAACACACTCAAATCTGCTTTTTTGTTGTGTTTTTTTTCTTCCTCCCTCCCTGACTGTCTTTTCATCTATAATGGAGCCCAGCCAAGTGTTATCCTCCTATCACACCAAATTACATCTCCATTTACTGCACAGGGTGCCGGGTGGCTAGCGGCTGCTTTAAATGAATGTAATGATCAAGCTCTCTGTGGATCTCACTTATTATCCTCGCCTTTTTTTAAATTCTTTTTTTCTTTAAAAAAAAAAAGCTCCCAGGGTAGATAACAGGAGGGAGTCTTACATTGTGCCTGCAAATAGTTTGGCTTTGATCAGGTCTGTTCTGGGGGGAAAAAGACTAAAAGGTTTTGATTCTCTGAAAGGAAAAAGAAGGAGGGGGGGTTGTATTCAGGGGTATAATAAATGGATTATGAGTGCTAATACTGAGGTCAGAAAGCCCACCAACCAAAAACACAGTTTATGGAAATGTGCATCACTTCTATCTCTTCTTTAACTTCCATCCTTGTGTCATCTTGCTTGGAAGTTGCTCCGGATCGGGAGAGCGTTCACCCACCTTTCCGACTCACGGCTCTCATGTCAGTGAGTCAGTCTGTGGAGAAAGTCGGCGTGCCGGCTTCAGCAGCACAGATCATCTCTGTTTCACTGAGGCGTCTGTGCCTCTAACAAGCCAATCGGCTGCCTCACATGACAGCACAGATCTCACCTTTTTTCTCCTTCTTCTGGTGTACATCATATTTTAAAATGTGAGGAATACTTTTTTCTGTGGTGTACTGAGACTTTGCTTGCTTTTTACAGGTTACTGTTGTTTGCAACTTTAAAACAAAAGGGGAAAAAATACATGTTTTTGTGTTTCGTGTTGCCTCACCAGTGGCTCCAATGTCAAAAATATTAGTTTTATTTTCACCTACAACAGACAAAAAGAGCCAAGTCTCACAGTGCCAACATTGCTTAAACAATCACTGACTGTAAATGCTTTAACCTCTATCATTAGTACTTAAGGAACTTTTAAGAAGAATTGCTTGTCTGTCCTGAAACTAAAGAAAAGTCGATTGTGATCGGGTCAAGTATTTATTTACAGTACAGACAGACTTAGTCCAACCCCCCGTCCCCCCCGTCCCGACACATTTAGTGTTTAATCATTACATGTGTCCTACTGGCGTGGGGGGATCCACTGTCTTTAACTTTCCTTCTAGCATTAGTTAATGATAGCCAAGCTGAGACACATGCTACCTGACTGCAGGCTATTGCAGGGGTTAAATCATTAAATATGCATCAGTGTGATGATCTGCTGCATGAATGATCATCACACTAATCCTAAACTGTCAGAATGCACGATTTTTTTGGGGGGCTTGTTTTGTCCTTTTTGGTTTTCTTCAAAACATATTGTAAATTTAAGCTTACTTGTCACTTGTTACCTCATGTGGTTAACAGTGTTTTTTAGTTTTTAGTGTCAGTCCAATTAGTGTGACAGTGTCTCATGAGACCTACCCAGCGTGATGCATAGACTGGTAATGGAATGGTATTTCATGCTTGCAGCGTCCCTGTAATAACCATTTTCGTCTTTCGCTGTGAGATCAGATTATCTAGTGTCATCTTAGGTTTAAAGGCCCAGAAAATGTCAGGTTTACAACATCAGATATCACTTTTGGAAGGAGAGAGTGTCGCTGTATCAGAGTGTTTTCAGTCTGTTGACTAAAAGCGAGCGTTTCAGGCCCTAAAATGGTGTTGTGTTTGTCTCTTTCAACCTGCAGCTTTTTTCCTGAAGGCTTGTATGACTTGTTTTGCTTCCACTGAGTAAATCAATTCACAGCTAATAAAAACAAGTTTACAGCTTCTTGAAACGCCTTTACTGCAGAAATGAAGAGAGGGTCAAATCTGTCGGGCGGAGAAGAATTACGTCTGTCACAGACGATGAGCTCCGAAAGGCGGTCTGAGAAACGCTAGCTGTCAAAACGAGTGATTCAGACTGCTTCGGTATTGATTCAGTGATTCAGCTCCTCTCCTCAGAGTAATGATACCTCTGGTAAACATCTCCACCGGGATCAGACCACAAGTGGACTTTGTTTTTGATTGAAATAATTATCTGCTGTGCAACTTGTTTAATTTTTCTTTTCTTTTTTTCAATTTATTTACTTATTTATTGCAATATTTGATGTAAAGTGTGCAGATTGCACTGAAGCCTGGTTTCTGAATGTTTTGTCTCTGCAGTCTGATGGTGGCTGCGAGCTCATTAGAGCTTAGTCTCACTGAAGGCGGGCACATAGCTCTGGCGCTCATGCATAAACCATTCGGTAAAATGAATATGTAGTGCATGTTTGCGCTGCATGCTCTTTCATAGTACAGTAGAAGGCGATGAGTGAAATATTATATGTGAGCAAATTCTCAGCTTGTACCTCTGGGGGCGATTCTGGGAAGCCGTTTTTTTCCTCCCTCTCCTCACTGATAACACACAGGCAGATCCTCTTGATCAGCGGCCCTGGCACGGCGCCCGCTCCACTCTGCTCGTCATCTCTCCAAGGACTTAATAATCCATGAACACTTGAAATCTTTCCAGTTCATTAAACACCTTAGCTCTAAATCCCATGTTGGGAGTATGAGAAATATGGTTTTGCACTGTTCTATAAAAGTCAGCAGAGTTGCACATCTTTTTTTTTCTGCTGGTTTGTTTGTTTTTTCCTACCTCGAGGCATTTTTAAGCAGTCCTGGCAGGATTCGAAACACTCAGTTGACTTGGTAACTCGAGCAATCTGTTTGGGAAGAATTCATTAAGAGGATCTGCATACATTACCGTCTCCAAGGAATTGCAGATATTTTTTTTTTGTTTACAGTGCTGACTGTCAATAGAGCCATTCTGGAGATCAAACACGGTTAGGGTCTATCAATCGCAGCCAACGCTGCAGTCTGTAGAAGTGTTTTCCCTTTTCGTCACGATCATTAAAGGCCTGAGCTGCAGTGGGCTCAGCGCTCCCTTTTCAACTTGACCCCTCTGACAGCGCTGAACCCTCGGCCCCTTTCTTCAAAGCTTCAAGGTAAGCGCCGTGTGGAGATGTAAGCTCAGCTGCTTTTGTCAGAGACTAGAAGGTAGAGGCCTTGGAAACTCTGTTTGACAGTCCTACGGCACTTAATCTCTCAGAAGCGCTCCGTAATGGCTGTGGCGCCGTGCAGCAGCTCTTATGAGACCCGAGCTTAATTAGAGCCTCAGCACAAACTGCCCACTGTGGCTCAGATCCATGCTGAACTGATCTGGACTGTTGTTTTCCTGCTAAATCTTTTGCTTTCTTAGCTCTCGCTTTCTGTATTTTTTTTATTTTCCTCTGTTCCATGCATGTTAAACCAAAAGCGACTGATCTGCTGAGCAAAAGAAGTTTGCAAATGAGTCCGCTGGAACATTTCCTATCCGGAGCTTTCCACGCACCGCTGCCTAATTAGCCACATTTCTGATTGAACGCTGCTAAGATGTCACGCTCGGCTCAAGAAGCCAAGTTGTCATAGCGCCAGATGGTCTCAGTGCGACATCTTCTCCACCAAGCAGACAAAAAAATGAGATGGAAATATTTGTACAAAACACTTTCTTCATCCAGTCAGTCCTCCGCCCCCCTTGTCCCGCTGTCAGAGACCCCCTCTGTCTTCAAAGACCCAGCTCTGCCTGCTCCTTGGCACCCCGTAACGAAGCCTGACACGGACAGCGTGCAGAGACAAAGCAGGGACCGCCAGCGCTTGAGCATGGCCGGCTTTTAATAACGGCGAAGATCGGTCCCGGTGTGCCGTCACATCTGTTACACACTGGAGCAGGTGGCTGACTGCCACGGTGGAGCGCTCACAGGAGCCTGTGTACTTAGTGTGAGCCTAAAGCAAATGGCAGAGAGGGATCACAGAGACATAACACGATGCTGACAGTACAGCAGTATAACACTGCGAGCCAGCTGCGAGTCTCTCAAACAGACCTTTAATGGACTTTGACAGAATATTGGCACACTTAATAGGTGTAGCATGAGATGGTGTTAGATATTTCTTGAGAGATTAACTCAACCAGTCTCTGCCACACAATTGCCGAAACAATTTTTCTTTTGTTTTTTAGGTGCAATTGTCAAAGGAAGCACAACAAACGCACAGTCTTGGGTTAACCTGATATCGTTGTTATGTTAGCTGATTTCTTGGTGGTCTGAATAAACCAGAAGGGATGTATTAGCCTGCCAACTTCAGATTTAGCTGAAACTGAACCTACAAGCTAATCCCCTACAAAGCTATCATTACTTTGATGTAGCTTTTCCACCAGTGGAAATAACTGACAAGTAAGTACTAATTAAAGTCATGCTCTTATGCTTTTGCCAACCCCTACTAGAGTGGCTTTGTGTGATTCACAGTTCAGAATAATCCTTTTTTATCTTATTTGCAGTCAGGGTGAAGTCTCTCATTTCAGCCACGAGCCCATTTTAGCTTCCTTCTGAATGCCTTAAAGCAAGTATACGTTATTTGTTTGTCATTTGCAAACAGAAGGTTTGAACAGCAGGGTAGCAAGGCTTCCAAAACTTTAAAAATCGCGCTTATGTCTCATTTCCTGAAAAACTCCCATCTCCCACAATGGCTTAGATCTATTTCCTGTCAGAAAATCAGCATTTTCTGCCCAGTTACAGTTAAAAGATTGACTGATTGACTGCGAGTGTCGTGCAAAACACCAGGCTATGTCTTCACTGCAACTTTGCCGTGTTTCACTTCACCAGCATCAGTCTTTGCACAGATAGTGTAAATATGTCGATTCACAATTTTATTGGAGTTTACTGTCTACCGCAGCATATTTTCAAAGAGTTTTTATGCTATAAAATCCAAAAAAAGAAGTTAGGCAAGAAAAATCTTATTTCCATCCTCAGTTACTTTGACAGAGTAGCATCTTCTGTAATATTTACACCTCTGATTAAGTCTCACAAGTGTGGCTTTATTTTGATACAAAGATTTTTTACACAGTTTGTAATTGCAGAAAAATACTCTTCTCTTTTAGTGGCATGATGTTTTTTTTCTTCTCATTTAAAAAGACAAGGACCAGTTACCAAAAGCTTCGACAAATTCCTCACAACTATAACTCCATATGGTACTTAAAAGCTATAACCTATACACATTATATAAAAATATAACAGAGTACACAAACCTACATAGATTTATATTTCAAGCACATTGTGTTTTAGTACAGTGACGTTTGCTCTATAAAGAAAATTGATACTGACTTTGACAAACAGGTAAAGTTTAACAATTTTGTAATTTTTTTCTTTTTTTTAAATGACTGTTGTCTTTGCTCACTCAATAATGACTTAAAGTAAAACCTACCAAGTTGAACTGGCTTAAACTGTCGTCATTGTTATGGACAAACACTAGCCACAGACCCGATGCCATTATAAGACGATAGAATAGGTCCTAGTCAGCTTTGAATAGGTTGTCTTCTAATTAGTTAGGTGTGTGTGCTCATAGTAAAGGTCTCCTAATTAGTTTCACTCAGCTGTTGTTTTATAGGAGCAGCAGTGCTTCACCCTGATTGTCACAGCGGGTACATGATTAAAAGATTGGTGATTATATAATAAGTGTTCATGAACCTTGTAAGCAGAGCTTTATTCATGTACTTATATACAGCACTCAGCCACAACAGTTAATACTGTTGCCCACTTAATACCCACTTAATGCTGTTAGCCAAAACAGCTCTGATCCCCTCAGGGTCACGCAGATCCTCTGGAGGTGTCTTGGTATCCAGCACCAGGACCTTGGAAGCAGATGTTTGATTTCTGGGTGTTTTTCATTATCTGGCCTCTCCCAGCATGACGTTGACTAAGAGCTCTTTTTCTGATTTAGTGTCCTAGTATAATGTAGTTATGGCCGTGGATGGCTCCAGTATGTCCTATCTCGACGCAGATTGTGGCTTTTCGTATTTACTTTTCTGTCCCCCACCCCCTCCTCTCCCCTAAGAGCAAAAATGTCTTTGCTGCCATGGACAAATAGACTTGGCCCTGGCAAAGAGCTGTGATGGGGTAAGTGTGTGTTTATAGTGTGGGTCGACATCTGTGTAGCTGGACAGTTAGGGGGCGCCTGAGGCACTGGTGTGAGATAAGTGCGTAAATGAAACATGGCACAATCCTTAGGTTTCAACCTGACTGCTGATATGAGCAGCCCCGTGAACCTGACCCTTCACTTTGCCTTATACCTGTAATTTCATACATGTGCTGAGGGGCAGAGAGCGATGTTCCCCACACTCTGCTCAGGCAGGCCGGGCTACACAAGCACACAGTGGGAGATACAGGCGTGCAAAAGCTATTTAAAAAATTATGTCTAATAGTCTATTTGAAAAGAATTTATTATAAAGAGATTGAAAGCAGAAGTCAAATGGAGTGCGGTGAAGTTCAGCATCTCCATCAGACACACATCACACCTTCATTTGGGCTCATTAGGCCTGAGATGGGGAGCAGAAAGCGTACTGAAGTAATCTGTTTTATCCACAGCTGATCAGTTAAGAAGTCAATGTCCCATGCTTCAATCAGATTAGGTGAAAGTAAACAGCAGTATCTCTTTCAGCCAGCATTAAGTTTTTAGCTGTTTGTTCTGTAATCCTCTGTAAGCTCACAGGCTGCTGTAAATAAAGACTGCTGTGTTTCTAAGCCTCCTGCTGTGGAGAGTTTCCTGCCTGGTCAGTTAAAAAACAAAATGCAGATTTTTAAAGACTTTAAAAAAAAAAAAAAAAAAAAAAAAAACTAAGTGTGCACAAAAATCATCAATTGCTTCTCAGTTTTTAGGTTTTTCCTCTCATGAAGAGGTCCTTGCATGTGCTTGCATGTGAGCTGTCATGTCCTTGCATGTGAGCTGACTGGACCCATTCCCACTATCATAGCTACTGTATACCGCCCCCCCAAACCTAACCCTGTCTTCCTCAGTGACTTTGCTAATCTACTAACCCATCTTTCATCTCTCTCCCCAAATGTGATCTTGGTGGGAGATTTCAACATTCACATGGACAATAATGACCTTCTGCTCACCAGAGACTTTTCCTCCTGTCTCGAAGGCTCTGAATTTAAACAATTTATCGACTTCCCCACTCACTCTAAAGGACACACCCTGGACTTGGTCTGCTGTTCTGGTCTTACTCCCTTGAATCTTTCTGCTACTGAAATCCCCATAACTGACCACTTCCTCCTTTCATTTAACCTCACTCTCTGCTGCTCTTCTACCAAGCCAACCCGTCTCATCTCGTTCCGCAACATCAAGAACATTGATATGGACATTCTCACTACCAGTTTGGACAATGTTCAGATTCCGGACTTCTATTCTACTCCTGATGATTTGTTGTTATATTATAATAATTGTCTACGCACTGTCCTTGATTCTCTGGCTCCTGTAAAAACCCACTCTGTTTCCTTCACTCGCTCTGCTCCCTGGTTTACCTCTGACCTCCGAGCTCTGAAGGCCAAAGCTCGGCAGCTAGAGCGTAAATATAAGAAATCTGGTTTAACTGTTGATTCAGAAATCTATAAATACCATGTACTTCAGTATAAAAACTCCATTAACAAGGCCAAACAAAGCTTCTACTCTGGTATTATCAGTTCTTGTGAGGGTAATGCTAGGACTCTGTTTTCAGTTTTCAACAAACTAATTCAACCCCCCAACGCTTTACCACCGCACTTCTATTCCTCTGAAACATGCAACTCCTTGATGCTGTTCTGGACTACGAAAATCGATAACATCCACCAGCAACTCAGATCGAATGTTGTGTCTACGCCCTCTCCAGAACCTTTTCTCCTTTTTGAGCCGTTTTCCACTTTTCATCTTCCTGATTTATCTGATATTTCCGAGTTAATATGTAAATCAAAGCCTGCCACATGTCATCTTGACCCCATGCCCACGGGGCTTGTGAAATCCCGCCTCTCTTCTTTACTCCCACTCATCTGTGCTATCATTCACTCTTCTCTCACCACCGGTATCGTTCCCTCCTTATTGAAGACTGCTCTAGTCACTCCTATACTGAAAAAACCTTCTTTAGATCCTAACAACTTTGGAAATCGGACGGAGGTTGTTAATCTACCCTTCATTTCTAAGATACTCGAAAAAGTGGTTGCAGCTCAACTTCATTTACACCTGGTTAATAATAACATCTATGAGAGATTTCAATCTGGTTTTCGCTCATGTCACAGTACCGAACCTGCTCTACTTAAAGTCACTAACGATCTCTTAATCGGAGCTGACTCTGGTCTTCTCACCATTCTCGTCCTTTTAGATCTGAGCTCTGCCTTTGACACCATGTCTCACTCTGTCCTTCTAAGCAGACTTTCCTCTCTCGGCATCTCTGACACACCCCTCGCCTGGTTTCAATCATATCTCCTCGACCGTTCCCAGTTTATTCAACTAAGATCATTCCGCTCTCGCCTATTCCCCGTCACCTCTGGTGTACCCCAAGGTTCAGTTTTAGGCCCTCTTCTCTTTATAATATACATCCTCCCTCTAGGTACCATCTTCCGCAAATTTGATCTTCAGTTTCACTGTTTTGCTGATGACACCCAGTTATATCTCTCTTGCAAACCTGATTCCTCCCTCCCACCTTCTTCCCTTACAGAATGTCTATCCGAGTTAAAATCCTGGTTTACCCCTAATTTTCTAAAGCTCAATGAGGATAAAACTGAGATCCTCCTTATTGGCACCAAATCCAACCTTTTGAAGGCAAACCATTTCTCACTTACCATCGATAACTCCACAGTTTTCCCTTCTCCTCAGGTTAAGAGCCTTGGTGTCATCCTAGACAGTACACTTTCTTATAAATCACACATCAATAACCTCACCCGTTCTGCCTACTTCCATCTACGTAACATTAACAGATTGCTTCCTTCTCTTTCCACCCAGTCTACGTCCATTCTTGTACATAGTCTTGTTACCTCCCGTATTAACTACTGCAATTCTCTTCTGCATGGTCTCCCCCAAAAATCCCTCCATAAGCTTCAACTGGTTCAGAACTCTGCTGCTCGCATTATCACCAGAACCCCCTCCTACCAGCACATCACCCCTGTTCTTCAGGAACTTCACTGGCTCCCTGTGAAATTCCGGATAATTTTCAAACTTCTCCTGCTCACCTTCAAGGCCATTCATAACCTCGCTCCTTCTTACCTTTCTGACCTGTTAACCACCACTTGTTCTGCCCGTTCACTTCGTTCTTCTTCTTCTGTCCAGCTTACTGTACCTTCCTTCCGCCTCACCACCATGGGAAGCAGAGCTTTCAGCTGCTCTGCTCCCAGGCTGTGGAACTCTCTGCCCCCTGAAATAAGAAATATTGGTTCTCTCCCCCAGTTTAAATCCCAACTCAAAACTCATCTGTTCAAATCTGCATATTCACTGTGAATCCACTGTTTGTTCATTTTATCTTGTGCTTTATTTTATTGTTCTAATTCTGCCATTGTTTTACTAAGTGTTTTATTCTATTGTAAAGTGTCCTTGGGTGACTTGAAAGGCGCTCATAAATAAAATTTATTATTATTATTATTATTATTATGAAGATGCTTTAAAGTGAAATAAAAGAGGAATTAGCTGTGCTTTATGAGTAGAATGACCTACATTCAGGCTGCCACTCAAACGTAGCATAGGCCCCACTGAATATAAGCCTTCATGCTCTCTATAATGTCAGCGCTCCTTTCTGTTGGGAAATAGAGATTTGGAAGAATTTGTCTAAGAAGTGTACCCAACCAGAAAGACGAGTGCTCCGGCTTTCAAACTGCTTGAAAATGCTCGACTATAGAGTGAAGTTCCCAGGGTTTCCTCTGCCACACTGTCAAAGGCACCGTGTGTCTGGCAGAGTTTCCACTCTGCTCACCTCGCCGCATCTCCCCGAGGAACAGAAACACTGGCTGTCCTCTTTATTAAAGGATTATGTGGTGATTCAATAGCCATATCAAAGACTAATGCTACATTCACTTAATATCCTGCAAAGCCTTTCCTGTATGATGATGATTAGAACTGGTGGGAGGGGGGCTGTCTTACTGGCATTGTAGTGTATCGGGCTGGTTTAGTCTCATTTTAGCTGATTCAAAATGCTCCTGTTAGCATACTGTTAGCATAGCGTTTCCATTTATCATTAGCTGCAGTAGACTTTGCCATGCTGGTGTCCAGTGTTGGGATTATTATTCAAAAAAAGTAATGTATTATACATTTCTTGTTACTTTTATTAAAAGTAACAAAGTGTTAGCATGCTGTTTGTGCAGAAGCTTGCAAAGAGCCAAAGTCGTGTTAGCATCTTAATGCGGTTGTTTCTATCTTGGATGCAGGTTGCAGTTAGCATCACACTCCTGTTCTTTTGTGCAATAAAAATAATAATAATATCAATTTCCTCCTCCCACATACAAACTCAAATCGGCTGAATGTAATGTGAGCCTGCAGGAAGGGGGAAAAAAAGCATCACTACTGGTGTCATTCCTACAACATCAGTATTTATGTCATTGCAACCAGCCACTTAGAGCAAGCTGCTCATTAATATTATTATTGACATATTTATCCACCTTGCCCTCTTCCTTATGCAAACTTTGACACTCTTTAAACTCCCTGAGCTGACTCCCCTAAAGCGAAAACCCCTGAAGGCAACGCTGACAAGCAAGCATTTAGTATTTTTCCAGCCTTTTCCCTGAATTGCAGAGCTATGACATCACATCAACATGATTGGCGAGTTGAAATTATGAGTGATAACAGTGTCCGATTCAAAACTACGACTATAATTTGCGGTGGAGTGCCCTTTATGTTTTTTCCACCACAGCAAAAATTCATAAAGCCACTTTTTACTCTGTGTCTTTAAGCCCACACACACACCCCTCACTGATGGATGCATATGGGAAAGTTTGGAGTTTAGTATCTTACCCGGCAACACTTAGACTGCAGAAGCACCCACCGTTCAATTAGCAGATAACCCATTTCACCTTATGAGCGATGATGTGGTGCAGTACACATGTGGCAAGCATGAACTAAAAGCTTGAGTTACAGCAGAGCTTAGAGAACCGTCCTGTCTATTACATTTATTATCCTTGATTACAGTTATTTCCCTTGTTTTTCATCATAATCATTCTCGTATTTAAAGAAGCTCGATTTCACTGGGGATATCTGATTAAATAAAAACTAAATAGAAATGGAAAACAGAGGCCGCCTCGCTCCATGCAGTGTAATATGAATATAATAATCAAAGAGATGAAGCCCACTGCCTGGCAGATAAGCATTTCTGGCAGCAGGTTGCCAATCACTGAAGAGACAATACACAGAGTCCCACATCAACATCTCAATCCAGCCTGATTTGCCTTCCAGAGCATCTGAGCTCGATGGCTCACACCTGCTGCCCCTTATTATTACCCAGCAGGCTGAAGACTGACACAGCTACCACACGAAGCACCGAGGAAGAGCGCTCCGGAGCACGAAAGTCCTGTGATACAGGTCGTCCGCTCTGCTTTTGCTTCAGATGTGATCATTTATTGAAGGAAAATCGGTGAATAACAAAGCCACAGCTGTGTAAATTCCACCACTGCAACGGTCGTTTGATTTCAAACTAATTAGTATTCCTTTAAGTGGGGCTTTGCCGCCCTCTTGTCATTAAAACGGATTTAAGCCAGGCCTCTCAGAGGATGCGCCGGAGGATGACGGAGTAATTTCTGCATGTCAGTCATCGTGGTGTCAGCGTGAAGAACACATCTCAAGGCGAACTTGGCCTTCAGTTGCAGCTGAGCAGCTGCTAAACCTGTTAAAGTCTGGCTTGTTTGGCTGTGCGTGTAAACGGAGTTGTGCGCTCTGAACTGCGGCTGAGTTGGGGCTTGACACGGCGCAGTTTGGGGGTCTCAGCGGTGCCGAGGCATTGTGTATTGTGTCGGGAGAGTGTTGTGGGTTTTTTCCCAGTGTGCCGCAAAGGGTCGCTCCGTGTCAGAGGTGAGCCTAGTGAATGGAGGCTGTGGGACCCCCTCCACAGTTGGGAGGACACTCTGCCCCCCCCCCCCTCCCCCATTGAGAGCACTGAGGCAGAATGCTGTAGGCACAACAAGAAGGGGACTAAAGGCTTTGTCTCTGGTTCACTGCCTTCAAGTAGGCTCGGGATTCCTGGCAACCAGGTTTAACTGCTGGAGCCTGCGTGCAGAGGGGAGAAGGCACAAAGGCGCTTGTTTTCCTCAGCTGATGTGCAACATCGTGGCCTGCTGTGGGAAACAAAGATCAGTCCAGACATCAGGTCTGGACTGATTGAATTTCTTACATTAGCATTTTCTGTTATGATAAAACTTTTCTCACTGTTGAATTATTCCGAGCAAACCCAAATTAGCTATAAATTTTTTTTTGGCCAAGTTTTAATGTAGAAAAAGTTTAAAGTCCACTGTGATGATCCAATTATCCTGCAAACCCAGGATTAGCATTAATCTGCTCTGGTTATTAGCAGGCACATGGCCTCTCCCCACAGCGTTTCCTCCGTTTTCCAGCCTTTCTCTTTCAGCACATACTCAAGCCTAGCGCTTTTTGGTATACGTCCTCCTTTTATAAAAATATACCTTCACTTTTCACGTTCTGTGGGTCAAAGTCGGGTTGTGTGTATATACCACCGTTATCCCCCTGGAGGTGTTTTAATATTGCTGCTACTTCTGATGTGTCGGACTACAGTTAAGTCTGCAAACTGTGCTATGAATTGGAATGAGACTACTATAGCTGGGGGCAGGCACAGCAACCACCTACATGTTTATCAGAAAATTAATCCTCAGACGGGGACTTGCACGTGTGTCAGATGTGAAGAAGAGTGAAGAAGGGATGCTGGAGATTCATGACATGCCTAATGACCTGCAAACTAGATACTGATGTGAGAAAGTACCTTCATTCTAGGTAGAAATGAGCATGTGTGTGCGTGTGTGTGCAAACGCAGCAGAGAAGCAGGAGGAGGAGACCTGTGAAATGAGAAGACCCTCAGGCTCAGATTCTATCAAAGCTCTCAACACATCCGGGAATCACAGACCAAAAAATTCCACATGACGTGGTGATTGAGAGCGGAACGGCAGCTGTGTGTAAACCCCGATAAAGTGTACTGACCCAGGCTGCGGATTACATGCAAGAAACCTCAGCTGTTAATAAAGTTTAGCGAGCCGCCGCTTGTTTTGGATTCGCTCCCAGTGTCGATCCTCCAGTAAATTTCCTGTAAGATTTAGCCTATAGCGATAAACCACGGATCTAATTTGTACACCCAGCCGTGACCTTCTTGGACAGCGTAGATCTGCGTGCAAGTCACACTGGGTCTGGTGACATGTTCTTTTGAGGGTCTGTGCTCATCTCTCATCAGCACTCAGACACTTTAAGTGGCTCAGCCACACTTAATTAGCCTCTTCTTCGCGACTCGCTGCAGCTTTTTTGCTCAAATTAATCTTCTCAGGTTAGCGCCTGGCACCCACTCCACTGTCTCTGACGGGAGGTCAAATTTATCCTCTGCTAAGAAATTACTTAGCTAAACAAGGGCTTCTTCATGCAGCCACGGATAATAACCTCGATTAATTAACGAGAGACTCTTCCTAATTAAGGTCTTACTCTGCGTGGTCCAACTGTGACCCTGTAAAACAAGCTGAAGGCGGTAATGAGTCATTTCTCAAACAGAACATTGCTTCTGATTTTGTGTGGGCATAGTGTGACGTGAGCTTCACAGAGAGAGCTCAGCAAATAGAAAAATAACCTTCTCCATTATTATCATGGTTATTGACCTTGGTGTCTCCTTCCTCCTTCCAGGTCAATGGAAAGGACCTCTCAAAGGCCACACACGACCAGGCGGTGGAGGCCTTCCGCACCGCCAAGGAGCCCATCGTGGTCCAGGTTCTGCGTCGGGCCCCTTACCCCAAAGTGGCCAACCCTGCCGTTGACACCCAAGTCACAGACATCAGCACCCAGACGGACATCACCCTCCAGCACATCATGGCCCTCACCAATCTGCCCCCCTCTTCACCCCCAATCTCAGAGCTGGAGGAGTATCTGCTTCCAGAGGAGTAAGTACCAGCTCGGTTTTTTTTTTTTTACTCAAGGAGTTCAACCTTGCAAGTTAGTGAGCACAGAACGGCACAAGAACAACTGGAGGCAGACTATTTCAAGAGTAGTCAGAGAACTCTTGTTTTAAATATAGAGAAGGCAGTTTATTCTGTAAATTATGTGTGGGACACACATTTGAACATTAAATAACTGTACATGTCAATGAAACTGTGTTGCTAACAATCTCTTCCCCTGTCACCGATTCAAAGTGTTCAAGTTACACATTAAACTAATCTCAAATTTGAGGTGGTTAATTAAACCGTCTACCAGTGGTTTTAAAAAAGGACACATTTGAAAGGGTCTCATAAGCCTTTATGTGTCGCCAGCCTTTCTGGACCACGTTTCTTCATCTTCTTAAAAGCTTCTTAAGCTTCTCCTGTTTCCTTAGTTTAAAGCAAGGCCAGCTGCAGTTAAGCACACTCACCCTCAGTTGCTAAAGACCCCTCACGCCTTTTTCACAACTTGCTTGTTCAGAAATTCCTTTTGCCAAATGGAGAAGAGTGTCGAAATCTTTGTTGTTAGAACTCGGCAGTGTTGGAAAGGTCATGCCAGTTTTGGTCACCGTCCAACGTTTTACCTCAAATGCTAATTGAAAGAGCTTATCTTGCTCTGCAGAATGCACCGCTGCGATCGTGTAACACCAGTGTGGAAGTTTGAAGGGAAAATGTCCCTGTCACTCACGGGAGATAACAGCTCCTCCGGGGCACGCAGCCACATTAAAATGATGGCCGTGCTCATTTGCACATTCTCAAAATGCATCTTTTGTTTCTGACTCCGTGTGTGTGTGTGAGCCCTGGAGCCTGGCTATACTTTCCACTCTGTGGCAGCAGGAGTCGCCCTTTAATGAATAATAGCGATTTAATTGATTTCCGAGACAAATTAATAACACGGCGTTAATTTGTGATTAGCTTCAGGCTGCAGTTTCAATGAATCTGATTCAAGAGTGATTTCTTCATTGAATTCTTATTACTTTCCCACTACTTCTCCATTTAATTTTCCAACTCTGGGGCAAAATTAAATCCAGATTGACAAACGCGTCACTACTTCTTGTTTCCTTTCCTAATGTGTGTGTTCAATTTGACTTCCACTCTTTTCCAATTTATCGTATTCTCTTTTTTTCCTTTCCTCAGGCATCCTCCTGGGCACGTGTACTTTGACCCTGATTTCCTTGAGGGTATACAGCAGGACATAGAGCGGGAGGAGCTGGAATATGAGGTAAAAACACCATCTCCGTTCTTAGTCGTCCACTCAATGAAGCTCTACTTTTGGGCAGAAGTGCATTATTGCTCCATAAGCAGACCTGAGGTCGTCTCGGCGTCTCCGCTCCAATGGCCTTGTTAGCGACCCCAAGCCCTGATATATTGCACTTATTGATGGAGCAGTCTCCCTATGCGGAGACACTGAGATGCATGCCAGACAGGAATCGAGTTGCTGGTTTGTTCCAGCAGATGCACAACGGTGACATCATTACTTATTAGTGACAGGGCCTAATAAGTCTTCCTCTGCTCCTACGCAGTGGAGATGAGGCCCAGCGGATAATTAGATGGCACAAGATAATAGGGCTGCGGTGATGAATCTGACGATGCTAACAGAGGCTGGAAGAGGCCACGATCAAACCTCCATCGTGCACCTTCGTTGACCTCTGCCAACCCTCGCTCCCCCTCTTATTAAACCTCAGGGACCACCTGCCTGATATTAATAATATCTGTGGAGGTGCTCTTGAAGAATGACTCTGCTTCATAATGTTTAAATTCACACAACAGCAAATTAGCGATTAAATCAAATCCGACAGGTTGACCGCTAATTTGTTTATATTAATACCAGAAGCTTTTTTGTTTACTTTACTTTTCTTCCCAAATCATATTTATTGTTTTGTTTAGTTGTTTTTTTGCTAGTTAAAATAATAGATTCACACAGTCAGTGTTATGAATCCTGTATAATATAATCCAAATTAATGAATCCTATAGGTATCCCTGTGATTCAGTTCAGTTTTATTTAGCACTAAATCACAGCAACAGTCACCTCGAAGCACTTTGTATCGTAAGATGAAGACCCCAACAGTCATACGACCCACTATGTTGCGCTTGGCAACATTGGGAAGGAAAAACTCCCTTTAAACAGGAAGAAACCTCTGCAGAAGCTGCAGGTATTTAATAAATCCAGAAGAAAGACTGCTACAAACAGCTAGAAGCAACAATCTAAACTTCTAGTGTCGGTTTCAGCCATTCACGAGGATCACCCCTGCTTACCATACCTCACTATAGCATCATATTTACTGAATAAGAATAGTCATCTAATTCTTGGTGTTTTCCAGAGGTTTTTCCTCAAAGATGGTCTCCATTTTTTAGCTGCGAGTTTTTTAGAGTGCTAACCCCTTTCAGAATCTGCCCTCTGCCCCCAAAAACGAGCGCTGCTCATATCTTTATCTGTATCTGTGAGATTACACGTGTTGACAAGTGAAAAATGGCACTCTCCGCAACTGCAGTCCACTGCATCATCTCTCATTCTGTCAGAGGGCTTTGTCAGGAGCCTGTGGCCTTGCTGCCTCCAGCTGAAAGATTCATTACAGAGATTGATGGATCACTCCTTCTCTGGTGTCCCAGTTTTGATCCCATTTAGATAGTCCTGGGACACAGACGTATAAATACAGTGTTTCTCTGCTCTATGGGCCAAAATAATTCCAGCTATGTAGGTTATTAATCTGTGCATGTGTCCTTCCAGGAGGTGGATTTGTACAGAGACAACATTCAAGACAAGCTCGGCCTGACTATCTGTTACAGGACTGACGATGAGGATGAGGCTGGGATCTACATTAGTGAGGTATGTGGCGCAGGCGGACAGCGATTTCTTTGCCTGTCGGCGTCAATAACGCTCACTTTAACTCACAAATGTAATGTGTGCTCTCTTTAGATTGATCCAAACAGCATTGCAGCAAAAGATGGCAGAATTAGAGAAGGTGACAAAATCATACAGGTATGATTTCGTGTGTGTGTGTGCATGTTTCTGTGATCTCATATCATGACAGTGAACAAAAACAGCTTTTTTTTATTTAAATGGCTCTTTCTGTGTCAATAAGATCAACGGTGTTGAGATCCAAAATCGAGAGGATGCCGTGGCACTGCTAACCAGTGAGAGCAACCAGAACATCTCCCTGCTGGTGGCCAGGCCAGAGATCCAGGTAATTTCACAAACTGTTATTGGTGTCAACTCAATAAAGGTTTTAGTTTGGAACCAAATGTGATTTCACATCAAATTGATTCAAATCTGAAAACAGCACTTGGACTTTGAATAGCAGATGGTCTTTTTTGTGTGTGTGTGTAAAACTTTGCATCTAATGAGGCGTCTCTTCTCTCCGCCGCGTCTCAGCTGGATGAGGGCTGGATGGATGATGACAGGAACGACTTCCTGGATGACCTCCACATGGATATGCTGGAGCAGCAGCACCATCAGGCCATGCAGTTCACTGCCAGCATGCTGCAGCAGGTACGCGCACATGTGCGCAGCGTGAAGAGCGTGAGCACGCACAATCAATCTCCACTAACACATATGTCCATCAATAGATTATGTCGGCCGAGCCCGTTCTGGCGAGGTGAACAGATGCTCCGCGGTTTCCAACTGTTTTTTTCCATTAACAGAAATTGTCTTTGTTATGGAGAACCTCAGGCTCAGCGACACAGCCTTTGTTATTCGTCCATTTGTGACTAAAAGTGCAGTGAATGCTCATAATTAAAGCAGATGTGATATTAACAGTTTTGCACATATTTGTCCAAATGTGAAAAACAGTTGTGAAACAGTTACGCTTATTTCTTCCCCCTGTGCGGGCTGTTTGCTTGTTTTGTTTAGAAGAAGCACGAGGAGGATGGGGGCACCACAGATACAGCCACGCTGCTCTCTAACCATCACGAGAAGGACAGCGGCGTCGGCCGCACGGACGAGAGCACGCGAAACGACGAGAGCTCTGAGCAGGAGAACCTCGGCGATGACCAGACCACGGCCTCCAACACGCTGGGCAGCTGCAGAAAGCTGACCTACAGCCAGGACACGCTCGGTAGCACCGACCTGCCCTTCAGCAGCGAGTCGTTCATGTCGGTCGACTACGCCGACGCCGACTTCCTGGGCATTCCGGTTGACGAGTGCGAGCGCTTCAGGGAACTCCTGGAGCTCAAGTGCCAGATGAGGAGCAGTGGAGCCCAGGGCCTCTATGGGCAGGGCGGTGGAGCGGTGGGTCAGGACCAGGAGGGTGTGGACAAGGAGCTTGAGATGCTCAATGAAGAGCTGCGCACCATAGAGCTGGAGTGCCTGAACATCGTCCGCGCCCACAAGATGCAGCAGCTGAGGGAGCAGTGCCGTGAATCCTGGATGCTGCACAACAGCGGCTTCCGCAACTATAACACTAGCATAGATGCTCGCCGCCACGAGCTGTCAGACATCACGGAGCTGCCAGAGAAGTCTGACAAGGACAGCTCCAGTGCCTATAACACTGGTGAGAGCTGCCGCAGCACCCCTCTGACTCTGGAACTGTCTCCAGATAATTCGCTCCGTAGAGTAGCAGAAAACCAAGCTGGGCCGTCGGGCTCCAGCGGCAGGATGCTGAAGCCCCTCCTGTCTCCTGTGCAGGAAGCTTGCAGCCCGAGCCGGAGCAGAAGCTCATCCAAGGATCCAGATGGAGCACTGCAGGCAGAGGGCAAAGAGAGAAAGCCCGGAGAGTCTAGTAAGAGCGGGCGAGGCTTCTCTCAGCCGCACTCACCTTACAAGCACGCTCACATCCCCGCCCATGCCCAGCACTACCAGAGCTACATGCAGCTGATCCAGCAGAAGTCAGCCGTAGAGTACGCTCAGAGCCAGATGAGCCTGGTCAGCATGTGTCGGGATCCCATTACCCCCAGCGACCTGGAGCCTAAGATGGAGTGGAAGGTGAAGATCCGCAGCGACGGCACACGTTACATCACCAAGAGGCCCGTCCGGGACAAGCTGCTGAGGGAACGCGCCCTCCGGATTCACGAGGAGCGCAGCGGTATGACCACAGATGACGACGCCATAAGCGAGCTGAAGATGGGCCGCTACTGGAGCAAGGAAGAGAGGAAGCAGCACGCGGTGCGTGCCAAGGAGCAGAGGCAGCGCCGCGAGTTCATGAAGCAGAGCCGAGCCGACTGTCTGAAGGAGCAGGCCACCCTGGAGGACAAAAAGGAGCCGAACATCATCGAACTCAGCCACAAAAAGATGATGAAAAAGAGGAATAAGAAAATATTTGACAACTGGATGACCATTCAAGAACTTCTCACCCATGGTACCAAGTCACCAGATGGCACGAGGGTGTACAACTCCCTCCTGTCTGTGACTACGGTCTAAGTCCTGTTCAGGCCTGCTAGAGGAGAAGAGACTTGAGTGTAATGGTCTGTACATAGGACTCTAACAGCTGGGGTACAGATTCCTGCCTCGTTCAAGGTGGCAACACGTGTAAATAGGAAATAAACACCTTTTCTGTGTGAGCATTTTCCCCACTGCAGTGAAAAGAGGGCTCCTGAAACAGACCTCGAGTGAGTTGGATTAGGAGACCGTGTATGAGGAAGATTTTGGAAGCATAATTCAATAATCTCTTCTACCTTTGTGCCTGCTTTTTTGAAGATTTTTTTGAAACACAAATACAATATTTGACTTTTTGGAAGGTTTTGAAAGTGTGTAAAGACAGTGTGCCATACATTAAAAAGCCAGCATTTACACTATTTTACATTATTTTGTTCGTACTATATATCTCTTCAGTATTTTTGCTGTAATGTGTACGTAATGCTTTTACCAAAACAATATTTTCCTGCGAGGTGAAACGCTTAACCTTTTCAAAAGGACTTTTTGTAAATTAAAAAAAATCCAACTTTTGTATCAAATTCACTTTGTTGTTTTGCTTTCCCTTGAATGGTGCTGATCTCCCAAAGTTTAAAGCCACCAGCGATGTACCGTCTGTTACATAATGTAGAGAACATCATAACGTGATATCACCATGTATGTACGTATATTTAGAGAAAGACATTTCTCACGTTGCTGAAACTGAAATGTCTGTTTGTTCAAGCACACACTGTAGTTGCTTTGGTAGGGTTTCATGTATTGGTCAGAATAACAGCTTAAGCAAATCTTTAGTTAACCACCCAATTTGATGTCTTGTAAAATGAGAGAAATAATAAATTATTGTTTTATATATGACGAGCTTTGAAAACTTGTGAGAATTTTGTCATTTATAAGAGATGTTGTTTATTTCCTTCTGGCATTTTAGCATTTAAGTATTTTTACTCAATAAGGGGAGGTTGGACCAAAGTAGATGGTGCAAGACTCCAGTCAAAATATTCATGTCGATTAAGGTTTTTGAACCAAGTTTGAAAATGCACAGAAAGTGTTTTTGTTCAAAGACATGAAAGAAAACGGGACATTTCCACACAACAGTACGTGCTACTCCCTTTCTGGCTCTTACAGGTGCCTTTCAATAAAAAGTTACCATTTGGAAAAATTAACGAGGCATCTTTTTTCTCAAACTAGAGCCTGGATGTTCCCGTCCTCATGCTCGTTTTTGTCTCCCCCTCTTTTTTTCCTGTGTAGAGCCAGTTCTCTACACAGCTCTCTTTGTGGAAGCAAAGAATTTTTGTTTTGGTGATATTCTTTATTAAAAGGTCCACTAATTAATAACGTATAGCAAAAACACTCTGACAAGAAATGTTTTGTTAATTTTATTCATTTATTTTTTAGTTTTTGAGGTTTTTACCGATGGGGTATTGTCGTTACCCCACCACACGGGCGGACAGGTTGGTGGTGTGGAGATCAAAGTTTGTGAAAACAATAACTCAACAAAAGGTGATGTAGGATTTTGAAAATCCTACCATAGATCAGTCTACTAAAAATCTCAGACAGGTTTGAATCTCAGTGACGTCGAGGTCAGAGGTTGCATTTTCCAAAAATCGTGTTAAAGGAAGTCACGTAGGATTTTCAGATTTATACCACACATGCATCGGCTAGAAGTCTGACTGGCAGCACTACGTTTGTTCTTTGTTTAGTTGAGTTTTTTGGTTTGGAGACTGTAACCTACAAAGGCTACAATAGTTTGTTTAAACAGCACATGACTTTTATTTTATTTAAAACATCTCAGCCCAACCTAATTTCTCACCAGTACAGAGTGATGTTGCTACAAATCTGCTCCTAAAAGCTTGAGTAGCTATTTCACTAAAGTTGTTAATGATTTGTGAACAATGCGTCTGTTAGTCAGTAACTGTAATTTACATTTTTCCTTGTGATATTAGCGATGATAGTGATAGCATTTTGATGTTTATACAAAGAGTATCAGAGACATTTCAACTTCACGGCACACAGCAGTGCATTTAGGCTGGAGAGCTTAATAATCCATCAGATCTCTCAGGCTGCAACGCTGCTGAATTTCATTCAGTTCAAATCCAACTTTAAATAGATTTCTTTGCTGTGCTGCTTAGTCCGTTTCAATATCTCGAGTAACACGTTTTTGATTTTAGCATGTGGTATCAAAGGCACCCTCCCTCTCTTGGAATACATTTTTTTTTTCAATCTAGGATGAAGTCTTACTGGTATCACAGAAGCATCCATTCATCTGCCAGCCAGTAGTAATGATAGCAGAAGTCCTGAGGCAAAAAGTGTTTTGGCTGTGTCTGCGTTTCATATCAGAACCCAAGTAGGGCAACAGCATGACAGGCTGGCATTAACATAAAACAGTCCAGTCAGTAGAGATCCCTGCTGTCCAAGTCTGACAGGGCTCAAGGTTGACAACAAAGATTTACATACTGACAGCCTTTTCTACATATCTCACAGTGGCTTCCCTCCATTATCTTTTCCTCAGCCAAAGAAAAGTGGTCCATCAGCTCGTAGCTCAGATCTGATGGGTCGTTTCACGCTGTCTGTAATGCTGGCAATAAGCTTTGTCTTATGGTGATGTCCCCATGCTGGGCTGATGGTTTATTTATCTGACGCCGGACTCCTACCATCTGTTACAGAGACCTTGTCGCCTCAGTCCCGTATGATCCTTCAATTATCAGCTCAGCGCCTCGTTACCGAGGACAAAAGCAGCTCACCCTCTGCTGATCCACTTTGTCGTCACCTTAGTTGTTCAGTGCACCGTTGTTTTTTAATGAGACGACAACAACAAGGGCAGGAGTAACATGCATTTAACGTGTTTACTCACAGATGAGTCCATTTAAAGACTGATCAATTTGAGGGTTTGGACATTCAATATGTAGATATTTTTACTTTAGCAGGTCAATTAATTATTGTGTAGGGTCTGAAAGTGAATACTAGAGCCCATTTTCCTGCCATTTGAACTCTGTTCGCTTTGTTAAAATGTAGATATTTATTCAGTTGTAAGCTGTTTTGTGCAGCAAGTATCTAATAAACATACAGTCTTGTCTGATGAACGTAGACTACATGATTTAGAAAAAATACTGAGTATGTGTGTTTTCGCCACTGTTTCTTCCAAAGCTATGACACCTCTGGCACAGTCAAAGCAGCTGGAGGAGACTTCATCTAAACAATAACTTAAAGAAATTTCTTCCATTTGGGTTTAGATATGCAAACATTAAGCTTGTTGTGCTGGTCCCAAGAGATTTAACAAATATGTATAAAAGAGTGCTCAAAACTGCAAACAAAGGTTGTAATATCTTCTTTTTGTTAGGGGATCAAATATTCGTCAAGCTCCAAAACTTCATATATACCCCATAGTACGTCCTGCCAAACCCTGCTTAGTCAGTGTGTCAAGCTAACAGAAACATGCACATCACTGTGATACTGATACAACCTAATGATACCGATTATCTCTACATCATGACCCCTGTTGGTGGAGGTGGGGGAATATATGGGGGAGCAAATGAACATTTTGTCCTCAAATCTCATGTTAAAAGCAAGAAAAATGTGCAGACGTGAGGATTTGAACAAGTTTGACAAGGACCAAAGGTTGGTGGTTCAATTCTTGGCAGCTCCAAAGTAGCGCCAAACTTGGGCAAGATACTGAACTACAAGTTGCTCTCTGATGCATTCATTGGAGGCATCAATGTGTGTGAGGACTTCAGGTATAGAAAAATTGCTTGGAGGGATTGGGCGAATGAAGCTTGTATGAAATGCTCGAGAACAGTAGAAAAGCAGTATAAAGGAACAAGTCTATTTACCATTGGTACTCCCTGATGGTTGTCGCCTCTTTCAGCAGGATAGTTCACCCTGAGGTGTTGACTTGGCCTCCATATTCCCCAGATCTCAATCAAGTCGAGCCTCTGTGGGATGGGATGGGCTGGACGAATGAGTCCAATCCATAGAGGCCCCTCTCACAACTTACAGGATTTACTGCTATCATCTTGGAGGCCAGCTACAGGGTTGTTTTGGCAGCAAAAAGGGGCGGGCAGACAGGCGGTCATAATGCTGTGCCTTATCGGTGTACATGTTCCTCCCTTCTGTAGCCTATCACAAAAAGACTGACTTAAAATTCCTTTATGAACTGGCAGTGCTGTCTTCAGTTTGTATTATTAGTCAGTCTGGATAGTTCATGAATCTCTCTCGTCTCCATTCTCTATCTGCATCACTTATGAGGGATGATTATGATAATGAGGGGTGCAAGCTCAGCCTCTCCCTCTGTGTCTGGTAGAGTATAATTGATGACTCCAAGCTCTTTACGCTTGACCGAACCCAAGCCTCGTGATTTATGTCTGGGTACAAATCTCCGTGCACACTCTTTTAATAGGAGATAACAATGTGGCTGGCATGCAAGGCAAACTATAAGATATAGCATCAATTCTGGGTTGCCCCACCACCAGCATCACAGACTCCTTGGAGATTATCTGATCACGTACCTGTTTTGCTACCTCCATGTGTTTTTATTATCGTTGGGATGAAAGTGTTGCTCTTCCCCTCCCCACATGGTTTGACAGTCCAGTGTTTGGCTTGGACTGAGGGACTCATCAGTTTAAATGTCAGCGTGGAGAAGAGGCCGACATTCCAGTGCACTTACCCATTAACTGATAAGGAGGCAGCTCCTCTGCTTCCTGCGAGCGCTGCCGATCCCAATGCTGTCTCACTATGGAGACGAAAATGGTCATACCTGCTCGATAAGTCTGGAAACTCCACCTCAGCTTGCCAATATTTACAAGCAGACTGATACTGCCTCTATATGAGATTTGACACATAACAATAGAATTCATCTCATTCACGTCTTGCCAAAAAAGAACACACACACAAAAACCATGTACTTGACCTACATTAACATGGCCAACTTTTTCCATCTTTTTGCTCGGTGTGACGATCCTCGGAGGCACGGCATCGCTCCAGCGAGTTCAGCATGTGCTGAGACTGTGTTTGCACATGTTGGATTAAAGAGAACAAGCTGCTGGATAAACAGGAAGAATCGCTGAACCACATGTTTGTGTCTCAACATCAGTGGAAAAAAGGGAACGCTCAATTGTCGAATCGTGCCCTCTGGGACTTTGATTTTTCACAATAAAACTTAAAACTAAAACCCCAAAAGTACTGCAGATGTGAAACTGGAGCCCAGCAACATTTTTTGGTGCTTTTCTTTTAAATTAATAAGTAGGCATCCGTATTGAGAGCGATTGTTCTGACCTTGACTTGCATGACTGATCATTAAGATTACCGCGCTAACCCTGGTAGATATTAAGAAAAGTGGATTTATGGTTTCATGTGGGTTCTTTTTTAGTTATTGCTACTATGTACTTTGACGGAATGACCTGTTTTACCATTAACTCATATGTAGTTTTTTTGACATGTGTTTGTGTGTTGCTTTTAAATGCATTTTATCACTGCAACGCATCTGCTGTGAAATCATGCAGTAGGAGACAGTCAGGAGAGATGAATCACTCTCCATACGGTGGACAGTGATCGGGTACATAAAAAGAATAATAAAATCCACAAGGATGTATGTCATTTACCTCCTCAGGATATGAGCTCAGACAGCATCCAGGAACCTGACAGTTTGATTTCGAGCTCTTTTCCACAGTGTATCCTGCCCCCCTCACCCCTAACCGGTGGCAGCAGATGCATCCCCCTCCCCGAGCCTGGCTCTGGTTAAAAGGGAGTTTTTCCTTCCCACTGTTGCCAAGAGCTTGGCCATAGAGAGCTGTCTGATTCTTGTGTTTTCTCTGTAATGGTGTAGGGTCTTTACTTTACAATATAAAGTGCTTTGAGGTCAGCGTTGTTGTGATCTGGCGCTATATGAATAAAACTGAATGGAACTGAACTGAAATATGGGAACGGATGTTAGAATGTGTGCTCACAAAGCAGTAACACCTACATTTTATTAACTACAAACATAGACGTGAAGTTAATTCATAATGAGTTCATTAAACTGAATTATAAGACGCCCTGGAGAGGTTGCCGATCCATTGCGGGGGAAACGCAAATAGGCAAACATTTACGCTCACAACCACACTGATGGCCAATTTAGAATCACCAATTAACCTAACAAACTGGAGCACCCAGAGAAAACCCACAAACTGCTCTTTGAACCCGGGATTTTCTAGCTGTGAGGTGAGTCGCCCCATCACTCCCACACACACATGCACTTTTTGTTCTCCATGCTAATGACATTTGTAGGGAATTTGGAAGAAACATCATCTATTCCCAGTGTAATCATTGGTTTATCTCTTATTATGTGACTTTAAAAAATAAATTTACATTAAAGTGACATAAAATGTTCGTTTTGTTCAAAAGAATGTGTCTAAAAGTTCATACAAAAAGTATAAACCTATCTATGCATATCTATATTTTATTATCTATCTATATTTGTTTTATTGATCCACCCACCTCTGTTGAAAAGCACTGCAGTAAGAATCGCAGTCCCCCACTTTTAGAGGCTCAAAGGGACCTGGATAATTGACAGAGAAGCAGTTCCATGGTCAGGTGAGACCAGCTCCCTCATCATTCAGTGGCAAACTGGGCAGATAATAAATCTGGAGTTGGTTCAAATTGTTGAATTTGTGTTATTTTACATACGAAAACCTAAGGAATTGTCTCTGTATTGAGACTGAAAATATAAGACAATAAAATATAAACCTACTAAAGAGACAGCAAAAATGTTAGAAGTGGCCAAATCAGCAATGTTGTACTTTCTTAAAAAGAGCAACAAGTTGCAAACTGCTGGTTACACTCAAGATTAGGAAATAAGATCAGATCTAGCCAGAAAACCAAATCCATCCAGTCATGAAAAAAATACTTTGGAGGGATGAAACCAAGGTCATCTTGTACCAGAATGATGGGAAAATGTGTAGAAAAGGAAAGGAACAACTCACGGCCCAACACATGATCTGTCAAACATGGTGTTAATAAACTATTATGGACTGGTCATGTATGGCTGCATGGAACTGGATGACACAGATCGAAGGATGAATTCTGATGTATACAGAGTTATACTCTGCTCAGATTCAGCCAAATGCTGCAGAACAGATCAGCCACAGCGTCACAGTGTAGATGGATATTGATTCAAAGCAATCTGTAAAAGCAACCTGGAGTTTCTCAAGGCAAACAAATGGGTTTTCTTCAATGACCAAATCAGACGCCTGATCTCAACCCAGTACAGCATGCTTTCCAGCTACTGAAGACAAAAATCAATGCAGAAAGTCCCATAAACAAGCAGCAACTGAAGGTGGCTATAGCCTTAGCAGGTCATCTCAAGGGATGGAAAACGGAGCATTTTGGGATGTCCATGGGTTCCAGACTCCAGGCATTCATCAGTGAAGACAAAGGAATTTCATCCAAGTCTGTACATATAAATTATGTTAGTTTAGTATAAAATCCTCAACAAATTCTTACTTTACTTGGTTAGCTTTAGGAAAACATTGTGGTTTGGGTTGAAATATGCTCCTTTCTCAGCACGAAGAGTGGATGTGGAAAGATAACACTAACCCAATGTGTTACCAAAAACAAATATATTAACAAGTGTTCATATGTAATGATTTAGGAGTGACAGATCCTCTTGCTATTACTTAAAGCCATAAATTTTACATGCTTGGAATGAAAACTAACTTACTCACACAGTAAGTCAAAGAGGCTGACGAGAATGGAAGGCAATATTTTGCAAAACCCTGGATTCTTATATAAAAATCCAGCAGCAAGACAGGGCTGTCAAGAGACTCGCAGAGAAACAGGAAAAGATAAAAAGTAAGTTGTATGGTTTGAGTCAAAGAGGGAAGGAAGAATATTTTGAAAGGTTCTTAATTAACTCTAAGAAACCTTCACCGGGGTTTGATACAGCTGCACCGTGGCACCATCACTGCCTGCTGCTCCTGCTTCTGTCTTCAAGTCATTTCTTTGCACTTTTGCTAAAAGGTCAGGACGGGCAATAAGGCAGCAAGTTCCCTGTCTGCTAAAGCCGGTGTGCCACCTAATCTTCTCTTTAATTAGACAGACGGCCGGCAGAAACAGGACTGACTTTCAGAAGTGACATCTACTATCAGGGGTTGCCAATGAACCTAGAAATATAATTTCTTCATTTAAGAAAAAATTCAGAACTTAGAATGAAACACTGTATTATAGCTTTTGGCCAAATGAGAGCTTTATAATGTGAAATGTATCTTTGCTTTCCATCTAACAGCCTTTCCTCTTCTGTCCTTTGAATGAATACGAAATGTGGGCCAACTCTTTGAATACTAAAGACACATTAAATTCCTCTGAGTACGTTTTTGACCCTTGCGTGGTCTTGTTAGCTTCAAAGGCCCCTTTTCCTGTGTTTTGTTTATGGCCCGGCAGAGCCGTAACTCACTGCAGCCCGTCCTCCCACAGCCGCTAAACTATTCTCTCCGCACAGTTTCCTGGGTCAGATCGCATGAACCTCTGTGGCTCCCTTTTCTGCAGATTTATTGGTTGACAGCTAATTTATCCATTATACACATTCCAAATTATAGGCTTCGGTCAACAGGATGGCGGCAAAAGAGCAAGGATCAAGAGAAAGAACGGGAAAGACGAGCTGTCCACCACATTACCCACTGGATCCGAAGGACTCATCTCACCCCTGAGCAGGGCCTGATGTTTGCAGGCTCAGCCAGTGAGGTTTTGGCTTTGGAAGGAATCAGAGCTTTTGATCATTGCCTGAGTCATACTTGTTAGAGAATCTCTACTTGTGTTTTTCTTCTATCACCCACTAACATTACTGATATCATCTTCATGCACATTGTAGTAACAAATGCAAGATCATTCATCAGCAGCTCCGGGGTTCTTCATGACCCTGGAGCTTCTTCAGTGGTTCTTGATGTTATATGGGGGACAAGCGGGTATAATGTCCAGTGACTAAAGTGTTAATGCTCCCCACTCCATTCTAGATGTTCAAAAAACTTTGTGTGATAGTTAGGAAGTTAGGAATAGTTATATTTGCAATAGAGAAATGTTGACATTTTTGCCATTTTCGCCATCAGGTGGTGAACACCTGATTAGCCCTGAATGATAAGAAAAAAAGGAAGAACGTGCAAATTAGTGAGGTTTAGAGATGCCAGTAAGTGTATTTTTTTTTAACTTGACCTAGCTAATTAGCCTCAGTTCCACCTCCCTGCAGTTCTGTACTTGACACCGAGGCTTTAAAGTTTCATCTAACCCTAATAAACCCAAAAAAACAACTAAAAGCATTTATCAAAAGTCAGCAAACTCTTTTTCATTTTTGTCAATTTTCCTTAAAACCAAATTTAATTTAAACAGCTATTCTTGAGCGCTATAAAGCTTCAGATACGACCCTCCTAAAATTCTACAAAGAACTAACATTCTTTGCAGTGCTACGGCCCCTGAAATAGAAATTAGCAAATCTGATTCATGAAACTAGCTAAGCTAACAGCTATTCATGAAGCTAGCTAAGCTAACAGCTATTCATGAAGCTAGCTAAGCTAGCTGCCCTCATATTACTCCTGGGTCGAGCAGTTTGATGCAGGTTACAGGTGGAGGTTTGTCTAAACGTTTGTCCCTGTACAAACTATTGCTCAGCAGGGTAGGTATCGATGTGTAACCACTTCACTGTCTATTGTACTAAAAAGTAGAAAAGTAGACCCCCAATACTCCAGTGTCACAGTCTTGCCACTGTAGTCTGTAGAGGCTGTTAGCAAGCCTTTAGAATTTCAGTCTTGTTATGTCAAATAACATTGTTTGATCAGGTCAGTTCAGAAAGTGCACTTTGAAGGAGTCCACAGATACAGTAACTTTGTCTTGCCAAAAGACAATTTAGTCACAAGTACCATACAGCTTTGAAAAAACAAAGCCTTAAATATTCCAAACTCCCAAAATGATTGATGAAATAATGATGGAATTAAAATCCACCCCACTCTCCATCGTTAAACACTGTTGTTTTTGTTCTCTTAGGAACTATGCTAGCATTTGGCTTTGATTCTGCACATCTGCGAGCTAAACCAACAGCGCCACTGTACTAAATGAAATGGCGGGAAAAAATAAAATTAATCTGTTCTTCATTTTCAAAGCATTTCCCCTCCCACATTAAGAAGCACTGCAGTAAAACAAGTAAGAATTTCAGCATGGTACGAGTGGTTATTGAGAGACGAGACATCACTTTAAATTCAGACTGTTGAGTTTACATTTTAAATTCAACCTCAAACAGAAAATAAGCTAAAAAGAGAAAAGTGTGTGTGTGTGTGTGTGTGTGTGTGTGTGGTTTGCTTATATAGGCCGTTAGCTTTTATTAATCTCCTCTGAAAGCATGAGGTAAACCTGAAGTTCACATCTTTAGAAAGGTTTGATTCTTTTAATATTTGCACCCTCCATCTTGTGCATTCATTTATAATGTATATGCCATGTCTCAGTAATTCATGTCCCGTACACGTTAGAATGCAGCTCTCTAGACCTTTCCAGCAAGCTCAGTGAGTCCTGCCTGTTGATTTAAAATAGTGACAGGAGATCTATTCTTGTGTTGAAAGCACGCTGCTTGTGGCACGGGATTTTTGTTTTTTTCTGGCCTCCCACAGCAGCAGTTTTCAGCCATGCATAGCATGTTCTCTCAAGCTACATTTCAACTTTATGTTCTTCCAGCTGAAGCTTAAAGCAATAAAGCTTAAGTGGCCACAACAGAGGAGCTTGTGTTATTTAGCTGTTTTTGAAGGCTTCAGACAGAGAAATGCTGAATGTATTTATTTTTCAGAGCTGAAGTGAAGCGCGCACTCAGTTTGTTGCTTATTTTTGCTTTTGGCCATTAGAATAATTACTATATGTCTGTTTTTTTGCATGGACAGGTATCTCAGGCAGATCCTCTCCCATGTGCCTCTTCACTGTGGCCAAACAATCCATTATCATCCTCATAAAGCATCCAGGCAACCTGCCTCCTCAGCCACAGGACGCACACATGCACAGACCCACTCAGAGGCAGTATCACCGCATACACACACACAATCGCTATAATTGCACCTTTATTAGTCTCCCATTCACACTTTTTACAACCCGGCGCAAAGAGCAGGTCGCATCTCTGGAAATGGCCTCTAAAAGCACGGGACTGTTATAAACAAGACCCTCCAGTGCCATTAGGCTGAGTGGCTCAGGGAAGCAGGCAGGCCCTATGCTGCCAGCATGGTGAGTAAAGTCAGTAAGTGTACTTCATAGGAGTGTCACATGCAGAAAGGCTATCAAGGAAACTTTTTTCTATTACACTGGATGGCCCGTGATGCTTTTTTAAGGTAAAGAACTGGATGTCAGCTGGTGGCATCTTAGCTGAAGTGCTACAGATTGGACCGAGAACCCATCAGGGTCATAAGAAAATCATAAAATTCTATCTATGTCCATCTAACCAGGATGTAGCACATCCTAGATGATGATTTTAATTGTGGGCAGACCTCCACTTCTATAAACATGCATATAAGACATGGGTGCCCCATAGCAAATATGGTGGTTGCACGGAAGCAAATTATAGATTTGTAGTTATGGCGCTAACAAAATACAGCCTGGTTGCAAGTGAAGGAAAACTTTGAAAACATCCACTCTGAATGAGGAAAAAACGTCATGCTGGATATATATACTGATATACAGACTAAGTAATGTGTTAGGAACAAACAAATAGAAAATAAAATGATCGACCTACAGAGGGCAGAATTCAAAGACATGTCAGTGGCCTTCACTTGTAAAACCACTCCTGTTTTGGGGGTTGCCCCCTCTATGTAGACTTCTCGTGAGCTTGCAGTGTACGACCAACGTTTTTCCCATGAAAGGTTTACCATCCATACATCACACCATGTTTCTGTCTTTTTGTGGGGTTGTGCCACTCCAGGGCGCCCTTTAGTTAAACAAGTGGCCCAAGTTTTCTTCAACAAATTGTTTTCAGTTTTGTTTCTATGACTTTTTGCCAGTAACACCCCATGTGACCTTACTCTGCAGTGCCTCTCTGGACTGCTTATCAAATATTGTAGAAGACAGCTCAGGTCGTCAGGCACAGGCCTTCAGACTGTTTCAAGTGTTACATAAAAGATTTGCGAAGCTGCATCATTGTTGCTCAATATTTCTCAATATTGCAGTGTCTATGGGACTAAGACGCACAGCTTTCAAACATAAGGTTAAGCGCTTCAGTACGAGTCAAATCGACAATCTCTTTTTTAACACTGACCTGATTTTCCCCAGCCAGGCTCACTGCCAGCATTTTATCACCAGCCATAAATGTCACCACTTCACATAATGTGTAATGTCCTACAATTTCCTGCCTTGGCGTTCTTGACAGGACTTGAAGCCGATCAGAAGGATGATGCTGAAAGGCGCTGACACAAATAGACTGGCTAGATCAAAGCATTAACCCCATATACTGTCGCTTTGTGATGATGCCATTCTGACAGCAAAGTGGAAATTCAAACAGCAGCCACCTGAGGATGGTGCCCTCAGAGTGCACCGCCTCCACGAGGAGTTGCATAAAACTCCACTCCGCAAAAACCCCCAGTCTGGGCATCAATCCCTACCTTTTTCAGCACACCCATTCAGGACATTACATAGTATTTCTCAGTGTCTGCACTTTGCTAAGCGCTTCTTGTGAAGTCTGTCTGGAGGCCTCCTGTGGTTGAACCAAATCCATTTTTAGATACGCCTCGTGTTCTTGAAATACGGAGAGACTTTATGTTTTTTTTCCCCAGCGACTTGTCTAGTCTGCCAACACACTGAACAGAGTCCCACCACTGCTGCTGCATGCCGTTTTGACAGAGGGGTTCAGAATGTTAAACCCTGCTGTGCATCAAATAATGCAACCTGACATTGACACCAACCTGCAGACCAGAAAATCTACACTAACTGTTTACAGAAAGTCAAAAAGACACCGAACTAGCTACAAGCAGCATATTCAAATAAAATATTTGAATATGCTGCTATCAACACATGGGAGTTGATCTGATGCGGTTCTCAAACAGGCGTGATAAATGCATCGGTAGAAGGAGGCAGCAAACACGCTGTCTGGCTGTTAGACGGTGAAGAAAAAGACAGCTGTGTCATCTTCATTCACAAGCAATCGCAGACTGAGCACCCACAGAAAGAAAATTAGACGGGCGAGGGTTCATTGTGCGGACAGCACTGGATGGAACTGAAAGGGGTCATGATGATTCAAGGCAGTGTATTAGGAGGCATACTGACTATGTCACCATGAGCAGCAGCAGCGAGAGGACGAGGGGGAGGAGGGGGAGAAAGAAAACCTGGGCTGCATTCTGATCTTAGAGGAGGATATAAGCATGTTTGGTCTGCCTGCGAAACTAAACAGTACCCTCTATTGGATGAGACGGAGATTGCGTCTGCCGGTCTCTTACTGGTCAGGAAGGACGTAGTGATGCTGACACTGCTGCTGCTCCATCTGTGAACTTTCAATCCTATTGAGCCACTCGCATGCTCCAATCTGTTATAATGACTTTCAAAAGACTCGGTATATTTCTTCTTTTAATCCTGTCTCTGTCGCTGACTGTATCCAACGCTGAACTCCTTCCACTTAACATGACGACTCAAGGGAACGATTATGATTTGACAAAAACTTCCAAAGACACCCCCAATCCCCAGTGGGGTGCAGAGTGGGTTGGATTTTAATTTCATAGTTATTTTACTGAGGAGTTTGATCAAAGGCTCCACTTTATTCGCTCCACCTATCACTCCAACCTCTACATAAACTCTTATAATTACTTGCTAACAACAAGTCTGCCGGCAGTGAGACAATTTACACCATGCGAAGGGTTTCGAAATATATATTTTTTATCTGAAAGGTGTTTTCTTTTCTTTTATTCCAGCAGTTTAAATAATGCTAACACTAATGGTAATACTACTACTATTGTTGTTATTATGACTATTATTGCTGATTATGTGAGACAAAGTTTTTACAGGGGCTTTGTGATTCATATAAAATGAATCAATAGCCTGTAGAAGCACTAGTATTTGAGAGTAAGGGCTGGACTGCTATATCTTCATTCATCGTTTTTTGGCCTCACATTTGACTTGAATACTTTGTTATACAGAGGAGTTCTTGTTTGAGTCGATGACTGCAAGTCGCCCAAGTAAATGAACCCAAATCATCAGGCCTCCGCCACCGTGCAGGACAGTTGGTATGAGGTCTTTGTGTTGATATGCTTTTGCTTTATCCTAAATGTGATGCTGTTCATTATGACCAAACAGCTTCACTTCAGTCTCAACGGTCGGACAGTATTGTTCCAGAGGTCTTGTGGCTTGTTCAGATGCAAGTTTGCAAGCTTAAACCATGCGACCAAATTCTCTGGGGAGAAGACGCTTCCTGCTGGCAACCCTTGGCAGCCGTACTTGTTTTGTATTTTTCTGTACTGTCATGAAATTTAACATGGTAAATGATTCCCTTAATATCTGAGCTCAAGGGCAGGTTGCCATTTGGGGTGAGTAAAGTTCAAGTATTTTATTAGTGTGTTGCTTAACATTAATTACCAGATAAATACTGATGCAATTTGCTAATACCAGCATTTGCTAACAATAAAAGGCTCCAGTCTCACTTTTAGCTCCAAAACTCATAACGGCAGATCTTAAAATGCTGACATTGATGTTTCAAACTGTCAACAACCAATGGGTTACATGACGGTGGTTATTCCAACATTTATATACAGTCTATGAGAATAACATATGCACTAAAGAGTAGTTATGAAAACCACAAAACCTATGAAAACTGCCATCTTCCTCTGTGGACAGCACCTGCCATTCATGAATCTCGGGTCAGATTAAAAATCATCTTGGGTCAAAGCTGTGTTTAATATCCCTCCGGATCTGGCATTTGTCTCCCTGGAGACTAGTCTTCAAAGCCCACCGTTTAATCAGAGCTGCACAGATTAATGCAGTCCGCTCTTTATTTCCTCTGTGAGCCTGGGTAAATTTCAGCAGTGAAGGCAGCGGCAAAAGATGATAATATGGACATACAGGCAGAAGCATCTCTTATTCTTATGGGTTTACCGAAGAAAGAGAGGTGAAAGGTCATCTTTATTTAAAAGTCAAAGGTTTACTCCTTTTTATATTTCCATTGTAGCCATAGGCCCAGAAATGCTTGTGAGCTTTAACAGAAAACATGTCTTTAATATCTCCAAAGTCAAACAGATCATGTTTTTTTCCTCTTTTATGTAAAATGAAAAATTCCATCCATTTTTTAACATCATTATCCAATTCAGCGTTACAGTGGGGGCAGGAGTCTGTCCCTGCTCTCACAGGGCAAAGAGGAAGGGTACACCTGTGAACAGAAAACATGATTCTTGTACTTGGCCTATGAGGAACCTAACAGAACTACAAACTACACTTCGTACACCATGTGCGCATGATGGCATCAAAGCTGGACATTAAAGTCGACCGCTGCGCATGTAACGGAGGAATAAACCTAACAAAGCAACTGCTGGAGGAACAGAACAGCTGCATTTCATTACAGGCTGTTGTCATGCAGGCTACGTGGCACGTTTTACCTCGGCTCATAAAAGGATTAGAAGCTCTGTTAAAGTTCTTAGCACCAGCTGTTTTTCATGATCCCAGCATGTTATTGCATGTGCAGCCTGTGTTGAGGCTGAATTGCATCAGTCAACATGCAATAATGGGAACAGAGTTGTGTCACAATGCAGGGTAAACAACAATTTTGATTTTTTCTTCTCGTTTGTTCTGATGAATTTACATAAGTTATCATTACATGACTATCTTTAATACTAAGTAGTGCTGTGTAATACTTTAGTTAGTATTGATCTGATACAAAGTAAATACAGGGCCAGTATTGCAGCTTATGTAGAGAGAGTGTGCTGTGATTTATGAATTTGACTTTCCTCAATAATTAGTTAACGCAACAAAACACACCTTTCAGCTTTCCACATATTTTGAAAACTGGGTTCTGATCCAAAGCAGTTTGGATCATTGTGTTGTTTAAATGTGATATAGGCTATAAATAAAATAAGAGGACAGAACGAAAGTATCGATCTGATACAAATACCACCGTTGGAACCAACTATCAACATCTGGACTGATCCACCTACCTTTAGTGTTAGAACTATGGTATGCCATTGTGTGTGTGATGCAGAATTAGAGTACAGCAGAACTTTGTATGGCTAGGAAAAACCAGGGTACGAAAATTATTTCCAAATCAGAAACTACTGTAAAACCAGGCATCCATGTGCATCACTCATTTTAGTTCGAGGGCCACACGTCTGATCAAGTGTTTTTATATTATGTATAAAAACAATTGTTTTGTTTTTTGATCTTAAGTATAAACACATTCTGAACAACATTTGCCTCAAGGCACTTTATATTGTAGGGAAAAGACCCTACAGCAGGGGTGGGGGAGCTCCAGGCCTCAAGGGCCGGTGTCCTGCAGAGTTTAGATCTCACCATGGATCAAGACACCGGAATCAGATGATTAGCTCATTACCAGGCTTCTGGTGAACTTCAAAACATGTTGAAGAGTTAATTTAGCCATTTAAATCTGCTGTGTTGGATCAGGGACATATCTAAAACCTGCAGGACACCGGCCCTTGAGGCCCGAGTTCCCCCACCCCTGACCTACAGTATTGGAAAGGAAAATCAGCAATCACATGACTACACTTGGTGACAGTGGGAAGGAAAAACTCCCTTTTACCAGGAAGAAATGTCCAGTAAAACTAGGCTTGGGGGAAAAAAAAAAAAAAAAAAAAAAAAAAAAAAACCCAAGTGGAAATGTGCCAGGATTTGCTTAACCAACTTATCACCAACACTCTGTGGCAATCTAAGCCATAGGTAGCAACTTCATTATTAAATGGGCTGTAAAGCCGACAAGGATTCAGACAGAAATAATATACGGACAGTGTTAAGTCCAAATATTACACAACCATTTAGTGGGCTGGACTTCCTGCTCATTCACAAATGAGCACGCACACACACCCAAACTGGACCCTGGAAAGAACTCGCCCCTAAATTAACTAAAGCCATCAAATATATGCTTGTTGTTCACATCATCTACATATTCCTAAATAATTAATGCACAACATGAATGGTTAAGTGAGCAAGACCACCAACCATAAAAATGTTAACATTTATTGCTGTTTCTGAATACCCCATTGAAAGCAAAAGCATTCAGAGTATACACAGAAATTGTACAATTAGATATGGTTTCACAAAGGCAGTGAACACATACTGTATTACAATCTACAAAAAAATCTACTTTACAGAAATTTAAAATTCTAAATATCAAAAAGTACAGCTGCAGAAACAAGTGTAGAACTGGAACCAGAAAACTGCTCTGGATATCGGTTGGTGAAACAACATGGTGACATCACAATACAAAGAAAGCATCTGATCTTTGTACTTACAGCTGGTATTTGGAAACTACAACTGGCAGACGAAACTAAACAAAAAACAAATATACGTCAAAATAACTCATTGAAATGATCATAAATTATGTTGGTTTTATGCATCCGAAATATCATTTTACAAAGGACGCCTCTACAAGGTAGACCGTCATAGTACTGTTCAGTAGGATTGGTAGTGTATCAATGTGGGGTGGGTTAAACAGGACACGGGGGGGGGGATCTCACATCTCTGGTGGAACACACGTTGGTTAGTTGGTTGCCATAGTTTAGGTCAGGAACAGATTTGCTGGTTTGTTTAGCTTACATGTGAAATTCTTAAATAATGAAGATCTGATGCAGCTCTGTTCTGACCCTGGCAGTGTGCTACACTACGGTTAAAGACTACCAATCCTGTAATAATGTCAAAATGGCTGGAGTGAGTGGCATTAAACAACCAGACCACCACAGAACTCAAACAACCCCAGTGAAAGAGACAAAAACAAAAACACAGCTGCAGAAACCAACCCCTTTTAGGGGAAACTTAAAAGCAAACTTAAAAACAGAAGAGAGGAAGATCAATAAAATATTCCAGTTAAAAAGAAGGAAAAAAAAAAAAACAATTTTGGGATGCCCACATCAGTGCCAGGTAGCCATTTTGGAGGAGTGTCCAAAGCGTAACGAGGCGTTCTTCTTGTGTTTGAGGTGCTGTCCTCGTTCCCAGTGACAGTCAAGCTGGAGTCAAGGACAAGCTGGTTTATGGTCACACATGGCTGCAAAGGGAGGGGGAGGCTCTCAGTCTAGTCCTGCTCCATAGGCTCCTCGGTGTTCCCAGTGTTTAAGATGGCACTTCCCATATCGCCCTCTGTAGGAGGTTCACTTGTACTGCTGGAGGGAGTGAGAGCTACATCTTCACTGGCCGCTTCTGCTCTCTCCTCTATGCTACAGCTGCTATCGCTGCTGCTACTGCTGCTGATGACTGGGTCACTGTTGCTCTCCTCACTGTCTCTGCTGGTCTCGGGGCTTTCCAGGTCGCCTGTGGGTGCCTGCTGCTCTGTCTGATCCATGTCGCTGCCCTCGTCCTCTGAGCCACACGGCACTTCCCTCTCGGCCTGCTCGGCCTCCTGGCCCGAGTCTGCACATGCATCGGCCGCCGTGCTGCTAGTTGGTTCTGTAAAAAGTGAAAAAGAGCAGAGGAAAAACTAAATCAAAAGTAGCTCCAGAGGGGGAGGGATGCACGCGATCCCAACATTACACTGGCGAGTACAGTATGAAGATATTTACAGAAAGAAAATTATATATTCTTGAGAATTCACTCTCACCTCCAATAATGCTTCTGCATTATAATAAATGAAATGTTACCTTTTGTATCAGTAAATGAACTCTTTATGTGGTTTACATCATTTAAAACTATCCTTTCGTGCCTACAAATAATTCCTTTTTACTTTACTTAACCATCTGTTCAGGTCTTGCTCTACGAGTACACATGCAGAGGTATTTGTAGGCCACTCTGGTCTAAACTACGTAATGCAAGAACCACAGCCACCACATTGTCATTGCAGTAAAAGGTACTGACAGCATCTTCAGGTATCAGCAGACCTGGCCTCTTAAACCTGGATTATATTGTGCTGAGAATACAGCTGGAGACCCAACGGCCAAGTGGTCATTCGTATTATACTCGTTTGATATCTGCTTGAAGTCCGATGCCTGGATTGTAATGCAAGTTCACCACAAAAAAACAACAACAACAACAACAACAGGCACAGAGACGTCTGCATGAATCCTTTTGCTAACTGCGTAATGACGACATTTACACCAGTGGAACTCGCAGACTTGCGGGTGCAGAGTAATCCCTGCTTCATCGTTAACAAATCCAGCACCACTCGGCCCTCAGCTCGGCTGTCCCTCTCTTCTGCCAGCTGCCCAAATTACACACACTGTGCATCAAATTATATGGTATTAATAGGACATGGGGTCAGTTTTATTTTCAACGCTATTCCTTAGTTAACTAGTTAAACTACAGCTTACATCAATGTAGGGACAATTTGTGAAACTGGACTGGAAACTGGTTACAATCTATATCAATTCCTCAGTCATGATGTTGAATATTGGGCAGTAAAGTCACACTTTACACAGAAAGTACTGCTTGAATTGTTCAACAACCAACAAGAGACACCAAAACGTGTTTGTGAAAAGTACCCTTGAAAATCTAAAAGCCACAAGTTGTCCCTTTATTGAGATCAAAGAAAAAGTACCAGATGTTCACACCTTACGTGTTATAGTTATATATGTCAGAGTTTAAGCCAACTCTGACTTTGATGCTTCATGTTGCAGTGTAAAGTCAGAGCAAGCATGTCATTTGTAAGAAAGTGAGTAGTCTCGCTTTTCTTTTCTTAAAACATAAAAACAATTACTTTTTAACCAAAATAGTGACAAGCTGTTTTGCCGTACCACGACTTGTTCTCCAGGTTCCCTATGGTAAAGTTCTGAAGCATGTTTTTGAACAAGGTAAACTATCACAAAGCATCTGAGCTGTTTCTGTTTTTAAACTCTGCAATCTGATTGTTAACTGGGGTTGGTTTAGTACGCTAGAAACCTGAACAGCCAATACAGCCAGCACATTTGCACAATCGCTTGTATTTTTCATTATCTACGTTTGTAGAGTCAGCTCGACTTTGTAGCCTCAAACTGCTCAGTACTAAATTTATTGCCTTAACGTCCACAACCAATGAACAAACAGCACTGAAGAACACCTACCTTGGTCTTCAGTGGCAGCAGCACTGCTAGAGGCTTCATCCTCCTTATATGCAACCTTTTCTTCTTCTTCCTCTTCTTGGACCATGGCTTCTGCTTCTTTTGAGTGGCAGGTGGCATCTGAAGGCCTCAATGCATCCACCCCATGCTCCTCCTCTTCATCCTCCTCCTCATCTTCTTCCTCTTCATCCTTGCTGAACTTAAGTCTCTTCACCTCTTGCTGTTCAGCTTCCATGTCCTCTTCTGTTTCATCGTGTTTGTTCTTTACCGAGCTTCCCGGGGATCCGCCTGATGCCGAAACCTCACTAAAAATGAAATAAGAAACCAGAGATACACGTGAGACCAGCAGCTTTGATTGCGCTCCTGGTGTGTTAAGAATTCGGACATACCTGGAATCTTTGTCGCCATCTGGGTCCGTGTCAGTGTCTTTGTTGTCTGTGCTGTCTGGCAGACCATTAGCTGTTAGTGAGCTGGCCAGAGAAACTTTCGGTCTGTTCAGTGGTCGTGGAGTTCCTGGACCATTCACTTTCCTATCACAAAAGCAAACCAAAACAAATAAATAAATGAAAATACATATTTATTTTTTTAAATCAGGTCAATAATCTGTCCTCAACACAACCTCTCTGTAAACGCAGATGTGCTTCCAGGAGCCATTACTCCATTCATTCTATTCACAGCACTGCATCCATTTTTTCTGCAAAAGCATGAAAGAGAAAAAAATATTAATGCATTATTAAAACCCTCTGCATGGACACTGAATGCAGATAAATATTCTATTAAACTCTAAACTTGAACACATCACTTACTCTGAGATTGGATGGACACAGCTTACCACCATTACGTTCTAGAGGGAAATAAAAATTTCTAAAGTTAATCACAGACATTATTAGTTGAAAAATACCTAACTTTTCTGTTCACGTCTTACCTTCTCCACCCCCCGAAGAAACTTATCTGTTCCTGTATAGTTCCTCTTAGGTTCTGTAAGTAGCTCACACAGGCGCTGGATCGTGAATGGGATTCTACAAATGGAAGCAGAGCAACAGATTCACCATACAGTGACCAGGACAAGTGTCCTTCAGAAGGTCCATGAATCTATTTTATGTGGTTCGTAAGTGGGAAGTCACCAGTTATAAAAATCAACAGGGAAGGACAGATAATATTGAGAAACACTGTTCTGAGCTCTAATAGTCTCCCTTTAAGAAATGAGATTCAACTCGGTGTTGATTGATATACCCCCAAATCACAACAGTCACCTCAAGGTGCTTCATACTGTAGAGTAAAGACCCTACACTAATACAGAGAAAACCCCAGCAATCAGGCAACCCCTTACGAGCAAGTTTTATGGCAACAGCAGGAAGGAAAAGCTCCCTTTAAACAGGAAGAAACCTGTGGCAGAACCAGGCTAAGAGAGGGTCCAGTTGGGCAACCAGTTGAAGAGGAGATGAAGAGAAACAAACTTAGTTGGGTACAGCTCTAGTTGAATCAGGTTTTGAACAATCTTTGTACTCTGCTAATTTAATCTAGTTTTACAGCATGGTTTTTCATCTAGAACTGGTCTTATGTGGTCTAGATGGTGCTGAAGGGTTGGAGGTGGGCTAAATCCCAACTCTGAAAGTAGGTTATAAGTAGTAGCATGGTTCCTTTAACTATAGGTTTAACAGCAAAATTGTGCAAATAACTGAACTAGTTGCTCAGTACACTCATTTATTTAAAGCTGCCAACCACAAATTAACTTGAAATGTATCCAAAATTGATGAATAAAAGTACTGTTGACACACATTATGCAAAATTCTGAAAGAAAGTGCAAACTGACTGGCCTGAAAAGACTTGGGCAATAGGAAATGCTTTCACAACAAGCAAAAAAACACAAAAGAAAGAAAAAGTGTATATGTGCACATATAACACACAGGGTAACCTTGCTTGGCTTCTCTATTGATACCACTTCTGCCTCACGTGTTCCACTTCAGCTCAGTACCCACCCATTGTATCCCTTCACAATCTTTAGAATTCTCTCTTTCATATCTTCAAATGGAACTGACTCCACATTGGGATTTGCAGGACCTCTTTGCTCAGGTGCTGAGGCTCTGAAGTCATCCATCACTTTCTCCAATTTAAACAGGAAGTAGTTCTTAAATTGAGACCATTGAACCCTAAAGGAAATACAGTGAATAATTAGAAACAGGTCAACACACTGGCAGAAGACATGTTAGAAGCTTAAAACAAGTCAAAGTTCAACATTTCCACCACTGTGACAAATGGCAGATAAATTAGAAACTGCAATGTTGTTAAAGTTAACAGACCTATGCTATATGAAAGAAATGGACCCTTCCACTGTATTTTTACAGTCTGAAATCTACCCCACACTTTTGTATTTTTGCGATTATCTAATAAGACCAGGTAATGTCAGATACCACAAATCATTTTGGAAATCAAATGCAATATTAAAAAAAGGGTCATCCATCCATCCATCCATTCGCTTCCGCTTATCCTTTTTCAGGGTCGCAGGGGGTGCTGGAGCCTATCCCAGCTGTCATAGGGCGAAAGGCGGGGTACACCCTGGACAGGTCGCCAGTCTGTCGCAGGGCTAACACATAGGGACAGACAACCATTCACACTCACATTCACTCGCACATTCACACCTAGTGGCAATTTGGATTATCCAATTAACCTATCCCCACAAGCTGCATGTCTTTGGACGGTGGGAGGAAGCCGGAGTACCCGGAGAGAACCCACGCAAACACGGAGAGAACATGCAAACTCCACACAGAAAGACCCCGGCCTGATGGTGGAATTGAACTCAGGACCTTCTTGCTGTGAGGCAACAGTGCTAACCACCGTGCCACCGTGCTGCCCAAAAAAGGAAAAAAAAGGTCAAAAAAAAAAAAAGGGTCAAATAAACAATTTTAAAAAATGTTAAAAAAAACAAAACTTTATTGATTACTCTGTGAAAAGAGTAATTTTAACATGGCCTTAAAAACATGTCACCCCTAGACTGAATATGTGTTTATGTGTGTAGTACAATTTTTCCAAGGTTAGGTCTAGCTGCAAAAAAAAAAAAAAAAAAAAAAAAAAAAAAAAAGGCATTAGGCAAACACTGTGGTTGATGTTTATCTGTTGTGTCAAATCAGTTTGTACTAACTATAAATGTATGAAAGTTAGATACTCCAAAACATCTTTAGCTTGACACCAAAACTACAACCACACACACTGACTAGCTGCTTCAAATCCCTGCAGAGGGCCCTGGACATCTGACACCTCCGTTTGAAAAAGCTCTTACAACACTTACAAAAAGAAAGCTAGTGGTCATTTTGTGTACACCTCTTGTCATTTTCCACCGTTTCCTCCTGCTGGCTTGAGGGGCTGCTGTCTGCACCAGCATGTGGAATTTCTGGTAGCAGGTCAATGCTGACCCACCACAAACAAACTCACTTCCTATCCCCAAAATACAGGTGAATTCCCATCATAGGTCTTTGTTAGTACCTTAAACTTTTCTCATTACAATATTTTAATAATTGTTCTGTTTACCATTTCCTTTTTAATCACCCAACCCCACGTGTTTATTTGGCCCATTTTCTTTAATCTTATGCCTTATGTAAGAATAACTCACTTAGATTTCAACAGTACTTACTACAGGATACTGCAGTAAGAAACCCTTATGATTTTAAATGATCCAATTATAAAAACACATGTTAACTAATATAACAGCAAATTGAAATTACTTATAGTCATGAAAGCTTTGAGCCACACATACTTTAGGCTGTTATCTCAAGTCCAAAAAGTCTATAAAATGTCATCATACAGGGCCTATTTAAAATGATAACACTTGTGTATTTGTGTGTGTGTGTGTGTGTGTGTGCGTGCGTGAGAGAGAGAGAGAGAGAGAGAGCAAAGGGATACAATAAATAGGTCTGTAGTTTTCACCTACATGGCATCGCCAGTTTTGGCGATATGGCATAGAAACTGTTCCAGTAGAGGAGATGGCTCCTTCTTTCCTTTCTTGTCGAAATCTGTTAAGATGAAAAATAAAATAAAAAACCCTGAGTGGCTTAACATGACCATTTAACTAGTGGAGGTGCACAGGCTTTGATTTACCTCAGCTTTCCCAACAGTTTTGATAACTCTGCCAATAAACCTGGATATTTTGTTTACTTTCAGTTATAATCTACTCTAGCCGACACGTAAAAAGCTGGTACCAGATCCCTGAGGAGTCACCCTATCTCGTTAAAGTTATCTATTTACATAACCAGTGTTGCTAATTCGCTGGCTAGCCTAAGTTTAGCATGTTAAGTTAGCCAGAAGACCATAGCCGGCAAATAACTATACAAAAAGCCGGTGACAGTCGTCATATACTTAATACATATCTGTGAGAATATTATCAGTTACTGAGGGCAAATACATAAGAACTTTACAGTAAATCCAAAGGAATAAGTTGTATTTTCTCGTCGTTCTTTCATGACTAAACCATTTCCGTGAAACCGCTTATAATGCTAGCCTTAGCTAACGCTAGCCTCGAGTATCAGCTAGCTAGCGCCATTAGCGTGAGAGATACAATCCGATCATTTGTTACAAAAGAGTAATCTGGGCCGGACACAAATATCGTGTGGTCTCGGCCGATGAAAGAACAAGAGGAATAAACTGAGTATAACCTCTGAGAGCTTCTTGAAGCGAATCAATTTCCATCACGTCGTTGCCCTCTGTCAGTCTTGTAGATGTAAAAAAAAAAAGCAGACTGGCGGCTAGCTGCGGCTGCTAAGCTACAACCTCACAGACAGGCAAAGAGGAGGAAGCATTTTAATATGGCGCCGTGAGGTCACTGCCTGTTCGCTGAAACACACGGGGGGAGACAAGCGCTCCACTTATGAATGGAGGTGGATTTACACAAACAGACGGAGAAAATGAGACATTCTTTTAACACAATATCGACTTAAAACAGAATTTATACCAAAACAAATTCATCTTAAACATAAAAAAGTATATCAGAAAAATGTGAACCAAACTTGTAATTTAAATGTCTTTATCAGCACAAGTTTTGGATTTATGCTATCCAATACAATGCATGTGCATTTCTTTTTATTCGTGAAAAAAGGCATGGTTGGCTGAATGCCAATCTATTTGCGTTATGTAACATTATGATATACACATTTAGACGTGGGAAATTCAAGCTCAGCTGTATAATTTTTTAATAACAAGTGAATCAGAATGATTTCTATAAAAGTACACTGAACATAAAAAGATGCTGCATGTGAAATATCGATACATTAAGATGCTATGCACAGATACAATCTGGGACTGAGAGGCACTCATCACCATTTGCATACAGAGAATATTTACAAAGATATTTTTCTGAATCATTAGTTATGATACCTGACAATTTAAAATGTCGATTCTAAATATAGATTTTGTATCTTAAGTTAAATTTAGACTAAATTTAGGAGGGGTGTCAAATTTAGGTTTACCCACTGTGAAGCTGTGAACACATGGACCAGATGTGTATATGTGAGTTTGACAGCTGACATTCTTTAATTAACACCATCCCTGCCAATGACAATATATTCCAGCAATATGTTTTGCATATTCTGGGAGGTCTTGGATGATTACTGATTCATAAGTCACTGGAAGGTTTGAAACAATACTCTGACTGAGAAAAAGTCCATAATTTAAGAAATCCTTGATAATATTGTTTATTGTCTCATATATTCTTCCTACATCCAATTGGTCTATGCACACAATGGCCTCTGTAAATAATTTTCAACATATTGCTTACCATTATATGATTTATTCAAGAATACCAGTTACCATTTACAAAGTATGGGAGGTAAAGAAATATATCCTCATGTAAAAACAAAATAATCTTTATTTCTTTACATATTTGTTAAGGGCCCAGACATGGCATCTCAACTCTTAAGAGAAACTGCCTTTTAAAAAAGAAAAGAAAAAAGATATTTCATCGTGTAGACGCTTGTTTACATATTCAATATAGCCTTCAAGTGTGAAAAAAGGCACATGATAAGCAACAAATCACAATCTACTTTTTTCAGGTTTCTGGAGCCCTGATAAGTGGGTTAAAAGGTCTCCGGGCCTTGAGTTTGACAGACACGATAGAGAGTTAGGTGAGTGTTAGCTTCACTTTCAAATCGCTAAGATTGGGCTGTATTATCATATTTGGATCAAAATATACTGACATCAGATACTTACTGATCTTGTTGAAACAAATCTTCAGTAACCATCGTCTGTACTCTCTCTGTCACCATTTAAAGAATATAATTCATCCCCGTTTATTGTTTCAAACATATTAAAACACAATTGATTATTATGCAGTCATGGTGAAAACAAACAAACACACACAAAAAAGCAACAACAAACATTTGTATTAGGACATAATTAAAACTATCTGGTCTTTAATAGGTCTTAAAATGAGATGAACAACAACACATGACATATTATTATACCGTGTTATTAACAAAAATAAGGCCAAAATGTAGACGCACTGTATAAAAACTAAGGACACCCTTACTGCTTTCTAGTGGCCAGGTGCTGCTAATGAAATGCATTTGATCATTGATCATCAGCAACCTATATATAAGTTTTGGCAGTTTGCTGGTCTGAGATCAGCAATGTTCTTATAGTAGCAATTGGTGCTCTCCATCAGTCTTGGAAGGGGCCATTTACAAATAATTGTAAGAAAGATTATTTACCAGTGGAAAACATTCATTACAAATACCAGTCTTCCACTGAGTGCACATCCCAAATTCACCCCAAAACAGAATGTGCAATGCTTGGAGGAAGTTAAAAAAAACCCAAGCTGTATCTCTACAGGCCTCAGTTAGCATGTTAAATACTAAAGCTCATTGCAGTACAATTAGAAAAAAACACTTGTTTAGTTTTTTTTTCTAATTTTTCTGCAATGAGTTTGTTTGGAATGATTGGCAGGAGAAAGTCTCCTCTCCATAATAAAAACCCCAAAGAAAAACAAGGCAGCACAGCTGATGTTTGGAAGATTGTATCTGAACAAACTATAAGACTTCTGGAACACTGTCTCTTAGACAGATGAGACCAAAGTGGAGGTTTTTGACCACAAGGTACAGCAAACCCCAAACAAAGCACCTAATACCAGCTCTCAAGCATGGTGTTGGAGGGGTGATGATTTGGGGTTGTTTTGAAGTCCCAGTCATTGAGCAGACTGTTAACTCCTCTGCATACCAAAGTATTACAGAGTCAAGACCATCTCCAACAACTGAAGCTTAGCCTAAACTGGATCCTGGAACAGGATCAGAGAATGGCTGAAAGAGAAAATAATCAAGGTGTTTTAAATGCCAAGTCAAAGTTCAGACCTGAAACGTACTGAAATTAACAGAAGTGTGCAAACCTCTGAACTGAAGCAACACTGTAATGAAAACTGGGCCATAAGTCCTCCACAACGATGTCGGAGTCGCACAGGAAGTTATTACTGCTACTCAATTTTTTCCACACACGGCTTCTGCCTTTTGGCTTCATTTTTGTTAAATAAACAACACAGAGTGATATGTCACATGTTCCTGTCCTTACTTTAAGACCTGCTCAGAATTAGATACTTTTTTTTCCTTTTATGATGTTGTGATGTGTAAAAACCTCAGAACTGACAGATGCGGTACGTTCTTTTCACCAAGACTATATGAGCATAAATGAGGCTAAGGTAAACTCAGGACATTGCATTGTTTTATTAAGAAACACACGCTGAGTGTACAGCTATTCAGTTTCCAGGTTGAATGATTTGATACATTTGGCGCTTTATACCCCTTTAAAAGCAACTTTAAAATATACAGCCCATGCGTTCATCATTGATCACATGGTACGTACACCACACATCAGATTACAGGCTCGGAGACTCTCAAACACACAAATCTACAGCACTTATTTTCTTCTGCCAGGAAAGAAAACGTCAGACATGAATATTCATACGGTACATGATCTGCTGTGGTTTGACACCTTTTTTTTTTTTCTTCCTTTTTTTCCAAAATCTAGCACTTTTGGTTTTGATTTCAGTCGAGTCGTGTTGTATCTAATGGAGACATATGTGCAACAACAACAACCTTCCAGTCCTAATGTCAAAGTGCATTGTGACATTCAGTATTCAACACAAAAGTCTACATTTCTTCTGCTGTGCTGTGTGTAATACTGTCAGCGGCATTTGGCAACTGCAAAACAGACCACAAACTCATTTACACAGATTCACACTTCAAGTTATTTGCTGATAAAACATTCACAATTTTAGAGGAGTGGTTTATAAATCTACTACTTCAAGGTAGTAACGCTGTCCAAAGTTGACTCTGTGTAGCACATACACATCTCCCTAATGGTTAGGAGGAGAACTTCAAATGCTTGAGAAGAAAAGTAAAAAAAGACAAGACACCTTTGTACAAATCTTGACAAAAACACGGCTTAAATTTGTCTTACACACTTGAGATGAGCTGATACTTTCTAGTTTTCCAACATTCTTATACTTTACATCACTTGTGATGTCAAAATAAAGACGGTTATAAGGCAAACTTATTCGGCGACGTCACTGACCAGCACTGTATGCATAGGGTGATTACTAATTACCAGAGGCTCATAATGTTCATGAGACCCTTATTCCAGAAAGTGTCATGCGCTGAACACTGCAAATGCAGAGCCACCAGTTTCATCTGAGAATCCACAGGGACACCCACTTTCTCCATCAGTTATTTATGTGGCCTGACGTGGCGGACCACTTTGTCCTCAAACACCTTCCTCATTGTCTTTTCGATCTGCTTGAGGAAGACTTGGGGAATCCGACCACAGAGCGTGTTGACCGTCTCCAGGAACTTGGTCTGGATGGGGTAGAAGAGCGACTGGAACATGTTGTCCTCAAAGGGAAACTGCAGAGACGGAGACATCGGCCCATGTCAGTTCCAAACCCAAAGTTTTGTGCGTTTGCGCAGGTTTTTTTTGTTTGATCTAGAACATATCATAGGCTAAATGATATTTACACATTCGGTTGGCAGGGGTGGGGCGGGCCTCGGTATTAATCATAAATTACGACCCTGCTCGTCTTTAAGAGGCTTATCTCAGCAGAGCAGGGGGGGAACCGACTCTGCTGCCGGAGAAAACAAATTCTAATTTTAAACTGACCCAGATTGTTTCATGAGTGCAAGGGGAGAGAATTTGAAATCACAAAATAAATAGTCATAGCTGTTCTTTTTTTCTGAGCTAAACAATGCTGCTACAGAAACAGGTCTACACACACTTATATGTAGAATTGCTCCTTTAGCAGCTTGTTGGGACACATTTTCATTTGCATGACTTCCATTCTGTATTTTAGCAGCTTTATCAGAGCTAAGCAAGTATTCCTCCGATCATGACGCCAAGCTATGCTACAGCTTTCAGGCCTTATTGCAGCACAATGGAAATTTGTACTGAGCAAGTGCATCTACCTGAATGTGTGTTTTGCTCCAATGAATTTGAGGTATTTTCCAACAACTACCCACATGAGCCTGTGGTGGAAGTGCTATGACCTGTCATTGCTTCAGATCAGATTCAGCAACATTATGTGCCCCAAAAATGAGGTCAGCTGATTGCCTGCACATATTGACGGATCATGTGGTTAGCACCGTTGCCTCACAGCAAGAAGGTCCTGAGTTCAATTCCACCATCAGGCCGGGGTGGAGTTTGCATGGGTTCTTTCCTGGTACTCTGGCTTCCTCCCACAGTCCAAAGACATGTAGTTAGTGGGGATAGGTTAATTGGAAAGTGTAAATTGCCCAAAGGTGTAAATGTGAGTGCGAATGGTTGTCTGTGTCTATGTGTTAGCCCTGCGATTCACTATGTCCAGTTACTACTGGACATAGTGTTCCAACAGAGGGCACTGTGCATCACTGCCATACTGAGTCAGTAAAGCTTGATTTATATGTGTGAAATCAACATCCTAACTAATGTAGGAACTGGAAACTCCTTTTAATCCCCACACCACAACCTTCCATGCTATTCAAACCATTGTGGTATGCTGCAACCTGATGTGTAGCTACATTTCTCAGGAGGTGCACGTCAGGTTCCTTCAAAACACCAACATGTCCCAGTCCTACAAGACTGCTAAAAAATTTTTTTATTAGTTATCAGTTATTTATTAGTTATTAATCATCTCTGGCTCTCTTCCACAGTGTGTCTTTATTCCATTCCTCCCCTCACCCCAACCGGGCGCGGCAGATGGCCGCTCCTTCCTTAGCCAAATTCTGCTGGAGGTGTCTTCCTGTTAAAAGGGAGTTTTTTCTTCCCACTGTTGCTAAAGCTCTTGCTCACAGGGGGTCATTGTTGTTGATTGTTGTTTTTTATTTTTCTGGTTTTCTTTGTATTATTGTAGGGTGTTTACTGTATAATATAAAGCACCTTGAGGCAACTTCTGTTGCGATTTGGCACTATGTAAATAAAACTGAACTGATAACGTTACGTAAGAGGTTGTGGCGTAGGGATAAATGTAATTTAAGATTTCCCTCAGAAGCATAAGTCACACATAACTTTCAGATCCTCCTGGGATACTCACATCATGGATTGCATCATAGACTACTTTAAACGCTGGCTGCTTGTCATCATGATATACGCCACGGTTGCCATGGAGGATGGACACGCCTTCCTCTTCAGCCCCTTTGCAGTTACTACCGTACATACAGTGGTCAGGTCTGTAGTTCCACTGGCATGGAAAGATGAATAGACGCTCTGGAGGGGGGAAACGATGAAATGGTTTATTTCTTAATCAGGTAATTGCATCAATGTGTTTCTTGAAGGGAAAACTAAATATGCATCCAGACATACCAGAAGATTATAGAATAAACAGAGTTGGGAAAATAGATCGTTTTAATGTCAGCACAAAGAACAAAAAACCTGCTTCTGCTGTAATAGAGGAGCTGATCATTGAATTGCATGATAAAAATCAATAGAAAAAGAAACACAAATATTGATTAACTTATTTGTTCTGAACCCTCAATAGTGGTGCATTAGCTTAAAGAACATGAGGTCCTTGATTGGTATGTACGCTACTACCAGGAGAAAAAGTTTCCTCACCAAGAAAAACACAGATCAGAAAAACGCTGATGGACCAACATGAATATATGAATATACTCAGACAGCAGAGAACACAAAGCGCTTAATATACAAAAACAAGACACTCCATTTGGCTCTGAGCAAATGCGAATGATGCCAGCTCTGCTGACGGCTCTGAGCATTTGATGCCTACATCTGGCGGCTGCAGCTGGATCTCAGTCTGCTTTCGCCTGCAGCCACAGCCTTGGTGTTTACACAGCCAGATTCATGAAGCAGACTTTAGCAAAAGTGAAAATAAGATGCAATTTTTGGAAACATGTTGATGGTGAGAAGCTGTTGTTTGGGCTGTCTGCAGACTGGTATTTCAAAGTGCACTCATATGCATGGATAAGCAGTTTGGATTAGGCCTTAAACATAACGTAACATAGTGCAATTAATGCATTTCTTATGTATACAGACAAACACACACACACACTTGAAAAAGGAGCTTGTACCTGGGTTGTAGTGGAAGATGATATTGAGGAGGTCCTGATCTCCCCAGGTGATATGGTTCTTGTATTTCTGGTAGAGTGGATGAAGAAGATCCTCCCAAGACAGGCCAGTAGGGATCATACTGTTCTGAAATACAAGGATTAATAAAAAGAACAGCTTAAGAGGAGCATTAAAAAAAATAAATAAAAAAATCATCAAAGGCGGAGCACATTTACATTCCCGCTTCCATGTGCAATCTGCTGCCAGTATTAGAGCTGTTAAATTGAGTTCTGAGGGCAGAAGTCTGTGATGCTGTCATGGTAATCTGGAAAGCTTTAATCACAGCCCACTCATAGCACTCTGCCTGTCACTTGAGCTCAAGGAAACAGCCCTTCAGAATGCAAATAGGAAATTGCAGCCCACTTTAGCTTTCTACCGATCAGAGTGTGGGGAAATAGTACTGTTTTGACCTTACTTTGAACAGCGTGCTGCGGATCCGTGTGAGATTCATCAGCATGACACCAGAGTTGACGCCCGTGACTCCGTAGAAAGGGTGGCGGGCAAACCGGCTGTACCAGCCAATCTTGGGTACCTCGTGCTCTGGGGCCATCGCTGCCAGCTGCGTCCTGTTGAAGGACTTCAGTAGATTCCAGATATCATCCATAGGGCGCAGAAACAGCACATCAGTGTCCACATAGAGTAAAGAGTCCACGTCCTTCAAGATGACCTGGAAGTACAATTTTAGACGTAAATACAATATTTATGCCAGCGGTCCCCAACCTTTTTTGCACCAACGGACCAGTTTATGTTCGACAATATTTTCACGGACCGGCCTTTAAGGTGTCGCGGATAAATACAACAAAATAAAACCGAAAAAAAGATTTATTCATAACAGACGGGAAAAGACCCAGGGAAACCGAGTTAACGATAAAAACGACGGAAAATTACAATAAAAACTGATAAAAACCCTGAAAACCATAAATGTCACACCTGAGCCTCAACTCTCGCGGCCCAGTACCAAACGACTCATGGACCAGTACCAGTCCATGGCCCAGGGGTTGAGGACCGCTGGTTTATGCCACACATTATCAATATGTACTAAAAAAGAATACAGGGAAAATTAACCCCCAAATTCAATTAAATTTTATTTATATAGTACCAAATGCTAACAGCAGTTGCCTCAAAGCACTTTATATTTTAAGTTACAGACCCTACAATAATACAGTTTGTTCGTTTGTCCAGTTGGGCTGGAGGAAAATTACTGTTAGAGCGGTTGCAAAAAGACTTCGGGTCCTTACAGGTACTCCGGTGCAGTGGTTTGTATCATGTATATCTAATAGTCTCCAATTTGTTTATGTAAATGGAGAGTCCTCTTCAAACACTGAAGTTAACTATGGAGTACCACAGGGTTCTGTGCTAGGACCACTTCTGTTTACATTATACAGGCTTCTCTTAGGCAGTATCATCAGACGGCACAGCACATATAAATGAATGTCAGTATTAATGAACCCCAACTATCCCAACCAACACGTGAAGATAGCTATTTCCTTCAAAACATACTGTAGTATCTGCTCTGTAGCAGCAAAACAGACTACTGCTTTATTTTTTCCTGGCTCAGCTGACAGGAAGATGCAGAGGAAGAACGCTAAAGAACAAAGTGGAGGATGCAGTGCACAAGTTTTAGTTCTTCAAGAGGAAATCTGGGTTTCATTACACTGCTACAGGAATGTTGCGAAGTCAAGCAACGTTACTTGGAAAAACAATTAAACCAGCACCAATCCAATCTGTACAAACTAGAGTTTACATGGAAGGATAAATGAAACAAAACACAGAACCTGTAAATATTTTTTTTCCTTTAAATACCTCATCCATTTTAGATTAGATTAGATTAGATAGAACTTTATTAATCCCTCGGGTGGGTTCCTCTGGGAAATTCGATTTCCAAAAAAGCACAGCACCGACAGAAGTTACAGAGTTACAGAATATTTTATATATATATATATATATATATATATATATATATATATATATATAATACACACACACACACACACACATATATATATATATATAAATACAGAGACAATATAAATAAAATATAGAATAAATAGGAATAAAAATAAAAATACAAGTGAATTGCACATTTCGAGTATTGAGTCTATTGCACCGTTGACTATTTACAAAAGTATTGCACAAGGTATTGCACAGTGAGGTGAAGAGGCACTACAGCTTAGTTGTTCCCTCCTTTGTCCTCCTGTTTCCCCTCCCTCTCCCCTCCAGGGAGGAGTTAAACAGTCTGATGGCGTGTGGGACAAAGGAGTTTTTAAGTCTGTTAGTTCTTGTCTTTGGGAGAAGCAACCTGTCACTGAACAGACTCTTCTGGTTGTTTATGGCCGTGTGCAGAGGATGTCTGGCATTGTCCATAATGTCCATCAGTTTCTTTAATGTCCTTTTCTCTGCCACTGTCACCAGAGTGTCCAGCTTCATGCCGACCACAGAGCTAGCCTTCCTGATCAGTTTCTCCAGCCTGGATGAAACTGGTAAAGATATGTAGCTGCTTTGACTGACACGTGCTTAAAGAAGATGCTGTAGTTGTGGTTAGACTTGAACCAGAGCTCTCCACAATGTTTTTTATGTTGCTGCCTTTTGAACCTTTTTGCACGGCGACCCTGAGCGGTCAAACGGACTGCAACTTAAGAAAATGTCCATAAAGAGAAAGATGCTAAAAAACTTCATCTTTTTCTCCCCAACAACATCAGTGAGTCCCCTGCTTATTCTAAGCATGTCACAGTGCCATCCTTCGTATGCCAAAATTGCTTCAATTGTGAGGTTTTTATATTGAACTTCCACTGTGCTTTTGAGTCCTTTTTTGCAGCCTTTTCTATTTGTTTTAATGCATTTGACCTCTCAGGGCCACTGTACATTTGAGCAGAATTAATTGACAAATAGTACAGTTTGCTGTGTGTTCCAGCAAACCCTACTAGAGGATTATACAGTGTTGGTGGGTGAAGTCCAGATATGGCAAGTTACGCCTTAACCCCCCCCAAACCTCCCAAAATACAGGAGACATGATGCGGTTATGTCCATACAGTCTGACTCTAGTAATGAGGGAGTTCTACAGCATTAACTGTAACATATATGGAAATATGTGATAACACTGAATCAAGAGGCATGTTCTATTTAATTCAGATTATTGACGAGGCAATAGAAAGGTGCTCAGTAGGTGTTCCTAATAAAGTGAATAGTGAATGTCTATTGATTGCCTTGCAGCAAGACAAAAAAAAAAACACCTATTGATCTGCCACATGTTCATTACATGGTAAGAACGCTGACTGTTACTGCAATGAACCGTGTCAGAAAAAGGAAATCAATAGGCGGCATGAGCCTCACTTGATGGAATTACTGGATTTGTTCTCTGGGGAATTCTTATTTGTTACATAATTGCTGCTGAGAAGGTATGAAATCATCAATAAACAAGCCAGTATCTAGCTGTAATCATCCAGTGAAGAGGGTAATAAGATTGTTTAAGTAGAAAAGAGATGGATTAACATTTTTTCTTAACACCGGCTAATGACATTAAGCATGGTGGGGATATTAGGTGAGATAAGTGTGGCAGGCTTACGGGGAGGAAGAGTCTCTGAGCAGCGCAGGGCTTGAAGAGCTTCTTCCACTCGTCAGCGTTTCCCACCGAGAAGGAGATGGAGTAGATTCTGTACTGGAACTTGGCTGCGACAGAGCGAGGCCACTGGTTCAGCTGAAAGTAAAGCAACATGCGGTGTGTTACGCCAAAAAAAGCGTCTAACTGACTTTGAGTAAGGCAGGCTGCGTGAGAAAGAGTCAGGATAAACAACAATTAGACTGAAAGCTAATCTCCCTTTTGCTTTTTTCACAGACTTATCAGCTTGTGCAGGTGGCCATTTCAAACAATGAAGTCACGTCTCCGGCTGCTGATTGGCTCTTTTTGGTACGCGTGCAGCAACCAGCTGCTATTTTATTAAAACGCAATAATCTAAACAAGGGAAGGCACCATCTTAAAGCATGGCGAGGTTTGCTGAAGCTCGCGTTATCTGACCAGTTAGGCGTTAAATCTCTCCATAATCACCAGTTCAACAGTTTGGCCCTGGGAAGAGCGAGAGAGACAGAGAGAGCGCCACAAGCAGGAGGAGCATAAGAGATCAAGGGAGGTGAGACTAACCTTTCCTGTGGCTCCTTTCTGGCATATGTGTCACATTATTACAGGCCTCAGCTACCACGACTCCCCCCTCATGGGAATTTTCAACACATGGCAGTGATTCACCGCACACAGGAACGCTGGCTCACGGGGCTTTTAGGATTAAGATTTAAAGATGTTTAAAGGTACTTCTGCTGATATTTGTGGCCCATCAATTGAAGCAATGTTAAAAGGCTGTTAGTTACAGTATCAGTGGAACTAATCAAAGTCACGCCAACGCACCTCCGTAAAGGTGACTTTGAGGCGGGGGGAGGCGGAATAACGCAGCGTGTCTCGGTGATATATTACGCCCCGGCCTTGAGATAAAAGGGTACAAGAGTGAGTCTAAGAGAGGCTCCGAGTTACAACTGCTGTGATCTCGGTGTCATCTATTACAAAGAAAGGAGTGTTTAACATGTGCTGTGGTAGCTCAAAAATCAGAGTAAGATCCTGAACAGCAAAGCAGACAGCAAGGTGCATTGAAAATACAGGTTTTTGGCTCAAAACACATTACAGGGTTCTTACCCTTTCTTTAAACTGCAGGGCCAAGGGGTCCTCAGCAAAAATGTGAAACTTGATCTTCTTTAAGCTGAACAGGAGGGCTGACTTTACCATGGTGAGGGTCTCGTTCAGACGGTTCCCACAAGCCACCACGGCCAAATGCATGACGTCCTCCGCCTTGGTGCGCCTGGTTACAGGTCGGGCTACATTACTCCGTGGTTTACTAGAAAAGAGTAAATGTAGAAGATGAAGCACTGGCAGTCCTGTATAAAAGAAAAACAATAACACCTCAGTATAATGAAATTACTATATCGAGATCAAAAGCTGGCAGTAATTGCAACAAAAGATGTGCCGGATGTCGAGTTTTTCCTCCACCTAGCTGTCCGTTTTAGATTTCAATGGGCCAAGGCCACACGTTTGGGTGGGGTGGGGGTGTATGTGCTGACAATCACAAACCTTGTTCCCCTCACTCATCGCCAGCAAATTGGCCTGCAAGCTGCAGAGCCTGTGAAGAGCAATTTGTGCTCAACAGATGGACCACAGCACAGTGGAACCAAAACATACACAGAAAAATGAAATTACTGAAACGGACGCCATAATTTCAGACTTCCACAAGAGCTCCAACCCATATGGTCTTTGGAAAGCTGACACCTATATTTATATTTCTTGTAAGCCAACATAAACTGATGGCTTTTGGTTATAACTACACATATATCCCCATGAACACCATTTATGAAAATACCCCAAAATAATATTATACTTAAGCATGACACTTTTTACTTTTTACTTGGTGGGGAAGCCCATAAGTGAATAAACAGATAATAATTATTAAGATAATTCTACGTTTTTTTAACCTTATAAACCCTATGTAATTGTACTGCTAGAACATAGTTCATCACCAAGACAATTTGATGCTAGGTTTTTGTTCAGCAAGATAATATTCACATTTATGCCTTAAAGCAAACGTTGTTGTGATTTGGTGCTGTATAAATTAAAGTAAAAATGTTAAATTTTCAATGAAATATGCAAATGCCAGAAATAAAATGCTAACCTCGAGCTTTAGCGTCACCGCCACTTAGCTCCAGTGTTTAGCATGAAGGCTGCTTCAGCAGTTTGATTTAGCCACACTGGGCATTTAAAAATGTCCTTTATGTTATAGAAAAAAGCATTTTTTAAAATGTCTAAATATTCAGGGCACAATAGGGTCTGTTAACAACAGAGTGGTTTTCTAATATTTCACAAAGAAGATTTGCAAAACCCGACTTTAAAACAAATTTAAAAAAAACAACAACAACAAAACACTGCATATGTAAAATATCAACCCAATTTGAGATTTTTAGATTCATTCTGTCATTTATTTAGTCAGCGAAAGGTTTTTACTAAAGATATTACCGTTTATTTTCTACCAGACTCAATGGCTACCAAGCTAGCTGCACACAAACCACACCAAAAAAAAACAACTTGAGAGACCCACAGTCAAGTGAAAAACAGCGTTTTCAAAAGATGTACTGTGTAGTCCTGTTATAAAGAAAACTAAGTATACCCTCACTGCTTACATAGGAGTTGTTTACATTTGATTAGCAGGTGCTGCTAATCAAATACATAGCGCGGTGAGCGCCTCTATAAAAGCACAAGTTTTGACAATTTGCTGGGAGCAAACATTCAGATGTGTGTTAAAACAATGGCACAACCTTTCCAGGAGTCCACACTTCAGCAAATTCATCCCAGGCTCAGAGAAAATACAAAAAACCCCAACAAAAAAAACCCAAATTCAGACACTAAAGGCCTTGGTTAACATGTTAGCACATTTATCAAAAGACTGAACAAATCAAGGCAAATGTGAGGCCAACTATCTGACAGCTAAAGCTTGACTGAAATTGGGTCATGCAGTAGGCCGGTGACCCCAAGCACAGCAGCAAATCTACAACTGGCTGAAAAAGAAAAGAATCAAAGTGTTGCAATGTCCCAGTTAAAGTCCAGAGCTCAACCTGACAGACCTAGACTTTAAGAGAGCTGTGCATGAATTAATACCCACAAACTGAACTGAATCAATAATCAAAGCTTTAAAAAAGAAGCTAAGCAATAACATCACACCATATAACGTTTAAGCAAGGTTAGGTTCAGGTGAATGATGCAAGCGTATTGAGTAAAAGGTTGTGATTCCACTTTCCCTTCATTACAGCGTGTTTTGTTTCTATTCCTGCTGTTATCTTTTTAAAGTCGGTGCAAACCGTCTGGGTGATACTGGGAATAATTATATCTGTTAAAAAACAAATGCATTCAGCCTTAAGCTCTTTTTGCCACTTGTATGGATGTCAGTATTAATAGTACCGGCTTCTTACTTCAACAACAAAAACATCATTTGGGATTTATATGGATGACAACAGGAGGAAGTGAAGAATTTAAAAAAAATAACAAGCAGCCATCCTCCTATCGAAATGAAAGGTCAACTATTTTTCTCAGTCATGTTACATGTGCGCCTCAGTATATCATTTAACAAACACCTTCACACACGACTACCTCTGCGACTGGACTTTGCTCTTCCATGTTCAAAGGGAAGGGGGTTCTTTATCGGGTTTAAGCGCTCTCTCTGCAGAGCAGCGCGGCCTAGCCTGCTCTATGATAGGGAAACATTTATGTAATGGGGCAGCCTAAAGTTAAGGTCAACATCATCTATTTTTCTTTTGTGTAAGCACTACATGGGGCCGCTTGTGATAACAATACCTTCAACATGAATGTTGACCTAGCCAAAGAGGAAAAAGTCTGGCACGAATAAAAGAACAAAGAACCTTTTGTTTCAACATATAGCTTTTTTTGCTTGTTTTTTTCTTTGAGGAGGAGAGCTGGGGAAGGCAAAATGGAGAAGACAGTTGTAGAAGACCTGCATTTCCTCTGCGTCTGAAACAAGCGGGAGCCTAGCATAAAATGGATAGGAAGGGAGAAGAGTGAAACTCGACAGGTGGGTTGCGGGGCAGTCCTCAAGCGTGACACTTCGTTTTCTGCATGGGTGCGGGACAATGATGAACTGCAGATTAGGATGAACGAGAAGGTGCTGAGAAATCTGTCCGCCACGCTTCAGGGGCTGATGTTCTGTCAAGGTTGTTGAACACACAACCCATTTCCCCACAGAAAAATGCAATCCCTATCCCCTGCAAGGATGCAATCGCGTTGCACTTAGTCATGCAAAATAAATAAAGGCTTTTTTGCATAAACCTGAATGACAAGACAAAAAAAACCCCACATAAAAAATACGTTAATAATGTGTTTGCCACATTAAGCATGGGCTGCTCACATAATGGTTTGTGTCATGGCACCGCTCCTCACATCTGGAAGCAGTCAAAAAGCACAGACGAGGTACAAAAGGACTTGAATTCCTTATCGGCTGCATAGCAGGCACAAGAGGAACCCTTCGCCTACAAAAGCACCACCACCGACCCTTTCAAAGCACGCAAGGAGAGGAAAAAGGCAGCGCCTCTAGAGATAAAAGAAAAATGTACAAGCGATGTCCCAGAGAACACCTTGAAGACATTTAATTAATCCGAATGTAACCCTGTTTGGTGGACTTCTGACCGATGTGTTCGCATTGGTTTGAAGAAGCCCGTCTCAAGTGGTTAAACAGAATTCAGCTGATTAAAGTTGAGACTATACGACAGAGAGTGCCAGAGCTACTTCTCGGGGCTGATCCGCTGGATTCTTTGCTTGAATGTTATTCAGCTGGGGCACAAGAGAAAACAGAAGAAAACCTCAGATCGCATGTGACCACTCATGAACAATCACTGACGCAGCTGCCACAAGAATCTGGTTTTATGTGTTCATTTCAGCTGCCCTCTCAGAACATTTGCATTCATCAGCATGCTGAGCCGAACGTGCTAAAATAAACATGCAACGTGTCAGCGCAGTTCTTAAACGACCAAAACGCGCTGACTCAGGCCGGAGATATTCACTTTCACAAACTCTAAAACCCAGTAAGAGATTCATCAGAGAGGCCGATGCAAAGAAACCCGAACAGAGAGCGGCACGCACGCACTGCTGCCATCATCATATCCTCTTTTCTGTGTCCACCACAAACCTTGACCAAGTTCTCTAAAGTTAAATTGCAAATGCAAATCAAAACTGAAGCCACCTCACAAATGTCTAATAACCAAAATGGCAAGATGGTTGCAAAAGGTGGTTGAAAAAGGACTTGGGATCCTCGGATTGATGTCTGTAAACAGTAAGTTGCTTATTTCATGCCATACTGAATCTTCTTCTTCATATTTTATGAACCACGTGTTTGATATAGCTAAGATTTTATGCCAAATGCACTCCATGACACAACCCTCTCCATTTATCTCTGCTTTGGACTGGTACTAAAAGTACACTGCCATTCTGCCTAATCATGTTTTATATACGCGCCTACATGCAGGTCAAATGCGTAGAACACCAAAGGCGGAAGAGAGCAGAACTTGTAGGCGTTTGTGTGCATGGAGGCAAGTTTTAATGCAAGCCTGCACCTTCAGACTCAAGATACGAAGGATCATACCAATGGTTTATCATCTGAAAATCAAAATGCAAAGGACAGAAACAACATGGCTGGCATCTGGATAAAACGTCACGCTCTTCCTCCTCACCTCAAGCCTCATCTCCTGAACTGAAGTCGGGGCTCTAACACACGAAAACGACAGTTATTGTCAGCAGATTGGACATGTGACCGTTCCATCTCCGAGCAGCTGACGTTAAGTCGGCTAAATAACAAAAACAGCTTGATTACAACTGTTTGATTACATTCTCATACTGTGTGAGTTCTTGAAGTTTCCAAGTCCAGCAATGTTAGACCCACTAACGCCAGCTAACAGCAGCTAACACTGACAAAAACACCAGCGCTTACTGACAGAAAACGTTGAGGATATCCTCAACATCAGTATATCTGTCAGTGCACAGAAGCGAGCTTCGCTGACTCCTCGACTCCTTTTACCTCCTCCAGACTAAAAGGGCTCACTAAAGAGTAATGGTGATCCTACTGTAGCTACGACTACGCTCTGTAATCTATGGACGTCTAATGGTGAGATTTTCCACACTGCACTAAACGTTGGAAATACACATCTTGTCCCTGGCCTATAGCTTCAGGAGATGAGGTGGTAGTGATAGATATGTCATGGGTATGCTGCTGCTTCCTTCAGCAGAGTGATACGGCTGATGGATGTTAGTGGAGAGTTTAGCAAATGAGTGTTTGGTGAGATCTTTACAGCAGGTATCTCCATCTCATATCAGAACATCCCAGATCTTTAAGCATATATGAAATGTTTATTTAACTTTTACCAGTAAGAGAAACCAGTGGTATATAAGAACCAAAAAAGCACCACGCAAACACCTCTTTTACAGTGATATCAACCATCAAACACCAGCATGGTAAGTTCCTATGCCATGACTGCCTGTGTATCATACACCCCTGCAGCTCAAAGACACTTTGGAAATGAAGTGAAAGTGGGAACTACCACAAAAATCCATTTTTCTAACTTTGGCATGTGTAAATGCGATTAACAGCGTAGTCAGTCATGAAAATAAATGCAAATGCGGGGTTGACGTTAAAAGATAAAGGACTTTCTGTGAAAGCTGGAATGTGCACACGAAAACTTCCAAAAATGAGTTGAATACACCAATCACCACCTCCCTGAGCCCAAAGTGACATCTTCAAATAGCTTTATTGAGTTGTGTAAAGGTATAAAAGATTTTTTTCCCTATAATGTCAAGCTGCCAGAAACGAATACAAAGCAAACATCTGGCATCAGAGTCCTACTCATCCCAGTAGATCAAAGTTTTTGCAGCTTGGCTGATCAATGAATCAGCTTAGTGCTCAGTAAATGCTTCTATTATTAATCATTTATTATCTTTATTTTTGTTGTTGCTGTCAAGTTCAAAGCTATGACTTTCAAACCCAGCTCTTTACAGATGAGGGATTTTACCCAGCCCCACGCTATCTTTCTGCCTCAGAATGACTCATTTACTGGCAATTTAAAAGTGAGTTAGCCAAACTAAAAGAGAAGCAAAACTCCCTCCGATGAGGCTCACACAAGCACCCTCTCCAGCCACGTCGGCTGCACAGGCAAGCAGGGAGATTTCAAAAACCACTCCGAGCTGAGTGAGTGCTCAGTCATGCAAGATGACATTTTTATAGCTATGCATAATGCCACCGCGAGGCAGTGACTTCTTTACTGGGAAGAATGCTGCTTAGCTATATCTGAAGTGACAGGGCAGGGGATTTGTTTCGACACAGAGTATCAACACCAGTCTCACCCTGCAGATTCACGCTTTAACGCAGTGCAACAAAGCATCTGGAACACACGCTGACGGTAATGAAGACGTCAGAGTGACGGAACGGGAAAGTTACAGGTAAGGATCGTAAGTCACAGAGCCTGGACCTAAACCCTAATTCTGTTTTTAATTAAGCTGAGGGTGGGGAGCACATTAACCAATCACGCTCTGTTTAAAAAATCGTAAAAAAAAAAAGGGTGTGTGGACCTCGCAAGCGTTGGGCGTTTGAAGTGATAAAGACAACAACGCATTATAGCCTCCAGTACGTGTGGGTTGGGGCGACATAGAGGACGTTCTTCGCTATTTTTGGCCACAGGAAACGGTGTGATGTGTCAAGAGGAAATTATATGATTAGGAAAAAAAAAAGGCATGTTTGTCTAATAAGAAAGCTGCACAGGAAATCTGTTCAGCGGTTCAGACTCGCAAACAAAGGGAGAGATACAAGTTATGAAGCATGGATTGAACAGACAGTTGTAATAAAAGAGAGTGTTAACTCAACTCTCCGTTTGTGTCGTTATGATTCACTATCAGAGCTTTACAGTCTGCAAAGTGTGTCTGCAGACCTGAAAACGACTCCCAATTGTTCCCAGTCCTCTGGTCTGATACTCTCAGCTTGAGCAATGAGACAAAACAAAGTTGTTTTTTTAGAGGTTCTGGCAAAGATGCTCAGTGCTCTTCCCCTAATCGCAGCAGTCAGTCTTGAGCATTTTCCAACCTGTTCGTGTTTGTTTAATGGCCACCGGTGACCCCTTCCACCCCATCTTCCTTATCAGCGTGCAGCACACATGGAGGAGCGTGGTTTCTGCAGAGACGCAAAGGTCCTTTCACGGCGTAACGCCTTGATGGCGTTTATCTGCCGAACAGTGTCCCCAACCTTGAGTACGGCTATGGAGTGGAATACATATTACAGCAGCCTGCCAGCGTGGGTAATCTCCACGGCCACATAGTGGCCATTATGGCACAGCTGGCATGCAAGACAGGAGGAAATGCAAGGCTGAAATTAGAAAGCTGGAAGACAAAATGCCCTCAATCTTAAACACAAATAGCAGCTGCCGATATCTGAGATACTGCCACGGTGCTGATTTATTCAGGTCATCTGTCTTTGTGGCAGCTTCTTTGTAACGAACAAAAATAAAAATCACACCCGATAAGCTTTTCTGTAAATAGTTCTAGCAGACTACTTCCCATAATGTCTGACTCATGTTCAAGTGAAACCAAATGGGAGCCCGAGCTGCTCCGTACACAGTAGCAGCCTTTATGAAGTGCACTTTGTGTCTTTCAAGGTGACCTTTTACCCCCTTTAACACCAACAGAGGACTGAGACCATGCCCTGCTTTCACACATAATAAGGCACAAATGATCGAGATGTTGAGCTCCCGTGACAATTCATCACCCTGTTGTGCTTTGTGTTTGATCTCCTCTTTGCAAATACTGACAACACTTCCACCTAACCACATCAGTCAAGCTCTCTGGCCATATTTCAGCCACATACTTGAGAAACTCATGTTTGCAACAGCGAAAAGCAGCCCAGCAGATGCATGATGGGGTGTCCCTTAAAAGATCTGGCTTTTGTGAAGCCTGCGTCCTTGAGCACAACGTAGGCAGTTTGATAGATGAGGATAAGGCTCACTCAAAGCACGATTATAACCCGACACCCTCACTTTGAAACTTCCCAGAGGCTAGGAAAGATGGGGATGAGAAAGCGGAGACGTTCATTTAGGGAGAGCCTTGAGGAAATCGGCTCTTAAACGGAAACACCCCCCACCCCCCTCACTCCTCACCTCTTTGCATTCACGCTGGCCCCTCTACTAATTGGTCTCCCCTGTTTTCGTCCCTTAAGAGGCTCTTCCGGACGCACGCCGACTCCTGCGGGCGATTTCCTCCGAAACTTTGCAACAACGTTGTGCTCGAGCTGGGAGGGCGACTGGGAAGAGCTGCTGTCCTCCTCCGGCTCCTCTCCAACTTCTTTCAACAGCGGATCATCCGCGGCGTTGCCCCCCAAAAAGTACAAAAGTAAGAAAACTCCAAAACACACGGCGATCACAACTACTTTGCAGTGGATCCGCATGGTGAGAGCAACTTGTTGCGGTTGGAAGAGGCGGTCGGGACTGCGCTCATGTCTGCGGCGGAGGGAGGGCAGCGCGAGCTGACATTTTCTTACCGCTCCCCGCTCGCATTTTTCCGCAGATGATGATGGAGAGCGGAGTGCTGCTTCTCATCGTCCATAGAGGATTATACGGCGGAGGCGTGGCTTCCCCAGCCTTGCCGTAATGATTGAAGTAATAGCGCCACACGATAGTTCGACCAGACCGAAAGTATCTGAAATGTTTGTCTGTTTTATTACGCCACAGCTTACCTTCCTAAGGCAATGCTAATGCTTATGCTTAAATCTTAATGAATGCAATAGATTAACGATGGTGTCAGACTAGCTGCTGATTTGGCCATGGGAGTAATTTCATTCAGGGGATGCGAATTTTCAGCGAATTTAACTCGCTGTGCTACACTAGAACTGAGGGTTAAATATTCAATTTAAAGATTCGTGCTGCTCTCTTTCTTGTGTATGATCGGCAGAATCCTTGTCTTTGTGTTCGTTATTTATGTATTTATTTTACATAGACATTTAATGTAAAACCATTAATGAAAGTTAAATCAGCTCTGACTTTGGGTTTCACAGATCCTGTATTTAAAACCACGCTTAGCTAAAAGTGCTTCAGATGACTGGGGATAGAAGAGGACAAACAAAAATGATCTGCTAGAATACTTACAAGTTTGCATTGACAAGGGAGTGTTTCTCTTTGTGTCACACCACCTACAGTGGAGGCTTTCATCATGTCCAAAATTAAGGGAATGAAAAATAGATAAACATGTGCGTCACTTAATAATAATGTAACTGCTTATTATTATTATTTATTTTAATATTTGAAATAATAATATTAATTAAAGTATCAAGAGTGGCTAAATGTCCTCATTGTCCCCAATTTCAGCATATATCTACTAATATATAAGTTATAAGTTATAAATGATTTTAAGTAAATTGATTATTATGTCATCTTCTGATAAAACCTTAGATTTTTCATTTCAACTGTTGACAGTAATGATTTTTTAAAATCAGCACTTTTTAACTGCCGTTTTCAACTCTGTATTACGGTAAAAGATGGACGCCACATCAAAGAGCTGCCAGCACTGCTTTTTGGGATAAGTCACAGTATTTGGGGTGAGTGTGGCTGCGTGTTAACTTTTTTTCAACATGCGTTGTATCAGCGATTTACTTGAACGTATTTGCAAGTCAATTTTCAATAAATACAGCAGATTAAAAGTCGTGTTGTAGCGGCTAGTACTGCTGCGTGCTACAGCAGCCCCAGACATGTGTTAGCTTGCTATACAGGCTAGTAGCATGCTAACCACGAGCGGAACTTCGTTTAAAAATTTGTCAAAATTGTTTGGCATAAAGATTATCAACACCGCACTCGCCTCTTTGACTACCACTTAATGTCGCGTAATTGTTATGGTGTGAGGTTAAATTCGGGCAGTTAGAAAGCTAATAAACAACAAGTTTTTGAATAAAAAAATGTTTATTGTTTATACACTGTATGTACATACCCAATTCATAATTTCGCTCTTGGACTGCGGTAATGTCACGTTAATGAATTGCTTACAGATGATTAAGAAATGAATTTCAGCTGTCACACCGGCGACAAGTTTTTCATTCCAGCTTCAAGAACATGATAAGGCAAAATGTAGAGATCTCACGTGTTTGCCAAAAAGCAGTACCAGTTTAAATGTCCAGATTTCTTTAACGTAGTTTGGTGTGATACTGCGTCTAGGCGACCGAAAACATGAAGGAGGACTTAAAAGCTAGCATTAAGCCACCATAAAGACCCCTTTTGTAAGTTACTAAAGATACAAGAAGCTGCCCGTTATGTTTGACGTGACCTGTGTTGACAGTTTTCACCGTCAGTGGGACGTACGTGGTCTGGTCACGTGGTCAGCAACATTTAATAGAGTTATCCACCAGGTGGCATGCTATAATCAGCTGCCCCGTGTTAACACGGTCGGGCATGCATTCCTATACAGTGAAATTGACGCTTATGTCATTTCTGTAATTTATGCTGCAGAGCAGTATTACATCATCATTCAAGATGATAACGCCTGCGTTTGACCTGAGCCAAGAGCCTGACCACCTGATCCTCAGCATCCGTGTGCCCTACACCAGAACGTCAGACTTTGACCTTTACATTGATGGAACAGATTTAAAGTTTTTTGCAAAGCCCTACTTTCTGAGGTGAGTTAAGCAATGTACAGTTAATTGTTTCAAATGGCACCACCTACACCGCGCCTAAATTAATATTCAGAGTGTTTGTTTGTTTTTTTAATCGCAATGTTGAACTTAAAAGGGACGCAATATTTGATTTTCAGGCTAACTCTTCCTGGAAGAATTATAGAGGATGGAAGGGAAAAGGCAAAGTTCGACATAGATAAAGGTAGGTCGCACGGCATTAACAGTATGAGGCAAATCAAAAGCTTGCTTGGGTGTTTTAGCTGCTTTAATTGGGTACCAGAGGACCACCTCCCCCTTTGTAAAGTTCCTGCTTGTGAATGTCTCTCACTCTGCAATGAATAAAATATCAGCACTCGATGAGGCAAGAGGGGGAAAAAGCAACTGTTGTCTTTTCCATTGTTTAAAAAAAAAAAGCTTCTTGTTAAAAAAAAAACATGCAACATTTCTTTTCAGTATCAAACATCTAACCTGCTGATATTAACCACTGAATTATACCATAATTTCCAATAATCCAGAAACTGAATAGGAGCTGCGAGGAGGATTCGTAGACTGAATGACGATTCAGACACAAGACCTCTGGTATGAAACACAGTGTCCCTGTGTGGAGGGATACACAGAGTGTTTCAAGTACTTGGGAGAACCTGTCACTGTCCCGTTGCACATATTCACTTGTTATATGGCCCTGTTTTTCTTTTTGTAGGAGCCTGGCTGTATGTTTGGGTGCTTTGTCAGGCTGCAGATTTTATTTGTGACCAATTAACTGCTTTCCAAGTTTAGCTGGGATAATGTTAGCTCATAACCAGCTGTTGTTGTTTAGCTGGCTTGTTGTCAGCTGTCTGGAGACAGGAGGGTCGCACGTCTATCTGCTGACAATAAAAAAACAAAAAAAAAAACTGCAGTAATATTGGAAATACATAAGCACGGTTTTATGTGTTTCAGCCCGACTTCCGTTCAGGACATGAGGCTTGAGGTGAGGAGGAAGAGGCTGTGGTAGAGATGAATGAGAGAGACATGATGAGAAAGAGATGATGAAAATATGCACAGATAGATGTTAAATGGTCATGTATAGCTTGAAATGGATACTTTTCATTTAAAGATCACAAATAACTTCTGAGTCATACTATGATTGTGGCCGGTGTATAGCTACATACATAAAATGCGATTAAATGGAACGGCGGTGTCCATCCTGCCCACTGTATGCGAGATGTTGGGGCTAGAGCAGGGCGATATGGCCAAAAATATTTATCACGATATATATTTGAAAATTTGCGATAACGATATAACCGACGATATAATTGATGCGAGACAAAATACAACTCCACAACATTACTAGTGCAAAAAGACAACCTTCCATTTATTTTCACATAAACAAGAAGCTGGTTTTTATGTACATTAAAGCTTTATAAAAATTTAACAGTGCAAATGCAAATTCCTTGCTGAAAGTTTAACCAAAAGGCATTTCCAGTAGAAATGGGCTGACATATCCTGAGCATAACCATGTATAATATCCACTGAAGTTAAAAAGAGGTGCTTTGCAACATTAAACTGCAGTGTGTGCAGTACGCATTTTTCGGACCATAAGGTGCACGGGATTATAAGGCACATTAAGCGAAACAAAGCAGTCAGATAAATCAAACTTTATTAAACTCATTATTCTTGCTTCCTCCACTTCTGTACCATTGATTCATTAATGTTGAATTCTCTGGCAGCTGCTCTATTCCCATGTTGTTGCAGTATATTAATGACTAACCTCGTATTGTGGATGGATTATCTCAGTTGTTCTCCTGACTGAAGTTTGGTCCGTTTACAGCATCCTGCCATGCGATTGCATTTGTCTCTAACCATGAAGAACCTTCACGTTAACTTTTATAAGTGGAAAAGTGTTAGTGTTCGTCCTCCAGCTTCACCGTTTATGTTATGCTAACATAGCTGTGTCGCTAGCGATCACGTAGCACATCATTATATACCAGCTAGCCCAACTTCAGTAACCCTACAAACATCACTGCTGTTTAGTTTCCTGTCTTCATTTATGTTGGAAGTGATAGCAGAGCTGTACGTTTGAACTTTTTCAGAAATCTCTCAGTCAGAACATGCTTTATCATGTTTAGGTAACTAGCGAAACTAGCGAGCTAACTTCCGCTAGCTTCCTGCTAACTTCTAACTCCGTTAAATGTAATAACTTTTGTTTTCATGGATGCCTGGAAGTTAAACTTTATAGTTACACCTGGTAAAGCAGCAATGCTGATCGTTTTATTAAAGATGAAAGAATTTAGACAGTTTTTAACTCTAAGTGATGCTGCAGTGTTGTTTGACCTGAAGGATACGGAGTTTAGGACCCAGATTACTCCCAGATTTAAGAGCATCTTAGTCCGACAAATATGACAATAACAACGGCCGCTTGCATGTTCTGCAAAAAAATGTGCTTTGTTGTGTATCTGACGGACAAACACCAAACCAGTTCCACATCACGGAAGTTGCACCATTTTTACAAACCAATTCTGGATCATCTGTTTCACTCAACAATCGGCCATGTGCGTATGAAAACAAAGGCACCGCGCATGCGCGTTTTACTCCCATTCTATCGCGATATTTCATTTCCCTATCGTTGCCTAACATTATACCGGTATTACCGTGAACGGTATAATATGGCCCAGCCCTAGTTTGGGCAGCACGTTAGCTTTATGGATTCTTTCTAAGTTTATTAAAAGGCATCAGTTTGCTGGAAGATGTAATAATGCACGAATCAATGTATTAAAAAAAACCAAGAAAAACTTACTGAACCTTTAAGATATTCACCATGGGGAATGAAATATCAAAGCAAAAATGTGGCAGCAGCATGCTATGAAATGTCTGTTTGAGGTGTCTATGTGAACACAACTTACAAGTGGTACTTTTGGTAAATGCTAAGGTTGTAGACTGTATTATGTATGTACATAGTTTACTACAGCCATGCTTTCTTTGCATTTACTGGCCTTACAGAGCCTTAGACCCTAATCAAGACTTGTGGAAATCTGAAATAAATTGAGGTGCACACATCCTGGTTGTCTGTGTGAGTTTTGTTTACCTTTGCAAAGGGGTCAGACAAAAGTACAGACAGCATGACAGCAGTCTGCATGTTTCTGACAAAGAGGGATTGTAGCCGTAGAATATTTGTAGACACAAGCTATCTGTCTGCCATGGTCACAGAATACATTCAGAACGTCGTGTACAAAAGATAACTTTTAGAAAATGTGTGATGTATCTGAAAGATAACATGGAGACAGAATAAGGCAGTATGGAGCTTTTCATTCAGCAAGGTCAGCTTGACACAGAAGTAGTGGTCTTACGATTTTTTTATTGGAGACATAGTTGGTAACACGACGTCTGTAGTTAATTCAGGATGTGATTTCTTTGTTTCTGCTTCAGAATGTGAGCGCACTTAAGGGGTTTTGACACATTGTTTGACCCTTCTGTCATGTATTTGCTTTACCCCTTTAGTGTGATTGTTTTTTAAGGATAACTCAGAAATTTGAGCAGAAGAAGAGGCTGGATTCAACATATAATCACAGACACAGTTCTAATTTAACATGGAAAACGTGGGAGTGATTGTCTTAATGTTCCCAGGAAAATGTTGTTTTGGTTTTATTGCTTGAGCAGTGGTGTTTCATGCATTAGAGCTCAGAAAGCCTCATTTAAACACGTTATGAATATGCAATTTTTCCTGTCAGCTGAGATCTAGATCACTTTTAGAACATGTGATTCTGTGACAATGTGGCACTTCCTGTAGATTTTAAACCGAACCTCTGTGTTCAGCACACGTTACCTTGTTAATCTTTTTAGGTGGAAAAAATGAGATTCACAGTATAAATGTTCTTGCTTTAAACCTGCTGGCTCTCTGGGGACTTTGCTGTGTGGAGTCTTCCTCCCACAGCCCAAAGACATGCATGCTAGTTTAGTCGGTGAGTCTAAAGTGGCTGTAGGTGTGGCCATGAGTCCGCCTCGCTGTGTTAGCCTTGTGATGACTGAGCAGACAGACCTCACATCTTGTGCTGTGACAGCTGGGATAGGCTCTGACCTTCTCCTCTCTGCATCTCCTTTTAATGACTCCAGATTGGGTGAAGAAGGGTGTTAAGTGGATATCAAAAATAACATTTTTTTCATACTTTAGAAAACCAATTTTGTTTATGTTTGATTGTATTTGGACTTCATGGCATATTGTGACAAAATTATTGCTGTGTTTGCTTCACATGATGTTGGTGATGATGTTGCACTGTCACAGTTCCAGTAGCAGTCACCGATTGTACCTCGGGGGCATCTCCCCTTTATGCTTCAGTCATTCGATAAATGGTAAATTAGCCTTAGCTGGTCATGTTATTTTATCCCATTTAAATGGATGCTGGAGCCATGTTTAATGTCATAATGATTACAGAGTGCAGGAAGCTCTGTTGCACTGACTGTGACAGCTCATGTGGGATTTTCTTTAATTCTTTAATGAGCAAATCATAATGCTTATGAGTGTGATGTTGACTACTTCCCATCGCTGTGGTCTGTCTTTGACGTTCCCTTGCCCATAATCAGTCATAATGAAGCCGTCTTTACGCAGACATCTGCCTTATGGACTCTGACACCTCGTTGCCTGTCTGTCAGCATGGCTCCAGTTAACACGCAGCGTCCAAATAAGCCTGTAACATCTGCTAATAAAGCTCCGCTAATGAGTGTCCTTGTTTAGACTTATAATGAGCAATCATTAAGATCCCTCTTCCGGGCTCTCCATTCTGCAAGGCCTGCAACTCGAGCAATTAGTCATCTCCCATTGTAAAGCACTTCAAAGCCCTAACGCTTGGGTGTATTGAAAGTTTATGAGGTCTTTAGGCAACCATCAGATTATCTCTGCGTCGTTGCCAAGCCGTTCAAATCATCAATCATGTGTTGCCTATTTAGTTTTAATAGCGGTTCTGTGAAGCAGCTCCTGGAGTATGAGGCACGGTGCGGACAGATGGCCTGGTTGATCAGCAATGGTTTGTTGTAGAAACATGCATGGAATCATTGACTTCAGTAATCCATGATTTGAGTTGGATTTGATGCTGTATGGTATCAGGTATTTGTCATGTTGTTATGTAGGACTTAAGATCTTCTCTGATATTTATTGTGGTGTCTCTTTTAAAATGTCTGTGATCTAAATTCTCATCTAAAAGTTACCCCAGCGCAGTGTGAAGTCTAAAAGCAGCTTTGTTTGGCTCATCAGCAGTCGCACACACTCAGTCTAAAATGTTATGAAATGCAGGAAAGCAAGTAAATACTCATTTGAGGAATGCTAATTATCTAGCTTTGCGGGTCAGCTAATCATAGCTACAATTTTAATCATTCCTTATTATGATTTATTTTTTTCCCCAAAGGAAACTGCAGGTTTTGAAAAATCTTAAAAAAACATTGAATTAAGGTACAGAACAGTCTCTCTCAGCCTGGGTAGGGAGTAGTGTCGGTTGGAAAACAGTTTTTGTGTCTGGCTGGAGGCTGTTTAGATGTTGTGTACTTCTTGTGATCTAAAGTATGGAGACATTGGACTGTGTGGGCAGTGGCTGCCTTTCCACTGCAGGGTGGGAAAAACAGTCTGCTTGCTGCGACTGTGGAGCCCTACTCAGTGAGTATTTCAGGCATGCTAACAAGTACATACCCCACAGTAGGTGCTTTTTCCTACAGCGGCGGTTCAAGCAGCTGAAACAAGCTACGTATTTCCTACCCCTTTCACACACTCTGCCAGATGCTGGGGGGGGGGTCTCTGCTCGCCAGGAGGGTCGTGAGGTCAATGTATGTGCAGGTGCATCTTTGCGTTTTGGGTATTGGGTGGTTCTTGGGTACCTGGAGCCCTTGGACCCTGATCTCTGTTCACACCAGGGAGGGAGGCCCCTAATGGAGTCGGCTGCACATTGCCTCTGGGACTAACACCTCTTGGCGCCCTTTTAGGTCCTCCCTCCTTCTCCTGGTGGGATGGGTGCACAGATATCGCAGAGATGTGTGGTCTTAGGTCTCCAGTCCTCTTGCATCATGGATGGTGCAGTCCTCTCAGATCTATTTCTGTCTGCCTCTGGCTCCTGGGGGGTGTTATTGCTGCTTCCCGCCTTCATTTTCAAGTACATTTCATGACAAAGACACACACAATACATTAAACATGTGATCTCTTACACGTGCTATGTTGCTATAGGTCTTTTCACTCTTTGGGTCCCTAAGGAGACACCGGGAGAGCACTTCGAAGGTCTTCAGATGCTAACAAGTCTCCTCGCCCCAAAGGGCTCCCGTTCAGCCAAACCATTGGTGGAAGAAGTGAGTACTGGTAAGTCATTTATTCATTTGCTTACCTCGCTTGTCCAGACAGTGTTCAGTTTGTGCACACGGGTGGAAAAGATGGCATACAATCTACAATGTGGTGGCTTTTTATCATTTCTAAAGAGTGCAGTGAAAGGGTGGGAGATAATGAAGACGAAGATGAAGAAGACTTTGATTGGCAAGTTGAGCAGGAGATTTACACGGAGAAGTCTGAGGAAGAGCTGAGAGCCCTGCAGAAATACGGCTTTGGCAATCAGAGGTGTGGAGTATTTGCCCGACTGCAGGTAAGATCCATGGATAGATGAAGGTGCGTTACAGATTTGGACTTTAACTCACCCGTGCTGTAAATGTTCTTCAGAAAGAGCTCAGTGACGTGATCGACATCAAGAACCCAGAAGGAACATCAGCAGCAGAGAGGAGGCAGGCTCGGCTGGAGGCAGAAGCATCAGCCTTCTCTACTGACCATTACCTGTAAGTTTAACAAGGCTAAAAACCTCTCAGGTAAAGCATCTTTAATCCTCTTCTGTTTTTACTCAGTTATAGCTGCGTGTAATTGCAGGGCTGATTGGTTTGAGGATGGTGAGATAAAGGGGCTGCTGAAGTTTAGGCCATGGTGGACAAAGCTGAGCCCTTCTTCAGAGCAAGAGGGCGAATCTGGTGAGTTTATGTCATCATCTAAATCTGTTTAATTACTGTTGTTGAGATAAGTCTCTGCTTTGGCTGTTTCTAAAAAGGAGACATAAATTAATAAGATAAACGTGCTGTAATAAGAAGCATTGGGTGACAAAGTACTCATGTCAGCAAGTAAATCTCCTGCCTTTGAATCAAACTAAAGTAAAGGAACACGTGCATTACTCACTAAATGCACTTAAAAGTATTAAAGAAAGATGACTTGCTCTTGAGAACATGGCATGATACTGTTATGGAAAATGTTAAAATGTTCTTACTGATACATAACGATGTGTCAGCAGCGTTTCAGGATTGTAGCTGGATGACACACAGTGTTTTTTGTCTACTGTAGAGAAAGTCCTGCCACACAGATTTGTTTACATTTGTCTTTTTAATGTTAGATTTATTGTAAAATATGACAAAACCAGAGTTTTTAGTTGGATCAGGATCAATAATCCCACTAACAAATCCTGCAGATCTGTTGTGATTGGCCCACATTGGACATTTTTCTGTGATTGGTCCAAAGTCACAAATTTCATTTTTACATGGTGTGAAAGGAAACGAAGTTGGAAAATAAACCAGTAAAAGTCCCAGTTTTGTCACTGTACGGAAGTTTAACTATATATTTAATACTTGAGATATCTTAAGGCAAGGAACAGAGGTGGAGTTTTAACAGTTTCTATCACTCAGCCATACGATGCTGATGGGGTATTGTCATCACCCTGCAGAGCGGGCGGACGCATAAGTTTGTGAATGCGATAACTCAAGAACGAGGAACATAGGAGTTTGAAACTGATACCATAGGTATGTTGACTAAAGGTCACAGACTGGTTTGAATCTCAGTGTGAGACCCCTGCTCTAGGAGATGTAGTAGAGTGGAAAGGTAAAAAAACATTAAACTGAAATACTCTGCATAGTAAAATCTGAGTACTTTAAAACTGAACCTGCATGTGCATTTTAAATAAGTACTGAAAGTATCATGTTAATGTTTTCAGTTACTTTCCATCACTGATCTAGAAACACTCAGACCTGATACCCAATGTTTTGTAGTAGTTTAGTGTGCTGCAATGTGTTTGCAAGGTAATCATGAGCAACTCACATCTGCATTTTTACATATGCAGTGCATGCTTTACCGCCCTCAGTCTGCATCCTTTATGTCCAATTACTTAAAACAATGTCACACACATTCTGTGACCTGAATGCGGATCATTCATCAAGCTATTGGAACAGCAGCAAAGTAATTACTGAATGCTACCAGGAGGTGGCATGACATTTCAAAAATAAAGAGAGCAATCGTGCATTGTTTATTATATAAGTTTAACCTCTCACTGATCATTTTCCCATTCACTGTATTTTAAATCGTCTCCCCAGTACTTCTGCGGATTGAATCAGGGCGAAAAAGAGTGTTACTGCTGAGCTTGTCAGACACTGACAGTATATGAAATCCTAAAGGACGCACAAGTCTCTGCAGCGGGCCCTTCTAACAGAAGGACAGACCTCAGCTTGTGCTCCCTGCTAAAAGTGCCGCGGGGCACTTGAACAGGAAAGACACTTGTCATTATGAAGGATTGAACTTGGATGGAGAGATTAGGGAAAGTCCGTCTGCTGCCTGCTGACTAATTTAAACTATCATTTTTTTTCTCCTTTCTAAACATTTCCCGTCTGCTTACATTAATAGTCTATGAATTTGGTTTGAGAAGAGTTGCTTGTTGTCCGGAGGGGTCCCGGTTTCCTCTCTTTGTTCAGCCACTTCCACGGGAGTGATAGCTTGTGAACCCTAGCACTCTGAGAGACCGTGTAATTGTGCCATCCAGCCTCACTAACAGTCTGCTAATTCCAGACCTTTCACTGCGGCTCACAGCTACAGCCTGTGTGCAGTGAATGGATGTTGTACGCTTAAGGGAGGATTTAGATTAAACAGATAGCAGCGTTGCTGGAGGGAGTGCTGCCGGCCGTGCTTTTACCAGCGCTGACGAGCAGCCATCAGTCAGCGCGGCAAAAGCCATTAGCCTCATCTTGGAGTTTAGCCTCTGACGAACATTACGGTTCACTGTAGCTCCGCCGGCTCCCTCTCCTCATTCTGCATTCTAAGACAGAGTGGCTCAGTCGGGAGCCTGGGCGTAGATAAATGGGCCAAATTAAACTTAATGGCTTGATTGACAGCTCGAATAGCATTAGCCTCAGCCGAGTGTGAAGAATGGCGTCAGTCAGGAGATTTAAGCAGCTTGCCGTCAAATCTTGAAAGCGTGCTCATGATTTTAACTGTTTGCCATATTTTTCAAACGGAGATCTCCAATTCCTCTATCTGGGTTTACTAGACACCCCCCCCTCGCTTCTGCTAAGCCTGATATATATATATGTCACCTGACAGATGGATGTGGACCCAAGTGCTAATGAAGTAGAAAACAAGAAAACCGGCCCCTTTGTGCTCTCCAGTGTCAGGGCCAGCGTGCTGACAGGCCACAGCTGTCCACTGGAGGCCCGTATTAACGCACTGGTCCAGCTTAAATGCTCCTGACAGCTTGGCCTCTCTCTCTACCTGACACTCTTTGTGTCTTTGTTATGGCTAGATGTAGAAACCGGACCTGTGACCAGCTTAGATGGTCTTCTGCTGATTTAGGCCGCAACACTGCTCACGTCTGAACAGACTGATCATTAAATGTCCCTTTGATTCGATCTTTGACATCATCGCAGTGTGAGTGCGCAAAATTAACCGACTCTCGTATGCACGGTCAAACTTTGACCTCTAGCATTTGTGTGATTCTGAGCATTTTCCAGCCCTCAGCAGTATTTTGACCAGGCATATTTGCTCCATGCCATCCGGCCATCTGGACCTGTAGAGAGCAGTGACGAGCCAGGCTTCCGTTCCAACAGGAGGATTTAGGTCAGAAATTAATTTGCAATCAGCAGAGGCCCTCATAGGCTGTGTGCTAATACCCACTAGAATCGACTGGCTCCGTAGTGGAGATGAATGAACGTGGCGGTGGGTAAATCGGGTACGCGGAGTTAATAGAAAATATATCAGCAGCATGAAGCTGCTGGGTCTGTGCTGAAGGAGAGAGAGGCTGCTTTGTTTTTCCTCAAGTGCTCACGCATCCTTGCATTTGCACGCACGCATGTGTTTGAGCGACACAGATGCGCATTCACTTAGATAGCTGTTACTTAAGCTAGTGAGTCACTTTGGTGTTTCATATTTATAGCTTCTCCCCTTATCTCGGTGCCTGTACGGTTACGTTAAAAGCGCACATGCACGCAGATCTTTGTGTCTGAGCTCTCCCTCTGCAGCTACACTGACGAGGGACTCGGGTAGTGTCTGCAGGGAGCTGAAACCTGACGTAATGCAGCAGGAATCTCCTTCGCAGCACAGCCAAGTTCCCACTGCAGCCAAGGAGATCACTCTGAAGCGCTGCCTGTGCGTGTGTGTCTGTGTGTGTTTGTGTGTGTCTGTGTATATCAAATGTGTTTGTGTGTGTGCATTTGCTCCAGCCAGCACACACCTTGCACACCAAGGGCTCGGAGCAGGGACTCTCTTTTTCTCATGCAGAGAGAGGGATTGCTTTCAGCTGTTTAATAAGCTGCTTGGTGGGGGGAGTTGGAGTTACAGCATGTTGCCGCAGACATTCAGCATGCCTTTCAATACTGAATGATCGCAGATCGCTTAAAATGGGATTGAAGTCTGTTTGTGTCGCCCCATTAGGCTTGCCACAGATCCCCATTAAGCAGATGTCTCTTTCAAAAGACAACAGTTAGCGAATTTGCAGAGAGAAAGGAAGCTGAGGTTTGGAGATATTTTCATGTTACAGAGCTCCAATTTTTCTTAATGCAAAGCCACTTTGAAACACGCACAGTACTAATAACATCAGCTCTGCTAATTTAGCTTATTTAATATGGGCCTATTTGTCCTATTTTGCTTCTGCTTTTCAACACAGAATCTAATCAACAATCACGCCACAGCCATGGACTGGGCAACAGTCAAAATGTGTGTGTGAGAAAACAGCGTGCAAACCTTCAGTCTGGGTTTCATCCGAAGACACCGTCACAGATGACAGATTCTTTTTCTCTTGTATAACCTGTGCACAGTTATTAGGCATGTCATATTTTGGGGGATTAATTTGATTATCAGCAACTACAGCGCTCGCGATCAACCCAAAACGTTACATAAAGTCAAACCTGATTATTTAAGTTTTGGCTTTTGTAGAGAATATCTGTGTGTACGTGAATGTTGGGCAGTTATTGGTGTTTAGAATTATTGTGCAACTAAATTACATTTTACAACTACATTCCACAAAGAAAGGACATCAGATTTTGGATATGTTGGATGTGAAATTGTCATATAGCATTGCAATTTTGCGAAAAATGTATCCTCAGAAAATGCATGAGAAAAAAATGAAGTCGACATCAAGCCATCGTGAGCTGGTCCTGATGTTTCCGAAGGAAAAAAGGAAGAAATGGAGATTCTGGATTCATTTATTTGTCGCAAGAAAGCAGCAGCATGGAGAATTTCACCGTTTGATCCAGGAGTCGAAGCTTTCGTGCATATTTCAGGATGTCAGTCTGAGCTCTTGCTGGTAGAGTTGGGACCACATTTGTGGAAGTGGAGAAATGCGTTCGGAGAGAAAGAGATCGACCCGGAGCAGCGTCTAGCCATGTGCTTGAGGTAAAATAGTTATTTTACTGTGAAAAACGTGGTTGGTGTGAACGCCCGCGTTGACTCTAAACTCTAAATTTACAAATAAACATTTAAAACAACATCTGTGACCAGTATAGCACCCCTTTTTTTTCTGTTTTTTTCCAGTCATCAGCCTTCCATTCATAAAGCCTGTCAGTTCTCGATAGGATTTTAGGTGAGGTGAGGCAGGGGACTGTGTCATTATTCTTTCATCTTTTTGCGATGGAGCATTGTCCTCCATAAAAACCACTCTCTTCTTGACAGATTCAGATCTTTTCCTGCACCTGCTTGAAGACGGTGTCTTCTAAAAACTGGCAGTAGTTTGTGAGCTGATTTTGAGGCAATCTTTAATCCAAAAGGTCGATTTTAATGACACCAAGATGTACCAGTACCCTACCTCCACCTTGCTGGCATCTGGCGGAGCTCTGTGCCTGTTACTGATACTGATCTGGCCTTTCAAGAATGATTCTCATTTCTTCAGTCCATAAAACCCTTTACAAAAATCTGTCTTCAGATATTTCTTGGCGCAGTCTTGATATTTTAACTTAACTTGGTCAGTGGTGGGAAGGTTTCAGTCTTGGACATGAACTAGAGCTGACCAATTCACACCACGAGCCACTGCTGTTTATATTGTTAGGATTTGGAAGCTACACATTGAAACTGATGATATAGTCAAAATGCTTACTTGCCTTATAATTGTGCGCACAGCGTTTATGCAACGAGACATAACTGTATATCAGTTTGCGGTAGGAAGACTATGACTTTTCTTGCCCTGACACAGTGGATGTAGTAAGACAGGGAGAGGAAAATCCATTTGATGCAGTCGTTTTGTTGTGTGGATTCTGGGATTTGAGGAGGTGGACAATGGTTCCTGCTTGTTAAGACTATCATTTGCTCTTGCTGTCCGATCTTATTGAGTGGCACACTACACTGTGATTTTTATTTTTATTTTTTTTTGGTTAATAAAAATGGAAATCTAATCCAGCATCATCTGAATAAGAATAAATAAGACGGGTGTTTTAGTTTTCATTGACATATTCTCACACACAGCTGGACTGTAATCTCCAGTATTTCGGCGACGTGCTATGTCTATCACGGACGTGCGGTAGTGTGTGTATTTTATTTTCTCTTAAAATGCGTCAGGATTGGTCACAAATCTGTCCATATTTAACCCTACCTCACGTCTCATTGTAATTCAAAGGCTCTCTTTTGTGTGTTCAACACGACTACAACACGAGGTTAGCAAAATGGCACGCAGCTCATATTTATCCGGCTTAGTGTGGACATAATCTTAAAGACTTACTGCACTAAACCTATTTTTATTAAGCTGTTTATCCCTGCAGTGAGACTATGTGCCTCACCTCGATGCGTGCTGGTTTCAGTATGTATTTGATGTGAAAAATCGTTAATTTGCGTCTTTGACTTGTGGCCGAGGAGCTTTCTTAAATGATGTGTCTGACTGTTTGTAAAGTCATTTACTGACAGTACGTTGCAGGGAGCTTACCTGTGAGAAGGAGCCTAACCACTGTGACCTCTTCTCACACCCACAGCTGGATTCTTTTTGTCTGCGCATTAAAAACTAGACTGCTTCGTGTGTTTTGACTGTCTAATCTTTGGTCTCGTGCAGCTGTACCGTTCACTGATGATGAGAAAGAGCAGCTGAGGAAATTCACCAACCGCTCCTACCTGCTGGACAAGGCGTCTCGTTACCAAGCGTGGCTAAGCCTCGTGGACATCCTGCTGGCTTACACCTACGAAGTGCGCTCGACGGAGGGGGAACACAATGTGAGTGTGTGTGTAGATATGTGTGAAGAGGAAACTCCTCCTGAGCAGCACTTATCCTTGGATAACAAAGCCCTCTATCCTCACATCCTTTAGACCGCCTTCCATTTTGTTCAGAGCCTTAAGAGATTACCAGCAGATCCTAAAGCTCAGTCCAGGTCTCCCTGTGTCACTTCACTAAAGGTAGCTGCTGCAGCAAGGCGAGAGGAACAAATCTGATTGCCTTGTTAAACCATGTGGTAAATATTTGATACAGCCTTAATGTTGAATTAAATCTCAGCTATGAAAACAAAATCTGTCATAGGTGAATATTTTAATTCCACTCGGTATTATAATGTGGAGCCTCCCCCCACTTTATTTCCATTGGTTCGTAGCCTGCTCTTTACAGAACTCTGAGCATCTGCTTCGCTGTGGTGCTTTCACTTTATTTCAGTGGATGTTCTTGTAGCGTTTCCTGTCTGTTATTGCACCGATGACAAGTTTCTCTCTTCTTCCCTGGAGGTGGAAACACCGTGGACTATCAGAAAACTCAGTGGGACTCTGTGCTGGCTGGAGGTGAGTGAATTATAACGCAGCAAGAAGCACTTCAAGAGCGCAAACCTTCACCAAGACAACTCACTCTCTGGCCTGTATTCATTTTTGAGGGAACAGTATTTATTTTGTATGTATTCATTTTATTTTCTTTGTTTGTTTGTTTTCTTTAAATGCACTTTAAGAAGTTTGCAGTGCAGTAAAAACCAGAGCAGGGCTTTTCTTATTTAGCCTGTTGAAACCCATTTCATATATTTGATGAAGTTGGCAGATGTGAAACGTTGAAAATGAGCTCAAAGGTTAATGTGATATGTAGAATCCCCGTATATCATTCTCTATATGCTCTCAATGCAAACAATGGCAGTAGGAATAGCTTTATATAGCTCTATGTAGCGTTATTATCACTTTGACCTTCAGATCACACCTTGACCTTGAAGGAGAGGTCAGAGGTCACGCTCTATATGTTGACGATACCACACCACACTTCTGATTTATAAGGCCTTTTGTCAATTTCCCACCAATAAATCATGAAGTTGACCTTGGAGACCTCGGTTGCTGTAAGCTAAATTTTGTTGGGTTGCTAACATGACTCCACTCTGCACCCCTACAAAGTTGCATCAGAGTTCATTCAAAACCTTTTGAGCTGTCGTGTTCACAGACAGAACGATTGGTTTTGAGATGTATGCGGTGCAACCTTCAACCGACCGCTGGACTCAACCCCAGTATTTTTTTGTTGTGCTAACCGCTGCGCCTCTATGCTACCCACACCCTCGAGAAGCACCGCATGCATTTGTTACACAACGACTGTCTGTAGCAGTAACAGTTGCTTCAAGGTGCTGTATGTTGTAAGTAAAGACCTGACAATAATACAGAGAAAACCCCAATCATCAGACCACCTAAAATGAGCAAGCACTTGGCGACAGTGGAAAGGAAAAACTCCCTTTTAACAGGAAGACACACTAGCAGAACCAGAAGAGGGGCCTGAAAGCTAAAGGCTCTGACTCCCATTCTACTTTAAAACTCAAGTAAGCCCACAGTCCAAGAACAAAGCGGCAGAAATCATGGCACAACTGTATTTCAGGTTAGGGCTGTTCGATATAACGATATATATATATTGGATGACGATATAAAAACGTCTATCGTTTCATTTTACGCTATCGTTTGTTTCGTGGTGTCGCAAAATAAACTATTCACAGCAATATTTTTTCATCGTTCTGATGGTCACTGTAGTGACTATATTAATTTCTTAAAGTTCTCTCTTTCTCTTATATTTAATATAACCACACTACGGACGGACAAGCGCCTGTTTTTATGCGTTGTCATTAGCAACAACGACGGTAACACCATCGCGTGTCCGCTTGTTTATGTTCCATGTAAACCTTTCACAATAAAGCTCAAGATCCTGTTGAGACTTTTCAAAATAAACTGAATCACGTGAAAGAGCAGATTATTTACGGATGAGAAGTAAAAAAGAGCCGCCAGGTGCTAAAAAATAAACCTTAGACTCAAACGCTAGAACAGGCTTTTCCCCGCAGCACGCCGTGTAATAAATACTCACAAAGAAAACGGCGGCCTTTACAACTTATGTCTTAAAATGTATTGTTTCATGCATCGGTTAAAACACTCGACTCCAGGTACATGACACGCACCTGGAAACACTTCCCGCAAGTCGAGCTGCCCGAGATTCACAGAATTTACAGAAAACGTTACATTTTTGTGATTTATATCGTTATCGGGACGATAGATGTCTTATATCGGGATATGAGATTTTGGTCATATCGCACAGCCCTATTTCAGCTGCTATTTGTAGCTGTGTCTTTGACCAGCGGTCCCCAACCTGCATTGGGCCATGGACCGGTTTAATGTCAGACAATATTTTCACAGACCGGTCCTTTAAGGTGTCGTGGATAAATACAGCAAAATAAAATGATACGACCAAGACAAAAACTGTGGTATTTGTAAATATAATAATAAACGTGAATTCACTGTGTAACCGGTCCATGGCACAATAAAGGTTGGGGACCGCTGGTAACTTTTATCAGCAGAGTCCTCCTGAAATGCACCAACCACATTGAGAGTAACATCCTCCTCTCTGCCCCATAATGCTCTCTGGTCGCTATGGTAACGCTATGGTAAGTTAATAATGGCATTGAAGTTTTCTTGCAAACCCTCCTCCTGGAAAGTCAAGTGTTAAGAAAAAAGAAGTGACAGGCCAACCTTGTCTGGCATTTTCTGCAGTCTTTGTAAAACGATTAAATAAATAAATAAAATGCTGTGCCTGTATTGAACCACAGGCTGTTGTTGAAACAACACAATTTGGATATAACTAAGAACGCCATAAATAAATATAAAAGTTTAGCTCCTCTTGTTATCCTCTCAGGCTTGTAGCTCCGCAGCAGCTACTGTCTGGCGGGTAGGCTGGATGTGGTAAAAAGTAATTAGACTCTTGAGGGGAATGTCAAATGCATCTGCGAGTCTGTTGCATATAAAGTTTCACTTTGTGTAAATATATTGATACCCTGGCTGATTTTTCTTTTCTTCTTCTTCTTTTTTTTTGCCTTTTCCGTTACTGATATTTGCACTGAAGTAAACCGAGCGGGCCCAGGCTCCATCTATCTGTCAAACCAGAGGCATTTACTACAGCAGCAACAGGCGCTCCCAGCTGAAATTCTGAGTGTGTGTGATCTGTCTTCTACTGTCTGCTCTCACAACCTGCCATGAGACCATCGCTTTAGTGTACAGAGGGTGTTTGAACAGCATCAGACACAGGAGTCTAAGTTGTCTAAATTGAAAATCTCCATCCAGTCTGTTGTTTTCTGACAAGTTTGCTCTTCACATTGACACCGCAAAACAGCAGTGAGTGCATGGCAGGGTTTTAATAGCTTTGCAATTTTCATTAGTTTTTATTTTTATTTAGTTTTGACTTCAGATTTTCAATTTTATATCAGTTTTAATTAGTTTTTACCAATTGTTTGCTAGTTTAGTTTGTATTTTTTTTGAAAATCCTTAGTTTCAGTTTAGTTTTGATTAGTTTCAGTTATAGTTTTAGTTGTTTGCAATAATTAAGTGTAACAAAATCCCAGTTTCATCATATCAGTCATTCTCTTCTGCTTATCCTTGGTATGTTGCTATTCCAGCTACCATACCCTGCACCCTGCACAGGTCGCCTGTCTGTCGCAGGGCTAACACGCAGAGACAGACAACTCACATTCCCACCTATGGGTTCTTTAAACAAATAAATAAATAAAGGCAGATGAACAACCATTGATACCAGGCAACTATAAAATGTATATCTTGGCCCCAATGAGACTATTAACTCTTGCAGCACCAGGTGTTTGTAATTTTGGTTCAAGTGAATTGATAAACTTTTTGAAGGCAATTGACTCACACAGTTATGTAGATGTCCCCATCCTGTTGTCTCGGGATGCATCACGCTGCCTTGTTAGCGTCTGTTTCTGGGGATGAGGGTTGAGTGTGCTCCCTTACCTTCTCAAGGTAAGCTAGGTTAGCCTTCTTGTGTGAGCTTTTCAAGTGCACTTTAAGGTTTGTGGGATTTTTTTCCCTTTAGAAATGTCCCTCATAATTTGTCTCTTTCCACTACAAGACACTTGCTTTATCCAAAACACAGTCATATTCAAAGTAATCCCAAATTGGACTCTGGCGCTTTCTCCCGACTTTTCCTGACATGATTCTGCGCGTGGTCGGAGCAGCGACACAGACGACTCGACTAACGTACTGCCACCTGCTGGCATAATGAGACACGGCAAGAAAAAAAATCTGGAAACTAAACTTCATTTTCACTCTATTGTATGACACGCACACATCAATGAAAACTAAACACATTTTTGCTATAAATTCAGTTAATTTTAGTTAGTTTTGTGAACACTCATTACAGTTTTAGTTAGTTTTGCTTTTTTTTAATTTTATTTTTATTTCCGTTAACGAAAATGTTTTTTCACTTCTAGTTTTCGGTATTTCGTTAGTTTTCGTTAACGATAATAACCTTGGTGCATGGTCCCTGACAACCCAGCTCGGCCATGTTTGGGCAGAAATTCCATTTGCTGTATTTTGCGTCATGCAGTTACACCACAGTTAGTTATGTTGCTTTCTGGGCTACATTATCATATAAAGTATTTCTGTGAAATTGTGCAAATTCTAGATGTCTTTGTCTGTGTGCAGTTTAGACTTCACAAGTATGATATAGTACAATACTCTGTTAACCACTGATTCTTGATCAGACTGATAAAGTCATTAGAGAAATGCAAAATGGTTTTGACTCATTTGGCTTGTTTAAAGGAACCGGTTCACTGAGAAGTGTGCATAGATTTGCTGAGTAAATCCTGACCTGAAACAGATATGCTTGCTTCAGAGCTTTCACATTTTACTCAGCACTGTTATCCAGATTACACATTAACGCCGCTTCTTGGAACAAGATCAAGTATTTTGTTGTGCAATATATTGTCAAATGGGAAGAGGTGGAAGTGACCAAAAAGCCTCTTCTGTGAGGAGTCATTTTGAAGGTATAGTTATGGGTGCACACAAGTTAGTGTACTCCTAGTGCCTGGATAAATAGGGGAGGTTGTTTCAGGAACGGCATTTGGTGTGAGATCTTTGCTGAATCAAGCATGTGGATCATCTGAAACGAGATTTCAATACCGGATTGGTTGAGGCTTGGTAGGTGCTGCTGGAAACTGTGCTACTGGATGTGGCTGAAGGCAGCCAAGAGGAAGAGGAAATGGGGAAGGCACAGCTAGTTTGGCTTTGACACCTTTTCATAAGTGACCCGCTTTTTTGAAATTTTAAGAAATGAAAGTCAAAAAGCATTTCAGGTCATATTAATAAACTGCTAGTACATATCCCTCCCATGATTATAGGACCAGTTTCTTGTCTGTGTGTTGAACTAGCTTTAGATTAGACACCAGTGCCACGTGAAGGAAGGCGCTTAACAATGACACAGAGAGACTGTGGACATACTTATATTGCTGCATGCAGCTACCTTGTTTCACCTCATCTCATTACTCAACGTGAGACTATTCCTTTGCAGTTTCAGTGATAGGTTTATTCATTCACTGAAATGCAAAGAAACCATTGTGCTGAGATGGCAGAGATCATTCCACGGAAAAGGGAAGTCTACTTACTCTTTTTTTTCAGCGCACTTAACATTAGTGTGACTGCAAACAGGCGGCAAATCGTGGTTGTTTGGCTTAGATGTGGGCCGTGCTGAAGTTCATTTGTTTATTACAACATTATTACAACATCGCTAACACAAACCTTGAACTGGCTTCTTATTAACAACCAGCAACTATTTTACTAGTAGAGCCCGTTCAAGGAGACACTAACCAGTGTCTTTGCAGCTGCAGATATGCTTTAAATGCAGATACTCATAACATTACTGTGTTCCAAAGGGGACGTCTAGAAGGATGCACTGCTGTTTCTGAGACTGTTCCTGTTTAAAACATGGCTGTTGTGCATAACGAGAAGATTGCGGGTTGCAGCTTTCTTGCAACAGTTCTTCCAAATAACAGTGACTGAAGTCACTCGCCACAGGAAACTAGAGACAAAAAAAAAAGTAAAATGGAAACCTGTTCCGTTGACTTTACAAGAACCAGTTTGAATTTTTAGATCATCACAGCGATCAAGTTTTTGGAAAAAGTTGGAATTTTTTTTTTTTTTTTTTTGCATCCGTTTAGGTGTGTTGTTTCAAACTTTGTATGGCTCAAAGTAGGGTTGGGTTTAAACGTTGTTATATGGGGGCGAGAGCTTCATCAGTCAGTGCCCTCAGAAAGACACTCTAGGGGAAATGCCCACTCTCACTCAGCAACACATGAGCCAAGTTTGAAGTAGATTGAATAAATGTTTGTCGAGACTGGTAAATTATTAGTTAGATTACCAACAGTTGTTATTGTGTTAGCTTTGTTTGGCATTTTGGTTTGAATAAAGCGATATCCATCCATCCATCCATTCACTTCCGTTTGTCCTTTTCAGGGTCACGGGGGGGTGCTGGAGCCTATCCCAGCTGTCATAGGGCGAGAGGCGGGGGTACACCCACATTCACACCTATGGGCAATTTAGATTTTTCAATTAACCTATCCCCCGTAAAGTGATATCGATTTTTTTTACAAATGTATTTTGCCAGAAACACCAGAATCTCAGGTTAAACTCACAAAAAGACATAAAAATGGACACAAAAAGCCCCACGGCATGTACATGGACATGCCGTCAGGGCTGAAAGGTTGTCTCTCTCCAACCAAAATTGACTGAACCAGCAGCAAAAGAAAATCAAAACTGCGCTTCACATTCGAGAAACATCTTCATTAGTTCCCTCTTACTTTTGCTGTTTTGTTTCCACCATGATAAAATCACACTTCCTGCACAGCTCTCTCTGTACGTCAAGAGCAGTTTCTAATCAAAAATCTGTTTTCTGCATTATTTGCTTATTACGCACCAGTCTACCGTTGTGTGCAGCTATGTTGGCCGCACCATTTTGTTTTTTTACAAAATTACTCCTTAAAAGAGAACAATTTCTGCTGTTCAATACTGAAGAAATTTAAACTTTTTAAAATTCTGCCAAATTACAAAACACTTGGCTGTGTCTCTAATAAACCTTTGTAACTTTGCTCTGCTCCATTTCAGCAGCATCAGGTAATGTTGATTCATGGTTTTTGATCTACTGCAGAATATTTTTAAGGTGGTTATCTGCTATAAAAAGCCAGGCCAGGAAAATCTCCTTCATGTTTTATCCTCAGTTACTTTGACACAAAGACATCTGCTGTGATGCTCACACCTCTGATGAAGTCTCACAGTGTCAGCTTTGTTTTTATACATAGATATAAAAATATGGATATGTAGTGAGAAATGATCAGAATTATTATATTTCTGACTGTCTGAGTCAAAACTGAAACGAATCAAATCGGGACCTTGTGAATCAGAATTGAGTTTTAGAAATCGGTGGTAATATCCAGCCTTACTAAATACCCACAAGCCACTTCTTATTGTTGCCACAGAGAGTAAATTTAAAAGTTTGTCATTACATTTGAGAACAAAACAACAACACCAAAGAGGTATATAATATAAGTTCTACACAGCCAGGTTTTCTTTGCATTAGCTGGTTTGACAAATCCTAAAACCCCAGGTGGAGATAAATGGTACCACAACAGTGGCTATCAATGTTAAGTCTGGCTCCTTGGTTCTGGCTCTGTGTGCACTCACATAAAAAAATAACTCTTCCTCTATATAAAAATGGTCCCTATAATTGCAGCCCACTCAGACAAGTTATGATGATGTATGATCATATGACAATGATAAGAAAATGGTGATTGAAAATCTCTAAAGAATGTAAAAAGTATAATGGAAAAATACACTGCAGTTCCAGCAGATTAGAGTACGTTTATGCTGTCCCACAACAATGTGACACTTCACTCAGTATTTTTTAGTAAGATATGGCTTAACAGCTTGCACATATAAAACACATTCCCCCTGCAGATAATCTGTAACACACTTAAAACCTGCTGTAAATAAAAGAATCAGTGACAACGGGATACTTTTAAGACGGTTTTAACTAAAACTCAGAACATAACCTGGTCCCGACCTGGTTATATCCTCACCGTGGTGATTTAACCAGATGAATAGAGAGCCATTCTATTAAAAGACTCAGCGTAGCTCACAAAAAACTTAATCTGACCTCACAGTACACCCCTCAGGGCAAAGTGAATAGCATATTTTAGTTTCTGTCCACCATTAACAGGACACATGACTAGATTTAAAGACGGGACTCTGTTTCTTGCTGAAACGTTGTTGAAGTCCACTCTAAATTGTAGTTGGTTTGTACTTTGGATTAGAGGTGGGCGATATATCAAAAATACTCGATGTATCACAGGTTTTTCCACATATGATGGTCAAAATGGCTTTACCGTAACCATCGAGTATAAATTGCCATGGCAATATTAAGTAGAGATGGACCGATCCGATATTACGTATCGGTATCGGTCCGATACTGACCTAAATTACTGGATCGGATATCGGAGAAAAATAAAAAATGTAATCCGATCCATTAAATATCACGAAAGCACCTCACAAAACTTGCAACACGCCGTAACTCACCTCAGAACGTTAGCAGTCGGAGCAGTATGCATCACGTGATAGAGCGGCTGTGGCATGCGGGACCTGTCGGTGGTCTGGATAGCTTCGCTAGCAACCCGGCATTTCATCTCCGACAAAGTTATCCCGAGAGAAGTAAAGCCAGTGTGTAAGTCCATCTCTGAATGTTTGTAAAGCATTCCTGCGTTAAGCTTACCAAACGATATATGGAGCGACTGCCTCTTCTGGCTGCTACTTCAATCATGAAACTGCTTAATGATCAGCTGATCGGCTTTTCTGTCGCGAGTCCGTCTCTCTGGTTTGTTTTTGGCCCACTTTGCACCAGAAAGAGGAAACCAGCGGCTGAACAACAGCAGCACGGTAAGCTTGATAAGCTGTTGTTAGAATTTATTTAATATTACTTTCTACTCGAGGATCTTTTTCTACGTAGCTGACGGCTGGTAACTGTGCAGGGGCGGATCTACCAAAGTTTAGCCAGGGGGGCCGATAGGGCATGAACAGGGAAAAGGGGGCACAAAGACATACTTTTCTTTCTTATTCTCATTTAAAATGTCTAGCTTTTAATAAATAATTATATATAGTAACTATTAAGTCTAATATACCCTAGTAAGCTATAGTACTTTTTCCTTTGGGAAGGTACCATCTGTGCAGTCTGCAATTTTGTTGAAGAAAGATGTTGAATCTATTTAATATTTCTTGAAAAAGAATTGATTTCTGTGCATTTTTTTTTTTCACACTGCATCAAATTAAGGTTGATTACGTCGATTAAGCATCATGAGGTGGAGCGTGAGGGGTGGTTCCCTATTTTTTATTTATTTATTTTTGTTGTTGCTGGGAGTTGGAACCCTATTAGTTAGGTTGCTTAATATTTACGCTAAGTACTCTTTAAAATACCAGAATAGGGAGGATGGTGCAGGTTTAAGTTTATTAGATTGATCAGTATTGCTGAACTATGAAATTTTTTTTTTTTGCATACAGGTACAGTGGGGCAAAAAAGTATTTAGTCAGCCACCGATTGTGCAAGTTCCCCCACTTAAACTGATGACAGAGGTCAGTAATTTGCACCAGAGGTACACTTCAACTGTGAGAGACAGAATGTGAAAAAAAAATCCATGAATTCACATGGTAGGATTTGTAAAGAATTTATTCGTAAATTAGGGTGGAAAATAAGTATTTGGTCACCTCAAACAAGGAAAATCTCTGGCTCTCACAGACCTGTAACGTCTTCTGTAAGAAGCTTTTCTGTCCCCCACTCGTTACCTGTATGAATGGCACCTGTTTGAACTCATCATCTGTATAAAAGACACCTGTCCACAGCCTCAAACAGTCAGACTCCAAACTCCGCCATGGCCAAGACCAAAGAGCTTTCGAAGGACACCAGGAAAAGTATTGTAGACCTGCACCAGACTGGGAAGAGTGAATCTACAATAGGCAAGCAGCTTGGTGTGAAAAAATCAACTGTGGGAGCAATCATCAGAAAATGGAAAACATACAAGACCACTGATAATCTCCCTCGATCTGGGGCTCCACGCAAGATCTCATCCCGTGGGGTCAAAATGATCATGAGAACGGTGAGCAAAGATCCCAGAACCACACGGGGGGACCTGGTGAATGACCTGCAGAGAGCTGGGACCAAAGTAACAAAGGTCACCATCAGTAACACACTACAACGGCAGGGAATCAAATCCCGCAGTGCCAGACGTGTTCCGCTGCTGAAGCCAGTGCATGTCCAGGCCCGTCTGAAGTTTGCCAGAGAGCACATGGATGATACAGCAGAGGATTGGGAGAATGTCATGTGGTCAGATGAAACCAAAGTAGAACTTTTTGGTATAAACTCAACTCATCGTGTTTGGAGGAAGAAGAATACTGAGTTGCATCCCAAGAACACCATACCTACTGTGAAGCATGGGGGTGGAAACATCATGCTATGGGGCTGTTTTTCTGCCAAGGGGACAGGACGACTGATCCGTGTTAAGGACAGAATGAATGGGGCCATGTATCGTGAGATTTTGAGCCAGAACCTCCTTCCATCAGTGAGAACTTTGAAGATGAAACGAGGCTGGGTCTTCCAACATGACAATGATAGCTCAGTAGGTAAAGTGGTCGCCCCATGATCGGAAGGTCGGCGGTTCGAATCCACTTAACGGCTACCCTGAGGTACCCCTGAGCAAGGTACCGTCCCTACACACTGCTCCCCGGGCGCCTGCTTAGTGGGCTGCCCACTGCTTCACTGAGTGAATGGGTCAAATGCAGAGAAAAACAAGTAATTTCCCCATGGGGATCAATAAAGTATCCATTATCATTATCATTACCATTATTATCATTATTATCATTATCATTATTATTATTATTATCATTATCATTATCATTAAAACACACCGCCCGGGCAACAAAGGAGTGGCTCCGTAAGAAGCATTTGAAAGTCCTGGAGTGGCCTAGCCAGTCTCCAGACCTCAACCCCATAGAAAATCTGTGGCGGGAGTTGAAAGTCCGTGTTGCTCGGCGACAGCCCCAAAACATCACTGCTCTCGAGAAGATCTGCATGGAGGAATGGGCCAAAATACCAGCTACTGTGTGTGCAAACCTGGTAAAGACCTATAGTAAACGTTTGACCTCTGTTATTGCCAACAAAGGTTATGTTACAAAGTATTGGGTTGTATTTTTGTTATTGACCAAATACTTATTTTCCACCCTGATTTACGAATAAATTCTTTACAAATCCTACCATGTGGATTCATGGATTTTTTTTCACATTCTGTCTCTCACAGTTGAAGTGTACCTCTGGTGCAAATTACTGACCTCTGTCATCATTTTAGGTGGGGGAACTTGCACAATCGGTGGCTGACTAAATACTTTTTTGCCCCACTGTATAACAGAATAGCTTTAGTGTAGTTGTTGTTTTAAACTTGAGTATGAACTTATACAAAATGCAGCAAGATATTTAAAAAACAGTTTTGTTGATTAAAAAAACTATATCGGATTCATATCGGTATCGGCAGATATCCAAATTTATGGTATCGGTATCGGACATAAAAAAGTGGTATCTGCCATCTCTAGTATTAAGCTGTCTCCATGTAATTCACTGTGAGGTTTTATTTTCTCCCACATTAATGCATCATTAATCACCCCCTCCCAACTGGAAAATTTCTACCTGGCACACTGTGCTGAGTGTGTGTGTGTGTGTGTGTGTGTGTATATATATATATATATATACACGCACGCACGCACGCACGACCAGATTGGGAGGTTATTTAAACATATTGTGATATATTTCGTGTATCGCGATATAGCCAAAAAAATATCATCATATTAGATTTTCCTCATATCGTCCAGCTGCTCTTTGGATTATTTTCTTTTGAGCTCTTAAAATTTTTCCACCACTAATCAACAATCAGAACTCCTAAATTGTCACTTACATTGCCAATGGAGGGAAGAAAAATGCAACTTTATTTTAAAGTTACAGAGTGGAAGGATGTTATCTCAGTTGTCCAACACTACAGAGATAAAGTCACATTTTTGAGGAGGTGCACATCTGCTCCACTGTTATCCCTTCACACACAGCTATAAATCAAGCTTAAACCTCGACTGACAGTTGCTGCTACACACCCCGAGAGCTGCTCAGTCATTGTTATTGCGCATAGGGCCTGTGGGTTGTTCTTGCCAGTTGTCTCGCACTTAGGGCAACATGCTTCTATCCTACATCTGCCAAAACAGATGATGCACTTGAATATACGATCCTTCATTAACGCTAGGGACACACGACACTGCACATGTGGTTAAAGGGTCCCAGAGGGCATTTGACTGTTTAGTGAGTGACGGGATCCCAGAGCGTCCTCATTAGGCTTCAGGCACGCACACATGATTACCACTTGTGATCAAAATGCAGTTCTAAACAAGTCTTGTGGGGGTTCTTGGAGGCGTTTGGGAGCCTAGACCTAGACCATGGTTTGAGAGGAAGTAGTTTCCCTGTTGTGCTGACAGGGAAGCACAGAACAGTCTTCACCTGCACGACAGCCCTTTGCTGCTCGTCAGTCAGTCAGTAGAGCTGTCAGCTCCCATTGAGGGGCCACCTCACTCAGTCTCCTCGCTCTGTTCTGCTCTACAATGGATTCCTCTCCATCTCTGACTGCCTGTCTATCTGTGTGTCACTGCTGATACAGCTCTGCTGCCTCACTCCATTCTGCTGTCTGCTATCTTTTTTTAATGCTCTGACTTGACTCGCTCTCTCTTTCCTCGCTTATGCCAAACATTCCTCTTTCCCTGCCACCTTATCCCACCTCCCCACCCCCCATCTGCTGCCTGTTTATTTGTCCTCAGTCGACTGTGCTGGTGTGACTGTGAGTCCCCCCCCCCCCGCGGCTGCAGCAGACCTTATTTACACTCTTGCTAAACAAGCCCAAGGGAAAGCATGATCCCCAATGACATGCACTTGCAAGCTTGCAATACATCCTTAACAAGCCACAAAGAAAAAAACGAGGGAATTTGAGGGTGGGGGGGGGGATAAAAATCTCTCGTTCTGTCTCCAGGCCATGTCCATTAGTGCAGAGAACATCAGAGAGTGATAGCAGTGATTAAAGAGAGGCAGCAATTAACAGTCCAGGGCTGTGGAGGTGTTTAAGAGTTGCAAGCCTCTATTTTGCCAGCTCTATAAATGAGTAGTTGTTAGGAGTAATTACAGAACCATCAACTGCAGTTCTCACCAACAAGGGCCAGTGTTCAGTCTAAGAATAAGAGGGGATGGAAAAACCTCAAGCCCTTTCAGCCAATTGCATCTTTGTTTCCCTTTCTGTGCTCTGGCTCTGTGCAGGATACTCTTACAAATGTCTTGTTCTCTTTCCTGCAGACATACAGCTCCCTGCAAGAGGTCCTGGTGTCATTTGGACGGAGGGTTTTGTGCTACCCGCTCTACAGACACTTTTCGTTGGTCTCTCTTGCGATTCATGACACGGCTAAAATTCTGCATTCAGGTGAGACACGCTTACCAGACCTACACCGGCAACACGCACACATATGCACAAAAGCTCATAAAGACCATTATTACCTCTGCAGACTGGTAGTGACCCTTTGACATCTGCCACATGATCTGCAGTGTTCTTTGTGGGTTTTGTGGTTTTGAGTTAAAACTAGAAGCTAAATCAACTCTAATTTCTTTCCACTGTGAACACGGGATCTTGGCTAATTAGTGTTAATTGATTCTGCCCACCCCGTGGTTTCTGCAGAGCAGCGCTTTCATATGTAAATGGATTTTAGCGTGTGCAGTCAGAGTCTGCTGCGCGTCCGTAGCCTGTAGGATGCTGCTCGATCGAGAGTGCGTGCTGCTGAAAAGGCAGCCTGATAGCCAGCGTGCTTTGCATGGAGTATTGTTTAGCAGAAGCAGCCTGCCACTGATGGAAAGTAGCCCATGAGAAGACAGCAGCGAGTGTTTGAAAATGATATTCCTCCAGCTACGCGAGAGAGCGAGAGTGGCCGGGCTCCCACCCCCTCAGGGAGCGAAATGTGGATTAGAGGAAAACGGACTGTTGACTTTGATATCTCAAAGCTGCACGTAATCTTTAAATCAAAAGCCCCCGCAGACAGCTGAGAGTCAGCAGTGTAAACATACTCAGGATGTGTGAGGGCTAAGATTATCCAGCTTGTGATGATTTTAACACTAGCAAACGACAGAAAATTAAAGGCCTTTTAAGCCCCAGATTAGCATTTCCTCGCCTCATTAAGTAGGAAGATGAGTTGATCAGGAGAGCCAGGGAAACAGCAGTTAGACTCGCTCTTTCCTTTCTGTCTTTTACCTCAGGGCAGAGATTTCTCTTGTTGAGCCCAAACCTGGAAATTGTTCCATCTCCTTACACCTGAAAGAACATCTTATTCCAACTCCACTCTGTGCATAATAAGAAGCCAAAGCGTCTGTTTATTTGTTTAAATTTAGAGGGGGGAGGGATGGGACTTAATTTTTTAATATGCAATAATGTTCCCTCCCGGCTCATAACCTTCATTATTTACAAGAATTATGAAGAATAAGTAAAAGGGCTTCTCCTTAATCAACTGTAACACTACAGTAATTCGTTCTGTTGCATGTGTGAGGCTGCCTTTCCTCCCAGCATTACTTTAGACACTAATTAATTTGTCAGGATAAGGCGAATGGAAATGCATGTTCCATTTTCGAGGTACTTCATTTAACTGTCTGTACAAGCAAATATTCATATTAGCAAAACAAACCCATTAATGGCAGCGAGCAGATTAAGGCCTCAGAGGAAGTGTTATCCAGGGGTAAATATTTAAACAACCTTCTGGCAGTTTGGTGAGCATTCTCAAGGAGCTCCTCCACCTGCTTCCTAAGAGGCTGTAACTAAAGAGCCACCGGGCAGGTATAGAAGAGCAGAAAGCCAGTCGGAGTTAGGAAGTGTCGAGGTGGGCACCACTGTCGTGCTGCTGTCGTGATCAAACAGAAAGGGCGGTACAGGAAATGTCAGATGTGTCCTTCGATAAAGGTCCGCCATGTTCCTGTGTTGTTCATTCACAACAGCACCTTTACAGCCAACGTTTCTTTGGAATTTCTTGGGAAAGTTTTACATTTGTGGAAGTCAAGTTTTAGGTCGAGTAAGGCGCTCTGGTCTGAGTAATGAAATTTTACATTCAGGCCAGGGTGATATTTTATTGGATGAGATTCAGGCTATGTCCACACCAACGCATTGTTTTCTCTCCGTTTTGGCCTCCCGTCCACACTGAGACGGCGTTTTCCCCAAGGAAACACGCAGCGTTTTGAAAACGCTCTCAAAAACGAATACATTTCAAAACGGAGCTGTTCCATTGCAGTGCGGACACTCGAAAACGCAGACTTGCTAAAACGATGACGCATTTTAGTCATGTGATGCAGTCATGTGACCAAATAAACAAAGATAGCGGAGTGCATTATACAGCAGTTGTTTTGATTGCTCTCAATTTTGATGAATATCCGTTTGTACATGCTCCAGATAGCTTTTCTTCAAATTCTTTAATTCTCACTCGCTTTTGCGCACGGATGTTTCAATGTGGACGCACAACTCTGTAAAACCGACTGAAAACGCCAGTGTGGACACGGAGCGTAGTGTGGACGTAGCCACAAGAAGTGGATATCCACATGTGTCTGTGGGGGTGGGAGGAAAAGTGCCATCAGGGATGAATTGTCCCAGCACATTAGACCTGCCACAGGATGAAGCCTTTCAAGCATATCATCATTAGTGGTAAATCTGACAAAGGCAGAATGCTTCCGGCTGCTTTTGCTGCTTTTCCTGTTGCCTCTGCTCTTACTCTGAAAAGTTAAAAGCAAAAAAGATATAATTTAAATGTTATTGATATGAGCTAAAGAACCTTTAGTAGATTTCCTTTTCCCCCAAGTTATTCATGATGGCAGGTCTGTCAAACAGAGAAAGTATTTACCCCCTTCCTCATCATTATTATTATTATTTATTTATTTATCTTGTCACACTTGCATTTTTCATATAATTAAACAAATTTTCATATTTGACAAAGATTCCCTGAGTAATTACAAATGCAGTGTTTAAATGTTGACTTGATTCAGGGAAAAATTATTTGAACCCCTGCTGATTCTGTAAGTTTGCCCACTGACAAAGAAATGGTCATTCTATCATTTTAATGGTTGGTTTATTTGAACATTGAGAGACAGAACAATAACAAAAAAATCCAGAAAAATGCATTTCAGAAAGTTATAAATGAATTCGCATTTTCATCAATCAGTAGGACTTCTAGCCCCCAGGTCTATCTTATACAGGCAACGAGCTGCGATTGGGAGCCTTCACAACTTGTTATGCGTATAAAAGAATGCTGCCCATTGGAGCAATTAATTTCTCCACCATGGCCAAGACCAAAGAGTTTTCCAAGGATATGAGGGACAAGATTGTGGACCTACACAAGGCTGGAATGGGCTACAAGACCATCACCAAGCAGCTGGGTGAGAAGGTGACAACAGTTGGTGCAATTTCTTTCATGAAAATGTGACTTAATTTATAACTTTCTGAAATGCGTTTTTCAGGATTTTTTTGTTATTGTTCTGTCTCTCACTGTTCAAACCCAAAAAACTTAAGCAAGTGTTAAAATGATTTTTTTCCTCTGACTGTATAAAGGGAAACCTATGTCCAAATCTACCTGGCTCTATTTAGGGAGCAAGTAATTACCTCCCTTGTTAAGTCATTTTACTTTTTCACAGCACAGTAAAATATCCACCTGCATAAGGGACCACTGGATGGCTTTTTAGTGTGAAAATTGCTGAGAAGGAGGGAATACTTGTTGGACTTTCCCAGCGGAAAATACACTGGGAACCATTGTGTTGCAAAGTTAAAATGTTTAATGTAATGAGTGTTTGTTCCAAGCCACAGGTCTGAGTCTTTCGACACAGTCTAGTTTTTCAACTTTCGTACTGGCTATGACATCCTCTGTAGCTGCCATACGACACCAGAGTAAGGTGGTTAAGCTAAGGTGCTGCACCAATTTGCCACTGACTTTTGACATTAGTGCTTCTTTATAATGCAAAAAAACAAAACAAAACTGAGACATGGTGCTGAAATTGCACTCATTTTCCTTTAGATATGAAGCTGCTTTGTTTTTAGTTGAAGACAAGGTGGCGAGGACCATTTTTAGGTTATCATGCAGTGGTTTTACTGGTCTTTGTGAAGTTTTACTCAACATGTTTTAAGCAATAAATTAAAAAAAAATGCTGTGGGCTGTCAGTGTCCTTCAAGATATTTGAAAATAAGAATACTTTAAATTCCTCATCAGAAAAGGCTGTGACAAAGATGGCTGAGGTTGTGTTTCTCACATACATCATTAAGTGTTTATGTAAAAAACATAAAAACTGTTTAAAAAAAAAAAAAGATTACTTTGCTGCTGCAGTGTCTAGAAAACACAGCAGGCTTTTGTTTTTGGTCCACTTCACACCCACCACCACACTGCATGCCTGCCCAGTCTGCAGCCATGAAGGAATTACTGCTCTACGTTTTGAATGCGTCCCCCTCCCCACTCATTGGATAACCCAATGATACCTAATTGAAATGCCTCGCTCACTTGTGCTAAACCCTTCACCAACAATCAGTATGTTAAACTCAACCTTTGCTCCAGTTTTCTCCAAACAACTTAGAAAGCTTCTCTCTGGGGAAAAAAAAAATCAAATCTTGGAAGCAAGACCTTTTTTTTTTTTTTTTTTTGCTTCACACAATCCAAGCCTTGATTGGAGCAAAGAAAAAAAAAAAATTATTTTATGTTTTTTCCTTAGGCCACAGTTCCCTGTATACAATGCCATGCTTTAAATGAGGACCAAATGTTTGCTCAAGGTTTTCCTCGCTGTGAGTACGCTGTTTATTTTGATTGGTCTGGAATGTCTCTGGACAACGCCAACAAGCTCTCTGGAGGTGGAGAGGAGCATTTTCTCTTGCCCTCAGCGGATTGTTGGCCACATCATATGGCTATTTATATGCCTGATTGAAGGATAAGTGCTGCAGCACTAGCTATGTGCTTCAGGAGAAAATTCCTTTCAGAATAACACACGTATTCAGTGTATCGTCTTGATGCATGCTCAATCATGCAGGTAATTAAATCCAAAAATTTGGTTCTGTTCATCTGGACGTTTTCAGTGGGAGAAACATTTCGTCACTCGTCCGTGCAACTTCTTCAGTCTCAGCTGACTGCAGGTTTCCCCAACCTTATAAACAGTATCTTTGCACAATGACTGAAACCAGTCCACTGAATAAACAATGGGCTGTGAGGTCAGGATCCAGGAGAGAAGGACAACTGCTGCCTAAGCGAAAACCCTTAGTGATTCCCTATGTGTCAGGAGTATCGGAACAGTTGAGACGCATTTTCTCCAAAGACTGCGTGGCTTTCAAACGCCAAAACACACTCCGCCAAAAATGGTCCATGCCAATGATCCCTTGACACAAACAGAGCAATGTAGGTACTGTTAAGTGCCAGGAGGATTGCCATGACTTATACATTGGGGAAACCAAACAACGTCTGGACACATCCTGGACAGGGAGGAACGCTGGTTTGAGCGGGGAGTCAAGGAGGCCATTTACGTGAAAAGGGAAAGACCGTCTCTGAATCGAGGAGGGGGCCTAAAGGTACGTCTTTTTCTATCAGCTCACTGTGGATGGTACTCATGGTCTTTGATCAGTGGTTGTTAATCAACGGCCATGGCAATTTGCAAAATAAGGAAGGAATCAAGGAACTGACCTCACATCCCATTGTTCCTTCAGTGGTGCTAGTTTCAGTCATTATGCAATGGACTGTTTGTAAGGTTGGGGAAACCTGCAGTCAGCTGAGACTGAAGAAGTCACTTGTTAGAGTGACGAAACGTTTCTCCCACTGAAAACTCTACGTCCAGATGAACCACTGTGGTTCTGTGTGTGATGCAGTTGGGGTGTTGAAAGAGGAAACGGTTTTTCTAAAACAATTTCAAAACACACTGTCAAAAATGTCAATAAGGACTGAACGTACAGATTCTTTAGTAGATAGTTTGACAGTAGACATTTTCTGTCACCATCTGTATGTTTTATCATTTGCATTAAATAAAGCACATGGTATCCTATTGGCTTAACATTAACAAATGAACACTTAAAAAGTTTATATTAAATTTAAATAACACGTTTAATGTGTTGTGGCAATAGTTATACAGTTAAGTGTATGAAGGCAAATAAAGAGCTATGAGGTGCTGCTATTCTTAGACATCAACTGCATATTGGGACTTTGCAGCTTACACAGCTCTGGTGGCTTCCTGGTGGATATTTCTGGTGGCTGTAAACATACATCTTCTGTGCTCTTGCTTTGATAGATGAGAGCAAACATTTTTCCAAAGCAGCCTCTTGGGATGAACTCTGCAGTCATAATGACACACAGTCCTTCTCTCCAACATTAAATCAATCACTTAAATCTCTCTCCTTGTTGCTGATTGGCTTATTGTTTGTGGGTACCTCAATCCAGTCACCTCCTCTTCTGTCTCCTCCCAAAATAAACCAAGAATATAAAAATCAGTATATTTACGCACAGAGAACAGCCACAATATTAAACTTTTTTACTGTGTGTTGCGGTGTCTGACCACATTAAACCATTAAAAATGCAGAGTTTGTGAAGCCGGCATGTTGCCCTGGATTCATGAACAGTGACCAAGATGGACTTTTATATATGTGGCTAGAGACCGGTCACATCCGTAATACATCAAAGGTGGAAAAGAAGAAAGTTAGGAGCCATTCACATGCTGTGGAGACGTGTTTTAATTTGTCTCTTCACCTTTAGACTGAAAACATGCCTTTTGTTATATCATCTGATTAGGGCTCCCCTTCACAAAGGCAAAAGGGCCAACACGACCGGCATCTGGATAAAACATCATGCTCTTCCTCACATCGAGCTTCATCTCCTAAACTGAAGTCAGAGCTCTAACTGTACAAAAACATACATAAACATTGTTGTTTATTAACAGTATTGTGACAGTTATTGTCAGCAGACTGGACGTGCGACCCTCCATCTCCGGACAGTTGACAGTGGCCAAATAACAATAACAGCTGGTTATAAGCTAACATTATGCCAGCTGATGAGATTTTTTTTCCCCCCCTCAAATAACGAGAACATATGAGAGCTTATTAGCACTAAGCATCAGAGTCCAACAATATTAGGTCCACTTTTAAGACAGTTCTGCTTACAGCGGCTAACACGGGCAAAAACAACAGTTCATTCATTCTCACCAACTCACCTTTCATCAGACAGGAGCGAGCTTCACTGATTTATCGATGCATATTGGACTCCTTTTACAGAGTAAATAGACGTGGACACCAGCTGAGATAAACAGCGCACTGGCAGCCTACACTCATTACAGATGAACGGCGTTTAGAGTTGTTTGTGCAATAACGACCACCATAGCTGGGATTACGGACTTGCATCTGGAATCTACTGGCATCACTGCAACTTTAATGTTGTTGCCGCTCAGTGTTAATGAAAGCACCACAAGTCATTAGTGCAAATAAATTATTTTTGTGCCTAATTTTAAAATCTAATTAAGCATAAGCTTTAGTGTCATATCTGTTTTTCAGTGACATTTCTAAAGTTTTGCAAAGACAGATTTTTATGAAAGAAATTAGGAGAGAAAAATAAGAAACAAACAGGATTAGAAGGAAATGAACGACCACATCTGCTGTGTGCATGAAGAGCTGCATAGACGCGACTCCAGTGTCTCCCCCTGCAACCCCGCCTCCCCCCAGGCCCTCGGGCTTGTTGTAGTTTTCAGTATGAGAAATGTCAGTTTTGGAAGTTATAGCATTTTTAAGGTTAGAAATGTAAATTAAACCAAATGTACTGCCAACTGCCAAAGAAAGACTTTGAGAAAGTGATCCTCCTCCTTTAGGACCAGGCAGGATTTCTTGGAAAGAAATAGTTTTTCGAGCGCTGTGGAGGAAAAAAGGGGGGAAAAATCAACAAGATGCAGATTTCTAAAAAATTCAGCTTTTACATGCTACGTCTAATTAATTGATGTAACATCAAATCAGAAGCAAAATGGATACAGATAAGGATGCAGCGCAGTAGCAGAACAGGCAGGCTTAAGATTTATGTCAAGTGGAAAATCATCAGAAACATTCAGAGCTATTTTTGATAAATCAAGGCAAAGCAGTGTTTGACAGAGTTTGAGCAGAAACACTATTAATTTGACAGACTCCAGAAATAGAGTTGTCATCTTTGTCTCAGATGAACCACTTCTTTTTCCTAAAAAACAAAAAACCCATATGGATGAAATTACTCTGCTGCTCGCTGGGATTTCCCTCTGATCCTGTATCTTGGCTTTTATGTATGGAACAATAACTGCAAGCCTTAAGACACATGCTGCATCTGCCAGCAGCTGGAGTGCATTGTCATCCTTAATAGTGAGCACGAATAACACTGTTTTTCCATTTGCCTACCCCGGCTGTGTTGCCGTGCCCAGGGAAAGCCTGCGTCCTCAAATGCCTGCTGGATATTCACAGAGTCTTCAGAGAGAACGAGCCGGCATACATATTGAACGATCTGTATATCACAGACTACTGCATCTGGATCCAGAGAGTCAAGTAAGTCCACCAGCACACACAAATCCATTCACACACACATGCAGACACCTCAGAGGCCTCAATCTAGATAGAATTGCCTTCAGAGCCATGCACTGTGCCATTCAGACTGCCCCCTCCCGCGATGCTTCAGTGTCATTTTGTCACAGCAGGGCCAATTGCACGACCAAGCCTGCGAAAGATGCAGTTTATGTGGTCAAAGTACCATCAGTGGGTGTTAAAAGAGCCAGCTGCACTCAGCGGATTCACTCTGTACGAAACCTTTAGGAGCTCATGCGCGTCTGCGTGGGCTTCTCCAATCTATGGCGGATGCGACCTTTTCCTAGAACTGCAAGCCCAAAGATGCCAGATCTGCACTTTCTTCCCAAATGCCACAGGTCTGATGGCTCTCTCCTCCTCCTCCCCTCCCCCCGCCTAGTTCATATTTAACAATTAGTCACATTTTAAATGCGAGCCTGCGAGCACATTACAGAGTAATGAGCTCAGTTTTACTCCTGGCCAAGGTTCAGCAAAGTGGTGTGCTCGTCTGGAAAAAGCCCAGTTGAAAAATGCACGCCTGATGTTGTAGGCTCAGTGCCCAGATGCAGACACGATAAAAGGTCTGCAGGGATTTAGCGGTCTCTACCTCCCTTCCTCGCATTCTCATTTCTGCATTTTTCCAGCACAAGTCTTGAATGCTGCTCTTTTAAAGAAATAGAAAATGCAGCGGATGCTGCGTTCGTAAAGGGTGGGAGGAATAAGGAGTCGGGTTCAGGGCTGTTTGAGACACAGAGCAGAGAGAAGACGCGCACTCGATCTTAGTCTGTAAGCGCACGGAGCTTCTGAAGCTCTTGTCAACTCACAGAGAAAGTCGATCAGTCTCTTCCGAGGCACACCGGAGCACTGCTCCTCCTCCCTTCCCTCCCTGCTCTACTTAACTAAATGTCAGCTTGGCCAAACGTGCTGGCTGCCACTACACCCTTCATCGATCATTAAACTGATTGGCCCCGTGATCTCTTAGCACTGACCTGTGATTGAATCATTACATTTCTCTTGTCTAAATAAAAGTGTACAGTATTTATTTATTTTTGTCATGATGTGAAAAAGACAGTAGAAGCACTTCTATCACCTCCTGCCACTTGAGAGAGCAACCAAGCGTGAACAGATTTTTGTTGTTGTCGTTCTTTATGTATGAGCGCGCTGGCTCACACTCAATAGAAACCTCATACAGTCTTCTCTCGCGGTTTATGAAACTATGTTCCCATGTTTGCAGTGTAATATTAAAAGGAGCCTGCAGTCAGAATGCAAAGCAGCAGCGCAGGAGAGCGAGGCGGCAGCGGTGATTTCCACAGACCAACCTCCTCTATCATACATGCGGTTTGTTGTGGCGGCCCCCTTTGTATCATCTGACAGGTTTGATGACAGATCGTGTAGGCATTGTTTTCCCACAGTGCGAGATATTCCCCCGCGCAGGATTTGTCATCCTCCGCTAAGTGAGTCGTCTCTGGGAGCCCAGGCGGTTAGATGAGATGCAATCTATATACCCCCCACCCCCCGGTGCAATCCCCGTATCCTGTCGCTCCCTCTCCGCTGCTGCTGCCGGAGCATATGCGATCAGCTATACGTGATGGACACGGCGATTAATGGATGTTTGCTGGCTGCAGGGGGGGTGGTTGATTTATTTAATCTCCTCACTGTGTCCCACATGCGTTTCTACTCCTAAAGTTCATCTGACTGCTGAGACATCGGTCTCAGATTTACAACCTCGTAAAGACTTCATCATGATTTAAGCCACGGGGCAGGCGCTCTCCTCTACGCTCTCAGACACTCGGAGCAGAACCCCTTTGCGCTGAGATCAAGCGTGCAACCTCAAAGCAAATTGCGCTTCCCGTTGTTTCATTAATGAGGAACTTTTTTTGTTTTGTTTTGGGCTATATTTTTTTTCCCCTCACTGGAGCGGTCACCATTTCACACAAACACACACAAACATCCTTTTGTTGGGTATGGTTTTTAATCCGCCCTCACACATCCGTCCAATCCTAATTATCTCTGAATTGTTAGCAGACAGTATTATTTCAAATGGAGCAGCAGCCTCTCCAGTCCATTAGTTTCACTGTATGCTTTTGAAGGTCTTCAGCTGCCAAAACCCCCGCAGAGTTGCTGGACTGCACAGGAAAAAAAAGAGGGGGGAAATAAGCGAGTCGCCTCACTTTCTTTCTCTTTGTTTTGCCTGCCTTTATCAAAAAGCTTGGAGACAGGCCAACACAGATCCACGGCAGCCAGCGCACACGAAGCTTTATAAGCCTGTTGTTGTGTTACAGTACCTCAGAGAATCAGAAGGGCCGCAGCTTCCTTTTACCACACAGGTTTCTCTCGCAGCCACCCACCCACCCTTATTAATTGGGTCAATTATAGTCTATAGCAGGACAAAAAAAAAGAAAAACGCGGAGAATACAGAATACAAGCGCTTCAGGGTTAGTCTGAGGAGAGGATGAAGTGATTAGCAAGAAAATTTAGTCTTTTTCTTTTGTGGCGCAAATGTGTGAATTGCCTCTGAGATGTGTGAAATGGACATTGACACATTGCTGCAAAAACTGGAAAATTGACAAGAAGCGGCTTAAGGATGGGCCGAGCCTCGCACCACAGCAGCTGAATGGACAGACTCAAATAATTGTGAATGGTAGGTGTGAAGTGAGCAGTCCTCAGAGACACAATGGGTGTTGTTTTCAACTGTAGAAAAGAGAGTGCATCACAGAAAAGCATGAAAAGCAACAACGGGCAACTGTCGAAAAATAAAGTTGTAGGCATTCTCTTTCCTCAGACCAGTCTTTTGTTTTTAGACAGCGGAGCAGCCCCTCGCTGGCTCTACGCGCTCGCAATGCCTCCCTCGCCCTGCCTCCCTCACCTTGTTCAACCTCAGCGTTGTGTCCTCGGCGGCAGCCGTCGGGGAGATTTGTCAGCAGCTCTGACAAAAGCTCCCCCGCGGGTGGGGTGGGGGAGTTTCTGGAGCTCTAACAACTGCAAGTGTCTCAGGGCAAGGAGGTCAAGCGTGGGGTCAGTGTGTCAGCTGAGGCGTGTGGGTCAAACACCTTGAAAGTGCCCTTGTGCTCAGTGTCAACACTTTCTCCCCACGCTGCCTAGGACGACTGGTGGTTTTTACCTCAGCGTAACTCTGTGTTATTGTAACACACAAGTCAAATACTACCCAGGTTTCCCCTTCAGCCTTTGGCCCTTACAGATGTTTTTGTTTCACTTGTGCTCAAAGCTTTTCTGTTCACATTAACACAGCTCACGTGTCAATCTCCCAGCTGATCTGACACCCAAATGTTTGTTGGGAAGGGACTTCCAGCAGACAGCACCACACAACTGTCAAACAGCTGTCCTGAAAGCTTTGAAACAGATAATGGAGCTGCTCTATCTGCCGTTAGCCGCATCACTGAACGAGATCCTTAGAGGCCCCACCGGGCAGAACAAAGACACCAATGTCTCCCAGCTAACAGGGATAAGTAGTACAGATTTCCTCTCAGCAGGAGTCCACTCCAGATTTTTGTCTTGAACACACAGCTCATCATAAACACAGAGTACTGTGTTTGCATAATTTCCTAAACCCTCGTGTGGAGTGTTCACTCCAGTTAATTCAATTGATTATTGTATTTTTTTTTTCTACAGGCGTATCAGAAAAGGATGTCTAACACTGAATTGTGTCACATTGTGAGATACTAGAAAGAGATGTTAGCAGTGGGATATGAAGCAGACAGGCTGGAGAAGTAGAGGACTTGAACGTTTTTTGTGATTACACAAGTCAGATGGTAAGTGAGGAGACAGTAAAAGCAGAGAAAAAGTAAAGAGCTGAGCATTTGTAGTAAAGATCCCATAATCCCAAAAGTAGAGAGTAAATCCAACTGGAACATTCTGACAAAAAGTTTCAAAGTCAATCCTGAGGTCTTTAACTTCTTTGAGCTCAGACCAAACTAAAGCCTGCAATACTTGGAGCTTTTTTAAAAAATCCTCCTTTTAAACCTAAGTGATGATGTAGGAATAGAAACTTGTCACTTGAGACGCTTCTTTTTATCTGCCACCAAATCCACAAAGGACTAAGAAAGAGTAAGAGAATGCTTTTTCTAAATCTGCATCTTGTGATAGATTAATTCTTGAGATTTGGGAACATGACAACCCAGTGAGAATCCTTATGGATTCTAACTGGTTCCGCTTTAAGAGTCACCACCATCTCTAAGCAGTAGATCACAGACAAATTAATTACATCCTGTGTGGTCTAATGTTTGTGCATGTTGATGCTATTTAACCTTTTCGTTGTGATCAGTTTTGGTGTCATTACTCAAAAAAAGTAATATTTAACACCATTTAACATGAGGCTACAGTCCGACACACCAACACAAATCCCTACCCAAGTGAGGACACACGATCTTTCCTTTAGTATCCTGGACACAAAGCCAACAGTACAAGCAAAGATGCAAACCAGCACAAAGACTATTTAAAGTGATCGTCAGGGCGATTTCGACTTTAGAAACATGAACAGGCAGAAATGGAGGCTGCAGCCTGACTGTTACTCAGTTTGTTACCTGTTGAAGTTCAGGCTCTGGCTGCTGGATTTGGTCAGCATTCAGTCCACTTTGATGTCACTCTTGGGTCTTGGCTAGCTTAGCGTTAGCACGCTGTCCATCCAGGTGCTTGCAAAGAGCTGAAGTTTCTTTAGTAGTGTATTGTTTCTGCATCCTGTTCCTGGATGCAGTTTCTACTTTACCATTGTGCTGTCATCTTCTTGTGGAATAAAAATAGATGTAATGTCCATATCAGATGAAATCAGCTGATAGTAGTACAAGTGGAGCCAATAAGCTGGATTGATAGGTTAGCAGGCCAACAACTCCAAGGAATTCAACTACTGGGAACTGGTTCTCGATTGCCATCCCTAATGACAACCCCCAAAACCTTCACAAAATAGTTTCATCATTGGCTGATCTCCCTTTCAAGATGGAGTCTTTGTGCAGTACTACACCACTCCCAACGATCCTGCGTTTTTTGTTTTTTCGTTTTTTCGTTTTTTTTAAATCCCTTCCTGTGCTCTTGACCAAGTGGTCAGAACAGGAAATAATTTTCCAGCTGGATTTAGAACAGGATAGAATCTTTCCCACCTATCACGAATGTGTCAAACCAATGATTTTCCAATATGAATTTCAGTTTTGGGAACATGATGTAAATGGATTATTTGCACAGAATCTTCATTGATGTTGGAAAAGAAACTACAAGCATGCTTCTGATCACACTCGTGACCTGAGGGATGTGATGCACCACCTTCGGGCTCGGACGCTGGGGGCTCTCCCACTAATCGACTGATGTTTGGTCTCAGACTGTGACATGGAGACCAACCCTCGCAACCACGGTCGGTTAGAGGAAAAATGCGTATACCCTGACCAGCTGTTGAGTGGTTGCTGACTCACACTTGGTGAAATTGCCTCCTCTGTGACACCAACCATCAATACTTTCACATTCCTGGCAAGCATTCCTATTGTCCTCCTTGTGATTGCTTTAGTTGTTAGCAGATTGCTACAGTTGGCTGTAATTTGCATGGAAGATGCCAGCATGACTCTTGATGAGTAACATCTGAAAGACACAAACCAGAAACGGAGACCGCAAGTCAAAGTTCTGTCTTACCACTGACACCAACATGTTTCAGAAGGTGCAACTTTTACTTTGAAGGCAAACAGTCTCTTTTTCTGGTTTTTGCAGAAACGTTGGTGACTTTCCTACCAACTATGGGCAACTGTGGCAATCACAAAAGGGTTTTCAGGGCAGCAACTTATACCTGTTTGCAAGCAATTTGACATAGCAACCACAAGCAAGCAACCACTCGCCAACCAGCCATGAAATGCAGTGGAATAGTTACCAGGCAGTTGCAACCAGTGTTTAGGGTTGAAATTTTCTGTTCCCAGTTGATACAATTCGGTGGAACCTTTTTATGATGTCAGCATCTGTTGCTCTGCTCTTCTCACATCCTTGCAGTAAATATGTTGTCTTCATAAGCATTTTAAGCCATTATATGACCAAAGAGAAAGAAAAAGGCAAAAATAAAAATTAGAAAAAGTTCCTCCACACCTGTCTCAATTGTGTGAACCATCTACCAGTGTTTCAAGGGTCCTCAGGCAGCTGTAATTGGGGTCTCAAACACTGGTTCCCCGGATAAATACATCTGTGTTTCTCGTTTCTGGAACGGGAGAGGCTACAGCGCCTCGGACCGTTTCAGCATTCAGTCACACTGACGGATCGCGTCTCCCAGCGTCGGCTTTTATCCCCCCCTTCAGCCGGTGAATGATGCGTTTGCGAGTTACTCTGAGGAAATCTGGTGCTTATATTACCGTACACAGATTTCTGCGTCTGAGGACAAGCTTTATCTGAGATGTTTTCAAGAGCACAGACACGCTGAATGAGCTGCTCTTTCACTGAACACAAGCCTGATGAAAGAAATGTCAGATTGTAATTTAGCTCGGCTCTTTCACAGACAACGCACAGACACACACACACACTCTCTCTCCCTTCACGTTCTCATCTAAAGACTTTGGCAGATGGAGGCGTCTTTGTCTCGCCAGAAGTTTTCCAACCTTGAAAAAAGGCGCCCCTCCTCAGTTTAATGAAGGCAAGCCACAACAGCAGTATAGTAATGACTGGATTGTGTACAACATTATCCCTCCCCCCTCCTGGACAGGGCCTTTGTGTTCACTGCAGGCCGAGCTTCTCCCACCACAGAGCAAGGGAGGGGAGAGAAAACAAGCGCGCCTCTCCAACGCTAACGCAATAATGACTTCCCACGGGGGAAAGAGAATACAGGGCAGTCTTTGAAGTGGCTGTGCTGCAGGAGGCTTCTCTGCCACAGTCTCACTACAGGAAGCGCTCACGTGGGTTTTGCAGAACCTGGGACCCTGAACAGGCTCCATCATCATCATCATAATTATATGAGGTTACATTAAGTTATTTGTGATTGTTTAAAACAAAAACAGTTACTTTTAAACTCGGCTTTCCAAAGAATGCAGTGGTTGTCTGTGTTCACACATAAGTGACAGCTTCAGACAGCGTATACTTAGAGTGAGCAGTGCCCACAACAAACAGTTTCTGGTGCTCGTCTTGATTTTTTTTTCAATTTTCTAAACGCTTGCATGTATTTAGAAGCTCTTCTCGTGTGGTGCGTTTATGTGCTACTGCCCAAACTGGAAAATCATCTTCAATTGCATTAACCAGACTTCAGTCAGACGCTTCACATTTGAAGTAATTTATTAGTTACAGCAGAAGAATACAGTTAAAGTTTGGCATGTTGGCTCCTAGCTCGTCACTTTTCTACGTGTCTGTGTCTGTAGATGGCAGCTTTAGTGAGTTAGACCCAATCAGCCTTGAAAGTTTGTTAAAATGGGTACTGAAGCATTTAATATGTTACAGGTGACATTTGTTTAGTAGGATCACTTCCTAGCTGGGGTTTTCTTTTCATGCAGCTTTCTTGACAGTGAAGATCATCACGCAGCTGTCTTGCGCTCGAGTTGCAATATCCGCATCCACAAGTGTTTTAGGTCTGAGTGACGGATTTCATCATCATCGGAGGGTGAACGCGAGGCTGTGTGTGGATGTCTGTAAACTCCAACTACACATGCTAACTCCAAGACGACAGGTGGTCATCCATGGTTTCCTTAAGCGATTTTTTTTTTAATTGCACCTGGATCTTGAAATTCCGGGGACTTTTATTAATGAACTAAAAAGACCCTTCTGATAGTTTGCCTGCGGCTCCTCGGTGCTGTGAAGATGAGGCGAGTTGAGACTACACAAAAACAAAACGATGGCATTACATCTGCCGTCTTGTCTCTCTGCTCTCTGTGGCAGAGCTGTGGGTCCGTGTGTCTGTCTGGTGGGTGGAGCTGAGACACATCTGGCAATGTGGTGCCTTCTCACAGAGATGTGGGGTGGTGTGGCTGTGTTTATTTGTGATTTGTGGATCTGAAATGACACTTATTGCCAACACCACTTCTATTCTTAAGCAGCCAAGTTCTGTTTATGAGAAGAGTCTCTCAGCATACGTTGGCAAACTGATTTTTGCGAGGTATTGCAGAGATGACCGTGAGACGCCTTGAGGCGACTTTTGTTGTGATTTGGCGCTATATAAATAAAATTGAATTGAATTGAATTGAATTGAGACGAGCTGAAATGTTCAACCAGACTGTCACCTGGCGAAAACCCCACTCGAATGTTCCTGAACTTTGACATTTGCCAACATGCTGGCACCAGCTGGGCATAATTGCTGGGCTCAAAGTTGGAGCCACTGACATTAATGACTCTGGGATGGGCTTCTGCAAGAAATCCACCAATGATCACAGCCCTCAGAGTCTGTCCACCATGATTTTCACTCCATTGAAATTAGAACAACTTCTGTTTTTAAACAATCAGTTTAAACGTTACCTAAGTGTGGACTGGGAAGGTGCAGCTGAGAACAAGTGGATCACTTATCCCACCAATCTGCAGTTGATTCTCTTCTGGCTGTCGTGGTGCCGAGAACGGGTGTCCTCATGCTACAGCACAACTATGAGATCTGTTAACATAGTTCCACCTGAGGTCCTAAATGAATGCAAAGCCCCTACATGCTTCCATAAACACTTTACTCACCAGAATGGGGAGCTCATTAGGAGTGCACGGTAATGAGGAGCCATCCTGGTGCTCAGCAGTGGGTTAATTGGGCCAGAGAGAGCAACAGCAGCCGTGTGTGAGAAAAAGAGTAGCCCCTCTAAACATACACACACATGGTTTCTCCCACCCTGAATGGACATAGTCTGAATCGCAGTAACCCGCAGAGGTCAGCTCGTAATCACCATGGCAATGAGAGGAGGGACAGGGGATGGGGGCACACACGCCCTAACTGCACCGGGGAGCCCAATGGCAACCACTTAAGTTTTTGGCAGCATGGCATGCTTTCCCAGCGTGAATAATGTGCAGGCTGGGGCCTCCACACAATCGTATGCCTTTACACAAACGGGGCCTTGTAGGAGGACATTCATCAGCAATAAAAACGCGTCTTTCTTCAAGCAGTCGCAACTATAAAACTAAAGTGGCGGGATGGGAACTCTGTTAAATGTACTGCTTTATGAGGGCATTCTCTTCATCTTAATCTTTGGCGACATTTAGCTGTTTGGGCCTCAGCCTGCGCGCTCTCTCTATCCACGCTTTTATTGACTGTATTGCAGTGTGACTGGGAGCACAACTCCACCGTCTTTAGCCTCTTAGGGCTGATTTGCTTCCGCACAATGCACAAAGCGCTCGTGTTTATTCTGGTTTGTTCCAGCTGCAGCATTATTATTGGATGTTTCGGGGGGTTTTTTGTTGTTGTTTTTTCCTTTTCCTCTCCAGCATCGAAACACTCAGGATATATTGACCTCATCTCGACTAATCGTGCCATACGCAGCGGTTGACTTAGCCATTTCATATTTATAGGTGGAAGTGTGCATGTGATTTTTTTGCATGCACGGACTGAGGTAGAGAAGGAGGAATAGGAGGGGTCTGCCTCCCTCTGTAATCCCTCTCGGTCTCTTATCACCTCTTGCAGAGAGCGCAGCAGTTGGGGGAGGGAGGAGAAGATCCCAAGGCTCGTGTATCAGCAGCGCTCATCTTCCTACATTATTAAACATCCATATTTCCATATTTCATTGAGCCCCCGTCGCCTCTGCAAATCGCGGTCTACTTAGCATTCATATGAGAATGGGCTTTGGTTAATGGGTATTAGATTTGTAGATGGTTATCCTGTGGCTATGTCTTTAGTACGCAGAGCCAGTCGATCAGTCAGTTGTCATGCCGCTCTCTCTCCCAGGTACCACTGATGAAGTGGTAGTTGGATCTCTCTCTTTTTTCCGTTCCCTTCCCTGTGTGTAAGTGTCGTATTGAGTTGAAACTTTCTGCCTTCCTAATTACTTTTTTTCCTCATCTTCACAGGTCCAAGAAGGTGGCAGACTTGGCAGCAACGTTGGAAAAAGCAACCCTGCAAAAAACCGACTTGGAGCTGGAAATCGACGAGTTAGAGGACGCTGCGAGGATCGTGGCGGTCGAAGAGGAGCAGCAAGCTTCCAAGAGGGCTCCCGTATCCAGCGACGACAGCAGCAGCTCTTCTGACAGCAGCAGCACTTCCAGTGACAGCAGCAGCGAGTCGTCTAGTGAGAGCGAGGAATCTGAGGCTGAAGAAGACTGCACCGAATCCAAGGAGGGAGGAGGAGGAGAGATGTTCAAGGACAACCCTCCAGAACCCCAACCCTCCGCCTCCGTCTCTCCCACCCCCCAGGCACCCACGAGCTTTTCAGCAGAAAAAAGGAGAGAGGATGCCCTTCCCTCAGCCTCAGAAGGCTTCAGACAGCTGATTCAGGTGCTGGGAGAACGGGTGGCGGAGGAGCTGAGAATCTCTCCAGACTCCAGCCACAAAGGAGCGAGACAGCCGAGCAGCGCTGCGACAGAGACTGAAGGCACGTCTGGGAGGAGCAGCGGCGGGACTTTGTTAGAGCCGAGTCCTTGTAGAAACCCTCTGCTCATTGTCCAAACACAGCAAGATCCCGATGATCTTGAAGGGGACTCTATCAGCTGATGGAAAGGAATTTGAAAGTTCCAGGATTTCATTTTAAACTCCTTGTCAGATGATTTCAGGAAGTGTTTTTGCTTTTAAGGATTTCTTTTCTGTTTTTGAAATTACTGCGTGTTGTTTTTGTCGTGTAATTTTAGGGTCTTAACCCTCTTAAAGGAATATTTTTGTACAGTGTTTGTTTTTTGTTAATGATAAAACTGCAAAGTCTCAATTCTTCTGCAAACGCTGCAAACGTGCAAAATAATCTTGTTTTATTAGGATAGTTGCAGGCAGCCGAACCTACTTTTTATTTTGTTTGTTTTTTTGTTTTTGGCCTGTTATCTGTCTACTATCCAAGTGGCACACTTGCTATACAAATACATTCGTGCTCTCTGAACATAGTGTGTGATTTTATATGAATAATTTCTGCTTCTTTTTAATTATTCATGGAATTTAACAGCGTCTGCGAGCTCAATTCAGTGCGCTGACATCTGCTAACAGTGGTCTCTATTAACCATGTATATTTACATATTTACACAGTCAATCTGCATATTCCTGTCGGGCTTGAATAAACAAAACACTGCAGGAAACTGACAAACTTTGTGTGTGTGTGTGTGTGTGTGTGTGTCAGTCAGCCAGAGCTGCTTTTTGAGATCTTTTCTTTTCCTAACAAATAGCAGGAAAAGCGCTAACCTCTTCCTAAACCCTCGGCATTGATTGAAGTGGAAAAGACTCTGCCTGCACTAAACAGGGCAGCGGAGCACGCCGGAGTGATTGATTCATCTGGTGTGAACGGAAGAGTGCCGTCGACACAGCTCAATATCATCGGCCGCGTCTAACAGGCGAGACAAAACAAACAGGGAAGCACATGTCATGCAGATAGATGAGGTCTGTGAGCAGGGCTGCGGCACAGGAGCTGTTTGTTTGAGAGATAACAGCACCCTGGGGCCAGAGGGAGCTGCAAGATAGAGGGGCAGAGGGCCAGCGGAGACTAACTGACGCTCCGGACTCTTAGCCCTGAAGATGTCCGCATGCGGTGTCCTCTCTGCTTTAGCGCTCTTTGTGTGGAAATAAATTTCCCTCGAGTGGGACTTGATTAATTTAATTGCGGAAGAAAAAATGCAGGAATGACCCACGTTAGCAGAATTCATCAGGCTTTGTGATCCTTTCGGATTATAACTGAGCAGAGTGACTGATGTGGCACAGCTGCAGCGTTGCCCGAGGCGATTTCATGAGGAATCTCATCCAGTGTGATTGGAGGCAACTCTAGAGCCACCGGTGCTGGTGGCTCCTTTGGTTGGAGCTGTCTGTAGTATTATGTTACAGAGATGGATGCTGTTGTTAAGCACCTCCCAAGACGGCATCGCCTCCCTCGCAACCACCCCCTTGGGGACGAGCGCCATCATCACTGCGACTGAGATGAGTTACGGTGTGAAATTGGGCCCATTTTAAACACCCCATATCATTCTGGGGACATGAGACCTGGGACTGCGTGGCCCCTGCAGGCGGTGGTTTCCTTCTCCCCACTGGCTTTTTCATATTGATTAAGTGACACGGGGCTCTGTTGCCATTTTTCATCTTAAAGTGGCCCCCGTATTCCTCCATTAGTGCCGCCGTTCTGGAGCCTGACTGAGAGACCTGCGGCTGAGCTCGCAACTTCAGTTGGTTCTTTTTGCAATTAATACTCTCGGCCGACAGACATTTTTCAAGAGGCTAGGCCGCGGTTAAGTGAACGGATCTGATTAATTAAACAAGGCAATAATTAATGTGACACGTGTGCTTTATTTTGACTTGAATTTGATGAATCAGCCACTTACCAGTGTAGTAAGTGTGGCCCTTTGACTTGCAGGGCTCTAAAAAAAACCTGCAAGACTAATTAGGATGGTCTGTGTAGAGCCAATTAGTAACATCCGATGACTAATAGTGAAGGTAACTCTATTAAAGCTAGTAGTATAAGTTTAAGTAAGAGGATCTTGCACAAGCACCATTTCTCATGCCCTTATCACTCGACTTATCTTTTTAAGTAAAAAAAAAATCATCTGTTCACAGTCCAGACCTGCTAGGCTTTAAATTATTATCCCAACATGAACATGAGCAGTAAATGGGAGTGGGAGCTGATTCTAACGCACAGATGTAGTCTTGAAGGAAGAGGTTGCTATTTCTGTTTATTCACTCTGTTTCTGAGCTTTAGAGGGTCACACTGACCTGTCTAGTGCTTCCCATCCAGTGATTGCGTTCATTGAGCCATCAATGAAAAGATTGAATGTCTTACTCGAGTACACCCTTCCTGTGCAATCATTGGGAATGACTCGTCCTTCACGTAGTCTAAGACGGATGGCAGATAACATCACGTTCCAGATACCTCAGGTGTTGGAACTTGGGAATAACAACACTCTGGTGTTAAATCCATCATCTTCTGGAGCCGGCTGCCTGGATTCACTTAGCTGGAGGTGTCAGGGGTGAGGCCTAGACTAGGAAGTATTTTCTGATTGCAAAACTCATGTAGCAGGGGCAAATATCAGTGTCTTCTTGCTGCAGCCTTCAGCAGGGGCAGGTACAGATGGAGCTTCCCAAAACCTCCATCTGATCTCCTGTTCCCAAGCTCATGGACTTTCTTCCCAGTAATCAAGTGCCTGTCTTAACTTTAACTTAAAAACATGCCTGCCTTTTTGACACACTCATCAGCTTAGTAGTTGTTCTCCCTGCTTCTAGTCTTTATGCTTAACCATCTCCTGGCGTTATATTTGGGGTAGCGTTATATTTAGTGGGCAGATATGATGTTGGACTGATCTTTCCAAGAGCAAGAAAGGAAATTGAAAGTTCTTCTCCAGAATACCCCTTAAGGATGAAGTCGCAAAGGTAGGTTTGGAGCTTAACTCCGATATATGTGGAACTTAAATGCACCATCGTGTACCTTAGTTCCTGCTCACACTGACATCATGCCTTGACATTTCATGAAAAGTGACGCAAAGGCTAACAGTAAGTGTGAGAACCCTAGGTGCCCTCTGTAGAAGACTAGAGCTAACACGTGAATTAATTTGCAGTTTAATCTGTGAAGATTAAACTAACCATGTGGCATTTTATATAAAGAAGCTCTAGAGCAGCTGGTCGTCAGTGACCCTGCTTGGCCTTACTGTGAATACAGATATAAAAATAATCTCACTAATGTGGTAGGGATTCCTTCCCTGCTTTTTGTTTTATGTGGGAAAGGCAGCGCCAAGGACAGTGTTGTCACTGGCCCCCCTCTCCCCGTGACACACTGCCTCTGGTTGATTGTAATAGAAAACTCAATCTCCACTCCTGCTCCTGAGAGGCAAAGCGATTCTGGTGCTTGAAAAGATTAATAGCCCTCTAGAAGAAATGAATCAGGTGCTCCTCAGGGTATGACTCCTCCAGTGGGCGTGCAAATAGAAACCCCTTTTGTGTACCGTCTCCTTTCTGTCTCGCCCGGCCCACCGCAGCTCTCCCGTTTGTGGCCTTCCATACTGACTGGTGTCGCTCCGAGGCTTGGCAGGCGACGAGAACGGGAACGGCGGTCGGACACTACCGCAAGAGAAGCATTTCCCCTTCGGCTGAGTCTTCCCGCTTTGTGCTCGGTCCTCTTAAAATGACTGGCGTATGGTAATGAGGGAATGAGTGCATGGGATGTGTCTCTCAGGCTGACAGTGCTGACAGGGAGGGATTATCTAAATGGGCTATTTTCATGCTCTTAATCACAAAAGAAACATTGAAACACCCCCCTTTCCGCAGTGTGTGGGAGCGTACGTGTGTGTGTGGCTGTGTGTTGACAGCGCCGGCATCCACTTGTCGTCAGTAGCGTTGCCTGGCTGATTCACTCTAATTGGTGTGAGCAATGTCCGTTAAATCACTCCCTAACTCTCAGTGGACATGTGCTATCAGGCAGCTTAATGCTGCAAATTGCCTCTACCACGCCAGAGCCGTGTTTGTGTATGTGTGTGTGTGAGAGAGAGCGAGAAAGCCTCTCATCGTTGTACCACCTTGTTAAGTGCGTTGGGGTTGCAGGGATGTTGTTAAGGTGTTAAGGTAGAGGAGAGTTATCTGGAAGAGTAGCCAGGCACGAGGCTCGACTCCGACCCGCTGATACGCGAACATAAACGCTCGACTCCTCCGCTTATTGCATTACAATGCTCCCCCCAAGGACATGACAGCTGAGAGACAGTACAGCTTGTCATAATTTCACACTTGTAAACAACAGCACATTCCTAATGAGGCTGCTTCCACATTGTGCTGTCTCAAGCCTGCTCCTTCTTTTGTCCACAACAGTTGTTCCTTATCTGAGCCAGTCCACGCTCGTGCATATGTCTCTGCGCTTTCCAAAAAAAACAAGCTTCGGTCTTGTGTTTGTTTTCGGAGCTAAAACAGCTGTCAAACACGATTAATATTTCAGCGAGAGACTGTGCCTGAGGGAAAGTCTAAGTGCTAGGGGAGCTGGAAACAACAAACCAACACTGTTGCTTTCTGGTCTTCTCCCGCTTTGTCTGCTGTATGCGTTCGCCTTCGACCCCCTCCTCGGTTCGGCTTTCATGGAGTTGAGCAAGTCTTTCGTGACTCCCCGAAACGAAGAAGTGATGTGAAATCAGAATAAGCCAGGTGTATCACTTCATACGCTGTCGATTGAACGATCACAGGTGGAGGGTCTTTGATATTTCCTTCCCGAGATGAGGTAAAAAGAACTTCTGAGCTGAACCCCACCCCCACCATCGAAACCCCTTCCACAAGACGGTGTTTGCTCTGTTCACAGGACGTGCCCTTTGGCCTCTCTGTGATGTCCGTGTTTCTTCCCCGTCCCGCTTTAGAGCGGAGCGAGCTAACAATGCCTCACGGATATAAGAACGCTGACAAACAGACGAGGAACAAAGATTTCTCATGATTGTACTCCGAGACAAGCTCCCCTGCTATTGCCTGCAACAACATCTTGACACAGATAAAAGCTTCTGCTTACATGTAAACACAGAAACACTCTCAGGTACTTTTTTTAAAAAGAAATTCCCCGTTGGTTCCAGTGCCTCTGCTAGCATGCACCAAGCGAACACGTGCATAGACTGTTTGGCCTGAAAAATGAATGATTCACAGTTCAGAATAATTGAATATTTAATATTGATCAAAATCTGATTTTTTTTGTTCACTCTACAAATAAAATGTGACAGCAAACGCACTCTAGTGTGAACCCTCAAAGCGGCCTGCATGCACAAAAGAAGACGTCACACACAACGCGCTCTGTTTAGATCCAGACCAAACACTATTGTTTGACTGATGGCCCTTAATATAAAGACTTGTTTCGGACTTCACGTTTCCCAATTTTGCTTTAAGTTATAAAGTTATTTTGTTCTTTGCATATGGCCTAATAATGATCCTTATTGCTGTTTTAGAGGAGCGGTGCTTCAAAGGATAGTTACAGATTTCTGTCACAATCTGCAGATTATACAGTACAAATAAAATGTTCACATTCCTCCAACGTTGTCTTCCCAACAGTTTCACTAAAATCTACACTGGATGGCCAGGAAGCGTTCGCAATGTCTTCTCGGGCGCTGATAATTGGCGTCTGTCTTGTGTCAGTGACGTAAAAGACGGATTTAATGCGACATGACCGTTCAAACAGCAGTCGCTTTCTAAAACATCAGATATGTATCAGATTCGGTACCACATACGAAAGTGACCCAGATCGGATTTGAAAATACCAGATTTGCGCTGTTCACACTGTCATAGCATGATCGGATATAGGTCGCACAGGGTCAAAAAAGTCGAATTTGATGCGCTTTCGCCTGCAGTGTGAAGCTGCTTTGACTTCTCTTTAAGTCCCTCCCACTGCGCGGTGGACGGGGCTTAAATTAGGAGTTCTCTCTCTAAACCCATCCCACTTCGTGGTGGGAGGGGCTTCTGGACTGACAGTTCACGTTGTGTAATCACTGCGTTAAGGACAGCGCCTCCTATTGACATCACACAGATGCAAGACAAGAAAAAAAACTCGCTAAAGCCAAGTGACATTACCCGCACATGAATTTGACCCAAACTGTGACGTGTGACAAATGATCCATTTGAGCAGGAATAAAATAGCAAACAGGAATGAGCTGGCCGACCTCCCAGAATCCACACAGCAAGCACGATACACTGTCAGCTTTTGCCATAGGCTCCATGGCAGGTGGGTGTGGATGTCAGCAGAGACTCTCAAGTCAAGTCATATGACATCTACTTGCTTCACTGCTGAAAGTTACACAGTGAAATGGACCGTCACAGAAAAAGAGACCATAGCGAAAGAGAGACTAAGGGTGTTTTCACGCCGGCTATGTTTAGTCCGTTTAAATCAAACTCATTTTCCACTCTGGTACGCATTGCAAGTTCGAGATAAACACCTTCCTGGTTTAAACACATATGCTTTGTATTCTGGGATGCTGCAGGGTACCGTAGATGTGCAAAGGTCAGTACAGACTAGCAACGAGCCGTGAAATAAGCGTAAATGTTCTCCATGTTCTTCAGTAGTCCAGAACACAGTGCCTTCTTCCTATTTATATTTTTTGTTCCAGCCCAAGACTGGCCAATGAGTGGACTGGGCATTCTCACATGGTTTGTAGTGACGCACTTTGGTTTGCTTGGTGTTCACTTGGATTTTTCTCTTTGTGAAAAGCAACCAAACCACAGGATAAAACTCCAGACTTACAAAGCCTGAGTCAGTAACGGTAGTTAAAACAAGATGCTTATCTCCACTGCAATGATGTAGCATATGTTCGCTTTAATTAAAATGTTTTTGTGAAGTTGCTTTTTCTTTAGGCTTCTGCTTCATGCTCAGTCATGCTCATTTAAGCTTTGTGTGTCTTGTAGGCTATCCATGTTAGTCTAATAACTAATAAACAAAGTTTTTTTCCAGGTTCAACTACGGACTGGCGACCTTTCCAGCGTGTACCCTGGATGGATCAATAGCTAAAGCATACCTTGAAAATTCAGCATTCGTATAGGTTTCTTGGTCAGTCAAATTATTGTTTTATCATCAGGATAAGTTTCTTCTTACAAAACATTGCAGACAAAAGTATAGGTAGTCTTGCATCAACCTCAAGATTTTTTTATATAACTACACATAACCATTGTTAGAGAAATGTGTTAAATCACTAAACATCTGTAACAGCCTTACAAATCTTATATTAGCCATGCTCTATTAACTAGTGAAGATTAGTGATTGATATTTCACAGTATAATACAGCTGTTTCCTATGGCGACATTAATTGTGTGGTAAAATCAATGCATAGATTTAGTTCTACTGAATTACCAGTCAGACTGGCTTTGCGTGGACTGCTTGAATTCCTGTTGCAGGTCCCTTCCCAGAGGGTTAACATTACCGTTTCCAATTTTTAATTATCATGAACACTGTGTTCAATTATTGCGCTTTTAATAACTTGCGGTAAACACTACCCTAAGAGCTTGTCAGTAATATAAACTGAAGCCTTCATTGTTCCCGGCTCATAAAAACAGAACATCTCGGTCTGCTGCTGTATGCCTTAGCTGTCTGCAGGCTCTGCTCCCCCGTTAGCGCATCATAACACATTACGTAGTTTAGTCATTCTAACAGTATATTTTGTTCATTAAAAACTGGCGGTCTCAATTCAATTGGTTGCAAAAGTGTTTCACGCAGATAAACACGGCAGACTCCGGAACAAGACCCCTGTTAATATTGATTATATTAAATGTGCAGGGGATTATTTCATGTACTTAAATCCAGCCCATTAGGAGAAACAGAAAAGACTTGTAGTATATGTTTGTTTTCTATGATTGTCTCAAAACACTCATGTATCTAATACCACGATTCACTCATAAAAGTAGGCCCTCTTGCATTTTTCTCACTATAGCTGAAATGTGATGGACTTCATCTCTGCCTATGGCCTCCTTACTTATCCTCTCCCATCTTAAATTCGCTCTCGTTCCAAATATCTGTAACACTGATGTCAGGCGAAGCATGTGCAGTCCCACCCAGTTGTGCAGCACCTCTTCCTTTCACCGCTATCGCAATGACTTGGCCTCCCCCGGGATGTGTCGCATGAAAGCAGATACCCACATGTGCTGCTGTGCCGATCCTGTCAGCATGTCACGGATCGGCAGCCCGCCGTGTTTCTCTGGCACGGAGAGGTGTAGATTACATCGTCGTGGTATCGAGCCGTGCCTCCCAGTTGACACGCGGCATCAACGTAGGAAAAAAAGTGGGGGCTTAGGTGGGGGGGAAATCACTGTCGGGGTTGCACGCTTTAAAAAAGACATTCTTGCCTGCACTTTTCTTGGAGAGAAATTTTGCTGCTTCTCACAAACGATTTGATTTGAGGCTAAAACATTTCAGAAAGCATGTTAACAAAGAGCAGAGCATCACTAAAGTGTCATTAGGTTTGCAGACTGTGGCGCTTTGGCCCTGACGAGATTTCTACACTTGTGTGAGTGGCAGCTTGCTGGACTGTCCTGCGGTTGAGCTACAGAATATGCGTGTTGCACGTTAATGCTGTGTCAACTCTGGGAACAGCGTCTGATCAGATAAGAAATGATAATGTGGTTAAAATGACCTACAGGCTGAGTGATTCAGCACTTAAAAAAAGATAAAGGCTCCATTTACTTGGATCCATTTACTTGTACACTAGGAGGCTGTTGACCTTTGCACCCCGGCAGAGTGTCTGCTGTAAATGACCTTTAGCTAGTCCAAATGGCGTGGGATGATTATAGAGTACCTGTGTGTGTGCTGAGTGGGGACTTTGATCTCTCTGAAAGTGTGCTGAAAGATTTGATCTGATAGCAGCTGAGTGTTTTGCATTGGTTTTGTGGGAGTTTGAAATGAAGAATTATCTCCGTCTTTATTTTAAGAATTTCTAACAAAGAATATAAAAGCTAAGGTGATAGTATAAAACAATCGCTATCATGTTGGAAATCTTTAACTACATGCTCCAGCTGAAATTGCCCTCATTTCTTTCCAACGTTGGAATTAATGTTGAGATTGTGTGCGCCTGTTGAAGTGAAAAAGTAACCAGTAGTTGAGCTTCTCTGAAAAGCTCGTGTGTTTGATTCTTCACATTTTGTCACCTTTCGCCTGCACCCCCGAGGAGCAGCAGCACGAGGAATGGCTGAAAGTGTTCGAATGACTGCTTTGCCTCCATGGACGTATTAAAGAGAAGCAGAAACCAATTATGCTGTAATTTCTAATTCATTCAAATGGCTTGCTCGTGGGCACATACCCTAGAGTTTACAAAGCTTCCTACACGAGGCGCCTAGATGTTCAACACGCTTTGCAAATTTGGGCCGTAAAGCTCAAGCCCATGCATGACCAAGTCTGGCTGACTTCCCATTGGCTTCTTGCACACATGGATGGACTGGTATCAAATATCCATAAACGGTGTCATCATAAGGTTCTGAAAGACTCAAAACCTCCCTGATTTCAACTTGTCCAACGTTGCTCGGTGTTTCCCTTTTAAGATCATCTTCTCTCGCACCTCTAGACTGTTCCCAGTGCTGCTTGAAGACTGTTCTTTACTCTTCTTCATCACTGCAGACCTTAAACCTGTGAAGAAAACCGGTTTTGTGTCACACTGACCTGGTTTCCAGTTTCCAAGTTTCCAGTTGAATGTTCCAGATGTTTGTGGGGGCAGAGTTTATGGTTGTACCTCCGATGGCTCGTCTTCACTTCTCATTAAACTGTGGGGTTTACAGAGCTCAGAGAAATGCTCAGAGAAATGGATTCACCAGCTACACCTTCTTCTTCTATAAGTAATGAATGCAGATATAGATATAGTAACATGTTTTGGCCCATATGTTAATGCTACCACACAACCATGCACTTTTTCTAATACCTCTATATACTGTTTGTTTTTTATTCTCATCTTTCTGCCTTTCCCACCATTTTTTCTTTTCTTTTTTTATTAGTCAGTCAGTATTTTCAGTTTATTTGCCTTTTACTGTTCATTATGTATCTCTGTCAGTTGTCTCTGGAAATCAAACTTGTTGCAATCAAGTTATCCAGTCACTAACTCAGTTTGAGTCCTTGTTATTTTCCTAGTTTATACCCTCAGTTTGTTCCTCACTCTCTTCTGACGATAACTTTTTGATGCGTTTTGCTAATCTGGACTTTTGGACAGTTTCTGGTTTTTGCCTCTTTGGCTGCCACGTTTGCCTCGCCGACTGTGTTTGATTGTGCCTTTGGCCAATAAAGTTTTTGATTTTGTATTTAATCTCCCTCTGGTGTGTTGTGTTTGGGGTCTCCTCTTTGAACCACTGCACACCTATCTGTGATGTTGAGCTCTTTGCACCACGTTCAAATGTGGGCATGTGGAGCAGCTACAAAACATGCATGTCTTTGATGAGACTACATACAAACGTACGCTTTTGAAGCATAATGAATGTCATACAGATGCACTGCCTCACATGCCAGAATTCTGCTTCAAAAGCAACATCATATTTTGTGTAAACCAAATTCTAACTGAAATTTCCACAGCAGCTGCACAATCTAGTTTACCCCCTTGTTTTTACTCCATTTTTATTATCATGGCAAAAGAGTGAATGAGAAAGCAAATGCAGCGAACATTAGTTTTCAGTAAGAACCAGACCAAAAGTTTCATGTCCCATTTGAAAACAGTATACAGTCTTCCAGGTTAACAGTGGGGTTCATTGAGATGGTGCAAGTGGCTTTGCGTTACCCAGTCATCCATAACATCTATAGAAACCATGGCATATTAACAGGGCATTGACGACCAGGAAGCGCAAGCTGTTTAGATTCAACATGCGAAGCGTGTTAAACACACCACCATTCCTGTTTAGAAAAAAACTACTTACTAGGGCTCAGCGTAGGTCTAGTAAGGAAGAACTCCACGACCTAATTATTCACAACCACCATAAAGCAACATCCATGCAAGACAGAGTTAGAACTTTTCCCCATATATGATTTTACTGGCTGGTGCTCATCGGCTTTTCAATGACCATTTGCTAAATGAAGGTCATAAAATGAAAGGTCTGAACACTGCTAAGTAAAAGTGTAGTGTCCTAAGTAGCTGTGATAATATCTGTTTTGCACCCAAACAGGATGCGACTTGTTCAGCCAGCTTGCTACTCGTATCCAAATGTTATCACTTGAGAGTTCAATAAACACCATGGCCAGTGGGTGACATGACAACCAGCACTGGGGTTATTACCCAAAATAAGTATTTATTGCCTATATACTCCATGGGAAAGTAATTTATTACACTACTTGTTATATTACTTTATTGCCTAATATGACCTGAAATGCACTGTGACATAATTACCAATTGGCAATATAAACCCTGAGCTTCATAGTTTAAAAATAAGTTAAAATTTTTTATCGTAATGAGGACACACATAGATTTTTCTGTAAGTGTTTCAGTTTGAACACAAAGCCAACAACAACAACACAAAGTAAACAAATCAGCCCAAGGAAACAATCAACAGTACGATTCTACTGGAGAAACATTTACAGAAGAAATGGAGGCAACAGTGTTGCAAACCTGACTGCCTTTGTTACCTGTTGAAGTTCAGGCTCTGGCTGCCGTGCTGCGGTCAGCATACACTCTGCTTTATCTTCACTCAAAGCTGCTTTGTGTTAGCATGCTGTCTGTGCAGATGTTTGCAATTAACCAGTATTGTGTTAGCAGTATAATGCTGTTATCTCTTTCCTGGACAAAGTTGACACTTGACATGTTTAAAGTTTTTTCCCCTTTTTAATTGTCTAATTTCTCATTTCTTTCATAGTTGTAACCATAATGTGGCAACTGAATTGATTATTTGTTTACTTACTTGGATTAGAAAAAATGTAATGTGGTTAAGGGAATGTATTATTTTATGCAGTGTTACATCCAACATATATATATATATACATACAACATATACAGTGGATGAGATCATGTCTATGTTTGTTTAACCTATTTTGTTACATTTACTCTTTGCAAAGGCCAGAGAGAACGCATCATGCCCAAAGGATCTCATTTTAAATGAGACACATGAGAATTCAACCCACATTTTCTAACATTAGCATTCACTATTTGATCAAAAGACTTCAAAAGTATATTTTTGGTAATCCATCTACTTGCAGCCTGGTCCAACCAGCCTCTGATGTCAGTGAACAGAGAGGAAGGCTGATGGGCGTGCAGGATTCAAACTAAAAGTATATGCCTTTTTTAATGCACCCCAGCCCTCGTGTGTAACGCTAACCTGCACTAATCTTACCAACAGAAAAATCAATGAGGCACCCGCCCACCATTCATCCCCGCTGTCAGCTCAGGAGACTCCAGCCTTCACGTATTGTGGGATGTTAGCGTCACTCGTGGATTTACTAGGATGCCAACAAACCATGCACTTTCATTCACACACCTCTCCCGAGCCTGGGGGTAATATCAGGACATACTGCATACTCTGCTGTGAATCTTATCAGAAGACAACAGGACCTCCCTCAAGAGCCCACAAATATGAGATAATATGTCACTTCCCCAAGTGGAACTAACGACAAATGCTGATTATTTAGAGCAAACCGCTGCTCTCTCTCATCCATGCAAATGCGTAGTGCGGCAGGGCGACCTTTTCTGCTATTGAGCAGAAGTAAAGGCACCGTGCGCTGCCAACTCCATGGCAGTAAAAACCAGCAAAATCACCACAACATAATGACTTATGCAAATGAAATCATTAAGCTGATGAATGACCTACTGATGAGCTAATATTACCTTGTCAACATACTTATCCTCATTTAATGGGTGAGGAATGGTTTGACACACGCTTGTTTTTATTGCTTTTCAGCGTTAGAGCCAGGAGGGCTGGAACAGCTAGCCTGGCTTGCTTGCACCAAAGGTGTTTCTCAGAGGACGATACCCTTTAAGTGTTACTAAAACCGAAATTTCTCCCATCCACACCATTTTGGATCTTAAGACCTGTGTGACGTTCCTCTCTGTACATGCGGGGGAGTTCAATAAGTGCTCAGCGTTGAACTCGACCAGAAGCATTCCTTCACTCTGAAGGGTCAAGAGGCTGCGGTGAATAAACACGGGAGTGGATGATTCTCAGTATTTATCTGAGGGAAGGAAGGAGAAAGGTGGAGAACAACATATAGTGGGGAATCTACTGCTAGCACGATCGTTCTTGGAAACGTACGTCTTGACAAATTTATCCAGTATGCTGGAGGTTTCAGGATTGTGACAGAAGGCATCGTGACAGCCTCTAACTGAGAACAGACCCTGATTTTGGACAGTTTTGAGTGGAAAAAGAAAAAACGTCTTTTCGTCATTCAGACTGTGAGATTTCTATTTAGAGGCTGTTGGAGAAAGTGCGCTGTACTCGTGTCAGCTTGTTAGTGTTTGTTCAGCACGATTATTATCAGAAAGCAGGTAGGCTGCTTGGCTTGTGGGCACTTCTTTATGAGCATATCGTGTGGCCACTGTGTTGGAGGTTCATTTCTCCTGACAGCATCACTTAGCAACAATATCGAGAAAAGCTGTTTCCTTTATGACTTGGACATTTTAAAATTATGACTCAACCGTGTCAGCAGCGTGCAGTAAAACATAACACTCTCTGCAGACTTTGAACGGATGGTTTCTTCACCCATCCATCACTTTGATTTTATGTTTAGATGAAGTTGTTTAGCTGAAACTTGGTACATGATTAAAGGCTTTCAGGGCACCAACAGGAGCTTGTCAGAGGCAACCAAGTACAGCAAAGGACATGTTTAAACAAGCCAATAGCCATCTAGAGCGGTTTGTAGGCACTGCGATACACTGAGCATGCCACAGTGTCACTGCAGTGTGTTCACCACCTGTTTGTTTGCTAACTTGCACTAAACACAATGCAAAGCTGATCTTACGTGTGGCAAACCATCAACCAGAACAACACATTCTCACTTATCTGTGAGAACGCTTCATAACCCCCTTTTTTCACGTTTTATTATACTTATTTCTTTCAGGTTAGTAAACCTTTAGCGTCACTTTTTGAAGATGTCAAATACCAACAGAGATGTCAGTGCAGATAGAACAACAACATGAACTCCCGCTGCTATTTTTACGCGTCCATTCTACTTCCATTTTTACTTTTGACTTGTCTGTTACTGTTTAGGCATCAGAAGCACACGGTTAGGCTCAACAAGTACTTGTTTTAGGCTCGGGCAAAAACAAAAAAGAGCACTACCTCACACCTTTAACCACGTGTTATAAGTTGAACATCTCTCATCTGCGACAAGCATCTTTGCCATTTCCTTGATTGTCAAAATTCTGTGACAGTGACAACAGCAGCAGTGCACTTTAGCTTACACTGTTAACATTGTATTATTGTATTACATTGTGAATCCTAACCAGGCATCAGTGTGTGACAGGTTTGTAGTGAGAACAGGCTGACCGTAGCTCAGTAGATCAAGTGAAAGTTAAGTTAAGTGAAAGCTTTGACCCATTTGTAACACTGGAGTAAAAGTCAAAGGATCAACCTCATTTTATTTCATCCTCTGGACAGGAAGGATGTCAGAAGCACAGAATCTAAAACCTCATCCCAGTTGCATCATTCAGTTTTAGAAAGTGGGAGCATAGTGTCCGTACCTCTCTTTCTGTGCTGTAACACATGCAGCTCTCCTATTTGACAGAGCTTACAATGGATTTGTTGATAAGAAAGTCATCCTGCCAGATCGTAATCTTCACCCTAATGAACTCTAACCTGACATAAAGCCCTACTGGTGGATGCCTTCAGAGTAGTTGCTAGGAGATGTCTGATTTAACTTACATCAGTAAGGCAGTATATATATCTGTGCTTTCAAATGATCAAATGATTTTTCCTCATGTCATTGCGTACTTTGCATCCAAATGACGATTGTGTCGTCTGCGGGACGAGCCACGCTTCGTGTGCTCGGCACAAGCTTCGCGGCGATAACGCAGAGATCTCGTTCCACCGTGAGACTGCGATTACATCTCAGCCACATGAGCCTCCACGCTTTACACTTACTCACAGGGCAGAAAAGTAGAAGCACCGTGGAGGATTTTATGTGTTAAAGTCACATGGATGAGTGGAGCACACGCAGCATGCCCTGGGCCTGTTTCCACTGTGCTAACACTCGCTTCAGTGGACAAGGACAAGCTGCAACCTTCTCGTACACGAAAGCAGCGGGCAGCGTAAAAGTCTGATCTGACACAGCTGCTTGAATCTTAATGGTGCATTTCACATCGCGACAGCCCTTCACACAATGTTATGACCACAAATTGTTCGTGTTATGTGAGACCATTAGAGGGATGCACACATACTGTATGTGGAATTACCACAATGACCTCTCTGGTGATAAGCTATATGTTTTGTGCTATGTACAGAAATGTGCAAAAAGCTTATGGATGTCTTTCCCCTTGAAACAAAACTCGAGAATCTATTCTGTGTGGGAATCCTTGTAGTCCAGTCTTTGATCTGGATGATGGAGGTTTTCTAGACTGTGAAGGTCCCATAAGATAGATTCTATCACCTTATCTCTATCATCAATATGAGGCTGGCATTGATTGTGTTTGATTGTTGAGTGGAAAACCACTGAAATTCATCACTGGCTTTTTGTCCGTAGCCAAATGTTAAGCTACGATTAAGACACAGAAGGTTTAAAAGAAGGTATAAAAAGAAAAAAGTGGGAACTACTTTGAAACAGAGGACACCTCTTGTGACTGATGCTAGTCGTCAGCAATAAGCATACTCTGAATAACTCTCCTCTCTGACTCTACCAAGGACCATAATTTACAAAATGTATGTCATTTTTTCTTCATTATGACCTGGAGCAAGCAGTCAAAGCCATAAACTTATTAGGAAAATGTCTACAGCGGTCACAGTACAAGGGCGCCAAGGGCTGTTTTCCCAAAGGCTTCCATATAACCAGAAGTCTTGTTGCAATGTGGTGGTACTGGTTAGCTAGCTTGCTACTCTGAGCCTGTAAATTTAACATTTCTCATTTTCTTCCCCCCAAAATGAACTTCTCTAATAAAAACAAAACAAACAGAAGAAGAACAGAAGAAAAGTTATTTAGGTTTGACGTAAATCTGTGACAAAGCCAATAACGCAAAGCTTCCTCTCACCGAGTCATTTCTTGTGTGATTTCAGGAGTCAAAATGTCAAGAAGCTGCCTCAGAAACCGAGTTACCAGTTTTGGTTTTTGGCCTTACAGTTTAGCTTTTTTAAAGGGTGTTCAGACTTCTCAAGTCTACTGCAAGTTGTCAACACTGGACGTTGACAACATGAAGCAATAACTCGAGAAAGAACAGCGAATCGAAGCTGAGCTGCCCAGTTCTTCAGTGAGGCTTCATCCAGTCATAACTTCCTTGGTCACAGGAGGTTTATGCCAACGGGAGACGTGTAGGCATGTGGATCCCACAGAGTAACTGAACAATGAGCCTTACTTGTTTAGAACGTAGTGAACACATGCTACATGGACAAATATACTGGTAAACACCACACCTTGTTATCTTTTAATTCAGTTTCTCTCAGTCCCATAGCCACAAGTGTAGAAAATCAAGCACCTAGCCATGAAATGTGACTTTATGAACATTTGTGAAAGATTGAATCGATCTTTAGAGCTTTGAATTCGAGCGTGGTAGTGTAATAGGATGAAATTTGTTGTAAAAAGTCAGTTATTCGACAATCCGCTGGAAGTTGTATTATTACAAAGTAGAAACATTTAGGAACTCAGATAAGAAGGCAGACCACGTAAAGTTACAGACTGTAAAAGAAGCCAATGCTCTGCTGACTCAAGTTTGTTCCAAACTGCCTCATTAAAATCAGCACATAAAACTGTGGACTTCACAGCACGGGTATCCACGGCTGAGAAGATCTTGTAGACGTCAAGTGTAGGTGGCCCAGTATTTCTGTCTTGATCAGTTCTCTGAAACTGATTTAAAGTGCTTCTACTGTTGTTGTCAAAGAGATTGTTGAGCTAAAACTCCTAAAATGTGTATTATCTTGTAGTTTTTTATTAGTATTACCAATAAATACACCGGCAAGCGATTCAGAATAGCTTATAGTAGGCAAACAATTGAGTCGTTGAAGTAGTTGAAGAGGTCTGCTGCACGGCAGTGAACAGGTTTGTTTTAGCCTGGATTTGGTAAAATCGTATCATTTATTTAATGAGTGTGCACACATAAAGAAACGTGTATCAGTTCACATCAAACATTACTGTAAGATAGTTATTAGTTATTTTAATCTACAGCTAATATTAGTCTGACAAGGCAGAGCCAATTCCTAAAGGGCGGATAAGAACACGCAACCTCCGATGGGGATTGAAGCACTACAATCTTCTCTATATTGATTTGTTTTTGCCACTTGGCTTGTTAATGCCGTTAGTTTTATTTACATGCACGATTAACTCAAGCGCAGAGTGTTATCAGCAGCCTTTTAATTGAATCAAATCCACAGTAGCCACGTGGTGCACTCTCGACTACCTCTCCCCCCTGGCAGACAGCAAAGGGCAAACTGTCACCCTGGGCAAGGAAATCAGGTGTATTAACAAGTCAATGAGAAATTCATGTGTGTATAATTTCACAGTGAGCACATCTGACCTTTGTTAATGATGCCACTCAAAGCTGCAGGTGGTGTTTTTCAAATGAAGTCTCAGGGGAGCGGCGTGCACGGCTGCCGCACTAAAGCGGCTCATTGCTCCTGACTGGTAGGAAGGGATGGAGGAACATGCAGTCAATCAAAGGACAAAAAGTGAAACTATAGGGAAAGCACGGTCCAAATCATTTTACATCAAAACTCAGCGGGTGCTCCCTATTGATTTTTTTTGTTTGCGCCATCAAAATGGAGACCATGTCACCGAATTCCTGCGTGGCATGATAACATGTTTTCATTGGAGAGCGCTCATCTGTGCATATACCCCCACCAGCAGCACCACCTCCCACCAGCAGTAAAGACAGCTGAGAGGGGGAGGGGTGTGACTATACTTACCCTTTCATAGGCTGGCTTTCTTCTCCACCAGCTAGTGCGGAAACAGAGAAAGAGAGCGCCGGGCTTTTACACTCACAGTTGAAATCACTCATGTGCTTCCACTGTGATGTATCACTCTTGAGATCTTGTGTCTACTCCACGTGGAGTACTGTTGGTTTTTGAGGTAGCGCTCTTATTCAGGGGGGTTAGAAAGTCCTTGAAAAGCAATTTATCCTCCTCCGTTCACAGCCACCTTCCTACCTGCTCGCTCTCGCAGCTATTTTCAACCATCTCCTCCTCTCATCTCCTGGAGTCCTGTTACTCCATCTTAATTTTCTGCTCCTTTCATCACCTGCTGACTCACCCTTTCCACCTTACAATCCTTACCCTCCCCACCTTCTGTGCCTCCTATATTGCTCTTTCTCTCTTTCGCTGCATCGCACACTTATCACATCCAGTATCATAAGAATCAAATGTGAAGGCCGGCCACGCTTTTCCTGCTTAAATCTCCCCATAATGGAGCCCAAGGGTATCTGAAATTGAGTGTGAAGACTGCATCAAGGTCATTTACTCCACCCTATAACATAGTGATGGATGTCTTGTCTCATTGCTCGATTTGGCTGCCCTACTTGACGAAGGGGGAGCGTATCCCATTGCACTCTGGAGAGAGTGTTGCTTTTGCGTGGAAAAGTGGCTGAAAAGTCGTTCCAAAGAGGTGAGGAAAGAAAATCAAAGATGAAAAAAGGTGAGAGAGATGGAAGAGGTGTAACAGGAGGATGCAGGTACTGTAAACATCCAATAGGAGGCTGATGAGACAGATGTTCAGTGTCCAGATTCTTGAGAAAACAATTGAAGGGATTAAAATAAAACATATTGATTGCTGGATGGATGGCTCACCATCTGTCAATACACTAATCTGCCAAATTGACTTCACCTCCCAGAGCACTGTGCGCTTCCAAACAGCTGGAGTCAGTCATAGAAAACCATAAACACCAGCCATAGTCAGCTGAAACCTTTCCCAGGCGCCTGTGATTTATAATCCCTTGGATCATGCGTATGTGCACACTTGTGGGAATTACCATAGCCCGTGGTTGAACATGTAGGGCTCAACCCATGTGCTTGTATTGTAGGGGTATAAAGGGTCGTACACTCTGATAAGCTTGGTCAGAGAGTGGACTCAGTCATGTCTCTGCAATTTTTCTTGCTCCATCTACTTTCTCAAAGGCTGCACAGCAAAGCTAGAAGAAATGACCCATGAAGACCTTTTTATCCGATCAGTCATTTGTCAATTGTCGCCATCTTTTTGCATGACAATTATGAAGTCTTTTTCATTTGATTTACTTTTAATAGACTGCTGAATGGCATTTGGCTTTCAATCCTGAGTGTGTGGTGGCACATTTCAGGTTTAAAGTCTGTATTTTTTTTTACGGGCATAGTTTGTGAGGCAGCGCGGTGGAGCAGTGATTGGCGCCGTCGCCTCACAGCAGGAAACTTCCTGGTTCAAATCTGCCGGCCAGCTTGGTTGTTTCTGTGTAGAGTTTGCATGTTCTCCCAAAGACGTGCATGTGAGGTTAACTGGTAATTCTAAATTGGCCACAGTGAGCTTGCTGTGCTGCAGGCATCAGTGATTGTCTGAATCTCTGTAATTAACTGGTGACCTGCCCAGGGAGTTCCTAGCCTCTTGCCCAAAGCTCAAAAACTTCTTTGACTCTGAATTTGATTGGAATTTGGATGAATGGATGGATGGATGGACATATGGATGGATGGATGGATGGATGGATGGATGGATGGATGGATGGATGGATGGATGAATGAAAATTCCTCAGATATCTAGCTCCTGCTTCTAGGTACTTCACCAGCTCCTGTGCTGATTCAGGTTTATATACAAAATACAAAGAATCAATAAAGCAAGACGTGTTATTATTGTTTAAGACTGGATTCACCAGGGAAAATTACAGAAAGTAATTAAAATTGTCCCCAAAGGCAGCTGCAGCATTAACGCTCATCCTTCCAACATATTTAACATGCAAGGACTGCAGTCCCCGGGGACACTAAGAATTAGCTACTGAAAAAAACACACAGCAAATAAAACTATATGCACACAGTAATAATCTGTTATTCTAAATACTTAAAATATCTTTAAAATGACAAAACACAGACTGCGAGTTAACATGTCACTTGTCAAATAAATACATTAGTAAAACAGAATAATAATATTTAATATATACCTTTATTTTCTTGCAGAAGCCCAATACATTACTAATTTTTAAGTTTATATTCAGTATTTTTTCTTTCAATCTAATTTGAAAAACAAATGTGAGGAGAAGGTTAAAATAGTGTAATAATTTAGAAGCTTTATCCTCAATGATAATTTCCATGTTGCTTTTACACATTTAGAAAAGCATTTCTTTAACCAAAAACTAGCACACAGGTGAAATTTCCCCGGTGAGCATTTCAAACTGCTGGAACAAAACAGCCAATCAGAAAGTACCCACTGCAGCTCTGATTGCACACTCTGAGGCAAGCAAGATGAAGTTACAGCAGACACGTCAAGGCAAAAGGACGGGGGGCATAGTTATTCTTTAATAGATAACTTCTTTATGAAAGATAATGTCTGCAAGTTAAGCACAAATCTTTTTCAGCCTTTAGTTATCAGAAGACTGAGACATGAACGCAACGTTGTAAAACTCATAAAAAGCTTTCAAGGGGATGCAGCGCAGCCGCCAGACGCCGTGTCCTCCAGTCTGAGGTGTTGAGCTGTCAGATTTTTAATCAACAGGCAGGTAATTGACAAGTGAGGTGTGACTGTCTTAGTCTTTATTCAGTGTTATGTTTGAGAGTTAACAAAGCGTGAGATTGGGCCGTGCCTCCACGCTGCACATTCTCAGCTTGCAGGCCTTTTGTTCTGCAGCCCTTTGTGGAGACTGCCCCGGATTCATTGAAACTCTCCACTGCTGAGTGAGCTGAAGGAGCTGGAGCTTTTTTTTTTGTCACACTCTCATTCTCTCCTCTACACACACACACACACACACACACACACACACACACACACACACACACACACACACACACACACAAAGGCTGAAGCTCTGCCAGCATTTCGTGGGATAATCTACCTTCCTGAACGTTTGCTAAAGCACCCCTGCTTCCCTCCCTCCCTTCCCATCACAACCCCACTTCTTCTCTTCCTCCCCTCTTCTCTCCTTCTCCTCCTCCTCCTCCTCCTCCTCCTTATCGGCCCCAGTGTAAGCAGCATGTGGTTTCCTGCCAACTTCTGGGAGCTGTGAGCAGCCTCTCCAAACAGGAACATGAAGACATTCCACCACTGAGGGAAACAGTGTCCTCAACCGCAGCTCCCCTCTCACTCCCCTTTTTCCCCAGCCCCTCCCAACCAAGAGTCTTCCACACAACCCACACAGCCCCGCCGGGGCTTGACCATCTGACAATCAGCACACATAAACACACACAAACAAGCACAAAAACCACAAGAGCGGGCACAGACTACAACCATTCAGCACAGGCATGGAGATGGAAATGAAGAGGGCTGCAAGTCTGGGTGTGTGCATGCATCTGTGTGTGTGTGTGTGTGTGAGAGAGATAAACAGAAATTGTGGGAGACAGAGTATGTGCATAACTATGCATGAGAGGGGTGGGAGAGAGTATGTGCATGGGAATGTATGAGAAAGAGAGAGCATTAACCAGAAGGATTGAAGATTAATGTTGTAAAGAAATCTGTGATAAGCTTATTCCACATGATTTATCACCATGTGCTCACACATCAATTTTTTGGCTTGAGAGCAGGAGTCTCAACTTTTCTTTAGTGTGCTCATTCACCCCACTTGCGTGTAAGATGTTGGAGAGGTTCTTCCACTGTATGTGTTTTTCAAAATTTATTTCTTTTTTATTAGTAGTCCATGAAAGCGCTCGCAGAAACGCAAGCATTACACTGAAGAGCGCTGAGAGAGCTGTTGGAGGGCTGTTATGCGCCTGTTACAAGAGTAAATTTGTTTAACATCGCACGAGCGCTCTTTAAAACCAGACGGCAGATCTGGGTAAAAGCAGTAATAACAACGGCCGTGCTGCCGGTAATTTTGATAAATGGGGCGAGTTAAAGAGAGAACAATACAGAAGCAGAAACAAGACTCACCTGGGAACTGCCTGCAGGTGATGGGTCAACTACATGCAATCGTGGTAACATAGTGGAAATGGAACAGACACAACAGGAGTCCAAAAGCTGTTATGGCAAAGTGGGAAGAGGACTTGTGGTGATATCCATTAAGGAATCTGCACTAAAGGGAGGTGGGGAGCAGAAAGAAGGCTTTAAATCACTTAAATGATTATGTACTAGTGCAGAGCCTGTTTGGAGAGTTTACGTCTGCTTAATTTAGTATAGCCACAATTTACAGGTGCGCCCTAAACGCATCACGTGCAAAAAACGTGAAGTTAGTTTTTTGAAAAGAATACCGCCAGAAGCATACACTCACTGCATGCATGTTTGTACTTTTTCTAAGTGCGATCGTGCAGGAGATTGTGAACTGCAGGTTTCTCAAGAGCCTCTCGTCCAAACTTCATGACTGAACTAGAAAGTTGATTCTGGTCATCTGGATGTTCACAGGGAGCAAAGTTTCGTCACTCAGCTAAGTGGTTTCTTCAGTGTCGGACTGAGACTGGACTTTTTTCTTCTTCAGTTGCTTTGAAACGCTACGTCCAGATTACCAGAATCAATTTCCTGGGATTTCCTTCTCTTGAGCATGCATCGAGACTTTTAGCAGAGGAAACCAAGGATAAAAACAATTAAGCACAATCTAATAAAAACCTATATGTATTTTCTAAACCTATATTTTCACACCTCTTCAAAGACCCGTTTAAATGCTAAAACTGGCCACTCACTCTTTGCACCCTTGGCTCAATTTCCTCTTTTAAAAGGCTTAACGCAGCTTAAAAGTCATCCCGGTCAGACGGGTATAATTTTTATGTTTTGTGTCATTTGGCTCAGTTTGTGTGGTTCCACTCTGCTTTTTGGCATTGGCTGGTATTTGTTGTAAAACACTTTGTGACTTCCTTCCCCCTCAGAAGTGCTATGTAAAGAACCTCATTACTAAAGCTTGTATTTGATGTTATGAAATTAGAATTAGGTTTAGTTTAGGTTTAAAGAAAAGACAAAAGGCTTGAACTTCATTTAAGTGAACATCCTGCGATAGCTGAACACGTATGTGTGTATGTGGGCCCCTCCCCCACACAGAGAGTGGATCAGGCAGCAGTCACTGGTAACAGAGAACAACTTTTAGATAAAATTTCTTGAATTATGAGTAAAATAAAGTTCTCTTCAGGGATGCAAGGTGTGGATGACTGAAGGAATGTTAGTAGGGAATTCTGTGATAGATGATCATTAGTCACTTTTCTCCTCTATGTGAATGGAACAGTGCCAAAGCGAGAAAGAGAAGAGGTGTCCTTAATCTGCAGTCCCATGGCCTTTTTTTTTATCAGCCATTTCTCCCACTTTGTCCCTCTATCTCAATCTTATCTTTTCTCCCACTTTCAAAATGTTCTCAAGGAATGAGTAAACAGAGTGAAATGGCCCATACAGAGATTTTCAGAAACTGATTTCTGGTGTGTTTTCCTGTGTGGCTGTGCTCACCAGCGTGCACGTCTTTCTGTGTGCCCACACATAAACGGTTCAGTGGCATATTGAAATTGCACAGTGGGCTCCTGTGGTGAAATTGCAGAGGAGTTTCTGATCCTCGATGCAAACCGAAGTGCTTGAGACAAAAGAAGGTTTATTTTTCACTAAGTGCAATTGCAGTTGTTGTGCGATGGTGTTTTACTGCTGCTCAAGCTTTGGGCAGGTTTCCTGGAGACATCTGATTTGTTTTTGTCCTGTTAATAAAGGTGTAATCTTTCAGCTTAAATACACCGTGACACGCAGGATAGTCTAAGGATTCAGTGAACAGGACTTCATCTCCAATATTTCTTTTACAAGTGAGAACTTGTTCTGTTTTTCTCTCGTGCACTGATATCTTGTCCAGCCTTGAATTGACATGCAGAGCTCCAACCATTACATCATAGTACACATTCACCTTCACCCTAACGGTACCACTAACACACTTTGCAAAGCTGTGGATTACATTCGATTTCAACATGTTTTACTGCAGCCATGCCAGTTTGTTTTTTTATTCTCTCTATATGCAGTATCTGGCCACAGCAGCTACTATTTGGTGTCCCGTAGGCTTTCCTCTTGTGTTTGTTGGATAGCGGAACATCTGAGATCCCTGACCCCCGTTTTGGTGTTTGAACTGAAGCGTTTTTCACTTTTCAAATATCCAAATGGGCAGAATATTGTGAATGCCTATGAGGAGAAAAACCTTCTGACAGTTTATGCTTTTATCCCCGTTTAAATGCATATCATGTCTCACCACTCTCTCTGACAGCAGGGTTTTCACCCTGTTTTTGACTGTGAGCCATTTGGAACAGCTATAAACATCTTTTTCTTAAGATGCGGTCGGATGACACACTGTACAAAGTAGTTCACTTCAAACATGGAGAGACCTTTAGGGTTAAAGGAAAACTGTTGCATGATGATTAGATTAGAGCTAGGCAATCACAACACCGGGTTAAGGTCCGACTGTGGCGAGGGGAAAAAAAAGGACAAACGAGAACAGCAGGTTTGTGCAAACTAGAGTTTTCTGGATGAGTGTGTTTGGCAGTATGCTTCACGTGAGTGATGGCTGGTTGGATGAATAGCTTCTAAACCACACTCAAATCCACATTTTCAACAAGTCGGTTGGCTGCTATCTGATAGGTGAGAAAAGAGCCAGGATTCAGAGCTTTTTCCTTTTTTTTTGGTCATAATTGACACAACTGTTTCTTTCTTTTTCCATTTTTACAACCTCTTACACTGCTGTGAACAGCACAAGAGACATCTACTAAACAGAAGGTTGGTGGTTTGCTCCCTGGCTGCTCCAGTCTGCATGCCAAAGCATCCTTGAAGATACTGAACCCCAAGTTGCTCTCCGATGCTTTTGCTGGAGTGTGAATGCGTGTGAATGTTAGAAAGAAAGCACTTAGGTGTAGAAAAAAGTGCTTGGGTGAATGAGGTGAATGAGTGAGTTGTATAAAATACTCTTGAGTGCTCAGGTGGAAAAGTGCTATATAAGAACCAGTCCATTTGCCCTTTGGATGGTCCAAAAATGTGCCCATTATCCATCCATCCGTTTTCTTAACCATTTATCCAGTTTAGGATCCTAGCAGGGCTCAAGCCTATCCAAGCTGTTATAGTGTAAAAGAGCGGGTACACCGTGGACAGGTCACTGCACTGTTAACCCTCTATCCCATGTCCTCATCTTTCTATCGTGGCTATTCAGTCCACTTTAAGGATGAGTATTTGCATCAAAAAAGTAGAACATCAAATCTTACAAGTGACTTTTTCATAACCTATCATTCCACCTTTTTACATAGAGAATACATTGATTTCAGCCATGGCAAGAACTCTTAGTGTTAGAGGTAAACAAAGAGGTGTGGAATTCTTCAATATGGACATCGTTGTTTGGGGGTTTGGGCGTGTATGTGTCTTTGTGTATTGTGTCACAGAGCAATGATTTTTGATGAGCATGTTGGCTGCTGCAGAGACTGAACCCGTGATTCCTCCAAACACCCGACATTACTCAGATTTTACACATTCATGCCTAGAAGCAGTACAACCCCAATCTTTTACTCTCAGACGCTCTGCAGCTCTCTGGAGTTATTGGAATTCAAGGCTGCTTCACGCTTCAAACAAAGTGCTTGTTTGAGATGAGGGATGCAGTCAGATCGAGTCTCAACAGTTCTGAGTTGCAGGCAAACCAACAATCTGACAGCGATTCGCACTTTCTTCGAGCCTGGTGGAATTAGATTTCTTGCAGTTTTGCACCGGCGTGATTGGCATGACTGTCATCCTCCTCGGCATCATAAAATGCCTTCAAAGTTCTTTCTGCGTAGCTCACCCCTGATTTGTTTCACCACCTTAATGCCATGCTGTTCAAACTCGGCTCCTCACCTCTCATAAATAATGGATGAGGGCTAACTGTTTGTTTTGTGAAATCGTCTGCGAGTAATGCAAGCGCCTTGCTTAAGGTTGCAGTTGATGAGGGAAATTCAAATTCAAATTCAAATTCAAATTTTATTTGTCACGTACACAGTCATACACAGTACGATATGTAGTGAAATGCTTGGACAACTGCTCGTGACCTAAAGAAAACAAAAAAAGGAAAGGCTATGAATAAGATAGGAAATAAATATGCAAAATTAAAAAGGGTAAATTTAACTAGGAAGGAATAAAATATAAATTAAGGTTAAAAATGAAATAACTGTACAACACAAATTAGAATGAAGGGTAAATTTAACTGGGAGAATAAGATAAAATATATAAATTAAAGTTGAAAATAAAATAACTGTACAACAAAATACACAATACACAATATAGAACTATATAAGAATGTATGAAGAAATCTAAATATAAATAAATATATACACAATAACAGCAGCTGTACAAGTATTAACTGGAAATGAAGAATATAGTGACCAGTGTTGTGCAAAACCAAAGTCCAGAAAGTCCAGTGTGTGTGTAAGAACCATATGTGTGGGTCAGTACTGTGTGGTGGTGTGATTGTGATTGAGAGACCGTATCGCCTGCGGGAAGAAGCTCCTCCTCAGTCTCTCTGTGTTGGTCTTCAGGGAGCGGAATCGCTTTCCTGACCTCAACAGAGAGAACAGTCTGTTGTTGGGATGGCTGAGGTCCTTCACGATCTTCCTGGCCTTGGTCCAGCACCGCCTGCTGTAGATTGAGTGCAGGTCAGGGAGCTCGGAGCGGATGGTGCGCTCAGCTGACCGCACAACCCTCTGTAGAGCTCGTCTGTCCTGCATGGTGCTGTTCCCGAACCAGGTTAAGATGTTTCCCGCCAGGATGCTCTCTATGGTGCACGAGTAAAAGTTCCTGAGCACCTTGGAGGGCAGTTGGAAGTCTCTCAAGCGTCTGAGGTGGTAGAGACGCTGTCGGGCCTTTTTCACCACGGTGTTGATGTGACAGGACCATGACAGGTCCTGCGTGATGTGAACTCCGAGGTATTTGAAGCTGTCCACTCTCTCCACTGGGCACTCGTTGATGACGGGGGTCTGGTAGTTCCTCTCCTGCTTAGTGCTGAAGTCCACTATCAGCTCCTTTGTCTTACTGACGTTTAGAAGGAGGTTGTTCCTCTGGCACCAGTTCTCCAGATTCCTAATCTCCTTCAGGTAGGGAGGGAAGAATCTGCATCATAAGAGCACTTCTCTCACCTTCAGGCCAGATGTTCTGTTCCTAAACACCTCCTTTAATATGCTCTTCATCTGTGTTGTATCAATAAATTAGCTGGGCCTGCACAAATGTTGTGGTCTTTCCCCCCCAAAAAAAGAAAAACGTTGCTCCAAGGAATCATACAGTGAATACAAATGAACTCGACTCAGTACACTCTGTGCGAGTGAGCGGTGTATAACTTGCAAGTTAAAACAAACAAACAAAAAAACCCCAGTTTTTTTCCAGGAACTCATTACAGAAGCAGCGAGGCAATGCGTAATGTTGTTTTGACTGAATTGTAGTTATCAGTAGGCCACCGTGATGAAGCTCAATTAGAGCAGCATGCTATGAGCTAAGCAGAGGTAATCACTGGGCGGAGGGCAAACTAACGTGGAGGAATGGATATTCACTCCAAACAGAAAAGGCAAGGGATTCACAATAGGACCTGGAGTCGTGGAGAGCAGCTAATGAGCCTACATGATTCACGCTTGGCCTCCCCCACAGAGAGCCTTGTCCTGGGCAGAGTGGAGGCGCGCAAGAGGTGCACTGCTTGCTCCAGCACATTCCAGGATGCAGCCTGTTAGAGCCGGGAGGGTACAGTGGATAAAAGTTTCTCTTGTATAAGGATTCTGTGTCTTTGTATAGTTTAGAATCAGTCAGGAGACCCAGAGAGTTACTTGTGCCTGCATGAGTAAACAGTAACTTTCCCACTTAGGCATTTTCTGATGAGGAGTAATACGGTCCATGAGACTGAATGATCAAATGTGGCTATTCACAGTGGATGTATTTTAAATGCAAGAGCATTGCTTTTTGTGACAAACAGTGCATATTTAAGTGGACATAATGTATGTGAAAACACTTTTTATAGAGTTTAAGTGTAGGGCTTAATTACGTGATGATGTTTGCGTGCCCATGGAGATTCACCTGCATGTACCTGGGCTTCTTCATTCAGATAACAGCAAGCAGTCCTGGTGAAGGTGAAAACTGATTGAAATGGAGCAAATATCAAATTGTTGACATGATTAAAGAAAAGAAAAAAGAAAAAACACACATTTGTCTATTTGGCAAACCTATGTCGTGTATATATATGTTTTTTTCTGTGAATAGCTTCAGTGTAACGTTTCTTTCCGTTTCTTTATTGTTTCCCTGTATTGTTTCTTTCCTCATTTAACTTCTGAAGCGCTTTTAATGCGCTTTACAAGTTCTGTGTATGTTTGTTTAATCACAAGAGTTGCAAGCTGTATCAGCGCTGCAACGCTGCAATCTGTAGATATGTATGTGTGTGGGTAAAGGAGCGGTCTGTCAAATATCTGTAGTAGTTATTAAAATAGCTACTAAATATCCAAGCCAGACTTTTAAACCCATGGAAGATGTGATTGGCTGTTTGCTGGTCACGTGCTGAAGTGCAGTCAGTCGCTGTGCCGTGCCTCGAGCCAGCACTGAGTGGAGCCTGTCTGCCAACAGCTTCAACAGCGGCTCTACCAGGACCATACTACACTCACTGACAATTAAAGGAGGCCCTTTTTCTTCTTATTTTCGAGGACTGTTCTTCACCATGGGTGACAAAAAGAGCCCTACCAGGTAATGCGACCGCTCGCTGTCGATTTCGACTTGTTTTGCGCGTTTTGAGCTCGATATTTGGATGCGTTTCTCTCACACAGGGATCGTTTCTCCCTTTTTCAGTTGGTATGCCACAGCTAGCTAGAATAGTGCAGTCACTATGGCGGCTACTCGCTGCTTTACAGCCCAGTCAGTTAACAGACAAAGGGAATTTTTTCCGAGGATACGCCTGGCATTCCCTGAAACGCTCTTGCGTCTCGACGAAGCCTTTTGCAGGGTCAATGTCGAAATGGGCATTATTTGATATTGGTTTTGTTAGCCGACATGCTAAGCTTCGATGCCGAAATTTTTAGCAGTGCTTGCCTGCCCGCTAGCCTAGCTGGCGATTCAATCGGACGTTGTGGATAGTCGCTCGCTCCGCCGCTGTGGAGATTTATGAACCAAGGAGCTCTAACTGCCGGGACTCGAACCCAATATTAATGACAACACCACCATGCCCCGGGCTTTGCTGAGGAGCTCGTTTATTACACAACGCGCTCTGTTTGTCACAATCCCCTTTCTTGTTTATTCGTGAATTATATCTGTGGTATTTCAGAAACTAACTTGACCTTAACATTTGTGTCGTTTGTAAGGCCAAAAAGACAAGCCAAACAAACCGCTGATGACGGCTACTGGGACTGTAGCGTCTGTACCTTCAGGAACACCGCCGAGGCTTTCAAATGCAGCATCTGCGATGTGAGGAAGGGCACATCCACAAGGTAACGTAGCTCTCGTTCTCCCTCGCTCTCCCACTCGTCTGAGCGTCTCGTCTCCCCCTCCTCCCCCCCTTGCCTTGCCTTGCCTGGCTGCAGCAGCATTGCATCGCAATTTATGGGAATGACAACTTTGATCGACAGCCTATTTGTCCGTGAGTGAATGAGGACTTGTTGATGGACAGTCTTTGCAAACACATCCCGCTGCTGTCTGGATTAGCTGTAGTTTCTCGTCTTATGCGTGCTAAACATTGTATTTCGCGTTTTTTTTTTTAATGCATCAGTCTAGGTAGGCTGCGTGCTTCACTAGCCAAAGGGGGTGGGGTGGGGAAGAGGGACCGTCCTTGATGATAGCTGTACAGCTACGATGCATCCACAACATCGAAGGAGCTGTATTTTGTTTTTTTTCCCTTGTTAACCCCCCATCGAGTCAAACAAGGTGAATGTGTCTGCGCGCCTTTCACCTACCTGTAGGATTGCAGATTGTCATTTAACACTCATACAGTCGGATTTATTGAGCCTGAGACTGATGGGAAGTTTATTTTTGTGGTTATGATTGGCGTTTGGATGCAAACTAAACATGAATTTTTGGCATTTCAAAAGTCTTAACAGACTTTTTTTTACTGCCTGTGCCAAGTAGTTTAAGGCACTCTGATTTCAAAGCATGGCCTTGTGTCTTGAAAATCATATTTGTCAGTCTAAAACATGTAAATTATTAACCAGAAGTCAAACTTGTTTTATTTCTCCTTAATCTGCTCTCAGATATTGCTCTAGATGAATGTCAACATTTATAGTAACGGGTTTGTGTGACTGTTCCAGACATTTCCCCTAAGTTTAACTCAGAATAAAATCTGTGATGTCAGCAGAAGGCATTGTTTTATGGGAAACTGAGATGAAATCATTGTGTAACTTGAATTTCTTGACGGGATTCCCTTTCGTTTTTGTGTATACTCACGCCTACTCTTTCTGTTCTGGGGAATGTTTTTGGTGATAAGTTGCGTGTGCCGTGACCTGTGTTTGTGTGCTAATGTCACCAGTCGCATGGTGGTAATGGAGAGACAGATGAGTCATTTGTGGGTTTGTTGACAAGTTCCCTCGCATTCTAACCTTTACAGCTGTGGTTTACCATAAGCGGCTTGTCTGACACTCCTGGCACATATGGGGAGAAAACACTAGACTGGTTTGCTGAGAATCCAAAAGATTGAGCCCGATCTTAATTGTAAGTCTCCCCTCCCCCCTGATCTTTTTTTTCCCAGCAGCGTGTAGTTTAAGACCACAGCTGATGATGTAGGCTGAGCACGCTGTATGAAAGCAGGAAGCGGAGACGAGTGTGTCATAGCCTTCCTGTTCCATCCCCATTTACCAAGATTTGGCAACAGTCCAGTTTTCTCTATTTGGTAAAGCGCATGACATCATCGGTGTGGTTGTCACACATTCCTGTTTGATCTGAATAGTTAACCTTTGATTAATGCAGCTGTGTAGTTGTGGGGCTGCCTCTTATTCTAATGAGTACTAATTAGCCATCTTTTTCTTCACTGTTTGATGTATTCCGGCAAAGCTCGGGACGAAGCAAAATGCTCTCAGCTAAATGATTTACACTTAAGGCTGTGTGTGGATGTTTGTCTTGCTGCTTTTATCTGGGGCTCTACTTTGGATGTGTGTTTATGCATGAGGACACACGTGTTTGCTAATTAGAGCTCCTCGCTGCTGAAGTTTGATTTGGATCGCCGGTTTGTGTTTGCTACAAGATGAGCGAAGCTGGGTATTGATTTATTCAGTCAGTGTGACATGATTGTGTTTTAAAGCAAGTTTGAAAAAGCTTGTTCTGCGCAGGGTGATTGTGCATAAGCTGGTTCTTTTCACTCCTTCCACGATATAGAGTTCCTTTTCTGTGTCCTGGCCATCAACATCTGGTCAGTCACAAAACTCTCTGTTATTGAATATGTTTGGGTACAACAGGTAGTAACCAGCTAACAAAGTATCTATTTCCTAGTTACGTATTGAGTCTGGGGGGTCTGGGAATCCAGTATCAGAAAAATTCATTCTGTTGAATTTGATGCATCCTATCCTCACAGTGTGCACGAAGCCAGACACCAGAGGGCTGTACTACAAAGCAGTATCGATGTTGGGAGTTTTCAGTGTCATGCACGTGTTTCTCCTTTTGCCTGCTTAGATCACCATAGCAACTTATGCTGAGCATGCAACCTGGTCCAATGCAGGTTATATTCAGAGTTTCAGTGTAAAATTCAGAGATAATATATGTGTTTACGTAGATTTTTAATTTGCTGCCAAGTCCATTTTACACTGCAGGAATTACAGCTCATAAAACACAGATTAGAAATTAATCAGTTTGTTTATAGGCTATTTATCAGCAGGATTTATAAATCACTTTAAATTATTTAGCTACGATCTGGCAAAAAAAAAAAAACCTTAGTGATTTCTACATCTCTTAACATTCAGCTATAAGACCGTGTTAGAGCTGAATGCACTGATGTTTAAATGTGTCAGTTTGAAAGTGTCAGAGCTCTAATGTGCAGCTGTCAAATCACAAATTAAAATCCAGCACTGACAGTGCACTGAGTGAAGATATAAATATATTTACGTATTAATATTTTTTTCTGCTCTGTTGCCTTCTTTCCTTACTTGCAGTACCAGTGTTGGCTTGGCTTTTTCCATTTTTTTTGGGGGGGGGGGTGTAGGCTATTCATTATAAATCTGTTCAATACGCATAGTTGATCCATTTTGTGTTACTTCTGTGGACGAGTAAATGACGCATAAGACAGCCCCATTAATGTGAGCACCCACAGACAGTGAAGAAGAGTGCCTGGGTTAACAAAGTTATTAGTCACTGTTGTGATACATGTTATTGCACATGTGGTTTTACGGTTTCGTTGAACCGGCTAATACAAAAAATCCTGGCCGTGTCAATCATGTTTCGTTATACACCCCTCTGGTGTTGATGGGAGACACACAAGTGACATGGGTCTTGCAGATTTGGAGATGGTGACCTGAATCACACTTTGTCCCCTGACAGCGAAAGGAAACGTAGTTAGCTGTGAGATATTCACCTGTGATTCATGCTAATGGAGACAAAAATGTGCATTAACAAGAGCAAGACTGTGGCATCAGCATGCAGGGAGAGGCCCCGTCTTCCCCAGTCGAGTACTCGAACCTGTTGACCCAGTTCAGCTCAGTGTTGAAACATGATACCCAAGTAGGCTAAATGTACCCTCTGCCACTCTTGACTCTTAAACAAAAAGCACCCCTGCTTTTGCACCTGACCTTCTGCTAATCTACAAGTCCAAACAGCCCGGGTGTTCAGCCTCTGCATTCAGTGCCCGCTCCTTTGGTAATTGGAGTAGGTCTTGCATTAGCATCCCTTGTGGTGGCCGCTATCATATTTAAATGTTTCTGGCATCTGAACCTGATCACTGTGTGAATGTGACACTGTGTTGCTGTGCATCAGTTTGCTTTGTGGTTGTGTTTGGTATGAACCTCTGGCAGCCCCGGGGCCTAGAGAGAAACCATTAGGAGCCCTCTAAAGTTGATTGATGGTGGAGATCACAGGAAGTCTTGAGGTACCTCAGTCTCTGACTGCTGCGCTGTTATCTCCACTCTGTAGTCAACCATTTCAAGCAGCTTTCATCTCTGCTTTGTATAAAACAGGATAAATGGGTGTCTCTGACACGTAAGCAAAATGCAGTACTGCGTTTTGGTTTAAAAAAGCTTAAATGCAAATGTGCAGCTTATTTGATGCGTAGACTCAAGCAAGGCGGCAGAACCTGAACCTTTAAAAGTAGTTTTCAAAGGTCTTACAAGTTAATTCTCAAACTCTAATGAATCATTTTAAAAGAAAATATTCAACTTGGGCTAAGTCTAGTTAAAACGCAGCGACTGCAGATGGACAAGTTAAAGCATGAAAGTAAAGAAAGTATAGCACTGTAATTAAAAATTTCATCCTTTGTGATGCGTTCCAAGTAAAACATATCTTTGAGTCTAGTAGCCAGGTATTTAGCCTAAAATGTAAACTCTTTTGAACACTCCTGTTTTCTTTTAATTTGATTTAGCTAAAAATATGACACACCCCCACACACACATTTACAAGTGAGGCTCTAAGTGAAAACAAGCTAATTCTCTCCAGTCAGCTGCATTTCATGTTACCTCGTCTTGTGTCTTATGACTGTTGCAAACATGCTGCATTTAAGTCAAATGTTCTCAGTTATTGTCCTCAAGGAGATTCAGAGTGGCTGGAATATAAATGATATCTAGCTCTAAAATCTTAATATAGGGTTAAAAAATGAGGAAAGTCCATCAGTGTTTGTATATGTATATGTTATACACACATAGTATAATTATGTCAGTGCGTTTGCATGTGTCTCTGTGTGTGTTTTGTCTGTCTTATGCTATGACGAAATGGTTATTATAAAGCGTGGATTTTCGCACTGTCACATTAAGGCAGATTGTCTGGAATAATGGAATTACATAAGAGGGCGCTCAATTTATATCCGCACTCCCTCGCACAAGCCCCCACTGCAGCCCCCACTCAGAGGAAACTGCTTTTGCTTATCCAGCATTATCAGCATCTGCACCAAAGCCCTGAGCATGAGCGGGTAGCCCTAATCTTTACATGTTAATTGCCGGATTTAAAAGTTCTTAATTACTTCATGGGATTTGGCAGTGTGAGTGATTAAATACAATAGCCAATTTGGCAATCTGACAAAACGGAGAAATGTTGAGAGAGCTGTTGAATCCAGGGGCTCCTCCCATTCAGGAAAAAGACGAGGCACGCAAATGACTGTGACAGTGAGGGAGCGAGGAGTCCTCTGAAAATACAGGAATGAAAGCATGTGAGGACAAAGAGAGGGGGAGTTGTTAAGTGTAAGTAAGGAGAAGGAGAGGACAGGAGAGAAATGGACCAGTAAAGGGACAGAAGGGGAGCGTTATGTCTGGACATTTATGTGTGTGTATTAAGAGAGAGGGGGTTTGGCTGTAAGGGGGATGTGCTCACTGAGCCAAGAGTCTCCGGGGGATAAAGTAGAGTGAAGCGCATCATTTCCCAGGGAGGGAAAGACTGGACAGCCTATTCCATTTCCACTAGCACCACTATTCATCCATGGGAAGAGAACAGCAAAATTTTACGAGTTTGAGAGCGAATTAGGAATCGACTGCCTTACTAGTGGTTTGATCTTGTTGATTGTTTGGTCTTGCCAAGCCACGGGTTATAGTGCATAATAAATCCTGCAGAAAGAGTCCTGGCTGCCGTGCTTGGCAGAACCTTTGCCCTCTTGATGTCGGGTTTCCCTCACATCTTGTTTTTGTTTGCTTGATAACTGTTGTTCCCTTTGTAGAACACAAGGAGAACACAAGCCTGCTGTGAAGGTGTTGTGTCCCCTTTGGCAGCGCAGTGATTTTTTTTTTCCTCAGGAAATTCCAAACCAGGCTGTGTTTTCTCTAAAGTGAATGGGTAAGAATATGATAGGACAGCAGTAATGATACAGTGATCCAGTTGACGGGTAACAGTCGTGGCAAAGCAACAGAAGAGAGGTGAGGTGAGGAAGAGACGTAGTTAAAGGCTGCAGGATTTATAGAGGATGGGAGGGGGATAATGGACGAGGAGAAAGTGACGAGGAAGTGGGGAAAAGAGCAAAGAGAGAATGATTGAGAGGTGGTGGAGAGGAAAACAAATGAGTGATACAGGGTAATGTGACAGTGCTGCTGATGGAGGAAGCTCATATGTGCTCAGTGCTTTTGCAATGTCTTGCTGTCAGTCTGCTTGATGCCTCGCTGTTCATAGCCTGAAAGGTCAGTCATGGAAAGGCTAGTTAAAGTGAAGATAAAGCATTATTTGCACATATTAGACTTCTGTGCTTTAAATTTGTCCATTATATTATCTTTTAAAACACACATAAAGGTATACAGACTCTCTTTGGGCTGTTGGGAGAAGCAGAAATGCCATGCCCACAGCAGTCAGCATGGTGCAAAACACTTGTTGGAGAAAAGTTGAGACATCTTGGAGTGATTTCAGTGAATTCTTCTCAGAATGTCATTTCTTGTTGTTCTATTGTTGTATGAGGATGAAGGTGTCAGTGCTTTCAAGAAACCCAATGTCTATATAGAACACCTAATAAAATTTGATAGAAACACAGTGGCAAATCCACAGAGGACCATGAGTAGATTATTTTTTTAATTCATAGAAACTAGGGGGGTAATGTCTGTGGTTCTGAAACTGAGACCAGACCCACAATAAAAGCATTCTTTGTTTCACTGTGTGTACACATATATATGTGTGTATATACACAGAAAACAGCAAATCTTCAGGTATTTATAGCAAAAGAAAATACAGGACACTTTTAAAGTTTTCAGTAAGGTGAGAAATCTGATTTTAATTTAAGCTATAGATTAAATTTAAAAGAAACTAGAAAAAAAACGCTGATCTGTTGCTCTGATTTTCCAAGTAACAGATTTTCTTCTTCTGCAAAGCTCTTTTGATTTTTTCCTTGTTATAAATCAAGTGCATGCCTTTCCTTCACAGAGGTGTACTTTGCCCCCTACTTAAAAGCCTAAACGTACTCTATTTACAGCTTGAGTCAGGCTGACTGAAAGTTAACAAGATGAGTCTAGAGGAAGTAAAACTCTCAGGGTTTTGTAGCTGAACCCGAGGAAGGATTTGTAGCTGCCTGCAGCTGTCTTTGTGTCTGGATCGCTCAGGGTCTCTCATGCAGTCCAGTTTAAGCGGTGCGCAGCAGTTGGCTGCCGGCTCATCTCTTTCTCTTGCCCCATGGCTACAGTGCAGGTCTCCTGAGGAACACAAGCCTTTTGTAGCCTGGGATTCTCATCATTCCTGTCTTTACCCTCAAGACTCCCCATAACAGAAGCAGATTGGGTGGGATAGGCAGTTGCCCTTAGGAGATGCTCTTTACTGTCAAAAAGACCTGCTAATCCAGGACTAAAGCTCTCTGCAACCATAATCCATTCATTTACTTTTCATTTTAATTATATTTAGAGAATTGTTTAAACATCAGTAACTGCCTGAATTTTAAGTTTATGAAAAATTGTGCTATATCATACCATTTATGTTTTTTTGCCAAAAACAGGCAGCCTTATTCTTAATGCATGTCTAATTGGGCCTTTGTGCTAATTTATCTCCTAGTTGTGAATCAGAGGCTTTTAAAATTTAGATTAATGGGTTGTGTAGAATTTGTTTGCAAAGTCTGTATGTTCCAGCTTAACTATCAATAATTAACATTTCATATCTACTGCTCTTCGTGTAATTTCAGATTGTAGCTGCAGGCTGTAAAATATCATTGCGCTAGCTAAATAATGTTGGGCAGTTCTTTGTGTGTTCATGTTATTAACAGTTATCACAGTGTTCTGCAGGAACGTTTTATTCCTCCCTTTTTATTGTCTTCTCTGTGTTTATTTTTCTAATATAATCAAACAAAACTAGTTATGCTTTATGTGCCAACACAAAGTGTGAAATTTAAAAGTAGTTGAACTGAAAAGTAGTTTTAAGTAAACTGAATAAAAACAGGTATTCACTGTATTCAGTCATGTTCAAATCTGAACACTTGCTTGTGTACACACACACAAGCTAGAGTCAAGTCAAAGCTGACTGAAAAACAAGTGGGTTGTTGAATCAGAGTTCCTTGTGATTGTTTGCAGCCTGTAGTTTAACTGACATGATATGGCATTATATGGTAGCTACCACTGGGGAAAAATACTATTTCTGGCTGCTTGCTTTTTCTTAAGATGTTTGTGGTAGAGACAAGAAGTGAAGAAGTGATTCGAACATTAAGCCCTCAAAATCCTGAGTGGAAGGAGCAGATGAAGGGCTGAATGCTTAATGCTTCTGGTGGGCAGTGAGAATGATTTGAGAAGTGCTATAGCCCCAGGCTCTTCTTGAGGTGCTTCGGCCTCTGCAGCACACTCACTTACACACATTACTTTACCCATGGATGGCTGGAGGTGACAGCACTGCTCCAGTCTCTTCAGGTGCAAAATTTCATCACTGGGAGCCTAAGCTCTGCACTTCAGTGGAATTTGTATATGTAATTTCTCAATTTAAATTCACATTAAATAAGGTACGTACTGTATTTGGGTCAGTTAAGGCCAGTGTTTCTCACACATTCTTTACCATGGTGGGCTATGAAGCTATATTAAAAGGAATCAAATTATATTCAGTGTCCCACTTTCACATATTTATGCAAGAGTGTCGTGAGCCGAAGGCATTATTTTTCAGGTTGCTGATCATTCTTGTCAATGCAATATCTCAGAAACGCCTTGAGAGAGGTGTTCTTGGCACCAAGGTTCACTTGTACTCGCAGGCAGGGAGGTGCCGCCCACTTCCAGTTTCTGCTGATAAATGATACTGTCATGTTTTTGATAAATCTGTAAGGTCAAAAGTCACGTTCTTTGTGAAACTTCACTGGAATAGCCTTCCAGGGATGCGTGATCCAACAGTTGGATTTACTACAGCAACTAAGGAAAACTACATATTTTGCAATTGGTGACAGATCTTGTGATTATTTAGACTGAAAATGCCATTTTTAGTGATTGCATAGATTTTCTGATCAGTGTTTAGTCAGCTGCCTCTTCAGTCGGTCTCCGTCTGGTTACTGAAAACGTCACTGCTTCAGAACCTCTGAAAGATTTGCTGTGAGTTGCAGTTCCCGTCTTAACCTGTAGCAGGTTGGGTTCTGGTTCATGTGGTACCATGCAGTGCTCAATGGGGGCAGCTGTGCGGAACAAGAACACTATAAAGCATGAGGTGACTTTAATAAGTGCTAAGCAGTGAACGTCTTTGGGTTTTGTTCTGACATCTGAAGCTGTCGCCCTGTACTTTTACTTATTTATTACACATTTTTGTAAATGTTTTTTTTTTTTCTTTTTTGCCTGAAGGAATTATTTGCTAGTTAAAGTAAATTCTTTCCAGCCAAACAAAGTGACAGTTCATTAAAATAAAAAAAATCTTGCTGATAGATTTTATGTTTGAATTTGCTTTAACTTTCCTTAAATATAATGGTGGGATGTGCTATAGATGAATAACATGCAATCCACAGGAATTATGACTTTTTTTCACCTTATCACCTTAGACATGAAGATACCACTTTACGCATCATTTCAGAGAAAATCTTATTAGCAGTTAGACCAAACAGTTTAGTAGGCAGGTCCCATGAGCTGCTTGTCATAGAAAGTCTAGAGAGACTGACGAGCATTAAACAACAGACTGAGAAACTGTGCAGACAAATCACCATCTTATAGTAACCACATTCATGGCAGCACTGTCACCTCTTGGCCTGTGCTTACTCTAGTCAGGGGTGGCAAACACTGAGTCTACAGAAAGATCCAAGCATAAAGGAACTGCTGAGAAATATGTGTGCATGTAGAGCATCAGTAGGGCTATAATTTCCAGGTCTTGGGGTTGATTACTTGGCAGTATGCTGTCATAAGCTGTTATTAGTCAGACAGTTGTCCTTCTCATTTTCACAAGAATAAAATGGATGGAGCCTTGCAGGATGATTGTGTTACTTTTCATTTTGGGAGGAGCACAAGATTATTTTTTTTCCTGTCAGTGTGGCTGCATTTTGTTAAAAGGGGTTGTCTAAAAAAAATAAATAAACTAATGAATAAAACTTTGCAAGCAATTTGCATGCTACAGTCATATCATCAGAAACCTGTATACTAACTCATCTACTTTGAGTGTGAACATCCTGTAATTTGCATATTTGAATATGCTTTGGCTGCAGCAGCTATCCTCAAACCATACTAGTTCGAAGCCTCCTCTCCCATCAAAACGTGAAGGTGATGTCACAGGATGATTATTGGAATTTGTTGCTCAGGACATGAAGCCTGTTGGTTATTACTCTGTGGTTATAGTGCTGGGATAACCAGTTGATGTAGTTTTTATTTTTATAAAAGCACATAAAGATGTGCATTCGACATCTTGTTAGTTCTGGGTCTATTATCATTTATGTATAAAATAACTAGAATAATATGATTTAACGTGTAGCAAATATCAGCCTCTTAATTGTGTTTGTGAATCATTTAGAATAATGAGGTTAACAGAGTGGGACAATCGATTACTTAAAAATAAGGTGTGATTTCCATTGATCGAGATGTTAAAAGCCCGTGACATTCTCAGATGCAGGATCTGAAACATGTGCTCCAGGCTGAGGCTCTCTAGTCTTTCAGCTGTGAGTGGAGAAACTCAGGTTGGCCATGAATGTATGCAGGATTCAAGTTGCAGAACAACTTTGTAGATCACTGAAGAAATGAAGCCCCCATTGTTGCTGCGCTGATATCTGAATGAGGGAGTGGGTGACGTTTAATAGCCTGGCTCTTTAGCGGGCTGGCCTTGGCCAAAGAACTCTGTTGTCTCTTAGTTGTCTCACTCTCTCTCTCCTCTTCGCTCAGCTGTCTGCCGCTGCTTTCACTCAGTTTGGCAGGAAATAATTGCTTGTCCTCCACAGCACTTCAAATAAAAGAGCTGTGTTAATGAGGGCTTTCCTCCTTCTCTCTCTCACTCTCTGTGTCCGTCTGTATATCGCACTCTCCATCGCTCATTCCCTCTCTTCATTAGTCTCTCTCTGTGAAGTGCTCAGGCTCATTGTTTTTAGTTTCTGTAGAAAGAGTTGCCTCTGAAATAGCAGCCTCAGCTTTTGCTCCTGGCTGGCAAGTATCGGCTGCTTCTGACCAGTGAGAGCACCAGCTGAGCAGAGGTGTGTCTGCCTCTGTGACAGTTCAGGCTGAGTGGAGCAGTCTAACTATGGGTGTCAGTCTGACTGAATTAGGAGCTTTTAAGCATGATGATAGTTATTTCAGGGCATCCCGTAGAGGGAGGCTCCCCATTCCTCCCTCCCCCCCGGTCTGTGGAATTTGGAGGCAAGCATGGGAGGAGCTGTCAATCACAGCCTATTGTTGTGTGAAGGGGAGGTAATATGCTGTAAGCCCTCACAGTGGGAAATGATTCAACAGCAGGCTTTACACACTTGACACCTACGCACACACACACACACACACACACACACACACACACACACACACACACACACACACACACACACACACACACACACTTTACCAGGAATATATTGGCAGCAGTGGGAGGTTGGAGCAATTTCTGCAATTGGACCCTGGGGTTTACTTTTGGTCCTACTCCCAGTATCCATTTTCCTTTGTGCTATATAGATGCTTCTTATTTGATTTGGATATTCACTTGTAAAAGTAATTTTAGCGGTGTTGTAGTTTAATTAGTACACTCCCATGTTCAACAATGTGGAATAATTCAGTAATGAACCGTAATGGTTTTTAAGCAGGAGACTTTTTCAGGGCCTCTATTATTTCATGAAATCCAGTAGCACACACCGTAGTGTCATGCAGAGCGGCGTGTTAATGAGCCACAGAGCAGCAGTGTGCAAAGTCACGATGTATGGTCAGTGAATAAATAATGGGGTAAAGAGAGCAGTGGCTCTGTCATGCCAGCAACAGCTCATGGCTGACTTACAGCTGGCACTGAATCACCGGCTAACCAGCAGGACGGCTTCTGCTGCCACCAGTGCTGTCGACACAAATCTCAAGCTCTGACCAGGGCATCAATTCTGCAATGGGCTTATCAGTCACTCACTCATTCACCACCTCCTTGACTCACAGCACTGGCTGCCACAAAGAATGATATCTGGCCCTGTTGGATCCTGTCTGTTTACTCGTGGCGGTGGGTTAAAGAAGTAGATTTAAAACCTTCAATACGTTCTCATATTTTGTTAGCTGTGCATATTTCCAGCATGATGATGATACTGAATGAGGTCCAGAGATCTGTTGAATTCCCATAGAGAGAACCATCGAGACAGGACAAGGAAAATCCTATGTCAGGAATTCATGTTAATGTCATCGAACATTACGCTTTATCTCCTTGGAGATGTGACACACAACATCCAGTCCATTACTGTAGTTACTAAATTCATCACTTTGTATTTAAAAGCTTTGCTGAGTTTAGTTTGGCTTTTCCAATTAGGACCTCTCATACTCAGCACAGGAAGTAATTACTCCAAATTAAAGTGGAATTGGGATCTCTTTGATGGGAATAGGATAGGGTTGGCAATTATAAAGATGAGATTTCTCCCAGCTTTAATTTTCACCCACAGAACACTCCCAAAACGAGGCCACACACAGGGGCAGCAGGTAGGAGGGGAAAGAAAACGGGCTCCAGAGAACCACAGCAGCTAATGGATCCTGGATCAACAGCCCAGGGCTCATCAGCATTCAGCACAGCTGCTGTATTGATTGAAATGTAGTGCAAGCATTACAACATGATGCTCTATTATACCCCAATTGATTGTCTTCTGATCAGCTGCGGGTCCCCACCCTCTCCTTCTCACTCTGTAATAGTTCACAGCAGGAGGAGAATAAACGAGCTTGATGGAGCAGTTGAGGATTGGGAGCGAATCAGCAGAAAAAAAAGAGAAAAGATGGACACAGCTCTGAGTTTATAAGCAGCGGGCCACTAAAAGGTTGGGAGACTTGGAGAGCGGAGATTCAATTGTGAAAGATGTGCGAGGATTTAAGTGCAGAAACAAGAGTAACAGGAGTGGCAATATGATGTTGCTAAATTGAAACACTGAGCCCTGCCACTTAAGCTGCTGTCTGAAAACCACTCTCTACTGCAAGCCACTTAAAACAGTCTGACACACTACAGCTTCATTTTCCAGCAGTAACCCTTGTTTGTCTGGACTGATACTTGGACCAGCAGAGTTTCTACAACTTTCAAGCCTCACTCCGTGACCACAGGTTTACTAAAGCAGTCAGAGGTCAAGGGATGAGGGCTGCCTTCTGCTCTGCTGGAGTATTGTTGCAAAAAAAGAAGAAAGAAAGAAAGAAAGAAACTTCCTGCCAAGATTAGAAATGGTTTTGGAAAGGTTGGGTATACACATCTAACTAGTAGAACTTGTTCCTGTTGAAAGGGCCCCTGAGCAGCCATTAAGCTGTGCCCGGCTGTTTGTTTGCACGCTAAGCTTTTCGAGTGCATGTTTGTGTGTGTGTGATCGTACTTGTGGTTTACTCCTCACCACGCTTGCCCAGTGCTGGCTTGTGATTATCCATGTTGCTGGCTGCGGTTTGGTCTCTGCTGAGTCTCTGGAAGACTACAGGCATCTTTCCCTCTCCCCCGAGTGCCCCCCCCCCCCCCTCCCCCAGATGCTGTCAGCTGATGTTCATCATGCAGCAGGTGTGTGTTTTGGCTCAGTCCCTCCGACTTTGGGTTACCTCACAACTTCCCTATTCAGCAGTTCTGTGGCGTGAGACCACAGAAAAGATGTTTTCAGGAACAAATTGTTTTATGTGAACCTCCCTCTCTGGTTAATTAGAAGTTGCTTGTGACATTTATCTTCCTTGCGTTTATTGTCTCTGCTGAATAAGAATGCTCAGTCAGATTGCGGTTTGTGATTATTTGTGTTTTCAAATGAGTTATAAAAAAAGGGCTCTGTGGTTGCTGGTGAGCTCACTGAGAGGGAGCAGCAATACCACGTCCAGCTGAATCTCAATCTGTGACAAATTGGGCCAACCCTACAGTAATCAGATTAGAGGACCTAAGTGACGTGCTGCAAATGTCCCACCTTGTGATCCTGTGCATTCATTTTATTATGACCGTGAGCTAATGAGATTAGTCCTAAAATAGAGCTGCTCCGCCAGGAAGCGGCTGCACAAACCTGCCTGTGCAGCAGCTGGGAGCAACAAGCCTTCCCCCCCGCTGACCTCCACGTTCAGTCGCTTCTCTTCGTCAGCTGTAGCATGACCACGTTGGTCTGTGGCCAAAGTCAGTTCACAGCTCTACTACAAGGCTAATCCATGTTTGTGCCTTGGATCTCCTCCACAGGAAACCCCGGATCAACTCCCAGCTGGTTGCCCAGCAGGTGGCTCAGCAATACCCGATGCCTCCCCCACCCAAGAAGGAGCGGAGAGAGAGGAGCGAGCGCATAGACAAGGAGCGCCCGGAGGGTGAAGGAGAGCGAGCCAACGGAGAAGGACGCCCACAGGTCGAACGTCCAGAGAGAGTGAGGCCAGAGGGAGACACTCCTGAGAAGGAAAAGAGCGACAAGGAGCAGCCAATCAAAGACAAACCCGACAGAGAGAAGGAGATCAGCCCAGCTCTGACGAAGAAGCCCAGCAGCAAAAAGACCAGGTCAGCGTACGAATCACAGCGCATGTTTCTGCATGCCTGCAGTGGTGCTGATATCAATCCTCACTTGTGTGCGTTTGTTTTCCTCCAGACCCAAATCTGACAGCCATCAGAGTTCACCCAGTGACAAACACAGCATACAGTCTGGCAAATCAGCAACCAAGACCAACAAGAACTCTCACATTTCCAGGTGCGTAGCCCACTCCCCTGCTCTGCATGTGTTTCACAGAGCACGTGGTTTAACTTGTATGACTATGCAGTAGTTCTGGTCAGAGAAACTCATCTAGCACAAGGTTAGTGGGAAAGCTCAGCTGATTCACAAATGATCTTTTACACTAAACGCCCACTCTTACTTTTGATGCACTTGTTCTGACTGTGCATGTGTCACCCGATGAATTGAGCAATTTAGTGTAACCACCCCCACAGTGCTGGAAGCCTCCCATTGTTGTTGCTGAGATGCACATGTTGTAGTTGGCAATTGTGACTACTAATATTTAGTTTTTCTCCTTCTCTTCTCCTCAGGCCCAAACTGAAGAACATTGACCGGAGTACTGCCCAGCAGTTGGCTATCACCGTAGGGAACGTCACGGTGATCATAACAGACTTTAAGGAGAAGACCCGCTCCTCCTCCACATCTTCATCCACCGTCACATCCAGCGCGGGCTCCGAACAGCAGCACCAGAGCTCCGGTTCCGAGAGCATGGACAAGGGCTCGTCACGCGCCTCCACCCCAAAAGGGGATCTCTCTGTGGGGCATGACGAATCGTTCTGAGGTCCCGCTGCCATCCTCCACCACCTATGACCCACCCTTGCACCGCTCCCCCCTTTCCCCATGTTTCTGGACACTATGGATCCCACAGGGGGAGGGATTTCACCTTTTCCCATCGCCGACCCGCCTTCATTCCACGATCTCCCCTGGATGCTAAGAGGAACAGTGAGGTGCCATCTTTTACGGAAAACAAGCGCCCCCCGCTTGGCGAATATCCCTCGTGGTTACACCTGTGGCACAGGCGAGGAGAGGTGGCCTACACGGAATAACACCCTCATTCCTTCCCCTCAGCCCCCTCCCCAGTAGCATCCAGACACTTGTATGTATTGTTTTATATTTGTACGTGGATGTGAGGCCAAGTCAACTTTTTTTTGTTTGTTTGTTTTGTTTTGTTTTTGTAAAGAAGAATTCTCCGCTGGGCACAATAACCACCACTTTTTTTAATAACTTTAAAACTATTATTACCTTTATTTATTACCTGTTGCACCTGTATACTTTGATATTCTCCTTTTTATGTTGAAGCTTTGCTGTGTAGCTCTGCAGATCGATCGTTCCTTCAGTGTTTTTACTACAGTCTGAAAACAATAGGACAACACACACACACGTCAGATACAACACACATATACACTCACACACATACACACACTGGTGCTAGATACACTGTGAAGCGGTTTTGCAGATCTGGGATTGCCCATTCGCTCAATGTGACAAAGTGCTGATGAATCAAATTCTCATTCACTTTTCTCAACAACACTGTCTCGCTGAACACTGTCGGGACCTCCAGGTCCGTCTACTTTTTCTGTACAGGTCATTGTGCATCAGAAGAAGGTCACCTAAAGTTCAGACACCTGACTTTTTCAACTAGATTGTCTATGATTTAGTATGCTATAGCAGATCTCTTATACAGTATCTTATGTCTTTAACTGTACAGTGTAGGCTGTTGTGTAAAACACTAAAAGCTGTCAATATTTTTCTGCATTTGGTACTTAAATATTGAGTTTTCTGGCTGCAGACAGAGCTGTCCTCTCAGCTGGTGAGGAGCCAGAGCATTTTCTGTTGTGACTGAATGATGGTTAAAAGCAGTTCCACTTGGTAAAACCATATCGAGCTGTAAAAATAGACCTGTTGTGTCAAGCTGTTGTGAGTCGATTTTATTTTATTTTTCCTCCTCCACCTTCTTTCTTTTCTTTTTTTGTGGTCCTGAAGTCCACCCAGAAAACAGAGTGCAGAGACGAGAACAATTTACAAAGACTGACAATTCAATTGACTTGTTTTTATTTGTATTAATTTAAGACTCCTGTCATTGAAGGCAAAACAATATTGCAGTAGTTAAATAGAAGACAATTGTTCTTTCAATTTTAATGCAGCAAGGCTTATTTAAGGGTTTTAATTCACGTTCACCTTAGCTGATACTAGACCAACATAATTTCCTTTTAACTGTATGAAATTGTATAAAGAATAAATGTGTATATGATATCTTAGTTTTATTTATTGAAGGACCAAAGGAATTTCATAATGACATGATACATAGACAGATGAATAACAATTTGAAATGCAATTATCTAATGTGTGAGATGAATAACAGTTTAAATAAAGACTAATATAATCCATGTAAATGGTGTTCTTATTGTCCACTCATCTTTGTGCGTGGCTAAATTGGGGCAGAGGTCATCATGCTGTGAGCGGAGTCGAGGGAAAACCACAGCTCCACACGCAGTGGTGGATGTTGCCTCGTCGTGCACACAGTGAGAAGCAGTGTGGGCGTGGGAAGAGCTCTGGGTCTTAAGACTTTGGCCTTAGCGAGCCCCTCTTCGCTCTGCTGGACTACCATTGTACATGCAGCTCCCCTAACGGAGGCCCCAGCTCACAAACTGAGCCGCTCCCAGAGCAACTAAAAGCCAGGTTACGAGAGGTAACCGTCCCCTCCTTTACCCCCCCTCCACCCCAAAACTAAAAAACCCTCCTAGGAAGTGAGGGGCAGGATTTGATCTGTGTACACTCAAACGCTTTCCAGAGTCACACGTAGGGATGATAATCATGTGTGTTGTCAGTCCAGGAGATGTGTTTATTTTTTTCTGCTTCTGAGCGATGGTTAATATGTAATTATGTACTTTATTGCATTCAAATATGGAATCAGTGTTCAAAGTGAGGAAAAGCAATGTGAATAGAACTTTAAAAAAAAAAGTGGGACTGCTGGTCAGAGGGGAAATGTTTTGTCCAATTTTTACAGAGAATGAAACCCTGCTTTGTAATGCAATCGGTTAGAAATGGGCCTAAAAAGCCATCTTTTCACCTGCCTTATCTGCAACCACATTCACTTTGACTGAGTACTCCCAACAGAAAGGATTCATGGTTAAATTATTGACAAATGGGCCATTTGCTGAGTATATGAATTATTGCTTGTATATAGAATTTTAAAAAGGTGCAAAAGCAAACACTATGAATACTGGCATTGGAGCTGAAGTCTTTTTTTTTGTTTGTTTCCTGTTTCCTTCCCGCGCAAGCAGTTCTGTTCTTGTGTGCGACCAGTAACCTTAATTTACTGTGTAAAGATGGTTACATTTTTTAGCTTTGTTTGTCAGACCCAAATATAGAATGCTTGTTTACTGACTGTATAAGCTTAACCGTGAATTCCACTTACGTGTATTATACAAACTCATTTCTTCCTATAACGATGTCTTGTACAATGCTTTTAAAGTTATTGCTCTGTTTAAAAGAAAAATTAAAAAAAAAAAAAGTAGGGAGAGAACAATAATCCATTCTTTGTTTAATCCAGTTTTAGTTTTTTTTTTCTTCTTTTCTTTCTTTCTTTTCTTTTTTTTTAAACTTATAGCTGATGTGTCATTGTTTTCCCTTGTGAAATGGTCACATTATGTTCCTGGTGTGGAAATGTACTCAGCATTTTCAGCAGATCACAGCTCCTTGTCTAGCTTATAATGTTGAACTAATACATGTTTCTGGCATGTGCACGACTTTGCGCTTATAGGCTAACCCGATCATTTTCCTCTGCTTCAAATAGAAATGTCTATTTATGAATTTTGCTTGTAGTTTTTCACAAATAAAATTGTTAAAGTTATCTATTTTCTGGCTGTTCTGTGTCCTTTGTATAGTGTTCGGGGTTACAAAGCATTGTAGTCACGTTGCAGTGCTTATGTTACAGCAAATGCACGACATTGCTTTTCCTTAAGTCAGTAATCAGATTTCATTACATTACTTACTGATCTAGTGATTATTCAGTTTTTTTACTTACTGGACATTAAAAAAAAAACCCTTTCATGCACGTTTGAGCAAACGTCAGCAGATCTTAGTTTGTTCACGTGACGGGAACAAATCACTCTACAAACTCTGAAGAGTGGCAATATCGAGTTGATTGGAATTTCTTGAGAAAGGACAAAAAAAAAATGTTGGCTCTTTGAACACATTTTTAAATGTGAGAAAAGCCTAAAAGTCATTAACCATACCAAACTTAAACATTGGCCAGTCTGCCATTAAAGATCATCGTTTTCAGTGCTGGTGCTATCTTTAGATGTGCCTGTGGAAAGCCAGCGTCTTCCTTGTTAACTTGTTCCTCTGCACTGTGTCGCCTCCGTTGCCTCAGAATCCTCCAGCTTCCTTTTATCTTCAAGAAGCAGACAAAGTTGCAGGGAGGCAAATCTGGCAAGTCCAGCAGGAGGAGAGCGAACGTAGCAGTGGTGTGGCCAAGAAACTCCAATGCACTCACACACTGCCTCAATGACGCGCACCCCATGTTCTTCCTTAAATGCTTCAGGACATTACAGCAGAAATCTGCTTGATAGTCTTGGCCTGAGGGATGATTTCATACAACACATACACGCAAATATTCTCCTGGTCTCCATCCTCACGTGATGGTGCTGCCTTCTGGCTTGGAAACTGAAAACTGCTCATGCGTAACTGGAGACCAGCGCTTCCATGAACTCCACATGAAACTCGAGTGGGTTTTAAGCACACACCTTATATTCCCTCTCTGTACAAGTTTGCAGTTTGTGGTGGTAAAACGGTTCTTCCAGGAAAAGACCTAAAAATAGCAGCGGTGCTGGAATTCGTCTGGACGTGCCCATGAAGGTGACCCTGACTGTGAGACCGGGCCGATATATTTCAGTCTAGGTTCTTGATTTTTATGAAGATGATCCTAAAACGTTTTGATCGCACCTACTGCTTTGTCAAAAACATCAAATGATGTGATATTTGAAAAATAAAATACACCCTTGGCTTCAGAAGCTTGTAACTCTGCCCCAGTTCACAGCAGTAACTTGTAGGTGCCTCCCTACCAGTTGCGATATGTCTGACGATTTTCAAGCATGCACCGCTGTTTTCACTTCAAATCTGTTTTTTTTCTCAGTTTCTTTTCTGTGTTTTCTTTTTTAAGCGCACCTCTCATGTGGTTGAACTCTGTAAAAATATCTTTGTGACTGTAGATGAATCACCACCAAGATCAGCTGTAGGAGTTATCTGCAGATGCTCTAATGAGATTCTGGGATTGTTGCAGACTTCTTTTTATAGTCTGCGATTGGGCTAAATTTGTTGCGGCAACCAACCAGTCCTGAAAACGGTCACGCTTGTGAAATCTTGACCTCTAGTAGTTCCTTAAAGTTATTTATTTCAAAATATTCTGAGATCTTATAAAATCTCATGGGCATTTGCAGCCTTTTCTGAGGGCCTTAGAGAGCTCTTTGGATCTTGGCATGATCAGTATCTGCAGTGGATGTGAGAAGAATCCCGCTGAGTGTGAATATGAGCAAACCTGCTGGGCATGAAAACATCTCTGGCTGTGTACTAAAAACATGTGCCGATCAGCTAGCTGATGCTATTGCCGGCATCTCACCTGCTTCCAGGCAGTCACCATTATCCCTATACCTGGAAAGTCTGCAGTGTCTTGTCTAAATGAATACTGCACTGTGGCAATCACCTCAATTCGGATGAGTTGTTTTGACTGGCATCCCAGCCAGCCTGGACCCTCATCGCTTTGCATTTATAAACAATCGATCCGCAGAGGATCCAACTCCCGCTGCCCTCAAATCTATAGTCCCGCGCTTTGAAAATAACACCTATTTCTGAATACAGTGATTTGAGCCCAACATTCAATAGAATCTCCCTGAAGAAACTAATTGGCAAACTGAGTGCCACACTTCCTGGTGTGACAGTTGGCAGTCACACCTCCCCCACTGTGGTGCTCAAAACTGGAGCTCCCCAGTGTTGTGTGCTCAGTCCCCTCCTGTTCATGCTGCACACCAATCACCGCATCCACAGACATAGCGAGAACATCACAGTGATTTTTGCAACTGGATTGCAAACAGCGGTGAGAGCTCCCGGGAAAGAACAGTCTTGCTGAGGAAAACTTGCTGCTAAACGTGGAGAAAAGATAAGGAGCTGGTGGCTGATTTTGAGCAGGTGTACAACAAATTCCAAGCAGTCAGTATGACACAGAACATCTCATGGTTGTCACACTTCTTCGTAACGGCACAGCCACATGGCATTTCCACTTGATTGATCTAAACAGCCAAAAAGTCTTTCAAAAACAGCGTAGACATTTGTGCAGCTGTCTCGGGATCTCCTGGGAGCGTTACTATCAGTTATAGCCTACAGAACAATTTCAGGATCTGGCAACAGGGGACTATGGGCATCCAGCCTGGTCATCTTCTCTAAGCACCGTTTTTTAAGGCCTAACCTTAAACAGAGACTTTAGAAACTAACTCCAACCTGACAGCTTATCCTAACCACTAACCACAGGATCTCAACGCCTAATCTTAACGGTGGACATTTGGAGGACTACACCTGAGCATGTGGGTTCATTTGTTGACCCTCCCAGCATGACCTGTGGGCCTGCCCCAGGACAGTTATTATCCAGTGCTGAGGTTCGACCAGACAAATGCATTTAAACTGAAACGAGGATGAGTTTTAGTTATTTTACTTTACCAGGACAGCTTAGTTTAGACCGAGTTGAAGAGGAACGTTCATGCCTTTATCTCTCATGCAGGCCATGATTGACACGTGCTGGTCTGTGAATTATCTTTGGCCCTCTACTCGAAACCAATATCAGTTGATGAACTGGATTGCAGAGGGTCTTCCTGACAGTCTGTTATTTTTGGAAACTACAGCTCAGTTATGATGCTGCCAAATGTGGGTTTTATGGCAAATGCTACATAGGCCTGATATCACCCTAAATGCCATAACACCCCTGACATCTGGCCTACATTATGTAGATCTGTGGCAGAGTTGAGGCATCCAGACTCTGAGCCAGCGCTGACAGTCATGGCCAGATGTGACCCATAGATAACTGCAGATGTCAGCCTCGTTCGCTGCCAATGTTGCTATCTGGTCTGATTCTAATTTCAGAGGTTTGGAGATGTTATTCGGGGATATTGCTGCTTCTTTTTTCGTGACGTACATCAGCTCTGTTTTATGTATTGAGAATTTGACTACTGTGTATTGTTTGTTTGACTATATCAATATTTATATGTAGACACTGTTCAGAGATGTCAAACAGTTTCTATGGGATGAACTTACCTGCTCACATGACTGCATTGTTTCATTGTTTGGACAGGGATTCCTGCTGACGTGTGGGTACCTGCATGTCGCAAATGCAGGGCAGAGTGTGCTAACAGAATACTGCATAAAGTAATACACACCTTTAAAAAAAAAAAAAAAAACTGCCCTGTGTTTACAGGTGCTTCTTAGTCCATGTCTTTAGTTGCGCTCTCTGCCAGATAATGGGACGTGTATATGGATCAGAGTTGGCTACTATTGATTGAGATGTCGCAGGGAGCGTGTGTTTGTAAGAGAGGAAGCAGCTCCCACTGTGTAGCGACACATGACTTGAGGGAGCCCTCATACTGACAACAGCTTTCAATCTCCATCTCCCTCCAGGGGCAGGTTAGCAGGCGTCTAATGTAGCATTTAAAAGCTCCAGCCCACGACTGCTTTCCTCTGTCACTGCTGGTGATCTGTACAGATAAGAAAGTCAGCTGAAGTGAATAGCTCACGTTTGTTTTAAGGGTAGATTCACTTTGGTGATGAGATTACCCATGAAGGGAACATGGCTCATTCCCTCTGGGTAATGCAGAGCAATGTTTGTCCAAAATCTCTTATTATTTTGTTATTACAATTTTTTGGGTTCCTTAATATTTCTTTGTTTAAAAAAAAAAGTTACATTCAAAAACTTAATTTTCTCTTCATGAAATTTCATTTTTTATTACAATAGTTTGTTTTCATATAATACAAAAAATCTCTAGTGTTTCTACTGCTGTCCTGGGGTCAAATTGAATGTTCTGTTTGAGGGCTTACTGATCTGCATTATGCTGCAGTCACACTGGTGAAAACAATGGTTGGAGACTGCAATATGGAAAAAATGATTGCAACTGTTTCCCGTGAACTTACGATCTCATTGCCTTTGAAATGGTTGCTTCAAAGATGGGGCCCAGGTCTGGAACCATGCAGTCAGTTATCGTCTCCGAACAGTCTTCGGTGTGTGAAGACAGCAGTTAGCCAGAGCCAATCAGCTATCAGCTTACAATTAAATGGGATCACGTTGGCATCTCACATGTAGCGATGTAGTTGCTGAAAAACTGCGATTAACCTGCCACATGACATAAATGCTCTGAAATCGTGATGTTTATGGGAATATAACTAGAACACAACCAGTTGAGCAAAGTGAAGCGTTGCAGATGAGTTGCCCTCGTTAGTGTTGAATGGCTCAGTTTGAGTGCAACATGGTGGCAATCTGTCTGCACTTATAATTCACATGGCAGTTATTTACCGACTCCCTCAGTCTGTGGTTGAAAGTGGTTGTTCAGAGGCTGACGGTTTTGCATGCTCAACCTCGGAGCGATCACTTGGTTGCTACTGCTATTTGCAACAGTTTTGCCTAAAGTGAAAAAATGCAATACAGTCACCAGGCAACCACTGATTTCTTCTGCTCGCTGTCCTGCTATTACTCCAGTGTTATTAGGCAATGTTTAAAATGATTATATAATAAAGTGTTATCTAAGAAATCGTTAAGAACAACATGATGATACTAACACCCTCTCATTCTTTTTTTAAATTTAAATTTTTTACTTTCTTTGTTTTTTAATAATTGGACACCTCATTATAATAGACATGTTTCAGCTGCAGGCAGTTCAAATGAACAATGAAATTAGCAGCTGGTAAGTGTAATGGCACCCACAGACAAATAGAGCCAGTTACTGCATGCAGCAACAAATACCATAAATCATCGAGAGGCATCGTAGAGTAACGTGACATTAGCAGATTTGAGAATCACAGTTTTCATGTGCTCCTGTCCCTTTAATCAAGACCACTTAAATTCTGAATATTATAACCTTTGTATGTAAAATCATCCTCGAGCCCCAGTGCCTAAAGAGAGCTGTTTCTTCCTCACTAGTTTCTATGTTTCCAGTTTGTATGAAAATACTCCATTAGAAAGATTTTCTTAACAGAAAACCTCATTTTTGAAATATGCAGTCTGGACTAACAAGGGTGTTTCTTCTTTTAGGGTTTTTTGGACCTTTTTCCACAGAGCCACAAAAACAACTTCTCTCTTTGATCTTCCCATGAGCTATCATTCATACTGAGCTGTTTTCTCCACCTGTATCTCAGGCATTGTTTATCAGAAATTTGTTTATGCAGTAGTGGCATTTATTACTACACAGAGTGGAGAAGAGCTCAGTTAATGATGGAAGGTCTCCTGGGAGACCATGGCAACATAAATAAGGTGCGTGGTTCAGGATAACCTAATCCAACCGTAACTATAACCCAAAATATAAAAGTACAGAGGGTGTTTAAGGCCAGACTGGAAGCTGGATGCACCAGGAGAAGTAGCTAGATAGCTTTTTATGACCTGATATTTTTTTAGTACCTCCTTCATGACCTGATTTTTTCAGCCTTTTCATGACAGTAAATTTCATGACATAAAATGTGATTAGAGTGTCAGTTCTTCAGCCAAGGCAGGATAGATTTTTGGTATTCTTTCCAATACCAAAAAGCTATATATACACGAGCTACATGTGCTCATCTATCCTTGAGCCTTGAGTCTTAACCTACCTGCTCCAGCGATGCTTAGGAAACAAGACTCCCTTGAGGGATAAATGGAGTATTTAATAAAAACATTGCTCTGAGGTCACTTCCCAAGCAGCAAGGGCAAAAAGTGAACATGGGATGTGCTTTATTTTGATGTTGCTTCAGAAGATTTTTCCCTCACATATTGCAAAATGTATCCAAACAGAGCAGACAGGATATTAATAATCCATTTGTGTATTCTCTGGAAAGCAAAAGAAGAAATATGAGGTGGAGAAATCTAGGTCTTAATTTTTTGGCTCTTATTTATCCCCCTCTGTCTTTCTTTCTTTCTTTCTTTCTTTCTTTCTTTCTTTCTTTCTTTCTTTCTTTCTTTCTTTCTTTCTTTCTTCTTTGCTTCAGATCAAAGACCTTCTTTCAAACTGTTTCCATTCAGGTCAAGGTCCAAGCAGACTTAAACCGGCTGCCAGCTCAAACTGCTATACTGTGACTAGATCCATATGTTGAGGAAGGGTTAAACATCTGCAGATAAGCAAACCACTTTTATGTGAAAAGGAAATCAAGACGCCTGGTGCAGAACACTGGCAATGTGTGAACCAGAAGGTGAAGCGAGCCATGTTTCCTCTCACACCACAGAATCTGAGATGTTTACAGTGGTTTCTGCGCTCACGCGCCGGAAATACTCAGGAAAATAGACGATGTAAATAACTGTGCAACATCATCGACGACTTCAGTGCACTGCTGTTTATTCTTATTGAGCCGCAGTCGGGAAGAGGAAAATTTGAATGACTCATTCAACCCACTTCTTACTCACTACGCTACTCTAGCTGTACACCACTGAAGTGATATTGAAAAATTTCAAGAATCAGGTGTGGTACGGTTCTAGTTGTGCATTACACGGGAAAATTCAAACTACAATATTTCCAGGAAGATGGTAACCAGCACCAACAGCTGTCAAAGCTTGTGCTGGTGCATTTTTGTCAGGCAACACTAAGAAAGAGAAAAACGCGCAGTTCTGATCTTTGCTGCACTTTCATCTTTCAACCAAGCTGAACGAACAAATCAATATTTCCTGTGTTGAACAAAATCATCTGAGGAACAGCTGACAAAGCACCCATAAACTGTATATAAAAGATGGACATAATCACTCTGGCATGAGCTACTAGATTCAGGACTCCACAATTTAAAGCATCGACAGTGACATGTTGGCATTTCTTAAACCAGAAGTCACACTAGATGTACGGTTATCACATTTAGGCCAACAAGATTAGTAAACACGCTGCATATATAAACTGTATGGATGCCTGTTTTTAGTAAAAACTTACAAGCTAATACAGTACTTGAATTTCACTCACCGAAACTGGAGCAGAGACGCCTTGGATGGTCTGTACTGCACAGAAACTTGTGTTATTTTTCAAGTAATAACACTGTAGCCTAGCAGACAGCGATCAGCTACAGCTGCCTGTGGATGCACGTCCAAAATGTCCTCGCTACATGTGTTACAAATGGATAATTAGCTACAAAGACCCTAAAGATAAACCAGACTCTAAATGCGTTATTTTCATAGCTGAAGTGGAAGTGGGGATTTACGGCATTGTACAGCAGCTGTTTTGTTTACTCTCAATTTTGATGGCGCTATTAAAGATTAATATCCATTTGTAAATGCTCCAGATAGCTCCAAATAAACTCGGCGCTTTTCCTTAACATTTTGCCGCGACGTTTCAAAGAGCCGGAAAGTAAATAAACGGCAGCTGGAAATGACGCAGGTCGAATGGTCTTACGTTTCATGCATGCGCAGTACAGGAACGTAGAGTTTTCAGCGTGGATGAAAACAATTGAAAACGACAGAGCATTTTTAGACATTTTCAGATGTATCCGGATGGCTAACGCAGCAATGCAGAGTCAAATGAGAGCTTTAGCTAAGTTCCTATAAAATGTGCCGCACCTCCTTGTTCTTAGTCTGTGTTCTTTTTCTTCCACTGTATTCTGCGTTCACCTGCCTCTGTCATCATATTCAGTGTTAGTCTACTCGTGTCTGTTATTTCTTGCTGATTTAAATCGAACATTAGTGTTTTTCTATGTATTGTTTTGGTTTTACTCTTAGACTTTCTATCCCGCCCTCACTCTTTCACCTGTGGTTCATTGTTTCCAGCTGAACCAACTGTTTTGAACACTTCAGGGACTTCTCATTTGTGACACTTTGAAAGTTGAGCTTTACTACTGGTTCTAATCTCAGCTCCACTTGTTCACTTCTCCCAGTACTTTAGAAAACGTTAAACAGTCCTCGCGCAGGTCCAGTCTGGGTTTGCTGGCAGATTGGCAAGATGTGACATTTATTGACGGAGGCTACGGAAACCTTGGCAACAAGTGGTGGTAAAAATGATGGTCGCTCTGTGGGCAGAGCCCTGTTCATGCAAATTTGCATGCACGTGGATAACCAGTCAGCGTGTGCGTTTTCAACACTGCAGGGTGTACCCTTGTGAAAGGGCAGCACTGACCCCTTTTTGTCAAAGCAAAACTAAACCAAAAAAGAAATAAATAAAAATGATAAAGCAGCTCACCTTGCTGTTTTTAGGCTTTTTTCCAATGCTGAAAGGAAAGGTTCCCTATCATTTACGCCGTCCGCGCCTTCCTTATCAGCGAGGTCCAGCTGTCCAGAAGTGCCACAGCAGATCCACCACTTACAGTCAAACAAAAGAGATCTATGTTAGTGATGAAGAAACGAATGATTCACTGCTGACACAGTGGAGTCTTCAAAAGTTTCAAATCTCCCGGTAAAATTTGTGTAAAGATATCGTGAAGTGGACACCGCTGCCCTGCCTCTGAGGGCGACGCTAACTTCTGAGTGGATGCTTTGGGTGTTGCCACAGCGTGTTTGTCAAGTAACCGCTGTTGTGCCTGATACTGAAGCATCTTAGCTGTATGCTTGCTCACAGTTATGAAATACAAACACCCCAGGAATACTGTTAGGTAACAAAAACATTTGCAGACTTCTGTTGTGTTCCTTCTGTTGTTGAAATTGATTTTTCTTTCCTTTTTTGGGGGGATATTTCAGCAGGTAGCACCAGCCAGCCTGGCACTTCTCTCCTCTTTAAGTGCAATAAGTGTAGTAGTTTCTAAATAAAGCAGGGATGGGAAATAAACTAGTATTTTAAAAAGCCACATTAAAAGTTGGATTTTTGTTCTATTTCACATAAACTAAACTTAAAGTTTAAGGAATGTGCCATGGTTGTTGGTGCCAGTCAGGTTGGTCTGAGTATTTCAGAAACTACTGATCTACTGAGATTTTCCCCATACAATCATCTCTACAGTATCCGGAGAATGGTTCAAAGAAGTGAAAATTTCCTGTGAGCAGCAGTTCTCTGAGTGAAAGTGCCTTGTTGATGTCAGAGATCAACAGGATAATAGCCATACTGCTTCAAGCTTACAGGAAGGCAACAGTAACTCAAATAACCGCTTTTTACAAGCAGAGTATGCAGAAGAGCATCTCTGAGCACACAACACACAGAACATTGAAGCAGATGTGCTGCAGCAGCGGAAGACCTCACCTGGTGCCAGTGCTGTCAGCTAAGGCAAGGAAACTGAGGCTGCAGTTCACACAGACTAACCAGAATTAGATGATAAAAGACTGAAAAGGCAGAAGTGGACAAAACAACACATCCAGCCTTGTATCAACAGTCCAGGCTGCTCCTGGTGGTATGGGGGATTTAATTGTTACAAACTATCTGAATGTTGTTACATCTCCATCCCTTTATGCCCACCATGCACCATCTTCTAATGGTGGCTGTAGGATAACCTGCTCTGTCACAAAGCTCAAATCATCGGTTAATAATAGTTTTTTTTTTTGCCTTCACTCCTCAGTGGATGTGGTGGAACGGGAGATTCACAATCTGGATGAAGCTAACAAATCTGCCGCACTGTCTGATGCTGTCGTGTTAATATAGACCAAATTCTCGGGGGAATGTTTACAGCTCCATGTTAGATTTGTGCAATGAAGAGGACCCAAATGCTGTGGAAGTACTAGCAAGGTGAATGTATTCATGTGTTGGGAATCTTTTGCAATTAACGTGAGCATAGATGATGATTCAAATAGGCACCCAAAGGCACTAAAGGGTGGCTTACTTGCAGATGGACTCTGATGCAGGTAAAGAGCAAAAAAGGATGACACTTGGAGATCACATCCATAATCACAGGTTATATATAATGGCTATATAAAATGGCTTTTCAAAAAGTACCTAAATTCATAACAATGATGGTTTGAAAGTGTTGATATCAGCTGGCTACTCCAGAAGCACCAATATCAGCCATTGTGCCCAGAGGAGCATCAGCAGACTTGCAGATGGGTTCCCAGATTAGTTATTCATAAACCCACTACTGAGTTTGTTCATACTACAGCAGACTTTTATTAAACAGGATATTACTTATTAGCAGCTGGGATGTGACCATATTTTCCTCTACCCTCGCAGCATCTGGCAGGTGTAAGTATATACTGAAAGCGAGGAACTCACTTGTGACGTGAAACCCATTTTTATTTGATAACGTGCACTCATTTAGCAGACACTCGGGTACCAGTCTAGGTCTAAACCTATGAAAAACTCAACACTTTGTACACATTAAAGCCTGCCCACAGCCAACCCACCCACCTCCATAAGAGGGCCAGACCAAAACAAGCTAAAACATGTACTACTTTCCCCTCTCCCACTGCCAATCTTTTAATGTTTTATGATAAAAATAATAATAATAAAAGGTGGAGGAGCAGTGGATTCTTCATGTGAGGTGGCTATTGTGACCAGCAGCTTGTTAGACAAGCTTTATATGGTACTTAAAGGTCACATCAGTGTGTTTAAACCATTGAAATCAGCCCTTCTTTCTGTCATTGAGGATCAATGTTGTGATAAGCAGATTCCCAATAAAGATAAGCTGTAAAGATCACACATATAATCACTGCCATTGTTACCAGGCTCACACGAACCAGCTGATATAAAAAAGTGCATTGTGAGACATAAACCTCAGCTGTCCCTGTTTAACCTTTACAGCTGTAAACAATAGAGGGAAACACTTATTTGGCGTTCATCAATCAACGTGACATCGACCTTCATTCTGAGGGAACGGATCTCTCATTGCAAACAGCGCTGTGCAATTGTGGCTGAGCAGTGATGATAGCTCATCCCCGAGATGTCTATTTATGGGCAGACGTCTGACTAAAGAGCTCCGTGGTGTAATTCTATTGACGTTGTTATGACAAAGCCCGTGAACATGTCTCAATCAGTGACACACCGTGCCGCGCACCGGAGTCCAGGCGTTAAGTCGTGCGCTCACGGGGGTCCACGGGGAAGCTCCAGCTTCAGCCGTGATTGCTCACCGCATGAGTGAGCATCGCTCAGCCGTGAGTGTTAACCACACCGACACGATCAGAGTGGGCTGCCATGTACGATCGTGCGCCAGTACGGGCGCGAACGACGCAGTAGCAGAACAAAGAGAACAAAGTCAGACTTTTTTTGTCTGCTGAGATCAAATCTCACAATAAAAAGTGGACGATAAAGGATTTATTGAGCGGCAGCCCGATGCTCATAAAGTGGGACAGTAAATCTCCGCTGAAGAACTTTCCCTCTTGTGTTTTCCCCTTCAGCCTGTCCACGGGTGGACATCCCCCCCCCCCTTTTTTTTACAGCTGCTACATATTTTCTTGCTGTTTAATGCCAAGAGCTAAACAGAAATGCTCATTGCAGGCAACTGTGCACATGAGGGAGTATTCAATATACCACCACCACACACACGCACAGGGACACACACCCCGCAAGCTTCACTGTAAACGCTCACAAGAGCGATCGGCCTGTTTGTTATTATCTGCGGTTTGTCAAGATGATACAAGATAATGAGGATCATTTTATAACCTCAGACCGATATTTATATGTGCGTATCCATAAGCGTCTGCGCGCACATATTGAAAGTGTGTGTGTGTGTGTGTGTGTGTGTGTGTGTGTGTGTGTGTGTGTGTGTGTGTGTGTGTGAGAGAGAGAGAGAGCGAGAGAGAGGGAGAGAGAGAGAGAGGGAGAGCACATAATGAGCACGCTTAAGGATAGTGTTAACATGACCGGCGGTGCAGTAAATTATTGATGAACCCCGGAGCTTTGGGAGGCTGGTAGAGACGCTTCACCTGGAGGTCAGAAATTCAGCTTCTGATATGTCACAGCTCGCCCTCAGGGCCTGCTCGCTGCTCTCTGACACCGTTTAGACATGATACTGAGGCGGGAAATACATTAAACATGACCGCTGTGAGTTTTATTTGGATTTGACTGTAGGGTTTGTTTTTCTTCCTAAGATCACATGACAAACTATGTATGCATCTGAGTGGAGTACGCTCAGATTTAAGCAAATAAACCCTTAAGCTGCACGGGCTGTTGTGGGTTCCTGTGCTTTTTTCCCCTTCTCCTGGATGCTCGATCTTCTCTCCCTTAATGGGGCTATATTACTTTATCATTTAGGCTAATTAGTGCTGAACAAATGGTTTCTCGCTGCCTGTCAGCCTGCAGTGTGTAATCATTCTTGACCTACTCACTGAACTCTATGTTTTAAGTATGCGAACTGTATAATATTCGCCCTGCTTAATTATTAATAGGATCAAACAGCGTGGGATGCGCCATCCATTTAATCTGTGCTCCTAATAACTGCAGTTGCACAGCCCAGTGAATTCATGGGAGAGAGGGGGGGGGGTGAATTGGAGCCAGGATGACGGAGAGCTGATCCAAGCAGGCTTCTGTAATGAAATATGATAGACAGAAACACACGGGCCAATGCAAAACAGTATGGAAAAAGAAACTCATTTCTGGTGGAGCATCTAGGTTTTCCACAAATAAAGGGACATTTTTATTCCTACCTGCAGTAAAAGGTCACATGCGGACAGGTTTCCAAACACCAGAGTGCTCCAGGAGAGCTTATAGGGAGTTCACCCCCACAAGTTTGTTGCCATATACACGAAGAGTGGGGACGGCCATGTGGAAAATGTTCAGTATCACAAAAATGAAAACTACATGTTAGCTTAAGAGTGCAGAATTTATCTGCAGGAAATTAGGAATGTGGCCAGAAGGAGTTGCTTTAAACTGGGAATATTATCTGAATCAAATGTATGCTAAAAGTGATGCTTAATTGAGGTCTGATCAGAAAGTTCTGGGAGCACATCTCGAAAAACACAGTTTCAAATTTCTCATCTCCAATTCAAGGTAATCTTCTCAGGCATATCCAGGCAAAGTCCAGCATGCTCACTGTTTCTGCGTCACAAGGGTGTTTCTGTTTCAAGCTGGAGAGCTGGGCCTCCAGTTGTTTTAAAGAAGCCACTGGTTCCGAGCCCAAAAGGCAGCACATCAGCTAAGGAGCAGCCAGTGTCTGATTTTTCCAGGCTTCATTTAGCTGTTCACAGAGAATTATTCCCCCCGGGGTGAGACTGATTTCGTGGACTTCTGGGGAGTCCTGAGGAGTCTGGAGAGAACATTGAGCCAAAACAGGGTGAACTGTGGTGCGCAGCAAAGTCCTTTCAGGTGCCAGCTCAGGGGCTTTTGAAAATTCTTTGCTCACCACCTGGACCACATGCCTGATTTGCCTCCCTGCCACTTCTTCCACTTCTTGAAAATGAAATTCAAGTTGAAGGATAAGTGTTTTGCCTCATACAGCAGAGGCACGAGTCCGAAGGGACATAAATGGAATGATACAGAGGGACCTAAAAATAGCAGTGATGCTGAAAACACACCAGAGGCGAACAAGAATATGACCTTGAACTTGAGATCAGCCAAACTCATATCAGCTATGATGTTTGTTGGAAACAATTCCAACATTCAAATAAAAAATAATATATAAACATCAAAATATTGATGAGTATTTCCCTGTAGATCTCATAAATGTGGAACAGCTGCCTGGGCCCTGGACTTACGCTTTCATAGGAATTCTGAACATTTTGTGGGATAAACATTTTTTTCTCTGGGATTTTTCATGATCTTGCAAACAAAACTGTATGTTCTATTTTTGGATTTTTATGTGTTTTGAATATAGTAAAAATACCTCTCTGTAAGTATTAGGGACTCACAGAAACAGCACGTTGCTGTGAATGTGCCATTTTGATTTCACGCATTAAATGAGCAGTTGTTGAGAGTTTGTAGCAGCAGCACCCTGGGAGCCACAGCCAGCTGCTGCTTATGCACACGCACGTTTCCACTGTGATTTAAATAGTAGCACTTTACATTGTTAGCTTCTATTAGGTTTTAACATATATAGTTGCTGCAATCAAATTGAGCACAATGAAGTTCATGTCAGAAATCCTTAACGGGCCACTCTTTCTCAACAGACTCTGTAAGAAAAAGAAGTTATTTAATATTGACAAGACTCACTGATGCACATGGGGAGTGAAGGCTGGCCTGCGTGGTCCGACCCATGCCAAAAAAGTTCATGCTGGTTCTGATAGAAAGGTGTCAGTGCATCACAGTTTGTTTTGGACTGCATGGCTGCAGACCAGCCAGGGCGCCCATGACTGGTGTCCTCCAATGGGCACATCATCCAAACTTAAACATGGAGCAATGGAAGAAGGTGGCCTGGTTTAATGAATTGTGTTTTCTTTGCATCATGTACTCTGTGTGTGTGTCCGTCACTTACCTTGGGATCACCTGGCTTTAGGATGCACTATGGGGAGAAGGCAACTCAGAGGGGGACAGTGGAAGGCTTTGGGTAATGTTCTGCTGTGAACCCTTAGATCCTGTCATCCATGTGGATCTTACTTTGACGTATAGCACCTACCTAAGCACTGTTGCAGACCACAAGACTCTTACATGGAAACAGTATTCCCTGATGGCTTTGGCCTCTTTGAGCAGGATAATGCTCCCTGCCGCAAAGCAAAAATGGTTCAGGAATGGTTTCAGGAGCACAGCAACGAGGTGTTGACTTTGCCTCCAAATTTCCCAGATCTCAATCCAATTGAGCATCTGTCGGATGTGCTGGACTTCTGCCAGATTCCTGTACAAGATTAATTACCAGTTTATACAACTGCTTTTATCTGGATGGGTCATAATCTGTAGACACATATAAGCATGCCCATAGAAATAACAAAGGTTTGTCCTTGTTAAACTTTAACATCGCCACCCAAAAGTGTTTGTGGTTTACAGACTAATGAGACAACACTTTCATGTGATTCAAGGCAATGTTATGAACCCATTGTTGTCAAGAACCGTAGTTCTAACACGCAAGCTGGACCCAGAAGCAAAACACAATACGCAGGAATGCACGCAAAATAAACTTTATTTTTTAACTAAAGGTAACCTGGAATAACCAAAGAAAACACGCTATTTTAGTGTTACAAGAAGAGACCGGGAGATAAAGGATTCGGGGACGCTGTGATCAGGACCGTGGGAGGCTGCAGCAGAAAAGGGAGAGAATTACCGGGGAGCAGGGAGATAACAGCATACAACGGGGGTAGAGCTATTCTGAGAAACCATCCTACTCTGACAAAACATCCTACCCGTATTATAATTTGACGGTGACTTGCGACTAAACCTAACCCTACCCCCAACCTTACCCCTAACCATAACCCTAACCATAACCTTAACCTCTTAAGCCCCAAGCCTAACTGATCTCCTGCCTTTTGCCCCCGTATCAGGGGGAGTTGGGGCTTAAGAGGTTAAGAAGTATTCCGGATGGGTGAGAGAAAAAGTAGTTAATTTGGCGTTGGTGTTGTGCACATGCGCCGCATCTGCGCAGAAACATTGGGTAGGATGTTTTTCCAGGTAGGATGGATTCCCAGAACACCGGATCGTGGGAACAGGAGGGAGGGGTGAGTGTCTGCGGGAGAGGATTCCAGGGAGACGGAGAGGATGATGACGGGTGGTTTCTCTGAACTCCAGGCGGTAGTGATGTGTCCGTCGCGAGCGAATCGGCTCTTAGAGCCGGGTCTTTGACGTGAACGACGCGAGCCGACTCCTCATTGCAAGCTGTGGGTTTGTTTTGTTTTCTTTCTCTCACCCTCTCTCTCTCGCACCTTTTTCCGCTTCACTCTGCATGAGAGCCTTGTGCTTTACGCTGGGATGAGGGGAAAGGGGCGGTAGTTACACTCAGTAGCACAGGAACAGAGCGGGAGGGAGAGACAGAGAAAGAGAGCCAGGGACAACAACGTCACATTAGAAAGGTCTAGTAATCATCCACAACTATTTTCAGTATTTTCAATAGTCCCCCTGATGATCGCCTGGGATGGGATGCAGGTGTGAAGACGACAGCCACACCGAAGGCGTGGGCATCCCAACCGCTCCTCAGACACCGAGCCGCAGACCATGACAGCTGTGATGGTTTTGTTTCCCCTTTTTTGTTCTCCACACAGTTTTTTTCTGCACGTAGCCAGAGCCTGCTACAAGTGGACTTGGAGTACAAGTGGACTAAAAACAGGAATATGAAAGTTTCTGGTACCCAAAGACTGGTTCCTTGCCCAAACTTATCTGCAGCTTTAGTTTCACAGATCTGTTTTCATTGGTTACCCACTCGCTGTGCCTCAAAACCATTAGAATTCTCTCCAATTTTCTTTTTAAAGGGAAAATATATCTTCAATTGGTTCCCACAGATAGATGTGTTAATATCAGGAAATCACTTTTTGACACATCACTGCACACTGAGGTTTCACTTGTGTTTGGTGGTTTGTTTTCATATGTGAGTTAAGACTGCGGCTTCCTTTCTGCATAGTGATGCGCACGAGTGAAGATTTGTGTCTGTAAATGTCTGGATTGCATGATTGGACGATAAGATACATGTTCGGTTTTTGCAAATTAACCCAGACACAAGTATCACCACATGTAACTGGTATGCTCAGCACACCCAAAGCATGCTAGAAAACAAAGAAGCTTTTACACATCTGTGAAAACCTGCTGGAGCTCACACCAGTTGCCTCAATATTTGCTGCTTTGTGCAACTCCTTATTTTCTGGATTGGAGAAGCTCAGAGCAAAGTTAGCATGATCCATAGAACCAATGTTCCCTCTAATTTTTCATGTGTCTGAGCGAACACACCAACTCCCTGAGCGGTCCCTTGGACCACTGTGAGCAACAGCAGACGTGTGCACTGTGGTCACGCCAGCATCGAATCCATCCAAGTTACATGGTTTATTAAAGTAATCAAATTACAGCATTTATGTTAGACTACTTTTAATTAACCGCTTTAGCCCACTTACAATGAAAATTAAAAAAAAATCTTGTTCATGACCTGTGTAGCATGTTAACACTATTGGAAGTAAAAAATAACTTGAACTCCAATTTTGAAAACACAACTTTATTTATTTATTTATTGCTCTGACTTGTATTATGAGTCTGTGGTCTGTGAGAGAGTCTGTAACTCTCTGTCTGCAAAATACAGTAAATAATGACCAATGTTGGGCAAGTAATCATATAGTTACTTCTTCAAAAAAGTAACTGAGTTTCGCAAACAACAAAGTTTTTTGCAGCTGTTTACCTAAAAATGCAGCCAAGGTGTTTTTTTAAATAAACATTTCAAACTATTTACAGAACAATCAGCTGTTCTGCACAGATTATTTGTGCCACTCCAAAAATAATTTCTGTCCACGATGAGATAAAGGAGAACACAGCCTGATACCTGCAGGCCTGACAACAGGAGATGCATCACTCCTGTAACACCTGTAACATTCAGCAGTTGCCTCATTGTTCTGACACACACAACAAAACTATTGACTACACTAACTACACAAGATTTGTGCTAAATGTCGCAAATCTCTCACATCTCAAAACACCGCAGTCACTCCTAAAACTTCCCTCTTCCTAAACAACTAAATGCCATGTTGCCATGTCATTTTTTGATTGCTCCACATAGTACATTTTTCCACCAACAGGAAAGGCTGGGGGGCAGAGGTTTGCTCAGCGGAGAGCACTTTCGAGCGTTTTCCTTACAAAACGCCGTTTTTACCGTTTCTCCCGCAGTAAATATAAACAACGATAGTATTCAGGAAAAAAAAAAACATTGCAGATATTTTTTATCATAAGTCTGGTTTTACATGGCCTATCAACACAATTTAAAAACTAAATTGTATAAAACTGAATTAAAATTGTATTTTTTATGTAGAAAATTGTATACTTTTTTTTATACAATAAAAACTGTATAAAAACTGTTATAGTTTTTAAATTGTGGTATAAAGTCCACACTTTTTCCGTCAATTGTTCCGTCTGTCCTGCTCACATCTCCAATGGTTGGACACGTTGTCATTAACGTGGCTTCACTCCACATCAGCCACGCCGCTTTGCTCGCTAAAACACCAGTGTCGACACATAAGGACGCTGTCATAGCCTGTCAACGACGTCGATCAGCTGCGTATATACGAATGTGAATCGCATTACTGGCTGGACTACGGGATAAGGTGGCATCGTTCCAATCCCATACTGGAGCAGCCAGTCACTTACTGACTAACACTGCAAAACAGTGTAATGTATTTAACGTATTTATTTTAATTTCAATTCAGGTTAGGTTTTTTTTTGTGCGCAACACAGATTTTCTGTGCGCAGACACCGTGCCAGCAGTGCACAATTGTGCACGCGCGCAGCTTAGAGGGAACTTTGCATAGAACCACAATAACTGCATGAAATAAACCAGAACTGTCCTTTTAAATCTGCCGCAGTTCAGTTTCAACTGCCTGGCTGAAACACACCTGCATCATCTATTATGCACCTGTCAGGAGAATGCTTTAAGTGTGAGGCAGGCATTTAACAAAAATATCTGCAAACTCACTTATGTTCTCCTATTGTGCGTTTGTGACACATTTGAATGAGTGTTTGTGTGCGATCGGGCTGCTCTGAGTGATTAGTGCTTTCCTCATTTGAACACAAACTTTGTTCCACAGACAGCCCCCTCAGGGCCGCTCTACCCAAGCAGCCGACCATCATTCACGCTGCTGCTCATGCACCGGGCTGACAGTTTGGCATGACTCCAAACTTGTGTTTCCATTTGGGAGCCATCCAAACAAAACCTTGAGTGCTCAGCCAAGCTCCTAATGAGCGATCCAGGGAACTAGAGTTAGGCTAACATGAACTCATTCACTCGGGGCGTCCCTGGGCTTTGGTAGGTCTTTTTGCTTTTTTTTCCTGCTGGAATTCAAACATCACAGCAGAGGAAAAGAAATTCACTCTGAGGTCAAACTAGTTCCCCCAAAATGCATTCACATCACAGGATTGCTTAGCCCCGAAGAACACAGTTTGACAGCTTTGCCATTTGTGTTTGAGGTAGAGATGGAATAATGAAGCGCTCAACTCTCAAATCCTCCTCCAACTGGGGGAACCCTTTGCTGACAGTCTACATTTGCAACTACGTCTTTGCTGCTACTGCTCTTACACCTGTCAAATTAAATGCTTACAAACACCTAAAGTCTTCCTCCTTTACAGTAGTATCCCAGATTTCCCCAGTCACAATAAGAACAAGCTAACAGTGCAGAAGATTGTACGCTTAATGTGCGGAAAGCTGAGATTGTTTACAGGAGCAGCTATCACAGACTGACACATGAAGAGACCACTTCAAAAAAAAAAGAAAAAACACCACCTGATGTGCTGAAAAGAAGAGCACCCTTATCACCTCACAGATAACGTAATCTGCAGCTTTGGCTGGTGGGGTTTACAGGGATTTCACCTGTCAGCGCCTGCAAAGTTGCTTGCGAAACTCTGATGTTTATCTGAGTTCTAGGTAGTGATTTCGGAGACTTGTGATCTTCTGATCGTCGCGACGGCGAACGCAGCAGAGGTGGCAGCAGCAAGCGCCACAGCTGCTGCCTGCGCTGCTGCAGCTGCGCCGACTGATAATGAAGAAGATGCAGGAGAAGAAGAAGAAGGAGAGGAATGAGAAGAGTTGGAGGAGGGGGATTAGAAATCTCGGGGGGGGGGGGGGGGGGGGCAAAATAAAGGGGCTTCTGCTGAGACATTTAATTCACAAGTGAGAGGTTGTCGTGTTCCGGGGTGATTGAAAAGTGCCTTAGCTGCTGCCTGATTATTTTCCGAGGCTTATGTGTAGCTGTGAAAAGCCCTCTTCTCTGCAGCAGAGAGCATAATGAGATGTTGAGAGGAGATAGAGCACAATATGTATGAGCCCCAGTCTTATTTCAGGCTCCGGTGAGGATGTCGTCTGGATTCAGGAACGGGGTGGAAGAATGAGGGGGGGAGGGGGGGCATATGGGATGCTACAATCCTGTTGAAGATGTCAGTACCTACAAGGGCTGCGAGCGGTGCCAGCCGACGGCTCCCCGTTGCCAACTGGCACGACCAGCGCTGCATATTGAGCGTCTCTCCTGCAGCGCCCACAGAGCATCGTGGGCCCCTCGGAGTCAGCGAGCCAGTGAATCATTTATGTTCTCGCTTCAACTTGCCAACGCTTGTATGACACACTTTTTGGGGGGAGGGGGGAGGATGTACTGTAAAGGGAATTTAGGTGTAAAACAAATATAACAGGAGAGAGGAAAAGCTGTGGCTCAGCTTTGTTTGCAGCAGTCATGAATCGCATTGGTTGTTTACACCCGTCTCGCTGTTCCCTCGCAGCCTCAGTCAGACTGATGTTTTCACAGTCTGATTGAGATGCAGGGGGACTACAGGCAGAAAAAAAAAAGGAAAAATCAACCCACTCTCTCCACATCACCTCGCTAAACCTCACCACACCACCCCAACCAGCCAAGGCAGAATGAAGTGAAGGAGGTGTCTGTTGGCTTTAAGATAGAAATTGCCTCTGCTCCTCTCATATATTTCATCAGCATTGGAACTCACCTCCATTCTTAGGAATTAATGGCGAGGATTTCTATGAATGTGAAAGCAGGCTGCTGTGCCGTTATGCACCTCTGCTGCTTCATGTGCTGCCGTGGAAACAGGGAGGTAGCCAGCCAGCCACAGCAAATAGACCCTAACCAAAAATCATTAATGCGCTCCGTATTGTCTTAGTGAATCCAGAGTCACTCAATAATGCTTTATGTTGTTTACATTTACGGGTGCTCCTATACAATGAGCGTTCAATAGAGACGTGAAGTCTGTGTAGTGAGTTTTTTCCTCGTCTCCATGCTCCACAGACGCTGTTTATCAAAGCCCAGGGCTCTTTGTGTTAGACACTGGCTAAATGTTTACTTATCAACAGGTACCAGCATCATTTTCTTATCAGGACAAAGTGGGACGCTCTCTCCTGGGTGAACTCCAGCCGCTCAAGATTAGACGTAGTTGAGAATCAACCCGACGACGGCCGCTCTAGAGCTGTGACATTGTGTGTTACAGCTGAGCGGCGGCAGATTTTGATTTAACGTCAGGTTTTGATGAATCCTCTCTCTGCGTAGGAAATAATTACCAGTTAACATTAAAGAAATGAAGTTAATGCTCTGGTTTTGCCAGTCGTCATAGTGATCATGCTGCTGTTATGCTACAGATTCAGTAACTCTGAGGAAGGACCACAAACCGCTGAAGGCAACAAACCAGGATTCATTGATTATTGGTGAGTTAATAACCACTGACAGACAAGTCTAGCTGCACATGTTATGATAGCAGGCAGCATGAAGGATCTGAATCACAGATACTGCCTCAATGCATTAATTCAAACAACCATGTTCATCTGCAGGAACGTGCAGAAAGCACTTGATGATCACAGGCAATGACGATCCAGTGGTTTCTGCAGTATTATACTTTCACTTCATTGTAAAGTCATTAATCATCGATCATTGCAATGACTGCTAGTCATGAAGACATAACCTCATTAAAACTGCATGCACAGAATCACAATCAAAGCAGCATCTCTTTGAGGTCCTCCTGCACCTGCTCCTTCCTGCCGCCACACACGTTAAAGTGTTTTGAGCCTCAAGTGCGCTCTTGCATCAGAGCAACAAGACAATGACACTGATATGCTTCCAGGTTTAGACATTATGAGACAGATTCGTTTTTAGTAAAAGGAAGGGGAAGGATGTCAGTGTCACACAGCTGCTTTATTTCTGTGTTGGGATTTTCCCATAGATTTATACTCAGGAGGGGTTGATATAATAGTGCTAATGACGATGTAGTCATGTCATTACTTATTATACTTACTATATTTATATGTTACTATTATCTCAATAGCCGTACCTAAATTCTCATAGAAATGCGTTCTTCAGCTTTTCCACACTTTCCACAATGTGTCTTTTGTCTTGTTTCCCTGCCCTCAGCCTCCCCTCAACAGGTGGCGGCAGATGGACGCCCCTCCCCGAGACTGGTTTTGCCGGAGGTTTCTTCCTGTTAAAAGGGAGTTTTTCCTTCCCACTGTTGCTAAGCGCTTGCTCATAGGGGGTCATCTGATTGTTGGAGTTTTCTCTGTGTTAATTGTAGGGTCTTTACCTTATAATAAAGCACTTTGAGGTGACTGTGATTTGGTGCCATATGAATAAAACTGAATTGAACTAAATCCTATAGTAAGTGCTAGGATGAAGTTTAAAGAGGCAACCTGGTCATAACCCAGCTGGGAGAGTCAACATTTCTATTGGGATTTTCCTCTCCTGGCAGGTCTTGAAGCAATAACTTCAAAGGGTGACCTCTGAGGTGCCAGAACTCAGCAGCCAGTATAGCTATCCAGTGGCCAGTCCACATAAGCGCCCACATAGGTCTAATGTTATGCCTCTGAATGCGACACCAACAACCAATCACTGTTTTGTCAATACCAAAAGCTTGTGAACATTCAGTATGTTAAGGCAAAAACTAGGTCAAAGGTACCCTACAGTATCAATTATTAATGCCTAACAAGCCATTTTACAGTAACTATCCCCCAATCTCTTACCTAACCTGCACAGTCCCAACTTGTCATACTGTAACTTATATAAAAATTATATAATAATTGGTTTGATCCCAGAAAGCACAACAACACAACAGAACAGAAATGAGTCGATTTCATGGTTCCTTATATCATCAAAAATTATTTTCTTTCCTCTAACTTTCAGATAAAATCTGAAGCTTGGATTTTCTCTATCAGCACTTTGTAATGTTTTTCAAGGAGGCTTCAAGGAGTACAAAAAGTGCCGTCATTAAGGCAAAGAAATGTTCTGAAAATGTTCGTCCTGATTTTTATGTGTAATAATCTTTTAGCATAAGTAGAAAAAAAGCTTCCATTATTCTTGTATTTATATCAGGCTTAAATATAAACTGGGAAAACTGGTTTCAGTTCAGTGATTCACTGGTGCCTGTAAGCGCCTTTGTGTCTGCGATTTGGCCATTATTAAAGAGATGAACGTCTGCACACCCAAATACAATACCTGGCAGATGGTTTTCCTTGAACACGACTTCATTGGCAGGTCTCTTCCCATCAAGCTTCTAAGGAGGAAGCGAGGATGCGAAGAAAGGGCTCAGTCGATTAGATACCTTGTGTCTGTTCCACTGCCAGCTAGTGGAAATCCAGGCTCTTTCTGCACTGCTCAGCAGGAGATCTGGAAAACACACACTTAGGCGTAGTCTGCAATCAGAGCCAGACTGTCTAAGCATCAGTAAACAACACATTTAGATATATTAACAAAATGATTGCAGGTATTGTTTTTTCTAAGCTCTGAGACTGAGCTGATGCATGGATCTGACCTGTACTGCTGATTGCAGTGTAGATCTGCTGATCCTATAAACATCTACGGGTTTTAAAGTGTCATCTCTTCACTCTGCAGAGATTCATGTATGAAGAACTTTACGCTCTGAGATAAAACAAAGGTTATGAAACACCTCTGAAGAAAAGAGTGAGCAGCCTGGTATTTTTTTGAGTAGTCCGACTGTGCCATCTTGTGGTTGACATTGGGTTTTTTCCTTTAAGAAACTCCCCAAAACAAACCAAAAGAAAAAAGAGTTCTGGGGCTTTAAACCATTTCTGACTCTAAGAATAAATCAGCGGCCGACTATTCCCTGAGCGCTGGAACCTGTTGTGACAGCAGCCCTGGTCCCAGTCAATTAGGCCATTGATTGAGTTGTCAGGGGCGGAGGGGGAGCGATGATATGATGTGATCAGCGGTGACACCATGTGGTAATGTGTCGCTCCTGGTGCTTGATGCTCCATCCAGCTCACTTGGCCCCTGCGTCTCCCTCCACTTAATCAGATATGACAAGCTCCCCGGGTCTCCACTTACGCAACGATCACAGGCTACCCTTCTCACCCGAGACCGTCCTCTCGTTCAACGCTGGCCGTTAAGGAGGGGGTGATGCGCGCCTCTTAGCTCATTTGATCTCTCCTCTTCATTGTAAACACATTATTCTCAAGACAGCCTTGGAAACACAGCAGATGTCTAATTGGTGTGTTAATTATCATCATGCGCCACTTATGAGTCTGTCGACAGAACTCTGGCTTTAAACCGGAGCTGCCGTCAGATGGCATGTGAGCTTTTCCAGCACCAATTTCTGAGGCTGCCTAAACTCACTGATTAGATCCATAACTCATCATCAAAATATCATATCAAACAGGGGGCGAATATTCAAGAGTCTCCAGAGGGGAACTAGGGGTCTGTCTGGCTGTCATGGAGCAGCGCGTTAGGAGTCATGTCTCTGCTTTGGCACCAGCTGACCTGAATATTCACTCCACTCTGCAGGGCAGGGATGCAGAGCAGGCGTGTTGGTGGCAGGCCCTTCAGGCTCCTGTCTTTCCTTTCTTCCACCAGTAGAGGAAGTGTCATTTCACCTTCTCGCTCTTTGGGGCTTCTGTGAAATGGGCTTGCAGCAAACAAGCATAGCAGGACCCTCCCTGCTTTAGAAACGTTCCCAGTCTCAATCTTTCCACCCTGCCTTCGTTTACATATGCAGAGCTTCTCATTTTGCTGCGTGGAGCTTTGTTCGCCCACATGATATTCATTTATTTAATCACTTGATGATGGTGGAGGAGAGGACAATCTAACACCTCGCCGTTATCACCAGTGAACATTAGCACAGTTCAAACCCTGTCCACTTTATTTTAAAGTTCCTAGAGATTCCAAAGTTTGTGATATCAAGGAGGATTCCTTAAAGCTGACAAAATGGCAAAGCTTTTATTTTAATAGAACCAAAGCAGCCTGTGTTTAAAACTGATCTCGTGCCTCACAATATCAACGAGTTCCTTTGCTTTTTATGTGAGTTCATCAAACGTGACGTCTTTCACATGTCACTGCTGCCATCTTTCAGTTGTCTTGTTTATTGTATAGTGCTGCTTGCTTTTGTCTTTCACTATGTGTCGTGATATTTTTGGCACTTTTTGATCTGTTCTGTGTGACATTCATGTTCTGCTCTGTGTTTAGTCCACCCCCCTAAGTAATCTGCTTTTCACTGTCTTACAAATCATATTGTAAACTTGTTGTTAATAGTGCTATAAACCCATCCATCCATCCATCTTCTTATCCTATTCAGGTTTGCAGTTGGGATAAATTAAGTTTAATAATAACTTCCATCCATCCATCTTTCACTTATCCAATTCAGGGTCACTCTCAAAAGATGAGAAGCAGGGTATATCCTGGACAGGTCGTCAATATGTTGCAGGACTAATAGATGCCATAAAAATGAGGTTTATTAAAATTAATAATGTTAAAAAGTCTTTTCATTGTTCTTCTTGAGGTCTGTAGAGTATTGCCTCAGTAACTGGCTGCAGGCATGACATTTAGTACACACATGGTCCCTTCAGCATGGATTGTGTCGGCATGCTAACACGCTGAGCTGAGCTAACCAGCATGGCAAACATAAACCATAGCTGCTTAACTTCATGAAGTTAGACGCATCAGACTGAGCGTGCCAACATGCCATCGTTAGCTTTGGGCTAACATTCGCTGGTGTATTTATAGAGTGGTGTAAAAGTTGCCTGCTTTTTGTAGCTTTGTAACGCTTTTCATTGCATCGGTCCTCTTTTAAAATTCACTGAATTAATACACTATGGCCTTTCTAAAAATAACAGAGGAAAGCCTCTACTGTTTTAGCCTTAGATTTCCTAACTTAAATGCACTGAATTTTAAATGCAGGCTCTCAAAAAAACATTAGCTCTTGCAACAGATTAAAGACTGTAATTTCTTTCCTCCAACATGAAACAGTGGGTCTCTTCGGTCCGTGCGGCGCTCTTAAGACCCTCTGATGGGTATCTCCCCCTTTTAACAGACTGATATTTATAGGATAGCCATCTGAATAATTCATCTTGAGTTTGAAGGAGCAGGCCTCCGAAACTGCGTCACGAGGGCACAGAAAAAAAGCCCAATAGTGGCTCCGGATGGAGTTAGTGAAGCAGAAGTTTCTGACAAAGACGGACGAGGGAGAGCTGCACCGCTCCACTCTTTGCTCTTGAGCTGACATCTATTTGGAGCTGGTGGTTGGCGCCTTTCACTCTTCATTCTGCTCCTCTGTGTTTGCTAAAGGAAGCCGCTCGCTGTTCTGGAGCCTAATTTCATTTAACTGCATTATAACAAATGTTTTGAACTCTGCCACATCAGTATAAATTTGCATACATTTGCACATATTAAACTGATGCAGGGGGAATTCACACTGTAGAAAATGCAAACATGCAACTGTAGAGCGGGTACAGTATGCTGTGTGCGACGATACAAAAGCGAATCGTCTTCTTGTTTTATGGTAACAGAGTCTCTGGTGTTTGATTACTGCACACCACTGTTACAGCAACTTAACACTAGAGGTGGGCGAATCAATCTAAATATCAATAATATCGAAACCAATGCTGGTATTGGTATTGAATTCATACTAGAGTAGGCCTACAGGCTATAAATGTTGTTTTTTTCCAAAAACTAAAGAATTAATTTAACACAATCAGTGGAATACATACTGAACTCAGAGGACAACAACAACATCCTATTAGGCCTATTACATTTAAACAACAGACGCTGACCCAACGTGCTTTAGAGGCGGACACGTTTATACTTCAGGTCTCTAAAAAACACAGTTTTAAAATACATGAAAAGGTGTGTTTTGGTCTGTTAGCTGATTATTGTGGAAAGTAAAAATCGCAGTGATTTAGTGGTCGTTAAAATGCGTTCAGAATTTGGAAACTGGTGATAATTCATCTCATAAATCATGAAACGCTACTCTCCCCTACATAGGCTGCCTTTAGGATTTGAAAGCACTGGTATCAGTAATATTTATTTGGTATTGGCTTGATACCAAAATTTGAACAGCGCTACACAAGACTGGTGGCAACTTTCAGTTTTGTGCTAATAAGACCTTCCTCACCCCTTCATTTTTAATGAACATAAGCACCAAGGTTGTGTAATTGGTACACAACAGAGCACTTTCATCATATGCAGCAAGAAATTGAAAAATCATAAAAATGTCACATGAATATTCAGACGGCTCCACGCTGCCTGAGACGGACAACAACAGCTGTGCCCTTACATCTTTATCTTCATCCTTCCACATCATCCTAATTATGGGGATATGCTAATTGGGCATCTGTTGCCTGGAGTCAAACTCCTTTTTTTCACTCTCACTGCCTTCCTCCCTACCTCCCTCCTTCTGCTCGTCCCTGTTCTCTGCCTCTCTGACTGGCTGAGCTGCCTCCGAGGTGAAATCAGCTCCTCGGCCCGAGCACCCACCACTACCAGCATTTTAAACGGACACGCATATACATGCACACGTGCATGCATAGAAACTATAAGCAGCAGCCGCACATATATACTCATCTCATGCATGTTAACTCTTGCAGTTGCCAAGATGCCCAAACTCAGCATATGGAGGCAATGGCAATCTGGAACTGGAGCTGTGAGGCAAGCTGTGAAACCAAATCAATTAAGGAAACATTAAATATTTTAGGAAGTAAATATGCAGTGCACTGGTTGCTCTTATAAGGTTGCATGCTGCCATTTGGCAGATGATTTAAACAAAGTGCCTTGCAGTTTTGTGAGTTTCAAGTTCTTTTTTCCTTTTTTTCTGCGTGGAAACGAATCAAATGTTTAATCTGCGGTGGCAGTGCTGGCGCCAGGTGGGGGAACTACACTCTCTAGTAAAGGCCAGTGCAACAGAGGTTGCTTAAGGATCAGTTGGAGAGTAATGTCAGATGAAATTTCACAAAGAAGCTGAGTGCTGGCATGTCACTTTGTCATAAATGTTTAAAAGGCTCTTCAGTTTTCTGTCTTCCCATCATGTCTCGGGGTGGACGTATGGGATGCAGGTGTGTGCGGCAGGCTGAAGAGAGACTTCTCCCTCTCGTCCCCAGGAATGCCACGATGACATCATGAAAGCAAGCAAAAATAAACCTGAGGAATCAGCTAAAAGTAGCGATCACACACTGAAAACACAGAGAATTAGACTTTTTACTCCCCAAATCCCAAAAGCAATGGTATTGATTTACAAATTAGCGATCCAAGCAGTGGTAGAATGAATGAGATGCAATTGCAATGAACTAACCAAGCAAAATAGGTTTCCTCAACACGGTGGAGGGGCTCAGCCGTTGAGAAAAGAGTTAGGAAGTCAGACACTGGGCAGATGTTCAAAGTAGAGTTGATGCATGGATCAATCTGGGCTATCTCAAAATTACATTTCATTTTAATAAAATGCCTTTAAAATCAATAAAAGTGTTGCTAATGTCAGTGTGAGGCCATTTTTAACATAAAAATATATGTACATTAATAGATCAATGCTGACTTTACCTCAGTCACTTTGCCACAAATGATGTCTTAGAAAGAGGAGAACACACAAGGGTTTTAAATTTAAGTATTCGTGTCAACTTGAAAGATCAAATTGGAAGAAAAATACAGTTTCATTCAGAAACAGTGACATGGTTATTCACCTAAGTTTGAGCACAACTTTCAGAGCCATGAACAATTTTCAAACACACTCTTTCGAGCTTTTCGCTGCCCGCTCTTCTGTTAGTCTCTATAGCACATGTTGTCTAACAACTGCTATGGCCTTTAGCTCACCACACTCCCCACTTGACTATATTTGGCTCCCTGTGACTTTTTTGTAAAAATTCCAGTAGAAAAAATGCACCAAAGATCTATGGGGTGTTTTTCTGGATTAGGACAGCCTCCTAGGAAGCTCATACTTGCACAAAATAAACATTAAAGACAAATATATGTGCTTTTATTGCAGCTAGTGCAAGGCCAGCTAAGCTCATCTGCTTGATTCACATTTTCCCTTCAGAGAACCACCTTAGAAACCAATTCTTTTAAAGCATTTCTTTCTATAGTTGAACTACTCAAACTTCTAAATTTTCTTTTCCTCTGTTGCCCCTGGAGGCGGGACAGAGTCCATTTATGGGCAGCATTAGCACTCTCTAACGATACATCCCTGGCTCAATTAGCCGTGCTGACGCCAACGCCTCTCTGAAGATATCTTGGAGGCAGGAAAGATGAAGCGGCACAGGATCCTGGGAAGCCAGAGAACTATTTCGAGTGACTCACAGCTGTAGTCCATTGCCCACGCAGAGGTGTGCTCGAGGTGCAAGATGGAGTATGAGGAAAGAGTGATGCCCTCTTATTTGACAGCTCTGCCAGATAATAGGAGTCCTTGAGAAATCTCAACACACTGTTCACTGTGCTAGCTAACAACACAAAGGCTTTGCAAACATGTCCCTTTGTTCAGAGTCAGCTGGGTTAGAGAGTATTTCAAAGGTATTCTATTGAATATGTATTCAGATCCACTTACTGACCAATTTATGAGATAGATGTGTTCATCTGCTCAGTAGACATGGCAGCATTTTCAGAAAATGCTGATTTACTGGGATTTTGCATATTCATCTCTGGGATTCACAGAGAAAATATCAACTGTGCGGTAGTTGTGCTTCAAGCTGATGTTCTACCAAGGTACGGAAAGAGCAATTGTGTGTTGCACACACACATGCAACACCTTGAAGGGCTACAGCAGCAGAAGACTCGGTGTCAGTGCGGTCAGATACACACAGGAAACTGGCTGCAGTTTGCACAGACTCATCAAAATTGGACAACAGAAGATTGGAGAAACCTCGCCTGGTCTGATGAGTCTTGAGTTTCTTAGTTTGGAAGGTATGGGTGATCAAAATGTGGTATAAATAAGATGAAAACATGGCTCCATCCTGCTTTGTGTCAGTGGTTCAGGCTGATTGAAGAGCAATGGTGAGGAGGAAACACCACAGTCTACATGAGTGTTGTTGGTGACCATCCCTTTATGAACCCCAGTGCACCCATCCTCTGACAGCTGCGTCCAGCAGAATAGTGTGTCACAAAACTCAGATCCTTTTAAACTGGGGTTTTGAACATGACAACGAGTTCCCTCCAATAAAGCACTTTTGTGATGAGATTCCCATCATGGATGTGCAGCCGACACATCTGCACCAACTGTGTGATGCTGTCATGACAGTTTAGACCAAAACCTCTGAGGAATATTTCCAATCAAGTCAGAGCTGAGGGAAACAGGCGGTTGATCCCAGTACACACAAAACAAAAACAAAAACAAAAAAGATTGAAAGACAATTCCTTACCAGCATTTTAAGGGTTTAAATGTACATTATTGAGCAGGGCTGTCAGTTCTTTGTTTTTTCTCTGTCAGTGCGATAAATCTGTATAAAAGGAAGATGGCAATACTGGAGACAGCTTATGTTTAAGCATTGGGAATGGTAGTCCAGATACATTTGTCTGTTAGCAGCAACTATGCTACATAAACAGACATTCTCTGCAGTAAAAAAAAAAGAGGAAAAAAACTTGGAAAATCATTTCTTTTGATAAAGTCTTCAGCACGGAAAGGCTGACTACTGATGGACATCAGGTCTCACAGCGAGCTTTTCCTTTATCTTGTGCTGTACTCACCACACACACACTCAAGCCTCCAGAGGATGCAGGGAATCTCTGCTCCACATCACCCCCACCACCACTCCTACCCCCCCATCTCTCTCTCGCAGTGAAATGTCTGGCCTTGATGTTGGATATCACAGTGCGCCGGTTTCTGGCACGGCACCAAACTGCGCGAGGGATCTTAGTTCCGCCTTCTGGTCATTTCTCTCAGTATCAACACCGCTTTGCTTTCCAGGAGGTGGGAATCAGCCAAGAACAATATTATGGAATGCTAAAGCAGGGGCAGCAGGGTGAGCCAATGCAAAGAAAATCATGCAGGAATATCCAAAGAAAAACACAACATTTGACATTAATGTGGAAGCTGTTAAATTAATGCTAATCTCTTTCACTAGAAAAAAAACTGTTTTGTAATATCCTTATATGTCCACTTCTTTCACGTTTGAGTGATTCAGGGAGGACAGGACGGATTAAATCAGAACTGAATTCCACAACAGCAAAGTTTGCTGTCAGCACCTTTTATTAATGACTTTTTCAGTATTACACAGGTATTGCAGTTAACAATCTAAACAGAAATAACTACATCTGCTGTGCTGTGTCACAATGTTGCATCACATCCAAGAGATGTTTTTGTTTATCTGCCCTTTTGTCTTCACGCACTGATTCTTCTGAGACGGTGGTCTTTTTTTTTTTACAAGTGAGCTCCGTCTATGAATAAATCACTAAAAATGAGTACCGAGACAAAAAAAAGGAACACATCTCCCAACAACAAAGCCAGAACAAACAGGCTGTGAAAAACACTAACAAAGCCCCACTGCAGACATAGAGAATAGCAGAGAGGCTGCAGTGGGGCTGGAAATGAACAGGAGGAAGAGTGGTACACACGGTGGTATACCTTCAAAATTTTGAAGAGCCAAAAACCGCAAAACTGGAATCAGAAGCGACATGATACTCATCTGAAAGGCTTAAATATTCCATCCAATTCAATTTGCAGTTCAAGTCACTTTAAGGCAGCTTGTTTTGTAAAGACCTACAATAATGCACAAACTACACAAAGATCAAAGACTATATGGCACATTACAGAGGGAAGCACTGTGTTTCTGGGCAGCGTGATTACCTGGTTTGGAACAGGTTTAGTAAAACATTAGAAGGAAACTACACAAACACGAGAAGCCATACAAAAATGACAAATAACCAAAGATTTAAAAGTAACAGAAATAAAACACAAAACTATGAAACAGACAGTTCAGTTCACTTTAATTAGGTTTTATTTATGTACAAGGAGTGCAGAATTATTAGGCAAGTTGTATTTTTGAGGAATAATTTTATTACTGAACAACAACCATGTTCTCAATGAACCCAAAAAAACTCATTAATATCAAAGCTGAATGTTTTTGGAAGTAGTTTTTAGTTTGTTTTTAGTTTTAGCTATTTTAGGGGGATATCTGTGTGTCCAGGTGACTATTACTGTGCATAATTATTAGGCAACTTAACAAAAAACAAATATATACCCATTTCAATTATTTATTTTTACCAGTGACACCAATATAACATCTCCACATTCACAAATATACATTTCTGACATTCAAAAACAAAACAAAAACAAATCAGCGACCAATATAGCCGCCTTTCTTTGCAAGGACACTCAAAAGCCTGCCATCCATGGATTCTGTCAGTGTTTTGATCTGTTCACCATCAACATTGCGTGCAGCAGCAACCACAGACACTGTTCAGAGAGGTGTACTGTTTTCCCTCCTTGTAAATCTCACATTTGATGATGGACCACAGGTTCTCAATGGGGTTCAGATCAGGTGAACAAGGTGGCCATGTCATTAGTTTTTCTTCTTTTATACCCTTTCTTGCCAGCCACGCTGTGGAGTACTTGGACGCGTGTGATGGAGCATTGTCCTGCATGAAAATCATGTTTTTCTTGAAGGATGCAGACTTCTTCCTGTACCACTGCTTGAAGAAGGTGTCTTCCAGAAACTGGCAGTAGGACTGGGAGTTCAGCTTGACTCCATCCTCAACCCGAAAAGGCCCCACAAGCTCATCTTTGATGATACCAGCCCAAACCAGTACTCCACCTCCACCTTGCTGGCGTCTGAGTGGGACTGGAGCTCTCTGCCCTTTACCAATCCAGCCACGGGCCCATCCATCTGGCCCATCAAGACTCGCTCTCATTTCATCAGTCCATAAAACCTTGGAAAAACCAGTCTTGAGATATTTCTTGGCCCAGTCTTGACGTTTCAGCTTGTGTGTCTTGTTCAGTGGTGGTCGTCTTTCAGCCTTTCTTACCTTGGCCATGTCTCTGAGTATTGCACACCTTGTGCTTTTGGGCACTCCAGTGATGTTGCAGCTCTGAAATATGGCCAAACTGGTGGCAAGTGGCATCTTGGCAGCTGCACGCTTGACTTTTCTCAGTTCATGGGCAGTTATTTTGCGCCTTGGTTTTTCCACACGCTTCTGTTGACTATTTTGAATGAAACGCTTGATTGTTCGATGATCACGCTTCAGAAGCTTTGCAATTTTGAGACTGCTGCATCCCTCTGCAAGATATCTCACTATTTTTGACTTTTCTGAGCCTGTCAAGTCCTTCTTTTGACCCATTTTGCCAAAGGAAAGGACGTTGCCTAATAATTATGCACACCTGATATAGGGTGTTGATGTCATTAGACCACACCCCTTCTCATTACAGAGATGCACATCACCTAATATGCTTAATTGGTAGTAGGCTTTCGAGCCTATACAGCTTGGAGTGAGACAACATACATGAAGAGGATGATGTGGACAAAATACTCATTTGCCTAATAATTCTGCACTCCCTGTAGTGCCAAGACACAATAACAGTCACCACAAGGCGCTTTGTACTGCAAGGAAAATATCCTGCAATAACACGGAGAAACAAACTCCAACAATAAAACAACCCTGTACGGGCAAGGACTTGGCGAAAGTGGGAAGGAAAACTCTCTTTTAACAGGACAAAACCTCCAGCAGAACCAGCGAAGGGCACAAAGGACAAGGAAGAGAGCAAAGTCCACTGGTAAATGTGGCTCTTGTAGATAAAAACTATTTTAAATAAAAACTTTTGTTGGGCTTTTGTGTCATCAGGTCTGAGTATTTCTCTAGACTGTGGAAAAATGAGCTCTTTTGTACACAAAACCCATTTTTCATAAAGTACAACAGCTAAAGTTTAAACAGTGGAGTCTGTGAGTCTGTGCTGTCTCCCGAGGGATGATTCATGCTTTGAGTTGATTGATGCATCCTCAGTGGGCTGGTCCACTGTCATTTTCTCTCTCGCTTAATGCAGTCTCGGGAACACTGCTGCCATTTACCTTTTTCTCCATTAGGATTTCCACATTGATGTTCAAAGTGCTTCTCTAGTCTACGTGTTTGTTTATAGGACACATCCCATCGTAGGATAGTCTGTGTCTTCGATAGCACCCCCACTCCCCCCACCGCGACTCCTTTCAGAAATAAACAGTGATTATTAAATTAGTTGCAGTGTGGAGCCCGGCTCCGCTGTTGAAGTCGTCATTAAGCATTCCTTTGATTCCCATTGAGTCAGAGAGAGAAAAAGATCTCTCTTGCTCTGCGCCGTCTCCCGGCTTTGTAAAATCTCATTTTTGACAGGAAATTGAAAACTTAAATTATGCTACACCTGCAACATCCCCCCCAGGCAACTCGGTGGGATGCCTCTATCCTTTTAATACCGGCATATGAAGGGTAAGAGGGGATTTTTAGAACAGTTTTTCCTTTCTCCCCACATTTTGCAAATTTGTTTCTCTGTTTAGCTCACTGTTTACATCATCCCTCTTCTAGAGCTTTAGAAGAATCTGTGCTTTCAGTGAAAGCCCATATTTTTATTTATTTATTTATTATTATTTTTTATTTTTCCTGCCATGTGACACATCCCCCAGAGCTCTCGGTTGTGTGCCCTATTTTTAGCGGAGCACTCTGGCAATTTAGCTGAACAATGTGCTGGAGTCGCATCTTTGCTTCCACGTGATCTGGTGGGATGTTGACTACGTGCATCGCATATTTGCATTGTATGTGAATCTATAGTATTTCTTTTATAGACCTAAAAGGCTTCCTTGGATATTATTACATAAAGATACACTGCATTCACTATAGAAAAAATGTAGAAATGAGTCATTAATAATTCTGAAATGCTGCACATTTGAAAAAGTCATTTCTTAAAAAGTAGCTGTGATGATTTTAAGAGTTACCCTGCTGCCACGAATAGATGCATAAATGGATCTAGCTGCATAGGAAGCAACAGCGAGTGTCCTATCTGTCTGTGTTACTATATTAACAGTGCAGCTGGGTTAATTAAATGGAAGCCTTGTCATGTCCTATAATTCAATAGAACAAAGCTCAATTAACCACCAAATTAGAAGCAGAGCTTGCATGAAATATGTGAATTCACCTTGGGCCCAATCCAATTTATTGATTGATGCCCTCTGAAAGAGTCGCACTAAAATCCAATAAATTAACAGAGACACAAAGACGAGGTTATATGCGTGGATCTGAAGGACTAATATTGTGATTGCTTGGTTGAGACAAGTATGTTTGCCTTTGCCTCACATGCTCTTCTTTTTTGCTAGAACTTGTATCTTGTGGTCAATGTGCTCAGTTGTCCTGGAGTCCTGTTAGCAAGAGATGAATTCAGGACTGAGATGTCATCATCAGTGCATCACTTACCCCCGAAGTAATACTTGAAGTGCACCTTCCTGCAGTGAAACGTGAATAAAACTCAGTGGGCTCTTTCTAAAGGAGATGCCAGATATGAGGGTATGCAGGGAAAAACCGTTGGCAGATGGTGTACTCAGAGGAGTAGTACATGGGACGAAGGCAGCCTGACGAATGGGACGAGAGCCATTAAAGTGACATTGACAAAAAGGCAGGATGTCAGATTCTCATCCAGAGGGAAGGAAGTGTAATAAAGGTGATAGCCTTGCCCTGCAGTAGGTGAAATGCAGAGTCTGGGAGGAGTAAATGGCAGGTTGGGTCTTTAATCATCCTGCCTATGTGATCTGCTAGTTCAGAACAGGTGGGGAAAAAAGGAGTCAGGAACACCTCCTGTCTAATACTGGACTGTAAACACAACAATAAAACACAGTCCACTCACAGACATAATAACACTTATGATTAAGTCTGGTGATATTTTATTTTTCTTGGTATCAACAAAAAGAAAATGATTTTACTAAGGATTATTGTGCACATTTGAGTTTGGCTGCAGTTGTAACCATAACCATTCATGCTTGAAGCATGCTTTGCTGCAGTCGACTCCTAAAGGACGGGTACGGTTGCTCGTACAAGTTGAGAAGCTGAAACAACACCAAAGCGTGCCACCAAGTGCCAGGACAAAGCTTAGCATCAGCTGCTCATTGCAGTGCTCCTTTGTTTAAGTCTGTCATTCACATTTTTTAATATGGGCAGTTTTCTTTATTTTTTTAATCCTGGTTACATTTTCTACCAGGACTACACACTGGTGCAAAAACTCAGCAAATGCATTGCCTCCAATGGTAAAATAAAATAAAAAAAGGCTGACAACTAATTACGGTTTGGCCGATCTCCCTCTCAAAGTAGCCTCCTCGAGCTGTAGCGCTTTCAGAGTGGCTGTTTTCACACACATGTGAGAACATTCAAGTGGAGTGGACAATCACCAGGATATCACAATCACAAGTGCCTTGTGGCCTTTTGTGCTGAAAACCTCTGCGTGGTGTCTGCTTGTAGCTGGAAATCTGGATCTCATTAGCAGTCGCAAGGAGTTTTTTCCATTTCCATCCAGAATTTTACAATCTGTGGTGTGGACACACAAGTGCTTATAACAGCACTTTCACTGGTCATACAGGACGTGGTCCAGAGGTGCACAGTGAGGTGACCTTGAAGGGGACATTTTCAAAAATAAATCAGAATAATGGACCATGTTTTGGAACTTTATCTTATTTAAAAAATGAGCCTTTATAAAATAACTAGCAATGGTGATATATTTACAAAAAAACAAATTATACTTTTAATAAATCTTCTTCTTTTTGTTGCTTCATTTTTATTTTCGACGAATTGGTGCTGCAGCTGCAGTGATCTGACGCTGTACCGGTCTATCGTGGTGAAGAGAGAGAAGATAGTGTAAAAGCGAAGCAATCATGATGACTCACAATTTACCAGTCGATCTACGCCCCTACCCTCACCTATGGTCACGAGCTGTGGGTAGTGACCAAAAGAACAAGATCGCGGATACAAGCAGCAAAAATGAGCTTCCCCCGAAGGGTGGCTGGCCTCTCCCTTAGAGATAGGGTGAGAGGTTCAGCCATCTAAGAGGGGCTCAGAGTAGAGCCGCTACTCCTCCACATCGAAAGGAGCCAGTTGAGGTGGTTTTGGGCATCTGACAAAGATGCTTCCTGGGCGTCTCCTGGGTGAGGTGTTCCCAGCACATCCTGTCAGGAAGAGGCCCTGGGGCAGGCTGGAGAGATTATATCTCGCAGCTGGCCTGGGAATGCCTCGGTGTTCCCCTGGACAAACTGGAGGAGGTGGCTTCTCTACTTAGGCTGCTGCCCCAGTGATCTGGCCCCGGATAAGCAGAAGAAGATGGATGGATTTTTATTTTCCCAGTCTTTTGTTTGACTTGCATATTCACAGACATAGTTGTTTGAAGTGAGTGGGTAGTCTCCGTGGACTTTCACTTCTTTCTCTGAAAATATCTACATGAGTCTATAATGCTGCCTTTACCTGCGGGATACTGGGGTAAAAATTCTCTGTGGCTTCATAGATGACTCCATCTACAAATATATAAATTAATCTATTAAACATACAGCACGCTTTCTCTGATCACGTTTTAGCTTCTTTCTATTGAACTGCGACCATGCAGAGAACGCCGCCGCTTCCAATGAATGACACTAACGTCAACATTACAGGTGCGGCTGCTTATATTTAGCTTTGTCAAACAACTGTTTGCTTTCTGAGCACATTTTCCACACAATAAGCAGAGTGACAGATTGAAGGCTTTGGTTTGATATGTTTACAAGTGTCACATCACCTTAGCAGCAGACAGAAGTGCGTGTGTGTGCACGTTTGTGTTTGTGTGGGATTGTCATATGCTGCCATGTCAGATCCTGGGACATCTGTCATAAAAGATATAGCGCCGTTCCACTTCGTTCCATTTTAAACCAAAAAATCGTAAAGTGCAATTGTACCTTTAAGCGCAGACACAAAAATATAGAGAACTGTCACAACTTCCTCTTTGTAAAACTTCAGCTGTCTATATTCATATCCTGCCTGCCCGACTGGCACATCTGCCACGGAGGCTGCAGCTTCCGTCGGAGAATCAGGACAGTCAGTCAGCTGTTCCCCTGTAGACATGTACACATTTAGCTGTCTTTGACTTTTTCTGTCAGTGTTACACACAGAGCTGTGTGAGAAACAAGGACGTGCGATCCTTGGCCGATAGCCAGTGTCAATCCTGATGACTCACAACTCACACTGATCTCACAGCTCCTCAGTGGTACTTGGCCAGGTACAGTATGAGCCCAGTTATATATACAACGAGAGAGAGAGCTCATCTGCCTTGATTCAATAATGAGATATTTAGGTGATATTTCCAAAAAAAAAAAAAAATCCCATACTGAAATTAAGAAAATGATCAAAGCAATCAAGTAGGAAATATTCTGGGAATATAATAAAACATTTGGTAGCACATTTGGATGTAATTCCTCTGTAATTAAATGGAATTTTAACGTGTTTGACACCAATGACATGATATTTAGCGACACATTTTACTAGGGAAGATGAATGCACTCTATAATACGGCCTGTGCTCTCAGGAGTATACAGCGCATGTGCGGAGTAAGTAAATATCGTTTGTTTTCTCACTAAATTACCAAGAATTTACACAGTACCTAAAATTGTTTATTTAAAACTACTTACAGTATCATCTCTATCGCCTTTCCTGTAAAACACACAGAAGCTAGGCACTACTTACAATTATTTCTGCTCTGTTTAATTATTTCTTCTTTCTTGTAAAACACATTAAGTTGTGCAATATGTACAAATTACAACTTATTCTGTATAAGTAATTTGAAGTACTGTGTGCCTCCATTCCTGTAAAATACCTGAAGTTATGCAATACTTAAAATGACTTAATCATTACTTAGTTACAGATTAAATTTACTTATATTACAATTATTCCTTTGTTTTTCTGTAAAAAACAAAAAAAAACTTATCCCAGTGTTCACAGCTTTAAGAATTTGTAGGTAAATATAATTGCATCATAATTTCAAAGAAAATGCATTAGAATTTCATTTAAATACAGTGGAATTTAGTTGCAGGCTGTATTTTAAATTCTTACTAAAATATATTTCTTTCTTTCTCTGTATCCACAATCTATCCACTGTGTGAGTGGATAGATTGTGAGGTCCTCTGAGGGTCCTAACCCATTTACCAGCTCTGCTGCATTACCGACTGACACATCTGCTCCTCATCATCTAATCGCTCACCTGCTGTTTTTCAGGACCGGCTCATCCACCCACTCACCAGCAGAACATTACAGCAGTAATAGTGGTAGCACTTTCAGAGGGTTTCCTGCTCTGGCTCTCCCTTGTGTTCTGAATCTCTCGTGTCTGTCGGTCAGACCTGTCTCTCCAAGTCAACTCACCTGAAAACAAGGCTCTGTTTACCCTGGAATCTGCTCCTCAGTTAACTCTAAACGCCTGGGCCCTGTGCTTCGTACGTCGCTTACTACATCCAAGATCAAATGAAACATCCAAGACCAAATCATCGCGCTAACTCTGAGCTCGCTATTCCGGTTCCCCGAACACACCTGTTGTTGACGATTAGTATAGCTGGATGAAGTAATGTGAGATCACTGGGTGGCCCAACAAGGGCTACGCATCGATAGTAGAAACATTGATCGGCAACCCTTTGATTGGTCGGCGAAAATGTCGAAGGAGCGCGCTCGGTATTTTTCGGCAGCAGAGCAAGAACTCTTGAGTGAGGGATTTCAGGAGTTTCAGAGTTTAATTAAAACGCAAGGGAACACTGCAAAGGCTGCAAAAGCAAGGAGAGAGGGCTGGCAGAAAGTTGCTGACAAATCAAACTCGTAAGTAATTTAATAATAACAATAATAATGGAGTGGATTGATATAGCGCTTTTCAAGGCACCCAAAGCGCTTTACAATGCCACTATTCATTCACTCTCACATTCACACACTGGTGGAGGCAGCTACGGTTGTAGCCACAGCTGCCCTGGGGCAGACTGACAGAAGCCAGGCTGCCATATTGCGCCATCGGCCCCTCTGGCCAACACCAGTAGGCGGTAGGGTAGATTTATCATATCACACCATATTATCCAATATTATATTACATTATATTATATTATAATATGTTATATTATATCCCCTTTCACATTAGAGCCACAACAGGACCCACTAGAACATGGGAACAAGTAAAAGTGAAATATAAGAATATTCTACAGAATGGTAATATTTATCACTTATATTGCTTGTCGTCTCTTGGAAAGAGACCCTGAAATAATCTGTTTGTTTGTTTATAACAGCAACCAAGAAAAGGGCAGAGCAAAAAAAGACAGGTGGTGGTCCTGCACCCCCTCGTCAACAAGTTGGTTAAGTGAATAATACCCTCACGGGAAAATCGATATCTCTCTATGAGCACACTGTCGCGCTGAGCTAAAGGATCCTGTCTGTCCCGCAATATACGCTGGATTCTGAGGACTCTCCTTATCAATCTTGCACCTTCCGCAATGGGTTGCTCGCGTATACGGACAGGACATGGCTGCGACAGACTTCCCAAATCCACCTTCGCTTTTATAGCCGTGGTCTCTCATCTTGATTACACGAAGTAATTTACAATTACTACTCTGAAATATGAATTACATCTGTAATAATCACATACATGTAATAGAATGTTAATAGTACATTTCCCTTTTTTAGGGAATGACCTGTATGTATCTGTGTGAAATCAATAAAAGGATCAAGTGCTGCATTATCTTTAGTTACATTGATGTTATTTATTTATGGTGAAACAGTGGTGGAATATCGCTGTTGCTTTCGTATGAATGACGCGGGCATACCTGCGTGGCCGCGATCTAATCCTGTTTACATAAAGTAAGCCTGCTCCCCAGCAGGTTTACGCTTACGGCTCTGTTGCTATGACAGCAAGTCCCGGATGGGCTTCGGGGAACCGAACGATCCAGGATCACGCGAAATCGTCAACAATCTAATCCAGCTAACTCACTTAGCGCGGTACGAAGCACAGGCCCCTGCTCACTATTTTCACTTCAGGCCACTTGATTTCAAATTCTCTGACTCTGTCCCTTCGAGCTGGTCTTTGCTGTCTGCATCCTGTCTTTTTAAGTCCATGGTTTTCTGTGCTTTTCTGTGCTTACTGTTGGCGACAGCTCAAATTACAAACACCATGACTTTTTTAGGGCATTTTTGTGGCATTGTTATGTCATTAGTGCGCAAGAAAATTTGATATTTTCAGATATCTGATATCGGATCAATCCCTTTATGCATTTCATTTTCAAGTCTCTCTTTACACCAGAAAGGTGTGAGATTTTGTGTGCAGAAATACAAATTCATTTATAGTCTGAACTGTCAGCAGCTGGCAGGTTCAAATGATGTGAGAACTCTCAAAGACTTGACACTTCTTGTGGTGCAACTAGAGTGTGAAGGCTGCTCTGGAAAGCTTTCAGTGTTAGATTCCATGATGGAATTACATCATCAGCTTGACCACCTTGAACAAAAATGCATCTCTGTCTGAAGCTCTAATTGAGATACAATCAGTCAGAACGATGAACAACAACGGTTTGTTTTTTTTCGCACAAAACATTTTCATCAGTGTACACGGTGAAAAGTCTGACTTCCTGGAAAAGAATAAGGTGAATAATCAAATTGGGTTGCAAAGATAAAAGATGAAAGGCAATGTACTATTCTGCGGCATCCTGCATAATATATGTGATGCCCTTCTACAGGGCGGAAATTGTCTTTCTAAAAATATTAATGGAATAAAGGGAAATTTGTTTGAATGGGCAGCTGAAAATGATTGCATGTCCCTAATAACCACAATGCTTTTTTTAAATTATAGATTAAATAAAATTGTATATTATATTTATAACTGAACTGTTGTATAACAAACTATTTTAGAACTAACTTTTATAAGTGAGGTTTGAGAAAAATAGAACATAGTGTCTTGGGTTTGGTACATTTTATAATTCAAGGTTTATTCTCATGTATACACTGCAAAAAACGATTTTCAAGAAAGTAAAAAAACCCTTGTTTATGTGAGTGGGTAAGTAGCATTTGATCAATACCACTCTGTGTTAATCATGAGTGATGTATCTTATCATCTTTTAATTTTTACCGTTTGTACCTGTTAGGAGCATGTTGCTAAAAAGCTAATGAAGAGACTCTCCAATGTCAAAAGTCCAAGGAAGGGCAAAAAACCTCCTGCGAAGAAGCCAAGAAAGGATGGGAATGAAAGCATTGCAAAAAGTGACAGCAGTGGGGAGTCCAGTGCATCAACTATTATTCTAGATAAATCACCAGTTAGATCGATGGGCACCCCAGTGCACCACCAGGATGGCAGTGATGAAGAATGTAAGTATAATATAATACACCCTCTTATTACAGCCTGAGTGTAAATGTGGTTTGGACGATACTTTTTGTTTTTTTGTTAAAAATTCTGCTAACAATGGAACACAACTACTTCACTGTTTATCTTGGAATCTTTGTGTTCCATTTAATAGTGACAACTTCACAGGATTAATGAACAATTTTAAGATAGGTGGTTAGTTAATTTGTTGATCTAATTTACAGAAATATTTTGGTATTTTTGTATTATTGTTTTGCACCAATAACAGATATATAAAGCCTTACTGTGGCAATAAATGATTTACACACCTCTGCTCTGTGTGTTTAGCTGGTTCAGCTGACTTCTTTGACAGCCAAAAAACCCAGGCAAGACACTACAAGACACTTCAAGAAATATACAAGACCAAAAAACCGAACAAAGCTGCTGTTACCCAACTGCTGAACCTGGAGTTTGAGTCTAGAAGACAATTCATTAACTCTGATGCTATAAAGGAGCAGGACAGAGCAGTGAAGATACTAGAGGCATATCCTTGTTTCAGAGAACTGGACCATGTAAGCAGCACTTATTTCTTTTAGCCATCCTGTTATTCCTTTGGGGACATTTTGATATGATTTTCAAATTTCTTAAATACTGGCCCTCATGTTTAAATTGTTATCACTTATTGTCAAGACCAGATACAGAGCTAGACAGATCTATCTCAGTTGGGTTTCTGTCTGTATTTTTCAGGTCCTTGATGAGCTGCGGAGAATTATTCAACCATCCAACTTGAAATACATTTCTGAGATGAAGGATAGATGGGAAATCTTCTACTCGAAGGTGCAGTTTTATGGTGTCATGAAGAAAGTTATGAAGCCGCCAAAAACTTTGGATGGAGGTAATGCTACAGTATCTTGATTTGTCTACATTTATGCTTTGCAGATTACATTATTTGCAATGCTTAATGGTGTTGCCCTGTCTTATTTTTCTTTTTTCAAACCAGTGGAACATGCAGCAGCTGTGTTCAGAGCCCTTCCCGTGCTTTTCCCTTCCAGCACAGTACCACCTAAGAAGCTGGGCATCTGTAGTGAGGCTTTTTTCCATGTCCTAAAGGTAAGGCTGCAATATTCTATGTGTATATATTGTTGAATTTTGCAGTTACTCATGTTTTCATTTTATATATTTTACTGTGGAGTCAGTCAAATATTCTTAAAGTTCAGATCCCCATAACATGTTGATGTTAATAAAACCTACAAAAAAAAGTTGATCTATTTTAAACTGTAATGCAACTCAAAAATTGTATTTCTTACGGTCTTGTTCTAATCCTCTTTTTTTCTGTCATGTAGACTTCAGAAGACCCTGAAGGTTACCTGCGTCAGCGACCCCTGGCTTGTCCAGTTCTGCTTGTCTCTGAAGGCAACTGCATGATAGCTGTTGGAACCACACCAGTGAGCACTTTTGACCGGAAGGATCTTAATGAGGGACTGCTCTATCTGATGGCATATTACTATGCCCTCCACCTCACATATCCAAAGTGCATTTCCACGCTGCTGTCTGTCTTGCAAACTGAAATACTCAAAGACTCCATCCATGACCGAGATTCAACCCCCTCTTACAGGAAGGCGCTTGGTGAGTGGAAGTCATTCATTGAGTGAGTCTCTCAGATGACAGACTCCATCTGCCTTGTTTATCAGACTCAGTGTTGGTCAGTGAGGTTGTTTTTTTTCTCTCTAGAAAAGTTGTTCAAATGTAAAACACATGTTTGTTTGTGTGGTCGTTAAACTTGTTCTTCTAAAATGTTATGTAATATAGGATTTGAAATAGTGATTGTTTTAAGCTTCAGCAAAATTTATTTTTGATACCAGCCATGAGTGTGTTATACTGTTATTATTCATGTTAAGAGTATCTGGAATATGCACTTCTTATATTGGCCATGTTACACAGTACCCTGCTGAAATGTATAATTTTAGACATGATTCTCCTGGAACAGACCTCAGTGAGTTACTGACCCATTGCTGTGTCAATAAAAGCGCAAAATCTAAGAGTGCTTTTGCTGTCTTAATTTAAGATGAATTCCCTTATTTTTAGTAGCTTTTTGAAGAGATGGTGTCTTATTCTCAGGAATTTTTGCTGATTATTGTTCTCAGAGTCGAAACATAATTCTTATAGTTAGCTCAATCAAGAAAGAAACAATTCAGTTTTAAGAAAATTTGTCCTATAGTAAGGTGTTTTTTTTATGTGAAAAATCTAAATTAAGGTGTCGAATCTTAAAGTAAGCAAATAATTCTTGAAAACAGCTTGTTCAAGAAAGCATAATACTCAGTTTAGGTACAGATTTTCTAAATATCAAAGTATCTTTTACTTATAATAAGTCATATTTTCTTCAAATAAGCATCCATTTTAGACAATTTTGTCTAGTTAAAAGGCATATGGCAGTTAGATTAATTTGCTAGTTTTAAGAATTCTAGTCAAGCAACTTTTGCTTACCCCATTGGCAGATTTTTTTGCTCAAAACAAGAAAATTTTGTCAGATTTAAGAATATTTGGCTTGTTTCAAGTATAGCTGTTTTTGCAGTGTAATACAGTGTTTTTGTATTGTTCTAAATACCTTTTTTTTTTACTCGTACATGTACTGTATGTACAGTTTATCATTGGGAGATTGGTCATCAAGAAAGGGAGATGGTCAGCAACAATATCCCCCACACCATCACACCACCACCAACAGCGTGAACTGTCTACAAGGCAGGCTGGATCCACGCTTTTATGTTGTTTACACCAAATTCTGCCTACTATCCAACTTTCAACTATTATCAAATCTTGGTGAGCCTTTTATGAACTGTAGCCTTACGAGTGGCACCAGGTGCGGTCTTCTGCTGTTGTAACCCATCTGTTTCAAATGACTGAAAAAGCCAGCAAGTGATTATTTAAGTATTGCTTTCCTGTTAACTCAAAGCAGTCTGGTCATTGTTCTCTGACATCAAGATCTTCACACAGAGAACTGCAGCACAGTGGATATTTATTTTCCAGATTTTCCGTAAGCCCTTGAGATAGTTCCCAGAAAGTTGGTTCCGTTCATCTGGACATAGTGTTCTCAGTGGGACAAACGTTTTGTCACTGATCCATGTGACTTCTTCAGTCTCAGCTGACTGCAGGTTTCACCAACCTTATAAACAGTACCTTTGCATCATGGCTGAAACTTACCCACCTAATGAACAATGGGCTGTGAGGTCAGTTCCTTGATCATTAATATGCAAATTGACCATTGATCAACAACCTCTGATCAATGGTCATGAGTACCATTCACTGAGAGTTGGGGAATGGCTGTAATCACAGTATTGTAAGATGGTGAAAGATGTACCCTTAGGCCCCCTCCTCGATTCAGAGATGGTCTTTCCATTTTCACGTAAATGGCCTCCTTGACTCCACGCTCAAACCAGCGTTCCTCCCTGCCCAGGATGTGTACATCCTCATCATTGAAAGAGTGTTCGCTGGCCTCTAGGTGTAAACAGAATGAGGAGTCCTGAGAAAAAAATATGCAGATCAGCCATGCTATGTTCAAAATAAACTTAAATCTCCTCTCTGAGATGAGAGGATGCTAGTTGTGGACCTTAGAAGGTAGTCTTGATGTTGTACACATGCTTAAATGTACTGAATTGCAGTTTTGTGATCGACTAATTAGATACTGGTGTAATTGTGCAGCTTAACAAGTGTAGCTAATGAAGTAGCTGGTAAGTATATTTGAAAAAGACATTTAAAAATGATCAGTTCTTTATATGTGTTTGAGATAAAGAGTGTATTTTAACAGAACACACAGACTGTATGTAAAGGAAGGACATAGCTACTGTGACATCCCACACTGGTTTGCAAACTCCTTTTTATTGATTCTTCATTTGAGCTCTGTGAATGTTGCCATGTTGTTTTTGTTGTTTTTAAATTTAGTGTCAGAAGTGACCAAATTAGTATGAGAAAATTATATTGTCAGCTATTGTTATCTAATGTGGCTAGCAGATTTCAAAGATTTAGATATCTTTTACTTAGTGCTAACTAAACACGTGGTCATTCATCTTACCTGTAAAATATTAAAAACACAACGGTGGATGAGTTCCAGTTCAGTGACTTAAATCAGCAAAAGTGAAGCCTAGCAGACAGCTAAAGGCTACAACAACCTGTGTCTGCACCCGTCTGTGGCTTAAACATGGGGACTTCAAGCTTTTATAGAACATAAATGGGTGCATTCGAAGGAAATCATTACCCAATAAAGTTGGTAATAAAGTTAGTAAGGAAAAATAAGTCTGGATACCACAACCTGTTTGGTGCCTCTAAACATATTTATTTCTCTAAAGTTGGGCATGTGAGAGTCTGTGGGGATTTACTCATTTTCACAGTAAGCCTATTGCAGCAATTACAGTTTCTATAATTGTGTGTTGCCTTTTTTTTTTTTACCAGTCCCAGAGCTGTTTTCAAACTGTTTCATTCGCAGGGAAGTTAAAAAATAAATAAAACTCAGGTGCAATATTGTGCTACAGAATTAACTGTGAGATTAAAACAGTCTCCTTGCTGTGAATTCCCACTCTTTCATTGTGTGATTCATTCAAAGGCACAAAGCCGAACAAATTATTTTCGCAAGCTGAGTTAGCTGGTGTTGTGTAGATTTATCTTTCACAGATACAGTTTCATGACACAATATTATTTGGAAGAACAGAGAAAGGATGTTTACCTTACATAGACTTGACCTCATACTGGCATGCTAAATGTAATGCAAAATCAGAAAGGAAATAGCTAAAGGGCTAAATCGAGGACACAGCAGAGTAACTGGATGATTTAAACCAGCTGGGCCATCGGCCTGGCAATTTCCCTGTGTCAACTCATTCAGAAACCTGAAAATATTAAAACTGTGTTAATGGACTCATGGCTACTGGAGGGCAGAAAATGTTATTACCCAAAATCATCCTTGTTAAAGTTAGCTAAAATTAGCCACCGAGCTACAGATGCTAGCAGCCTACAGCGTATCAGATGGATAAGGCATGTTCTCTGGTTTAAAAGGTTTTCTTTTGATTTGTGAATGCATTCTTCTTCACTGTTGCTGTTCTAAATGTAGTTCAGATGATGTTTCAAACTCTTGGCTATTTATTCAGTGTTTTTGCTTCAGTAATAACAATAATAATGGCGGCTACACTGGTTATTGTTAACCTATCAAAAGGCAAGAGAGACTACATTTACAAGGTGTCTCTTGTGACTTTCTGTGCTGCAGAAACAAATGAATAAATGAACTTCCAGATCCATTTTCCAGCATTTCCTGCTGTTTTTAGAATAATTCATCGTCTGCTGCAACACATGCTGCATTTTCCATACTACAGTGTTACACGGATCGCTTCACAAACAACTTCAGTGATGTTTGCGTTTTCTTTATAATAAAAAAGCCAGACCTGGCTGCTGTAATTCTGTGCATGAATCATGTTACTCATTAACACCCAGCGGTGCTATCTATGGACAAGTCTGCATATTTATGCACAGTAACTGCTGCTCCAATTCTCCCCACAGACGCGGTGTGTTTACTCACAGAGGATGTTTGACATGCAGCACGACCCTTCAGGATAGAGCTGTGCTTCATGTTTTTATCCCTCCACAAACAAATGTGTTTGAGAAGGGATGAAAACATGTTGTATTAGGGGTCCGATCCCATTACCAGATACAACAGCAAGATAAAAAAAAAAAAAGTGGCTTCCAGATACCAGAGGAAGAAACACAGAATCACTGAATTATCACCCAGTCACAGCTTTAATGCTCTTTATCAGAGAGGCTGACCCTGTGGATGATAGAGGAGGAGGAGAGGGCTCTATCTTGACATACGAGGGGAGGAGAGAGTTTCCCAGAGGAGCACCTTGTTATCCTGGATTCATGCTGTTCATCTCTTACCCTGGAGCACATGTCTGAGGATGGAAGTGGTGGGGGAATCGGTGGGAAACGGAAAGCTTACAAAGGAAAAACATACACTAAGATTTGTGTGATTACTAAAAGCCCTAAAAAAAACTACAATTATACACAAACAAGGAAAATATCATGTCCCCTCTAATACAGGTGGAATAAATATGAAAACAAATTAAGCTTTGGCAATTCATATGATACAAATACACATGAAAAACATTTAAAAATACTTTTAAAAAACTGTGAAATATGGCTGACAGTTAAATAGCCGAGTGCTTAGTAACTGTAGCTGTTTTCCATCTGCTGTTGTCCAGAACTGAGATATTTGTCTTACATTAAATAATTAAAATTAATCACACCTTATTAAAGCAACCAACCAAAAATAGAAACATTTTTTAATAATAACGGTACATCTTATACACATTTGATCCATTTTCTTTCACTCAGCACTTTTACTTTTTATGATTTATATTTCTCATAGATGTACTAAAATAGCCACCAGTGCTGTACTTTTCTCTTTATTTTCCATGCAGAACTTTATTTTTAATCTGTAGTATTTAGGATGGCAGCAGCACGGTGGTGCAGTAGTAGCACTGTAACCACAAACAGCAGATGGGTTTTGAGTTTGAATCCACCAGGCAGCTGGTGTCCTCCCTGTGTCTGTGTGGGTCCTCTCTAGCTTCCCCCCACAGTCCAAAGACAGGCGTGTTAGGTTAAGTGTTATTCCAAATTGGCTGTAGGCATGTGACAGACTAGCGACCTGTCCAGGGTGTACTAGTGATGTGTCGGTCGCGAACAAAACAGCTCTTAGAGCCGGGTCTTTGACGTGAACGATGCGAGCCAGCTCCTCTTCACGAGCCGTGGGTTTGTTTGTTTTTTCTTTCTCTCACCCTCTCTCTCGCACTTTTTTTCTGCTTCACTCCGCATGCGAGCCTTGTGCTTTATGCTGGGATGAGCGGAAAGGGGCGGTAGTTACACTCAGTAGCACAGGAACAGAGCAGGAGGGAGAGACAGAGAAAGAGAGCCAGGGACAACAACGTCACATTAGAAAGGTCTAGTAATCATTCACAACTATTTTCAGTTGCCGATGATAAAGGATTCAGAAAGTTTATTCATGCAGGTCCATATGACAGAGAACATGCATCTTCTTTTTGTTTTCATATTTTAATTTATATTTAATTGTGTTGTGGTTTGCAGTGTTTTGTGTTGTTTCACTTTAAATTTGTTTAAAAGGAAAAAGCTGAAAATTTAAATAGTTAAAAGTTGAAATGGGTTTGAATGAAATTGGTTTTTGTATTATATGATTTATTTATTACATTTTATGTGGAGTGAATAAATAAATGTCTATTTATGGTGGCCCCTAGAGACAAAGGACGTACAAACTTCAAAACACGTACAAACCCTGAAGCACGTAAAAACTCCTAAACATGTAAAAACTCCTAAACATGTAAAAACTCCAAAACAGGTACAAAAGACAACAGAAGTGCTCCAGAATGCTGGGGGCAGTGTTGAGCTTTTGTTACCTAGTGGCTACACAAGCCAGCAAGTACCAACGACCGGATTTGGTGTGTGGTAGTAACAGGTAAATGAACTTTTTTTTTAATTATTTGAATATATATATGAGTGCCTGTGTATAAATACACAAACAACAAGATAAGATAAGATAAAACTTTATTAATCCCTCGGGTGGGTTCCTCTGGGAAATTCGGTTTCCAAAAGCACAGCACCGACAGAAGTTACAGAGTTACAGAATATTATATATATACACACACACACACACACACACACACACACATATAAATACAGAGACATATATAAATAAAATATACAAAGGGGATAAATAGAATCAATAGGAATAAAAATAAAAATACAAGTGAATTGCACATTTCAAGTATTGAGGTCTATTGCACCATTGACTATTAACTATTAAGTATTGCACAAAAGGTATTGCACAGTGAAGTGAGGAGGCACTACAGCTTAGTTGTTCCCCCCTCCTTTGTCCACCTGTTTCCCCTCCCTCTCCCCTCCAGAGAGGAGTTAAACAGTTTGATGGCGTGTGGGACAAAGGAGTTTTTACGTCTGTTAGTTCTTGTCTTGGAAAGAAGCAACCTGTCACTGAAAAGACTCTTCTGGTTGTTAATGGCCGTGTGCAGAGGATGCCCAGCATTGTTCATAATGTCCAGCAGTTTTTTAGTGTGCTTTTCTCTGCCACTGTCACCAGAGTGTCCAGCTTCATGCCGACCACAGAGCTAGCCTTCCTGATCAGTTTCTCCAGCCTGGATGAGTCCTTCTTTGCTGTGCTGCTCCCCCAGCACACCACAGCATAGAAAAGTACTCCAGCAACCACCGACTGGTAAAACATCCTCAGGAGCTTCCTGCAGATGTTAAAAGACCTCAGCCTCCTGAGGAAGTACAGTCGGCTTTGGGCTTTTTTATACAGGTGCTCTGTGTTGCATGACCAGTCCAGTTTATTGTCCACCCACAGCCCGAGGTACTTGTACTTGTTGACCACCTCCACCTCCTCCCCCTCTATCTGAACCGGCAGTGGACCTTCTCTGGACCTCCCGAAGTCCACAACCAGTTCCTTAGTCTTTGAGGTGTTGAGTTGCAGGTGGTTTGTGTGTGACTCCATGCGACAAAGTTCCTCACCAGTGTGATGGCTGCACTTGCAGCCACACAGTGGTAATGTCACCATGTTAGTGTAGAGGCTTATAAGTAATATTGCATTCACATTTCTTTCTTTAAATATAGGAATTTATTTACAGAACAATAAATAACTGGTTTTGGTTTAGAATTCATTCACATATCCACATAACGCTGCATTCTAAAATAAGTGCGCACATTTTAGTTTACACTGTTATGTATGATTAATCTTTTGTTTTCTGAGTTACCTTAGTTGCATCTGTTCCAGTCCCTTGATTAAGGAGCCAAGAGGTGGAAAAGGGGCGGAGCGAGCTTTAAAGGAAGGCTACAAATTGGTTCACGCCATAACTCGGGACCATGGGGGGGAATTGGAGTTCATTATGTTTGGTTTAGTTAGGTTTTGTGTGTTTTACCCCTTTTCCTGTTTTTGTGGGCTGATCAGCCACTATTTAAGTTTCCCCTTTGTCTCGTTAAGTTAGGTCAGTTTGTTTGAGTTATCAGTTGTGTTGTTAACTTTGAGTAGAGTTTTGTTAGTTTGACCTCTTTTATGGGCCCAAGATTTTGATTCTTTTTGCATGAGTTAACCAATTATGTTTTTTGGGTTAAATAAAAAAATCATTTTTTGGACTTTAACCTGTGCCTAAGTTTCCTTCACTGCTCGGTCCATCACAAGTGGTGTCAGGAGTGGGATGAGCAGTTGAAGGCACAGGATTTTTTTTTTCTCTTTTTTTTCCCCTCTTCACTCATCAAGCCATGCACAGAATGGGAAGGAGTGGCAGAGGAGCAAAAGGAGATTGTCAAAACCAGCCAGTTGGAGTTGTAGAGCAAGTAGAAGGAGGAGAGGAAAATGGAGCCTCTGGAGGGGTGAAGCCAAAAGGAAAAACGGTGCATGAGGTTAGTGAAATATTAATTTTAGAACAATACTTGAGAATGCTGTCTCCTGAGTTACAGATATGGATTAAAGAACGCAATCCAAACTCTGCAGCGGCGGCTGCAGAGCTAGCTGATGTGTTTGTGGCAGCACGGAGAAAAGGACAGCCATGGAGCCACACAGCATGGAAAATGAGAGATGGTTCAAAATCTGTCCCTCACTACCAGAAAGCAGGGGTGAGTAAACCTCCAAAGAGCCAGTCTGTCAATATGCCGTCAAGACCTCCACCCAAGACTGTGATTTGTTATTTGTGTGGGATGGAGGGCCACACAAAACCTATGTGCCCAAAGAATGCTACAAAAATAACGCAGATGTGTTTTGTGCCCCGACAAAGTGTGGAGCCTAAAGTGGAGTTTGAGAATGGTTTCAAAATGACCTTAGTTGAGGTTGATGGGAAACCATTAAAGGCCCTTGTTGACTCAGGAAGTACTCAGACTCTTGTGCACCGAGACTTTGTACCCGCAAATAAAGTTAATGTGGAGACAATCCCTGTTCGCTGCATTCATGGAGATGAGAGATCATATCCAACAGCAGATCTGTACATCAAGGTACAAGGACAAACGTATATTCTAAATATTGGTGTTGCAGAGAATCTGCCATTTCCAGTAGTGCTGGGTCGAGATCTGCCTGTGTTGTTTGACTTGCTGAATCCTAGTTATACATGCAATGTTGCAGTAACAAGAGCTCAAGCTAAGAAGAAAGAGGAGTCCCTACACCCACTCTGTGCCTTGCCCTTCTATGATGCGGACATAGAGACTGCACCCGGGAAGTCTCGTAAGTCACGTGGACAGAGAAGGCAAGAGAAGTTTCTACATACTGCTGTTCAAGAAGCTCCTAGCACAGAGCCTGAGTTACCTTTGGGTTTCAAAATCCCTGTTAATATTATTGAAATGCAACATGACGATCCATCTCTAACATCTCTGTTCCAGAAAGCTGCAGAGAGGAACCAAGGAACTAAGCAAGATTTGAACAGCAGGGGGGAGTTTCTGCTGAAAGATGGCATTCTGTATCGTCAGCAGGGTTCAGCATTGCAGTTGGTGGTTCCTACAGCAGTCCAGAAGGTGGTGCTCTCCTTGGGACACTCCATTCCATGGGCTGGCCACTTGGGAAAGCACAAAACCATGGCCCGCATTAGAAAATATTTTTATTGGCCTGGTGTGCGCTCGGATGTAACACTGTTCTGTAAAAGCTGCCCTCAGTGCCAGAAGTCTTCTCTTAAAATCCCCTCCAGAGCTCCTCTCCAGTCTCTACCAATTATCAGCACTCCATTTGAACGGCTAGGAATGGACATTGTTGGTCCTCTAGAAAGGAGCAAGGCAGGCAACCGTTACATGCTGGTTGTGACAGATTACGCTACAAAGTATCCAGAGGTCTTTCCTTTGAGATCAATAAAAGCCAAAGCAGTCGCCCTCTGTCTCATACAGTTCTTCTCAAGGGTTGGTTTTCCTCGTGAGATTCTTACTGACCGTGGCACTAACTTTATGTCCACTTTGTTGAAGCAGGTGTACCAGCTCCTTGGGATTAAGAGCCTGAGGACAACGCCATACCACCCTCAGACAGATGGCCTAACAGAGCGCTTCAATCAGACTCTGAAACAAATGTTACGCAAATTTGTCAATGAAACTGGTACAGACTGGGATCAGTGGCTGCCCTACCTCCTCTTTGCATATAGAGAAGTACCCCAGGCTTCTACAGGTTTTTCACCTTTCGAACTATTGTATGGCCATGAGGTACGAGGCCCCTTGTCTCTTCTAAGGGAGACTTGGGAGGGTGACCAAGAAAGATCACAGGCTGTCAATGTTGTCTCTTATGTTGTCCAGATGCGGGAACGGTTGGAGAAGATGACGGAGCTGGCCCAAGCCCACAAAGCGGAAGCACAGCAGCACCAGAAGGCCTGGTACGACCAGTCAGCTCGGCAAAGATCCTTCAGTCCTGGTGAGAAGGTGCTGGTGCTTCTTCCAAGTGATGACAGTAAGCTGTTAGCAAAGTGGCAAGGGCCATATGAGGTCCAAAAGAAACTTGGACAAACAACCTATAAGGTCACTATTCCAGATCAGCCCCGCTCCAGCAGAGTACTGCACATTAACCTGCTTAAGGAATGGGTGGAGAGACCGAAAGCAGATGTCTTTCTGATCCGGGAGGTTTCGGAGGAGGAGGAAGTGGATGATCAGTATCTGCCAAAACCCACTCCTCAGGACCTGGATCTAAACCATCTTCCTGAGGAAAGACAGGCTCAGGTGAGAAACCTGTGTAAATTAGATGTGTTCAGTGAAAATCCTGGTAGAACGGACATTGTGGAACATGACATTGTGTTGAAAGATGGAGCTTCTGTGAGGAGAATGAGTTACAGGATACCTGAGCGTCTACTGATCCCGTTGAAAGAGGAGATCGACCTGATGTTGTCACTAGGAATCATTGAAGCCTCGAAGAGCGAGTGGTGCCACCCAGTGGTCCTGGTGCCAAAGAAGGATGGCAGTATCCGTTTCTGCATAGACTTCAGGTACCTGAATGCAATATCACAATTTGATTCATATCCAACTCCCCGCATTGATGACATGGTTGAGCGTCTTGGGAAGGCCAGATACCTGACAACAATAGACCTCTGCAAGGGTTATTGGCAGGTACCACTGACTAAGCGCTCAAAAGAGCTGACTGCTTTCCGGACCCCGTGGGGCTTGTTCCAGTTTAAAGTCATGCCCTTTGGACTGCATGGTGCCCCGGCAACATTCCAGAGACTGATGGACCAGATACTGTCTGACATGTCTGATTTTGCTGCAGCCTACCTTGATGACATAGTGATTTTCAGTTCTACCTGGGAAGAACACCTGAAACACCTGGAGAAGGTATTGGGGCGTCTTCAGTCTGCAGGGTTGACTGTTAATCCAGCTAAGTGTGCCATTGCCAAGGCTGAAACTGAGTACCTTGGGTTTGTGATTGGAAATGGAGTAATAAAACCTCAAGTCAATAAGGTCACCGCCATAGAATCCTGTCCTTTGCCAGAGACCAGAAAACAGCTGAGATCATTTTTAGGTATGGCAGGATTCTATCATCGGTTTATCCCTCATTTCTCCGCCAGGGCAGCTCTTCTGACGGATCTGACTGGTGCCCGAAGTCCCAATAAGATCACCTGGACAGAGGAGGCTAAGATGGCTTTTCAGGACCTACGACAATCTCTGAGTAAGAGCCCAGTCTTGCACAGCCCTGATTTTGAGAGAAATTTCATTCTTCAGACTGATGCCTCAGAGAGAGGATTGGGAGCTGTTCTGTTACAGGGACCGCCTGGAGAGCGTCATCCAGTGGCCTTCATCAGCCGAAAGCTGTTTCCGAGGGAAGTGCGATACTCAACCATCGAGAAGGAGGGACTTGCCATCAAATGGGCCCTGGACTCCTTTAGGTATTATCTTCTCGGACGGGAGTTCATATTGGAAACAGACCACAAGGCTCTTCAATGGATAGAGAGAATGAAGGACACAAATGGAAGGATCACGCGATGGTACCTTGCAATCCAGCCATTCCGGTTCACCATCAACCACATCCCCGGCAAGGATAACTGCACTGCAGACTGTCTCTCTCGCTGTCCCAGGGAGAGATCTGAAGAGGGGGAGTGGAAGTGGATGATCAGTATCTGCCAAAACCCACTCCTCAGGACCTGGATCTAAACCATCTTCCTGAGGAAAGACAGGCTCAGGTGAGAAACCTGTGTAAATTAGATGTGTTCAGTGAAAATCCTGGTAGAACGGACATTGTGGAACATGACATTGTGTTGAAAGATGGAGCTTCTGTGAGGAGAATGAGTTACAGGATACCTGAGCGTCTACTGATCCCGTTGAAAGAGGAGATCGACCTGATGTTGTCACTAGGAATCATTGAAGCCTCGAAGAGCGAGTGGTGCCACCCAGTGGTCCTGGTGCCAAAGAAGGATGGCAGTATCCGTTTCTGCATAGACTTCAGGTACCTGAATGCAATATCACAATTTGATTCATATCCAACTCCCCGCATTGATGACATGGTTGAGCGTCTTGGGAAGGCCAGATACCTGACAACAATAGACCTCTGCAAGGGTTATTGGCAGGTACCACTGACTAAGCGCTCAAAAGAGCTGACTGCTTTCCGGACCCCGTGGGGCTTGTTCCAGTTTAAAGTCATGCCCTTTGGACTGCATGGTGCCCCGGCAACATTCCAGAGACTGATGGACCAGATACTGTCTGACATGTCTGATTTTGCTGCAGCCTACCTTGATGACATAGTGATTTTCAGTTCTACCTGGGAAGAACACCTGAAACACCTGGAGAAGGTATTGGGGCGTCTTCAGTCTGCAGGGTTGACTGTTAATCCAGCTAAGTGTGCCATTGCCAAGGCTGAAACTGAGTACCTTGGGTTTGTGATTGGAAATGGAGTAATAAAACCTCAAGTCAATAAGGTCACCGCCATAGAATCCTGTCCTTTGCCAGAGACCAGAAAACAGCTGAGATCATTTTTAGGTATGGCAGGATTCTATCATCGGTTTATCCCTCATTTCTCCGCCAGGGCAGCTCTTCTGACGGATCTGACTGGTGCCCGAAGTCCCAATAAGATCACCTGGACAGAGGAGGCTAAGATGGCTTTTCAGGACCTACGACAATCTCTGAGTAAGAGCCCAGTCTTGCACAGCCCTGATTTTGAGAGAAATTTCATTCTTCAGACTGATGCCTCAGAGAGAGGATTGGGAGCTTTAAAGGAAGGCTACAAATTGGTTCACGCCATAACTCGGGACCATGGGGGGGAATTGGAGTTCATTATGTTTGGTTTAGTTAGGTTTTGTGTGTTTTACCCCTTTTCCTGTTTTTGTGGGCTGATCAGCCACTATTTAAGTTTCCCCTTTGTCTCGTTAAGTTAGGTCAGTTTGTTTGAGTTATCAGTTGTGTTGTTAACTTTGAGTAGAGTTTTGTTAGTTTGACCTCTTTTATGGGCCCAAGATTTTGATTCTTTTTGCATGAGTTAACCAATTATGTTTTTTGGGTTAAATAAAAAAATCATTTTTTGGACTTTAACCTGTGCCTAAGTTTCCTTCACTGCTCGGTCCATCACACCAGACTTCTGTACTCCTCTTCCTGATCATCCCAGATACACCCCATGATGGCTGTGTCACCTGCAAACTTCTGAATATGGCATAATTCAGAGTTGTAGCCGAAGTCAGAGGTGTACAGGGTGAAGAGAAGAGGGGACAGCACAGTTCCCTGTGGTGCTCCTGTGCTGCTGACCACTGTGTCAGACGTGATGTCCTTCAGCCTGACGTACTGTGGTCTGTCGGTGAGGTAGTCGGAGATCCAAGCCACCAGGCAGGGGTCCACCTCCATCCTGTTCAGTTTTTCCTGAAGCATACAGGGCCGGATGGTATTAAAGGCACTGGAAAAGTCAAGAAACAGGATCCTGACCGTGCCTTTTCCCCCATCCAGGTGTGAGTGGGCTCTATGCAGGAGGTACAGGATGGCATCCTCCACTCCGACACCCACCTTGTATGCAAACTGTAGTGGGTCCTGGGCATGTTGTACCTGTGGTCGGAGGAGGTTGAGGAAGAGCCGCTCTAGAGTCTTCATAAGATGTGACGTCAGTGCCACCGGTCGGAAGTCATTCAGCTCATTGGGCCGGTTCCTTTTGGGGGCCGGGACGATGCAGGATGTCTTCCAGAGGGCGGGCACTCTCCCCAGTCGCAGACTGAGATTGAAGACTCGTTGTAGCGGCTCCCCAAGTTCAGCAGCACACGCCTTTAGCATCCTAGGACACACCTTGTCTGGGCCTGCTGCCTTTCTGGGGCGAAGCTTCCTCAGTTGTCTCCTGAATACACATATGCTTTCAATTGTGTAATTTAGGTGATCTAGGTAGCTCTGTTTTGGAAGTTCAGTTAATGCTAGAAATGTGTTTTGGAGTTTGTACGCGTTTTGCCTCTAGGGGCCACCGCATATATTTATATATAAACATATATAAGTAAAACCACTTTTTTTTACATTAGTAATTCCTTTTGTGCATAATTTTATATTATTGTTAATAATTAATTAATTAAAGCAACAAAACAACCTGAAGAGCCGGTTCGGAGCCGAAAGAGCCGGTTCTCTAAAAAGAGACGTAAATCCCATCACTAGGGTGTACCCTACCTCTTGCCCTCTGTGATCCTAAACAGGCGGAGCAGTTTAAAAAATCGACGCCTTTAGCAACATAGTCCATTAAAAGAAAATCTTGGTCTACTGAATTTTTTCCATCTCTTTAACCAGGCAGCTGACACACAAACACCAGTGATCTGCTCACCCTAAAACAGGTTTGAATAAAGAGCTGTCTTCACTATGATTACATTGATTAAATCAGAGTTGGAGGTTACTGGAGTCTATACCAGCAGTCATGGGGGTGAGATGAGGGGTACGCCCTGGACGGGTCGACAAACAGGCAACCATTCACACTCACATTCACACATAGGCTAATATAGAATTACCAGTTAATCTTAGAGGAGCATGGACTGTAGGAAGACTCAGAGAGAGCCCGTGCAAGCACAGATGCAAACGCCACACACCTGGATTCAAATACAAATAACCAATACAGTCAACATCTCCCACTGTGATGCTGTTTTTTGTTTTCATGTGAGAGAAGACTTCACATTCAGCCCAGCCTGGGCCTGACTGCTGCTACTGACAAACACTGGAGTCATGAAAAGGTTTGCTGGATGTGGATAATTATAAAATCATTAAGAAACCAAACATATTGGCAGTGTGGTGGGTGTGGGTACAGCAGCTTAGACCTCATGAAAGTCAGAGCAGCAGTTTCCTTGCCATTGAGGATTCTGTGCGTTGAGAGCATATTAGCGAATATTTAAACAGTCAAACCTGAGACAAAAGTCACAGTATTTATACTTTTACTAAAGTAAAGGATCTTAATGCTTGAACCTGTGTGGTCTCCTTACATCGTAAAGGAAATTTACTTAGTAGCTTTGTAGTTGTATAATGAAACTTGGGGCTGTGGGGTTTACTGAAGAGTGCAGTACAGCTGAGTATCAAATAGCCAACAACCCAGGTATCAAACATGCATGTATTTCTATCCTTTAATGAAGTAAGATAAGATAAGATAAGATAACCTTTATTAGTCCCACACGTGGGAAATTTGTTTTGTCACAGCAGGAAGTGGACAGTGCAAAAGTTATGACGCAAAAATTAGAATACAATAAGAATAAATACAGTACACAGCTGTACAGAATAGAATAAAATAATATACTATATACAGTAGAATAAAATAGAATAAAAATATACAATAAGATAAAAATAGAATACGAATGCTATATACAACTGAGTAAAAATACAACGATGCCAGAAAAGATTATTGCACTTAGTGTTATTGCACATGTGTGGATGTGTGTGTTTGTTCAGTTAAAGTCTTTGTTGTGGAGTCTGACAGCAGTGGGGAGGAAAGACCTGCGAAATCTCTCCGTCCCACACCGTGGGTGCCGCAGTCTCCCACTGAAGGAGCTGCTCAGTGCTGTCACAGTCTGCTGCATGGGGTGGGAGATGTTGTCCATCAGGGATGACAGCTTAGCCGCCGTTCTCCTGTCACTCACCACCTCCACTGGGTCCAGAGGGCATCCTAGAACAGAGCTGGCCCTTCGGATCACCCTGTTCAGTCTCTTCCTGTCCCCAGCAGAGATGCTGCCGCCCCAGCAGACCACACCATAAAAGATAGCAGAAGCCACCACAGAGTCATAGAAGGTCTTCAGGAGTGGGCCCTCCACCCCAAACGACCTGAGTCTCCGCAGCAGGTACAGCCTGCTCTGCCCTTTCCTGTAGAGGGCGTCTGAGTTATGAGTCCAGTCCAGTCTGTTGTTCAGATGAACACCAAGGTACCTGTAGCTGTCCACAGCCTCAATGTCCATACCCTGGATGTTCAGTGGTTGCAGTGGAGAATGCTTGTGCCTGCGGAAGTCTACCACCAGCTCCTTGGTTTTACTGGCGTTGATCTGGAGGTAGTTCAGCTGGCACCAGTCCACAAAGTCTTGGGTCAGACCTCTGTACTCCTTGTCGTCCCCATCAGTGATGAGGCCGACTATTGCAGAGTCATCAGAGAACTTCTGCAGGAAGCACTGGGTGGAATTGTGGGAGAAGTCTGCAGTGTAGATGGTGAAGAGGAACGGAGCCAGAACCGTTCCCTGTGGGGCCCCCGTACTGCAGACGACCCTGTCCGACACACAGCCCTGAGTCCTCACATACTGTGGTCGGTCGGTGAGGTAGTCCAAAATCCAGGTAGTGAGGTGATGGTCCACTCCAGAGTTCTCCAGCTTGTCCTTTAGAACCGAGGGAAGAATAGTGTTGAAGGCACTGGAGAAATCAAAGAACATGATTCTCACAGTGCTTCCAGCGGTCTCCAGGTGAGCGAGGGAACGATGTAGGAGGTGAATGACGGCATCATCCGCTCCAATGCCAGGCTGGTAGGCAAACTGAAGTGGGTCCAGTGATGAGCTTGTTAGGCGCCGAAGCTGAGCCAGGACCAACCGCTCCAGGGTCTTCATCAGGTGGGATGTCAGAGCCACCGGCCTGTAGCTGTTGAGGTCCTTGGGGCGTGAAGTCTTTGGCACTGGTACAACACAGGAGGTTTTCCAGAGCTGTGGGACTCTTCCCAACCTCAGGCTCAGGTTGAAGAGGTGCTCCATCAGTAAACATCAAAGTAAAACTCCAAAGAGGAATTGAAACAGTTAAAAAGATGAAAGATAAATCAGGAGCTGGACCCCAATGTTCCCGGACATTGACAGGCGTTTAAGACCCTGATTGCCTTCTCTCAAATAAGTGAGTGACCCATATCTGCACTCTCGTTCTGTGTTTCACTGCTGGAGACATGCTGTGTGTGGTCTGCATCCTCAAATACTCTCCGTACTCTCTTTCTGCAGGCAAACTCAACCTCTTGTAATGAGACATTCTGTTTTTGTGTTAGTTTTGCCTCACAGTCTGTACTGAAATATATTTGAGGGTTTTTTGAAAAGATAAAACTTGTTTTTAAATGTTTTTAAATATGCAGGAAATGGAAAGTAATTTCTCTATGGCTTAAATGATGAAAGGAAAAGTATGGTGACGGTATCAGTTATTCCCGAGTTTGCAGAGATCCTGCATGTGCAAATCACAGATGTATCTGTGCTGCTACAGTGTACACCACATCTATAGCTTGGCTAGTCACTGAATAAGGTCATGAAGCCCCGGGCCATAATTAGTCTTCATTATAAATGCACAGTTCAGCTGTGACATCACTTAAAGCTTCCTTGTGCATTTGAACTCATGCACTTGTGTGTTAAGGGTTATTTCTAGAATGTGCACTGAGCCTAAACATTAGATATTTTTAAGTAAAGTGGAGCATACTGGTGATTAGTAATAGTCTCAACAACAAGTGTGTTTCCCTGAGGCTAAAAAATGTTTTTAATCAGTCACCAGAGAGCCACACTAAGGCCTCTGTGAAACCTGGAATATAGTTAGGACTGATCCACTATCACCACCCACTTACGTGGGCACTCAAATATCGTATCTCATGCAGTGAAGCGTCATCTCCAGAGGCCATTTGAGCTTATGTTAGCATCATAGTGCAGCAACAGAAATGTGTGTTTTTCGAAGAAGCTCCAGTGTGTGCCATGTCTTCACTGGTTTTCACTGGCATGCTTTGAATGAGATTTATGGGATGTAGTGCCATAAACTGGTTACTTTAAAAGGATGTGTTATAATTTTTCTTGTTTTCTGTTAAGATGACAGATGCTCGTATTAAGGTCAGTGTATATGCAAGTACTGAGCCAATAGCTCCGGCTTCAGATTGCTCTAAATGATTGATTTCGCACGCACAGTTACTTCTGCTCTTGGATTTGTATGATGTCAGTGAGAGCAGATATCCGTGTTTTTAGGAAGGGAGGAAACAGCTGAATGATGGGCTGCACCAGGACTCGGTGTAATATCAAACAGCAGTATTTTGAACTGTAAAACATGCAACGCTAAAAATATGTTTTAGTAGAAATCTGTTCGGTCCTGTGAAAACCTAAGAACACTGCATGATTCAGTAGCTTGTAGAACCACCTTTAGCAGCAATAACGTAAAGTAATCATTTTCTTTATGACTTCCTCAGACTCTCAAATCTGAAGGAAGTTCAGAAATTCCAAATGAAGGAATTTTGGCCCACTCTTCTTTACAACGTGGCTTCAGTTCGAGAGATTTGTGGAAAATGATTTATGCACAGCTCTCTTGAGGTGTCTCCACAGCATTTAGGTTGAGTTAAAGTCTGGACTTTGATTGGACCATTCCAACACCTTGATATTTTTTTCAGCCATTCTGTTGTAGATTTTGTTACCTGTTGGACATATGGCCTCACACCTGACAGTTTCCAGAATACTTTAATATAAAGAGGAGTTTATGGTTGGCTGTGATTGCAACACAAGCCCAAATCATGGGCTTGTGATTAACAGTTGGTATGAGGTGTTTGAGTTGACATGCTGTGATTGGATTTCTCCAAACGTGGTGCTGCACATTATGGCCAAACATCTCCACTTTAGTCTCATATGTTCAAAGGATATTGTTCCCTTCAGTGTTTTTTAAATTCCAATATAAACAGTAAGGAAGGGTTTATGATGACACATTAGGGTCCCTTTGACTGGAGCTAAGGGGCTGAGTCCAACTCCAGGAAAAAAAACACACCAAAATTTACACTTGGCAGTCAAGTAATGTTCTCCTGGCAGCCGCCAAACCCAGACAGCGTGATTCATCACTCCAGAGAACGCGTCTCCGCTGCTCTAGAGTGTGATGGTGCCGTGATTTACACCACTGCATATGATGCTTGTAGTGGTGATGTAAAGTAATTGAAACCATTCCATGAACGCTCTACACATTGTTCTTGAGCCAATCTGAAGGTCACATGAAGTTTGGAGATCTGTAACTATCGACCCTGCAGAAAGTTGACTTCCTCTACACACTGTGTCCCCCAGAATCTGCTGATCCTGCTCTGTGATTTTACATAGCATACCACTTCATGGCTGAGTTGCTTTCGTTCTCATTCGCTTCCACTTTGTTATAATACCAATAGCAGCTGATGTGGAATATTTATGTAACCCAGGTTTAAAAGATGCATAAATAGTAAAAGATAAGTGAAGTCTGAGAATATAAATATCAAAGAGTTCATTTATTTAAATTTTCTTGTTTATTAAAAAGGTAAAAGTTCATGTAAAATTATTAAAAACATGTTTGCATTGTTTAAAATAAGTTATCTTTCTTTTCTTGTGAATTGTTTGTGAGAACTGTAATTTCCTACGGGGATAAGGTCGGTGAAGGTAACACAGGGTGGAGAAGGAAAAGGGAAAAAGAGACGAGAGCGCGAGAAGAGAGGGCGGTGGTGCGTGAGTTACACAGAGCATCCGGAGAAGTTAGCTTGTTTTTTATGTACTAAGAGTAAGTGTGTTTTGACTTTTCGGACAGATAAGTCACAGTGTCGGTAAGCTAGTGACATAACACGTAAAGTTTCAGCGTGAGTCTGGACTGTGTGCTTTGTTTCTTGCGGCTGTGCACGCATTAAGTTAAAGTGAGGCTAACCCAGCCGTTCGCTAATAAGGACTACTGTAGGCTGCCGTTTCGCTATAGTTGTGGAACGTAACAAGCTGCAGAGGATCGTTACCGAACTGGATAACGACGGACACACCCCAGATAGTCACTCTGAGTGCCCGCGTCACTCAGAGTACCTCTGGCAACGTGGGAAGCTAAAACAGGTAGCTTGTGGAGCACGTGGAGATCACGGACTTTCCTCATCTTTGTGCTACTGCATTCAGAGCGGAGTGTTTCTGACGGAGCTGAAGACAACTTGTTACCTGGATTAAGCTGGTGGGAATTGCACGTTTCACAAGGTACTGAGTTTATTTATTTATTTTTTTGCTCGTTGAGTGAAGAACTTCCGGTTGGGAGATCGTTTTGGATTTATACTGGAGCAATACAGGCCTGCAACGTAGGGTTTATCTCTGCCGGCTTTAGGTTTAGTTTGGGACTATAATTGTTTTATCACTGGTGGTTTACACTGTATGTGTGGAGATTCTGTGTACAGTGGGTAAATTGCTGTGTGTGTTTTTGGTTTGCCTGAATACTGAAATCTGCCATTTTATTATTTTCTTGTTTTCATTGTTTGGTAAATTAAAGGAGGGTTGCAATGCTCTACTTTACATGGTGTATGACATGATTTACTGCACTATAGACACTAGTGTTAATTTTCGCGTGTAGTGCTACTGTTAAGGAATAAGCTTCATTGATCCCAGAAACAAAAGAGAAGTTAATTTAAAACATCGTACGAGAGTACACTAGAAAAAGAACCCAAAGCCCATTTATTTAATGGTATTGAGTAAATGAGGGCTACATAAAATGGAGGCACCGCTGGGATTTTTTTGGGTCTCATAGAAGTATTAAAGGAGCCACACGCTAAAAAAAAAAAAAAAAAATTAAAAGTTAACCTACAGTAGCTAGTTTACACTTCTTAGTATTTTTGGCTATTATGAGTATGGCAGACCACACCGGGCTCGCTGCAGAGCTGAAGAGGTGGTGTCGGGGTGAAGGTTTGGAGGAAGCTAAAGCACTCTTGGTTCTGGTTCCAGAAGAAGTGGAAATAGCCCAGATAGAAGAAACCTTGGAGACTATTAAGTGTCTAGGACGAGTCCGGGTTAGAGGGCGCTTGTTCCACACCCCCTTGAGCTGCCTAATGGTTCTCTGCGAGTGCAAACAAAGTATACCTAAAGATAATGCACCCAAGGAAGTGCTGGACCAGCACAGTGGTGAGAGATGGCCGATAGTGACTCTTAATGAATGTGCAGCTCGTGACGATTTTGCTGTGAAGTTGAAGAGTCTCTTAGACACTGAGGGTAGGACTATGGAAGACATACAAAGCTTATTTCGCAGCTTTGCTCCTCCGCAGCGCAGCTCTGATCCTTCCATAAACTCCACTGAGTCTGTCTTGCAAGCGGTTGGTGATTTTTTGGAGAAGGCACGTAAACCACAAGCTGAAGGTGGTTATCGGCGTTTGAGGCTGTTTTCAGGGAACTTACCAGTTCCCCCTAGTGAAGACCCCTTTGACCATTGGCTTGAGCAGGCATGGCTCATGGTAGAGGAAAGTGACTGTACAGACAAGGAGAAAAGGCGCAGGCTGATGGAAAGTTTAAAGGGGCCGGCGTTGGAGATTGCCAAATCGGTCCGTGAGTCAGACCCTGAGGCGGGCCCTGTTGAATACCTGGAGGCTTTGGAAAGCGCCTTTGGCAGTGCTGAGTCTGGGGATGATCTCTATTTTGCTTTCCGCTTAATGCAGCAACAATCAAGTGAAAAACTGTCTGATTTTCTGAGGCGTCTGGAGAGGGCCCTCAGTAAAGTTGTTCAGAGAGGAGGATTTCCAGCTTCTAGCAAAGACAAAGCTCGCCTAGAACAACTCCTGAGAGGGGCTGTTGTTTCCGATCTCATGCTAATTAATCTGCGCCTGAGAGAGAGAAAGTCCAAACCCCCAACTTTCCTCCAACTCTTAAGTGAGATTCGCACAGAGGAAGAGTATGAGGCATCAAGGAGGAAACTCAATACCTCAGTCCAGCATGTGCAGACAAAACCTTTAGGGACTGACAATACAGAAATACAAAGTCTCAAAGCTGAAGTTAAAGAGCTTAAGGCCAAGTTAGCCACCTGCATGACTAAGTCCCCTGATGTCAAAGAGAAAGGCCCGTCCTCAGTGCAGTCAAGTGAGCCCAGTGACACCAAGGAACTGGCTGCTTTGAAAAAACAAGTGAAAAGACTGCAGCAGAAAGTAGCCCAAAGAGATACTGTTCCGGACTCCTCTTTAAAACTGGCTACCATGGCAGCAGTAGAGGCTAACTCAAAGACAAGGACCCCTTACCAGAACAGAACGCCTTTGGATGAGCAGTTCTGTTACCGTTGTGGGGAAAAGGGACATTTTGTCGCAAAGTGTCAAAATCCTGAAAATCAGAGCAAAGTTATTCGAAAGCTCATCCAAACTGTCAAGACACTGAAAGAAAGTTCAGGTACTTCAACAAGTAATGCCCCTGACACTGACTGTCATGTCAAGCAGGGTCTTCTGACTTCTCCCACCCCAGCTGGAATTCCGGAGGGACTGATTGGGCCCCCAAGTATTGTGCCACTTAAAGTGAATGGACAGCCCTGTAATGCCTTATTTGACAGTGGATCACAGGTCACCATAATATTCGAGTCCTGGTACAAAGCCCATCTGCCTTCCACCCCAGTGCATCCAGTCACTGGTCTCAACATTTGGGGTTTAAGTGAGTCCAATGTCAGTTACCCCTACCTCGGCTATGTTGTGGTAGATGTTGAGTACCCGGCTGAAGTGACTGGCACCAAACACACAGTACCTGTCCTTGCCCTGATCTGTCCAAGCCCAAAAGAAGAGCAGATTCCTGTCATTGTTGGCACTAACACCAGCCATGTCCGCAATTTGGTGCACGAATGCAGAAAAGAGGGGCGTGACATAACCAAAAGCCTGGGCATCCAAATTCACAGGGAGTCGCTACCCACTTTCACAGACTCCATCACCCTAGGCTCTCAAGATGACCAGGTTGGCTGTGTGACTTGGCAGGGTTCAAATCCCTTGTCCTTACCCCCTGGAAAAGACTTGCAAATAACCTGCAAAGTTCATTTTCAGCAGACAGTTGGCAAAGAGATCTTGATGTTTGACTCTTCTCCCTTAGCTCCTCTGCCGGGTGATGTCCTGCTTCAACCCATGGTTGTGCCCGCCAATGCGGTACAAGTTAACAGCTTCAGGATCCTGGTGCAGAACCAGTCCGCCAGGGAAACCATTATCCCGGTTGGAACCGTCATGGGTCACCTTTATCGCACCGAAAGCGTCATCTCCATGCCAAACAAAGAACCAGAGACGACAGCATTTGACAGCAGCCAGATCGACTTTGGTGACTCTCCTGTGCCTGAAGAGTGGAAGGGCCGGCTTAGACAGAAACTAGCGGAACGCTCCCACGTCCTCTCAGTCCATGAATGGGACGTTGGCCTTGCAAAAGAGGTGGAGCACACCATCCGCCTGGCTGACACAAGACCTTTTCGGCAAAGATCACGTCGACTGGCACCTGCAGATATAGAGGATGTAAGAAAACATCTGCAAGAGTTACTCTGTGCCGGCATCATTAAAGAATCCCGTAGCCCCTATGCCTCACCAATTGTAATAGTTAGAAAGAAAAATGGCACCATACGGATGTGCATAGACTACAGGCTCCTTAACAGTCGGACCGTGCCAGACCAGTACACGACCCCCTGCATTGACGAAGCACTGGATTCTTTGTCTGGGAGCAAATGGTTCACAGTGCTGGATCTGCGTAGTGGATACTACCAGATTCCAATGGCGGAGGAAGATAAAGAGAAGACGGCGTTCATCTGTCCCCTAGGCTTTTTCCAATTTGAGAGAATGCCGCAGGGAATAACAGGAGCACCTGCGACTTTCCAGCGTCTAATGGAAAAAACAGTCGGAGACATGAACCTCCTCCAAGTCCTGGTTTACTTGGACGACCTGATTGTTTTCGGAAAGTCGCTGGAGGAACACGAAGAGCGGCTCATTAAAGTCCTAGATCGTCTTGGAGAAGCAGGACTAAAGATCTCCCTGGACAAATGCCAGTTTTGTCAGCCACAGGTGAAGTACCTCGGGCATATTGTGTCTGCCCAAGGTGTCTCTCCTGATCAGCAGAAGATTGAGGCTGTTACCACCTGGCCTCAGCCCCACGACCTAAAGACTCTGAGATCGTTCTTAGGTTTCTGCGGATACTATAGGCGATTCATTGCTAACTATGCTGCCATTGTGAGACCTCTCACTGAACTGACCAAAGGTTATGCTCCGACACAAAAGAGCAAGAAAAAGAGTCCAGACATCAACAAGTCCTACTTGAAAGAGTCAGAACCCTTTGGAGATCGGTGGGATGACGCCTGCAGCAAAGCCTTTCAGCAGATCATCCACTGCCTAACCCATGCACCGGTATTAGCCTTCGCTGATCCTACCAAGCCCTATGAGCTCCACGTGGACGCAAGCTTCAAAGGATTGGGGGCTGTCCTATACCAGCTACAAGAAGGGGACCTAAGGCCAGTTGCATTTGCCAGCAGGAAGTTAAGTCAGGCTGAGAAGAGGTACCCCATACATCAGCTGGAGTTCCTGTCATTAAAGTGGGCTGTGGTTGATCGCTTTCATGACTATCTGTATGGGGCGCGCTTTACAGTGCGAACAGATAATAACCCCTTGACTTATGTTCTGTCTACGGCAAAGCTCAATGCCGTGGGACACAGATGGTTAGCTGCTTTGTCCACGTATGACTTTGATGTCCATTACAGACCAGGCAAGCATAACATAGATGCAGACATCCTCTCCAGAAACTTTGACACTGATGCTGAATGGGAGACTATACCAGAGGCAGCTGTTAAATCCATCTGCAAAAGAGTACAAGTTTCAGAAAGCCCAGGGTGTCCCACCAGATGTGTCGACCAAACCGGGGCTTCCCCGGAATGCATCCCTGACATCTATGCATTTCCTCTTACAATGGAGTTACAGTCACTGGAACACGTCTCAAAAGCTGATCTCGCTAAGGCACAGAAAGAGGATCCAGTCATTGGTCCAGCGGTCAAAGCTGTTCAACAGAATTTATGGACAGGCAACACACCGGAGCTGTCGCTCCTAAAAAGAGAGAAAGATAAGCTGACCCTGCTGAGTGACGGTCTGCTCTATCGCATCACCAAATGTCACTCAGGGGAGGAGGTCCATCAGCTAGTCCTGCCAAAGGTGTATCATGATGTTGTGTTGAGATCAGTACACAATGACTCAGGACACCTCGGCATAGAGAGAACTCTGGATTTACTCCGTCGAAGGTTCTACTGGCCCAGAATGTTGCAAGACACTGAGGACCATATCAAAAGTTGTGGTGAATGCATAACACGCAAGACTCCTGCCCAGAGAGCCGCACCGCTTCACCAGATCTCCAGCAGTGGACCTATGGATCTGGTGTGCATTGACTTTCTCTCAATGGAGACGGATTCCAAGGGCATGAGAAATGTTTTAGTGGTCACAGATCACTTCACGCGCTACGCCCAGGCATTCCCGACCAAGAATCAGACGTCTCAAACAGTGGCCAAAATCCTAGTGGATAAGTTTTTCGTCCACTATGGTCTTCCGGCTCGTATCCATTCAGACCAGGGGCGAGACTTTGAGAGTCGTCTGATCAAAGACTTGTTGAAGAACATGGGGATACGGAAGTCGCGCACTACTCCGTATCATCCGCAAGGAGACCCTCAGCCAGAGCGGTTCAATCGAACGCTGCTTTCTATGTTGGGTACTCTAAGCACAGAAAAGAAACGTCAGTGGAGCCAGCATGTCCCTTATTTGGTCCATGCTTACAACAGTACAAAATGTGATGCAACTGGTTTTTCGCCATACTTCCTAATGTTTGGCCGTGAAGCCAGACTGCCAGTGGACTTGTGCTTTGGGACCACAATTGACAAAGCTGAGGAAAGTCATTCACGCTATGTGTCAAAGCTTAAAGAAGATCTCCGTCAAGCCTACAAGCTAGCATCCGAGACGGCAGACAAAGTCCATCAGAAGAACAAAAAGGGCTATGACAAGAGAGTTTGTTTCCAGTCTCTAGAGATAGGAGACAGAGTCCTACTAAAGAACTGGGGTCTCAAAGGGAAGCACAAGTTGCAAACAAGATGGAGTCCAATACCTTACCAAGTTGTTGGAAAAATGCCCAACCTTCCTGTCTACCAACTAAAGAAAGAGAATGGGAGTGGTCGTCTGAAAACAATCCACAGAGACCATATCCTTCCTATTGGCCAACATGTGAAATTGCCAATCCCTGAAGAAGGCAATAACTGTTGTGACAGACAAAAACCAAAGGGCAAGAAACCAAAGCAGGCCACAGTTGCGTCTGACCCTCAGCTGTCACAGGATTCTGATTCGTCCTCAGAAAGTGAATACTATGAGCCTCAGAGATACTACTACACTCAAGAAAGAGTGAGAGAAGCATTAAGACAGGCTCTTAGATCTCAAGCAGTGCCACAAGAGGATTGTGCAGGAGACCAGGATGACGTCAGTGATGAAACGGATTCTGATCAGCGCAGTGAAAAGGAGGAACTGCCACTGGAGGATGAAGACGTTAATCGGGACAGTGAGACTGAGCCCGACCACATGGTGGATATTCAGGAGGAGTCTGACCAAAATGAAGAAGATGATCAAGATTCTGCCCCAGAACCTGATCTGGATCCCATAACAGCCCGGTCTGCCAAAACTCAGAAACCAAATACACACCGTAATTTGTTGGGTGACACTCCTAAACTAAGGCCTAAGAGACAGATTAAACCAGTAGTTCGTTTAACCTATGATGAGCCAGGAAAAGCTAAAGATCAGCCTATCACTATTATACATAGAGGGGTTGTTATCACTATAGGCAAAGACTAAGAGCCAGAGTATGTAAAAAGGTCATCCTACTTCCCAAGTTCTTGTAGTTCCTTGGTAGTCTGTTGAGGACACCAGACATTTAGTGGGGGGAGGGTGTAACCCGGGTTTAAAAGATGCATAAATAGTAAAAGATAAGTGAAGTCTGAGAATATAAATATCAAAGAGTTCATTTATTTAAATTTTCTTGTTTATTAAAAAGGTAAAAGTTCATGTAAAATTATTAAAAACATGTTTGCATTGTTTAAAATAAGTTATCTTTCTTTTCTTGTGAATTGTTTGTGAGAACTGTAATTTCCTACGGGGATAAGGTCGGTGAAGGTAACACAGGGTGGAGAAGGAAAAGGGAAAAAGAGACGAGAGCGCGAGAAGAGAGGGCGGTGGTCCGTGAGTTACACGGAGCATCCGGAGAAGTTAGCTTGTTTTTTATGTACTAAGAGTAAGTGTGTTTTGACTTTTCGGACAGATAAGTCACAGTGTCGGTAAGCTAGTGACATAACACGTAAAGTTTCAGCGTGAGTCTGGACTGTGTGCTTTGTTTCTTGCGGCTGTGCACGCATTAAGTTAAAGTGAGGCTAACCCAGCCGTTCGCTAATAAGGACTACTGTAGGCTGCCGTTTCGCTATAGTTGTGGAACGTAACAAGCTGCAGAGGATCGTTACCGAACTGGATAACGACGGACACACCCCAGATAGTCACTCTGAGTGCCCGCGTCACTCAGAGTACCTCTGGCAACGTGGGAAGCTAAAACAGGTAGCTTGTGGAGCACGTGGAGATCACGGACTTTCCTCATCTTTGTGCTACTGCATTCAGAGCGGAGTGTTTCTGACGGAGCTGAAGACAACTTGTTACCTGGATTAAGCTGGTGGGAATTGCACGTTTCACAAGGTACTGAGTTTATTTATTTATTTTTTTGCTCGTTGAGTGAAGAACTTCTGGTTGGGAGATCGTTTTGGATTTATACTGGAGCAATACAGGCCTGCAACGTAGGGTTTATCTCTGCCGGCTTTAGGTTTAGTTTGGGACTATAATTGTTTTATCACTGGTGGTTTACACTGTATGTGTGGAGATTCTGTGTACAGTGGGTAAATTGCTGTGTGTGTTTTTGGTTTGCCTGAATACTGAAATCTGCCATTTTATTATTTTCTTGTTTTCATTGTTTGGTAAATTAAAGGAGGGTTGCAATGCTCTACTTTACATGGTGTATGACATGATTTACTGCACTATAGACACTAGTGTTAATTTTCGCGTGTAGTGCTACTGTTAAGGAATAAGCTTCATTGATCCCAGAAACAAAAGAGAAGTTAATTTAAAACATCGTACGAGAGTACACTAGAAAAAGAACCCAAAGCCCATTTATTTAATGGTATTGAGTAAATGAGGGCTACATTTAGTAGAAAGGCAATTTCACGACTGGATTTGATGCAAAGTTGCATCCTATCATGGCACCACGCTGGAATTCACTGAGCACCTGAGAGCACCTTATTCTTTCACAAATGTTTGCAAATGGCCTGTATTTGTATAGCGCTTTACTTAGTCCCTATGGATCCCAAAGCGTTTACACTACATTCAGTCATCCACCCATTCACACACTGGTGATGGCAAGCTACAATGTAGCCACAGCTGCCCTGGGGCGCACTGACAGTGAGGCTGCCAGACACTGGCGCCACCGGGCTCTCTGACCACCACCAGTAGGCAACGGTGAAGTGTCTCGCCCAAGGACACAACGACCGAGACTGTCGGAGCCGGGGCTCGAACCGGCAACCTTCCGATTACAAGACGAACTGCCAACTCTTGAGCCACGATCGCAGAAGCAGTCTGCATGCCCAGCTGCTTGGCTGTATACACCTGTGGTCCTGGAGGTCATTGGAGCACCTGAATTCAATTATTTGGATGGATGAGTTAATACTTTCAGCAATATAGTGTATGGCTGTAGTTAGAAATGAGAACAATAGATCTCTTTAAGAATTAGAACTCTTACCTTCAGCTTTTCTGAATCGCTTGACAATCCCTTGTCTTACCGTTGCAGCAGAGATGTTGTTCTCCACTGCTGGCGTTGCAGCATTAACACCAGCTGAATTAATGACATGGACTGGCATTACTGCATAATCTCCCACAGCTTTCTCTGTGTGTGAGTTAGCAAGACAAGGACCCTCATTAGAGTCAGTTAGGTTATCTGTCAGTTAAAGAGGACAAAGAGTTTTTTTTGTTGTTTAGTTTTACTGTTTATGAGTGGCTCATTTTTTAGCTGTAAAGTAAGAGCAATGGCTCTAATTAGGTACTCATTTAAAGCATGTCACAGTAACAGCGAATCAAGATATTTTATTTTTCCTTTTGCATTTTTTGACACTTTTGGATGCTTTGAGACTTTGACCCAACGGTCCCCGTGCACGAGATGCAACGAAGCTCGGCACCAACATCACCCCAGAGTCTCCGCTGGCAGCATTTTAAAAACATGTCAATGAAGTTGTTATGATAATGAGCATATATACTCTCTCTGTTTTGTTTTTTTGTTTTTTTAACTTAATGAGACACCTTGGGCTTGTTTACTGAGGATGACAAACACTAACAATCCTTTCATACTTGTGAACGGCATTAAAAACAACCTTTTATGTCCACAAGTTATGAGTCTACAGGGGAAGCGTTAGCATCCACCACAATGGTTGCACTGATCAAGCTCCTTAAGGTATATGCATGTGTGTATATTTAGCAAATGTGCTACCAAAGAGAGTTCATACAAAGAGCTTGACGGCTGGTATTTCCTCCGTGGATAGAGGTGTGTTTAATTTGGCATTATTCCTCGTTTGCTGTAGAGCCAAATCAACTGGTTCACCCAGGCTGCTAAAGTCTCGCTGGAACGTGGCGGCACCATTCACTCCATTTTCCCGCTGCAAAAATACATTAATCAGACAGACAGAGAAGATAATTGCATTCCCAGCAGCTCAAAGTGAATTTTGAATAGCAGCTCCTTTGGTGCAGATGATTCATGCACACTGAAAAGCTGCAAGTCCTTTGTACCGCTTCCCTCTGTTCTATTAGATGTAGACATGCAGACATGTAAATAGACTAGTAATATACACACTTTCTCATTTAATGTTTTTTTCTTTATTTTTACAACTTTCTACATTGTAGCTAGATACTGCTACGATGGTACTGGCTCACATGAGGACTGCCCCAGGAAAGGAGGACCAAGATCACCTCTGCTGCTGAGGATAAATTCATCTGAGTCATCAGGCTCAGAAATCACAAGTTAACCACATCTCAGATTAGAGCCCAGATAAATGCCACACAGAGTTCCAGTAGCAGACACATCACTACATCAACTGTTCTGTGGACACCGCACGATTCAGGCCTTTATGGTCAAATAGCTGCTAAGAAGCCACGACTAAGAAAAAGCACCAAGCAGAAGAGATTTGTTTGGGTCAAGAAACACAAGGAATGGACATTAGACCAGTGAAAATCTGTGCTTTGGTCTGATGAGTCCAAATCTGAGATCTTTGGTTCCACCTGCCGTGTTTTTGTGTGACACAGAAAAGGTGAAAGGATGGTCTCTACATGCATGGTTCCCACTGTGAAGCATGGAGGAGGTGTGATGGTGTGGGGATGCAACATGCATCTCATCCAGTTTGCATTTAGTTGGACCATCATTTAGTTTTCAACAGGACAATGACCCCAAACACACCTCCCGGCTGTTTAAGGGCTATTTAAGGAGAGTGTTTAAGGAGAGTGATGGAGTGCTGCACCAAACAGCCTGGCCTCCACAGTCACCTGACCTAAACCCAACCGAGATAGTTTGGGATGAGACGGCTCGCAGAGTGAAGGCAAAAGGGCCAACAAGTGTACAGCATCTCTGGGAACTCCTTCAAGGCTGTTGGAAAACAATTTCAGGTGACGACCTCATGAAGCTCATCGAGAGAATGCCGAGAGTGTGCAAAGCAGTAACCAAAGCAAAGGGTGGTTATTTTAAAGAATCTAAAATATAAAACATGTTTAGAGTTATTTCACACTTTTTTGTTTACTACATAATTCCATATGTGTTCATTCATAGTTTTGATGCCTTCAGTGAGAATCTACAATGTAAATGTAAAAATAAAAATAAAGAAAAACCATTTGATGGGAAGGTGTGTCCAAACTTTTTACTGGTAGTGTTCATTCATATAAATCATTTCAGAATTTCATTCTCCTAAAACATTACATCCTCTATATTCTGTGGTAAAGGACTTTCCATATATAGGCTGCATATTGTGAACATTTTTTTCCTATTTACTAATATTATATATTTCTCTCACCTTTAAATACATTTATACACTCTGGATGCAAATGAAGCCACATACCAAGACATGTTTTTAGTCACACTGTTGTAGAATATTATATTCTGCCAGCACCTCTTTCCACACTCTGAAAAACGTCTGAACAATACAAATTGAATTCACAAAACAGCAAAGCTGACCTCCAGCTGTCAAAGCTCGGACAGCACTGACTGATGAGCCTCAGTAGAGTTTAATGTCAAGATATGTAATAATGTACTGTTGGCTGATCTAAAGTTCTAATGTTTTAACTCATTGAATTTCTTTTGAATGGTGTATAACACAGAAAAGCCACAACACTATTCTTTATCAGATAAAAACACGCAAACCCATGTTGTCACCTTTTATAGCACACATATTTGAGTGAAGACAAACATTCAAGAGAAATTTGGCCATTTTATTCAAAAATTGGATTCACAATTTATTCATATCTCTCCAAGTCAAGGAGCATTGATTTTGAATTGAACCATGGAAATACTTTCTTATCTTTTTAAAAAATCTTATTAAGAGTGAAAGCCTGTTATTCACATTACATTTAGCTGTTTCCTGCTGCAGGAATTAGAAGACAGCTTCAGGGCAGCATGCACTTTTCTGTGTGGTCTGAGTCCAAGAACCATCTCAACAGTATCTGCTTGAAGATTGTTGATCGGGACGATTAAAAAAAAAAGGGAAAAAAAGACACAAAACAGGGTTGCAACCATTGGCTGGAGTTTATTACTAAATGCTTACATGCAGAACAAAACTGCAAGAGAAGCAAATACAAAATCTTCTTCAAATGGCAATTTTTCATAAAACACAGCAAACAGCAGCACAGAACATTTTTTATCATCCAGGAGCCATTGTGGTTGTTTACAAAAGGATTTTGTTATCTTTTAAGTGAGGTGGATCCCTCTTGCAATGAATAACATTTCTGAGAGGGGTGGTTACACGTCACACACTTGTTCATGTAGTGAAAAAGTATCTGATGCTGTGCATTTAAAAAACATTAGAATAGGATTTTTCTCTTGATTTGATTACAAAAGATAAAGTTTTATGTATTCTATATTCAGAGCATGTAAAGCGAAATATTTCAAGGCCAAGTCAGGAAAAAGGGCCAGTATCAAAAGAATTTGAGTAAATTAGTATTCAATTAATAGAAACATTGTGCATCTCTAGTTCAAACACTGAAAAATAGTCTCATTGGCTGGAAGGGAAGTGTGGTGGAGATAGAGATTATCGAGAAAAGTCAATTTAGGAGCTCTTGAGAGATTCATAAGGAGTGGACTGGTCCTGGTGTCAGTGTATTATAAGCCACTACACACAAATGTCCTCAGGGAAGAGGCTACAGCTGTTGCATTCTTGACATCAAGCCACTCCTGAACTGGAAACAGTGTCAGAAGCGTGTCAGTGGGACTTCTGCTCATTGGTCCAAAGTTCTCTTTTCAGATGAGTCCTGAAGACTAGAGGAAGAGTGGAGAGATATAGAGTCCAATGTCTCTGAAGACCAGTATGAAGTTTCCACAGTCTCTGATAATTTGGGGTGACACTTCCTCTGCTGATGTTGGGCCACTTCTGCTTTACAAAGTCCAAAGTCAGCACAGCCATCTACCAGGAGATTTTAGAGCACATCATGCTTCCATCTGCTGATAGGCTTTAGGGAGACACAGATTTCCTTTTCCACCAGGATGTGCTCACACAAAAACTGCTTTACTGGTTATTACTGTGCTTCATTGGACACCCAACTCACCTGAGCTGAACCTCACAGGAAATCTATGAAGTACTGCCAAGAGAAGAAAGAAAAAAAAACACCAGACCAAAAAATACAGATCAGCTGAATGTCACACGCTGAAGATGTGAAAGTAAACCCAAATATAGCTTCAAGCCTAAGTCGCATGAACAAAAATTAACATTTATTTGGCAAAGGTGTAATCCAGTAACAGGCAAAAACAAAGTCCATACAGAAAGTGTGAAAAAACTCACAGGCAGAGCAGCAGGGAACAAATAGTATAACACACAAAAAACCCAAGTGAAGACTTACATATACATCAGAGGTAATTAGAGAGTGGGAACACAGCTGGGAAAAAGCAAAGCTGAACAGAATCAGACTAACGAGACGGGTGAGTAAAACCAGATACAAGGCACAAAGCAAAATGACTTTCAAAATAACACAGGAGGTAATGTAGCAAGGAACACCACAGACAGGAAGGCTTCACAAAGAACACAAGAAATTGGAAATTATAGCCAAAGCTCTGAAGTCTCTGAACTGAGAGTATAACCCTGGACAGCAAAACTCAAAGCACCATACAAATGCAAAACCAGGAACCGAGAACTCAAAATAATTCAGAGGTTAGATAAAAAGGAAACAATAGCTACAAGTATCTGTAAAGCCACCAGCACAGAGAGTGGCCAGTCATGCGTCGAGCAAATCTTCACCCTCCGCATGATCATTGAACAAACGTTGGAATACCAAAGGAAGATTTCTATTAATTTCATTGACTTCGAGAAGGCTTTTGACAGCGTCCACCGGCCGACTCTATGGGCTATCCTACGCCACTATGGAGTCCCTCAGCAGTTTGTAGATGCCTTTCGTTGTCTCTACCCCAACTCCCGTTGCTGCGTCCGGACGGATGACGGCTGCACAGATTTCTTCAAGATCAATACTGGCGTCCGACAAGGATGCGTGCTATCCCCTTTCCTCTTCCTGTTGGTAATTGACTTCATCATGCGACGATCAGTTGACCAAGCTGGCATCGGTGTGCCCTGGCACGAAGCGCGTAATCTCACTGACTTGGACTTCGCAGGTGACATCGCCCTGCTGGGCTCGACTCAGGAAGACCTCCAAAAGTTGACCGCGGCCCTGCAGAGGGAGGCGACGAAAGTTGGATTAAGAATCAGCGTCAAAAAAAACCAAGGTACTCCGAGTTGGCTATGCACGTGCCCGCATTCCTGTCATGATCAACCAACAACGTGCTGAAGAGGTGGAGAATTTTACATATCTTGGCAGCATCATCTCGAATGACGGGGTCTCTGATCGGGATGTTGACGCCAGAGTAGGGAAGGCAGTTGGTGTCCTGCGACGTCTCCAACCTATTTGGAACTCGACCTCCCTGAATGTAAGGGTCAAGATCAGACTACTGAACTCTATCGTCTTCCCTACTGCACTTTACGCTAGTGAAACCTGGCGCTCAACAAGTGCAATTATTCAACACCTGAAAGTGCTTCAACAACATGGCCTGCGGCGAATCCTGAGAATTTCCTACCGGGACCGAATAACAAATGAGGAGGTCCTACGAAGAGCAGGCACCCGCCCATTAGCCGATGTTGTTGCAGAAAGGCGCTTCCGCTTTGCGGGCCATATTTTACGCCTACCCTCTCATCGCCCAGCTAAGATTGCCATGACATGGCGTCCACACACTGACAAGCGAAAGCAAGGCCGACCAAAGACCACATGGCGTCGAACATTCATGGACGATCTGAGAACTGTCGACATTGCCTGGGACGAAGCTGAAGCAGTCGCTGCTGACCGACATCGATGGAGATCACTAGCTGCCCGATGCGCCGCCCGGCGTAGGAGGAACTAAGTCTAAGTCTAAGACCAGCACAGAGAAATACAAAGAAAACACAACAGGGAAAAACGCTAGGTTCAGTACCCAGGACCACGACACTGATGCTCTATTTTCGCCTGTAAAGCAGGAGTGGGGTAGGCGGAGGTTTGCCCTGGTCAGTGTTGGGAAGGTTACTTTTAAAATGTATTCCATTACAGATTACAGAATACATGCCCCAAAATGTATTCTGTAACGTATTCTGTTACGTTACTCGACGAGAGTAACGTATTCTGAATACTTTGGATTACTTAATATATTATCATGCTTTTCACAACTACGTGAATGTACTATTGCTGTGATTTATTACTATTACTGAAGGTCCGTGGCTCCGAACCCGTAGTAAAGGGACCTCTGACTAATACGGCGGGGTCCGTGTCGGGCTCGTAGCTGAAAACTAGCTTTACTTTGTTGTCTGGGTCAACTTTGCTTGCAACAGACAAAGAGAGGCGTTGAAAGGCTGCTCCAACGGAACTTATTGTTTCGGAGGAAAACAGGAACACAGCGTACAGTTGAGTCTTAACAGCTTACTTACAACTGGGCTCATCAGGCACTCTTCTTGGCTGCAGTGGTTATTATTATATTTACATGCTTCCATCTCCCGTTTTTGCTCGATGACAGCTCGTACTTTTCCACTCGCCTTTTTCTCCCTCCTCGCGCTCACAGCCACATAACGAGTATGGCAGTCCATTCTCCCTGCAACACGGACTACACTGCCCATGAGGCTACATTCTTTAGAGCTGTAGCATTCTGCAGCTTAGCACAACAACAACAACAAAAAGGCGCTCCCTCACCCAGGAAACACGCAGAGAGAGAGAGCGTCACCCTGAAACCACGGCAACCGTAATGCTGCCGCCTGGAACAACAGAACGTAGCTGTCAAACAAAACCCAAACAGTCCTGACCCGCCACAATATGAAACAGGAAAGTACCGCAGTGTAATCCATTTATTTCAACAAAGTAACTGTATTCTGAATACCACCTTTTTAAACGGTAACTGTAACGGAATACAGTTACTCATATTTTGTATTTTAAATACGTAACGGCGGTACATGTATTCCGTTACTCCCCAACACTGGCCCTGGTGCAGGTGTGCCGAATTACGTCGTAGCGCACTCCGTGCTTGCTTGGAAGTACGCACACCGGACACTAATGTTTTTGTCACTTTTTATGGAATCAAACTCAAAGTAAGGTCAGTACTTCCACGCTTTAAACGCTGCACGCTCATACTCTCTCCCGCACTCGATATATTATTCATTGTTGATCTGCACACAGCTGTTGTCACAAACGTTGCACTCGCTTACGTCACTGTCATGAGACATTCTCGCAAAAAAAACGCAGCGTTCCTACGGGCAAGTAACGGTAATCTAATTACCGTTTTTGCAATAGTAATCCCTTACTTTACTCGTTACTTGAAAAAAGTAATCAGATTACAGCCCATCTCTGATTACAAGAGTCACACACCATGTGTGCTTCCATGCCACACTGTGGTGATCTAGTACTGAGGGTATAATAAATGTGCTTTTCAGAAGCTCGACATTTCTGACTGTAAATCCAATTTTTGACTTTCATTGTGGAAACTGTCAACATGAAGTCATTTCTTTGCAACTTCTAAATAAACCTGTGTCATAGCTAACATAAGAAAAACAAAATGTTAGCTTTCTAGTACATGAGTTGGAGAGTTGGAGAGAAGTATATTAACAACTACTGAACTGTTACACTGTGCTGCCTTATTGATGGTATACCAGGCCAATAGCGAGAATGCAATTGAAGTCAACTATCTCCTGCTACATGTTGCATTCGCCCAAAACTGCTTGAACTTCTATCATATTAGACTGTCACAAAGGTTTGAGGTGTGAGCCGGGTACCTTTTAGTGGGAGGAAAACGCAACCACATCCCTGAGAATAGATTTATTTTAACCTTGAGCGACAATGGAAGGCAACAGTGTTTTATTTATTTATCCTTTTATTTATTTTTTCATGAGAAATGAACATGTTTTTGAATGTATTCTGGACCCATGGACCAGTTACTCAAAAACAAGAAATGAAATCCAACAGAAGGGCTTTGTCTTTTATATGGTGACATTCTTGCCTCACATCTATTTTAATTAGAGAAGGTCAGAAGCAAATGAGGAGGTTCTAAAATGTTTTTCCATCATTTAGTTTAGAAGCGAACAAAGTATAAACTTGAACTTCACTACCTTGATAGAGTGATTCAGAGCAATTTTCCACGACACACTATCTGCAGCTGCGTGCATGCCCTTCAGTTTTTGTATGCTCAATTCTTTGCTGTTATTTTGATGGCCAAGGATAAATTCTACGCTCTGCCAGTTTACTACTGCATGAAAGAATGTGTGGGAACAAGGTGAGCTGCTGAGCTGCTTTGCCCGATTGTGAAATGATGATGACGATAAAAGCGTTAATTTGGTTTAAATATATATATATATATATATATATATATATATATATATATATATATATATATATATATATATAGTAGTTGACCTGCTTATTAACACTAATATCGAATCATGTATGTCTGGGGGTGAGTTTGATCGCATTATACTCTGCAGTAAATGCTAGTATATTAAAAATATATATATATATTATATTATATATTTAAAAAGTGAAAAGCCCACATGCTTATACTCCTGCCTAATCTGTTCAGTGGGACTGTCCCACTCACATTCGGCCAACATGAATCCCCGAACAAAAGGATCGTGTAATCTGGTGAAAAAAATCCCCATCAGATTATGTGTGAATGAGGGATTCTGTCACGTGCGTGTTGTAAAATAAGAGGAGAGGCGTGCTGCGAGCATGGAGAAATAACAGCAGTAACATTATGTCATCCAAAGTACTGATCCTCTGATAGCATGCTCTGGCAGAAGGACTCGGGTGTTCGCATAAACCCCATAATCTTATGGCATGTGTCCTTTCTGCATGTCTATGTATGTAGGGAGATTGGAGATAACAAACAGAGTTAGAGGGTGACAGAAATCAGCAGCAACAACAACGGCTCTAGCTGTTCTGCAGCACGCAATATCCAACATGTCTGTGCATTTCCACTTGAGAACATCACGGTTTTCATGATTTATCCCACAGCTCTCTGCTGTGGGATAGCTGCCAAGGCAACTGTTTTTTATCAAGGATGTAAGCGCTCCGTCATGGCTCTCCTTCTTCATTAGATCATAACCATTAGTGTAAAAACAGACGCCGCAATAAGGAGTGGGGGTTTGGCCCCAACAGTCAATAATCTCTGCTGACACGATGAGAAGCTGAAGATGTCGAGCCTGCCTGTCAGGCTGCCAAATGCTCGTGTCTTGCTACCCTTTTAACCAAAGATACAAGCACTGATTTCATCCAGGACGCCGTCTTTGCATGACGTACTTCAGTGGTGTGAGTTTGCAAAGATATTCAGGAAGGATGTGGTAGCAAGGCAACCTTTATGATTATGGTTATGTTAGTTGCCACTTAAATTGATGCCATTTTAGGGGATCATACTTGAATTACTTGGAATGATCAGAAGCATATGAGACCAAGCAGATTAACAATGAATGAATAAATAAATAAAATTAAAAGAAAGATCAAATCATTCCATAATATCGAGACCAGATAAATGAATTTTATTCCTCTTTTGCCCTTGGCCCCTCTTGTGTATTCAACTTTTCCTTTTCTTTCAGAACAATATGTACGAAAACTGAATGAAGAAAAAAACAACTTTCCAAAGCAGAAAATGCTGCTATTCTGCAGCTATGAGAGCATAAATAGTTGTGACCTTTAACTGCTCTGTTCTTCATGTTCGCACTTTCTGGTATTTTATTTCCTTTTTGAGGAGCAAAAGCCTCCAGCCAGGCATTTATCTATGGAAGCGATCGGAGCAAATAAGGTGTATTTTCAAGGTTTTAAAATATGCACGTCAACTAATGGGTGCATTAAATTGTCATTCGAACTTGAATGTTTAAGAATAACGAACTGTGGAGTTTTGATTTCTCTGAAGAATAAGACTCTATACTTGTGGCTTTCTGTGTAAGTCTGGGAAAAAAAAACAAAAATGCAGATGAATGACAATCCCAGTGCTGTCGGAGATAACAGAAAGCTGTCCTCCTAACTTTGCTGTAACACACTTCACTGAGACGGAGTTTTGGGTATAAAAGACTTTTTAGTCTCCAGTATTTCTTCATATTTATTCATTTTATCCATTTGGGCCCACAGCCTGTCAGCGTGGCTGCATATACCTGTGTTGGTTCTGTCTAACTACTTCTGGTTTCTCCAACAATCTAAAGACTTGTATAAAGATTGATGGGTGATGCTAAGTTTGCTGTAAGTCCGGATGTGTGTATGTATGAATGGCTGGACAGATGGGTGGATGGGAACTGTTGTTTTTTATGCTATAAAACTAATCTGACTTAATGGGATTTGAATTGTTCATTGCAATGATTGTAACAGGAACAATAGATTTCTGGCACTTCGTTGCATGTCTACCAGTGTGAGTCAGTCATCAGTGTCAGTCTGCAGAGTTGTGATGAAGACAGATTTAGCTCGCCGAGCGTTGATTGGCCATGTCAGTCGGGTTCCTGTGCTCCGGTGACTTCAGGCGATTGCACACAGTCGTTTCTACCGTACACTAAACCAAGGCCTCCACAGGATGCCTGCCCGGTCCATCTGCACTTGTTTGAAATGCTGCTCCACATCAGCCTTCAAAATTTACTTTAGCCAATAATCAGCTTTTTCAAATGTCTTAACAATACAAACTGATTAAATAATTATGAAGTGAATATAGCTGCCAAAAGATTAAGTGCTATTATGGAGCACTTCAGTCAAAGCGTATTTCAGTTATTTATTAGCTGTCTGAGTGGCTGTTGTGTTGCAGTCTACAAGATCATAAAGTCAGAAGTTAACAGGTTTTCAGAACACAAGGTGTTGTTTTGTCGCCATGTGTCTTAATTTGTCCCGAAAACAACACAAAGAATTAAAACTTTTTCAGTATAGACGCAGAGGACTTTTCTCATCACATTTTTAAAATTTCACATTATTTAAACCACACAGACGTTGTGGGATTGGTCAGGTTGATATTCGCATCAAGCTGAACTACTGGAATACAAGTACTTAATACATTTTAATGACACCTGTTATCCTTGTATTACTTCTGTAATAGAAATCGCAGTTTAAAATAATCTGCAAACTGTACAACTCCAGAGATTTTTTATTTCAGTATCTCAAAAATTCTCGTCCATGAACGACGGTGGCTTTTATTGTGAACTGCGTTGCGAGTTGGTTGAAAAGGACATTTTATAACTGTGGCCTTGCAATCTGAAAAGGAAAATTGTGAAGAACGTGACACAAAACTACAACAATGCTACTACGGTTTTGTATTGATTTCTGCCCAGCTTTAGCATGTACGAAGGCAACATAACCTTCACTTTTGCTATGAGAATGTGAAATAATAATGCAGGCACAGAGCGCCGTCAGAACAAATAAAGGAAGGGACATTCTTGGACAATTTATCTTTCTTTCTTTCTTTCTTTCTTTCTTTAAAAAAAAAGTCCTCCAAGGCAGTGCTGTGTGAGTGAGTCACGGAGTTTCTGAATGGCGGGCTGGGTTTATAAACCAATGCCAGCCCTCAACACACGGATTTGGAGGCCACTTGGCTTTGCAGTCTGTGACGGATGCACATGCAGGAAGGTCCATCAGCCTCAGCATCCTTACTTGTAACCCTGGCGGGCACAGGAACACAAAGACATCGCTTCATCATGAGGTCTTTCTTCTTACTGCTCTTCTCGCTGTTGTTTGTGTCCCACGGATCTTCAGCCGTAATCACAGGGGTAAGTACAGCCAAACAGGTACATACTTCATGGGTAAATAAAACGATTAGGCAGATGCTTTGTTTTTCTTTGATAGTTTTTCATGGACACTGCTACAAATTAGCCTTGTAATAATGGGCAATATAGGGTTATCTATACATATCAAACTTCAAACACTTCAAATATCTTTATCTATATCTGTCTATCTACACACACATACACATGCACACAGGTAGATATAAAATACATAGTTCTTCATTGTGACATTTATCATTCACTTGTATTTTTTTTCATCTGACAATTCATCCCCATAGATAGATAGATAAGAAAAATCTGTTAATAGAATATGTAAATGTATGTTATATATACATTAATTTGCATTTTTAATACTGTAATAGAAAAAAAAATCAAAGACAAAATATTCCTTGTATCTGACCACCCAGCAAAGCAAAGCATCCATATATAACAATAACAACACCTAAATGACCAATTACACATACTGTGTGTCATTTCAGATTCTGAAGCATGGCGGTTGATGACCAGTTTTTCCATTAATAAACTCATTTCATTTCTAAACTCCAATGCCTCTGCATCCTTTTTGATCATTTTGCTATCCGAGTCAAATCTTACATCCACACCCTTCCAATAAAACAGCCCTGTCTGTCACCACAGCCCTCTCACTCTGTGTCGCTCATTGTGAATTGAGAGAGGAGCGCGCAGCCATGAAACAGAAAGTGATTTCCATCCGCATCTGTCACATGAAATCACTTCTGTTCCTCTTCATTGTGTTCCCTTCATCTCATCTAAAGCGAGAGCTGTCACTCAGCTTCTCAGCTCTACACTCCAAGCGGTAAAATCACCAGCAGTTCTAAAGCTTTTTTTTTGTTTTGCTGAGGTATGACTGCAAGTGTAATCACACGCTCAAAATACAGCACAATGCACTGCAGTGTGTAATCGCGCCTCAGCTGCTATCACATTTCTCGCCAGCCTTTTCCTGTTAACGCTACCATAATTCTGCTTGACTGCATTTTTTATGTGTGCATGCTATAATTACATAAAGTCAGTACATCTTTCCTTTGATTAGACTGGAGAAAACACTGATGGGTGTTTGCAGAACTTTTACACACCTGACAAAATCGAGCTGTCTTTTTCATACGTAGTACGTGTGTGTGTGTGTGTGTGTGTGTGTGTGTGTGTGTGTGTGTGTGTGTGTGTGTGCGTGTGTTTGTAGGCCTGTGAAAGGGACTCCCAGTGTGGAGGAGGGATGTGCTGTGCAGTGAGTTTGTGGATTCGCAGCCTGCGTATGTGTACGCCCATGGGACAGGAAGGAGAGGACTGTCATCCTCTGAGCCACAAGGTGAGAGTTTCTATAACAGCCTGACTGATTGTACATATATTTATTAGTTTCAGGTTGGCCATTCTTGTATTTTGCTCGTTTGTGTTGTTGCGTTTGCACATCTCTGTTGCTTGTGGGGCTCGCACACAAGAATTTCACTCGCATGTGCTGTGCCAGTGTGCCTGCACATGTGATGTGACAATAAAAGTGATTTGATTTGATTTGATTTGACTGCTGGTGTCAGTGATGATGCAGGAGGGCATGAGAAGAGGCGGCAGAAATTCACACAGGAGGCCGTAAAACAACGCCTCTGCCTCTGTTTTCCAACCATCCATTATGGCTGACGAACCTGTAACCAGCACCTCATAATTCTCTCCCTCTAGGTTCCCTTCTTTGGCAAAAGGCTTCATCATACCTGCCCCTGTTTGCCGAACCTGTCATGTATTACCATCATGGAAGGCAAATCCAAATGTCTCTCACCCTACAAGTATCCTGACTTCTACCTCTGAGGACCTGCATTTACACTGTAAATATTTTATCTGCCTTTAAAAGCCTTTTTTATTTGGAATAAAGAGATATATTTAACAACGCGTCACCCTATTGGCTCAAATTAAACCATCCATTTAAAGGAAAACCCTCTTGTCCTTTTGGATCTTACGCTACCTAAAATACATTTTGACATTTCACTTTGAGATAAACCAAAAATAATACAAGTATAAATTCAGGGATTGATTTCTTTGATTAGTTTATTTTATTTAACAATATCGTCTATGAATAAAATGCCCAAAGGGACACGCCAGCATTGTTAAGACTCATACTTTAACATCGTTTAAGTTCTTGGTGAGCTTGCAGTTGCCCTTTTGGGAAGCATGAGAAGAAACACGTGTTATTGCAGCAGTAATGAAATGACATGCCTGCTGAGTGATGCTCACTGTGTGTTACAGTTTCATTATCCAGTCATAACTGAAACATAGAAGTGACTTTGTTTTTTTCATGCTTAATCACTTTTCCAACCACAAAATACCAAAACAAGAACCGTGGAGAACATTTTAATTGCTGCTAAAATACAAAGGTGCTTTTTTTAAAATTCACACTCACCACAACAGCAGCGTTTACACCACCAGGAAACACAGAGACTGCTATGAAATTAATCACTGTCAGGCTGTGATTTCTTCAAGGCTTAAGGCTAAAATTAGATTCGCCCAGTGTGTAAAGCAGTGACTCATATCTCCCATTTTTATAACAGATATTGGTCTTCTGTGGCTGTGAAGATCATTCAACCAACTTGAAACGCTCTCTTAGCTGCGCAACAACTTCAAAATATGACTTGACTGTCTAAAGCTTAAAAAAATATTAAAATCAGGGCTTCCAGGAAGTTTAAATGTCAAACATTACCAGGTTCTTGCCTCTTAAATGTGTTGGCTGCATTTCTGTGACTTGCAGTATATCAAAATTAACATCTACAGTTCTGAGGCAGCTGAGCTAACCAAGTCCAGTGATGATGACCAATGATGGAGTGAAAAAGTAAGTATGGAAGTAAGAAAAAACAATAATCACTAGAAGTCTTAAAGGGTTTACACATAAAGCTGAAAAAAGGTAGCAAGTGAAATCATGGTGTTACCTGAGCCAGCCTTAGGTGAAGCTGAAGACCACTCTGAAAATGAAAGATGTTCAAAGGTGGTGACCATACTCAGCCCTCCCTGTTAGCAGTAGCATCTGAATTGTGGGTAATGTAGTCACCAGGTGTTTAACAAGAAGGAGGAACAAGCTAAATCAATGAGGTGCTACAAGAATACTGATCGAATACTTGAATACTCAGTTGAGCGTACCATTTTGAAACAGCTATACCTCCATCTGTCCAAACAGTGTTTTTGTAAAACCCATTAAGGATGACAGAGGTCACTGTGGTTTGCTTAGGGGTTGGCTAGAATGAGAAGGTCTCTAGCAAAGCCAGCAGGAAAATCCAGGTAGCAGGAATCATAATTCCCCAGCTTCACAATGCAGCCTGCGTGCCCTGAAGACAACATTGTGTACCTAAAAATACCCACCCTGTATCTGCATCGCATGAGAGCACGTGCAGGTGAGGATCTTCCTGCAGCTGTGGAGCCACAGAAACGATGCTGTGAGACCTCTGCACGCTGTCAGCAGAGCAGAACCAGCTGTCCTGAACAGTCATGCATGATGTGATGTTAATGGTTATAGATGCACTGAAGGCAGACAGTGTGTCGAGGAACCTGGTATACTGCTTTTGATAGAACGAAAAGGACTGAAGCTCAGAAAAAACTTCATAAAGCAAAGAGATGTCTTTATTATTATTATTATTCATCAAGGCCAATGCCAATTAGCAAAACAGCTATTGCTGAATCAATCAGGAGCTTGATTGAGTTTGATTAAAACACGGTTGGAAACTGTTTAACTGTTTAATGAGCAGTTAGTTGACACCGAGTCTGTCAGACTTTTTTAAAGGTTTAAATCAAACCTCTGGCCTTTAAACTAAACAGCTACGAGCAGTTTGTCATGTATACATGGTAACAATTTGCCGACACACTGACATTGTGACGTGAAACTGACGTGAGGTATTCCCGCCGGCTGTAATTAGCTCGACGGGAGATTTCTTCAATGATAGGCAAATTGGTGGTAAATGTCAGGGTCGGTGTCAGACTGTCAGAATCAAAGAGCAAAGGTGTCTCTTTATATTCTCCATTTAAACCTGATGTTCACCCGTGCACAGAGAAGGGAGGTGGGGGGTGTGGTTGTTATGCCGTTGTTTGCAAATGTGTGTGGAAGGAGGCATGCACGCCCTCAGATCTGAGTTATAATTGTACACATGAGTAAAACTCAATGTAATGTCTGTTGTGAAGATTTTACCTCAAATCACAAGCAAAGGCTACAAATTCAGATCAATTTACAGCTTAGAAAGCTAACTAACAGTTTCGACTCATAATTAAAGCACATTAACATTTATTTCTCACATATGCTAATCTTTATACATCCACGGATTTATTTATTTCTCGTTTCTTGTTGTTTCTTGTACGCATTCAAAAATGCACACAGGGACAGAGTTACAATTTTGCAACTCTCCACACACATTTACAGACACTCCTGGGGATTTGAATGGATCAAAAGACACAAGTTTATGTCTTCTCAACACCCCACTAGCCTTATCTTTTGTTTAATACTAGATAACATTAAAGAGATTTCATCAGAGATTCCAGTTGTAAACAGCTGTTTCACAGGCAACAAATTAAATTCAAATAGAGAGAAGCATTAAAGAGCGTTTTAAAATGGTAAAAGAATAAAGTATGAAGTGAGTCTTACTGGCACCCTCCTTCATGGTGTTAAAGCAGTTATATCCAATTGCTATACATAAGTCCAGTGTTGAATTTGGGTTGAGACAGAATAAAGAAAATGTGGTCTTAAATAAGTGGACATTTGGGCAGTGGAGGGATTGTCTAATAGCACTTTCACTCAGTTGCATTATGGTGAATATTGCACCTGAAAATGTGTCCTACAAAGCATCTCACTCTCTGTTGCTTTTAAGAACTCTCTTTGCATGAAGGTGCAATACCAAGTTGCTCACATGCCCCTTTATGAAACCTTAAAGATCAGAAAGAATTCACAGGGTCATGCATTCACTCAATTAGCAACCAGTTTGCCAAAATATACTATAAATAGTTTTATTCAGCTGGGATATTCTTCCTTTTAAAATCTGTAGCTGACTGCAGCAAGTTCACACCCATCATCGGGGCTGTCAGCAGCTTATAAATATATAAACACCAATATGAACACTCAAATTAGCATGCCAATCAAAGTAGTTTACAAAAACTTAATTGAAACAAACATATACTGTTATACTAAACAGTGGGTCTGGTATGTGAGGGCTGATTTCTCTCTTAGGGAACGGCTTACCTTCAAGCCATTCAAGAATGGAGTGATACCGTTAAATGCAGATGACTGAGTCAAACAACTTATCATCCATTTCTTATTTATTTGCTAAGAAATACAAAGAATGAAACTGTCCTTTTCAAAGCACCAAATTGTTCACATTTCTTCTCAGTGTTCCATCCATAGAAAACGAATGCTGCTTGTAATGTACTGTATGTTCTTTGGGGGAATGTAAATCGACCTGCTCAACACAGGAGATGATGGAGAAGAAGAATTTGCGAAATGCTTTTAAAGTGAGTTCAAACACCTCGTTCAACACAAAGAGTTCTGAGAGATTATGAACTATACAAGGATATATGGGTGTAAAAAAAAGCTCGAGGAAGGGGTTAGCAGGGCTTTACAGTATTTACAAATGTGATATTGCCTTCATTAAAAACATACTGTGATCTGTGTCTTAGCTTTAGTATTTAAATGACTGATAAGTAAAGCGGATACAGATGTTGGATGGGGGTGGGGGTCTGATCAAGTGTAGTTCTGCATTGCTTTTTGTAGTTTTCCAGTGGGCCACAACATCAAATTGATTTGTTGGGATAATATTTCTTTTTTTTTTTAATAGCCAAAGAAAATAGGCAAAATGACATTCGTGTAAAATATGGAGATATGGAAAAAGGTCATTCATCAAAGGTAGGATTTAACAGGGCACATGTAAGTTGCATGTGCTACGTCTTACCTCTGGAATGAATAACACCTAAATACATGCAGAGGCAAAAATGAAGAGTGGTTTCCCCATGATACCCAGCTAGAGAGGCAAAAAACCCTCCAATACACTGCAGCCTATTTCTTTTTAATTAAATCATTACATATTATGCTTCATGTGAGTTAAATCAGTCCAGAAAGCAAAATATAGCAGGAATTTACACCATCAGTAAAGTTCTGTCAGATTAAAATAGCGTGTAAACCCTTTGCCACTGATAGAAATGTGGGTAAACTATTCCGTGTACATTCTGAAATCCTACACAAACGTGACTTTGGCAGTATTTGAGGGTCCCGCTGCGGTTCAGATGACACAGTACGGCTCCATGGGTGTCTGCGTTCCCAGGCAACAGGGGAAACACGCTCGGAGCCTCATCCGGAGCTCCTTGTTGAACAGAAAGCTGATGATGGGGTTCGCTCCCGCCTGGGCGAAGCTCATCCACACAGCAGCCGTCAGGTAAAGCTGCGGGACCGGGGCCCCTCGCACAAATATCCTCAGGTAACAGGCGCTTATGTAGGGCGCCCACAAAATGAGGAAGGTCAGCGTAATCATGTAGTACATCTTCCCGATGCGCTTCTCCATCTTAAACTCATCCAGCACCAGCAGTCTCCTGTTGCCCGGGTGCGAAGCCTGTCTGATCCCCACCAGCGTCGGGGGGGTCGGTCCGCGGCCGAAGCCGGCGATCCAGTTGGCGGCGGCTTGCCCGGTGGCCCCGGGGCCGTGGAAAGTCCAGTTCTGGCTGATAGCTGGCACCAGCTGAGCCGGCTTCATCTTGCGGTGGTCGTAAACGAAGCACAGCATCTTTATGTAAACCACATGAGTCGTCCCCACGATGACGGCCAGCATCAGCATGAAGCCCAGGGTGTCGTTCGCCTTCACGTAGCGGTGCTCGAAGATGCACTGCTCCTCCTCACGGATAAACTTATAGGTGCCCACGTCGAAAACCGGAGGAAAAGCCATCGCCACGGAGAGAGTCCACACCATGCAGATCACCGCCACGCACGTACACAGATTCATCCGCTTCGAGTAGAACCTGTGGTGGGCGATCGCCATGTACCGGGTGACGCTGACGCAGAAGAGCAGGAAGGCGACGTGGAAGCAGAAAAGCACCGACATGAAGGCGACGATCTTGCAGCTCAGGGGGCTGTACGGCCAGGCGGAGCCGCCGCCGATCGATGCCATCACGAAGGGGAAGCAGACAGCAGAGCGCACCACGTCCGCCAGGCACAGATCCAGCAGGAAATAGTAGGGCGCCTTATGCAGCGAGCTGTCCTTCAGCAGCAGCAGCGACAGCGACGCGTTGCCCAGCAGACTGATGCCCATGATCAGACCCAGCGAGGCCAGCTTGACCGCAGAGGCCGTGGACGCATAGTTCTGTAAGGACGGGCTGCTCTCTCCTAACTCGCTTGTGTTTGCCATCTATGCAGCCCAGGTAGCGCGTATTCCCACATCAATTCACCGACGAGCAGCAGCGGTATCCTTTCCCCCCCTCTCTCTTCCAGGTCTGAATTTAGAACAAAATCAACACGATCCGCCGCCCCCTTCAGCTGAAAACTACTCAGGAATAAATCCCATCTGGATGCGCATTAATCCCCATCATAAACAAAACAGAACCAAACAAAACAAACAAAAAGAAAAATCATTTCACGTCTCTTTTTTTCTTCTTATCCTTCATCTCAAAGCGCGTCAGAAGCAGCCCTCTCTATGCTTCTGATCTCTGCTGGACAGAGGCGACCAGGGTTAGCTTCAGACACCATTTCGGAGAGCATCCGTTCAGACGAGCGGCTCAGAGAACACATCTCAATTTTCACCGATGGCGGAGGTCTCCCGTTCCCGTCTTGAGGAATTAAAAAAAGCAGCTGTGCGGCAGCATGGCGCAACACTTACGTATCCACAGCCTCGTCAAAAGGACGCCGAATTATAGCTGTCACACGGAGACTGCAAATAGCACACAGCTGAGCGGAGGTCGAAGCTCACCGAGGTGGAAGCGTCAGTAGGCTACGGGTCTGTGTCGGTGTGTGCAGCGTCTAGTCTATGCGACGCACGTCCGCCTGCATGTAGTGAGCAGGCCTGGGATCAGTCAGGAGTCTCAGCTCCTGCCAGCTATAGGTAGCACGTGTCTGCGCGCTCACGAGATGCAAATGCTTAGAGACAGATCGCCTTTATGACATTATGCAATGTTTTATATTTAGGATGTGAAGAAAAAAAGAACTTTGATCCTACATCTGCACTTGGAGATAAAAAAAAAAAGATGATGTTTTACTGCGTGTTATATAATGATTATTATTGAGATCAAGAAATTGCACAGGGGTCAAGAGGTCCACAAGCACACTTGAATGGTCTGTAAAGTCAGTATGCAGGCTACTCATGCACAGGCCATAATGTAACGTTTCTTTGTGGCCATCTCTCTCATGTAAAACCATTTTTAAAATGTATGAAACACAGTAGCCTACACAGTCTACATTGTAACTTTTATTCAACTTTTTGCACCAAAAAGTTCATTAAGTTCATTTAAATGATCATTTCTGCTGCGCTAATCAATCCTGTTTTCATAGCATGGAAGTAAACATGTACAATGGATGTTTATTTCAGCCATGCAAATGCAAAGAATGTCTGTAATTTATATCAGTGCATTTAACCATTTACCACAGTTTTGATGTTCAGGGAAGTATATTATCTGTACCATCTGCTGCTGTTACCATAAGTTACTATTTGCACATATATTCAGGAGTATGGTTGTAAAACATTTTTCATTTCATATTTTTTTACATGAATGTTTTAAAGTATGAAACACTTTTGCTGATACTTTCTTTTGTACCCACCTGACTGGAGCGTGGAAATATTACACTACAACGCACCAACTAAGTGTCCTTTAGACAAATTATAGATTGACAAGAATGATTATTGCTCTGTGGAGTGTGGAGCTGTCTGTTTAAGTGCCTGGAACGAACTAAAATCAGTAACGTTACCGTTTTACTTTAAAGCTTCAGTTATTAATGCTGTGACTATTATTTCTATCGTGCTGTGTTTAGATTTTCATTCTAGTGGATGTCTAATGTGGTTGCCAGTGTGCCTGTGTCCCCGGACATGGTAAAGCATTATAAGGTTGAGACTCTTATAGTAACTAATGGCTTCCTGTCATTGCCTGTGTTCAGGGTTATCATTAAAACCAGTGAAACCAGTGCTCCTGTAATTGTGCAATGTATGGGGCACAAAGATTTAGCAAAAACTGATAATATATTCATATATAATATAATGATTTGTATAATATTAACTTGGTGTTCCATTCATTAGGACATTTTGTGATTTATTTACTTTATGTTACTTGCCAGACATTTGCTTTTAAATTAAAGCTCTTTTACCTTGCTATGCTAAATTAACCGTTCAACCTAATCTCCTAAATCACTGCACAGTTTTTTTTTTAACGAGCCAAGTATCACATTGACTAAGATTTCTATTTTTGTATTTTTTGCATCCTTCAAACAAATGTCATTTATTGCTTTTATAAATGACATTGACTTTAAATTGGTTGTATAGTAATCTTTTTAAGGAAATGAAAATGACTGTTTTAAATTCTGATGCGGGGCCAGAGGTTTCCCCGAAGTTGACACACATGTCACAAGTTAGAATGGCAAGTTCACTTACACTCAGTCTGATGAAGTTGGTGCATTTTTAAGCATTTCTAAAGGATGTGGTGGGTTTTTTATCCTGGAAAAAAAATTAAAGATAAACACTTTGTTGCAACAGCACCATCTGGTGACCCTTCATGAAAAAGAAAGGCCAGCACAACCCTACTGAATGGCCATACTAAAATACGGGATAGTCAAATCCATCTCAGCAGGGGTTGTGTATTTTTAATTAAAGCTAACATGTGACTAGACTGCACCTGCTGCTCGTGCTGCAGTGATTTTCCAGCATGCCTTGCAACCAACCGGCTTGCATGCTGAGTTCAATGAGCATAAGAGCTCCAGCTTTTAAGCCCTCAAAGCTATCGTAAAGACAAATATTTGGTTTGTTAGGGGATTCATGCATTCAAGTCCAAAGGAATAATTAAAGAGGGATGTTCAGGCAAGCAATACAAATATTATAAATCCCATAAAAACCCCTGGAACATCCACATGGTTCCATCTCAATGGAATAAAGATACAATAAAGGTGGTAAATTTTTGAATTTTGATTAGATGTTATAGGATCATACAGATTGTAAAACAGTGAGAAAGTGCTAAGTTCATATTTGTAGAAGTAATTTTGTCCCTAAAACTGTTATATTTGGTTATTAGATTTGAGATGTCCAGGTTTAGCACTGGTTTGCTTTGGTGGAAAGTTTAAACTTAGTGATCTAGTGGCTGCTAAGCTGAGATCTGCTGAGTAAATGCCCAAAGTGGAAATAGTATAAAACCTTGGCAAAACAAAACAGCCTGTAATTATATATACATCTGTCTTGACCTCATTTAAGTCTTTGCACTGACATTTCTGAACTTGAATATTTCCCTAACCAAAGTGTCCTAAAAACAGGCAACAAGAGGTTTTGGACCAAAGATAGTGAAATAAAAAGATGCCTTACTTGAAAAATACAGAACAGATTTCATGGAATCACTGTTTCCTGTTCTAGTAGACACCCTTCATCAGTACTTGGTGCAACAATCCAATGTTTGTTATAAATAGATCCACTGCTCTGCACAATCAGCCTTTTAGACAGATTTATTTTCCTACTCTTGGCTCTGTATGATACCAATGAGTAGTGAAGTCCTTAATATATCTCAAGCACACAGTTTTGACTGTGAGCACTGAAGCCAGATTCAAATGTTCTGTTTGTGAGGGGCAGCCAATCAGAAAAAGAGTTGGCTCAAGGAGAGGGCTGGGTTATAAATGAGTGGAAAGGTTTGTTTTCGATGAAGTGAGAAGCTGTATTTTGGAATGTGAATCATGCAAAGCTATTGTAGAAAAATCCAACAACAAAAATATGGAACTGGAAATGAACATTAGTTGTGTGCAAATTTTGGTATTGAGACGACACCAAGTACATACAGCGCCAGTGTTGTTGATACCAATACTGATACTTTTAACCTATGAATGCAGCCTATGTAAGGAAGAGCAGATTATGATTTATGAGACAAATCATCATCAATTTGCACATTCTTAACATATTTTAATGACCACTAAATTACTGTGTCTTTGTCTTTCTACAATAATTAGCTAATATATAAAAATAAATATAGGTTTTGTTTTTAAACTGTTTTTTTTTTTGGAGACCTAGAATGTAAATGTGCCTGTCTCTGAAGCACTTCTGTTGTTTAAATGTGCCGTAGGCTATAAATAAAATAGACGTGACAGTCAACACAAGTTCCGAAAATTTTCATAGTAGGCTACAGCACATGCCACATGATGTGACATTGCAAGGCTAGCATAAAAACACCTTTAGAGAATAGAAACAAAGTATCGATTCTATCGATCCAATACCAATCTGATACTAATACCATCAGTGCCGGATCTAGAAAATCATACATGGGGGAGGAGAAGGAGAGGGGCAAGAGGTCTAGACAGGGTGGCATATACATCTTTAGTGAAGTATGTGTAAAAATCACCTATATGTAAATGGAGCCAACAAAATAATAAAAAAAGAAGCAATCAGCTGAAAACAAGTATTCTAAGAACATTAAAGTTGTGTGTTTGTTTTGGGGGGGGGGGGGGGGGACGACAAGGGCCAGCGTCCTGCAGGTTTTAGATGTGTCCTTGGTCTAACACAGCTGATTTAAATGGATAAATGACCTCCTCAACATGTCTTGAAGTTCTCCAGAGGCCTGATAATAAAACTAATCATCCGGTGTGGTGACCAGAGATGTTAACAAGTAACGCGTTACTGTAATCCGATTACTTTTTTTGAGTAACGAGTAAAGTAAGGGATTACTATTGCAAAAACGGTAATTAGATTACTGTTACTTTCCCGTAAGCACGCTGCGTTACTAAAACCGTGATTTTCTTGCGAGAGTGTCTCATGACAATGACGTAAGCGAGTGCGACGTTCGTGGCAACAGCTGTGTGCAGATCAACAATGGATAATATGTCGAGTACGGGAAACAGTATGAGCATGCAGCGTTTAAAGCGTGGAAGTACTGACCTTACTTTGAGTTTGATTCCGTAAAAAGTGACAAAAACATTAGCGTCCGCTGCTCACTGCGTGGGAAGAAAACCCCTAAACTTCCGAGCAAGCACCGAGTGCGCTACCACGTAATGTGAAATTCACAGAGAAACTCACGGATTCTTCAACTGACCGCTGCGGCACACCTGCACCAGGGCAAACCTCCGCCTACGCCACTCCTGCTTTACAGGTGAAAATAGAGCAACAGGACCGCTAGTCTTTGATTTTATTTATTTTCTGCTGTGTTTCACTTGCATTTATTTGAAAGAGTGTAAACACAAAAAATATTTTATTTTATGTGCTGGAATGTGCAGAAAATAGGTTTAAATATTAAACAAATTTCTTCCAGTCAGAGAATGTTGCATATAATTTAATTTTTGCTTGATGCATAAAGTTAAAAGATTAAAACTAATAAAACAAGTTTACAAAATGAGACTTTTCCCTTTGATTACATTTTGTATGATGGATTATGCAGAAAAAGTAGAATTGGGCTGAAAGATCTATCACTTTATTACCTATTCAGGTTGTAAATCGTGTTTTTAAAAAGTAACTAAGTAATTAATTACTTTTGAAAATAAGTAATCAGTAAAGTAACGGGATTACCTTTTGGGGGAAGTAATCAGTAATTAGTTACTGATTACTTTTTTCAAGTAACTTGACCCCCCCACACATGGTTGCACTGAGTAGGAGACTCTGTATGTCATTGTACATTGGTATAGTGACAATAAAGGTATTCTATTCTATTCTATATCTAAAACCATCAGGACACCGGCCCCTGAGGCCTGGAGTTCCCCAGTCCTGCACTACAGAAAGGAGGCAGTAGCCCCCCCGCCCCCCGTAGATCCGCCCCTGAATGCCAGCATCGGTATTTGATTGATCAACCCACTTCAAATGATCATAACAGGTAGGTTTAATACATGTACTGAGCATAGCCATGTCCCCTGTAGACAAAAATTGTAATTGTCCCTGTTCTACAATTATCGCAAAAATATATTTTGCCCCCTGTGATGCAAACTAATATTAGATTATTAATATGTCCCTTGTACTTCCGTGACTGCTATTTAGATATTTGGGCCACCCGAAAATGATGCCGAGTGAGCTCTCATCCTTTTTTCCCCTCATCTCCTGGGTGGACCAACGGCGACGTTTCTGCCCAGTGACGCAGAGACGTCAGCAGTCGGTGGGCGGAAAAGCGGTAGTGTGTTTCTGTAAGTGCAGATAAAGGCGAACCGGGTGTTTTTATCAAGTCCTTTCATACAGGGATAACGTACGACTTTAGTTCCGAGCCTGGTGAAATGGCGGTTCCTGCGGGTCAGACGGACGTCCAGATGGACCGCGGCGCCCTGAGCGGCCAGACGGTTTCCTCCGAAAACAACATAGACATCGACGAGAAAGAGTTGGAAAACATCACAAAGAAACACCGAGAAGAAGACACGGCGACGCTGCCTCTGCACTCGCCTTGGACGTTTTGGCTGGACAGGTAGTGATATTACTGCGTCTCCTTCCGCGTTGTCTTTGAGCTTTGAGCCCGGCACGAGCACAAACAAAGAAAGAAAAGAGAAAAAAGATGAAGAGCGGTGGTGGGGAGAGGGGTATCATTGTAAGGCCACAGCTTTCCCGGAGGCCTCCCGCAGCAAAATATAGCGGGAGAAGTGTTCGCATCTAACGCGACCTTGTTGTGTTCCCGGGTCCTGACAGTCACTCACAGTCCGCAGGACAAGTTCGCCTTGACAGGTTTTAGCCATTCAGACGTGCAGCAGAAGTTACTTTGATTAGCTTCTCTCAGCAGGGGGGAGCGCAGAAGGGAGGGTTTGGGGTGAAACTGATAGTTGTTGCACTTTTCTTTAAAACCTCGACGCCTTTAAAGAGCCCAGGCTCATCTCTCGTTGTTTTCACAAACGGCTAAGTGCAGCTAATCTGCGTCTTTTATTGCAAGGCTTTGCTACATAGGAACCCTTGCTCGGTGCAGTTTCGTCCTAAGCCGTCATTAAATGCAGCCCTAAACATCGCATGGCTTCTTTTTTTATGAGGTCATGGGAATATCCCATGTTTATCATGGATACTCTGCTGGTTATTGTTGATTTATTTATTTTAATAATAACACTTTTAGCTTATGTATTTGCTGGCAGGAGTTTTATATAAAAAAATGAGGACTGAAAAACACCCAGATTATAGAAACAATACACACATACAATAGTTACCTGCTAAAATATACGTTTGTATGTTATCAACGTATATTTTAGCGGTTTTTGTTTTGGTTTTCATTTATCCTTTTTTTATGTTCTTTTTCTAACAAAGCTCTGTAACATGTTACTCAGTCTTCGTCTGTCTATAAAGTCAAGCAAGTGAAACTTATTCAGCAGTACTTTATAATAACAGCGGCTGCATCAAGCATATCTGGTGTCAGCTTTTTAAATATTACCATTATTTCCCTGTTAAACGCACTGCATTGTTTTTGGTGTGACATTAAGTCGTTTCCTGTGTTCCTGCAGGTCACTGCCCGGCACCACAGCAGCAGAATGTGAGTCCAACTTGAAGAAGATCTACACAGTGCAAACTGTTCAGGTGAGATCTGGCGCCAGCTTAAAGAGTTTTTTCATCTTAGGAGCAAAGAGATCAAGTGCGTGACTCGGCTAAGAGTCAGAGCCATTTGAGAAGAGTTTCTGTGATGTAAGGGAGCGAGCAGGTCAGAGCCACGGTGGGTGCAAAACATTAGAAGTGCAGTGCAAAGTTAACTGACAGCTTTTATGAAGTGCATTTCAGCCGTCTGTGTTATACTAAAGTTTTTTTTTTCTTTTTACTTGTATGTGCAAACTTATTGTTTATTAATATCACTAATGTGACTGACGGTAGCTACTGCTCATGCTCGTGTCGGTTACAGTGCTTTGATATGATGCTCTGAAGGCTTCTTTTGTAAATGAAGAGAAGACACTGTGTTATTTTTATCAGGAATATCAGCGTGCAACGTGCTCTTAAACTTATTGTATGAGGCTTATTGATGATTTACACTTAAGTAAAGAATCTACGCCTTAAGTCATAACTGCAAACCCATCTGAAACCCTACAGCATAACCTGACATGTACCTCCTTATAGAAGATACACATCAGCGCAGCCCACAGCCACTGTTGGCCTGATCAAGGCTGTGGGTTGCCTTTTTAAATTTCTGGCAACTTTTTTGCTGCAGTTTTTCAGTAAGAGAAGTAACAGTCATTGTCTTAGTATAAAGAATAATAATCATAGTGTCAATATAAGCACTCATAAATGTCTGCAAATTTCCAGAGGGAGGCTGCTGAGACCATTGGAATGGGGCAGCTTGTGTAGATGACATCGAAGGCTCTACAAAGATTCCCCGCAGAAGTCTAAATCAGGCTTTACGATTGTATAGTTCAATGGAGTTTGAATCAAGCAGCTGGAAAAAGCAACAAAGTGTGATACAGCTGGGCTCATTCTGGAGTTTTGTGTGTGGAAATTCAAGCAGCGTGCAGAATGCGTTGCCATTAATTACAGCTGCAGTGGTGTGAAGCTTTGTTCGGGTGAATCAGATTTGTTTCTTAAATTAGATTTTTAGGACGGACTGGTTGGTTTTATTGTTTGAAATCACAGAGACACTCGCGATACACAAAAGCATTACGTTGCTCGTGCTAACGATGATACCACAGAACAGCACTTCTGCAACGCAGTGCAAGGCAATCTGTGACACAATGAGATCTCTGTGTAACTGAAGATGGAAAAGTTGACACATTAAAAAAAAAAATTAAACTGAGAGCAAGGATTCTATTTTTACCATATTAGTGTTATCAGTGTCTGCCAGTATTAATATAATTATTATGATTATTGCTGCGCTGTTGTCTCATTTTTCCTATTGAGTTTTGTCTTCACCGCAAGTTTGTTAGCGTGTGCTTGTCCCTCTGTCGTTCACCACGAGGAGTCATGAAGTCGCAACTCAAGTTAGTTTGTTTGGCTTTGTGTCACATGAATCAGTTGTTCACCATCTACAAGCTGTGGCTGGTAACCCTGCAGCTCACTGGACCTCCAGAGCTAAAAAGCTGGTCTTACCGCAGCAACAACCTGGCCAGTAAGCCTCCAAATACATAGCAGATATTAGAGTGCCTGGGCAGCCCACCCATTTAAAGAGGAAGGATTATATGAATTGCAATCAGTGTGCCTTTTCCATATTTGCAAGTGATCAGATCAAAATGTAAAGCCAGACGTCACAAACCTGTCTGCATAATTTGCCGTTCCAGTGTTGGCATTGGTGTCCATGTAGCTATGCTGGTGAAACAGCCTGATAAATTGTCTTGTTCCGGTTGGTTCCTCCAGCTTTGCCTCTTTAGAAGCCACTTCCAAAAGTGGCAGCAGATAAATTTATTTCAGTTTCTGTCTGCAGACTGTTGCCCTCTATGTTGTCCTCCACAGGGCTCTGTTGGTAGCAACGTGGATTCTGCTAAATATGTCTGTCACTCTGGATCTGCCGCTGTGCTTTGCATAGTGAGGGACTTGAAAGGCACTTTGAAACCCAATTTGGGCAGGCAGAGCAGGTGGACTGAAACATGTCTGTAGAAATCCAATTGGAATTGCTTGTCAAACTAAGACCTAATTTATTCCTCAAAGTCCCCCCACAAGCTGTGGAAAATGCAAATAAAAGCAGATTGCCATAAACTGTAAATCTCATAAACCCCCATTTTATTCACAAGACACCATAGAAAACATGTCAAATGTTTAAACTGAGAAAATTTACAATTTTATGTGTTGTTGTTTTTGTTTGTTTTGTTTTGTTTTGTTTTTAAAGGTATCTAGGTTTAAGTTGAATGGCTGCCACGTGTCTCAGAATAAGGTGCGACAGTGTCATGTTTACCACTGTGTAGCATCCACTTTTCCTTTAGCAAGTGTTGGGAGAGGGTTTTGTCCCGTTCTACATTTTTCATTTTATTATTTATCAAATATTTTGGGTTGGTGAAAGGACTGGATTAGGACTGCGGCTATTGGTTATTTTAGTAATCAAGTTTTCTATCAATTATTCCATCTGTTAGGAGTAATCAGAAGAAATTTATGTCTTTGTCTTATTAATGAACAATAACAAATATCCACAAGGGAAACAAACAGGTCTTTTAAAATGATTTCATTGGTTTCCATTGTAGAAATCGTAACGTTCTTAATAGTTTAACTGCGTACATCTGCCAAAAATAAACTGTTTCATTGTATCTTCATGTCATATTAAAATCATATTTCTTTTGAAATGCCAAAATAAAGTATCACAAATACAGTAATGTAAATAAAATAAGATGGCTTCTCCTGGATGAGGCAAATTTGGTGCATTCATGTGTTTGTGTATATTTTATCAAATATTAATTAAAGCTGAAAAATAGTGTCACTAAGGCCTTGAAATAATGATGGTCTAGTACACGCTGTCATCTGTAATTGCTTCAGGTATCACTGTGATAGAAGGTGGGGCGGCTGTTGAAGAGTCGTGTCATGTTACTGTTGCAAAATGTTCCTCCAGCTGTTCCTTTTTAGCACCAGTTACTTTGTAATTACTTTTATTACCCTGGTTACATATTCTTTGAGATCTGTTGCTGCCATCAAATTAAAAATGAGCTAATATTTTTCATGAAACTGTAAAATGTCTCATTTTAGGGAGATCTGAGGACTTGGCGTCCCAACTTTTTGAAATTATTTTAGATTTGTTACCAGAATCACATTTTCTGAGCTTTCTTTCTTTTTCTCTTCTGTCCACACATTCAAAACATCAATATTGAAATCATGCAGCTCCATGTATAATGGCTAAAATGATAAACTGTAAATTACAGTGAAGTCATTAAAAAAAGAGAGCAAGAAATTGTTTTTGTAGCACTGCAGAAAGGTATTTTTTAGTTTAAGAAAAAAAAATATAAAGAAAGAAATGGGGATGTCACTATACCAGAAATGTAGTAGTTGATACCAATGTGTTTGTTTATTGAACACAATTTAATACCACACTAAAGAAAAATGGGGGGAAAAGTAATGTATGAATGATGATGATGATAACAACTGTAATAATGATGGTAGTATTATATTTTATTGACATGACACTAATATGAGGTTTAACTGTTAATGTCATTCCATTAGCTTAAGCATTTATATAACATTAGACATTGCTAGCATTTAACCTTTGGTCTGAAGTTGATTTCACAATAACAGTGTCTGCTGTTTGAAACAAAATGGTAAAGAGTATTTTGGGATGACGCGAGAAGGATGACAATAACACTCTGTATGCTGTTAATATGAGCTGAAACTCCTTCAGCTTGGATTCTTTGAACAGATCTGGATGGCCATGTTTTAGGCTCTTTGCTAAATTGGAAGCGTTCCCAATGTGACTTTTACAAATCCGTTGTCACCCCTTTTTGAACCTTGTCAAGCACAAAGTACCAGCTTACCTGACTCTTATTGTATTTCTTATCAATGACATGCCTATAAAGAAATCAGCTCACCATATTTAAGCATTTACACTTTTCATTTTAATCAAAGGTAGCTAAATTTAAGTTTCCACCACCAGGGGCCAGGGTTTTCTTAGAAACCTTTAGTATATAAAATGCAACCTTTGTTACGATTTTTAGGTGGTGCAGTCCTTTTTTTAATTAATGAAAAGCTACAACCTTTTTCTGATTTAAGTCGGTCTTATTGGAAAAATAAAAAAGAGAACAAATGGACAATAAAAGCAAACGTAGTTACTTAAAACAGATTTGCTGTTCAGCTGGCAACCGTCCATTTATGTTCACTCCATTTATGCCTGCTAAATCATTTATCCCTGTATGTGAGCACACTTCACTGTGACTCAGCTTTGTGGCTTTTACGCTGAGGTACTTTGTGCTGGGGTCCCTACAGCAGATGGATGTTTGATTTGACACCGGATGTATGTATCCAGGCTTCAGACCAGTTCTAGGAGTACACTAACTTGTGAGCCTCTGAGGCCGGGTTCGTGTCTCCTCTGATTCTTGAACCAGGGATGTTTCAATCGGTGTAGAGCCGGTGCCAGGTGCTGACACTGGTGCTAGCATTTATACCCATGTGTGGTGTGTCTTGGTTGCTCTGCAGCTTTCCCTCCAAAATATTAGTCGTGAGTTGATAATTTGCTTCTAGTTAATCATAAAAATTGTGCCAAAAAACAAAGTAGCTAGAAATGCAAGAGAGAAGTCAGCTGCACCAATCGCAGGCATTGCGCACTGCATTGATGTAGCATGCAGTTACATTTCTATGGAGGTGCATATTAGGCTACACATAAGTTGTGGTAAATGGTTTCAGAAGGGTTTGCAGTTACAACAACCCTACAGCACAGATTTAATATGGAAGTATAATCCCGCTGTAAGCCGCATGTATTAATCACTTGATGCTGAACGTGGGATCTTTCTTTTTGTTTGCAAAGATGTATCAAGCAGCTACCTACAACTACGCACATATTCTGTATATTTGTACCACACCATTAGCTTAACAGCAAGTGCATAGCCTTACATTAATAAAGCGTAACATGACAGCATTTTATTGTTTTACTCTCCAAGAGCTGTCGCCAGCAGTGGGAGTCTGCTACAACTTTTTTGTTTTGTTTTTTTTCTTCCCCCTCTGGGAGTTTGTACTTGTCATGATATGGGTTGCCTTCCAGGTGCAGACATTGTTTGGTGTCCCACTGACATTTTACCCGTTTCTCGTGTTTCACGTTGGCCTGCGGATGCACTGAAAGCCACACTGACTCACTACACCGTCTTATGATAGAAGTTACTATTGCAATTCACGTCTGTTTCTGAATCCAGCTGATATCTATATAATACAAAACATAGATGCACCATCCATCCAATTCCTTCCACTTATCAAATTCAAAGTTGCACAGGGGGAGGAGCCCATCCCAGCTGTTACACAATGAGCGCACCCTGGACAGGCCACAGACGGATTGAGAAGGATGACAATTCATGCTCACATTAAGTCTAAGGCCAAATTCAAATCACCAACAATATGCATGTGCATAAACTGTGGGGCTACCCGCACTAGCACAGAGAGAACAGGGAGACTCCACAGATCGCAGCGTGCTGGTGGATTTAAACCCAGGATCTTGTTGCTTTGATGCGACACTGCTGACCACCACACAACTGTGCCATCCAGTCATTGGCATGTAGGCACGTGGCTCTCCAAGGCCCTGCCTCCGCTTTCCTCCCAGATCTACACTGGAACCTACTGGACTCACTGGTTTCCCTTTCTGTAACCAGTCCTCTTTTTAGATGCACGAAAATGTAAAATGCTACTAATGCTTTAAATCGACAGAGATGTTTTGGACATTAGGTCATAACAGTTGTTTCATCATTCTGCTGATAGCTGTAGTGAATAAATTTGTATTAGATACTTTGTTTAAAGCCAGTTTCGATTTAAATACGACTTAGCTTGTCTAGCAGAGAACACTGACATTAAAAAGTCCTTCCATGTATATCATGATCAAATGTCCATTTCTGTGCCAGCCACAAAACTCCAATACAAGAGCAGCCATTATTGAGCTGCTTCTCTCTGTTTGCAGATGTTCTGGAGTGTATACAACAACATCCCTCCAGTCACAGCCCTGCCTTTGAGATGTAGCTATCACTTAATGCGCGGAGAGCGGAGGCCGCTGTGGTGAGTCTGTAACTGTCAATATTCCAGTATTCACGGGTGTGTAGAGATGAGCAAATGAAAAATCTCTCATGCAGCAGCTGCTGTATAATACTCCCTGATCTTGATTTTAAAAAGCCCTGTTATTTAATAGGCTGCACAGTAACGTGTTTTAATCTTTTACACAACAGGGAAGAAGAGAGTAATGCAAAGGGAGGCGTATGGAAGATGAAAATACCAAAAGAAAACACTGTATGTGCCGCCCTCTGATTATCTGCTGCCATCATGTAAACAAATCTGAATCATTCATGAGCTTTTCTGCCTTTTTCCTGTTTCAGTCTGCAGTTTGGAAAGAATTGTTACTCGCTACTATTGGAGAGCAGTTTGCAGATTACTGCGCCTCAGGTTTGTTTAGTTCTTAAAAAAAAAAAAAAAAAAAGTAAATCGCATAAGTGGATTTACTGTTAACATCGCTTCTCTTTTTGACAGATGATGAGGTGGTTGGCGTCAGCGTTAGCGTCCGGGATCGGGAAGATGTTGTACAGGTGTGGAATAGCGATGCATCTCTCGCTAATGAAGCAAATATCTTGGGGAAAGTTTATGAGCTGCTCCCGTACATATCTTTTAAAGCTGTTTTTTATAAGTGTAAGTATGCCTGTTTTTTGTTTCACTTGTACTTTTGAATTCACGCTAAAGGTTTAAAGAGGGAAGCAGGTACTCTCTTTATGGTATGAGGTAGATGAGAGAATAAGAGTAAACTGTGCATACTTGAAGGACCTAACCAGAACATGTAAGCATGTCACAGAATGATTTAAGAAGGGTGCATGGCTGTAGGCTGATCAGGCAGCAAATTCCCCCCATATGCCTTCTTACTTGCTTCACATAACACATTGAGATGGGCTCTTTTTGTCTCTGCCTGTTACATATTTGTAGCCAAAAATGTAATGAGCTCCACTATTTAAGTGACAGTGTATAAGTTGTAGCTGAGTTCTGTTTCCTGCGTGTGTAGTGATCTAAATTTGTGTGTCTTTCAGCTCACATGGAGCATCATGCCTTTGAGGGAGGACGCTCAAGACATTAGATTCTACTGCCGCCCCACCCCCCCTTTTTTTTTATTTTTTTATTTTTTTTTTTTAACCTGAACTCTGTTCCTGCCTTGGCGTGAAGGCGCTGTCCACAACCTAATCGAGGATATTATTTTGCTCTCAACAAGGAAATGTTATTAATCTATTTTTATAACTTTTAATGACTGATGCCTTGTTTCATTTAAATGTGGGTCCTAACAGCTCGAAACTCTCGAGAGAATGTTTATCCAGCGTAAATCTCACCCCGAGTTCGTTACTTCACGTCGATTTTTTTGCCTTTCCTGCTACACTGAACTGCACTGCCACCATGGTCCCGTCATGTGCACAGACTGTGGACCTCGCAATTTTATTCCTGGTAGAGGTAGCAGCTACTTAACCTAGCTAGTTTCAGCTGTTGTGTATGTTAGACGTATGCATTCATGTCGTGTTTTAATCAAGTCTGCTTTTTCGGTGCCAAAGCACTTTCCTGCCATTTAAGGAGCTTGTATCTTAATGGTGAAGGTGTCGTTTGTATTCAGCTGGACATTTGCCACTTGGATGGAGGTGGATGTCCCAATTGGTTTCTTGAATCTTCATCAAGTGTACATCAAACTGAAATCAGGGTAACATTTCAAAGATATTGCACATAGCTGCCAGTTCCCATTATGATGTTATCTAGTTATAAAGCTGTCATATAGCACAGATGTGACATTCAGAGCCTGCATATTTGGCTTGTGATTTTATCTTTTCTTTTTTTTTTTTTTTAACAGCGTTATCCTGTAAGGTGCCTCTAACAACGCTCCTCTCCACACCCTGTTGGACATTTCTTTCAATATGCACGTTGAAAGACCCCACCCCCGCCCCGCTCTCTTAAACGGAGACATAGATTGTTTGGGGGAGATACGTGGCACATTTTTGTGCTCGGCTCTTTGGTGTTTGTCTCTACTTGTTTCTCCTACCAATAAATCTAGTAGTTTGCTTACTTGGACTGTGTCCATTAAAACACACACACACACAGAGGGAAAGGGGGCTGGATTATTGGCTTAGAAGAATGTTACTGAAGGTCCTGCTTTTCCCAGATTTAGCAATGTTTGTAAAAGGAAAAAATATGATTAAGCAAAAAAAACAGCAGATATGACAAGTTTCAGTTGTCACGACATCGATGAAAAAAAATTACTCTTATACTGTAGGTCATAATTCTGTCCCAGTCATACATTTTTATTTGTATTTTTAATTTTTTGTCACAGACCTTTTTTTCTGGGTCTCAAATCGGTTTCCTTCATTAACCCTGTTCCCGTGCCGTGGTTTTATTGCAGTGTAGGGCTTCAGTTACTGAAACGCTTCTGGTATGTCAGCACCACTTTTATAGTTCAACTTTGGACGGGTTGATGGTTACGAGAGGAGAATTTGTCCTTTGTAAACATATTGTGCAGCGATCCGGGCAAAGTAAATAAAATTGAGCCGAAAATGAAGTGCTCATCACCGGCGTTTCATTTTGCACAATACAAACATCAATAACAGGCCCGTTAAAGGAAATTAATGTTATTTCATGGGGAATGTCTCGGTGTATTAAAAGCTTTTGCATATCCTCAGCCACTTTGTGCTAATTCATTCTGGCAGGGCATTGATTTTGGTCCTCACACACCTTGTAATCGTAAGACCTGATTTTAAATACTGACTGGTGGTGATTATATGACTGATAACCTCAGCTTTTCAGTCATGAATTTTTAGAGCTTCCATGAAGCAAGTTTGCTACTGGTAACATTAATACTGGCGTTAATTAGATGTGAAAGTTTAATCTGAAGAGAACAACTTGCTGTTGCTGTTTGGAAATAAGATGCAGGCCTCAAAATCACAAGAGGCTAAAGGATGCAAAGGATCATTACCACATATAATCTTTGTAATGTACCTCGTGGAGCTTTCAGTAAACTTTCTCAGAGACCAGAAAGGCTCAACCCATCTAAAATGACCTCATTCACAACACAAGTAGTTGCTGCAAAGTTCCTTGTAAGTTCACTGACCCCCTCAGTCTAAATATGTGTATGAAATGTTTTGGCAATAAACACTGCAACATTTCTCCGGTCTTTAGTGAGCACTGTACAACAAGCTGGAGCGAGCGACTGTGAAATTAGGATTTTGGGGCTCTGAACATGTCTAATACCCAAGATATGATGTAAATAGCCCCTGTGCAGCTCCTGGCCGTGCACAGATCCATTCCTAGATTTAGTTAAGTTACATACTGTCTGTTTTCCTACTGATCGTGCCTGTTATGAGCAGCCAGTTGAAATGGTTTATACAGTTGTTTGTAGCTGACCATTGGCCCAGTGTGGACATAAAGGGATGGACATGGTCAGCAACAATGCTCAGTTGGTACTAAGGTGCCCAAAGTGTGCCAAGAAGATATCCCTTTCACCGTTGCACCACCACCACAAACCTAAATTAGTTATACAAGGCAGGATGGATCCATGCTCTCACACCGTTTACATCAAATTGTAAACATGCACATGTCACAGCAGAAGTTTAGACTTATCAGATCATGCAATATTTTTCCAACCTGCTATTGTTCAATTTTATTGAGCTTGTGTAAACTGTAGGCTTCCTGACAGGACTGTCACCTGGTCTGGTCTTCGGCTGCTGCAGCCCATCTGTTTTAGGGTACTGTTTTATATAATCAGAGATTCTTCTGCATACCTTGGTCTATAACAGATTATTTTGCCCTACTGTTGTCTTCCTATCAAAATACCCACAAACTGGAAAACGCCAGTCAATCAGCAATTCTCGGATCAGCCCGTCTGGCACCAACAACCATGCTTTGTTCAAAATCACTCGACTCACCTTTCTTCCCCATTTTGGATCTTGACCGTACCGACATGGTTAAATGTACTGAGTTGACGCCATGTGATTGGCTGATTAGACATTTGCATTAAACGGTTAAACTAGTGTACCTAAGAAAGTGACTGGAGAGTGTATAATAAGTGTTGTTATTTTCCTGCTAAAATGTGAATTACTGACAAGAAGACTGCTTGTTAGCACTTCCTCTGGTAACAGTCACACCAAATGTCTTTGTTATCACACTGGCATTAAAAGAGCTGAAAGGAAGCTTTTGTGGGTTCATGATTGCATGTGTTTGGCAAAGATGTGTGATATGTTTCCAATTAATATGGACTGTAAATGAACAACAGTCCATGCAGCGCCTCTCGCCCTATGACAGCTGGGATAGGCTCCAGCACCCCCGTGACCCTGAAAGAGGACGGCTGTATATTCCAAATGCAACATTGTTTAGGTTAGCTTTAACAGTTTAAATAGAATTTAAATAGAGTTCAAGTACAACATGGCAAGATGTGTCAAGACGATACGTAACTATGAATGGTTAAAACTGAAGCCTGTGCAGTGTAGGGCTGGGTATCGTCACTGATTTCTAGAATCGATTCAATTCCGATTCACAAGGTCCCGAATCGATTCGATCCACGATTCGATTCGATTTAAATCTGGGAAATTTTGACAGTCAGAAATATTATAATTCAGATCAGTACATTTACATATTTTTGTATCAATAAAAAGGAAGCTGACACACGCAAGACTTTATCACAGGTGTGAGCATCACAGCAGATGCCTTTGTGTCAAAGTAGCTGAAGATAAAACACAGAAAAACATGAAGGTGATTTTCCTGGCCTGGGATTTTATAAAAATATTCTGCAGTACATCAAAAACGAAAGAAAACCATTAATCAACATATGAACATTACCTCTGAAGTTACAGCGGTTTTATTAGAGACACGGCGTTTTGCATTTTGAATAATTTTAAAAAGTTTAAATTTGTTCAGTATTGAACAGCAGAAATTAGGTTTTCTTTTCGGAAGTAAGTAAAAGGGAAAAAAACAGCGGCCGACAGCGCTGTAAACAACAGTAGACTTGTGCGTAACAAGCAAGCGAATAATGCAGAAAACAGACAGACAGAGAGAGACAGAGAGAGGGAGGGAGAGCTGTGCATCGCGGTGGAAGCAAAACAGGAAAAGTCAGAGTGAATTCATGACGATGTTTATGTGAAGCGTAGTTTGGATCTTCTTTTGCTGCTGGTTCGGTCAATATTGTTTGGAGAGACATCAAACTAACAGCTTTAGAATCAGCGCATAAAGGGCGTGAACACAAAGCGCGGACCGCCGACAGATCAGAATCAGCGAGCTGTCGGCTTTCAGCCCCGACTGTGAGAAAAGCGACATCTCACTGATTCTGATCTGCGGGTTTTGTCTTTGTGCAGAATCCGTGTACCTGCTCTCATTTACTGTCTTAGCTGTTTGGTGGTTCTTGAAATTTTGTGAGATGTCACCAGAGATTCTGGCATTTCGGGCAAAATAAATTTATATTAAAAAATCGATTCAGGATTTTAATGAATCGATTTTACGTTATCCAAGCCAGAATCGATTTTAATCGATGAATCGATTATAAAAACCCACCCCTAGTGCAGTGCCTTAAATCTGCATTCTTTTAAATGACCAGCAGGCGGTGACTTACACTTGCAAAAAGAGGAAGCATTTTAAAGGGAAGTCAGGGGGAAAACAGCATTGGTCTCTCTTAATGTGTGGTTTCAGTAAACAGTTTCCTGATGTGTTTTAGTTTTCAGTCACTTAGTCTTACTTAATATCATTTAATATCACCAACCATTCCCATGTTATTACGGTGTATCCATATAAATGGCCCACCCTGTATATAGTAATGTCATGTGTGTGTATATATATGTCATTTTAACAGAGCATTATCTTACTAACTTTCTGGCTCACAAAATTTGGAAACATATAAGGCCTGTGCAGTCTTGCCATTCATATTTTCAGAGGCAGTCTTTGGTAACCTAACCCCTGCTTCTTCTTCTTCCTTTTATTCATTTAACAGTTCTTTATAGGTCATTATCTGTACACTTCCTCCTCAAGTCCTCTTCCTTTCATCACACTTTCAGTGCTACAGCCCACGGCAGCAAGGGGAAAAACACCGTATGAAAGCCATCTGCCCCTCCCGTTTGAAATCAAGAGGAGCTCCTATTCATTTGCTTAATTACCTAATTAACAGAAAGCTAATTACTTTGTTGTGTGCACGCGTATGTGTAGAGAGGCTGTTACGTAACTGATAGTGATCCTCAATTAATTTGTAACTACACTCCATCAAGTCGGGGCCTTAATCCGCACGACACATCGCCAGCATGACACCAACAAAACAGGATAATAAATTCCGACACAGGCACATGGCTGCTGGGCTCTGCTGAGCTCATAGATACAGTATTGACATGCAGATCAAGCCCATGAAGGAATAGAAAGCTGGGATTGTGTGTTAGATTAACGCCATAAGACTTTATAGACATTTGGATTTTTATCTTTAATTACACCAGACAATCATGTTTACAACCTTATGTTAATCAAATGAAAAGCTGCAGAAAATACAACTCAGAGTAAAGTGCAACTCCTATGGGAATTTTGTGGTGATCATGTAGTTGCATCACAACGAGAGTGCAGACACATTCAAAAACCAGATGTGCGTGTTTTGGGTGTCAAAGTTTGAGTCTGACAGTTTAGTATTTGAACTGAAATGCAGTGTAGGCTCACAGGAGGCTCTTCATTTTAGGGCCCACAGTGACTGATCTGTCTGTGAATGCTTATAGGCTACAACAGGTAGCGCACCACAGAGACGTATGCTCGCTTGTGTGAAATCTTATCTTTGGTTTTGGCCATTTGCCTGCATTTAATTGTTTTTATTTCTTCAGTTGTGAACACTTTGGTTTTAGAGGAAGGTCCCGACATTATAGTTAAACACATAAATCCTGCTAGTTTGGATTCAGGAGACACCCTCTCTGCTTTTAAGATTAGGCTTAAAGCTTTCCTTTTTGATAAATCATGTAGTTAGTCCTGCTTTCTTCCCCTCATCCCCAACCGTCATGGCAGATGGTTGCCCTTCCCTGAGCCTAGTTCTGCTGTTGTTTTTTTCCTGTTTAAAAGAGATTCTTCCAGTTGCTTGCTCATAGGGGGTCATCTGATTGTTGGGGTTTTCTCTCTATCATTGTAGTGTCTCTGCCTCCGTGATTTGGTTCTATACCAATGAAACTGAATTAAAATGAATTGAAATAAACTGCTCAAAGGACAGCTGTCTTGTGCTCTGGCCTTCAAGGGCTGTAAATTTATACAACACCCACGAGCTACATGCTATAATACATACACTGTAAACAAAGCATTTTTAGAACATCATCTTTTTTCTATAACTTGCACTTGTACACTTTACTGATACAGTTTATTTAAAAAAAACTAAACACAAAACACAAACAAAATTGGGATCTTATTTTACTCTCTTTAACTCTTTTATTTTAAAAATAAAACCTGTTTGTTTTTCTTTTTTAATGTTTAAAGCCTTTACAGACCTAGTTTATGTGAAGCATTTCAAGAGACAACAGGAAGTAGTTGGTAATGCTGTATTTTCCTGTTTGTTACTGTCACTATGAAGTAACAGGGACAATGTCAGCTCACTGTGACTTTTGGTGCACTGCTGATGGTGTCAGAGGTAACTGCAGCAGGGCAGAAGATCGCCTGACAGTCTCTCAGTAACATAAGAAATAAGAAATCTGACATTTAGGTGCAGAACTGTAGACAGCAGCCTCCTGCAGGCAACACAGAAATATTATTAGGATCATGACACAGTGTTTTTATTTGTGTGGAATAATCAGTGTTTGGTGCCAAGTCAGTGAGCAGTATATGTATTACGCTCAGTGACAGACACCAGACTCCAGTTGGTGAATCGCAGGAAAACTTACCAGGCAAAAAACATATATAAAAATCTTTATCATCATTAGTAATGGTATATTAAAGGTTTAAATGCTATATTATTTTAAATACCAGTGCAATGGGATGCTTCAAACTTACAGTTTATGCCAATACTTAAATAACAAAACAAAAAAGCATATATTAATGGATTATGAATATCAGAGAAGCTTGTGGATATGAAATTGTGCATGTTTTGTTAGGGGGATTGATTATATGAAGTCAAATATCAATAACCTCAAAATGCGAGTGTTTGTTCAGTGGAAATATTAGAGTAATTCGTCTCATGACAGTGTGCTACCAGAGGGTGGCGCTCTCTACTAAGAAACAGTCTCTCATCAGAGGTCCATCAGCAGCGCTCAGCTCTGATGCAGCCATGATAAATGCAATGTCCTTTACAGTGAAGTGAGCTGTGCTTCTCCAATATTGATCAAGGCCAAAAAAGAGGAATGAATCAAAGAAATTCAGAGTATTTTCTGAGGGCACATTAATGCTGCCTTACACTCAGCGTTAACTGGACACTTAAACCTTCCCAGTCTCTTCTCCAGGGCATTTGAGTTGTGGTTGCATTTGTATAATTGCTTTTGTGTAAGAGTGAGCAAAACTTTTAAACCAGAACAGTTACTCCAAACAGTGAAACAACTTTGCTGAAATGTAGGTGTGCTGACATTCCCTTTAAAACATCCAGAGGAGCTGGCTTACATGTTAGAAAATGATATGCAGCCCATACTGAAAAGAACCTGGACTTTGATTATCTATACTGTCTGTACTGCCCACCACCACCATCAATGCTTAAAATTCCTCAAAGCTGGAGATTAAAACATGTATGATGAGTATGTCAAAGCATTTATCTCTTTTTTATTAAGTGAGGCTTTGGAAGAGTTATGATGAACCATAGATCAGAAAAAATAATAGTAAAATAATAATTTTAAAAAAAGACAGGAGAGTTTTTCTGAAATAATAGAAGTTCATTCAGCCTCAGTTATAATTAGTGAGCTTAGAGATTTTAGCTTTTCTGACAGCCCCCTCTCTCCTGTCACATTTTCAGCTAAAACTAATGCATATCATTACATTTCCCCATAGAAAGGACCTACTAAGTGCTACTAAGTGCTACTGAAATGTACTTGTGACTATGATGTTAGGATCTGCAATGCAATGAACGTTGTTTACCTCAGGTGGATATGACGTCACGGATTTGGAAGATCAAAACAACAACATCCAAATCAGCGATTCTTCCTTTTTTTTTCCTCCTTCTTTTCACAGCGTGTTAAAATCTAATAAGAACATTAAGCAAGGAGCTCGTGCCTTTTCCTGCGAGAAAGACTGGCAGGCAGCGAGTGTGAAACTCCACATTTCGCTTTATTTCGACGCCCTCGGTAAGATTATCTTTTAAGTTACTTAGTTAGTTCCCCCCCTCCACCTCCCGGGCGGAGTAATATTCACTGTTTACTGTGTGATTTGTTGTTGCACGCATTCTCGGTACACAAGCTCGCGTGCACGGCTTCGTTATCTCATACTAGCGAATCGGTACCCTCCGCGTGCGCCCTGTTAGCTGCTGTAAAGCGTTTTTTTCCGTTCTGGTAAGTTTCACTACTATTCTAATGTTAACGTTAGCTTTGCTGTTTCGTGTCTAGATACCTGCTGCGGCTGCTGCAGCTGCACTCGGATACTCGCACCGAGTTTGTCTCGGTTTTGTCTTGCTGTTTGCCGAATTGTTACAAATAGCGAAATAAATATACACCTGTATTATTATAACGTAGGGCGATAGGTAGCGCCGTTTTAATGCAGCTGTACCGAGCGGCTTTTACAAGAATATCTTTACGACTCTATATTTACCCTCTGCTTTTTTGTTCTTTTTCTTTTTTGGGAAAAGTTGGGTTTCTAACTTAGTTGAGGCTACTCGTGAGACCCCGGGGGGAAATGCACCTCTCGTCCAAAAAGTATTTTCAAAATGAATGCTACATGTTTATAACGTGCTGCTTAGCAATGGCCGCTAACAGACCGTAATTACTACGCTACATATTAAGGATGCGCTGTAAAAGTTGTTTTTTTTGTTAAACTTTACACGGTGAAGGGGAAGTTTTGAGTGCCGTGATTTCTTTGGAGTGAAACCAGGGATGGAGCTTTTCCCCCACGTGTTAGCTGTGCTCCAAACTCAGAAAGACCGGAGGAAGTCAGAAGTGTAGCAAGCCCTCAACTTTGAAAGTTATCATTACTTTTATTTAGCTGTCCATCAGTTGCGTTATTCAAGCGTGTTCTTTCGGTGTGGCTTCCCTGCTCAGCGGTAAGGCTGTGTACCCAACACAAGTAAAAGCGGATATTCATTTCGTAACGTTTCATTAACACAAAGGAATTACGGAGTTAATTCCTAATTATGGCTGTGGTAACGTAAAATAGCGCTTTGAAAGTGTTAAACGTTATATATTTCAACTTTTATAGTGGTTTGCACAGGATGTGAGACAATGGTTGTGTTGAATAAGATGTGCTGTGGGTTACAGTTGAACATTTTCATAAATGTAAATTGGCTGGAGCTGCGATCACTGTACGGAAAATGGAGATTGTTTTGTTTGTTAATTTAATATTTGCAGATCAAGTTGTTGCAATAGTGTAGTTAAACTTTTTTTTAAACTAATAGACAGTAACATTATTATTTGTGCAAAGGAATGTTGTACAGCACAGTAGCATTTAAGCTCACCTATTGCAAACACGTTAAAACATTTTCTTAAAATTATTTTAAAGTGTATTTTTAAAAGGGGTCTTACAGGCAAATAAGCACTATTTACAAATACAGTGGATAACTAATAAACAAATTATCTGATACACTCAGACTGTATTAATTTTTAATATTAGGCAGAATTAAAATAGTGCCAAAAATTATTATAGTTTTTTTTAATAACTAAAGTAAATAAATATAAATAAATAAAGTCTTGCCCTAATGTTTCATACAGTAAGATTGCAGCTGACAACTAAAATCTGAAATTTTACAAAAGGGAAACTGCAGCTTTAACAACTATTGCTGGCAGTGCTCCCTCCTTCTTGGTCTTTGGATTAGTCATTGTCTGAGGGGAAAAAAACACTTTTTTGTAGGAGAAGTAAAGTAAACAGCCTCCAACAAGCGAACCTTGACAACCCAGATTAAGGAAAACATTGGAGATCAAACAGTGCTGCTGCTGGGCTGTTGTCATGAGCTGCCTGAGAGAGAGCTGCAGACTATTTGAACAGGCACTGGGGTTTGTGTGCTCACTTATGCAGAAATGGACCTTCGCAAATGCTGACCCAGGTTTCCCAAAAAAAAGAAGAAAAAAGGAAAAACTCAGGATGAACTTTCTTTGCAACTTTTCCAGGGCCTGCTGTTTGACACGGCTATTACATACAGACGTTCAACCTTCTGCTGTTTCTGATGGGAACGACCTAAGTGTGTCCCCCACGCCTCCGTCTACAAATGAGAAAGACTGTACTTTCCTGCTCCGTACTGAAACTGAATAAATTGAGCTGGCGAGGGGGATTTTAAAAAAATAGCTTGAAATTTGAGGAAGAGCAGCTGTATGCATTGTAATGACGCAAGATGCTTAACACACCAATCTGTGATTTTGTATAATTTAGAAAGCCCTTGTTACTAGTTTGGCCTCTTCAGGCTTGGGTAAGGCTCTTCTTTGTAGAGAGCCGAGGTTCAACTGGTAAGAAAGTAATCAGTCACTCATGCATTCAGTGCGAGGACTCCCATCCCTGAGTGGAGCGGCCCTCTCTTTCATCTGACGGCTCAGTATTTGTGAACACACATTGAAATACCCTGTGCTGGGTACAGAGGGGCTGTAAACTGACTGTGCACCCGAGCTCGCAGCTGAATGATAAGGAGAGTTATTTTCGGGTCCAGTGTGGGAATAAGGTTCTGCTTTCACTATATTGTTTCCTTCAGATTTATTTGCCTGCTTCACCCCTCATTTGATTGCAGATTACAAGACGCCCTCAAAACCAGTTGCTCGAAACCTTTTTTTTTCTTCCACAAACCAAGACAAGTGACAGATGAATAAAAGGGAATTTTCTGGTAAATGAATTTGTCGTGTGATTTTTGCATGTTTGATTCACACGACACAAAAGGGGGAGAAGAGTACCGGCAATATGAATATGAGTGTAGCATGCTCATTAATGCCGTGTTACATGAATGGATAACAAAGGAAAGCAGAACAATATTTCCAGGGTAAAGGTTAGTGTGTCCCGGCCCCTGTGGCGCGGCCCCTGGCAGACTGTTCTCTGTGACAGCAAAGGCGATTGGTCAGAGAGTGGACAGCTTCAGGTGAGCTCTGCGCAGCTCCTCGGTCTCTATGGAGACTGCCAAAACGCTCAGGATGGCTATTAACTTGGGCAGCCATTAATTACTGTCTTCTACTGTCATCTGTCCTTAATAAAGGCAGGGATGCTGACAAAAAAATGTCATCCGCCTGCATGGGAGGAGAGAGAGCATGCAATTACAATCAATTAACTTGAGTTACAAAATGAATTTACTACTGGTGTTGTGTTTTAGGAATACAGTGCAACATTGGAGCACAGCCTGTTTATTGCTGGGAAATAAATTATGCTTGAGCTGTTTAAATATATAAGAATATTTACTTTATCCTCTATGGTGTTTTTACATTGGATTTCAAAATAAAATGTATTTATTTTAATCACATAAGAGAAAGCAAACAGGAACAAACAATTTAAGAGAAGGGACACTGGTGTTTTTAGGAGTGCAGCGGAACCCATCCACATCTATATATTTTTAGTAAATAATCAAAATATTCCAAATTTAGCTAGTTATAAATAAGTGAATAGACAGTGTTATGAATTGTTGCTGGTAGACTTATACGAATATCCAAACAGTTTAATATGATAATTGTGCTCTTATTCCTACGAGTCCATGTTTTTCTCTCGAGCTACAATGCAGTAGCTTAAAAATCAGAATTTCCTCTGTAATACAACACCACAGAAGGTTTGGGGAAGGATGCAGGTAAGCTACAAACATTTTGGTCCAGACATGAGGGGCTCAGGCATATGCTGCAAGCTGTGCTCAGCTGCCAGGCTGAACCTCAGCACCTGTTTCTATCAGCTGTCCAGTCTGTGTGTGTGTTTATGATGTTGCACGGTTGGGCTGATAATATCATTTTTTAGGGATTTTTCTCCAAAATGTATTGATAATCATTCACACAGATTAACTCACATTTTCGGCTGAATTTAATCAGGCTTTTTTTTGTGTCAATGAACCGTATTTCTGCAACATCCCGGTTTGTTTTGCTCACAGATTCACTCACACATTACTCAGAAGCTGTGACCTGAACATCAGTGTAACATTATGATAGAAATATGTTTATTATTAATATTTGCCAGTGTAATAACAACATAATAGCGTATTTGTTTTATACACTACCTAAAGATGTACCACATATGTGTGTGTTTTGAGTGTATATAGGTTGTTTACTGACCCCCTAGATAATAACGTGCTGTTCTGTTTGTCATTCCAGGACAACATGGACAGGAAGTGAAGCCAGCTCTGAGAATAATCTAAAGCCACTTGTGACAGTTTGTGACATCAGAACTGTAAGTGGTTCCCAACTCTGTTAAAACTTCCATAGTTTATGTAGACACTGACTTATGTTTGAAGCCTCTCTCTGTGTGTGATTTGTCTCGCAGATAAGTATTTTTTCCTTACAGTGTGAAGTGATGTAGACACTAACGTTTGTTGCTTTGCTTGTCACTGCAGAAAAAAAGATAAAACCGTAATCACAGATGAACTAATTTAATGTTTGGATAGAATATCAGGAAAATCCTGACGTCAAAACCTGACTCAACCATCAATGACAGCAATATGATCTAAGTTACTATGCCATATATCAGCAGCAGTGAATCAGGTGCAAGCAGAGAGCTAAAGTAGCATCGAAGAAGCTAACAGGAAAATCTCAGCAGTTTGGGGGGTTTTCACGCTAGTTATGTCAATAGATTTCATGGCTATGTTTGCCAAAATTTGAAGATAACCTGCAAACTGTGGTCAACTGAAAAACTGCAGTGATGCTTTCTTTCTCTTGGTCTCTCTCAGTGTTTTTATGTTTTGTGTTTACTGCACTTGTGGTAACATTAAGTGTTGTTGCCAGCTCTTTTAATATTTTTCACTTCATTCGTATCCTCTCTCCACTCCATGTAAACGTGTGTGTGTGTGTGTGTGAGGAACAGTAAAATAAAGTGCACTCAGACTGAGTGGAGGAAAGGTGAAACTACACTACTATACATGACCGTAAATAACAGCTGCCTACACTGAAGTGAGATTAAACTAGTGCAAATGAATTCGATGATTAAGATGAATACGATTTCTAAACTTTGTATTTGTTTTTTTCTCTTTAAAGTCGGTAAAATTGATGTATTTATTTGTTACTTTTTATTTTACCAGGTTTGGAAAGCAGTGTCTGAGTCAAGACCAATGTTGTCTTATACAGTCCCACTCTGTTTCTCACAGTGAGGAATGCATCTTATTTACACCTAACCACCAACGGTGTTAAATTAGGACATGGTATAATGGAAAAAAAGGTGATTGGGTGCATCCCTAATGGTTACTGTTGAGATAAAAGGGTCAGCTGTGTTGTAATTCCAGAGCTCATATGATGCAGGGTGTTAAAAAGTCAGCCTGTTTCACTGGTGTAGGAATTGTGATATTTATCTAACGTAGACGTGACTCAATACAATGTGAAAAATCATAATCCAAAAATTGTAATAAAAAAAGGCAAAAAAAAATGTTTTCAATATGTCAGTGGCAACTTGTGTGGTTTAGTATCTTTAAGCTGACTTCACTAGAATCCGTTTTCTAGTTGAGCCGTGTGGTTAGATCTGCGATGTAGTTTGTCTGTTCGTGAAGAGTTTGATTCTTGTGTTGCCACGCTGTAATTTTCACTTTTTATCTTTGGTGGCTTTTCATGCTATGGCACAGATTTCTCTGTTCATGCAGAAGAAAAGGAGACTTTACTTGAATCGCACTGTGTAAATCTTAAAACCTATCCAAAGCTGGATCTCTAGCACTTCAAAATAAAAGCTTTCAGGGCTTGCTTGTAGATTAGATCAATACTATGGTATGTGGGAATAAGAGTAGCAAAACTGACATTTATTGATAGGAAAATGTCACAGACTACTATTTAAGCCTCTGTAAGTATAGTAGGGATATGAAAAAATAAAATAATAAAAATATAAAATGAGGTTGCAGGAGAAATTTTTTTAGGGCCTCATCTTTGACTTCTTTGCTGTGTTTTCACTTGCCAGTCCAAGCATAATAAGAAACATAACATGGCAGAGCCTGCTCTTCCATCATCATTGCTGGGTGGAAAGTTGGTGTGCTTTGATCATGTCTTTTGGGCGCATCACTCCGGCTTAGCCTGCTGCTCGCTATGTGATAAGCCATCAGAGTACTCAGATCTGAGCCGGCAGCTCCGTGGGCTTGAGGAGAGACAGGAGAGAGTAATGGAGATGAGGAAAGAGCAGCAATGCAAATTTTGTTGACAGACTGTTGCTGCAGCTGTTCTCCTTGCCTTTGAATTCGACAATGTTACTGTCCCACTTCACTCATCTGTGAAGAAAAGGCCACATTTCATTTTTAAGTCCATTCTCAGTCAACAGCACCATCACAAGCTGTATTTTTTCACCCTGTTTGTAATTAAAAATACCTTTAATTAGAGTCTCATACTAGTTGTAAACACGTGTGATTTAATTATTTCACAAACTGCTATGCTCAGATGTACTGTAAGTGCAGTTAACAGATACAAGTTCACTTTGATGTTGAATGCTACCCCTTTCTCTCTGCTTTCCTCTGTTTCTGCATAAAACATCATTTTGTACCCCCATTATGAAACGGCGCTCCTAATTGACGGGTTGTTGCTTGTTTATTTGATATATATTTACCAGCTGGGAGGTAATTGGGAAGCAGTAATTACCCAAGATGCAGTGCAGCGCTTAAGCAAAGGTGCTACCTTGCTGATGAGTCTGGAGCACAGATGAAAGTATGCAGGTTACTATTATCATCCTAGCAAGCTGTTTAAACACTTGACAGCTGAGAGCAGAGATGGCTAATTGGGCCTGTGTCCCTTATACAGCCTCATTGTTTACTATGATGATGTACAGTGTGAGATCAAACACACGATACTTTCATCTTTTTTTGTACAATTGTTAATGGCATACCTTAGGAGATAATAGCGACAATAAAAGGCCAGTGGACGTAAGGGCCTTATGGATCCATAGTCCATCGGGATGATGTAGCTCTCTCACTGATAATGGCCTTGTTAACTGAGATTCATTACTTCTTCATTCAGAGTCCCCTGGATATTGAGGAAGAGTGTTCTCAAACTATTGTTTTTGCTTCGGTGAAGTCATTCTGATGTGGTTTTGTGAGCTATTCATGGAAAGCGGTGACGGTATCTTCCCTGACTCCTGATGATTCAGTTGACCTGAGACTGGGGCGGCGCGGGTGGTATTTGACTTTTCTTTTGCTACTCAATTCCACTTTCACACCGAGTCTCGCTTTCTCTCTCTGTCAAACACACAGACTTTCTTTCAGTCTCCAGTTCACTCCCTCTGACAGTTCGAAACTCTCACCTTGTTTGTGTGCAGGCTGCTGTTGTTTGGTAGCCCGCTCTCCCAGTAGATCCTCAGATGTTGTTGTTGTTTGCCTGTATTGGTTGGAGTGTGTGACTTGCATTTGCCTGGCCTCCTTGGAGGGAGTTTGTTTTTGTTCTCAGTGTTGTAAACAGGGTGGGGCTCCATTCCCAAACCACTCAGTTGGAGATGGTTATTTTCACAGGAGTTATTTCTTTAATCATTTTGGTCAATAGATTAGCCAGGGCTGGAATTATGTGTTGAAGCAGATAATGTGGATAGCCATTTGCTGCATGTGCTGACTAGATAAACACTGTTGTTTTTGTGATTAAAGTAGTTTTGTTGATATCGCTAACTTTGGTAGTACTGGATGATATTTTTTTATGCATCATTCCTTTTTTTTTTTTGTAAACAAAGCAAAGTTACACAAAGTTACATTTTACCACAGTATAGTGTCTTCAGATGATACTGTCACAAATGAATTTAGACAAATTGAATGAAGTCTACACCCAGTTTTTTAAAATAACGTTAATTGTAATAAAATAATTTACATTTAAATGACTAACATATGAATAGCAAGATAATAGTGAAAAATTTAAAAGGAGATTGTGGGAAAACAGTGTATAATTTCCTATTTAATATTTCCATTGTGTGCGACAGTATTTGCCAGTTTCAAGTAGTTACTCGTTTTTTTTAATGTTTTTTTTAAACCAGAAAAAAGATTTACGTTATTTTCAGCTGTTGTTTCATTGAGGGTTTTTTCAATAATATTTTAAATACCAAAAAGCCACAATGAACTCAAGTCCCAGCCACGTCCACAAAGCAATTATTATTAATTTCATTGTAACCAATTGGCGAAACATGTCTGAGTTTGGCGTTTCTTCAAAATGCAAGTTTGCAATTTACACAAAGTTGCTGAATTGCGGCGGGAAACAAAAAACCAGACGTTGACACTCCTACAGCCACAGTTGTTTTGAAATAATTTTAGTCTCATATTTGACTTGTTCTAGACTCCCAGTCTGTATAATATTTCCGGGTTTGTGTTTATCAGGTGTAAAGTTGAGATCCACAGAGATCCTTGTCAGGTATGATACATTTGTGGCTTTCACAGAGCGGCTCAGCATCAGAGGTTGCAAACGTGTGTAAAGTCCCTTTTCGATGGGAGGCGGCAACCGCAGTGGCTGTCGGTTATCCTGCAAAAAGTAATCAAATGGCAGCAAACAAAGCAGTGCACTAACAACCTGTAATAGCGTTACACACGGCAAGTGGCACAGTAAAATGGAACGGAGGTGAACTTGGTCAAATCTGTACCCTGAAATCTGAATGCAGTGCTTTGTCACCCTGCAGTGTCAATACTGCACAGTTACTATCAGAGTTGTTAATCCTGAGACGAATGCTACAGTACTGTTATATCATCATGTAAGTCTAAACATTTCGTTGATTTGTTTAGTATGTGGGGGTGACACTAATAGCGTTTCATGAAATTGGTGTCATGAAATTAGCTGTTGATCTATTCATATGCTTGTTTTATTTCCAGTTTGTTCAGGTATATAATTTATGGAACAGAGCTCTCTTAATAAAATTAAACAAAATATAGTATTGTAGTTTAAATAATGTACTTTTATTGTATCTTCAGTGCTGTCTGAATCGTGTAGAAGGTGCTGTAGCAGCATTTCAACGGCAGTATTTCTCTGTTTCCTAAGACCAGTCGGCTTTCTCTCTTGACAGTAAGCGTGCACGTGCACATTGTGCTCAGGTGACATAACAGCACGCTAGAACAACAGGCACATAGCTTATTTGTAAAACGTGACCTGTGAACAAAATGAGTGTTTACGGTGGCAAGAAAAAGACAGCAGCAAAAAGTAGTTGTAAAAAAAAGGCAGACCTTAGCGATCAGCTTCTGTACAAGATTTACATAAGCTCTTAAATATCTCTCATAAATGTGCAATTGCAGTTGATGTGAATGGGGACTTGGGTAATGCAGCTGGTCTAAAAAAAGATGGAGACAGAACAAGAGAATGAGTGGGTGAGTCACAGAGAGAAACTAAACTAGAACTGAAACCTATTTGTTGCTTATTTTGTTCCAGGTAGTAGAGTTAAAAGCATGAGAAAAAGTCTAATTGTGTACTTAAGGAGTGATGTGAACAGCACGTCACTTTCAGGTCGCAGCCTCTGCAAAAAGTGACGCTGGGAACGCCAAAGGCTGACTTTGTGTTTATAGTGACTTATGTACCGGTCAAGCTTACAACACATTGAAACAGTGTGCATAAAAAAAGCAACCAAATTCTTTTCCCATGCCAGGTTTCCTACCAGACAAACAAACAAAAACAAAACACACACACACGTATGTATTATTCATTTCACTGTATATACCTTTAATACTTTTGATAGAATCACTGAACGTATTTGGATAATTTCCTTAACTTTGGACTCGAGGCTGTAAATGACTGAATTTTGGAATTCAGAAACCAAAAGTCGAGGCCTCTCGAAACTAATGCCTCGTCATAACTCAAGAAGTCATATGCTGAGAATTTCACACAGAGTTTTTAACTTGAATTGATGTCCTTTCAACTTCCCGTTCTGCAAAAACACTTTCTGGCAACTTTTTTTTCAACAGGAATAGAAGGGGGAATTGTAACCATAATTCACATCTGTTGTGCTACTAAAACCACCTACACAAGGTGGGCTTGTGATTGGTTTTGTTTCTCTATTTATTTGTTTTTCTATTTTTAGCGTGATTACTCAAAAGGCTATGGATTAGAGCTGGGCGATAGAACGATAACGATATGTATCGCGATATAACTTTTACTCGATAGAGAAATTAAGCTATCGCGATAGACCTCGCCGCTCTTGTCCTCTTAAAAAAAAAAAAAAAAGATCAGCCAATCCAAATTAAGTAGCGCAGAGCCGAACCAATCACAGCCGCAGCGTCACGTCGCGTGACTTGTAACGTACAGCACAAGTGCCAAGCCGCACGTGTGTTTGTTTGGGAAGCAGCCAGCGGGTAATGGAGGAAATGAGTGTGCCGACTAGAAAAATCAACCGAGCGTGACCGAAGAGAAAACAGATGATGGTTCCAACGCCGGAGAGATTGTCGAACGGAAGAGCCATAGAAGTTCCGTAGTGTGAAGGTATTTCGGCTATTTCAAGTCTGACAAAAAACAGAGTAGCGTGCACTGTAAATTGTGCCGAAAGCAAGTCTGGAAATACAATAAACTGGTGCATGCGTCACACTGTGCGCCACGTTATTGTTTCGGTGAAATGAATTTCTACAATACTGTTAATTCTACTCTCTGCAGTGTTTAAATGCTTACATATACACACAGTTACTGTCCGTCCACACATACGACTCGGTTCTGCTTCTATGCCCCAGCTTTGTTTACTTTTTCCCACCGAGGCTTCTAGACTTCTGATTGGCCAACATTTCTGCACGGTTAGGAATCTAGCGCTACCTGCTGCTTTGGCATGTTCATAGCAGCGTTTTCCTTCATTTCTGCCTTTATGTGTAGACGGGATTATTTTTTAAAACGGAAACGGAAAATCTCCGTTTTCAAAAATACCCGTGTACGTGTGGACGTAGCCTCAGTCTCTGACTGGAAGCGCTAATTCGTCATTCGGCTTTTGTCAGACTAAAGTAACTGTTAAAACTGTTTGAAAAGCTAAGCTATACAACAAGGAGAGATTGAGAATTTCCTTTTAGTTCTCAGTTTATTTGATATTGACAAAAGTTAGTCAGTTTTGTCTGTTCTTCTGTAACACAAACTAAGATTTATTTTTAGAATTAATATTTTGTTTTTAAGTGGAATTGACAATTTAGTCTGTTTCGTTTGTTCTATTTTGAAACTTAAACGCTTTAGCGGCTGCCTTTTGTGTAGTTTGCAATATTTGCCTTTATTTATCTGAAAAAGTCTCATGTTCCTTAAGTACATCTACCCTGTTGAACTTATTATGGGAAATAAATATTTAAATAAAAACAAGCTGCTGATTTCATTTCATACTTTTTGAAACACTCGTCAAATCGAAATTAGAAAAGTAGGTGAAAATCATCTACATGTACTCTAGAAAATATTATAAAGGAATTCTAGATATTCTTTTGGGTCCAGGGTCTCACACAAGTCGTGCTTTTCTACAGTGTGTGAGAACTGACTAAAAGTCCAGACATTGTGAAATGTAAGACTAATAAGAGCGATACTGGCAAAAGACATCAAAGTACATTCAGTGTCATGCTCCATGGTTGCTTTCCCTCTAGCTCACGGCTGGTACAATTTACATTTTATAGTTTACAGCCTTTTGTCTAAAAATTTCTGCACCTGTTGTAAATGCTATAAATGTAACTTAAGCAATTAGCTGTTTTGAGTTATTGGATATTTTTCTGAAAGCCTTTTCATGTTGTGCATAAGGGGTGCATGATGTACAAGGTTTTAATGTGTTGACCGATCAATTTCTCACACTGAAAACAACTCATAGTGAGAAATGAGTAAATCAATCTTTTCATATCCTGCTACAGAGAGGAGCCGGGCCAGGCTTTTGAGTGCATTTCTGTGTACTTTATATGCAATTGTATGCCGAGATTGAAGGGCTAATTCAAAGAATTTTAATCACTCTGACAAACCCTCTTGCAGTGTCATCTTTTTTGCAAATGCCCTATAAAATGAATAGATGAGCAGTCTCTTTTTAGAGCATAATGGCTGCATTAGAATATGAGATGGATAGTAGATGAAAATTCTGAATCCTACATCTACGCTTTCTCTTTCACTCAGTCACTCTGATCTCTTTTATCAATAGTGATCCTGTTTAAAAGACCTTCCAGGGCACAGTGAAGTGTTTAGTTCAACCTCACATAGACAGAGCAATGGAAAAAGCAGAGGTGAGAACAATTTGAGCAATAAATTTTAGAATCACTGATGCAGGATTGACTGTTTCAGTACAGGATTAGCTAATGCATGATTTCATGCTCTAGAAGCAATAATAGATTTGTTTTGTTTTTGCCTTCAAATCCCTCCACCTTCATTGATTGCAACGCCACACCCTCCTACCAGTGACCATCATAGTGACAGCTTTTTTTCCACCAAGTGAGATCATGCCATTGGAGACTGTGAGTTGTTCTCATCAGGGTCAACCACATAATGCCAGTCAATATGTAAACAATGGTGGAGACAGTTTCTCATAGTCTAACTGACATTTTCTTGGCTGATGATTCATCTGAAGATGTCATCTCACAAAGTGTTTTCAGGGTGCTCTGTACTTAGAGAATGAATATTTCACTCCGTGATCTCTGTTCACCGCATTCACTGCCATATGCAGCGTATGTTAGTATCACAGGCTGTTCACGGCAATTGAATTCTTGTCTGGACTCTGGTCCACTGTATTCCTGACATCAGAACAGAAGTTCTTGTCTAAACAAACTATTATTGCTGACAGAATGGACCTATTTATTTTTATTTTTCATTTTTACTGTAAACTTTCCAGTCCCTAAAACACAAGCAAAACCCCTGAAGAAATGGAGTGAACATCAGAAGTGGCTCTGATCATGTCCAAACAAACCCTGAATCTCTAAAGATAACAGATAAAACGTTGTTTAATTTGTTCTCCACTGCTTTTTAAATACGATATTTCCTTCTCTAATTGGTGATATGCACAGATTTGAGCATTTAATTGCAATAGATGCACTATTTTCCTGTGACAGCCTACAGTAAAAAGAGTGAAAACACCCGTAAAATGAGTTTCAAAGCACTCCTGCAGCATCATCTAAAATGTTTATTCATACTGAATAGATATCAGCATGTGTCGTTGAATGTGTCAGCTGACAAATGATGAGAAACTTTAGTTTAGAGCTGCCAGAAATAAATATATTTCTATTTGATTTTTTTAAACACACAAATAAAACCACAAGGGTAAATGAGTATTCACCTCAAATTATTCAGTACAGGATGTTTTGGTTTGTGATGACACTTCCATTCGGTTTGCCCTGTGATTGATGTCAGAAGTCTTTCAAAACAATAATGTAGAATGCACCACCAGAATCCACCTGAACATTTTTGCAGTTAGCAAGTTGTTTTTGATCAGATGACAGATGGATGATTTTTATCAGATGGTGGCTACGTGCTACTATTGAGAGAACGATTAACAGGCGTTGTATTATTTACTAAACATTTTCGTTATCAGTATTGGGAAATAAGAAAACATATGCAGTGCTAATTCACTTACAGCCACAGAGTTGTTGTTGTTGTTGCTTCACCGGTAAACATTTTAATATGCTAATGATGTTGTGTTGAGGACACCTCCACATAAGGAGTAAACATAGGCGCCTTGTATTTTATCCTCCTTTTGTTAGTTTTTTTGCTTCTTTAGATGGTGTCAGCTAAAGGCATGTTTCTGATATAAAGAGCCCTGTTACTGAAGTTACAGGAGGCAAAGGAGTTTCCTTGCTTTCATGTTGTGAGAGTGAAACCACAGATATTTTTCTGCTTTCTCCACTCGTGCTAATGTAAATGATTTGCATGGAGTTTGTCCCTGCTGATTAAGGCTGTTTGGACTGTTCTTCTTTGGAACCATGCCAATTGAATTTTCTGCCTTCTAACACGCTTGGAGAGTGGGGAATATGGTTCTCATTGGGGCCTGAGGCTTGATCTCCTTCTAGCCTCCCCCAGTCCTTTCACATCACTCTGACAATTAGTAAGCTCGACCATTCCCAAATGACACACGTAATTAAAGAGTTGGCATTATAATTACAATATGCTTATTGTCTGTTTATGGGTTCTGTGAAGTGCATAATGCACTTGGAGATTTCTTTGGTGTAAATGGATTTAGGGCTCTTAATATACTTGGTGGCAAATGTGATTTCATGTGGTTAACATCTTGAAAAACCTCCTTTATCAGCCCGCTGACAGTTGCTCGGTTTGTCACGCATAAAACACAGTTTTGGCTGAAAGAAAAAGGTGGCACCAGAAAAAAAAAAAAAAATTTAGTCATGGGCTTTTAACAGGTACAACAGTAAATGCATGTTAAGTAAATGATGCAATTTATTTCCTTTTTCTCATTGCCAGATTGGCTGCCACGGGACCTCTGCCAGCTTTAAATAAGTGGTACACAGATGGTATTCACATGGTGCCCACTTGGTTACAAAACGGTCCCAGGGAATAAAGCCCTGCCACAACAACCATTAGGTCAGCTGGTGAGCCTGTTGCTTTTGCACTTTGTGTGTACAAATGGGTTAATGTTGTGTCATTGGGCCGAATTCTTTGGTTAGCACGGCTCGTTCTCCGGGCTCCAAAGTGAATTGAAGATGCACTGGTGAAGGCTGGGATAGAGAAGTAGGAGAGAGATCCTCTCCTCTCCTCTCCTCTCCTCTCACTCTGCAGCTGTGCGGGTCTCCAGGCTCGCTGGCTTTTTGGAGAAGTGGTGAACTGTGTCATCTCCAGTCACTAACAACTAACAGCTGCAGCGCCAGCCGCTGCTGCAGATCGAGGGACAATGTGGAACCGATTTTCTAACATAGAGAAATAAATAAACAAACCCTGTGGAAAAAAAGAAACAATACCACAAACAACACACAGCTTATGCAAATGCGGGGAAATGTGTTCGGGAATCGATAAGCCCTATTTGTGTGCAAAGAGACTATAGGACAAGAGTGACCATTTTACCAGAGATCCACATAACCTGTGTGCGCTATTTTATTTGCAAGTGATACCTCAGAATATGTGTTTTTTTCTCCGTTACAGTATATGTCAAAGCTGCACATTATTAGTGTATTTGCTAGTGCGTGTACTCGTAACATACCAGATGTTTGAACTAAAGTTGAAGCAAAGTTTTAGTCACTTGTGGTGAGAAAGGAGTCAAACTTTTAGTGGGCTAAAGGTTGAATATCATAACAAACTGCACACTCACATAGTTAATTAGAGATATTTTTCAGGAAATAGTAAATCTATGTCAGCATCTTAAGCCCTTTTACTTTTGGTCTCATTTGCTGCTCTTATAAATTTGGGCATTCTGAGTGTGGCAAGAAAAATGAAAACTTAACATTGTTTAGCTTTTAATCCCAGTCACCTTGTAATTGTTTCTTTGTCATAAGCAGCTATTAGTATTGCTAGAAAATGGTAATGCTTTGAGAGACTCATCTCTTCCAGAGAATGGCTCTCTATCACACTCTCACATTCTTTTAAAAGGGAAAAGGAAGATGAATTTTGTCCATAAAGGCTGTATCACAAGGGCTTTTTATCCTAAATGGCTCTGGGGATTGTTATCTGTGGGAAGTGTGTCCTGCCTCCGTCGTGTTCAATCAAGTGTCCACTTAGCTGTGACTGGGAGTAATTGTTCCCAAGTGGGCCACACACTGACCTGTTAATGTCTGTGTTGACCCTGTAACCTTGTCAGCACGTCTTAGGGAGGAGTTTAAATCATGTGGATCTCCTCGGTGTCTTTACGCTACCGGGTCAAGTGGGCGTTGGTCCTGAAACACCACTCTCTTGTAATGGTCCCCGGTAGCATGGGTCAGCTAGGGGTGTTCCCAAAGATCGCCTCTTATTAAATGAGGTGCTGGGAGTGCTGTGACTTAATGGGTCAGGCCATTGATCCGATTCACCGCCAGTGTCCCAGTCTCTGCTCTGCGGCCCAGTCGGTGACTTGACTCTAGCTGATTTTAAGTTACACTAAACCAGAGAGCCATCTCACTTTGAATGTATCTTACTGAACCCTTCCCTTGAATTTCAGACTTTACACAGTACACATTCAAGGCAGCAGTGATGTTCACACATGGGCCTCTGCCCAGTCGGAAGATTTAAATAGTCCTGGGTGACAGAGCAAGCTTGAGTGTACGTCTAGAGGAGGATGAAATATAACTTTTAGTTGTTTACTCATAAAGTTGCTTACTCAGTTACATTCATAGAAAGCTATTTCTGATATTTTTGTATGATATATGGATGCACTGATATATAGTCTGATTATGAATTTAGGTCAGTTTTGGCACTGCCGACTAGTATTAGCATATAGATAAATAACCAGAAATTACTAGGATATTGTGGTCGAGTAGTATGTTATTTCTCGAAAAGGAGATGTCCTTGTTTACCAGGAACAAAGAGATAACTAAATAGATACAAAATAAAAAGACTGGAAAATATCATTATTAGCTATTGGCCAAATAGTTTTTTAAACATCAAATCATAAGAGCGCTTGAGAGCTCATGAAATCCCAGTCTATTTGTGATACAGCGCGTAAATCCCATCATATTTGGATCTTCTCATGAAGTCTGAGTGCTGTACTTTTGATGTGGCAAACTTGGCAGCAATCCTTGGCCGAAGTCACAGACTGCCCTCTGTCGTCAAACTTGAAGTTAGGGGACCGTCTGAAAGCAAGTGCTTCAATTGAAGGGCATGGGGACACAATAGAGGAGCCATCAATCCATGAGGGGGGCTGTCTGTTGGGATCAACATTTTTTTGTGAGTAATGACAGGCATGCAACAGAGTAATCAGAAGGGTCTTATCTTGGGCCAATGGTAGGCCCAGGAATGTGGACGGCCTGTGGAAACAGCAGTCGCACTAATGGGGTTAGTTGAATTCCATACTGGTGAATTATGAGGAGCTGGGACGTTTGGGCTGTGGTTTGTTGTGTCTGGTTGGAAAGCTACACCGCTCCACACACAGAGTTATAGATTTGGTTTTTAACACACTTTCTCATAGAGCAGGCCAATTAACTGGGAGCTGCACTGCTTTGCTGTGTTGCTAGAGACACAGCCACATTAAACAGCAAACATGTACACACATATATCATGGGCCAACAAGCCACACATGCAGCCGTGACTCCTGTGACAGGGACAAAACCAGATGTAATCTGTTATGCAGCCTCATTTGCATGATCTGAGTTGTATATGGAAGTCATTAGCCTCTTTCCACTTGTTTATCTGGCTACAGATGAATGCTTTTGAGCTAAACAGGTTTTTAAATAAACTACATGCGTGTCGTGTTACAAGCTATTTTGGAATGTACAAGTGCTGTGACATTTATGTCAAAGACTATACAGTAATATAAAATATGTTACTCATGTTTCTGTTTTACACTCATCAAACCACTCAGAGTTGTGGCATTTTTCTTGTCATATCACGACGGTGATTAACGCCTATTACACAACCTTAATTATCCTTTTGTGTCACCTTGCTTATTTTGTTGTGCGATTTGGTCATGTTCTTTGCTGTTTTTCTTTTTTACATTTACATATTATAAAGTACACGCTGTATAAAATCAATTCAGCGTATTGTTATGTTGATATTGCAAATACTCAAAGGGAATATTGTAACATCTTTACTGGTTTAGGGTGAGACATAAACCACAGATACAAACACTTTTGATATTTTTCATTGTGTACCTGTCATAGTTTCTTATGTGCATGTTCTGATATGAAAGGAAGATAACTTGGTATGCATATAGGCCAAGAGATGCCAACAGGAATCAGTGTGTCATAACTTAACAAATACCTGTGGCTGAAGACCATCACGTTTACTTTTGACATTCCTTATGTCATTTCTGTACGCGTGGGCTTCGCGGACCGGGGTAGGGGCTTTCCCCACCTTTCACTTCCTGTTTGTAATCTTTGTATCTTTCCCCTTCCTTTTCTCTCTCTCTCTCTCTGTTTGTGTCCTCTGTGTGAAACCCCCGTGGTCCTGCCTTCAAGACCGTAAGCTGAAGTCTGATTGGAGGAATGGCGTGCCAGTCGACCCTGCACCAGTGATCAGGGTATGTGTCAGTCCTCCCACTATAACTCTTCTCTTACTGCATACAGTAATGTGCCTGCTGTTTGTCTGTGAAGTGTCTTCAAAGCACTGTAAGATGTGACTTTTCGGCTTACGTGTTTCAAGCCATAATTTGTTTGAAACACATCCCAACAGAATATCGTCAGTTTTTTAGCAGTTTCACTGTTAGGCTTCACTGGCTACTAAGCACAGATGTGAATAATAGAGACACAAATAGTCCCGGAGAGAGTTTACTGTTTTGGGGAAAATATCTAATTTTAGTGACCATTATTGCAATTATTTTAAATAAATAAACTTCAGCTCTGCATCTGTGAGGACTGGTCCCAGGCTTCTAAACTGCTGCCCCACTTGTCCAGATTTTGCCAGCAGTTTAAAAAAGGCTGCTCTTGTAAGTGGCTGTTTTCCCAGATGGAGAATCAGGACAGTCAATCAGGGGTACTTCACTACCCCCTATTCCTGGAGGTCCCAATTCAGACCTTTTAAATGGAAACTCTTAAAACAATGATATGATATTGTTCGATTCAAGTATGAAGGATAATAATACAAAAGTTTAACCATGATTTGGGTAACATTTTGAGGGTGAAGTTGTAATTCTAGCTGTTCTGGCCATTACAACCATTTAAAATGTCCTTATATTATCTTCTTGAAACAGTGAGGTGATTAACTGAATAATAATAGTTGACACCTGATTTTTGGATGAATTCAGAAAGAGTATAAAAGCATAAAAATTCACAGCTTCCTAAATATTTGCTGGTTTTCAGAGTCTTCTGTGAAAGTAGCTTAAATCTTTGTATCTTTGGGTTTTGGATTGCTGGTCAGACAAAACATGACACGTCCTTGAGCATCAGAACTTGATAATGGGAATTGTTTGCATTTTGTTAGAGATAATAAAATTAGCTGTTTCTCTGCTAGTCTGAAAGAATAACACAAATGACTGCTTTAATATATTTAAAAAAAAGCCTTTTCTTCTTCCAGAAAAATCCATACTTTTTGTTTTCGTGAATGTTATGTCCAGAAGTTTTTAGTGCCCCATTATAACAACAGTCTAAAATCAATAAATTGTTTAATATCTGTTAATGCAGCACGTCACGCGCCGTTTAAACGTTGCACCATCTGCTGCTTTCTGTTTGTGACTCTCCTTTGTTTTTTAATATCTTTGGTGTGAAGTAGTCTTTCCATCCCTCTTCTCACCTCTGTCTGCCCCGGGAGCCCTGATTGGCTGAACACTTTCTGCACTATAGTCTGGCTGCTTGCCAGCCATACTGCCAGTGGCTGCCGTGCCCCCTGATCAGAAGAGAATGTGACATTTGTGCAGAGGTAATGGAATCTGCGTGCAATTAAATCTCTGACTGTGAAGAGGAGTCTATCTCCTCCTGCTCCCCCCATCTCCTGCCATTCCCAGCAGCAGGGGGGGTCAGGCACGATGATGAAACCATCCCAGCAGGCCCCTTCGCTGCACTCTGTTTCCCAATCTCCATGTCAGGTTGTATTTTTTAACTTTGCCGCACTAGACCTGCCTCTATCTGGCAATTAATTGCAGAAAATGTCAGTTAGGAATCTCTCCAAATATTGTATAAAAATTAATATTCAATTAGAAAGATTACGTTACACGGCGGTAACATTACCAGCGTTGTGGTGAATACTGCTGCAGGTGACAGTTGTTATTTAGTCGTGAGCGTTGTTGGGTAGTTAAGCATGGTTGGATGTGTTCTTTTCTTAGACGACTGGCACAGAGCGAGAAAGAGAGGCAGAGGGCAGATTCATGCATGGATGAGAAAAGGGTCATATCTCTCTGCTCCTCTTTCTCTACTGGCCTGCCACTACACTTAACGCCTCATTTGTGGGCTTTGTGGCCAATGGCTTGAGTCTGCTATCCGTTGCCATAAAAGGCAGTTTTTTCCTCTCTGCTGATGGGGCACTTGCTTGTGGGTTAATACCAGACCCCCACTACAGGCAGACTCATATCTAATGGATAATGGATATGCATATCCCCATCAGGACTGCTCATAAACATAAAACTCGCTGCTGCCATTGTATTGGTGGAGCTAGCTGAGAAGAACAGAGCAGCACCATGTGAGCATTTCCCTTGAACTTGTGTAGGAGTAGTTCATATCTGTGTTCCTTGTCCTCACAGGGTGGACCGAGATGCAGGATATCCAGGTCAAGGTTTGGCTAAATCCTCCCTTGTTGTTCACACCCTGTGTAGGTCTGTCCTAAAGGCACAATCTAAGGCTATACCTCCCTGCAGATCGGCCACTCGATCAACTACATAATGTGATTATTGAAATGGGAATTCATCTTCCTGTTCCTTCGAACAATGAAAGATTACAGTTTATTTTTTCACGTTCTGCTGCTGAGTGTCAGAGCCCAGCTTTAATGTGACTGGTTTCCTGTCACAGTTGACTCTTCTTTTCACGTTCAGCTTTCTCTGGTAATGTATTTTGTCATGATGAATTATTAATATCAGCGCTGGTTGAAGGGAGTGTTGTCTCAGAAAATATGAGAGTCACTCTGTTTCTTTGTATTCCTGCAACCAAGGGTTAATTTACACCAACAATCAAATGAACCTTCCCATTTCCTTGCTGCCGTATGGATCGTGCTGAAAAGCTGCTGGTCTTAACTTTATTCGCTAACATCCTGCTAAACATCAGAGAGAGCCATTCCTGTTTTCCTCTGTTACAGATGGCTTTGGTGTGTTTTGCGATAAAGAGAAAAAGGCTTTGCTCGGAGAAGGAGACAGAAGAGGCTTACGCCATTAGTGTCATTCGAATGGTGAATTAGATCAGACTGACAGATAGATGCGGAAAATTGTTTTAATTGTATAATTATCTCTGGTTAGCCACTTATGCGGAAAAGTGCTGTGATGTGGGTGAAGGCCAGGGAAGAGCACATTTTGGCCTTTATGTGCTTATTTTGTCTTTGCACAGCAAATGAACAACAATTGGGGGTCCTAAGGATAAAACATAAACACACCCAAACGCACAGACACTCACACTCCCCCTGGGCAGGTTGAGACGTGTTCATTGAAATGCTGCCCTTTAAAGTAATGTGTCTGGCCAGTGAGCCTTCTCCTCAGGCAAAGAGGAAGGCGCCTATAACTGTCTGCTGAAGATGGCACAGCTTAGCACAAGTGTAACAGCTATGCACAACATTCGGAGGAGAAGGAGAGGCTGAATATATTTGTGGCATGCCTAACCGCATTCAGCTGATTTCTGATCGGATGCAAAATAGTAGACTACGCGCAGATGGCAGTAAATATGTGGCTTAATAACTGCCGCCTGCTTTGTGCATTTTTTTCTTTTGTAAAACATTCCCATGAAAGAGTTTGCATGAAGCTCCTATCTTCAACTGCCAATTTGGTTGGAAAATATTGCTGTTTTAAACAGTGACGACTTACTGTTGCAACATGTGCTGCTGCGTAGCGTCCGATTTATTAACGTAGTCCTAATTTGTTAATTCTTTTTCACTTAGATCATTATTTTAATAGTTTTGGACAGAAGCAATCTACCATTCCATCCTTTGGGCAAACATTGTCATTACTGTTGAAGTGTCAGCTGCTTTTACTGAATACTGCTGCTGTTTTAAAGCTTCTGTAGAGGTCTTGGGTTCAGATTTAAAGAAAATGTCCTGATCTTAATTCCAGCAGACTTTATCATTGAAAGAATTTGATCCAGTTTTCTAAAATACCTAATGCTCTGTTTGGTGTCCTCTAAATGTACAATTTTTATTACATTTTCATAGAGATAAAAGCATCCTGGCTGTAGCATATAGTCTTATTTTGACAGATCAGTTTCTGAGTGATTTTTTTTCTAGCCCGGTGGGCAAAGCTAAGCCCAGGCCAAACACTGATGCGCTGCAGTCAGCAGCTGCATGCCATTTTCAGCTCAGCTCATTCAAGTGTAATAAAACAATGCAAGAAGTGCTGGAGGATTGCGGCCCTGGATGCTCTCGCTCTTGAAATAGGACCACCTTTCGGGCAACCGTATAAACAGTAAGGGGAGCTGCTATCCTGTGAGTTTCTGTCGTTCATTTAATTCATCGGGCGTTCCTGTTCCTGCTGTGTCCCCGATCAGAAATATTTGATTATGTAACAGGCCTGGTGGTTTGTAATCGTATCAAGAAAGACCTTCAATAGTTAATCAAAAAATGAATGTTTGCACACTGCACCAGTCTCGAAATCCACAGCGATTCATGGACTGCGAGCTTGTCATGTCTCAGTTGTTACCTTCGTCATGCTCCGTTGTTCAGTTGCATCTCCTGTTATAATGCACAGGGGATTAGCAGGTAACAAGGCAGCAGCACTCCTCTGAGGATGTTGCGCGTGGCTTTGAATGTCTCACACAATACAACATAAATGAGGCGGGGGGTGGGTGTCCCACCAAATGGTGATTTCCCAGCTACACAGGGAGCCTCCTCCTGGATAATGTGGTAATGAAAGGTGACAGGAAGGACTCAGGGTCTGGAACGAAGCCGGGGCAGCTGGTCAGAGCAGGAGTATAGGAAGTAGTGCGCACCCGGGCTAAAGTGCAGCGAGAAGCAAATTAAAGCTCATATCTGCCATCTCCCTCGCCTCCCTGCACTTTCCTGTTTGGACTTGAAGGTGATTGGGAGCCAAGGCGGTGACAGTTGACGGAAGTTGCGCGGAGGAGAGAGTATTTATTTACAGTGAGATGCAGCGATGCTTGTTCAGGATGCGGTTTCACGCAGGATGTGCACCCCCTTCTCCACCACCACCACCACACACACAGACACACACCTCCTCCCATCTTTCTCATCTCCACCCTTACACTACAATCCCCAGGTTTGATCAAGAATGGGAAGTGGGTTATTGGAGAGGAGGGGCTGGCCTGCTGCAAGCCAGGCAGCCTGCATTGTGTAAGAGGCTGGGTCTGGATCCAGCCAGCAGAGAGCTCACTCAGCATGTCTTCCTGCCTAACCCAGGAGGTGGTACCAAAGTCAACATGGGTCACTGAAAAAAAGGAGTGTGTGAAGCACTAAGATTGTATTGTGTGACAGAGATTTTCTTGAGGTGTTACATAATCTAATTTAAAAAAAAAAAGGCAGTGAACAAAACGGAGCCTGTGAGAAAAGCTTACATTTAAAAGAGTGTGTGTTTTAAGAAAGTTCAAATGAGTGTGTCAGGTTCCCTTCCAGGAATTCTACCTTGTAAAGCAGGGGTGGGCAGGTAAGGGTGGGGGTGGGGGTGTAAATCCCAATAATTACACTGTACACTGGTTGAAGTGCAATTACCATTGTTGTCACCCTATAATACACTATTCACTATTTTAGTAAACTGCTCATTTTAAAACATGCAAGTGTGTGCAACATCCTTTCATACCACCCAGGAGGAAATATCCTGAAACTATTAGTTGATTAGTCAGATAAAAGTGAACCTGCTGCAGGCACACCTTTTTTGCTTTTTCATTAGATTCCAACTTCGGCTTTCGTCTGGTAGGATATCAGATGGTAAGCATGTGAGTGTGTTGAAAAGGTGAGCCGTTCTGATCTCTGCTCACTAGCTGTCATGTCGGCATTAATCCGTCCAAAGTTTCAAAGGCAGGTTTTATGACCCGCCTTACGGCCTCATCTGTGTGGACAGCAGCATCTAAACTCTGGAGAACCTGCCACATAAAATCCACATCTGTTAAAGCCTAAATTGTAAAACAGCCCCCACATGTCCAGGCAGTGTTGAGTTAATAATATACTTAAAGTACAGCTCCCTGCAGCAACGGCAGCCATTGTCTTACATTCGCTTCTTTGGGCAAGACTTACAGCTTTTTGAATGCCTTTTTGGACCTTCACAGACTATTTGTTTTTTTGTTTTTTTTAATGTTTTTGACAAGTAAAGTTTAGTAGTCAGTCTTGTAGATTTATCAAAATTGAATTTGTAACAACCAAGTGCTGAAACCAACTGAATCTACTTTTACTTGTAGTGTAGTTAAAGATCAATATGAAAACGACAGACAATTTTTATTAAATCAGAAGTAGGATTAGAAAGCAAAAGCAAGTATTATTCTCAGTCTTGAGGTTTGCCACCACTGTCCAATATATAAAGGATGATTAACACATCTGTGGGTGATGCAATTTAAACAGCAGTTGTCATTACAGATACACAGTTGCTACACACACGTTTGTCGTCACAGTCTCTAAAAGAGGAAGTATTGCTTCTCCTCGCTGGTGAATTCAATCATTGCTTCCATCAGTGCTCTCAGAAGTCAAATGTACTGCGCGTTAACAAGTGCTTTCTGTGCTTCTTTTATCCCTTTTAGTTAGCCGTGTGCTAGTCATTTCTGTCGTGGGACACATCTTCAAATCTGTGAAGGTAGCTATTGACCTGACAGGAGCAGCATGTGGATGTGACTCACATATACAACAACATAAATTTCAGTACTGATTTGAGGTTTCTTCAAAGGCATCTGGCAAATAACCTAAGGGAGAACCACAGTGCGGCAGTCGAGGGGGAAAGATACATTTAGAATAACCATGAAAAGCAGACATTGTTGGTGGGAGGGCAGATGAGTAATGTAAGATAACCAGTTACCACATAGTTCTTTTTTAGGTGTCTCGTGTCAATGACTTCAGAACGTTGAGGATTTATTTAAATTAACAAGGTACAATTGACAGAAAATACATTTTAAATGTTATGTGACTCAGTAGCTAGAGCTATCGTGTATTCTACATGTGTTTGATAAATTGGTTTCACACAGTGAAGTAAGTGTAGGCACAAGTAAAAAGCTAAAAAAGTTTGGTGTCAGAAAGCTTTTTATTGTTATTTTTACTTTTGGCTCTGTGTGATGTCAGGTAGAGGGGATATTTTTGATATTGTCTTCTAACAAAGTACAACTGTGGCTATTACTACAGGTCCACCCACCCGCTATTTATGACAGTTGGGGGGAGGGGTACATGAAGATTATTTTGAAGTGTACAAAAACTGTTTTACTAGAGAATAAGAACAAAAAATATGCAGCTCAAAATGAGCAGAATTGTGAATTAATTAAAATTAGTGAATTAAAATTCACTAATGCATTACAGCACAAGTGATTTGATCTAAAAGTCTTGACATAAATAGGCAATGGCTGAAAGTCTAGGACTTTCTGTCTGTGCTTTTGTAATATCTGTATTTATGGGGGTAAAAAGAATTTGCAATAGCAATATACTGCAAAGTTTATTTCCATTCACAAACCAAACATTCCCTCTTTAAAAAAGTGTATTTTAGCAACATTAGGAAGTTCAAATAGTCATATAGTATTGTTAAATGCTTTTATCGGGTCGGCAGACTCAGCAACAACACTTGTAACTGCTCTAGACGCAGAGGGAGCAGTCTTAAAGTGTTTTTATTCATCTATGGCAGTGTATGTAATAGATGATGACAGCCTGGTCACCTCTTCCTTCAATTGGTTTGGATTTTCTATTTACTGCTATACACAATGCTGTGTATAGTTGGGTCTTAGACTAATTGATGTTTTGGAAGATGAGTCCAATTGGATGAGTCATTAGGCCTATTACCAGAGTTTTATTAAATGCCCCCACCCAAAAGGGGGGAAAAAGTCCGCTCTGGAATATTTCCTTCCTAGAATAACAGGCGCTTGGATTGGTAAAAGGCAGATAATATATGTGTGAGATTGATCAGTGAGTAGCGACCCCATTATCTCCTGAGATGTTAATTACACTGTGCTCAGCTTGCATGTCAAAAGGCAGATAATTGAAGAAGGTAAAAGATGTGCCACACTTTATTTATGCTTTCACTTGCTGGTAGAGGATTTGCTCTCTCTTGTATGTCCTCTTCCCGCCTCATCTTTCTTCTCTCCCTTTTTTGTCTGCAGTGTATTTATTCTTCGGTAATATCACATTGTCATATAGCTGATACATTTTTGGAGTTATTATTCACAGTCCTCACTGTGACAGATGTTCTGTCCTGTCTCTATGTCACAGCTGTCTGCAGGGGCTGTAAAAATCCTAAAATGATTTAAATGAAATTACCTGAATTCAAGACCTTTAAAGGTTCTTGTATTTAGATGTTAGATAAATAGTTTTTTTGGACCTCCTGAAGATCTCTGTGCTGCATTCCCCCCCCCCCCCCCCCCAATTTTTTATGTGTCACTTATGCATGTGGACACATTGATAATTGCAATCTGTTTCTCAAATCAGCAAAGTGGAGTACAACCTCTTACAGGCCATCAAACTGAGGGAAGCTGCAACTTCTTAAACCTTATTAAATGTCTTAAACGTCATTGCCAGTTCTAGCTGTTTAGTCTTGGATTGTGATTCATGGAAAGTAGCTTTGCATGATTCACAGTTCAGAATATTTTCTTATGCATCATTTTGGAGCCCACCAGTTTTCTTTTAAGCAAACTCTCATCTGATCGGTTACCCTGAGATAACCATATTAATTCTCTCATTGGCTTCGTACAGGTCAGTGAGCAGAAAATAGCTGAAAGTGAGTTTAAACCAGTGGTTTGCAGTTATTGCTCAATTCTTTGACCTGATTTCATGAAAACCTGGTCATGGTTACTAGGAACATTCACCACACCATCAGTGTACATTTGTTAGAAAATAAATAAAGACATTACAAGTCCTGTTTAAAATTAGCTGTGATTTACTGTACTAGGATAATGCTGTGTAAAAATACACATGAACCATATATATATGCTTGGGCTGCAGTGGCTACAGCTGTTAAAGCATGAGCCAGAGTGTTGGAGAATGACAGACGAGTAAAAGAATGATGATGGAAACATTTTTGGGTGAGTTTTAGTACTTTAATCCGGCACTGGAATTACAGCATCTGTCCAGCGCAGTCTTCCCAGGTGTACATTGAGATGAGTCTGTGAGAAGCAACAGAAACTTATTTGCAAAAATACTGTTGCTATTGTCTTTTTGTTCTTTCTTTTCTTTTCTTTTTTTTTAAAACATTGTTTGTGTCTTCAGCGTAGTTCCCCCCACATCTGAGCACACGGTGTCTGTAAACTTCCTATTGACATTGTATAAGCCATAGGGGACATTTTGTATTTAAAAGAAAGAAAAAAAAAGTCTTGTTTGTTTTTCGCGTGCTTATAGAGATAGCGTTTCCTGTGGTTTCCTGTGGTATCTCTGTGTGCTGCAATTTACAAGTGCACGTGAATGCCGTCTGCACTCCCAAAAGTGAGAAAGTGCACATACATACACACACATATACGCAGCTATACATACACTCTGATGTTCTTTTCTTCTTTCTGTGTTGTCATCTTTGCTTGGGGCGGAGCCTCAAGCAAGTGGTCAGGCTGTGGTCATCTGTCTTTAGGGCTGATGGACAGCAGCATGATTTAGTGCATCACCTGGTGGACACTGTTAAAAATGAGCCCCTTAGATGACATAGTTAGACATGTTTTTTCAGCTGTTGTCTACTTTTATGCACTTTTTCCCCCCTTGCCTTACGTGGGTGAAATTCATTTAATCTTTGAATCAGAGTTTACAGTGACATCATCGGTGCAGAGAATAAGCAGCTGCACTGACGGGAAAAGAAGGAAAATTCACCCCTTTATGAAATTGTGTTCGAAGGCAAAGTTGAAGGTCAAGAGGGAGTTTATAGTAGGACTTTTTTTTTTTTGGAAGTGTTGAAATAAGAGAGCTGCTTAAAAGCCCACCCCTTCCTAACAGGAAACCCAGTGCAGAGATGAAGCCGTGGGGTGTAGCGCAGTTTCACCTTTGCTTTGACATCTTCTGGCTTTTCTTTACTTTGTCTGACCAATATCTGAAATCCATTAGCATCTTCCTACTTGTTTATGTGTAGGCCAGGAGGCTCCAGGAGGCAGACGGTGAACTTCATTGAATTTAAGGTTTTTATGGTATTAAGTTGAAGTGTCTTTTTCTCATTTTGACCACTTTTTGTGTGCCAGAGAAAGACCTCTGATCTCTCAGATGCTAGCAAGCTGTATTTTGCTGTGGCAGTGCAGCCTTATCTGCGCTTGAGGTCTGTACTTTAATGGGCTTTATTGATCTAAACAACATCAGGGGTTGCGGTGATGTTATTAAGGCAGAGATAACTTCTGTGTAATTCCACTCCAACAATATATTAGCCTTTTATTGGTCTAAATAACTTTGCCTTTTAGACAGTAATGCACCAGTAAGTCACAGCAGCTCTTCATGTCGGCAGGATCTTAATAAAGCATTTCCTCTGGACATCCTGCTGCAGAGAGAGTGAAAAACGACAGGTTAAAAGGCATGCTGGGAAGTTTCCATGCCATCACTGTAAATTATCTCTTTTGAATACATAAATAAAACTAGAAGCGAGCTGTGAACAGGAAGGGGTGGAGGTGGGATGGATTGGTGAAAGTTAATACAAATATCTTCCAACACCCTCTGTTTCACACATGGAGGTGCTATAAGGAAAAACATAGGATGTTCCAAAAGAAGCCAAACTGGAATACGTGCAACGTCATGTAGGCAGTAGCCGATCAGTGTTGTGTGCATGTGTCTGGTTTTTCTTTTTTTTTCTTTTTTTTTAAGAATGCTTCTATGTAATTTTTGAGGACAAGTGTAATTTAGATTTATCTACATTTGTGTTTTCATTTGAAATTTTGAGAGAAAATATATACATAACATTACAATTGTGGTCATTATTGTAGTAACAGTAAAAAAATACAGTCTAACTCAGTCATTCTGCTTAACAGAATTGATTTAGATGCAATTAATTTATAAAACAAATGCACGGTTTGATTAAAAAAAACAGAGTAGGGTTTTTTTGTGGCTGCTACAGGTTTGGAAAACTGTTTATTTCTTTATGTATTTTTGAATAGTTATTGACGCGTTGCCCATGGTGTATTGTGTGTATGCAAACTTATTTAATGGACAGCTGCAATATTTTTTTCCTTTCAAGGGCAGAACGCTGTATATCTAATATTTATATGAAATAACGAAGCCATTTATCTAGAAGTGTATTTTCCAGGGGTTGGGGGTAGGGCTCCATAATTTGCAGCTATTTAAAGCCTTGGTTTTGGTAATGAATTATTTTGTCATCTCGGCTGTGATGAGATTCATCTTTAATAACTGTAACAATTATTTTATTAAAAAGAGAAGCCATGCATTATGGCTATCTCGCCAAGGTCTCAAGCTGGAAGGAATTCTCATTAAGAGCATTATATTACCCCGGTGTGCTTTCAGCTGGATGTCCCGCTGAAATTACATTAGGTGTCAACAATGTTTGTGTTAGAAGTAAGCAGTCATATTTACAGAGGCTAGCTTTTTTCATTTGCTGCCTGACACTGGGAGATGTATTAAAAAAGATACTAATGCTCCATATCTGATTAAGTCACGTAGAGTGAAACTCCTTTAAAGTGTTGACTTTTAATATAAAGCAAGCACTGTTCTGTCATCAGCAAAGACGTACATCTTTATTCAGAACTTTTGATTGCTTGAGCTTTTTTATTTATTAATTTTTTTGTGATTTATTTAGCTGGCACACACGACTGTAATCACCCCTCATTCCCTCCATTTATAGCTCCCAAACTATAAGCATCAGGTTGTTTGTGTCATGATTGATTTATCAGTGATTTTCATCTACATCCTGTGTTCCTTCTGATGGTTAGCGTGGTGTGCAACATTGTATTTTGTTAATGGTCCCGGGCCCAGGGTTGCTGCTAATGACATGGTTGTAATTGTTTGTCAGTGTGATAATGTGTGATTTCCTATTTCCATGTGAAGTTGGACATTTGATGAAGGAGGGATCTTGTCAGGAAGACAAAGTGCTGTCATTTGTCACCAGCTAAATGAGCTTCTCACCAGACATCCTCTCAGTTTTCAATGGCAATATCATATTCACGGATCCCCTTTTGGGCCATTGCCATGATTTCCACATTATCCAGTGCATGGTATTAAAGAAATGAATTAAGCTTGTTCTGGCTTCCTTCAACACGAAGCACAGAAATCCAGATGAAGGCAGAGATGTATTAAAATCACCTGATTTTGATGCAAAGGTCAGACATTGTAAAACTGAGATTTGAACTAAATCAACTATGAGAAACATGGTTTCGCTCTCTTAGTTTGTGCTCTTTGCTGACATATAGAAATATGTTAACTGTATTTCCAGAAAGACAGAAGTGAAATTACCGAGTTTGGTAATCTTTTATTCTTAGTGTTTGCAAGCAGTCATCACTTCCTTAAATTTAACATTTTTAAATGGAGAAACGGTTTCATCATCTTCACAGGAAAGACTTTGTCAGTTCATGTCACCGTGTACCTTTTTTCAGGGGCAAAATATAGAGTCAAGTTAAGTTGAATAAATATGATTTTTGATTTGGGAAAATGAAAGTTGGGAGTTTGCTGTTGCTGCCGTGCTAAACATTATTTTTACCGAAATTTGGATCATTTCTTATAGTTGCCAATTGATTAAAAATAGCTGCGAGTGATGCATGAACTGGGTTTGGGTGGTGAAATGGGGCATGCCAGAAAAAGTTGGGGTCAGTAGTTGTCGTAGAACATGAACATGACAACTTTCATTGTTTGCCTGAACATTGTATATTTGTCCATTTCACATCTCCTGTAACATTAGAAACTTATGGGGCACATGATTGCAGCACTTGAAGGTCTTTGAAGTAGTTGTTCCCTTAACACACTGCCTTTGTTTCTGATTCAGCTTGTTCCATATTGTGGGGTTGGGGGGCAGATTCTTCCTAGTTAACAATCTAATGAGCCAAACAAGACAAACAAAAGAGAGGTGCACCGAATAGGCCTCCTGAGGTCGGGGGAGCTGCCTCATGTCACAAATGCTCTTCTGTCTTCCTTTTCCACTCAATATCGATTCATGTCTTCAGTGGTTATGCGCTGTCCGCTGTACACGGGTGGTGTAATCAGCTAAATGTAGCCTCTGCTTTCTTATTATTACCTGGGTGCTTAACACTGGTGGGGTTTTTTTTCTCTTCAAGGACAAATGGTGTAGGAGAAGGCAGATCCCGTGTGAAGTCCCTGAGCCCTCGCCGAGCGGCAGATCTCTTTTCAGCGCCAGCTGTTCTCTCAGATACACCAGGCCGTGCTGAAATTCTCTTAATATAATTCTAGGGGCTCAGGAGAATAGTGCAAAACAAGCGTGCCAACGAGGAGAACGTTGAATTTTTCATCAGCGGGCTTCAACTAGCTGAGTTAGTGGGCAGCGCTCTCATTCATGAGCAGATGTTCAGTGCAGTTACACTCTGCAGTTAATGTGAACTTACTGGCCTCTCTGCCATTGGCTGCAAGGACGTTGGCAGCAATCTGGCATCTGAGAATTACTCCCAGTAAAAGGCGCAGTCCTGGAAAGCGTTGCCCCGGCCTTTTTTAGCCACTTCCCAGCCCAGGAGCTGGATTGTGGACAGGGGAAGGCACTGACAGCTCATCCGTCTTCAGTCCGACAGTGATGAAACACTCGCCACTGTTTGCCGGGGGAATAGCACTGAAATTCCTGCAGATAATTTTCACATTTTACGTTCACTTCTAGTGACTGGATAGATGTGAACCAACGGCACTCAGCAGGTGAAATATATTTCAGGTGTGTCTGAAAAAGAAGTACTTAAAGATACCTGCCTCAGTTGTTACAGTGAAAGAGTACATACAGATGTATTATTCCAGTACCCCTGAAAGAGGAAACTCAGAGAAGAGGCACCTGTAAGGGGGAGCAGTTTGGCTCTGGTACGTCTGTAGCTGTAACCAGCTGGTGCTGTGGTCAGCCTGGTGGGCTGTATCCTCTCCCAGCCTGGTGCTTCAGACATCTGCATGCCCAGGCTGCCTAGCTTGAATTTGATGTGGTCGTACAGATCTGTAATAGTTTCATCCAACTAGGCAAAAGGCTGTTTGACTGGTGTGTGTGTGTATGCGACATCAAATTTAGTAGGTGGCATGCCAATCATCTCGAGCTTGTGTGAAAGTCATCACAGTAAAGTTGTGCATATGGGACTTAAACAGTGCAAATGACAAGCTCTTGTTTCTCTGCATGTCTCATTTTCACTTTCTAATTGGTCGTTTTCAGGTTGGCTTTACGAGAGCAAAACTAATTAGTGTTTCTAAATTCAGCAGAAAAAAAGGCAGTTGGGTTGATTGTTCTGGTTTCCTCTCCTGTGTCAGGCGCTCAACAAGAAAATAAGACTAATCATTTTCAAATTGCTCGTATTTTTAAACCCCAGAGCTGAATGTCATTCCTGGTCTCTTGGCATTTTGTTTGGCAAGATCAGGGAACCGTGGTTGCCCTCTCGCCTGTGTGCTGTCTTTGTGATTCGTGGGAAGTTTGGACTTGGGGCCAGTGGAAAAAAACAATGTGTTGTGTTTTAGGTGGGGTTGTTTCTGCTTTGATTGGGAATGTCCTGCTGACAGGAGCAGCCTCGCAAGTTTACAGTAGCTGTGACATTGGCGTTACCTTTATTCAAAGTCCTCCAGCTGCATTGAGCCCTCAGGAAGCTCAGCGCAGGCCCACATGGGCGGCTGATGGCCCAGAGAGAGGAGAATGAGCCCTGTTTGAGTTGGCAGACGCTCCCCTCTTGGGGAACTTTTGCTGCCTTTGCAGAAAGGCCAGTGGCGGCAGCTCTGGCGGGGCGGCGGTGATTCTTGGGGCAGGATGGGCTTTTTCCACCTCTCCTCCCATTCAGGAAACACATTTCGCCGTCTCTTCCCTGCGTGTTTGCAAACGGAGGGAAAGAGTTAAGGCGAAGGGGCATGGGGCAGTAGAGCTGAATGACAGAGCACGGCTGTAAGAGGCTGAGTGCTAATGTGTGGCAATTTGAAAAGGGCGAACAAGCTATTTCAGAAAGCACGAGTGTTGTGAGAAGTCAGTGCAGTGGAGCTTTATTTATACCGAACAAAAACATTTACATTTTAGTGTTCTGTAAAACATGCTCTATTTTTATTTTTCCACCGCCACTGCGGGGATTCATTCTTCAGAAGGCAGTAATTAAAACGCGGTTGATCTTAGGTTAGGGAGGAGGAGTGCTTAAATGCAATTAGAGCAATGTTCAAATTAATTTGGACTCAGTTACAGTTGTTGGAATTTGTCATTATTTGTTTAATCAAGGGAGTTCTTGTTTGAGAGACTAAATCTAGATCCACTGATATGTAAACGGTCCACTGAGAAGCCTGTTCAAACCTATTATCTGCCTGACATGAATATTAATTTGAAAGTGACCTTTTTTGTGACCTTTCAGTTTTGAACTCACACTTAACTGAGAGGTGCATGTGGTTGCGTGTTGTGACAGCATGGTTATTATTGAAAAAGCTGATTGTGGAAAAATAAGTATGTTCTTGCTTTTGTCACCTTCACGTTTGAAATAATTTCCACTGTTTCTCTTCTTTTTTCCATTCTGCCACCCCCACCCCTTAACTTTCCTTTACTACCTCCTCTCTTCTTCTCTCCTCCCCTTCTGCTGACTGCTTGCCGATCCAGCCAGGACACTCCAGTGGTGACATCCTGTGGAGCCATAGATTAAAGTAAGTACCTCACAGAAACATCAGTAGACACCAGCATTTGGTTAAGAAACACGACTCGTGCACCAGCTTTTGGTGCATTCTTCCTAATGTCTTCTCAAAGAAGGGCATTATATGGTAATAGTTGTGAGTTTGAATGCCACAGGATGATAAGAAAGGTTTTGCATAGTAACCGATTTCCTCTTTTCCTGATGCCGTTGCATGTTGACATGAGTTTGAATGCTTAAATGCGTGCAAGGGGCCAGGTCAGTGAGTCGTGCTGGTGTTCAGAGTTAACTGTGAACCTGAAAAGTAAAGAAAATTGCAGATAGTGTGCTGGCTCATGTCTGCATCCCCAGACTATCCTAGAAGTCATTACTCCTTGTGTGGTGTATAAACACGTCAAAAACAAACAATGACCCTGGGCAGACTCCACACTGCAAAACAATTTCAAAGCCTGCAGTGTAGTGTAAACACAAAACATGGCTAACCTTCACGCAGGGAAGACTTCACCTTAAACCCGGTGTTTGTTTTATAGTCCCTGTCGACCTTGGTCAGATATAGTTTACATCTCTTTGGTTCTTTCAGGTCGATGTAGCTTGGGTTCTGTGCTGACATTTACGGTTGAAGCTTTTCAGTAAACAACATGTGGCTCGGAAACAGACTATTAATGGAGATCTTATTAGTCAGGTGTTCACATTAAAAAAAGATAGAGATGAACTTTGCTCACAGTGGTGATTGTGACATGACTGATATTCAGTGTTGTTGTAAACCAAGTGTAAACACTGCCTCGCGGGGTGTAGATTTCCCATACAGACACTCTATGTATCGAGCAATGAATATTCATTTTCTCCTCTCGTAGACTCTTCTGCCTCTGTGAGCTCTTTCACACTGAGCCGGGGGTGACTGTAAGGCGAGGTGAACCCATATTTTTAATAAAGCCCAGCTGCTGAATGATCAAATAGAGTCTCTAATTAAAGCCTGAGTGTACACCCATGTAAAATTCTCTCTGGAATGCTAACAACCTGTGATATTTCCAGAGGAATTTGCTGTGAAGGTCTCAGAGAAGGAAAGGGATTCAAGTGTTTGGGGTTCAGAGGGAGGAGGGGCAGTGTTCGTGTGGCAAGGCAACATGTTGTTCACATCCGTGTCAGATTGAGGCTAATGAAGGCCAGGCTGATCCTTGGATGCAAGCCTTAAGTAAATGATCCCTCTTTGAATATATTAGCGCTCCGTAGCAGCGTTGTGCCTCCCTGCCGTGCCAGCGCTGCTACGTGTTGTCTCGTGGTCTGACGAGGCCAGTCGAAATGGCAGTCACGGTGTTCGATCACGCCGTGTGCCGTTGAGTGTGATTTCAGTTTGTTTTACAGCAGTGATGTTACATTGACTTGGTGGTGAGGGAGTACTCTGGCTGATCATTTCCAGGTTAGTGTGTCTGCAAAACAGTTTGATAGTAAATGGAAAGTATGAGTGTTGTGTCATTTGGCAATGTAAATGAGCCATCTCAAATTTTTCCCCACCCTCTTAAGAGGGATTGCATTTACATAGCAGGCAAGGGTTTGATACTCAAGCAGATGGTTCGTGTAGACAAAAGCTGAATTTACTGTTATTTTTAGTGTAGTTTTGAATTTAGTCATTTCTGTTCATTTTTGTCTTTTTCGATTAATTTATTCAACAATAATCGGAAAAAAAACACAGTTTTAAATTCAGTGAACAAATATTGCTATCAGAACTGTTTCCACTGCAATTTATGGTCACAGCAGCACTTAACATGGAAATGAATCCTAAGCTAGTAATTATAAAGCACTTTGGATTATTAATTGGAAAGACAAGGACATAGAAATGAAACAATTGTGAATGCACCCCTTCTAAGCTGCTGTAGCATCTCATTAATAAATACCTTTCTGGTTCTTTAGTGCTGTGCCCGCCTTGCTGATTGAAACAATGTCATTTGATTTTCGCTGATAAAGCATCTGTGCTTCATAGATGGATGGATTGGATGGATCCAATTAGCCATAGTCATCGCTCATGTATTTAAGCTGACAGTGGAAGTCTTGCGTAGAATATCCTTGATTTTGGTAGTTTTGTGAGGCGCTCATGCAGAGTACTTTGAAAGCCCATAAAGAGCGGACTGTGAAGAATGCTCCCTTGATGCAGCTTTGATTTACAGCAAATTTTTTCAATTAGACGTGGGAGGGAAGTAATTGATTTTCAGTAGGTAGTGTACAATGATTGGAAATTCTTAAAGGATGAGAAAGTGACCAAGATCCATAACTTTTTTCCTTTCACTGTGTATTATATACAATCAGCGCCGCAATTACTTGGGGCTTTTACTTAACATTTCATACAGGTTTTATTAGTAGGTAATGCATCTTTTTATACAGAGCACTCACATTCTACAACCTACACATTTACAGCAGGTTATGAGGATTGATGGCTTGTAGTAGCAGCTGCACAGGTGCACCTAGTGTCTCATAAGGCATTCTGACCTTCTGCACAGCACATACCATGCTGGCCTGTTTGTAAACGCCAGCCCTGTTTGTAAACACGAACAGAGAGATGAGAAGCAGATTTGCCCCGGTCGCGCTCACAAGACAGGCACAACACAACGTGACAAGCAACAGATGTGTCACACAGGCTGAAATCAAAACAGCCGTCCAGCATGGAGTTGTGCACACCATCAGACATGGATGCTGTGATGAGGCGGGGAGGCAGCGAGCACTGCTGGCAGATGAGACAAGGCAGCGCCTCTGCTGCTCCCAGCTTCCTGTCTAGAAGAGGACAGGCCTGTTTGTAGGCTGCTTTGACACTCCTAGTCACTTTGTCATCTGGGGTGCTCACTGCAGCTCTGATCACATGTACACATTGCATTCAAAGAGCGTCATATCAGCCGTGTGACAGGTAGGCTCCCAATGAGACAACAGCCAAAGGGGATGTCCTTTTCAATACACTGTGCGAGCACAAATGCACAGTGCGCCAAGGCAAAATAACATCATATGACATCATTCGGAATGCTCTTATGCTGTCTTCTCTGTTTGGAAAGATGGTGCGGGTTTGGTTCTGCCCTGCCTAATAACAGAAAGGTCTTTATGGAGATGCATGTCCACTCCGTGCAAACCGACAGTTTGACAGCAGCAGTAAAAGTGCAGCTTCACACAGGCAGCACACTAATAATATTCTATCATATAATCTGCCTTTTGCCACTGCCCCATAAGCAAACAACACGGCTTCACTTTGAGCCATGGGAAGAGAAACAGGAATCCGTCATCAGAACAAGTGCATGAATGAAGGTGCGGCAACAGCTGCTTGACTGAGCACATACAACAGACTGTCACCCCACATCTGTTTACCACTTTGACAACCACATGAGTGTTTATATCCATGAGTGTAATTGAGCTATTTTCCCGAGGGCAGCTGTAACCCACACTAAGTTATAGCCCAACTTTCCATTAAAGCGTGGGGGGAAGTTTTACTGATAGCAATCACGCTCAGCAACACTGCTATGTAAATACAGCTTATCAGCTTTGCCAATTTGGTTAAGTGGCATGTACGTGGGTGATTCAAACATCTAGCTCTGTGGCTGTGACACTGGCCACATACTGGAGACATTTAATAAACATTGGTAACTTGCATTATTAACAAGTATATATGCAGCAAGAACATAATAATGAAAATGATGGCATGTCAAACCAATATTGTGCGGAAAAGATGCAAATAAACTGAAAAAATATTCAGGCTGCCATGTGGTCAAACTTAACTGTCTGCATGCAGCATGTACAGTATATGGAAATTGAAATGGGAATATCTAGATCTAAAACGTGCCATTTAAATATTCAAATGTTAACACCAAACAATATAATGCATTATGGCTTTTAGTATTTGCATACAACTCTGTTTGCTGCTGTAAGCTGGGGGTAATACAAGGAAGAGAGAGGGAGAAAGATAGTGAGGGAGAAACACTGAGCGGATATGGAGCACACAAACAAAGCCTTTGTGTGCCAGTAATAGGAAAATGACATTTGATTACTGTGTGAATTTTTATGGTAGCTTAATTTAACAGTTAATGGTTATTTTGTATATCTTTAAGTCTTTACTGTTTTAGGGAAACTACAACTTCCATCACACACTGAACCTGTGCTAATTTGTAGATGGCTCTGTCTTGATGCATGCTCAGTCATCCAGGTAAGTAAATCCCAAAAGGTTGATTCTGTTCATCTGGACGTAACGTTTTCAGTGGGAGAAACGTTTCGTCACTCACAACAATGGGCTGTGACCTCACAGTTCCCCATTGTTCAGTCTGTGGTGCTAGTTTCAGGCACTGTTTGTAAGGTTGGGGAAACCTGCAGTCAGCTGAGACTGAAGAAGTCACTTGGACGAGTGACGAAACGTTTCTCCCACCGAAAACGTTACGTCCAGATGAACAGAATCAACCTTTTGGGATGTAGACGGATATTTTTTAAAACAATGTAAATCAGACGTTAGCTGAAACTACCATTTATTCTTGTTTGATGGAGGTCATGTTGATACATGTTTTTTCTATACTTTCCATTTTTGTAAAATGTATTCCCAGTTGCAGCGTCTCATTTTCAAGTGAAGTTCATTCAAGATGTTCAGAATTTGGCCATTATTGAAAATCTATTGCACCTGGTAAGGTTGGGGAAAATGTTAAAATTATCTGTACTGTCTTGGTTTGCAAGTTAATCATTTCCCAAATTGAATTCACATAGGGGCAGGCCAGTAAGCGAGGTCAACCACTCACTGACTGCCAATATACAGTATTTGTCCAGTCGACTTGCCCAAACACAGGAGAAGTGCTTCTGTAAAAGTAGAAACCTTTAGCTCTTGAGAACTGTGTCAGATTTATTTATTTCCTTGTTCTTAATCATTCATTTACGGTTACAAATAAACTGCTGTATTTGTTACTGAAGAAAATGCTTGTTTAAGGAAATGAATGTATTTATTTATTGTAGCACCTGTGACTTGCTAGGTGGCAGGATCAGATATCACATAGCTACAGACAAATGAAGCAGTCGTTTGACCACAGGAACAGTGGCTTAGTTTCACAAAAATACATTTCAAATATAAAAAACATCATCCACAGATAAAAAAAAACAAGGTCAGTGTACAGTGTTGATGAGAATGTAACACAGTAAGGGGAATTGTTGAAAAGAATATATCAATGGGCCAATAGGCTCGACTATAGGAGCACAGGGGTGTGTTCAAATGAGACACAGAGACAAGAATGTAACTCAAAAGAACCAGCCAACTTTAGTGACATAAACCATAAGGTTGACAAGCACAGGTTAAAGACACTTTACAATGGTAGAAAGGAAACTTACAAAAATTAAAAGAAAAGTAAAACACAAACTACTAAAGCAATGACTTGGCCAAGTGTTATTTTTGGTTTTCAATGTTTGGGTTTCAATGCTCGGGTGCACCCTAGTAACCTGACTCCTTAACTCTTATAGAAACAGATTACACAAATCCAATGTACATTCAAATGAAAATCTCACACTCTTTTCACATGTGGAGAATGCTCTACACAACAGCTCATTATTTAAAGTCCCAAATAAAAAATGTCCAAGGGGTAAAGTCCAAAAAATTCCTAGGGTGTGAAAGAAAATAGGGATGAAAGAATGTCAGTCAGTGGTCTTATGTATAACCAGCTGTGCGTGAAAGTGTGAGTGATACAGTCCTACCACACCGCAAGGTGCAGCAGATCATCAAGTGGAAAAGAAGCGAATCTCAGTCTCTCTAAGTCCAGGTGGGAAGGCTCGCCATCTATTTCACCGGAGGAATCCACCTCAGGAACAATTCAGCATACAAAAAAAACCTGACCTGTCAACAGACAGGGTCAGAAGAGCAATTCAAATATTAATTATGCTGTTCTAGCTATAATTCACAACTTAGGATTTTGTTTAAATCACATTCAACATAAATTTGCAATAAAAATACTCAATTTTGCAAAAATAAAACATCTCTCTTACATAAACTATGCATTAAACCAAGTAAAGTCAGTGCATATGCATATATGTCGCATATGCGACAATTATTAATCAAACAATTGAGATTAATTCAGTTTCTCAACGATAAAATGTGAAACAGACATGAACTAACTGAGACATACAACATGTGCTCACCGATCTCAGCGCATCACGGCCGAAGACAATGGCATAGTGTCTCTCGGTCGGAAAATGCAGGGCTCTAAATAACGTAACAGGACATGTTTTCTCTTTAATAACCGTAATACGACATGAAGGAAAAATAAACATAAGTTGCGCTTCAAGTGTTACCTTGCTTCTGGAAGCAGATTGAGATGAACTTCCAGGCAGTTGATAGCAACCAGAGCTAACAAAGGCTAACAGTTTACCTCCACGTGGTACTTTCTAAAGTCACCAGAAAAATGCAGCATTTGCCTGTTTACTCACTGCGGCTACTTCTAACATGAAAGTTAGCTGATAACCAGTGAACTTATGTGCAACACAGTTGGTTGCAACTTATATCTAATACTTTTTTTCCAGCTCAAAAGCTTCAGTCTCTCTTTTCTCCTGCCAGCACGCGACTACCTCCACACATAGCAGCAAACACAGAGCACGTAGGTGGGACATACAGCGGCAGACTGCTCTCCCATTGGTCAAAACATACTGGGACCTGTGCATTTCGATTGGTTGGGCAGGCTGTCCATCTCTCCTCATATCAGTCCTTAAAGTGGTACCCCCATTTTATGTGGGTTACACCCTCCCCTCTTGATGGTATGCCCGTCCCTGGGCATCTGCAGGGTGGCACTGAGTTACACTGCTTTGACCTTTCCAACATAATTACTAGTTGGATCTTCAAATCCATTTAAAGAGCTAGTCAATGCCTCACTTAGGCCTTGAAAAAGAGAATTCACCACCGTTATCAGAGGATTCCCAAGTGTCACATAATGCAGTCTCTTGGGCTTTGCTTGCAATCTGTTAGAACGACGAAGAGATGGCTCAGTATCTTGAAGTCCATTATTCTGGATCATCACAGGTTCAGGCTGTTCAGTAACAGGTCTGTTCACATCACTTAATCCTTCTTCACATGCTGCATCAGAGCTCGTCCCATCATCTTGAGGAGCTTCCTCAGACTGCTGCAATTCTGAACTTTGAGGAAGTCCTTTGGCTGAGTCAAGCCCATGCAATATGTTTGCTTCAGGTGAGTTGTCACGTTCAGGTGAGTTGTCACGTTCAGGTGAGTTGTCACGTTCAGGTGAGTTGTCACGGTCAGGTACATCCTGAATCATTCCTTCACCTTCCTCTACAAGGGATTTAGTGGCAGGAGGATCAGGTGGAAGTGAAACTGTAGGCACCTCTGGTTCTGCTGATTGTCTGACCACACAAGGAGGTTTACTCAACTTGTGAGTTTCATGTACTGGGACATATACGTCGGACTTTGATGTAATGAGAGGGCGAAATGTCCAATCAGATACATCATCCATATCAGAGGGAATTTCATCTTCCCCCTCGACAACAGAACACTGCCTTGTTCTGGGTCTCCTGTTTGGATGGGTTTTGACTGTCTCGGGTTCTGCAGCTGCTGACAGAAATCCACATGGGAGAAGCAAGTCACGATGTAGAGTCCGCACAGGTCCATCTTTACCCTCAGGTTTAACTGTGTAGACCGGCATTTCTCCAGCTCGCTTAAGGACAATGTAAACATCCGTTTCCCACTTATCTGCCAGCTTATGTTTTCCACGCAGCTTCACATTTCGTACAAGAACTCTGTCTCCACTCTGCAATGTTGATTCAACCACTCGTCGGTCAAATCTGGCTTTGTTGCGACCTGCATTCTTTTGTGCATTATTTGTGGCAATCCGGTAGCTTTCTTCCAAGCGAGATTTTAGGTTACCGACGTACTGGGAATGAGTCTGCTTAGTAGCATTAGTGGGCAACCTAAAGATTAAGTCAATGGGCAGTCTTGGTTGCCTCCCAAACATCAATTCATAGGGGGAAAATCCAGTCACGTCACTCTTCGTACAATTATAAGCATGTACCAGAGACTTGACGAAGTCTCTCCAGTGGAGTTTATCTGACCGATCCAGTGTCCCAAGCATCTGGAGAAGAGTGCGGTTGAATCTCTCAACCGGATTCCCTCTAGGGTGGTAGGGGGTTGTACGCACTTTCTTCATGCCAGTAAGTTCACAGAGTTCCTTGATGGTCTTTGATTCAAAGTCAGGACCCTGATCACTAAGAAGCTTTTCGGGAAAACCATAATGGACAATGAAGTTGTCCCAGAGACACTTTGCTACAGTCTGTGCTCGTTGATTTGGAGTTGGCACTGCCACAGCATACTTTGTGAAATGGTCAGTTATGACCAATACATCTTTCGTGTTTGAGCGATCTGGCTCTATTGATAAAAAGTCCATGCACACTAGTTCGAGAGGTCTGCAGGTCTTAATGTTTATCAATGGAGCAGCTTTCTCTGGAGGTGTTTTTCGACGAATACATCGCTCACAAGATTTGACCATTTTTTCTATGGTCATGTGCATTTTCGGCCAATAAAATCTGGCCCTTGCCAAGTCTACTGTTCGTTCGACTCCAAGATGGCCCATATCATGATGAAGGCTTGTAAGTGCTGTGGCTCTTAGCTCCTCAGGGAGCACAAGCTGATATGAGGTGTTGGGACCATCTTGCCGCTTACGGTAGAGCACCCCGTTCTGTATTTCAAGCCGATTTAACTCTCTGAGTAACAGGGGAAGTTCTGGTAGCTCTAACCTAAGGCTGGGAGGTGGAGTTTCGCCAGTCTCCAAGAGTACAATCACTGCATTGATAGCAGGGTCCAATGTCTGCTTTTGCCTCAACTCCTTCTCAGAAATTGAGTGGACAATGGGAAGCCCATCCACTTGCTCCTGTTGGAAGCAGTCGGGAATAGCTGTGGACTGGTGAGTGAGGGATTCAACTAAGGTCAACCCAGAAGTGGTGGATCCAACATTAGCTACGGCTGAGGTGACCATATGGCGCTCACAAATAGCCTGAATTACATCCAAGGGAACAGTCTCTGGACTCTCAGGGTTGCTCAGATGGTACAGTGTGAACTGCCGGATTCTCTCACTCTCCTTCTTAGATGCATAATCATCCTCTGGTGGACTGTGAGGACGACGCGAGAGCGCATCAGCATCCATATTTTGTTTTCCCGCTCTGTACTGAAGACTAAATGAATAGGTGGAAAGACTGGACAGCCACCTATACCCTGTTGCATCAAGCTTTGCAGAGGTCAAGATGTATGTAAGAGGGTTGCTGTCAGTCACTACTACAAAGTCTGTACCATATAGGTAGTCAGAGAATTTTTCCGTGACTGCCCACTTAAGGGCCAAAAACTCCAGCTTATGGGCTGGGTACTTCCTCTCACTCTTTGAAAGACCACGACTTGCAAAAGCTATGACCCTGGACTGTCCATCTTGTACCTGATATAAGGCAGCACCAAGGCCAATGGTACTGGCGTCCGTATGTAAAACATATGGAAGCTGGGGGTCTGCAAATCCCAAGATTGGAGCGGAGGTTAGCTTTGCTATTATTTGGTCAAAGGCCTCCTGACATTGAGGTGTCCAACGCTGACCAAAGGGTTCCTTTGGGTTGCGATACTCTGAATTTGCGTGTGTCCTTGGCTTGTTGTTCCGCTTCCTAATTGGTGGGTAGCCCGAGGTTAGTTCGTTAAGTGGTCTGACAATGACAGAGTACCCCTGAATAAACCTTCGATAATATCCAGCAAATCCTAAAAAGGACTGAAGTTCCTTAAGATTTGTGGGGATGGGCCAGGTCTTTAAGGCCTCAACTTTGTCAGGGTCAGTCTCTACTCCTCTTGCGGAAACAATGTGACCAAGGTATTTTACCGAGGTCTGAAAGAATTTGCACTTTTCTGGTGCCAGTTTCAAGCCATATGACATCAGTCGTTGCAGGACATGTTTCAAACGCTGTTCATGTTCCTCCAGGGATGATGAGAAGACAATCAGGTCATCAATGAACACCAGAACCTCTTTGAGATTCACATCTCCTACACACTTCTCCATCAATCTCTGGAACGTCGAAGGCGCATTTGTGATCCCCTGGGGCATCCTATTAAATTCCCAAAATCCAAGTGGGCAAACAAATGCGGTCTTATTCTTGTCTGCTTCCTCCATCTCAACCTGGTAGTATCCAGACTTGAGGTCTAGGACCGAAAACCACTTAGAACCCGCAAGAGCACTGAATGCATCTTCCAATTTTGGAAGGGCATAAGCATCTTTGATGGTCTGCAGGTTCAGCTTTCTGTAGTCTACACACAGACGAACAGAGCCATTCTTTTTACGAACGACAACAATGGGGGAAGCAAACGGGGACTCAGATTCTCGTATAACACCAGAATCAAGGAGTTCCTGTAGATGTTGTCTCACAGCATCCACATCATTGGGGTGTATGGGACGTGCTCTTTGTTTAAAGGGTGTCTCATCACTGAGTTTGATATGGTGTTTGACTTTGTCAGTGTGTCCAAAGTCCAATTCGTTCTGAGAGAAGACATTTGGCATGTCGTTTAACATGTTTGTAACTCGTTCCTTCCATTCAGTGGGTAAGGGCGAATCTCCAAAATCAAAGCTGAGTTCTGAGGAAGACTTAGCTTGAAATTTAGAGCAGTCTGGTTCTCTGACAGTTTGCTCTTTGTGTAGCACTTGCAAGATAGCATTAACATCTGCCAAAGGTGTTTTGGGGGGTATGACAATGTCATGGTTGGTTTCATTTCTCACTACGACAGGGAGAAGACACTGACGTTTGCGTGGTAAAGTGACTGCAATTGCTGAAACTAGCAAGCCATTTGGTAGTGAAGAAGCTGAAGGATGTTCAAGGACAGCATCTCTTTGCATGTTCACGGGATTTACATTGACAGAGGCCTCCAGGACAACAGTCTGTCCTGCAGGAACGACTGCAGGCATCTTACCTGTCAGTTTTGCACAACCAAGGCTACCAGAGTTAAAGTTTCTTTGTCGCATCTCAAGTATTTGGAGAACTGCTTGATACCCATTAAACAAAGGCTGAAAGGGTGAAAGCTTCTGGTAATTAGCATAGAGGGCATCAAGGGTGTTTGTGCCTATGAGTACCTGCTCATGGGCTGTAGAGCGGAGATGGGGGATAACCAAGGCCAGAGTGTGAACATCAATATCAGAGCCTACACACTCTTTAGGAAAGGTGATGGTAAGCTCAACATATCCTAAGTAAGGGACAGACTGGCCATTGGCACCCTCCACTTCAAGCAACTCATTTAAGGGATGAATGGTCAGATCTGCAAGATGTTCTTCATAAAAAGACTGGGGTACAGTTGTGACTTGTGAACCCGTGTCCAAAAGACAGTTTGTGTCTCTTCCTGCAATAGTTACTTGAGCTGTGGTCTTAGTTCCTACAAGGCCATGTGGAAATTTTGATCCTTCCACTTTAACGTTTTTAATGGCAGGTTTCAGGATTTTGGGACTGACATTGCAAGACTCCACTCCCATATGTCCCTCTATGGGAGTAGGCTTCAGTTTAAATGTGCCTCACTTCGAGAAGCATTAGAGGCTTCCCAAGCAGCCTGTTTTTCTTTCAGCTGTCTTTTCTTAGCTGCTACAAGGGAAGGGTTTGGCGCTTTATCACAAACTGAGACGACATGGCCATCCTCCCCACACTGGAAACAGTACCATGGACGTGGTCTACTGTTAGCTTTAAATGTGGAGGGATGCTGACTGGCCACTTTTGGTTTCACACCGTGGGTGTCAGGTGTGACGGACCTCGCTTTTTGCTGCTTAGGTTGTTTCGTCTTATGATTCTCAGATACAAGACTGTTAAGCTGAATGCTGAGGTCAGCAACTTGTTGCTTTAGCGTCTCAAGATCAGATTTGTCCACCAGATTATTGGTGGTGTGTGCGAGTTGCACGTGTGACGTGGCGTGCTGCTTTCTAGAGTTTTGGGCAGACTTAGCATGACTAAAATGCTGCCTCATGCGGCTCAGTTTTGCAGCCTGTTTATCTTCTTCTGTCCTAAGAAGAAGCAGCAGCTCTGCAAAGGAAGGTGGGTTTTCTTTTTTTTGTTCTAGCTGAAGATCGATTATTAGTGCATTCTCCCAACAACCTCGAATGAACTGCTTTAAGAGCTGTTGGTTAAAATCATGAGCGGACACACCACCACGTCTCATGGCTCTACTTAATGCAGTGTGCAGCCTCTGCAGGAAAACAGAAGCTCTCTCTCCATCATTTTGAAATGTGCTCATGAACCTAGCATGCAGCTCATCACCATCTTCGACTGTTCCGTAGGCAGAGTCAAGCAACTCAAGATAAGCAGAGGGTCTAGACTGTGGACTCAGATGTTTAATCATCTCGGAAGCAGGAGGAAGCAGACTGTCAAGTATACGATGTGTGCAGTGCAGATCAGACACAGAAGGATCTCTAATAAGGATTTCAACACTAGCTCGCCACGTATCATAATCTGCCTCATGGCTAGGACGTGGGCTCTTGCCCGAATAAGCCCTGAGTCTACCAGATGATGCGAACTGGGGTGAGCTCTCATTGCTGCGCACTACATGCTCAACAACTACTCGCTGAACAGCAGTTGGATTAACATAAATTATGGGGCTAGAAGCGGCCCCAGAAGAAGCTGGAAGAGTCTGTGAGGGGCTGAAATCAGTCAGGTTTTCACTGAAATTGGGAGAGGTAAGAGATTTACTTGCGTTATTTGGTGATGTCAAAACTGTGGAGTCTAGAGGTACACCTGATTGAGGGTCCTCAGAAAATGAAACGTCTCCCTTGCTGGTTAAGTCTTTCTGTGGAAGTGGGCTCTGTACAGTTGAGGATTCTGGACCAGTTTGAGATGACTGGGAAATAGCACTTCCTGCCGATGAAACCAGATTTTTAAGTTCTTCCTTTAACATCTCCTCTAATGAATTTCCACTCAGTTTGGCAATTTCACGGAGCTGTTCCATGTACATTTTAGTGGCTTTGTTTCTGGCATCAAGGGAGTAAACACTTCCTAAGGCCTTTAACTCATACACGATGCCTGCTTGGGTTGTACTTGGAAGCCGCAGAGGTAACAGTGGCTCCAATGTGTGCATGGCAGTCTCATGTGTAAACTTGATGATCATGTGCTTATGGTAATCTGACTCAGGATCGTCTAGACGAAAGTAACGGTTGATGGAACCATATTTTTGGAGGAAAGTGGACACTTCCTCATCAGTCTCTGATCCTGTGATCCCACTAACAACTACAGAATTGGGAATTCTGACGGATTCACTTAGCACAACATCCATTTTCTCTCTAGAAGTTATAGCTCAGATTAAGCACTTTTAAACACCACACACAAATTGTCTAGCACTTAAACACACACAACCATGCTCCTGGCTGGCTCGCCAAAGCTCTCACTGTAACACAGTAAGGGGAATTGTTGAAAAGAATATATCAATGGGCCAATAGGCTCGACTATAGGAGCACAGGGGTGTGTTCAAATGAGACACAGAGACAAGAATGTAACTCAAAAGAACCAGCCAACTTTAGTGACATAAACCATAAGGTTGACAAGCACAGGTTAAAGACACTTTACAATGGTAGAAAGGAAACTTACAACAATTAAAAGAAAAGTAAAACACAAACTACTAAAGCAATGACTTGGCCAAGTGTTATTTTTGGTTTTCAATGTTCGGGTTTCAATGCTCGGGTGCACCCTAGTAACCTGACTCCTTAACTCTTATAGAAACAGATTACACAAATCCAATGTACATTCAAATGAAAATCTCACACTCTTTTCACATGTGGAGAATGCTCTACACAACAGCTCATTATTTAAAGTCCCAAATAAAAAATGTCCAAGGGGTAAAGTCCAAAAAATTCCTAGGGTGTGAAAGAAAATAGGGATGAAAGAATGTCAGTCAGTGGTCTTATGTATAACCAGCTGTGCGTGAAAGTGTGAGTGATACAGTCCTACCACACCGCAAGGTGCAGCAGATCATCAAGTGGAAAAGAAGCGAATCTCAGTCTCTCTAAGTCCAGGTGGGAAGGCTCGCCATCTATTTCACCGGAGGAATCCACCTCAGGAACAATTCAGCATACAAAAAAAACCTGACCGATCTCAGCGCATCACGGCCGAAGACAATGGCATAGTGTCTCTCGGTCGGAAAATGCAGGGCTCTAAATAACGTAACAGGACATGTTTTCTCTTTAATAACCGTAATACGACATGAAGGAAAAATAAACATAAGTTGCGCTTCAAGTGTTACCTTACTTCTGGAAGCAGATTGAGATGAACTCCCAGGCAGTTGATAGCAACCAGAGCTAACAAAGGCTAACAGTTTAGCTCCACGCGGTACTTTTTAAAGTCACCAGAAAAATGCAGCATTTGCCTGCTTACTCACTGTGGCTACTTTTAACATGAAAGGTAGCTGATAACCAGTGAACTTATGTGCAACACAGTTGGTTGCAACTTATATCTAATACTTTTTTTCCAGCTCAAAAGCTTCAGTCTCTCTTTTCTCCTGCCAGCACGCGACTACCTCCACACATAGCAGCAAACACAGAGCACGTAGGTGGGACATACAGCGGCAGACTGCTCTCCCATTGGTCAAAACATACTGGGACCTGTGCATTTCGATTGGTTGGGCAGGCTGTCCATCTCTCCTCATATCAGTCCTTAAAGTGGTACCCCCATTTTATGTGGGTTACAAGAAGGTCGTACAAAGTCTGAAATTTAACTTGCTTATAGCTGTAGATACCCTGATAATGAGGTTGTTGACTGTTAACTGATGCTTTACCATGAGGACACTTCTTCACTCTGCACCACTGTCTGCTCAGCTGTGATGCGCCTCTGCTGCATGTGCCGTTGACAGTACTGCAAAGATGTGAACGGCAGAGTCAGTGCTGCCCTGCAGGACAGACTATAGGACCACAACATTTATAAATACCCCCCCCCCCCCCCCCCCCCCCCCCCCCCATCTTTTTCTGCTTTTTGTTCTTGTAATAAAATTTTGTTATTAAGTTTCAAATCTGTGCATATCAAACAACAGATTTGCAAATATGCAGCACACTGGTTTGGAAGAAAAGGGCCGTGAGGAATAGATTTCACTTGAGATAATTTTAGATATGTTATTAACATATTTCTCTTATATTAGAAATATACAGCACACAGATACAGAGGGATGGTGAAAAGAAGACAGCAGGACAGGAGTCGACCGTGGTCACTGTCTGACAGGGTTAAACTTAGTGAAGGATTGCCAGTCCAAACTGTGACATCTGTAGCCACCATCAACACGTACTGTAATTAAGTGGAATCTGTGAGCTTTAATTCTATTTGCTGTCCAATAACAGCTCCCTGTAATGAATAATTTAAGGAATAAGGGAGGCTGTTACTTGACGCCTTTTCACTTTGCGTTTAAATTTAGCTGGTGTCATTGTCCGGCAGTGTGATTAATAGTTTATCAGTCTCGACTATACATCTCCATGAAATATCTCTTTCCATCTGTCATTGAACTGCACATGGAAATTGGTTAGATTTTTAATCAGGCACAGCTTAGGCCAGCTGAAAAAGGAAAATTACCAAAGGAACCTGCTCTCACAATGCACTCACATGCAGGTAAGACACTGGATGTCGTTTGTGGAATAAGTCTTTCTGCCTCTGTGCCTCTGCTCACAGTTCATCTCTTTTTTTTTTTGTCTTTTTCGTATGATAATTACATTGAGACCTCATACAGGCTAGAGTGTGCAGCCTAAATGTGGTTTTAAATAAGCCTGAGGTGTGTAACAGTGAAAGTGAGTTGTGAAAGAGGCGCCTGCCACAAGGGGGTTGACCAGTGAGCCAGAGATTGGCTTCCCTGTCAAATAAAGATTAGGTCTTTATTTCACAGTCTAATCCCTGCAAATCTCTTATTGAAGAACTTGGATGGTGCAGCGCTTCTAATGGCACAGAGACTTCACTGTCTGCGTTTCTTCTTTATCTCTGAATGTACACAAGTGGATACAGCAACCTCTGGTCCCGGGTTAGTCAGTCTATTTAATCTGGATTACAACTCATATTAAGTTGACCAAGGTTACCTTAGTTCCTGCTAACAAGCTGCATTGCATTAAAGCTGCTCGTGGCTTTTTACATTCTGCTGCTACGCTGTAGCCAAGTTGGGGCTGTATTGCGACTTTTCTAGTTATTGAATATCTTCATTTTCCCCCTCTCAACTATGCAGAACATTCTTTTTATTGAATTATTAATGTGAATTTTGAATTATTGAAGGAAGATAATTTCTGATCAGATTAATATTAACTCCCTGTGAAATATTAATGACTAATGTTAAAAACGATGAACTTACAGAACCATTAATATAATCATAAACAGACATAGTAGTGGTGACACAGAGCCAAATGTGCCAGGGCCGCTCCAGCCTCTTTTAATGCAGCTTCCCTTGAGGTTGGGGAATGTGAAATATTGCAGGAGTCTACTTTGTACTCAGAAGCTTGGCTAATGTCATTGGCCAGCCCTGCCCCCGGGGCTGGCGGCGGTGTCACGGGGGGAAGTTCACCAGCATTTGTCTCCAGGTTACCTTTGTGACCTTGTCCACAGATGACCTGAACTATGGCCAGGGGAAAAGTCACAAAGATGTTTTGTTGTTAACATTAAGCTGGTCCCCTTATCACCTCCACTGATTGGCAGCGCTCCACTGACAGCTCGAGTTATTCTGCTCCACCCCCAACTTTTGCTCCGAAGCCTGGTGGCTAAATACGACCGACCATTCTTTATCTGTTTTTCACAAAGAGTGGCACAAAGTGAGTTTCATCATGCAAGCCTTGAGCAGGTTAAATCTAGTCTTTTGTCAGTTTTGATTAAAACTCTCTTTAGATTAATGATATTCAGCAAAGATTTGATCTATCATTTGCCATTCTTTGGGTTTGTTATTACGATCGTCCCATTGTATTTATAAAATATGGAAATCAGACAAAAATAAACCATTATTCTAACATAATGGTAAGCACCTCGAAAATATGGTTACATTAATTATGTTTTAAATGCTAATGCTAGTGAAGAACATAATAACGAAGACATGAAAGACTCCCTATTCAAAATCTGATAGCCAGGGAGAAGCAAATTATTTCAAATATTTGATATTTAAATTATTTTCAAATGAACTGAGACATGAGTAGAGTAGAGGCGAGTAGTTTCCCCTGGTGATCCTTCAGGGTCCTTTGTTTCCGTGGTGTGTCTCCAGCTCATTAATGTTCTAAGCATGTGAGGGAACCAGACCATACCCCATAACCCATAGCCGGATGACACCTCAGGCCCAACACACATGCAGTGCATGCGCATACATTCACACGCATGCACACACGTACACAAAAATCCCTCAGCTGTTTAAAGTCCACTGGCTCTTTCAGGAAGTGATGGCCGCCGTGCTGTCCTGATTAAAATGACAATAGTCTAATTAACTCGACCCCAGTGTCAGTGCACTAAACGGCTGATGGCCCGCCAGTTCCTGTTTGAAAACCCTTTGTCTCCTCATCATCCAAAAATATGACTTTTTTTTTCTTTTTTTACAGCAAAATGCCTCAACCCCATTTGACGGGATTTGCTAATGGCAATTATTTCTCATGAGCTAATTAAATCTAGGCAAAGTTTTCCATTCTTTTTTTCTTCCTGCTGCAGAAATCCGTCTATACAATCCTCCTGGGATTTTTCATTCACGGCATAATATCACAAGCAGCTTCAAGCAATGCTAGTCATTTAGATTATATACAATTGTAAAGAGGTGTTTTGGTGTTCAGACTGATTATATTTGCTTTTTTTTTCTACCACTTTTAATCGAATCGTTTATTGATCCAACATCGTGATCCTTTCAGAGCCAACCCAAAGCCCCTGCTGGTCAACAGGTCAAACCGCCTGATAAAAAGGAGCCAAAGATGACGCATTCAAGCAAATCGGCCAAAATCTTTTAACCTCCTTAACTAACAGTTTTTGAAAATGAGACTTTAATCCAGCCCCCATTAATCTTTTGCATTGTTTGATGGACTCGTCTAAAGTGCGGAGGAAAGGAAAAAAGAACAACAACATTAAAAAAAACTTTAATGACTGAAGAAGAAACTGCTTTTTGTTCTATTATCCTTCTGCTGGTGATTAAGGTCTGCAGGGAGATAATTACGCTTTAGTCTGGAGTTAATGAAATGAAAACTTCTCTTTTCTTGTGGAAAGGAAGGGCAGATCTTTTGTACTGCTATCTGCAGACATCTCCCACCCTTGACAGGACACACAGAGAATTGGTTTTGTTTTAAGGTTGCAAGCCCCCTCCGCTGCCTGTCAGTCCATGGATGATATGAGGGATCTGTGAATGAAGCCAGAGTCAATGAGGTCTGCCTCCGCTGCACTAGTGAAGCTTTCTGTTCTTCCTGTGAACATAAAATATGCTGTAAAACATCAAATGACAACATCACAGGAGGTCATCAGAGTGAAAGAAAAATAAATAAATAAAATGCATGTTCATTCTGTGTATTACATGCTTTATTGTTGTTACAGCAACAAGCATGTGTTCACCAACAAATGACCCCGCTTTGTTGAGCACCAAAGGAATGCACAGATTTGAATTTATCACATGGCAACACGGGGGCCATATGTGTCATCTGACTTCAGATGCCCCTTTTGAACACGTGGTGCTGTTGACTAAACTATTGTACGGTACAAATGGTGGCCAGAGAGCACATATTATGCTGTCCTTGTAGAAGTTCACATCTGGTGTGAGGAGCTGTGTGTCACTTTATATGTGTGTGTGTGTGTGTGTGTGTGTGTGTGTGTAGGGCAGCAGCACCTCCCCACCCCTCCTGTCCCTCTTGCCCCTCCAACAGCACTCTCACATTTCATCATCTGTTCTCCAGCGCTACGGTGCTCCGGCACAAGTTGGCCGCTCTGGATCCATCTGTTGTTATTATTTTCTACTGATAATTGGCTTGAACAATGGAATGCCTGTGTCCCCCTTGCCTTTGAAACCCAACACCCTGTTTATTTTCCCGAGGTCTCATTTTTGCTCTTTTTCCCTCTATCCTACCCTCTCTCACCCCTCAATTTCTCTCTCTCGCTCCTCTCCTGTCAACTTGTGTCACCTCACCCCTAGCCCCTCCTTTTCCCCTGATCCATTTGAGAGGGTTTCACATGAAAATTGCATCTTTGACTGGCCACATCAGTATGTGTCACTCAGCATCTGATGCTTCTCTCTAGACTTTCTGGAGGGGCTCAGCTTCCATTCTTTTTGTTTTGTTTTTACTAAGATAGGATTTTCTTTTCTCTCGCTTTTTTCAGGAGCTTCCCACTTACAGCACAAACTTCTGCATTCCTGGCCCAAGAAACAGATGAAGCAAATAAGAAGGTGTGGGGGAGGGATCAGGGGTGTAGAGAGGAGAGTGGGAACAGCAGTGTCTTTAGGAAGAAAGGCATTGGACGATGGATGTTCGTAAAAATCACTTTTTCCTCCCTGCTAAAATTCAGGTTTTCCACCAGGGGGTGGGAAGAAGAGAAGCATATGTAAGGAAGAACAAGAAGATCACAAGGTGTACTTTCATTTTAATCGAGGACATCATTTAATGAAAGCCCACACCAAAAAATGACCTACTTACATTAATTAAATTTGATATTTAAAAATTTAATTAGTATTTTAGGTTGTAATTAAGTAGTTTCATGTTGAAGACTTCATGCTCTGGTGACATTTTTAGACTGGTACATTTTATTTAGTCAGAATTTTATCCTCAGCCTTGCAGAGTGCCTATTGATGAAGTAATTAGCTGTGTGGATGTAAAAGTAAAATGCTCATGTATGGTGTTTGACAAAGTGTAGAGAAAGTCAAGTGCCTTCTGTGTAACTGTTGGGAAATCCTCTGTTCGTGTCATCAGAGGCATGAGGAAGTTTTTTTTTTTTCTTTTTTGTTTTTCCTGTTCTGTTTTTTTGACCTCGCTGATGTTCATTTGTTCTGTATGCTCTTGTCTAATTAAAAGAGGCTAGGACAGGTAGGGCTCCCAGCAGGCGTCTGCTCCGTGCTAGTTCTTCATTTGCTGAGTGTTTGTGTTTATGCAAACGGGCCTCTTCCTGCATGTTTAATTTAGAGCACGGCGCCGACTTTTGTTGTGTTTTGACCACATACCTTTAGTACCTCTCAGCTCTTCCGTCTGGCCAGGCTAGTTCTCTCTCTCTCTCTTTCACTCTCTCTTATACACACATGCAAACTCACTTGACTACCTCATTACTACTTAGACTACTTTCACCGCCAGCTTTCTCCTCTTCTTCCGAAGTGGATTTCAAACACTCAGTGCTTGGAGGAAATATGAATGAATATACAGTTTTGTAAACATGATGAAAGTCTGTTTAACTGTTGGAAGGTAAGTCTGTGAAGATTATATTATCTTTACACTGTTTTCTCCTCCTCGTCATTCCTTTTATGGCACAGTGCTCCATGACTGCGAGTCTGTACGAGCGTCTTTGTAGGTGTGTTCTGTAAGTGATTGACAGATTTTATGTATAGGGTGTAGATGGCAATGCCTTTCTCTATTGGTCATAATACAATGCTACTCAACATGTATAATAATTGCCGTACAGTGTAAGATTGCAAAAGGGTGAATTCAGTGAAGTATTCGAGTGTTTAGAGAGTTTTCTAAAGAGATGAAACAAGCAATGAATCATTTTGTTAATTTGTTCATTTCTGCTCATGCTCTGGCAAACAGAATTAAATCTAAATTCTTTAAGATAGACGTGCAAAACAAACAAACAAACAAACAAACAAACAAAAAAAGACTCAAGGAAACCTCAAGGAACGTTAGCTGCAGCAGTACTGAGGGGTGTGTGTTGTGCTGTCCCAGTTAAAAACAGCCACAAATGATTGGAAAATATATGACCTATTAGTTAAAGTTGACATTGTCCGGCTTTACATGTGCAAAATATTCCTTTTGTTCAGTGCAGCAGGGTTGGAGGTGAGAGTGACTACTAACCCCACGATGCGTAAGGGTATTAGTTCCTCCCCTCACTCATCGCATCTTGTTCTCCCTTTGTCTTTGTCTGGGGAAATGGAATCTGCAGCTTATTGATATTAATAGCGCACAGGATCTGTGGTTGGAGAGGAGCTGGGACCTGGGCGAGAGTGGTAACTTGATATGGCTGGGTAGAATTGACAGTCCTCCTGCTTGACAGGGTGGAAAGGGGTTTGTTGTAAAAATGGGATTGCATAATGTTCTGGCCGTGTGTGCTGTGCTGTACATTGCTGTACATACAGGAGCGGGGTTAAACATTTCGACCGGCCTGATCTGATTTTGCATGTTAAGTGTGAAACCTTTCTTGACCGTGGATGCTGAACTGCACTGGCTGTGACTTCTCTGCTGACAGAATAATAAACAAAGTGCGATTCTCTGATGGATCAGTAAACAGCGGCATGCATTCAGTGGTCGATGACACATTTTATATTCAGTGGGCACATTTGAATAGTGTAAAGAAATGTTTGTCCTTGCTTGTTTTGGGTCCACTTCGTTAATATTAAGACAGCAAAGCACTCCATGGAGAAAAGCTGCGCTCTGTGTACTTTGTTCTTAGCTCAGCAAAACGTGAGGGCAGGTCCAAAGAATCTGGGGGATCAGACAGGCCTGACATTCACCAGACTGCACTGTTGCCTTTTAAGCTTAGAAAAAGAGAATCTGAAAATAAGCACCCAGAATAAGGGCTGGCTGGATTGAAGTTGGGTTTAATTGGTGGGTTTTGAGTCTGTTTGCGTGTCAGAAAGTGCTGTTGTTTACAGTCTGTGTGGGTGTTACAATATAACGCCCTGATCCTGCCAATCACATTAAAAAGAAAAAAACACAACAATGCATTTTTCTCCACTTTTTTAAAATGCTGACTTTTTAGACTTTATGAGACTTAGCCATGGTTTTCATTTAATCAGTCCTTCTTAATAAAAGCCCAGAAGAAAAGAGGGGGAAAATAGTGTGCAGTCAGCCCTTTTGGCAGATCAGATCATACAGTAAGCAGCTGCGTTTGTTGAGAAGTGAGTCATGCTTTAGATTTTCCTGTGTTTCATTGCACAGACAGTGACTAGGAAAATCTCCTGCACACACCCTAAAAACAAATACCAGTGACCCTGCATATCAGTGACTCTACACAACTACAACTCTTCTACACACTATTTTATTTACACAATGCTTTTAGCTACGTTAAACCAGTATCTCAACTTTTTTTGTTTAGATTCAAACAGACTATTATAGCCTGGCATGATAAATAGATGCTGTAGAATTATTCAGATGCTGATGCTAAGTGGACCAAACATGCAGGATGGGCTGTAAAGAACCACGAGACAACTCTGGCAGCCTCCTATTGACAACCATTGAGTTGAGCATTAATTAATATGGTAATGATATGTGAAGGTTCATTAACAAGCCGCCACAGAAGTAGCCACAGATATAGTATTAAGCGTGCTTAGAGTAATTAATGGAATAACTTTACTTAGTGGTAAATATTCATGGGCCCTCATCTTTTTGTCTGCACGGTGTGAAGAGAGAGGAGAGCCTGTCCATTAGAGGAGCTGAAGAGCTGTCCACAGTGAATGCAGGCCTTTTGTTGGGATTGGGTGCGTTTCAGTGGAGGGGTATTAATTCATATTTTGAACATGCAATCTTACAACAAAGCCAAAGGCACTGATAACATACCTGTGACTAGAGAGCATATTGTGAAGCCGTGACCCCTTCAAAAAATAGGAAAGTCCACTTCACAGGTTTGTGGACAGAATAAAATGAGTCTTTGTTCACACTCACATGTAACCACAGCCGTTCATTACCATAGCAAAAAACCCTTCTGATTGTTCCATTTCCTCTGAAAATAAGGTGTTTGCATGTTTTTCCCACCATGACTACAATGAAGCCCTGTGGTATTTGCATACAAAATGGAAACATTTTTATGGATCACCTGAAAGCTATCGGGCTAATAAAAAGGTCTCGTAGCGGCACAAATAAAAATTTCATGCATAATTAACTTAAAAATGTAATGTTCATTTTTGTATCATTTCATTATGTATATCTTACATTGTAGTCTTTGTACATACTAGTAGCCAGTTTTTAAAATTTCTCAGGCTACTTCAAGTGGCATCCAGTAACAGAAGTAACACTATCAGTATTCCACTACCTCTTCAATGAAAACATAGTGGAATACATATTTCAATTAAGTGTATATAATTAATGAAAGTCAAAGCTTCCTGCTCATTATCTTTTACTTTTAAGCAATCGCTGCTGAGATATGTGAGTCATTTTTGACAGAAATCAGCAAGACATCAAGTCTTGTTTTGCTTTATACCTCTTTCCAGGAGTTGTCATCAATCCAGCAACCCACCCAGGTAAAGAAAACACAATCCGAGTGACTGTACTGGAAAGATAATATGGAGAAAATACACAGAGCAACTAATTATGACAGAACATGCGTTTTTTTAGTAGCTTTGCTACTACAAGCCTGGAACATGCCCCCTTGGGAAAGTCCAAGATTAATGGCTAACTGCAGGCTATAACTGACAAACAGGTATTTTTCTATTGAGTTTGTATCCAGCAGATTATTGGAATTCTGTGCTCACCAAGATGTTGTTTGTTGCACGAGTTTAGCTGAAAGGTTTAGGTGGAACAAAGTGCTGTTTTGTTTGTATCACTGGTGTAACTCTGTGCAGTTAGTATCAGTTTTACGTGTCACTGCACTGTGAGATTTCCATGTCAAAAGTACTTTGTTGTCCTATGTGCCGTTGTGTTGGTTTTTTTTTTTTTTTAACCAAATGGCACGGCAGATATGCAACAGCCAGCCAAGACTTTGCATGAGAACCTTAGAAAATGCTTCTTAGTTTCCTTTGTCTTTTAAAATTGTTGCATTTAGATTCATTTTCTTAGATTTGGCCTCTTACTGAGCATGCACATAACCCACCTTGGTGGGTAATTATCTCAACCAGGAGTTGTTCTATTCCCTAAAATCTCAATGTGGGAGTGTGTGATGGGTTCCCTTTTCCCAACCGGGCTAAGCAGCATGTGCTTGTTTATCCTCACCCTACGATCTGTGCACCCCCACTGTTCTAAATGGCAATATTACAACCCTGTGCTGTTTGAAATGGAGACAATTATCTGTTTAGGTATTACAAGATGGGCTTTATATTACAAGGAGAAAAGGCGTACAGCTGCTATCAGGATCCCGTTGTTGCCTTTTCTCTCCAGTACAAATTTTCCATCATTAAAATGATGGAACATTTATCTAAATGGATGTTATGCATTGGGTAAACTCATTTAGCTCCCGGGGCTCTTTCAGGTGATGGGAATTAATGATGTTTAGTAGTTTGAAACTGAAAATATCTGTCATTTGTCACCACTCACCATTGATTTACGATTCCATTGATGATATGTTAATTGAAGTGTAATGAATCACAATAATAGGGTAGTTGTGTGGGAATGGTCCATTTTCAATGATTGTTCAACCCTCGGTAGAGTTCAGAGCGAGCTGCATGTTGACTCGCGTTTTCAACAAGGGCGTTTAACTCATAATTAACGCTGAAACTGGGCACGTTGGTCCGGGTTGTTTTTATCTGCGTTCGGCATGCTTTAGATATACACTTTCACAAATGCCCGGCCACATTTTTGACTGCCAAATGTAAACGGCAAAAAAGAACAGCGGGAGAGGGAGTTGGAGCCTTTTTTTCATATTTGGATATGCTTTAATGCTTTTATTCAAATTCACCTGAGATATTGGTCCACAGTCACTTCTCAGTTTACCATAAAAATAAGATTTTGTTTCCTTCTTTCTTTTTTCATCTTTCTTCGCCTGGGTTGAGTGCTCACTTAGGAAAGCCGTGAATTCAGATCAGGTCCACCCAGGGGAGTAGAGCGAGGGCAGAGCAGGTATAGTTGAGGTGTGTTCACCAGCAGGGGGTGCCAAGAAGGGCATCCTCTGTCAGTAATATGAAAAGTTTTTGTCTTGCAAATAAACCATTCACTCACAGACAGCCCCATTGTTCACTTGTTATCATCAGTGGGTGTAGTTGTAGTTAACAGGCAGATGGAAATGCGAGGATGTGTCGGACGGTGACAATAGTAGGCTACAGGAAGATAAAGGAAAGGTGCCTCCTGCCCCGCTCTGAGCTGAAATGGTTGCTTTTACGTTCCTAGCAGCTGAGGAAGGTACACTGACTGCTTGTACAGCTTCATACAAACAAGGGGAGGCAAACAGCACAGGAATGTAGAGAATTGATTTCTTTCTGATGGTTTCTCAGAACATATAAGACTGTTTGTGCCGGTTATCAATTCCAATCGATAGCAACTGGTGGAAGCCGCTGGCTCGTTGCCGGCTGCTTGTAGTTTACACCTGTGTACCTCGTGTTTCTTTTTTTTTGTAATTTGGCTCGAGGGTGCTGATGACGAACATTGCAGCGATAATTATTTCAGAATTCTAAATAATTCTCCCGTTTTGTGTCTGCAGGGCGAGGAGGCTGTTTCACCACCGCTGGAACTGAAGATTGCTTTAAATAAGCAAGTCCTCGTGGAAGGTAAACACACAATCATTTACCAGACTCCAGACCCAGCATGTGTGTGCGAATGCTCTATTGAAAGGGCTTAATAAGTAACTGAATGCAGGGTGGTTTTCTTGTTTGTGTACTGTATTTTTGTGTGTGCATGTAGGGCCAAGAGGGTGGGCCGGGGACTTGACAGGTGCACTCTGTTAGTGTTTAGAGAAGCTGCTGATCAGAAACTAGAACCGTGGCTAGTTAAGAAAGTTAGTGGTTTGATTTTAAAAAGGTTTTTAGTGTTGAAGGACTAATTGGACGCAGGGGCGTACGGACAGTAACTAGATTTTTAGGAAGGTTTTAGCTAAAATAAGGTAATGCTGTGTTTACCAAACAAGACAAGGGAGTTGGAGTACACACACAGCTGCTATGGTTGGCATATCACCCGTATCTCAGGTTTGCTTCTCACACCCGTGTCTCTGTCTGAGAGAGTCTGAGGCCCCCTGGATGTGAACTTCTGGATGGAGCGATTGGGTGAGGCTTAGTAGGACTTTGGAGAAGTGCTTTGCATGCGGGGGGTGGGGGGTGATAACACTTCAGGAGCTCAGGGCTTCAGAGGAGGAGTGCGTCTGTTTTCTGTCTCGTACAACTTAAAGCTCACCTCATCTCCCTCTCTTTGCCATATTTTCTTTCATCTCTCTTTGTATTATTTCTTTTCTGTCTCTCACTCACTAGCTCCCCCCCAAAAACATGCTGTGACTTGTGAGTGGATATGTTGGACATGGGTAGCAGTGCTTTCATTGTAGGTAGCTTTTTAAATGGCAACAAAGCTATTCTGAGTAATGTAACTCATGTTTGTTTGGTTTTGTTTAGTTGATTTGATAAATATTAAAATGAATAGTTGTGTGATCAGTAAAAAAAAAGAGATTGTACTCTTTGTACTCTTGAACCGAGAGAGACTTTGCAAGTGTTTTTCTTTGAATATATTTCTTCAAGTGGCATGTTAAAAATGTCATATTGGATTGCTAATAAAAAACACCTGCCTGTAGACAAATCCTGTCTTAAATATTAACAGCTGCAGCTTCTCCGTACATTCTGAAAACAAATATCTAAGTGTTGTTACAGTTGCACTGTAGGACTCTCTCTTCTCTGCAATGTAACAATGTATCAGTAAGCCTTTGGTCTTCTTTTTTGGGATTCAGTCACTACCACGTTTACAAGATTCAGCCTTGGGAAAAAAATGGAAGCAGAGGACTCATGTTGAGAGTTTATCTGGAGTGCATTCTCCGCATACTCAGGTCCACTCCACCAGAGCCCTCAGCTGCCTGCTCCAGATGTAAGATCAGCACTGAAATCTTCCAAATGGTTGTGTAATTAATGTTAATGTGGCAAGATCAGCTTAATTGTTGACACAAGCTTCCAATGTGATTTTGATTGCATCACTAATGCAGAAATCCCCGTGGCAGCTTATGGGATTAATATGTCTTGGTGTTTAAAGCTCTTTTAAAGTGCAATCGAGTCAAAGAGGACGAAAAAGCATGTATGGTGCTCATTTTTCTCTCCATTTGGACCGAACGCACTTTTAAAAATATTTATTTTAAAAGCATGCACTTTAGAGTATGACATATACTTGAGGTGCAGGCTACTGACAAAAGTTTTGATTTGGATATCTGGAATATTTATCATCATACGGGCATATTTCTGTGATAGGGCTGCTTCTGATGTGTGCCGTGTGTTTGCCTCCTTTTTGGCCAATTTATTCAGACCTGATGACATCCAGCTTTCCAACCCAATAAAAAAAAAAAAAAGACAATCCTCAGATGCCCAAAACATGTTCCCCTGTTTTGAGGTCTTTCAAAGTCTTATCCTCTCATGTTGGATGTCATTTGAATTTCATGAATCCATGTAAGGGAGAGAAGAACACAATGTGCAAAGAGGCACGTCTTGTAATTCTTGCTTTGCTGTGAATGCTTATATTGCTTTCATTTAGCTGTTGAAGTTGCTTTGTTTAATCTACTTTTTATGGAAGCGTTAAGAATAAACAAGTGGATTCATGAGTTGGACCCGCAGAAAGGTCGTGTTGAGATTTATGCCGGGATGAAAATAGGGCCTCTGTAATCGTTCCCTTGACTGCATTTATTGCTTACTTTAAAAAAGTAATTTCTTTATATCAGCATCAAGCTGAAAATTGCCATGTATTAGTATTAGGCTCGGTAAGCTTCTAATTCTGTGGCATTTACAGCCGGCTGTGTTTCCATGCATTTATAACACTTTGATTCTTAAGAGCTCCTTTAATCGCTTATGCCTAGCTTGGAACATAATAAACAACTCGCTGTAGCGAAAGTGCCACATGGGGGAGATTTCTAGCAAGAAAGTAAAACGCTTCTGTCATTTGCAGTTTTGTTGCTGTGTTTTTCATGCACTGTAAGTACCGTAATCTACTCTCTGAGCTTATCTGCTGCGGCTAAAAACAGTGACAGGCAGAATAGATGCAAGGCAGCGTGAAAATGAAAAATTATCGTCACTACAAAGGCGTCACAATACAGACCAGCGCAGAGACATACAGCGACCGTATGCCTCTGCCTTTTCCTGTTGATTGAGATCGCAGGATGTGTCAAAGCATTCTAAACACCCTCACCTGGCCACTGTCTGCGTTCCCTATCTGATGCTCTGCTCCCATGGGTGCATCAGCTGCTATCGGTACACACTCTGGCAGATCGTCTGCCTTCGTATTGTCTGACTAAACAGGTTGCACAGTTAAATTCGCGCCTTATGTTCAGTACCGTATGTTACACAATGGGGCGAGATTCTTTCCGTGCAACTCTCTGAATAGGAATTATCTGTAGTCGTGAGGTAGGTGGAATCCTACTTATAATGTCATCACAGATGTGCGATCTTGAAGCTACTTAAAATATCTTTTTTTGTAGAAAAGCGCATTTGACAAGTTTCAATCTATTTTTCTATCAGCATCAGACAGCCATGTCTTCTCTTGGTCTGGAACATATTGATGGATGTGTACTCTCTGGTCTGCCTCGGCGAGTGAGCAGCTTTGATAATGTCAGTCGGCTACCAGGTGCAGACGGCTAACGTGACAGAGCCCTCGTGTGAGATTGACTGAGGTGACAGAAGTAAGCAAATTCCATCTGCAGATGAGTTGTCTTATAGCGAGATGAAAAGAAAATCACAAAAGTGAGAGGAAAAGTGCCAGAGCTCTCTTTCTCAGTCTTGGCCTTGTGTCTCAGCTTCAGAAAAGATGAAATAGAGCTAATAAATGGGATTGATTTGTTGTCTTCTGAGCAAAATGACTACACAGGGTTTTTTGTGGTAACCTAGGGAAGCATCTGTCAGACTGCCTTTACAGCAAAGCAGTGGTGCTGAGACGGATGGAATATCTTATGTACATACACCCTCACCACCTAAAGCACAGCAGTACATTTATATATTGCACACATTCTACAGATTCCTGTTTGTTTCCACTACATGAATGTTTGTGGCTATGTATGAAAATTCCATAAAGTTCCTTGAAGCCTCAGTGCCTCTTATTTAGATAGTTTGACTTTGTTGCGCTCACTTCATGTCATGGTAGATATCACTTTGGCAGTCCTTTGCTTTCTCCGTTTATTTTAGAAAAACAAATCCCTTTTAGGGATAAAGCACCTGGTGGGGCTACTTAATGGAATGGTTTCAGACCTACGCAAATAAACAGCTTGCATTTTTGGTGTGAGATTAGGAATGAGGCTGAGATGGAGCGAGAGCTGAAGAGAGGCGGGTAAAAACCAAACAAAGAAAGTCAACATGTGGAGAGCACAGAAGCGGAGGAGTTGCATGTCTGCTTCTGCTTCCTATAGTTGACTGTATGTACTTGGTGCCTAAAGTAATACTCATGTGAACCTGGACTAAGACTTTCCTTTAATAACTTCAGGCCGAGGTAAAGCCCTTTCTTTGAATAGCTGACCAATGACTCAGCAGTAGTTATTCAAAGGGCTGGAAAATATCAGAGTCTTTGTTTTTCCCTACACACACACACAAACATGCGGTTATATCTTAACCCCGAAAAGATAGCGAGGGAGTGGACAAGGAGAAGAGCAAGTGACCAGTGAAACATAAAGCAGAGTGAGGGCTACATTTGTTTTTAAATAGCTCATAATGGATGTTGAAATTAACAACAAATTGGGCCTTTGAACCCAGACACATTTAATAATATCTCCCTGTTTTTATTCAATCCAGAGTTTGGCACGGGTCTCCATTTCACACCATATACTGTTCCCACTCATTAGCTTATTTGATTTTCTGGAGAGTGTCAAAAACTTTTGACTACTGAGTCATAATTAAAGCTGGAGCTCAAGTACAAAATTTGTCCACACTAGTGATTTACTCAGCCTTAGTACTGACTGAATGGCAACTAAAACATGGCTGTAGAAAGTACCTGCTAAAATTAGCAATTAAGAGTTATTCTCATGAGCTAACATTTTGAAAACTGAGACACTTGGTCTCACCTGAAAGTGCCAATGCGCTTTCTCAGGGCATGCAAATGTAGGTTCTTGGTTGCTGGTGCGATACCATCAAGGCTCTTCAGCAAAATAGTTGGTAAATACTGCAGAATGTGCTAGCACACTAGACACTTGTGTTTGCTGTTTACTGTTTTTTACCACGCACGCCCTTCTGACTGGGTTTTATTAAAGGGATGATAGATTTCAAATTTTAGTCAACAAGCTAGTTAAAAAGAATGCTAAATGTACACTGTTTGTTTCAAAGGCACACTTCTACCATCAGCTTCCTTTTCATAACCATCTGCAGCCCTGTCTCTTTTGTAGAGCAGAGTAGGATTTATTAAAGTGAATAATGTGACACAGTTAATGAGCTTTGATAGCTTCCTCCATTGTGAACTATTCTGCTTTTGGCCCTTTAAAGGTCAGTATTGTCAAGATATTTGGTATTGGCCTGTAGTGTTCATATAATTTAAAGTTGATTTTAAGAATTCAGATTTAGATTTACTTCCTGTGACTTGGTCCCTTTGAATGGATGGGATCATTGGCGTAGGTCTGATCTGATTCTGTTGTAATGTTGTTAGGACTGCTTTTAGTTTCAAGCTGTTAGTTTTATTTGACCTCTGCTGTGAATTTGTGTTCAGACATCTGCATCTTATTTTCCTTTATGATATTATTTCTATGTCAGTGAATGTAACCACAGTAGTATATTGAAACAGTTTCATGAGCTTATTGTTTCTTGTTGGAATTGTCCACATGTTCACCGTTGCAGTCCCTGTGCGCTTTGGCCTTTCGTCTACATGCAGACGCAGGATCTCGGACAGCTTTACTAATTCCAAGATGAAAATGTTGGAAATACCTTGGGTTAAGGCTTGTTGTGTACGTGTAGTACGAGTGGAGACTTTTCATCAGTGACACCTCGAGACACTACCTTTTGCTGATTGGCAACTGAAAAGAAAGCTCCTCTGCTTCCTGTTTGCATGGGTTCATGCAAGCCCAGTGTAGGTAATGGTCATGCTATATGTTATATATAGAATAAAAATGTAATACGGTATATATAGCGATAGACAGCTGAAATATTGATGTTACCAGCTGCTGCGGGGAGAAGCAGAGAGGTGTTTTCAGACTTAGCCGCTATTGTGTGAACATGGCCTGAAAGGGAGAGAAAAACTGAAAAGCTATTTCTAACCAAATGTGGGTTTATTTATGTAATCAAATGAAAAAGGTAGAGACATTTTTTAAAGTAACATTTATTTACAGTCTTCCCCCCTCACTCTTTTTTTTAATACTGTGGTTTTAGCCTTGGCTCCTGCCTTGTTTTCATAAACAAAGTCTCTTTGGCCAGCTAGAAAAAACATAGGCCTGTTCAGTGCACTGAAAACAGGAATGACAAACACCATTAGCTGAAAAATTTCCATCTCATTGCAACTATGTTATTGTTTACTTTACCATACACGTCCTAATATGGTTACCTCCCTGTCAAAGCGGGCCAGAGCAAAGCCGAGGGGCCCTCGCAGGGAGATGCTTTCAGCTGCCACTTAGACAATAAGAAACAAATGTCACAGCTCGGCAAAATAGCCTGGCTTTCACAGTCTTACAGTACTTGGCCTTCGACGCTGCTTGGCTCAGGCTCCTGTGTGATATTTAACTACTCTGTAGTGTTAGATGCCCTCACAGTGTACCCCCACATCTCTTCGTCGCTGTGCCCTCTTTTCTCGCCTTCCTTTTGTCTTTCTTTATTTGTCTGTATCTCCCCATCGATCTCTGTCCCCGTCGCGGTGTTAGCTATGTGTGGGCTGACTGATGGGCCTCTGTTTGCTGTGTTAGGTTATTTATCGGGGTGGTGGGAGGGAGAAGGGGGTGCGGTGATGTGTTTGGAGCGGCTGTTGCCCTCCTCCCTGTGGCCGAGCGGAGGCCAGTTCAGCTGCAGGTCACGCCCTGGCCCGAAGCCGACGCCGCGTTTGAACTGGAAACGTCTTGGCGAGACTTAGAGGCTCTTTATGATACTTGGATGGAATCACAACCGCACAACCTCCAGAAAGCCTGGGATACTGCAGAGGAAATGTAGCGTTCTGGTGGCTGTGGCTTTTTTTACTCTAATTTTTTGTAGTTTGCTGAAATATGGGTTGTTGTAACTACCAGTTTAGTTGATTGTATTGCAGAAGTGCAAATTAATGCTGTTACAGATAGAAAAACCCAGGAAAACTGTCATTAAAATGGGAAAAAACACACGATACTCAAATTGGCATTCATCTGAGGTCGGCATTGAGGCTTTTTAGGTATTAGGGTCAGGTAACTTCACCACAGGTTAGTCTGGCAGTAGTTGGAAATGGGGTTCTTTCAGATGCATGGGCTTTCTTTTCCCCAGTTGGTAGAGGATGATGGCGGCCTCACCTCAATCCTAAAATCCTCACGTTTATGATATTTGCCCAGTATTATCTGTGCCTGTGGATGAATGGGAGGACAGAGCATGAGGAATGTAGAAGGTCAGACTGCGTGATTTACACAGTACAGAGCCATAGAATCCTTGGGAAAATACTTGGGCTCGGATCAAACAGACGTCATGTGATATGTTCTTAACACTGACCTTTAAAGTCATGCTTTTTACGGATGCACTAAATGTAAAGTAATTTCTGTGTGTTCACCTCAAAACACAAATGGATTTTTTCTTTTACTAATTATGGCGGTGTGAGGTTTGTTTGTTTTTTTAAGATTACACCTCAGAATAATACAACTTTAAACCACATCTTTTTCTTCCTAAAAAAATCTTTTGCATTGCATTTTTTTAATCTGATTTTCACAGTTGCTCTTATTGAATACCTAAATGAGTCACGGTGACCTTAAAACAACATGACACATACACAGAGGAAGATGCAAAGAATTTATCAAATCATTACCCACCAGTTCACATTTTTACCTGGCAATGAATGATTAATAGACCTTTTTTCACGTTTATTTTGAACCATAGTTAAGACTCACATCCTGCTCATTATTTCATCAGTATTTGTTCAGGCCTAACTATAATTTCCACTCCATTGCAGTTATATTTTCTTGATAAGCTAATGGCGCTGACCTTTTCTTTATTTTGTTTTTCATCTAAGGGAAAAAGACTATACCCTCTTTGACGTTAATGAACTTTGTGAAGAGGTTTGTTTACTGGCTTCAAGGTCAGTTTCTGAGAAAGGCACCGGGTTTTCTTGTAAACATATTTACAGCCAAAGATGTGTAAACATTGTAAATGCGTACATGTGCAGCAGGGGCAATGCTGGCATATTTTCCCTTTTTTTTTTTTCTTTCTTTGTTTTTTCATGACCTTTCCCCTGTGACACACGCATAAAGGCTATGTGTGCATAAGTGTTTATCTCTGGAAGCACTTTAAAGCAAAATGTGCACTAACAAAAAGCAGCAAACAAAAAAAGAAAAGAAAAAAAAATACTCTTAGAAAGCGTAATGATGTGCTTACTCACAATATAAAGCTGATAGAGGCGAGAAAAGGTAGAGTAGAGGCAGGCAGCATGGCTAACGCAGGACTGGTGAGGGTATTAAAATATGAATTAATGGAATGTTGCTCAGGCACATCTCTGGGTGTAGTGTAGTGTTAAAAAATAAAATTTATGTTGCCGGCTAGTAGCCGTGAAGGTGCATTTGGACTTAGTATCCTTTAATTAGAAGTGAGATATTAGCATTTCATAGGGCTTTATGCTGGGTGAGGGGATCGGCCGGCCACCGCGCCTTCATTAGCCAGCTTCTCTGTGTAATGAGTGCCGTCATTAGCTGATGGAGTGGATTTGCCCCAGCTCTACCTTGAAAGGCACATCTTTTACATACTTGCAAGGAATAAGGCCTTTTAATGGATTTCTTAATGAATAAAATAAGATGCCACTTCTTTAAAATTTGACGAGTGCATTTCTGATAATGCACACCACTAGCTGCTGCCACTTTTTTGGTGCGTTATTAGCAGAGGTGGAAAAAGAAATGCTGTTGTTGGGGAAACAAAGGTAGTCGTTGGGCTTTTTATTGTGCAAAATTTGAAAAATGTCTATAATGTGTAGCTGATGAAAGTGCCAGATCATTAATATGCGTTTGAAATAAGGCGTATGTGATTTCTGTCAGGGTCTGAGGCTCTATGCTAACACTCGCCATGTTTGTAAGGTAAAGCGGCAGGACAGCTATTGGATAAAACCTGACTGCAAATTATATGTGCGGCTGTTGATGAAGCGTGTGCGCACGCTCAACAACAGTCAAGACAGTCAGAGGAGAGGTGTTTTTTTGCGATATGGAAGTCTCCCTAAGCCTTTGGCTGCGGCTCCACTCTCAGAATCAGCCGTGAAGTGATTAGTATTTTATTGATGAGCTCCTGAAGTGGCAAGTGTGGGAAATTGGATCTTTGATCTCCTGGAGTTTGGGAAATATATCCTGAGCGTGTGGAGCTCTCCAGGTAAAACACCCCCAGCCCCCACCCCCCACCCCAGCACCAGCAGCACTGTGATGCACACAGACGCACATGTATACATACGGGCATGTCGTTTGTGGGGGCTATTCCTCCCCTTCTCCAAAACACATATTTGTTTTGGATGTTTTCACTGAGAGTCTACACGGTGATTACAGATGTTCATTAACAAAATTGGGTATTTGTTTTAAACTTTAACCAATCACTTTGATATGCTAATTACAGTGTAATTTAATTTGAGCCCTGTAATGATGATGCTGTTATTATGGACATAAATGATGCAGTTAAGCTGAGAGTAATCTCATTTGCATACTGTACATGCCAGTAAATTAAGCCCTTTCCTGCGTTGCTTCAGCTTTAATTTTCCACTCCTTTTCACACAGCATCCCTCAGCCCCTGTGCCTAATAGCAAGCCGGCTTGTTTGATGTGGAGAGCCGCTTCCTCACAGTAAATCTAGTCACAATATGTTATACATAAAGGCTCTCATTATAACTCTAAGTGCCCTTTTAAGAAGTTGGTATTAATAAGCAGGCTGGCTTTTCATGCTTTGTAGTGATACACAAAAACAGTTTTGTCCCTCACCATAATCATCTTCGGGATTCTTTAATCTGCATCTGAGAAATAAAAGCTATCATGCTTGTAATAATGATGTGCCCAGGAATACTTAAAGAGCCCTAATCAGATTGTATATGTCCTCCACTATGTGCTGATCAGACATATCTTCAAATAGGTGATTTTATTTTGATATTCCTACTTTGAAAAAAAAAAAAAAGGAAAGATGAAGGGCGTTTGGATGTGTTTCTATCCTTGCATAAAAAACTAATTGACAAATATTGCCCTGTTGTATGTTTAGCACAAATAATTTGGATTCATTTCTTTGTACAAATGTTATTTGATGTCTGTATGAAAGAGCCACATTTGTGACAGAGGGATGCGGCCGGCCTTGATAAAAGCTCCTGTGTCTTCATTAGAGAAGCAGCACCTCATGGTGTCTGATTGTCTGATGTTTGCAGGGAGAAGGTAAACATGTTTGTCATACGGCGCTGTATTTATGCTGCTCAAACATGCGAGGTAGGCCGCGGTGAATGTTAAGGACTTTGGCTCGGCGCACGTCTGAACGTCTCAGTGAAACGTGCAGCCTCACAATGGTCTGAACTTGCCCTGCTTGCAAACAATAGTCCAGCTCCCCCTTTTTTTGCGTTTGGAAGGAGGGTTAGAAGGCTGTTTTATGGACTTCAACACTGACAACACAATTGCCCTTCACTGAGAATGCGCCTCCATTTTGTGCCATAAAGAATATTATTTTTCTGCCAGCCAATTTTCTCTGTTAGTCTCTAATTGGCTACATAAATCTCGGCCGTTGAGGGTGAGAAATGTTGCGGTGTCACACAGTGTAATCTTCACCCTTATTTACCAATTCATTAAGATTCATTGATGCAGGATCGGTGAGAGGAAATGACAACATAAATCAGGCCTCCAACATAATGACCCTAATCAGTTGGGAATTGCAGAAAATGTCATGATGAACTATGTCCTTGTATTAGTGCCACTGTACATTGTCATTGTGCTGCTTTATGAGTGGGACGCATCATCCTGACATGGGCTGTATTTAACAAAAAAGAGTTGTTAAAACCTGATTCTATTAAAAGGAAGAAATTCATGTAGGGTCTTCTGCTATTTAGCCGTTTGCCCTTTATCTTCAATTTAACTGCTTGATGGAGCTCCCTTCCTTTTTAACCCTTGCTGTCCTCTCTCTGGGAAGCCATAACATGCTTCTTAGGCTTAAATGACCCCTGTCGTGGCACGTTGAGGAAGAACGTCTCCATGAGGAGGAGTGGGGGGACTCAGTGGGTAAGGCCACACCCATAATAACGACAGCCAATCACACGTCAAAGAGCCGACTGCGTACGTTTCATGAACAGAGAACTTGGTCAATTTTAAGCAGCGGTTGAAGGAATGACAGTTGTGAGTAACTATTTAAACAAAATAGTCACTCCATTACCGTGCCATTATTTGTGTGTAAAGGTTAATGACTGTCTGGGAAATCAATAGCTTAACTTAATCTCTTTGTGAGTAACTCTAAACAAGAGAGGTTGGAGACATGCACCCGCTGTGCGTTTTTGTCTGCAGAGGAACATTTAACACGTCAAGATTTTTTTAAATAGCAGGGGTTTGACCAGACTAGGGCTGCCACAAACGATTATTTTGATAGTCGACTAGTCACCGATTATTTATGCGATTAGTCGACTAATCAGATCATCATCCACTGGACGTAAAACTACAGCTTATTGCACCAGCAGCATATGCTCTTATATAACTATCATTAGCTTACAGCTTTAAGCTTTTAAGGTGCTAACTAAAAATAAAGACAAGATGATAGTTTATTCAATTTTAATGAAATTTGCAGATTGTTTCGGTAAAGTTTAATAAACTCCTTACTATCTAAAATATAACAGGACACCGGAGTATATTCTCCAGCATCTCACACTTCTGATAATCAGCTGTCGTTTATTCAGCTGTGTAAAAACTATAACTTTAATCTCAGCCAAACCGATTTACTCAGGAACAAATAAAATACTAAAAAAAAGCCAAACAATAACATTTTTAATTTATCTAAGTGACTCATATATTTAACCTGAGTCGTGAAAGACGGCGGTGGGTTTGAAAACAATTTGCCGGGAGTCCGGTGTTCTCACGGCGCTAGTGACCTAGCCCCCGGCTAGCTATCGAGCTAGTGGGTAACAGACGTCTCCGAAAACGTCGGAGCGCTTTTGAAAATATGTGGTGTCCTGATAAACTGAGCAGATATTTGAGGTTTACACAGCTACATTCTCGCCTGAAAATATGTTAAACGTTTATTTTGTGACCCAGAAAGAATAATAAGAGTAATATTAAAACTAACTAGCTACCGCCATTGTTGGAAACTAAGCTGGGCCGCGCTATGAATTCTGGGACACAGCTGCTTCTTCTTCTTCGGGGTTTAACGGCAGCTGGCATCCTTGTACATGCTGTGCTGCCATCTTCTGTTTCAGTCCGTTATTACACTCTTAAATCCTGCTATTATTCCTGCGTCTTTTGCGATCTTACAAAGCTTCAAACGACACGTCGACTATTAAATCAGTCGTCGACGATTTTGATAGTCGACGTAATCGTGACTAGTCGACAAATCGTGGCAGCCCTAGACCAGACCATGCTTTCTTCCACTTATCGTGCATGGTACTGAGAGTGGAAATGTAATAAATGGATGTAGCACAGCTGATGACTTACTCAGTGGTAATTAGCAGCTTACTTTGTCTTTAGAGCTGTGGTTTACCACAGGTCTGTGTTTGCGATTTCACAGAACTGCAAAGCTTTTACCAAAAAATGATTAAGCTCATGTTGTCAGTCGACAAAGGAAGCGTGCACTTTGATGAGTTGACACCTGCCACTCCCAAAAGGCAGCAATGCTAATAATATTTTCCTTTCTTTGCATAGGCACACAATATTAATTAGACAAGTTCGTTAAGGCTAACCTCAGTTTTCCCAGGAAAATCTATGTGACACATTTGGGAGCAGCACATTGGGAGCAGCCCTTACATGGAATCTAGTAAAAATGATTAAAAATGTATGACACACTTTAAGTAATGTTAAAACAATAAGTGCTTTTGCAACTCCCGTAGGACGCTGATAGATTCGTGTTTTTCTTTGGGTTTTTTTGTGTTTGACACATCTAATTGGTAAGACGAGCTTGAGGGCAGCAGTGCTTGCTTTTTGTTCCCCCTTCCATTGAGCCCGTGGTCAGAAAAAGCAGCCCCTCGTCTCCTGGTGTCTGTCCTCTCGCTGTAGTGTTAATGGGCATAAGCCACATGTGAGCGAGATTATCAAAGTCAAATGAAGGAGAGTCGCTGAGAAAATGTGTGGCGTACCACTCCTAAAAGAGGCTCCACATCCCAGAATTACTATTCCATTCATGCACAACCAGATTTAAACTCATTAGATTTCTCTATTTACTTAGTCTCCATCGGCCCTAGTTGCACTAAAAATATCATGGCCTGCCTTACTTTGGCACATTCCGTCATTGTCTGTGCACAGCAGGCCGTTGCACAGAGGTGTTTCTCACATGGCTCCATGCAAAGGAGACAAACGGCTTTGTGTGTTTTCTGAAATTGCGGATCTACTCAGCTTCGCTACTGGAATCTGCCTTTTTGCGCCCTGCTTGTTGTTAATTTATCTGCACTTGTAGCGTGTTAATACTCGGATGTTCGCGTGAATCATCCTAGTCACCTCTGCTTGTGGTGTAGTAATAGGTTTGGATCTAAACTTTCATGCTTGAGAATCCTATTGTAGTCATCCCGAGGTGATATAAATATGTGTTTTGATCATATTTTATGGCTTCCTCTCATGGGGCTAGCAGTTTTTTAGGGGGACTAAATTATATCAGTAGGGGAAGTGCAGGGGGAAAAGACACCAGGGGATCCTGGGTGAGGAAGCCTTGTTGGATGGCTTCATCTCAGCAGATGGCAAGTTGTTGTATGCATGAAAAATTAATGGTCAAGGTGATGTGCTGCTTGAAAGTCCCCGCTATACATTATCTACTGTGTATAATCACTTATTTGTGGGCAATTACATTTTTGATGTAGCAGGCAGACTAAGTCATAATCTTACTATTCAAGTCACACATAAATCAAGTAATCAAAACCAGGCGCTGTGATTTATGAAGGATAACATCTTTTCTTGCTCAGTTCCACCTAATTCCTTCTTTGTTGTTTTTCTCTCCATGCCCTGGTGTAGTGAGTGCCATCTCTGGGAGCCCTCAGACTTCCTTTGTTATTTCCACAAACCCGGTTACTGAATAATTGAATGAGGTAAATGTTTAACATGTTTTTACAAGTTCCTCGCTGTGCTGTTGTGAAGCGCCACTGTTTGTTGGGCCTGGAAGAAACACACGATTGCTTTGCTTGACAATGATGTGTTTCCATAGGAGACCACCCCCATGGCTGCCCACCCCGCCCGTCACCCCCATCTTGTTCTCATTCACGGTGGCTTGCGAGCAGCTGCAACACGCCAGCCTAATGCGTCTCGAAATGTCAGAAGAATGACTTTTTGTTTATCTTGACTTTTGCCTCGCTGTTTATTCTAGTCAAAGCTGCGTTTGCATCGACCTTGATTCCCTAAAGCCTCGCCCCTCCTTCTCCCCTCCTAGAACCTGTTTACACTCTGCCTGCCCCTAGTGTCACCTAGGAAATTGGCTGATCATTTCACCTGGTTAATATTAAATGGCTCCTGCAAGGAGATGTGTTTGTTCATAAACACAAACCCCTGCTCCTCGTGTTTACTGTAGCCATGGCAGCAATCACTTCTTAAACAAACAGCTGCTTTGTTTGCTGGTGTCAGTGGCCTGCTTATACCCTGTACAAGGTCTGGGAAGAACTTCTGTGTCTCTTGTGGAGCAGAAATCTAGGATTTGCAATGGGGGTATTATTTGCAGAAGGGTGGGTGCAGCGTGTTTTACTTCTATATTGTCAGAGAGGTCTGGAGATATGCTTTGCTTATCTGTGACTTGGTTGAAGTGGCTGACAAGATTACACGGTTGTTTGGTCTGACTGTGAAGTCTCCTTTGGCAGAATGTCACCACGGCCGTTCGTTTCTCTCAGAAGAGGAGCGGCAACTGGATCCACCTTCAGGCTTTGTGACTGAGGTGGTTCTGCTGTGTGGAGATGATATGTATGAGGGAGTGGGAGTGCAGTTTATAAAGCTTGTTGGAATTTAGCCCAATTTCTCCGTGTTGTGTTGTCCAGTGGAATATTTTCAAGAGATACTCAGAGTAGTTTGTTATCAGTGATGAGGGCTGCGATAATGGATTATTTAACATGCAGCTTGTGTTTGTCTTTCGACTTTTCCCTCACATCAGGAGCCAAAATACAGCAAAACACAAGCCTGTTCAGCAACCTTCAGAAGCATTCTGTTGTTGCACCTTTGGTGCACGCCGATGTGTTGTCTAGTCTGGCAACCAAGCTGAACCTAAACAGCTCTAAAGTGAACTTCTCCCTATTGTGTCCTCCTTTGTATGTCATTATCTCCCACCCAAGAAATGTTGTGCTTTTGTTGTGTGCTTCTGTAAACAACGTCTGTGTGAGAACTTGGCGAATCGAAGCAGGTGGCTGCCGAGGCTTTGCTGTCATGAGCATTAGAGAAAAACAGAACACGGAGAAGGGTCAGAGCACAGCTGCGCGGACCAGCCCTACCTTGAATCCACCGCTGACTCGTTTGAGCTGTTGAATTCCGGGCAGGCATGACAGGGGGACAGGCATTGGATTTCCATTGTGGTGATGAGCTCTGGCCCGCTGGCTGTTCTTAACCTTCAACCTGTCTGGTCAGGTGGGAGACCCATGTGACTCTTGTTTGTACTGTACTCCCTATGCCATTTGAAGCAGGGAAAACAAAACAAACTGTAAACAAACAGGAACTCTGACCTTTTTTTATTATCCAGTGTTTGTTCCAAACACTTGTTTTATTTTGCAAGCAACTCCCCCCTAAAGACCAGGCAGGCATCTAATAATCAACAGCACAGCTAGTTCTCTTTGTACAAACTGTTGTTGCCTTGTTTTGATCTCCTGGAATTTCCATTATTTTCATTCTCTTTTGTTTTTTTAAACTTTTTTTCCAGCTCCGAAAAAACTGACATGCTCCATTAATAATAAGAGAGCTTTTCTTTTTCTTTTTTTCCCCTCACGTCTCCTTTTGTGTATTTTATTATGTTGAAATGTTTGTGTTTGGACCACGAATGCATATGTTCTTAAACCGAGTAACTACACCCCATTTAGCATGATGCTTGACCCATAATTACAGTTGAATTTGCACGTGGTGTATAAATGGAACAAATGGAAAAACTTGGAGCTTTTCGAGTCATCGTCATCATCATCGCAGACACACACACACACACACACACACACACACACAAGGCTTTCCCCAGAGCAAAGTGAAAATAAATACATAGATAAACAAACTCAGGGCCGAGTCACGTGGCCAAGTTGCCCGGGCCTCAGCTGATGATGATGGTGTCCGTGCCTCAGTGCTTCACAGATTAACATTGTTATCAGCACAACTCTCTAATAAGGCTCTTTCCTATCTGCTTGATATTTATGATGGATAATGCCCATTTTCCATTTTCTTTTTTCCCTCCAATTTTTTCACTCATGATATTGCAGCTTTGAATTATTCTGTGCTAAAATTAATGAGAAACTAGATTTATGGGTTTCATTTGTTTGTCAATTCGAAAATTAATTGGGTGTTAATTTTAGCCATCCCCTCATCAGTGCCGGTCGCAAGCATGCGCGCATTACTTTGCATTCATTGTAGCCTTCCTCTCCTTTATTGTGGGTCACTAGTTTTGCATACATTAAAATAGCCCCGCGGCTCATTCTCTTGATTACTTTTGGAGATGCTGTGCATTTGGAAATTTACGCCTTTCCGTTACAATTATGAAAATTTTTGCATGGAATGACAGTGCATGTATAATAGCCATTACCCCCCCCCCCCCCCTCCCCCCCTTATGTAGCTTTAGAGAGGGAAAAAAAAAGAAAAAGACAGCTCTTTTTTTCCCGCAAGTGGAAAATATCTTTTATTTGAAAAATAAGTGGGGGTGAATAACGTCAGCACATGGTTTATTTCAAATGGCATTTAATTTCGCCTGAGAATGTGTGTTTCTAATTGGTGTCTCAGTAGGGGAGTTGGTGCAGGCAGGGGCCTGTAGATGGAGTTGTGGCTGGCTGGGTCCCATCCCACAGTATTCCTCTTGCTCACTCCTTGTTTAGAAAATCCCATTATGGAGGGAGGCTGTGCCAGACTGGAAGGGTGAGCCGGGTCAACATCTGTCTGGAGGGAGAGGGGGGCCAGCTCAAGCTCCAGCCCAAAGAACAGGCCCTGTAGGCCGGGCCCAAGCTGCTCAGACAGGCCCCTGAGTGTGGGGGCGTTGTGACACACAACTGAACCGGCACAGGCCACAGTGTCAGATGACTCATTCAGTCATGCTTCTTGCGAGGAGGGCTGAGAGGAAATGTAAACTATAATGCTCTTTGGAGTTTGCTTTGTGTTCTGGTACAGTTTTAGCTCCTCTTAGCCCCAAACGGCTGCTGATGATAGTGAGCTACGAGCCTGTCCCTAAAAAAAACTGATTTTGAAAGCGCAGTTCTCCTCACACCACTGTTTATTTTTTTAAATAATCCCATTTCTAGATTATTATCTCACCTCTGCTCTGTAAATATTCTTTTGTGACAAGTTGTCAACCCCAATTTCCTGTCTGTCAGCCTGAGTGTGTGTCCCCTTGGGTGTGTGTCTGCATCTTGTTTAGATGGGATCTCTGGAGACGCTGTGCATGTGTACCTGAGCACATATAAACTCAGACTGGCCTTCCTATTACATGCGTTAAATGCAACACCATAAATCTGCATTTAGTTCCACTTTCACATTCTTTCATGATGAGGCCCAGTGTTTTAAAGGCATTTATTCTGCTTCATATAAATAATTAATCAGCCAAGTTAATTTGCTTCTGCCTGACTTGGTCAGCTTCATTAACTGCCCTGGAATTGGGGGGATAGATGCATTGCAGCAATGAAGCCTGTGACCAGCACACAATAGCTGTAAATCATTCCACTGATTTGAGGAATTCAGGCACAGATATGCACCAGTGTCACTGGCACTTATCCCCAGAGAGACAGAGGGGGTGTGCTGGGATAGATGGCATGTCTGTCTGGCTTTTGTGTATCCAAAAACAAAACTGAGGACATATCTTGTAAGCAAATAGCTGTGTATTCACTGATTGCTGCTGCCATAATTTTACATAAAGCGTGCAGTGGTGCTTAAAACGACTGCCAGTGTTTGTATTTTACCCTTTTCAGTTAGATTAAGTTATGAAAGTCAACATTTTTTTCCAATGCAAAAGGATTTATTTATATTCAGACCTGTGTTTTGGTGTTAATTGAGCACCCCTCAAGGATTTGACTGTTTTCGTTCAGCCTCAGATTGGATGTTTCTCATGGAGATCCTTTGGCAGGCCTCACACAGTCGCTCTGTTTCCCATTAAAAAGCCATTCTGCCGTGGTTCTTCAGGGAGCCATGCAAGTAAATATATCCATTTCCATAGAAAGTGTTTTGTTTTGGAGGTCCAGTGTTTTCTTGGGCTCCTCTGCTCTCACTCAACGCAGGTTGGGTTCCTCTACATGTGTGCCGAACCCCAACCCCTCCACCATGCCCCCCCAGCGCTCTCCATATACCCTATACTGAAGGATACAAACAAAACCCACTTGCTTTTCTCCTGCCCGGTATGGACTTGTCATCTGTAAAGGATCTGCACTGGAAAAGACAAAACAAAGGAGCTGTTCATTACTGTGTTTAGAGGCAGCCTGTGAATGCGTGTGTGTGTGTTTGCCTCATTGCATATGCTACACGCAAACAAACAAGACACGGGGAAGCACAAACCAACAGGGAAACCTGCAACAAAAGTGAAATTGTGTGGGAAGAATATGACAGATGTTTATAGTTTGGCCCACAGTTGAAATGCGACCTCATTGCAGTGTGTTTTAACAGCTGCTTCTCTCTGTCTCTGTCCCTGTTTTCTCTTCTTCTGCGCCTTCTCTCAGGTTTTTAAGTCATGATGCAAGAATCTGGGACGGAGGCGACGAGCAACGGCCCAGCCAATGAGAATGGAGGAGCGAGCGTGGAGGGAGTACCCAGAGAGGGGCGACCAAAAAGTGCCGCGCCGTCAGCGGAAGTGACTGCAGCAGATTTCCTGCATCTCCAGCAGCACCAGGTAGACCATTCACACCTGTCTTCACTTTATTAAGCCATGTCAACAGCAGGCCGATCCACCTCTTAAAGTGCCTCTTAATATTTAATTCCTCCTCAAAGTACATCTAGTTCATAAACACATTATTATTATTATTTATGTATACTGAGGCCCTTTTTGAATATTTAAAAGACGAGGAGTGCTCTTTCTGTGTGATTGTTTGGTTGCAAACGTGTTTATCGTAGCATGCAGCATCTGCATTTCCATCAAATATTTATTATGATGTTCTGACATATTTTAAGTATGTAGGTGCCACAGGATTTTGTAGACAGTTAAGGAACTGTGACATCCAATTGGATGACAGCGTTTTCCTCCGGCTCATTGTAAACACACCTCACACTCACAACTAATGCCACACTCTGCTGTACTAACCAATGAGGTGAGGAGACAGACGCCGGCGTTATCGTCAGTGAAGCCGAAACATTTTCACCATCTCAGACTTGAGGCAAACAGACAAGCTCTTTCTGTTGGTGTCAGCGTTATGTGTGGCACACGACACTGCGTTTAAAGAAACAACACTGAAAAGATCAGTGTGTCTTCTACTATCTTGGTCTTTGCGACAGCACAACTAGGGTTGTTGTCAGGAGCTGTTTGGTGATGATGCACGGCTCTGTGCCGCTGTCTGTTGTCACAGCGCATCCATCAGCATTTTTACAGGGAGGCAAACAAAGCTGTAGCATGGAACAAGAGGGAAATGGCATTGTAACACATAGAGCTGAGCAATAACTCAGTATTATCATTTATCATCTTTGAACACAATCATCACGGTGTTCTGATGCTGTGATATTTGGCTACTGATGAACAGTTCTGTTTTTCGGAAATGATGGGAACATTTTGATAATAGGACAAAATAGCTTAGCCGTTTAAAGAGTCATTGCTTGGCATTTTAGGTGACGTTTAGACATAACATAAATTTTATTGTGAAATTTCAGATGTGTAGCTCAGGTTTCACTTCAGCAGTAAGATGACCAGGGCTTTTGCCAGGAACTTTGTAACACCAGCTATATGCACTTATAGCACTTTCCCCTCGCTATAATGCTAATTGCCGATCATGTGCTAGCACAGGCAGAACAGCAGGGGTACCAGTCTGTAGCTCTGCACACAGGAGAACAGAGATACTGGAGGATTTATTTCCCAGTACCACCGCGAAAGGGGAACTACCATGTATTGATATATCAGAAGGGATGTTTTAATCCATGTAAGCATTGAACAGGTCAAATTAAATGAAGTCATAACGTTTGCATGATTCTTTACTACAAATTTTAACTTGTTTAGCATTTATTTATCTGTAAAATCAGGAACAATAAGTCACTAATTTTACAGGAGCTTTTGGGCTTTGGACTGGCACAACCCTGTAAGGTCACTATTTGTCAGTAGTCATGTTTTTGAATTGTTTAAAAAAAAGTTTGTTTTTTCCCTTTTTATTGTCGAGTATGGGTGTATGTAAATATAATTAATTGGTCAAACATACACTCAAAGCAAAACAATGCTTTAGGTGTCGTCATCTTATAAGTGTGGTGCTTGTTTTGGTGCAAGATGCCCCTGTTAATTCCATTTCCTCTTTGTAAGTGGCAGAAGAAGTGTTGATTGTTCAGTAAGTACAAAGGATGAGTCAGTGTGTGTTCTGATTCTCAGCCTTAGTCTGTGAAGCCTTTAGGCCTCTCCAGATCATCCCCACTACCCCAGCTAGACCCCAGGCCCCACCTCCCACCCATCTTTTTTCCAGCTCCGAACGAGCATGTCGTCAGTGAGAAAATCACAGCCATACTGAATTCATTACTGCAGTAGTCACACAAAACCATGGATAAAATTTCAATAACTGCAGGCCACAGTTGAGTAAACAGTTGCAGTGAAACTTAATTCCTGTTGACTTTTCCTTCATTCTTTGCCAGGGGCACATTCTGATTCGCTCTGCAAAGACAACAGGGTTACAACTTTGATAAATGCGAGGCAGGGGAGAGGGAGAGAACGGGCGAGAAAAATGTCATGGATGTGCACTTGACACCAACAAGGGATGGAAATAAAGCCTTCCCACTAGAATAGAGCCAGTCGTCCAAGCATGCTCCCTGTTTTCAAGTCGTCCAAAAAGAACTATTGCTCTCCAGCATCTGCCCTGGCATTTAAAGAAAGGAGAAACCAGCAACTCTCTCCATCCTGCTTCCATATATTGCGGAAACATTCTCTCTACTGTAGCAAATGCGGAAATAATTCCTGGTTCATGCCGTTTGAACAAATCCAGTGGTTAATTTGTGTGGCCCGCATGCAGGGAGGTGTATTAATTGTTGCCTGTGATAAATGACGCGCGGATGGGAACGAAGGACGAGATGTCTCACTCTCAGCTCCTGGCACTGGACTTTGATAGGCTACTTACCATGGTAGTGTTACTGGCAAGACAGGCAGGCAGTCTTTTTATTCTCCCATTAGCCTAGCCGAGGATTTTCCCTCACGCACCATGAACCATGTTAATTGTCCCCGGGGCATTACGATCTTCACTCAGTTACTCGATAACTTTTTACTTTTGTGACATTTCACAGTCGTTCTTTTAAGTTTTATTTGTGGCTTGCACTAATATGCCTCTAACTGACACACTGAGTTTTTTTTCCTGCGCTCTTTGTTCTCCACAACACATGCAAGGTGCCATTACCCCTTTAGGTGACGCAAAAATCAATCTAAAATGTTTTCAGACTCAAAGTGCAAATGTCTGAGAGTCCCTCGAGTGAGCCGGAACAACAAACCTGGCAGTGGCATATCATTTATTCTTATTAGGGAACATAACTATGAAAGACAGTCCTCATTAATAAAGATGGGGGATGAAATAATTGTAATCTGTTTGATCATCTTGATTCTGACAGGGGAATTCATCTTGTTGACTAGTCAGATTTGGGGGAAGTGGACCATAAGCTTGAATTAAGCATGTCTATTAGTAAGTCAAATATTTTTTTAGGGTGAAAAAGGTGTTGCGTTTCTTCTCTTTTTTCCCCAAGATGCTGTTGAAATTCAGCAGATTTCTCTATAGGAGGAACTCAATGTCCTGTCTGTTGTGTTGTAATAGTTAGACAACTGGGTGCCCTTGTAAACATTTGTTGTGCATCTTGTTGCTGTGCTCGTTGTGTTCACTGTTACCCATGTATTATTAATAAATGTCTCTATTATAGCATGTGCAGTTTTTTTCTTTTCATAGCACACGTGTCTGCACCCCTGAACCACACTGTTTATTTGCTTTCTGTTTTTGTTTGTGTTGCAGAAGTTGTGGTTTTAACGTTATCCACATGAGGAAGTGAAGATACTGCAGGGGCGAAAATAAAACAAAAGCAATAGTATGAAAAAGTTTTGCAATAACCTGTTATGTGATTTGTGATTTAAATGATTTTGCAACAGGAAACGGTGTTGTGCAGCTGTAGTTGTCACATAAATGCACGGTGACAGTAATATTCTCAAGGACACCCTGTTAGCTCTAGAGCTGCTGTCTTCACGATATTCACATTTCCTGTGATGTGTGGTCATTTTCAGCAAAGCATCTTACCTGTTTAAACACACGAGTTACTCTTTCGCTCTAAATTTGGTTCGTGTGATGCAACTGTAGAGCATTAAATATTAATATCCTGTCCTTTACAAGAGTCCTTTTAATAAACTTAGGCTGGTGTTCACACGAGAGAAAATACCTAAAACAATTATTAATAACTGCTTTTCTTTTATTGCATGCACATCCATCTAACATACCCTGTCCAACAAGTGCTTTTAAAGATTTTCTACGTATTGAAAGATAAGACCGGCTAGCTACTTCTTTCGTTTTCCTCCTCGCTGCCTGTGTGGTTGAGGTGTCTTTCGTGAGGTTGACGGCCATAACAGTGGCCACAGAAAGAGCTGAGTGGGCACACATCCTCTGCTTGCATAATTCAAATCATACACTGTCCCTTGTGGGGGCTTGTGAAGGTGGAACTGCAAATCTTAACTGTTCTCTGATGGCCAAGTGATCCATGATTAGCCTTGCTCTCCCAGTACGCACACACAGACGTGAATAGTATATATATGCTCACGTAGAATGGAGTTGCAAAGGTCAGGCCTTTAAGTGTAGGACCTGCTGGTTTTGGGCGTCCAGTCCACATTATGGGCTAGTGGTCAGACTGAGAGAGTTAACAGCACCAGGTCAGAGAGGAGACCAGAGAGCATTTTCTGCCTCAGATCTCTGCTAATCGCATGCACTCTGCAGCAGAGCTGAGGGCAAAGAGAGAGCGTGCTATGCCCAGATTGAAATACATACACTGTTACACAAGAAGAACGCACCCTTATCGCTGCGCCTTTGAATTGAATTCCTGCCAGTATCTCTGTATTTGCTCTACAGCAGAATAAGATAGACGTGTGCAGTGCAATGCTGAATATTTCACATGAATGACAAAGCCGTCCTCTGTGTGTGTGTGTGTGTGTGTGCTTTTTGACCAATCGCTTCGCTGCAGTATAGTGGCTTCGTGGTGTAGCGGTTTGTGCATCACACTGAAAGGACACTCCAGCATCTCTAGCAGCTCTCACGTATCTTCATGTATACTGTTCATACTGTCACAGGAGGCCAAGCAAAGGCTCGGGCTTATTGGAAAATCTGGCAGAGAGGATAACATCAGTGTTATGACACTGCATATTGCCCTAAATTGCTTATTGGTAAAATGATAGTGCTCGTCCAATTTGAATAATTTTATGGAATCCCTCACAGAACAGTTTAATTATGTTATCACACAACTGGCAACATCTGTCTTTATACCACAGCACATGACAGTTTTATTACAGGCTGAATTTCTTTGCTGGTTCTGGCAATTGATGTGTGATCTGATTAATAATCACACAGATGGAGGTGAAAATTGAACAGCAAAGCGTTGCTATGTGGAAAAAAAGGGGAAATAATTATTAAAGGAAAAAAAGCAAACTCTCTGTCTCTGAAAATATCCTGACCATTTTTACAAACGCTCGCACTTCCCTCAGTGGAAGCATCTCTTTTTTTTAAACGCTTTTACACACATTTATAAATCTGAAAACAAAATGTGTTTAGTCTAGGTGCAACTTTTCATATCCTCTTGTCACCCAGGTTTTGTTAGTGAGCTTTCAAGAGGTAAACCACCCAGCACCTCATTTTTGGCTTGTGGATGCTTTCCAAAGCAGCCTATGAACTCATCCATTTTGTTGAGTCTACCTCCAGCTGCTGCTGTCCGACTGACAAGAGATGAAGCGCAGGTTACATGTGTGCTGAAACCCAGAGTTTAAAATAGTTGACTGTTGCTTGGGTCGACATCCTGTTTACACACCCTGCCTATGTGGGCAGCAGGAGGGGGATTACAGGAGTTGTTTGACATTGTGGTAATCAGAATGGCCACACTTAGAAGCGCACACATTCAAACACACTCACTCGTCTTTCCCTGTAGCTCAGAGGTTTGAGGTTGTTTTTTTTTTCTTTTTACACCCACATAAAATAAAACATGTTAATGGAGCCATGTCAAAAGTTGATTCATGGTAAATAATTAAATTTTCACAAAGTTTTTTTTGCATATGTTGGACCTTTAAAATTGCTATTAGAAAAGAAAAAGACAAAGAATTAAAAATATATATATAAACTTAAAAAAATAAATGACATACACTGAAAAAAATGTTACTTTGAATCAAATTACTCTAATGTGTTACAATTAAATGTATTAGTTTTACTCAGACTATAATTCTGATTTAATAAAAACTGTAACTGTGTATTTAAAATAAGCCAAAAATATTTATTTTTCCAGAATCATAAATGTACATTGAAACAAACTAAAAAGATCATTTTCTGAGTACATTTGTTCTGTGGACTCTTCGGACACTGTAATTTTGTTACATGCAATTTTATTAAGTTCTTTCACATTTTTAGTCAGTCTAATAAAATAGAGTTTCTACTGATACATAATTAAAAATTGGTTTCTTATGTCCTTGTTCAAAATGTTACTTATTTTTATTTTTACTCCACAGAATTCACTATAAAACAAAAGCGAGAGCTGATTTCTCTAAAGTAAAACCAAGGTTTTGTCACAATCAACTTGCTAGAAATACAAATAAATTCTTCTTTGAAGGACCAGATTTATTATGGTATGTTTAAAAAAAAAAAATTTATGTGCAAAAAAAAAATACAATAAAAATTACAAAATAAAGCAATGAAGACTTCAGTTCTATTTACACAACAGCTGATAAAGAGAAAGAAAAACAAAAAACAAAAACAGACCAGATGAAATGAAGCAAAACTGATTTCCCTACGCAGCCTCCACCCACCCTCACCAAACCCCTCTTTTTAAAACCTTTTCACCTTTAAAACATGAGATAGGTAATGCAACAGCCATTAACATTAACAATGTTTCTAACACTGTGCAAACAGTGGCTACTTAAATAAAATGAATATGACAGACAGAAAAATCAGATACTGTGGTTCTAATTTCTAATTTCTCTCATATTAAAGTCTGTTCCTTCCCAATACAATCTAACAGAAATTCCTTACACTTCCCTGGAGTGCATCTGAATACAAATGAGCTATAAAAGACAAACAAAAAAACACAGAGTCCACTTGTCTCTTTGGCTGATCTGATGCTTAGAGCTTGACACTGACACTACAGACTACAGCCTTTTTGTTGATTTTTTTCCCATGGTAAGTGATTTTTAATTTAGTTAACGTGAAATAAACACCTTCAACCCAGAAATCCCAGTTTTCTGTTGCAACAATGTAAAGCTTCAGTTCAACTAAATGACACAGAAGCTTCACTTTTCTCAGTGTTGACAAGAGAACCAGTTTCTCTTATCACTGGTATTCTTATACATTTAGTAATTTAATGGTGAAGATATTCATCCATGCCATAAAAAGAAAGCCTTTTTATACTTTTCCAGATTTTATAGGTAAGAGCTGGTGTTAGTACAGGCTGTTTTCTAAACATTTTTCCTATAATTCATCAGGTTTTGTGTTTGCATCTGTACAAGGAAGACAGGGTTGGGATTAATTAATCAGCAAACCTCTCTAAACTGAATGACCAAATAGGTTTCTTTTTTATAACATGTTAGCAAGATAATGTTGAAAGTGTCTGATTCAGAAGTGTTAGCGGTGTTACTGACAAGCTGGATGTAAACCCGGGTTTTGGACTAAACAGATGGCCGAATAGTATCACGATCCTAACCAGATTTATGATATTAATTGGGTGCATCCTCAGTCTTTAGTTGAAACACACTGTTTGTCCTAGTGGAAAAATTGTGGAATGTTGTCAAGGAAGTGTGGACGTACAAATGCCTCCCATCTAAATGATGCAAGTGTATGCTGGTATCATTAGGAAGAGTGAAGTGGCTCTCATTGTGTGGTGCCCGGATCATCTTTGATGGCCATGGTGTGCGTGTTTGTGCTGAAGTGGGCAACTCTAAACTTTGAGCAGGTGTCTGAAGCAGCTGGCTGGAGGCAGACAGGGAAACACGTCTGCATAGGTTCAGTATTAAATGGCTTAGAGAGAGAGAGAGGCCTCGGCTAGCCAGAGGACTAATGCATCCTCAATGTTTTATTTAAAGTAGTGCCAGCAACAGCTTCTGAATGCTCCACATCAACATGCACACACAAATCATTGCACACGGAAACACGTGCACACACACACACACACACACACACACACACACACACACACACACACACACACACACACATTCAGGCAAACAGAGTAATTTAGCACTGTTTAGCTGAACAACTTGTGTGTTTAGTGTTGTAAATAAGTAACCGTTTTAACAGGCCCTCAGGAGGCTGTGGTTGGGAAAGTACACGCTCAGACATGACTAGCTTTAATGGCCATTGTCAAAACACAGTTTAAACAAAACCCTTTCTTCACCCGATTGCAATGTTTACATTTAGTTGAATAATAATCCCGTTTTAAGGAGATGCTGTTCTTTAAGGATATCCAATCTGACCCAATTTATTAGGGATAGACTTAAGGATGCACAATTCCTCATGGGAAAACATTCAAGCGCAGTGCCTATTCATTTTTAATGAGAGCACTACTTTAAAAACTTCATAGAATTAATATGTATCAGTGAAGTCTTTCCTGTGCAGAAAACTTCAGGGTAATTAATATTCATAGCCTGTGCTTGTTAACACCCCCAATGCTTGTGCAATGTAGATCCAATTAACATAGAATGGACCCTAAGGATTTGGGCAGATAAGGGTTAAATGAGCTATTGAAATTGAAACCGGGACTCTCCCCTTTTAAAACACTTATTTGTTCCAATAATCCTTGTTGCAGATTAAGGCATTTTTGGGTGTGCAAAAGATGTCTCTACAAAGGTAGAGTTGCCTCAGATAGAGTCTGTATGTGCATGAAAAATATTGATGCACGTGCATGTATGGATGCATGTTTAAGTGCATGTGCATGTGGAGGTGTGTGCACGACACTTGCAAGCACGTGCACTTGCTTGTATACATGTATGCATAGGGGGCATCCCCTTACACAGCCGGGCTAATGTGAAAAGCCTGTAGTGAGCCTGACTTTTATATCTTATTCATAATCTCTTGGCACAGTGCGGGTAATAGACAGCAGTGTTCACCCTTGGCATCTGGCTTCAAGTCCTGGTTATGCTGGGTGACAGAGGAGGAAGTCCTAGAGTTCTAACAGTAGCTAGGTGATTGCACAGTAGCAAAATGCCACCTGCTGCCATTTGTTGGCACACAGACTGCAGATATTGCTCCCTGGAGTACCCTGAAACAACTGTGCTTCCCAAGGACTCAGTATTTAAGACCAAGTCTAAGCTAAATGATAGGAGGTAAGAAGGATATTCATGGCTTAAAAAGAAGTGAGTGCAGAGACCGTTCATTACGTTAACCTCTTAAAGTTTTGCTTTATTTTCACCAAAGTTAATATGACGACCTGAAAAAATCATGCCAGGGAAAAATTATCAGTGAAGCAGAACGAGCACAGATGTGTTTACATTGAGGAAAAGAAACTCAACTACAACTATAATCTGCTTTTAACTACATGAAGTTAAGCTAGGAGATTTGTTTCTTTTAACTGGACAAGATATTTTGGCTTTAAATCTGTAGCGTGGTTTGGGACCCAGAACCCTAATGATGACATGATCAAGGTTGATTCGTCAGATGTTTGGAACGTTGCCGTCAGAGCCACGATCCAACTGTTTTCACAGGTTGTGATATAGTCATCATGACAAGAAGACTGACCTTTATGATAGATAGATAGATGGATGTAACCTTTCAGTCAGTACAGCACCAGTGCACAGTGTATACTCCTTGTTTCTGTTATATGTTAAAAAAGTTGACAGCCATGTTTTTTGCACGGAGGGTAAAATATGATAAACTACCAGTTCTGATGATCAAATGAGCCTTCATTGAAGCAAATATCTATGGACAGCCACACCATGCATAGGTCTCTTGGAGTAAATTTGATTGTTTGACATGTATTCACCCATCAAAGTGTGTATGAGTGATTAATAACAACCCCCTGTGCACGTTCAGCGGTGACATGGCCTCTATTTGAGAGAAAAATGGTACAGGCCGGTATTCACTGGTGAATAGCTGTGTACCATTTAGAGAATGAAATGGCATGATGGGATGTCTTGTCATAAATAAAAGTGATGGCACCTCGGCATCCTGTGAATGACATGTGCCATAAATACTTAGCCAGGCCAGAGACAATGGTTCAAATAAATCCTCGCACAGACCTTTTCTCTCTATAAAGAAAGATATATATTATTTAAGTGAACTATGAAAACAAATGTTTTTTCCCTCCCTAGCTGGTGACAGAGAGACCTCCAGGACAATGGGTGCTGCACCCTCTCTGTGGTCTCTGATACGCTGTTGTTATTTGCTTGTTTACAATCTTTGACATGATGTAATGGGATGGCTGTGAAAGTACTAGCCAGTAAATGGCACAGAAAATAAGACAGTCCTTTATGTCTCCCTCCTCTGCTTTTTTTCTTTGCTCCCTCCCTTTCCCCCCCCCTTGTTTTTCCCTGCAAACGGGAAATATGTTCTGCATTTGACTGAAGGAACATGAGCCTTGAATATAAGTGACTGTTTTTTGCATTAGGTACTCCCTGGAGGTAGGGGGGGGAAATATCATGTCCCTGCGTGAAATGTGAATGTGAAATCTAGCAGAAAGAAATATTTATGACCATTTTCTGCTTGATTAGAGCTGGATGACATGCCTTGGGAGACAGTGAGTGGACAAAAGGCAGCAGCACTGCTTCTGGGCAGATGTTAAAGAAAGAGTTGTTTAAGGAGGACACCGTTCTGTCCGTGGACTGTCTGTGGGTGGGATGGGGGGTTTCGGTTGAAGCATGGCAGGGGAAATTGAGTAAGGCCAACAGGAGCGTACTGAGAAGCCCATGATCCATCACGGGTCTTGTTCTCACTGACACGAGGAACACAAGTAATTTCTCTCAGATGGCCAAGCTAAGTGTAAAACCTAAAACAATAGTGTAACTGTGGTTCATTGAGAAACAGAACTAAACACGAGCATGATTTAGATGGCTTGGCACCCATGCACGCTTTAATGTGTCAGTTACACATTTAACTCCTGGCAACAATTTATTAATCCATTTAGGTGAGCTGGGATTTAGTCCAAGGCACACTCAACTGTTTGACATTACTGCCGTGTTAGACAGACATGTGAGTTTGGTTTTACTGCTACTGTCCAATTCTTTAAATCAGAATGCCTGAAACTAGTAACCTTTACTCAGGTCTCACTGCATGTTGTGCACTAAAACTCTGATCTGGATTCTGTACTCTTAAACACCGAAGCTGTTTTAATTCACGGATTCACATGTAAAACCCCCCTGTTATTTAAAAATATGTATTTTTAACCAGGTTAACTTGTAACATTGACATATTTGGAAGTCTTGATCAAAACTGCACTTCTTTTCATTTAAAGTAAATAAAAATCTATTTAGCCACTAGGGCTGTGCGATATGACCAAAATCTCATATCCCGATATAAGAATTCTATCGTCCGATAACGATATAAATCACAAAAATGTAACATTTTCTGTAAATTCTGTGAATCTCGGGCAGCTCGACTTGCGTGAAGTGTTTCCAGCTGCGCGTCATGTACCTGGAGTCGAGTGTTTTAACAGATGCATGAAACGATACATTTTTAGACATAAGTTGTAACGGCCGCCGTTTTCTTTGTGAGTATTTATTACACGGCGTGCTGCGGGGAAAAGCCTGTTCTAACATTTGAGTCTAAGGTTTATTTTTTAGCACCTGGCGGCTCTTTTTTACTTCTCATCCGTAAATAATCTGCTCTTTCACGTGATTCAGTTTATTTTGAAAAGTCTCAACAGGATCTTGAGCTTTATTGTGAAAGGTTTATGTGGAACATAAACAAGCGGACACGCGATGCTGTTACCGTCGCTGTTGCTAACGACAACGCATAAAAACAGGCGCTTGTCCGTCCGTAGTGTGGTTATATTAAATATAAGAGAAAGAGAGAACTTTAAGAAATTAATATAGTCACTACAGTGACCATTAAAACGATGAAAAAATATTACCGTAAACAGTTTATTTTGCGACACCACGAAACAAATGATAGCGTAAAATGAAACGATAGACGTTTTTATATCGTCAGCCGATATATATCATTATATCGAACAGCCCTACTAGCCACTGATGGAGCCCCCACAAGTTCCATTTGTTTCATCTGTAAATATCAAAAACAACCACTCACAAAATAAAAAGATGTATTTGGGAGAATTTTAAAGAGGGCCTTCTTCACCAAGGGTCACATGGCCTGACAGGCTTCCAGCATGTTGTTTGATGCAGTTGGTTACGGCGCTTTTGTAGATCATATGTCAGTTGTTACTCCAAACAGAAATAAGAGATATTTTTTAAATCGCATGTGTGCTGTAGTTGATTTGAAATTTAAACACACAGTGAAAGGACTGTACATCAAAAGCAGTCTTTTATGGGAAACCTTAGGCAGTAGTGAAATTTTAGCTATCGTTATTTTGCATATTACATTATTTTATTCTGTTTGTTCCTTTTCAAAAGCTAAAGTGCCACTTAAAAACTTTGTATTGTGTGGGAATATATCAAATAATGTGGTTTTGTCTGCACAGTGGCATATTTTATATTCAGTACATTATATTAGCATGCAAGATCTCAAGATCTTACAGTAAGATTTCTGGATATTTTGTTAAATATAAACAAACCTCAGTGCTCCTCCTTTATGACACTTTAAGTAGTTTGATTGTGTGTTAGCATGTGTCATCAAACAAAAGGTGGCCAATATATGACACAACTTCCTGGGTGATAAAGGCTGACAGAGTTGTGTAATGTTTTTGGTAATTACCCCACACACTCAGTATTTCTGTTCCAGGAAAGAGAGAGAAGCATTTCTGTTTGGCAGCGCATCAGGACAAGTGCCAACATATAAATAATCAGTTAATTACAGTATTGACGCAATTGTCTTGGTTGCACAAGCAACTCATCTCTGGCAGCATATTGATTGTGTTTAGATGAAGCCCGTGACAGGGGAGATGCTTCCCCCTCTTAAAGCCATTTCCAATGGATCACAGAAGTACAAAATTGAGAGTATGATTAATTTTTCAATTTCTCTCTGCGGATATCTAATAATTGTGCCCATAGATAGCCAAGGGCTCTTATTAAACATTAACATGCAAAAGAAAAGTTAGAATCAGAAAGATGGTATTTTGGATTGAATAATGTAAAATATCTGTAGGGCAACAGAGAAAGAAGCAAACTATTCCAGGTTTATTCTTCAAATGTTTTCCACCACTGCAATGCCTCCTCCTAATTACTGAGCTCTTATCTGCACACTCGACACTATATTTATTTTTTCCTCATTGCTAAATGCAAATTTCTTTAACCTTTTAATAACATGTACATGTCAGTAATTTTTAAAAGCTATCATTAGAAATGTCATTTGGACTCGGCTAGGATTGTGTTTTTAATTGGTATGTAACTCCACTGGACAGACAAGTTTTTATTTTTAATTCAAGTTTCTGATAATTAATGCAAGACTTTCCCCAACATATTAAATGTTTGGCTCTTTGATCTGCTAAAGGGAGTGTTGGTGAGGCGCGCGGCATCTTATTAGAATACATCAGCATGTTATCTCCTTGCTTTGCAGCAGAGAGACACTTTGCCTTTAAGAAGTGGCACCTTACAGGAGGTTCCACCTTCAGGTCTCGCTCTGTCTCCTTCTGTCTCTCTGTGTTTCTCCCCGTGCTGTCTCCATCACTTTGCTCACTTCCAAATAATATCATCATCATCTCAGATAGCTGTGGCACAGGAGAACTGCATTTGTTGATCAGATCTGGCTCGGCTGACGCCTCCTCTCCTCAAGTACGGGGATGTGCGTGTAATGCTTGCCTGAACCCGGCCGTCGGCGGCTGATTGAGTGATTCTGCCTGTCAAAGAACAAGATAACCGCATCAGTAAATACTCTCCACTCCGCGGCCCCTCACCAACGTCCCACCACTAGCGGGAACAGAGGTTCTCTTCACACACATTTCCAGCTCGTTGTTATACATGTATACACTGTCCTTGAGTTCATCCACTCATTGTCTAAGGCTACGTTCACACTGCAGGCGAAAGCGCATCAAATCCGATTTTCTTGACCCATATCCGATCATGCTATGACAGTGTGAACGGCACAAATCCGATATTTTCAAATCCGATCTGGGTCACTTTCGTATGTGGTACTGAATCCGATACATATCGGATGTTTTAGAAAGCGACTGATGTTTAAACGGTCATGTCGCATTAAATGCGTCTTTTACGTCACTGACACAAGACAGATGCCAATTATCAGCGCCGGAGAAGACATCGCGAACGCTTCCTGGCCATCCAGTGTAGATGTCAGTGAAACTGTTGGGAAGACAACGTTGGAGAAACGTGAACATTTTATTTGTACTGTATAATCTGCAGATTCTGACAGAAATCTGTAACTATCCTTTGAAGCACCGCTCCTCTAAAACAGCAATGAGGATCAGTATTAGGTTATTTACATTATTATGTAAATAACAAAATAACTTAAAGCAAAAATTGGGAAACGTAAAGTCCGAAGTCTTTATATTAAGGGCCATCAGTCAAACAATATTGTTTGCTCTGGGTCTAAACAGAGCGCGTTGTGTGTGGCATCTTCTTTTGCGCATGCGGGCCGCTTTGAGCGTTCACACTACAGCGCGTTTGCTGTCGCATTTTATTTGTAGAGTGAACAAGCAGACAAAAAAAATCGGATTTGATCAAAAAATCTGAATTGAGCATTAAGACCTGCAGTGTGAACGTAGCCTAATAGAGCTTTGAAGGAGTCACACAAAAGAGAATTTCCTATTTTAACACATAAACAGATTATTGCAGCCCTCTGCCTCTCCAAGGGGACTTCTAACTCAGGTTACAGTTAGTTTTTCTTGTCATTTTGATGAGGTCTCTAGCCAGTATCACACCACCAGATTCCGGTTTCACAGTGTGATCTTTTGATAGCCCCCCTCTCTTCAAAGCATCACCAGCATTGAAGATGGATTGAATTAGTGATTTGTGGTGCATTTATCTCGATCTGAGAGTAATTTAGTGCTCTCTGTCTTAGCACTCAAGCTCAATGAAAACAATAAATGGTGTCCTTATCTTCCAGAGTGAAATCAAGATAGGCACAGGAGGCTGTGAGTTATTTGTGGTTGATTTGGAAAGAAAGGAAGGACAGGAAATGGACACCCCTCTCACATTACCTCTCGCCATAGAGCAGGAGAGAGGTAGAGAGACGCTTTTTAATCAGCAGAAAGCTGTGCTTCTAATGTAAAAGTGTCAAAGATGTGCCTTAGCCCTGCAATGAGTGAAATCTGGTCAAGCCTTGTGTTAAATTGAAAACGGGGCCGCTGGGATTTGAAGGTGAGGGGACAGGGGACTCCATGGTAGCAGCATCCTGGTCAATTATCACAATCTCCTATGCTCTGTTCCACTCTTGAGGCCTTCGCTCCTTTATTTGGCTCCACTACACAACCAGGATCACAAAGAAATATAGTAAAAAAACAAAAACTAAACAGCTACAGAGTACATTATTGATCAGAAGTGGCTGTTTTTTAACATTACATTACTCAACTCCCAGATTATAGCCCATTTTTGGCATTGCATTGCATTTCAGCTGCAGGTGAGTCCAAGTCCTGGTTGGCTCATAATGGGAGAAAAAAGTTGCTGTTTGTACCTGTAACAGCCCGTGCCTTGCCTGTCAGAGCATCACGCTTAATACTCTCTACAGCTGCAGGTCCAGGCATATCCCAGCAGCCTCTCTGGCTGGAGAGAAGAAGGTTCACTTCCTGGCAGCTTCTGCCTTTTCGCTGACTTGCCACAAGTAAAAGAAAAGAAAAGAAAATTTAGCTAGAGAAGGAAAAAATGTACCACCGCTCTGTTTATACGTGCATGTGTGCAGTCTATTTTAACCACCTGAGCAGGAGCCAGAAAGCCAGCACTTGCCCCATATTTTCACCAGATGTTGAGGAGGGGAAGGAAAGCCTCGAAAGAGTCTTGCAATCAAAATAATTATCTTTATGGGTGGATGTTTACAAAGTGTTAATGTGATATTCTGCAGGCAGGCTAAACTGAGCCTGCTCTTTGATAAATGCCCTTGTCTATTAAAAGACCAACACTTCTGCTTTATATAGGCGCAGTGCAGTTTATAAATGTCTTTACAGCTTTCTTTTAGAAGAAGGGGAGAATATCTAAAGTGAGCCATGATTCTCCTCCTCTGTCTCACCTCCCCCCTTCCTCCTGCTGTGAATCATAGCAGACGGTACAGACATGAGTGGATGCGGCCTCCTTGATAGACAGTCAAAGAAGCAGCTGCAATGATTTGTAGCCACGGGGCAACAGTACTGCTGTAACCTGTCCTCTCGCAGCACATATGACATGGAGGCATACTGTAAGTAGAAGCGCCTCAGCAGATTTTCATCATAATTCATATTCCACAAGATCAAATTGTGATTTCTAATTTGATTCTTTTTTTAAACCCTTTATTTATCACCTGATTGGGCAAAGCAAATTGAAATTTACACTATGTAGGCTGACATCTAATAGAATTCCCACATTTTGCTTCGGGGGAGTTTGTTTTTAGAGCATATTAGCTTTGCCGCATTGTAGCTTGACAGACGTTTTCTCTCAGGAGTCGATGTTTAATTTGAATAATCACAAAAAGTGTGTTCGTTTGGTTTGCAGGGACATCAGTGTCCCAGATGAATAAAGAGGTAAATGAGGGGAAGAAAACAGGTAATTATGCTGAACCAGTAAATGAATGACCCACTGACCCTCAATCCTAATTGATTTTGTACAGACAAATTGTTTTCTTTAATTTTTTTTCTCTATCACCCATTTTGATATGTTTTTGTTAGCTGTCTTTTAGTTAGCTTTATTTAGATGTAATTAATTGGGTATGTGAATCAAGACTCAAATACTAGAAACAGGGAGGGAGGGAAGCTGTGTCTCCTCCATTTACCAGCAGGGCAATTATACTTGGCAGCTCGTACTTTGTGAAATGATGTCATATCTTGGAAGAAGCGCAAAGACTTCACCTCCCTCCAGAGTCGTTTTTCCCGCAATGTTATTTGTTTGTTTACTGTTTAAAAATCATACGTGCATAACATTAACATACAGTTGGCTATGTGATGGAATAGTGCGACTTCTAGATACACAAATTATGCAAATTACAAAGTGGAGGGGGGGAAAAAACAAAGAAGTGTGCAGCAGATGTGTATATTTCAGAAATCGCTCTGTTCTGAGAGCGCCTGCCCTGGGTCAGGCCATCAGCCTCACAATCCCTCGCAAATATGTGGCGGTCATTGAGTGTACGCCAAGTTACAGTGTAACAATACAGGCACAAGTGGACCGTCTGGGTGATGACATGTGCTACTTTGCATGTAAATTCTTTAGTGATTCACCTCCAAGTGAACCCACTGAGAGCGATTCTGGCGCTGGCTTAAAGACAGAGGTGTGTTTTTATGACTAGGTGAGGCATGTCCTCTCCAAGGCCCTCAAGCACTGTATCCCTCTACCCTCCCCTTTAATCACTGTAGCAACTGCTCTCATAAACTCCATGAGCTGTGTATTAGTGTGCATGTTTGGAAGCCTGTTTGTGAGCGCGCGCGTGTGTCTGAATGTCCTGTGTATGTGTCCGTGAGCATGTGCCCTTCCTTGTTACCCCATTTTTAAACTTAATCAGCAAAAATAAAGCCATTGTAAGCTAGCTCATATTAAAGAGGTGATTATTGGTAATAAATACTTTTTATACATACTTATTACAGAGGCAGTTTTCTTCTTGCGCTTAATGAGAGTAATTTGATTTGCTTGAGAGATTACAGTTTCCTAGAATTAATGCGGCAGTCCCCATTCCAAGATAGAGTGAGATCTAAGATTCTTCACAGGTCGTGTGCTGCTAGATGCACCCCTCTCACATAGCAGCTAATGGAGTTGAACAGCAGTCTGTCATCCCCCCGCCCACCACCCCAGCAGCTCTATAGCCCACATGCCCTTGGTTCCTGCAGTGCTTGTTGTTTTGGCTACTTCTGCCTCCTGCTTTTTACTTCTTATGCATGCCAGCCACTACTAAGTAGCTCTCTCTAAAAAACAGGAGGCTAGTGATTTATTGTATATATGCAATGCTCACTCATCAATGAAAATCCAACATCTGGCAAAAATTATTCACCCAATTGCACTAATTCAAATGATGCTCCAGTTGCATCAAGAAGCTTTTTTTTTTTAACCCATAGTTTTTCTCCTCGTCTGTTTCCTCAGTTTGACTTTGTTTAATATTTCCATCACATGTTTATGTAAGCCCTTAAAGCTTAGTGCATAACTTAATTTGAGTTTTGATCATCTTCTCTTGCGACATTTATTGAAGCCAGCAGCCTGCAGGTTTCAGCGCCTAAGGCTGAAGGTGGCTCAGGCAGATTGAGGGCGACCAATTCTGTCACCACATTGCACTCTGCATGTTAATTAAGTTTAAGATGGTTGAGGAAAGTGCTTACACTGAAAGCAATGAAATGACTTGTTAGTCCATAAACACTCCAAAAAACGATCACGTGAAAGAGAATTTGTAAACCAGAGTTGTGAGCTGGGAACTAGATGCTCCTTTGGCCAGCATGGGTGATCAGTCTTATCTTTAGTGATACACAAGTGCATCTAAGATTTGTAGATTCAAATTAAAATCACCAGAGGTTAGTTGTTACCTTAAAGGTGAAGGAAACTCTAAACCCTCATTTAATTAAGCAAAGAAAAAGAAGAGAAAGAAATGTTGGTGCTGTAGAGCTTGCCAACTTTTGAAATAGCACCAAACATTCTGTAATTTCCTGGTTTAAATGCTCGGCCCTGAAGAATTGTCAGTTGTTTTCTCTCAGTTCTGAATAGATAGCTCTACTGGGTTTCAGTATAGTTATATGACCTCCAGGATCATTAATCAGCTAGTTTACATTGGAAGGTTGCAGGCAGATACTTTTAGGTCCTGCGGTTAATGCGGACGGGCCTCTGTGAATCAGTTTTGTTCCAGCTCATCCCGCAGACGCGCAATCAGTTTGGGATCTGTTGAGTGTAGAGGCTCGGTTCATGCCTTGATTTTTCTTTGTCATGTTCCTCAAGCTGTTCCTGATGGCAGCTGCCTACAGCACATTATTCTTCTGGGGTAGGCTCCAGCCATGAGGGGAAATGCTGTTTGGTTGGCAACAGCGTTAAGGTGAGTGGTATATGTCAAAGTGACAACCACGTGAGTAACAGCTTATGGTTTCCCAGCATAGCATTGTAGTCTAACAGGCTGATTAACGTTTCACTTCACTCGGTAGCGGTATTAATGATGTGGCTGTTCGGTGTTCATCAGCAAGGAGTCTACCAAGACGAGAGAGTGAGGCACCAGAACTGGCAAACTTTTGTTTCTTTCATTCCATTTACCTTCCATATCTTCCCACCAAGTCAATGAAGGTTAATAATTTCTAGAATAAGAGAAAACCACTGAAAAAAGTGAGGCTCACCATGTGTCACATCATCTGCCTGTGAGACTGAAATACATTACAGTCCAGTGTGACGGGTGATGTGTCTGGACACTGCTGGAGATTACTCCTCTTTATGGCCGGGGCAATCAGATTTTTTTCCCTGCTTTTCTCTTCCCTTCCTTTATTCCTGGCGGCATAGGATCATATTACCCATCTTGGAATGACTTCAACAGAGACACTGCTATTCCCAGGGAGCTGTCTCTCCCCGCTGCAACTAAATCCATAGCCAATTGGACTGGCCTGTGATTTATAGAAAATCTTCTCCTTCGGAGGAACTTTCGTTCAACACACACACACACACTGGGAATTCTCCCTCGGCAGCTCATGATGTGTTAGGTCTCAGGTCAGAGCAGTTCAAGGCAGTGAGTGCCAATGGGAAAACATGTACAGTCAGAAACTAGAGAAATACTATAAAGGCTGTAGTATGGTTGTTTAAAGCAAGATACATAAAAGCTTATTTACTTCATGAAGACAGATTGTAGTTCTAGTTTCTTAATCAAATCAACAGGATGCTCGCCTGCTCTTTGGCCGCTTGACATTTCCAATCCATCTTCAAGGGAAGAGTTAAAAATTTGCTGTAGGGAGTGTCACGCTTGTTGTCTGCTTTACTGATTAGTGGGATTATTCATCTACATGAGTTGCTTTTGCATCTATTCTGAGTTAATCAACATGCCTCGTGGTCTCGGGCCCACAGAGTGGTCAGCAGTCAGCACGGGCCGTCGGTTCAGGCCCCGAGCGCTGTGACCTTCCATGACTGTAGCAACTCATTCTTCCCCTCCTCAAACTCCTTCTTGTACTTGTGTGCAGAATACATTCATCTATATTCACCACAACTAAATTGGAAGATTTAGGGGTTTTACTGGTCGTATCTCGCGAGTCTCGAGTGTATCGATAATGTTGAGTCCTCCGTCTATGAGACCAGGGCAGATAGAGCTTCCCATTCTAAACAATATCATTCGCGCATGATAAAATCTGCTCACAGTATTCTAGGTCTCACGCTGGGTTTTGGAAGCACCCATTTTCCCAAGCACAACACTCCTTGCTACAAAGTGATGCAACACTTCCAACAAAGATGCAATCGGCAGGAGTGTGTGTTTTCTAACAGTCCATCTAAAGTACCCAGCACAGTTGGCACGCCTCTGCTCTTTTCCTCTCACTTTATCAACTCGGGGGATATTATTGCCGATTCAGTGGTGGGCATCCTGAGGCATCATATGCTCAGAACACAAAGCTAAGGTCAGGGGGAGAGGAAGTGCTGAGATCTGCCCGTTGCATTGTTCCCAGGTCGTTTGCGCTTTTGCCTTCTCTTTTTCTTTACTCTTTTTAGCTTTGATGATATCGACTTCTCACTCTCGTACTCCTTCTCTGTTTCCCTCCATCTGCTCCTAAATGACACCTAAGCACAGGCTCTTCCTCCAACTGATGTCCCCATGTGTGACCTCACTCCTTTGGAAAAGCCATTCGCAGTCAGTGCTGAAGTAGAATGCCGAGCTCTTGGTGGGTACACATAACAGAGACTGTGACACGCGGCTGTGCGCTGATAGACTTTCCACTGGAGTGGATTAAATCAGCATCAGGCTAGTGGAGCTGATTACCTCAATATGAAAATGCAGTATCTTAATGGTACATATTTTCATGAGGCAGCCCAGTTGCCTTTCATTTTGCGGCTAATATGTCTATTCTTATGAGTCATTTACTTCTTTAATTACCTTTAGCAGCAGATGCACAATGGTGTATTAATGTGAATGATTTTTACTGCCACTTTATCATACTGAGCCTGTGAAGTTGAAAGGCGTAATTGAGGTGGAAGAGCGACTCATGAGAGAAACAATATTTAGTTGACAGTTGCTCTTGTACTCTGGGAGGGTGTTTATGAGTTTACACCACACTAAAGCTGTAATAAACGCGGTATTCGTTTAATAATGGCAGGGGACAGAAATGCTTTCACTAAGATGTGTTCAGTTATTGAATCATTCCAGGAAGTTGTTTGGTATAATCAGACAACACTGTGCATGCATATGCGGTCACTTGTTGTCGTTACATATGTCTCCACATTGAGTCTTTGCGTGTGTTTTGTGGCGGCGAAATAACTGTTTGCTGCGAGCAAAAACCTTATTTACTCTTCTCCTGTTTGCAGCATGTGCAACTCTGACAATCCATGTAATTTGCATGTGCGTGCTTGCGGTGTGTCTATGTGTTTTGTCTCCAGCTTGTGTGCTTTTCTTGGTGTGATTTTCTGATTCAGACCTCTCTGAATAGAGGCCTTCTTTAGCCATCTGTTGTTAAGCTGCTGGCTAAGCAAGGCTGGGGAATCCAAACAAATGCAGAGCACACAGCAAACGGAAGCTGTCAGGCCTGCATAGCTTAGCTGACCTCGCCGGGTTAGGGAGAGTAGGGGGAGGGTGAGGTGACCCCCTCTGTACCAGGCTCCAAGTGCCCGAACTGCCTGGTTGGGGCACTGTTTACCCTTCGCTCTGCACCTCCTGCAACCTCTGCCTCCTCTCTCTTACATTCTCTTCTTTCCCTCTCTTTCTATCTCCCATACCCCCCTCCAGCTTCTCACTCTTCTCTTCCTCCATCTGTCACCCCCCCCCACAGCCTTTTTTTTTTCACTCCACTCCCTCCATCATCAGTCCTGCTTCACAGCCCCCCTCTCTTCTATCTTCACTCACAGTTAATAACTTTGCTTTAGTCATGTTTTTCTTAGTCATTCTTTTTTTCTTCCTTTTTGCTCAGAAAATATTTTCCAGGCACTGTATTACCTGTTATGGAGAGAGAGGGGTGTGTGTTCAAGGGGGAGGTGTGTTGGATAAACAAAATGGGGTTTTTATTGAAGTCGGATTTAGTCTTATGTAAGTGCACGCACTGCCTTATTGTTTAAACGTGGATATTCAGAATGTTTAGTGTTGTCATAAATATTAATAGATTAGTTGAAAAGTGCAGCGAAGGAAGGGAATCTAATGGTTTGAAGTGGGTATAAAACGTTGATTTATTTATGTATTCTACATGAATTAGTTTGGAAATCTAAACACAGACTGGAGAGTGTTGTTGCGAGAGCCCCGTAATGCGCAAGGTTTGAGCATCAGGGCCTGTTTTCCATGTGGAGTGGCTTTTTGGAAATGGCATTAATTATATACTTACTGGGAAACCAGACTTTCCCTGCTTTGCATTGCAGATAAACGTCTGTATTACTGAGGAAAAAGAGAAAGGGGAAAAAATGCAATTAATATAAATAGACATGATCCTCACTGCTTATTCGCTTACATGTTTAAAAAGAATCACCCCACGTGCATTTCAATTAAAATGACAAGTATTCCAAGTGAATTCAATTTCAGTTTGTTTGCATTGTCAATGCTTATCTAACGTAATAGTTATCAGTAATATAGGATCGGTTAGACTCCGACTTTACAAAATTTGTTGCCACGAGCTGCAACAGCCCTTCCAGTTTATGAACTGACTGGATACCGCTGGATTCTTCAGTAGCCCATAGAAGAAGATTATTTCAGGAAATCTGGCAGCGACTTGCATGGGAAAGCTGGCGAGAAATGATGCTGGCCTCTTGGCTTGGTTACCGCTGAGAAGCAGAGGGCCTCGTCTTTGAAAAGAAAACAGCAGAAGTGATAAATGTCAGGTGAGTTGAGATGCGCAACCAGTCAGAAAGTCAAGCAGATAACCTTGACATTTAGGCCGCTGGTGTTGAAGCCCCGCAGAGGGTGCGGAGCGGGACCAGAGGGCCCAGTGTCTTCTGAGCTGGACTACATTAAGAGCTAACCTATTAGTCGTGTTGTTACTGCCTGTCTCTGAGCCACGCTCTCCTGCCTAATAAAGCCTGGCGAAACGTGGCCGCTCAGTAAATATACTGCTGCACTCACACAAGTGCAGAAGCACACAAACAGATGCACATCTCGTTCTTTCTCCTTTTTTTTTTTCTCGAGTGGCCGCAGGGATCTGGTTACACCTGCTTGCACATCTTCTAGCAATTAGGGGCAATCTGCTTGAAACCATTTCACGTTCAAGGTCTTCCCCAGCCATGGAGAGAGGAGCCCAACATATATTGAGCAATAGAAAGGTCTTTCTTTTGATTGGCCTGAACAAACAACACTTTTCCTGTCATTTTTCACTGTCAGATTCTTAATGGACACACCTTGAATAGTTTTTCCTCAGCATTTATCCAGATCATATCTATTTTTTATACTTTTACCAGGCTTCTTGTCTGCTTGACAGCCGTAGGACTTAATTTGTCTATGATGCATCCGTCACATCTAACGCAACTTGAGTGATTGGTGTAATCCGGTCCTTATTTTGGGGTTGTTTGTGCACCATTTGAATGTTGCATGAAAGTTGTATAAAGAGGAAACAGAGAAACCTGTCTGAATTATGTCTGGGTTTTGTTTGTAGTGGGAAAAGGTGCAGCAAGGGATTCAACAGAGAGCAGACTTGACTGTGTGGCAATGCTCTGAGCTGGGATTTGTAAGACACCCAGAGCTGGCTTTAGCAGCAGGAAACCCCAAAGCCTGTAAATAATCCACGTGTGCAGACTGCACATAAAGACATCCAGTACTTAGCAGTTCCCTTATCACAGCGTGATAGCCCAGGGACATGAGAGACGCTCCTGCCTCTATTCACTAATATGCTGTGAAAGTAGATGCAGATAAAACGCCTGTTGTTTATTGAGGAAGTTGTGTTAACATGGGGAAGAGGATGTGAACTTTGAACACATTTGAAATGTGGAAAATAAAAGAGGATTTCAAATGACAAGGATACCAAATTGCAATGTCTTTGTTGCTGATAAAATGTTGTTATGTGCTGGAGGGTGTTTTCTAATCAAAAGCACCTAGAGGGTTCACTCCCTTTACGGTTTGTGTGTGTGTATTTGTCTTCATGTTAACTCACAAACAATGAATGTATGTTTGGTGTATGAATGTAGGCGTCTGTCTTTGTAGTTGTGTCCTTATTCCCGTAACAAGCTCACCTGACAAAGAACCTCAGTTTGAGATTATGATAGGACTACTGTAGTCTTGTTTGTTTAAGCAGAAACTGATTCAACATACACACTGTTTTCCCCTCACTTTTTTCTCTTTACATACATGGGATATATAACATTTCTGGCTCCATAGTGAGCAAAGACATATGAGTGATATTTGCAGTCATAGTCTTCTGTGGCCGTGTGCAGTGCAGACTCAAAATGGCATTTATAAGATAAGATAAGATAAGATAACCTTTATTAGTCCCACACGTGGGAAATTTGTTTTGTCACAGCAGGAAGTGGACAGTGCAAAAGTTATGACGCAAAAATTAGAATACAATAAGAATAAATACAGTACACAGCTGTACAGAATGGAATAAAATAATATACTATATACAGTAGAATAAAATAGAATAAAAATATACAATAAGATAAAAATAGAATACGAATGCTATATACAACTGAGTAAAAATACAACGATGCCAGAAAAGATTATTGCACTTAGTGTTATTGCACATGTGTGGATGTGTGTGTTTGTTCAGTTAAAGTCTTTGTTGTGGAGTCTGACAGCAGTGGGGAGGAAAGACCTGCGAAATCTCTCCGTCCCACACCGTGGGTGCCGCAGTCTCCCACTGAAGGAGCTGCTCAGTGCTGTCACAGTCTGCTGCATGGGGTGGGAGACGTTGTCCAACAGGGATGACAGCTTAGCCGCCATTCTCCTGTCACTCACCACCTCCACTGGGTCCAGAGGGCATCCTAGAACAGAGCTGGCCCTTCGGATCACCCTGTTCAGTCTCTTCCTGTCCCCAGCAGAGATGCTGCCGCCCCAGCAGACCACACCATAAAAGATAGCAGAAGCCACGACAGAGTCATAGAAGGTCTTCAGGAGTGGGCCCTCCACCCCAAACGACCTGAGTCTCCGCAGCAGGTACAGCCTGCTCTGCCCTTTCCTGTAGAGGGCGTCTGAGTTATGAGTCCAGTCCAGTCTGTTGTTCAGATGAACACCAAGGTACCTGTAGCTGTCCACAGCCTCAATGTCCATACCCTGGATGTTCAGTGGTTGCAGTGGAGAATGCTTGTGCCTGCGGAAGTCTACCACCAGTTCCTTGGTTTTACTGGCGTTGATCTGGAGGTAGTTCAGCTGGCACCAGTCCACAAAGTCTTGGGTCAGACCTCTGTACTCCTTGTCGTCCCCATCAGTGATGAGGCCGACTATTGCAGAGTCATCAGAGAACTTCTGCAGGAAGCACTGGGTGGAATTGTGGGAGAAGTCTGCAGTGTAGATGGTGAAGAGGAACGGAGCCAGAACCGTTCCCTGTGGGGCCCCCGTACTGCAGACGACCCTGTCCGACGCACAGCCCTGAGTCCTCACATACTGTGGTCGGTCGGTGAGGTAGTCCAAAATCCAGGTAGTGAGGTGATGGTCCACTCCAGAGTTCTCCAGCTTGTCCTTCAGAACCGAGGGAAGAATAGTGTTGAAGGCACTGGAGAAATTATATAGTTCTTTTCCAGTTCACTGCCCACTCAAAGTGCATTTTGCCCGCTTGTGCCATGCTGAAAATGCAGACCTTATATTAATACTTTCATACAAAGGCACTGCACATCCCCAAATTACACTGTGATCATTTATGCCACCACAAAGGCATGAGCCATGTTTAATCGCCACAGTCGATCTTTTAAGATTTAAGATTTTGGATTCAGATTGCATTACATTAGACCAGGGGTGCCCAACTCCAGTCCTCAAGGGCTGGTGTCCTGCAGGTTTTAGATGTGTCCTTGGTCCAACACAGCTGATTTGAAAGGCTAAATGACCTCCTCAACATGTGTTGAAGTTCTCCAGAGGCCTGGTAAGGCCTGGAGTTGGACACCCCTGCATTAGGCCATAGTACAAATAAAAGCTCAGTAATACGCAGGTCCTTGTTTACTGGTTTTAGATCAATATAGCTGCGGCCTGTGGAGATGTCATCACAACCAATGGCAACATTTGCCACATTAGTCGGATAACTTACAAACTTTGAGAATCTTTCTGTTGTTTTAGTGAACCTGCCATCAGTAGTCTTTAATAACTGATGGCTGGAGGTCATGAAGACATTTGTGTGCTATTGTAGCCAACAATACAACATGTAGTCTGCTTTGCTTGTGACACTGAAGTGACTGAAGTGAATATTGCTTGGTATATTCTTCTTTTGACAAAGTAGCCAATAGGCATTAAAAATCAAACTCTACATATAATGGACTCTTCAAGTGTAAGTATAAAATAGATTTTTTTAATTAGTTTTGTCGCCAACCATGATTGTGTTTGAAGTTGCTCAGTCATTGACTATCTGTGATCTCTTGTCACCATATCGCTGTTAGTGGCTGTGTGTGTCGATTCCCCTTCAGTTTTGTTGTTTATCAGTTGTTTGTCAGAGTACAAGTTTTAAGTCACACATATGTCATGGTTCAATCCACAAAACCAGCTGAACTTCACCTGTAAGACAAAATGGGCTTATTAAATTAGTTTCCACATTAAAGAATAACAAATCATCACGGAATCAAAATCTTGGAGATACGTAGCGGGGTTTTGAGAAATCCTGTTTTGTGAGTCAGCTGGTGCGAAGCGGTAGTGTGAACTGTCGATCAGAGTGACGTCTTTAAGATCCAAAGTCCAAAGATGTTCGCTTTATTGCTGTGTGGCAAAGACAAGCAGGGATTATTTCGCTGCTTAACAGCTGTACACCATAAGAGAAGTCATGTCTTGTTTATAAAACCAAAAATATAACAACATTATTTCAGAATTTTTCTCTCTTGTTTTTACAAAAGAGAGAACTAGCCTAAACACTTTTTTAGCTCACTCATTTAGCCCTTATCGACAAAATAAGATGTTTCACTTCACCATGATTCAGAGTCTGCGTGCTAGTTTCCAGTTTATCACATTTTGTCTGGGGCAGCTCTTGCATGTGTATGATGCATCCAGTTCCTTTGAATGTGAGATCAAAAGAAGATAAACTCCAGAGGTGGAGGGGAAGGGAATGAGACCTCTGAAACAGAGGAGTTGGTGGTGTGTAAACATTGCAATGACGGTACACAATACATTTTTTTAAACCCAGTATTAGGCCTCTCAAAGACATGCCACCTCCAGCAGGTTTTCTAAAATGAGCTGAAAACAACATTCCTAACCCCGATGCTGACCTCACAACACAGCATCTCAGCTTGCTCACCTTTTAGTCTCTTTATGCCAACATGTGTTTACTGTTGTTGCAGCTCTGACCGTCAAAAGTAAGATTCTCATTACGCCGACGTATTTGCTGTCGGGCTGCAATGTGATTTCAGTTAATTTGCCTATGTCAAGATGATCATCGACTGTGTTTTCAAGGGCACGATCACATAATTATTGCCCTTTAATTGGAAGTATAATTTGATGAAGCTGTTGACGTGAAAAGTGGAAGGCTGTGTTGGTAATTTTCTCGTTTCATGCAATGTGGCAGAATGCTGTTATTGTTTAAACTGCCTGTGACTCCTTTGCTTTAAGCTGAGGCACCTTAATGCAGTCATAATAGTCATATTATTACTATTTATGTGTGATACACACAACTAAACAGCCTTGGGTTAATTTGGCATGCATGGAATGCACTGAGTAAGATATAAATATATACTTAGATTCTAAAATATAAAGATTTTATTTTCATTGTCACAAGTCTTATCTACTTTTCCCTAAAAGACCCTTTTCTTTCTGCGCTTTTCTTTTCTTTATACTCTGATGACAGTGAGGAAAGACTTCCCAGAAATGTATCTTTTCATCCATTACTGTCTGAACTTCCTATCATATCCTGTTGACTCAACTCTCTTTGTTCCAACACCCTCGGTTGTAAACCCAGACTCACACACCACACACACATTTCACTGCATGTGTCATCAGTTACAAGGAAAAAGAAAACAGCACACTTTGTTTATTCTTCAATGTGCCCGTAATACCACGCCTTGGGCGTAGTGAATGATTTTGTTACTGCTTCTTTGCTTTTTTTTTTTATTTCATTTTGAATTTCCTTATCACATATCGGTATTACAGCGCAAGTACATCTTGAAGTCACATTTGAATGTCTAGTCCTAAAGTATGTAGTGCTAACAGAAAACCTGGAGATTATGAGAGCTACCACACTGAAGATAACACCACCGTTTCCTAAATATATTTAAGGTATCAATATTGTTTTAGAAGCTTTTGACTTTGGTAACTGGCATAGGAAATTGACGTGAAATATCAGATTTTTAGCTTCTTATATAATTTAAACAAAATTTTTTCAACCACTAAAATCTTAAGATGGAAAAAAATAAAATAATCTTTAATAAACCAATCAAACAAAAAGCCTTTGGGATTCCATGAATTCCCAAAAGCAATTCTCACTATTTTATTAATATTTATTTTTCTTTTTTACAGTCTGCGTGACAAGAAGAGACAATATTATTATTCATTTGTATTTTTCCGATCTCCTCCGAGTGTCAATTAAGTTCACGTCCTTGCGATTTGAAGTTGCAATTGTGAGTTGCTTTGGAGTAAAAAAGTTGATGCCTAAAATGTAAATATTGCCGTCATGTGTGGGAGTGAATCTTGCTCACATTGTTCTTAGTTTGAATTTCGACACTCTCTTTATGAGTGTGATTGTTTTGAGGGGGTTCCCCTTCTCAATTTTCAAAGCAAAAAACAATTAGGCATGCAGACTGAGATATGTTGGTCACATTTATCTTTACGTGACAGAAGGACACAGATAGGCTGAGAGAAGGAGAATTTTTCTCCTTTAAAAGTCGAGCACGGTGACATGCCAGCAGTGTGGCCTCTTTGTTGCCTGCGGTCATATTTATGACTCATGATGTCATTGGACAGCCGTGTTTTTGGGAGGGTCAGCGCGTACGCCCACACACAAACGGTCACACAGCTGTTCTCTTCATACCCCTAGCTGTCTCTCCCCTTTCGGACTTAAAGTACCGTCTGACTTGTCTGGCATTAGGACTTTACTGGCACGTCTTTTCTTCTGTCTACACACAGCTTTCTGTTTGCTCGTTCCCTGTTTGATATCTTACTTTCACACAGTCCTTCACAAGTTTCACTCACTTTTTCACACATGACTATAACGTTTTTCTCTTCTGTTTTTCTACTCCCTCTCTTATACCGTTTGTAACCTTTTGCAGGTTACAAACTTCTCAAGAAATTGACAGAAGAACTAATAGGTTGCCCGTATATGAGATGAGTTTGGATGCGCCCCCTAACTGTTTGTTTAATTGTGGGAGCAATCGTCTGAGGAACATGGAAAGAATGAGGCCAGTTATTTACCCAGATGGTTTACTGGTGGAGGTGTGAGGCTGGCCAGCTCACTGTGGGAACACAACGCTTGCTTTTCTTGGTATCGCTGACCGTTTTCAAGACCACTGTGTTTTTTTCCCCCTAGCTTTCTCCAGCTTTGTTTGCTCTGGATGGCATGTTTGATTATTTATCGTAAGGGAAAAGGGAGTAGCTGGAGCAATAAACATGTGACTGCACTGTATTTTGTTTTCCACTGAGAAGGCCGTGTCCTTTAACAGATATTTGAGGCCTCTATAAAGTCTTTTATTTGCTTTCTGAAGGGGAGTTTGACCGAGCTAAAGGAGGATCTAAAGAACTGATTTGTGTCTTTGACAATTTGTGTTTTCTGTAAGTGTGAGTTATCAACAGATAAATATTTCTTCTGGATTGCTGAACTTGTTTTGGTCTTCTCTGTCTGTGAATTTGTTTTGACATCTAAGCATTGTTTATGCCAGTCTTAGCTTTATGACACCAAACAGGATAACATGAAAGGAGGTCTGTGGTTTTTGTTGTCTTTCATACGGCAATGAGAATATTGCTCTAAGGGTTACGTCTGCACTGATAATAGGCATCAAAGTGTTCTCCGGGGACGTAACTTTTCTTTTTTAATTTCTCTTCTAGGCTCTTCAAATGGCTCGGCAAATACTTCTTCAGCAACAGCAGCAATCCCAGCCACAGCAACTGCAGTCTCAGCAAAATACTGGTCGCAAATCCCCCAAAGCCAACGACAAGCAGCAAAGCCTGCAGGTATTGTTGTCGTTCTCAGATGTTCTCTCATATTTTAACTCAGGGTTATCTGATGGCTTGGTTATTTAACTTTGTGGTTATTCAGATAATAAAAAAAAATGAAGTGAACTTGTGCAACTCTTGCTAGAACATAGTGTGCGAGAAAAAGTACAGCAGTAGTCTAAGTTCACAAACAGGAAATTAATATTGGCAGTGCAACATTTGCAGTTATGTATGCTCACGCATTATGTGTGATTTAGCGGCACACACGCTCAACCCTGTGTCATCCAGGTAGCACTGGAGGTGGTAGCACTACGCAGAAAGGGGTTCTGTTTAGAGGCCAGACACACAGAAAAATCTCATTGTGGCCGGTTGAGATCACATGAGCTCATCCAGTATTATCTGGATTATCACTGTTTGAGATTACCGCAGTAGACAGGATTGTCCTTATTGGCTGCATTTTGTTTAGGAAGTTTGTAAGCAGGAGAAAGTGTGGAAAAGAGGAAAAGCTAGAAGAGAAAGAGCTCAGTTCCTTCCGCTAAAGGGAGTTTGGCTTTGTTCTTTCCTTGCTTTCTTTTCATCACACTCATGCATACAGCAGAAATAAAAGAAGAGGCTAGTCTATACCTCTGGCAGCAGGAGGTGCTCTAGAGCAGACCGCAAGTGGGGTGTGTGTTCCAGGTGGAGGGTTTAAAGCTGGAACAGAGAGACATGAGCACGGGGTGGGAGAATGCAAAGGTATTAAGAGGTAAACAGGTGGTGGGACACTTATTTGAACTGCCTTTGTAATGCAAAGGGAAAAAAACAGCGGGGAAAAAATTGGGGGGGTTTTGTTTTGTTTTTTCATCTTGCTTTTAAGATCGACAGTGCTGTATTTCTGATGCAACATTTGCCTCACAGATGTATATCTTTGTTTGAACAAGGAGCGGTTGTTTGTGTCAGTGTGAAATTGCAAACGACTTCAGGGCATATTTGGTAATTAATACGGAGGCCCTGTTCTCTCTGTGTGTATATATATAATATTTAATACCCTTACTATCCCATTGGGGGCCCTTTTTAATGAGCTATTGTAGCAGCTAGGTCTAATGTCAGGTTGTGGAAAAGCCTCTTTGTTGTGCAGATGTCTTCGGAATAGCTCCAGAGGATGAAATATGACTATGATGACCTTTCAGTTGTGTGCATATTTGTCAGGATTCAAATAAGTTGAAAGGATCAAACTAAACAGTTTCCCCAGCCTGCCAGGGAATTGTGCTGCAGAGGTCAACAGAGGGGACCACAACGGCAGATTCCAGCATACAGCCAGTTGTTGGTACATAGTAAAGTACTAAACCATCTCCTGCAGACAAAGACAAAATTAAAATTCTAATTTATTAATGTATACAGAGAGCTTGGCCAAGCTGTCACTCAGCTATTGAAAAGAGAGTCGGGCCCTTTCCCCCTGCCCCCCCCTCTCTTACTCCCCTCTTCTGCCCAGTTCTTGTGAAGAGAGCTCAGGCTCACTGTAGTATCTAACTAACGCTGTAAATTGCCTGCTCTCTAATGTCCTATGCTACATTTTGCTGAGTTGAAACTGCCATTATGAAAAAACCACAAGTCCAGACGAGTGTTTGTTTATCTCCAAATTACATATTCTACTAATTAAACCCAGCCCAACCACTAGCAGTGCACACACAAGGATAAGTATTCAGGCGCAGACATCACTGGGCCATTCTGTGCAAGTGTGCATTGCATTTAGTTTAACGTTTTCAGTTGGTGGCATTTCTGTTATGTTCCATATCGCAAACATTGTTTTTTTCAAACACCAGATAGTCATTTTCTCTTTTAAGAACAAACCCTGTGCTTAGAGGAGCCTCCTTCACACAGAACATTCACTATCTCCATCACACAGCCTGGATAATGATTCTCTGTTGAGCTGGACTGGGTCATCAAAAGACATGATCCAACAATTATGGGACTGTGTAGTAAGCTGACACCTCATAAAAGCACCTGATCTGCAGACGAGACTCCATTCATCTCAGTGTTCTTCCTATTAGGCACGAGGAGATGTGCAGAGAGACTTTTACTCATTTGGAGATGTGACTCACTTTCCAATTCATCCAAGTCAAAAATAATGAAGCACTGTATATATGAAACATCCAGGAAAAAAACTGACCTGCACAGAGCACTAAAGGGAAAAAAAATATGAGTCAAACAAGCCTCAGAATCCTTGATCAGCATTAAATGGCTCTTTGGTTTTATATCTTCAGCAGGGGTGCCCCCGAAGCCCCCTCACCCCTGTACCGCCCACCCCTGCCGTTGGATAAAGATGCCTGCGCTGTATACTCAGCAGCCTAGAGGCCTTTTAATCATGCTAGATATACAAACAGCTGCTATGCATGCTGGAAAGCAGCTAAACATACTTGACTGGTCAAAAAGCCAGTAAATTACATTGACAGAATGACACATGTAATTAAAAGAATCCATGCCGCTTTTACCTTTTGCGCTTCACACCTACAGTGGCACAACGACGAGAGCCGGCAACTCCCACCCCGCTAATTACCATTATCAGTGAAATGGTAGGGTTTGACTCATTAGTTCCATGTGCATTTAATTAGAGGCAGGCTGAAATTGGATTTAACTTATTACTTTTTCATGGATCACTTTCTTGTCATCACTTCAAATTGGATTGCAGCCCCAGGTAACTAATTATGCCAGCCGCAGGATCAGGAGTGGAGAAATAGGTAATTAGGAACAACACTGTCGGACCCTCGCTGATAGTCCACCAGCACCGAGGTGGGGGGAGGGGGGGAATTGATGCTCGTTTGTGGCAATGCACACGAGACCGGCTGGTTAACTACACCTCATTCCAAGGGAACCTGTGCACGCATCCACCTACTACAGGGGATTATGTGGCACCCGGGCAGGAGATGTTGTGTCAATATGGTGTCTATGCTCTGAGTGTAATATCCAGATTATGCTTGTTTCCCATCCAGGATTGTGTTTAAGATCAGCATTCAGTACGGTGAGGTACATGGCCAGCAGCCAGTTTCCTGCATCTACTGCTGAATGACAGCGACTGATTTCTGTCAGTCTGTGCTGATTGTAATGAGAATACATGAACGGCTGCTTTGAAGAGAGGCAGGTGCATAATGTAGCGTGTTAACAATTCAGGCTTTTAGCAGAGGTAGTTTGCTTGTGGAGAGGGAAAGTGATTGCTTTACTGAGAGCTTTGTTGTCCATATTAAAGTAAAGATCATCTTCTACCCTAAAAGTTTTTGCACTTATTGTAATTATGTGTTGGCCTTCTATTTTAAATGAGAAACACTATTCACAATTCACTGATAAATATTTCGCTGAACATTTTCATAATGTCAAAGGTGCATCACTTGTTATTCTTCAGACAGAGAAACTACAGATAATGTTTAAAAACCAGACAATTTCCTTATCTACACTATTACCAGCTGAAGCCTCGATCCTCTCTTCTTTCCCTTTTCTTTTCTCTCTTTCGTTCTCCTTTGCTCACTCTGTTCTCACACCATAGTGTACAGCCTCGCGGAGGGCATCTCCAGGTCAAAAGATAATGTCTTTTCAGTTTACAGGATGAAAGCCTTTTAAGTTAGAGAGCTCCCCTCCAATGCCCCTCCTCCTCCCCGCATTTGCTTTTCACATCCTTCATTTGTGGTCTGTTGGGGGGAAGCGTGATGTGACACAATCCAGGGGCCAAGCCTCTGTCTGACAGGACAGGGAGAAGCCGGCGGCTTTCCCTCCCTCTCCTACTGTTTTTGCAGTAGGCCCATGGCATTGTCCTGACACATGTATACCACAGAGCTCCAATCTGTAAGTCATTAGAGCACTAGGCCAAAGCCTGTCAGCTGGAGCTCAGCCAGTGCTGCAGGCTGATCTGAGGCAGCACTTCGAGGTGCCTCCGCAGTCTGGCCGGCCAGTGGCCCAAAGTGGCACAGCAGCGATCGCCCAGTGGCGAGGTGACAATAGGCAGGACTCTAGATTCATGTCATGGGTCGGTTATTGTGTGAAAAAAAAATCTCTGTGCATTTAGATTTAGTTTAGAGTGACATATAAATATATTTAAAGCATTATAGACCAGAAATATGAAGAAAAAGAAGTGCTGAGCATAGTGATAGAAGGAATAGTCGTTGATAATGCCGTTTGTAGCCTGATTTCACGCCGCTGTTACTGAAGTGAGTCATTCTTAGGGAAGTCGTTAAACATTTTAGCAGAGATATGCCCATTCACAAGAAAGTCACTTCATAAAATCATAGCAACAACAATGCAGTGTGTTATTCAGTTAGGGGCTGTCTCAAGGTGATTCTGTAATGAAATCTCATTCTGATGTGTGCATTGCTTTGAGGTGATAAATACTGTCAGGAAAGATCAGCACAAAGCCAAGACCGGTGCCGGGGAATAGGCCGTCTCTATGGTCGCTTGTTTTGCTTGTCATATTGTAAAAATGTATTATGTGTACTGTATATATTAGAACCAGGTTTGGGATAATCCTGTCAGAATGAAGTCATCTGTCCTGATTCCACATAGCCAAGTGGGAGGGAGGGGGGTGGTGGCGGTGGGAGCTCTCGCCCGGCCAAGTTGATGACTGTCGAATTGACTCCAGTCACAGAGCTGGGAGCCACTCTGCTGTTTGCAGGACCCTCTGTATTCATTGGAGGCCTGATGTTTCCCTTCAAGCAGTCAGCCTTCGCAACACTCCACCCCACTCAGTCATCCCCACGGATACACAAACATATACACTTCCCCTGAAATTTGTCGTATCTTTATGTCATCCTCTGGCGTTACGTCTTGATTTTAATGCTTGTCGTTTTTTTTGGAGTGATTCACACGCCCTTTGGAGAGCGGTAGAAGGATGGATGGGTGCACAGTCAGCCATAGCATTTATAAACACTAACAGCTATGCAAGGTGCAGTCAAGTCAGCATCAGCTCACAATGCAGTTTCTCTTTGGGTGTCAATGCACACTTTTGACAGCTTGGCAATTCTCTTATTCCATTTTCACTTTTGGTTAAGACTCGAATAAAGTAAACTGTTACTGCTTAGACAGCAGAAGAGTGATACAGATATACAGGTCGACACGAGGGCTTTATTTGGAGCATTTTATATTTGTGTTGGATGTTTAACAGCAGACCATAATTGTGCTTAACCGCTTTATCCATATAGTGTGCAGAAAAAGCCAAAGTAATGTAGTTCGTGATTAGACTCCTCTTTAGTCTTTAAAAAGCGATGACAGGAGCCACCCAAAGGCAGACAGGTTTCTACTCAAATCTGATAACTAACTGTAAATTTTATGCATAGCTCATCGCCCATGATAATGCATTATTTTGGTACATAGCAGAACCCAAATATCAAATGTCGCTCAGTAACTTATTTGCAGCTTTAGGTTTACTTGTGACGCTCTTTTAACCCTGGCAGCCACCGCAGAATCATTGTTATTGCTTAGTAAAAAGAACTGGGTTTCTTTGTATTAATATGGTTTTCGTTTTAAATCAAAGATGAATCAATCGCCAAAAAAGACAAGACAAAAATTCCCCCACCTCCCTAAATCGATGTTGCTCAAACCCAAAAGTGTTTTTGTTTTGACTAAGTGAAAAACCACACTAGTGCGCACTGGAAGCTCCGTTATATACTAGCTGGCATATCATCTCAGGAAATATTTTGCAAATACAGACTTCACATGTGCTGACTAAACAATGTGCTCCTGGTTGTCAAAATTAAAAGTAAATAACCAAAGCCATATATAATAGACCACGAGGAACATGGTGAGTCAGGCGTGACTTGCTGTAAGTCCTCTCTGCTCCGGGTGATAACCTCATTCGCTCAGAATGTGACTTACTCCTTCAGTAGTGTGCAGATATTTAAAGGCGGACTCGCTGTCTTTTATTTTTGATTGACTTAATAAACAGTAACAATATGCAAGAGTTTTATGCGAGAGAGGAACAAGGGCACAGAAGTGTAGAAAAAAATAATAACACGATAAATAAAAGATGCGATCGGTTTTGGTTTGGCTCTGAATAGAAACTCTCCACCTCTTCAAAAGTTGTTTGTGCTATTGTTTTACTGCTGCAGAAATGACATAGCGCTCTCCCGTGCGGCGTCAGTGCAAGTGAGTGGGTCACCAAATAACAGTTTTTTTTCCCCTTAAATCAAAAGTCACTTCTTTCTGAACTTTGCAAAGTGTGAAGTTTTGCTGTAGCTCGGAAAACACACTTTGTTCGATTTACAATTGTTTCTTAAAAGCTTTGTACTTTTGAAATAACATTTGAAATGGAAATAACAGGGAAAAAATATGTTATGTAGGTTATATTAAATAGAGCAGCTGTTATTTATATAGGTCCCACACCTGCCCTGCTGAGTCTCTGCCAGTAAACAATAAAATACTCCAAACACACAAGAGGAGAGGAAAAAAGGGTGTGTTTGTTTTCTCATGACAATGGTCCAGGTCACCAGCGCTTTTCAAGAAAAGCAATGAGAATGAATTTGTTCTCCGCTTCCACTCCATTTTCCTACTTGTCTTAATGTAGTAGCAGTAAGACACTGGTTGGCATGCCGGTGCAGCTTATTCACTGGCTGCGTTAGTGTTTTGGGAAGGCTTTGTAATTGGAGCCGAGTCGTTATCTTCAGCCATAGCTCAGGCCAGACATTAACTCATACTTTCACTCTAACTCGAGCAGGAAATGGGAGTATTTTATAATGTCATCCACTCTGTCATGAACACAATCGCTCAGTACTCTCGGTAAACTATCACAAGGGACGGGTTCAAGGCTCAAGAATATTGATGTTTCTGTGTGCACAGGAACAAAAAAAAATCCACATAGGGTGTGTATCACATCGACACATATGTGTAATTATTTTACATGGCGCAGGCACAGAGGCAATGGATTAGAAAGACAGTATGTGAGAGGAGAAGCTTGAACTGTGTGTCTGCTAAATTTATCATGAGGCCTTTGGGAGCGTTGAAATGAGAACAGTGGCCTATTACTGCTAAGAAGGTGTTTTATTGAGAATACGCCGACATGCCACCCCAGGGAGAGTGCCGGGGGAGAATAGCGTGGCCGTAGCCTAAACCACTTTGTGCGTGTTTGCGTGTGCATGCGTGTAGTTGCAAGCACATGGCTGCGTGTCACTCTCTTTTTGTGTGAGGCGTCTTGAGGGTGTCAGATAGAAAATAAAAGCCCCTTTTCTTCCACTTAATTATTCACTATGATACGTATTGGAATTGTCACTTTTGACACTTGAGGTGTCCCAGTCAATAATTTATATAGGTCAGGCCAGCTTAGCAGAGCTCATTGTTAGTTATTAGCAGATGAGAGCAGTGGCTTGTTATGCAGGCGCTCTGTTTATTTTACCAGTGTGTTTGCGGACTGGAATGTATCCCATGAACATTCCTTCATCCTTGGCCAAGGGTTTATAGCTGTTGATATGAGCTGTGTTTTAGAGCTCTGTTATTCAGCTCTGTGTTTATTGTCATGATAATTAACAAAGTGAGGTGTTAATCTTTCCTCGTGCTTTTGTCTAATTCTTTTAAGTGGGTTGCACAACTTAGTAACCCTGATTTTAATGTTGTTACAGAAGTGGGACTGATTAAGAACTCATTCCATTTTCTCATGTTTAGATGTGCTACAGAGTGGAATGTAATTAAATGTTTATAAATATTGTTCAGGAGTAGGTAGCTCAATTGAAAGATAAGACATATAGGTTGTCAGCAGTCAGGGCTTTCGCCCTACTGTCTCTCCCTGGGAGTTCAGTAAGATCTCCAGTAGGTGGCAGGGTCCTGTTTTCTTCTTCTGTCTTTTCCACTTGCTGAGTGCACACGGGTGTTAAAGAGTGTGATGATATCATGACAGCTAATTGCTCTCATTGGGATGGAGTTGGATGGATTGCCTGGTAGCTGGTGTAATGTTAGCTGTTAATGTAAGTGGTTTTAGCGTGTCTGAGGCCAAATTGAGGGATAAGTGTTTAAAAACTGGTTTGAAATTTTTTTTATGCTGCTGTGGTTGATTTTATGGCTGAATACTCGCAAACTTGGTTTTGCATATTATTACTGGTTGATTCCTATAGTAAACTCTGTAAGTACAAACTATAAAAAGATTGGCATTAGTACAGAAAATACAAAGCTACCCTAATCTCATAATTATATTATTTTAGGCTAAAATAGAATTTGTTTTTCTTGGGAAATTTTAAAGGAAGAAAATAGCTACAAAGCCTTGTGAATTGTTTGTGTGCATTTAGTGTTTTCAGCATGTAAAATGAGTTGTGCCTTTGTTCCAGCACTGTAAACAATTCCATTTAGCAGAACAATAAAGAGGCTGATAGCAAGGCCAGTTTTCTTTCTTTCCGCTAGATAGCTGTGTTTACTTATCTGTTGTTTAATTAAAGGGCCTCTTTTCTTTAAGTTCCCATTGTTTCAATTGCACGGCCCGAGTCCCGGCAGGGGTCAAAGGGTTAACAGCCGTCAACTGTGCCTTTTTTTCTCTGCCTCTCCCTCTCTCTCTCTCTTTCTCTTTCTCCTTTTTTTTTAAAGGGGCCCCCACACAAAGGCACAGTTTCACCTGCAGCCCAGCCCGCGGCTTCCTATTGTGTGGCCCCATTTGAATTGATTATGTTTAGAAGGCTGGTTGTGATTGGTGGAGAAGGGCGTGGTTGATTGGATAGTTTTGTATCTTGTCAGCCAGGGAGCAACCTTGTGCGTGCAATCTGTCTGTATCCTGAGGAAGGTTGGAGACTCCACAGCACAGCAGCGCTTGTTCTCAGCCTCTCTGCCTGCCAGCCTGCGCGCCCCTACCTCTCTCTCTCTCTCTTACTTACTCACACTCGCTCTCTCTCTCCCTCCCTCTCTCTCTTCCCCTCGCTGCTCGACTCTCCGCTCTGCTTCACTCCACACCGCGTGGCCCGGCACTCTGTTTACCCTGCCAGCTAAATGGAGTTTGTCAGGTTTGTCAATATGATTGATTTCTGTGATTTTGCCAGCTTTCTTGTATGAAAAAACTTGACAATTTAATTTGAAGAGGGAAAGGGAGAAAAGGAGTTTTATTGTCTGTCCATTGTTGACGTTCTGTCATTGTAGCTGGTTAATTTTGTCATGCTTCTTCCTATGGGAAGAGTAGTTATCCAGGGTTTACTTTGTTGTTAAGATGCTGTCAGTTTGCATGCTTGCTGTGTTAAGAGAAATATATAAAGTCATGTATGTTAGATTTATTGTCTCTAAATGTGTTGCCTTTCAGAGCAAGACTGTATGGAGATGATGTCTCTGTTTGTCTGTGCTGTTAGTTGTTTTCAGGAATTTGGCTTTTTACTGTAAGCTTGTGCAACAGTTTCCTCTGCCTTGCCTAACCACATACATGAAGTTTCTCACTGACACTTTACAGTGTTTGTTTAGCTTTGTTGACTTTGCTGATAGTGAGCTAACCAGTTAAGCAGGATCTAATACTGTACACGTTCAAATTATGGAAAGTTCTAGGAAAAACAGGAGACAGGTTTGCCAGCTCTTTTACTTTCATTTGTGTGTGTTTTTGTATTTTGCTCTTTTTTTTTTTTTTTTTTTTTTTAGAAAATACTTGTTAAGCTTCATTGTTTACATCCTTGAATTAAGGGTGTGCGAGTACTTGTTTTCTCCAAATTATGTTTTGCTAGTTGTGTATTTTGTGACTTGTTCCCCAGAGTTAATGAGTGCTGGTCAGACTTTACTTGCTCTAATGGCCTGGACTAATCCTCAGTCTCCTCATGGTGTCACAGTGAATTAAGACAGTGGCTGGCACAGCTCTATATTTGACACTGTCACCACAAACCACGTTGGAGACACGCTGTCACTCTAAATGTCATCGCTCATGTCTTTCTGAAAAGTTAGTGTGCGAATGTTGGTGCGGGCCTATGCGTGTGTGTCGGCACTTGCAATAAAAGGATTGCAAAATACATTTAAGGGGGAAAGTTGTGGTCAATTTGCTCCATTTTTCTACTGTCAAGTTTGAGTCCTCCTTGGCAGTTTTGAGGTTTTACACAGAAGACAGTTATTGACTTTCTGTTGTTTAATGACCTCAAGTATTTTTACTGCAGTCATTTAAGTAATACGCTCATATAGCAACAGAAGAACTTGTGTTTTTTTTCCCTTTTTTGAAGTGTTTTTGTTGTATTTCTCAGCATTTCTGAAACTTTTTTTCCCCTTTGGTACAGTCTTTCAACTCTCACAGCTAAGAAAGTGGACAGGAGGAGAGATGGAGCAGATTATCAGATAGTTGAGAAGCAGGACAGCGAAGCCTAAACAGGGCAGTGTTCGCCGTAATGTTGTGCAGCTGTGCAGCCGAGACTCGCAGTTTGGGAGAGCTGGAGTGCGAGCTGATTGGGTTGACAGTTTGTAATCAAAGTTGATTTATTGTTCATTAGTAGTGCATTAGCCCTTTCAGGCTGGGGCGTTATTTGTGCAGTGGCCTGTCAAGGCGAGGGGCTGCCAGCACCTGTCATTTCTAAACCATGACATAGGCAACCAGATATTAGCTGTGTACCCGGAGAGGGGGGCACACGGGGGTAGCCTGCAGAGCCCCACGGCTCACTGGGATATCCTTTACAGGGACGGTCTTTGCTTTGTACTGGAGCAGGCAGGCAAGACAGAGAGGAGAGACGGGGGAATAGTTTAGCAGTGATATAGTGAGCCACCAGCTGCTCTCTGCTGTTATTCTCTGGCTTTCCCGACTAAAACATGTTTTTACTTGAAAAAGGCTTGCAATCGTTTTTCCTTTTTTTTTTTTTTTTTTTTTTTTGCCCGTTGCTATTTGGAGAATGTGCATCTCTGTTTCAAACGGGGAAGATTAACATTACACTTGAGATGCCATGTGTTTCAAAAGGTTGAGATGGTAGGATAATGATGAGATTACATGGTGTAGAGTGTTTTATGGCAGAAGGTCTTTTTAACCATTCATCTAAGTCCCAGCCTATATATTTCTAAAGTATTAAAGGGAGCCTATTGTCATGTTGCATCTAGAAAATAAGGGTGGATTATTGGGACTGAAACACTTCTTCTTCTTTTTTTCTCCATATACTGGTTTTTACTTAATTCCAAAAACATGCTGCTGTCAGTGTGAATTTATTTCAATATAATTTATATAATTTAATTATTTGGCTGTTCACTTAAAAACAGCATTAAGAGTGTCAAGAAGCAACATAATTTGTGTCCCTCTTGTCTGCCGTCATGGAAACAAGGATTAGCTTTGCCTTGCTGGTGTGCAGAGAATAGAAACAATCTGTACGAGGATGTGTCAGCCATTGTCTTTTGACTACACTTTCATTTGAAAGGGATTTCAGAGGCTGTGATCTTAATTAAATCTCAACTGACTCGAATAATGCATCTGAAAACACGCAGCGTTGCGTAACCGTGTAAAGCTGGTGAACTAAAGATCACGGGCGCACAGTTTATATGAACAGCGGTCGTAAGATGTTTCCGGGAAAGGTGCAAACATCGAACAGTTGTGTGTAGGACATCACTCACCGAGAATTTGGTTTGCTTGGTTTCAGAACTCAAAATACCTTGTAAAATACATACTTGGAGGTGTGGCTTGAAAAGGTCAGAAAGAATGACAGGACAGTGAGTCACACACCAAAATGTATGATAGACTCCTTTCTTTTAATTTTTTTGTAAGCAAAAGAAACAAAGAATTGTATCAGAAGTATTTGAACCACCTTTAATATAATATTTTAACACAATTTTCATTTTTTTTATAAAATCCAAGTCAAATCTTCTTTTTTTTTTTAATACAAAAGTGAACATTTTAAATACCAAAGTGTGATCGTGATGCGGCACAAGTGTGTGCGTTTGAGGGGGAAGAGGGAGGGCGACCTATGTGCGCTCCCTCAGCGGTGGTCACCTGCAGTGGCGGCTCCCTCCAGTGTGGGAAACGGCGTCCAGGTCGCAGCTCGGCTGTTATTGCTGGGGCGAGAGCTTGCTCACGTTGCCGTGCAGTTTGTTTGTTTAAACCCGATGCTGGGTCGAGCTCCGGCGAAAACCTGTTTGTTTGTAGTCGTCGAGTTAATTAAAACGCAATCTTAACTTTTGTTTTTACAGTTGTTGCAAATAATTTGAGTCTCGCTCCCCCTCACACATCTCCGCCCCGAACTCAGAAGATATAGTGCATGGTAAATGTGGCTGTGATTATCCTGTTTATCTGAGCTGTAAATATTTTTAAAACAGCTTGATTGTGGATGACAAGAAAGGAATTATGGTGGTCTAACATATGTTGGGATTATTTAGTACTTGTGTCCTACTTTTTACATTTAAATTCTGCTGCATAATTCACATTGTGTTGTTTTCCCAATAATGACAACCACAAACAAAATATAAATCAAGATATTCTGATTATTACTATTATTATTATTATTACAATAATCATTATTATTATTGTTGTTGTTACAATTATTATTAGGGGGAAAGGTTATTGGTGTGAATCTATTTTTTAGGGGAAATTCTCTCCACTCCAAAGATTTCAATCAACCTGAATGGCTAATGTGGAATTAGTCTTTCCAGTCTTGTCGACGACTAATTATGTTCACACATCACTTAAGTACAATAGCTCCCGTGAAATCCTCATTTCGGCGACATTTTCATGCAGGAGATCATAGTCGGGATGGGAAGTCGTTTCCTTGCGCCACAGCAGGCCAAGGTAAAACAACAGCATCAAACGGACTGGGGCTGGTATTTCTTCTTTACTTCTCCATTCCATTTGATGCCCCCACAAAACAACACGACCCCAGGGAATACAAATGAAAATTTGATAATTCTCTCTGCTTTTCTTTCTTTCTCCCCCTTTTTTTTCTGCGTCTTCGTATCTTTCAGTGAAACGTCTTTGTCGGGCTCACTGACATTCACCTCCTCGTCCCTCATTGCTGCTCCTCTTAATTGCCTTAGTGTGAAAAAAGGCGCTATCGTGCAGCCTCATTCACCTTACTCCTCTTCGCCGTGCTTTGACCTCTGACTTGTGATAGGAGGGGGATCTTCATTAACTCTGAATCAGTGACTCTAAAATGTTTTCAGATCTGGGGTGTGTTCCCTCATTAGATTATCGCATTTTGCACTCTTCTCTTGTTAGTTTCTCACAGACAGACGTTGTCCCACCGTAGGTGTCCCTTTATGACAAATGTTTCCTGTACTGTGTGCTGGCGCTTTTTCAGAAGTGGAGCAGTAAACAAGAGGAATATTTTAATAATTTTTTAGTTTTTTCAAATTGAGGAAAACACTTTTTAAAAAAAATAATTTTATCATGTTAAGTATTAACATTTAAATTCCTTTTTAAATGTTTTTTTTATAGTATGACATTTTTATACTCAATGTGCCGTGCATGTTTCTTTTTGTGCATGTGAAAAATGTGGTTTTGCTCTTCATATACAATGTATTATGGGCTGCACGTGTGCCTGTATGTACTTGTGGCAGTTAACATGCCACAGTTCTGTGCATGGGTGTGTTTGTCTGCATCTGTGTGTTTGGCCAGCAGGCCTGTGCTGGTACAGTATATTGCCTCCAGTCACTGTGCAGCTGTGTGAGAATGTTCCAGGTTTGAATGTTTATGTATGGGAGGCACCTGGAGAGCACCACACCTTCATGAAATTCATAAACGTCAGCTATTTCTGGCATCCTCAGAATGTCCTCTTTTTCACACTCTCATATTGGTGGAGTAGATTAGAGCTGGGCTCAGTGGATCCCTCCAGTTATTAGCCCAGTACGGGTCTCCTTTTAGACTATCTTTAGATGGTGATATATTTTTGTGGATCATTTGGAGTCATGATGTTATCCAAGAGATAAGGGAGTGCACCATATGGGAGTGCTCTAAATGGCGACTGGCGTCCTGTGTTTGCGTTAAATGGGCACGATACAGCGGCCAAGGCAATATTTTTCAGTTAAAGTGCTCCTCCCGCCCTTCCACTCAATAGGACCCAGTCTTAGGCAGATTTTCACTCCTTCAGCACAGGATTAAATGGTAGTAGTTACATTGATCAATAGGTTAAGAAGCATACAATCCCTCTTGCTGCTAATGACCTCAGTAGTAATGGGTAATAAAATGGGGGTCTGTAATAGCCTCTTGCTGGGGCTGTTCACGGAGGAGGCTGCTCTAACTGTAGTTACTGAGAGCCAGATGCTCTTGACAAGGCGAAGTGTGAAACCGTGATGAGATACACACCTCAGGTGTAAAGAATTAAGACAGTTACACTGAAGGAAATCTCTGTGTAATTTGTAATGAAATCGACAGTTATTGAGATCTGGTTAAGTGTATAAAACCTCTGTGTTAACTCGAAGTTTGCTCTCCCCTTTTCCACATCACACTGTGTAATATGGCATGACAAAATGATTATACATTTGAAACGAAGACAAAATTTGCAGCCTTTACACGCTGGTAAAAAATAGAGCGTGACTAATATGGAGTAGATTTTTTACGCATGTAGTAAAAGTGAAGTTTGTGGAGAAAAAAAGGGGGGGGGGGGGGGGGGGCATTTTTATTTATCCTCTTTTGGAGGGGGTAAATGCCACATTTCGACGTGCACTGCATATCACATCATGTACGGGTTTGCATGTCAGCAAGACCAGGCTGCTTGGTTGACCTTCAGAATAGTTCATCAAAATTAGTGATGCCCAGAAAAAAGGACTTCGCTGGATAATGACTGTGAAATTAGGAAATGGGAGGCCGAGGCTATGCAAATGACAGGACAAGTCATGTGCAAAAGTCAAGATGAACTGCATATTAAGACATAATACAGGGGGGAATTAATATTGCATTTTCCTCCTCGCACCCCTTGCGCCTCCTGCTGAAAATAAGAAATGTGAAGTGTGTGTTGGTCCTGGGTGGGGCTGACCCTCCTTCATTCTCTTGGGTTTGGAAGAACATATCCCAGTGTAGTCTGGCACGGCTCAATAAAGTTAACAGAGAGCATCAAAGCTGCTCCGTTCTGTTTGACATCACTGCCCTTTCCTCTGCATTTTCACTACAAGCTGTTCATTATGGCAGTGCTTTGTTTTTGTTTTATGCTACAATGGGGAGAGTGAATAAGGTGATATGGATGCAGGGCGTGTGTCAAGAAAAGCCCCTTCGTTACCGGACGAGATTTTAAACAGCTAAATTGCATTCAGAAAAGCATGAAAAATTCAGAGGGGTGTCATTAGCTTTAAGGTGACCACACAATTTGGGTAACCTTGGTGAAGACAGTCTGTCACCGGTTATGTCTGCTCTATCGGCTGCTGACATCAGCCTGAAAGAGTACATTTTAATACTCGCTTATGCACACACAGATACTAATGTATTCGTGCACAAAAAGAACCACAGCCGCAACATGTTAACAACTGCAAAGACGCCGCAGTATACAAGTATATCTCCATCGCTGTTTGTCATCCAAATGTCAGGGAAAGGAGCTTTTAATGGTATTGCACATCATAGCAGTGAGTGGCAGCATCCAGACACACTCCAAGTCCCCTATGTCGCTGGAGCAATTAAGGCACCCTGACAACTGTGGGGGCTCTTTCGGTGTCACAACAAATCACTTGTTTTGAGGAGTCATGCACTCACACCTTTCTGCAGGGAGTTAGTTAGGGGCCCGTGTGTTCTTCACCATGGCTCCTCCTCCAGGCGCTCTATATCTTCACAATAATAGATCGCTGTTGACAGCATCTCTAATGAAATGTTCTCACATGACATGTCGTGCATGCGCGACAAGCGAACCACAGCATTTTTGGAGGCAATCTTTCACGTCTTCAGGTATGACACATTTGCCGCGTCGTGCAAACGGCGATGCTTATTGGAGCTTCGCCGTTTGTAAATGCAGATCATATCAGGTTTTGTGGAGGGGGTATGTGCGAGAGAGGGGAAGGTGGAAGGATGGAAGTCGGGGTGGACGTGTTGACCCACGCCTGGCTCTCTTGTGTCCTTTAGCCTGTCTCAGTCTGGTGTGGTGTCATAATGGTTAGAGGGGCGAAATGTGTGTGTTAGATGTTTGCTGGAGGTCATGTGCAGATTGCAACACTTCAAGATGACACTTGAGATGAATTCCTAGAATGCATCAAAGCCTCTTATAGTCTATTATGTTTGTCTAATGTGTGTCTTTGTTTTTTGTTGAGCTACATTTTTTTACCCTACCTTGCTTGTAGGCTGTAGCACACATGTGACAGTAAACAAGAAGGAGCCAGTGTTGAGGATGGATTGCTTTTTGCTTCCTGCACTAATTAACAGCTATCTGCTTGTTGTGTGTGCAGGTTCCAGTGTCAGTGGCTATGATGACACCTCAAGTGATAACTCCACAGCAAATGCAGCAGATTCTTCAGCAACAAGTCCTGAGCCCTCAGCAGCTCCAGGTTCTTCTCCAGCAGCAACAGGCCCTCATGTTACAACAGGTAACGTACATTCATGCTACCAGTAATCTTCTTCAGACGGGGCCATCAAGTTTCAGATGGTGAATGTCTCAGCTTGAAATGAAAATCTTCTTATGTATAGACCATGTTTCACAAAGATAAATTCACTTTGAACTGCTATTCTCCTTTCTTTTCTAAGCCTCAAAGACAGCATCCCTCAAAGTGTTGAAAATTCTCACAAAATCCACTGCCAGGTTTGCATGACTGATAGACTTTGCTTCACATGTCACCCTCCCGTCTCTTCTGCAGCAGCAACTCCAAGAATTCTACAAGAAGCAGCAGGAACAACTCCACCTCCAGCTCCTCCAGCAGCAGCAGCAACAGCAGCAACATGCAGGCAGCAAGCAGAGTAAAGAGGTAAGCTGACATCACTCCAGCCGCCTGCCATTACCAAACATTGGCCAGACAGAGTACAGAAGGCATGCGTGCTCCCTCCCTCAACTCCATCTGCTTTCAGCCTGTGGTTAAAGCAGAGACGGGGGGAGAATCAAGTGCACTCATGCTTCTGATTAGCATGTCAGACTGGCTGGATAAATGGTAACAACTGACTTATACTGTGCTAAGAATCCAGTGTCTCTTTTTTGGACCTGTCTCCACATTAAATGTATAATATGTTACAGAAAAGACTCAGGCCATTGTTGTAGTTTTTTTTCTAGTAAACAAGTGTCCTAAGCAACAAAGAGATGACCGTTCCTCTGAGCCTTGTGTAGGACATAATGAAAGGCAGAAGGGAGAAAGGCAGAAACACAGAGCATATAAATCTGAGAGGCTTTTCTCGGTAATTAACATGGAAATGGCAGAGGAAAAGAAGGCATGTAATTGTGAGATATCAGTGCAGAGAGCGCTTCCAGCTTTGTTGCCCATGTTGAGTTTTTTTTCACCATTTTTCTTTCTTGCTTTCTCTCCTTCGCTCCCCGTAGTGCAGCGAGGCTTGCTCATAGGCAGCGGCTTAATGCGTGTTAATGACAGGCGGATACAGGCATCACTGTGGACGAAGCAAATTATTATTGTGCGGTCAGAAGAAGTTCAAAGGCGATCTGGGAATTTTCACTCTTGTCCCCGTTGAGTTCCAATGTTTGGAGAGTAAAGGAAACACAGAAAATTAAGCCCGGCGTTAAAAGCGGACCCACGCTCATCCACGCATGCTCACTCCCGCACACGTCCGCGTGCTGTCGAAGCACCCAACTTCAAAGTCGTAGCTCCCTAATTAATGAACTGCGGGCTTCAGTTTGGACAAGTTGTGGCGTGATGCTCCCATAAATCAACATGACAGCAGAGCTCCTCGGCCTCAGATAGGGCCTGTCACCAAGTCGCATCTGATGTAAACACTAGAGGAGCAAGGGAGAAAAAGAGGGGGAGGCGAGGGGGGCAGACAAGGAGGTGCAATTGATCAGTTGAATGGAGCATGAGAATAAAAGAAAAAACTACTTTTGAAGCATATTATGTATGATCACAGGAAATGGATGCAGCCTCGAGAGGCTCTCCCCTTCTGCCGATGTTTTCTTTCTCTTCCCCATCGCACTCGCTCTCTCTCTCTCTTTCAGTCGCATTTCTAGCAGCCATCAAAAGACAGAATAAGAATTATGCAGTGAATCCCCTGTGGCTGCCAGACAATAACCCCCTGTTGTTGCTTTGTGCCTCTTTTATTTTAAAGACATCAAAATTTAGTTTTTCAAAGATCTTTAACTTTATATTTGAAGCTTGACAATAAAGGGCTGCCAGTGCCACTCTTTATCATTTGTCAGGGACTGTATTTTTCTCTCCCTCGTGCCACTTCTTGTTAACCTCTTATTTGGTCTATTGGGTCTGGGGGTTTTTAATGTGTCTGCATGCTGAGAGTGCACAGGAGCCGCTGTCAGCTGACGGGACTAGAGGAAAAATATGAAGGGGAGAGAGTTAAATTCATTTGCAGCACTCCATTTTCTTTCTTCCTTTTTTTTCCCTCAAAAGCCACCCCTCTATTTATTTAGCCTATTTACTTAGCGTTTTGATGAAAGACATTGTTCCTTCTAAGCCCCCCTCCCCCTCCCATAGCACTATTATCTTTATCTGTCAGGGAGGAGCTGCTGAACAGAGAAAAACTCAAGACAAGAGAAACTTCTCTCACACTGATGAAAGGAGAAAAAGAGCCAACCATCGTTCATAAACAGAACACATCAGAGAGGATCACAGGCCACCTGCATCCTGAATGTGATCTTTATCGAGTCGCTCTTTTTTTCTCTGTCTCACTTTCTTCCCTCACATTTTGGGTTAGATCACACATGAGCCTGAGACTGAATGTAGTTACTCTTCAATTATGACCCTCCGTTACCACTGACAAAGTGCCTTCTTCCTCTGATTGATCCAATGAGACGACACCGCTCGCTGTAATGGGCCAGCGCTGCCCAGAGCGTTATTTTTAGTCAGCCAGTGCAGAAGCAGCAGGCTGGGTGCAGGGCAGGAGGGAGGTAGAGGAAGAGAAAGGAAGGCCGCTCGACCCTTTTGACAAGCCCGGCAGGGGTGGGCGGAGGGGACCCGTTTTATCTGGCTGTTTCAGTGGTTTCAGAGCCGCCAGCCAGTGACCTGACTGCCGCATTGCACAGAGACCTTTTTTGTATGCACTCAATTGTGAGAAGTAAACAAAGTGGTGTATCCTGTGTTTGGTAAAAGGGTGCGGTGCACGGCTTGGCAGGCACGGCGCTGCTTTTAGTGCCCCTACCTCTCCTTCCACCCGCTTGACAAACTGGTCTTGTATACTCATAAACAGACCTAGTGTCCTGTTGGGTCTCAGACGTGTTTGTTATGTCCTTAACTGTTAGAAAATACAGAAGGTGTACAGCTAGGTCCTGTTTAATCAGCAACAACACTTTGTTGAGCTGACTGTGGATTATTAAGAACGTCGGTTGATGAACGGGTTAAAAGTCATCTCTCTCCTCTGTGTCCCTGTTATCTAAATTCCATCTCTCATTTGTTTTGACTCATGGCAGATTGGGGATATTAGCAAATTTCCTTCTATTTATTATTCTGACTTTGTCTTTTTCCTTTCCATTTTCTTCTGTGCCCTTATTTCACTTTTTCATCCCATCAAAGTTCACGTTTCACTTTTCAGAGCCAGATTTTTTTTTCATCTCCCTGACTTTAAAATCAAGTGAAGACGCGCGACTGTTTCATTAACTGTTTCTTCACGAAGCGGTCTTAACACAGTAAGACGAACAAAACAGCTATCACATAGACCGTCCACAGCATGCGATTGAACGCAGCTTGCCACGCTGGTTGGGGGAAGACTGAATCCCTGAGCTCAGCGCCATGCCTGGGAGAGTTGTGAGAGTTGCTAGGGTGGTTATTAAGCACTTTGATTTAGTCACACGTTGTTTGCTGAATTATGAATGGCTGTAATTAAATTCCTGTGGCTCTTATTATGAATGATTAACTATGTTGTTTCATTGTTTGTCATTTGCCTTGCGACTCCTCGTTAATTAAGAGAGAGAGAGATGTATAGCGTACCTGTCTTAAGTGGGCTCTGACAAAACCAAACTAAAGGCAAAAAATTTAAAAAGGAAAATTAGGCTTCGTGGTAGCACGCGTTAAATCCATTAACCTTGTTTTTTATGAATGAACATGTTGTTCTAAAGTGCTTCATTTTACAACCCTAACTGTGAACTCTGTCACCTTGATGTTAAAACGGGTTTTTTAAATGGTGTATGCAAAGGAACCTGAAATTCAAATGTACGTGTTTGCACTGGCTGTTGTGCTTTTACATACGGTTTGTATGTGTTTGCTGATGGTGTGCCTCTTTGTGTCTCTGTGTGCCTCCAGCAGCAGGTGTCAGCACAGCAGTTGGCTTTCCAGCAGCAGCTCCTGCAGGTCCAGCAGGTCCAGCAGCAGCACCTGCTCAACCTTCAGAGGCAAGGACTGCTCAGCATCCAGCCTGGACAGACTGGCCTGCCACTGCACTCCCTCACTCAGGGTTAGTACCTCATATGTGACTGCAGCACAGCAATCTTCCTGTCCACCAGCTTTAACATTTCATCCACAATGAAGCAGTTATGATGACCTATCATGTGGCTGTATGTAAAGCACAGCAACTGAAGAACACTCGAATCACTATAAAAACACATATTTTAAGAGCCTTTAATTTGGGGGCTAGGTTTAGGTGGAATAAAATGTTGATTTTTCCATACTGAAATAGTCCTATTAATATAAATGCTTCACTGTAAAAATAGATATTTTCTTCCTGTGGATCAGCTATGTCACTCCAACAACAAAGATATATGTCTGGAGTTTAAGTTTGATCTTGCACGTCTTTCTTCAGGGTCTCTAAACAGGACTATCCTGTCTCTGCACCTTTTGTATTGCTCAACCAGTTTCACTATAACCTTGTTTATGTTATTGTTACAGGAAGCGTTCTATTGTCTTAGATAGTGAGAGTTGGGAATGAAACCGATGCCTATTATTTTGTATTTGATATTCTTACCTACTTGCTTGGTCTTGTCATGCCTGAGCTGCTTAGTTATGTGTTGTACTTGAAAAATTACACAAATAAACTCTTTAAAAAACACTTAACAACACCAGCTGAACACAAACACACCGAATAGTCGTAGAGCTCGACCAAGAATGTAACACTAGAAGTATCTAACCACATACTGACTCGACGTCCGCTTTATATCTTCAGCGATCGCTTCTCCACTTTACTAAATGGGATCTAACTCCTTTACGCCAAAACATGTTTGCTGCACGATTTCAGTTTGGAACACTGAACTAACTCAAGTAACACATCCCACTGCTCAGAAGCAGAGATCCACACTTTGTCCTTCAGCTCATTGTCCTGTTCCTGTGATTGGCATTCTGGTGTCAGTCTCCTTTAGCCTGGAGGAAGACTGGATCTATTGTTCAGAAACCGCCAGTAAACTTGTCACTGTAAAAGCGCCTGTAACCTGATAGGAAGTCAATACTTGCTGTTTGGCCAGGAAGTTTATTTCTTCATTTATTCCTTAATGTTATGTTAAGGAGCGGTCCCCCTGTGACAAAGACGCCATCATAAGGGTTTTAGAACATGACATTGACTATTCATTCACAGCTAAGACAAACAGTTTTGAAATAATAAGATAAAAATGGGAGGGGATGGGAGAGTGCTTAGGTAATAGGCAAACACAAACATGGTTTGTACAGTGCTGTTATTGTTTGGGCTGGGTATGGAATAACTCATCCGCTCATAGACGATCGCCGTGGGCACAGGCGTGGAGCACTGCTGTGTTCTGTGTTGCGCTTTGCTGAATTGCTCTGTGTCAGATGTCTGGCAAACACTCACACACCCCTTGAGTAAAGCATTGTGTGAGTGATATGGCTAGGCACTGAACTTTTGATAGATTTCACAACAGGCTTAGAACATCCTGTTTATTTTGTGTCATCATCACATACCTCTGAGGCATCTCATCTTATCAGAGAGCGGGGGCACTAAGTTTATCTCCTTCATATGCTACCTTTTCAGTTTTCGCTTATGCTTTGTTGGGGCTACGTGGTACTGAAATAGTGATTTCAGTCGCGTGTCACTGTGTCACAGACGCCATATAAAATGACAGAATTTATGTTCTAAGAGAAAATCTGACTTTTAACTCCGTGCAAATATATTTTCATGCCGAACGGCAGATTAAAATAAGTTACACTCGTAGTTAAAGGGAAAATTTAACTAGGCTATTGTTCGCATAAACATCGAAATAAGGAACTGAATCTTCCCACATACAATTAGCGGTCTGTTTCACTTTTGTTGCAACCAGTCAAACCTGGTTAGTTTGCCCTCGTGGTTAACTCTGTGTCTGCGACAGCTGTTACAACACTTAGGCTAGTGCTCCAGGCCCCCAGTTTGTCTTCTTATTCTACACATTTTCTGCTTGACTGTTTGAAGTTATTGATGACCTTTCTGTTTTCCACATCACTAAACTCTTTCACGCATCAGCGGGCCAGGCCTATGGTACTCAGATCTAATCTGCAATATTCAGCTAGCACTGCATCGGAAGCAGTGAGTTGATCTTCTCTGTTTGGGTCCCAGTGATTATGGATTCAAACTTGGGGGCAGTAAATTGCGGTGACTTTCTAACTGATGATTTTTATTTCTTTCATTTAAACATGAAGATATCGATATAATTATTTTAAAATCCCATTATTATAGCAGACGGTCCTCTGTCTCCATTTTTCATGTACAGAGAGAATGAAAACGCTAAAGGTTAGCAAATAATAGGCCACTGAAACAGAATAATTAAAGAAAGTGTCCTTTTGGGTACTGCAGTGCAGTTTAAACCTCAGTCATATATCATTCTTCTGTCTGGTACAGTACATTGTTGGCTGAGACAGATTACAGTCATTGTTCTGGACTGAAGGAATGCATCTGAATTAGCTTTTCAAAAAATTGATAGCACTAATTAAGTATAAACTTGTAGATAGCACTTTTGAGTGAAAAACAATTTCTCACATTATCTTGAGCGTAATTTGTTTCTCTTGTCGTAAATTCTTTTGACATTAATGTCCAAAGTCTTGGAAGCGGCCAGGCGCTATCTGTTATAAATTACAAAAATGTGTTTGGGGAGGATATAACTCTCATAAATATAAATTTGATCCAACCAACACCCCCACCTGCCTCACAAAAAGCCTGTCCTCTTGACCTGATAAGTGAGTCAGTGGTTGCTCAGGCTCGCGTTGCTAAGGTGTTTGCATGTTTTTTGCACATGTGGCTGTGTGTGTGTGTCACAAAGGTGGCCGGTGTTTGTGTACATCCCGAATAAAATGGACCTTCACCCTGTGAGGTTGCTCTGCGAGAGAGCGAGTTCCTCTAGCTGCACAACATCATTTAAGCTGTCTAAGAGAGGCCAGTGGGACAGTGACAAGACAAATTTGTCGGTAATATGAAAGCAAAGAATGTGGCGAGCCATGAAGTGCTCACAGAACAGCAGCACATCAGGGACAGCGGCGGGTAATGCAGCCGACCTGTCAGTGATTGATACATCCAGCAGTGGGCTACTGGTAATAGTTCCAGCAGCATTAGGACAGGACATATTTCAGGCCAAAGGGGTGCATATCAGCAGGCCGGTGATTACGGCAACATAAACAGGGGTGCAGTAAAGGTCCCAGTCTGACGGAACAATAAACTAATAGCGATGTCACTGTCCCCCCATGGCACCGGCACTGTGTGAGAAGTAGCAGCACGGTTTAAAGAGCTCGGAGCACTAGGGGCCATTTTTTATTTGGGGGATGATGGCCTGCAACTGATGTCATTATGAACCTTAAATCAACTTTCTGCTTGCTTGAACATGGTCACCTGGGTGCAGGAGGACAAGGACAGGAAAAGGTTGAAGAGCTAGGCCTGTCTTGGTGCCAGAGCTACCTGCGGAGGTAAAATTGAGTTGGGAGGTCGGTGATCAATCAACTGTCCCAACAACATACATTTTTTAAAGTGCTTGTCCGTATTTCCCGCTCGTAATGAGTGGAAGACTTGTGTTGAAAAATGGAAACAGGAAAGATAAACCAATCTGGCGTTTAAAAGATGGACAAACTGGGTACCAAAGAAAGAAGGACTTACAGATCAATGTCATTATGTGTCCCACAGTAATCAGATGGAGAGAAACTCGATGCATTTTTGTCCCAACACAAAATATAATACCCACGGAGACTTTTGTGTAATGATATTTTATTGGCATTTATGTGGAATCATGAGCCATAGCTGTTGCAGAGTTTGAAGAGGTTGGGGTAGGAGAGGGAAGTGGCGAACGGAGAGCAATAAAACTGCAGACTAGATCCAGAAAGAGACAGGTTGGTCCCACTCCGTTACCTCTCTCATCAGACCGGTCTATGTGCTGTGGTTTCATCTGAGTAAACAGTGGTGTTGGGGTCACCAGGACTGCTGGGTAATTGAGCCAGTGTGGGCTGCCCTGTCAAGCACATCGGCTAAAAATACATCGCCCACTGTCACCGGGCACCAAGTGGGGGGAAAATGATTGTTCCCTCTGTCAGAGCGCAGGACACTCACATCACCAGTGACCTTCCTCTTCTAAACCAGCTATCACAGGAAAAAAAAAGAAGGAAAAACAAACTTTTGCTCCAAAGTCCAAAACAACAATGCAGCCTTTGATAATGAAACTGGAAATCAACAAGCGCCGGATTAGCATGCTATAACATGGAGCGCGAAATAAAGCATGTTTAGCCTGTCATGAATGCGCACTTCGATTAGGGCACATCAAGGCAATGAGGAGAATAAGGGAGAATACAGGCAGACAGAATAGAGCGAGTGTGCTGAAATATCCGAATGAGGGAAGACGCTCCTTGGAACGTGGAAAGGTTATTGATTTGTCCTGCAATCATTTCCTGCTCTTTGATATGCAAACGATCTAGTGTGAATTTACAGCAATCCTATCAGACTCATTTCACAGTTCTTAGCCCCTGCGTCTCTCTGGAGTCCTCCGCCTCATTAGGCCAATGTTCTCCATTACCAGCATAATTAAAATCTTTAGTAGCTTATCAAATTAAAAATATTTTTGCTGATCGTATTGAGATCTTCACCTCACAGTTATTTTCCACAACAGGAATAAATTAAGACTAAGCATTTTGCACACAATGTATTACAATCTGGTGCTTGAAAGGAGCACTTCTGGTATCTATAGAGCTGGTGATGAGAAACAGGGAGGAGTGGGGGGGGGATCCGGAGAATATAAACCCGAGTAGATAAGCATGTGCAAATCATCTTTCATTTGCCAGTGCTCATTTTGAGAATGGATTTAATTAATTGTAATGTTAAACGAGTGGTCTTGCCCATTTGCTCTGTGGTTAAACTCACCACATATCCAAGGGGCTTCTTCCGCCATGCTTAAAACATGTGGCTTATTTAAGCACAGACTTGAATCCCCATTACAAATGCACATATATTTTGATATTAGATTTTTCAGCGCTATTAAAATCGGGCTTGCCCGCACGCACCGTGTTTTGACTGAAAACACTCGTAGCCACAGATTTTCGCCCATGAGGTTTAATCTTATTTTACATATCAGCTTTGTCCTCATTTGTGTCAAGTGAAAGCAGACTTCTCAGACACACCATAGATGGACACATACGTATTGTGTGCCAACAAAGACTCTCTGCTGTGAGACACGGAAAGTAGGGTTCACAAGCACTGCATTATCCTTCTTCATCCCGAGTCTGGCCCTGAGTGTCGGGATCGCTGTCACTCATTTGCTGAAAAAACACACACGCTCTGCAGATGTGTTTTCAGCACGCAGAAAAATGTCTTCTGTCTTCAAGGGATTTTTTCCCCCTTTTTTTTCAAAGGGCTGTGTGAGCTGCAGTGTGCTTGACTTGTTAAATGAGGTTTAAGTCTTCTGTGTCAATTGGAGGCGGTGCAGAGCTTTAAGTATTTTGCACATTAATGTGCTTTTGAGAATATTACCCCAGGGTCCTGTTTCTCAAGGAAACAGGGGTGGGATGTTTTCTAGCGTCGCTATTGTAAACTTTTTGTTGTGTGTGTTCTGCACATCTCTGTTGTTGGGAGAAAATGATGGTGATTATTCAGATTTCATGCCTTGTCTGGATGTTAATTATTTACTCTGGGCATGAAATTTGCGTGAATGCCAGGGATTTGTGTATACAAACACGCTTCAGATCACAGAAAATGGGAGGGAGAGAAGAGAGGAGCGAGGGAGCTCTCAGTGCATTACCCTGTAGTGGAATATTTTCTAATTAATACTCGGCTTTGTTTACAGACGCTTTGATTTAATTAAGTGATGAAGAAGAGAGTTGGATTAGCTGTTAATTGATTTAATTATCCAATTTGTTTGTCTCAGGCATGATTCCGACAGAGCTGCAACAACTGTGGAAAGAGGTGACAAACGCTCACGTAAAGGAGGAGCACAACAACAGCAGCAGTAACAACGGCCACCGGGGCCTCGACCTGTCCTCCCCGGCACCGCCAAAGAACCCACTCCTCAACCAGCATGCCTCCACCAACGGCCAGTACATGAGTCACAAGAGAGAAGGGTAAGTCTCATCTGCAGGGTGTTGTCGGGTCGTTGTTGTTGTTTTCTTTTATTTGCATGTGACTTGCAGTGCTTGTGTGATCTCACGATACTGCTACAGGGAAGAGGTTTTTATAAAACTGTGACCTCGGGAAACATCATCTCGCTTTAAAGAAAAACTCGTTTTGCTTTATATGCCACTTTAAATTACCCTTTTTTTCCACATGGATTGAGTTGATGGAGAAATCCCTCTAGACTTGAACAGATTACTGTTTTAATTTATAGTTTGTAAGTATTCCTGAAGACCAGCACAGTTACCTTTCTGTGCCACTGAGTACACCTGGGGATTACATAGAAACATCAGGGAGAAATGTGCGTATAGTTGAAATTAGATCTCGGTAAAATTATCAGGGGGGGATCACCGTGTTTTTTTTATTGTTTTTACTAAGTTGTATAGGGAGAATAGCTGAATTATGATTTTCCGCTGCACTTCCTTGAGAACATTTTGATCACCAGGAAGTAAAAACATTCCTTTGTGAATGGGGAACTTAAAGAATCATAAATGTCTGTTTGTTTTGTTTATTTACTGTGTTACAGAATAAATAAACAAAACAAAAACAACAAGCTGTTATATGTTAGGAGAAGCAAACACTGGGTGATATTTTCCAAACCACCATAAATCATCCCTGAAAGGCATGTGCTCTCTTAGCTGTGTGTATGTGTCTTTAAGGAAGGAATTAATTTGGCATCTTACACATTTGCTTGTTTTCTTGCACCAAAGCCTGATCTTTGAACTGCTAGTGAGGAGCCTCCAGGCACCATGAGCTCACTGCCTAACATCTGACTTGTGTTTCAGTGATCAAAACCTACGCGTCATTACGAAAGCAATGCAGATGAAAACATGTTTAGCACAGTAAACTAAGCAGGTCTTCAGAGGTGAAGAGGGGCTGCTTATGGGGAGGGATGTGGAGGATGGGTTACAGAGAGGATCTGAGTGACACCAAGGGAGTATATCATGATGTGCTGATAGAGAACAGTTATGTCTTTTCAAGTAGAGCTTTTGGTTCTATATAGATTAATGGCATACTACCTGCACAGACTCATCCTCTTTAGTGTCTTTCAAAGTTATCTCCTGCCGCGGTGCAGGGGAAAAAAAGCGGGCATAAATTGTTCCTGCAGTTGACAGTATTCACAGGCTTCCAGTGCTCCATCCAGCGTCTGGCTGAGTGTCTGGTTTCTGTGTAGTTAAAGACAAATCACAGGGGAGGCTATCGACTCGTTGCTCACTCCACCGCGTATTGTCGCAAGTGGAGCAAACAAGGTGAGCGTCGATGGCAGAAAAAGGCAAGAACCAGCTTCAGCTGAGGGCTCCATGAAACATCGGGGAAGACATAACGCAAGAGCTGGCAGCTCCTCTGCCTCGCGCTGACTGTCAGAGATTAAAGAAGTTGTCAGCAGCAGTTTAACACAAGCTTAAGTGAAGAAGGCAGCCTCGGTCTGAATATTCTCACCGTATCTTAGATCTGTCAGAAAACCAGGCAGGTGATTTTCATCCACCCCATCTGTTGGAGAAAGTGGATTTTAACTGCACAATTACTAAAAAAGATGACTGATAGCAAGCGAACACAAAACATTCCTTATTAAATGCTGAATGATGCTAATTTAGATTCACACAACCAATAATCCTTTCTTGTGTTAATTTTAAATCGCACAACTATCAAGAGCGTTATGCCTCTCTTTTGATGATGCAGCCTCAATTCTAATCAGACTCCATGGGAAGAAAAATGAAATATTATTAAGTATGATTATTCTAAGCAAGGCTCTGAGAAAACGTCTGTGTTATAATCCAGGGATTTGAATAATCAGGTTGAAGATAATGGGCTGGGCCGGCCCGGGCGTAAATAGAGAGCATCCACTCATCCTCCCGGTGCTGAACTTAATGAACTTTTAATTGATGCGGTTTTGCAAGTCCTTTTGTCATGCAACAGAAACAAGCCTCTCTGCTGATGGGCCTGTTTTCCCGACTGGCTTCAGATTGGTTTACAGCAGGCCCTAAGTACCATGTAGTTAGTTTCATGTGTCATATAAAATCTGCCTAGGCACAACGACGCCTGCAACTAAAACCTTAAGTGCATCCACAGGAATCACTCACCGGCTTTGCACTTCCGTCTTAAGGAAGGAGGAGAAATTCAATCACTGCTGGCTTGACACACCGAAGATGAGGCACGTGTTCCTGCTTTTAGTTGTTTGAAAGAACACTCTGGCAAGGCAGGCTGGGATTTTTGTTTGTCTGAATAACATCCCTGATATGACCAGATCCTGAGTCACTCAATCTGTCAGCCCGTGTTGTTTCCCAGCCCACGAACTGTTATGCACAGATAGAGATATACCCCTGTGAGTCAGGTCATCTTTATTCAATGATTTGCTTATTCAAATCAAATGTGCATGATCTGTATCTGACACAAATTCCCAACACATTGCTGCATCAGCTTTATAAAGTGGGAGGGGGTTGGGAGCATCCTCACAAAGTACTTGGCCCACTTTACTTCCCAACAACCATCAGTAACCACAGCTCTGGGACTGTAACACAGCAATCTGTTAAGGAGATAAATAATCAGATTTGGCACAGCACTCCCATCTCTCTCTTGCCTTTCATTTGTCTTACATCAGAAGAAACTGATAATTAAATCATTTAGGTTAAAGCATGCAGTGGCACCGAGAAGACAGAAGGAAAGGATCCTGGAAAGTGAAAAGAGGGGAGGAGGGTAGCGGGTGTGAATCGGGGATGGACACAAGGCGATAGGCTAAAGTCGGCGCTAGTGCCGAGGATGGATGTAGTGATTGGCTTCAGACGCTGCCATCTAGCATGGTGGATATCAATCTTCCCACGTTTGCTGAGGTATTGAGTCCACCAGGACAGAATCTCAACCGTGGATCTCCACTTGTTTATGGCCCAAAGCATCTCATCAAAATAAGTGAGCTGGAAAACAACTGGCTAGCAGCTGTCAAAACCACCTTTCTGTGCACTTGTGCCTGTCTGTCTACACATAAACAGAGTGCAACACCTGGAAGGTTAACGCACTGTCTGGCCGGGTCTGTAGGCACTTTAATGTTCCTTCTCCTCTAAAGAAGCTGATGACATGGTTTTCCTCATCGCTCTTAAGAGATCATTAGAGTGTTCTTCCCCCCCCCCCGGCTGGCTGACAATAATAACATCCTGACAAACCTGTCGTGGGTGCGAGTCAAATTTAACGCAACATGGGAAGCTGCATTTCCCCCCCCTCCTCTGAATATGTTCTCAAATGGGAGAAAACCCCATGAATACTGCACTCTTCTCCTATTACACTAATGTAGCTCATTTGGTGTAAATTCTGTCATTTACTAGTGTTTAGCCATCCACCGTTTAAAAGGGCTCTTCTGCCGCCAGCCCCTCATAGCGCTTTGTGCTCACTGATTCCCAGTGCACTCCTATTTCAATATCTTGTTAATACAGAATTAACCAACAAGCCTCCTGCAAAGAATTAAAAAAGGATCCCTTTAAATTAAAAGCCAGTGTTACCTTCACCAGTCCGCACATTTCCTTGTTAAAAACTCATTATAATAGGTCTTCCGTCATCTATTTATTAGCTGTATCAAAACATAGGTCTTAATGTGAATGCATAATTCATAATTGAATAAAAAAAATTCAGACTTTTGAAAGAGGGAGGAGGAAAAAAAGCTGCTAACCACATTCATGAATGCTTGACTGCTCCCTAATTGCAATGCAATTATCACATGTTATGAACAATGTGAACTCTTAAGCAAGTAATTATAACACAAGGAAACCTGCGACGACCTTTAAAATTTCCTACTCGAGGTACAGTTTTACTAACATTGATACAAATGAGATTTTAATCCGAACATCAGATTTTTTTTAATCCTGCAAAATTGGCACGCCGCGCTTTGATTTCTTTTCACTCGTTCGTTTTATGTACATTTTGAAATCAGCGCTGATCGATCGTTGCCAAGAAATGCAAAACATTATTAATGTCAGTGCATTTATTTTTCCATTCCTGTCCCTAAAAGAACCCTGTAAAGTTGAAGAGTTAGACATTATTATCTCTGATGGAAATTGTGTACGTGAATGGAGTTACTCCCGTGTGACAGCACAACAGTCTAGTGCAGTGACTCTCCTGATCCATCTTGTTGTCTTAGAGAGCGAGGCTCACACTAGAGGAGGAGAAGCAGCAGCATTGTGCTCATGAGCCGCCAGAAGCACAGGTGGTAGCGATATAGGCCAGTCCCCCAGGCTCTTGTAGCTGAAAGTTGTGTGTCTTGTATAGTGCCTGTGTCCATATGGCTGCCTGTCTTGCTCTCTTAGCAGACACTGCCTCCATACAGACCGCTTTCTCTTAGCGCTGACTGTGGTTAGCTGTGCTTCCGTGCCTCTCACCATATGGAAGATGTTTCAGAGTTTGTTTTTCAGGGATGTTCCTGCTATTTAGACTGATTGTACCATGCCATACGCTCCCCATAGATGCGTGCTTGTCAGCCCCTGGTGACACAGATTGGTCAGTAGATAAATTGATACCAGGCGGGGTTGTTTACAATACGTGCATGGTGTGAAAGTAGGGGTTTTAATATCATGGTACAGGCTCCTCCAGGTGGGCTCTATGACATGATGCAGCAGGCGGCACAGGAAAAACAGCAACTCAGGGAGCCCCCTAGCAGTCTAGATCAAAGTGAACCACAGCATGGCTCTGTGAAACTGAATAAATACACACTGATTTGATTGTGATTTCACAACAAGAGTCCCTTCCTTTAAGAGCAGAGCAAGCCAGATCACACAGGTACAGTGATTCCACAAAGCCCAAGGGTCACAGATTAAGTAGAAGTCAACGTTTTCATGCGGAAACAAGATACAGTACAAACAAGAAAGCAGTAACCGGACTTCGTCTGAAATGGAGAAAACGGGTTCTTTGGCCTGTCGTTAAGTTACGTGACTGCAGGACTGTCTTTACTAAAAACGTTTTCTCTGAATCTCTTTCCCAGATCCACACTAGAAGAGCCTTCCCCCCACAGTCACCCTCTGTACGGCCATGGCGTTTGCAAGTGGCCCGGTTGCGAGGCAGTGTTTGATGATTTCCAGTCATTCCTCAAGTAAGTAAAAGTCATAGTCGGAGGTGCTTTTCTATCACAGTTTGTTTGTCCTCTTGTTGGGTCGATTACACTTTTCTTTTCCTGACCCCCAGCGACTCAAAAGCACTGCAGGTGCAGCTGGTTGTTATTCTCGAGTCTGGGTTGGGCCTCTCTTGACAAGGGTACCGTGGGGTCTCCTTCTGGGAACGGCATGGGCCTCTAATTCCTGTGATAAGCGCAGTTCCCATGGTGACAGGGGCCATTTTTCCCAAACAAACAACGGGAGGATGTTTATCTGTGGCAGCTCACACTTTGGGCGCTCTGCATGTTTGCCCTTGTCACCGGACAGGAGAATTGGTGTATATGTCTTAGACTGCCTTGCTCAGCTTTTTCTGTCCTTCTCCTAGGAGTCTGTTTGTTTTCTCTCCTGCCTCCTGTTTTACTTCTGTGGCTTTTTGGTTTACATTGTTGTTTAGTTCAACAAAGCCCAAGTCTCACCTCCGTGTTAAATTTAACCATGTGTAGAGTAATTAAAGAGCCCCAGCTAAGTGTTTAGCATTTTTCTAATGTGCGCTCTATGACAGGTTTGACTCTGTCCAGCCTGACACGGGAATTGTTTTGCTCCCCGATGCCCGATTTGAGTCAGACCCCTGGTTTACTAATCAACGCTGTGTGCAGTGCGCTCTAGGTAATCCAACACATAACAGTGCCATGGTTACAGAGGGGATGAAAACATCTGCGTTGTGGCAGCAGATCAATGGCTCACTGTCACCCCGGATTAGTCGCACTTTAAACAAGATATGACACAATTCCATTATCCTAAAACAAGCACTCAGCGAACACACACTTTCCCGAGAGATGCAGGAGAGAAAGGTGCTGCGTAGGACCGCCTCGCAGGTCTGCTGAAAGTTTTGACTCTCTTTGTCAACATTTTGAATCCTCTTTTGATTGTTTACGTGAATCCGCTTTGAGCTAGCGTGCGTTTGAAAGGCTCATCGCGCCACATTGTATGTTACAGTTTCTGTGTGTCTAAAAAGAGGCAGTTATGTAGTTTTAGTTCAATTTAGAAAAACATCCTGGGACAGGCAATTATTAAACCAAGTATTACACACACACTTTCACACACTTTCACACATGCACTTGCATATTTCAGCTTTGGGAGTGCCCGCTTAAATCCATCACTATTTATTGTATTCTGACATTGCCTCACCCTTTGTTTATAGAACAGAGGAGAATTAAATTCAGTGCGCCCGGTAGAGCTCTGCCTTAAAAAGTCTCTAAGTGCACTCAGCTATGTTTTTACAAGTGTTTTTATCATGGCAACATCTTGTTTACTTTAGTTGCCTGCTCAAACTGCTTGGAACACGTTAAAAAAACATTTGGGGAGAGTCTCCACAAAGCTGCCTTTGTTTAACAGCAGGCAAGAGTGTGAGCAGCTCACCAAGGTGTTAACTCTCAAACCCTTAAGCACTTCCACATGAAACCCAGCAACTGATACTGCAGGCCTCCGAGAGGAATCAAAAATAAAAACAAAGAATACTTCGGGCATTAGAGAAGAAGGAGTCATCTCTGTAGGTTGAAAATATATGTGAGGAGAGATGTGTGTCTGTCTGCGAGTGTGCAGTCAGCAGAACACAGTGTACTGTGCACCAGAGAGAAAGAAAGGTGAGGAGGACTCTAACGTCCACCAGATTTCAGCTCCACATGCCAACAGTAACAACTAACACGGGACTGAAATGTTGTTTTAAACTCTGTGTATTTATTTTATCTTTTAAAGAAAACATTACATACCTACACGCACTATCTCGATAAATACAAAACACCCAAATCCCTGTTCCTGTTTTCGAGATCAGCACGCAGAAGGGTGGGGTTGGGGTTTAAGCAGAGCCTGATGTTTTTACAAGGGTCAGGACCCTTCTTTTCAGTGTCCAGTCAGAGGTCAGAGCCAGCGAAACACTCCAGTGCCCTCTAGTGCTGCACTGTCTGTCTGCTCAGACCTCAAAATCTCCTGCACGTCGCCACGATGTAGTGACTGCTTTATAAGTTATGTGGCCTTGCAGCTCTGCAAACATCCATCCATCCATCCATTCGCTTCCGCTTCTCCTTTTCAGGGTCGCGGGGGCTCTGCAAACATATGAAACATATAATATAGAGTAAAATACCTTCTCTAAATAAAAAGTAGTAAAGCTATTATTTTTTTAAAAATCAAAAAATCTAAGCTTTTTAAATGTAATTGTTACTGTACAGATGTGTGCTTGTAAATTAAATTCCACCCAGCGGTGGAGAAGATAAACCTTCCTCAGCTGCGGCTCCAGTCTATATAATTAGAAACTGTAACCGAAAAATAAATAAATAAAAAATAAAATCAGGGAAACTAACTGATATATAAAACCGACTGTGGGAATATCCATTTAACTTGTTTTATTGTGGCAATTTACATTAGTCTCTGTCATCCTGCCAGAGAGCTTTTTAAAAGCGGCTTCATTTGAAGTCCAGAAAGTGACACATGCCAACGTTCATAGTCTCTCTCGATGTCAATTCCCCCGTATCCCCTGCTCCCGTGTCCAGACACTCCTCTCAAGGCTGCATTAGGGCCATTTGAATATTTCATTTCCTATTAATTATGCACTGTGACTCTCCATGTCATTAGAAGAAATAAAGTGGAATGTAACAAAGGATGAAAAGAAGCAGGGCACATGTCTCCTATGAACACAGAAATTCCAAAGCTGCTCACGTAGGCCAGTCTTCATTGAAAATTCAGCCTGTGCCAGTTAAATTGGAGTTGAAACGTCTTTACCTATTATTTTCTCCTTTGAAATTTAGTAAGATGTCCTGAAATGTTTACCAGTTTCATTTTCTGACGTACTTAATTAAATTGGCATTTATTTGACTCAAACAAATGGAAAGCCCAGAGAGGCCTGAATTGTGAAAAAGGGTGTTATTGCCCACCCTTTTTTAAAAATATGGCTTTTTAATTTCTTTTTCTTTTTTTCTTTTTTTGCCACAATAATTAACTTCAAGTGCTAAATGTATATATCGGAGTCATTCTTCAAAAATAAATCATCAGAACACAATAGGAAGATGTGAGTGTGGTGGAAGGAGCCTGGGTTGCCTGGGAAGATATAAATCATTCACCTCAAGGTTGAAAACACCACGGCAGAACAGAAGCAGGGCCCTATCAATTTTACCTTCCTTTTACATGTCTGTTTTGTGAGTGTAAATGTGCTGTTTTATGCACAAATGTGTTGTCTATACACGAAGCAGGGGCATCACTGCAATTTACCGGGCTGTCGTACCGTGCTGTGCCGTCACAGGTTGATTCTGGCTATTTTTGATTTGCAGTAAATGACAGAAAAAGTGCATATGAAAAGGCAGGCGCACCTTTCTCCCATCTGCCGGCGCCACTTTGTGCACACGCAGACACGCCTGGTGACAGTGACCTACATGGTCACTGAAAATGTGATATAATTTATGATATATATAATATATTGGATCCATTAGCGAGCATAATGAAGTAGTGAAATGAAAGGGTATTTGTGAAATCAGTTCAAACATCCTGCTTGGATTATGATTAAATGATTAATGAAATGCCCCTGCATAAGCATTTTCAAACAGTAATTCATGCGGCAGCTGATAAAATTCCTCCAATCATATTTCCTTCACTCATGAACCTTATCTCCACCATTTTATATAAATCACGGAAAAAACCCTGTCTGCTACCCGGCGAGCTACTTATTTAGATTAGTTATAAACGTACAGGAAAAGAGAACATCTTCCCCTGTATAAAATAATCACGCATAATTATATCCATAATTCAACTTTGTGACAGATCCCATCTCCTTGTCCTGTCCTCTGCATTTGGTCTGGCTCTGTTTTTTTCTTCTTCTTTCTTTTTTTGAATTCTGTTAATTTTAATGGTATAATTAACAGTCAAAACACCAAAAAGGACAAAATCATCCAGGCAAGGGAAAGCTGCAGTGAGAAGAAATGGCATTAGGGCACTGGTGCATAATTTAGCAAAGGAATCCAACCTGAAATTCTTCAATCATCCCTCTTATCTGTAAGCTGTAGTTAGAGGAGACATGACCGTCATGAAATATTGAGAGTCATTCTTCTATGTTAAAAGAACTATTTCTTTTTGTTCTGCAGGTGGAATCATTACAGTACGCAGTTAGTTTTATGAGTAATTTTTTTTAATGTTATCACATGGTCTATATACATTGTGCTTTGCCCAGTGATCAGATTGCAGTATTAAACCACGCACTGCAGGACTGTGAATCTGACTTTACCTTCTTTCTGGTGTCTGTGTTTTCATTTTTTGTTCTTTCTGTTTTGCAGACATCTTAACAATGAGCACGCCCTGGATGACAGGAGCACAGCCCAGTGTCGGGTGCAAATGCAGGTCGTACAACAGCTGGAGCTGCAGGTATTGTCCCACTGAATGTTTTGAACCAAATATTTATGTGTCTTCTTCTGCTGACACTTCCTCAGTGTCTGTCCAAACGCCTCCCTGTCTGACTGATATCAGCCATGGGGTCACTCATAGAGGGATGGGGGTGGTGGTGGTAGTGGTGCAGCAGATTAAATAATTTTGTACATTTGCTACTAACCAGTCATTAAAAATGTGTTATGTATGCATGACAGCCAGGAAAAGATATATGGAGGGCCCCGGGCTAAGTAGAGAAGATAATTACATTTTGAATTTTACTGGGTTTTAAAGTTATTTATGACTTTTAACTGTTTGGCACCAACAATAAAACATAGCATAATGTGGATAGGCGCTCAGTGTTGAGTGGAACAGAAAGGTTATTGAAGCTCAGTGCAGAAAACTGTTGATACAGTAATCAGTATCTTTAATACCGCGTCGCTCATGAACGGGCTTTAATGTTCTTTAAAAAATATGCATGCGCATTAAGACTGTGCTCAGGGAAAAAGACGCAGTTTACAGTCATTGTATTGAGGGGGCTTGGAGTGTCCAATGAGCCGTGTGTGTGTGTGTGTGTGTGTGTGTGTGTGTGTGTAACAGTGTTTGACTAAATGGTGACCACTGAACTAATGTATAATAAAGATATTTATTAGTGTTTCAGGAAAAAAATAACTATGTTTTGTACAAGTTTTTCTGCTGTAGCAAATACAAAGATATTCATGCTGTTTGCAGCTTTGGGTCACGTATTAGTCAAATATAATACCACCAAAATGACTAACGACAAACAGTTGTTGTTTATTTTAAATTGCAAAAGGCTAACTTCAACAACCAACAGTGCGATGTTAGTTGCACCATGCCAATGTCCTGTTATTTCCGCTCAGCTGGTGTATTATCCAGAGATGGAGTGAAGGTTTATCAGACACAGACTTCCTCTGCATGCAGCCTGTCACCATAATTTAGGCTGGCAGCTAAGACAGTGCAGAGTTTCAGACAGGTAGAAAGGCCCTGAGCTTGTTATTGGCGATGATTCGCAGTGGATTTTAACCTTGACTTGGAGAGTGTAGTTAGACTGTATGATGTGCAGGCTTGTTGACAGCTTCCAAAAACAAAAAACAAAAAAATAAATAATTAAATAATGGTCTGAAGAAGAATAAGGGTGTTCACGCTCTAAAAGATGCCTTCACTATACAGGGATGTATATAATTAAAACATGGGCAAATATAGATTTTTATTGTGTATGTTCATTAAAACTTCACCGCTCTCCTTTCTTCTCATTACAGCTAGCAAAAGACAAAGAGCGTCTGCAGGCTATGATGACGCACCTTCATGTCAAGTCCACGGAGCCCAAAGCCACCCCACAGCCGGTGAGCAGCAACCCCGTCATACATATCTCTCTTGTCCCCCGCTATCCTTTTGTTTGTCTTAATTGGCACACATGTATTCATTAATCCTTTCCTCCATCTTATTTATCTGCTAAATAAAAACAGCTGTTCTCTTGAGGCAGGCAGTAAATATAGTTTGGAGCACATCTGCTGACATCCAGGATTCAATTTGGTGTCTGTGATGAACTGGATGCACACTCTGTAATGGCCCCTTTTCTCAGCTTCAAAGAACAAGTGGCTGCTTGGGTACAGAGAGAAGATGAGAAAGCAGAGAAAAATAGAAAAAAATAATACATATTATATTTAATCAACTGAATGTGATGTGGCATGTATTCTTAGTGCTTTAACAGCAAAATTAGTGTTTTTTTGACAGAGGATATAAATGTTATGAGAATCATAGAGTCACGCCAATGTGTGTTTGAAGAAAAAACAAGAATAAGATAGCATGAACAAATATAAAGATAATAATAATTTATTGATTTTCAATAAACTGGAAGCTAGCTGATGTCACCTCAAAGTAAATGTGTTAGTAGCAACTTTTATTTTAACCTCCTAACTAATTCTTCCCTGACTGTATTCACATAAATTAGCCTTAAAATAATGATACTAATTACTAATCTCTAATCTGTCCATGAGATCAAAAAGAATCAAATCACTAGCATCTCTTATTTATCAGGAAGCTTTAGATTCAACTTTAATTTTATTTTAAAAGACCTTGAAAGTTACTTCCACATTTGACCCTGTTTAATTTTATTTGACTTAAAGCTAATTTTAAAATATTTATATTTCTATGAAAAAGATACAACAGAAATGATTTCATTCCATTTATTAAAAAATTTGTAAGGGGGAAAAATGAAAATGTGAGTAAATGCAATTGCAGATCATTATTTTTATCTCCTTGGCACATTCCCAACATTTTACCTTCTGTATCACTCTCAATGTGTTTTATGCCGTAAAGCCTTGTGCTTAATCCCTATCCTATAGGGGCAAAGGCTTAACATATGGCATTTAAGTGTCTCTATTTTGTCATGCTTAAGAGGGGGGCTCAGCAACATATTTCAGTCTGTATGACAGTTAATTCAGAGAGCCCAATGAGCAAAGATCATTTTACTGCAGGGCGTGAGTGTGAAATCATGCACACACGAGCACACAGATGCACAATATACATGCAGGAGTGCCGTCCCTCGGCAGCCTCACAGCTTGGATCATTTATTTACAGTCAGCGAGGTAGCTATTGACATCCAGAGGCAGCGTGTGCGCTCTACAAAGCGCAGCCCGTCAACATAAAGCGCGCAGAGATGTTGAATGACAATAAGCTGTCTGTAAAGCTGCGCCTGTGTCACGCGCTCTGATTGTGTAGATTAGAGTGGAAAACGAGGCCTCTGACATGGGGACATTTGTATATGAAAAGTGGTAGGGTCTGCAGATAGCATCTCGAGTTTGCTACCTCTCCTCTCTCCCCGGGGCCCAGCAGAATGGCTGTGTCAGAGCTCAGCGTTAACACTCTCGAGGGGGCGAGCTGGGTTTTTATTCAAATAAATAGACTCCCAGCTCCAATGCCACTTCGCCCGCTGTGAGCTGCTGTGAAAAGCTTGGATAAATATACGTGACTTTAGCTGGGCAAGTGGCGGACTTACACAGGTCAGGGCCAAAGGTTCCACCGAGGTTTTAAGTGTAGATTGCAGCATCAGATGCATCCACAGAGAAGACGCAGAATGAAAGCATTCTTAGAGCTGAGTGGAAGCAGAGCTTCTCTGAAGAAACAACGGTATCTGCTTCCAGTAATTGCTAGTTTTGCTTTTCTGCTGCTCTGGACTGTTGAATATAAAAATGGCATGTGTAAGTAGCCTACTGTCACAGCAAAGTAGCTCAGATAAACTCGCTGGTTTACATTTAGTTATAATTAAAGACAAACAAACTGATGCTGTGCATTCGCAGCGACAAATGAATGGGATTCATTTTATTCTTGTGAGGTGGACGAGGGTGGGGGTAAGATCAAAACAAAATGTGCCACATTAGCAATGCGTGTGTCTGCCTGTGTGTGTGTTTGTATTTGCCTCTGCATGTGTGGGTGGGTGTCTGCACACGGTGTCACTAAGCATTCTTGTCAGAAATCTGACCTTTTACGCCATACATAATTAAGGAGGGACTTTTTGTTTATTTTCTTTAGCAGCTTGCCGAGTCAAAGCCAGTATAATTAGATCACCAATTACCATTTAATTAATTTCAGTCTGAAGTCTCATTTTGTCTAGGCACTGGAGTGAGCCCAAATGGTGAGGCAAACAAAGGCAAGGCTATTACCAGCCTGTCTGGCCTATTGTTGAAGCCTCTCTGTGTTTATGGCCAGGGAATATGGATGAAACATGAAACAAAGCCTGCTAATCCACAGGAAGAGAAGTCAACACCGCAGCCCCGTTCTATTGATAGCATTGTGTCAGAAACACGCAAACCCAAGTGTAATTTATTTTGTTCATGATTTAGAATAACACGTCTTCAGCTTCTGTTGGTGAGGATGTAGTCCACATTCATGCATCCATCCAGAAATCCAAATTATTTGGGCAGACTCTGCCAAAAAGGCAGAGTTCAGCCTTGCAAACATAAATACACATTGTGAGGATGTGGGCACAAGTCTGTTAAAATAGGAGATTTGCACTACACAAATGTCACTGGTTTTGTTTGGAGCAGTTTGCAACTTAATAATGAGAGGGGTGTGTGTGTGTGTGTGTGTAAAACAAGTTGTAATTTAAAATGAAATCAAAGGAACAGTGCCGAGTTCTGGGGATAGAGAGTTAAAAATGTGATTGGTAATTGGGCAGCTGAACAGAATTTACGCGTTTGCATAGAGTCAGATGTTAGAAACCATCATCACCTTGTCAACATTACGAGCAGAAATCACACATTTGATCCCTCGTAATCAACATGTGATGTCACAGATGAGATATTTCCAGCCCCACTGTCCTTTCTCCAGCTCTTTAGCTCTCTTTCTCCATTTTCTCTCTTCATTTTTCTTCTTCTCACAGTCTGAAGTCATGTTTAATTTGGAAAGTGGCCTCCTTCGGCAAATTAGCAATTAGAACAATTTTGCAGGAATATGTATATGTGTCATTAGTTTTCCTGCCAATTAATAGCTGGAGCAGGGGGTCAGGCTAGAATTTTCCACTTGACTGCTGTATGGAGGTTTGGCAGTTGGTTCGGAGCTGCCACAGCTGCTGGAAGCCATGCTATACCTTTGGAGCACTCGCTGTAATTAGTTTACCTTGTAGCCATTATTACTTAAATACCTCCTTCGCCCTAACCCACACATCCCATCCACAGACACAGACCTCAGTGATGAAACCAAGTATTCTCTACAGAAGGCTATGTGTGAAATACCATGTGTCCGTCTTTACCATTGGCCATCATGGCCCTCATAATGGAGGTCAGTCAGATACAGTAGTTAATCATCAGATCACCTCCATAAGCAGCTCCTAATTAGAGTCTTCACAATACAATTTCAGCTTATAATTAGCCCAGATTGGCTTCTTCCTCTGGCTGCCTTATTAGCGGGGCTGCTCAGCAGTAGGTGAGAATCACACTGTCATTTTTCAGAGCTGTACAGGCTGCCCTTCTTCCCTCCACAACTCAAAACTCATGGGTTACCATGCTGGAGACCCTCAGCGGGTAGATGAAGTGGAGGGGGGTGTTTGTCCAAATGGGACAAAAGCTCCAACAAAGGCGATGAAACAGAGAGCTGGGAGAAGGCCTGACATGGCAGCAAGAGAGGGAGGGAGGAGAGGTTTGAAGAGTGGGGGCGGTGCAGGAGCGGGGCTCCAGGGTTGTTTTCCAAACATTTAGCAACCGTTCATGGATCATCTCAGGGCCCAATTACAATTAAAGAGGAGGTATGCATAGTCAATGAGGCGGCTAAGACACGGGGGTAATTAGGAGACTAACTGAGCTCTGTCTGTCTGTCTGTTCTTCTAGCTCAACCTAGTGTCCAACGTCACGTTGTCCAAGTCGGCCCCAGAGGCCTCTCCTCCTCTGAGCCTTCCCCAGACCCCCACCACACCAACAGCACCGCTTACACCCCTCTCCCAGACCCATTCTGTCATCACAGCCACAAACCTCCACAGCATGGGCCCTATGCGACGGCGATATTCAGAAAAGTACAACATGCCCATCTCTCCAGGTACTGCAGAATGCTCACACATAGTACTATATATACATGAAGCTGTCATCTGTTCTGCTAAATAACTGACGTGTTTGTTTTGTTACGTTAGGCTGTAACTTGTGTTATCGACGGCTGATAGGACACGAATGTTGACACTTGTGTTTGCTCTCTGTGTACAGATATCAGTCAGAACAAAGAGTTTTACATGAATACAGACGTAAGACCACCATTCACGTATGCCTCACTAATAAGACAGGTAAGGAACTCTCACTGATTTCTTCTTTGTGATTTAGTGAATAAAAACTTTCAACTCCTCCGTCCGGCTGAAACTTTTGTCTACACACTCAGCAGTTAAGAAAAAAATGTTCATGTTTTGCTACATGTGAACACAATTTAGACAGAAGAATAGATAAATCATCTCGAAACGACTGCAAGAATGCATTCAGGATTCAAAACACAGCCGCACATGACAAAAATGTTTGATTAAGCATTTCAGTGACTGTAATTATTACCAAATTCATTTCACACAACAGTGGGGATGAACCTGTTTTAAGATGGCCAGTTAATTATCGCTCGACTGCAGTAATCTGGGATCTCAGGAATTAATCTGAGCGGTCCATAATTGCTGCCCTGTAATCTGCCTGAGAAATGTTTTCACTTGCCCTTCATTTACACCCGCAAAAGAAAATATATTCAAATCTGCCGTTTCGAATAAAAAGTGCATTACACTTCTAGGAACACTTTACATAGACGGGTTCTCGTTTGGTTTTTTTATGGGGGTTTCTTCAGGAGAACGCACACAAACCTGCATGCCTTTTGTGAATTATTAAATGTATTGTGAAGGGAGCAAAGCTGAAAATGTTTGTTTCTGTCATCCAGGCAATCCTCGAATCTCCAGAAAAGCAGCTAACACTAAACGAAATCTACAACTGGTTCACACGAATGTTTGCATATTTTAGGCGCAACGCAGCAACGTGGAAGGTAATTTTTTTTCTTTCTTTAATTCCTCCTAATGTCTTTAAACCAACACGGGAGAATAAAGAGTCATTGTGTAGATGTTAGGTGGACTTAAATGATAGTCGTGCATAATAAAATGTAAAAACAAAACTTAATCCAAATACATAACAATAGCCTACTTATTCGATTCAAATGAACCACCCTTTAAACAAACATGTGAACCAGACAGAGCAGGCCAGGGGAGGAATATATGCATTTGTGTAAAAAAATAAAAAAAAAATTTTTCAAAACAGTCACCCTGTAATGTGTGTGGATATTCTGATGGTGGGTGGCATTAGTTTAACATAGCAGTGCTCTGCCAATGACTCCTGGCTGAGCCCCTCACACTCACTTCAGAAGGGAACACTCTGTTTTCCACCAGGCCGCAAGCACACGTTCACACAGACACACACAAAACAACAGAACAGTAATGACTGGAGACAGAGAACGTGAGATTTGAATGAGAAAGGCAGTGATGAAGCAATGAAAGCCTTTTCTGAGCCACAGAGCAGCTCACACACACACCACCATGCTGCTGCACTCCCGTCCCCCATCACCTTCCACACATACTGACAGCCTTTCCATAGGGGCACATTGGTGTTATAAACACTGGATTCCTCTCCGCACACACATTTAGAACATACACATGCACTCAGCATAGCTCCTGTAAAAAGGTCGACTTTCTGAATAATTTGGACTGAACCCTCGATTTATGTTCGAAAAGCCCTTTTTTTTCTTTCTCACTTTGTAATGGGAAATGCCGACGCAGAATGAGCCTAACGTTTTCTCATCAGTAACAAAGTAGTGATTAAAATGTTCAGTTTCTATATTTTGTTGGTGTAATTTGTTCTGATTGATCAGAAGAGGCAGCTTTAAAAAGATAAGGGAAAAAAGGGGATGTCTTAAGAGTATCGCCATGGAAATGAGTAAATATTTATGTGCTGTTTAAGTCATTTGAAACTTCAGACCATTTACTGCCCGTAACCCTCTGCTTTATTTATTGGTTTCATTCAAGTTTCATCCAGAGCCTGTCACAATATTTCTACTATGAAATGAATTTTTTCTTCCCATGCAGCCATGTTTACTGTACTGATAGAAACCCTTTTTTTCTCTCTTTGTTTTTACATCAACTGCAGAATGCAGTCCGGCATAATCTTAGTCTTCACAAGTGTTTTGTGCGGGTAGAAAACGTAAAAGGGGCTGTGTGGACAGTGGACGAAATAGAGTTCCAAAAGAGACGGCCTCAAAAGATCAGTGGGTAGGTTTGGCCCTGTTGAGCCCTGCCTAGCGTCTGTCTCAGCGCTGACTGATGGGAAGAGTCTGCTGCTGCTGCTGCTGCTCCATCTCCATTGTCTGTGTGCCATACCATCCAAAGTCCCTGCTTGCTTTGGCGTGCCTCCCCTTCATGCTTTTAGAAGCCTTTTGGTGATGCCTCATAACCCACAATGGCTTATTTTCATTTTGATCCTCACCCTCTCCCCTCCTCCCTGTGTCTGTGTGTCTGTCCGTCCGCTGTCTTTCCTGTCGATCACTGCATCTGCATCTGGCTGTCGCCTCCCTCCTCCCGCTGGTTTGCTTTCCCAGGGTGCCATTCGCACCAACCTCTCCCTGCATAAGTGCTTTGTGAGAGTAGAGGATGAGTTTGGGTCCTTTTGGACTGTTGATGATGAGGAGTTTAAGCGCGGTCGCCACATACAGCGAGGCCGCCCTCGGAAATACGCCGTTGATGAGAACTTTGACGAGCTGCTCGTACAGTAAGCACTTCCGCCTGCCCTGCAAACTCCAGTGGTCCCCGCCCCACTTGCATGCCTCCATCCCTCCCCCCACCTCCCCTCAGTGTTGCCATCATGCTTTTTGTGTTAAGCTCGTCATCCATCATGCTTCCACAAGATCTGCCTCCATCAATCTGTTCTTCCTTCCCATGACATGCAAAGTGTTAGAGATAGTTGTGTGGTATTGTCAAGTGATTGAACGTCTTAGAACTGTAGCCTTAATATCCACATTACTACAGCAGTAAATTTGTTAAGTTCTTATACAAAGTGCATTGATTTCTTTTTATGAAATAAGATACTGTATCTGAGGAATGCATGCTAGCTGAGACACGAGTCTGTGGTTGTAATTGAATTTTTCTGTTTGCAGAAGTCCAGCCTTAGTGAAGAACATTCAGACCAGCTTGGGCTATGGTCCGACCCTCTCTGCTGCCTTCCAGGTAAAAAAGAAGTGACTTCATCTCAAGCTGCCTCGCTCAGAACTTTGAAAGGCAGGAAGGAATAAGCGTTTCACTGTGTCACATGCACGTAGTCTTTGTCTTTAGGATGATGTACTCGCATAAAAGAGTGATGGGAAACTGAGAAAGTGCTGACAACTGGCTTCCGTTTCACATTTAATGCTTCGGGCTTTGTTTTCAGGCTTCAATGGCAGAAAACAACATACCTCTATACACTACTGCTTCCATTGGAAGTCCCACCCTCAATTCCCTGGCCAACGCCATCCGTGAGGAGATGAATGGAGCAATGGACCATGGAAACAGCAACGGCAGTGACAGCAGCCCGGGACGCTCGCCCCTGCCAGCTATGTGAGTGGCACACGCGCTTTCTATCTTCACCGCAGTCTGTGTAAGAAAAGTGAAGAGAGAGGAAAATTTTTTTGAGCTGCTTATTCCACTGAGACCAAAACTCTTCAAATAGACAAAAAGTAGTGCCAGTGCCCACCCAAAAGGCTCTAAAGTGACCTAATGCATGGCAATAGATCAAACAGAAGGGATTGCCAGAGGTACAATAAATAAAGTGGAGAGGGGGATATTGGGGTGGCGTGTGGGGTCACGGCCAGTGCTGTGGCAGGCCTCCCTGCCGAAAAGGAAACTCCACCTTTTCAAAGCTTCCATCACCAGAGCGGCCGGGAAGAGAAGACCGGAGCCCCTCTGTTATTTTAACAGCGAGTTTATGAACTCTCCTTTATGCGTCCTGCTGTCTGTCTGAGCCCCGCCATCATCGGCCCTTTCACTTTGTTAAAATATTTACAAAATGCCAGCACGCAGAGTGACACAGCTGCTGGCTCCGACAGTGCAACATGAGCCGCAACACATCTAGAAACGCCTCTGAAAGAAAAACAACACAAAAAGCATAATTAGTCTGGAGGACATCATCCAAGATTCTCATGTAGGAAAGTTGTGGTCGGCCTGGAAACCGCAGCTCCCCGTTCACTTGTTGTATGGGAGTGTCTGCTAAGTTGTTTGAAGCCTAAAATAATACAGCACACGCTGCATCGTTTCCAGATGTGGGGGCAGACCACCGATGTGCAGCAGGGGTAGACTCAGGGATGGCCTCCTGAAATGTCTGAGCTTGGGGGAAATTCTACCTAAAAACAAAAAAAAGGTGCAGTAATAAGCTCCTGGCCAAATGGAGGAAAGTGCCATCCTTAATCACTGTGAACATAGCTCTGAGCATGGCTCTGGAACAGGAAAGGCAGAGACAGGATGGGTGTGCTGGCCTAAAGGCAGCCTGCTCTCCCTCTACCCCTCTGCTTCTATCTTTAGGCTGACAAAGCTCACGACTCCTTCTTCGTAATTATGTCTATAAGCTTTGTGCAAGTACAAAACGAGTTAAAACTGTGTTCTTTTGCTTTTAAAGAACTTTATTCTCTTATTAACAAAACACACCTGGCTCTTTACGTCTCTTTACGTCTCTTTATGTCTCTTTATGTCTCTTTATGTCTGTGGATGGAGCATTTAATGCTGCGGTTAATTCAGTCCCTGGTTTTCTATACTGCTCTGACTTACCCTGTCCGAATGCGAGTCCATCACCGCTGTGTAGTAACATGTGCTGTCCACATGTGCCAGGGAGCTGCTGGTTGACAGGACACAGCTTTTTTACCACAGTGAAGAAACCAGAGCACTTCTCTTAAACAGCCAGATGAGAGTCAGGCATCCAGAGAAGGCTAATTATAAGCAAAGTGTGGAATCAGCATGCAGTTCAATGGCATAATAATAACAATTTCATGTCTGCCCCGCAGCCACAGAGTCAGACCTGAGGCAACAGCACTTGTGGAGTTACTTTGATGTGAAAATGATAGAAAAGCTGACTTTACTTTTCCCCCCTTTTTTATAATTTACACCAAAATATGTCAGCTCATTAGCATACGAGTGCTTCCATCACAATAGCTGCAAATCACACAAGACGTCCTGGTGTGAATAAATCAAATGTGGGCCGTGGTGATGAAGAATGTGCCAGTTGTCCCTTGTTGTTGTAGTAAATGAGCCCGGCGCCTCATCCTGACATCGCTCTACCTCCGCTACAGCAGCCTGGCACCGCAGGTTAGAGCGGCAAGTCCCCTGCAGCTGCTCATAATGTTTTTTTTTCCCTCTCTCTCTGCCACAGCCAGGCCTCCTCTCCCCCTGTGCTTTCTTCCTGCTCTGTTTCTGTAATGAGAAATTTGGCAGATCTCATCTCTTTAGTGGCTCTTTTGCCCAGGCTGTGAGCTGGAGGGGCGGGCGCTCATGTTTTTGCCTTGTTTACAAGTGACAGCGTTATTATTCTCATAAGGGCTCTGTTTCTTATCACGGTGTTGTGCCGAGTGCGCCGGTGCCGCTCTCCCCGCACGCCTTTCCTGCCAGCGCTTTTCTTCCCTTATTGACACTTGCTTGAAAATATGCATTAATTCTGGAGTTTAAAGCATGTATGGTGGTGTCTGGTCGCTGTGTTTGCTTGAAGTTGATTAATGATAGAAGCCGGCTCGGGGTCGTCCTCTGGAGACCCGCCTCGCAGGTTGTGCATGTTAACGAGCAGGAAGAGGAACACACAGCGCGCCGCTGATCCTCCGCCACCAGGAGGCTGACAACGGCAGCCTCACTCGCTCCGCAGAGTCCATTCTCTCCTCTGCTCGTCTCACGTTGTTAATCTTCCTCATTTATCAATTCTAAGTGAATACCCTGTTGTCGGTTGCCATGAAAATAAAAAGCCTGCAGCTTTGCCGGGATTGGAATACCTCAAAAGAAAGCTGAAATTATCAACAGTGCCAGTGAGGCTCCCACTCACAGCCTCGCTGAAGCCAGACATTTGTTTTTGTTCCCCTGCCTCTTCCTTTCTAAACAGAATCGGCACAGCTCGTATCACCCTGGGCCCGATTGTGTGAAAGGTTGGAAAAGAATACGGAGGAAAGTTAAGGATAGCGGACTGTAAGTTTTTCTCCTCTTCTCCTTCTCCTCCAGGCATCACATCAGCGTTAAGGAGGAACCACTGGACCCCGAAGACCACGACGGGCCCCTCTCCCTGGTAACGACTGCCAATCACAGTCCGGATTTCGATCACCACAGAGATTACGATGACGAGCAGGGCCACGACGACATGCTGTAAGGCTAGCGCCGCCCACCTCCCTCCCCAGCCTCAGAGGCCGAGGCAGTCCGGGTCATTCGGGAGACAGAAACGCTCTGCAGATAACAAACACTGAACTGCAGTCTCAGCCACTGATGACAGCTCGCAAATGTCTCCAAGTTGACTTTTTTTTAGTGCCATTAAAATACATAGCAAGAACACACATGAGAAAACACAGATGCTGCCCCCACATGAGGGCTCTTTTTTCCCTCTGATTCCTTTCTACTTTTGATTTAAGTAGCGCTTAAAACGTGAAAACAAACTTTGTTTCTACTCATCTGTCGGACAGACTGTATTTTTTTTTTTTTTTTGGTACGGGAGGGGGGGGTGCGACGTGTCCGTGCTATGGGATAACCCTTGCCACGCAGCCAGGACGGACTGCACTCAACGGACTGCAGAAGAGGAGGGGGGAGGTGTTTGTCTCCCTCTCCACCCTCCCCCACGCTCCCCCCCCCCCCCCCCCCCCCCAATTCCCTCTCTCAGACACACATCTGACCAGAAACTGAAAAGAGAGAGAGGGAGAATGACTGACGTTTAATTTACACCGTGTGTATGTGTGTACGTGCGAGAGAGAGCGCGAGTGCGGACTTCTGTTCATTGTCACTGCCTTCAACACTTCTCATTGGTTTAATCCCTTCTACGGCGGGAGGGTTGTTTTTGTGCTTTTGGTTTGTGTTTTTTTGGGGAGGGGAGGGGGGGTTTAAAAAGTTATGAAATATAACATAATGTGTCTTCTCCATCATTCAGTGCTGTTCTAGATGTCTTTTTGTTTTTGTTATTGTTTCTTTGAACTGATCAGACCTCATGCCCATGCTGTGGAGATTCTGTGTGGTCAGCACTTAATGATGAATGTTTATCATTTCTTTAAACACACTCACATGAAGCAGAATGTCGCATACCAACTAGTATTTTTCTGTCATTTATTCCTCAATCTTGCCACACACAAAAAAAACCACCACTCTGATGTGTAGCCCGCCCCCCACTCCACCCCACCCCAACCAGACCCCCCTCCTGCTCATGAAGTCCATTGGCAATGCACTACTCATAATGAAGGCTCTCTCCACGCATCAATGAAGTTTAATTTAAGATGCGAATGAATGACAGAGAAATCATGCAGGTTATGATTTATCCTTATGAAATTATACTTTAAAACAGCCCCTCACGGCCGAGCATGCTGAGCTGCAACAGAATTTCTGATCACTTACAAGCTCCGGGTTTTTTAAAGCAAAATGAAAATGTCAGGTGTGCACCAGCGAGATAATGATTTAGACCAACTAATTGTGATTCCTGAACACAACTGTCATTGTTAATCAAACGTGTCTGCTTTTCCCCCCTTTTTTTCCAAGCTGTAATTTCATTCAGGGCTCGGAGATAAACGTGCATTCCCTGTAGTTTTATTTGTATCACGCGCATGACTAGTTTTAAGTTTCGAGTGTTAATAATTGCACACCGGACGAACGGCTCATTTTCTTTCATTAAGGGAACAAATCCCCAAGACCTGCAATAAGCGTTGCACATTCCAGCATTTGACAGTCATCGTAAAAGGGCCCAAACATACAGCACATACCATTTTATGCGAAGGTGGATGCTTCGACGTTCGGTGTCGCCCAACAAAAGTCTGTTGGGAATCCACGGGAAAAACTTCCAGCTTTGCTGAGAAGTTACATTTTAGACATGCTGAATTTCAAGACTGCAATCAACCACTTTTAATCTTTTTATTTATTATTAGTTTTGGTATTATTTGATGTTTATTTGGCTTTTTACTTTTGTTAATGTTGTTGTTGATTTGTATTAATATCATTCTGTGTCTACCAAAGATAAACTACAAAGTCAGTGATGTGTTTTCCATGCAATAGCAGATCAGGCCAAATATCTCTCCTCCGTTCTTTCGGTAGCGGCGGTGTAGCCGGCGGCAGATTGAATCGAAGGGGGGGGAGGAAAAAAAACGCTCCTCGCACTGGTGTTTTCATTCATTGTTATTAAAAAAACAGCAAACAAACAAAAAAACCAAAGGGGTGGAGCTGCATCGAGGTTTTGCAGTGACCAAATCTGAACGGGAGGCACCGACAGTCTGACTACACGATGACCAAACTAGGGAAACTTCTTATCTTTGGGCCAGTGAGCTGGGAAAAGGGAGCAGATGACACATGCAACATTAGAGCGTATGTAGATAAAACATATACCGGTTAAATGGGAAAAGCTTTGCAGAGAACAATGTGAAATGGATTCTGTGCTTCAACTGGACCACACAAATGATTCAGTGTTTCTCTTCTTTTATTCCTTTACCTGTGTGTATCATTTAAAATGATTGTATGCCACTTTTTTTTTTTTTTTTAGGGATTTTTGTTGAGATTGGCAAGACTTCATGATTGTGTTTAGTTTCTGTCAACTTATTACTTTTTATATTAAAAAACACTCCTGTCAACTAATAAGCTGGGTACAAGGTACTTTATGGCAGTTATTGTTATTGTTATTATAATTTTTTTTCCTCTAACTTCACCGCTCATTAGCTAAAAAGGAAAAAGGGCAATCTGTGGCTTCCAGAAAATGTATTTAATATCCAGGCAGCTGTGGGATGGGTCAGTTACATCCAGGCTCAGGACCGTGAGAACAGGGGCCGAGCTCATCCACAACCCCCCACCCCCCAGTCAACCGGCTGGTTTGTTTGGTATTCAGAAAGGAGGGAAAAGTGCCGGTCGGTTAGATCATTCTCAGCATGTGTAGCTTGACATTACTAAAGATAACAGCATGAGAAAACCGTTAGGATGCATACCTCAGTTCAAACCTATAGGGAATGATTCAATTAAATGAGAAAAAATAAACATTTCACTCAGTTGCACTTAGTTGTGTGTCTTGCATGTGTAGTCTGATACTGTAGAGAGAAAATGACAAAAAAATAGAAAATGAAATTAGAGCTTGTTTATCTTAAAGGTTTCATCCTTTTTTTTTCTTTTTTTTTTAAAGCCAAACCAATCCAAACCTCAGGCCTTTTGTTCATGGAAATGTCACTCGGCTGTGTGTGAGTGTGTGTGTGTGTGTGTGTGAGTGTGTGTGTGGCACCGTTCATCCTGTCAAAGTTTGTTCTCTGATGTACTGATGGGTTGTTTTAAGGGCGTTCCAACATTAGGTTGTACATACATGTCGGTATAGCCTTTGCCCCCCCGCCCCAACACACCTTTTTTTAAGATCAAAAATACATTTGTGTTATGTTTGCTTTATCGCTTTGTATTAACTATGAAATAGCTATGAGAAAAAAAACTGCTGTATGTATTGGAATAGCAAACTGTGCTGCAAATGTATTTTACTTAGTAATCCTTGCTTTAAAAAAAACAAAAAAGGAAAAAAAAAGACAAAAAAAAGGAGTCACACAATCCATGCAGACGTCTGGGTGAGCTGGGCATGGCCAGGCTGGGGCACGGGGGATAATCTCAGATTTTGGATTACAAACTGTAATATAGAAAACAGACTTTTTCTCTGTTATCACTGACCTAAGCATTTTGTACAGATTCTTTTTTCCCTCTTTGTGTTAAGCTGTTTTTTGATACTTCCCTTTGACGGTCCAGCCGCTGCCTCGCGAGGCTGCGCGCTAAAGAAATACCTGCTCGAGTAAAATGGGGAAAAAACCCGACACTGGGCAGGACTGGTATATTTCCTCTACGAGACGGAGATATCTTGCATGACTAATCCCAGGGTCACGGAGATTTTAGGGGGGAGGGTGGGAGGGGTGGTTTAAGTGGTCAGTAGTAATATAAGGGTGTATCAATTTAATGATATTTTATATGAAATGAATAGGAAAAAAAGAAAAATATGCAGTGCCAAGATGTAAAGAATATTGTTAAATGCTGTCTTTTTTTTCTTTTTCTTTTTTTTTTGGAGATTCATTTCACTCGCTCATTAAAAGATGTCCTTTCATGTCATGTAGGTTAAACACACACACACTCTTTGGTTAGCATCAAGATATTTATATTTTTTATCTCAAGTGGTCATTGTAAATGAGTTGAACCAAGCACAGCAGGCAGGTCAAAGGTCAGATGCTGCTGAAGACTCGGACCCTGCAAAATCCAGCTGCGTGGCATCAGACCTCCCCCCCACTCACACACACACACACAGCCAAAGTATATCACACACACTCACACACACTGGCACCCGAGCTAAAATGCCATTGTTTCATCCATCACCAACCATCCAGCCCACTGTCATTCCGTCCCCCCCACCCCAACCCGTCTCTTTCTCCCACTCTCGCATCACACTTTGTTTCTTTCCAGATGGAGGGGGGGAGGAGGGTGCGCAGCCCAGGAGCTGTCACGGTGCTCTCATCCTGCGGCATCTTCTCTTTTTCTTTATCTTTCTTGGGGGTTTTTTTCTCTCGCTCCTTTTCTTTGAAGATGTACTCTGTAGTTTTCTTTTTCCTGTTTTGTTTTTTTGAAGAGAAATATTATTGCTCATCACTTCCATCAGTCTGTAACCTCCTCATCATTCCTCGTCTGTCTGATGCAGACCACTCTGTTGTAGTCGGTGGCGATGACTGACATGAGCATTCTAAACATGCAATAAAATGCTGGTTGTTCCGACCGTTTCTTCCAAGTCTCTCGTTGTGTCTGTCCGAGTGAGGGCTTTTATTTTTTTTACTGCAACGCATGCAGTTAAACTCACAGGAGCTAAAATGCAGAATCCAGCATCGCGAGCTCGCTCGAGACTGATTTTCGCACAACGTGAGCCACTGCATCAAATGAGAGAGTTTTTTTTTTACCGACACACATTCATGAAATATTTCCCCACTGCAGTTTTTGTCGCCCTCAGTACCTCTTTCCTCATTACTTCGGCCTGCAGGACAGTCCCACACAGACCCTGTTTGTGTCGTCTGCTGCAGGACTCTCATCCCAGCCTAAAACATTAAATTATCTCGTAATTAAAAAGAGACAGTTAAACTGTCTTTTTCCCAACAGCAATTTAGGTAACTGCATTTGATAAGCTATAAATTGCAACCGCATTAAAAAATCCCAGAAATAATAGCGATATGGATTTGGTGACAGGAGCTAATGCTGATGACCAAGACTCCTGGTCCTGGTGTTTTTACGACAGAGGTTGCGGGGCATGTTGGCCACTAAACAGGGGACAGAGATCAAGTCTAAGCACTTTTAATCTTGTGAAACAAGCAATTACAAATAGTTGCATTGATTTGTTAAAAAGCTTTAGGTGACATAAATCGTTTCTTGCTTAGCTTATTGCTGGAAATCATAAACGTCAAGTGCATTATTAATTAAGGCCTTTGAAAGACAAGATTTAATGGAAATGATATAAAATCACAAGCAACGTTTCTGCAGGTTGTATTTCACCCAAACGCGTCTGTGTTGTTTCCCCTCACGCTCATCGCAAGCGTTCAGATAACATAAAGTGATCACAAAGGTATCAAAAGTATTTGTGTTTAAAAAAAACCCACTTAACTTATAGAGGGGCATTAACATATGATATAATTATAGTCCATAAAGTCTGATGAAACACGGGGTGAGATATACTGCACTGTCACACCCATAAATCTGAATTTCTCTGTAGGCCGCTGGTAGACCACCGGCCCAGCGTTCACGTTTGAAGCCGTAAAATGAGCCTATGAGCACAGCGTTGTCTCAGTCACTCAAAGCCCTGGAGATCATTTGTGGTTTTATTTACCCAACAACAGGGATAGGAATGGAAATTTAACGACACAAACACAATGTGCTTCGTATTAAAAGACCAGAAAAAAGTCGTAATAAACATTAGAAAAATGCAGAAGATGTGACTACACGCTGGATATAAACACGCACAGTGATTAGCTGTGAAACCGTCAGGACAGGAGTGCTTTCAGCTTCCATTTGAATGTGGAAAAAAACACTTGTGATGAATCTCAAGTCAGCAGGCAATATGTGTCTCCAGGCAGGGTTGGGCAATACCACAAAATTTGTTTTTGATCCAATACCAACTAATAGCAGGAACAGATTCACATATATTGATACCACAGTGCGGTATTGTGTGGAGAGCAGAGCCATGTGTCATGTTCTAGAAAATTTCAGATTGCATTTTCACCACCGTTAAACATTTCCTTTCACTGGTAATAAATTGGTTAAGTGTGAAACCTCTGAACTGCACATTCATATCTTCAGCGCAGGGGTGATGGAACGTGGCTTTTCCTTTTGGTGGCTGCTGCACGAAGTTATGAGTTTGTTTTGTGCACACTTGCGTGTGTGTGTGTGCGCGCGCTCGCTCACGGCAACGAGACACTGAAAATGATTCAGAAAATTTGCAGAAAGGATGTCGGGCCTGGCGTTATTAGAACAGGTGGACTGTAGCAGCAGATTTTGTTAAGATGTTTGAAGTGACGTAGCTGGATTGTAGAAACACGATTGTCACACACCCGGGACTAATCAAGACTGGATGGCGCTGCTTAAAAAGCTCAAATATGTGTGAAGTGGTGCTAGAGAAACATGAACAGCTGAAACTTTGTTTGACAAATTAATAACTAAAAACTATTAACTAAATTCAAATATAATACTTGAATCTCCTTTTGTTGACCCGCTTAAACCCTAACCATCTTCACCATCTTCACCATCATCTTCCATCTCTTTGTTCTGCTCCTTGGGAGGTTTCTATCAAAACTTGGGCAAAAAACTATCTCGATCCCAAGTGAGGTAAGTCAGAAAATGACTCAAACTTCATTAACAGATTACTGTTAATTTCTCTCATTAATCACAAATGATGCTATTTAACCCCACAGACATGCTCTGTTGCTCTATCCTGCCCTACAGACAGAAGACAGATCAGTCACATTGTTTAGCCCGGTTAGATTGCGAAAAAACAAACGCGGATGGCTGCTGTTCACTTTATTCTAATTACAGCACGGCACTGCCTCAAATAGTCAAAGCTGGCACACTCCCAACATTGCAGTGAGGCAATTAGCAGTCCTGCAGTGTTTGTTATTCATGATTTGATGTAAAAAATTTGTTTATTAAGATGGGCTGCAGGCGCTGGTGTGCAATAGACCTGCTTGTAATTAGATTCCAATTATTTGTCTGTTTCTGATATTGTAAACTGGCACTTACCACATCAGTTAAATTGACACACTGCACTGCTTGGTTTACTCGGTAATTAAAATGTGTTCTGTTAATTAGATGATGACCACTTTATTCCAGGGCTCTTGTGTTTGGGCTCCTCGGCGGCTCACTGTTTGGATCATGAGTTGCCAGACGCTTCCCTAATCAGCCCTTGTTTTGTTTCAATTACCACCTGCTGTTCAAAAGGCATGCCTCGCTGCCCCCCACCCCTACACGCACACACCCAGCATGCACGCACACAAACACAACAATACCACCAGGCTTGCTTCGCTACCAGCTCCAACACAACAAACAGCAATTCGCAGCTGGGCCTGCTTTCTTCTTTATTAGAAGGCACAGCTAGGTTTCAAAGAGAGTTTGAGCAATTAAAACGGAACTAAAGGAAGATGAAAGTATAAAGGTTATCACATCAGTTAGCGGGCCTCGTGCGAGTAGCCAATGGTAATTACACTCATTGGGTAAATAGCTTGGATGCTCAGATGTCTCCTTCTCTTGGTAACAGAAGGTTAAGGGTGGGGGAGCTGTTATATCCACTGAAGGCTTTGCTAACTGGAGATGACCACCACTGTAATTCAGGTGCTGTGATGATCGTGGATGCACTGAATGTAGGGGCACTGCTGGTTAAAGATACGGATGCTGATGTTGTTATAGCAACCTCAATCCCCCCCCCGAACAACATCTTTTCTTTGAAGCTGTGGACTGCATTGACCCTCCACTCTTAGTAAAATTGTTTGTTAAGTGTTATTATCACAGCACAAGTTAAAAACTGTAGTGCTGCTACAGCAGTGGATGCTAATATATATGAGATCTGAATATTAGCGAGTACTACCCAGACTCCTTTTTTTTTACTCTTCGGTCTGTGTGATGTCAGTGATGTGTGTGATACTACGCTTAATGTGGACACAGCTCTGGCTGTGAGCGCTGAAGCTCCGCCCACCTGTTGTTCATCGTGGTGTCTGAACAGCCAGTCAGGAGAAAGCTGGATTAAGAGGAGGGGGTGATGTATTAACAGGGCTTGTTAGAAACAAAACTGAGGGGCTTCTTCAAGGCCAAGTATAAAATTAATAAGGCTTAACTAATGATGCAAAGCTACTCTAGCAGAATCCAAGAATAAAACACACAGAGCTGAAAATGAGCCTAATAGTTCCAATTTAATGCGAAACTCTAGTAATGTGTTCCATTTTTATTTTAGATTTTTTTCTTCTTCAAATTGCAGAAAATACCAAACTTATCAATAAAGCAATTGTGCAAACAGTCACTGTCCACACATCCAAAGCCTGATAAACCCATATTTGAAGTACAGACTGCATATCATTGACGTAGCTGTAAAATAAGGTTTGGTTGGGGTGGATGTAGCTCAGGAGGTAGAGCAGATCATCTACTAATTAGAAGGTTGGTGGTTCAATCAAATCTTTGTCATGACTGTTATGCATTGACAACTAGACACATTATGAGTGTGTCCTCAGTTCAGATCCACCCTGTGCACAAGTCTGGGCTTCAAAACTGGACTTGCCAAGTCAGTGCATTGAGGTGGTTCCCAAACTTCTTCTAGCATGGACTCACTTCAAAAGCAACAAAAGGAGTACCCTCTGTCTTCACCAACTGTATATAAATCCTCAGCTGAAAGAAGTCCCAAACAAAACTGGCCTTCAATCCAGTCTCTGTAATGTTTGCAGAATGTTTACAGCGCCGTGCCGGTTGGAGAAATTACTCAGCGTTTCTTTTTTTAACCATATGTTTGTGTGTTACTTGATTAACAACTTCAGTGGGAACCAATGGACTGGAGGCTGTGTGCCACATAGAGAGCAGGGCAGCGAGAGACTGCTCTCCCGTGAAATCTGTTTACATTAAAGAGGGAAAAAAACTCAGAGTCTGGAGTTATTATTATAGATGGAAATTAGAAAGCGAGGTGATATTGTTAGAGCCGCACAGTTCACATGAAGAAAAATGCGGGGTGGATGGATAGGTCCACAAAACACCGAACTTAAACAAAAGAGGCCACTCTGCGTTCAATAAAAGCTTTAATGGATATTTATTTTTAATCACAACTGATGAAAGTGCATCAATTATCATAATCGTGTTGATAAAAATGCTTTCTTCTCTGAAGCTAATAAAAATGTTCCCCATTTTATAAAGTTTCCTAACCTCTTAACATCCACCGATGACCCATCTAGGGTTAGGGTTAAGTTTTGTTTTCACTAAGGCTAAATATATTGTGGCATTGCTGACTTCCCCTAAAAAGATTTTCTATTTGGTTCTTCAAGAAAGGTGAAAATATTAGAAAAGCAGGCAGATATCACCAAACCCTACACTTAACCCTGATCTTAGATGGGTGCCAATGATCTGGTGAATGTTAAGAGCTCTAAGGACTTTTACAGAACGCCAAATTTTCAAGCTTTTACACTGTGCAGATCCTCCTTGCTCCACCAATCATAATTTGGCTGCAAGTCTTGTTTCCAGTTTAAGAGTATTAAGTGTCTGGCTAGCAGCTCCTTGTTAAGTGGGATACCAAAAACAGGAAGAAAAAAAATAGATCTAAAGCCATCAGTACCTTGTATTTTTGTACTGTATCAAATATTTGAGCTTAAAAGTTTATCATTTTGGGGTCTGATTGCTACTTATAGTTGACCAATTCTCTTAAAATCACAAAATAATATATTTCAGACAGTCTAGTGTTATTAGAGTGCATTTCATTAGATTTGCTTAGTTCTTGGAAGAATGAAAACTTCAGGTCAACATTTATCATCATTCCATTTTTAATTTTTTGAGGTGAAATTGAGTCAGCAAGCGTGTCTGTGTGTTTAGACTGGACTCCAGCGTAGTAATTGAACACTCCACCCCGGCGATGTGGAGCAGCTGCAGAGTGCAGAGCCTCAGGTTTATCCTCATGTGCTGTAAACAAAGTAACTGCAGTGATGAACTGCACTGCGGGTTCACCCTCAGCTCCAGTCTCGACCGTCTGACCTGCGCTCGCGTCCCAGCGTCCGGCCTTATTGGAACAAATGTTTTGTTTAAATAATTGAAGGGATGCAAAATAACATGAATAATTACTTGCCTGCACAATTTGTGTCACAGCGTATTAGCGGAGATGCGCCCGTGCTTGATTTGCTGGAGCTTGAAACCAAAAAAACAGAGCTTTGACTGTTTGTTTGGTTTGTTTGCAGGCTATGTTGGAGCTAAGCTTTCTAGGGTGCAGAACAAATGTTTCGGATTTGGGGGATAAATGCTGTCATCGAATAGTTGCTCGAACAACACATCCTTCAACTAAACACTCGTATTGTTTGTTTTTTCATATTGTTTGACATGAGTGAGAGACGAGTGCTGCTGAGATATCATGCAAGACGTTTTCTATTTCAAAAGGAGAAAAAGAGGTTGGAGGTAAGTGGAGGGTGGAGAAAGCGTACACGTGTAGGTCAAGTTTCACCTTATTCCTTTCCAATATTAAACACATTTAAAAAAAGGAACATTTTCTAGGTCATCTACGACATAACAACGGTGATAGTTCAGTTATATAGTGTAGGGAAATTGAATTCTCTTCGTATTTTTAGAAAACGGATGAAAAAAGTTAAGTGCAGTGCTAACAAGGAAGCTAGCAACAGCAACTGTTAGCTTAGCACAATATCTGAAAATAGGTAGAAAAACGTATTTTTAGATATCGGAAGGATTCGAGATCCTTGTTCCTTCGTTCAGAAGCTGCTGCTTTGCCCTGTTTCCTGTGTTTGTGCTAAACAATGCTAAGCTACCCTAAGCTACATCATTGCTTCCATGGGCTCGGCGTCAGTCTGCCCATATAACTTTGCAACATCGAGGATAAGTTGCATTAGTTTAAAGTAGCTTGCTAATGTAGCGATGTAGCTTGCCATCGCCAGTGTGTGAATGTGTGTGTGAAGGGAGGAAGACTGAATGTAGTGTAAAGCGCTTTGGGGTCCTTAGGAACTAAGTAAAGCGCTATACAAATACAGGCCATTTACCATTTTTTACCATTTTATTTATTTTTAAATGACAAACTGCCAACATGCCATGTCATCTCTGGCTGCCACATCCTGATCCTGGATCTGCCGTAGGCTTCTTCCTGCTAAAAGGGAGTTTTTCGTTCCCACTGTCAGAAGTCCCAAAAATTCAGAGAAAACAGGTTTTACATTGCCCAAACACTCCCACCGTGACAACTTTGAATCCAGATCCCAAATCCTAGCAAACTATCGAATCCAAGGCTACGTTCACACTGCAGGCGAAAGCGCATCAAATCCGATTTTTTTGACCCTATGCGACCCATATCCGATCATGCTATGACAGTGTGAACGGCGCAAATCCGATATTTTCAAATCCGATCTGGGTCACTTTCGTATGTGGTACTGAATCCGATACATATCCGATGTTTTAGAAAGCGACTGCTGTTTGAACGGTCAAGTCGCATTAAATCCGCCTTTTACGTCACCGACACAAGACTGAAGCCAATTATCAGCGCCCGAGAAGACATCGCGAACGCTTCCTAGCCATCCAGTGTAGATGTCAGTGAAACTATTGGGAAGACAACGTTGGAGAAACGTAAACATTTTATTTGTACTGTATAATCTGCAGATTCTGACAGAAATCTGCAGCTATCCTTTGAAGCACCGCTCCTCTCTTAAACAGCAATAAGGATCATTATTAGGTTATTTACATTATTATGTAAATAACAAAATAACTTAAAGCAAAAATTGGGAAACGTAAAGTCCGAAGTCTTTATATTAACGGCCATCAGTCAAACAATACTGTTTGTTCTTGGTCTAAACAGAGCGCGTTGTGTGTGACGTCTTCTTTTGCGCATGCGGGCCGCTTTGAGCGTTCACACTAGAGCGCGTTTGCTGTCGCATTTTATTTGTAGTGTGAACGAGGAGACAAAAAAATCGGATTTGATCAAAAAATCGGAATTGAGCATTAAGACCTGCAGTGTGAACATAGCCCAAGTCCCACCCTCCAACACACCTGGCAAGTATAAGTGCCAGAAACCGAATGTCCTCAGAGGTCCTAACTGCATTCTGCTGGTCTGCTGACAGATTTAGTTGAAGAGCAGTGTATTATTGCAGACAGTAGACCGACTGCATTTGGCCTCATTCTGTATTTCTATTCACTTCCATCTTGCTGTGATTCCAGTATGGGTTTATGCTCTCCTCCTCCTGTGGATTTTATTGCTTTTTTCCCTCCATTTCTTAAAAAAAAAAGCTATCATTTAAACATGTCATGGGCAGTGTTTACCTGCAGTGAACCTTGATTGAGGAAGCCTGTGACTTTACACTGATGCCCTTCTAATCTCTATGACTGGCATGCTAATTTCTCTGACGCTGCCATTCAAAACACAAACATGAAATGTTGGTTTTAGAACTGGGAGACCTGGTAGAGTGAATTTCAAGTGCTTATTCAAATATTTCATTAAAATGTAAATTTTTACAACACCGTACGTCTGGCTGTGCACAAGGCATGACTTAAGAAGTTATGAAGTTATAGCAGCATTTCTCTCTCTGATGCCAATTAACTGCGTATGGGGTGGGGGGTCTGATGGGAGGGAACCGGGGCTTAATGTCCTTACCTTGTTTTATCGCCGCATAACAGCGCGCCAGCAAACGCATCGCATGCAACAGGATTTTCAGATATTGACAGCTGAGATTGGAGGCCTGGACGGAAAAACGAAAGAGTGCATCAAACAGGAAGCCTCCTGAAGATTGATGGTTAATCAATTCTCTTATCTCTCTCAAAGTGCAAATGAAGTGATTAAAATTAAGTTTAGTTCAGGCCACACAGCCAGCTGCTGGACGTGCAGCTTTATCTCTCCGTCAAGGCTGGAAAACATCTCTGAGGTTCAGTCGGGGTGATACGTGGATCTTTATTGTATGTTGGAATGCATATACTCAAATATCTTCCTTTAAAAACCAAAGAGTAAACTCTTCTCACACATTTGTTTATTTATTTCACAACACACGTAGTGGGCTTATTGAAGAATAAAATCATTTGGCCTTACTGGACGAGTTCAGTAGATCTTCAGTAATCCATCAGCTGGCTCTTTTAACTTTAAGTTAATTCTTATAATCAGATGAATTACTGAACCAGGCATTTTGATAAATAATGTTCATGTTTAACCTCCTGCACCAAGAAATAAGGATTTCTCCACAGCCTTTTCAAATGTACTTTTTTTTTAATTCACAAAACTTAATTTGTCAGAAAAAAAACTTTAAGTGAAGTGTCAACTTTCCATAAGTGCTCTTTCATCTTTAAGGCAGTTATGCTTTTAGTGACGGATGTGTGCTCCTCACGCACTCATGCTAATTGAAATTTTATTGACTAAAGTAAATTATATATGTTGTATGCACATCACCGTACGTATACTTCTTCGATCCTGTTATGTCTGCAGTCAGCTCCTCAAACTCAACCCTGTATTTTAACATACAACAAACAAACTACAAAGCTAATAATCAGTGACGTGGGATTAAGCGTTGGGGTATTCATCATCAGCGGCCATGACTTGGAGTGTGCAGCTGAAACTGTTATGAAGACCATAACTGAGGAGCTAGTGATGGGCTCAGACACTCAGCATGAAGATAATAAAGAGTTAAAATATATAGCTGGGCAGGTTTAAGTTTGTTTTGAAACATGCTTCACACGCATAAAGCCATTTTCCTCATCAATCACTTATTCATCATCTTTAAGTGTGCGCCTGTCACAAGATGAATCAATGAATAAACAGTGGCATGTTGACATTTAGAGTGTCTATGTAGCTTATACTTTGTAGCCCCCCACACACACACACCTACTGCATCAGACGCCGAAACTTCAGCGAGGAGCACCTCCGGGCTCGTATCGCTTGAGGTTCTTCGCTCTCTCCCCTTTTATTTCTTTATTTATTCTCTCATTTTTTAACTTGCAGGGTGGGTGGAGGGGAGTGGGGTGGAGACAAAACGGTTGCAGGTGGTGATGAAAATAAGAGCCATCCATCATTATTTATTAGGCATGAAAAAGATACACAATAATGTAATTTAATCTCTCAGCAGACAATTATTTCCACATATTGATAACGCAATGCGAAAAGTGCCATGAATCCTAATATGATGTTTGCTTTTATTGGTGTATGATACAACCAGAACAAATAATGTAATTGTATCAGCCAGAAAATGTGATTATTTGCACATGCTAACATTATAATACCAATCTGCCGCAGACAATGGTATCATATTATTTTGCTGTGCTTAACTAGTTACAATTTGCATTAAGTTATTATGTCTGGGTGGCAATAAAGACGGCTCTGTCTCCCTCCGGTCGCCGCTTTTCTTAGTTTCTCATTACAGCTTGGTGACGATTTTTAGAAGCTTTCGACTCCAACAGCCGGCGTGATTTTCTGATTTAAAGGGGGGAAACTTTCACATGGTGTTTAAATGCGATTGTTTATACACATCTATATAGCTACTCCCACCCCCATGTGAGCAGCAGCACTCTTTATCTATTTTTTTTGCATGCTGCTTCAAGCACAGGTGACTCTCCAGTGCTCATCCAGCCTGATCTGAGGTTAAAGAAAGTGGCACAATAGACACAATTACTATGCAAATGATGGGTGCCCGAAACAAAAAAACACCTTTTGCATTAAAAAGTAAAATGCTTTAAATATTTGCATATAGGTGCCTCGATTTGGTTATTCGCATCAACATCAAGACGATTAACATTAATGAAGGAGCGGCTTGATGCACCGACTGTCAGGCCACATCAGGCCACCTCTGCAACCTCCTCTGTGTTTTGCATGGCGAGGCATTCACGCCATAGTGAACTAATGACCAAGTCGGCCTGTGTAAAATTAGACCGTGCGTCTACACAAGTGTCTCTCTGACATTAGGAGAATGTTTTATTGATGAGTCATTATTAGCAGTCCAGCAGTGAGGTGAGCTTGATCCATGCCGAAGATGCAAAGTGTTATAATAAAAAATGCCTGCTTAATTATTAATACTCAAAACCTAATCCATCTCTGCACAAAGAATATGTACATATTTTAGTGTCTCATTTGAATTTTTGCAACAAACACACACCTAAAAACCATTAGATGGCCGTGGTAATGACAGGTTTAAATGGGCTGTTTTTTAAGAATTAATGTGTTACTGCCAGTGCACGGCCTGAGCTGAAAGAAAGAGGTCTTCCTGTTTATTCTGTTGCAGAGCGCGCAGCGTCCCACTGCAACGTCCCCGTAGAGAGGCGAGGCGAGCGCACACTGTGTGAAGGCGTCATTCTGCACCGGAGGGTAGAGGAGTGTTTGCAAGTCATTAGTGGTTTGTAAATGATATTTGTTCCCATGTGACATATCATTTGAAATGGTTTCCTAATAATAACACCCACTGATAATAAAATAAGAGGGCCCTCATGTTGTGATTATGCTTTTCATAAATTTGGACTGGAAAGAAAAAGCACAGGGAGACATTTCAATATGAAAAAGAGCTCGAGATATTGATATTGACGCGAGCTCGGATGATACCCTGAATGGCAGCTCAGCTTCGGTTTGACCGGCCGGTGGAAGCTGGAAGAATTTTCAAAATAAAACCTTTTTGTTTTAGCCTGGCTCGGCTTTGCTGTGAATAGAGAGCATCTTTACGCTAAAGCTCTCTGTTCTGTGAGGAAAAAAGGAAAAAAAAAGCTTGAACCGTTGCCTCCTTTCTTAATGACTCCTGACAAATACCCTGTCTTCCTGCGGTGCGTTTCCTGTTCGCCACAGCACAGAGCCGAGACAACTTGGCACGGGACGCAGCGCGCCTGGTGAATAGGGAGCCACGCTGTCGCTCCAACACCGTTCGCCTTGTATTTTATGAAATGAACGAGTGGCTCGGAGATCAATAGGCCCCTGCGGTGAATGCGAACAACGCCGCTGGGTCCTTATCAGGGCCCCGCTGCCAATCTGTGGCAAGCGAAGCCTGCACCTTCCCTGGATACACCATTGGTCTTTGAAATTAAAGTTGACGCCTGTAATCCAGGGAAATGGTCCCTCTACTCTCGCTTAACACCGGTTTAGTTTCACCCCAGCTGATGATAAAGCATGACAGAAATACAGAGCACTATCTTCTTGCTAGGGGTTGATAGGTTCTGCCAGCTTATCAGGAAACAGGCAGCTAACCTTCTTGTGTCTGGCCCGTGGACAAAACTGAGGAGTCAATTTACAAAAGAAACCACAGTGGGTGGCTTGTAAATAAAACCATTCTTTCTGCGTGGAAGACAAAAAGAAAAACTGAGGAGAAAATAACCAATTTTACAACCCACCCAAAAGTGAGTGAATGTATAACACAGGAGGCTAAGCGCTAGTGATAGAGTGTATTCATGTAAATCCTCCCAAGCACAGCTGCAGGAAATTGACAGGGATCTACTGGAGCGCTTTGCCTGTAAAGGGTGGGATTTACATGCCTAACTAGGGCTTAACCACCCTCCCTCGAGTTTACCTGTTACTCTCTGGCCTCTGAGCACGCGTCTGGATGTGCTAAGGTTGCACTGCTTATACTTAATGCCTTTTCATCCCCCCTCATATCTGTCAGTCTCAGAAATAAACTCATAAACTCCACCGGGCCTGCTCCGTATCGAAAATTGGTTTGGCGTGACGGCACATCGGAGGTTTTGTTTGTTTCCTGTTCCCTCGAGGCCTCAGAAGTTTCCAAAGCAGCCACAAGATCAGCTCAAGCTAAAAACAAGAAAATACGTGCATACGGCAGGATGTGGTGGACGGCGAATTAGGCCGCGAGGTGCGAGTCCTGCTCCAGGACTGCTTTGTGGGTAATTGAGATCACATTAATTCATGTGTTCCTCCTGAGGAGAAAGTGCAAGTCTTTTCCTTTTGGACAGGATGTGGCTTTGGGCAGTTCGGGACGGTGGGCGTTGCTCCTGGGCTCCACAGCCCCTCAGCTGAATCTCGGTCCCTGCAGGCAGATTCGGCAGACCGCTGACGGCAGTTTAGACTAAGCAGAAAAATTGTTTGGCTTTCTCTTTTTTTTTTGTTCCGCTTTCTTTTTCGTGAAACTTACATCTGTACACGTACGGCACGAAACCCCAATGCCAAAACAGTCTCAACAAAAACATCGAAATGTTTTCTCATTTGTTTTTTCCTCTCAAGCTAAGATCCTTGCAAATGATTAAACACACACACACACACACACACACACACACACACACACACACACACACACACACACACACACATAGTTAACACTAATTCTATTAATGCTGTCGTCCTATCACACAGGAACCAAACACAGATGCAAAGTGTTCCTTTTTGCCTTGTGTGTTTTGTATTTCCCTCCTCTTCTAAACAATGATTTTCAGAACTGGAGCCGCCGCCAATAAAATTAATGGGAGACTTGCTGAGTCCATACAGGAAGTGGGCTTTTTAAATAAACACATTGTTTCCAAACTAATCCACACCCCATTGTTTACAGACTGGGCTGGGTGCAGACTGGGCCGGTCCACCTCGATTAACCCCCCTGTCAAGGCCACTCCATTTCTAAACAGAGGAGGAAAAAGATAAAACTGTCAAACAGGAGTTCGCTTTGATGTTATTTTAGGGCAGCATTGCAATCTGTTTATCTTTTGTACAGTGGGGCCTACCTGACTTTATAGCATGAATGTATACAAGGCCAGGCTACGGTTGCCCAAGTAACAGCTCACGTGCCATCTTTAAATGAGATGTTAGAGTAAAATAACAAAATATATATATATTAACATTTTGCCGTTGCGATGATGAATAAAGTCAAATCTAATGAAACTGCTACATTATCCAAACCTTTGATAGGTATGCCTCTTGGGCTAATTCAGACTTGAAAATACTGATGATGCATGAGATTGTAATACCCTACAAAAGCAGAGAGAAACCCCAACAATCAAATGATCCTCTATGAGCAAGGACTTGACAACAGTGGGAAGGACAAACTAAATTTCGGGAGGAGACCTCCAGCAGGATCAGGCTCCAAGAAGGGCAGCCATTGTAGTTGGTTGGGCTTTTCTAAGTGGAGCTTGGTTCTTTCTGGTTCTGTGCAGGTTTGTCCTTCCACAGTGATGCCTGTTGGGTTAACTGGTAATTCTAAACTGGCAGTATCTGTAGCTATCAGTGCCATTTTGATGGACTATGTCAGCTTTGACATCCTTAGTTGGAATAAGAGTTGAAAAAATGGATGGATAGATGGATAAGCAAAACTAGCTTACTGCTTATAGCTAGCTTGTACTTGTAATATTACATCGGTCCTCCTTTTGCTGCCAAAACAGCAAAAAACAGAATAAATAGCTGTATTCTCACACTTTTTTTGTCAGAACCAGCATTGGCTTTTTCAGCAGTTTGACCTACAGTAGCTCCTCTGTAGGATCGGACCACAGAAACCAGCCTTTGCTCCCCACGTGTATCAATGAGCCTTGCTTGCCACTGACCCTGTTGATGGTTCATCACTGTTCTTTACTTGGATCGCTTGTGATAGATGCTGACCACTGCAGACTGGGAACACCCCCACAGCTGCAGTTTCCAGTCTAGCAATCACAGGTTGACCTTGTCAAACTCGTCCTTACAAATTTTGCCTCCTCTGAGGACAAAATGTTCACTTGCTCTCTCATATGTCCTACCCACTAACAGGTGCCATGATGAAGAGATAATCAGCCGGATTCACTTCACCTGTCAGCAGTCAGAATATTCTGACTGATCGATGTGTGAACAATCAAGGTAGCCACCATTCTGCTCTTGCAGTCTTGGTGTTTTGAAACCAGATGTGAGGAATGAGGGGTACCAAAGGACACTGATACGGTACTCATACTCAGTGACTGTCAATCTTCATTTTTGACTCCAGTGGAAATGACAGTTTACAAAATGAATATTATTTGATTTATTAATAATTAAGATCAAGTGAGGAGTAGGATAATTTTTTACATAGACTTTTTTTATGGAACCAGACACGCTGCCCCTCGCTGGTCATCAGAAGTAATGCAGGTTTAAGGCATTCATGAACCGGCTTTATAGAGAGAGAAAACACTGAGGTGGGGCAGACAAGGAAAACACACATTAAAAAGTAGCCTCATGATAGTAGTGTCACATACCTATTCCATACAAAAATTCAAATAAGTAGGATTTCTTTAAGAAAAGACTTCACATCTGATCCACGGAGCACCTGCCATATACCCCATGAAATCTCTGAGTCATGACTTTTGAGCCACAAATATGTGCTAACTGGGTTGAAAGTTAGCACATGACTGAAATGATTAGACTTACTGAACTGACAACAAAGTAACGGCTATTTTAAATTCTGCCATACCCAAGAAATTTGGATTTAAAAAGCTGTGAACATTCTTATTCTTAATTGTGACAATAAAAACATGTTTTAGAAAAAGCACAGCCACAAAGCTCCAAAGCCAGGCTTGTTAATGTAGATATATACTGAGACAAGTGGTTTTTTTCTAGAACAAGTGGAAGAGAAGTTCTTGATCCACCAGTTCAAAGTGTTAAACAAACAGGAAAACAGAAGAAAAGCCGGTGTCTCTACATTACATCCCACCCAATATGTTGCTATTTAGTTGAATTAGTAACTAAATACAGATTTGAAACAAATATATCCAAATAAAAATACACTGGCAGGCCATGTCAGAGCCAACCCAAGTATCCTGTTGAGAAATAAATATTTGTAATTCCAAAATATTTAAATATTTTACCTTACAGACTAGTAGCTGTGATGTTCCTTCAGAGTCAGCAGCCCAGCTGAGTGCAAAGGAAAGCGCAGAGGAAGGGTAAGCATATCTGTATTGATCTCTGTGGGGAAACTCATTGCCTGCATTTAACCCCAACCTCAGTATTAGGAACAGAGTAGTGTCTGGGGATCAACTCCTGCCATGAGCCAGTGCCCTTGTTGAGGGTGCCGTGACAGGAAAATTAAAGCAGCATGTTTGTGAAGAAAACTAGCGCTTCAACTGCAACGCACGAACTAAAGAGAGGAAACAGTTGCATACAACTGAAGTTTCATTTCATCAAGTACATTTGGAGGTAGGGGATGTGATGTGGGGGAAGATCAACTTGGCTCACATGTAAGTTAGCTAGTTAGCATGAGCAGCTACAGTATGCACTTCACAGTGCAGGCTAACGATAACATTAGCTAAGTAGAAACCTGGAGAATTGTGACCTGACTCACTGACTCAATAATTCAAAATGCATTTTGAAAACAGAGCAGTTTGGGGGAGACTGTTTTGCTAGTCAAGGTTTATGTTACATAAATGCAACATATCTGCTAAAAAATAAGTGTCAGGTAAAATAATCAGTAGTAAAAAGGATGGGATATGATATTCCTGCTTCCTAAACTTTGTGCTCTGTGAACAATCATGGGCTGGATGCATAAAACTGTAGATTTATAGCTGCGTCTATGTCCAAAGTCATATTTGCATACACTCTCTTTTGTCATATTTATAAAGCTGCGTATTGCTAGAGTCTGTTTCAGAGGCCTGTCACAGTCTTTTCCAGTCTCTGCATTAACGTCTGACTGAAACTATTTTTTTTCCCCACGCTTTTTATATAAGAAAAAAAAAGAATGACATAAAAGCCATTATGCAAAAAACTTCTCAACTTTTCAAAAGTGGATAAAACCATTTTTAACATAATTGTAGAAACGACATCTCAGCATCCAGCCCCCGGTTGGCCCCGGCGGCATTTAAGACCAGTCACACTCGAGCTGTGATGGGGACTTGTACACTAAAGCACCTAACGCTACAGCCTGAGAAACATTGCATTATAACAGCACCGATGGAACTGTACCTGCATTTTTTTTGCAACTTTTAAGCAAACCTCTGCTCTCTGAAATCAAATGCACCATTTATGGCAGAACCAGCCACAGACGTTCAGCTCGTCCATAGTTGGCCTCTCAAGTTAAGATGCTTAACCTTATGTGCTCAAGGTTTTGTGGCGTTTGTACAAAAATAAAAAAATAAGTATTTTCCAAGAAATATCAGCATGTTCACTAGAAACTGTTTTGTGTCAGGTTTTCTTACTTCTTACTTTCTTTCTTCCAGAATGAAGCTGGAAGTCTAATTTTCCATAACCTAATATTCACAGAAGTAAAAACACAGCAAGAATACAAACATCCAATGATTTCACATAAAAAACTTTAATAGGACTGTAAAAAAAACTTTTTCCTCATGTAAATATTAACTTTATAAAACACAGAATGTCTTCTATTAGCATGCAGGGGCCCTTATGTAATGAATATACTTTGCATGATCAAATTATAAGCCCGAAATTCAAAATATGTGCAGATAACCAGAACCACTCTGTCAACCCCTCTCACTTATCGCCTCCTGCATCGTTGTTTTTTTTGTTTCAAATCCTACCAGTCACTTATACTTCCATTTACATAATGTCCGATGAGAAAAATTTGTCAGAGGGATTGCAATTCATATCTCCGCTCCGTGCGCTCGCTGGCCCTAATACTTCAGTTAGCTACCTCACATTTACATTTCAATCAGTGATTATAGCCTCTCCTCCTCTCACCCCGCGGAAAGTAAATACAGGACTTCAAAATATTGGTCTGAGCTGCATTTGGCAGGGACCAGAGGGACGGCATGAATATTCTGTTTGGTACACATTTGCTGCAAGTGCATCCTTTAATAGCTCGCTGCTCTTTGTGCTGCGCACTGTGCCACTGAAACTGCCAGGAGCCTCAGACGTGCTAAAAGTGTCTCATTTTGGCTTAAAGTGGCCACCAAATGCCGTGCGACGCTGTTTAGTGTCCGGTGCACTCACTATTTACACTGATCACTCTGTTCTGTTTGTTCAGGCACAGATTCAAAGCTACTGCCTTATGTCTTCACACCCTGGGGTTTGTCTCTCGGTACGTTTCTGAAAATGACACTCCAGCGCACGAGCGCACTTCCTGCGTGTTTTCATACAGCTGCAGCGATTAAACACATCGGCGTGGAAAAGGTCAAGCGAGTGGAAAATGTGTGTTTTGTTGGTTTACTGTTAACCGCGACTGTGAGATGAGCGTTTGACATGTTTGTTCCTTGGTGTTTTCGCGTAGATGGCTCTGTTTAAAATAAAGGAACAAAATGCTGTGTGTGGTGTGTGTGTGTTTTTCAAAAGCTGACACCCACACAGGCAGCTGCTGATGACAAATGCTGGGCTCCCTGCAGTTGCACTGAAGCCTCGCACAGAAAGCAGGTTATATCTTCACTGTGCTGGAAGCCACAGTAGGAAAGTCTGCTACATTTGGAAAAGCTCACTTCCATGTCCTCCACCACTGGACGCCTGCTGTCTGTTGACTTCTCTGTCAGTGGTAACCCAATATCCAACCTAATGGGGAAAAGTCTGTCAGTTGATGAGTCATGGAGAAGCTCACGATCATTACTTTTTAATTGCTCTCCGAGTGGAGTTTTCTTCGCGTCGGGCCCGGCACTATAAGGTGAGCAGGGAACTGTGAAGCACGGAGGAGAATTGTTTGTGTGTTTTCTTGTTTGCTTGTTTTGGAACGGCTCTGCGACTCATCTATCACGGAGCGAGTAGAAAAAAAGAAAAAAAAGAGACAGATCATAATAATCACACTTTGCCACAAACTGCTCTCCGCGGCCCTCTGTTTTCCAAGTCTGGTTACACACATGTTGGCTCTGCAGAATATTCAATAGACATTTATAGGAAATAAATTAGGAGATGAATGCAAACCATATGGCATTCAGAGGTTTATTTGTAAAGCCCCTGCATCAAAGCTTTTTCCAGATCACACCATATTAGCTATGTTTTTCCAGTCCAGCAAAATCAGGAAGGTAACCACAGACTTCCCTGATGGGAAACATATGAGCGGCAGTTCGCCGAGACGAGGAGCCTCATACATGGACGAGGCATCATCAGGGAGCATCAGTAAAAACAATTATTCCCTGCATGTCTGGATGTCATATGTCACCCCGGGTTGACTTTTATAGGAGGGGAGAGCGGTGGAGCTGCGTCACTTCTTGGAGAAAACCTTTGTAGCCTCACAGTGCCGCCACCCCCCCGCTAGATTAACACTTCTTTGCATGTGAGGCAGCCTGGATGCCTGTGTGGGGTGTGGGCTTGAAGACAGACAGGGAAGCAAGCCAAGAGGAAACGCCAGTGCCCAGGGTATACACTTCCACCCCTGCATGAGGGCAACCCCCCCGACTTCCCACCCAAGCATTTCATATAGGCCAGACGAATTTACGGTTTCATGCATTTCAGTGTGACAGCAGCAGCCCTCCTGTGTGTGACGGCTCCAACAAGCAGCGGTCTGCTGACACCCGGGGTGGTTTCTCCTTCTTCGCTGTTGATCTTGGGCTCGCGCTGCACACGCTCAGAGGGCCTGCCAATGTCAGACATGGAGCTCCACACCGCCGAGAGTCCACAGCTCTTTACCAGGGAGGTATCATTTCTGCTGTGGAGGCGCAAGATGTCAAGAGTGAGCTTGGTTTGCGGTTGCTTTTCCAGAGCTTCAAAGTCTAGAGTCTGCATTCGATGCAGACTGTGGTAGGATCCGGTTCTTGTCAGCATAGCGTGGGGTCAGTCTCTCTTTCTGCATTGCGCACACACATAAGCTCCCTATGTGCTCAAAGTGATCAGAGCCTGCTGAGGGCCATCGGGGAGTTTACCTCGGGACAGACAGAAAAGCACTTCCAGGAAAAGAAAAGCCGGGGATTCCTGCTGAGGGAAAATGCATCAAAGCGCCTGACTTAAGGCTATAATTAGCCGCCGCGGTGTTTGAAATGTGGATGAAGTCTTTGGAGAAACTGAATTGTTTATTTATTTGTTGTTGTCGTCATTTTTTTCCCTCCAAATGAGTAAATTCACAGGGTTTGAGCGCGCTCAGGTTTGGCAGCGGTGCTGGGCGCAGTTGGTGTTCATTAGACGATTAAGACAAACATTAGAGGTGCCATGTCACAGAAAATTACTTAGTTTGCGGGAAGAAAGTGTTTAATTTTTCCCTTAGTTCTGTCTTTCAGGTTACGTAAGCGATTCAGTCCACTTTCTGATGATGTATGATATCCTAAACTAATACAAATGTCTCCTGTCTAGTAGTCCAGCCCCGCCAGCGCCCACGCTGCTGGCTTTCTTAAAAACCACGGCCTTCAGAAAAAACTTGGTGTTGTCCTCCCTTGAGAGAGAACAGAGGAAAAAAATCCTCTGTTCTGCTGACAGCTCTCCGCTTCACCAGCTTTTTTTGAATAAAACGATTTATAGATATTTAAAAATTTATTGATGTTTTCATGCTCCGTATGTGTGTGCGGAGATTTTATAATAAGGCACATTCGACAGCATGTTCCCCATTGTAAAATAATCTCCGGTGCCACGGATTTCATGAAAAGGAAAACATTACTAACAGCATGAACATTTTTTTTTAAGTATGAATGATATTTGCACAAGTCAAACTGTTTCACAGCTCCGGTTTAATGTGGAACCGTGTTCCAACTAAGCACTGCTGTCAGAGCGCGCAGGGACCGCAACCATCGGCTCACATGGAAGTGCTTCGGCTCCGAGCAATCACGGCTCAGTTTACCTTGGCTACTCTATACGTTGCACCTTTGCAGCACCTCATCAACACAACGAGAAACAGAGAAAGTCGTTTCTTGGCAGCCGAGGAGCCGCCTCTCAATCGGTGGAAGCACGGCTGCCGTCGCTGTGTGGGAAACATGCGACGTCCCCCGTCGAGTTAGCTTTATCAAATCTTTACGCTGCCATGTTTCTCGACACAGGATCAAATAACATTTAACTCTTATTTTTTTTCTAGCAGATGAAGTCAGTATGCAAAAGCTTAAGAAAAGCCACCTCACCACATGGGAGAAACTAAAGATAACTCTGACAGATTTAAATGTGAAACAGGTATTTGCGTGCTGTCGAAACCAGAAGAAGTGCTTATAAATATTCTCGGAGTGATTGGATCCATAAGGTGGGTAAATTTGTTTCTGTTTTTTCATCTACAAAGGCAGAAGGCAGTAGCAACTGGTTGCTTAGAGAGGCCTGCCAAGTCCAATGATATTCTTGGGCTTAGATCAAGTTTCCCTAAATATGGACAACAGATTCGTGCTTTTAAAAATAACACATTTATATTGTGCCACAATGAAAGGAAGGATATTTGGAAATCATAACATGTTAACACTAAAAAATCCACAAAAAGGACTCCAGATGACAAGAAATCCGTTGAGTTTGTTACTGTGTGCGTCTCATCGTAGCTTCGTGTGTTCATAATAATCGGCAACGACCCACGGGAGAATTGACTTTAGCAAGGAGACGTACTGGCAATTTAACACCAATTTATTTAGCGTTTGTGACACCTAAACAATAACTTCATGTCAGCTACATGATAAATTCATGAATACTGATTCAGTCCTTATGTCAGCTTTCATTAGCCGCGCGTGCGAGCTCGCTATCACTTCTGGTATGAAGCTGTGAAAAAATGCATTTGCACAACGTACAATTGTCGCGGAGAAAAAACCAAGATAAATGTTTTGCTTTTAGTGATGTCATGCCTGTGAATGCATCTGCAACTCAGATGCATTTAAACATTCTTGGCACTTAAGAGTTCTCTATTGGACGTGAGACGCATGAATTTGATCAAATGTGAGGGAAAAGGCAGCTTATCACAACTGATACTTGAATTTTGCTCCACCAGTGTCCTTTTTCATGGCCTCTTCCAGTGGAATTGACACTCTCAAGTGTTGATGTTGCTTTGCTGAAGGAAGCAGCAGGATGAATATGGAGCTTTACAGGATTATTCAGTGTGATCTGATTTCACCAAATGCAATAAAAAAAAAATTGGACCACATTTCATTATTCAGCAGAACAACTCTCCCAAACACAGAGCCAAAGCAAACAGAAAGCTTTTCATGGAGAAGAGGTGGGATATTCTGGCCAAGTCATTCACATGATTTTGATCTGACTGAGCTGCATTCCAAGTGAAAACCAAAGTAAATGAGCTAAGAGTGACTCGGAGCGCATCTTCAGGGAGAATACAAGCATCCGCTGGTCTTTGTGGGTAAAATGTTTAATGAAGTCACTGACTGAAAAGCAATGTTCTGGGAACAGATTTTATTAAATGCCTAAATTTCAAGTAGATTTAGATCTGAAACATCTGGGAAATGTAGCCTTTCTAAACAAACACCGCTCAAATTAAAGCTAAAGTTTGGAGCTTTCATCTAGTATCCAAGATTTGTCATTAAGGAAAAAGAAAAACAGCTCAACAGTTGACATACTTACACTCTGGACTGTATCTTCAAAGCAAGATGCTATATAAAAAATATATATATATATTTAAATCACAACAGCTGGCTCAAAGTGCTTTATATTGTAAGGTAAAGATCCTACAATAGCAGAGAGAAAGCCCCATCAGACAATCTCCTATAAACAAGCATTTGGCAGTAGTGGGAAGGAAAAACTCCCTTTTAACAGGAAGAAACCTCAGCAGGTAGGGGCGGCCATCTGCTGCGAGAAGAAGCACTCAGTGCATCATAGGAAAATCGCCAGCAGCCTAGATATATCTGAATAACTCAGGGAGGTTTCAGGGTCACCTGATCCAGCCCTAACTACAAGTTTTATCAAAAGGGAAAGTTTTAAGCCTAATCCTAAAAGTAGGGACAGCGTCTGTCTCCTGAATCCAAACTGGGAGCTGGTTCCAAAGAGGAGGGGCCTGAAAGCTAAAGGCCCTGCCTCCCAGTCTACTTAAAGTTGCTCCACATCATCGCCTCTGTTTGGTTTCCTGCGTGTGAACTGAGTAACGTTTGAACCATCGATTTCTTTTTTCACTGAATAATGTGACGCTGAGTGTCCCTTGAATTTCCCTTGATATTGTCTCGCTTATTTGCTCTTCCATTCGACTCCACTTGAACATCCTTTCTCCCCAAATAACAAGCACAAAAAGCACTGATCCTCATCCTTACTTAAACCCCTCTCACATTAATCATCAGTTCATCAGATCACTTGTCTTTGTGTTTGCCTCTCACGACAGATGAGAGTCACCTCCAAATAACGTCTTCATCGCACAAGTGCCGAGCGCAGAAAGTCTCACAGTTACCCGTTTCTTTAACCAATGTCACCATCTGACAGCCTTTCAAAGTCAAACGTAGCGTCTGCTTCAATAATTGAAGCTGTTTGTATTTCAAATAGAATATTTCATTTACAAAAAAAAGAAGAAGAAGAAGTCATATGTAGAGCAATACCGCTGGATAGACGGCTTTACATTAATGATAGAAAAGAGTTACTGCAGCAGGCGCACCCCCCACCTTTGAAACTGATTATATTTTATGATTAAAAGAATAAAACTAACTGAATAACCCTGAAAAACTCCAGTTTTTATTGACATTTTTTTTTAACCACAGTGGATTTTGGCTTGCAAACAACACGGGCGATTCTGTTATTGTTGTATTCTTTAGATCAAAGGATGCTTTAATAAGGCCATTATAAATACATCTGAAAATTCACTCTGATATTCAGCAAACAAATCAATACAGGATGTGCACCATTCATTGGTCTTTTATTGCAGCACTGTAGGCCGTCTCTGAGGTACCACGGAATAATGAAGAAAAACCACGCAGGGCTTCTGTGCCCCCGCTGTGTTCAAAGTCAGTCATATCCATACTTTATAATTGAAATAAAGGTAATTTCTCCATCCATTTGAGCTGCGCCTTGCATTCTTCTGGTGTTGAATAAAATAAACATGCAATCATCAGGTGGCGTTTCTTAAAGAATAAAGAGACAATTTGTGGTCATTTCATTAGACAGTGGCAGGCTTCGCTGTCCCTCCGTGCTCTGCTGCTGAACCCAGAGGTGAAGCTGCCCTGGACTCACTCATAACTGACTGGCTGACATTTCAGCCATGAAACTATGAATCAGCATGATACACCGTATTGATCTCTTTTACTACCAGTACATTTATTGAAGCCATGGCTCAGGTGGTGCTTGACCAGCACTTTGAGTCCTGGGTGCCTCCACCTGCCGATGTGCCCTCCAAAGTGACCCTGGACCCCAACTTTCTTGTCGACGAAAGCTTAGCTACAGTTAAAAACGGTAATATATTGGTGCAGACCAACACCATATCCTCATCATTTATTAAACAGCCATAGCAAAGCATGTCCCTTAACCTGTAACCTCTGTTACTACTGAAGCACGATGATGGCTGATCTGGCCTCAACGCCCCAGTCCCTCACCACACTTTATTCCTTTGCAATATTGATGAGCTTGTAGCCCCCTTAGTATAGGAGCATGGCCTAAAAGCCCCCTCTCCTGGACCCGAGACCAGTGTAAGAGGGAAGGTGAGTCCTGTGGGCACCATGGGTATCTGTGGGTTATAGTTGGCGGTAAGAGGAAGGAGAAAAATGTGAAACAAGCTTGATATTCCATGAACACCTGCATGAAAACAGCAGGATGGCATGAGACTAGAATCTGTTTGTTAAATTTGATCAATGGAACTCAAACATGGAGACATGGAAACCAGAAGCTCTTTCTTTATTATTCCTGATATATTATGAAACTTCATTTGTAAATTTGAATAAATAACATGAAGTATTTGTCATTTCTTGTGTTTGTCAAGCATCAAATTGACTTACACAACTTGAAATTACTCCCCTTTGTTTTGCTTCCAGTCTCAGTTCCTGCTTTCTGTGATTACCATGTCATTTTGGTTCCCTGGATTTTATTTTTGGACTTTACTCTGGCTAATCTTGTCTTTGGTTACACCAACCCCCCTACAGACCACCATCACATATGGGAGGCCATAGCTGCTATGATGATGATTTTATTCTCATCAACTGATGACACCAACATAACACTACAATCAAATGAAAGGCCTTCCTCTAAAGTACAGTCTTAGACTTAAAGTAGTGGTGTCATTTATCTGGGGAAGGTAGCCATCTGCTGGACTATGTTCTGCTGAGAATCACTGAACCCTTCATGTAGATGAGCCTTTCATTCATATCACCTGCCTAAATATTGTTGCAGACATCTTTACATGCCTCCTTGGCATGTAGAGCTGTGCTTGTCCTCTTTCAGTGGGATAATGTGGCCTCTCACATGTAGTTGTTTTGGGAATCTAACACAAGTTCAATCTGTCTTGCAGTCAACCTTTCCAGCAAGTTCTTGTGACCATGCCAACATGGTCACCAACCTTATTTTCTTAACTTCCTATTCGATGTGGGGTCACAGTGGGGCTGGAGTCTATTGCAGCTGTCATATTGTGAAGAGATAGCCAGGCTATTGCAGGGCTTCGGGCTTGTCATGGTCCCGGGTCTTCTATTCACTTCAATTTTCTTTATACAGCGCCAAATCACAACAGTCAGTCAGTCAGTCACAACAACAGGAGCGTTATATTTTAAGGTAGACCCTACTTTAATACATATAGAGAAAAACCCAACAATCACATGACCTCCTATGAGCAAGCACTTTGGCGACAGTGGGAAGGAAAAACTGCTTTTTAACAGGAAGAAACCTCCGGCAGAACCAGGCTCAGGGAGGGGCGGGGCCATCTGCTGCGGCTGGTTGGGGCGAGACTCTGGCTCAGTGTTTATGGTTTTTGAGTATTTCTATTCTTTGTTTCAGTTTATTTCTGGTTATACTTTAGTGTTTTTGAGATCTTAGGTTTTGCACTGTGTCTCCTGTATGTTCCACGTGTCACGTCGAGTTAAGTTGTGTTTTCTTGTCTACGTTTGTGTCTCTCCCCAGTCAGTTGTGTCTCGATGTCGATGTTTGTCACTCTGGCCTCTGTGCTCCATGTTAGCTCTGTTTTTCCTGTCAGCCGTATCCCCTTGTCAAATCCGCGTCTCTGTGTTTTGCTTCCTGTTTTACTTTGACAGTCTGTGTCCTATGTCAGTGTATTCTGCTTTATTTCCTTCGTCTCGTTATGTCAGATTAGCCCCAGCTATGCTTCCCTCCTGTTTTCCATTCCCCCGTATTTAAGCCCTGTGTTTTCCTCTGTCCATTGTTGTGTCGTACCATTACAATGCTGTGTGTTTCCTGCTGTTCCTGTGTGTTTTCTTGTTTCTAGTTTAGTTTTTCAAGTGAGTTATTTACAGCCAAAAGAAAGCTGCCTCTTTTAGTTCGCCCTTTCTTTTATGAGTCCAGCGTTTGGGTCCTACATCCTGCCTGCCACATAGCAAATCCATGACAAGGCTAACAGAGAGGCAAACAACCATTCACCCTCACTCCCAGTTTCAGATCTCCAACTCACCCAACATGCATGTATTTGATCTGTGAAAAGAAGCTAGAGTACCCAGAGAAAACATTTGCATGTACAGGGACAACCTGCAAACTTCACAAAAAAAGGCCCCATCCGGCAGATCCAGCCATTGCTACCTACTGCACCACCGTGCCTTGCCAACCTGCAAGACTCAAAGGATCTGCTGCTAATGTCTTTGTGCTTGATACCACACCTTTAAAAGTTTTGATATCTCTGTGGGTCAGAGCTGAGCTAAAGGATCATGGTGTGGTTTTAATGATGCATTTTGTTAATGTAAAAAATCATTCATTCCTACTTAAATCTTTTGTGGGGTATAGAGTTAGTTCAGTGGATAGTTCCTGGATAAGTACAGATTTAGATACACATTAATATTATATAAAAGGAAACAGAACTTGATGGCTATAATGAAACTAATCGTGTCACTTAGGAGATTTATGAGTGATCTACAGATCTTTGGGCCCATACTGATAATAATCAAAGCTGCGCTGTGATCCTGTTTGCAAGTTTTAAAGTGTATTATTTCAGCTATATTATATTAATATCAATAACAGCATTCACCCAGACACATTTTTTCTGTAGTATGTCTGAATCCTTACACTCCACAACCCCAGACAACACTGATTATAGTATCAGCTTCCTCCCTAACCTACAGCACATGACCGCTACACTCCTCACCTCACTATTGTGCGCTGCAGTGTATAATAAACCTTGTTTGAAGTACATTAACCTGCCTCACAACAATGGTAATGTGCACCCTGAGGGGGATACAGGCGTTATTGACTTCCTGGTCCTGGAATGTTTTTCTCCTCACTGTTAACTGAATTCACTTTTAGTTTGCAGGCACGTGCGTGTGAAGTGGATGTATGAAGGATCCCATTCTTTAAATGTATCAGCAAGGCCTGGCTGCTGATTGCAGTTAGGCCTGGAGTACATTCGGACCTATGAGGCGTTAGATAGCTGCAGTCCTCCAGCTTGAAAAACTTCCTGATTGAATAAACTGATGTTAAAAAAAAAGGAATTTAATTTTATTGTCAAAATGTTACAAATATCAATCAACTTCAGTGGAATCTCAGAAAAGTCCAAATTTCAGTGGCTGAGAGGGAACAAAATGTTTTGATTCTGCTAATCAGCTGAGGATTTATGTTGTATTCACAGTGGCACCGTTTTACACAGCGTGAGTTATGTAAAATCAATGATACTGCATTGATCAAACTTTCTTGCCTTTACAAATCAATTTCAATTGTCCAAGAGGGAGTAGGGTTATGAGCCGAAGCTCCTTCTGCACAGGCGCTATCTCCAGCATGTTACACTTGTTAGTTGGATGATTTTGTACTTGATTCAGCTAAAAAATAAATAAAATAAAAGCAGCAGATGGACATGCAGCTATTCAAAGCACAGGTAGATTTGTAAAAATAAGCCTCCTGTCTGAGTGCTGTGATATATACTGGAGATATAGACATATTAGACATTTTTGTATAATGACGCTTCTTTGTGATTTGTGCAATAAACTAAAACTGTACAAATCTAATTACTAAATTTAAGCTTTATATCCCCTCTATGAGCAGCATGTTAGCACAGGCTGGTTGGATGCTTAGACACAGATGTTTCCACTGCCGACTAATTATTCCACTGCTCGGACTGAAGGACGCTCCAGCTACGTGAGGCCAGCGGACTCCATGAACAGCAAGAATGACGAAGGTGTGACTTGACAGGTGCAGCAGGGTCAACGAGACGGCAGGCCGCGCAAACACACGCTGCTCTCGCCGGTCACATTAAGTGGAAACACCTGAGTTACTTCGGAAGATCTCGAGAGTTCAAAATGAAACCAACATATCGAATAAAAACAAACAAAGCGTGGCAGGAAAAGTTGATAATTAACATCGTGATATAATCCTATAAAATTTTAAGTCAGCTCACAAGCATCCAGAATTACTTTAACCTGCATCTTTTTCTCATTTCAAAATGTCTACAGCTTGTGTTTTCTATTATAAAACGTCTATTTTTCCTTTTTTATCTCATGCCAATTTTGTCTCTTAATCAAGACAGGCTGGGCACGGCCAGGTGTGTGATTAGCTGGTGTTCTGAGTGAATGAGGCGTTATTTGTGCAGCATGAGGTCACGGACTGGTTGTCCTCCAGGAGACAGAAATCTCTCGTCTTCTCTACGGTAGTTGCTCAGCACTAAACAGCAAACAGCTTCAGCAAACTTGCTTATTGTCTGAGTTTCATTTGCTGTTGTGTTACGCACAAAAACAGTTTTGTTAGGATAAAAAAAAGACATGGTTTAGGTTAGAAAATACACGTTCACAAGCCTCTATTTTGAAAAATAGCACAAAGGGATCCTGCCCAAGTGAACTGGCAGTGAGACTGCCCCCAGCTTTGCACGTGGCTGTTGTTGCAGATGTGGTATAGGTATTTAAAAATGATCTGCACACCATTAATTGTGAGGATTTAAGACGATTTCTCCTTTGGGGTGATGCAGTTCACGATACTGAATTCTGATTTGGCTCTAACGGGGATGGTGAGTATCCAGTCGTTAAGTCTGACGTCACTAGCCGTGTCTGGACCTAAACTCCGCTGCAGGTCCATATATCAAACGATCACTATGGCATTACTGAGAGTTGAAAAACTGTCTAAAGTCTTTCATCTTTAATAAAATGATCAGCGTTCTGCTCTACCAGGTGTAACAATTGAGTTTAACATCCAGGCATCCATGAAAACGGAATTTATGACATTTAACGGAGTTAGAAGTTAGCAGGGAGTTAGCTCGCTAGCTTCTATCTAAATACAATATAGCATGTCCTGACTGCGGGGTTTTGGAAACAAATTAAAACGTACAGCTCTGTTATCACTTCCAACATAAATAAATACAGAAAACTAAACAGCAGTGACGTTTGTAGGGTTACTGAAGTTTGGCTAGCTGGTATATAATGATGTGCTACGTGACCGCTAGCGACACAGCTATGTTAGCTTTATATAAACAAGCTAACTTTTTTTCCACTCGATAAAAGTTAACGTGAGTGTTCTCGGTGGTCAGGAACAAATGTAATCGCATGGCAGGATGCTGTAAAAGGACCAAACTTCAGCCAGGAGAACAACTGAGATAATCCATCCACAATACGAGGTTAGTCATTCATATGCTGCTGCATGGGCTGGGCTGTAGTTACATCCTAAGGTTTTAAAAACTGAGCTTAAATAAATGATTAGCGGTAATAAAAGCCGAGGGAGGTCAACAGGGATCACTGACTGTTTTAGGAGCTTTTTGAGATTAAATAGAAGAAAATACAAAACATTAAATATGTTAACAACACAAAAGCCATATTAAACGCAGACTACTTTAGACCCGGAAGTAGGATTCGTCACGTCATCACTTAACGACCGGATTGTGGTTACAAAGAAACTCTGTTTATGGCTCACATAGAAACCCCTAAGAGAAACCTTTCAAGGTACCGAAGCTGAACTTTTCTCTCCAAAAGTCAACTGCTACCCATATTTTCTTCGTTTGGGTTCGGACTCTATTATCACCGTTTTATCATCTGTCTGTTGTGCTTTTCACAGTCCAGAGCCATTCACTGCACGCTCCTACTGTGCAGACACAAACCGTAGCCTCTATAAAGTCATCGGCATTACATCACGTTAGAGTCAAGCTGTTATGTTCATCAGCTTCTTGTCATCGTCCTTTTCTCTTTGATTTTTGGATGTCATTTAAATAAAAACCAAAAACCACTGTCTTTTTTCCCCAGATGTTTGAAAATTAATTCCAAAAGCTCTTTGTGGAGTGATATAATTTCTAACAGCTTCAGCAGATCTTTCCTTGAAGCAAATAATCCAAATCTGCACAACATTTGGTTAATGTTTTTTTCCCCTTCTGATGGTTGTCTTCACTTATTTTCACTATTTCTATGGGTTTCAAGTCACCTTAAGGATAAAAAGCACATATTTATCCCTTTCACATCAGCATACTTTATTAAAAAAAACACCCTGTTGTTGTAAAAATGTCATTATGCTCCGAAAAGCATTAAAGATTCATGAACCTTCCAACAGAATGCAGTGCATTTGTGGAAAAACTATGAAGTACAATGCAGCTGCGTCACTGTGGAAAGTAAACTTTTGAATCAATTCACGCTTTTAGAGCAAACACACGAGGACAAGCTTCTGAACAGGTTAAATCCACAGAGCTGTTTATCAAAATAAGCAGCCAGTCCAGAGTGGTCAGCCTATTGATTTTCCTGCCAAATATAATCTGTTTCACCATCATAAATCTGTGTCTGACATCTGCACAAAGCCCCATTTTAGCCAAACACTGCCAAGTAAGGCTGTTTATTCACCGATGGCCTGATAGTCTCCATGACAACGCTCACTACAATTAGACAACTGTAATCCCGCCTTCAAACATGCACACAGTTAATTATTTCAGCACAAAGTGAGAGGCAAAACGCGTAGAGGGGAGATAGAGGCAACTGTGGAATCCTGGCCGGCTGCTGTCACTCCTCCTCTACAGTGTGTGTGTGTGTGTGAGTGTGGGTGTGTGTATACACAGCATAGCCAGCCTTTAATGAGGACTGAACCAAAACTAAATAATAGGAAATGAAGGATGAGAATGAGAAACAAAAACAAAAGTGTACAGAGAAGTCTTTGTTTTCAGTATGCGTCTACTGAATACACAAAATACCAGAGTGTCAGTTCACACAAATCACACACACAAGAAAACATTATTAATCAACTACCTCTATCAGCCATGCAGAAAGTTTTGGTTTCATGTGTTTCATGCTTTTACCACAAACAAAGGAATGGAATTCCACTTGTGGTGCTGTGTGAAAAAATAAAAAACCCCGCAGCAATCCGACAACAGCCATTTCTCTCTGGGGAACAAAACCAGGACCGGTTTCTGTGGATAATGCACAAACACACTGTTTATGATTTCTGAAAGGAAAAGTTTTCTGTCTAATTTCGGATTGTTTCAGGACAATACTGCACTGTTATTATTATAGGTTATCATCTCATATATTTTGAAAATTTTTTTAAAAATCTGAAGACTTAATGATTCGCCTTGTTTGAAATTTGAGTACTGCAAAGTACTATGAAGAGAACTGTGTGCCTCAGCACTGGTTGAGGTCCATCATTTGTTGAACACAGACAAGATTTTTGTAGTGCAGACTTCCAGCTGTAAGCTTTGCATTAGCTGTTGAGAAATTACACCTGCTTTCATACAAACACCCCCATTTTCAGAAGTTCAAATGTAATTGGACAAACTGACTTTACTGCAGTTACAGCTTCCACTACAGCTGCTTTAATATAAAATGTTAATATAACATAAAGCAGTTTTTAAACATGTTGTTTTTCTGCTGCAAAGTCGCATATATTAACATTTGAGTCTGTGGGAACTGATTCACTGCTGGAACTACCCCCAAGTGGCCATTTGAGGAACTGCAGTTTTTAGCACTTTATTCTTCATTTTTGATTGGATGTCAATAATAATTGTTCCATCAACAACTGACAGGAAGGTTGTAAGAGTGTAATTTTACAAAGCTAACAAATGAAATATGAGATAAATGTTAATGAATGATTAAGACTGTAATAATTCGGAGAGGATATTTCTCTTCCAGCAGTTTCTTAATATTAGCTAATATTGAGAAATTCCCATAATTCTTATCACAAGCCTGCTGAGGATTTCTATCAGCACTGTAGTGTCTCTTTCATGACTTTCAAGCATGTTAGAAAGTGGAAAACTAGAAAACAACAACATTATTGTTTCTGTCAGCTGTTGATAGATATTTCTGCTACTTTTTAACCTTAATATACTGCTTCAGCTGTAGTATCCGAAAGCACTTTGAAATCCTTACACACTATTCTTTCAATACTTACTTTATATTTATATGGAAAGATATTTGTAGATATATGTAAGGAAAGAGGCATTTTACTGGGATTTGATCATTTTGTTTACATTACACCAGTCTATGAATAAAAAAAATCACTTGTAGCTTGGTTAAGGATTTGAAATGATGAATTAACGTTCATCATTGTGGTCTGTTCTGTCAGCCTGTGTTTTCTCAGTTGTTACCTGTGCATGCACTCCTGTTTTTCCACAGGATGCAGCGCCACATGCTTTCTTTCTTCTCCAACTTACTTCAAATGTTGACTCAGACAGCGCCCCGTATTCCCCGGAAGCCCTCAACAAGCACCATTTTCTCCCGCTCGTACCGTGTTAACAGAAAAAACTCATTTGCCATGTATTGTTAAAATTTTTATTAATAGCAATTTATGTCACTCAGACAGGGCCTCTGCAGAGAAAGAAAACATTTGGGCCTTGTACGAATCTATCACTCAAGTTGTAATAAAAATTTGTTCTCATGCAATATAAATAGGCCTCGAGTCTTTGGGTAGAGAGATGGGATCTGTTTCTGTGAGGGCGATGGGCTGGCTGTTTAGAGACTCCCCGTAAAACAGGTCATGCTGTTCACATCATGAAGCCTCAATCACAAACAAATGTTTTATTTAAAGGGCCAAAACGTTGTTTACTCCAGTCTGCTTACTCTCCTTCCCGTCTCTTCCTCTCCCGCCTGGGTGCGCTCTGTGTGTTCAGCACATTTGAATGCTGGAAGCATACTAAGAGGAAACAAAAACACTCCTGACAGGAAGCTCTACCCTGTCATGTAAAGGAACAAATAGGTGGGCATGTAGCTAAGTGAACAAATTGCACTGACGCAGTTTACTAAATGAAGTATTCAGGGAGTACAAATGTGTTAACCGTTGCAGAACTCGGGACTGCTGTAAATAACCTCGGCAGCACATGTTTGCTGAGTGGACAATGCGAGTAAAGTACAAGAGAAGTATCTACTTCGGCTGCATTTGGGATACGGGATGTTAATGTGGCGCTGCAGCCTGTTGGACTGTCAACATTTGTCGGGTTATTGTGAGCATGGTGAAAAAATATGCCTCGTCACAATCCTGCCTCTTGTCCTATTGACAACATCTGTGACCAAAAGCCAATTTTATTGACAAATCTGTTCAGGAGGCGCCTGCTGCCAGTGTTAAACTATTCATATGGTTCCATAATTCATCAGCGTTGCTGTCTCTGAAAAGAGACTTGCACTTGCAGACTTTGGGCAACATATATGGTTTAAAAGCAATGCTACTGCATTTAGATATATTATTTTAAAGAATTTATTTTGTATTTGATCTAATCCACACAGGGTCAGAAGTATACATACAGGCTCAGGTTTATGCATACACTTCCACCAATATTTGGTTAAATGTCCCTTAAGAAGTTTCCCCTCAACCAGATGCTTTTGGTATTTAATAAAATAATTTCCCCCAGGGATCAATAAAGTATTCTGATTCTGATTCTGATTATTTGCTTGGTTCTGGCATCATTCTGTCTGGATATCTGACCAATCTAATTCACAGAGTTGCAGTATACATTTAAATTGATTGGTTTCCTGGCATGGATCCAGCTCTTTGTCTGGCCATAAAACATGTTGGTAACTGCAAATTTAAGCATGCTTGAAGGTGTTAACCCTAGAGCAGGGGCTTCTTCCTTGATTGGCACCCTCTTGGTCAGTGATGAGGTAAAACTGGCTTCACTGGCTAAGTGATGCTCCAACAGTTTCCAGTTCATGGCAAGTTTGAGCCTTGGTGGTTCCTGGGTTGTTCCTGAACAACCTAACCAATTTCCTCTCATCTGAACATGAGAGTTTGGGTCTTCTATGGACTTTGGAAGTTGAGGGCTTTAGTCAGTCATAATCACTGACTGACTACAAGTTAATAGGCCTCGCCAAGTGAAAGGACATTGTACTTATTAAAATGTTTAACACTCTGTATGTATATATTTGAGCTTGTATGTAGACCTTTAACAATGTGTGGATTAGTGTGAATTCAAACTTGGGCACGCAGTTCTTGTTGTTTTAAAGTCATTAAAGATGAATGCTCTACGATCATTCCACCCTGGAAAAAGAAAAATTCAAAGCCCAAATGACCATGATATTCAAGCCCATGACACGTGGCTGTAGACTTCTCATCGCAGTTGTATATATATCGCTCTCATAGCAGTTATTTTAAAATACAGCTACTAGCATGAAGAGCCTCTTACCAGGCAACCAAAAAAGGACTAGTAAGTAACAATGTCAAGCACTTACCTGCCAGAACATTATGTCATTTTTACAGCTACAATTTGGACAAAGCCAAATTAGCTGTTTGTCTAAGTGAAGCTAAAACATTTAAACTAATACTTAAATGAAATTTTAAAGCAATTTTGGAAAGCTATGGGCTAGACTCTTGAATTAGCATCTAGGGGCAGTCGTTTTTGGGGGCTTCACCGACCTGTTGTGACTCCCAAGTTGTTATATACTGATTCTCAGTCAGAAGTCATAGGCTTCAACTTGTAAGACAATGTAGGTTATATGGTTAAAAGTTATAATTGAACTCAAAACTATGATGTTTCCCATAATGAACTTCCATCCTCGGCCTCACCTGCAATCTATTTCTGCCATTTGTAAGTTTTTGTCCACGTGACGGTCAGCACCACAGCAGAGAGAGCCAAAACTTGGACTGTACATGTGCTTATGTTCCACTTTACTTTGATGACATTCGCTTTCAAACACAAAATCTTCCCATCTTCAGCAAACGACATGCTACTCAGAAGCACATTAGAAGCGAGTGTTTCATTAGTGCGGCTGTTGTTGTTGTTCACACTGGAAGGCTGCTGTTTTGCATATGATGAGATGATTGTGTGTGAGGGAACGAGTGGTGCTTAATGTGGTGGACAGTGATCAGCGGCGGCCCCCTCCCCCACCCTCCTCACACCCCCTCTCAGGACCGCGGGCCATCTCATTTAACAACCCCCCCACACACACATTTTTTGGACAGATCGCTGCAGCTCTACAGTAAATGTGTCCTGCCTGCAACACTCACCCAACGCACAGGAGCATGTGTGCTACTGAGGAGTACTTCTAACAGGTTAAAACATCTAAAAAAAATCTTTTTTTTGTTGTTTTTTTGCTTATTTTGTTTGTTTGTTTGTTTGTTTGTTTGGATCCCCGTCAGCTTCCGCTGCAGCAGTTGCTAGTCGTCCTGGGGGTTATTCTCATGACTAATTCATGAGATGCTGAATTATGGCTGACAAACAAGAGAAATTTAAATATGACAAGCAATAAGCCATAAAGGTTTGTACTTCAGTGCAAACTGCAGAATGATTGGGGGGAAGACGGGAAGCCTTCGGTTCTTTGGCGCCATGTGAAAATCTGACAACAGCAAGTGACTACGTCAAATACAGCTATACACTCTGTTCCTTGAGGCTTTTGATGTGTTTGTTTCCCCCCCCCTCACCACCACCACCGCCACCCTGCCCCCACTCTAACAGAGAAAATATGTGTTCATAGCTGCAGGCCAGCAAGATGGAGTGAAAGCGACTGAAGGGGTGGGAGGGTGAAAACCCAGGCAGGGGTGCCATTCTGCTGGCCAGAGTCTGGCTCTTCACATGTCCTCCTCCAGCACTCACAGCAGCACCACACAGTGAGACAAAAGGTGAAGGGTAGGCAGGTCATCTCACACACACACACACAACACTTTGCTGCGGAGAAAAAAAACCCACCTTTTTTCTCCATCTCCCTCTTCATCTGCCTCTCTCCTCACTTCAACCCCATTCACCGACAGCAGCGCCAAACCAACCTGCGTTCACTCTCGAGCAAACGACGTGAAGGTTAACGGGCCTCTTATCCCGCCTGAAACAACAACAAAAGAAACGTGGAGTGATAGTGGCGCTTTTGAATAGTTCAAAAGATGTCGGCGTGCATAAACCCCATGTCTGTCTTGATCACAAAGGAGGGTGACATGGGGGAAAATAGCACTTCAAATGATGCAACAAGACAGTGGCGACAATTTGCGGGGAGTTGCTGCAAACTGTGATCACATGTGTGAAACAAAGACCCCTTGACATTTGAAATAGATGGTTTGTTTGAGCTAAGATCAATGCTGTTGGCGAAGAAGAAAGAGGATACAACACTAAAGATTTTCTTTTTACTGTTTTTTTTAAACAACTTCTTTCTGCCTGATATGTACCTGCTAAGCAAACACAGCTTAACTGGATTTTTTCCCTATTACACTTCTTATTCTGCAAGCAGTTCCTCTACAGGCTTTGAGCAGAGCTTCTCTCGGGGCACGAAACATCAGCATTATTGTTTGACTTCCTTTCCTCCCATTTTCCACGATTTCAAAGGAGTTGTGTTTATATGATGGATCTACAGTATTGACTGAATGATTTCTATATAGCGTGAATATGCAAATATCTTCTCAAACGGTAGAAAATACATATCCTACGTGCAATTATGTAAATTGTCTTTGGTTATTCATTCAGTTATTCACACTTGTATTCGCTCATGCATTCATTTGCTATATTAGGGGCTGGCAGTGATGCCCTGAAAACGGCAGGCTCTCTCCGCAGGCTCTGTGGACAGACAATAGGCAGGGAGAAAATCCCCCTCTCCAGAGTTGTGCTGCAAGTTGACCTGCTTATGGCACGCAACGCCATATGGAGAGCGATTGCTTTGAAGAGGCCTGCACGGCCCTGCTCACCGATACACGACAAGGAGCGCACGCGCGTTCCTGCGCACGAGTACACACCCTTGACCTCACGCACACGTGTGCGCTACAGTTCCACTTTTCTTGTCTCCTGCTGAAAGTCGCACACTGGGATGCTGTTGCTCTGCTACGAATGCAGTCTTATGTTTCGGATCTTTTCAGGAAACAAATGGCACTCTGAATCAAAAGTGTCATCAAATCTCTGCTGCTTAGCAAGAAGAGAAATTAGGTTTTGACAAGCAATATTGGACAATGAGGAAAGCAATCTTCATGAGAAACACTGATGCGGTGAAAGATGGAGGAAAGACATGCAACTCCAAAGCAGATCAAAACAAAGTTTAATCGTCGAACGGTTCTGTTTCCTGCACGAGGAACAAGTAAACTCATAAATATGCTTTCTGGGCCCACATGGGTGGGTCATTGAAAGGATTGATTTCCACGAGGACTGACGTGAAAAATGTACGCATAATGTTCACGACACATGGTTCTGATCAGACTTTTGACCTCCACGTAACCTGCAATCACTAATATGGAGCTTGCTTCCATATGGGGAATGAGTGCTGTATTAAAGGTGACATGCAAAGAAAGAAGGCGAGCTTAGAAAAATAAGGCGCTGAACTGTACTGTGTCATAACTGGCCAGTCACACTGAGATATTTCCATTCCTGAATAGCTTCACTGTATAATGTAATGCACGCTCTGGTGCTGATATTGTGAGTGTGTGTGCGTGCCTTAAGAAGGTTATTTTGCCATTTCTCCCACCTCTACCCTTCTCTCCTGTATCCACTTTAATTCATTAAAACTCGTGCATTAAGGTGGTATTGATTAGTAAAAGCATGAAAAGCAAAGGGGCATACGTAAGCGTCTTGACTAATATAGCAAAGCCTGTGCTTACCAGCTCTAAAAACCATGAAACAAAACAAAGCCCACAAAGTGATAGTGCTGTAGTGCAGCACTACACAGCATACACTGAGGCAACAGTCTAGTATAAAGCATTGCTGGAGGGTGAGAGCACGTCCCGTTGCGATACCCAGGGTGACTTAGAGATATGTTGAGCAGAGGAACAAAGAACAGGAAGGAAATGCAGACGGCACACGGAGCAAGGAAAACATTTTCAAACACGACAGCAAAACACAGCCTCCAACAGTCGTCTGGATTTACAGAAGAAGTTGATGAGTTCAGCTTGTTATTGGTCACCCGGTTTCATCCCTGGGTGCAGCATGTCTCATATGGGAAAACATTACAATGTTTAATTTGTAGTTTAAGTCCATGTTACGCATTAGTTACGCATACATTTTCTTCATATAAAACCACTGCTGGAGATCAGTATCTATCAAATCTGAAACCATTTTTTAATAAGGTAAACACTCTGTCAGCTGGTAATTTGGTAAACTAAAAAAGTAGAACTCAATGGCGCCTAAGTCATTTTAAAGAGCATACTATCAAATCATATGTTGACATCCACAATGTCAGAAAATAAAGTACTGTTTTGTATCTTTATTGGTACTCTCTATGGTATAGCTGTTGTACTATGATTACTTTTTTATGCCTTTGTTATTGATGGGCATGAAGCTAGAACCTTAAAGATGTAATGCAGCAGCTCATTGTAAATGTGATGCGCACAGAGATTTCTCCAGATTCTCAGAATCTTTGGACACGATTATGTTCTGTAGATGATCCTTCATGATTCATTTAGAGATTTAACACTGACCAACGTTATTTTGGAACTGGTCACAGTTTGTACATGCAGATTTTTGCAGACTGGTAAAGCTCTTTAATTCAGAGAAACTCTCTAACGCGCTCTTTTTAAACACAGTCATGTTTCTGACCCTTTTCTAATGAACATAATTAGCAACAAAATATTCCAGCCTTTTCTTTTAAGGTCTACTTACTTTTCTTGCTTTTTGTGCCCCCTCCCAGTCCCCACCTTTTTTGAGACATGGTGCTACCCTCAAAATCAAAATGAGCTAATATTTTTTGTGAGACAGTAAAATCTCTTAATTTAAACATTTCATATACCGTATTTTTCGGAGCATAAGGCGCACTGTCGATTTTTGAGAATATTAAAGGATTTTAAGTGCAACTTATATTCCGATAAATACGGTATATCTTCTATGTTCTATTGTGAATAAAATATGGGTTTATCGTTGCATTCTTTGTTTCATTTACATTTTCCACTGCAGGTCAGCTTTTTCGAAACTGCAGGTTGTAAGAGTGCAATTAATATTTTCCTAATTTGTTTTTTATATGTCCAACACAGAATATCTCCTGATGATCCACCTTTGAAATTCAGACGAAACATTGAAAACATTGAAAACATGGACCGTTTCATGGACATTAATTAATATATGAATAATTTAAATACTTTAAATACTCCCTCCACTATTGTGTAACAGTTTACCAGAGACATGTAAATGATCAATAAATGTTTTCTTTATTATCTTCCACGTATCAGAAGGATTGCTTTAGGAGCTCCTAAACACAAAGTGAGGGACATTTAGTGCAGGTTTAACCAGCTGATGTCAAGATCTTCAGTTTGAAGCATATTCAAACTTAAGTTTCTTTTTTTTTCTTTTTCTCACATGACCTATTGACATGTTGATATCGTCCATGTTCAAATGAATGAAGCATTACTTTTTAGTTTCACATTTCTCAAAACACACAAGGAGTGCTCGACTACTTCTAAATATCCGAGCTACACCTGTTAAATGATAATATCCACATCTTTCTTCAGTTCTTCACTTTGTTTGTGTTTGTGTAAGTCACTGTAGAGGGTTAAGCTAATATGAGCACAAACACTCCTTTCACTTGAAACTTGAAGCCATCTTTTGAAGAAAGCCTTTTTTTTTGTTTTGTTTTTTCTCCCTCAATAAGTGCAAGTTGTCCCCATGAGCCACACGCAGGGCCTGAAATGCTCCACGCTCCATGTTTGGGTAAACTGCGTAACAAATTGGAGAAAAAGGCTGAAGCTGGGGAGACAGAGTAAACTCCCTCTTGGACAATAGCATGCTGTATTATTAATACAACAGCATAGGTCCCGGCATTGTAACCTGCTAAGATGGGGAAACATGCTCATCGATGATATCAAGGTGACTGAACACACACGGAGCAGCAGGCCAGCTGCTGTTCAGGCTGCACGGTGGGGTTCACGCTGCGGACTAGGTGCCTGGCTTCATAATTGGGAATTATTAAACAAGGCTCTAGCAGCGAGGTGATCATGAAATTGTATTTCCAGTCTTGAGGGATGAAAGCAAGAAGTGAAATGTTGGCGTTTGTTAGGAAGCGAGGAAAAAAAATTGAAGAGTCTTGTCCTAAACCTCCCATGATTCAATTTCTTTTAAGAAACAAAGGAAATGCATTTGGACAAGCAGGGAGATGGATGATACAGACTGCTGTTGTAAATTGTACAATGTTGTAAATTGTAATCTGGATAAATATTTCAGCAGCAACCGTACCAGCATGATGAAATGCGTGTTGAGATGTTGTCCATTTTTCTAAAAGCGAAACAAGCTAGCACAGACAAACTCAGAGTCAGCTGAGAGAAAGACCCAACGCGTGCGATGACAAACGACTCGATCAGTAACCGTGACGCTGACCGTTTGTGCACTTTTATTTTTTATTATCAACATTTATATTTATCATTCTGGCTAATAAACCTGATGTTTTAAAGTCATTAAAATAAAAATCATGCATTTTTTAAAAAAGCTGTATTTTTTAATGCAGGCCCATGTTTGACTACCTTTACTAATTAAATATTGTTAGAAGCCAGAAGCAAAGAGAAGGGTGTAAGGTAAGGCATAAAATAAAATATCAAGATGATATGTGGTCCCTCAACAAAGTCTTTACTCATTTGTTTTATTTCCAGAACTCTAAAATTTCCTTGTGATGGAAATGATAATGTGAGCCATACTAGCGGGCGACATGGAATTAAAAAAACAAACAACAACAAAGAGTATTGCATAAAACTTCATTTACATGTAAAGCTGATCCTGTGCGAGTGGAAACATGAACCTCCTGCCTGGGCAGAGCCAACCAGAGCTCACGTGGCTGCTGAAACAACACAAAGAGTACAGAGGAGACGAGAGTGTGTTTTACACGTCGTGCATCACATGCATTTCTACTTGCAGCATAATTGTTAATAATAAACATGTATCAAAAATGATATAAATAAATAAATTAGAAAGGGGCCACGTGGCAAATCCCTTTCTTTCCACGTTCCAGCAAGTGGAAAATTATTCAAAAAGTGTGTTCAACCTACATATATAAGTACCTTTTACACCAATCTAAGGTGACTGTGACAGTGAAAGCATCTCAAACTGACCCTGATGTAAGTGCTTTACATTTTTAAAGCTTTGTCTTCAATGACTTTATAAACAGTTAAGTCTGGCTCAGAATAAAAACTGTCTTTGGGTGAGTATAAAGTAAAGTAAAGGCAATAAGTGTGTGTGTCACCTACCTTGATCTCTTTTGTCTCTCACCATTCGATAAACAAAAAAATCTTTTTATGCCTGATGAAAGGAAACCCCAGTTAACTAAAATGGTTGAAATAAATACTTTCATAAACAGAAATAATTTTCCTTGAGCTTTTATGGGGTGTATTGTTGGGTTCACAGGGTGTCAATTTGTCCCTGACATATAAATATAAGAAAATTGGGTACATTCATTTTATAAAGGAGACTGTAGGATCGCACTTCAAATACAGGCATCACGGCACACGGTGGCAATATAAAAATAAGCAAATAAATAAATAAAACAACCAACAACCTTGCTGTGTTTAACTAAATATTAAGTTAAACTTTCTAAGGGGAGCAAATCAGAAAAGTGTGACAGCCGACACGCGTCTCTGAAATGAGTTCATCTCACTGGAATCATTACTTTGGAGCTGCGAGCCGAACATTTTCCTCCATTGCAGCAGTTTCAAATCACAATGCAATAATATTTTCCAGCATAATCTGAAATGATGTTGGGGGTGGGGGTGGTGGTGGAGGGGGTGGCTTGATGTGGCAAAGGAGCAGTGGATGTTAGTGATTGTCCTATATTGCTCATGCTTTCATGGATTACTTAATTATCAGCCCGTGCCGACGTTCTGCTCTGTTAATGGTAGGCAATATGGCCCTTACCTCACTTAAGGAATAAATTGCATTGCTTCATCTCGCTCCATCTTGTAACGAACACACCCTCCCACACGTATAAACATCCCTTCCTTCCTCTCTTCACTGCTCACGTAGATCATTTAAGCCGGAATGGAATAGTTACTAAAGCAAATTCCCAATGAGATCTGGCGTTTTCTCACAATAACAATTCCTTTAATTGGACACTTCTACCTATTTCCCCGCAACCTGTTTTATTCATCTTTGCAGAAATCGGGGATAAGATCCACATCAACACACGCTGGGTTTATGATTTTGAATCATGAAGAGTGAAACTTCTTAGAGAAATTGCTATTGCCTCAGTGGGAAGCATTGTTGTGAGCAGAGGTTTAGAAGATTAAAAACTATATATATCAAGTTAATCATGAACTCAGTTAGTCAGAGAGTCGTAAGGCGCGGCGTGAAGAGAAAGGCACATCTGAAGGAAGGGGACTGAGAGACAGGCGATACTGTGGGAAAGTGACATCAAGATGTGAGTGTCATTATCAGAGGACATGGTGGCCTTTAAAATGACAAGGAAGAAACAGAAGCAGACCACCCTGCTGTAACAAAAGTACATTCTTTATATTTGCTGATGGCGCTCAGAGCGCTGTCACATCTTTCAGCGTAAAGATGTCTTTTCCCATCCTAGATGTACAGTCGGCATCAAGCGTTCGTGTATGCACGCATTCGGCAGACAGAGCGATACGTTAGCGTTCACTTGTATGAATACAAACAGTGAAGCCGAATACCCTCCCTCCACTTGTAAGTAGTGGTACGAGTACTACTGTCAGCGTCAACACCTGAGAGCTGCGCAGGTAGTGTGCAGATGGTTTACGAGGCCGTGTTTAGCTGAAACCTGCTGCTCGCTGCTGCCAGATCTGAGAGCACACTAAATCAAAACAATCAGCTGGAAGACACTAAAATGCTCCGTAGATTTGAAGCTTTGGGCGTTGTGTCTCTGCGGGTTCATCACTAAAAGTGATTTCTTCCACTTTATGCACAGGCATTTGATTCATTCTTATTGTGATCAAACCGATTAAAGCAGCTCCAAGCAAATATAGAAAAGAATCACGTACAAAAAGATTCCCCTAAGTGAGAGGCATATTATTTAACTTTAACATTTTTTTTTATTACTGGTGCATTTGTATATGCAGCATGCTAGTGTTGCTGGTTTAGCTTTTTTTTACCTTTTTATGGGCAACTTTATAATTTAACGGATAAAAATGTGTTATATTTTGCAAAATAATGCATACACATTATGCATATGTGTGTAAAATCTGCAACGCTTCTACAGGTGGTAGGGTTTTATTCAGTAAAAAAAGCAAATGCTTGGTTACATCCCATCACTGGTTAATTCAGGAAATATAATATTTTAATGGACACTCACAGTGAAGGAAAATGAAAGTTGATGTTAAAGGGATAAAATGTCCCCTTAGAGAATGCGCATATTTACAGTTTGTTACAGTAAAGTGTAATTACGCAGCATGCCCGTAAAGACAGCGGAGATGTGTGTCTGAAGAAGGTGGCAACGCACATGCACCTACAGCACAGCGAGAACAGTGAGAGTCTGACACCTCTCTAAAGAGTCCCGTCGACCTCATTGTGAGCTGCAGTCTCAACAGGAAGTCTCCTCTGTTTTACACTTTGACTCTCGTAAGATTGTGACTCGCAGCAAGGCAGCACAAACAGGCTCCTAAACCCTCTTAATACTTGTTGTCCAGGTCCGTGCGTTTTCCCCGCGCGGGCCTGTTTGGAGTAAATATCCACACTCGGATCCTTTGCCAGAGGATTATTGAACATTAATTACATTAGCATTTTCTCTCTGACAACAAGGTAGCGTCTTATCTGTGATCTTCAAACTGCGACTGGGAACTATTGATCTGGGCCATGTTGTCATTCAGATGATAATTAGGTGCAGGTGAGGGGTCAGCCTCCAATCCGTTTGAACATCTGGATGAGAGTTCCTCAAGGACAATGGGAGCCACGGGGTGCCGCCACTCTTTCGAGCCCCACGTGTCTTCATGTGCCTAAGTCCATTATACAAATTGTCTAATTAATTCCCACATTCCAGCAGTGTGGCCCAACAATCAATGCAGACAAAAGCACTGGGAAAGAGAGCCGTGCCAGAGCCCAGTGTACAGTTACAGTCCAAGCTAGAGGGGATGCACCTGCTGCAAGCTCTCGTCCTGACCTTTTTAATAGGAGAACACACGCATATACACACATATAGAGTTTAAATTAAGATCGTCCAGGAGAAAATGTACATCCACTTTATTTTAGCAATTATTTCACCTGTAATGGTGCAGAAACTGTATGATCAGGTATGACTGCACATATTATTTTGTGACTTTGCCTCTCTTTTTTTGACAATCTTATCTTCTTAAAGAGGGAAAACCATTAACATTAATCTGTAGAGATTCTGGGCTAACAACATACTGTGAGCGTGCCATAGCTGTAGAGGTGGTGCTATCACAGGTTACTCTTATCTATAATTAAAACTGTATTTTAAGGGACATGCAAATGGGAATATTAGCAGCCCTAATATATAACCTTCTCAGTGTGGTGGGGACAGAGTTGAAAAGAACCGTTTTACAGAGATCCCACTCCCCCCCAAAAAAAGTAGTTCACCTATTCTTTTTTTCATAAGTAAATAAATGTAATCTCCACGGGTGCATTAAATTCTGTCGCCGCTGCATTTATGTTATCATTAATGAGATGAATAATTCCGTTTGCACACTGCAGAAGTGCTTACAGCAGAACTTTGGAAGAATCAACTGAACAAATTGTGTTAGAAATTCCTAAATGATCTTGTTCGGAGTGTTTAAGAGTGGGAAAGATCTCCTGCCTCACAGCACTGTGTACCAAGCCTTGCATGCTTGACCACTTTGAATAACAGTTTGTTAATCCACAGTTCAAAGGAACCCAGGGCAGAGCAGGACAGCATCTGTTGTTCTGGAGAATTTTTTCCCCCGAAAGTATATATAAGCACAGGATATAAAAGAGAAAGGGTTCTTTTAGTCTGTAAATGATTATTGCCTCTAAATTATAACACAAAGAGCCCGTGGCCCTGTTAGCGAGACTGTGTGAGCAGTTGTCGCTACAGGAAACAGCTTATCGTGGTTTCTGTTAACATGTTGCAATGTAAATGAACAGCTAAACTGTACTTGATCCAAATGTGCAAATGCAAAACATAAATGTAAATCAGTGTGTGTGTGTGTGTGTGTGTGTGTGTGTGTGTGTGTGCGCGCCTGGGGCAGGATGCAGACAAACAATGCAAATATTGCCCCCTTGTGGTTCATGAGCACTCAAGGGTGTTCCAGCCAGCTGGGACAGCAGAGCCACAGTACCTGTTACAGTCAGATTACAGGAGCTTAAAATAAAGGAAGGTGCTTTCTTAACATGCAGTGGAAAGAGTGACAAGAGGTGTGTGTGTGTGTGTGTGTGGCTTTTTAGCTTTTGCATGAAAATTAAAATAAATATTTTCTTTCTGCAACCAAACCTGCATTTTAGGTCCCCCCCCCTTTTTTTTTTTCATATCTCCACGCGTGTCCCTCTTTGCTCCGCTCGCTCCCTCTCTTTCTCTCATTAGAGCCGAGTAAATTTCAATGTCACTTAAAGTCACGGCTGTAATTTATTGGCTCCTTAATACTGACGGACAAAGGTCACGAGGAGCGCTGTGAGGCGTTCTATCAGGTTTATCTGTGCGGGTCATTAACCTTGACCTGGTGTAAATGCACTCCAGTCCAGGAAGGTCCCCCCACCCCCGTTCCACCCATTGCTACACATGCACGTTTCTCCATGCCCCCAAGAAGTTCCAGTCTGCGACAGTCACTCACTCCACTGCCCCGTTAGCTCAAGTGCTTTAAACTTGCCTTAATTGTCATATGGCAGCCAACGCAGCTTTCTTAATTGATCTGACCTTTCACAGCGCTTTCTAATTTCCAATCCCGCTTTCATTGTTCCATCTGGCACTTTTAAAGCGACATCTGGTTGACTGTACTTTTACCCGGTGATCTCTGCACAGATATTTTTAAACTTAATGTATGCTTCAACAGATGTTAGTTTTTATAGGTGAGCGAGGCGCTACGCTGCAACCTCCAACACCGACCCGTGCCCATAACACTTCCTCTCAACAATTCAAATATTGACAGCAGAAATTACAAGCCCAGGTCTCCGGAAAACTCTGTGTTATTAAGTCAGGCTCCTTGTTTTGCTTCCCCATTAGTCAGACAACAATTCAGCCCAGTCTTCTCTAATAACTGGCCATAAATAAAACATCAGCTTTCAGTTTATGAACAAATAAACAAGTCGGTGTCCACACAGGGTTTGTCTTTTGAGTGAGAAGGCAGGAATATTTGTTTAATAAATAATAAGGAGAATGCAGGCATTGGTCAGTGTGGACACTCTGAGGAAAGCAGCCGACTCTGTTGTACTGCACTGTCGGCTCCTCATATCTCCCATCAGAAAAAAGAGTTTCCTTCATAGCTAAGACCCCAGTTGCTTCTTTTTTTACTCTTTTCTTTTTTTTAAAAAAACTGTGTGATTAAAATGCCTCGCTGCAGAAATGTTATTTTGTAGATCCCGTCTACCATGGGGGATCTCCTGCCCATTTCCACTTCGTCTCCACACGATATCAATAACTCCAAGCTGAAATCTTTCCTACTCGTACATAATCTTGTTTTAACCCTTTCCCTCATTACTATCTTGCAGTGTAACAGACATGTTGTGGACTTCTACATCCCTCTCTTTGAAAACTTCATTTCCTGCTCTGATATTTTTCCAAAAGATAAATTTCCTACGGCCTGTATTTTCATGGGGAAGTGCTCGGAGATGGCTTCACTCGCAGGCTGTTAAATTAGCGCCATATAATCGACTGATTAAACGCTTATTGATTGCAGAGATCTGGATGATGGAGGCAGAGGATATGGATCCTCTCGCCCTTGTATTTCACTCTGTCCTCTGTTCGCGAGGAAGGATAGCACACAGTAAGTGAAAGAGAAGCCGAATCCATGGTTTCTTAAAAAAAACAAACCCTGACTGGTGCTACATTTTGAGGACTGACTTGGTTGAACTTTTGTCAATATTACTGAGCACTCGTCGGGATTATAACCAGCCGCTTTAATGGATGCAGATCTGCGATTAAACGGATTTTGTTTTTACAATTTTCCGTCTATCTGATGTCCAAGCATGCGCAAAATAGAATACAGGGATTGACACGCTGCAGGCTCAAGGTCAGAGTCTGCCGCTCCCCTGAAAGCCTCCAGCCACTGATAGACACGTCTTCCCTCGTGAGCCGTGCTGGAGCGAACACACCACAGAACATCTGTTCGCAAACAGCCCTGATGGAGCCGTACTGACACTGAACGCGCACCCGCCACCCACACCTCACCACCTAATTCCCCAGCTGGGGCCAGATGGCAGGCCGTACCGCTGCTCCCTTCTCTCCTCATCCAGGACAAATCATGAGGAAGAATGGCCTGCAGGTACCGCCCCAGGCGCGGCTGTGCCACTCACCGCTGACCACCCTCTGGTGGCTTCCAATGTTCCCTCCTGTCAAAAGACAAATTGTCCAACAGACTGCTCTTTTATGAATTCACCCTGCGGTCCATTTCTCAAAAGAGGTTAAGGAAAATCCTTGGCCTGAGCTGCTCAACTTTGAGACAGAACTCTATTCTCTGAAAAGTTAAGAGGCCTGGAGACAGAGCAAAGCGAGAGGTCCAGGAACAGGGGGCTATTCTTGAGTTTCTTCACAATGGCTGTCTGTTATACCGAGCCAAACTGGCAACGACGCCTCGCTACGGTCACCGTATGAGGCGCTTGACCTCTGAATTATGCACTTTGCTGCCATCATAAATACGATCGTAGGTGAGCACGAAGAGAGCGCGTTAAATTAAACATATACTTCTAACATTACCAGGCCAGTTTAAAATAGCAAAGCTAATTAATGGAAAGCAAAATAAAGAAAGACTCTTCCCATCTCCTTGCGAGTGTTTATTTAGTGTCAGTATGGGGAAGTTGAACCTAAAATTTGAAAATTTCAAGCACAAATGACTGAGGTTAACCGCTAACACTGCTTCAATTTCTTCTACTGTGCAATAACAAACACACGGTCATGGACACAGACACAAGCATCAATCATCAGGAAAACAACCAGTATCATCTTATCGTCATAAAAACCAGTTGTTCTGTTGTGTGATCCAGCAGCTGTTCATGTGCTCTCTCTGGTTTCCTTCACATGACTGTGGGCTGTTTCCTCTTGCTGGAGAGGGACGGACTATTCCAGCTCTCTAAAGTCATCTTTTTACAGGTGACCCGGTTAGGAATGTCATCACAGATCAGGGATAAGTGTGATTAATCGCCTCTGACACTCTTATGGCACCTTTTACACAGCATTTCATCTTAAGGCTGCACAGGAGAGATGTGTGGGAAACAATATATCTCTGATGACAGTAAAAATCTGCCTCACGGATAACTGCAATATCTGCTCATTTAGCCTTAGTGCTATTTTTGGGGTTACCTCAGGTTTGCTCTAGTTATAGTCATGCGGGGTTATTTTGTGAGAGCTCCAGAACAATAGATTTCCTTTCATCATTGTATCGCAGTGCAAATAAAGTTTCACAAGCAAATGTTTAGAGTGTAATATATAATGTCTGACATGGTATCTGCAGAGACAGCTGTACTAGAAGAGAGACAGTGAAAAAATGGCCACCTCCATGTTTTTGTTTGCTTGTCTGTTTTTAGTGTTAGTGATCACATCTGTACGAGGGACTTAAACAATAAGTTATCAATGAATGCTATGAAGCCCAGTTAGAAAAATGCACCTGCAGACAATATGATACAGATGCATACAAAGAAAAATAGATGCAACAATTTGCTGAAACATGTGCGAATGTAGTATATAAGGTAAAAACAGAGTTTGCAAAAGTCTAACAAGCTTTAAAGTCAATATGTGGTATGAACACCTTTATTCTTCAACACAACCTGAGCTCTCTTAGACAAGCTTTCTTGTAATTTCTTTGAGGGGTCTTCAGGAATAGTTCTCCAGGCTTCTTGGAGGACATTCAAAGCTTTTCTTTGGATGTTGGCTGCCTTGTTTTTCTGTTTTCTGCCAAGATGATCCAGCACTGCTTCAACACTCTTGAGGTTCAATCTCTGGTGAGACCAATCCATGACTGACAGTCTTCCATTGTGTGTTTTTCTATCTAGGCATGCTTTTACTGCAATGGCAGTATATCTGGAACCATCCTCACCAATTAAATGTGCGATTAAATTGAAATTGAATTTATTATTTCATCAATTCTGATAAGATTCCCAACACCACTGGCTGAAATGCAGCCCTAAACCATGACGCAGCCTCCAGCGTGTCTTACAGACAGCTGTAGACTCACTGTTGTACCTTTCCCACATATTGATGAGTAATTTAATCAAAAATGTCAAATTTGGGTTAATCACTCTATATAAGGCCGTTTGTCACTGATTTCCATCCAGCTTGTTGATTTGGCATACCCAATTCTTTTTCTCAGTTTCCCTTGCTTAAGAATGGCTTCATGACAGCCAACCTTCCAGTGGGATCATTACTAATGAGGCTTTGGTGAGCAACAGATGAATCAGATGAAGGCCAAATGCATCTCTCAGGTTCTGTTATGGACATAACTGCTTATCTGCTGTAGATAGTTTTTAGGACTGCCACGTCTTCTTTTCTATTTCCTCAGCTTTCTTTAAGCACACACTGCACACCATGAGATATACCAGTATTTCAGCAAAACACTAAAATGGACTAAAACACTTTAAAAAGTACTACTTACGCCTGTCAAACTGTTTGCTATGCCATAGTTTTACCTCATTCCATTGAAGGAATTAAAGGTGTGTTTTGTGCCAGGTTGCTAGTGACAAAATCATTAAAAAGGTTTAAGTGGCTAAAAAAAGGAGCTACTTAATAATGTTCTCTGAAAATAATCAGGTACAAGGACTGGACTGAAAATGAGTGAAAAAGCAGCCAATGCCCAAAGAAACAGAAGCACCATCGAGACCAGTATCTAAAATACATAAAAAGCCCAGAGCAGCCAGTCTTTTTCAGCAAACATCCCTCCCGCATTTTCAGGGCTTACTTAAGACTGTATTAATGTAGCATCTCAGTGTGCGGGATCAGGGCACAACACGCAGTTCTTTGGCCGATAGCGGGGTCGTGTAGCTACAGTATATCAGGCTTTGGATACATTTCCAATAATGGCTGCAAGAATTATTTTATTTTAATTTTTATCGGTTAGCTGACATTAGAAAAAACAAGACAAACATAATGGTTTAACAGTGAGGCATTAGCAAGTTCAAATAAGCAGAAATAAACAGTCTGTTCCTGCAGTAGTTCTAGAGGTTCTCTGTGCTAATTCATTTGGAGATTCATCATAAGTGAATATTCTCAGTATGTTTATAAAACATGTCAGCATCTTGACCAAACCAAACATCTCGATAAGCCTCGTTGCCAAAATCAGAATTCGAACGTTATTGAATCATTGTTGTATATTTCGTGCCGATGCCAGCACACGCATGTGGAAAAAAGCTCAGCAGCTGGTTAAATGAATCATCTCAGCCGTACTGAGCTCTGGCTCTGATTTTAGCTCAGCGACACATGCATTCAGACGGTCAGCTGGCCTGCTCCAAAAAGCCACATGATCAAACTGCCTGTACATGATCAAACACGGCTCTCTCAGCTCTCTCCAGACCAAAGTCTCTTGACCCACACCAGCTGTCTGGAAACATTTGGACTAATATTTACACCAATTAAGAACTTCCATAAACATCAACTTTCAAGTAAAGCAGTACAAAAAAAAGAAAAAAGACTCACGAGTTATCTTAATGAGGCGATATGACCAAATACGGTCAGCTGTGGCAAGTTTTGGACAGCTTCTATTTAGATGTGAAACCGCTCTCAACACTTTAAGTGTGTTTACAGCACAAAAATCAGGGCGCAAAGGCGCACTTGACCACGTGGTGCGCTCTTTGAGAAAGAGGTAAAAAACATCTTGAACTAAGCAGGTCCCTGCAGGCGTACGATCTTCACAAATTGCGGTGCAGTTATTTATTGAGATTGCACTAATTAAAGCCGTGCATCGTGGAAGACGAGATGGAGAGGTTGGGGAGGGTGGGCGCATTTCTTCAAGCGCTCACAAGCTTAATGGTGCACAGAAATTTCTACCTGACGAAGGCATTCCTACCACAGGTATGTGTCAAACCTGCCAGCACCACCACCAGCAATTTAGCACTCTACTACAAGTGTTTACAATGCACTTTGGCACACTGACTTTTTTAATGTACCTCGTTGCTTTTTGTTTTGTTTTTTAATATTCAGCATGTATTTACATTTAGAGGGAGACACTAAGCCTGCGTGGCTTCAGACTGAGTTCTCAGGGCCACAGTGTGAGTTTGCCCCTGCAGAGCTGTGGCTGAAGCCCACTCACTGTCAGAGTGGAGCCAGCTGGCACTACAGGGAGGGGAGGGATGAAGCAAGGGTGGAGGGCCCGGAGGAGGGGGCTACTCCTCTGCCTTCAATCCCACATGATCTCACTGGTCCTGGAGAGTATATCAGGCAAAAGCAGCGTCATCATTAAAAGCCCATGCTGCAAATCTTTTTAATTATTCTCCTTCCTCCCTAGCCTTTTAATGAGAGGAGTATCCACAGATAATGCGGGTAATTGGACAATGGGATTCACTCATTCAATTACTGACCACTGAATCTGCTCCGGAGTTCATGGGTAATTCTCTTTCTCAGCTCTGGCTTCGGGGCTCAACGTTCTGCATCCTTGTAAAAAACAAAGAACACGGCTGGATACTATGTCGTTTAAATACATTTGCTGGACCCTGTCCAAAAAGCATATTACATTATAATTTGTTTGAACCATGAAAGGGCTGGGATCTAAATACTGTGTGGCAGGCCTATCCATAAAATCTTGCAAAGTAACCTCTGGTATGCAATACTGGCCTTTGCACTTAAACCACATTTTGGCGTTTTCAGTGGGAGACGTACACGTTGAGCGATCGGCTTTTGTTTGAAAGCTATTGAAATCTGAGATGAGTGTACTAGTCAATTTAATGGCCCGCTCTGAGTCTGGCAAAGCAATTTAGCTACAGTCAGAATGCCCAGTGGAATGACATTAGAGTTTCATAACGAAAGGTGGTGGTCATCAAAGAAATAATTCAACGTTCTAGTGAGCTCAGCTTCTCATAAAGACTGGAAACGAGGGGAAACCGCTAACCTGCTTCGCTCCAAACCTAACAAAATGTGTATATACCAGCACTTCCTCTAAGTTCACTAATTAACAAGTAATGTTTTCTGTGCTGGGCCAAATATTATAGTCCATTTAGAGCCTGGACTGTGGCTCTCTCTGACAAATAAATTTATATAAATGGAACAATTAATTTATCTAAAAAGCAAAGCCCATGCAAACTGCTTTAAATCTGCGTTATATCCAACAGCCAGCAGAGGGCGGCTCTTCGGGTTCCAACAAGAAGTCTGTTTGGTTTGAAATCCCTCTGCTATCTTAATATTAGACCTTTCGATCCCTGTTTAAGGTTTCAACCACTAATTTGAAGCCTTATTAAATGGCATTCATGCATGTCATCGATGACATTCATATTATACGCATTGGTATGCAAATAACTACTGTAGGCGGTGTTTGTTGGTTTCTCAGTCATATACACTGCGGTCTCCAGCCTTTTTTGCGCCACGGACCGGTTTATGTCTGACAATATTTTCACGGAAAGGCCTTTGAGGTGTCGCGGATAAATAGAACAAAATAAAACCAGTACCGGTACCTAAAAAAGAAGATTTATTCATAACACACGGGTAAAGACCCAGGGAAACTGAGTTAACGATAAATTGAAAAACTAACGATAAAAACCCAGAAAACCATAAATTTCACACTCGAGCCTCAACTCACGCGGCCCGGTACCAAACGAACCAGTCCGTGGCCCGGGGTTTGGGGACCGCTGATATACATCACTCACGTTTGGCTTTAAAACACTAAGATGGCAACTGCTCTAATGCTCAGTTTGAGGGTTCAAAATGGGACCTTATTAATAATAAATTAGCGTGTCTACAGTCCACGTTTGTGGCCAGCTTGTAGCCATGGTTCAAACACTCTATACTTTGGCTGCCTGGGCGAACGAACCCGGGCTGCACAAACCATCAAATTTGTGGACGAAAATCGAGCAAGGCTAGCTGTTTCCTTATGCTAAGCTAAGCTAACCTGCATGACTGGACTCAGTCTTCTCACCTGACTCCCAAGAAGAAACGGCAACTATACTTCCCAAAATACAACTTTATAGATCTTCAAGGTAAATTATCTTCCTGTTGAACAACTCGGATCTCACACACAGCCCACAGTGACTTCTTTAGACAGATATTTATGGTTTTCCTAGCTGACATGGGACTACAAGTAGAGTAAACACTATTTCCTGGCTAAAAAGGGCATCTGCTTCCCCCCATCTGGACCCAGACTTAATGCTCAATTGAAAAAAGAAGAAGAAAAAAAACCTCTGGATAAAGGACAGCTAACTGAGTGAATTTCAAACCTGAAGGCAAAATCTACAAACCACAGCGAAAACACCAGAGAGTGGGAGAATTCCCCCACTGATCATCCAATTTGGTTGATAGCAGTGTGTGTGTGTCTGTGTAGGGGGGAGAAAAAAAAAGGGAAAACAGGGAAAAGGAGGAGAAGAAAAAAAATCTCACAGGAATCTTCCATCACCCTGCTTCTTTGCAACGTCCCACATTGATCCAGCACATTAATCATGAGCAGACAAACAGCGTGTTGTGTCTGTTGGTAATTGTGACTCTCAACCATACTTAGCCTATAGCTACTCTCAACATGAGCTGATAAACCACTCTATTACTGCAGCACAATGTAGGACACGTTCCGTCAGTGGCAGCTTGAGAGCAAAGAGCTTCCTGCAGCAATATCACAAAAGGCAGATTATCTGCGCTCGGTAATGGAATAAAACACATCCTACCGAGGAGAAGCTAAGATATTTTCTCAGTGGCATTGCTCTATTAGAAGAAAGTGGTCGAACGCAAAGTGTACGAGGCTGCCACTGCTAGCTTTCCTGCATGACGCTCGTGTTAACAACCCCCACCCTTCCCTTGTGAAATTCACACCTCCAGCTAGAGTCATTATCATAATTGTTACCAAATACTGTAACTCCCAAGTTTTTAATTGCTATACCATTAATTTCCAATCTGAACGCTTCTCTTGCACAGTCAATTTCATTTCTAAATTGACATCCCCACTCAAATGATTTCATATAAATACACTGATAAAAAATAAAAAAAAATATCTCAAGGGCCAAATATGCAGACAGAAGGTGTGTGTTTTTGTGTGTGTGTATCTGTGTGTGTGTGTGGGGGGGGTACAGTCGGGCAAACTATATCAAGAAATAGTCACTACCCCGAGGCTTTAAAACAAACGCCCTCCACATCATGCATTATCTTCTCTTCTGCACCACAAATAAACCGAGCTTTGCCTCGTTTCGTCTCAAGATAAAAGACCAGTCGTCGGGGTATGACGGTGAGGGCCAACAAAATGAAATAATAAACCATTCATTAAATCAAGCGCACAAGTGTTAACTTTTATAATAAAAGATTCTGGAAGTTTAATTAATAGCAGTCGTTAGCGCTCGTTTAGAACTTATCGATTTAAACATAACAATATGTTAAAATAATGTATCCTGCAACAGTCATCGCCCTCCCTCGACAGGGGCCTCTGCACACACCACATTGTAATCAACAGATTGTTAGACATGCATTTTCTCGGCCAATGACAAAGGCTGATCTATAGGGGTCGGAGGGAGCGTTGGTAATCCATCCATTGCTGCAATTTATTATCTTATTTTAATTGTATACACAAACATTGAGGTGATTTAGGTGACACTGTGGAAAGATGAAATCCGTTTATATTAAAAGGGTTGCTCACCCCTGGAGCCCGCTGCCAGCAACACCTTTCAATGGCTGCTTTTAACAACATGGTTATTGTTTTATTGATCAGGGTTTTATTACAAATTTGACACCCATGTTATGTGTTAATCGAACCGCATATAATTTTTTTGACACATATTTTACGAGATTATGACTGCAATTAATTTAATAACTATTATTTTTTCGGTGATTTCAGTCTTAACGAGGTTTGTGGGAGAGTGCTCCATCCGTCTTGGCCGTGTTGTCACTCACGCACGGCGGCGCAGTGCTTGACCTTAATGGAAGCCACGGAAATGGCCAATCGAGCCGGCATCCGGCACTCCCCCCCAGCTCATCGCTGCAGCCACCTTCTTTTGTTCTAGGAAGTGATATCACTATTAAGGAAGCCATTCACAGCCATATAATTTCTCCTTTCTACACTTAAAGGCTCCCAGCTTATGGGAAAATTATACAACTCACCTTTTGCTCAACAGTACTTTGAGGATGTGTCATTTTTCAGGCGGTGTACGTTTAACCTGGGAGGAGGGGGGGAAAAAATAACCATTTTCCACAAAGTGAAGAAGGATTGATATCTTTTCTTGAAACACAAATTATGCAACATTGGCTTTGCGCACAGTAAATCAGGGCAACACGGACGGCTGCTGATGGTACATGGGCAGTTAAAGCAGAACGGGGGGACGGGGAACATAACAACACGTCAAGCTGAGATAAAGCTCGCACCTCTATAAAGGCAGACCCAAAAAAGGGGGCCGCTGTTGGTCAATAGGCTCCATCTGTGCCTCCTCTCATCTCACAGAAGTGCACATCTGCTGAACATGGCACAATTTATCTATCAGAAGAATTATTAATTAATAGTTCATCTCATCCGGTATAATTGAGGACAGATCTGGAATGCCATTAGCTGTGATAATAAAGGGAGCGATACCTCCCGCCCACCTGAGCACACGGGGAAAGCCTCCTCTCTGCTTCGGCTCTTTGTGGCCTTGTCAGCAAATGTATTCTTTTGCGCTGAGCAGTAGTTAACAACTTATAGGTTTGTCAAACCAATTTCATTCTTTTTAAATCTTCATAGCAATTATCTTTTTGCATAATCAGTTTCAGGACCTTGGGGGTCTACTGGGTCTTGTAACGTCTTTAAAATAATTGTTCAGATAGTAATTTGAAGTTTTGTGGAAATTGCTTAATAATCAGATACTAAAGTCAATATTTGGCTGAGGAACTAAGTTGTAGATGGAAAAGACTTCATGGGGCTCCGGCAGGGAAAAAGGAGGACCGGCTAAAAATAAAAAGACATCACAAGTTGGAGCCAATTCAACATAAAAGGCTGTATGTGTGCATGCTAGAGCGTTCCAGAACACGTGTGTGTGTCAGTGGGTGTCCGTGTGCATTCTCATTACATTGTAGCCATGTGTAAGCCATGCAAGAGTTTGGCCCGAACAGGTGCACTTTCAGGATTCTGGAGGCACGGCGCAGATAAAACAGCCCCATTTGAACTCACATTAATTCTCCATTTTAACACGCCATCAAAAGAAACACCAAGATATCAGTGGGAATAAAGCTGCATTATCACAAAACATTAACAGCTGTTGCGGACCTAACATGGCGGTTATCTACTTCGAGCGTTTGAAAGATATCCAAGTCAAAGGAGGGGAGGCCTTGATTTTATGTTTGTCCCAATTCCCTTGTAATGAGATGCATCTGAGTCTGTAGTACTGACAGTAATGAGAAAGATAAAATGACAATGCGTAAAAACAGAGCCGGCATATCAATGACTTGCCAGACGGAGCTCTCTCTTTCTGATGTATGGCGGGACAAAGCAAGCACGAGATCCATGAGCCAAAACAGCAAGGACAAATAAAAGAAAATACAGGTCTAACGCAGTGCACCCCTTGACTCCTAAAGTATATATGAATCACTCTGACACAGCGAGGAGCTTTGCTTTATGAATGCTACTTAAGGAGCATCTCATAACGTGCACTGACTAAACCCAATCATAATCTGTCTTGCCCAATAACAACAAGACAATGCTTTACAGAAAACGTCTGATGTCATATCATCATTACACTAATAGCAATAGCAAGGACCCGGGCTTCTCTTAGCCCCACCCAATTATTCATTTTAAACGGCTTATTGGTGAGAAAGCGTCAATGATCAATTCAAGCATTTAGCCTGTGGAGCGGGGCTTGAGTCGGTGCCAACATTGATTATCTGGGGGAGCAAATTGGTCCGTAATAATGGGTATTTTTCATGACGCATGTGTGAAGCAGCAAAGAGTGTTCATTTTATTTGTTCAGTGTCAGCGTGTACTTAAAGCTCAGGTTAATCATCATTTATGCCAGAATGAATGTGATTATTTTCTGTTTCGTTATTACCTTCGTAACCGAGCGAGACGGGTTGTACTTGTGAGGCTAACTTAGGAACCTTTGGTACCACTACAACAAAGACCTGCATCACTGGGTGAAGAGTTGGCTAACATTTATGAACAGACGCACAGCCTTACAAGCAAACACACTAACGATGAATAATTCGAAGAAGTCTCAAAGCGTAGCGTCATGCCTGAAATTGAAATTTGTAGCACAGTGGGCAGCTCGTGATCCAAAAACTTGCCGGCATAAGTGGATTTCCCTGATTTTGGATGGCGTTAAATAGCAATACAGTGTCATCAAAGTCATTTACCTCCAGGTTCATTACATAAAGCTGCCCTTATTGTATTTTTCTCTTTAGTTTGGTAGTTGCTTTTATTTCTTTTTGGAACAGGGCAGGACATTTTATGTAATGGTACCATAAGTAGTTTAATTTAGGTTTAAGTATCCAGTTGTTTCCTGGCATATAAAGAACATGTTAGATCTAATTTTATGTAATCTCAATATAGTCTTATTAGTGCACCATAAAGTGCAACCCTATTTTCCTTCTACCCAAAAAACCCCCACATTCACGAACAAAAGGAAGCACCTGCGATGAATGTTTCCATGTATCACATAGATACAGATGATAGGTGAAATTCAGTAAATCTGAAAAATGGTGGATTTTTATTTTTTAGTGCTAAAGACATTTATATTCTCATATTATTATTGTTATTTATATTATTGTGATAAACGTGTTTGATATGAATAAAAGCAGTCTGTTTACCTTTGTTAGCATCCTTGTTGGTATCCATTGTGATCAAACCAAAGCTATGCAAATTAAATACAGAATATTGCCTGAGTAAAATGAAATAGATTGCCTGAAACCAGTATAGAAGCCCTGAAATCAGAGCAATACGGCCTAAATGTTAATAGAAAAAAAATCTATTTAGCCTTTTAGTGGGTTGAATAACTTCCAGGCTTTTTACGAACACCCCATGGATCATCAGGAGGTCCCAGGTGGTTCCGTTGCCTTAGGAAATGCTCAATTCCTCCACTGTGGTGAGAATCCCCAGTTGGTTTAAGTCATATACTGTTAGACGCCAAGGAATCCAATTTACCCCGTTCCCATATTTCTTTGATTTCCTTTACTTTGTAAGGTCATTTATCTGAAATCTTAATTTGGAAACTGATTTCTTCCCTCTGTGACGAGCAGCAGGAGTTCCTCCCCCCTCACTCTCGACTGTCATAAAGGTAGGCAGGTGTCCTTAAAGATGTTGAAAGAATTGAATATAACAGACGTGTTCAATTAGAGCAAAACGATCTCGAAAATGAATTATTGTGCTCTTAATGGGCTGAGGAGAAAACACTCCCGGGAGAACACAAGGTGAGATCTGCTTTAAGGTACATCTCTTTAAGTGGTTCAGAACAAACTGAATATTTTAGGTAAAAAAAGGTAACAATCCACGAGCAAATTTAGACAGGTGGTCATCTATAAACAAGCTATTTTTACAGCATCTTTGGCTAATAGGTAATAATATATTACAGCATGTTAAATATGTGCAACATTAACACACCTCAGTCAGTTTTTTCTTAAAAAATATATCAATATCTATATATTAATAATATAATAATATCCTTATATTATTATCTGATATGCATTCAAACAAAAACACCCATTGTCTCGTCACACAGCATAAACCAAGCACCCCAACTGTTTGTTTTTTCATCTGTCATCGCTTATATTTGCACCTTTTATCTCTGGGAGGACAGTGACATCTGCCCATAAGAGTAATCCCAGCACACCAGGATTACCCACTTTAACATGGAGAGAGGGAATATGACATCAAGTGTCTTCTTTCCTTTGTGTTAGCCAAGCCTCAAGGTGACATGGGAGTCTGCTCTCATCACCAGAGCCAACTATGACACTTACTCTCCATGGGACTCATTAAGGGGCAAAGGGGACCTCTGCACTGGCAGCATGTTCAACAAAATAAAGACATTTAACTAAAACCGGAATAAAGAGAGAGAGGACAAAAAAATCAAGTCTTGATACAATTCCATGAAACACCTGGCGGAGCCACACACAAGCACGGAGGAAATGTTGCACTGCCCTTACAAGGTGATCTGGGTGAGATGGAATTAGAGCAAAAATGCTTCCCATGTGGCTGAATCACACTGCAGTAAGGTACCACCAACCAGTGATCAGGTACTTATGACATATTGGAAATCAAGAGATCAATATCATTAGAAAAAAGAAAGATTTTCTAACAAAAACTGCATTTACACATTTTTCAATAACATTTGAATTCAGTTTTATTTATAAAGCACTAACTCACATCAACAGTCGCCTATTATAAAGGCGCTTTAACAGAGAAAACCCCAACAATCAGACAAACTCTACGAGCAACCACCTGGCAACAGTGGGGAGAAAACTTCCGTTTTAACAGAACCAGGCTCACGGAGGGGGAAGCCATCTGCCGTGACCGGTTGGGGGTGAGGATAGGAAGACCGGACAAAAGATACACTGTGAAAAACAGCCAAGGTTTAATAATGACAATGATTAAAAGTTGTGTGTATAGATTAGGCTTAAAATGTATTTTAAACATAATCTTAAAAGTAGAAAGGGCGTCTGTCTCCCAAAACTGGGAGCTGAAAGCTGAAGGCTCTGGCTCCCATCCTACTTTTAAATATCCTGGGAACCACAAGTAAACCTGCAGTCTGAGGACAAAGTAGTTTAATGGGGTGATGCAGTACTATAAGGTCTTGAAGATAAGATAGGGCCTGATCATTCAAAGCCTTGTATGTGAGAAGGATTTTTAAAATTTGGTTCTGGATTTAACAGAGAGCCAATCAAGAGAAGCCAATATGGGGGAAATACGTGTTCTCTTTTTAGTCCCTGCAGTATTTTAAATCAACTGAAGACTTTTGAGGGTATTTTTAGGACAAACCACTAATAACGAATTTCAATAGTAATTAATAAATGCATGGACTAGTTTTCAGTATCACTCTGAGACAGGTTGTTTCTAGTTTTAGATTTCTCAAAGTGTTACTGGAGGCCGAGGTAAAGCCATTCAGAGTGACTGGTTAGACACTGTGTTTCCAAGATTTTTAGGGCTGAGTACAATAACCACAGTTTGTTTATTAAAGTTGCAACAATTCATTCCAGCTCTCAGAACCACTGTGACGCTAGCTGTTAGGCTGTAATTAGACACTAATGGCATACTGGCTAGTTCTTAAGCATTAACGTGATAGATATTTTTGTTTTGACTGGGTCAATTTTAAGGTTCATCTACTCTAACCTAAATCAATCTGTTTGTTTTAAGTTGTGTTGATTTGTCCCAACTACCCAGTGACTAAAAGGAAGTTAATAAGAAGGAATTGTTGGTTACCTGACTCATGTACCAGAGCTCATGTTCCTTACCACAGCGGCCTGGGTTCATCTCTGCCAAAACCCCTCTCTCTCCAATTTCCTGTCTACTCTACTCTGAATAAACACCTAAAATTCCCCCAAAGCATCAGCGCTTGTAATGAAGACTTTGTTACCATTTGAGGGTACTTTTTCCCCTAACTGTCTCCTTAAGAAAAGTCTTATTTATAGCATAATTTCCCTGTTTACCACTTAACAACTCAACCACTGGTAAACCACAAACAGCATATACACCAGTCAGCCACTGGTAAAGTGGTAATTTATGAGCTTGCAATGTTCTGTTATTACACTATGAGGCACCTATGGTAGCAAATATTGTATGTGGAGGTTACTTTCAAGTGCTGCCAAGTTACCTAACCAGTTACCTCTGCTACTATTGCTCCAAACCAAGCACCAAACTGGCAAAAACTCAGTGGCATAACAACGAATCCACCCAATTGACGTCTGCCACACCCCCCTTATTCCAGTCCTTTCAGGCATCAGGGGGGTGTGGAGGAACAGGTGATCTCACCAAACATCCCACAGCACACATAGGATCCAAGGCAGCATCCCAATACCTGAAACTACAAGACAACTAAAGATGTCCCAGAGCAGTTTGGTGGCACGAAAGGGAACTATAACAATGCTTTAATGCCATGGCTTATGAGTATAAACACAGTAACAATGAATCTACGTCAAGAAGGTGTGGGTGAGTATTGGTTCTACAAACTTTAGCAACTGTAAATAATGGAGTAGACTTTAAGTGCAGCAAATGAGGTCAGAAAGATGTCACTTGGACATAACAAATTTGTACCTGAACCTGATCGCACACTGTCACTGGGCTCAGCATTAGGGAAGGCTCTAATAGGGTGGGGTGTCAGCTACAGTGGCTTCTCTGCAGATGCAGGGCAGAGCAGCTCATTTCACAGAGAGCACATTTCAATGGGAGTCAAATTAACCACGTAACCCCTGGAACCTCTCTGACTGCATGATTGACGTTGACCAGCGAAACAAAACCTGCCGCGTCACCGAGAAACAACAAGCCCAAAGAGTGGAAGTATGGTGTTGTCACACTGTCACTGTGTGCTTTTTGAAGAGCACAAGAGCACAATCTCGATTAGTCTTTTGTCTGTCACATCGTATCATCGTCACAGCACAAAGCAAACGAGAGGTGGAAGAAGAAAGAAGGCACTAGAAAACTCTTCAGGAGTTATATTTGCACTGAGTGCAGCATAGTGGGAGCTCGGTAGACAAATACTCTCACATCTTAATTTTTCAATTAGCATGACTCTTGTTCTCTAAACATATGCAAACACAGCGGGGCGTCTATTAAAATGCAACTCTAGTGTTGAGCCTAATTAGACTAAATTGGTTGGCTTGTATTCGGAGAAATTTGAATGCAGCTTCTTATCCATGCTTTACCACATGTTTTGCCCCAACAACAAACAAAACAGAACTCGCTGCCTCATGCATATGTGCCCAGCTTCGAAGGAGGGACTGAGTTAGCCTGTCTTGCCATTCTGTTCTAATGTAGCTGGGGTTTTTTTTTCTCTCACATTATTACTATAACATTATAAAATCTCTTTATTGTGTGTCCTGATTGCTTAATAATGCATTTGAATGGGGAATTATAGTTTTAATGTGATATTTCCTTTGATTATGTGATCCTCTGCACTTGCATTTTGCTTCATTATCACTTTGTAGAGGGAAATAACTCAAACTAATAAAATGTTGCTGACTTTGTACCAGTGATGTTTTGATAGGAGCAGATCTCCAGTGGGTTTTTTTGCCAGCGTCACTGGAATATTGGAGAGCCTTACAGCACAGCAGGCAGCAGGCCAAATGGACGCTGTGCATTGCAAAAGGGATGATCTGTCTTGGGTGCGCTACGCTTTGCCGATGTAAACAGCTGCCTCCGCATCCTGGACAAGAAGACTATGTTGCAGCTGGCCGCGTGACGACCCAATCCCAAGAGCGGACCAGCGCACGAAGACGGTGAGTTGCGGTAACACTGTGTTAGACATTAAGCCACGTTAGCCTCAGTTGTGTGCAGCCACATATTTTTGGCTTGAGATAATCAGGTTTGTCATACTAAATGCATTTTTTATCTGTGATGCAATGGACCAGATGGCAGATGAAACAACGCTGAGAGCTGATGCAAAACGCAAAGGGAGTGTAAACGGTGGTGAGGAGAGCTCCACATGGGTTAAAGGAGGTGAGTTGTAGATTAGGTTTGTAGAAAAACAGCTCAGTGTCACTTTGGAGTTGTCACGTCTCTTAGAAATCTCTCTTGTGATGATCTGAGATAGCCAGTGCCATCCTTACTGTTCCATCACTTTGCTTGCCTTGTGCAGTTATTTGACTTTAGTGACTGTGAACAGCCCTACAGTTTGAGAATGATTTCCCCAACAAACCCCCTGTTTTCAAATCATCTACTGTTCTTTGTTAGTTGCTTGCTTACATGCATTCTTTATAGTCTGTAGGTGATTTTTTGTTGTATACTTCCAGTTTGCATTTAGATTTTAAACATGAAGTAAAATTATCTTCAGACCCACCGCTCGGAGCAACTGTGGTGTCTAATGAGTGAGCGCGGCTCAGTGAAACACTGGAACAAAACCTGAAAAATGCATAGTATGCCCCCAGGCCTTATTTCTCTATCAGTTAATGGTCATGGGCATAGACCAGCTGCACTTCTTACTTAATTCATTTGATAACCCGAGAGCATCATGCTCATTCTCAGCTCAAACAAGTTTATTTTAACTTGTACTTCAAATAGCAATCCTTGCCTTCTTCACTTCTCATTCAATCACGGAGACATGACATGTAAAAACACAAACAATTCTAATGAGACATAAAAGAGTCTCGCATGCTGACAAAAGGTGATAACACGAGACACCATGTTTAACTCTGTTATTTGATGGGAGCAGTTGTTTTTTAAACTAATAAAATCTTAAAAATGGACAATGCGGCCCTGAGCAATGTCCATTTTTATCTCTTCTTCAAGAATTTAGGGAAAACAAATACATTTTATTCACTCTCAAAAATTAATAAATCATCGGGCATTAAATCTTAAGTAAAACACAGAAAGGAGTGGTGAATATTTCATTCGGAATAGGTGGTGAAAAAGTAAACAGTCTGCTGCCAGCAGAGTAATTCATTATTATCTGTATTAATTAACGTATTAATTAACAATAACAACCCCTTCATTCCAGAAATTCCACACTTTTCTGGGAACTACCAGCACAGGCTAGATATGTTTTTATCTTTTCATTGTGTCAGCTGTCAGAATGGGATATGGCCAGCAGCGTTTCGTTTTTCATTTCCAGTTATGTTTATCACTTATTTACTATCTTGCTGAGAGTTCAATGCAAGAGTTGATCCACAAAGATGCGTGGTAACTTTCTATTATTGAAATGTACTGAAATCATTTACAAATCTCCCAATTACTGGATTTCCAAAAATACACAGTTTACACAACATCAGTAATGTCTTTACTTGTGCTTATCAGGATGCAGATTTTCTGTGACTGATGGCATATATATATATATATATTTATTTATTTATTAGGGGTGCAACGATGCACAAAATTCACGGTTCGGTTCGATACTTTGGTGTCACAGTTCGATATTTTTTCGATACAAAAAAATGTTCAAGCCTCTTTAATTTGTCATTTATTAAAATTATAAATGTATATTTTAACTCAAAAGTACGGTTTTTAAATGTAATGTTGCTGAAACAACAAAATAAAAAAAATAAAAAATCTATCTGTTCGAGAAATCACTCATCTTTGGAAAAGAGAGTTTATTACAGAGAAATGGTTCTTTCCAAAATAAAAGCTATACTATCCGCTTCTTCTGGGCTATATTCTCAGCAGCATATTAAACATATCAGGTCCCCATAAATGGTAAATGGCCTGTATTTATATAGCTCTTTACTAGTCCCTAAGAACCCCAAAGCGCTTTACATATCCAGTCATCCACCCATTCACACACACATTCACACACTGGTGATGGCAAGCTACATTGTAGCCACAGCCACCCTGGGGCGCACTGACAGAGGCGAGGCTGCCGGACACTGGCGCCACCGGGCCCTCTGACCACCACCAGTAGGCAAGGGGTGAAGTGTCTTGCCCATGGACACAACGACCGAGACTGTTCAAGCCGGGGCTCAAACCGGCAACCTTCCGATTACAAGGCGAACTCCCAACTCTTGAGCCACGATCGCCCCGGAGAATCATGTGCTAACGGCTGTCTAAATGACTCTGGTAAAGTTTGTAGCATGCTTGCTTGTTGTTTTTGTCTGCTTCCACTTGTCTTTGCACTAGGATGATGTCGGAGTAAATGTGCAGTGATATTCGTTGTGTTCCCACTAGTGCTGTCAGCGTTAATCTCGTTAAAATGACATTAACGCCATAACGCAGCAAATCTCCGTTAACAAGTTACCATGGATCGCCCCATGCGTGGGGCTGGACAGCGTCAACACGTTAACAAGCTAACTGCGCTAACGCACTAGTTCCCACCAGTTGAGCATTGCGTGGCACATCTGACATACTGTTTTACTTTAGTCCATGACGCACTTACCATCAGGGTCATGCTTCACATGAAAACCAAGATAGTTCCAAACGTCAGATCTGAATGAGGATGGGGGAGGTTCAATTTCGTCTAGTGTTGAGGCGGTTGTCATATTGCAACGAGCTTAGCTTCTGTCTTGCTAGCTTGCGCTGCGCTCAGTGGATCTGCATTCGACAGTGCAGCCTAGGCGGAGTAGTCGAACGCCCGATTCACTGAGCGCTCAACACAGACAGCATCGTCAGAAGAAAAGTTGATAAAATAAATAAAAAATGTTGTATTGTTCGATACATACTCATTATGACACCTATGTCCAAATTATAACTACAGCAGACTTAAGAGCATTAATGAAATCAAAAACAGAAGCCTACATGCATATATACTAAGCATCTGACTGTTTTGGTTTAAGGTGGCTGCTCTTTTAGAATTTTCTGCTCCTTGTTTGATGTTTAAAATGCGGCAAAATACTGTGACATCCCTAACACTAGACCATATAAACTATATCTCTTAGCTTAACTTCTTGATCCCCTTGAAAAAGTAGTAAAACTTGCCACTTACTTCTGCAGCATTACATTTTTATGGCTCCAGCTCCACGTCTGTTCACTCTTGGCTATTCTGTGACCATAACTACAAAGGTCCAGAAGAACATCTCCCCATTTTTTTAATTCTCATTCTAGTCTTACATCTGTATGCTAATTTTTAGCTAGCTCTGCACAGAAAAAGAAAATATTGTGGAAATAGCCTGCTAGTTCTGAAGGCCAAACTGATAGGCCAAAATCTCTACAAAAAGGAAAAATAAATGTGATAGTGAGAAGTTGTAGGTTTTACAAGGATTTAGGTGCTTTGTTTTAAAGTTTGTGTGTGTAGGGAAAGGATGGGGCAAATGAGCTAACCCTGCTAAAGCTAACCTACGCTAAAAGTTTCCTGTATCACCATTCACGATTAGTGTATGGACTTTAGGCAGCACGGTGGTTAGCAAGAAGATCCCGAGTTCAATTCCACCATCAGGCCGGGGTCTTTCTGTGTGCAGTTTGCATGTTCTCCCCGTGTTTGCGTGGGTTCCCTCCGGGTACTCCGGCTTCCTCCCACAGTCCAATAACATGCAGTTTGTGGGGATAGGTTAATTGGAAACTCTAAATTGTCCATAGGTGTGAATGTGAGTGCAAATGGTTGTCTGTGTCTATATGTTAGCCCTGCGACAGCTGGGCGACAGCTGGGCGACAGCCCCCCCCCCCCCACAACCCTGAAAAGGATGAGCGGTTGACAATGGATCGATGGATGGACATTAGAGTGATGCCCCTACTGTTCACCACCCTAAAGTACTATGAGCAGCTTTACACAAGATTACCTGCAAACCAGTGGAACCAGTTACCTCTGCTCTCTGTACTCTTGCACATATACTTGATTTTGGGACATCTCCAGTACTCCAGTACTTATTTCAAAGACTACAGTAGATGTTGTTTGTTGATTCTTTACTGTAGGATTCATTTGTTTAACATTTCATCTATTCGACAGAAAGAATCGAAAGTGAGGTTCAAGTCAGCAGCTGGAGACTTGATACCTCTACAGAAATGGAGCCTGGGGAGACAAGCAGAGACACCAAGGCTAAGCTGCCTAGAGAGCGTGACGCCTCCGCTGCCCCTCTTTTCTCTTTGAAAATGTACCTAAGGAGATCCTCCTCTGCAGAAACGTACAGCATAGACTCTCTTTCCTCCTCGCAGCAAAGCAACACAGGAGGTAAATGACACCAGTACTTCACTCTACTGTTTAAGTCTGTCTTCAGTGCCACTTCTTTTCTCGAGACGTCATTAAAATTGTTTTGAAATTAACTTTTTATCCAAATACAGCTTTTCTGCTGTTGAAATAAATGATTAATATGCAGGATAATTATGAAAATGACAAATTGCAAGCTTTATGTCTTACTATGCTGTGAGAATGCTTAAATATAGTTAATACAATCAATTATGAAAATGTCTGAATAATTTAGAAACTCAAACTGCAGCAAAAAAGAGAAATATTAATGCAAAAAAGGCCACAAGTATCACTACTTCAGATCCAGATGCATAACTGATTACAACACAGACTGTTTATGTTCTGATGCAATTCTTTTAAACTAAAAAAATTTAATAAAACTGTAATGTTGTAACAATAACCACTGTCTTAAATATGGTTTAATATGCAAGGAAATAGAAGTATGTCTTTTTATTTATTGACAATGAGAAAAGATGTGGCTCTTGTCTTGTAGACGCAGACACACTGGAGTAAACGTCTCACAAGTGATTACAAGCAGTCGAGATGACCAACTGGTCGCCCAGAGGATGAACGTTCAACACCTTCAACCTCTGGATGATCACTTTCAATCTCAGGGCAATTGCACATGTCACCTGGCGAGAGGCAACTTGTCTCCATTCAATTGCAGTCTGTCTCGGATGATTGCAATCACTTTCCGTCAGGCCGACAAAGACCGTGCACATCAAGAGATCGTGTGCAAGCTTCAAGTGTCACAGAAAAATAATTGTTTGCGTGTAATGTTTGATGAAGCACTCCGAAGAAATACGCAAATGCTTAAATAGAAGGAACAACAGGAGGCAGCACAGATGCAGCGCAAACTCCAAGACCCAGAGAAAGAAATGGAAGCATTGCAAGAATTTATAAACACAGACAGATTGCCAACATGTTGCAAATAAGTGTGAATTAGCCAATGAGCACAGCTCATCTGCAACACATCTAAACTGTACTCAGGTTACATTCCTCTATAAAAGTCTGCCGAGCGCCTTTATCATTTTGTAATTAAACTGCCATCCTGCTGCAACTACATTGCTATGTGTGGAGCAATTATGAACTTTAGCCTCAAATCTATGAGGTTATGGCTGGACTCTGAAAGTAGTGCCCATGAATTTCTGTTTAATTTTGTGATTTGTGGTCTTTGCTGAGTTAAAAATTACAACGTTATCACAGTTAATCACCATATTATTGATTATAGATACCAGCTTGACCCCATTCAGTTGCATGCTGACAGCAACTGACCACAGTTACAAAGCTGTAGCACTACATACAGAGATATAACTTGGACTCATTTCTACTTCCTACCATATTAAAAGGATATGATGATGAAATACATGTAGTTTGCTCATATGTTGCATCTTATCCATTCACGAGAGTTGTTGTCATTTAGGTTGACACGAGGTTGTTTGTTGTAAAGCTGTATTGTATTGTATGGGTCCATATGCTTGACAGTGGCTGAAATATAGATGTAGACTAAATAAGCTAATGTAGGCGATTCACAGACATAATGAAACTAGCAGCAACAACAGTGGGCACCCACGATTAGTGTCACCAGTTCAGTATGAGATTAAAAGTACAATGTCTTTTTCTCTTCCCGAGTTTTGATGTTCAATATTGATTAAGCAAAAAAGTCTATATCAGCGATCCCCAACCCCCGGGCCATGGACCGGTACCGGTCCGTCAGTCGTTTGGTACCAGGCCGCAAGAGTTGAGGGTCGGGTGTGAAATTTATGGTTTTCAGGGTTTTGATCGTTATTTTTTAAATCGCTTTTATCATTAACACGGTTTCCCTGCGTCTTTGCTCGTGTGTTCTGAATAAATCTTCTTTTTTTGCACCAGTACTAGTTTTATTTTGTTGTATTTATCCACAACACCTTAAAGGCCAGTCCGTGAAAATATTGTCGAACATAAGATAAGATAAGATAAGATAAGATAGAACTTTATTAATCCCTCGGGTGGGTTCCTCTGGGAAATTCGACTTCCAAAAAAAGCACAGCAACGACCAAAGTTACAGTTACAGAACTGTTATATATATACACACACACACACACACACACACACACACACACACACACACACACATATATAAATACAGAGACAAATATAAATAAAATATACAAAGGGGATAAATAGAATAAATAGGAATAAAAAATAAAAATACAAGTGAATTGCACATTTCAAGTATTGAGTCTATTGCACTGTTGACTATTTACAAAAAGTATTGCACAAGGTATTGTACAGTGAGGTGCAGAGGCACTACAGCTTAGTTGTTCCCCCCTCCTTTGTCCTCCTGTTTCCCCTCCCTCTCCCCTCCAGAGAGGAGTTAAACAGTCTGATGGCGTGTGGGACAAAGGAGTTTTTAACTCTGTTAGTTCTTGTCTTGGGGAGAAGCAACCTGTCACTGAACAGACTCTTCTGGTTGTTTATGGCCGTGTGCAGAGGATGCCCAGCATTGTCCATAATGTCCATCAGTTTCTTTAATGTCCTTTTCTCTGCCACTGTCACCAGAGTGTCCAGCTTCATGCCGACCACAGAGCTAGCCTTCCTGATCAGTTTCTCCAGCCTGGATGAGTCCCTCATCCAGGCTGGAGAACATAAACCGGTCTGTGGCGCAAAAAAGGTTGGGGACCGCTGGTCTATATTATATATTGCCAAAGCAGAGTTGCTCTTTCACCTCTTTGATATAAAATATCCCTTCATCATTTTATCTTTTTAGATTTGTGTCATTAGTGTAACAAGTCAAATTTTGAACTATAACCAGATTTTGTGAATTCTGAGTCCAAATTTGAAGAAATGACATTAAGAATCAGTTCACAGGAATGAGACTGACCCACAACCTGTCTTCTCCAACATGTACTTGAACTAAGATCAGATTGAAACCTCCACATATTTATATAAAAGCTTAGGAGAACAGTGAAGCCTTGCAGAGGGTATACCTTCTCTGAATTCTCTGCAGTGCAAGTCATAAGGTCGTTCCTATGACACTCTTCAGTGAGTAACTGTCTGCTCATGGTCAGTGTCATTTGATGATCTCACACTTCATAGCACCCATGGGGGAACCATTTGGCAAAGCATGCTGGAAAGACACATAGCATTGTCTCACTGTAACCACAACACACGTTGGAAGTGCTCCTGGCAAAGTATACAAGAGAGACTTCTGGTAATTGATTATGTCTCCAAACAGCTTTCCTGCTTGTCTCTCTGTGAGGGAGCGAGGCATGATTTCTTAAATTATGCATGTGTAAAGGAAGGAAAGGGGGCTTTTAAAATCTTATAAGATACAAGTGAAGCCCAGCTCTTATAGGAGCAGGGATGATTTATGTCCCGAGATATAATTTAAACGCTATCTATCACGCATTATTTCAAATAGGTCATTGTAAAAGTGTGAAGGGGTTGCAGCCCTTTATGAAGACAAAAAAATGTATATTGATTTAAAAGAAGAAAAAACACACTACTGAGTACATTATTTTCCTGATCATGTGTGTCTCTCTCAGTTGACTGTGCAGGAATTGTCTTGAACTGTCTCTTCTGTCGGTTCTACGATATGATCCACATGCTACCTGACTCCTGCAAGGGACTCGCCAATCACTGCTGCCCCAGCTACAAACACGTCATTACCACAGCGGAGTCTGCATCCAGCAGTGATGATGACTCATACATAGATTTGGATTGTGGTGTGTTTGGGTCCTGTCATGATGCAAGTGACTGCCTGGAGCTGGCTATGGAGGTTTCGGAAATTTGTTATCACTAGTAGGAAACTCATAATATTCACCAGTAAAAGCAGAAACTTACCATTAAACATGTGACGGTTCAGTGTGACGTGGAGGATTTCTAAGGGCTAAAACACAAATAAATACCAGTGTGATATTACAATGATAATAAACATGCATTATTTATCTGTGTATGCTTGTGTTTATGTCTCCTAAATATATGACAAGACCTGTGTACAATGGAGACTGCCTGTTCCACTTCTTTAAATATTTAAGTATTAGATAAGGTCTACTATCCAGTCAGGTACATAAGTACTTGGGCAAAGATATACTTTTTGACATTTTACCTCTTTACACTACTACAGTGGATTTAAATAGAAAAAAGGCAGACTTTCACCTTTATTTCATTTTATTTAACAATAGTACTTCAATAACTCTTCAGCAATTACATCCTTTTTTCTTTCTTAGTGTCCTGTTATCCAATTCTGAGAAAAAACGGAAGCAGATGCTTGATTTTATGCACCTGTGACAGGGGAAGTGACTGGAACACTTGAATATAATGATTGGCATGGTTCAACTATTTAGCTAAACCACATTATTATTATTAATATTATTATTTTTGAACTCTTCTTGCCAGTTGTTATAAAACCTTACATTATAGCAGTAAAAATCACCACCTACTCTAGATACTGTGTGAGTGAATGCCTTAACAGTATGAGTAATTTAGTGTTCTGCATTTCAGTTTTACAGTATATTCACTATGCAGCAAGACGGCAGCGGCATCGCAAACAATTCAACGGCCTTGAGGCCAGCAAATTCCACTGCAGCTGTGTTGATACACACTCTAACACACCAACAAGCACTCCAACTTCAACACGATAGTCTTTCTGAAGTATGGGAAAAAAAAATCTTGAAGCCTGTCCCCTGTTGAGCGTGCCTATTTCAGTTCAAGTGCCACTGGAAACACAGGAGCTGTTAGATATGGCATTTGTAGAACACTTGTCCTTGTCACTCCCCTCAACCTCTGTTCTCAAAGACAGTTCTCTCAAGTGGTAGATTACTGTTTGGATCTCTTCAGTCTGAAATATGTCCTTGTCACATTATGGGAAATGGACACAGGAGCAACGCTGCTATGCCAGTGAGAGCGGTATACAGGACAACATTGTTCTTAAGCATCATCTAAGCATCATCATCTATCCCGGAGAGGTCAGCGTGAGTGCACGGAGACAACACCGTGTTACTGGATTATGTTCAATTACTGCACCAAACATTTGTTTTCTCCCATTACATATAAAGACAGAGTAATCTCACTCTGCTAACGAGAAGACCATTGTAGAGCACTCCTGTTTTGCTGCTGCACACCATGGTAATGGTACTATATTGGTACAGTGCTGAGACTGACTCTTTGAAAGACCTTTCATTGTCATGTTTGCAGTTGTTGCACCCTGATCACTGTACAGAACGTGTCCCAGAAGTCAACTTCAGACAGTGTTTATGAGTCTAAACATCATAGCTGAAGGACAGAGTCATGTACCAGGTAATGTCTTAGTCAGCTAACCATACAGTATTAAAGCTGCTTGGTTACGGCTTCATGGCAAATTTTCTTTGTATCAATTTCACTTGAATATTGTTTTTGTTCCCAAAGTGATTTTTTTATACATCTTACTTTACTGAAAACATGTTTGAATTTAATAAAGTGGTTGATGTAAATGGTCAAAATAACCATGAATTGTAAACTGTAAAGTTAATTGTACAGTTGCAGCCTGTTCTCACTCCTGAGGCGTAATATGCTGATGGGTTGTCAAGTCCCGAGGCGTTCCTGAGGAACGCGAAAGGTCACCTTTTGCGTTCTTATGCTACGTGCCGGGTTATGGATGAAATCCAGTAGAATAACGCTCCCACGGTAATACACGTTCGAGCCATGTAGTCCAGCCCTAACCGGAACCTGTAACCTTAATCAGCACTTTAATGACGTTAGTAGTGTTTTCCAAAGCAATTTAAGTAAAACAAATCTACATGTGTAGATTCATTCCAAACGGTTCCCATGTTCACTCATTTTTCCGATGTTGTAATATAGGGACGTGTTAGGTGCCCGGAAGCGTAATATACCGACGATTTGTCACCTAGCGTAAAATGTTACGCTTTGGGAGTGAGAACGTGTTGACAGTTGCTTGAGATGCTGTAGGTAACCAAATGCATGTGGTACTTTCTGACCTTGAAGAGCTTTCTAGTTACGAGCATTAAAAACAGCAACTCATGACCTTAACTTTGAGATGAACACTTACATAGTTAACTTTAGCTTAGTTTGGACACAAGAATCACCTGATGAGTGCTACTTAAACATTACAAACAGCAGTTTAGCAACGATGACTGAATGATACGGGTGTGAACAGTGTTTACGTCACTCATCACATCGCTGTTAACTCACATGATGCTGGGCATTACGAGCACTATTTTGAGTATTTTCTGGCAACCTGACAGAGCGGATTTCAAAAGAGCCTTCTCTGTAACTGCATCTGCAAAAGAAAAAAAATAATCTCAATGTGACATTTGGTAAAGCCTGAATACCAAAAGCATGAGCTAAACAGATAAAGTCACACAAAACCCACAGAGGACACGTAACATGGCGACAAAATTCAATAAACTCCTGTCTGAAGAGAACTTACACGTTCACTCACATTAAAAGCAATGCAGACAAGGACACAAAGACTTGAATCCCCTGATCCTTGAACATTAGCGTATTCCAGCACTGATTTCTCCATTCTACAATCTGTGTTACTAATGCTTACCACACTACTACTACCATGGAAATTATACCGGTTGATTTCATTTCAGATAAAAGTTCAAGTTTTCATGACTCACAGCTTAATAAGAGACAGCAGCACAAGGAGATTACTTTTAAAGGCAAAATATAAAATGTTGCAGTGCATTTATCAGCAACTCTTCTGCATGAATTAAAGCTGTACCCATGACATTGCTAACGATGTGTTAGGTACAGTATTGGTCAATAAGATTAAAGTAGCATAGGAACACTACTCTTCATAGAAGCCAAGACTTGATTGACTGGTAATATTAAAACCAGGTCAGAGAAACTACACAGATAATAACACAAATCCTCCAGATTTCTTTTTTTTAATATGATAGTTTAATTGTTTTGCTGAAAGTTGTTCTTTAGTCGCAGAGTACAAACAAGGATTAGTGTGCATTCATCCGCAAATCATCTGCACCTCCGGGAGGCTGTTTTATGTTTGCAAAACCAGACTGAAACACTTTGAAAATGTTCCAGAAATTTTTTATTTCATTTTTTATTTTTTGGAATTGAATGCTAAGACATGACGAAAAGGAGCTTTTTTTTTTTTTTTTTTTTTAAAGAAAAGGGAATTAAATGTTGCTCCTTTATTTACATGATACTGCTTGCATTTATATTCCTGTGCCACAAATCTAAAAAAAAAGAAGAAAAACTTTTCATCACCCGTTTCATGCGCTCTCCTTGTAAGGTTTTGTTTAAAGCTCAAATGTGTTGTATTTTTAGATAGAATAAGTCCTCTGATGAGAATTAGGCTCTAAACCATGTGACTATGTTTGACCTCCTAAAAGCTGCGCAGGGCCTCAGACGGCACCGCGCAGACAAATAAAAGTAGATACTGCACATGCTGTGCAAAATTGCATGTTGCGGGTTACATCTACAGGGAGCACTGCTTGTGACCAATTTTCTCATTACCTGGTGCAGCACAATTACAGAGCTGAGTGCTCTAGCTCATACTGCTCCATAAAACCTATTGGAGGTCCTTTGTGGCTTTTCTAACATAAAGCGCGTCTGCATAAACAGATGCCAGTTTTAAAGCGAAAACATCTGCACATCTTAAACTCACTGGATCTCTTTCAAATTACCTGATGGCTCTGGGAGTTGCGCGGGCTTTAGGAACTCTAATGTTTTTTAATAACATCCAAATGGCCTGTCCTTTACTGGCCAGGTTCAAATGCCGTCCCATCCCGGCCGAGCGGATGTGGACAAGGTCAGGTGGTTTTCACTGCTGCGCAACACATGCGTGCACCTTAATGGTCACTCAGAGGATACTGTTAACCCATTAGCTTGCATAGTGCTCCTCTAGTTCCTGGCTTAAATCAAAACAGCTGGGAAGAGGGTCAAAAAGAAACAGAAATGCTGAAATGATTAAATGTGAAATGGGTTGTTGCTAACAAAACACTTCAAACGCCGCGTGCCGCTCTGCTGTTGTGTTTAGTGACACAAGACTCGCATTAGCAAAGTGATCTAATCGCGTGCTGCTTCGCCATGTTTACATGCATCTCTGCTCACTAATCGGATATGAGGTTCCTTCGCAGAGTTCGGGCCCTGATCGCTTCATTAGTGTGAAGCTGCTCTTCCTCCTGAGCACACAGCACTAATACCATCTCCCTTCAGACACAGCGCTGCAGCCCAGAGTGGCCTCCTGAGGAAGCAGCACCATTAAATATTAATGCCATGTGTTTAGAGGGTTTTTATTTCAAACAGCGGGTTTGTCAGCATCTTATGTGGCGTTCTTCAAGATTAAGTCCATGTGGAAAACGGGGGTCCCGATGCTTTCTGCAGCATTGTGCCTTCAGAATAATTTAGATCTGTTTTTCTAATGGTCTTTCTGTGTTAATATCGCCAACATTTTCCATGATTTTCTTAAGCAAATGGAGCATTTTTAAGTGGGCGAGAGTACTGCCTTCTGTACCTTACAGTGTGCTGTGTAGCTGTCATGAGGTGAAGAATGTTTGGGTTCATTTAAGTTGACATCACTGCAGAAATGTGTTTTTTATAAGCCTCTTTTTCAGTTCCACCCATGATGCAGAAAAATACCATAATGCCCAAGAAAATAACTTTTGAGCGTCTATGAATTACGACGCTGGAAGACAATCTCGAAACATAATCAAGTTCATACATTTCCTTTCTTTGTTGGACTGCTCTGATAAAATAGCGCGAGCTCGTCTAAACGTAATAAAAATCAATCAAAGAATTTGTCATCTGTCCTCATTTGTTCTATTGTCCTAGTTTACATGCCAATTTCACAATTACCCCCTCGAATGAACCTGACCTCGCTTGCATATAGGGAAGTGGCGTATGTGAGCATCCTCCTCAATTAGGTCAGGGGCGTTAATAGTACAGCAGAAAACGAACACTCCCCACAACATCCTCCAGGAATTGCGCCTGACACTACTGACTGCCTTGAATCTATATTTGGGCCAAGCGTGTGGATGTGTGTCACCCAAGACTACCCGCCTAATCTCCGCCACAGAAAGTAAAGTGAGTTGTGGGCCCATGGGCGGAGATCGTCAAGACACAAAGGAATCTCCCAGCAGGCACAGCAAAAACCAGGCCCTGGGCAGGCTTTTATGATACCTTTCAATCAGTGGATGATTCCCAGCTGAAATGACAGGTGATTTGACTCAGCCTGCAATTAATGACCTCATTTTAACAATTAAGAGCAGGGGAGGAAGAGGAAAGCCCCCGAAAAAGACAACGAGTTGAGCCGGGGGGCGAGTTTTGATGCCTCGATAGTGCAAGACGGTAACGTCTCCGCGTGTCAAACGTGACTGGAGCTTGTTGTCGCGGCTCAGGTGACCTCCTCCTCTTTTAAGCAGGTGGAATCCTGCAGGGAGAGCACACAGTGATGAGGAGCAGGCATGGGGAGGGGGAGGCTGTGGCAAGGATAGGGCGAAGAGGTGACTGGAGGGTGGCAAGGGAATGATGGAGTGCATCAAGCTGTGTGCCCACCCCCCCAACCTTCTCCTCCACCTTCTCTTACCCCCACCCCCCACAGCATAGAGGAAATTAAAGAGCTGTGTAGCAGGAGGAGAAGAGGAGAGGAGGGTGGTGATTTAGAGCGTGGCACAGGGGGATGGGGACCCGGCGCATTGGAGTTAATTACTGAATAATGAGGAACAATTTATTGTGTTCTTGTTAGAGACATCAAAATGCTGCTGGATACTGCCTATAGAGAGGAGCATGCCTCTCTCACTCCTTGTGCATCGGTTAAAATGTGGCGTTTAACTCAAAGTCATTAAAAAGCCCCCACCTTGCTTTGCCTTGCCTTATAAAGTGGCGGTGTTGCAGGTCTCCTGGGCAGATGAGGGGTCTTAACACATTGCCCTAAAATACTTCCACTTTCCTCCAGGCCTTCTGAGTGTACACTAAAACCTAATGACATTACCTGAGATGGGCTTCTTCTTGTTTTCATGGCATGCCACAAATCGTCCTGATTTTTAGACACAGCTACAGATTAGTTAGCTTCCTAACAAGGGACGCTATCAGCTCCTAAGCTAGCTAATTAAGACACTGCTATAAAATCTCCATAAGTAAAAAGAAAAACGGTCTCCTTTTGATCTTCTAAATGTTTGAAAAGGACTCATTAACACAACCACCTTTTGCATTTCTAACATTACTAGAGAACGACTGCTAGAAGAAGGAATACCATCCCTGATGTCACACTCTGTCAGGTAGCATGGGCTGAGGTTAGCGTAAATTTTCTTCCCTTCCTTTATTAAACCTGTAATCCAATTTGTTTTATAAATTATATGCCACTTCTAATCCTAGAATACAGTGTTTGCTTATTGTTTTAGTAGTTAACTGGACTTGCCAACAATTGCAGCTTGCGTTAGTGTTGTTTCCTTACATCTGTTTTTTTGCCAACTTAACTTCAAGGCTGTCATCCACACTAAGTCTCATTCAGATCTCCACTGATATTTGTAATGTATAATTTGAAATTGTAGATCAGGAATAATGGTGTATCTGAGTCACATGGTAGCTCACAGGCTAGCTAAATGCTATATCATACCCTGCTTTATAGTCTGAACTAAAAATGACCAGTACTGTTTAAGACCATGAACTCTTTACGAAAGCATTTACTGAAGAAATAAAACAATTGAGAAGTAAGTTAATTTTGTCATAACCTTCCATACAAGTCAAAGCAGTTGCCCCCTGCTGGCCCTTAAGGCCAATTCTATTAAGGAAACATGGAGTTGTAGCTACCTCAGTCATGTCTAAACTAGCAGTGGGGAAAAGAGGCATGAGCAGTATAATCATGTGCATTCCTGTGTGCCTTGGATGGCCCCAAGTTGGGAAGTTGTTCCTCTGACTTGGTGGTCATGTGCTTTTGAATTTTTGAATAGAAATATGTAAAAAAGCCATGAGCATAACAAAGATGTATTTTATACTTAAACAATGTGTCTACTGCAGTTTTCAGTACATAATAAATCATTACAGACTTACCTCTCTACCTTTGTATCACAGTTAGCTACTGCTACTACTTCTAACTAGTCTAGGTAACTGTGGTAGCTCTACAAGACAAAGGTTAGGACCTAACACCATATTAAAATTCAATTTTATCAAGCAATTAAAAGAAAATGCCACATATTTGTACTGTTAATTAAAAATGGCCAGCTATCAGCCAAACTGTTACTTTCACCTGCCAAATTTCTACTCATATGATGTCAACAAGTCAGCACTTCATACAAAATTTTTGCAGACAGAATTTTTACATGAATATTCTCATTCAGGAAACCATTTGTACCCTCAATTCAATGACACAGGAATGCACAGTAGCTATATATATTGATGTGGTTGTAATTTTGTTTGTGTTCACAAAGCACATTATTAGCCAATACACTATATTATTATTAAACTATATACTGGCAAAAATGGAATCCATTGGAGGTCCAGGGAGAAAACCACTGCTGACCAAAAACAACACAGAGGCTTGTCTCACATCTGCCAAAAACCATCTTGATAATCCCTAAGACTTTTGGAAATATATTCTGTGGACTGATCAGACAAAAATTTGAACCTTTTGGAAGGTTTGAATCCCGTTAAAACGAACACAGGATTTTAAAAAAACAACAACAACAGTTAAACGGTCTATGGTTGCTTTGGTGCTTCAGGACCTGGACAATTTGACTGAGAGAACCATGAATTCTGCTCTCTACTAGAAAATTGTAAAAGAGATTTTGTGGTCTTGGGTTTGTGCCCTGAAGCTTGAGCACACCTGGGTTACGCAGGAGAACAACGATATGAGCCACACCAGCAAGTCCACCTTTGAATGCCTTGAGTGAGTTATGGCTATTCACATTCAAAAACCAACCAACGTTGCTCAATTAAAATGATTTTGCAAAGAAGGAATGTGAAAGACTGCTTGTCAATTATCGCAGACCTTTAATTGCAGTTCTTGCTTCCAAAGGTGGCACAACCAGTAATTAGGTATAGGGAGGAAAATACTAGCACAGTAGCCTACACAAAGAACATGATAAACGTTAACGCAAAAGGTAGCAGCTAGTCTGAATATATATTAAAAGAAAACAGCCATTCCAATAGCTCGTCCATACTAGCTTTATGTGTTGACGAAGTTACTTCCTTTTTTGGAGCAGTGTTTGGCAAACCACCAGTTTTTCCCTTTGTCGTAGTCCTAGTGTTAAAACTCATCTATGTGCAAAGTCATTCATATCATACAGGCTTACAGATTACTCATGCAAGAGACTTGTAAATAGCTTTCATGTTGCAGAAGTTTCATGCCAATATTCTTTCATTATCGCTGTAAACACGACTCTTCACACCTCGATGATGCTTACTGCGTTCCTCGTAAAAATTGGCTGCGTATAACTTAATTTATCAGGTAAGAAAGTGAAAAAAGGAACGCTGAATGCAACTTGACTTTATTCTCCACCAGAGAAAGACCAAGGCTCTCCTTTCTTAGCAGCAACGTGTCAGACCTGCTATCGGTCCTTAGCAGAGTGTGAAGTATCCCAACTCTTTGATGTGTTAAATATGAAATCTGACCATAGAACAAAGCAGCTGTCAGCAACCAGCACGTGTCAAGAGCAATCCACGCCAATTATTATTGAATTTCTGTCATGCATGCGTCTGCCGTGCAGACACTGAGGTGTGTTACTGTATCGCAGTGCTAACAAAGACTTCAGACAGTCTTCAAAAATAAACATCACAGGCTTCAGTTGTCTATATCAAAAGGTTGCTGATGATCGTCTGCAAATACAAGCCAAGGCTCACCTTTTGTCCAGGCTTCATCGAGAAAGGGTTAAATAATTTGCTGCAAAACAGTCAGAAGCGTTGCACACACTGTACTGTGACCTCGAGAATATGGCTTTAACTTTGTCAAAGGGTCCCATATTAACAGCAACACAATCACTGGATCACAAATCACACAATGTAAGTTATGAGAGCTACATGCTGTGTCTCTGGTGACATTGAGGGAGAACGTGAGAAGGTGCTTGCTGAGTGTGTAGCCATGCTGTGTTGCCCAAATAGATACGTTCCATCTGAGAGTGATGCAGCCTTCGGAATGATCCCGCTAGACAGATGAGTGCTACTTGAATGTTAATGAGGGCTCCTTTAGACACGCATAAATTAAATGATTAGATGTCTGCAATCATGCAAGGTCCTTAGGTGTCCCCTATTTATGGCATTTGAAATGTAGCTGCCTTTATTTACGACATGTCTCCCCTGCACAGGCTTCGCCACCTGAGCAGCCCAATGCTTTCAAAAGACGGGTTTTTTTTAATGACCTGTAAATGAATCACTCTGGCAGAATCGTAAGAGAAGCGGAGCCCTGCCTCTTTTTCAAAACAAAAAGGGAAAGTGTGCTGTCCTCTGAAAGAAAAAAAAAAGAAAAAGCTCGCAGATGTTTTGAATAAAAGCCGCACTCCAGACAGGGAAAGATGCAGTAAAACATTTGTTTCCTATACGCCGCTAACAGAAAGATACACTGTCGAGCCTCAGAGAGGGGCCTCAGAGGACTGGCACAGTCTCTGAACGCGGTCGCCTAACAATGAATCTTCCTCCTCTCCAGTTCACACGCTCTTCATTGTCGTTTTCTAGATGCAACAACAGCTATTTTCATCTTCATGATTGCATTAATTACAGCATAACTCACGTCTCTTGGCTCCAGTACTGTTTTCCCTGTAGAAAACAGCGTGTCAATGCTTCAACAAAGGAAGGGAACAGTACATATACTCAGCTGGCACTTCATTAATCAACATAAGAAATCAGCATGGCTTGTCACTTATCTAGCTGAGTCTGCTACTGAAGTTGTATTATATTCTCTTTAAATGATTCATTCGAGTTGGGAAGATTTTAATGAGATTTAGACTGCATTCATATTACCGTAATACAGCCAGATACAGTACATGCAAACACCTCAATATGTAGACATAAAGCCTTGCGATGGACAGGCAGTGAGCGGCTGCTTCACTGTTGAATCATCTTAAAGACTCTTCACTGTCCCAGGAAGACTCTGGGGTGCACAAGCAGCAATAATAGGAAGCACCTAAGTTACAGCCATCTGCTCTCAAGCCAAAGCTGAGGTTTTTTTGTGTGTGTGTTTTTGTGGCAGCAGAGAGAAGGGGCTAGAGAAATTTCTTTTAAGATTCTTGCTTTTTTCCCCCTCTATTTATTAGGATAATGAATTTCCGACTGCAGTGCCAGTTCCACTGAGCCTGCTTCTCGGCCTAATTCTCTGTAACATTTCCTCATTGCCGCTGGGGAACATTATATGAAGGCAGGGCTTACAATACCATCAATATGCCCAAGACGACAATCGGACGTCTCATAGATATTAATGGAAGTGCAAATTAAATCAAAGTTGGAGTGCAGCTATCGGGGCTATGATCAATGCCTTTTGCACAGTCAGATTTAATATGGGGTTTGTAATTTGAGTATCCAAACAAAATGTGCATCTTAATGGGAAAGATGAAAGTAATCCCACATGGGGAGAAAATAATACATTAGCTGCATTGTAATTAGAGAACTCAGAGTGCAATGTTTCCCCAGTATTAATGTTGAATAAAAGCCTGATATATTTACGATGTGGAGACAGGATGTGGACGTTTTGAATTGTTTTTAGACACCTTGAGTCGTCTTAGGAAGCATCTTTAAAAAAACAAAAAAGACTATAACGATGTTGGGTAAATGCATGCGTAGGAAACAAATACAAATGATGAAATAAACTGTCAAATGTTAGAGCAAAAAAGCAGACTTGTTTTTGTTAAAGCAGTGGGAGCACATCTGTGTTATCACAGTCATAATGAAAGAAAAACACCTCAGGTATGTTTTGATTTACGTAATTATGAAATACTTGATCTGAATATGAAAAATCCCATGTTTTTTAAGCCAAGCTGCTACAACCAAACAGAACAGAAGTATGTGAAACATGATTTTGGTAAAAGGTTCTTAATAAATAGTGATTGAGCAAGTCTCCCCGCAAGCATTCAAATGAAATACGATATAATAATGCCTCACTTTTATTTATTGGCAATCCTTCTGAGTACACACACAGCAGCCAGTTAAAGTGACCCCATGTGAAGTCGGCAGGTAGCATGCAGAGAGCAAACAGCAAAACAGCTTTTCAATGAATAACACATGAGCCAACAAACGTTGCTAGACAATGATCCAGTGCGTTCAGCGAGTCAAGTGCAACACACACAATCACGAGAGAACACAAAGAGCTAATCAAACTTGATGCAACCCTTCGTGATCAAAATGAAACAGCAGCTACTAGTAGGCGCCCATGCTTTTGTAAAAGAAAGTTAACTTAATTAAAAAGATATGAGCTTTGTAATAATCTAATTTTTTTTCTTCGTTGTAATTTTTGTTTTGAATAGAAACACTCTGACAGTTTGAGGAAAGTGCTTTCGCTTCTTGGCAGACACTTATACGAGAAGGTCAAAAGCACTCCCATGCGTGTATGCTAAATAGCGCTAGTAAGCCACAGACTATATAAAAGATAATTTTCAGGTCTAAAAAGTGAAGCCAATGTGGAATTGCCTTAAAACTGCATTCTTTCTCTCCTGGCGAACACAAGGTGTCTTCTGTGGTGGCAATAAAAGTCCAGTTGAATCAAACTCTAACCTGGCTCACTTGCTTTATGATCTTAGCAAAAACCTAACATCAAAAATCTCAATAAATGTTTTGTTGATAAGATTATGGTCTCATTTACTAGCTTCAAGTGAACTGAATACAATATGGTGTTTATTTCATAAATTATGATTCCTATTATGTGAAAATAGAACAGTAAAGCAAGGTATGGTTTTGGGTCAGTGTACTGGGCTTAAGTCACTCCAGTCAGGCAGCTCACATGCTTAGGTGTCTTTTTTCTTCTTTTCTTGTCTGATTTCTATTTTCTACATGCTAAGATGGCAGTGGCAATCAGCTTGAAAAACAAAATTTCTACAGAAAAAATAGGAACTTCACAACAAGATCACTGTGGCTTCAACTTTTTACGAGCAGTTTATGCTAGCAGACAGTTAGCTTTGCGCTTCACAAAGATAGCTTTAGCTTTGTCTGCTGAATATACTAAATATTTGCTGAAAATTTACAATAGGGACCCACTCTTCAGTGTAATGGTACCAATGGTTCACCTTTTACTAACAGTTTATGCTAGCAGACAATTAGCTTTGCACTTCACAAAGATAGCTTTAGCTTTGTCTGGACCTAACAAAACGCCCAACAGTATCACACTACTTATTTTATCAGTGTTATATTTTGTTTGCTAAATGATTAAAAATAAATAAATGTAAATATGATAAGTGGTTGTGTAAAACTGAAGTTAACTAATGCTAATTACCAATTTCTAAAGAAAATCTTTCTTACAGATATGGAAGGTACTGTGTCTACTTCATTTACAACTGAAGACATTTTCTCAACTTTATACTTAAAAACTGAGTGTCATTTATATAGCATTTCAAGTGTTAATAAGAACCACAAAATTTTAATTTTCACATGTATTTTGAATCAGAATTGCTGAATATTTTGACTGCAGTAAGCATTAGCACCTTCCATCATTTAATCAGTCCAATTAAATTGTTAGGGGTCATTAAGTTTAAAGTTTGCACAGCACTCCTAGCCTTTATAACGAGATAAATGTTGACTTTTTTTGTTGCACAGTCCTATCTCTGATAAAAGCATAAGGGGGGAGAACAACTCAATTTATAAGGGGTAACATTTCATCTTTGAACACTTCACTGAGTGGGTATGTAACAGGACGCTATAATCCATCAATAAAACTGTATTGATATTGTCGAATGTTAATATGTCATCCATAAACCCTTGGGCCCTCTTGTCACCAGGACACAGTCTGCTCAGCAACTCATACTGCCTCATGGTGTTGTTCAAGATCGACCCAGGTCTCCCACTGAACGGCTGCCGCTGTAAAATGTTGCATGCCGTGACAGAGCGGAGCATTAATCAAAGTTGATTTGAAGTGCGAGAGCGCAAGTGCCTTTTTTGTTGCTGGAGAAGTGTTTAGCACAACAGTGCTGTGTACAATGGGGTCCCACTCTTCAGTGTAATGGTACCAAAAGGAGGTCATAAATAATGGATTCAAGATCACTTACACCTCATGAAGCAGGCTATGGCATTCAAAGGGATCATGTTTTGCTGCTCAAATTATGGATTTAGCTCTTTTGGCTGCAATTGTAAAGGAAAACAAGACCTCTCCAAGAGGACTCTGAAACAGTTTAATGTGGTGCAAAACATGACGGAAAAACAACAGTTTATACACTGCCACTAAATGATGGAAAAAGCAGATTATTTTTGCTTTCTGGTGGGATGTTTTGATTTAAAATTCTCCTGGAATATGTCTCATCTTCAACTTTAGTTAACTTGAAAAAAAAAACCAAGCTGAAACTTGAGATTTTTAAATTCAATCTTGCTTGTGTTAAGTAAAGATTTGCAGATGCAAACAGATACTGCACCTTCCAACCGTTTTGTTCTATCGCCTTTCCACTTCACGTAACTTGTAACAATTATCTGAATCTCTCAACAGCTGGACATGATTACATTTTTAATGCATTTGAAATGTAACCGTCCACTATCACACCACATTTAATTAAAGATATATGAGTATTTATTCAGTTTTTCTTTGACTGTCACATTGAGCTGTTTGCATACTAGAATTGGAGAGGTCTTCTTGCAATAATCTGCCCACATACATGTAGCAGCTCGCTGTTATTATCTTTAGATGATAGCAAATAATGTGATAACCCCTTGTTGTAAGTTTTTGTCCTTGCATCAGTGCTGCACCTGACTCTATGCTGCCCCTCAGTGGCAAAACAGTGAAACAGTCCTACAAAGGACAAACTCGTGAACAAATTCTACAAAGTCTCACCTCCAGATGCTGAGCCAAAGTTTGATATTTCACCAGAAAATACGAGGATAAGAATCCCAATAATTTCCAATGTGCCAATGCAGCTGGAGATAAATACAGAAGAGAGAGGAGATGATCAGATCTCACTCCATATCTTAATGGGATCCTCTCACGAGCCATTCCGATTAATGACCAATCTCACAATTATGGAAATCAGAGATTGGTCACTAACAGTGAGAACTTGAAGTTGCTCACACAAACAGCAACAGTGTCACATTGCAGAGAGCGCTAATTGGCCACTACTTTTCATGTAATTGCGGCAACCAGGGTCACCTCCTCTGCTAACCTCTCCTTTAAGTATTGTTTTTCAGCACACAAACAGTTAATGGAGCAATTAAGATGGTTCTCACAAGTACCACTTCTGGGGACCATTTGGCAAGAAAGAGGTAGAGAGAAGCGGACTGGTGACTGCTCGGTCCATCATGCTGGGTGCACGAGTCCTAGGCGAAATAGAGCGAGGTGCAAGACGTGCAAGAACACTCCCACACTGGTGTGACTGGTCACCGATGAAGCAAACGTGTAGGAGCAAATTTCTGGAGTTTTTAAGAATTCACAAAATATATCAGTTTACTGGTGCTGTCGGCAAAAACATCAAAACTACCTGTTATGCAGGTCTTCTTTGTCATACCAAACAGCGCACCAGGGCATGTGGCTTTGGGTGCCAGGGTGGTGGCAGCTGATCCTTTGGGTCTTTAAGGTAGCAGCCTCTGTGGATCAAGCTTGTTCCTATTTGCCTAATAGACAAATAGGTCAGGTCAGCGCCTTAGGAGTTTTTGTCACATTCTTGTCCCTGAACAATTTTTGCGTTGTGGCACATCTATGGGGAAGAGCCAGCCGCGTTCAGGGACACCAGGATGCCGGCAAACACATGATCAATATTATTCATTTCACATGTCAGTGGTTTTAATATTGGGACTAATTGTTGTACACAGCACTCAACAGCAGCTAATGAGAGGGAAAAAAACAGTCACACACAGTCTTTCACTTTAACATGCAAGGATAACTTCCCCCAGTTCATTACAATACAAAACCTTTTTACTTTTTATTACCCATTTGTATTTTTGACAGCATTTATCTGTGTTTGTGTTGGAGCAGATACAATAAAGTGTTACAGTCACAGTCATCAGTATGTTTAAGCAGCATCCAGGGAATAAAACACTGTAACAAAAAAGAAACTGTGATAATTTGGTCTCAATTGAAAGTAACGCTTGGTACTTTCCTGCTAAAAGAATTGGTAATAAAAAAAATGTTTATAACTCTTTCCTGTATTTAACATTGTTGCTTTATTTTCCTTTCAGTAAAACATTTTCTGCTGTTGTACCACACCGGACATTGAACTAAGCCTACAGTCTGCACAGAGAAAAAAAAAAACCCAAACTCCCAAAACTGATCTCACCTGTCCAGAAACTGCAGTTTCATTTAAACTGATATTACTGTTCAAGTCTCAAAGGGACATAATATGAATGCCACCTATTTTTAATCCCTGGAGAATGAAGAAGAGGGGGGAGGAAAGTTTTCATCTCTTCATCTAACCCTTCTACCACAGACTTTGCCCACCTTCTATGACTAAGTTATGCCCTGTCATGTAGTCAGAGGCATCAGATGCCAAGTAGACCACTGCAGCTTGCAGGTCTGTCACTTGAGCCAGTCTACCAGCAGGAATATCTGACAGCCAGCGCTGCACCAGAGGCCTCAGACTCTCCGAGTGGATGAGAGGGGTGTCAACAATCCCCCTGAAAAGAGAAGCAGACAAAGTGAGAGAGCGAAAGAGGAGGGAAAAGCACACACACACAGACACACACAATGAAATCAGAAGACATCACAGTTCAGAGCCAGGAGTGACAGCGTTGTTTCAGAGCCACCACTTTGGTGACAAAAATAAACCCAATTATCCTTTGCAGAAAGGGCATGGCATGGCATCTCTGATGATATTTACTGTGGGACGGGTGGCACTTTAATGACTGGCACATCTCTGGAAGAGCCCATGGGTACGAGGGGACATGTGGTATAATTTGCACATAGCCTTTGGTTAAATACTTATTATATTTCCCCATTGAAATGTGCTACTTTGATGCCGAGACAGTATTTAGGCGAAGTTTATCAGAAAACCGCTGCTTTTAGTTTGCTGGTTGCACACTGGCATCTAATAGCGCCGTGTCACAACAAATGCCATTCTCTCCACTCCTCTACAGTCAAATATCACAGAGCTTACATTTGAATAAATATGTCAACATGCCCGCCTGCGCCTAATACGAGACGACTTCTGACTTTCCCCACAATCGCTGTGACAGTGACTAAAAGCCATGAGGCCTGAATCATTGTTCGATGTATCCTGGTGCCTTGATATGGAATTCCAACATTTGGCTAAATTAGCACTTCCAAGGAGCGTGTGACACCTTGGTTAACATATTCCACCTCAATTATATTTCTCTTCAGCTGCCCTGTTATCTGGAACCTTTCCTGGCAATCAGAGGTACTGTTTTCCCTCAGCCAATTTTCTAGATAATACAGCTTATCACCGCTGCGGCTAAAGTTGCCAATGGAATCAGGCTCCAGTCAACCTCGTGAGCGCTAATTGTGTCCCTTTTTTATGCATATTTACCGACTGTCACTTCAAAGAAATCAGCGGCCCATTGAGACACCCGGTTAGCGAGGGTGGGGGGGGAAGCGAATTGCTTCTTTGCAAATGAAAATTAGCAAACAAGCTGCCGATAAATAAAGCTGAGCGTGGCGCGTGTGTGAGGGCTTTGTTCTGGGGCTGTGACTGGGCCCGGCTCGCCCGGTGCCACCGGACGGATTTGCTCAGGGATGGCTGGGGCTAAGAGATGCTTCACTTAACACCCCCCCGCCCCCTCAACCACCACCCCTACCTCCCCTCCCGACACACATTCAAACAGCCCCCTTCCTGTGTTCTCCTCCTTTTTCTTCCTACTGCTCAGCTTCACAGACAAATAGATACAAACAAGGGCGCTATTGTTGCGCCGACACTTGGAGTGAGGTTGCAAATTTGATTCCCTAATTGAACAGAACAATTAGAGCAAGTGTTTGGTTGATTCATCCCTCAAGACGTCATCTAATTAAGCACTGATGCATTGTTTGAGGACTTAAATTAGTGCATCCCCCTCAAACGGGAGCTCTTCATATGAAAGCAAAACGGCGCTAATCACTGCCTCCTTTCGCAGCTTGCTATAATCAAAAGGTGGGCCGCTGTGTTTTGGAGGAAGACGAGGAAGGCCAAAAATAGGCAGTACTTACGGCGAGATGCAGTTGACGCGCACTCCTCTGTCGGCCCATTCAGTGCCCAGAGTCTGAGTCAGTTTGACCACACCGGCCTTGGATGTGTTGTATGAAAGCTGCTTCTGAGGATGGGGGACTGGACAGTGAAGGGTGGAAAGAAAATGAGTTACTGAAAAAAGTCACTGCTGTCCATTTCGGGAAGTGGCACGTGCCATTTAAGAAGGCAACAATTACAGCATCATTAATAGTGGTATGCACTTTTCACATTCTTATTAAAGCCTCTTGTTGTTTTATCATTTGCCTTAACTGAAGAGTTTCCTTCTTACAGCGGGCCAATAGCTTCTACGGTGCACATTCCAGTTCCTGTGGTTTCTTGTGCACACTACATAAAAGCTCTTCCATTAGCTGCTGGGGACTCTGTGGATGATGCTAGGTAAAATTAATTGCTTATAATGTCCAGTTATGCTCTGTCCTCAGCAACAAAGGGAGGGAGCCATTTGTTTGCCTTGACCATCACAGATGCTGCACACTGCATGGGATGCCGGGACAGGGGCTCATTTTCTCCTGGTTGATTAATCATCACAAGGAAGGCTCCAAGTTACATACAACTTTAGTAGTTAACCTCATCACCCGCCGATCTGACTGCCAAATGGCTTCAGTGTGAGACCGGGGATGATAAATACCAGCCAGCTGCGGAGAGACAGAGAGTGGTCCTGAGGAGAAAAGGGCTGGAGCATCCTGCATGCAATTTAGGGATGTTGGAAAAAAGAAGACAAAGAGGAATAAAATTTGCAGTGTAGGTGTAAAAGCTGGGATGTGTTGAAGAAATAACAAGTAAAGGGTGGGACAGGAGGATGGTAGCCATGAGCAGGGTTCAGCGACGAGATTGCAGAGGAAGGTAAGGTTGGGTTGGGCTGGGCTGGATAAGGGTAGGCTGGGACCTCAGAGGAGCAGGCGAGGATGAGCCGAGCCCAGGGCTTACACGCAGATTGAAGGTGAAATCCGACTTATCAGGACAGGAAACACAGCTCAAAATGCCTAACAGCACTAATCCTTGCTCAAGACCTGATGATACGGCCGCAAAATACCATTCAGAAAATGCCTTCATCCTTTAAATAAACCTGCATTGATGTTTTTCGCCGTCTTAAAGAGCAGTAATCCCCAGAGAAGCGAAAAAGAAGTAGAAGGAGAGCATTTTCCAAAGCCCTCTTTAACATTCACCCTACTTATTGCCCGTTGCAAGTGGGAGAAAACATGCTCTTTATCAGGCACGCCTTTTAAATTTTGAATTCTTCTGAGCAGATAAGGAGTTCAAATGATGTACTCTTTTCCCAGCTGCTGTTGTTATGTCCATTTCTATGCAGGGCAGATCTGCAGGTATGAGTGCGAGAGTCACAAATCCCTCAAGTAAGGTCAAAACCAAAAAAGAAAAGAAAAAAAAAAATCAAGATAGATATTTCCTGTCCGGGTGTCTTTGAGCTGCTGGCCGTCATTCAGAAAAAAATAGTTGTTAATGTTCAGAGAGTGTCTGTGTGTGTGTGTCGAGGGGGTGTTTGCAGGCCCACGAGCACATTCCATTCAGCAGATGGACAAAAAGCTGTCATTGTGCATTTTAATTGGACATTTACGGCTGCTTTTTGGTCGTCCACTTGGCTAGAACAGGTCCCATCTGATTACACATTATGACAATATTATAACAGATGTCCAGACCAATAAAGTAAATTCCTGAAGGACTGAGCGTAATGCGAGTAATTGATCATTTTCTTTATGCCGGCCTCTATTTACCAGCATGTTCCTGTTTTACAGATTGCCCCTGCAGTCGGGACTGGGGTCCATATGGCACGGCGCTTTACTGGCGATTTGACTATACTGCTGATGAAGTGTTGCAGTTCCTCTGGAGAAACCTGTTGGAGGAGGAACATTACACCGGTGCAGCGAATTACAAGGCTTTTACTAGGCTCCCACTAAACTCTAAAAGTGTCTTCCGCTGTTCAAACAAGGCCGTTGGCACAGGCTGGGGTTTTGCCGCGGCACAGGAACCCTCCCCTCCCAAGTTGGACCTCAGGTTGCCTTCCACATCCTCCAGACAGCTCCGCGGAGAGGGGATGTTTATTATGATGCAAAAATGCCTCGGCGAGATGCAATCACAACACTGCTACTGTATGCAGGGGTGGATGCATCTCTATAGAACTGTTTAACTGGGCTAAAAGTTGCCTAATCCTGTTTTAAAAGTGAAGGCTCACCTTAAGTTTCTCATAAACGAAGAAAACTGCTAAAAAAAAGACTTTGTTTGAAGATGAAAATCTAATGCGATGTGCACTCACCCACATAGCTGTACAGCACAAATGTATTTAACTCTCCCTTCCTCCCCCTCCTTCACTCTGCCCAACTCTCCACGCCAAATGGAGAGATTAAAAGCAGACATGGAGGGGCTCCAGAGAGAAAGTGGGGAAATAGAATCATCACTCACCTATTAGACTGGCCATGGAAGCTGTGTTGATAATCTTGCCGTACCCTTGCTTCAACATCACTCGACCTGCTGCCTAAGGCAAGGATTCGGAGGGGCGAGAGACACGTTAAACACCTTATTATTAAGGCCCTGATATGCCATGCCCAAAGCTGAGCACAGATCAACACAAAAACATGCAGTTTATCGTCGGAGACGGGAAAACGTTTGGTGTGGATTTGAAAGCGGCACAAAAAAAAGGGTGGGCGTGGGGGGGGGTTGTAGGTTGTACATATAGATGTCTCGCAGCAACTCGATAATTTAGGACTAAATTTAGTTTCTACAAAGGAGCTCAAGCTGGTTGGACCATTAATTAGGTCACAGTCTTAACTAGTTTGGACAGAAATAGAGTGCTGAAGGAATACGTCACCGAGAATCTGTTTGGCTCTTTTTTACTCATATTTAACTGGGAATAATTTGTAAATATATTAAACTGATGGATGCATTTTTCATTTTAACAGAAAATAACATTTCAGCTATGGGGTGTTTGCATGAACTGTACTCGTTGTGTGTGCAGAATCAGGATTTTTTCCTTCTTAAGCTTCGAAAACAGCAAGAAAACATGACCCGTCACAAAAGGACAGATAATGTGATTTATGTATGTCAAGTCTTCAGCTGCTATAGAGGCAGCTCTGTTTTAGATTTGCTTCAGTAAACATGTTCATTCAAACACTTTCCTATTAGTGAATCTGACTGATCAATAAGTGCACGATTCATTTTGAATTTGTCTCTGTTTATAGATTAGTTTTTAATTTGTAATGGAAATAAACCAACTCTATAAAATTAGTGCAGTGAGATGAGCGAAAGCTACAGTGGTTAAGTACATTTTCTGGCAGTTCTGGTAAACATAAAACCCGTTTGTATGCTACAAAACGTCTTCCTACCCAGTGTTTATCAAAGCAGAGGTATATGTGAGTGAATCTCTTACAAAACTAATTAGGACCAAATCACTTGGAAAAATACTTGATAATATTTACTGCTATTGCACTACCCTCGCACAGGATGGGAGGTGACACACACCTGACAGCACATGAAGGTCCCCCTGAGGTTCACATTAAAGGTTTTGTCCCACTCCTCTAGACTGGTGTCTTCGCTGGCTGAGTTCATGTTGATGCCAGCATTGTTACAACCAATGTGGATCACTCCCCATTTGGAAACGATGGCGTCGATCATCCTCTGGACGTCATCTGACTTGCTGATGTCAGCTGTTATCGAAATGGCATTGATACCTGTTTGAAAGTAACACAGGGGTGTACTGTGAGAAAATTCGGCATTTTAGATTCTTTGACACAAAAAGTAATGCCCTAAGTAATGTGGATATAGTGAGATCACGTTTGATCAAACATTTTATCCTTTAGTATGCTGCCATCTGCTGGTCAAGACACAAACTAATGACAAAATTCACAATGTGAAACTCATTTTGAATGAATAAACGCAGGGCATGCTTGTTTTCTCACAAATAAAGCCCGGTTTGAAGCGTGCTATTCAACAGTGATGCTGTCATAGCAGATTTTCCAGTTTAAGGCCAGCTTCACCACTTTGAGGCCAACATATTGTTGTGACTCTTACAGGTTTTCATTTTAATTTCTGGCTGTCATCGATGTCTTTGAACTTATTGCTCTGCACCGCAAGCAATCTTAAGACATCTGCAGTATTTCAGCTATTGCAGCGAACAAAAGCAGGGAGACTCCAGGCTGTTCAGCATCACATTCCTTTGGACTTCTTTAACAATTGAGTCACAGCAGGGTGAACAGTCCGAAAAAAAGGAGCAAGTTATGTTAAATCAGGGTTGTAATGTAGTTCTTCTTATTAACTTTAAGGAAAGTTTTAAGGAAAGGAACAACTTAAGAACAACAACCATAACAACAATCAAGTGAGTAAAGAAAGGAAAGTAACCAGTAACTTTTTTTCCTTAATTACTGATTACAGAATAAAACTGAACCACACTGTTTTAGGAGTTGTGGATTAAAGCCATCCTAGTAAGTGGACTTCATTCCATATTTAGTGGCGACTCTATCCCTAAATTCTGTCCCAGATATAAATTTTGTTGACCTTGAAGTTACGTGAGTGACGTCCATTCAATGAAACAAACACAAATGGAGAATGTAAAATCACAAGTGCGGGGGGGAGATGATGAAATTAACTTAATGTATACAAAATATATATATATATACACAATATATACAGAAATTCAAAGAATTTAGATTTGTAATAAAAGTATTTTCAGAAACCTGTACATGTTAATAATCACTGTCTATGTAACAATGTTCGTGTAAAGTCTCACATTGATTGGCTCACCAGTTAAGAAGGAGACATACAGACATATGCCATGATCCTTACAGTATGAACACTGACCATTCAGTCCTAGCCTATATAACAACCATAGCTTCATAATGATTACAGAACATCAGACTACTTGTTCTTATTGCTTAAAAATGCAGAATTATCATATAGAAATAAAAAACCTGAAGTTGTGCGCTATTTGAACACGTTGCCTGCCTGCAGCACTAAAGGACTCCGTGAGAGACGTCTGTCTCGCCCTAGCAGCACCTCTCCTCCCCTTCAATTTGCCTCAACATAAGCTCATCATATTCTGTGACATGATTTACTCTGAGGTGTTTGACGAGGTTAGTGATGTTGCCACAACACCTCACTGTCTGCCACAGTTATCGCAAACCGCGTCTCGGCTGTTTGTGGAGGTAAAATACGTCCACACATGACTCCAGTTACGCTCAGCCATTGTTGTGAGTGTGCACGTCAAGGGGCTGCGACACATTCATACAGCCATATTTCGCACATGACTATGAAAGGCGGAAGAGGAAGTAGTTCCGCTGTGTTCCTGTTAATGGTAAACTACATATTTACCCCAAATTACTAAAATATTGATATTTTAATTTGAGAATCAATTCTAGAACATAAATAACTGGTATCGGAGGAATCGGTATGTCAATATCGATCCGCACACCACTACTTCACAGGGCCAACCTGCAGTACCTTAATAGCCCACCAGGAGGCTGCAGACCACTTTGGGAATCCATTCTCTAAACTAGGATGGGCTGTGAAAAAAAGGGCATTCAAGTCAGTCCTTGTATGTTTTTTGTTACCTTTAAGGAAGAGCTCCTCAACGACTGTCTCAGCTTTTGCTCCATCCAGGTCTACCACAGCCACCTTTGCACCAGCTTCACCCAGAGCGTGAGCGAATGCTCGGCCTATGCCTTGTCCAGCGCCTGTCACATAGGCCACCTTACCGTCAAGACGCATTCGATCCAGGATGAAACGCCCTGTGACCCCACGGAAAACCTCATCATCTGTAATTTTACACTAATGAACGAGAATAAACAGGCAGATGTGATCAGTAAGTATGATGATGCCTGGAGAAACTCGTCACATCAATCATTACATGCTGTAAATAAAACGTAGTCAGAACTACAAAGTGGTAATCCATAAATCAATAGGATTTTGCAGGGAAGCCACAGATAGAATCAATAATGGCACAGTGAAAGAAGGAGTACAAGTAAGCAGATACAAATCAACATAGAAAAGCTCCTGCTAACAAGTGCTAACAGGTATATTTTAAAATAGGATTTAACTTTTCACCGTATGAAAAAACCTCAACACAGACCTTTTAGATCATCTGTAAGTAAAATTAACCACACTGAATAAGTGCCCCAAACATTTCATTTCATTCATTCATTTGTGTCATGATGAGGGAGATGAATTGTTTATATGGTAAACTCTTTCTTTTGATGGGGTCATGAAAAGAATTAAATCACTACTTGGTAGGTGAGATAAACTTGGATCCCGCTTATCCCTGAGTTGTGAGGTGTTTATATCTAGCATTTAATGTTATAGTATTGCTGATACTGTGAATAGTGAAGGCACGTATATCAGCTGTGACTGAGGGAGGTTAACAGTACCTGATGCCGAAAGCACTCAGCAGCCGGAGGTACCCGACGGATAAGAGTGAGGCCGTCTCTTAAAGGGACTATGACCTTTCAAACAAGGAGGCATTATTAGAATAAAGGTTAACCAACAAACAACTGACTGCAACACGAAAACATCTGAAACTCACCTGCTCTACTCGGGGGTCATTAGACACAAACTGGTTGAACTCGCGAAGGGCCAGTCCATTGCTATCTGTGGTTTCATTAAGATAAACCCTGGCTTTGAACAGCGAGTTATCGATACATATCACCCCTCGCAATCTGAGCATGTTGTTGTCCATGATAAATTTGTAGTAGTTGATGTAGTTGTTTTTGTCTGCATCGATGAAAACCATGTCGAACTGTTCACCGGCGGTGGCTAATTCCTGGAACAGAGACAACGTTATTACAAAACTGACCCCATGACCCACAGTTTGTTCACTTATTGACAAAAAGGGTCAGCGTTAGCCTTGGACTGTTCTGATTATGGAACGCATGTGACACGCAGTGAAGGCTAAGTGTTACCTAAATGTATTTTTAGTTTGCAAAACAGTTCATTGGACCTTCAAAAGGATCCAAAGTTGATCGATTTTTATTCACCTTTAGTGTCTCCATGGCATTTCCAGTCTTGACGTTAATCTTTTTACCATGTGGAGACTTATCAAAAATGGGCTGAGCAAACTCTTTAAGGTATGGCTCCAACTCGCAGGCCACTAAGCACCCGTCCTCTGGTAGGGCTTCAGCCATCGACAGAGCTCCATAGCCAGTGAACATCCCGATCTCTAGGACCCTTTTTGCTTGACTCATGTGGATCAGCATCTTCAGCGTTTGACCTGCCAAAAACAGATCAGAGATCATGTTATCACAATATGACTAAACCAGTAAAAAAGAAAATGGTATAGTGTAAGCAGCACATGTATGAAAGTCCCACCTTCAACGTGTCCAGTGATACATTCCTTGGGAAGCTTGAACATAGTCTTGCCCTCCTTGTGCACTTGATCCCAGTCATGAGAAAAAGTCTTTCTACAATGGAGTGTAATCGAATATGTTAATGCTTATTTCACACAGCAAATGCTTGCTGTGCTTTATGATTATAAGTGAGGACTTACTTAAAAAGTTCTGCAAGCTGTTCACTTTCCTGTGTGGTCATTTTCTCCAGGTAGTCATCCAGGCCACTGGCGATGTCCAGAGCCTTCTGCAAGTGGCTTGTCAACTCTTCTGGAACATTCCCACAGGATGCAGCTATGTCCTGGGCTTTAGTTAAAAGGTCCACAATGACTTCCACTGGGGTGTCAGGAACTGGGGAGGATGTCATATGTAATGTTACTTAATGATGTCTCCATTCTAGTTTTATTGTCATTTCCTGCTCCAGTAAAATGATGCATCTCAGAAGCTCTGAGTCGATGTTTAATATCAAGTAAATTATTCAGCTGGTGTTAAGAATATCAGAAAATTGAGGTAATGACTAATATGCATTATTCATGCATTATCCTTACAGAAACGTTTTTTTCACTTTCAGCATTTTGTGTTAGAAAAATAATAAATATAACTAAAGAAAAATCAGATAGATCAGAAATACTTTATTGATCTCCAAAAATCTGCAAATTATAGAAAGCATTATATTGTGTATACTTACTGCACAGTAAAGTCAATAAATTGAATAGTTTTTAGTGCTAAGTCACAGTTTCTTGCCTATAATGAGTCAGCTGATATCTGCACTCATCAGCCACTTTGGTAAGAACACCTGGTCAACTGCTTATTAATGCAGATATCTAATGAGCCAATTATAGGGCAGCACCTCAGTGCATTAGGGCATGTAGACATGGTCAAGATGATGAAGAACATTTGAATGGGGAAGAAAGGTGAACATGGCATGGTTGCTGATTCCAGATGGGCTGATTTGAGTATCTTAAAAACTGCAGATCTGCTGGGATTTTCTCATACAGCCAACTGTGGGGTTCACAGACAAGGCGCAGGAAAATAGAACACATCTGGTGAGCAGCAGTTCTCTGAGAGAAAATCTCTTGTTAATGTCAGAGGTTAGATGAGAATGACCAGACTGCTCAAAGTGGACACTAACTCAAACAACCACTTGTTTACAACTAACTAAGGCATGCAGAAGAGCATCTCTGAGTGGGATGCGCTGTAACGCCCCACAATAATCTTAATAAAGTGTCGCCTAAGTGTCAAAAGAACTACCTGAATTATTCAAATTATTAAAAAGTTTTAACAGGGACCTCCCAATAAAAGTAAGCAGTTTACTTAAACCTAAAGCACTCTACTCGAAATAAGTACTTTCACTCTTATACTTTAATACTGCACGTGTTAATATTTCAGGAAAATATTCCACCTTTTATTCAACTGCCTTATGCACATAAAGTTAACATAACGTTGAGAATTAAAATTGTGCATATGACACCAGCACACTAACGCATTATAGCGTAGTTTAATACACAAGTAATACAAATATGCACCGTTTATAGAACTGTTCTGCCACATATACGTTGTTCACGTGTCTGTGTTAATATATCTTTTAAAATCGAAAAACTTACAGTACCGTTAAGAATTGAGATATCGATTTATCAGAACGGGAGTAAAAAAAATGGCAATAGTCTTACCTTTTTCGGTTGACATGCTTCCGTTTTATGGGCGTGACGCTTTTACCGAGTAGAGGACGCTAATCTGTACCTGCGGAGGTAACTGAAGTTTCAGTTATATCACCAAAACTAGCTAATTGTTAGGTAAGGCGGAGAGACTGGCTTACACAACAACGACTCTTCATTATTCAACTGGTTCTGGCACGTGACAGCGGCTCCTGCCTGCCTCCGACCAGTGTCTGAACGCTGGTTATCAAACAGCTTTCCCAGCTCAGGGTGTCGCTCTTTCTGAGAAGAAGCTGGGTAGTGAGTGGGTGGGTGGAAAAGGGGGGGGGCGTCAGTGAGCCAGTTTGTGGGAGGGCCTGAAATGTCTGAAGTTCCTGAAATGATTTTGGCTATTTACGGCTGACTGCGATCCAAGAAGAGAGCAAAACTCCAACCAGTACCATTAGCCACACGTGTGTGTGAGATATAGATAAATAAATAGATACTTGATCCCGCAAGGGAAATTACTTCATTACAGCTGCAGCAAAAAGAATACTAATTGTGTAATCTACAATAGAAAAAGCATTGTAAAAAGTACCACGGACCATACTGAATGCCTTATTATGTGGAATTCTATATGGAAGCGTTATAAAATAAGCTAATACCATACAATACTAAGTTTAAAGCACTTTAAAACAGCTACATCAGATACAGAAAAGTGAATAAATACATTGAAAACTATTTTTTTAAAAAGTTGATACAAAAACAACATTAAATGCAGCTATACCACAATGAAAACAAACAGTCACAATGTTATAAAAACAAATAAGATCAATGTTTCGTACTGGGTCGAATGCAAGGGAGTTTAAGTTTGCTTTTAAGTGTTGGTGATTGTCTAATGTGCAGATAAAGCAGATATAGTGAAAAAAGCAATGTCCCTAAAACTTAAGTAACTCTACACTTAAGAGTACCTATGTTAGCTTACACTAATGCAGAAAGTGGTTTTGAAACACATCCATGATTTTTTTTCCCGTGGTCTTTAGCCTGAGGTAAACCAGGTGCTGTGTTTCTGAGAACTGTCTGCAGTTTGTCAGATCATCACCTGGGGCGGGTGTGGCACCTTTGAAATGCAATTAAAAAGCCTCACTAGTTTTTTTTTCGCTCTAGATTTGCTCCGTTAGCTCAGACATGAGAAATATTTAAGCCGTTTGAAAAATAAAAGATGAGTTGTCAAGATCAGCCTTTACACAAAGTCTTTTACACGTTTCAACCACTTGACACAAGTGATGATATAAGGCCGACATATGTTCCTCTTCTAGGTTTCGTAATGTTCCACTCTGTTACAGCAGCAGTGCAAATAATGCTTATATGTTTATAATGTTTAAAAGGAAAGAAGCTGTATTGATAAAGTTTATCTTCAAGGATCTGCACACAGCCTTTTGTTGGAGCAGTTTGACTACAAGTGCAACAAGTTAAGCCCTGGTGAAGTGAGTTTAGGTTAAGTGCAGTGTAAATGTTGGGGGCCAACTGTGAACACACATTCTGCCTTTCATTAGCTGGCTTGTAAAAAATGTAAAACCCTAGTCAGAGATAAGGCATATAAAGATTTTCTTTTTGCATATTTGCCACACATGTTACAGATCATCAAACGACTTTTAATAATAGACAAAAAATAACATGATTAAATACTAAAGTTTTATTTATTAAGGGGGAAAAAGCTATCCAAACCTACCTGACTCTGTGTGAAAGAGCACCCTGTAATCAACCATTAGTGATACCTGGCGCAGAGTCTTGCACATTGCTGTGGATGACTGTTTTAAACGAGAATGGTGTGTTTAAGGTCACGCCAAAGCATCTCAATTTGAATTTAGACCTCATTGCATGAACTGAATCTCCTTCAGGACTTTCTGGTAGAGAGCAGAATTAATGGCTCCGTCAATTACAGCAAGTTGATAAAGTCCTGAAGCTGCAAATCAGCCCCAGACCACTTTTTCCGAATAGTTTTGTCATCAGGATGCTTTTAAGATGTATTTATATTTGGTTATAAGCTTTTGCTAATACTCTTGTACAATGTTGAAATTGCAAGTATACATCCGTAGATTATAAAAGTGATCAGGCTTTTTTATCGTCAACAATACCCGTCCAATCAGTGAAACTGATGGGGGGGTTTTCTAATCTGGTGACAAACGAAGGCGATTTCTACATATCCTTTACTAGACAATACAGCAGTAACCTGTAGTGTTTAAATGTAAGCACTGTAACTGTATGCAGATGTAAATAAAGTTGCGCTTTGCATTTAGCTACCACAACAGAACAGGAGCAAATATAAATGCAAAGAGCAAAGTGGCATGTAATAATTTGAAACGAAACTTTTAAAACAGCTCAAAATATCATCAAACAAAGTGTTCGTGTGCAGTTTGTTAAACAGTGTATCTGTGAGCTAAATGTACAGTTGCTGTAGTTCCCACTAAGTGGAAAAAATGTTATTGTGTGGCCCCCGACAGAAGGAGAAAGATATAAGATGGGTACAGGACAGAAGAGGAAGAAGTGAGATCATTTTCAAAGGTAAGGACTGCTCAGCAAGAGGAATAAAATAATCTGTAAACGTAAATCCTACTTATAACATTCTAAGTCATTTCAAACCTTTTAAACCAGATATCAGATCGATTCATGATGTATTGCCAAATTATGTTTTTGTGAAGGGTTTTGCGAAACAAACAGAAGTACACGGATGTCGTGTTGTTCAAAGGTTGCATGAAAATGCTATACAAAGCAGTTTAGTACACTTCATTGACCATGAACATGCCAGTGTCATTTTAGGTCAATGTTCATGGTCAGTGTTCAGTTACATTAAGGGTAGCAGACATTAATGTATCTTTAAAGTGATGATTTAGAATTTATTTACTCACAAAGGCACTTTTTCATACTAACTTTATAGTGTCCATGAGTTGGAAATCAGCTATATAGCTTATGTAACATCTTATATGCTGATATGTTGAAGTTAGTTGGCTAAATACATAAAGAGCAGGAAACCTCAAAGCAGCAGCAGCAGCACAGGTCAGCTGATCAGAGCCAGGGAAAATCTTGCAGAACTCCCTCCTGCTTCATCTCCCACGTGCCAAATTACAATTTAAACCCTTAGTATACCCTTCTCCTCCTGACTAAGTCACGTGTTCGGCATATATTGGTGAAAAAAGGGCCACCTCCATCACACAGAAAACTCTGATTTTAAGCTCAACAGCTAATTAACACCTATTAATCTCCCTGAGCAATAAAATGATCTTTTTGAAGAAGTATTGATTGAGGCTCTGTGTTGTTTTTATTTAAACCTGATATTTCTCTATCAGTAGTGAAACCTTGAAAGCCATAAAAGCAAATGGTTAAACCACAGAATGATGTTCGTATTTTTTAAATACAAAAACGTTTAATCAGATTTTGTTTTGCCCATGTTCTAAAGTGTCCTACCTTTCCATTTGTTTCCTCTTACTTCATCTTTCTGTTATCTGCGGGGATCCACTCATTTCACAGTTACTTACTGTTGTTTTTGGATGTTAGTTATTTTCTTACTCTCACGAGTGCATTTTCCTTTCTCTATTATTTCTCGCCCTGGTGTGTATTTAGTCTGTGTCAGGGCTGGACTGGGACAAAAAATCAGCCCGGGCATTTTGACTAGAGACCGGCCCACCAGGTATTATAGGAAAAACCATAAAGCCTTTGAATGAAAACAAACGTCGTTGTGACAGTGATGTACACTGTCTTGTTGGTACATATGTATCAATCTAATAAACTTAAACCTACACCATCCTCCCTATTCTGGTATTCTAAACAGTACTTAGCCGAAACCCAAAGACTGCTTGGTTGAGTTAACTTCCTGAACTATCTACAACATATGGTGGAAACCTGAAATTAAGACAGAAAAGACTAGAGGTGAGACATGACCATTACTGAATATTAAAAATAATAAATGACAGATTTAGTGATATTTTCATAAACTATTTATTTACCACATCAATAAACAGCATGGCAGGGCAAAATATTTTTTCTAACATGGCAACCTTTTAAAAGTGAAAGGAGACAGAAAGACAGGTGAGAAAGAATAAAAATTTAACTGACTTTTTGATGGCATTTTACACAAAGTACTAGTACAGTATCTAGAAAATGTGGGAAAATACTGGCATCTGAAGAAATTATGTCGGGACCCTGAAAAAAACTTACTATGTACAATAATGGATTTCTATAAATTTGACATCAGATGAAAACTTTGGTTGTAAGATTCGGATAATTATTTGTTAAAAGCTAGAAATTTTAAATGAGAATAAGAAAGAAAAGTATTTCTTTGTGCCCCCCTTTCCCTGTTAATGCCCTACATGCCCCCCTGGCAAAACTTTGCTAGACCCGCCCCTGCACAGTTACCAGCTGTCAGCTACATAGAAAAGGATCCTGGTGTAAGTTGTCTCTCAGAAACAGTTCATGGCTTTCCTTCAACCCATTCATGTCACCTGAAAGCTAAACCTGTTTCTCCATCACCTGTTCAGCTCTGATGATTCAGTAAGGACATCTCCTGGTTTCATCTTCATGTTTCCCTCTCACCAGATAACCAAACCGATCTCATGACCAGCAGCTTTTACAGCTCCAACAAACATCAGCTGATACTAGAAAGTAATATTAAATAAATTCTAACAACAGCTGATCAAGTTTAAAGGCGCTTCTGCTGTTTAACGCGACCTCCGCTAGTTTCCTCTTTCTGGCGCAAAGCGGGAGATAAACAAGCAAGAGAGACGGGACTTGTGGCAGAAACGCAGATCAGCTGATCACTGATCAGTTTCATGATTGAAGTAACAGCAGGAGAGGGAGGGGGGAGAATGAGAGAAGAAGAGGCAGCTGACAGCGTAAAGACACAGAATAACTCCAGCTTTGTGCCTTTTTTTATTGTAGCTGAAGTACGGGACAAATCGCGTTTATTTTCAGCTCAATGTGAAACGCGTAATATTAACTCTGAATACCAGAGGATTCCGTTTTTTATGGCACGGTTGGCAACTCTACTAACTAACCATATGAATAAAATAAAGTTCACCAGTTCACCATCATAGCACCCACCCAACTGTATAGAAACTCCGTCATGCTAGCTAGTACACAGTACGAGTTATTGTAACTGACTGTAGCACAACGTTAGCACAACGAAAATAAACTACACCTAAACTTGGTTTGACCCAGATAGACTGCAGGTCATAACTTCTTACCTGAAGCTCATTTCACCTGACAGTCGGACTGGCGGCCGCCTTGGGTCTCTCCACCTCCGCCACCCCTTTCCCCCATCCACCTGCTGGCCTCCACCACTTGCTAATTTTACTGAATCTGTGAAAGCTCCACCATAGCCACTACCAAACAATTGAGTTATTTTTACACGTCTGCCAGCATCTGTCCAATCCGCCACCTTTCACTGTTTACACGGTTACGAAAAAAAGACAACAACAACAAAACATTGGCCCATTTAAAACGAAAAATTACCATCGGCCCACTGGCAAATGCCCGGTATGCCCGATGGCCAGTCCAGCTATGGTCTGTGTCTGTTCCCTCATCGCCCCTTTTGCTTTATTTGGTTAGTTCACTGCCTTTTTCTGCATGCTCTTCTTGTTCAGCTCATATTGTCACAAGATATTTTAGTACCTACTTTGAGTCTCACCTTGAGTCCACCTCGGAGCTTTGTAACCAATGCCAAAGAAAGAAAATTACCATGTCAAGTGAAACCATTTCAATTCTGCAAAATGAACTATATCTATTTAACCTCCTAGGACCTGGCGTCCACATATGTGGACATCACATTTTGGGTTATTTAGACCAAAATACTCAATTTTGCTCTACATGGGCCTGATATCCACTTACGAGGACATTATACTGCTACTGTTCTATCAAAACTTTAAACAAATATCCTCATATGTGGCTCTTATTTTTCTTAAAAACAAAAATAAGGTTAAAAAAAATCTGGTAATTCTTTGTTTTTACATTCATCAGGCCCCAATATGCCCAAGTATCAAAGACAAATTAAAAATGCATGTCGTGGAAGAGTTCGGGTCTTAGGCACTGCAAAAACCCACTTCCTTAATACTAGATAAATACACTTATTTTTGGTGAAGATTTGCTTAAAACAAGTGAAATTATCTGCCAGTGGGGTAGGTTTTTTTTCTTACTAAGATTTCTTGAAATAAGAACAATATCTAGATTTAAATAAAGCTAAAAAATAAGACGTTTACACTTATTCCAGGTAACAAATCAGAACAATTGAAACTTAAAATAAGATTTAACCACTTATAGGCAACAAATAAGATTTTTTTTTTTTTTTTTGTGACACATTACTTGGTATCGGATCGGAAAGAAAATCAGTGGTATCGCACATCACTACTGCTCCCTCATGTCCTTCACTCCGATTCAAACAGTGAGATAATGGACAGAGCCACTTGAGGGCAGCCAGGGGGGAGGTAGTGTTACACATTTTCGTCTGTGTAAAGCTTGTAAAACGTGAACATAACATGCATAATGAACTGGCATTAGAAAAACAAATTTTAACAAATAACCCATCAATTACTATGACTGTTGTAGTCGTCTTTACAATTGCATTACTACACAAGTTAAATGCAGACTTGGTATAAACCACCCCTTCAAACTTGGTATTGACCTCTACTATTCTGCCCGCCAAGAACTTCTTTCAGGTCTTTTTCCCAAACAAGATGGCCTGTTGGAGGTGTGGGATTTGTTTTGTTTTTGTTGCCTTAGCATTAAAGTCTCTTTTGAGACATATTATTACAATTCATAGCCGTAGTCCAGACTTTCGTGTGATATGTGGGATTGATGGTTTTACGGAGGAATACAGGAACCTAACCTAGTGCTAATACATTATAGACTATGTGCACATTAGCATATGCTACTTCCGGTGCGGAAACTCCTGTGGGGAGCTTTGTTTCCGGTGTCCTATTCGCGCCCTGTTTACGGTCCAAAACAAGTTAAGCAAATGAATGAATCAAGCGGCGATTTACATTTCTATAGATGTCTTGGGCATTTACCCAATATATCTGTAAATGATGTTCATCGACTTGTCGATATTTTTTCCCCCGCGCCTCAGAGCAAAACAGAAAATGGATTCAAATGTTATATTTCTCAGTATCTGTAAACAGCGGTCTCTCGTTTATCGCGGGTGTTATGTTCTAAAAATAACCAGCGATAGGTGAAATCAAGTAGCCAAATTTATTTTTTGACGGTGCAAAAGTTTCGTGGACATCGTGGACATACAGTACTGCACTTCAGAGTCACACTGCCAGCGATGGATGCAGCGATTCTGTACTGTACAGGAGAGACGTCACAGAGGAGATCGTCTGCAGCGATCAGGACGCAGGACACAATGTGACGTAAAAAAAAAAGCATGCAAACTTGCACTAAAAAAATCTGCGAAACAGCGAGGTGAAAGGTGAACCGCGTTATAGCGAGGGACCACTGTAATTTTGAAGGTAAGTCACAACTAGGGCTGCCACAAACGATTATTTTGATAGTCGACTAGTCACCGATTATTTTTGCGATTAGTCGACTAATCAGATCATCATCCATTGGACGTACAGCGTACAGCTTATTGCACCAGCAGCATCTGGTCTTATATAACTATCATTAGCTTACAGCTTGAAGTGTTTGTGCTAACTAAAAATAAAGACAAGATGGTAGTTTATTAATTTTTAATGAAATTTGCAGATTGTTTCGGTGAAGTTTAATAAACTCCTTGCTTTCTAAAATATAACAGGACACCGGAGTATATTCTCCAGCGTCTCACACTTCTGATAATCAGCTGTCTGCTTGACAGTTTTAGCTGTGCAAAAAACTATAACTTTAATCTCAGCCAAACCAATTTACTCAGGAACAAATAAAATACTAAAGAAAGCCAAACAATAACATTTTTAAGTTATCTAAGTGACTTATATATATGTTTAACCTGACTAGCGGAAGACGGCGGTGGGTTTGAAAACGATTTGCCGGGAGTCCGGTGTTCTCACGGCTCTAGTTAGCCTTGCCCCCGCCTAGCTAACGAGCTAGTGGGTAACAGACGTCTCCGAAAACGTCGGAGCGCTTTTGAAAATATGTGGTGTCTTGATAAACTGAGCAGATATTTGAGGTTTACACAGCTACATTCTCGCCTGAAAATATGTTAAACGTTTATTTTGTGACCCGGAAAGAATAATAAGAGTAAAGTTAAAACTAACTAGCTGCCGCCATTGTTGACAGCTGCGCTATGAATTCTGGGACACAGCTTCTTCTTCTTCGGGGTTTAACGGCAGCTGGCATCCTTGTACATGCAGTGCTGCCATCTTCTGTTTCAGTCCGTTATTACACTCTTAAATCCTACTACTCATTCCTGCGTCCTTTGTGATCTTACAAAGCTTCAAACGATGCGTCGACTATTAAATTAGTCGTCGACGATTTTAATAGTCGACATAATCGTGACTAGTCGACTAATCGTGGCAGCCCTAGTCACAACATACCCTTCGTAAATACTAATGTATAGAAACCGTTACCAGCAATCATTCATTTTTTGTGTGGCTTTTTTCACGGTTTGTTAACATGCTGTGTAGGTGTGTACTTGACTAGCTGATCTCGACATAATGGGGGAAACATCTGGTTTGACTATTCTTCACCTGTAGTTTGAATGCTGAACATTTGCCTGTTTAAATCATAAGACCAGTCACTATACAGAGATGTGCTTCTGAATGTGGACGATGTGTCTTCTGATTCTGTAATGCAGTTCTGCTTGTGTTGAGTGATGTAAACAACTGATCGATTTAAACTCTTTAAACGTCAAAATTGATCATTAGATTTTTTATGACACAACAGTGGTGAGTGTTCCCACCTTCTCCTCTTTGTAACTTAACGCGATCTTTCCGTTTTCGAGTTTTGGACATGATTTTGGAGTATATCTTCGCAGTAGCGATTGACGGCAAAGTAAAGCTACCGGAAATGTACAACTCCACATGCGGTCTCAAACCAGAAAGTTAGCATTTTCTCGTGCACAGGGTCTATTTAACTTTTTAATATGAACTAGACTATGGAACACCAAAGTGTTAAAATGTGTCATTTAATTTTTATTTTACATTGTATATTTTTTATAATATTTTATTAAATATTTATTTCACTACGATTTTTTTTGTAATAATAGAGACACTTTAATTTTAAGCACCTGTTTAAGCAGCAGCCAATGAGCGTTCAGTTTCCCACCCACTGACCCTGATTGCCTGAATAAGAAATTCAGTTGTTAAATGACCTTCTGAAATAAATACACCAATTTGAAAAACCCATTATGAAACAAAAACAGACTTTGGGAAGAAGAGATTTTGGAATATAAACTCAATGAATTTAATAAAATGTCTCAAAAAATGTTCTATAATTCATAAAAAAAATTTAATGTTACTTTAGCTTCAAGTGACAACAGACTAAAACAATCCTCTGGACAAATGCTTATATTGATCAAGATTTTGCCCTTCTTATCCCTTTATCCAGTTTATTTTGGATTTGATTGAAATTGTTAAAATACTTTTTGCCCCAGTTGTGTCTTTACAAACTGAGTCCAAACTAAAAAAAAAAATGATAGAAGATTACATGCTGCATCTTCCCTCTCAGATTATTGCCCTGGGACCTGTAATACGTCATACATGTATGAAATTCGAGTCTAAACACAGTGTTTTTTAAACAATGGTCAGCCAAATTAAACTTTAAGAATGTGTGCAAGTCTCTTGTAAACCACAATCAGCTGCTGGAGTGTTGTCAAAGTGAAGCAGGAAACGAGCATCCGATATTTGTAAATGAGAAATGACTAGGTCCTGTTTCAGAGGTTGCTAATATGGAGCATTTGCAATCAAATGTTGTGGATTTTTTGGTGATTGAAGATGCTATACATCATGCCGTTAGAGTAAAGTGGCTTATTTTACATGGTAACAAATACATCTGTGACAGGTTTCAGAAATAAATATACCTTCCAATGATTGACTTTCTTATTTCAAGGAAAAAGGTGAATGTTTCTTATTTTGAGATAATTTTTTGTTTTACACTCTATCTAAAAGCTATTTTTGCTAGAAATAAATGTAAAATGGTTCATTTTTAGATTTACAGACTAAATAAGAAAAAAAGTAATATATACTTGAAACAAGTCTAATCATCTAACACATGAGACTGGAAACTAGCTTGTAATGTTCAAAACAAGATGGACAGGATAATCTGGCTAAATTTAAGACAATAAATCTTGTTAAGCTACAAGAAATATGCAGTGGGAGGTTAATAGCAATAAATAGTCTGGATTTAAAAGTCTGTTTCTTAAACAAATGTTATTCTATGGGCATAAAGTCACATATTACAACACAGAGCCCTGTCAGTCCTGTCAACAGACTAGAAACAGATCTCAACAGATCTCATTGCTAAACTTCTACTGTTGTCTTTCATACCTTGCAAGTTGCCCTGGGGCTGTGAAACTCTATGAACTCAGAGTCCATGGAACCTGTTTTGTAAAATGGCTTGGTTAGACAGTTACAAAATATGACATTTTAAAGAAAAAATAACCCATCAGCATTTCTCTCTGCGATTAATCTTCCTGGACATAAAGCCAGGATTCTGGAGCTGTATTTACTGGAGCTAAAGCCTATCTATTACTGTACCGGAGAATAAAGATGCAACAAGTTAAGGCTGAATTTGTTTTACAACATCTGTATAGCTTCAGTAACACTCATAAAAGATGTGTTGGTAGATACTGATAAAGTCTTCAACAGGTAGAGAAGAGTTCAGCAAAAGAAGTTTCTCATGGAAAGTTCAACGTGAGGATGCCTCGGGCATTTCGTAAAAGATTGAATTTGGCCTGCAGGTCTCAGTGCCTGCTTTAAAACTGATTTGTAAAGGAAACACTGAAGGAATTTAAAGGCCGGTCAGATAAAAGCAATAGACAAGTTAGAGGAAAAAAATGTAAGCCTCTCCAATGACCTTTCACCAGTTCCCAGAATCCAGCTGAGCACCTGAGCTCCAAACACACAAATGAAAGAGCGCAGAAGCTGTTCTGCCCAACATTTCACTTAATGCTGCTTTGTCCTTTATTTGTAATCCGTCTATTATTCTAGGGTCTATACCAGGGGTGTCGAACTCCAGGCCTCAAGGGCCGGTGTCCTGCAGGTTTTAGGTCTAACCCTGGGTCAACACACCTGAATCAAATGATCAGTTCATTACCAGGCTTCTGGAGAACTTCAAGACATGTTGAAGAGGTAATTTAGTCATTTAAATCAGCTGTGTTGGATCAAGGACACATCTAAAACCTACAGGATACCGGCCCTCGAGGCCTGGAGTTCGACACCAGTGGTTTATACCTTTTAATATTAAGTAACTTGAGGCAACTGTTGTTGTGATCTGTTGCTATATAAAGGAAGGGTTCCAACACAAGGACGAGGGGACAGAAATGTTTTAAAAAAAAACAAACATTTTTAACAGGTTTTAACAAAAACTTTGCTTTATAAATATGGGGCAGTCTGGGCCAGAGGTCAGCAATCTGCGGCTCGCCACATTTCTTTAGTCGCATGCAGCTTGCGAGCCATGGGTTAGAATTAGAGTTAACAGTAACCCTATTAATACATTTACTACATGTGTTCATTTATCCTCTTCCGTTTATATCTGCCACCCTTCCCCATCACCTGCGTGTCCTGCTCTTTATCTCTTCTTATCTGGTAGGAGGAGCTATAATGGCTCTTTTTCATGTTGTGGTTTGCCAACATCGGATCTGGGCAGTGACCTACCAGACCTTCATGTAGAAAAACTGAGACGTGCTGCTGTAATTGCATTTCTTTACGTAATATTAAGATATGTCAAGGATTGAATGTGTAAATAAAGTAAAAAGTAAAAGTAACCCTTACTACCCAGACCCAGGTAGTGTTACCCTTTTCCCTGGGGTGGGGAGAAGCAGTCCGCCCCGTCTCCGCAACAGCAGGGAGACCCCACATTCCAGACCCCAGTCGGATGGCCAACTCCTCCTCCTAGCCCCTCCCCCGCTCCAGCAGGCCGCAGAGAAGGGGGTGTGTGAAGACTCCAAACCTCCCTCCGCCCGCTCATATGTAGTGTTGATGCATGTGTGTTCTAAGGTGCATTTAAAACCCAGGAGGGCATGGAGCTACCTGACAGAGAGCGGCAGGTAAGCGCATAGCCCCTCCTGATAGCCCTCAATGTCTACATGTATTTAATATTGAGAGGTGGGCAACGACGCCAGGGGTGAGGTTGTACACCCTGATGGTCTTTTGGATACCGTGTAGCGTGCCCACCCCAAAGATCCTATATGTATGTGTAATGAGAGTGTGAGTAATGTGAATGTCTAAGTTGTGGGATAAAATTGAGGCACAGGCAGCCAAAAGGGGACAGAGGGGGGGGGGGGGGGGGGGGTAGCCTCCTCTGCACCCTGGTGACACACCTTTACCCCAAGGCCCTGCATGTGTGGGTGATTGTGGTGGAGCGGGAAAAGGGAGGCAGCTGGAGATGGGGAGGGAAGGAAGGGAGGGGCAAGTGACCCCTCCCTGGGGCCAGCTCCCCCGCTGACCCCAGTAGGCACCCCCATACTCCGCAACCCGCCAGGGAAAGGGGGTCCAGGCCCCTCCGGACCGGGGCCTAGTTCGGCATCGCCACCTGGCCCCACAGAGCCCGGGACAGCCCACCCGACCCCACCACAGAGAAAACTGCACCCACCCCGTCATCCACTCATCTTCCAGACTACACAAGACAATAGACGCTCAGGCTGAGATCTTCCTCTACCTCTCCTGTATCTCCCCCTCCTGCAGAGTGAGTTCCTGAAGAGAGGAGACCTCCTGCAAGATGTGACAATCTCCCCCACTAGTTGAAGAGCCCCCCAGGTGGCTCGATGAACCGGCGGAACCCTACGCCAGGGCTGGGCCCCCCATACACCCACCCACCCACAACCCCGGCAACACACCAACCGGGACCCAAGCCACCGAGGCCCAGCCAGGGCCCCAGCCCAGAGACGGAGCGACCCCAGAACCTCACGCCCGTCCCGGACCCACCCAGGGGCAGCCAGGCTACCAGGTCAGTAACCCACATCCGTCAGCACAGACCCTCCCCTAGCCCCGCTGCACGCAGCCACAAGGAAACCGTCACCTAAGAGCCAACAGAGCTCTTAATAGGCCATGACCGCTACCCCGGGTTGAGCCCCCCAAGGAAGATGCTCCTGGGGAACCCCCTGACGCCCTAAGCTTGTCCCTACCCCCACACAAATCACATCAGCAAAGATGGGACCAAACTATAACCCCCCCACCCCCATTAGGTGATGGAGCTGATCAATGGAGCCCAGAGCAATTGATCTGATGTGGTGGCAGAGGCTGTATCAAGACTAATGTAATCTAATAGATAATTTCTATTTGGTTAGAATTAAGATTATTTTTCTTTTTCCAGTTCATGAGGACTGTTGTCTTGGCTATGCATAGGGCAGTGAAAACCATATGGGCTATATTCTTTTCTGTAGTGACATTATCTAAGCTGCCCAACAAACACACTAAAGGGGAAGTTGGAATGTTACATTTGGCAGTGTGAGCAGTTGTTGGTAGACGTAAAGCCCATCTTGAACATCCGATGACTTGTATAGTGCACTCTATGTAGTATTTTGTATTGAATTAATTGAAGACTGGGATTTCTAATTAAATGAAAGGTTTTTAAGCAAATTTGAGACCAGAAGTTTTGGTCTAAGTTAACTGATAAATCCGCTTCCCATTTTGTAATAGGAAGTGATATTGATTCATCTGTTTTAGAAAGCATTCTGTAAATTTTGGAAAGTAGTTCAACTTGACCCAGTTTGAATTTCTTTTTTACTATGAATTTAATTTGTTGATATTCTAAAAATCTTTTCTTGTTGATCCCATATTGTGTAACTAGTCTGTCAAATGGAATAAATTCTGTTCCTTCTATTATATGTTCTAAGTATTTGATTCCTTTATCACTCCAATCTGGAAAGTTTATCATATTATTGTTTTGTAATATGTCAGGGTTGTTCCAGATAGGTGTACGTTTGCATGGGATTAATGAAGACGCCGTCAATTTTAGAAACTCCCACCATGCTGTCAGAGAAGAGCTGATGCTGACGCTTTTGAAGCATTCATGTCATTGGATATTTGAGCTGATAAATGGTAGGTCTGAAATCTCTAGATTATTGCAAAGTGCTTGTTCTACATCTAGCCAAGGTTCATCTAAGAAGGTATGTTTTAGCCATCCTGAGATAAACTGAAGCCTGTTGGCTAAGAAGTAGTGCTGAAAGTTAGGTAGTTCTAATCCTCCTTTATCCTTGGTCTTTTGTAGTGTTTTTAAGCTTATATGTGGTGGTTTCTCTTTCCAAAGGAATTTGGACATGTATGAATCTAGAGATCTGAACCAATCTTATGGCGGTTTAGTTGGGATCATTGAGAATAAATAATTTATTTTTGGTAAGACCATCTGTCACGTCCGGTGTCTCCCTGCATCTGAAATCACTCACATAGGACGCAGACCTTCACAATAAAACAGGAACTTACACATGCAAGGACACAGACTAAGAAACGCGGACCTGATACAGGAACACACGGGCAGAACAGAGTAAACACTAAACAGAGGAAGAACAGAACCAACAATCACACTAATAGAAAACACAAAACGCTGGGTCAAAAGGACCCAGGACCATGACACCATCATTTAGTGGCAACCCTTCCCCCTTCCCATGAGTGATATGGGTAGACATTTCCATCTAGCCAGATCGCCTTCTACCTTCTTTAAAAGTGGCATATGGTTTAATTTAGTTAGATCTGCAAACTTGGGAGAAACATTAATACCTAAATATTTTATATTTCCCGATTGCAGTGGTGAAGAAGAAGAATTATAGAAGGAGCAATTAATTGGGAGGACTGTAGATTTTGACCAGTTAATTGAGTAATCTGATATTCTTGCAAAAGAGTTTATCAATTCAATCACCCCAGAGATATTGGTTTGTGAGTTTTGGAGAAAAGGTAGCACATCACGTTATGTGTAATGTTAGGAGAAAGGGGGCTTGGCTCTCTACCAGAGATCAACAAGATGGCGGCGCGCACAGACGCAGCGGCCCGGAGCTCCTACACTTTTGCACTTTTGGTGGTACTGTGTATTATTTCACACAGTCTGGGGTTACTTCAATACAACAGAGATGATCTACTACAACTAAGCCGTGGAGATCTTCAACTAACATCCGAGTATCTCATCCCCCCGGAGATCGTTAAGCAACCCCCGGGGCTACCCGCAACAGCAAGCCGCAGGAGGAGACGTTGCGATCGGAGGCAGAAGAGAGGCAAGCGGGGAGGCCTGTGGGCACGGCTAAAGACTAGTCCGTTTAAACCACCACTCCCGATCATATTCCTCTCCAATGCCCGTTCAATCCGTTACAAACTGGATGAAATACGACTGCAGATCGCCACTCGACGGACTTTTAATAACTGTTCGTGCATGATTTTCACTGAAACCTGGCTGGACAGCGCCATTCCCGATGCGGCTATCGATCTAGCAGGCCGCACCGCCTATCGAGCCGACAGGTCTGCGGACTCGGGTAAGAAGACTGGCGGGGGGCTGTGCATCTATATTAACAACCTTTGGTGCACGAACGTCACGGTAACGGAAAGACTGTGCAGTACAGAGGTAGAACTGTTGGTGTTAAAGTGCCGTCCATTCTATCTCCCTCGGGAATTTTCTGCCGTTTACATCTGCGCTGTTTACATTCCACCAGATGCTAATGCTAAGCTAGCGTTAGCACAATTGAGCAGCAGCATCAATAACAGCCTGGTAGCACACCCGGACAGTGTCTTTATTGCGGCTGGGGATTTTAACCACGCGGACCTGAAATCTGTACTTCACAATTTCCACCGTAATGTGAAGTGTGCTACCAGAGGAGATAGAACGTTGGACCAGGTGTACACCAACATGGCGAATGCGTACAGAGCCCAGGCTTATCCCCACCTGGGTCTGTCAGACCATCTCTCCCTTCTGCTACACCCAATATACACACAAAAGATCAAGAGCACTGGGATTACAACCAAAACCGTGAGAACATGGCCGCAGGATGCTATTCCGATGCTTCAGGACTGTTTCCACTGCACAGACTGGGATGTATTCAAGGTGCAGGACACTGACAATCGTGTCGCATTGGACAGTTACACCTCCACTGTCTTGGACTACATCTGTTTCTGTGTGGACAATGTAACAACTTGGAAACGATTCCGTGTGTTCCCTAATAATCCACCCTGGATGACACACGGAGTTCAACAACTTATTCGAACAAGGAACAACGCTTTCAAATCCGGGGACCAGGAGGCATACAGTGCTGCCAGGGCCAACCTGAGAAGAGGCATCAAGACTGCCAAGCAGCAGCACAGGAGGCGTATCGAGGCCAGGTTTGAGAACAACACAAACCCAAGGCAGGTCTGGGAGGGCATCAGGGCTATCACGGACTACAAAAGAAGAACACCATCACCCTCAGCCGACAGTTCTACTCTGGCTGAAGATCTAAATCTCTTTTATGCCCGTTTTGATAGGGAGAACACCGACCCTGTCCTGTCCCCTCTCCCCTCAACCGACCCTGCTCCGGTCCTGAGCACTCATGAGCTGAGGCGTGTGTTCCGGAGCATTAACACCAGGAAGGCGGCCGGGCCGGATGGAGTGCTGGGCCGGGTGCTAAAAGACTGTGCTGCGGACCTGGCGGACGTCTTCACCTCTATATATAACACCTCGCTGTCCTGTTCACTGGTACCATCCTGTTTCAAAGCAGCAACCATCGTTCCCATCCCAAAACAGTCAAATGTCACATGTCTGAACGATTTCAGACCTGTGGCACTCACCCCCATTCCCGCCAAATGCCTGGAGAGACTGGTCATTAAACACATCAGAGCTACTTTTCCACCATCCCTGGACTCGCACCAGTTTGCATACAGGGAGAACCGGTCAACCGAGGATGCGATCGCCACAGTGCTGCACACATTACTGAAGCACTTGGAACACAGGAACACCTATGCACGGCTCCTCTTTGTAGACTACAGCTCGGCTTTTAATACCATCCGGCCATACAAACTCCGTCCCAAACTCCACCAACTGGGACTTAACTCTTCTCCGTGCAACTGGATTGTGGACTTCTTCACTAACCGTAGACAGAGTGTCAGAGTGGGTAAGAACACCTCTTCCACCCTTGTGGTCAACACCGGTGCCCCTCAGGGGTGTGTTCTGAGCCCTCTGCTATACACTCTCTTCACCCATGACTGTATTTCCTCCTGCGCGTCCAATCTCATTGTTAAGTTTGCAGATGACACCACAGTGCTCGGACTTATATCCAACAATGATGAGACAAACTATAGGACAGAGGTGCAACAACTAGAGTCATGGTGCCACGACAATAACTTGGTCTTAAACACCAAAAAGACCAAGGAGATCATTGTAGATTTCCGGAAGAGGGGTCATAACAACCATCTGCCTCTCTTCATTGGCAGTGAGGCGGTGGAGAGGGTGAGCAGTTTTAAATTCTTGGGGGTAACTGTGACCGAGGACCTGTCCTGGGGCAACCATATCACCTCAGTTGCACGGAAGGCCCAACAGCGCCTCTACTACCTGAGGAGACTGCGGAGCGCACACATTCCCAGATCTCTGATGTTGAACTTCTACAACTGTGCCATCAGCAGCGTTCTGACGTATGGATTTCTAGTGTGGTTCCCCAGCTGCACCAAGGCCGATCAGCAAGCACTCCAGCGGGTGGTGAAAGAAGCTGGCAGAATTATTGGAACAAGTCTGCCAGAGATCAGTAATATCTTCCCCACTCGCTGTCTGAGGAGGGTGCACAGTATCCTGCGGGACCAACATCACCCTGCGCGCCACCTTTTCCATCTGCTGCCCTCAGGGAGAAGGTACAGGTCTATACAGGCCAGAACATCCAGACTGGCCAACAGCCTGTATCCACAGGCTGTGAGGCTCCTGAACTCTCTGCCCCCCTCTCACGGACAATAACCATATCCAACTTCTTAATAGCAATGAACTGGTCTGCATTGGTGCATCATATCTTTATTCTCTTCCCCCTCCTGCCCCCCCCCCCCCCCTCTTTCTTAAATAGATAACTATCATATCTGATATCATATCTCACAGTACAATAATATTGAATGGGTTGCATTGTTGTATTTTGTCATGTTTCTCAGGTCTTTGTCTGAATTTCTACGAACATTATTGCTAAGGATTGTCTTATTGCATTGGAGTCACACTGGGTTAAATATGTACACTTGGGTTTTAAGGGGTATTTATTATTTTCTTCTTTTTTTTGGGTTGTATGGAAGACCCAAACGCAATTTCATTGTTCTTGACAATGACAATAAATAAATAAATACTAAAATACTAAATATGTTCCACATTTTTGCATTTTATGCCCTTAATTACTGAATTCTGTCTAATTGCTGCTGCTAGTGGTTCAATAAAAACTGCAAACACTGAAGGGGAGAGTGGGCATCCCTGCCTGGTGCCCCTCAGGAGACAGAAGCTGGAGGACGTTTGGTCATTTGTTTTGACACAAGCTGTTGAGGAATTGTATAATATTTTTAACCAGTTAATGAAAGAGGATCCAAAACCAAATTTGTGTAAAGTTCCAAATAGAAATTTCCAGTTAACTCTGTCATATGCTTTTTCTGCATCTAAAGAAAATATTGTAGTTTCAATGTTTTTACTGTATGAGTAGTCTATCAAATTAAGTAATCTATGTGTATTTGTTGATGAGTGCCTACCTTTTATGAAACCAGTTTGGTCAGGATGAATTAAGAGGGGGGTTATTTTCTCTAATCTCTTTGAGAGAGCTTTGCAGATTATTTTGAGGTCTACATTTATAAGGGATATTGGACGATAGCTTGAGGGATATACAGGGTCTTTGCCTGGTTTTAGCAGGAGATTAATGTGGTGAATCCAGTTCCATTGCTTGAGTGTCTAATAATTTTGGAAGAGCTATGTTGTCTAAAAACTGATCAATTTCCTTTTTAGATGGATTTATTTGTGGTGAATACAACGTTTTATAGAAATCCCTGAAAATGTTGTTTATTTGTTTCGGGTCATATACTGTGTTCCCAGATGAATCTTGAACAGCACATATAGTTGCTTTTTATTTATTTATATTTAGCTGGTTTGCTAGAAATTGACCGGATTTATTACCATGTTCATAATTCTGTAAGCGTGGTCTTTGTACTAAGAATTTTTTTTTTTTTTTTATCAATTATCTCATTTAATTCTAGTTTTCTTTTGCGTATTTTGTTCAATGTTTCCTGATCTTGGTGGGACGCGTAGGCTTCTTCTAGAGATTTGATGGTTTTTTCTAATTCCTGAATATTTTTGTTTTCTTCTTTCTTTTTATGTGATGAGAAAGAGATAATTTTACCTCTCATCACAGCTTTCCCTGCTTCCCATAGAACAGAAGCTGATGTTCCGGGAGTGTCATTATAATCTAAATATGAAGTCCATTCTTTTTTAAAATATTTAATAAAGTCTTCATCTTTAAGAGTGATGTATTAAATCTCCAGTTTTTACTTGGCGTAGTATTATTCTTGTGCATTAGTGTTAAAGATACAGGACCATGATCGCTGACAGCTATAGGGTGAATCTCAGTGTCTGAAATGTCGCTCAGCAGTGAGCTGCTGACCAAAAAATAATCCAGACAAGAGTAAGAGTGATGGACATGTGAGAAAAAAGTATATTCCTTACTGGTGGGGTGAAGTGAGCGCCGTGCATCGCAAAGACCAAAATCGCTCATATACTGTTTGATTATATTTGTGGACTGCCAATTACGCTGAGTTCCCGCTGTATTGACCCTAACCATTTCTTCATTTAGTCCAAGGTTGAGGTCGCCTCCACGAACAAGTGTGCCATCTAAGTGTTCAGAGAGTGCACTGAAAAAACCGTGAAAGAATGAGGGATCATCAACATTTGGACCATATACACTTACAATACATAGCTTTTTTTTTTATCAAGTATAGATAGTTTAATGATTAAGAATCTGCCCTCTGGATCTATAACTGTATCGAGTACTGTGAAATTAATATTTTTATGTATTAAAATTGCTGCTCCCCTTTGTCTAGAATTATAACAAGCTGAGAACACATTAGGAAACTCAGGTGTTTTAAGTTCATTCGAACCTCTAAGAGGTCTGTGGGTCTCTTGTAATAGGACAACATCTGCCTGTAGTTTTTTGAGTTGGTTAAATATTTTTAACCTCTTTTCTCTGGAGCCAGCTCCATTTACATTCCATGTAACAAACCTTAGTGCGCCCATAGATGTCTGTGTATAACTAGGGGTGTATGCTGTGTGTGTCGCTTCAACAGGTGGAGAGAATACGTCACTTGTTCGTAAATAAAGAGAAGGAGAGAGAGAAAAAATGTGTGGCTAGATGCTCCCTGAGTCTGACTATGTGTGTGCATACAGTATTTACTAATATGAATAGGCTTGGCTTAAGTGTGTGTATCCTGTACGTCTGTGTGCGCTGTCTGACTGATGTAAATGTGCTGCCGTTGAGCGCATGATTGTGCGTGATCGTGCTGTGCGTATAATGTCAAAATAAAGGATGTTGTTTGTGGATGAGTCTGGAAGCAGGTGATCGAAGCAGTGAAAGAAAATAAAAAAGAAAGAAACCAAGGACAAGGGTGAGCAGCATAAAAACAAGGGGGAAAATGAGAAGATGCGATATAATACTGGTAAGTTAAACAGATGTTAATGCAAGTTAGTCTGAGTGGATATGAAAAGAGTGTAGCGGATTCTTATCTGGTGTGAAGTTAATACAGCCACGGAGTGATGTTGGGGTCGCGGTAAAGCTGTCCATCCACGTACAGCCGGTCCACAGCGATGACAGTGCGGGAGCCCTTCTGGATGAAGCCGGGTCGGATTGGGAAGAGGACCCTGCGTCGTTCCTGGATCTCTTTTGGGAACTGGTTTTGTTATACTTTTTAATACAATGGAAATCTATGACTGCTGCATTCTTCTTGCGAGGTACTTCCTTTCAGTTTTTTTGTTCTAATTTATTTTTTTTTAAATTTGCTGGTTATGGTTGCTTTTTGAGAAAGAGCACTACAATACCAATAAATAGCAAAACACATTCATTATTGCAGTGGATCCAAGTCAACTGGTTTTATTCATGGCGCTGCCCACACCCAGTGATGAAGGGCTGTACTTCGGAATCACACTGCTGTGAAAGTACTATTTGTATAAATATGGATCACAACAGGTAGTGCATACCCCAACAAATACTACACACAGTTGCACATTTAAGCAAAAGCTTTTACATGCATTTCTACATGTGTGCATATATACAAGCAGAGGAGAGAATAGTGTTCTGTAGTAATGCTATAAACTCTAACCATGGTTGCCTCTGCATTTAAAATAAGAAACCACAGAAGGCCCACATCCTATGATCAAATAGGTCAACTGCTGAATAAAGTCTCAGATATCATCGCATGCTTTTCCTAGTGAAAAGTGAGTTCTAGCAATCCAGGGGTGAGAAATTTTAATTGTAATAAAACTTTTAAGCAACTCAGTGCCAGCAAAAGTGTGATACGTGAGTTTCCTGTTGCTAAAAGCATCAAAGTAAAATATCTCTCTCACAGGTTTTTAGCATTGCATACACTTAAAAACACCAAAGAGTAAGTGTATCTTTTATTTTCAACAATGCTTATCTTGCCTTTGTACCGATTTTATTTAGATTTAGACTGCTCTGAGCTTTTTGTTTGTTTGATTATAGTGGCCATGGAGCACCTGTTTCGAAAGCCACAGATACACAGCAGATAAGACTGAAGCCATCTTAAAATGAACGATAATCTTTTAAACAAGAGTGCATAGTTAAAATAACCCTCTACTGCATAGCGTTGCCCTGAGGCAACAAATCACATTTTCATGCCTTATGGTGGCCCTTCAAAAAAAACCAAAACTTTTTTTTCAAACAATTGGGGGGGGGGCTTTCTGCAAGCTGCACTACATGAGAGACATCTCCATTAGGAGGCAAGATAAAGATCACTATTTTACATGTTTATAGTGAAATAAATGTATATTAAAAAATACTTGTATGTGCATGAATATGTTAAGAGGCATATTTGATTGTTTGTTCTACTTTTTTAAATTTATTTATACAGTAAAACTGTTAATTTTCATTCGTTGCCTCAAGGCAACACTGCGCAGTTAGCCCAATTTTTTTCAGGCAATATAATGCATTTGGATATGTGTGTAGAGATGTGTTTGTGTGCATTTATATGATCATAGTCAATGTTTTTTACTTTACAATCTACTCATAATTACAGGAAATGGATGTAAAAACTTTTTATGCAAGGAAACCAAGGGAATGTGCACTTTCTGTCCTCAGAAAGTGAGGACAGTGAGCTTTCAGGGAGTGACAGTGAAGTAGAGGAGTGGATCCCTGAATGAGGTTTGAGGGACACTTAGGAGCTCAGGGGTCAGGGGTCAGTTGGTAAAGTAACTGTGTCTGTGTGTGTGTTAGTGCCCACATAGCAAGCAGGTCTGGCCAGGATCTGGTATCAAGCCGGCACTTTGAGTAATCTGGGAGAGTAGAAAAGCGCTACATAAAAATCAGTCCATTCACTGTCTGAACAGAGTTTCGGCATGTTACTTTTGCACTGTTTTGCATGTTCTGGCACATGTTGTTATTGCATGGCTTGATTAAGGTACACATTATGCTGACATCTGGGGCCAGAGCTGAAACCGTTCTGGGCCAGCACAGGGCCAGCAGTGTGTCTACAACTGGCCCGTGGCTGCACACCACCTACAGATGGCCCACATACCGCAATGAATGACAGCCCTTTGGTGGCCCAGATCAGGTTTGCCAGAGGTAATCCACACATGGGCCAGCACAGGACGACCAGGGTGTCTGAAACTGGCCTTGTGCTGGCCCATGTGTGGGCCACCTCTGGCAAACCAGGTCTGGGCCACCAAAGGGCCATCATTCTTTGCAGTATGTGGGCCATGTGTAAGCACATTGTGTGGGCCTGATCCCTGCCATACCAATATTGCTGTGTGGGTGTCAGTGTGTGTGGTCATGTATTACTTATTGTTGTGGGGACACATATTTGTTTACACACTCATATTGTGAGGTCTCGCCTACTTTATGGGGACAAATTGCAAGGTAAATCATTCAATTTTAGGGTGAAGGCTTGAGTCAGGATTAGGGTAAGGTTCAGGCAGGGACTTGTGATGGGTAGAGTCAGGATAAGTCTCCAGGAAACCCCATGCACACGCGCGCGCGCATGTGTATGGGGTTAGGGTCAAATGTTGGATGTATTTTGGTGTTTTATTGTTTTGTGAAATGTTTACATTGTTTATTTGTTGTTTATTTATTTGTTCATCCTTGTTGTACTAATACAACTTATTATAGAATAACTTGGCATTTTACTACCCTTGTTGCACAGTGTTGCCTTGAAGCAACAAACCAATATCTGTTTGGGGGTGGACAGGGTGTCAAATTTATGATTGATATATTATTAGAGACCCTAAAGCTCCCCCAAAATAGGGAGAAATATTTTTTTCCCCCAAAATTAAAAAGTCATGCAGTAGAGGGTTAAAAGAAGTGTAAAAAAACAACTGATTGCAGCTTAAAAACATATCTTCTCAACTCATGGATCATTAGAGATAAACTGGTTGAACTCATAAAGCCCTATTCTAAGATAAATAGTTATCTATACCTATAACCTGCATAATCACAGAAAATTGTTGTTGCTGATTAGTCTCTTCTTCGTGATATTCTTTTCAGGCCTCATCAAACTGCTCATCTGCAACAGCTTGAAAGGGATTATTACAAAACTGACCACGTGACCCAGTTATTCACTTATTGAAAAAAAATGTCAGTGTTAACTTGACATGTCTTTGTAAACCAGTGTTTACAAATATGAGCCTGTTCTGATTGTGGAAAGGATGAGACCCATCACAAAGGTATTCTTAATATCCAAAAAGGACCCAATGCATCTTCAGAGTACATCAAATTCTCTGATTTTAACTCACCTTTAGCACCTTGATTGCATTTTCAGTCTTGACAGCGATTTTTTTTCCATGTGGAGAGCCATGGCCAGAGCTCTATAACCAGTGAACATCCCCATCTCTAGGACCCTCTGTGCTTGACTCAGGTGGATTAGCATCTTCAGTTTTTGACCTGCCAAAAGCACACGAAAGATCACAGCAAAATGTTGAGTCTGTTCATGGACATAGCATTTTCTTTGTCAGTCTCACTGAAGACTGAGAAGTCACTTGGATGAGTGACAAAATGTTTCTCTTACTGAAAACGCTCCAAACAGATCAACAGAATCAACAGTGTGGGATCACTGAGCATACATCACGTCTTAGCCTTGCTTTACTTGATCCAGTCAAATTAAAATCGAAAAGAACTTTAAGTGGTTAAGTGGTCAAGCCATTTATTATCAAGGAAACCATTGGGTTTACATGACTACAGTTAGTCAAGCCTCTCAGTTTAATGGGGGTAGGGAAGTTTTAGTTGCAAGATTGACTAGTGTATGTGTCAAGGTACTGTACATCAAATGCAGTCTTTTTTGGTTCACTCACTCAGTTGTGTGTTTCCTGTTCTGCTGCTTGAAAGGTTGACATGGACATTAAAGGTGTTCAACAATAACATGAACTATAAAATGTAACAACAGTCCTGTGAAATAGAATTTTCAAATATAGCTCAAATAATATCGCACTAGGAAGTGCCAGGTTTTTTTTTTTTGGAATCCAATACACAGATTTCTGTCATGCAGCAACATGTTGGGGTTAGAAAGTCAAGTTTCACATGCTGAATATTAGTTCCCTTATTTGCTGTTGAGCAGTTGTGTTTATAAAGGATTTCCTTGAAGTGCATGTAGCACTTGCTGTATTCATTTTGTCCTGGTGTATTGTCAAAATATCTAACATGGCTGTGAGCTTACGCTATTCTTACTCCATGTTAAGTTGCAAAGCAATGCCTCTTTCCAGGACTTCTTTCTCCATTTTAACCATCAGATACATAGAATATTCCTGACAGGAAGAAGATTAGAACTGAGCGAGTTTTGGTGAGCTTGTAAATCCTTCCAATCTCAACGTTTTGGATTCTTTTCTCGTTGTATTTGTACTTCTGTGTATCCTGTAATTAGTGTTTACAGAATAAGTCAGGTTGTGTTTTACAATGTTGTTAATTAGATTAAGAAAAAAACATTAATACTTAATCAGTGTTCTCAGTCTAACATATTCAATGCCAGTGCCATGTTGTTTGATGCCTTAAAACTTAACCTTGAAGTCAGTCAAACCTGTTTTGAAAAATATCCTTGTTACCACATGACTGTTTTTCAAAGTGTGGTTTGAAAAAATAAAAACCCAACAAAAACTGCACCTTCACCAACAGGAGCAAAAAAGTGTGCATATTCCAAAACTGTTCAACTGCTGTATGTATTTATTGTGGTTAAACTGTTATACATACAGTTAAGTAATGTCATACTTTATTCAAAAAGCAGGTGTTACCTCAGAGTTACGCAAAATGCGTGCATTGACATGTGAAGCATCTCAAAAAGCTCCTCCCTTGTCCTAAGGGCATTCTCTAAACACTGCTATATGTAAAGGCTCCTAAGGCAGGATGAACTTGTCACTTGCTTTGTTCACACCTGTAACTTACAGCCTACAAGAATGGGAAAAGTTCAACCAGAGGAAAAAGATGTCAAAGAAAAGACAACTGAGTTTAGTTTAGTGCGGGTCAAAAGTACATGGAAGGGCCAACTGGGAAAAAAGATCAATAAGGACAGAGTGGACAGTGTCTCGGCTGCAAAAATGTGAGTACACACACCGTAGTCTAATTTACAGAAATCACAGGGAAAACTGTGATAAACCTTTAATCGTATTTTACGACTGACCTCTTTTTGTTTGCAAATTTCTTTCATTTTCTTCAGTCTAATGCTCTTCTCAGTAAATTCTACACTGCAAATTATCACTTAGTTAGTTTGATAGTAGTAATCTGATATTTGCAAATATTGCCGAGTTAAATTATAATTTCTGCATTATTTAGTCTTTTCTAATGGCAGAAAGTGCCACTGGTATTTTTCAGGAAGTGGGATTTAGCCAGAGGTTTGTGGCTAAATTCCACTTCCTGAAAAATACCAGTGGCTGCTTTTGGCTGCAATTCAAAAAACCCATTTTTCTTTGCTTTAAGTCACACATCAGTTTGAAATGTAACACTACAGTCTTTTTCTGTAATAATGCATTACATATGATTACATAACACAGTTTTTTTTATTGATAAGTACAACATCAAGCATTTTGAAGACGAGCGTTTTAGTGTTTTAAACTGTTTGTATCCTGACATAATAAGATTCCTGCTTGGAGATAAGAAAGAAAGAATGCTGTAAATGAGGCTCAGATGACACCTCTGTCTAATAAAGAAGCTATTTATTGTTTTTAATCTTGCATAATTGTGAGGTTAGACCAAGATGATGGACAGGTAGATGACGTCTCTGTTCAGAAATACTTTAATTGTTACTGTTAACTGTTATTAACTTACAGTCTTTTTAATCTCAGCCCAAATACAGACCAAAGGTCATCGTAGTGTCCTGTGATTATAATAAATACTTTTTTGTGTCTTGTCTGGCAGCTGTGAAAATGTCACAGAGAAGGGTACAACCTGGACAGTTATCAGTCCCATTGTCTTTACTTACAAGGTAACTGAAACTCAGGGCTTGCTGGACCCAGGCAACGACACCCTCCTTCTGGGCCACATCAATGACCCTCAGCAGCTAGAGGACATTAAAAAATCAAACAAGCCAATCAGACGCTTTGTGGTGGTTGACCAGGCAGTCTTTCAAATCTATGGCTCCAAGCTAACTGAATACTTAGAGGCCAACAATGTCTCTTACAAGATCTTGGCTCTACCCACCACTGAGGAGAACAAATCTATGGAGACGGCCCTGAAGATCTTAGATGAGGTCAACAACTTCTCTCTTGACCGACGAACAGAGCCCATCATTGCCATTGGTGGAGGCGTGTGCCTTGACATAGTGGGCTTTGCTGCCTCACTCTACAGGAGGCGCACTCCTTACATCAGAGTCCCAACCACACTGCTCTCCTACATCGATGCCAGCGTAGGGGCAAAGACAGGGGTTAACTTTGCAAACTGCAAGAATAAGCTGGGTGCCTACATTCCACCTGCTGCCACCTTCCTTGATCTATCATTCATACAGACTGTTTCCCGACGACATATCTCCAATGGGCTGGCAGAGATTTTAAAGGTAAGGCAAATTTAATTTATGATAAAGTCTGTACGTTGAAAAAAACCCAGCAACTTGTGCTAATCTCATGGGCCATAAAGGTCAAGTACTACAGTCACACATGTGCCATTTATAGCAGAGAAACTAGTCCAGAGGTCACTAAAGATGAGTGACCCCGACAGCAGAAGTAACTCCATGCAATTTTTGTCGGTTTTTTGCAGATGGCTATGATGAAGCACGGCGGCCTCTTCGAACTTCTCGAGAAACATGGCTCTATGCTATTGAACACTAAATTCCAAACTGATAACAGTGTATATGGGTGCAGCACCCTAAAGGCTGCATCACAGGCAACTCGCATAGCTATTATGACTATGTTGGAGGAGCTTGCCCCAAACCTTTGGGAGGATGACCTTGACAGACTTGTGGACTTTGGCCATCTTATCAGTCCAGCATTAGAGATGGTAATGATCACTAATGGCAAATACAGCTGAACCCTTTGTATCTTTTGCTGATAAAGTTTATGGAGTATGTGCAAAATATACATTAACGCTATGTAGAGCTTTAAACACTTTTGAGATTATATATATATATATATATACACACACACACAGATATCTTAAAAGTGTAGGGTTTCACATTTTCATTCAGGTTGCAAATGATATCATCTCACCTTTCTCTTCCCCGTCCAGAAAGTTCTCCCGTCTCTGCTTCACGGTGAGGCAGTGAACATAGATATGTCCTATATGGTTTATGTGTCCAAAGAGAGAGGTCTATTGACAGAAGAGGAGAAGCAGAGGATCATCAGCTGCATGGTGAGCCTGGAGCTTCCTGTCTGGCATCAAGAGTTTACTATGGAGCTCATACAAAATTCTCTGCAGGACAGGCTGAAACATTCTGGCGGCCTGGTCAGAATGCCTCTCCCTGTAGGTCTCGGGGAAGCAGGTACGGATCCTGTTGCTTGATTTAAATGTACTTGTCACTGCTACAAAACACGTTTTTTCCTTCCAGAAAGAAGTAGAAGTCATTGCTTATGTATTTGCAACAAAGGCGGAACTGGAAGTTTCACATTTTTTGCTGCTGAATTAACTGTTTGAGTTGGTCTTTTGTACTAAATATTTAAAAATTTTGCTTTGCTCTTCTTTTTATTGCAGAAATTTTTAATAACACATCATATGAGATCCTGCACAGAGCTTACGAAAAATGGTGCAAGGAACTGAGCACCGCTTCTGAGAGCAACTGTGACCCTTAATAGTGTCATCCTACAACCCCCTCAATACTGGTTTTTTTTAATGTTTTGTTTTTACATTTTTAAGTGTGTAGTATTATGTACTGTACTTTTAAATGTTTCGTACTGGTAGGAGAAACTGGTTTATAGCATTGGTCTGCTGCATTTTCAGAAACAGTCACATTGTGAGATAACTATTTTTGTATTGATAATCTTAAAGCCTGTAGAAATGGCCTATAACTGTCAGAATTATTGTTAGTGTGTGTTCCTATTGTTATTATTGTCCTAAGTGTTCTCATTGTTGTGTGATACAGTCAAAAATAATTTTTCACATAAGGGCAGCAACAGCTAGCAAATAATATAAGATCCACAGAAATATAAGAAGCCGCTTACAGCTTGTGTTCGTTGCTTGTTATGTCTGTCAAATATATAAGCGCCATTAAAGATTTTTAATTGGTTATCAGTGGAGTTTGTGTTTGTAACAGTTCACTCGTGTTTTACCCTTAAAACTTTTTTAATAGCATTATTTCAACTTTAAAATTGATTTAACATTTATTAAAAAAAATTAAATGTTAAGTGTATTTATTTGCTTATTTCATAGCAAACCTGATATGCTAAAAATGTCAACATCAAGGCAAATGTAGAAACAGCATCACACAATCTTACCACACGTATTTGTTTTTTTTAAATGAATGATTAAAAAACAAACGAATAAAAACACAAAATGCAGTTTCAATCCTGATACTGTTCCTGATCCTTTCTTCTGGGAAAAAAAAGGTGCAGTTGGAAATATATGATTTGGAAAGTGGGGGAAATTGCATTTTTGTCAACATCAAAATGCAACACAAAAATCTATAAAATGCACATTATTGATTAATTTCCTCTTCCTCTGTATGTCCCACATTTCCTGATATATCCTAATACTCCAACTGCCACATCCTTACACCAGCACCCTGGCATTAAGTTTTGTTTATGATAGTATGACTACTTATCTTCTTTAAATTTCTCATTTTGGCTGAAGATGCAATTACAGGTTTTACTTAAACAATTTATGGATGGATAGGTTAACGTAAAATATAAACTGACTAAATATTCAATTCAATTTTAATTATACAGATGCTTAATAATGTAAGGCACAGACCCTTCAATAAATAACATTGCAGTGATAAATACGTAACCATGGGTGCTTTTTGACAGAGGAGTTGTTTAAATGGCCAGTAGTTCTAAAGAAATAAAGTAAAGCTTGAGGGAGAGATACAGACCAGCCCGTGTTTATTCGCCAACACTGAATGATGTTAACTGGCATCCTTCTACAGGCTGCTACTTCTGCTATTGACCCCCAAGCCATGCCATTGTATCATCAACTATTATGTAATTACTTCCTCACTTAGCCTACAAGCTATATATAAAATAAAAGTCTATCCTGATTCCTCATTCATTTTTTGTAACAAGTATTTTTCTTTCATTCTTAACAGTAGTAGTTTCTTTATTTAAGTTCAGTTCTTAATTTTAATGGAAAATTCTATTTTTGTAGCTTTTAAACAAGTTTATAACTTTATAAAAGAAATCAATGAGTGTGAAAGTTTAGAAGTGAATGGTTTTCTGTTATTAGCAGGGATTCATGTTAGGTTCATGGGTGATTCAAGATAAGCCAGGTGTGAGTGTGAGCACAAATGGTTGTCTCTGTGTTTTAGCCCTGTTATGGATGGGCTAAAAACACAGAACAATCAGGTGTTGCAATAAGATGCAACACAAACCGAGGAGCACATTGCAGGCCTGACAGCAGGAGGTCCATCACTCCTCCGAGACATCATTTACATTGCAATCTGCATTCATAACTGTACATTCCAAACACACAAATCTCTCACATCTGAAATCCAGGCTGCATCTTGCTGCTATACATCATCGTTCATGTGATCTGGACACCCCAGAGGCTTAAATATTCCCTTAGCAAGTGGCACACAACCAGATGCTTTTAGCAGCCGCCAAAAACCTTCTGGTATAAGTCTAGCTGGATATCTGACCACTGTTCCTGAGAGATTTGGCAGAGCTCATTCATAGGACACTGAGAAAAAGTTTACACAGGTTTATTTACAGGTTGCTAAAAGTGCAGAGAAAAAAACTGTCTGAAATGCAGTGGCTTCTAGGCTGCATATAAGTCTGTGTACACACACACACACACAGTCACATTTACTGGAGGTGAGGTCTGCAGAGAAACAGAGATTAGAGCAAACTGACAGGAAGCATTAACAGCAGGGATGGCAAAACAAGGCTTATGAAGCTCTGATCCCTTTTTCTACAACTGTGTTAAAAACTGGCCAACTACCCCAAGCTTCATTCATTGCACTCATGGTGGACATCTACTGGCAACAGTGGTTGTTGCACAGCCAAATCTGACTTCATTTGATAGGTCGTTGTTGTTTATACCCAGCACTAAAGACATCTGGCTGAGTAATTCCATCTATAAAATAATAATAAAAAACATAAAAAATATAGTGAAATAGGTTTGTCATTGATTGTAAATTACATAATTGACATGGAGGATATTACATAATGCAATGAGGCAGTACGTATGACTATGTTGTGATGTGTTTATATACAAACCCTGCCCTGATGTCGTCAGTTCATTGTTTTCACCCACATTCCTTTATCTCATTTCCCAATATTCATCTCACCATCTTCCCATATTTATTTCCCAGTGAGTAGGAAGGCAACTCTTGAATAATATGCCACCATGAGTATATTATATTTGAATAAATATGGAGAATAAACTAATTCTGTAGCACCAACTGTAAATATTCCCACACTTGGGAACGTTTCATCAATGGCTCTATTATTGAAAAGTCCAAAATACACCAAAGCAAAAGCTATTAGTAACGCTCAGTGCGCGTAGCACAAGATGTGAAACAGTGAATCAGTCATCTTAAGTACACCGAGTGTAGCTCTGGCCCACTGCTTCACAATAAACAAATTAAAAGCTCCATGGTGCTGAAGGTCAAAAACTCTACTGGGAACTTCTGATTGGAAAAGGGAGGAAAACTTTCATTGATTTTTATTCACATATTAGACACACAGGCTGTGTGTGCTGACTGCACAGGCTCAGGCTGAAGCAGTGCAGCGCCTGGCCCTTTTTCAGGTACCACTAAAGTTACAATGTCACTATTAGATGCCAGTAGATTGCAGTCAACTGAATTCAATTCTCTTAACCCTCCTAACTCCTGTAAATCCTGCATTTGTAACTCTGCAAAAAGCTGACAAACTGAGAATAGACTTAAGTAACAATGAGTAATATTTAATTTCTTTGACAGGTGTTGTTCAACACACCTATTTACAACGTGGCTGTGAAGATCTGCTGGCATCTTCCGGTGAGTTACTGTGACACCTACAGACCATCCACCTCACACCTAAAAACCTGTTTGTGATGAAGTGTAAATACTTTGAGAAAGCCTCTCTTTTGCTTTGCTTTGAAGGCTTTGGGAATTTGAATTCCCAAAAGATTTAGAAGAAAAAGAAGCCAAACCTTTTCTGAAACTGGAAATTTATTTTATTCATTATGTTCACATAACCTCTAACTGAGGCTACGTCCACACGTACCCGGGTATTTTTGAAAACAGATTTCTCTGTGCGTTTGCACCTTTCGTCCACACGTAAACGGCGTTTTTGGTCACTGAAAACGGAGATTTTTAAAAAATCCGTCCAGGGTGGATATTTTTGAAAACTCCGTTTTTGCATTTACGTGTGGACTAGAAAAACGGAGAAAATGCAGCATCAAAGGTGTGCGCATTTTTTGACGTCACACTGTGCGTTATTGTTTCGGTGAAATGAATTTCTACAATACTGTTACTGTTAATTGTACTCTCTGCAGTGTTTAAATGCTTACATATACACACAGTTACTGTCCCTCCACACATACGACTCGGTTCTGCTTCTATGCCCCAGCTTTGTTTACTTTTTCCCACCGAGGCTTCTAGACTTCTGATTGGCCAACATTTCTGCACGGTTAGGAATATATCGCCACCTGTTGCTTTGGCATGTTCCTAGCAGCGTTTTCCTTCATTTCTGCGTTTACGTATGGACGGGATTATTTTTTAAAACGAAAACGGAAAATCTCCGTCTTCAAAAATACCCGTGTACGTGTGGACGTAGCCTGAAACTGTACCGATGTGGGCATTAAACATAATTAATAAAATGAGGGACAGAGTTTCAAGCCTGAATCCTGCTTAAGTTTCCAGAGGCCATACCTCCTAAATTTCAGTGATTCGCAATTATTAACAGTCCAGCTACAGTGTTTCAATATTTCTGTGATTCTTTAAATAGCTTTAAAAGATAATTCTTCTAACTTTATTTTACCTAAACTCCTCAGCAATGCCAGAAATGACATCCAAACCCTTAAAGAGAAGCAGCAGGAAGCATAAAGCTCCAAACTGCTCACAGCACATGAAGTGGTAATAGAGGTAGTTCCCCCGTGTCCTTCTGGGAGCTTCCTCCTTGCCCCCTTTTGAACATGGCCTCCCAGAACCTCAGCATACTCTCCAGCATTGTCACAAAAGCCACTTTGGCTCAAGTCTCTAAAACCCTCAGAGACATGGAAAGCCAGGACATCTTCTCCTTTTCCATCAGAGATGACATGGTCCAGACTGTCCTGAGGGAGATCAGAGAGAAATATCCAGAAGAAATTCTACTCAACAAAATTGCAAACTTTGCACCAGAGCTTCTCAGAACAATTGTGGACGTAGCAAAGAACACCATATGCAAGATCTTCAAGCCCCCTTTTGGAAGTCCACCAGTGTCTGATGTTATTCCAAATGAAGAACCTTCTTCTAAAGGTCTGCCAATGTCTAATGTTCTTTACACTGAAGAACCTCCTTTTGAAACTGAGTCAGAATTTTAAAGGGTCCTTAAGGGTTAACTTCACTAAATCCTACAAGGACTAAAAACATTTGTTATGCACTGGCTGAGCATTTTATGTAGGCTAAAAAATCATGCAAAATATATTCAAATAGTTGAAATCATCTAAACTATCACACCCCAACATATAGCATAAGTGAAAAAGTGAAAAGCAACTATAATTGCTATAGACAATTATAGCTTGGAGTGTATGAAGTTGTAGAATTCCATTTGCAGAGATAGGCATTATTGCTAAACGTTCAAGGATGCATAAACCATCACAATCAGAAGCACATATTCCACGTTTGTTTTTTGTCCTTTTTACTAATATTCAAAAGAATATTCTTGCTAACTTTGGTTTCCAATTAAATGTAATTTGGTGTAAACAATGAAAAACTAAAAGGGAAAACACGTTTCCAAAAGTTGAAGAGAGCACTGAAAAAACGATTTTACAAAAAGAAAATCGCCACTTCAGAGGGACCTGACAATGAGAGTGAAAGGCAATTATATGCCTCTTCGTAGTCAATGCTAACTGACAATGAGGTTGTGCAGGATGCTGCCATTATGTACACTTGGGTTTTAAGGGGTATTTATTATTTTCTTCTTTTTTTTTGGGTTGTATGGAAGCCCCAAACGCAATTTCATTGTTCTTGACAATGACAATAAATAAATAAATACTAAATATACTAAATGAAAGATCAGCTGTCACTACCAGTGATGTCAGAGAGCCCCCTTGACACGACAAAGAAAACGTCTAGTCAGAAATTATTGGATGAGAAACTTGAAGACTTGGCAATAGGACACCACGAACATGACGAGATAAAGGCTGGTCATCCGATCACTGATAGCGTGTTGTCAACAAATATCTGTGAGAGAGACACGGAGGATGATGTGGTGTTAAAATGCTCAATCAACAATCTCTTTATTCCATACGACACTTTGAGCATTACGTCCGGATGGGAGATTTGCATAGGAGGGTGTCCAGCCAATCTCGAAGTGTCTGACCGTTTCTCACATTCTTATAGTTTCAGCCCCCTCCAAACTAAGCATGCACATTATTTCTCTCTCTCAGTGAGGCTAAGTTACGACCTTGGCTGTCTGTGCAGTATGTTTTGTTCTTTCTAATCAGACAAATAAAGCCATGATTCTCTGCAAACAGTATTTCTTATACATCAGCAGTATAATGAATGAGCTTAATGAATTTCCTCAAAATTGATGTGCTTTGTGAATAGTTGGAGCCACCTGGTGGACAAATACCGCAACTGCAACTGTTAAGGTTCCAAATTGCATGCACAGCACATGCAAAGGAAAATACTCCCAAGCTGGTGGTAGGTGCTTGTGAGCAATGCTGTTGTCAATTTTGTATGTGTATTGATGAAAACATTCTCATAGTGGCAATTGTCAACAAATGTATTTTGATTTTTAAGCAGTACTAGCATGTATCCTGAAAGTTACAGGCATTTTGATGCATGGGTAGTAATTTTATTCACGAGTAGCATTTTTAGTTAGCATGCTAAGCTAATACTCGTTAGCTAGTTGGGTGCTTTTTGACTTGCATTCAGCTCTAATTTTTCTCTATGAGATTGTAATTGTTCTAATTCTTGTTAACAGAACTGAACGTTACAGTTGCTTTTCACACTGTTGACGACTGTGTGCTGTTTTTTTTGTACCAGGTAGGCGCTGTTAAGTACAAGTTTTAGTTGATGCTGTTGTATAGAAAGAAAATGATGAACAATGATGTTTGTTTTATTATAGAAGAGCTGTTTTTATATGTTATTGTTGTTGTAGGTTAGGAAAAAGGAGATATGATGTCTCTCATCTCTCAGTTACCATAGGGAGAGAGGTAGATAAATAATACTGCCACTATATAATCACAGGTTTGGTTTCAGCTAGAGCTGGGCGATATGAGATTTTTTCATATCACGATATGTTTTTTTCATTTCAGGCGATAACGATATATATCACGATATAAGCCAAATAACTATATTTGTAAGATTTAAATGTGCCGTTGCTCACAAGTAAAATGTGAAATAATCAGCAGCTTGTTTTTATTTAAATATTTATTTCCCATAATAAGTTCAACAGGGTAGATGTACTTAAGGAACATGAGACTTTTTCAGATAAATAAAGGCAAATATTACAAACTACACAAAAGGCAGCCGCTAAAGCGTTTAAGTTTCAAAATAGAACAAACGAAACAGACTACTAAATTGTCAATTCCACTTAGAAACAAAATATTAATTCTAAAAATATGTTTTACAGAAGAACAGGCAAAACTGACTAACTTTTGTCAATATCAAATAAACTGAGAACTAAAAGGAAATTCTCAATCTCTCCTTGTTGTATAGCTGAGCTTTTCAAACAGTTTTAACAGTTACTTTAGTCTGACAAAAGCCGAATGACGAATTAGCGCTTTCAGTCAGAGACTGAGGCTACGTCCACACGTACACGGGTATTTTTGAAAACGGAGATTTTCCGTTTTAAAAAATAATCCCATCCACGTTTTAAAAAATAATCCCATCCACACATAAAGGGAGAAATGAAGGAAAACGCTGCTATGAACATGCCAAAGCAGCAGGTGGCGCTAGATTCCTAACCGTGCAGAAATGCTGGCCAATCAGAAGTCTAGAAGCCTCGGTGGGAAAAAGTAAACAAAGCTGGGGCACAGAAGCAGAACCGAGTCGTATGTGTGGAGGGACAGTAACTGTGTGTATATGTAAGCATTTAAACACTGCAGAGAGTAGAATTAACAGTATTGTAGAAATTCATTTCACCGAAACAATAACGTGGCGCAGTGTGACGCATGCACCAGTTTATTGTATTTCCAGACTTGCTTTCGGCACAATTTACAGTGCATGCTACTCTGTTTTTTGTCAGACTTGAAATAGCCGAAATACCTTCACACTACGGAACTTCTATGGCTCTTCCGTTCGACAATCTCTCCGGCGTTGGAACCATCATCTGTTTTCTCTTCGGTCACGCTCGGTTGATTTTTCTAGTCGGCACACTCATTTCCTCGATTACGCGCTGCTTCCCAAACAAACACACGTGCGGCTTGGCACTTGTGCTGTACGTAACAAGTCACGCGACGTGACGCTGCGGCTGTGATTGGTTCGGCTCTGCGCTACTTAATTTGGATTGGCTGACTTTTTTTTTTTTTTTAAGAGGACAAGAGCGGCGAGGTCTATCGCGATAGTTTAATTTCTCTATCGAGTAAAAGTTATATCGCGATACATATCGTTATCGTTCTATCGCCCAGCTCTAGTTTCAGCTAGAACTTTTAAAGAAAGACTTTGTTGATGTTGTGTTGTATAAATATATATTCATCTTTTGTTACGTGTTATGTTTCGATAAAAAAGGAAAATACTCCCAAGCTGATGAACTGAATGTTGCAGTTGCTTTTCACACTGTTGATGACGACTGTGTGCTGTTTTCTTTGTACCAGCTGCCAGAATAAAGAGGGAGCCCAGAGTAAGGGCAAGTCCAGTTTCGCAGTGCCATCCTTTCTACATGGGCATATGACACCACATGCACCATAGACTCACAGAACAGCAATAGTTACACATTTTATTTATAGGCAATATATATATTTATATACATATACACATACATATATATATAAATTATTGCTGTTAGTGTTTATTAGTATTAACAAGATTAACACTCCTTCTTCCTAGCAGTTCATATCTCGCGATGCAGGGTCCGCTGTTTTGCATGTCTTCCTCCACTTCTTCCTATCCATGGCGTCTTCTGGTGTAACATTCGCAGCCTTCATATCATCTTTTGATTCGGTCCATCCAGTGATTTTTTTGGTCTTCCTCGTGGCCTGTTGCCACTGTCTAATTGCTGGGCTGTCTTTGCGATAGAGTTTTTATCACTACGGGCAACATGGCCGTACCATTGGAGCCTCGCCTCCCGCATCTTGTCTGTGATCGGTGTCACTCCCCATCGTTTCCTGACATCTTCGTTTCTCGCTCGGTCTAGTCGTATGAGACCCAGAGGCCACCTCAGCATCTTCATCTCCATGGTGTGAAGGGCTTGTTCGTGCTTAGTCATCGCTGGCCAGCACTCTGACTTACAGTTTTGTTCCTCAAGATCCAATTGGTGATTTAAGTGTTCCAGAAATTTTTTGAGCAGTGTGTTTTGCTGATTTCTTTACATTGACACAGAAAGGTGGTAAGGAGAATGGTATTTTGTTAATGTGCTAGATGGAAGTTTGACTGGGAGGCTAAGGTTATGGAAGAATCACAGATGTACTGCAGCACATCAACTTCCACGAATTGTTTCTTTATATCTTTAATGTCAATTTCTTCATTCAGACTAATTTTTATCATTCTCTGCAAGTCCTTCTGCCTCTTTCCTATTTGATATCAAAGGGTTTTCAGTAGATTGGTCACTTGCCTTCATCATTCTTTGGTCTTAATGACCAGTGGGCAAGTGTTGAACTATCTGAATCTATCTGAATTGAAGAGCCACCTCCACAGGACAAGACTCAGCAGTCCATCTGCATCTTAAGGATAAAGGACACTCTTTCGAGGATGACAATGTTCACATTTTGGACAGAGAGGACAGATGGTTTGAAAGAGGAGTGAAAGAAGCCATCTATGTCCACTGTGAGCGACCATCTTTGAACAGAGGCGGTGGTTTACAACACCAACTGTCTGCCATCTATAATCCAGTTTTGAGTTCCCTCCCCAGACGCCTTAACGCCCACTCACATCCTGGGCCATCTGACCTCAGGAAATCGCATGATAAGGTGGGGCCAGGTTTCACAATGAGCTCACCCGAAACCCTGGCTGATTGGGACCCACACCCATTTTTACACCTTGGCTCAGGCGATTAGAGGATCATCAGGGGGTCCTTTTGTCCCTCTGTGAGGGGATTCTCCCACTAGGTTTAAATCTGGGACTCCCCACCATTTGACCTTAGAACTGAAGAAGCTTCTCGGATGAGAGGTGAAACGTCTTCAAGCAACTTAAAGAAGTCCAGACGCTTTTTTTTTGCAAGCTCCTTTGACAACTATCTGAATCAAGTAATTCTGATTTGATGTTTCCTTCAGCAAGATGTCTGACAGCACTGGCTCTGTGATGGTTGCACCATCATGAATCAGAGCTGATTCAGGAGGGGGATCTAATAATCCATCTTCAGGTGCGTCTGAAGCAATGACTGTAGAAACATGGACGACGCGACAGCTCCCCAAAGATGACGGCAAAACGTCTCTATCGTCCCCTGGTGCCTGGCTGCAGTATAGGTCATAAACCCCGCCTTCTTCTGGATGAATAATCTCAGTTGTTCTCCTGACTGAAGTTTGTATAGCATCTTGCTATGCGATTGCATTTGTCCCTGACCACCAGAATCCCTCACGTTAATTTTTATCGAGTGGAAAAAAAGTTGGCGTTCATCCTCCAGCTTCACTCTGTTAATGTTATGCTAACATAGCTGTGTCGCTAGCAATCACGTAGCACAACATTATATACCAGGTAGTCCAACTTCAATAACCCTGCAAACGCCACTGCTGTTTAGTTTTCTGTCTTCATTTATGTTGGAAGTGGTAACAGAGCTGTACGTTTTAATTAGTTTCAAAAATCTCTCAGTCAGAACATGGTATGTCATGTTTAGGTGGAAACTAGCGAGCTAACTTCCTGTTAACTTGTAACTCCGTTAAATTTAATAAATTTTGTTTTCATGGATGCCTGGATGTTAAACTTAATTGTTACACCTGGTAAAGCAGCAACGCTGATCATTTTATTAAAGATGAAATAATTTAGATCATTTTTAACTCTCAGTGTTCTTTGACTTTGGGGCCTGAAGTGGACGGAGTTTTGGACCCAGATTACTCCGCGAAGCTCCTCACTATGGCAGCCGTAATGCTCTGACAATCCATCAAGCAGTGCGGCTTACCAAAGTTGTACTAAAACATTTTTTAACAGATTTCTGCACGCCCAAATCGGTTCGAGGTCAGTAAGCACAACCAGAATTCATACATAAGGCACACTCTCGATTTTTGAGAAAATTAAAGGATTTTCAGTGTGCCTTATAGTGTGGAAAATACGTTATACAGAAGAAAAGAATATATCGCGATATATATCGTTACTGCACGTGCTTCAAATTACCGTACTTTCTGGACTATAAGCCGCTACTTTTTTCCTAGGTTTTGAGCCATGAGGCTTATACAAAGGTGTGGCTATTCTGTGGATTTTTCTTCCACCAGTAGGGGGACTCTAACCAGAATTAGAATAAAAAACAAGATAGATGAAAAATCAATGCAAAGAAGAATACCCTACTTTTTCTTTAGCAGATAGAACACGCACAACAAATTACCAACTGGTAACCATTTTCAAATCCTCGCCCCTTCATCATGGAAACCACACGAAGAAGTTCGTATGATGCAAGTTTTAAGTTGAAGGCCATCGATCTTGCTATCCAGGAGGAAAACCGCGCTGCTGCACGCAAGCTTAGCGTCAATGAGTCTATGGTGAGACGTTGGAGGCGACAGCGGGAAGAGCTCATGCAATGCTAAAAGTCGAGAAAAGCTTTCAGAGGACATAAAAGCAGGTGGACTGAACTTGAAAATGTCCTGGAGGAATGGGTGAACACACAGAGAGCAGGTGGCCGAGGTGTATCCACTGTACAGATCTGACTGAAAGCCAAAACAATCGCCCGCGAAATGAATATTAAAGATTTCAAAGGTGGGCCGTCATGGTGTTTCAGATTTATGAAACGTAAAAACCTGTCCATCAGGGCACGGACCACTCTCCGTCAGCAACTCCCCCCGGACTATCAGGAAAAAGTAGAAACCTTCCACAAATTCATTGAAAAAAAGATACAAGAAAACTCCATCGGACCAGACGATATAATCTGCCTCTGACTAGGACCGTTAACAAGACAGGTGCATCATCCATGTTGTTGAAAACAACAGGCCATGAGAGGACGCACTTCACCTGCGTTCTGGCATGCACGGCATCCGGACAAAAACTTCCACCAATGGTGATTTTTAAGCGCATAACTATGCCGAAAGAACAACTCCTGAAAGGCATAGTGGTCAAAGTTAACACCAAAGGGTGGATGATAGAAGGTCTAATGAAGGAATGGTTAACGGAGTGCTATGGGAAGCGCCCGGGAGGATTTTTTCACTGGAAAAAAGCACTGCTTGTTTTGGATAGCATGAGGGCCCACATCACAGATTCTGTGAAAGCAGCGATCAAGAAAACAAACTCCATTCCAGCTGTGATTCCTGGAGGTACAACAAAGTTTTTGCAGCCACTTGACATCAGTGTAAATCGGGCATTTAAAGCTGCACTACGGGTTGAGTGGGAGACTTGGATGACAAGCGGTGAAAAGTCATTCACAAAAACTGGCCGCATGCGAAAAGTATCCTTTTCTGATGTCTGTCAGTGGATTCTAACAGCGTGGAGTGCTGTGAAAGAATCCACCATCACCAATGGGTTCCGAAAGGCTGGACTGCTGCGCGAAGAGAGCGGCGCACCTTCAGAGCCAACTTCACCGGAGGATGACAGTGACACGGAGAGCGAGACTGATGGAGACAGATGTGATGAAGCGCTTCTGAGCCTGTTCAACTCCGACACTGAAGAAGACGACTTCATGGGTTTCAGCGAAGATGATTAAAGTGACTTGTGGTTTCAAATACAGGAAAAATGGAGGTAAATAAATAGCGGTTATTTTCTCTTGGTTCTGTTCCGTTTTAATAAGCAAAGTTGCTGCCGTGTTAAAAGGCATTGTTCGGAAAGAATCTGTTCAGGTACATACTAGAGATGGCACGATACCACTTTTTTATGTCCGATACCGATATCATAAATTTGGATATCTGCCGATACCGATATGAATCCGATATAGTGTTTTTTAATCAACAAAACTGTTTTTTTTTTAAATATCTTGCTGCATTTTGTATAAGTTCATACTCAAGCTTAAAACAACAACTACACTAAAGCTATTCTGTTATACCTATATGCAAAAAAAAAAAAATTTCATAGTTCAGCAATACTGATCAATCTAATAAACTTAAACCTACACCATCCTCCCTATTCTGGTATTTTAAAGAGTACTTAGCGTAAATATTAAGCAACCTAACTAATAGGGTTCCAACTCCCAGCAACAACAAAAATAAATAAATAAAAAATAGGGAACCACCCCTCACACTCCACCTCATGATGCTTAATCAACGTAATCAACCTTAATTTGATGCAGTGTGGAAAAAAAAATGCACAGAAATCAATTATTTTTCAAGAAATATTAAATAGATTCAACATCTTTCTTCAACAAAATTGCAGACTGCACAGATGGTACCTTCCCAAAGGAAAAAGTACTATAGCTTACTAAGGTATATATATTAGACTTAATAGTCACTATATACAGTAATTGACTTCTATTCATTTTACATCAGATTAAAACTTTGGGTGTAAGATCCGGATAATTATTTATTAAAAGCTAGACATTTTAAATGAGAATAAGAAAGAAAAGTATGTCTTTGTGCCCCCTTTTCCTTGTTAATGCCCTATCGGCCCCCCTGGCTAAACTTTGCTAGATCCGCCCCTGCACAGTTACCAGCGTCAGCTACGTAGAAAAAGATCCTCGAGTAGAAAGTAATAATAAATAAATTCTAACAACAGCTGATCAAGCTTAAACGTGCTGCTGTTGTTCAGCCGCTGGTTTCCTCTTTCTGGTGCAAAGTGGGCCAAAAACAAACCAGAGAGACGGACTCGCGACAGAAAAGCCGATCAGCTGATCATTAAGCAGTTTCATGATTGAAGTAGCAGCCAGAAGAGGCAGTCGCTCCATATATCGTTTGGTAAGCTTAACGCAGGAATGCTTTACAAACATTCAGAGATGGACTTACACACTTGCTTTACTTCTCTCGGGATAACTTTGTCGGAGATGAAATGCCGGGTTGCTAGCGAAGCTATCCAGACCACCGACAGGTCCCGCATGCCACAGCCGCTCTATCACGTGATGCATACTGCTCCGACGTGCTAACGTTCTGAGGTGAGTTACGGCGTGTTGCAAGTTTTGTGAGGTGCTTTCGTGATATTTAATGGATCGGATTACATTTTTTATTTTTCTCCGATATCCGATCCAGTAATTTAGGTCAGTATCGGACCGATACCGATACGTAATATCGGATCGGTCCATCTCTAGTACATACATGTACATTTGCAGTGCAAGATTGTTCTGTACATGCAGTAGATATCTATTTTTTTTCATCATAGATATCTGCGGCTTATAGCCGGGTGCGGCTTGTATATCTTTTTTTTTTTTTTTTTTTTTTAAATAGAGCGGATGCGGCTTATATACAGGTGCGCTCTATTGTGCAGAAAAAATTAGGGCCAAAAAGAAACAAGCCCTTCAGGCAGACGCTGCCAAATGTGTAAAAATAACTGAAGTGTTTGGCGGTAGCTATGGCATAGCTTCCACAGATTTAGCAACATCAGCAAGTGGTGGAGGCCAGCAGGTGGATAAGGGAAAGGGGAGGTAAGAGGAGGAGAGACCCGAGGCGGCCGCCGGTCATAGTGGCAGAGGAACTGAAGTTATGACCTGCTGTCTATCTGTGTCAGATATAAATAGAGCAGGGCGATATGGCCAAAAATATTTATCACGATATATATTTGAAAATTTGCGATAACGATATAACCGACGATATAATTGATGCGAGACAAAATACAACTCCACAACATTACTAGCGCAAAAAGACAACCTTCCATTTATTTTCACTTAAACAAGAAGCTGGTTTTTATGTACATTAAAGCTTTATAAAAATGTAACAGTGCAAATGCAAATTCCTTGCTGAAAGTTTAACCAAAAGGCATTTCCAGTAGAAATGGGCTGACATATCCTGAGCATAACCATGTATAATATCCACTGAAGTTAAAAAGAGGTGCTTTGCAACATTAAACTGCAGTGTGCAGTACGTATTTTTCGGACCATAAGGTGCACGGGATTATAAGGCACATTAAGCGAAACAAAGCAGTCAGATAAATCAAACTTTATTAAACTCATTCTTCTTGCTTCCTCCACTTCTGTACCATTGATTCATTAATGTTGAATTCTCTGGCAGCTGTTCTATTCCCATGTTGTTGCAGTATAGTAATGACTAACCTTGTATTGTTGATGGATTATCTCAGTTGTTCTCCTGACTGAAGTTTGGTCCGTTTACAGCATCCTGCCATGCGATTGCATTTGTCTCTAACCATGAGGAGCCTTCACGTTAACTTTTATAAGTGGAAAAGTGTTAGTGTTCGTCCTCCAGCTTCACTGTTTATGTTATGCTAACATAGCTGTGTCGCTAGCAATCACGTAGCACATCATTATATACCAACTAGCCCAACTTCAGTAACCCTACAAACGTCACTGCTGTTTAGTTTCCTGTCTTCATTTATGTTGGAAGTGATAGCAGAGCTGTACGTTTGATTTTTTTCAGAAATCTCTCCGTCAGAACATGCTTTATCATGTTTAGGTAACTAGCGAAACTAGCGAGCTAACTTCCGCTAGCTTCCTGCTAACTTCTAACTCCGTTAAATGTAATAAATTTTGTTTTCATGGATGCCTGGATGTTAAACTTCATAGTTACACCTGGTTAAGCAGCAATGCTGATCGTTTTATTAAAGATGAAAGAATTTAGACAGTTTTTAACTCTCAGTGATGCTGCAGTGTTTGTTTGACCTGAAGAATACGGAGTTTAGGACCCAGATTACTCCCAGATTTAAGAGCATTTTAGTCTGACAAATACGACGGCCGCTTGCATGTTCTGCAAAAAAATGTTCTTTGTCGTGTATCTGACGGACAAACACCAAACCAGTTCCACATCACTGAAGTTGCACCATTTTTACAAACCAATTCTGGTTCATTTGTTTCACTCAACAATCGGCCATGTGCGTATGAAAACAAAGGCACTGCGCATGAGCGTTTTACTCATATTCTATCGCGATATTTCATTTTCCTATCGTTGCCTAACATTATACCGGTATTACCGTGAACGGTATAATATGGCCCAGCCCTAGATATACACCAAGTTTAGTTGTAGTTTGTTTTCGTTGTGCTGACTTTTTACAGTCGCTTAGAATAACTGGTACTGCGTACTAGCTAGCATGACGGAGTTTATATACTGCTGGGTGGGTGCTATGAAGTTACTGATAGTAAATTTTATTTTATGCTTAAGGTTAGTTTCTCAAACTCCTCAAAATCTTAACAAATTGTGCCAATCCTTACATGTTGCACCAGGCTGATTTATCATCAAAAGTGGAGAAGTCTGTGACAGAGGAGACAGAAGAGCAGCAGAGAGAGATGGAGCCAGAGAAAAGAGCAGGAGAGAGAGATGGAGAGATGACTTTATGTCATCCATGAGGGATGCATTTGACATATGTTTCACATATTATAGCCCAACAATTTACTTATAGCAATTTAAATCCGAGCAATCAGTTTTTGGCAAATACCGTAAATCACTTTTTGGCAGACAATCACTTTTTGGCACAACACCGGCTATTGCAGTTAATAATACAACAGCTTCTTGCCATTTTTTGTGTTTCTTTTTATCGCTGTGTAACTGAGTTCAATTGAAAGCCTGCATGCGCTAGTACCTCTTGCCACAAGTTCCCAGAATCCTTTGCGGTTTTACCCCTGAATGACGTCACATTTTTGGTGGGCCGGTCTCTAGTCAAAATGCCCGGGCCGATTTTTTGTCCCAGTCCAGCCCTGACCACGTTGATGTTAAATTGGGGTGTAACGTCATCATAGCGGCTTTGACTGGCAGCTGCAGTCACGGAGAAACTTGCGTATCTCTGTTTGGGAATAGCAGTTAGAGCGTAGGCTCTGAGAGGAGGGCCAGCGTTCATGCTACGAAAATACGATCGACTGTTTTAACCTGACAGCCTGAGGTGTTCTTCAGTAAACTGGACTACCCGACAGAAGGACCTGAGGCCCCGCTGCACTTTTTCGGTAAGTTAAACGTGTTTATAAGCTAATCCGTTACTACCGTCCTTAGCTAGGTCCTGAGACCTAGTCTGCAATTACCGTTACTGTACTTTTATTACAAGTATTATACTGTAAAAGCAACAGGCTGCACTCTGCTTCAGCTCCTATGAAGAGCTGATTATTAAATATGTGCAAACAGCAGCATGTTTTCTTTCTCTTGCCACATCTGTAAAGACAGTAACCAAATTTTAAAAAAGAAGAAGCTTGTACTTCAGTAACTCCTCATTAATCAGTAACAATGGATTAAACAGTGGAACTGAAAAAATGTAAGACAAGAACTTCAGATCCTGAGTGTGTGGGACAGAGAAGGATCAGCTTTATTTCAGATTTGAGAAATAAACTTTATATTTCAGTTTGTGATGATTCTGTTCTCTTTGACTTAATTTTGACTTATTAACTCAACATTTTGAGAAAAGTAACTTGAAATTTCGAGTTAACGCTGCCAATCAGTAATCTACGTGAATGATGTCATTTCCTTGTTACCTGGAAGCTGAATTAAGCCCTCAGGTACAAATGCTATAGCTAAGTGATGAAATCACTATAAGCTAAAATGATGAAATCCTTGTGTTATTAGCTGAATCACATGGCGTTACTATCAGCAAACGTACCCACAAAAGCGCCAATTTGTTGCGATCCGGTTTTGAGTGCACGTTACTTTGGGGTAACAAGAAAGTGACTTTATTCATGTAATTACTGATTGGCAGAGGTGACTCGAAATTTTGCCTTTTGAGAAAAGTAACTCAAATTTCGAGTTATTAACTCGAAATTTGGAGAAACATAAGTCGAAATTTCATGGAAATAACTTGAAATTTCGAGTTATTGATACTTGGGTTTTTTTGGGTTTTTTTAGTGGCGGAAACGGGCTTCCATACATGAATGAATTGAAGGAAAGTTATGAACTGCTTCTGAGAGACAAATAACACCAGGATCCTTTTCTACGTAGCTGACAGCTGGTATCTGTGCAGGGGCGGGTCTAGCAAAGTTTTGCCAGGGGGGCAGGGAGGGCATTAAGTAACGCGTTAGTGTAACTACATTATTATTGTTGTAATGAGCACGGTAACTAGTTATTATGCCAAAATCAGGAACGCATATATTGTTACTGGGATTTAGATAGGGTCATTATTCGTTACTTCGTGTGTTGCATTCGACTTACCTCGTAAATCTTAACATGGACCTGGGAATGATGTCACACTCTGGTTAGCCTTGTCAGAGAAGTCGGGATTCCAATATGGCGATGCCTTTGAAAACGGTTGTTTTGCTAGCCCTCTACAAGAACAAATTACTACTAAACACATATGCAACTCATCTGCAGTCTGGAGTTACCTACATCTTACTACTCGGATGGCAGAATTTTGCGAGTCCCGAGTACGATCAAAAGCACCACGACTGCAGTTTCCGTGTTGGATGTAAAAAGCGCACATGACGCTGTGACATATGCTAGAATCATCCCGGCCGGAAATGACGGTCCAGGATTGGGGTTTCTCTCGTGGAAATATGCACATTATTTTTGCTTTCTGTTGGTAAAAGACAAGAATATTGTGGTGAACTGTACTCTTTGTGGAGGTTCTATAACTCTTTCAACATCAAAGACCAAGTTAGTTGAAAAAGAACCTGAAGGTAACGTCGGTGACTCTAGCTCTGCTGAGCTATTCCAGCAAAACAACGAAAGCTTGATTTCACACAGCCTGCTGCACAGTCCATCACCCAGCCACAGCTACACAGGCTGATTGGCAGGTATGTTGTGGAAGACATGAAACCCATCTCAATGGTTGAGTCCCATGCTTTCAGACAACTAATTAGTCATATACCTGGGCGAGGGAGAGGTGGGAAGGCACCATGCAGAAAGTCATTTTCCAGTTACCTAGACCAAGAATATGCCAACATGGAGTCAGAGCTCAAAAATACACTTGACAAGGTAGACTATATCCCCACATCAGCAGACATGTGGACTGTGCATAATACTTTTTTTTCTTGGTGTGACCACGCATTGGATAAATGCACAAAACATGAAAAGTGAGAAAGCAGCGCTGGCATGCAGGCGAGTCATAAGTATGACAGTATTGCATCTGAGCTGAACAACATTAATTCATCTCATGGCCTATCATTTAAAATCACATCAACTGTAACGAATAATGGCTCCAATTTTGTCAAGGCTTTTAAAGTGTACCAGCCACCACCTGAGTCGAATGACTGAAAATGAGGAGGATGAGGTGACTTCTGTTTCCATTGGGGATGTGCTGCAGAATGGTGCTGATGGTGCAATTTTTTTACCGCCACATCAGAGATGGATATCGCACACAATGAATCTTATCTCTTGCACTGATGTGGAGAAGTGGCTATTGTCTGAAGCTGCAACAAACACGATCTACAGAAGTGCCACCACATAATGTGTAGGGCTGTGGAACAAGGCCAGTCGTTTCACAGTGGCTGCTGAGATTGTGGAAGACATTATTGCAAAGAAGCTACTAGTACCTTGCACAACAATGTGGAACTCGTTCTATTATGCTCTGGAGAGAATTTCAAAGATACCTTTGGTGGAGCTGAACACAATCTCATCCACACTACATTTGAAATGTTTCAATGAGAGGGAGCATCAGTGAGTACAGTGCGGTCATGAAACCACTTACTGTAGCACTGGACATTCTTCAGGGAGAAGACCATTGTTTTTATGGCACACTCCCACCCCCACTGGAATTGCTGATGACCAAGACTCTGGCTATAAAAAATGGTCTGCAAATCCTTGTTGGGCTACCAGATGCAGTTGTCCAGGTAATTGATATTTTCATTTTTTTTTTATCTTTAATGAAATGTATTACTCAATTGCTTTTTATATTGTTGTTGACTTGGCTGTCTCTGACCACTACTGTGTGTTTTTTAACATCACCGGTTTTATTCAGCGGGAGACCTCGGTGCGAACTGTGAGGAGGCGCTATCTAACCTCTGAAGTGGCTGCAAATTTTACCAGGGTTTTAGACGAATGCCCCCCTGTGATTTTACCTGCACCCTGCGATTTGATTTTTAATCATTTCAACAGCAAACTGAAGAAAAGCCTTGACTCCGTTGCTCCACTCACCACCAAAAAGATTAACGTAAAACATGCATCACCCTGGAGAAACGAAGAAGTCAAAAAACTCAAAAGAAATTGCAGGGCAGCAGAAAGGAGATGGAGGAAAAATAAAAATACTATCAACCATCAAATATTTTGCGAGCAACTTAAAATGTACAATAATACATTAAGGAACTCAAGAAATTCATACTTCGCCAAAATAATCAGTAATAACAAAAATAATCCCAAGGTCCTCTTTTCCACTATAGATCATTTATTTAACCCTGATTTTAACAGCTCCCAAAGAACCCCCACAGACTCACTCTGTGAGCAGTTTGCAGACCACTTCAGGGGAAAAATCAGCGCCATCAGATCAGATATTTTATCTAATCGCGATATGTTTGTAAACACATCTGAGGGCTCGATTGTACCTGAGGAGACACTGGACAGCTTTGTCCTGGTTAATGCTGAGAACCTTCAGAAAGTTTTCTCCACAGTGAGACCCACCACATGTCTTTTAGATCCAATCCCTTCTTCACTCTTTAAAACACTTTATGGATTTTTTGAGGCTGAGCTTTTATACATGATGAATTGCTCTCTTCAGTTGGGTGTCTTCCCTGCTGCCTTTAAAACGGCGGTGGTGAGGCCCCTTCTGAAGAAGAGCAATTTGGATTGTAATGATTTTAATAACTACAGACCTGTATCCAACTTACCATTTTTAAGTAAAATCTTAGAAAAACTTGTTTTTACTCAGATTAATGACTTTTTGAATGATAGACAGATCCTGGAGATATTCCAGTCTGGATTTAGGGTGAACCACAGCACAGAGACTGCTCTCCTAAAGGTTTTAAATGATCTTAGATGTAACTGGGACTCCCAAAAGCTCTCAGTCCTGGTGCTACTGGATCTAAGCGCAGCCTTTGATACAGTAGACCACGCTATTCTTTTAAACAGACTGAAACACATGGTGGGCCTCTCTGGTGCTGTACATAACTGGTTCACTTCCTATCTCTCTGACAGAACTTTTATGGTGAGTATGGATACATGCTCCTCTAAGATCCATAAAACGACATGTGGTGTGCCTCAAGGGTCGTTTCTAGGCCCTGTACATTTTAATTTGTATATGCTCCCTCTCGGCAGTGTCATCAGGAGGCATGGAGTGAACTTCCACAGTTACGCTGATGACACGCAGCTGTACATCTCCGTGTCTCCTGATGACACCAGACCAGAGGTGGGACCAAGTCATTGTTTTGCAAGTCTCAAGTAAGTCTCAAGTCTTTATCCTCAAGTCTCAAGTCAAGTCTCAAGTAATGTCAGGCAAGTCAGAGTCGAGTCTCAAGTCACTGGTGTAAAAGTCCGAGTCAAGTCACAAGTCTGAAATTTTGAATTTCAAGTCCTTTCGAGTCTTTAAAAAAAAAAATGAAAAAAGAATGTTGCAGTTATGCTAAATGTAAATATTAGACCATGTAATTTTTAAATCTGTGTTTTTCTCAACACATGACAAAATAGTGAACTTAGAAAATATACACAAATTGTGAAATTGCACCTCTTTAAAATGCAGCTCAATTAAACCTAGCTCCAAGAATAATTTTCACCGACAGTTCTGAGATAAGCTGCATGTTATTCTTGGATGCGGTTGTAGGACCAGCTTTAAAATCGCATGACAAAAATATCATACATATTAAAAAAAACTGCATCACCAACGTAGCCTGGACAACATTTGCTAGTTAGATGAAGTCAGCTATCTCATCGTAGCATATTTATATGCATATTTATAATCATACGGTTCTTGGAGTGAGTGCACACACTCATGAAGTTTAGTAACTTCAGGTCACTGCAACAAGCCCAGGTACAGTTTACCGACGGATGGGTGCAGGACCTTGAAATGCACCGTGTAGAAAGTAAAGACCATCGTACGTATCATAAGTTTACCAGTCTCACAAATCGTCGTCATAAATACACATTCGTTAACTGTTTATTAATATAACCTTTGAGCTCAACGGTAATTAATTAGTAGTGGAAATAATTTCTGGTTCATTACAAAAATGTAGCAGTGACAATAATATTGTATGCTGTAATCGTACTGGGCAATTAGTGATACAAAACAACTGTTTTATCCTGTGAATAAAAGTATATGTTTTTGTCAATGTACCATAATAACAGAGGCGAAACGCAATATTGTGTCAGGACAATTTACTATTTATGCACAATAAACAAAGGAGCATAGCGCGACAATTTCTGTTCAGCGCCAGACTTGCTTGTAACCTATATCACCAATTGTGTTATGAAAATGACGTATTAACTACTAAAAAACACTGACCTTCGTGTAAATGCTTGGAGCAGACTAACCTGTGAGCTGGAGTGTTCTGGGACGTTATATTTGGTCTTTGAATGGCTGCAATCCAGGCCATCCGTCGCGTCTTTGTTACTTCGGAAACATGGCTCGAACAATTTCTCTTCAACGACGTAATCCGATAACAACCGATCTCTTTACCCGTCGGCTTCCCGTGGCTGTCATGCGACCGGCTATTGCAGTTAATAATACAACAGCTTCTTGACATTTTTGTGTTTCTTTTTATCGCTGTGTGACTGATTTCAATTGAAAGCCTGCGTGCGCTAGTACCTCTTGCCACGAGTTCCCAGAATCCTTTGCGGTTTTACCCCTGAATGACGTCACATTTTCAATCTCTATATAATATGCATGTTAAATTTTATATTTGGGGTGAAATGTCAAGTCTTTTCAAGTAAACCGGTTCAAGTCCAATTCAAGTCCCAGGTCATTGGTGTAAAAGTCCAAGTCAAGTCACAAGTCTTAGAACATTTTTTCAAGTCAAGTCTAAAGTCATAAAATTAATGACTCGAGTCTGACTCGAGTCCAAGTCATGTGACTCGAGTCCACACCTCTGCACCAGACCAATGGATGCCCTTTTTAACTGTGTCTTAGATATACGATCTTGGATGGCAGAAAACTTTTTACAGCTTAACCAGGACAAAACTGAAGTTTTAATTGTCGGTCCTGAGGCTCAGAGAGAGAAACTCTTGTCTAAATTAGAGGCATTTTCACTATGTCCTTCGCTACAAGTGAAAAACCTGGGTGTTAATTTTGACTCTGAGCTTGGTTTTATCCCACATGTTAAACATGTAACCAAAATTGGATTTTATCATCTAAAAAATATAGCCAGAGTCCGCCCTATTCTCTCTCGGGCCAACACGGAGATGCTGATGCATGCTTTTATTACCAGTCGCATTGATTACTGTAATGCCCTGCTCTCTGGTCTTCCTAAGAAGAATATTTCAACTTTACAACTTTTGCAAAACTCGGCAGCTCGTGTGCTGACGAAGACCAAAGGGCGGGCCCACATTACACCGGTTTTAGAATCGCTGCATTGGCTCCCCGTGTGTTTCAGGATCGATTTTAAAGTTCTTTTATTGGTTTTTAAATGTCTTAATGGTCTTGGGCCTTCTTATCTCTCAGATCTGCTTTTACCATACGAACCCTCGCGGACCCTGAGGTCATCTGGTACTGGCCTTTTGATTGTCCCTAAAGTCAGGACACATACTCACGGAGAGGCAGCTTTTCAGTGGTATGGTCCTCGTCTGTGGAACAGCCTGCCGGAGGAGCTCAGGGCCGCAGAGAACGTACATGTTTTTAAGAACAGGCTCAAGACCCACCTTTTTAATTTAGCTTTCACCTAACGTTTATTTATTTTATGCTTATTTATTCTATCCTGTTATTCTATTATTAATTTAGACTTTACCTAATATTTATTGATTTTATTCTTATTCATTTTTTAATCTTCTTACTCTATTTATATTTATATTTATATTGTATCCTGTTCTTATTTATTTTATCATTTTACCCTGTATATATCCTATTGTGTCATATCTCCAGTGTTTCCTTGGAGGGTGCTCTCTGCACCGGGGCTGTGATCGACCGTGGCTGCTGGGTTTCTGGGGGTCTTCTCAGCCTGGCTGGGGGGCTCCTTGGCCTCCCTCCTGCTGTGTGCCCAGCCTGGAGGCTGCGGTCTGTGACCGGCTCCCGGTGCAGACGGCTCCCTGTTATAGTGTTTCCTCACTTGGCTCATGCGAGCCCAGCCCAATTTTTACTCTTTAAGTGTGCGCGTGTGTGTGTATGTGTGTGTGTGTGTGTGTGTGTGTGTGGGGGGGGGGGGGGGGGGGGGGAATATGTGTATTCACATCATTTATGTTAATGAGAGTGTGGGGAGTGAGTTGGAGGGTGGGGTGGGCTGCTTTTAACTATGTAAAGCACTTTGTGCTACATTTTTTTTGTATGAAAAGTGCTTTATAAATAAAGATTGATTGATTGTGCTATGCTGTTGTGTCACATGCAAGTGAATGCTGTTACAGTTTGAGATTCTTAATCCCAATAACAAAATAAATAAAATAAATAAATACAACATAGTAAAATGCACACTATTTACAAATTAAAATACTTGCTGTGTCATTATTACAGGCAGTCAAAACAAGGTTTGCACATGTCCTTGGAAGTGAAGATGCTTTGCTGACTGCTGTTACACTACCAAAATTCAAGCTTCATTGGTTACATGACCAGGCGCGGACGGACCTCACAAAGGCCGTCCGCGCCTTTGTGAGGCGCTCTACCAGCACATCTGCTGGTAGAGTGTCGAAATTTTTCCCCGAGCAAGATCAGCTACAACCATGTTCCAGTGCCACCAAGACAACACAGCACCCGAGTTGTTCTCCTTTGAAGAGAATTAGGACATATATGCCACTGCTGAAGCTGAGGTAGCAGAGTACCTCAAATCAGAAGCAACAGGGTTGGACTCTCTGAAGCATTTCCCGATGATAAAGAAACTCTCTCTTAAACTTAATGCAGCCACTCCTTCAAGTGCCCCAGTTGAAAATACTTTTTATTTTATTTATATATTATTTATTTTATTTCTCTTTGTCAGGCTGAGGCTGTAGCCCTCTGGGAGGCACTACAGGAGCCTCTGGACTAGACCACCAGGTACCGGAACAGCTTCTTCCCTACAGCTGTCAGATTTCTGAACTCTGCCTCCTGATATCTGACCCACATTAAACTCACAGACTTAACATACACACACCCACAACCACCTATAACTGAACACACAATGGACAAAAACAAACAAATGGACAACTGTACCCTCATACACACAATAATAACATGGACTGAACCACTGCTCACAACCACTAGCACAAATTATCCACATATCTCACTGGTCTAAACTGCACCACTGTAGATGCTGTATAGACAATCATTCTGTACAATACGACAATAACAATTCCACAACTGTTTACAACTGTTTATAACTTGCATAGTTCATATTTCTGTATAGTTTTCATATTTATATCCTGTTCATAGCTTGTACACTCACTACAGCCTGTACATACTTATAGTTATAGCATATTCATAACATACCTTCATACGTGTACATTGCAACATACCAATAATAGACCCATATATTGTACCCACATGCCTATATCAGACCCATTTTTGTAATATATCTATATTATTGCTAATATATATTTTGTAATAATCTCTATTATGGCTAAAGCACTTTCTAAATGGATGCAAACTGCATTTCGTCACCTTGTATTTGTGACATGTGCAATGACAATAAAATTGAATTCTATTCTGTTCTATTCTATTCTAAAATACTTTAAGTTTACCCGTCATTACTGAACATGAGGTCTCCAGTTGGTGCAGTTCAGCAGTTAAGTTTACAAAGAATGGACAAACCTCACTGTGTTTATGTTGAACCATTTTTGCACTATTCTGATACCTACAGCTCCTAAATGGTCTGAGGCACAGTTTAATGTTGGCACTGCTAAAAGTATACTTTCTACTCATTTCAGTGGCAAAAATGAATATATCTTTCAAAAGTTTCAACACACTGTAAGTTGTCTTTTGTGATCCAATGCTTCTTCCTAGTGATACTACGTACAATGATTAGATTTATAACACTGCTGCACCAGCCCCAAAATGATGTGTTTGCATTTGTAGAGGGTTGAAATAGATTAAAACAGACAGATAAAAAAGTGACACATAAAAAAAAACATTGTTAATTTCTAATTTAGTTTCTATCATTTCATCATTAACTTGCACTCACACTACGACACTGCCATTTTAACCATTTTTGGTTCAGGCCATTAGGGGGCAGAGTGCACTTGTGGCAGGTTAGTGCTAACATGTAAGCAAGCTAGAAGACTGGCATCCTTGCTGGGTATCCAGTTAGGGAAACAACACATTAATAAGAGAATTATGGGTAAAACCAAAGTTACTTTCCCTAGTAACTAGTTGCTTTGAAAGTAACGAGTAACTTGAAGCAACTGAGTTACTTTTGATAGAAGTAACTAGTAATGTAACTAAGTTACTAATTTAAAGTAACTTACCCAACACTGGTCATAAGGGCAGTTCTTCAAGAGCCATGTATTCAATGAGGTGGTAGTTATTGTGAAAAGTTTGAGAACCACTGCTATAGACTATAGTGTACACTGTACACCCTACTTACTGGTTTTTGATGTGTCAGTCTGCATCTTTCAATTGTGCGTTTCCGTAACAGCTCCGCACCACCCAGGCGGCAAAAATTTGAGTGCAGTCCAGTCTTAGGAGCACCTAACATACTGCACAGGACCCTCAAGCTTCCAGGCATGTGGTAGACAACCCAAGCTTAAAGGATAAACCACCCGCAGTGGCGAGAGGAAACATGACATGTATGATTGTTATTTATGTGTAATATATCTGTACCTTCATGTCTTTCCTTGACTCTTTCACTTTACAGGTACATGAAAAAATTGTAAATTGAGAGTTATTTGTTTGTGTATGGTTTGTGTGTATTTTAATGCCTCATCTTCTGCCATTAAAACTCTGTATACATAAAATATAAAAATTAAGTTTTCTGTAATACCTTAATAGAGTTTTGATTTCCATTTTAATTTTTTTCCCTGTTATTCTCATGTTTGTGTCTAATCATTCTAGTAATGACAAGTCAGTAAGGGCATAACAAAGTTTTAGTTGCTGTTTAGTACTTATGAAATTTTGGATCCCTATCATGTTATAGGTGGGTCCATGGTCTTAATTCAACATCAGTATATACAGTACAGGGAGTGCAGAATTATTAGGCAAGTTGTATTTTTGAGGAATAATTTTATTATTGAACAACAACCATGTTCTCAATGAACCCAACAAACTCATTAATATCAAAGCTGAATGTTTTTGGAAGTAGTTTTTAATTTGTTTTTAGTTTTAGCTATTTTAGGGGGATATCTGTGTGTGCAGGTGACTATTACTGTGCATAATTATTAGGCAACTTAACAAAAAACAAATATATACCCATTTCAATTATTTATTTTTACCAGTGAAACCAATATAACATCTCCACATTCACAAATATACATTTCTGACATTCAAAAACAAAACAAAACAAATCAGCGACCAATATAGCCACCTTTCTTTGCAAGGACACTCAAAAGCCTGCCATCCATGGATTCTGTCAGTGTTTTGATCTGTTCACCATCAACATTGCGTGCAGCAGCAACCACAGCCTCCCAGACACTGTTCAGAGAGGTGTACCGTTTTCCCTCCTTGTAAATCTCACATTTGATGATGGACCACAGGTTCTCAATGGGGTTCAGATCAGGTGAACAAGGTGGCCATGTCATTAGTTTTTCTTCTTTTATACCCTTTCTTGGAGTACTTGGACGCGTGTGATGGAGCATTGTCCTGCATGAAAATCATGTTTTTCTTGAAGGATGCAGACTTCTTCCTGTACCACTGCTTGAAGAAGGTGTCTTCCAGAAACTGGCAGTAGGACTGGGAGTTGAGCTTGACTCCATCCTCAACCTGAAAAGGCCCCACAAGCTCATCTTTGATGGTACCAGCCCAAACCAGTACTCCACCTCCACCTTGCTGGCGTCTGACTCGGACTGGAGCTCTCTGCCCTTTACCAATCCAGCCATGGGCCCATCCATCTGGCCCATCAAGACTCACTCTCATTTCATCAGTCCATAAAACCTTATAAAAACCAGTCTTGAGATATTTCTTGGCCCAGTCTTGATGTTTCAGCTTGTGTGTCTTGTTCAGTGGTGGTCGTCTTTCAGCCTTTCTTACCTTGGCCATGTCTCTGAGTATTGCACACCTTGTGCTTTTGGGCACTCCAGTGATGTTGCAGCTCTGAAATATGGCCAAACTGGTGGCAAGTGGCATCTTGGCAGCTGCACACTTGACTTTTCTCAGTTCATGGGCAGTTATTTTGCGCCTTGGTTTTTCCACACGCTTCTTGTGACCCTGTTGACTATTTTGAATGAAACGCTTGATTGTTCGATGATCACGCTTCAGAAGCTTTGCAATTTTGAGACTGCTGCATCCCTCTGCAAGATATCTCACTATTTTTGACTTTTCTGGGCCTGTCAAGTCCTCCTTTTGACCCATTTTACCAAAGGAAAGGACGTTGCCTAATAATTATGCACACCTGATATAGGGTGTTGATGTCATTAGACCACACCCCTTTTCATTACAGAGATGCACATCACCTAATATGCTTAATTGGTAGTAGGCTTTCGAGCCTATACAGCTTGGAGTAAGACAACATGCATGAAGAGGATGATGTGGACAAAATACTCATTTGCCTAATAATTCTGCACTCCCTGTACGTTTTGAGCGCCTGTCATCTCCTCTTTCAGCCTGTTCTCACTCCCGAGGCATAACATCCTGATGATTTGTCCTAAGGAACGCGGAAGGTGACCTTCAGCGTTCTTATGGTACGCGCCGGGTTATGGGTGAAATACAGTAGAATGATGGTCTCGTGGTAAAACACGTTCCAGCCATGTATTCCAGCCCTAACCCTAACCTTATCCTTAACCAGCACTTCAATGATGTTAAATAGCATTTTCCAAAGTGATCTGAGGAAAATGAACGAACATGTGTGGATTGATTTCAAACGGTTCTCATGCTTCCTCATGTATCCGATCTCATCATTCAGGAACGCATAAAACTTTACGCCTCGGATGTGAGAATGGGTTGCCTCTCCATCTTGTCTTTCTGCCACTTTCCCCCACTGTTGACCTTGTCTCTGGCTATGTCTACACTAGCACGGATAAATTTTAAAACAGCGTATACGCCAGACCACGCTCTGCGTCAACACTATCGTTTTCAGAGTTGTTCATCCACATTGATACGGCCGAAAATGCTTGTGTTCCAGTACTGCACATGTGTGAAACTCGAGACAATTTGACCTGCGTCATTTCTGCCTGCCGATTATTTACTCTGAAACATCACGGCAGAATTTTGAGGAAAAGCACCAAGTTTTTTAAAAATGGACTAACAATGAGGTGGAGTTGTTGCTGCGAGTAACACAAAAGTACAAAGTTGCAGAAGCGAGTGAGAATTAAAGAATTTGAACAAAAGCTATCTGGAGTATGTACAGATAGTAATCTGTAATAGGGCTGTCAAAATTGAGAGCAAACAAAACAACTGCTGTATAATGCCCTTCACTATCTGCATCACATGACAAAATTGTGTCTCCGGGCTTGCTGTCCACACTGCGACACGAAAACAGCGTTTTCAAAATGCTGCGTTTTCCCTTGACCAAAAACACCATCTCAGTGTGGACGGAAGGCCAAAATAGAGAGAAAAAGATGCTAATACATTTTCAAACGAAAACGTATTAGTGTGGACATGGCCTCTGTCTTCACGTTTAGTTTCTGTTCACAGTGAACATTCATTTTGTTTTCCTGCAATGAGGTTGTAGTTAATGTTCTCACCTGATTACTGTAATTACTTACTTAATACGTCTTTAATATATCCTGCGGTTTTACCATTCTCTACTTAGCCCTAAATGCTATTATCTTCTTCTCAGTCCCCCCACAACACTCTGCATTGGGTTTTTGTCTCTCTGACCCTTGCATTTAAGCTTAACCTTGACTGGATTTCATCGGCATGTCTTGAGTTTGACACATGCTTTATATTGTCATTTTAAAGAAGCAAAAGGCAAATCTCAAAGTGTTAAGTGCTTGTACAGCACCAGATGCTTCTCCACTGCTCTCATCAGCATAGAAACCACACACATATAATGTAATTTCAAAAGTTCTATCCAGTAAATGAGTATAATGTTTTTTACTATGTGGCCCTTTTTCTAAAAGATTGCTCTTTCCTCATAATACAACAACCACATAGTGTAAAAATTACTTTAAATAATACACGGATTTCTAATACCAAAACCTTTCTTTCTAAATATTTATTATATGTAGTATTTCCAAATATTACAACATGTGCCAAGTTTTGAGATTTATCAGCAATACATTTTTACATATGCATACTTTTGTCTTTTGGCATTGCCACCAGGTTCACTGTGTATTTAGAAAAGATATGAAAAGTTTGAAATATGACAAAAATAAACAGATTTGCAAGTCCAAAATAAGACTGCAGTCATGTTTCACAGACACTGTATATTACATGTCAAGTAATTTTGAGCTGTCTGACCATGTAACACTTAAAACTTCTACACCAGTGTGGACAAAAATAAGAAAAGATTTAAACATACCACGAGTTCTTTAATCCATTCACATTGATATCTTTAATGTAGGCGCCACACTGGTGAGTTGCTACAAATGTAAATGTCAGTGCAGCTCATGCTGTTGGGCTAACATCCATGCTCTTTCTCCTCCAAACTTGAGCTGGAAGTGTGGTGGCTGTCGATGTTGCTGGAAATATCTGGGGACATCGAGGACAGCAGGGGATCACTGGGGGAAATTGGCCCTAGGGTGTTGTCCCTTACCAGCTCCTTCATTTTACACGCACTAGAGCTGCCGTAAGGGCCAGGTTCCCCCGCATCTGCTGGTATATGGTCAAAGGTGATGGTGCCGTTGTTGAGGTCTAATGTGGTTGGAGGGGACATGTCAGGGGCAGAACTATGCTGGTAGAGCTCTGATGGGCAGTCACCAAGGACGGGCTCCTGCTTAATGGCACGAGCCATTAGCTCTGACGTACAGACAGTTGGGGATGACACCACTGTAAGACCATGAGCACGGGCTTGGATTTCCAACTCCTAGATAGAGATAGAAACGGTGGAAATGTTGCAATGTTTTAACACTGGAACAAAAAGTACATCTACGCTAATCAACTTCAAAATCATGTTTTGTGCAAATTTGCTAAGCCAGCATAAGACCTGGAACATAGAGCAAAGAAGAAAATCCAACTAAAGGCATCTTTTGAAACTCACTAATGGTTGTGCTGCATCTTGTTTGTAAAGTGCAAAACAATTGGTGAAAAGTGGGAGGATGCAAATACACTGCCTGGCCAAAAAGTCGCCACCTGGACTTAACTAAGCAAATAGGTATGAGCCTCCTATTGGACAATTACTGCATGGGCGATTATCGTTCAGCTGGCAACAAGTTATTTAACCCCAACTGGGCTCAGTGCTCAGGGTAAGAAGAGAGGCAGATGAAGTGATGGAGAGACAGTAACTGCCTGTGTATATGTACGTGTGTAAAAACTTCAAGTAGTCAGATTAACAGCAACAGTATTTTGTCTATATCCGCCATTGTAGAAATAATCACATATAAACAATAACGTGGCGCACAGCATCACGTCAAAAAAGGGGCACACCTTTGACATTGCATCTCCGTTTTCCTCGTCCACACGTAAATGCAAAAACTGAGTTTTCAAAAGTCTCCACCCTGGCAGGAATTTTAAAAAAATCTCAGTTTTCAGTGATCGAAAACACCGTTTACGTGTGGATGAAAGGTGCAAATGCATAGAAAAATCTGCGTTTTCAAAAATACCCATGTACATGTGGACGTCGCCATAGACTGGCCACCACAGAGTCCAGACCCCATTGAGAATCTGGATGGAAATAAATCTTGTGACATTGCAGAAACACCCCCGTTCTCTGCTGCCTGTTGGAGCAGGGGGGCTAGGAGGAGGAGTTGGCCGTCCGATTAGGGTCTGGAATGTGGGGCCTGCTGCTGCCGAGTCGGGGCAGTCTGCTTCTCTCCACCCCAGGGAAGAGGGTAACACTACCTGGGTCTGGGTACCTAGACCTGGGGCTTAGAGTACACTTGGGGAGTGTGATTGTGTGTACAGCGTCTCTTTATGTCTGTCTCCACGTTGGGTGAGTGTTGAGTAATTGCATATGAGAGCATGAGGGTGGGAATGGATGTTTGTATCTGTGTGTGCCTGTATGTCTGTGTCTATATGTCAGGTTGGGTATCAGACGCCACCCCTCTAGGGACATCTCAGGCCCTCCAAGGTATGGAGGCCTATCTCCTCCGTGCTGCACAATGATGTTTAATATTTAGTATTTTCTGTTACATTCCCATAGATCATCGTGATGTTGTTTATTATATTGCGCTTTTTTTCCTTCTGATTGTTCTCTCTTTTTTCTTTCTCAACAGGTGATCCAGGTGATTGATACATGTATTTTTTGTCTGCTTATTTTGTTGGTTTTTGTTGTTTGCCCTTTATTACCTTTCCTCTTCTCTGCTGTTTTTCTTTCCCTCTTTCTTTCTCCGCTTTCTTTTCCCCAGTTAAGTCTGTCCCGTATTTAGCAAAGTGAAAATAAAATAAAATAAACAATAAAAGGTGAACCAAATAGACCAATACGGCAAGGCTGGGATGGTCCATTTGGTAAAGTAAATCCGTTGGGCATCTTTCTTCGCCTTTAGACACTAATTCTGATGGCAAAAGAGGCAAGAGGAAAAAAAAAGACATTGCAGAAACTTATCGAAACAATGCCAGAGCGAATGCATGCCGTAAAGGCAGTCCAACAAAATATTAGAGTGTGTGACCCTTTTATTTTGGTGGCAACTTTTTTTTTTGGTCAGGCAGTGTATGACCCAAATTACTCAAAATTGGCTGAAACATCTGTTGAACAGAACAATTTTTTCCAGATAAAACATTCTCTGGTTTTGCACACAGGTTCTTTTGCCACCCTTCATGCTATAGCTGCCAAGCTATACTGGCTGCTGGCTGGACAGGATAATTCCCTTATATATTAGAATGTCAAACACAAGTAGCTTTCTACATATTACCTGTAATTGATGCATTAAAAGAACAAGCATTTGTTAATTTTGTGTTAAATACTGTACATCTGGGATCAAGTAGATTTTTGCTGTACTAATTTTGTGGTTTTACGTAAAAACAAAACAAAACATGACCATAATAATTTAAAAAAACCTACATAACGTCTGCAAAGCCTTAGAGTGACCCACCTGTATACGCAACATGAGATGCCGATTTGCGTGCTCCAGCTTCCTCTGTCTGCACTCAAGCTCCTTGGTTCTCTGCTGCTCGCGCTGTAATTTCCGAATATAGTCCACCGAGGCTTTCAGAATAGTGCCCTTATTCCAGCGCATGTCTCTGGGGTATACATGAGACAAATATCTACAGTCAGACTCAGCTGACCAGCTGACCAGAACACCTCAGGGTTCTTTACATCCTGCTGAGCAAAACGGCAACTGCATTTTAAAGAGACTTTGACACATTAGGATGTTGAAACACGGTTAATGCATGAATCACTACAGTAGGCAGACAAGTAGATGGCTGGGCACATGCATCCATTAGCTTAAATACATGCAAAAACACTTACGGATCATTTGACTTGGGTATTAAGGTTCCCAGCTCTTTAATGCGATCATTGATGTTGAATCTCCGTCTTCGTTCAACTAGAATGCAAAGTAAGGACATGAACTGTGAACACGGATTATATATTATAGATTATATATATATATTATAGATTTACGAAAAAACTAGCAGTAGAAAATTAAGTATAAAAATAAAAAAAACTATTTGCTTTTTAGGATATTTAGGCGATTGTGTAAACCACTACACAATGAAGCTACTAAAATTAAACATAAAAAATTGAAATTCAGTAATATTTTGATTGCCTTACTTAAGTTGTGGTTGTCCTTCTTCTGTCTCTCTTTTGCCAGAGCACGAACTTCAGCCTCTGTGAAGCAAAAGAAGGCTGAATAGCAATACTTTAGACAAAAGCATTTGATTACAATGTGATTTAATCCAGAGTAAATTATTTCATTTTATAGGTTTGTATTTCACATGCTTTGAGGTTTGTTTAGCATATTTGAAACCTGTTAATCACAAACAATACAAAAAATAACAATCTGAAGGCTAGAACTGGAAAAAAGCTTAAAGTTTGCATCTCAGATTTTGCAATATACAGTAGTATAATGTGTGCAATTTAAAAATACACAAAACACTCAACATACAGTTTCTGAAAGTGAAGTTTTACAGTTTACAAAACATTATGTCTTTTTTTTCTCTTCATTTTGCTTTGCTTACCTACTGGAAAGCTCTCTGGCCTTTGATAGCTTTCATATTGGCCACAGGATCCAGGCTTGTCCAGTACTTGCTTCATGCCAGGAGCTGGAGTAATTATTTGGCACATGATTGACTTAACAGTATTTTGTGCACTTCTAAATTGCACACAATATTGACATCAGCCTAAAGTAACCTATGTATTTAGATGTAAAAGCGTCTGAGTGGACTGGGATTACATCATACAAAACAAGGTTATGCATGTATTTTATCAGCAGTAAATTTTTAGACACAGAAAGGTCACAGAAAAGTGTACTAAACTGAGTGTCCACAAATATACCAGTAGTAAACAACATGTAGTAAAGCCTTATACTTTTTCTAATCCAAACGCTCATAAATTGAGTGTTAGTTTACCAGTGAATTCCCTTTTAATGTTGGGTGGACAACTGTTGATGGCGAGGCCTGGTAGTTGGAGACTTTGGTTGGTGTATACATCCAATAAATTTCCTGACACAGGTAGCTGTTGGTGTTAAAAACCTGTCATTATAGTGTCCTCTTGAAAAGAGCAACTGTCATATATTTTATTTAAACTCAAAGAAGGTGTCAACATTACACACTTTGGTATTTATTGTAGTATTTATTTTATCTTAAAATAAATTACCTGGTTGTTCATTTGGAGTCCTGGATCCATCAATCCAAGAACATCGTCGTTGTAGCTTGACTCCAAGCTAATAATATCATCAATGACATCATCCATCTGTATAACACAAAGGCACAATTCATGAACTCCTCACTCTCTGTCGAGACATCTGCATGTAAGGATACTGAATGTCCTCGAAGTGAGCAGGTGTACCTCTTTCTCACAGTTGGTGCTGAGGGTGAGCAAAGCCATGGGACTATTGGGTGCACTGCTGCCAGGACCGGGTGGCATACTGTGTTCGGGGGGCTGGCTGCCAGCTTTACCACCCAGGGTGGTTGACAGATACTGCCTCACCTGCTGCCGCTGAGCCTGCTGGATGTGGTATTTGGTGGGATTTTCCAGGTGGGTCTGGACCTAAGTGGCAAAGTCGTAAACATTACACCACATTAGTTTTGGATTTATTTTTTGACTAAGCTCGTGTGATACAGTTAAGGGTAAGGAGAAAAATACACTGGCACGTAGAGAAAAAAATAGATTTAAAAATGAATGTTTTCATTATAATAATTCATCTGTCCCGGTGTGGTAAAAGCACAAATTAAAAATGCAAGAACTTAAATGTTCAAATGTTTCCAGCTTCAAAGTGCAACTTACAAATCCAAATTAATCACACTATACTACTCTGTTACATTAAAAGTTCCCCTGAAAACAGCCTTTTAAAAACCAAATAATCTAACGTGCTTGCTTTGCAACATTACGGTGTGAAGTAGTCACACTCGAACGTCAAGGAAGGTGGTAGGGAAGCAGACTATGCAGACATTTTGGGTTTCCAAGGTGAGCAATTTATTTGCAGTGAACTTAATTTAATGTATAACTTAACAAAACTTTCCCCAAATCAATTCATTTAACAAAACTCAACATAACATGGCTCTGGTGACACAGCTCACCTCTCCTCTCTCCTGCATCTGGTAGAGACTGGCTTTAAATAGGGCCATCAATTTCCCTCCAATTGCCCAGCCAGTACCACTCACTCAACTGAGGGATCTAAAACTCTACTCAGGTTATCTAAAAACACAAAACCTCTACACACTTCTAATATGCACATTTACACAACTAAATGGCAGTATTAACAAAAGGAAAAACATTCAACAAATCCCTTTAAACATTAACACAAACAAAAGGAAGCATCTCTCTGGAAAAAGAAACCCCTCCACATGGTTTGACCTGATGATGTCATGTGTGACATGATCAGGACTTTAAAATGAGGAAATGCCAAGCGGGCGTTTCCCCACACCTGACACTCATGATGACTGAAAAGACAAACAGAGTAAGTATGAACAAATGACTTAATCTGTAACATAATAAAGTATAATATATGCAGTATATATACTGCATATGCATCTGGTACACTAGCTGCACAGGGGCTCAGAGGAAAGCACTCCAAGGGATCATTAACACCGCCCAAAAGATCACTGGCTGCCCTCTCCCCACACTGGAAGTTCTACACAACGCCCACTGTTTTAAAAAGGCCCAAAACATCATAAAAGACACCTCACATCCTGGCCACTCCCTGTTCGAACTGTTGCCCTCAGGCAGACGGTACAGGGCAATCAGAGCAAGGACTAATAGACTCAAACACAGCTGTTATCCAACTGCAATAACACATCTGAATACTAAAAAAAAATGTCCATCACGCCACTCTTGTGTTAATCTATGCACGGTCTGAAGCATGTGTGTGGGAATGTATGTGAATGTTTTACTGTTATATCTTATTAGTATTTTAAGTATTCTATCTATTTTATTTATTGAATTTTATTGTTTTATTTATATTTTGATATTGCTAGGGATGATGCAATGATCGGGGACCATTCTTAATTTCGTTGTTCTCATGACAATGACAATAAAGTTTCTGATTCTGATCTGATTCTGATTCTATAAAGAAGCATAACTTAGTATTTGTCTTAATTTGCAGAATGTTTGATTTGCCGGCAACAAAACGCTTACACAAACAAACCCGGGATAGTGAGTGAAGCAATGTTACTTGACAAATAGCAAATCATAGCAAATACATAGAAACAGAATAATGTGTACAATGTGCAAAAAAAAGGTAAACACATATGGGACAAATGGAGAGAATTACAACTGCTTCTCCACTTTGTCACATACGGTGATAAGATGTTGAAATGTCCAAACAACATTTCTTTTACATTTTTTTTCATCAAGCTCTTTTTTTCTAAAAGAGCACTATATAACATTTCAGCACCTGTCCAACTCGTGCAGCAATTTAAATACGACTGTGTGTAAAACAGCTTCCCTGTCTTCATTTAACCAAAGACTTGTGAACTGGGTACACATAATGAAGTATTTAGAACTCAACCCTAATCCTCAACCTTAAGTCCTGTTTTCAAGCGCAGCAAAGATATTTTGACTCTTTTAGTGTAAAAATCGCATCTACTCTTTTTTTTTCTTTTTCAAAAATTTTAAAATATGTCAGTCCATCTCACCTGATAGTGGCTGTATTCAAGCATCTCCAGCATGGTTTTTAGGTATTTCAGAAGTTGAAAATAATGCACATACAGTACAATCCCTTTGTCTTGTTAGCTTACACTGGGGTCCACAGATACTGGTCCTGCTTAATTTATCTGATATTTAAGGCTCATTAGTTATGCAAGTTAAGAAATGGAGGAGGACACCAAGACTCATCCTCCCACTCCTGTGTTGTTCCAGATTAGCTATGAATTTATGTCTTTATACAGCCCATTTGACGTCACAACCTGCAGCTCACAAAGGAGTCTTTCTACTGGTTGGCCAGTAGTCTGCAAACCGAAGCTTGCTTAAGGCCAACTAACATTTAATCTTTAGTTCTGCTCATCCAGTATAAAACATTATTTGTTCTGAACACCCAAAACACAATTGACACCATTGTTTCACTACGATCTAGCCATACGAAAACTCAAACGTATGCTGTTTTCCCTAGCCCCATCCATTTAAAACATTTTTTAGAGGTTAATTACATTTGATCATCAGCAGGTAAAAGTTAAAGTCACATTGATATCATGTATATATCTAAGGTGAATGTCTTGGTTTAGCAGCAAAATATTTTTTCATTCCTGTTTTTCCTATCTGGCTACAGTTTTGTGCTGCCTAGGTCAATTATCTTTGTATTTAGGAGAATTAACTTGGAACTGAGCAAAAGTGAACAGGGATTTGTTGCTTTTCAAATCTTTTATTGAACACGCTTCATTTTTGTGAATTGGTTGTCACCAAGTTCAGTCAATGTCGCACTGCATTGAGCCCAGAGGGTGTGCTGAATGACTTGGAAAAAATGTTTTGGCCAGATATGCATGAAGCGTAACGCTGGTGGAAGTCGCGTTGTTTTCTTTCAACTGAAAAATTTACACAGATGGTCCTGATATGAATAAATCTTTTGAACAAAAAAACAACAAGTTGGCTTGTCTTATATAAAGAACCGAGAAGTAGTGACCCCTTATTGGCCCTTAACAAGCATAAAAGATGGAACATGGAGATAATAATACTAAAAGCTGGGAACCAGTGCTATTTTACCCAGCCTTACCAGAAATGGAACTATCAGGAACCATAGATAAGAAACAAAGATGGGGAAACAGCAGAAAGGCATTACCCAGGGTCGAGAATAGTTGCAATGCTTGTCCAACAGGTGGTATAGAGCCACATGTTACACACATATATCAATATTTATTATATGAGTATATTAGGTAAACCGTAGGTGCTGTGTTTATCCAAAAGATTGATGATTAACTTGTGTTACATGTAAAATAATATCTGGGAGCAACAAGGGAACAATGGTGTAAAAAAATAAAACATTGCATTTTTATGCTGGCTGTGCTTTTGTCCTTTAAGCATGAAATACATAAACTGGATGCTTCAAATAAATATGTCTTGCGGCCAAGCTGCAACCCCTGGAACTGGAAAATGAATTCAATGTGGAAGTGACACAAACTGCAGCTCCTCTAGTGGCCTGTGTGGCTGACTTCAAAAGCGAGTCAGCGCGCACAAACGTACATGTTAATTGGCTTTTTAATGCCAGGAACAAAAACAAAATTGCTCTTTATGACTATTTTCCTTTCCCCTTAATAACGGGCACCATTTGACCTTCAATTTGACCTTCTTCTGTCAAGAGCGTCCCACAGCGCTACAATAATGTCGAAGTCCAGGGATCAAATCACCTTGTTGGTGCAAACGTATTATTTTAGTTATGTAAAACTGTGTTGTTGTTGGCATTTTTCACAGATTCAACTGGAAAAAATGGGAACAAATTATGTTTGCAGTTTTTTCTTGTGATACAATATTTGAAATTTTAAAACTGTCACGGCTAACAGAGTGAGCCGTGTGGAGAAATAAATGAGGACCCAAGAGCAGGCACTCGCTGAGATGCGAAGGAGGTTTATTGTAGAATAAAACACAAGGAGAGGATGGCAAAACGGAACTAAAGATAATCTATACTGGGTTAAACTAAACGGAAAACCTGAACACAAAGGAAGGTGGGCGAAGGCACATGAAGGTAGACAGCAGGGAGAACACGCACAGGTGGGGAACACAGCTGGAAGTAATTGACAAGACGAGATAGGGCAAGAAAAACTGAATATACTCACATGAGACAAGGACCTTCACAATAAAACAGGAAACAAGAAACAAGGACGCAGACTTAACCCTGAACTAAACCTACACTAAACACGAGGGCACAAGACACAAAACCTGAGAACAAAACTCTAACTAGAATAAACTGAAACAAAGGATTATAATATTCAAAATGAGATAACTAAAGAATCAGAACATAAACCATAATTCAGATAAATACCAAAATACAAGAAACTGAAAATGCTGGAAAAATGACCCAAAACCGTGACAAAAAAACACCCAAACAAACAAAACACTACATTTTCGGAAATATTTGTGGGTGCTTTCTTTTTTGTTTGGTTGTTGTTTTGTACTACTTGAACGCTAAAGTGGCCGTCACATGAGATGACCGTGCCAGCAGTGGCCCATGGGTCATTTAAGTTATAGATGCTTCCACTAGGCAGTATCATTCGAAGGCAAAGCATAGATTTTCATTGCTATGCAGATGATACCTAGCTTTCATATCTATGAAGCCAGGTGACACACGCCCATTAGGAATGTCTTAAAGAAATAAAGATCTTGATGGTCTCCTATTTCCTGCTTCTAAATTCAGATAAAACTGAGGTTATTGTACTACTAGCCTACTAGCCTGATACAATATATTATTAACTCTCCTAAAACCTCCCTGAAAATCATTCAGGGTCGATTCAAAATGCTGACAGGAAATAGAATGAGAGAACACAATTCTCCCATATAGGTTTCTTTACATCAGCTCCTTAAACCAAGATTTGGAAATCTCAGCCCAAGGTCTCAAGCCGCATTTTATCGTAAAGACCCCATAGTAGCATATCACACCAACAGAGCACTTTGCTTTCAGACTGCTTGTTTACTTTTGGTTCCTAGAATGAATCTGCTTTTAAGATCAGGCTTAAAACATTCCTTTTTGATAAATCAAATGACCCTGAAACCTCCCTTAGTTACGCTGCAATAGGTCTAGGCTGCAATAGGTCTAGGCTGCTTCCCATGATGCAACATGTATACACCATCTGCATTTAATCATTAGTTATTATTATTAATCTCTGGCTCGTATTCACAGTGTGGCGTTTGTTCTTTTTCCTTATCCTCAACCCAAATTATTATTGAACATTTTTAATGTCAATGTTGCCAATGTTCACGAAAACAGACTAACCATTTTCACTGTACTGCTACTATTTACAGTTTTTGCAGTTTTAATGAGAAACTTCATCACCACATTTATTACGTTACATTTTATTTAAGAAGGGCAAATAAAGCCCACGTTCACAGACACCTGTCTTTTCTGTTTGTAATAGTTAGGGTTGAGGACATTTCACTCATGATGACAAGCAACATTAGACTAGCTGTGCATGTTCTTGTACCACCGACATGGTGTCAAATTTTCAGGCCATACTTCACAGAGGGGTAACATTGATGTCACGCCAAATTATTTTCCATTTTGGGCTCTGCAGATTAACCATTAAATAAAGTTCCACAGTGCTACCAGTAATTAAATTACTCATTTGAGCAGATTGAGCAGATTCAATGTTTTTGCTAAAAGAAAAACTGCAGCATCAATTATTTACACTATTTCACATTGCATTTTGTGATTGTCAATAATATTTTATGTCTGCTTTTACAAGCAGAAAACAACTGCAAAGCGAGAGGTACTCTGCACTGAAAGCTCTTTGTGTGCTTCTTTTTTCATGATGAAAAATAGTACACTATCTCTATAATCTCACATTTATTCAGAGATCCTCTCGATGACGCTTTTTTGACGAGGGAGCTCTTTAATGCCTATATGAGCTACTGCATCTCGTGTACCGCTGATAGAACACGGAGTGTCACGCCTTTGCCTGAATTAGTGGAAACTCAGTAAAAGCTTGAGAGGTGAGCACAAACAGAGGAGGAGCCCCCTGGCTCGACAGAGGTTTATACAATGAAACAGAGAAAGCATTCTTTGCGAACTCATAGCAGAACGTTTCTTTGTCTCTTCTTCACAGCTTGGCCTTTTCCTTCAGCAAAACCTTTGGGTCCAGAGGGAACTATTAACAAGGGATGTATTTCATCTATCCCTACAGCAAGACGAGCTCTCACTTTATTCACAGACTCTTTGTGAGACAGAGGTTTATTACCTTCTCAAGGAAAGCACATGGGTTCGTGCTTTAAACTAATGCCTTTAGGACCAATAACATTTCGAGATAGTCGTCACTCTTTGACCCCTGAAAAGAAATACATCCATTCATATCACTCCACCAGCCCCACTCCACTGTTTCCAACTTCCTTGGCAACCAGCCACACTCAAAGCATTCAGTCAAAAGGAAGATGCTAATTGTGTGAGCTAACATTTAAGAATATGGCTACAGTAGCGGTCCTGACTACTTAAGATCTTTCCTATCTTAGGCAATGCGAGTCAGTAGCAGAAGTACAGTAGACAGATTGAAAAGTCAAGCATTAAATAAATTATTTTAGAGTTCATATCTTGAGTTTGAGAGAACAATATTAGTGCAGTAAAATTTTCTCTGATTCAGCCATGTGCACACTGAATTTGATCATGGTAGCAGCAAATCGTTTTGTGATATCAGCTCTCAGTGATATTATTGCAAAGTGGCAGCATTTAGGAACTACAACAAGTCAGCGACAAAGTGGCAGACCACGTAAAGGCACCAAAGCTCTGTAGACTCAGTAACTGCAGAGTCCAGCCTTTCACGGATTTATATGTAAAACTACAGAGCCCCATAGTTTACAATAAACACACGCACACGAAAAGATTTGATTTCTCTGGTCCCTAGTCAAGCTAAGCCTGACTGAAAGTAGTATTAGACATATCCAGGACATACACATTTCAGTCCTATCAAAGCACTACACGACTAGTAATGGGGGTCAACAAAACTATATAAAACATATAAACAAAAACGGAGGACCACAAAAGTTAAAATGAGGTCCATAAACAACAAAAAGTCATCTGTAAATTCTTTTTTTCTTTTCTTTTCCAAGTAAACCCACAAAAACAGCACTAGTCATGCTTATATTTTGGATCATTTTGACAATTTTTTTTTATTGTGTTAATTTAAAAGACAAAAATTAATAACGCCTTATAATGAATTTAAAAATACTATACTAGCAAAAAATACTAACATTTTCTTCTGTGTAATTTTCAGTAGTAGAATAATCGATCTCCAACATAATATCATTTTTGTAAATATAAAGTTTTTGTATTTATGGAAGGAATTCACATAAATACAAACACAAATATGAAAGTTTGTGTTTAAGGTGACAAATTTCCCAAAACATATTTTCCTGAAAAATGTAAGACATAAGCTGTGAATATCTTTAGTACAGGTATTAGTACCTTGACTTTTTCTGATAATTCAGTAGAGAAAATGTCAGTGCCCATAAATGATGCACTGCAGGATTTTAGCGTGTTCAGTTAACAAACAATTAAATCTGATATATTAATGCATGGTACCGTCAAATTTGTTATTATTTTTTTTCATGTCCTCTAGCCTGATATTTACACCATGTTCCCTTTTCCTCAGTTTCCCTTTTCCTTCTCTCACAGTGCAGAATTAAATCAAGTTGTGGCCACAGTACTTCAGAGTGTAATTACTGCTCCACAAGGGGAGAACTACAAGCGCAAGGAACATCAGACTACCAGCACAGATCATCTAATCTCTGGACGTTCACAAAGAAAAATCTATTGTGACATACAGAACATATGATGTGACTTGTTTGTAGTTGATTCTTCACTTCACTCTGCAGTGCTGGACTCAATCTTAGGGTTCCTCCACCTGCCAAAACCTATTTGAACTACTCATAACACCGTGAGACATAAAGAAGCAGACAGAACATATCGGTTAAAAAGGTAACTTTCACCTCAACTTACATTTCCCATTTTTTGTTGGTGAATAACTGTTCTTAGCTTAAATTTCAAAGTTACCAAAATGACATGCTGCTAAGCAAAACAATGCTTATTTTGATTTAAATGTCAATGTGGCCATTCATATCAATGAAGAATATCTAAAAATGATATTTTTATTAGTCATAAAATAACTTTTACAACATCTGAACAGACCCTAGTAGAATTATTAAGATGGATTTTTCACATTTCTGCAGTGCATAGTATTGTGTGTATTAAATAACTTCTCTAATAATAATAATTTCGCTTATTATTATTAGATAATAAGCGAAATTATAAGTCACTGAGTGGGCATCAATTCTTATCTGAGAGAGACCGAGACAGACCGAGTCTGTGGCATCCTTGTCAAATGAAGCTGAACTCCCCACTCTATCTCTGAGGGAGAGGCCATTCGGACAAAGCTCATTTTCGCCGCTTGAATCTGCGTTCTCGTACTTTCAGGCACTACCCAAAGCTTGTGATCAGAGGCTCCAGTGCGAGCTGGACGCCACCACTCGATGAAGCCAACAGAACCATATAATCAGCGAAAAGCAGAGATGAAATTCTGAGACCGCCCAAGGTGAAGCCTTCCACCACTTGGTTACGCCTAGAAATTCTGTCCAAAGAATTATGAACAGACTCGGTGACAAAGGGGCAGCCATGGCAGACTCCAACTCCCACTGGGAACAAGTCCAACTTATTGCCGGCTATGCAGATCCACCTCTTGCAATGGTTGTATAAGGATCGAATCGCTTGTAGCAACAGGCCAGACAAATACGTGACCCGGGACATTCATTGCCACAGAGGACAAAATTGGGTTTCTTTCAGTGCTTTTTAATATCAATAAGGACCAAAATCTGTAAGAAACTTCTTGAATAGAGGCTTTATTACATTCCTCACTTGCCATAGTTCACTCATGTTGACATGATTTATGATACCGGGACACCAAAATACCAACATATTTGGCAACATAAGTAGATCACAAGAATATGACAGAATACACTTTCCTGGAAAATGGGAAGTGCTTTTCCACTTTGCTTTAGCTGTTTATTCATTTGCACTGTGAAGACATTGAGGATTCCAATGAAAGCTTCATTCCTCCACATATTTATGTGTTTAATTTCTCATAAGACAGCAAGCTTCCATCTGACAATGAGCCATCTCATTCAATTGTCCTGTTACTTTTACTATGTATGATGGTAATAAATGAACATTTAATGTAATGTGTTGGGTCTGTCTAGCACAGGATAAATGAACATTTAATGTAATGCTTTTGTTAAACCCCTTGAATTAACGCTGACAATCAGCCCTTTAATCAGATTTTACCCTGGGTTAAATTCAAATGGTGCTTTAATCAGGAGAAATCAAGGAAAAACAAAACTATTAAAAAACACGGTATTTGTCTTTGAAGTTCACACAAAGATATAGCATTTAACAAGACAAAGCAGTCACATATTTTTACACAACCGTGACCACTGTTATTCCAGAAAACCCCGAACACAGAACACAATCTGCTTTCTACTGAAGAAATGGCCCCCATTAAAACTTTTAATGTTTTAGTATAGGTCGCTGATGTAGATACAGTTATGAATTCCTTTGCGTACATTGCAACAGAATACATAATAAACATAATAAATAAAATGTTACTGCGAAGCCTCTTTTTGAGAAAATTGTTTCTTTTTCAAGAAGGCAGCAAAAACTCTCATATCCAAAGTGGTCGTAAGAAGGATTTTGAGTTGAACAACCACACTATGTTGTTTTGACATGGCCTGAAGGAGTCAGTTTGCTCTCTTGCCCAATGCCCTCACTAGCACTTCTCTTTAGCAAAGGCAGCTACAGCAGAGACAGGCCAATTCATTAGGAGGAGCAGCTTGGGACAAAGACGTGTTCTTTTTTCTTTCCCTAAGGCTAACGGGTAACATTAGAAAGAATGTAACATCCTCTTCCAAGAATGAGACACGCAGTCCAGTCAGTGTGGGATTAGAAACATGCACTTGCTTAAGTTACAAACAGTGCTTAATTTAGCAGCTACATAAACACACTGTCTGGCTGTCATGTCTGATGTGGGAGCTTTGCACTAGACTAAGCTTTGAGTTTTAAAATTGAAATTTTAACCAAGCAGCGTACATTTCCATCTTGCCATAATGAGAAGGGTCACGCACTTACTCAGTGCCAGCATTTACAGATGAAATGCAGTATTAAAAATATACAAATGCTATATTTTGGGTTTGAAAATTCTTGTCATGGATTTTGAGACTTGTTGAGACATGTCCTACTCTTGGTAAACGTTATCTCGAAGGATCGAAATTGAGAACAGAGCTTTAGGTATACTCTGAAAAATGTAACAAACAAAAGACTCTCTCTTAGGTCGTTTACAGCTCAGTCTGAGCCAAACCCAAAAATCAAATAGTACAAAGATCTCGCATTATTCAGCTTATGTGCCTGAAGTTTGAGGAAAAGGTCAGTGTAAACCACAAAGGGCTGCACGCGGACTTGAATCTGATGTTTTTTTTTTATTTAGGGCTACGCAGTGCCATCAAATGACTTTGGAAAATCTTTGATGGCACTGTTGAATAAATTCAATTTTTATGCATGAAGATTTATGAATTTTTAAATTAGTTTACATGTTATTTTAAAAATCTAATATAAAACAGATCATATAAAATAATCTTTTGCAAATAAAATCATACTACCAGTAAACATCCTACTAGAAATAAGAATAATGAAAACATAAATACAAGCTCAGAGTTTAGCACTGAACATTATATTATATAAGCAAAAAAGGTAATAACTGCCACAGGAAAACATGAAAAATGTGACTCACCTGACAGTTTATTAGGAACAACTAGTATAGCATTGGACTGCCTTTTCTGTACAGAATTAATTCTTCGTGGTAGAATAAACAAGGTTCCATCACTCCCTAAAGGTGCTCTGTTGGACTGATATCTGTGGATGGCATTTAAGTAAAGTGAACTTATGGTTATGTTCAAGAAACAAGTTTGAGATAGTTGGAGATTTGTGGCATGGTGTGTACGTGCAAAGGGATGGCCGGCAACAATACTCCTGTAGGATGGGAATGATGTGCATTCAGAGATGCTGCAGAGATGCTATTCTGCGTGCCTTGATTATGGTTATTGTTGCTTTCCAATTGGATTGAAGCAGTCTGCAATTATAGCATCAATAAGGGATTTTCACCATTGTCTAAACCCTAGACATCGTTGTGTGGGAAAATCCCAGTAAACTAACCCGTGGGTTCAACAACCATTCCACATGCACTGAGTTTGTCCCACATGATTGGTTTAGATATTTGCATTAACAAACAGTTAAGCCAGGGAAACCAAACAAAGTCAGGTAGTACTGGTCACAGTACCAGGTAGCAAGGAATTGCCAAAAAACTGTAGTTCCTCTAATAGCCTAAACTTAAGAAAAAATTGTGCAGGGGTTACATATTCATACAACTCGCCCATTTAACTTGGCACGTGGCAACTTTGAGTGGCGATTACCATCTGACTCAGAAAGTAATCTCCAGCAGTTTCAGGTTAAGACCACTTCCTATTTGTACCAGTGTTCCACAGGAATCTATTCTTGGACCTCTTTTATTCACTTTCTATATAACCAATATTATCTTTACCCAACCCAATATCACAGTGTAACATGCCAGTCAACCCTAGCTTGTGCCACTATTGTTTATATACATGCTTCCACATCCACCTTGAAGGCTTGTGTATTACGATTTATCACAGGAGATTTTTTTCTTACTCATCATTGTATCATACATAAAGAAGCGGTATGATGCTCCCTGGGAAACTGAAGATATTTGTTTACATGGCTCTGCTGAAAAGATTTCCTGCTTCCCTCAACTTCTTTATGGAATTTAAGCACGCTACTTAGGATGTCACATTACGACCATAGATACTTTGATGCTCATAAATGGACTGAACTACAAAAAATTATGAAGCTGCATTTTCTGATTTCACTGGAACATTTCCACAGATAATATTTTGTGTGATCATGTATAATGTGTCCTTTTATTATGCAGCTGTCTCAGTTTTTGTATAGCCTTTGTGTACACTGGTCTCACCTGAAATATAGAGCTCAATCTCAAAGAGACTACCTGTTAATAATAACCTTCTTAATATGGTCAGTTCAAAATAACTGATCTCTTTTTATGTTCATAGTTTTTATGTTCATTTTTGAATAAAATGACAGAAAACACAAGTCTTGTGCATAATGAGCTAGATAAATAAATAAATAAAATTATTATTAATCATTAATCCTTCAAACGATACCATGCAGAATCCTACCACTAACCCAGAAAATAATGGCTTTTGAGCAACTTTGATAGGAGAGAAGCCCGGTGGGACGTCATGTGCGACAGAGCTGTAGAAACAGGTGTAATGCCTTTAAACAAGTTAACTGACACCCTCGGTCCTCTTGCTTCTCATCTTTCTCACACTGTAAGGAATCTCGGAGTGTTTTTAGATAGCTCCTTTAAATTAGAGAAGCAAGTGTCCACAGTTGTGAAAACAAGTTTTTATCAGTTATGTGAAATTGCCAAAGCTAAGCCTTATCTTCCTCCAAGAGACCTAGAAACACTTATTCATGCCTTCATCACCTCTAGACTGGACTACTGCAATTCTCTCTATTTGGGTCTCCAACACTCATCTCTCCATCGCTTGCAGTTAGTCCAAAATGCCGCTGCACGTCTTTTAACAGGTGTTAGATTGTATGAACACATCTCTCCAGTTTTAGCAAATTTACATTGGCTCCCTGTAAAATATTGTATTGATTTTAAGATTATTTTACTTACTTTTAAAGTTTTAAATAATATGGTGCCTAGTTATTTAAACGAACTCAACATTTATGACCCCGAAAGAGCACTGAGATCATCTAGCCAGATGCTCTTAGCACAACCAAGGTCTCGATTGAAGCATAGAGGAGATCGGGCCTTCGCAGTAACAGCACCCAGACTCTGGAATAATCTGTCAGAGGAGATTCGTACTTCAGTCTATTCAGTCTTTTAAATTGCGTCTTAAAACTCACTTTTTTACTGGCTGTTAATTCGAGTTCAGTACGAGTACCATCAGGCCTGTTTTATGCTTCTATTGTTAATTCACTGTCTTCTTATTTATCTTTATTTGTTTCTCTATTGTTTTCTCTTGTTTTTAACAGATTGTGAAGCACTTTGTTCAACTCTGTTGTTTTTAAATGTGCTATACAAATAAATTTTGAATTGAATTGAATTTGAAATTCCGCCTGCACACATAATAAGGGAATTTTATTCAAGCACAGCTGAAGCAAACAAGACAAAGTTCTGAAACTTAGAAGGTGGACTGGCAGGCAAACTTTAAATAGCTGCTGATGGAGCTTTTTCATGTCCGTATGTTGTTCCATGCAAAGTAAAACAGACGTTTTGTAACAGCTCTGATATGATCTTAGAAGCCACCGTGTACACACAGCACAACCCCAAGAGGAACAGTTCCAGCTCATAGGCACAAATTAAGGAAGCTTTCCTATCAGTGGTGCACCATGGAATCAAAAAGCAGTTATTATTACACACTAAGATGTTAAACTGCAAAAAAATCACCTTTAAAATGTTTCTGTAACAAGTTTTCAAACTGAGTGAGATTTGGTTTTTAGATGACCTAAATATAATTTTATAAGCAGTGCTGTCAGTCTTAAGTAGTCTGAATTTTAGCTGGTTCTTAAAGCTTGAGAGCAGCGTAAATATCCCAAACATGATATAGATCAAGTGTTTCTTATCTTACGTTTTACCAACAAGTCGAAATGATCTAAACTATTAAAGAAACATTTCACTAAACAATCCATCCTGATATGCCATTGCAGGAAGTCTGGTTACTCAAGTAAGACGTTAGAGTTTTGTGTTGCTACAGGTACTTCCCAAGGATAACATAATAAATGGGCTTTATTTAATTCATCCCACAATTTAGCAAACACTTGGTTGAAGCAGTAGCTCAAAAAATGACAACATTTCTGTAGGGTTACGAGTAGAAACAACATTATCAATTCCAATAGGGGTCCACAACATGCATCAAAAAAATGAAATGGAAAAGGTTAAGGATGTGGGACTACATTATTCTATTTGTTAAAAAAACGTGTAAACATTATCTCAACTCAAGTTATTTTTTATTAATATTATAGTTGGTCTTTTTTCCTATAGGGTCTTTTCTCCAGCCATTAGGTCTGACAAAAAAGAGGCATTTGCATAAATTAAAGTTTTGGTTTTGTTTTAACAACAACATGTCTTCGCTTCATGTTTCGGTGTTTTATGACCCAAATTTCTCTGCAGCTCAAAGCTGTCTCCTTGGTTATGAAACTGTCAAACATCAAACCCCATATCGTCATCAATTACCAGCCATCTGCACCAAAATTTTGGCCATAACTCAGTCAAATCCAAAAACAAAGTCATATGCAGTTCTGTGAAACCCAATTCTTAACACTGCTGAGTGAGTGCCTTTGTCTCAATCCCTGAACTATTTTACACTCCATTCTCACAGGGGTCAGAGAAAGCTTGACTAATTAAGGGCCCCCCCATCCCCTTTTGGACTTCAACTGAGCTTTATGTTTTCACTTTCATGCTCCAGCAGCTCTGCCTGGTACTTCTAAGCTAATTTTGCACTGAATACATGTCTTAAGGGGGGTCTCTCTGATAATCCAGACAGACAAGGTTCAAACTGTCAGGAAGTGTTTGCCCACATGGCATTTCTGTCTGGGTTGTGTGAAAGTTATGAAGTATAAGAAAAAGATCCTCCAAAAGAATTCCATAAATAATCTGCTTTATTACAGTAATGTTGTGTTTTTCCATGTACCAAGTAACATTATGGCAGGCTTAAACACAATGATATATCAAAGGTGCAACACATCAGCAAAAAGACTGAGCAGCAGGAATGAACCCAGTGAAACAGAGCGATGGTAAAGTCATTTTACTTTAACTCAAATACACATCAAATCTATAGAGCCAATCCATCAGCTACACACCAACTATAGTCAAAATTTTCTTTAACAGCTCACTTAAAATGCAGAATGTAAATACTCATACTTTCTCTTCATCTCAAACCTGGAAAAATAACTATATTTGAAGACCTTATTTCAGGAAACTAATATTTATAACTAGCGCAGACTGAAAAATGTGTACACTCACACTTTCAGGGTCTATCCGGTCATTCCAGGACTCAGATGAATGAAAATATGTCAGTGTAGTGGAGCAAATAGGATTAAATGCGTTTAATGCCAAATGTCTGGAAACAGGAATTCTGTCAAGAGATAATCCCCTGTATGGAATTAACACAGTCCCCTCTTAAAAAACTGTATTTGTTCATAGTCCATAATAGAGTTGAAATTGTGATTTAAAGAAGAACAAAATCCTTAAGCAGTTTTTGGAAACAAGGATCAACTGGAGAATACCCATTACTGATCATCAGTGACTCAAGCAGGTTTTCCAGAGTCTTGGAAGCCTTACCTTCAGGTCCTTTATGGATGACTGGCTCACAGCAGAAGGGCCAGGTGGAGGCGTCAGGTCGTGGACAGACCTGTGTTGGGCGCCGTGGTGAAAAGGGTGACCGGACTTCTTCTTCCTCGCTTCCCCACACTCTCGAACCTGGTAGGGGGAAAACACTGGCATCTCTTGGAGTTGGACCTGTGACATCACGGCCGGTAGAGGGGGGGAATCCTGGCAGCGCTTGTAGAGGCCATGCTGGTCCAGAGGAGCACTGAAAACACCGGCCCACCCAAGGGCAAAAAACGGAGGGAGGAGTTAAATAAGCCAGGCTAAACAAAACGCTGGTGTGTATGTACTTGGCCAATGGCATTTTTTCCTGAGCCATCCTGAGTCACTGAGCTATATGAGGTATTGTAGTAGAGCACAATGTAATGATTGAGCAAGAGGGAAGCCAGAGATTCTTTTACTGAGAATATGTTATTGTTCTACGAATGAGGGTGAATGATGCATTTATGCTTCATGGACTGTTATACACTATAAGAGGGTGGGTAATTATCTATACAACCCTGAACACGGATGTAATCTAACTGATTAAGTATCCTAAAATAATACAGAAAGCATTACTGTAACGTCCATTTTCTTTTGTAACTCTGCTTTTGGTTTGTAAAAATATCAGGATTTGAGAAATAGCACCTAATGAACATCATGGTGTAACTTTGGTGTAGTGCTACACTGGGCTTTGCAGCTATTCAAATAAACAGTGCTATCTTTAGCACTATAAAAAAAAGTGCCAATGCTAAAAACATTTAGACCAAACTATTAAATTACCAGGCAATAAATGTTCCACAAAGCTAAGGGATTTGTGCTATAATTCCTGGTTATGGGTTCACTGCATTATCTAACCTCTACCATGTTACTCATAGTAACTGACCAATGGACCAAAGGTCATTCAATAGAAAATCAGTAATTGGTTCCAACTTGACCCCTGAAAATGGAAAACGTTTTTTCATACAGTAACCCTAACATTTTTAATGAATTATATAAATCAATATGTAAGTCAAAACAAAGTTTGTCAGGGGTCTGTGGCCCAGCATTTATGTGTTTGGACTCTATTATACAAAGGGTTTCCTTTATGCATACATTTCGATGCCAGGAAAAGTACATTTCTAAGCTGAGCTGCTAAGCTGATCAACTGTAGTTTTTCATTCTGATCTTTACCTCAATGTCAATAACAATGGCCAGATAAGATTGGTAATATCACTGGGTCTGCTTGGGTTTCTATCTAAACTCTGCCAAGTCTGACAATGATTTCAAGGAAATCTAATGCTGACTATGAACTGTCAGACTCCAAATAACCAATCAGCTTTGAGGTGTGAGGCAGTGCCTTAGGCCTTTGGAAAACCTTTAATAAGCATCGCAGATTTACTCATGTGCAAAATCTCAGTCTGTCCACTGAGAGTTCATCCATTCGAATCCATGTACATATTTCAGCAGACAGCAGCTGCACATCCCAAACTGAACTGGGTCTGGCATTGCACACGCTGTCAGGATGAGGCATTCCCTCAGAAAATGATCCTTTTGATAAAACCACTTCAAATCCTCTCAGCCTGCGCAGCTGTGTGATAATCGCACTAATTAGCCTGGCATGTCAAATCTAGCCTCTGGTCGACAGCTATTGCTTTTACATCACCAGTGAAAGAGCTTCAGAAGAAACTCTTGTTTTTTCTTTTTTATGCAACCTATTTCACAGAAATTTATATCTTGTTTCATTAAAAGTGATTCTTTGGAGTCTTGCTTATGAAAAATAAGTTCCAGTTCATTAAGTCGTTTTATAATGTTCAGTGTTTGTGTGTCGGATATTGATTTTCCACAGAAAAATACCTTCCATTTGGCCTTTTAGAAGACAGCAGTTTTCATGCACTTGCTATGGTTTAAATCATACTTGTGTTATAACCATATTTTAAAAAGCTGAGTCATGCTTAATTTAGTCTGCAGTTCATTTGTTAAGGTTCAGTGAGACTGGCTGTATTCTCATTGTTGCCTTGCTGAAAATATCAATAAAAAAATCAATTAAAAATCGAAATAATTTGGATTATTTTTCTAATTTCACAAGAAGCTGAGTTACTGCGAAACAATCCAACTTTGTCCTTAAAACACTGTTCACTACAGACAAAAAAATGATTTACCCTGTCAGGGTTTAGGACATATGTACTTATGAGTCAAAAAAAGCAAACACGCAAAGTGAAATATTTTTATACGCACAGATTTTATATCCATATTATGCTCATGAGCTATTGTTTTAAAGTGTAAAATAGTGAGGTATACATTTAATTTCTTTATATTTTGTTTGGAAAATGGGAAAGTCTTCTTGAAGGATATACAAAGCTCTTCTTTGGATGTTGGCTGCCTTTTGTTCTGGTCTCTATCAAGATGAGCCTACACTACATAATGTTGGGGTGCAGGCTCTGGGGAGGCAGTTTGATGACTTCATTGCATGTTTTTTATTCACCTATGCTTTGACTTTTTTGGCAGCATGTTTGTGATCATTGTTATCTCTGAAGAACAAAGCCAGTCCCAATCAGACTGTTTCCAGATGATGTTATATGGTGGATCAAAATGTGAGTTTCTGAGCTCATAATTCCATCAATTTTGAAAAATCTCCATCTGTGAAACAGAGCCTCCACCATGTTTCACAGATGGCTTTAGACACCCACTGTTGTACGTCTTTCCTGGCCTCCTCCGTTGGATTCACCGCTCTATAAGACCTCTTGCCAATGACTTTAAATATGTAAATATGGCTACCTTTGTGAGCAGCCCTTCTCAAGAGACCATTTCTGATGAAACTCCTGCTTCAGAAAATGGATGGATCAACTGAACGGCCTGATATATTTGTGTCAGGAATTTGCTGGATTTTTTTTCCATTTTCTGAAGGACCTGATTCTCAGATACTCTTCATCTGCTGTAGATATTTCAAGGCCTCGCCTAGTTTCCTCAAATGTTTTAAGGACACACGTTGTAAGATGCCAAGTTTTCAGCTTCTTTGGGAATCATCTTGCTGGTGCAAGTACAATTTTATATCTGTCTGTTAAACTGTGTTATTTTTGGCTTTTTCCATAGATACAACAAAAGAAATGAGAAAAAAAATCACATGCTTTTGCAATAGACAGTAACAGTAAGTAAGTAAAAGTGGCTAAAAAAATGTCAGGTCTCAGTTCTCAGGAAAAAAGTTGTCAGGTATCAGACAAAAAAATGTCAGGTCTCAGTTCTCAGGGAAAAAGTCAGGTATCAGACAAAAAAATGTCAGGTCTCAGACAAAAAAAAAAGTCAGGTCTCAGACAAAAAAAAAAAGTCAGGTCTCAGACAAAAAAAAAAGTCAGGTCTCAGACAAAAAAAAAAAGTCAGGTCTCAGACAAAAAAAATGTCAGGTCTCAGACAAAAAAAAAAAGTCAGGTCTCAGACAAAAAAATGTCAGGTCTCAGTTCTCAGGAAAAAAGTCGTCAGGTATCAGACAAAAAAAAATGTCAGGTCTCAGTTCTCAGACAAAAAAATGTCAGGTCTCAGTTCTCGGGAAAAAAGTCAGGTATCAGACAAAAAAAAATGTCAGGTCTCAGTTCTCAGGAAAAAAGTTGTCAGGTCTCAGAACACGAGCTATCAGACAGAGAGAAAATCTTCCTGCAGGTGGCGCTGTTGTCATGTGCCAGACGAATTGATTTCCAAATACGTCATCAACGTGTGTGACAGTGGAAGAACATAAGGTCATTGACCTCACCGGAATTCTACCACAGTTCATGCTCCGAACGACACAACGGCTGTGTCCCAATTAAGAGACCGCATGCTTGGAGTACGCATTTTGAGACCTATTACATCACCGCCACGCGACTATGGCTGTCACAATTCGAAGTGGGGTTAGGGGTCCCGTATGTCCCACAATTCATATGGATGTGGATAATTTTGCCGAGAAATACGGCAGACGGCAGAAGCGGGGCGACCGAAGACTAAACTTTCAAAAGTAAGTACTGAATATTATGTCACTTATTTATGTGCAAATGTTTAATAACGAAGAACACTGAAACATTACTGTTGGCCACATGTCGGCAAAGTTACAAATATTAGCGATGTTTGTACTAACTTGATTTTAAAGCCTTTACTGTAAAATATATGCAGTTCAATAGTTGTCCTTAATCTGACAGAGAATGTGATGATTTTATGGATAATTAAGTTCAGTAATATATCCACAAACACAAGCTGAAAGTCAGTGATGCTGCTCGGTTTGCAGTCCTGAATATCACGGCACAAGCAGGATTCACTGCACTGTTAATGTTAGCTATGTTATATTGCTGCCTCTGTCCGGTGGTGTCGAGCCAAACGGACTTTAACGTGTGTTTGAACGAGCTGACGGTTCACTCGTTAAGCTGAAAGAAAGATGCTTTAATCACAGGAGTCACACATGTGTCCACTGTACCATCTGGGAACTCTTCTTGTTTAGCACTCGTAATAACACAAACACTAAATCCTCCTTCTCTGGTGCCGTTTTGTAGCAGTGTGTACACCTGAGACTGTCACCTGTCTGTCCTGCACTCTCTCTCTTTTTCTTTCTCTCTGATTGTGGAATAAAAGTATGAACATGTATTAATAAGTTACACTTGTGTTTGAATCCTGCAGCTTATCACACATTTGATTTCCATGTGTGACAACTGCAAGTGTCCAGAGTGAGGACAGACTGAGGGACCCACTGCTGCACATCATCTGTGAGGCTTTGCAGCCCTGATCATCCACCAGGACAAACTCAGCAGTGTGTGAGGAAGAGGAGGAGTGTAGCAAAAAAATACACTTCTTTGATATTCAATTCAATTTTATTTATATAGCACCAAATCACAACAACAGTCACCTCAAGGCGCTTTATATTGTAAGGTAGAACCTACAATAATACATACAGAGGTGTATGTATGAAAGAGGTGAACAGTAGTTACTAAATAAGTTGTACTTTTGTCATTTATTTTTAATGCTTGATTAAAAAAAGTATTTTTGGAAGAGTCATAGAAACCAGCCAAAGTCGGATACTCCTTTCATCTTCGTCAGATGACATATTCCAGCAAATCTATAAACAACAACAAAAAACAACATATCGGGATCACAAAATATCTTGACAGTAGCAACAGAAAAAGAGAAATAAAGAAAACAGCGACAGAAAGGATGCAGGCTCCTCGTAAGCTTTCAGCTTGTCCATTCGCTGAAACGTATATAAAACAATTACTAACCAGTTTAAATTTAGATCGCGTTTCAACACCACTGTCGCTAGCTAGAAGGAATTAGTCAGACAAAAATAGTGCTGACTTATTTTATCGTACAAAATTAGCTTTCCTTCTCTGATATGCGTTATGTAACTTTCACAACCTAACCGCAACTTAATATAACACAACTGTCCAACAAGTATGGACAAAAGGGAGAGCAAATTAAACTTACGTTGTGTCGTTAGGAGCATGAACTGTGGTAGTATTCCGGTGAGGTCAATAGACCCTGTGCACAAGAAAATGCTAACTTCTTGGTTTGAGACCGGATGTAGGGTAGCTTTACTTTGCGGTCAATCGCTACTGCGAAGATATACTCCAAAATCAGGTCTAAAACTCGAAAACTGAAAGATTGCGTTAAGTTACAAAGAGCAGAAGGTGGGAACACTCACCACTGTTGTGTCATAAAAAATCTAATGATCAATTTTGATGTTTAAAGAGTTTAGATCGATCAGTTGTTTACATCACTCAACACAAGCAGAACTGCATTACAGCAGCAGAAGACACATCGTCCACATTCAGAAGCACATCTCTGTATAGTGACTGGTCTTATGATTTAAACAGGCAAATGTTCAGCATTCACACTGCAGGTGAAGAATAGTCAAACCAGATGTTTCCCCCATTATGTCGAGATCAGCTAGTCAAGTACACACCTACACAGCATGTTAACAAACCGTGAAAAAAAAGCCACACAAAAAATGAATGATTGCTGGTAAGGGTTTCTATACTTTAGTATTTACGAAGGGTATGTTGTGACTTACCTTCAAAATTACAGTGGTCCCTCGCTATAACGCGGTTCACCTTTCACCTCGCTGTTTCGCAGATTTTTTAGTGCAAGTTTGCATGCTTTTTTTTTTTGCGTCACATTGTCCTGCGTCCTGATCGCTGCAGACGATCTCCTCCGTGACGTCTCTCCTGTACAGTACAGAATCGCTGCAGTGTGACTCTGAAGTGCAGTACTGTATGTCCACGAAACGTTTTTCAGCGTCAAAAAATAAAATTGGCTACTTGATTTCACCTATCGCTGGTTATTTTTAGAACATAACACCCGCGATAAATGAGGGACTGCTGTTTACAGATACTGAGAAATATAAAATTTGAATCCCTTTTTTCTTTTGCTCTGAGGCGCGGGGGGAAAATATTGTCAAGTCAATGAACATCATTTACACATATATTAGGTAAATGCCCAAGACATCTATAGAAATGTAAATCGCCGCTTGATTCATTCATTTGCTTAACTTGTTTTGGACCGCAAACAGGGCGCGAATAGGACACCGGAAACAAAGCTCCCCACAGGAGTTTCCGCACGGGAGGGGACGGGCAAGATGGCGGACTGAGCAGTCGCATCCATCTGAACTCCTCACTAAAGTCCCGATGTTTTAATCTTGAAGTTATAAAATCCACTCCTTTGAGCTATATTGACGACGTTTCAGCCCGAACATGAAGAAAACCAACAACACGAAACCTCCGGCAGTGAAAAACCTCCCTTTTACAACCCAGAGAAACAGCGAGCATGACTACCCAGCTCCGATGGAAACTGCTAATTCCAGCAGCAACAAGAGGGACAGACTGTTAACAACCCCTGATAATACTCCTGAGAAACCACATATGGAGAAAAAAGCAAAAGGTACGGCTAGTGATAATGACTCCAACACATCCACTGACACTATACTGAAAGCTATTGAGAGTCTTGGAAAACGTGTTGATGACCGCATGGACGAAGTTAGCAAACAAATTCAACAACATAGCGCCATGCTGGCTTCCATTGCTAAATCGGTGCAATTTAATTCAGAGGAGCTGCAAGAATGCAAAAAGAAAATAAAACACCTGGAAAAAGAGATGGAATCAATCAAAAAAGATAATGACGATATTAAGGATCGTGTATTGAGCCAGGAAAGATACAAAAGAAGATGGTGTCTTCGTATCAAAGGGAAAAAGGAGAAAACAAATGAAAATATCAGAAGAAGTGGTGGAACTTCTAGGAAGGATTGCTCCGGACCTAAAGATGAAGATGGAAGAAGCAGTTGATGTTGTCCACAGAGTGGGAAGAGCGGTGGAGAATAAGCATCGACAAATCATTATTCTGTTTGTGAGACGTGCCGTGAGAGATGACATCTGGAGGCGAACAAAGGCTTCTCCCGTGTGCAAAGAAGAAGGCATCCGCTTTGCTGAAGACCTGACCCCAGAGGACTGGAGATCCAGACAAGCGTTGTGGCCAAAAATCGACCAGGCACGGAAGGAAGGCAAGGCTGCAGGCTTCAGGGGTCCTTTTGGTTTCATAGAAGGCAAACGTATCAGGGTAGAGACTCCAGGTACGGGCTGACATCTGACTACGAAAGGAATATACAGTGGAACATTTCGGATGATGGGACTTTTACCTCAAGATTTTCCTACTCCATCTCCTAAACTTCCTCTTTAAAGCTGTTCATGTGTTCCGTGTTCCAATTAAAAACTAATATTTCTTTTTTTTCCTTTAACACAAGGGGACTTAAAGACTCAATTAAGCGCAAAGCTGTTTTTCTGTTCTGCAAGGGGCAACAGGCAAATTGTTTTTTTTCTCCAGGAAACTCATTCTGAGGAATCTGATGTGAAATTTTGGTCACAACAATGGGGAGATAAAAATTTTTTTAGTCATGGTACAAACAGGTCAGCTGGGGTTGCTATTTGTTTCAACAGATGTCCTGGTAGGTTTTTGTGCAACATGGCAGACAAAAATGGACATTGGGTTGCCTGTGTGTTAAATATTGATAATACTCTGATTATTTTGGTTAATGTTTATGGATACAACAATGATCAAGAGAATAAGAACCTGCTGCATCAAATTTCTACAGTTATAAAGGAACTTTATACCAAATTCCCTACTGATTATATAGTAGTTGGAGGTGATTTCAATGTGACTCCTGATGAATGGTTGGATAGATGGCCTTCAAAGTTTTCAAGAGAGCATGAAAACCCAATATTTGAAAAATTCGCTAATGATACTAAATTAATAGATGTATGGAGAGTGTTAAACGAAGATGTAAAACAATTCACCTGGCACAAACCTAATGGTCAAAGCAGGTCACGTATTGATTATTGGTTGGTATCCAACTCAATTTTACAATATGTTAAGGAAACAGTCATCTCTAACAGTCCCTTAAGTGACCATTGCGCCATTATTCTGAGACTACAAAGCAAAGACCAAAACGACACATTTAAGGATTATTGGAAATTTAATTGTCAGATGCTGAGAAATGAGGAGTATTGTAATTCTATTAAAAAATTAATTTTAGATATTCAGAATGATGAAGCCATCAATACACTGATACTCAAATGGGAATATCTTAAATTTAGAATCAGAAAAACCTCAATTGCATTTGGTAAAAAGTTAAACAGACAAAGAAAAGAAGAGGAATCAAATGTAGTAAAAGAACTTATGAATCTGTATGGCAAATTGAATTGGACTGAGGAAGAAAAAGGAAAAATTAATAATTTACAATCTAAATTGGACGAAATGTACCTTTATAGAGCCAAGGCTGCTTATTTGCGATCCAAAGCCAAGTGGATAGAAGAGGGTGAAAAGAACACTGCCTATTTTTGCAATCTAGAAAAACGTAGACAAGAATATAACTCAATATGTAACCTAATAATCGACGGAGAGGAATGTACAGACCCTAAACGCATTTCAAATGAAGTATTTACTTTTTACAGTAACCTTTATAAGTCTTCATACTCAGAACAAAATGTCACCTCCTTCTTTGACAAAATCAGTAATTGGATTCCAGTAATTGATGATAATTTTAGAGAAATTTGTGATGAAGACCTAACTATAGAAGAATTTGATTTTGCTATTAAGAGCATGGCATCTGATCGCTCACCGGGACCAGATGGTATAACAACTAATTTCTATAAGCACTTTTGGGAAGACCTAAAATTACTATTATTCAGTGCGATAAATAAATGTATAAATCAAAAGAAGCTTATGACAACAATGAAACAGGGAGTTATAAAATTAATTCCAAAACCGGGGAAAGATAAGAAAAAAACTAAGTAATATAAGACCTATAACACTTTTAAATACAGACTACAAAGTTTTTACAAAAGTTTTAGCAACAAGACTAAAAACAGGTATTTCTGAAATAATTAGCCCAACACAATCAGGATTTCTCAAAGGACGGTTGATCCAAAATAATATCCGCTTGGTTTTGGACCTCATCGATTACAATTACCTAATTAAGGATGATGGTTTTATGTTGTTCTTGGACTTCCATAAAGCATTTGATTCTATTGAACACACTTTTATTATTAAGACATTTAAACATTTTGGGTTTGGTGATGCATTTCTGGATATGATCACTATGTTATACACTGATATTAATAGTTGTGTTTCTCTTTCAGAAGGCACATGTCCCAGGTTCAGGGTGGAGAGAGGTATCAGGCAGGGCTGCAGCATCTCACCTCTTTTATTCATTGTAGCCACTGAATTACTTGCTATTACTGTCATAAACTCAAACATCAAAGGATTAGACATAAATAATCACAAATTAATAATAAGTCAGCTTGCCGATGATACAACAGTCTTTCTAAAAAATAAAGAACAAATTCCATTGGCCTTAGATACAATAAAGATCTTTTCTGATGCTTCTGGACTACGCCTGAACCTGGACAAATGTGAACTCATGAGTATCCACAATTGTTCTCACTCTTCTTTGTATGATATACCTGTCAAAAATGAAATCAAATATCTTGGAATCTGGATAACTAAATGCATGGCTGATAGTGAAGAAAAGAATATTCAGAATACAATTGACAAATGCAAAAAAAAACTGAACCATTGGCTACAGAGAGATTTAACGTTGTTCGGCAGGATAATGTTGACCAAGGTTGAATCTTTGTCCAGATTAATCTATCCAGCTTATTCCCTAGCCATCCCACCAAGAATTATAAAAGACATCAATAAGGTGAATTTTAATTTCATATGGTAAAATAAACATCATTATGTTAGTAACAGGGACTTGATAAAAGATTATGAAGAGGGGGGTTTAAAAGCAATCGATTTTGAAATAATGAATGGCATTTTAAAGATTAATTGGCTACGATCTTTCTTGAAAAATGATAATGAGATCTGGTTCTTGATACCATCTCTTATTTTCAACAAAGTTGGGGGGATCCAATTCCTTTTAGTATGTGATTTTGAAATTTCTAAACTACCCATAAAACTTTCCAAATTTCATCAACAAGTTTTGTTAAATTGGAAATTAATGTTTAAACATAACTTTAGTCCCCACAATGTTCCATTGTGGAATAATAGGGTGATATTGAATCGGGGGAAATCTATGTTTGTGGAAGAATGGATGACAAAACAAATTTGGTCTGTGACACATATAATGGATGAAAATGGAGATATACTTGAATTAAACAGGCTTAATGAGAAATATGACATGAGTTGCTCGTTTGAGCTCTATAAAAAGGTTTCACAGAATATCCCAACAGTCCTTGTAAATACGGTAAAGAACAATTTTTCAAATATACAGACTCCAAATTTGCATAAAGTTAAACTAGATGGTCTTGAATTGGTTAATGGAAAATGCAATAATCAGTTTTTGAGGAGGTATTTGGTTAACACCTTATATCCAGGTAGGACAAAACATTCACTCGTCTTTAAAGATTATAACAAATCTGAGATCTCGTTGATCAGAACCAAATATTTAACATTTCCAATTCCCCCCAAATTTAAAGAAGTCCATTTTAGAACTACAAAAAATATTTACCCCTCCAATGAATTTATGAGAGAAAGATTTAAATTTGTGTTAGACAACTGTTATATTTGTAAAATAATTTCGGAAACAACAGAGCACATGTTCTATGGATGTGTGACAATCCAGAATTTATGGAAATCTCTCCATGTCCTAATATTGTCCCAGTATGGATATATAGATTTTTGGTCTTTTCAAAATATTCAAATTGGAGTAATCCTTAAGGACAAAAATAGTGAGTTTTTAATTAACAATCTCATTATTATAACAAAGTATTACATACATAAATGCCGATATGCTAAATCCCCCCCTTCATGGCCTGCTCTTAAAAACGACCTCTCCCTGTTCCGTAAATCTCTTAAGCTAATAAATAAGCCCCAAGCAATCAAATTGCATAGATTTTTAGAAGAGTTTGATTTTTCTTAGCCCCTTATTTAAGTTATGAGTCTTGTTTATGGAACCTCACTTTTAGAGATTTTACGATCCCCCTTGTCTTCTTTATTTCTGTTCCTTGTTTTTCATTCTTTTTTTTATTCTTATTTATGTTTGTATTGGTTATTCATCTTTTTATATTATTATTATGTAGATGTGTGAATATGGATGTGTATGTATGCATATGTATATGCATATATATGTATATATATGTGTGTGTATGTATGTATGTTTACTTTCAGTTACTGTCGATTTCATTGTGGTGTATAGGAGATGTGATTCTGTTCTGATTGATTTAATATGTCGCTTGTCTCTTTGAGATTGTCATTGTTATTGTTCTAAATAAAGTTCATATTAAAAAAAAATTAAGAAAAAAATTAAGAAAAAGAAAAAAAAGTTTCTGCACGGGAAGTAGCATATGCTAACGTGCACATAGTCTATGACTTTTCGTTCTTTCACTGTCACACGTTGATGACGTATTTGGAAATCAATTCGGCTGGCACATGACAACAGCGCCACCTGTAGGAAGATTTTCTCTCCGTCTGATAGCTCGTGTTCTGAGACCTGACGACTTTTTTCCTGAGAACTGAGACCTGACATTTCTTTGTCTGAGACCCAACGACTTGTTTTCCTGATACCTGACGATTTTTTTGCCTGAGACCTGATGACTTTTTTCCTGAGACCTGACGATGTCCTAAAATGTACACCCTACGGGGTCTGGTTGAGCATTTGGAGCCTCAATACGTGCTTCCAAACCAGCACTTAATCTCCGAGAACGTTATCCCAGAGAGGTAAAGCAAGTGTGTAAGTTCATCTCTGAATTTTTGTAAAGGATTCCCAGGCTAAGCTTAACAACCGATATATGGATTGACTGCCTCTCATTCTCTCTCCCCCTCCTGCTGCTACTTCAATCATGAAACTGATCAATGATCAGCTGATCAGCGTTTCTGTCGCGACTCCCGTCTCTCTTGTTTGTTTAGCGCCCACTTTGCGCCAGAAAGAGGAAACCAGCGGATAAACAACAGTAGCACGTTTAAGCTGTTGTTAGAATTTATTTAATATTACTTTCTACACCAGGATCCTTTTCTATTTAGCTGACAGCTGGTAACTGTGCAGGGGCGGATCTAGCAAAGTTTAGCCCAGGGGGGCAGGTAGGGCATTAACAGGGGAAGGGAGGGCACAAAACCATGCTTTTCTTTCAAATTGTCATGTCTAGCTTTTAATAAATAATTATCTGAATCTTACAACCAAAGTTTTTATCTGATGTAAAATGTATCAAAATCCATTACTGTATATAGTAACTATTAAGTCTAATATACCCTAAGCTATAGTACTTTTTCCTTCGGGAAGATACCATCTGTGCAGTCTGCAGTTCTGTTGTAGAGAGATGGTGAATATGTTCAATCATTGTAGAAAAATTATCGATTTCTGTGCATTTTTTTTTTTTTTTACACGTGCATTAAATTAAAATCAATTACGTCAATTAAGCATTATGAAGCGGGCGGGGGGGGGGGGGGGGTGTCCCTATTTTTATTTATTTTTTTTGCTGGGAGTTGGAACCCTATTAGTTAGGTTGCTTAATATTTCCACTAAGTACTCTTTAAAATACCAGAATAGGGAGGATGGAGTATTAGATTGATCAGTTTTGCTGAACTATGAAATATTTTGGGTACACTGTATTTTTTGCATACAGGTATACCAGAATAGCTTTAGTTTTATTTTTTAAACTTGAGTTTGAACTTATACAAAATGCAGCAAGATATTTAAAAAAAGAGAAGGTTTTATTGATTATAAAATACTCTATACTGGATATTAGATATATATCAGTATCAGCAGGTATCCAAATTTATGATATCGGTATTGGACGTAAAAAAAGTGGTATCGTGCCATCTCTAGTACTATGCGAGAAGTAGTCTGAAATTCTGATACATATAATTGTAAAAAAAAGCATACATGCTAGGCAGGTTACAGTATGGTCTTTCCTTAAATGTATTTTTTCCCATTTTAAATGGAAGCTCGAGTTTGTTTTCTCAGGCCTGTGTCCTCACGTTCATTTTTCTCCTGCTATAACAGCTGTTATTCCAGCTGCTGTTCTATGTACTAATCCATCAATGAATACAACTACAACCATGTGATGGCATGCCACACATGGTAAGCTCCACACCTCACCACCCGTTGATTCACTTTAGTTTAATTTACAGTCACTACTTTAAAATATTCTACTTATTGTTCAATATTGTTTCTTTATTAAATGTATTTATTTTTCCATCACACCTTCCAATGTTTATATGGCGTGCACACTAGTGATGGGACGTTCTGTATCGAGGCTTCGGAGCGTGTGTCGAGTAATGGAGGGGGCGTTTCCGCGAAGCGCGTATCGAGGCTTGCTTCATTTATGGGAGGAGCTGAAAATGATGACGTCCGAAGCCTCGCTGCCCGGCTGTACCACGTGACTGGTTCATGAAGTGGTTCGAACTTTGCCGCGAGATATGACAGCGATATAAACCCCTCAGACTTCATTCAAAATGTGGGTGTTTGATGGAGAGTTGCGGTTAGAGAGAGTTTGGAGACCGTTTGGAGGTTTATGAGAGTGAGGAAAGTCAGGAGAGAATGGAGGCAGCTAAGAAGAGGAGGATGTCCTCCCCTGTGTGGGAACATTTTGATTTTATTCCTCCCAACAAGGTATGTAAATTTCTACAGAAGATGTATTTTCATGATACTGATGGTGCAATACAATTTATGTTGAGCTGTCTTGACTTTTGTACAAGGTGAAGTGTTTGCTATGTGCCAGGGAGCTGGGATATAACAACAACATCCATGCTTAGGCACTACAGAGCTTTGCATGAGAATAAGAGGAACACCGATTGTGGAGCAAGACCAGGTGAGCCATCAAATGCAATGATAATATAGCATGCAGTAATGTTACTAAATGATATAACAATATTATACAACTGTTATAAGTTACGTGTGTGATATTTATATTTGTGCTTTATCTTTATTGTCTTTCCTCAGGAGAACAATCTCAAATAGATGAAGACCTGGTCAGCATGGTGATTGAGGACTCCCAGCCATTTAGCATTGTGGAGGACAAAGGATTTAAAAGATTTGTTAAATCATTAAATCCTAGCTATGTTCTCCCCACTAAAAAGGCCATAAAAGCAGTGAAAATTTAGTTTTTACAGAATAAAACGTGGGCAGGACTGAGGCTCAAAGCCTCAGTGTGTAGCTGTCCATACCTCAACGTTACAAAAGCACAACTACTGTCCACACCCCAACCACACCTCACCTCACAGTAAATGATCATTTCCATTTCAAGCATTTCCAAATAATCATTTCCCATACTGCCACTATAAATATACACAGTATACTGCCATCACTACAATATAGATGTTTTACACACTCCTTTTGTTGTTGACATTTACAGGCTGTGTGCAAAATGCCACACTCTTCAAATTCATGCCAGCTATTATTTTTACGTCCAGTAGGTGTCCTGCTAGAGCAAATGAAGCTTCATGAAGCTTCGCGTTGGGGTGAACCAATTGGATGAAAAGCTTCAGTGCTTCATGGGGCTTCATCTGCCCATCACTAGTGCACACATTAACCTTGCAAGGTCAAAGTTCTGTTTTATGTTATATTAATACATCTTTCTTTGTTTGTTTGAGTTACCTGGGGGTTGGCTTCTCCTCCTGTCTGGCAAAGGTGTGGCAAAGGGCTGGGAGACCTGAAGTACCACTGACAGCTTAATTGGATTGCACCACATGCTTCATTGCCTGGGGGGTGTTTCATGTTTGTCTAATTGTTTTGTTTTAGTTGGTTATATGGCAGCCATCTTGTTTCCCCCGTGTGTGTCATTTGGTTTAGCTAAACCAGTATTTAAGGTCACCTGTGTGTCATTTCAGCAGGTCAGTTTGTCATATGTTTGTTTGAGGTTTTGTTAATTATTATCTTGAGTTTAGTTTATTGAGTTGACCTCTTTTATTGGTCTGCCTGTTTAAGTTTTGGCTTTGTTAAATATATTTTCAGATTTTTGGGTCAATAAAACCCGTTTTTTGAATTAAAACCACCTGTGTCCTTTATGCTTTACTGCTTAGTCCCTGACAAACCACAATGTATTTTTTTCAAAGATATGAAATGCTAAAGGATGAGGATATTAAAACACTGTTTACATTGTTTAAGTGTAGACAGGCCAAAAAAAGACTATTGGAAACAAACATGTAGACACCCACATTCTCACCCACTGATAAGATGCACAAGTGGATCTTATCAGTCACTCAATATCCTACGTGTTTTGTCATAATTAAGGAAACAACGATCTTCTTCCCATTTACAAAAACATGCTGATGCACAGTGTACATGGATAGTCATGTGATGTGCATTCATGTGTCATAGTTTGAGGTTTCTGTTTAGTTCCTACTTTATTTTGGAATCTCTGATTTTATTGAATGTTGGTTAGTTTGCTTCCGTCTTTTAGCTTTATTCACACTGTTACACCATATACTGTTGGAAAATTGTCTTTCAGTGTTCCACATCAAACTTTTCTAAGTTTTTGTTTCCATTTTCTTGCTCAGGTATGAGTTTTTGCATTTTACTTAGTTTCCTTATGTTCCTAGTTGAGTTTTTTGGACTGTTTTGCTTTACTTGCCCCTCTGCCACAGTGACTGACCTTCTTGGTGCAAATGTTTCAGACTTCACTCTATAGGTGTGTTGTGTTTGGGTTGTTCTCCTTATTGCAGTATGGAACAAGATGACAGAAAAACAGCTAAAATAAATCTCCCCGAAAATGTTTTGTTAAACATGTTTTGGAACAGCAGAGTTTTGATAAAACTTTAAGGACACATTTTATACATATTTTCACCAGTCATAATGATCCCAGAAAGTGAATATGGCCACTGTGTAACAATACTTAAGCTTAACTGGTTTAAAAAAAGAGAAATGCCATTAGTCATGTTTTGCTTCTCCATTGTGGTTAGTTTGTTCCTTACATCTGCATGTGTTTGTCACTTTTAAATACAGAACCAACTATCTGTCATAACTAAACCTTTAAGAAATGTGACTTGTAATTGCATATATGCATAAACATGCCCTAGCAGATTATCATTTATCTTATTATAATTGCACACCTGTGTTTCCTAAATTGATTGAACACATATTTAGTGCCACCGTGGAAATTTGACTAAACAATAATGAACTGATGCATCACAAATATAAATAAATGGATCATGTCTACAGCAAAATTAGTCCCACAGAGTTGTTTGTGAAATTAAGATCTCAAAGTCTCCAAAAACCTTTTGCCTTTTGATTTTGTATAACCACAAGCCATTTCTCTACAATCGGCATTTAAGAAAAAGATTTACATGCATGTGCAGCACAGACACACAGCTGATGTGTTGCCAGTTGTTGGTATGAAGTTCCAATTTAGTTAATGATAAACAAGCTTCAGTTAAATGTAGAAAAAATGGGCACGTGAAACATAATATTAAGGGAAACATAGCTGAATTTTATTCTAAACCCAAGAGGCGCATCGACCCAAAATAAAAGAAGATATATTTACAGAGAATCAAGGACGTTTCTTACCTTTTTATTTTCATGACAGTGACTCCAGGATTCACCCTTTACCACTGCTTCAGATTGAGAAATTAGATCCTTTCCTTTTTCTTTTCTTTTTTTAAAGAGCTCTAAAATGTAAGAAGTGACACAACGCTGTCTCACTCATGAGCTGGCCTAAAGACGAGTGACAGATGTCTCCACTTCCGTGATTGAATTGAACATATTGATTTAGGGAAGGAGAATGAGCAATTTTGGAATTTTGCAATAGTACTGTTATCAGGCAACATTTTTTCCATTCAGAGCTGTGATGGTGAACAGTTTTGCACCCCATTTACATCAAGAATGCAGAGGCTGCATAAAATGACAGAATTCAGTAGATCTTCTTATCATTCTGACAATTTAATATGAAAGTAGGTAACAGAAAATGTTGAAACAGAAATTTTGCACGTTTAAAAGGGTCCTTTTTGATGAGCTGGTCCAAGGACCAAGAGTAAAATAAAATTTTATTTATTACAGTAGAAATCAAAAAAGAATAAGAAATAAAACCAGACTAGGTACACTAAGATAAGATAACCTTTATTAGTCCCACATGTGGGAAATTTGTTTTTAAGTATAAGTCAGTAACCCCTTTTTATACGGCACCTTTGAGACACAAGTGTAAAATCAATAAGAAGATTAAGGACTTGCTGCTGATTTTTTTGTTTTTGTTTATTTGTTTGTTTGTTTCTGATGGTTTTCTTTGGTTTTATAATCACACAAGTGCTGTAAAGTACTGATTATTTGGTAAGTTTAGTTTGGAATTTGACCTTTAGTTCTGTGATTTGAGTGTGTTGCTGTTGTAAGAGACTCAAAGCAAGCTGAGCATACCCAGGGTATCTTCCTGCTATCTTGATTCACTAACCCTAACACTGCCAATCAGGATACGGGGTCATACGAAGCCGGTCGGCAGCTTGTTGAGTTCACACAGGCTTTTCTGATCTGGGTATGAGTACACTCACATTAAAGGTGTGAAACTGGCAGCATGTGACAAATTACACTGATTATTTATTATTGAATGGCTGACTTTACAAATGTTCTAATATTAGGAAAAGGTTACTGTTACGTTCTAAGTCTAGGAATGTCTTGAACGCAACAAAACATTGGCCCACCACACTCCACCCAAAACAAGAACCCAAACAATAGTATCTTTTAAAATGCTAAGCAGCCATTTATTTGCTTCAGCAGTGAGCAGTGCCAAAAATAACAAAAAACTCCCTAATGGTCCCTACGCTTCCCTACAAAAAAATGAAAACCAAACAAAAGACAATTCTCTTACCTAACTCACTACATGAAAAACAGGAGAAAACTTAATCAACAAAAATGGCTTCTCACACCTACTAGGCTGCTGCAGTGAACAATATATACAAGGTGGGGGGGGGAAAAATACTCAATTGCTACTTTACAAATCTCTTTACAAATCTATTTACAAAACCACAATACCAACACCACAATGATCACGACCCATGACAAACTGAAACACAGGGCTTAAATACATAGAGGGAGCAATCAGGGAATGGACAACAGGAGGGAAACACAGCTGGGGCAAATCAGAACTGACGAGACAAGGAAGCGTAAACTGAACACACTGAGATAAGACAGACCTTCAAAGTAAAACAGGAAACACATAACAGTCACGCCTAACACAAAACACTGACAACATTGGATCGTAACATTACACACATAATAGAATGCAAGCAACACAGCTGCTGCAGATGTGTGACAGGAAAAGCACTGTACAGTAGTTTAGTGTTAAACATGCTGAGAAACTGCTGAAGAGCGATTTGATAATGAGGAGGCGATACGTAAGAAGTGCTCATCAGTGCACAGGCGTTTTAGGAGCAAATTAAAAATTTAAGTGAAGATCATTATGTCTGTCCTTTACTGTATTTTATATTGATATATACATTGTTTTCATATTTGCTTGCTTATTGATCACTAGTCTTTAAGCAGTGTGTGTTTCTCTGCACTGTGTTATGTAGCAGGATAGCTTATGTAGGTCTTCCTACCATACAGTGTGCAGCACTTGTGCCAAAGGCAAATTGACCATGTTACGTTATGCTATCTTCATAAAAATCTGCTGTATCGTTACAAACAGCTTTTCAGTTCTGTGGTGATGGTAGCTCTGAACCACCAAGCGAACCATGACATTTTCTCCACGGGGGTCAGTGTCCTCATTTCCTTCATTATCAATAGAAAGTCTTGTCTCTAGCTTGACATCATGTTGTGTGCTCCAACAGTGAACTAAAACTAATGAAAACCAAAGGTGGGAAAAAATGTTGTGTTCTTAGAAATCTAATTTATTCGAAGTATGTCTTTTGGTGCTTTATTACAAGTAAGAAGTATAATTAGATTTCTGACTCTCACTCACATGTGTTAAATGACAGACGCATATGGAACACAATGATATGGCAGGAGGCTATCCTTAGTCTTCCTGTGGAAGCCCAAATTTTCCGAGGTTGTAAACGCTGCAGCGCAGCCGCTGAGAAACAGGAAGCATGAGTTGTGATTCAGCCATTTCCATGTTGTAACTTGGATCTAAAATTGGTGCTTTCCTTCCCTGACTGTTTCATCACCTTCTTGCACTTGGATGATCTGACTGTTGAGTACCTTCACAGAAGATTTTACAACCCAGCATTTGTCTTAATCTGTGTGAGTACAACAATTATCTAGTGAGTTTTTGGAGGCCTGGTATCCTGTGGAGAAAATAACTTGAAATGATTTATGGTTTAGTTTTTGGGATCAATTGTCAGAAGAAAAAAAAACCACATCTGGTGCAAACAAAATCCTGCTGTTTTGCCCTTTAGCACATTAAGTTAGCCACAGACTGTAAATATGGTTTGTCAGATGTGTTTTGCTTCTTGCCCCGCCACCCCCCATGCGTAACTGAGTTAAGCATACAAAATGAATTTTACTTGTTGGTGTGTGAGGATGCAACTTGTTACAAGCTTAGTTGTGTGCACACAAAAGGACAATTCAAAGCTACATCTTGTGTTCTTCCCCAATGATAATGGGCTATTCACAGGATCTATTGCAGAATAGCACAGATAATGCTTCCTTTTCCTAGCCCATCAGTGTGTGGTCTCGTAACACACAATGCCACAAGCAAGCACTGTGCTGTAATTCCTTAGGTAGCGCAGAAGTGTCTTCTAAATTTCAAGTCGAATAGAGAAGAATACAGTAAAATGCATCTTTCATTTGTCAGACAGACCCTTCTTTGTCCTCTTTATCTTTAGTTCCTGTGTTAGGATTCCCTAAAGGTTCGGTCACGTTTCAGCAGCAGTTTATGGGAATGTCATGACTCCAAGTACACTCCAAATATCTAATCATTCCATGTGTCAAAGTGAAACAGCAAATAAATTAGAGTGTAAGCTGTACTGTTTGTACTAAAGTGGAAGTACAGTGTATCTGAAGCATGTAATGAGAGTAGAGCTAGAAATTTGATTGATAAAGGGATTTTCTTCTTCTTTTGGTAAAGTAACAAGGTGGTATTAAGAGTTGAAGATGCTAAGATGTTCTTTGGGGGTTACCTGGATGAACCTGGATGGATGAAGATTAGAAATGAGCATATCACAGGGACAGTTCAGGCTGGACACAAAGTTAGAGTAGTGAGGAACAGATGGTTTTGCCCAAGTGCAGAGGAGCAATGGTGAATATATTCGGCAAAGGATGTTGAATATGGAGCTTCCAGGCTGGAGGAAAAGAAAAAGAGCATAGCCGAGATTCATGGATGTGGTGAAGGAGGACATGCAGAGGGTTGGTGTAATAGAGGATAAGGATAGGATGAGATGGGGGTGGCTGTGGTGACCAGAGATGGGTAACGCGTTACTGTAATCTGATTACTTTTTTCAGCTAACGAGTAAAGTAAGGGATTACTATTGCAAAAATGGTAATTAGATTACCGTTACTTTCCCGTAGGAACGCTGCGTTACTGCGTTACTAAAACCGTGATTTTTTTTTGCGAGAATGTCTCATGGCAGTGACGTAAGTGAGTGCGACGTTCGTGACAACAGCTGTGTGCAGATCAACAATGGATCACATATCGAGTGTGGGAGAGAGTATGAGCGTGCAGCGTTTAAAGCGTGGAAGTACTGACCTTACTTTAAGTTTGATTCCATAAAAAGTGACAAAAACATTAGCGTCCATTGTGCGTGGGAAGAAAACTTCTTTTTAAAGCGAAAAAACCCCTAAACTTCCAAGCAAACACCGACGTAATGGGAAACTCACAGAGAAACTCACAGAGAAACTCGCGGATTCTTCCACTGACCGCTGCGGCACACCTGCACCAGGGCAAACCTCCGCCTACCGCAGTCCTGCTTTACAGGTGAAAATAGAGCAACAGGACCGCTAGTCTTTGAATGTTAAACAAACTTCTTCCAGTCAGTGAATGGTGCATATAATTAAATTTTTGCTGGATGCAGAAAGTTAAAAGATTAAAACTAATAAAACAAGTTTTAAAAAGAGACTTTTCCCTTTGATTACATTTTGTATGATGGATTATGCAGAAAAAGTAGAATTGGGCTGACAGATCTATCGCTTTATCACCTATTCAGGTTGTAAATTGTGTTTTTAAAAAGTAACTAAGTAACTAATTAATTACTTTTGAAAATAAGTAATCAGTAAAGTAATGGGATTACTTTTTTGGGGAAGTAATCAGTAATTAGTTACTGATTACTTTTTTCAAGTAACTTGACCAACACTGGTGGTGACCCCCAAAGTGAACAGCCAAAGGAAGAAGAGTGATGTTTTATTAATTAATTAATTATTTACCCATAATTACCATGGTATCAGTTTGAGTTTGTTACCATGGTATCAGTACTCTTACAGGATCACAGTGCAATAGGCTAATTTAACAAATATTTATACCTTGACCAACTACCCAACTGACACCTTTCTTAGTGTTGACTTTTAAGTGTAAGGTAAGACTCGACACTGGGGAAACAAAAGCCCATGACCTTGATGAAGACCAATCGGTGTCTTAGGAACTTCCTGCCAAGAAGGTTGCAGCTGTAGGTGTGTTTTACATGACCGTTGTCACTGCATTTTCTTGCAATGACAGGAACAATATCATGAATACATAACAAGCCAAACTAAATGCTCGCTGGGTTTCAAAGCACATCACATTTTGGCTGTTTTCCCTCCTTGAAGTTGTTGAACTCCTGTAGTCCATTATTTGTAATGCTGCAATCAGTCAGTAAAGCAAAAGAAGGTACCAGTATATATTAGCCAAGAACAAATATATATGTTATCTTTTGCCACTTACTAAATACTCAAAAATAGTATGATGAGGAGCAAACGAGTTAAACAGTTACGGTATTTTTTTTTAAAATGAGGATTTCTTTGTTGTAACCAATCCACGAAGCCATCAGCTGGTCTGCTGACTTGGTGTCTGGGGCCACGGGCAGTTTCTCAGGGCTTTCCATTTACGCAGTGGTTTTTAAGGCCAAGACATTCAGTAACACCCGCTGGTAAATGTTCACGAATGCAGATATATTTGGAAAAACAAATAAAAAGTGAAATTGTTGTTAAGTGATAGCTTCTGCTTTTATAGACTTTGGACGGATTTATGTTGCCATTGTTGGAGGAGCCGTCAGACTCAGTGCTTCTTTACACTGTCTAAAGTCTTTGTGTTTCTCTGGTGAGAATCTATAATAAATATAAATTCTTACGATATTATTTCTTGATTTTTTCCCCCCAAGTTTTTATTGCAAAATATTTTACAGTTTCATTGTACTGTGAGCATCAATATAGTTTGATATTTTAAGAAAAAACTGAATACACCACACGACTCCGTAGCTTTTGCATCATGAATTTGAAGTAATCATTTTCTGTTTGACTTTTAAAGTCTCACATTATTGTGAAGGAATAATCCCAAGCATGAAAGATATCAGCAATGATCTTGGGGAAGTAAGTTGCAGGCCATCAAACTGGGATGAGTTATGAGGTCATTTGAAGTCCATCATTCCACCGTGAGAAAGATTATCCTCAAGTGGGTCATTGCTGCCAATCTTCCCAGGAGCTGACTTCTCAGCAATCACCTGCTTCTCCAATCACCTGCAGAGTATTTTAAAGCAACTCTTTATCTCCACTCACCTTGATTACTGCGGCTGTTTCCCTTTTGTTGTATTTCTTCATTTCTTTTACAACATGTTGAGAATACTTTAGAAAGGCTGAACCTCTTTAGGCTGTAACACTTCACCATGATTTATATGTTTAAGAACAGTGAGACAGTACATCGATCTCATGTTGCATTAGAAAAAAATGTTCTGCGTTTTGGCATCTTTCAAATAAGCACTGAATTTTAGAACAAATATAAGTTACATTTTGACATGTGATAGCTGAAAAACCTAAAACAGATATGTGGGACATACATTTATAAGCATTCAGGTGCCACTATACAAGCATAGAGCATAATAGCAGTTTTTACTTTTCATTTTTCTTCATTACCCACTGGCATGTTTTCTTTTTACTGTGTGAAAGGTTGTTGTGTAAGACCGCTGTTGGTATGTCACATAGCTGACTGCAGTGCACATTATCTTGTAGTCAGGAGATAATGTTAAAGGCTGTGTGAGGTTACTCAACTGGTACAGAAGTACTAGAATAAAGCAGCTCTGTGTCAGTGAGTAGGTCAAACAAACAGTTTCAGGTCAATTTTCACTAGAGGGCGACAAAGCCAAAAAAAAGCCAAACAACTTCACTCCTTTTGACCTGGAATGTTGTTTAGTGTCTAGGTTACGTTTTCTTAATATTGTATCTGAATAATATGACCTCTTGGGATTTGGACCTAAAAAAGACTTTGTTTTCAATTAATTGATTAATTGTTTTAAAAGAGAGTAGCAGCAAACAGAGGAAAAAGTGAGAAAATAAACAGAATTGTGTGCTTATTCATTTAATTACATCAACATTTACCCCCATACCTTCAGAAACGCAGGCTAAGTGAATGTTGATAATAAGCTTCTTTGCATAATGGAACTTTTATCGGCGTTTGTTGATGGCACAAGGAACCGCGTTCACACACAGCGATTTTTGGAAGTGTTCCCAAGCCCATGCAGTGATTTGCATGACTGGATCATGCGTGTTTTTCATAAAGTGTCACCTGAGAACTCAAAGATCCCCAATGTTGACTTTTGGTATTGCACAAAGAGATTTCTCAAGATTAACAGGGAGAGTTGTTGGAATATTATGTACTTCTGCTGATAAGGCATTTTGATTTTATTTAAGTTTTACATTGAGGAACATTATTCTGAAATTGCTCCACAATTTGTTTTGCAGTTTTTTTCTTTGCAGATTTGTGAATCTTTGCCCATCTTTACTTCTGATAACCTCTGCCTCTCTTAGATGCTCTTTTTATATCCAGTGATGTTACTGATCTGTTTCCACTTAACCTGATTAACAGTAAAGTTTTCCTCCAGCTGTTTCTTTAAAAATATAAAATATGAGCTTATAAAATTTGCAGATCATTGGATTCTGTTTTAAGTGAGATTTTGCGCACCATGCCAACGTTTTTGGAAGTGAAAGTGTGTGATAGGAACTGATTTGTGTTTTGTGTTGATAAGCTCCTATCTACATTTAAAGCTTGCATTACACATCTAGTCCACATAGTGGCACTGCAACAGCGTGTGAATGCTGCTTCTCTCAGTACAGCTGTTGGATTGAAGTTAAAATTTATTTTTAAAAAATCTAGTGTTGCACATTAGATAAGAAAACAATTAGAAAAAGAACACATTTGTACATAGGGCTGAACAACATTATAACACACAGCATGTGATTTTGTCCTGTCAGTGTGAGTGCTCTGTCTTTACTTGGCTTCCTGTTGAATCAGTATCTCTCCAGCTGCGTCCTAATAATCTCAAAAACCTGCAAAAGGTTTCGATTCTCTGCCAGTGTGATCACATGAGATTTTGAAGACAAAGAAAAAGCAAAAAGATGTTTTTCAAGGGGAAATTACCCATCCCATACTGGCTTACCTTTAGTTTTTACTACATGATGATCATCATCATCACCTTTATGTATAAAGCACTTTAAAACAACCACAGCTGACACAAAGTGCTGTACATTGGAACTATAAATAAAATTACATGAGATATAAATAAAAACCAAATAAAAGAAAAGTAAAATAATTAATTAAATAACTAATTCAATTAAAAGAGAAACTAAGTCTCACTGAGCAACTATACAAGATATAAAACATGACTTTCTTGATACAAATACATAGATAGCCTGAAAAACATACACTAGAAGACATTAATAAAGGGGTAGAAATACATTAGGACATCGCTACATAAAGTGGCATCCTCATATCTCAGGGTTTTGTTTTTTATGCACATTTGTCACACTTACATGTTTCAGATCACCAAAGAAATTATAATATTAAACAAAGATAACTTGAGTAAGTAAATATTCAGCGTCTAAGGGATTACTTCATTTGTTAAGGGTAAAACGCTGTCCAAAGCTATTTGACCCTGTGCGAAAAAGTAATTGCCTTTCTTTGTTAAATTATTAAACAACTGTTAATGTTACATAACAAAATTACTCCAAGACTGCACTGACAATTCATCCAGGAGTTCACAAAAGAACAAAAACAAACCAAAAAAAATACGAACTTGCCTTATATTTGCCGGAAAACAAACATCTTGATGATCCGCTAGACTTTTGGGAAAATATTCTGTGGACTGAGAAGACAGAAGCTGACCGTCTTTGAAGGTTTGAGCCCCGTTATGTCTGTTATAAAAACAATACTCCATAAAAAGAACACAATATCAACAGTCAAACACGGTGTTGGTACTGTGATGGACTCACAAGCTAGTGTACTCATAGTACTGGTGCCAAGATTGGATAAATGGAAGCGGTGTGACAGCAAGGACAGAAAATCTGTACCACATCAAACTGGAGATCTGTCAGCTGTGGTGACGCCTCGGGAAATAAGGGAGCAACTCAAATTATCTACCTGTGTGTTGTGCATGAAGATTGCTGGAAGCCTAATTTTACCCTAAAGAGTCATCTCCCCTTCCCTAAAGAAATAATTACACAGCCTATAAACTGCATGTTTGCCATGAACGTTGAACAGCTAGCAGAAAGGAACGTGGCAGATGTTGGCAAATCATCAATATGGTTTGAGGAATATAATAAAAACAGCCATAATATTTAAAAATGCAAAAAGGTTTGTTTTTCTTTTTCTTGGCTGGTTTTGATTGTTCTTTAAATTTAAACTTCACTGTCTATACACAGTGTCTGTGTTCTATGATCTTTTTTTCCCCACAACAACGAACTAAAAAGCCCTTCATTTTTACAGAATATGTGGGGGTTGGGTTTCATTTAGTGAAAACCCACTTAATTAATTCACCCTGACCTGGAAAATACTAAAGACACGCTGAAAAGGCCAAGCTGTGAGGAAGAATGATAACTGGTGGCACAGGACCACGGCACAACAGCTTGAAGGTTTAAAAGAGGGGAACGGGAGGGTCAGTGCTCGTTTATTGTTGACTTTACTTATTGTCATCCAGTCTTTGTTCATATCAACCTATTCATGAGCATGTGGAGTTTGCTTGGAGAGGATCTTGGAAGTTGGCCGGAGTTAATGTCTGTCAGAACATAAAGGAAGATGACATTAGCAGCCCATCAAGGTCAAGGTTGGTGTTGGGTGAGTTAAGCTTTACTGGAGGGGGTGGGGGCAAAATGCAACCAAAGACCCAGAGGACAGGATACACACCAACAATGGGCCAATAACTGTGTGACAGTATGTCAGTCAGAGGCCACTCTCAGGAGGGTAGACTTGTCTACGTGCTAACATCTGTTCCACGAGCACAACATAATCCCTTTGTGTTTAAAATCCATGGCTTCCTCCCTGTGCACAAACTAAGGCCCTCTTTAGAGAGTTTCCCCATCTTGTCAGTTGTTTAACTTCAGCTTCAAATCAGCTGCTTCGCATTTATTTGGCTTAAACAGATACATTTTCAGTTTTCAGATCTTCAGTTTTCTGTGAGGTAAAAATGAGTTCATGTACTGCAAATAAGGGTTTTCTTATCTTGGTTATTCCATTTTCTTTTTACATGTATCTGCTTTCCCTCTGTACTCCATATAGGACATTTTTTTGTTACTGTTTTTCTTTGTCTTTTTTAAATAACTGGGTAACACAATGGTGCTGTTGTATTACCATAATGAGAGTACAGCTTATTTGAAGTGTCATCAGAACAATAGTGGGCTAATCTCAATGGGAGCCAAGGCCAAGCAGAGATTTGGTGTGCATGTGAGGAGGTTTGGGGGGGTTTGGTGCACACATGGCACTGGGGTGAGCCTAATCACAAGCTCACAGAAATCCTCACAAATAGGAGGGGGGTTGGGGATGTCCCTGGGGTTACTCATTTAGGTTTGGTGGGCATTTAGCTCCAGTAGCACAGCACGCCTTCGTTTAAACATGAGGACCTTTTTTTTGTTCTCTCCTCCATGCATATACAAGGCTGAGGTAGCCAAGGGAACGTCACCTTATAGCAACACCAGCACGTACTTCAGCTGGTTCATAATAAAATGGACAGTTTCATCCCTCCCATTTCCTTTCTCCTGGAGTTTCTGTGGATTACTCAGCTTTCCTATTGTTGAGCCAACCCCATGTAGGCACAACAGTGTGGCACTCCTTTCCTTTCCTGTGATCACTGGAAAGTCTATAATACACTGGTGTTCTTACAGGCCTGCAATCTAACCTCAACTCCCTGCACAGTATTGCAAATATATTGTGATGTCAGATGGATAAACATGATGTGATGAATGAGAGTGAACCAAAGCATTAAAGCAGCCTGTCAGAAAAGCAAAACGGTGAGTAAAAACATGCTAAAAGGCTCCAAGGAGAGGAGCTGTGGGAAACTGGGGTTTGGATAGGGTTTCCCTTTGAATTTGGCACTGCAGGTGCTCCATTTGACATGAGCAACTAACATGAGCAAACATGAGCAAAATAAAAATGAATGATTGGTTATATCAGAAGTTGTTGCACCTGGCCGTCCCCAAAATCTACTGAAAACCTGGTGCTGTGGAGCTTTTTCAGCTCTCACCGCCAAAGTATTGTTGTTGTTGTCATTGTTTTATTGATTTGTCATGTGGTGTTTTGTACAGCAACCTGTTTGGATCGGTTGGAGAAGACATTTAGCTGCTCGTGGGCCATTTTGCATCCCTGATCCTTTTCTAAAACTCACATTCATTTTTCCGTCGTGTAAAAACTGAGCTGTGGGAAATATATAACACTTTATTCCACTTCGACAAAACGCTTCTCTGACTTCTGGTAAAACTCTCATATGATCGCCATAAAAGCTGCTTGCTATTTGTGTGTCTATTGTGCACAGTTAACAACAACATAAATATATTGGGGAGGTACAACCGCCAGTGCGAAGGGATTAACTATGCCTAATGGACTAAAACTGGCTAAGTCTGGTGCAATAGGGAATACATTTAAAATTACAGCGGTCTTACGAACATAAATTGCTGAATCGCTTTTTAAATCTCCATTACTGAAAGTAGTTAATCTTGGGCTTACTCTGATACAGTGTTTTGTTTTTAATTGTCTCTTCCGCTGAGCAATGGTGGATTTGGGCAGCAGAGAGCGCCTCTCTATTGGCTCCCAACAGCAGCAGTGGGAAATTCATCTGCCCCATCAGGGCATCAGTGGAAGGTAGCGAAGAGGAGGAGGAAGCCGGCAGGAGGCGGGGAGTGTGAATGGATGGGACTCGCCGTGTGCGTGGAGTGTGGTACAGAAGGTTACTATGCCGAGCAGGCAGCAGCCTCTTCTCCTCCTGGACTTTTCAGCACGACTTCCTCTGAAGCGGCTCCTCGTTTTAGCAAGAAGTCTCATTGTGAAGAAGCACCCGCTTTTAATAAGGAGCGCGTTTTTTTTGTCCTTTCAAACTGACCGGTGTGCGCTCAGACGCTCTGCGGACAGACAATAAGTAGGAGCGATCACATCACAACAAAAGAAATACGGTAAGAATGGTTTCATTCGTACGGGAACATACCGCTTAGAACCGTTTGTTTTTTTTCTGGAATAATCTAATGTAAACACAGTGTGAGGGGACCTGTAACAGGCTTTCTGGCAGCCACACCGTTTGTTTTGTTTGTCTTGGATTATCAGTATGTGCTCATGTGACACCTGACAAGATGTTTGCTCTTCACCATACTCCAAGCTTGTAAATTAAACACTTCATCAACTCTTTGAAAAACTATATTGTGTGGCAAAAGTTTAAAAACACAAATCTTATGACTGTGACTATGACTGGATCCTATGACTGTGCAACCCGCCTGCGTTTTCCGTGACTACTACTGACCCAGTGTCAGCTGGGTGCTGAACTGTTGACATGTCAACGTGAGTGACTTGCTGGTGTGTTTATGACGTTGTCAATGATTAGTGTGTCCCAGTCAGTAACAATTGTGGTGCGCCGTCAGGTCAGCATAAAACTGAACTCGTGAACATTTTTTTTTAAAATGCAAAAGTCTTAAAGTACTCTGTGGTCAGCCGGTCATTCTCCTGTGTGTGAATATCCTGTTTCCTGGCCAAAACAAACAATGGTTATCCAAGCACGTGATATCCTGTATGGGTCTCATATGAGTGTATTGTGTAAGTGTGTGGATGGTGAAAAACAAAAATACTTTAAACTGAGCCTCTCTATATAAGAAAAGAAGTCAAGGCAAGAGTTTCTCTTCTCTTAAAGTGGAATTCATTTGTGATGATACAGCTCTGGCATGAGGAAACCCAGTGACAGGAAGTGTGTGAGTGATACAGAACAAAGGCACGGGGCTGCTTTGTATAGGTGACTATATTGAAATTGTGCCTCATGAGTGCAACATGTGCTGCCTGTCTTTCTCTTTTGACTCACATACAGAGGCAAACTGCAAAGGCAGCGCTGCTTTGTGTTGACTTTTAGTCTAGGATGTTCAGCTGCTTTTAATGGGGTCAGCGCTTCTGATTCAATAAAGCTATTAACTGTCGCAGAATATTCCAACGCTTGCCTCGGCACATAGGAGTCATTTGCCCATTAGAGTCCATTAACAGCCTTAACCACAGGGCCGGTTTTTTAAAGGGTAAACAGTAATAAACACCACGTCAAGTCCACCTGTGCAGTGTGACCTAAGCTGCACAGGTGCACGTCATTGAAGAGACGTGTTCTCACCTCTCCTCAATGAACCTGCTTTGTGTTAAAAGTTGCTCATCAGCATTTTTTTCTTTCCCACGCATCTAATCATGCATAGGTATGAATGATAACATTTGTCAGTTAGACTATGTGATACAGTCACCATGCAGGTTCATGCAACCCAGCACTTTCAGCAAGCAGAAATCCTGCCAGACTGGTCTGAGAGATGTCTTCCACTCTGGGAGATCAAACTTACTATCAAAGAGTGACATGATGATGTAAACAGCAATTCTTCCAAATTTTATACAGAAGTATAAAGTTTGCTTGCTCCTTTAGCAAGCTTGTGAAAACTTTTAAAAGCGGACATCAGGTATTTCAAGGGCACGAGATTCAGACAAAATATCATAAAACTAACGTAAAGTATATTTAACAGAGCAGGTGCCATCTTAATCTTAACTAGTATTGTTTGAGCACCAACAAAAATCTGCATTAGTGCATTAGTACTGTATTGACATGACATTTTTTAACACTTCAGAGGTACAGAATGCATTCTTCACTCATTGTAACTAAACGTGTGTAAATCCAATGCTTAGATAGCATTAGCTAACATAGTTTTACTGAAATGTTTAGATGCTGCCGGCCATTTACGATTTGTATCTACCAATTTGTGGTAGGTAGCATCAGTCTACAGAAACTCTAGCAGAATTTCTGTGTTTATGCTAACTTTGTTTTCTCCCTCTGTTAAAAGCAACAAATCACAGAAGAGTCTCTTGTGTGACTTGTGTTCAGATATTTCTTTTAAATTTAAGGAAGCTTGAACTCGTGGCCTTAAAATGCATTGTTTTTGTGCATCTCCTCATTTCCTTTAATTGCTACTGCATGAGGGACTTCTGGAGTCTCAATGACTGCATTAACGGGAAATGAGTGAAACTGAATTCTTCATTTGTAAAACGAGAGTTAGCTTTGCAGAAATTCCAAACATAAAATAGATGTTGCCCTTTGATCATCTGACAGTATTCAAGTGTTGGGTCAAAAAGATTTCTCATAACTAAAGCAAAAAATGTGTGTTGATTAGACCTCTCGGAGTGCTTGAGGCCTAATTAAAAGGTCAGACGCTGGAGTGTTTTTCAGTTCAGTGTTTGTGGGTCATCAGTAATCTATATTCACAGTGGAAATCTATTCAGATCACCAGACCTCAGGACATCTGAATGAAGAGGTCATGCGGACGTTTAGTGAAAATATTTAGTCCTAAATGTTTTATCACTAATGTGTCAGTCCTCCAGTGTTTGCAGTAAATGACTCTAGTTCTTTCCATAACATAATCACTGAAAAGTTGTGTCAACAGGAATCTGTTCCTCATTGGTAGTGAAACAGCTACGCAGTGTGCAGACATCTCTTTTCCTTTCAGAAAGGACATCCTGAGTAAAACAAAGAGTCTGGACCACAGTTTCGCATTCAAAGCACAGACACTGGGAAATTTCCCACTTTAATTGCCAGTTTCAAAATTTGCAGTACCAAAAATGCCACATGTGTACAGTGATAGTTTTCGCTTGGTTGCTGAGGGATGCGGTCCTTTAATGCGGTGTGCTCAGACTCTGTTTGTGTGTTTATTTCCCTTCAGAATAAAGCAGAAAACACTTGCATCAACCTTGGAGAGTGGATCTGAGCTGGGTTTGGTATTCCTCTGGGAGTCTGTTTCCATATCATTTAGATAAAAGAGACTGCATTAAAACAAGCTCCAATCTGTTTAAGGGCAGGCCCTTCCCAGTTTGTGGACAAATTCCCCCTCAAAATGCATCATTCAAGACCACCTCCTTATGAATTATTTAAAGGATGGACACAAGGTTATATTCACGGGTTACCCACGCGTATCAGTGGCTACTGAACCAGGGACAGGCACAGAATAAAAGGGTAACATTTGTGGTAAAATAAATCACAGTTTCAACTGTGCATGGCTATACCAACATAAGTGTGTTCAAATTGGGCGAAACAGGCAGTTGGCGACCGTCTTGATAAGAAAGCTGGTCCACTTCAGAAGACTTTTGCACAGTATAGCACAGCCCACCTTTTTTTAAAAATCTTTATTAGATATTGCTATATAATGTTGTTGTTTTTGTTTTTTTACACACAGCTAATGTATATACACTCCAGTCCCAGTTCAAACTCCCAGTTAAGTCCAAAAACTAGCTGTGATGCATTACATTCAAACTCCTGCTTTCTGGGTGACACCGCTGTCCTGTCAGTTTTTCTACTTCCTCATTTGACAAGATGTTTATCTGGAGCATAACCCTGCAGGCTGTACGGGAGCCCAGTGAGTTAACAAATGACAACAAGGGGTCCCAACAGTATCTAAAGAGATAGGGTGACAAGGTGCTGTTAATTAGGCATCTGAAATGTTGCAGTATCACTAAAGTGTCAGTGAATACAAGCCAAAAATCCCATCTTGCAATTTGTCTACTTGTATCACCAAAAGTGTTATTAATTCATTTTTATGGTTATATTTCTGCACCTTTAAGGGTCATGAAAGGATTCTGTTCAGGATCTAAGGTTGTCCACTCCACTGTTTGGTGTCACAGTCCAGTGCTTTATTCATCCACCGTCAGCCTCATCCTCTTCCCTCTAACGTTTCTTTGGTACATGCTTTGTTTATCCAAAGAAAGTCATTGCCTGTGACCATAATCCAGCCAGCGATAATGTTTGCCAACCTTGTGTAATTCGGAGAATAACTGAGGGTGTACAGATAACAGAAGAAGCAGTTTCAGTGATACTTGTTTCTATTGCTGCAAAACCCTGTCGTGGAATTATTATTATTATTATTTTTACTATGATTCCAACAGCAAGCGGGTCAGTAATGTTCCCATTTATTCCAGAGGATAAACAGTAAAACCCACATAAATGTGTTCGGGAATAACCGGTGTCTAAAGCTTCCGGGGAGATGCATAAGCTAGAGCGGACTCACTCATTTTATGACAAATGTGGAAATTATGAAGCAGTGGATACCAGTTTTTTGGCATCATCTGATTATTTTTAAAGAAAAAGCGGTGCTGTTAATTTGAGCCAGATACAAACACATACACTCAAAGTAATGATTCTTCATCCTAATTTTAAAATGCAAAATGCAACTGAAATATATAAAAATCAAAGATTTACTTATTCAAATAATTAATAATGAAAGAAAATCTGAATGTATACCAATTAAGTACATTTCATTTGACCTGATTTTAACTAATTTCATTACACAAGTACAGTCAGATATTTATTATTATTATTATTAATAATAATTTATTTTGAGTGTATAGACCAGGGATGTCAACCACATACAGCCACCATGAGTAAAATTGCAGAAAAAAGTCACAATAGTTGATTCCACAGACTGTAGGAAAGTCTGTGCAATGAACTATCAGGACCTTTTTAATAAAATATAAAGTTTTTGTTCATTTATCTTTTATTTAATTTGGTGGAGTATGAATGGTAATGGGAGTGAACAGTCTTCATCAACAGGAAATCGTTGCACTCCTTCATGGATTAGAGTTTTTGTCGGGCCAATTCTGGCCCCCGGGCCTTATGTTTGACACCCCTGGTATAGACAGACACAGGCATTTGAATGCCACGTTGGTATCAGGATAGGCAAATAACCATTTTTAAACAATGTCTCTCCATCCACTTACATTTCCTGGTTTTCCCAACTGTCTGTATTCATAAGACTTCTTGAATCATAACACTGTGTACTGCTGCTCAGGTGTGCAGTTGAGATGTGGATCTTCTAGCAGACCTGAGCAGAGGAGCGCCTTCCTCCTCCCAGTTTCAGCCACATCCTCGGGCATTTAAGGGAACCTTGAACCCAACAGCTCAGTGCACAGTTCCGCTCCAGAAGTGAACACCCCCGTTTCTGTTCTTCCTCCTGCTCCTCATCATTGCCTGTTTTTCCGACTAGAATATAATTGCTGTGAGGCTGAGAAAATGAAAATAACAACAAAGCAAAGCCCTCCACCACCTTTCTTTCTATCTGTGCTGCTGCTGTCGGCTTGCCCGGGAGGTTTTTTTTTTTTTTTTTTTTTTTTTGGAGATATGGAGGGGAGTGACTCTCCCTGAAATGATGCCGCTTGTGCACCTCTCTCTATCTATTCAACAATCCCTCTCCTGTAATCATTCCCCATTTCTCTGTATTTCACTCCTGAATACACACTACACCCAAATTACACATTAGGAGAGCTGCGAGGTGGTGATGTAAAGGCGGGTGCTTAAAAGCCTGAATGTTCAGAATGAGAGTCCCTGCCCGGCAAATGTGTGTAAGGTAAAGGCGGAGGGATGGACGGAAAGGGCTTGAGTTGCTATTATTATCCTCTCAGGCACAAATGGAGAGGTACATGGTGGTGGAGCTGGAAAGAAAAAAGCAACCGTGCTTCCCAAGCAGACATACCCCACAGCTTCATACCCACAATGATCAATACTCCTCAGCTCTTAAAACCCCATGTGAGTGTTTCACACATTTAGTGCCAGAAGGGTTAGAGGCATGTTAAAGACACACACTGGAGACTTCTGTGAATATGCGATGCCCTCATAACTCCTCACAAAGTAATTTCCTGCTGAATTGGTTTGATTTTTTTTTTTCAAATCATATCTCTATAAATTTATTTTGTGTGGGTCTGTGGCCGTACAGAGTGTATATATTGATGGCTGGATACTGCAGGTGCTCGCTCACTAGAGCGTAGCATTCATCATTAATAGAGGGGTTACCTGAGCTTCCTCTTGTACTGGGTTAATAGTGGAAAGCAACGCCCCCGCTCCAGCTAATACACATGCAGACACTAGCTGCTCACAGATCGCGTGAGTTTAGAAAGACAGAAATCATCCAGCTGCGGTCACCTTCACCATGGCAGCTTGGGATGAGGGGAGGAGTTGGGGGCAAAGGGGGTGGAGGGTGGGTTAGAGCGATCTGCAGGAAGTAATTATCACCTGCCCTGTGGACCGAAAACGAGCATCCTGCTGGTTCACTCAGACAGATCAGACTGAGCTTTCGGACATGGATGAGCGTCTGCATTTTAGCTCTAACATGCAGGAAAGATTTAGGAGTGTGACACAATGACAAGGAAACTGCGTCATAGGGGGAAAACCTGTAATTCAATAGAAAAATACGACTTTGATCTAGAGGGTTTTTTATTTTCAAGGTTGCATTGTGTTCCTAAGAGGCTTGTGTACTGGGTTTGTACAATGTGAGAGTACCCTTTAACCTACTTTATACTATTGTATCAGCCGTGTGCTTACTAAGCACTTCACAAAAGTGTGCTAAGCAACAAGTTGAGGTCTTCCCTCAGCAATGTTACCTGCAGAATCAGACCTGGACTAGAAATAAATGATGTCAGGACAGCATTTGATGACACTCTACACTGGACTTGGATGGAAAGCTGATATGGGGGTTGTGTGCAGGGCACAGTTATAACAGGTGTCGAGCACACCGGGAAGAAAGATGACACTCGGTGTCCTCAGGGGCAGCGGTGGTTGTCATAGTGGCGAAGATGATCAGTGGTTTAAAATTTGTGTGGTTACATTTAAATGGTTTTCCAGAATGGACTTCTGAATATCATCAAAATTAATCACATTACATTTTAGGCATGCCAGAAGTACCAGACATTTGGTAGTTTGTGGTAGTACCAGTAGAACTGCATGAGTCTCGATATCAAACCAAAATTTATCCCATGTACTTAATAATTGTAAAAAAAAAAAAAAAAAAAAAAGTAGACTGGGTACTGTACTGTAGCGTTAGCAAGTTTAGCGTCATTAAGCTAGCTTACGCATTTAATGTTAGTCATTACAAACATTTTAGCGTATGGACTGCAGCAGCTAGGGGCAACACTAGCTGTCAATATGGTAAAGTGTATTTCCAGATAACATAAGCAGGATAATACTTTGGATTTTGTTGAATACTGGACTGAAACTTTGTTAAAAAAAATTGTTAAAAAGATCAAGATCAAGATATAAACAGAAGATTTAAATTTCTAGTTTATAAAATTTCACTTGCAGTCGTCACCTTTGGAAATCTCTCATCTTCCTCTCTTGTCCTGTGCTTCTCTCTCAGTCACACTTTAACATTCTACCACGTAGAAAAACGTTGCTCCGTTTACATTTGCTGCTCTTCTGTTCTACTAGCATATTGCTAAAGTACTGTTACCGCAACTTTACATCTGCCCCTTGAATGCATCACAGTGACGATGAGGGAAAAGGGAGGTTTTGAAGATGTAAGCAGGCTATGTCCTTATTTTCCGAGTAAACATCACCATGGCATCAGATGGAAAGGCATGAGAAATTAACTCATTTGACAGTATGAATTAACCTGCCCATCACATTTAATTGCTCATTAACTGAAGGTGTCAGAATGTCATTCCAGGCCTGTTTAACCTCTGGCCGTATGCAGCTTCCTTCAGTTCCAGAAGAATTGCTTCCCTGGTAGAAACGCTGCAATAAAAGACAAGCAAAAAAACAATATCAATAATATACCACTGTGTTTTCAGAATTTTGATATTGAAAAGTATTGTGCTATTTATTCAGGTAACAACTCTGATTTCATGTCATAAAGAAAAAAATTCAAACATTTGCAACATTTTCTGCCTTTATTACTTTTATCAATATTATTATTACAACTCACAAGTTATTTCAATTCAAAAGGTGACTGGGCACCAATAATTTGCACTTTGCTGACAACTTTTGCATGTTGTCTTTATCATTTTCAGTCAAGCCACAAAATTAGAGTTCAGAAAGACTCAGATCCTGTTAATGTTTCTGCTTTGATGCCCTTCGTGTTGTTTTCTTCTTGCTTCTTGCTCGCAGACCACAAAAACGGTTACATGTCATACTTAATGGTCTCTCTGGTTTTAGCTCAGTTTAGGTCTCCGCCTGCTTCACTCACTTCGTCTGATGTTTTTTGCTGTTGTTGGCATCTTGGTCAGTCTGTCATTCTGTTCTGTGGGTCTCTCTGAGTTTTTTGGCAAAGTCGTTTTTTGGAAGCTGCAAATACACAGAAGGAGAGCAGCAAGTGAGGACTTTCAAGCTGTAAAAGCAAAACGATGAACTTAAGAAATTCTCAAATTTAACACAGAGGCAGGTGGTTTGTTTGTTTTATGACCTCTTTTTTTATTTATTTATTTATTTTTAAACCAAAGAGTTATTTAAACCAGTTTCAAAATGCAAATACGGATTGGTTCAGCTTTGTGCTTTGCAATGCAGCCTAGTGGACTATATTTTTCAGCTACTGCCTCATCTCTCTTCCTAATCTCAATTTTTGGATGCTTGTGTGTTTCTTTACCACAAGAACTGGGTTCTTTGTCTGAGCTTTGAGCACTTTTTCTGTCTTCATGGCAACTCCTAAGAATATTTACAGTTAAAATTTTAATTTGCTCTCATGTGGTGTGTTTTCAAGTCAATAAAATATTGAAAAGCAATGAGACATGTTTTCCATCTGCTGTGTAGCAGCTGTTTCAGAATTTGTGACCATATAAACAGTAAAAGTATTGAATTAGACATACTTGCAGCAGTAAAGCAGAAACAGATGCCCTGTTTGTTTTTTTTTATATTTAGGCTCTTTGCACTACAAACTCCATGCACATATAAATCCCCATTTGACTCGCAATGAACTCAACTCCACTTCAAATCAAGGCACCTCATGAAATTGCTCTGACAATGCCAGCACCTTTGGGAGCTCTCGGCCCGCTGAGAGCGCTTGTATTCATACGACAGGATAAAAATAGAGGTATTCTACCATATTGGTGGCTTAATACTGACAGTACAGTATTCCCATAAGACCTCCCATAAGTCTTTACTTTAAAGTGATGTCTCCGTGAGTCTCACGGGTTCTGCAGTGTGCCTGCGCAGGACAGGGGGGTAGACATGTGCACTTCACAGCTGCACATCTGTTGTGGTTTCTCAGACATGTGTTATATGGCCAGATAAGGCCATATCACTGATCTGATTATCTAGTCACTAAATTGGATTGGGAATGATAAGCCAGAGGGACTCACATGTACAGATGCAGATATCATCTGCCAGGTCTCTACTAATCGCGAACCGTGGCCACAAAATGGATTTAGACACTTCAGAACGGAAATGTTTTGATTTAACAGATGGGAACGGGAAGACTCAAAGGAATTTCTAGTGTCGATAATTTTACGTGTGTTAAGGGCACAATTTCTGTTATCAGATGAAAACCTGCCAATACATCAGAGTATCAGATCACTTACCCGGGGTGAAAATCAGATTAAGAAGCAACATTAGGAATCAAATTGAACATCCACAAATAATGTAACCACAGATACTAAGAGTAGCATTAATGCAGGCAGGCTCAGCCACAGTACCAGCAGATCACATCTGCTGACATAATTCTAATAAATTCCTCTGGGAAATTTCTTATATAGGGCACCGACAGCTGCTGTACCTCTGCAAGCTGCTTGGCAACCCACCTTCTCCTTGCAACCTAGCTCTCACTGTTATGCTGTATCCAGCTTAGTCAGTGTGCTGGGTCTCAGATATAAATGACTGCGGAGCAAAGATTGAAATGCATTTTTCAGCCAGCTGGTGAGCTGTTTTAAATATTTGCAAATAATTGTCTGTAAAGTGTATGAAATTTGTATGAGTTGTGTCATAATTTTCCCAGAGCCATCTTTTTAAATTGTCCAAAAGTACTGATTGACAGCTGACTAACAGCTGTATTTCTCTTTAAATTCACTCGTGACTTCTGATTTCGTGGGGTTCCAAAGCATCATATTTCAGTTTTTTGTATTTGCAAAACAGTTCTTAGTGTTTCAGATCATAATACAGATTTAGATCATAATACCCTCTCAATAACTTCACCCCGTGCATGGCCTCAAGGCTCATTACAGACTGATAGTGTCTCCTCCCCTCCCCCCGCCCTCTGCTCCGTCCCTCTTTGTTTCACTGGGATGCCTGTGGTGATGTGCACAGTGGCCATTCATGTTTTTCGTCACTTGGATATGATATTGAAAACTTCTGACACTGGCTCTTTATGCTTCTTCTAAGAAATGCCTGGGCAAATCTGTGCACCCGCAGTCCCTTGAGGCAACATTTTGTCGTGGCAGTCAGTGTTGGGCTGTTGACTCATATTGTGGCCTCTAGGCCCCCTGCACCCTTCCCCCAGCTCCTGACCTCCTCCTCTTCATAGCATCTGGGTTATTCACACACATGGTTTGTCGTGGCCTGTGGCCTCCAGCGTGCCCCTAAGGGCCATCCTGTACAGCAAGAGGAGCTGGCCCCAAATCCCTAGTCACAACCCAAAAGCCGATAGGTGCATGGTGGCAGCCTGAAGCCCCGGGCCCTTGCCTCTTTCCCGGTCTTCTTTTCTTTTTCCACCCCCCACACTGCCCAAACACACACAGACACACACACGCAAAGCTTTTCTGTCTCACCAATGAGTGCCAAATGGAGCTCTATCACACAGTGTTAATTGGCTGTAATTAAGATGTCTTGTGGTTTCTTAAACAGATGCGGTGACAATTTCAGTCAAGATGCATAATAGATATCTCTCACTTACGCTGCCTTGGTTGTCAAATCTGAAAGCTTTTGTCTTTAAAGGATTAGTTCTTTCTGATTTATTGATTTCAAGCCATGTGTCAGGGGGAGGTTAACAACAGTGAGAACACACAAGATGCATAACATCTGATAATCAGCGTAGCCATGCTTGCACTATTAAAGCCCTTTAAAAAGTAGGACATAGACTATGCATGACCAAAGATGGCCTTTTTAATGTTTTATGTTCCACATTTGTTCATCTGTGATGTATGATTACAAATCATGCTCTGATCGGGTGTCATGATCTCAGACAGCTGTGTCCACCTGCTAAATTTCTAACTACAACTGACAGTCGGGAAGCGTGATAAGTGTGTGTGGGTAGGGTCCTGTGAGGAGACGGTACTGTAAGTGAGAGTGCCGACCTGCGTGTGTTTGTATGTGTGTCAAGCGTACTGTCCAAAATGTCTTCCATTCAGTGTGTCAGCTGCAGTCTCTGTATGTGGCAAAGCTCGTCAGCTGCAGGCGTGTGTGGGTGACAGCTGTTTCCCTGCCCTGCTCCGGCTCTGTTCTGTTCACCGGGAGGCCTACCTCGTTTAGACTATTAATCTACCACTTACTGTACACAGTAATTGCCATCCCATGTTGAAAAGAGCCCCGGGACAAGAAACCGTGATGATCTTGGCAGCGTGGCTCCCCCTGTCATGCCCTGCCTTGTATTCTCTACAGATTCAAGCCTATTAACACGAAGCTTCAGGGATAGAATTTGGCTAAATTGTAACAACTTGCCTGTCTGTACTCTTATTACATTTTCAATCCACATGTCACAAGTGAAATAAGAGCTTTATGTGAGGAGAAATGGTGTGACATTGGCAAAAAAAAAAAAAAGCATGAGGAAAACCCTCCAAACAGAATAATTTACCACAAAAGGATTGCCTCCATTTGCCCCCAAGGGTTGTCTGACACCCTGTTACCCCATCTGCTGGCAATAAAGGTGCATTGCAGCGTCCGCAACAATGATCGTATTCTGTCCGAGGTGAAGTACAACAGCAGCTGGAAAAGAATGAGCCTTTAAGTGAGCACAGCCTTGTGAAAGCACATGACTAATTCAGAGTGACACACAAGTGACATCAGAGGGGGTGACGGACCATGCTGTGACCTCATGGTATTTACGGCTGCTGTGACAGTGGACGATAAGAGGGAACACAGGTGATAAATTCTCTCTGTGAAAGCATTTATTTAGCTGTCGAGTAATCACTTTACCTTGAACTGAGTGGACAGATTTGTACTTGCAAGCTTGTTTTGTGTGAGATTTCAGAAGTTAGAATGAGTGTGTCACTATGATCACCAGGAGACAAAGAAACCTATTTCAGGCATGCAGAGATCAAAGCTGGTTTTGTTGTCTTTTTATGTTGTTTTTAAGCTTCAAGCTCATTTGTGCTCATGAGTTTGCAGACACAAAAAGCAGAAGATGCGCCATTAGTCACGATTGGCCGACACCACAGAGCCCAAAATGCAAGTAACTTGGGAACATAATGGAGCAATTATGTGCTAATTAGCCACACATCCCCTCTAAGAGTTAGAGACTGAATGACTATTCAATATGAGATTTAGTATTTGAGTAGTTGTCACAAGGTGTACACAGTACTGCATCTGCCCAAAAAAGCAGTTATTTAAGATTTAACATTACTTACAGATCACACAGAGTCACAGAGTATCAGATAGATATTCTAAATATGTATCTACCCAACGGATGATATTAACTTTTATCTGGAAAAGTTCATATCAGTTAGTTCCTCTTTGAAACTTGGTATAGAGAGTAAAACTGTGTGTCTTAAAGACAGCATCTGCATGTCTATACACTGATAATTGTTTGTTTAACCAGTGTACCTAGCTAATTTATTGTTCACTCTACATAATGAATGTACCCACTACCAAATGGGTTCATTTAATTTTGCAAGAATCAAAGAGTGATCTTTTTTTTTTTAATGCAAGAAATTGTTTTCAGGCAGTTTAAATGCTTATTAACCAGGCAGTTTATGTGACATGCTCTAAGTGGAAAGTCAAGATGTTTACATGGCAGAAATGTGTGCCACAGATGCATAAGCCCCTTTTCATGTTTCAGAATGATGTGGACCAGAACACATCGGCCTCCTTTGCACACATGGCAAGCACGTGTGTGTGTTCAACAGCAGCAACAGTGTCCACCATATGTTTGGCTCTCTCGACCGCTGCCCTCCAGGCAGCTGTGGCTTTGCACGCCTGTCCGTGTTTATTATAGTTAGCTGCAACTTTACATTTAGGACAGTGAATCCTTTCACTTAGAAGTAGATCCATCTGATTCAAGTGAGATGGATTACAACATCACATGTATTTAATCCTTTCTGGACTAAAGGTGAAAGGTGGAGAAGGTGATTGGCTGCAGACTCCCATCTCTGCAGGACCTGTACACCTCCAGGACACTGCGGCGTGCAGCCCGGATCTCAGCTGACCCTTCTCACCCTGGACACAGTCTGTTTGACCTGCTCCCCTCAGGCAGGAGGCTCCGGTCCATTCGCACCAGAACCTCTCGCCACAAGAACAGTTTCTTCCCCTCTGCTGTTGGACACATGAACAATAACCACATGACTGTCCCCGCCACTAACACATGACCCTACGCTGTGTCACTGCATCATTTCATGTTTGGCACTGATCACCACCTGCACTCATATATATATCTTTCTACGTAGCACTCATAATTCTTATTCTCATGTATATATCTCATGTATATCTCATGCACATATCTTTCTTTCTACATAGCACTTTAATTCTTATTGTCTGCACTGAAGCACCGCAGCAATTTCCTAATGTTGTAAACCTCAACATCTGGCAATAAACCCATTCTGATTCTGATTCTGGACGCTTGAAATGAATGCAAGAAAATGAAAGTGTATCCCTGGCATGCTGTTTGGTACAGTGATGGCACATTACCAATCTTTTGTTTGCCAGGGGCTGCCAATCTGAAAAAAGATGACTTAAATGAAGTAGGAAGGGAGCTAAAACAGACAGTAGCCTGTGCACTTCCTGCACAGAGACGGTGCATGCATAGCTGCGCACACAATGCATTTTAGATACATGGCGGCTCCTGGTGGGTGCTAAGGTTGTGTTTGTTTACACACAAACCTTCACTTCCTGCCCTGCTTTTTCATTGGTAATTAATAATACACAATTTTCACTAATAGGCTCCTTCTCTCACCTCTGTCTCCACCCTTCTTCTGTGTTGTCATTGCAGATGTAGCAGACGGTTACATTGATCATGTGCATTGAAACGGCACCTTGTTGTCTGTGGCCACTTTTAAATTTCTCAGAAACTGGGATCACATAGACAAACATCAGGATATTGCTTCGATGTGAGCCGCAGCACTCCCCCATCTCTCCTTTCGTGCTGTTTTTGCTCAACCTTCTCCAAGTTGTAGGTCTACTCAGGTGTTCAGCTCACGCGTGAAGTTCACCTATTATTTACAGCCGTATGAAAGGAAGAAACAAGGCGTGTTTGCATCAAAGCCCTCCCAACTGATTTTCCCCAGACGGTATCACTTTTAGTTTTGCCTCGTCAGTTTTGCCAGCCATGCTGATCCAAACAGGACCAATTATTTTTAGTGTTTCTGCAGAATATAGAGGGTGGGAATGTCTGGACTCCTCAGGAAATTGCTCCCCACATCCCAGACAAAGTGACGGACCATTCCCACACCCTTTCTCAGACAATGAAACTGAAATAAATGCTGAAATAAAAAAGTAATGCGAGAGATGTAGTCATTCGCTTTTGCCCAATCCCCCCCCCCTCAAAAAAAAAATTCAACATTATACTACTGTGAGCCACAGATGAACGAATGTGGGACTTTAGAGTGGCCAGCTGAGGTTTGTTCGCATGTAAGTTGTATTAGTATACAAGTGTGTTTATGTGGTGGGAGATGGAGCCTTTGCAGCAGGGGCTTTGTGGTTCTGTCCTGCCCTCCCCTGCACTCTGTGAGGCAGTGTTTTGGACTGGGGCCCAGGACCAAGCCGGAGGCACGCTGCTCTGCTCCAGCCTCTCCAGAGCGCCGACTCTCACTGACATTACATCAGCTGGGGGAGACATAGTAGACTAGTGTGTGTGTCTGTGTGTACTGGAGTGTAAGTGCTCCCTTTAAGCTTGTTGCTCTCAAGCAAAACAAAGTAGTCCACAGATCAGCTCTTCTACTCATTCTGAAAGTGCAAGGTGTCACCAGTAGAAGAAGAAAGAAAGGTGGCCAGCGGAGAGAAAGAGCATTCGGACATGGCTGTGCGTATCATACGTGGGATGGAGGATCTGGTGGCATCGGGTAGCCAGCTTGTCTGGAGCCTGGCGCATCAGACACTGAGGAGCTGGTACAATCGTGGGCTGATGCCATGCAGACGCTTCCTAGAAGCCTGGTTCAGGATTGGGAAATGCTACCAGGTATGAGGGCATTAGTGTAAATATCTCAAGTGGGAGGAAGTCAGATAAAGCTGATTTTACTAGCTGCCTGGGCAGCACTTGTGATTAATTACTGTATTGGATTTTTATGGCCAAACTTTCCTCTGACTGAAGTGAGTCAGTGCTTTTTCCTCATCTGGCTCATTAGTGCATGCATGTGTTTATTTGTGTGAACGTGAGGAGGCACAGGCTGCCTCATGCTGAGTCACAAAGTCTGTTTTTTTAACAAGGGTCCCTCTCCCAGGACACGTGGTAATCATTTGGAAAGCAGCGTGACCGGCCGTTTGATCTCGGCGTTCCGGGTAACAAGGGGCACTTCCAAAATTTTCTTTGAAATGCGTGGTTCCTGGAACACCTGAGCGCTGTCTGCGTGGTTTACGCATCTTACTTTCATGGACGTCATCTGGGCAGACTCAGGTTTCTCTCTCGGGTTTTGCTCTTTCCCTGCATGCTATCATGTGAAGGTAAAGTTCATTTGTGTCTTTGAAAGAGCAAACAGAAAACCTGACACTGACTTCTTTGAAAAGGAGTTCTGAAAAAAGACAGGTATCACATCCCTTTAATTTTAAAGCAGCGCTATTTTCATTTTCATAGTACTTGAAATTGACTTCCTCAACCCCCAAAATGCACATAATACAACAATTAAATGTAAGCATTCCTCTATGTCACTGAAAAGTTTGTTTCCTAGAATTAATCTCTGAAGCATCAAAGTGGGCCTGTCTGTGTAGCTTTCAGTCTGTATTATTTGTTTAACCTCTTCATATATTTATAATATTATAATTTTGTTTTCCTTTGTATAACCACTACTTATCAGAATCAGAATCAGAAACTTTATTGTCATTGTCATGAGAACAACGAAATTAAGAATGGTCCCCGATCATTGCATCATCCCTAGCAATATCAAAATATAAATAAAACAATAAAATTCAATAAATAAAATAGATAGAATACTTAAAATACTAATAAGATATAACAGTAAAACATTCACATACATTCCCACACACATGCTTCAGACCGTGCATAGATTAACACAAGAGTGGCGTGATGGACATTTTTTTGTAGTATTCAGATGTGTTATTGCAGTTGGATAACAGCTGTGTTTGAGTCTATTAGTCCTTGCTCTGATTGCCCTGTACCGTCTGCCTGAGGGCAACAGTTCGAACAGGGAGTGGCCAGGATGTGAGGTGTCTTTTATGATGTTTTGGGCCTTTTTAAAACAGTGGGCGTTGTGTAGAACTTCCAGTGTGGGGAGAGGGCAGCCAGTGATCTTTTGGGCGGTGTTAATGATCCCTTGGAGTGCTTTCCTCTGAGCCCCTGTGCAGCTAGTATACCAGATGCATATGCAGTAAGTTAGAACACTCTCAATGGTGGCTCTGTAGAAGGACACCAGCAGTCTCTGTGTGATGTTATTCCTCCTGAGAATTCTCAGGAAGTACAGCCTGTATTATTTGAATGAACTGATAACTAGATTGGGAAACCATGGGTTAATTTAGTGAGGTGATAACCTGATTTTAGTCATCATAAAGAACGATACAAGACCTTGTTTCTGCTGTGCACATTATTTTACGGAGGACAGGATACCGTTATAGACACTTTTAACAAATAATTAAACATTGACACGGAGAGTAAAAACTTATGGATGAGAGGCTTTGTGTCCCACTCAGTTTTAGATAGTGAGGTCACTTTAACGACTGGCTGTGAGTTTAAAATCGGACCATTATCTAAAGACCTTTGTCCCTTTTTTTTCTGTTTTGATGTCCCCGGCTTACAACAATACAGCATTGATAGATAGGCTCTTGGAAGGACTGTGGCTTGGACAGCAACAACAACTCATAAAAGGGTTGCTATAGTGATTAATCCCTGTTTAAACAATGGACATTACTGTCATCTACTATAATTCTTATCAAGGCAAATCTTGTTATGTGTGGAGTTCAGGAGAGTCCTAAATGCAAAAATGTGGCTAAGAGGTAATATAACAATATCAGCTTTAATACGACTTACCAAAACTGTTGCAAGACACAGTTCAAACATAAACCAGCAGAAGGTCAAACAGCACAACACCAAATCAGAAAGGCAACCGTACAGGTGGCCAGTAAACAGATAAACTGATGACTAACAAAGGGAGGACAGGAGTCTAAATACACAGGGAATTAATGAGACTCTGGTCAACGCAATCAAGAGGCATGTGACAATAACAAGGCTAGAAAAAAAACCCCAACAACAACAAAAAGAGGGAGTAAAAACGTGACATGACGCACACGAAAAGATAAGAAAGAAACACTGACAGACACAGACAAGAAAGCCCAGGAGACACAAGACAAAAGAGAGCAAGACACAAAGAAGTATGAAAAGAGAACCACATAATGGGCAGACCACAACAAAGCTGCCAAAGATGTGTTTCTCATACAGTCGAGCTGCTGTGATTCTTTATGTTTGTCTTTGGCAGAGATTCAGAGGCTTAAACCTTTGGACACGTGCACAGTAGACTGAGGAGGTCGTTTTAAAATCTGGAACTTTACAGCTTTCAGCAAAATTATGGCACAATAAAAAGTTAGCATGACCGTACACACAACTGAACACACACATCCAGCTGTCTCTGGAAGCGTAAGTCTCACTGAGGTTTTGGGTGTTGAAAAACAGCAGCTTGGAAAAGCAGCCTGTGCTGTATAAAAATGAAATGACTGCTCTGTTGTGGTGCTGAGAACGATATGTCCTAGTACATTTAAGGTTAACAAAGTGCCACAAGACGTCTTCCCTGCCTGTGGTCTCCCTGAATGGAGGTCAGTGTGACCCTCAGTTACCTCCAAAGAGGCCAAATCCCAAAAGTTGTCACCTCAAGTAGGGTAAAGACCCTGCAATGACAGAGGAAAAACCCCCAACAATCAGACAACCCCTATGAGCAAGCACTTGGAGACAGTGTGAAGAAAAAAACTCCATTTTAACAGGAAGAAACCTCCAGCAGAACCAGGCTCAGGGAGGGGCAGTCATGTCCTGCGACTTGTTGGGGGTGAGTGGAGGAAGGCAGAACAAAGGACACTGTGCGAGAAAGCCAGACTTTCAAAATAAAAGATGAAATAGCATAGTGGTGTGTAAACACGTGGAGAGTTCCAATGATGGAGAAATGCTCAGTGCGTCATAGCAAGCACACAGCAGCTGGGGCCTATTACATCTTAACTAAATGATCACCTGATCCAGCCCCAATGAGAAGCTTTAACATTATCACTATAAGCTTTCTTATATGTTGAGATTGTGTTTGCTGGCGCTTCTTCCCTCTAGTGTGTTTCACAGGCTCAGTCTACTACATGATATTACAAAAACCACTTTGGGCTGGTCAAACTAAGAGGGAATGAAGTTTTTGAAAGATGAAATAACATTGAACCATGTCAATGTTTCAGCTGTGCTTGTAGTCGAACTTCCTTTTGACAGTACCAAGCTAGCTGCTTCCCATTGTTTCCCATCATCATGCCAAGCTAAGCTAACAGCTGCTCATGGCAGCCTTATATGCAGCTACTCTACAGACAGGAGTGTTTGAATAAAGCCTGCAAATATGAAGTGTGTTCATAGTACATTGTAGCAGACCGATGCCTCCACTAGCAAGGAATAATATATGTTAACACAAGGAAATGAATATAGCAGTGTCGCTGCATTCCTCAGTGCTACATAGAAATCCCTTTTCTGTATTAATGGCACTTGGAGTGTGCACGTCTCAAATGATCAGAACCAGATCAAAGTGTTGGTGGCAGCTTAAAAAATTAAGTTATAAGTTATCACAAGACAATAATGTTTACGGTGCTCTGCAGTGAAAGACAGTTCTGCTGACTGCAACATAATGAGTCTTACAAACCATTCATCATAAACAATAGACTGGGAATTCAATTAAACTCTGGAGGAGGACATCATTGTCTTTCACTGCTCTTTCTTTACAGCAGAGGAAAAAGTGGGATGACGACATCTTAAATGTTTTCATAGGACTAGTGTTGATGCAGAGGAAGGATATGTGGGTGAAAAGGACACACCAGCAGACAGGATATGGGATCCTGTCTGGCGGCAAAAGAATCTCCATGTCTTTTTCTGAGATTCACTGTGGCCTTATAAAAAGCAGACCTGTGGCCAAAGTGTTGCCAGTGGACTTTTAAACAATAGTTTTCAGACATGTAAAGAGAATGATCTTGTGAAGACTTTGATCTTTGGGAGCGTGGGTCCCAAATGGGTGCTTAGCTTGTGGATTTTCTTACCTATTCAAAGCCAATCGTGACACTGAAGAGGACCTGAAAAGAGGCCTGAAACAGTGGAGGCACAGCTTTGAGCTGAGACGCACAGGTGGATGTGGAGACAGTGAGGTGTTCTGGTGTTGTTTTACAGGAGTTGTCTTTGTTTCTCCCCTCTAGATGACAGAGGGCCGCCTGTGCCAAGTTCACCTCCTTGATGACCGCAAGCTGGAGCTGCTGGTTCAGGTACGTCACCCTTTTAATTTATTTCACATTGTATTTATGGTGTTTTATGTTTAAAAAAATAATAGTAGTAGTAGTTTAAACTGAGCTCCTGCATATTATTTAAAACTTTACAGCCCAAGCTTTTGTCCCGTGAACTGCTAGATCTGGTAGCGTCACATTTTAATCTGAAGGAGAAAGAGTACTTTGGATTGTGCTTCATAGATGACACGTAAGTACATTTCCACATGTGTACACTTTAATGCAAAAGTGCACTTGAGGAAAATTTACTTTAACAATAAAAGGGAAATAATTGAAAAATAGCTGTATTGCAAAAATGATTTTCTTTTTTTTCTTTTGCAATTAATCCCTGCTCAGTGGCCAGAGTAACTGGCTCCAGCTAGATCGTAAAGTCCTCGATCATTACTTCTCCAAGACTTCGGGGCCTTTGGAGCTCAAGTTCCTTGTGAGGTGAGTGAGTGTTTTACTGGAAGCATCAGCCTATCATGTCTTATTGTTCTACACACTATAATAATGAGAGCCCCGTTTTGAAGCAACATCCACTGTTTCGTCATGACCAGCAGGTGGCAGTAATGGAACATGGTTTAAATCCAGCTGTATGTCTTCCAAACAGCATTACTGTGTTGAACATGATGATGTGCTTAATGCTCAAACACTGGCTGACTTGCACTGGCAATCTGTTTCTAGTAAGCCTTACTGACCCAAAATAAACTTTTCACAGGTTTTACATTGAGAAGATCACCCTCTTGAAAGACAACACAACAGTGGAGCTGTTCTTCCTAAATGCTAAATCTCTAGTGTTTAATGTAAGTGTTTGCGAGCAAAATGTGTTTTATATAATATATATGAGCAAAGAAAATCAGCTCACAGCAGGCTATGTGAAGTTGTTACATCTGAAGCAAAATATTTTAAAAAATTATTATTATTTTTAATATTTTGTATAAGGGTATCCAAAACTGGCATTTTAATAAATTGCACACAATAGCTGATTGCATTATGGGAAGGTGCATAACAGCTCTGGGTAATTTAATTTTGAGTAAATATTAAGAAAAAAAATCTACATGATGCACATTTTAAAAATAAAACATGCACTTTTCTACAGAATTAATATTGCCCATTTTGATTCCCTATTGTTTTAGCATGACAAATCACAAATTCCCATCATTTTGCTTCAGATGTAACAACTTCCCATAGCCTGCTATGCGCTGATTTCCTTTGCTCATGGTTCTTTACACTGAATTGTTGTGCCTACGTAATATTTATTCATAATATACTGTTATATCTCTCAGTAGGCCCTCTACCACCGCTCAAGAGCAGAATGCTGCTTTCAGTGGCAATTGGAAACCACCTAGTGTTGTTCTAATTTACTAACGGTGTTATCAAAGTCGAATGTTAATGTTTAGGGTACATTCAAACAGAACAAAAGGTTTCAACACAGAAATGAAAAACTCAGAGCTCCGGAGTCACTTTCCCTTTGTATTTTAGTTAAATTATTTATAAAAAAAAATTAAGCAAAATTATTGTGCTACTTGCTGACAAGAGTTAATAAACGTTAATAGATACTGGTGTTTGATTATTTTTAATCATTTTGAAATAAACTTAAATGTGTGAAGTTCTGCGCAAATTTGCTAAAAGAGGACAGGGGAACGTGGGGTATACGAGGAGCACATGAAGGCAGCACGTGATCAAACGTTGCGGTTGCCGTTTTTTCTTTTCGCGGGGAGAGCAGACTGATCTCCATGGGAGACGCAGACTGTTGAACCTGCTTTCGGACCGTACCACTTTGCCGAGGGGGCAGCAACTTCAGTCAGGGCATTAACCCAGGCTCTCTCTGCACTCCGGTGTGTGCGTTAAGTTTTAACGAGTAAACGACAGGATAAATTCGGGGACTGAAAAACATGTTAAATCCTCTTCACGGGCAGTTTTTTTTTTTTGTAACACGGGGTTGACTTTGCGAGAGTGGTTCAGTCGGTAACGGTGGGACCGAGGTACGGGACGGGAAGGTTTTTCTCTCAAGTCAAGTGTTTCAAACGGGCTACACATTGTCTTTTTAAATACCCTTGCCAATTTTTTCTTCTTCTTCTTTTTTTAACAACAGGAGACCATTGAAGTGGAGAGTGAAAATGTGTTCAAGTTAGCCGCGTTCGCATTGCAGGTAAGAAAGATTTTGTCGCAGCCTTTCCAGGCTAAAGTGTTGTCACTCAGCCCAAACGAGGACGCTCTGTGGACTCGCAACATTTGAAAATAGTTGTCTCTTGAGGGGGTGGGGGGGCTACAGTCGGAGCTGTTGTTACCCAAACTGTGCCTTTTTATATCAACAGTGACGTCTAAAATCACCTTATGCTTCGACTACATGCTTGCTTTTAGCTATTAGCTATTGAAATGAATGAAATTCAAAATTAAACGTGTTGATGTTTACTATGTAATGTTGCCTTTGTAGTGACTGACCTCTGCGGTAATGTTAGCTACTAGCACAGTTTATTAAGTCTTGACTTTTCTAGCAATATTTTCACTAATTTCTTTGTTTTCCCATTTTTAGGAGGCCAAAGGAGATTACAGCAGGTAAGAACCCCTTGAAATATTGCCTGGCTCAAAGGTCTTTATTACATCAAGTTGATTTTCATTCAAAACAGTACTATCTGTTGAAGTTTAGAAAGATGTTTTGATGTATTGGATAAACGGATTTCCATACACATTTTTATAAGTTAAGTTATGCACTTGAATGCAGGCTTTGCATAATCTATAAAGTATTTGTTCCTGTCATCTATAAAGGAAGCAGAGTTTGCCAAGTTCATTGGTCAGTTCTGTTTGTTTAAACGATGGCTGTCTGTTAATGTACAACTTGCTGGCTCAGATTTTGTATTATGGTGGACTTATCTGAGTTAATAATTTTGTTTTTTCTTTTGTTTTTTTTTTTCTGGTTGCTCTTGTGGCATTTACCTGAACCTCATGTGGCTTGGCATTATCCACATAGTGCTTTCAAAGACAGATTTACTATTAATTCCTGCCTTTGCGTATGCAATTGCAATGATGCAATGTGTTTGTTCTCTAAACATATGGAACACTTTACAGATTTACTTTTTGGCATGTAGTGATGGCGTCATCTATTAATAAATGTCACGTACCCTAACAAACATGGCCTGAATGACACATGTACAAACATGGGACGTAGTGTACACGATTGGGTCGATGACACTGGTGGGAGATTCTGTTCCAGAGCTCAATAATCTGTTCACTAGTTGTGATAATGCTTTCATAGTCAACTTGCTCTCAGAAGCCTGCCTAGTGATAAAGTGTGGGGGGGGGGGTTTGTTTGGTTTTTTTGTTTGTTTTTTTTTGTTTGTTTGTTTTTTGTTTTTTTCCCCCTCCAGTCATAGAAGTGAAGGACATTTGCTGCCACTAGTAAACACTGGCCTGTCTGATTGAATGAGCAAGCAGCTTGAAGCAGCCTGAACCTGCATGTGTTGTCTCTTTGCTTTGCCTCTAAAGGCCTCTCCGTCCATTGTGCAGAAACAAAGATTTGTGCTTTGTAAGGCGAGTGCGCTTGTGTTGTTTGAATGGCGATATATATGCAATGCTGAAAATGCAGTTCAACCTCTTGTCAAACCTTTGCCTTTGTTCTCCTGCAGGAAAAAAAGGGAAAAACACAACTTGGCTGCATCTGCTTGTGCTCATTAACTTGCTCCATTTTCTTACAAGCGCGACTGACCTGATAAATATTAATTACCATTTATTATAGCTTCAATGCAGATTTATTCCTCTTGTGTTTCATTTCAGTGTGTTTTGATTTCAGGCTTGTTATATCCTTAAAGTGTAACATGCACTTTACTGTCTGAACTTTCAGTTCATGTGGGTGTAGGGATGGGCTGTACTTTGCCCTGACTCTGAAAGCACAATAAAAGAAAACTGGCCAACAAATCTGGAAGAATCAGAGAGGATGATGGGAAGTTTCCAAATCAAACAGTTCTGTTTTAGTTTTTTGGGAGTTTCGTTAGTCTGTATTTGCAGGGATATCTACTTGCATTGTGGTTGCTAGATTTTAGGCTGTAAAACACAATAGATTTTGTTTACTTTACACATTAATAAATAGAATGGATTTCCCTCAGTGGCAAAATACTTTTTTCCTTGTCTGACTTGATCATAGCACCCCCATCCCATTTATCTACCACTATTATTGTCCTGGTGCATCCCCCACTTCTCTGTGGAAGTATTTCTCATCCCTGTCAGTGATCTCCTTTATTTCTACTCCTGTGAGAGAATAGGCCAAGTAAATCCCCTCAGGAAGCATATGAATGTGCCTCCCATATACTGTATCAGCGAAGGGTCCTGGAGCAGTAAAGATTAGCTGCGGAGGAGTCAGGGAGCCCTCCGCATACAGACACAGCTGCCTTAAGAGGGATGAGCCAGACCCACTGTCCAATTGCAGACAACTTGGCGTCAGGAGGACTCACTGTAGTCATGCTTTTGTTTTGGTGTGGGCTGGCCCCCTGCTGTGATTTGAATTAATGCGCCATCAGGTCTCCCATTGTGTTCTGTGTTAGAATTCCTTTTCCTGTGCAGTATTGCATACTGATTCACACTTTATTGCTGTCCTCTCCGCACCTGCAGGTATAATTCACAGCAACAAGTTTCAGCAGTTCTCTGGGGTTTGGTGGAAGCATTGGAAATCACTGAACTGATTGATGGCTTTAATTATGCCTTACAGTTTAAAGAGCGGCTGGGGATTTTTTTTCTTTCTTTTGAGTAATTGTAATTACCTTCAAACGTAATCTTCAGACATTTGTCTATTCATCTGTTGATGATTTCGAGTTAACTTGAGTGTCTGTTTAGTTCAAAATGTGCGGCGCATAAACCGGCATTACACCCAGACAGTTTTGGTCTTCAGTTCTATTTGCAGGTGTACCCTGTAGTTAGTGGTCGATTCACAGCAACCAGCTCTCTCATTGTGCTCTCTTCCAAACTCGCCATGTCTCAGCCCTGTGGAACAGCTGACACATGAGCATTATCGCTCCCACACTGGGTAGGCTGCTCCGGGTTGGGCTGCACTGGGTGTAGGAATTGCCCCCACGCTGCATTCTGCGGGAAGATAACAGACATAGTAATGAATTCCAGATTGCTGACACGGCAGTGCGGCTGCAGAGTAGATCACCTCGACAACACCAGGCCCCAGCTCCCCATAAAATGTATGCCATCAAACACACAGCTAAGTGCCGTGGCAGCAAAACCCAGTCAACCTAGGAGAGGTAACTACAGGGGAGAATGAGTCAGGAGCCTCTGTCCTTGTGGTGGTTCACTCTTTTCCTTTGGTTTAGGGAGCAGGTTCGCATAGCTGGATCGTTAGGGTTCCGTCTTACCGTTTGATTCCATTACTCTCTGAAGATGAGCTAAAGTGATGACCACAAAGTCAGCTTGAGGTTAAATGGTTATGATCTTAAAGTCATTCAATACTTATTTTCAAGGTTATTGTAATTTAGTTAGATAGCACAAGAGCTGAGGATGTTCTAATAGCTTTATATTAAATATGGTGTGATCTACATATTAATATTATAGGCCTGTCTGAGAAGACATGGATTGTTTTGTAATAGGACTGGCCCATACAGTACTTTTCAACACAGGCAGAGGCTGCCAAGTGCTTGTGAATGGCTTTTGTTCAGGTCTCCAGTGGACTGGCCCGCCAAGCCTGAGCCGTTTTTGTCTGACAGAAACTGTAGACCCAGTGCTCCCATCTACAAGAGGCTGCAGTGACTCATGGTTCAGTATCAGAGACCTTGACAGTCAGTAACACCACAGTTCTGTACAGATAAAGTGATTACAACAGTTGGTTGGTTTGTGCATGAGAACACCCCTTCTTTGGCTTACCCGTGAAGAGGAATCGATATACTATTATTTACATGCAGTAAATTACATAACTGAAGTGGCTTACTGCGGAGAACCTGCATAGAACGGCTTTGATATTTTTTAAGAGATTATTTTTCTCCAAGCCCTTTGTGACTTAAAAGCTCTGCATGTGCTGCGCAAATGAAGTCTGGCAAGACATGAATAAAGCCCAAGTTTTGTCTTGGCGGGACGTTATACTCTTTCTACCTCAGATAAGAAAGATGAAAACAATATCCTGACAGTGCACCTTTTTTAAAGATCTACAAGGGTGAGTTATTGCTGCCATGCCTTAAGATTGAAATCCAAAACGCACTGTGAAAGTCCGAACATGTGGAGAAATGTTCTCGACACATTTTTAGACTTTGGGTTGAGATTTTTGCGTAAACACTGAAATTTTCTTTACTCATGGTCAACACAGGCCACTTACTTTAAGGCCAAAACAGGATACCTTGGACTTCTAAGCATGATTCCCATGTATAGGAAGTCTTGTACACTATTGTGTGTTAACAGGCAATAATCGGTGCAGTTTTGGTGCTTTACTGTCACACTGCCAGCAATAAAGGATAGCACAATAACTTTTTCTGTTACTGTAAATTAACAGAATTTTTTTCCCCCACTCCAGTGCTGAAACTGCTACATCAGACCTGAAACAGCTACCAGTCCTGCCCACCAGAGTATTAAGGGAACACCCGTCTCTCAACTACTGGTAAGATATCTGAGATCTTGTGGTCTGAGAAAACCACAAAATGCACGAGGATAATGAATGATTAAGTAGTTTCGGATTAGCACCAAAGAAACTTTTAGCCAACACCACAGCCCCTTTCTTCACGACTCTAACAAATCTGCTCACTGGTCAGCAACGCCTGGTTGAACACAGCAGTTAACTCTTCTGATGAGCTTTTTTAGGTGTCAAGGTTGAATGCAGACCTAGTCTCTTATTGTCAGAAGCTTTTTCCTCTGACAGTGTGACTCATTAGCGTCTGGGTCGTGTTAATTACGTTTGCTCATTAGTCCTGGAGAGCACTGGGAGGTGCTGACAGCCACAGACTGTCTGAAAGATCACTGTCTGCCTCTTCAATCCACTTTGCTCTTGCTTATCTTGGTCATCTGAGGCTGCTACAGTCTCTGAAGCTGATACAGCAGTTTAATATCCTAATTAAAATTACATTGTTATGGTGCTTGGGTGACCACATGTACACGTCTGTCGTTCTCGCTTTCTCTGTGTGTTAAGTTTCAGTATGTTTGCAGTGTGGCTGTTAAGAAATGATTACAATGGGATGTAAATGTGAGGCGTTTGCAGGAGAGGTAGACGAGAGCCATTAGCAAGCCAGTAGGGCAGACTGCATTTTCTGCATGAGCAGTCAGAAAGTGTGTTGGAGAAATGGCCCTCGCACAGCAATCCCTCTGTGGCTTCAATATGCTACACTTGATGGATTATTCATTAAATGTTTTATCTATCCATTTACAGTGAGGAAAAAGTGATTGAACATTACAAGAAGCTGATAGGACTGACCAGAGGGCAAGCCATTGTTCAGTAAGTCATGAAAACAACTGTGTGTGTGTGTGTGTGTGTGTGTGTGTGTGTGTGTGTGTGTGTGTGTGAGAGACTAAAAATGATTTAAGGCTGAACTTCTCTTCTGCATTACAGCAGCTTCTACGTCAGGTCTTACTCTTTAACTTAACATGTCTGCTCTGTGGTGGCTGTTGTTTTAAGAGGTGACTGTCACCATGCCAGAATGTGTCATTAATTAGAGGAGGTGCTCTTAGAGTCGGCAGTTTGCCAGCCAGCCTTGGGAGAGTGTCAGCCCTGCACTGTTTTTCCCAGGACTGTAATTCTGTGCAACCCTGGGTCATTTACACTCCGATGATTTCTGCCCTTGAACTGATCAATGGACTCTGTCACAGCCCTGAAACAAATCGATCAGCTTGCCACTTCAAATGATTGTGGCTTCTCAATGGCTGTAGCTTAAATCCCACTCAGTCTGTTGTATTACAACAGCCAGATGACAGTGATGAAGTGTAAGTGGCTGAATTCCTGTTAACCTGTTCCTCTTTCACTGAAGGTATCTGGCCCTGGTGGAGTCCCTGCCAACATATGGAGTCCATTATTACCCAGTGAAGGTAATGGCAGTGCCTTGTGTCATACAGTAGCTTAACATTAAAACAAGCTTACGTCTACATCTAGTCTAAACACATCAATCTAACCCCTATTCCTACTTTTTTTTCCTATGATGGTTGAAATGTGAGCTTTTTGATTCAGCTAAGACAGCAATCTATCCATTCAGCTTTTCTCACTTTCTTATTCATGCACAGTTTTATTTTTCCCTTACCAAACCTAATTAAATCAAGGTGTGTGAGGAGATCAAACAGCAGTGTTGAAGTTTTAAGAGCTTAAATGTATTTGATCTCTTCTTGAGTTGCAATTGTTGTGAGCCTAACAGGGTAATTACTTTGGTAACAGGCCTCTTTCTTTTTTTTAGACACACCAATAAAGTTACCTCTAAGGAGTGAAAGTGTGGTTTATTTGCATGTGTGTGCTTTCCTGCAGGACAAGCAAGGAATACCGTGGTGGCTGGGAGTCAGCTATAAAGGCATTGGCCAGTACGATTGGCAGGATAAGCTGAAACCTCGACAGGTGGGTTGACCTCTCGTTATAGCTGCTGTATTTGCCACAGTTGCTCTTCTTTCTCTTGTCCTGTCTTTGGTGAAGGTATACTTGTACTGCATTCATCTGTTTGTCAGATGAATCTACTTTGCCAAATTGCATGAAACTTTATGGAGACACAGAGCCTGAACTAAAAAAGGGATATGTTAAATTTTGGTTTGGATCTGCGTTCCTATTTATAATTTACTTGTTTTACTTGTTTGTTGCTTTTGTTTGGTTTGCAAAGTTACTCAGACTAGCTTAGGGTGTGGGCTTTATAAATAGACCTGGCTTTCTTACAAGTGCCATTTAATACTTGATCAAGTCACTCATCGAATGTAAAGTTGAAAGCTCTTAAGTTTGTGGAAGTATGATGCATTGAGGGTCATTGAAAGGCTTTGTCTGATGACAACTCTGCTTCCACTCATGTGTTTCTTGCTGGCTGGTTAATGATCCATCCAGACTGTAAATAGGTGTAATTAAGCCTCTGGTTCCCATGCCAGTCAGGAGAAAGAGGAACACAGATAGGGGGGGGAAAATATTTTGGAGTGTCAGTATGTGCGTAGTGCTTTCAAGGCTGCAGGAGTAAATACAGTATGGACCAGTATTAGCAGGGGTGGAATGCAGAGTGGTATGGATTATAAAATCTGCTTTCTAAGTTTAAGTGGTAAAATACACAAAGACCTACACTTTGAAAAAATAGTGTCATAGTCCTTTTTTGATTAATTCTAAAAATATATCACCAGGCCAGTGTGTTTAAATAAAAATAACAGCTCTTGCAAAGCTGTTTTTTTTCTATAATTTGTAGCTTACTCCAGTTATATAAGATTAGTGGCTTTAAAATTATACTTATAACTTGTACTGAATTTGTAGTGGTGTGTGTCTTAAAACATCACTCTGGTAATAATGTAGTTTGTATAGTATCCATTGCAGTTTAAAGATTCCCTGCTTATAGGGCAAACGTTCTTAATGTGTAGCTGTGTCCGTGATTGTTGTCTCCTTTGTCTGGGAGGTGTCATTTAATAATGTTCTACCCAGGCATTTTCACTGGCCTCTTTCTTTAGTCTCATCATAGCTGCTTTTATACAGTATGAACCTGTTGACATAGCAGGGTGTGCAGTACTGAGGCAAGGCATTAATGGGCAGACGCACAGCGTGGCTCTCCCAGCAGTCCTATAGGAGGGGTAATTATGGTGCTCCAGGGAAGCAGCAAAGCTTTGGGACCAGAGTTTTCTCCTCGATAGCCAAGTGGATAGGTAGAATTTGTATTTTGGGATGTTGGAAATGTTCATCCAAAGCAAGACTGCCTTTTTGCCTTTTCTAAGTCTTCTACTCAGGGCAGGAGCATAAAAACTTCATAAGAGTTTCCTGTTGGGGGGGGAGAATGTGGCTTTTTTTTTCTTAATAACTCTTTTTGTTGTTCTTGCTGGTAATTAGAAGCCTCTGTTTCCCTCATTTTCCTTTATCTTGAAGGGAGGTCTCTATATCCGGGTAGTATTCTTGTCTTAGTTCATAGCCCTTGTATTCCACCCATCCCATCCCTCCTTGCCTCCTGCCCATCCCCTCTCAGCATGCTGCATTCATTATGGTAATTGTGTGTGTGTGTGTGTGTGTGTGTGTGTCTGTCTGTCTGTCTCTCAGAGGGAACACAATTGATCAAACAAAACAAAACCGTTATCTGTGGATGTGGGTGAGGTGCTGGATTTTAGTATTAAGGGGAGGTCAGTTGACCATCACGGCAGTTTTAAATGTAATTTTCAATTCTGTGTGAACATTTTCCCTTCTCAACAATGTTGCTTTGAACAGTTTTTCATTAAATAGATAACAGGAAATTAGTACTTGCTGCCATTGTTGTAGTGCTGATTTAAAGAGGACAAAACATTTGCTCAGTGCTGCTTTTTTATTTTTTTGATTGTATAAGTCTAGTAAAACTAAAAAGCAGCTATGATAGCTTAACCCAATATTATCTTCTTTCCACACACCCCACTTTGATCACTTTTAACTGAATACCCTGAAACTGAAAAGGCCCCTTTCCCTGCTGTGCTTTAGAAAAGTGACATATTTAGTAAAGTGAATACTCTCCCGCTTCCATTATGCATACATAATGGAACTGTATGTAAGCATGTAGATAATACCCACTGATTATCTATCCCAAAGATCTGAATGTGGAATGGGAGGAAAAAGATGCAGAATTGTAATTAGGAAGCCTGTGATGCTTTAATATGAAGGAGCAAAACTGGAGTGCCACAACTGTTTCTGGGACTCAGGCAGATGGCAAGTCGACATTTAATTTCTTCTTAAATTAAACCAGGAGTCAGTCTCCCTCTCTCTCTCTCTGCGTCACTTGGGCTCTCTCCCTTCATGTAATGGGACCTCATGCTGGTCCACACGTACGATGAGCCAGCAGAACCAAAACCAGTCTTCAGGTCATTACGAGACAGTGTCAGCTGGGGGTATAAAAGTGTTCTCACTCTCTGTTCAAGAAAAATAAAAACTGAACAAACTTCTTTTCTATGGTGTGTGTTTTTGTTGTTTTCCTATTTTCACTCAACTCACCTCACTCCTGTTATGAAATAAAACAGGATGTTTTTTGTTCCAGGAGCTACATTTTTATCAGTTTATCACTACTTTGAGCTGTGTGTCATGTTGTGTCATGCCATGGAAATGTACAGTGTTCAAGTAGAACCCTGGTATGTGACGTACTCTGTGATGGGTGTGGCAGATCTTTTTCTGTATTGGCATGTGAGTCAGGGCTCCATTTTAAAATCCATGTATGATTTTTGAGGACTTGTGGCCCTGGGGGTCCTTGGGCTTGTGGGTGTGTCTCCATGAGAACAGCCTGATCCCATCTGAAACCACAGGCATTTCTGGCACACTTCCACCTGCCTGTAATGACACATTTGGCAAAAACAAGGAAGATGACAGAAAATGAAGACAGAAAATTTTTGTGTGCTGTTAATTCCGGTTAGTTTTCTGGTTTTAGCAAACTGATTCTGCTTTCTCTAAATGTGATCTGGGTGATTTCATGGACTGTTTCCTCTTTGAGAGGTCGCGTGATTGCCGAGTTTGAGGTGTGTCACATCTCTAACATTTTTTCGAGCAGTGGTTCTACCAGAAGCCGCCTTAGAGTTTTATTATGCGCTGGCACACAGGTGTGAAGTTTCTCTAGCAGAATGAGTGAGCCAACACAAGTATCAGTTGTTACTGTGTGATTGATGTTAAATGGTGGTGACTAGACAGTGGTAATTTTCGTGAGGACCTCCACAAGAAAATTAGGTCTTTAAATGTGTCTACCAGCTGCTAGGAGTGCAGTATTTAGTGGAATGATCTGTCATGCTGGAATACCCTGTTTGAACTAAGCATTTATGTACAGTTTCAGTATTGTAGGCTCAGGTTGTAGGGTAATTTGGGCCATGCTGTGTGCTCACTTGCTCTCACAATGGCAAAGAAAGCCACTGCTATTAATGATTATCCCAAAGTTACTTATTGCCAGCATGTTTTCTTGGTGGGGGAGATGGTTGTAGTGGATTATTATACATGGCAGTGCTCCGTCTTCTGTTTACAGTAAGGGCGGCAGAACACTTCCCACATTTAGTGTGGGGCATTTAAATGTCTGTGAGTGACAGTAAGCAGAGCAAAGGTGAAATATCTGGTTCATCAAATAGTTGTGTACAACCTGCTTATCTGGTTTGACCAAAAAGGAAGAGAGCTGCGTAGAAGAGAAGGGGGGGGGAAAGAGAGTGCAGAGCAGTACTAAGCACTGGAGGCTGCAGGAGGTGTCCCTGCTATCGTAGGAGGAGAGAGAGGTGGAGGAGGGGTTGGGGTTAAGGAGGGGGGTGGGGGGGCGTGGCTATCTCAACCAAAACTCTTGCAACACCTATCTGGCTTCACAACAGACAAGAGAGAGTATTGTTCGAAGAAGCTCAAGCCCTGTGGGAAAGTCAAAGGATTCAATACAAGTCCAGAGAATTCCTCAGAGATTTGATAAGCACAGATACAACGTTCACGGTAAGCCATGTTGTGGTGTCCACTAGTTACCTGTCAGGCTGATTTAAATAATCTTTAAGTTGGCATGTTTTAGTATCTTTGTGCTCTTCTCTAGATTGTTAGTGTGCTGTGCTTTCTGTAATGTGTAAAGCATTGTGTCTGTCACTGCTGTGATGTGCTGTACTTGTTTTACTGAGAATAAACTCTGAAAATGGAACTGGATACTGGATTCTTAGCCCGAGAAGCATGTGTGTGTGTGTGTGTATATATATACGTTTTTGTACAATGGGGCGTTTCAGTCCTTGTCTCGTGAGTTGGTATCAGGTAAAGCAGTTTCTATGAACACTGGCAGCCCCATTGTTTTGGTCTTATTATTATGTTTTTTCCTGTACGTGAGCAGAAAAGAGTTCTTGAAAGGCAACAAAAACTTTAAATCTGTTTGAGTTGTTTCCGTATCGGTAGAACAGATGTTTCTTCTGACACAGAGAAGTCGTGTCTGTTCTCTTCAACAGAGAGAAATGAAAAGCTGGCTTGCTGCCTGGCACAGTTTTGTTCCTGCAGTTGCAGCAGCTTCATAATTACTCTTTTGTTAGCCTGAACTTACACCTGACTGGCTGGCCCACTGAGTCCCATTCATGACTTGAGCAGTTATTTTGTATACGTTATAAACCGTGTTCACAGGCAGGCTGCTGTGGCTGAATCTAAGCCAGTTTTCTAGATACCCACCTCTCTGCTTAGTATCTTTTGGTGGTATTGATTCCTCTTTTTTGTTCATGTAATGTAAATCCATATTTCTATAGTGTTGTGTTGGCTGATGTGTGCTCAGTGATGTGTAATCTATCTCTGTCTGTCCCTTCCCCTCCTTTCCGCCGAACCCTCTCTGTGTCTCTGCAGTTGTTTCAGTGGAAGCAGTTGGAGAATTTGTATTTCCGTGAGAAGAAGTTTTCAGTGGAAGTGAACGACCCGCACAGGTCAGAAGACAAACCCACTTTATCTTCACTTAACCTAATAGCTGCTTTCCTTGTATTCTGAAGTGTTCCCATTTTAGCAACTGCTCTTGCTTCCTTATCCTACACCTTACACACTGTGAAGGTCATCTGCAGCCACTGGCCCATTTAGGACACCTTGTTAAAGCCTTTTAACATGTCTGTTAAATGAGTCTTTTCCTGCTGCTCAGTGGCTGTTTATTATTCTAAGGTTGTTATAAGCCCTCTGCCCTTAACACAAGCTTTAATGTGCCACTTCCAGCAGTTAAAGCCATTATTAAACCTAACAGACAGCTTCAGATTTAAAATTATTCCTCATATCTACTTAGTATATTATTACACAGAGATCTAGAAGTTTTAATTATTAGTTTTAATTAGATTTAATAATATTTTTGTTCTCCTTGTGCTGTCTAGTTATTTCTAATTTCCTTTGATTTGTTATATAGCTGTTATGTATGTAACGGGTTCTGTAGTTGGATAACAAACACTGTTGCTGAACTACGTGAAATGCTTCGTTGACACTTGAGCCCTTACTTCCTTTATGTACCCATATAAATGTGTTATCCATGTTATCGCTCTGTAATCAGGTTAACTAGCTAGCAGCTAGTTTGGCACTCCCTTAAGCATAGAATGACTGCCTCGCATTCTCCATTTTCGCCAACTTGCTAGAGCTGTGTCCACTAGGTCTGACTTTAAAATGTTTCATCCACAAACAAGCATGTTCTTTTGCTGCCAGTAAGAGCTGACTTTTAGAAGTTTCTAATGCTCTCTGAGAAACTGAGCACCCAGTGGATTAGTTTTTGATGACAGTGTTCTCACAAGAATAGGAGAGTCTGTAGTTGCACTATGCTGCGAGCTAATGTGGCTGAAGTAAGCATTTGATCATTTGCCCACAGGCCAGAGCTAAGTGAGCACCGTAATACTGAAGGACAATCAAAAATGACTTAAAGATTGATTTGAAAACAATAAATAAGAATTGGCTGTGGGTTACTGTTTTTTCTCTTTGTGCTATAGTGGAAGCTAAACTTGGCTGGATTTTTTTTTCTTTTTTACTGTCATTCCCTTGTAATATATATATTTGTAATATAAATACATGAAAAACAAGTTGATTAAAACCTTGTGCTTTATGGGATGATATGACGAGTAGTCTTTTCTGGATACATACCAGATTCATACTGTTGATACCAGCCAACAGATCTTAGACCAGCATTAGTTTGGCTTATATTTCCTGGGACTGTTTGGGGCACACTGGGCTTTAGGTACACACCCAAAATAAAATGAGGAATCTTTAAATGAACATATTATAGGCACTCGAATTTAAGCAATTAAACAGATTGTATCTGCAATACAGCAAGTATTGGATGTCCATCTTATCTTCTACAGAAGAGCAGTGACCAAGCGAACCTTTGGACAGTCTGGCCTGGTTATTCACACGTGGTATGCCAGCCATTCACTAATTAAAACCATCTGGGTGATGGCCATCAGTCAGCACCAGTTTTACCTGGACATGAAGCAAAGCAAAGTGAGTGTCTGCCTGTTTTTTCTCCTCCATGATTCACTTTGCTTTGTTCACACTGTCTGCCAGTTTTTCTATTGTGAAACACAAAGAAACACTCTACACCAGTTTACACCAGTAATTTACACTGTTTGATGTGTTTAGAGAATATGCATGGTGGTTTCTCGGAGTAGAGTCAATCATAAGATTGAAGAGACCATAATGGACTTTTTCCTTGTTTTTAGTTTTTAAATTTTGAATGCTAAATCTTCTTGTTATTTGCATGTTTTTAGTTTGTCTTGTGGTGTTGACCTATTTTCAGTAGGCTGTAAAAGGAGTAACCTCTAGATGGATTGCAACAAAGAAAAGCTTGCAGTCTTTTTCAGTTTGAACAGTGACCGAATGATGTTTAAACGGTTTGTTGTGTCACAGCCTTTTACAACAATGACTGTTCTTCATGTGATACACTGCCTGATCCGTGTCCCTTACTCGTGACTAGTGTAAATATCTTGACTCAGAGTTTATCGAGGGCTTCCAGTTTTAAAGTAAACAGATTCCATGCCATTGAGTTTTATGTTGGAAGGTTGTTAGGTCTTAAGTTTAAAAGCTGTTATAATTCATGTAACCAGACCCTCTCTAATTCACTTTTGCAAAATGAAACTGAAAGTGCACAAAGTGCTTGAAATTGCACCCCAGGAAATACTTTTATGATGTTGTGGATATAGTATTCATCATAGAATTGTAGTATTTTACGTATTTTTGTTTTATTTGTAGCTTAAGGTGGGGGGATAAGGGATAAGGGATAAGGCATATGTGCACAAAGAAAGTATTTAGTTTGGAAAGCACAGAAAAGTAAAATACACTGTGAATTAAAAGCAAAGATCCTGGAACAAGTGTTCAACTCTTCTGGAAACGCACACTGGGCTTGAGCACTGAGGCAGGTGTTATGTGTGTTATGTGCATTTCATAGTTAAGATGGTTGAGTGTGTGCGGTTGCAGTTATATGAAGTTATTCAGGCTATGTCTTGGAGGCGCATGGCATGTCAGGTTTGATGCCATGCACAGGAAGTCAATGAAGTCAATTGATGATAAATATTTAGCATGCCACTGCAGCTGTCATGATGCACTGTGCTATCAATAAAATTAAATACTATCGCCTTCCCTTTTCTCCTCCTAATCTTCTCTTTCCTCACTTACAGTCAAAGATGACCACTACCAGGAGTTCAGGAGACATCGCAGTAGACCTCACTGAGATCTCCGCCCCCCGGATCACTAAACTTTCCAGTATTGAGAGCAAAAATCACCTAATAATGGCCAGCAATGGAAGCCTAATCTCAACTGGTAAGCAGACAGATAATCAAATAATGACTTCTATTCTACATCAGATTGATAGGTGATAATGTATTAATTTTTTTTATTTTATTTTGTCCCTGTTCCAGGTTCTGCTGACTCTGAAGTCAGCGAGGAACAGAAGAAAGAGAAGATCGCTGAATTGAAAAAGAAGGAAAAGGAACTTCAAGACAAACTGTCAGCAAAACTTGAAGAACTGAAAAAGATCTGCTTAAGAGAAGCTGTGAGTGTCTGTCTTACTGGATTTGTTTCCAAAAGTGTCAAATTCTCAGCTGACTTCTGGCTGCTATTCTCATTTGCAGGAGCTTACAGGAAGATTGCCTAAGGAATATCCCCTGGCCACAGGTGAGAAGGTTCCTCACGTGCGACGGCGTGTTGGGACAGCCTTCAAACTGGATGATCTTTTCCCCTATGATGAGGTGAATGCAGATATTTGTTTGTGCTGTGGTTTTGCTGTGTGAGGCTGCTGTGACACTTGAAACACCATTAGTGCCCCACTGTTGTTGTTTAGCTACGGCTCATTTAGATCAGCTGACTTTTTAAAGTGAGGCTTTTGGAGTTCAGTTCTGTTTTTGAGGCCTACACTGTGTAACATATCATATGAGACTCTTATGGGGAGCTGTACCTAGTTTCTGTCTTTAACTAAAGATGAGTATATAAAATGACTCTAAAAGACTGATGTCTTTGTGTTTTTAGCTTTGAGTGCTTTATGTCTGTTTCTTTGTTCATATGGGTGCCTCTGCTCCAACAAGATCTGTGTGTTTTTTGGAAAGTCCCCATTAACTGTGTCAGTCTTGTGTTTTCCTACAGGATCCACATCTGAGGAATCTGGAGAGTCGGTTTGCCTTGCAGCAAAAGATTGTGGAAGCAGCCATGAAGCTAGCCAATGAGGCTGACCTGTGCAAGACTGTGAAAAGGAAAAGGAAGCACAACTATCTTGACGCTATGAGAAACCTGGAAGAGATTGAGAAACAGATCAACGACTACAGGGTCAAAAAAGGACAGAAACCCACTCAGAGAGCCTCACTGATCTTACGAGGTAGATTTCACGAACAGTGGCAGTGACACATACTTGCATATCAGAGCTTGTAGAACATTAGTCATAGTGAGACAAGACTGTGGATAATAATATCAGAGACATTTCTTAGAACACTTGTCTCTCTCTGTCCTCTGACCAGATGATCCCCAGCCTTCAGAACTCAGCTCGCTATCTGACAGCCTCACTCTGGATGATGGTTAGTGTGCTCAGTGTGCATGTGCTTCCTAAATCCCATCTCATTTATGAATGAGTTATACTTAAAACAATGACTTTTCATTCCCAGATGATGAGCTTGGCTCCCAGAGGCAGCGGTCTCGTTCAGTCCAATACTCCCCCAGACCACACCACGCAGACACTCTGGATGCTCATTACAATAAAGACAGACGAGCCTCTGCCAATGACCAGCTCGCAGACAGCAGGTATGCGACCAGCACCCACACTCATGGAGCATACTTTATTAGTGTCCTAACACTGTGACTGAAGAGGAGACTGAATGTGAGCAACTACACAACTCTGTTCAGACACAGTATACAGGCAGAGCTCAACACACAGGCAGTTGGAAGTATGCGTGTAAAATGCTAGAAAATAAAAACAAAGATACATGTAGGCAAGTTGAGAGAACCACTGGATTGATGGGTATGATGACTGATGACAGGGAAACATGGCTGAACTGTTTTTCTGTGGAGATACGCAATGCCTGTTGTTTCTCCAGGGGCCTGAAGCGTGAAGCTAGTACAGACCTGTAGAGTAGATCCAGAGCTACATTCCTGACAGTCAACCTCCTCCCTCCTTCTCCTGCCTCTCCAACAGTCTGCTTATCAGCCCAAACACACCGGCTTTAAAAATAGATGAAAAAACAACATGTCTCTGCCTGTAAAGGAGCAAACAACAATCCCAAGCTGAGAGGAAAAGGGAAACAGAAGGCGGTGCTGGAAATGTTGTTTAAACACCAGCTACTGCGTTAGTGTTTAGAGTGGTGTGGGTGATGTTTTACTCTCAGGTTCATTTAAAAGAAGGGTGGTAAAAGTCATAATGCTTGCTGCTGCATGAAAAGATTAATGGTCTATGCAGTGGAACTCATTCAGGTGTAAGGAATGACTAAAGTGCCGCAGTCGAGCAAACCTGTTTTGTTTTTTCCTTTTTTTTTTCTTCCTTTCCTAGATTTACTGTCAAGAAGATAGTGGTGTTAATCATCTGAACATATTTCCTATCTGTGTTCTAGATTACATTATGACCAAGACCAGGAAGCGCACCATTACAGTCACAATGACACCTTATCGGTCTACAGCAGCCCATGTAAAGCAGCTTCCAGGCAGCCACGTGATGCACGCAGCATGCCACCCACTCCCCTCCTCACCCGCAACGCATACAGCAGCACACAGCTGAGGTATGAGCTTTATGTAGTTCTTTCATTATTTTGAAGACCCGCTTCATAAACTGCTCTTATGCATTACATTCACTAAACTTTAATTTTAATTGCAGATCAGAGGATTCTCCACAACACTTCCGCCAGCGTAGCGGGAGTCTGGAGTCACAGTCTCAGCTCATGATCGAGACCAAACCATCCATGCCAACACTGACTGTCCCGTCAGCTCGACGCAGCAACAGCACCGAGATGCTCGATGACGGTTCCTCCTACACAAGCCAGTCTAGTGTGGAATACAGCGTCCCTGGTAACCACCACACCCACGGGCGCAGAGTGCGCGGGCGCCACAGAAAAGACATGTACGCCAACACGGGCAGCATGCCCAACCTGGCTCAGCCAGACACTCGGTGCTATGGCTACCAGCCTCGGGCTCGGCCCACCACAACAGCCTACTATGTCACAGGCTATCCCAACTACGCAGAACCGGAGCCTTACTCCAATGGAGTCTATGTTTACGACAATGAAATGGAGGGACACTATAATGTTAACCCTTCCTACCACCACACCCAAACAGCTTATCAAAGCCCCAGCGTGTATGGTCACTACGGTAATGACGAGATAGACGGTGCATCACAGAACGTGTACGCCACGATACGGCCATCCAGGCAGCGTCCAGTGCCTCGAAGCAACGAACAGATCAACAAGAACATCCAGAAGGCCCTGGTGGCTGAACACTTGAGAGGCTGGTACAAACGTAACACTGCACAAAAACAGGCTGCGTACGACTATGAGTATGACAGAGGCTCCCAGCAGAGTCTGGGCTATCCAACCACACATGCACCACAAGCCTACAGCAGCAGGAACCTTTCCTACTCGTCAGGTTAGACAATTTCACAATGTCCTCTGAATTATGTTTCTAACACTGGTTCTACATGTTGGTGGGTTGTTTTCTGACTTGTACCATTTTTCTGCCATGTCCTCAGTAGCCTCCAGTGGAAACTGGCACAGTCACATGACCGGCAGTGCTATGCTGGAATATGACATGCCCGTGCATGCACCGCAGTCTTTCTCTTACAGCACAGCCTCCTACGCCCACTCCGCCCACAGCAGGTAAGATGGGAAAAACCTGGCCCTCAGCTCTTCTACTTATCCAATAAGCCACTCCCTGATCCTTCTTATCCTCAGAGTTAAGTGCTAGTGTTTAATTACCTAGAGGGAATGGCTACAGAAAACACGAGCTGCTATTTGGTGTTTTATCCCTTACACCCATCAGCAATGTGAAATAATGTGTTGCCAATTTCATCTTTTCTTTACCTTCACCTATAAATTATGAAACTGAATCCACAAACAGGCCAGTGTTTAATTTCACAGCCGTATTCATTGATGGGATTAGAGGATCTGTGCTGCCCGCAGTCAGTTCCTCCTAAGAGCTTAAAAATGGTTCTGCTCTCCCTAACTGTCCACTGGCCCCTGCTCTCTTATAGATATGGCGACTCCTGGCACAGCCCTGATGGCCAGAGGTGCTGTGCCTTTATCCCTGCTAGTTCTTCCTCCTCTGGTTATCCTTCCACTTCCTCCCTGCCCTCTTCTTCCTTTCCCTCCTCCTCCCCCTCCTCCTACTACTCCCCTGGCTGTCGGGTCAGGCAGGTGGCCTCCAGCCCTGCGCAGCCACAATCCTCCAGAGGGCACAGGCTCAGTAAGGTGTCTTTTTCTAAAGGTAGCTCATAGTAAGTAAACAGCATCGGCCAGACCCCGTGCAGTTGCTTCTTTTAGTGTGCCCGCAGTCTGACTCGTGAGTCTGCTTGTTGATGTTTTGAAGTGAACTTTGCATTTTTGAGATGTTTGACTGATCATTCAGTGTCATGTCTGATACTGTGATTGCATGGCTTCCTTAAGAAAAAATATAAAAAAATATAAATATGCTTGTCCTACTTCCTCCTCAACTGCCACATTGTCATCCAGTGGTCACATTTCTCCGCAGTCTTCCTTTACTGTCAAGATTTTGTTTGTTTTTGTTTGTTTGTTTTTTCCCTCCACTCTTTGCCCATGCGCTTTCATTCACCACTGACCTTTGCCCCCCTCTCATGCACAGATGTCTCCCAGAGTTTGAGTGGCGAGGATGTGATAGGATGGCATGCCCCCCTGGGTATTTAGAGAGGTGTGGTGGTGCTTCCTATGCTACTGACCAGGAAAATTATCCCCTCCCCCCCAATAATCAAAGTCACAGGAGAGAAGAAAGGGTGAGAAAGTGTAAAAACTTCCCCACATGGTGATGGTGATGTGTTAATTTTTATGCATAGCAGGGACTGACAGAAAGCACCAGATCATTTGATTTCACTGACGAACTTTGGTGCCTCGTGGTGGTGGTGGGAGAGCACTTGTGTGGCAAAGGGAAAATGTGACCCCTGAGCACTGTTGCATTGGAAGGCCATGTGTTTGTGTATAGACGGCTATTGTGTCTGTGTGCATCTGCCTTATAACTGGGTGAGAATGTTTGACCCTGGCTTTGAAATCAGCATTCACATTACAAAATCTGAAACACAGGTGATGGCTCACATTGCTGTTTTATATTGACATTTTACCTTTGTAGTTTAGATGCACAGCCCAGGGTTAATCGATTCTAACCCCGTAGTCAGTCACAGTCAGCAGTTTGCAGCCTAATGTGTTTGTTTTGTGTGTTCATTACAGATCCTATATAGATGTCAGCCAAATGGACTCCCACATCAACAGCCAAATGCACACTAACATGGACCCCGAAGAACAGCTTTACTGGCATGAAGACTCAAAACCAGGAACAATAGTTTAGCCGGATACCTTACAACTGTGCAAAAACTTCACCTTGACAAAACGTCACTGTGCCTTAAACTGCACTTACCTGTTTTGTAATTTCCTTGTAAAAGGAACCCAAAGAATGAAGGAATTTAACTTCTGTGGAACTCAGCACGTTAAATGAAGTATTCTCATTTCTGGATCTCTTGAATGCAGTTGCCAAACTGATGCCCATCCCTGTATTTTAAATCACAACAAGAACCCCATTGGAGTGTCTAATCATGGGGTTGCGAGTGTTTGTAGTGATGGGACCTGTGCACTGAAACTATACCAAGCCCTGCAGTGGACTGAATGGTATAGCAAAGGGTATAGCATTACTCTTTAGAGATACTGAACCAAGGACGAAAACTGTCGCTCTAAGAGGATACCGAGCGGCAATGAACAAAGAACATGACTGATCCTGTTGTGCTACTTGCACACTCATATGAACACTGTAACCATGAAGGATTAGACACGGATTTATAAGGTCATTAATGAAGCACTGAACTCGTTAAATAGGAGTCGAGAGAAAAGGCTACTTCCGGAAACATTCTGCAGTCACCTGATCCACGTTTCTATTACAACATCTGTTACCGTTCCGGTCTCTACACTCGTTTGTCATTTACAAAGTATTCAGTTTGCTTCACTGTCAATACTTACACCATAATTGAGCCAAATGCTTATTTGTTGCACCACTTAAGTATTACCTGAGTCACCAGTTTCGAATATTACTGCCTCTGTGGGAAGACAGAAAAACCAGTTTTGTTTTGTTTTGAACATGGTTATTTCATCCATGCTGGAAATCATGGACTGGTGCTCCAAATTTCTCTCAAGAGATTAAAACTGTGTAAATGTTGGTATGTAAATACACTGGCTTAGTCTTTTTTTATTATTTTAGAGCATTTTTATGTATTTGAAAAGCATGTAATATATAGTAAACAATTATTGTTAAGCTGGTTCTTAGTAATTTGTATAATTACAATGGTTTGGATTAAAAAAAATTGAATTTCCCAGTGCTTTTGTTTGTGGGTGATATTTATTTAAAACTGAGCCTTCGAAGCGTCTTATCCCCCTTAGTGCAGGACAACACAGGATTTAAATCCAAATCCTTTGAATTAGCTAAATGAACGTCTGCTGGGCCAATTCAGTTAATGAAATTGGGTATAAAAGTGCAATAATCACCACTTCCAGAAGGAAAATAGGTAGAAAACCTAAAGTGTCATTTACATTTAATGACTGCAGAACACAACACAAATGAGTTTTCCTCATATAAATGGTTTGGAAGCTGCTTATCTGGTGTTCATTCAAGGAAGCAGATTATAGTAAGAGAGATAACTCTAAAGTACTGGGTTTTTTTCTTTTGAGCATCTTAAGAATGAATGAATACAGAGCTGCAATCACTCATAATGACAGTCAAGTGTGAATAAATGAGCCGGTTTTAGAAACTCACTGCTCTGCAGAGTTCTGTCGCTCTGCTGTACTTTCTCACTGCCTTGCTGTGTAACCAGGCGCTTTTTTGTGTGTGCGGGTTCTTAAGCTGTAAACCGACCGAACCAGTCTTTAAAGGCTGTCACACCCACTATGGGCTATAAAACCTCTCCTTGTGTCTTCTGTGTGAATGACAAGCTAGTGTTTATAGCATCAAACCCTCCCTGCAGGCATTCATGTTATGAGAAGTCTGTTTTACACATGTTATCCGAGCCCTCCTCCCTTCACATTGTACTATAACCTTTCACTACCATTCCCCTTCCTTTCCTTCCTGTGCTGCTGCACATTTTCTATCGATGTATCCTGCCTCGGGTCCCCTCTTTAAGACGGCCAGAGTTGAGCAGCTTTCCTTGCTCAGAGTGCCTCTCAGTTTTATGCTTCTTGAGCAAGCTCAAGGGAGGTCTTGGACAATTCCAGCTCCTCGGGCAGCGAAAGAGGGGGAGAGCTCTTCATCCAGCTGTCTCCCTGTCTCGGCCGCGCCACACCAGCTGTAGTTACACATCATGGGAGGCTGTTCCAGCTGACACCTCACTACATAAACAATAGATTTCTATTGACTTTCTCTTTATCTAAAACGCAACACACAAAACTCTTGTAATGCAGAGTGGATTAAGGCTGTACATGGACTCCAATACCTGTGTGACTAATGGAAACGTCAGTTACGCAAAGTATTGAAACCTGTCAAGTACTGGAAGTACTGGCATCAAATATCTGTATTACGAGTTCATTGACTGAATGGTTTCTGATTTAAACCTGCACTAAACAGTGTTGAATAGTGTATTAGATTACCATGAGAACCATAGATTGTACATAAATGATCGACACAGCTCCTGGATCCTGAAGTGCCTTAGACCTGCATTCTGCATAGAGGCTTATGGGGAAAAACAACCCTTGGGGCAAACTAGGGAAGAGAGTGGTTGGAGACTGCAGCACAACCCAAATTATCATGAATGTGTGTAATGAACTCCTCACTTCGTGTCCTTGATGGGGTCGCTTCGTAGACAGGGACCATGTCTACGACCACTTGCTGTCAGTTGGCTTCTTCAAAAAGACTTTGGTGCCTTGATGTGGTGATAAAATGATAAGATGGAGTCAGTCTGCTATCAGTTTGCAACTGAATGAGGTCAAGTGGCTGTTACAAGCAATGTGTGAAAATACTGAAATGAACTATAATAAACTGCAAATGTGTTACAATCAACAATGGGAACAGAAATTTCAAACAGCTCCAGAAGGACAGTGATCCAAGTGGAAAATGACCCGCCTGCTGGGCAGCCTTGCTTTATATAGGTAATATAACCAGTATAACGGTCATATTTTGTGTATGACAACTCATGAGTGGGTACTGTCCGTTGATTTTCTGTCAGGTCCCCCCCCCCTCGTTCAGCAAGTCTGTTTCCAAAATGACAATAGCAATGGCGGAAACACACGCACGATGCCTGACAACTGGACTTAAATAAACAATGGGTGGCGTCATGGTGGCGTGGTGTCCATCTTTTGTATACATTTTCTTTTGTGTAAATAAGTTCAAGGAAAAGAAAAACTCACCAAATCCCCTAAGCTCCATGGCTGTCCGTTTTAGGACCTTTCAGCTTCTTGTTTCCGCATTACAGCCCCGCAGCTAATATGTTTTAGTTCAGTTTCACTTTTTTCATTAATCCTTGATTTTCGTCAGTGCAGGCAGTTATATGATAAAGACTGTAATAGACCAGCTGTACACTGAGTGATTATTAAATATAGAATGTACAATGTTCCCAATGGTAGCACACACAGGAAGTGTCACACATGAAACACTAAACTGAGCAGCCACAGGGCTCAGCCAAACTGAGATTAAAATGGCTTGAAATCATGCTGTGCTTACTCCCCGAATCCTGCGACTTCCCCAGGATTCAGGGAGTAATGACTCTGACAAGCTATGAAAGGTGAACGACTGGATTAGCTGACCAGGTCACATGCTCTCACAGCTCATTCCTGTCTCTTCCTTCAAAAGGAGGCAACAGCAACAACAAAAAAAAACAAAAAGCCCATGGACAAACCGGAAGGTGGAACAGCTCACATGAGGATACAGCAGACTGCACAGGTCATGGTGGGTCATCATTAATGGGTCACATGATCGACTGTGGTGTAGGTCTAAGCAGCCGAGATCTGCTGAATGACAGGCTGTTTGAGTTATGAGGCTAGCTAACCAGCTTAGCTAGCCACAAGCCAAAGCCTCTCAGGGAAAAGGAGGGGGGTGGGGACGCAGGGGTCAAGTGGAAGGCAGCACAGCAAGTACGCGTAACCATGCAAAAGCAAGCACTGTGTACTGTACATTGCTCAGTGACCCGTGCAAGAAGCGCACAGCAGGTGAAAGCAGCTGATTTTTGCCCAGAAATGCACAGAAACAAGATTTTGGTATTGTAGAGTGTAAAAGAGGCCTCACTCCTGGAGAGACTGTGAAGAAGAAAAGACCAAACACACACACACCTGTTGGGTGTGCAGCAGCACACGTGCCGATACGATCTTCGCAGCAGCTGCATCAGCAGCTAGAACAAGGGCTTCCACTGTGCCCTCTGAGACATGACTTTACTTGACTAGACTGCCACCGGTGCTTATACTCACTCGTCCAAGTTTCACAATATGGATGCTGATGAAGCACCGCAGGACATAAATCAGTGCTGAAGTACAAAAAGGAGGGGAAACCCAGCAGCTGAGTCTAACTGAGCAATGCGAAGAGATCATCATCTACAGCAAACTTAGAAAGCAAAGGGTTAACATGGACCATCCTCTCGTTTTCCCCTCGCTGCCGCTTCAAACCGAATAACAGAGCATTAGGTTCTGGATGGATTCTTGTTATCTGCAATCAATTTTAAATGGAATCCAATAAAAGAGAAGCTGACACAGCGACTAAATCAGGTTTGGAGGTGAGTGAGTGCAGATGAATCTACTGTCAGCTCTCTGCACTATAATCTACTGCAAGCCCACTGATTAGCATTTGGGGTAAGTGGAGAGGAAAGTAAAGTTAACCAATCCATCACTGTCAAGATGAAGCACTCAAAGATTCAGAGGGAACACTGATGGTCACGGGTCACCTTTGAAGTCTTTATTTTACAATATTGACAAAGCAGTTTGACTTGAGACACAGCAGTCCTCTCTCTTTTGTCTACTTTTTATTTGGATGAGCATCGGGTGGGCTGGTGGACTGAAGCTGGTGTTACATTTTGCGTGAGCAGATTATTCAATCCAGCCTCCGAGCTTCTTGGCAGTACAGCTAAACTGAGCGTGCACTCTTCATTCTTTGTTAAAAGGCAACACTCGTGCTGCTTTCGCAATTTTAGCTGAGTACAAACAGACAGGGCTGACGGCTGTTTCTGAGAATGATTGAACACAGATTTCGTACCCAGGGTTAAGTCTGCAGCTGGTTTTACAGGAACACTTGCACACTGCATAGCAGAGATGTGAGGCTGCACTCACACGCCCTCATCACTGTTCGGAGAAAGAAAAAAAAAAAAAAAAAGTACCCTGACGAGTTCTGGGTAGAGTGACAGAAGCCCTGAGGTAAAGATAAAGCCCTTTAGATAACAATCTTTCATTTTAAATCACAAGCTGTGCATGAAACTTCAAGGGGTTTAGACTGAGAGAGACAAACGTATGAAATCTAAGCAAAATTAAAAAAAAAAAAAAGTCAAAATCTTTGGCGCACAGATGTGCATTTGGTTCTTCTCAAATCCAGTCACTCTTTAACTTTTAATTCAGAAAGTTGTTTATCTTTTGAATGGTTTCCTCCTGCTGACCCAGAGAATCCAGCAGAATGCCCATAAACGTCTTCTTCAGTCCAAATCCATCCATCTTGTTCTCCAGCTTATTCTGCATATTGCGTTTGCGACATGAAGCATGTGCAAATATTACTGAAAAACAAACCCGTAGAAAAATGTCAGCTGTAATATCACACTTTGAGGATCTGGAAAATGTGTTTCATTGATTTTGAAACATTTCATGATGTCACAAATGCAGTGATCATTATGCTCTGAAGAATTATTAGACATTCAATCACCCAATCCCCTCTGAAAGCCAAACTTACAAGTCAGGGGTAAAGTGATGGCCCACATGAATACCAAGATGCTCCCCAGCATGGAAATCAATATGCAGCTGGTAACCATGATCAAAATGATGAACGCTGAAGGTTTCTGCTTCTTAAAGTTGTTGATCGCAGCTCCGTTCTCCCCCACCCACACCGAAACCACGAACACGACCGACACCACGACTATGGCTATGAGCGTCTCCAGAGGTTTCAGGATCCTGCAAGGCAGCAGCATAGAACATATGAGGGCAAGTTTAAATAGCTTTGGCATACTGCTGAACTTGACGCCATGGTAACGACGTACAACCCTTGTGTGCAATATTCGTCTGCCCAACTCCAGGTCCTACCCCTCGGGTTATACCTCCTTATGTGCATTTTATAATATGTAAAATAACTTGTGTAAAGTGCGCTTTTCTACTGCTCAGCTTCACACGATTATGACACTCAGGTATACACAGACATACACAGCCAGTAAATAACTCATGTTCAGTCCAAGCATGCAAAAGGCCCACTTTCACTGTGTACATGCTGCATATAATGTATTTTGTCAGTATATTTATGTGATTTAAGGCTCTTTTTTTTTTTTGCCTTAATGTCGTTATGCTTGCATAATGACAATAAACAGTCCCGAATCTTGAATCTGACATGCAGCTGGAGCACAGGCGCTGTTCTTGTGTGCTAACTGGCTCCATCAAGTGGTCAGATGCTGTGTGTGCAACAGCAACTGCTGAGTGGATCAGATTGGTTTACAAAAATCAAATCTCAGATTAGTTTAATTGTACGAAACAGCAGTAGGGGCAAATCAAGAAAAATTTAGCGAATAAAAAGAATTAGAATAAAGTCAAAATTTCAAGATTAGAGTCGCAATTCTATTTCGAGAAAAAAGTCGAAATGTGGAGATTACAGTTGTTCAAGACAAAATGCCACGGTTGCTCTGCCCTCTGAGTTGGTGAAACTACTTCAGAATCAGTTTTAGCAACAATGAAGGGAATGATTTCTCTTTTGAAACAGCTTGTAATGGACAGTTCGTAGGGCATCGATAGTTTCAATATCAGAGCATGTATGTTGTATCACACGCTGGCTGATCACTAACTCATGTACACAGGCAAACGTGGCAGTTTGTCTTGAAACAACTCCATTTTTCTTAATGTGCCCCTAATACTTATAAGTGTGTGTACACTTGGGATGATTAATATTTTTCCACTGAAACTGAGAAACGCCCCTTGCTGTTTGCAACCTGATGCCACTAAACCTGTTTCATAAAAGAAAAATGGAAAAGTTGTGAAATGCAAACAAAACAAAAACAGACAAACAAAAAAACCCCAAACAACTCTGGTGGAACATTTCACACTAAAACTTAGAAATATGACTTGATAGAAAACAAGCATCCAAAACAGGTTGAGTTTGCCCGAAGTGTTGCTGTTAAAAGATTCAGAGAAGACAGTCCAAAAGTGTGGGGGTGTCACCGAGTTAGCTGTGACCTCTTCAGACCCTTGCGCAACACTGCATAATAGCACAGGAACACTTCTAAAAACTACTGATGAGAAATAAATTTTAAACTGGTGCATCCACAAATGCAAGTTAAAACTGCATATAAGCAAAACCAGAGCTGTCCTCTTTGCGCTGACCACATTCAAGATGGACTGGAAAACTGTGCTGTGGATATTCTCAGGGCTAAAGAGGAAAAGCAGAATCAGTGATGGTATCAAGGTGTGTTAGCGCACATGTGCATGCCTTCATGCATGTGTGAAGGCCCTGATAACACTTAACGATTTAAATACTTGGAGCAACATATACTGCTATGCACATGATATCCTTTTCTTTTTCTTGTTTCATGGAAACTACAGACAGTGCAAAAGATGCCAAACCACATTCTTCAACAGCAGGGCTGCTAAACTGGCTCGTCGGCGGCTCAGATGTCTCACACACTAAAAACATTTAGAGCACTAAGGAACAGAAAATAGAATTAACTTTTGTGAGGCTGAAATCTTACAAATCCAGGATAGGACAATCTGAGCATTTATTACATTTTCAAAACACAATAACACTTCTCATTGTCCAAATTTGATATAATCACATTGTCTAAGGTTTAAATAAATCAGCAGATTGAAGCATTCTATTCTCATCTCCATCAAGACATCAAGATATCTCTTGTGCCTGTGCAGACATATTTGCTTTGTGATAGATCCAGCCTTGGCACGACGACAGTGATGCCACCAGGCCAAGTCCATGACCTCAGTAAATGTGGCCTAGTGGCCTGCTAAGCAACTTAGTCAGGCTTTGTTGGATTACTGGCATCAAAAAAGCTCAAGAAAACTTCAGGAAACACGGCTTGATGAAGGTGGAAGCGGTTAAAATGTAGCATGATCAACTCATTGTCATATGCAGATGTTCGTCCTTTTATAGCAGAAAAGTTAATCTCCACAAAGTCCACAGAGGCTCTTTGGGCATTCTGTAGTACTTTTACTTGGAACTTTTCCTTTTGCAGTGACTTTTTCTTTTAATGTCTTGTTACAGTCACCTCATCTATACTTTGACGGTTTAGCTCTACTTCCTCATATTTAGCTCTATTGTTTAGTCAACATGGAGAGCTGATTTCTTGCTAATTTGTAGGAATGTTGCTCTAATCCTGAAAATCCTCTTCTTCTTGTAGGTTTGGTCTACAGGTATAATACTGAGTACACTGCACATAGTCCCTACTTAATCTGCCTACACTGACTTTTAATACTTCTTTGGTAAGCTTGCAAAAATGCCTTCAAACCGTACAAACAGTATAATATTACACTGATTTATCATATACAATAACACTATAAAACAACTGACTTTCACAAACACACAGCACAGAGACTGTTTGCTCTACACTGAATGGAAATAGCATCACAGGGTTTTCTGAAAAACCAGACGTGTCAAAGTTCTCCCTGACAAATTTTCCAGTGCTCACTAATCAGGAGACTGGGGGCCTCTGATTAAGTTGCTGTTTTATCACCAGTGCTATCTGCAATATAACAGCTGACCAGAAGGCTTATGGGGCTTTCATGACCACAGCAACAGTGTTGTGGCACAGCTCAGTGGACATCATTATTTTTAGCAGGCTGGGCTTTAGAAGGGGGGGGGGGTAGTGAGAAGCAAAGCCAGGATGTTTTAGATCAGAGATAATATATGTCACATCTACCTTGTATGTAGTTACAAGATAATAGACGACTTCAGAAAATTCCTTTGCATAGGCACGTGTCTGTGCATGGATCTTGTTTTAAGTTATTCTACTTAAGTCCATTCTCAAAATTGTTTGCAGATACCTGTTTCACTGTTTAGAGCAGCCCCCACAAACGCAGGCTGTTTCTCAACTATAGAGTTAATATATGTGCATTTTAACACTGCTTAAATTACATTCTCATTTAATGATCGGTCGTTGGTTCTGGCACCAAAGAAATAAAAGTTCATATTCAGAATATAACAATAGCAGTGCATCACAGTCATTGTACTTTATGCGAGCTGGGTAAATAAACAAAAAAGACGAAGTTCTCTGATATAACATTACTTACCCGACGAGGAGGAAAACGGAGGTGACCAAAGACAGATAATTAGTTTGATAATAAAGCAGGTTGCTGACGACTCTGTTGTTCCATTTCGTAAAATCTTTGTCTGGTTTTGCGAATCTATTTGAGCCCGGAAAGAAGTCGGTCCACGGTCGGAGCGGTGCCACCTCCACCCTAGCCATCACTTCTGCCCCCTTTACTAAATCTGACAGCGCACAGAATCTGACAGACAATCGCCCTTAACTTCAAACCAGAATCTCGCGAGACTTGTTGTTGCACGTTCGTTAAAAACACTGCCTGACGAAACCTCGCGCTATTGGCTAGTAAAGTGCCCGGTATGGAAACTCTTCCGGCCAGCTTTCACGAGAGATAACAGGACGGTGTTATGGGAAATAGTGGCGATTTATGCGCATATAATCTCCTTGTTAAGTTGTAGGTCAGTTTGTCTGTTGTTTTTGGTTACACATACGTTGGCGTGGAAAAACATCAACGTGAAATGTTCACGAGAGCTGCTCGAGCGCAGGAGCATGCGTTCAGTGACTCATAGCTAGCTAGCTCGATAGAAGTAGTGATACACAACCAAGCAGCAGCCCGTGACAACGTGTCTTTTGTCTGTGCAGATGTGGAGCAGGTTACTGAGTCCTCGTGTGAGTGGTAGAGCAAGTTTGTGTTGGAGAAGCCTGTTTACCATGCAGCTAAAGACCAGCGAGTTCCAGTCCCTGTTCACTGATGGACTGAATGGATTGGCAGGTGAGGCACAGCTGCGGAAGGACACGTGCTAGCTGCACGGTCACTTAAACCTCTGAGTTTTCGCCTATTTGTGAAATGTTAATACCCGTGCACAATGACAGAGTGACTGACAACTTGATCACTTCCTATTAAAAATAAATGGGGACACTCGGAGAGCAGTTAAGTAACGAAGACCGCCCGTCGGTCTGTTACTTACTTTCTTATACAATTAATTATTAATGCAGTTTTTATTCAACATCGAGGTTTTTTATTAGGTACAGGTTTATTGTTTTAATGCATTGCGCTTCCATGGCGAGAAATTGAGTTTACTATACCGGAAAGAAGGGTTTGATGATGGTTCTTCTATGTTGATAGTAATAATTGCTTTATTTATTTAGTATTAAAACAGAAAGCTTGGAAATTGGGACCAAATATAAAACGGGATTTAAAAAGAAAATAAATATTAAGACAGAAAAAGCACTGCATCAGAAACGTATTATATTGTAAGAGCCAAAAAACACACGAAGCACTCTGAGAGCCCAAATCTCCACCAAGGCAGCTCACTCGCTGGACAGTAAGAAACACTTTTAAATAGCTCTGTGTAGCATTATTATTGTTTTGACCTTCAGATCAATCTACTAACCTTGAATGAGAGGTTTAAAGCCCAAATGGGACATGAAATTCTAAATCTTTATACAGTGCTAACCACACTTGTAAAAATCATAGTTTCTAAGTTATAAAGCTTTTTGTCAGTTTATGACCAACAAGTCATTAAGTTGACCTTGAAGACCTCAGTGGGTCTAAGCCAAAATTTAATGGATATCATAATTAATGTCAAACTTTTGAGCTATCGTGTTTACAGACAGAAATACACACGTGCATAAACAGTACCAGAAACACAAGCTCCTTGAACGAAAGCAAAAGAGAATTAAAAACCAAATGAGAATATAAAGCAGCAATAAGAGGGCGAAAGACAAACCAGAGAGATCAATGATGTCACAAAAGCAAGTTTATAAAAATGTGTTTTTTCTAGTGATTTCAAGTAGTCACCAATTTTACCTTATCTCCTTGGGCAGATTGTTTTCGAAAGCTTGGGGCTGTGATGGCAATAGCACGGTCACCTTTAGATTTAAGTCTTGACTTTAGAGCAACCAGAAGGGCCTCAGCTGCTTTAAAAGTGACTAGTAAAATAATTTAAAACTTTTAAAACACATTATAAAACATGTAGAGAGGTAGAAGCAGAGCTGCTGCATTTTAATCTGGTTGGAGGCGAGACTGACTTTTCATTTATGCCAGAATGATTGAATAGCCTGTGGATGTTATTTTGAAGAAGCCGGGCCAAATAGGTTTTCAACGTTTGCGTGAAAAGTCACCAAGTTATAAGAAGCTGTCATTCCCTGATGTTGTCCCTCAACCTGCCTGAATAAATCCTGTTGATTAAAACAGCCATAGACCCTTTTTTCACATATTTTGATGGTATGAAAAGCAGAGTTGGATTTAAGTGGGAGTCACGTCAGTAAAACATGATAGTGAACTAATCAAAAACAGAACATACCCCAGAGTGACTGATTTAACTGATATTTGTGATGATGGCTGCATTTCAAACTTCACTTTAGCATCTTTGATGCAGTGCTTCACAGATGATGCAACTGTTCTTTCTCTTCTGTGTCAGAATGTCTGCTTCAGGACCAAAGCAGTGTGTAAAACTTGCCCCCTTTTTTTTAAAGGTATATTTAGACGAGAAAGAGATCGTGAGATGTAAAACTCCCTGTTTTATTAACAGACTAAGGATGAAATAGTTAAAATTTTTAAACTTATCAGGTGATTTGCAAGATAGCAAATACACTGCAGAGGTCAAAACAACCTCCAGGCACAACTTCTGAAAAGTTTCCTGAGTGTGTTTGCACGGTTTTTCCAGAGGTGTTTGAGAAACACCAGCATGAGCTGAGGATAGCTGGAGGTGCTGTGCGGGATCTGCTGTCTGGGAAGCGGCCTGAAGATGTGGATTTTGCTACCACAGCCACTCCTGAGGAGATGAAGCACATGTTTCAAACGGCTGGGATCAGGATGATCAACAATAAAGGAGAGAAGCACGGGACTATCACTGCACGAGTAAGAGGCTCTGCTGTGTAACGCTGATGAAGTCTTTCATTTGTCTAAATAATGCTAAAAGCTGTTTTGAACACAGTGTTAAACTTAACTGTCAGCGACTGCTTAACCAAACTTGCTGTCCTGGTATAGTTATGGTAGCTAATGTTGTTTGAAAGGAACAATAACTTTATTACTGATTTCTTAGAAAATGTATATTTTCTGTCTGTTTTTGTCTAATAGAAAATAAAATGCACTTAAGAAAATAATAAGTATTTAGACAGCTACATTTGAAGTGTACTCTATAGATAGATGCTGGGTGTCATTTTTAAAGATTCGCATGAGGTTCAGATTTTAGAGTTGGTGTTTATGGTAAATATGGGTGAAGGGGAGGTCATGTGAGTTAACAAGGCAAGAATTAGTGAAGCTTAAAAATGCATTGCAAATATTAGAGCTAGTTTGTCCAAATCAACACTTGTGATGATTCTTAAAATAAAAACCAAATGAAAAAAAAACAAGCCAGTCAAACAAGGTTTTAGGCTGAATGAGCTTTCTTCATAATTAGGATTAAGAATTAAATGTTTTAAAATTTAAATGAACAAATCAAAAAGTTCGTCTCATACAGTAGCTGTTTTATATTTTAAGGTAAATAACCTACAGAATTACAAACTAAAAGTGTAATTGTCCAGATTCTTCACATCTGTTTATGACCACGTGGTCATGTGAGGGTCAGTTATAATGGTGGAATAAAGTAAGTGTGCAAATATAAAGTAAATACGTGAGCAAAGATTGTGATGATTCACTGAGCAGCCAGCTGCATCATCAGTCTGATCAGTCAAATCTTAAATCTTAATGGAAAGATTGTAATGGTTGAACGGCCCTGATGCATTGCATAAATAAGCAGCCCACTAACAGGATGATCTTGATGAGTGTTTCCTTTATTGGGTGTTTGCAGCTGCACAATGAGAGCTTTGAGGTGACCACACTGCGAGTGGATGTTCAGACTGATGGACGTCATGCAGAGGTGGAATTCACAACTGACTGGCAGAAAGACGCTGAGCGGAGAGACCTCACCATTAACTCCATGTTTCTGGGTAATTTCCCTTCTTCTCCACTGAGCCTAAAAATGGACTGTACAAAGAATTGATAACACTGAGCTTCTTTCACCTGTACCTTCACCTTCACCCAAAATCTAAAAACCATTTTCATCTTGCACGTTTTATTTTTTTTAAATTATGATGTTTCAAGTATTGTACAGCTGTGATAATGGGACAGATTCACCATTTAAGAAATAAATCTGGTCTCCAGAAAAGTGAAGCCAAAATTAGGAATGTGTTCTTGGTGTTTTTCCTGAAATCTGTTAACTGATGCTTGACAGTGAGTTCAAAAGGAAGCTTAAGCCACAGGAAGCACTCGAGCAGGTTGTCCAGAATTTTCTTGGCAATCACAGAGCAGAGAACTTGAGTTTGTATTGAGAATAAACACATTAAAACAGTTTTGGAAGTACTTAAAATGTCAGAAATTATGTTGCTATATTGATATTTAAAAATGTCAAAACATCAGTGATGTGCATCTCAAACCTGCCATGCAAGCTTAAATTAGTTTTCATATGCGAAATCAATGTAAAAACAAACAAATTAAAGAGAACTAGAAGAAGAGTCGGTCTGAAGTTCCCAGTTGCAACCAAAAAGTATTGTTTTTGCATTCCAATTTTTTTGTGACAAGTTGTGTGACTCTGCTTCCTATAACAGGTCTGGACGGCACATTGTATGATTATTATCGTGGATATGAGGACCTGCAGAACCGTAAAGTGCGGTTTGTTGGCAGCGCTGAACAAAGGATCAAAGAGGACTACCTGAGAATACTACGATATTTTAGGTAACTTTCTCATTTCTTTTTGTATCTACTTGAGACTGTGAAGTTTAAAAAGCAGATTGTCTTCCTTGTTTGACGTGAGCCTACTAACCACCTCACTCCCATCATTTTGTCGCAGGTTTTACGGCCGAGTTGCTTCGGAGCCCGGTGACCACGAGTCTGAGACACTGACTGCCATCAGGGAAAATGGTCACGGACTGGGCGCTATATCGGGAGAGCGAATCTGGGTGGAGCTAAAAAAGTTGGCGGTCGGGAACCATGCTGCTCACCTGCTACAGCTGATCTATAGCCTGGAACTGGCTCAGTACCTTGGTGAGAGAGGGAGGGCACGGCTGGGTGTCTTAATAATTAATAACTCCAGATAAAAAATGTTTATATGTTTATGTTCAGCTGTTTTTAAAAAGAAGAAAAGGTAAATCTGACATTTTAAGAGTTTTTCACATTATATCCAGCACTACCAAAGATGAATTAGAAAAATTAATTATTTTAAAAAGGAAATCATGATGGTTGCAGCTCAGATGTCAACATTAGTTTTTCCCTGTAGGTTTTTTTATTTTTTATTTTATTTTATGTATTTATTTAGCTGACGGTTACACATACACTCATACTCATAGAACTGGTTATTATTTGTGAAATATGCTTTTTGTAGACAACATTTTTTACCCAATATGGTCAAATTTGACCTCTTTGTGTAGAGCATGGTATCCCTTTTGCCTCCTTCTTAAAAGTGGGCTGAGGGGATGGCAGTGAAATCATTGTTTTCTTAGCATAGGTCTGGACATAATGGATCAAATGTGCCAACCTTTTTCTTGCAATTTGCAGCTGTTTATAACTGGGAGAAAGTTTTGGTTTCCTTCCCTGAGATAAAGAGGATTAAGTGCCTCCTGATGTCTGTGGTCCTCTGAGCTCTATTATTGTCTCGTATCTAATAAGGTTCTATTTCCTCTGATTTAACTCTTGTTAAATTAGTATTTAATAGGATTGAGGGAGAAATCATTCTACCAAACATTTTCTGTCTTGTTACACGTCAGTTCTGGTCACTCCCTCCTGTCCCTGCTGCTCCTCAGGGTTTCCTCCAGATGGCGATATTGACGAGATGAAGCGAGTGTGGCAGAACGCCAAAGACCGTTCTCCCAAACCCATGACCATCCTGGCTGCTCTGTTCCGCTCCCCAGAGCAGGTGGAAAAGATGGACATCCGATTGAAGGTGTCCAGAGAGGAGAAGAACCTGGCACTGTTTCTGGTCAAATACAGACGGGAGCTCTGCAAGAGAGAAGATGAGCCAGACAGCCTCAAACCTTTCACTGACTTTATTATTGACGTAAGTTTCTTCTTCTTCCACTCAGTCTGTACAGAGAATATTATTTCCAGACCAATGTGGTCACTGATATTAGTCACATATGTGTTTAAAAAGCCAGTTTCACAGACATTAATTAACCCTTTGAGTCTGTGAATGTTCCCTACCATAGCCTGTGTCGCTAATGTTCAAGAGTTGCCAGCCTGCAGCCGTCATTCACAACAGACTGCAGCATGTTCTCATCCGACTGTTACGGCTTTGTTTTCAGAGGCAGGAAGTATTTAGGAAATGTGTGGCATCGTTAACCAGAGCTGAACCAAAACCACTGCTGATCTTTGATGAAATATTTATCTTTGCAATGTTTGTAGAATAAAAAAAAAAATAGTTTCCAAAACATTCTGGTAGTTATTTTTGTAAATGGTGCATATTTCACAAATCTTAGCTGAACCTTAGTTTGTGTTATAGCAGTATTTGTTTTAGCTGTTATTTTAAAGTTGTTTTGTTTTTTTATGTGGAAATGTCAACATAAATCGCTCTGGTGTTTAGATTTGCTAAATTGATTTGACACTAGTTTAAGCTTTGATCAGTTTTCGTTACAACCCAGCTCATAAGCTGAAACACACCGGAGAGAGACTGACACCAGAGTTTATAGAAACATCAGTTTTATTTTTAATTAGTTTATAATCTCATCTATCAAAGCCAGCCAACACTGTGCACTGCCACTGCAGGAGAGCAGGGGGTAGCAGAGGAGCCTAGAACAGGTCAAAGAGCCGAACCAAAACCAGATCTGTTAGGGTCAAATACTCTACAGCAGGGGTAGGCAACTCCAGGCCTCGAGTGCCGGTGTCCTGCAGGTTTTAGATCCCACCCTGGGTTAACACACCTGAATCAAATGATTAGTTCATTACCAGGCCTCTGGAGAACTTCAAGAAATGCTGAGGAGTCATTTAGCCCTTTAAATCAGCTGTGATGGATCAAGGACACATCTAAAACCTCCAGGACACCGGCACTCGAGGCCTGGAGTTGCCTACCCCTGCTCTACAGCTACCAAAACACTCTGCTAGTTCTTTCTGTAGTTAGTGCATCTTTCACAAACCGTAGCTCAACTTCAGTTTTAGTTGTAGCAGTATTTTTTTAAAACTGTCATTGAAGTTCTTAAAGACATAAATATGAAATTGTGTTTAGATTTGCTAATTAGACACATGATTCCACATTCAAGCTAAAGTATAATAGACAATTTCAACACTATAAAGCCTACATTATTGACATTCTACACTTTCTTTATATTTCCATGTATAACTAGACATACATGCTGGGCAGTATTTATAAGGGAATAGTATTGTCTTTTATATGTAGTTATTTTGTTTTCTTTGTTCTTTTTAAATGTACTTGAAGTTTAGTGCAGTAAAATTAACACATTTTAGGGACTAATTGAAAAAAAAAAAAAAGTGTTGCCAATGCAAACAAAGGCAGCAGGATTTTACAGATAAGACATTTTATGAAAGTTTAACCTAACTTGACCGCAAAGAGAGATCAGAGGTACAAAGTACTGTGATATTTAGAATCCGTATATCAGTCGCTATATGCTTGTGATCAGTACAAACAATGGTAGTAAGAACCATAGTTTTAAATGGCTCTATACAACATTATTATTATTACTTTGACTTTAAGATCAGTTTATTGGCCAGGGGTCAAATGCAACATATTTTAAATCTTTCTACAATATTTTCTATATGTTGAAACTACACACCGCACTTGTAAGTATTGTTTCTAAGTCATAAACGCTCCCGTGCTATGGAAATGTGCTTTGCTACCAGCGCGAGTAGTCGTGTCTTGAGCTGGTGACAAAACTAATTATGGAAACTAACAAACATACTGATTGTGACATGAAAGCCTCGTAAATGTCAAGATGAGGTAGATTTTTACAATGTTTTGTACACAGACAGTAAAGAGTATGACCATCAACAGGAAGTATCCTGAAGTTTAAAAAGAGCCATCAAGACATTTATGCAAATATAGCGAGTAAAGGAGGGAGTTGGTTTATTTCTGGTTTATTTAATCCAGTGACTCTTGCTTCATGTCATTCAATTAGTGAATGAAAATCAGCTGAACAAGTAAGAGTTTTAAGTTCCACCATTTAATGGTTGCAGCTTTCTTTAAAAAATAAAAAGTGATCGGTGCAGAGTCAGCTTAGGCCAGGAGGGCTGCCTGGTTTATAACATGCTGGTGGATCCCTGACTGTGAGCGAGGAAGTGAACATGTACAACACCTTGTAGGATTAAGCAATAATTGAAAGATGGCATGTTTACTGAATATATAAAAAGTCAGTTTGGGAGAGACAGTGTTCTGTTCTCACCATTTTTCTAAAGTTATTTTCAAAACCAAATTTAGTCGTTGTATCTTAAGCTGTCACTTTTTTTAGACTGTTTTTGTTCTTATATCTTTTAATTTAATTTTTGTTTTACTCAGGTTGACATTGATAAACAAAAACACAACCCTTCCATCACCAGAGGCACCACTGGATAAAGTAGACGGAGAAAGAACGAAGACTGGTTTCTCTGGTTTCTCACTGGGCTTGTCTCGCCTTATAGAGCAGATTTCTTTATTTGGGTTTTGCTGTGTGCATGTTGGTTTGACGTCGGCTGAGAGTCAGTTGGAAAAATGTGCAGCTGCATATTTTTAACCACTCAGGATTTAAGAGAATTTGAGTCAAAACGGTGGCGACAGTTTAAGATTTGTCTGCTTTTGTTGCCAGACCGCTGTCAGTCAAACCTGATCAGACCACAGTGTCCTGAACAGTTCAGCCAAGTATTTACTGTAAATGGTAAACCTTTCTTACTGTTGCTTGTGACTGGGATGTTCTAGAAAATCCCTCTGTGGTTACTTCGATTCACACACATGTCGCATCCTTTCAGAGTCGGGAGCTGGATTCCCAGAGTAAAGTGTGCGAGCTGCTCAAGTACAAAGGTGAGGAGAAGCTCCTGTCAGAGCTGAGCAGATGGTCCATCCCTCGCTTCCCCATCAGCGGGCACGATCTGAGGAAGCTGGGCATCACCTCGGGCAAAGAGATAGGCGCCACCTTACAGAAGCTCCGTGACATTTGGAAGAAGAGTCATTACCAGATGGACAAAGATGAACTGCTGAGTTATGTAAAGCTATAAACAAGCAGAGGAGCAGAAATGTTTTTGTTGTGTTTAGATGGTAATCACATGGACGCTTGATGCTGCGACTGCACTGCTCCTGGGTATTGTTTGAGCAGCCTGATGCTCAAACAATCAGAAAGGACGCTACGGTGAGTGAGACATGAAATCGGGCGGAAAAATGCTCTTTAGCCTGAGCCTGCAGCCTTGGGCCACTATTGTTGATGCTCAGCCAGTTGAATTCTCATCTTTTGCAGTAAACTCGCTCTGACCTGTAAAGGACGACAACACATGGAATAAATTCAGTTTATTCACAGTAGATGTTTATTTTCATTGTTCACATGATGATAGGAAGCAGAGGAATGTTTGTGTCTGTGGCTTTTTTATGTTGACTGTATTTCTGTTTTCTGTACAGATCATTATACACTTCTACTAAAAGGTTGTTTTCATGGCTGCCCTTTTCTGCATGCTCTGTACAATAAAAGGTGGCCCCTGTGTGTGAATGCTAATGTTTCTGGCACTGTGAGAAATAAATTTTTCTGTGCTGGAGTGAGATTGCTCCTCCCTCCCACAGAGATGAGACATAAAACCCGCTGATCTCCTTTACTACCGCTCTCTGTGTATGAAGAAGCTCAACAGTTGTTCAGCCCGTGTCCCTCCCACCGTCGTTTTTACATTTCGATGAAATCGCCAAGAGTTTTCTGTATCGTTCACATGCCGCCTCTGCCGCTGGATTCACCTGGAGTGGTTATTTAATCCCCTCTGTGCTGCGCTTGGGTTGAACGCATGGCTTGGATCGGTGTAAATATCAGTAACGTCTCTTCGGAGAGTGCACTGATTGGTGACGATCCTCGGGATGAGCGCTTGGCGCAGGTGGAAATCGCCCTTCTCGCCATCATCTTCATCACAGCGGGGATCCTAAACTTTGGGATTTTGCTGGTGCTGTGGAAGCGCAGGAAGCCGCTTTCCAGAATGCGCGTCTTCGTTTTCCACCTGTGCGTCGCTGACTTGGTGGTCACATTTTTCCAAGTCTGCCCCCAACTCATCTGGGACATCACCGACAGGTTCATCGGTCCAGATGTGCTGTGTCGGGCGGTAAAGTACCTGCAGGTGGTCGGGATGTTCGCCTCCACGTACATGATCGTAGTGATGACTATAGATCGGTACCAAGCCATCTGCAATCCCATGGTAACTTTCCAGAGGCGCAGGGCGCGCTGGAACGGTCCGGTGTGCGCCGCCTGGTGCGTCTCCGTCCTCTGCAGCCTCCCGCAGGTCTTCATCTTCTCTCGGGTCGAGGTCGCTCCCGGCGTGTACGATTGTTGGGCGCAGTTCATCGAGCCGTGGGGACGGAGAGCCTACGTAACCTGGACGACTTTGGTGATATTCGTCCTGCCAATTCTCACCGTGATCGTGTGCCAGGTGCGCATCTGCCGCGCAGTGCAGCTTAACTTCCACATGAAGACGCACCACGTCGGGAAAGCGGTCAGCAAGCCTCCGTCATCGAGGGCCAGCAGCGTGGCAGGAGTGTCCAAGGCCAGGGTGAAGACGGTGAAGATGACCGTGGTCATCGTGCTCGCATACATCCTCTGCTGGACACCTTTCTTCACCGTGCAGCTTTGGTCTGTCTGGGACGACGAGGCACCCACACAGAGTAAGAAGACAGTGATCCCACAACACGCAAAAAGGGCACAGTCTGACATAAAAGTCACTGGAAAGCAAAAAAAAATTGTTATTACTGCAAGTTTAAGTGGCTACAAACGCCATCATGCTCAGGAAAACAATAGAGGAGGAAACTAGAATTTTCTGCATAATTGCTTTGAACTCATTCCACTTATACAATCCCGTTACACTTAATACATCCAGTAAATTACATTATTTCTAACATCTACACCTTAAAATCTCTTAGTATTACAATGAAAGTGAACTTTAAAAGTGAAATTACGAGGGACGGATGCCCTCTCCACTTGAATGAAGTCACTGTAATCGACAGACAGTACATTAGGTCAAAGGTTAATGGTCCTTAATTTCACAAAGCATCAACAGATAACTTAAAATAGCCACAAATCTGTAAGAGACAACCAAGCCCAAATAAAGTGACTCTCATGTCCTCCTCCTCTATCTCCAGGTGCAACCTTCACCATCTTGATGCTGCTTGCCAGTTTAAACAGCTGTGTGAACCCCTGCATCTACATGCTGTTTAGCGGAAAGCTACCCAAAAGGGTGGTCAGCCTGCTTTGTGTAGGTCAGCCTGACCTGAAGGAGTCCATGCAGGAAGAAGCCACTGTGGTCAGCTCCATGTACATCAGCCTCAAGAGCCTATCGGACTGCAGATGAAAGCCCCGATGATCACACACTGATTACACCTCATTTCACATGGTGTGAAAGTACGGCTCCCTCATGGTAAAGACTGAAACTCTTCTAATAAGTGTGAAGGCAAACAGCCTAGCAGTGTAATGTTCCTACTCTACAGATGATCACTGCATACAACGCTTTCATACAGAAAATGCCAGACACACGATCTTGCACATCACATTTTGAAAACATTTTTCAAATTAAAAGAACAAAAACAATAAAAAAAAATAGCTGTGACTGAAATATGTCCTCAAGTACTGGATAAATTCACTAAAATCCCAAATTTGACATTCGTGGTGCTCAGAGGAAGAGTCTCTCTGCAAGCACTAACCTGAGCTTGAATATTACTTTGACTTTATTAGCAGGAAATGCTCAGATATGAATGGTCTCCAGCTGATAATAACTTGAGCAGTAGCGTTTTCGTCTGGCACCGTTATCAGGTAGGAGTTTTATTTTGTCTGAGACCAGCTGACGAGTAAAAACCTCGAAAGCCAATAATCACATCCCCACCAGCTTCAGTTGTGATTTGATTAAAAAGACTGTGGTGTATGACTCAAAATGTTGTTTCTGATATTTTACTGCGTTGAATATTTTCCACAAAAAGGTTGTTTATCAGCTGATCTTGTGAAATGTTTCACCTAAATGCGATTGTTCCCATGTCTGTGTTTAAATATCTCGTATGTCATCTGAATTAAATACTTCAAGCTCCTTTTACGCCCATGTGTACATACGATCATGTGTATGACAGTGTCCGACCTACACTCGGTGGCTGAAATAGTTAACAGGCGACATCAATAGTACTTATTTTCAGACACTCTGTGTTCAGTGCCCCTAGAGAGTCATTGATACATGTTGCCATTTTTCCTTTCATCCCCCAAGAATCTAGGGCTGTGATTTCTGATGACTTGTTTCTTTCTTCCCATCAGCACCGTCACGTTGAGAAAAGAAAAAATCCCTTTGGATTTAAAGCTCAACTGTTTATTTGCACTCGGAGGCCTCGGTTACACATACTTCTGTTTGCTCACTTTATATTTAGGCCTCAAATTTTCTGCTGAAGATCACTTAATAGCGTTTCCATCTTCCACGTGGAGGATGGAATGCAAGCGTATGTAATTATTCAATCGTGCGCTATATATTATTATGCAACATATCATTAGAACTCACGGAGAGCGAGGTGGGAAAGATTAGCAAAAACCCAGCATGCGGCACATCTTTCTGAAGCGAGCGGTTGAAGATGTGCATCTTCTGTGTGTAATTTGCTAGCCAGGAGAACTTAATAAAACATTTCTGTGAAACATCATTACGGCCACAAGAAATGCGCTTCTGTGCTTTCATTAGGCTGCACAGACAAATCCGACACAAATTGTCCAACAATAAATCTGCTTTTACCCTCATCAGCGAGCACCCAGCAGGGACTCGGCAGGGACATTTAACAGTAATAAGAACAACGGCTGCTGGGCGCTCGTGAGGTCATTAATATTTAAACCAATCAGCGCACCCCCTAAAATATAAATGGTTCCCTACACCAAGACCAAAAGTTCACCATAGAACTTGATAAATAAAAATATTGGCCACCCCACTTCAGTTTTCATGCATTACAGGGTCGCATTTCAGTTCTGCTTGGTAGTGTTTATAGTATAAAACACTATGACGTGTCCTTATTCTGGGATTATACTGACCACATACCCAGCATTCAATTGGAAATTACTTACAATAACTGACATAAAATAACGAAACACTGACAGCTCAGTAATGAAATATATAAAGGCCTACTTGTAACAATTGTGTGTTGTCTAGAAAACCTCAATAAAGTTTGTTTGTGCTGGCCTGTGCTCCCTGACTTCAGTTTCTATCATCACATTCATCCGTCGTCGAATCCCAAAGCTATATTAATGTTCTCCAGTGTCTCATGATTGGTCACAACATTTAAACTACTTGTACATGAGGGCATTAAAATAGACATGACTTGAAGGGAAAAAAAAATTATGCACCAAAGTCAGCACACATGTGAATGTGATTAACTCGTCTGTTCACTGTGTTATTCATCTCCGTCCTTTAAAAAAAAAAAAATCAATCTCCGTCCTTTAATGCGAGTATTGAGCTGATTATTCTGTCTGATATTTGCTACTTTTGCGTCTTCTTTGAGGAAGCTTGAATGTGCATGCGTTAACTACTCACATCAGCGAAAACGATAATTATTACGAAGGTTCACTTTTTTCAGCATCCTCCTGTCTGTCTCAGATGTGTTTCAGCAAGAGTTTTGCAGATGCTCAAAACATTCTGCGCATTAAAAACGTACCACACCTGAGTGTTTTTGGGATATGTAGGAAATGAGCACATCTCAGCCATGTTGCTCAGCCTGACTGTAAACAATAGAGACAACTTTACCTTTGGTCTGTTAGAACAACAGAAATATTTCTGTGATCCAGCCCCTGGACAGGGCTCAGCACAAACAGTGGCCACATGAGGCCATTTTCATGTTTCCATGTTCCTAACAAGCTTGAAAGCCATTATTTGCTATGACCACTTTTATTCTTCAGCACAGTCTGAGCTCTCTTATGTAAGCTTTTCTTGTCTTTTTTCAGTGCTGTGTCAAACTCTGACAGTACCTTTCTGAGTTTGTAATTCCACCAATTTTGACAAGGTCCCCAGCACCACTGATTGACATGCAGCTTGATACCATGATGCTGTTGTACCTCTCTCTTGACTTCCCCAGTTAATGATATTAACAATGATATGAAATAAAAAGGTGAAATTTGGATCAATCACTCCATAAGCTCTTTTCAGCCCAGTGCTTTTGTAATTTGGCATACATCAGGGTTTTTTTTCCCGTTTCCCTTCCATTCAGTAATGGCTTCTGGACAACCACCCTTCCCCTGACACCGAAGTATGCCAAGTTTTCAGTTAATGGCTCTTTGGGAATCACCTTATTGGTGCATCAATACTATTTTATGAGTGTCAAACTGTGTTATCGTTGACACTTTTCATAGATTTATCTAAAGAAAGTGGATATTTTTTCCAACATAGTAACAAAGAGTTAAAAGATACAATTTAAAATTGGTTCTCTGCTAAGTTCTCTGTTCATTGCTTAAGTTAAGGAACATTGTTTATTACTGAATGATTTGTAGGTCATTGGTGGTCTAAAAAGAAGCAAAAGCAAAAAAACACAACCCCCCCCCCCCCCCCGAAAGACCTTTAGAAAGCCTGCACAACTATTGCTTAAGACCACTTTAGAAATCTGAAGAAAATCTGGCTCCTTGGAAAAAAGCAAAAAGAAAGAAATGTGGGTTTGCTACATTCGGCTTTACTATAACTAAATCAAGCCTTATACGTGAAAGAATGACTTCTAGTCTCTTCCTCACAGGGAGGTATGCAGTTTACCGACTTGATAATGGTACATACCCAAAGCCAGGACACGTGTGTGTAGGTAGCACTGAAAAAACATACCCAGGCTTTCTGTCTTCACCCAGTCAAGCCAATCTTCCCTGGCAGAGATCTTCAATACGTCAGACAAAAAGCCTTAAATGACCCAGACACTTGAGATCCAATATGTCTATCTTTGTCACCACAATCGATTCTATCACTGAGCACAGTGTGTGTTCAAGAGGCATTTAAAATTTTCTTTCCTGCCTTTGTCTTCTTAAGGCTGTTGACGCCAAAACACGTAAATCTCAAAAGGTTGATTGAAGAAGGGTGTTATGATCGGGCCATTTACCATATGGTGGATGACAAATGCATTACTTAACAAACCACTTCATGTGCACAGAGAATAAACTGCTTGTGTCCTACAATTTAGAACAGATTTGAGAACAAAAAGCCTCAGAGATGTCACGAAGACACAGAACATATCGTCAACATTATAAAAATAATAATAAAAAAACACCACACTTAAGTGATACCTCATGTTCATATTGTGCGTGAGCGCAAATGTGTCAGGGCGTGACTCCTGAAGATGTTTGAAACAGTTGTGAAACTGTGAGTGTGAAATAAAACTTGGTGGAAACCACAAAAACTTCAGTTGTTATGGATTACGTCTGGAATTTAAACAGAACCATTTCCTTACTTTCTCCTGTCCTGATGCAGTGAGCCAGTAAACACAACAAACAGACAGAGCACGTGCAGAACAGTGTATACCTGAGATCTATTATAGCATCCAGGACATGTGTCCAGGCTGCTGTCATTAGAATACCATACATAATCAAACAGATGTGCATTAAGGTGCTTTACAATACAACACTTTCCCATCACATGTGCCGATGATATTTGAAATATGGGAAAATTGCATTGGATTATGTAATGGAAGGAAGAGGTGTTTTGATCCAGGTGTGTCATTGTCTGAGGGCTTTTGCTATTGTCCAAGCACGAGTTTCTAATTAAACTTTTAAAGAAAGTGCAAAGATGAATAAAGCGCTTTATAATTCATGTGCATGACCTCAGCTTGATTAAAATAAAATGGGGCTGTGACTCCATAATGGCTGCTAGTCCCAGGAATAGGTCTGTCTTCTTATTATGGTCCATGCCTGAGGGGCTGTGTCCATTTATCAGAGCGGCTATTAGGCCCAGATAAGACAGCTCTATTCAGAGGCTTGAGGGAAGCGAGGTCAGGAAGTTCCAGTGTTGTTAGTATACTTAGCCTATATAATATGTGGAATATGCAATGTGCAATGATATAACCTAATTTTTGTGTTTATAAGAAGCTTAATGTTGAATGTGATCCCATTATTATAACAAGAAAATTTCATACAGATAACAGTGGACTGCTGCACATCTTACTCAACTGGTCTGATGTTCTTCTGGAGTCTAAAAGGTGCATAACACATATTATTGCTGAATAAATGATGTATTCAAAATTAATTTGAAAATCAAGAATACCTGTTTATCAGAGTTAGTAATGTTATGGGCAGGGTCTGCCGTGCATCTCACCCTGTGGTACTCCCTCAGGACACTAAACAGATGAGAAAACAGAGTATTTGCTATTTAAGATACTGCACTGTTTATTGCTTATGAATCATTTATAAAGAATTGATGGCACAAATCATCTGAACTCCTTTATTCCTTTTCTTCATGATGTAACCACTGATTTTATATAAAAGATGTGCAAACCCAATAACTTAACAATGCCCATTGGTTGTCAATGAGTGGCACTTTTAGCATTTTGGTCATCACCAGGTTAGTTTACAGGGGCCACAAATGACCATATTTGGACAAAGAGGGCCGTACAAATGTAGGTATCTGATAACTAATGCAGATGAACAGTTTAATTTAGTAACATTAAAAATTTACTCACCAAACTCCCTGCATGCTTAGCACCCCACAGTAGGCCATATTATTCATCTGATAACTCCAATAAAAATGCTCCAAATGCACTGACAGCACAAATAGGATGCAAAGATTGAGTTCAGTGACTGGAATAAGCAGTGGTGAGGCCTAGCAGACAGGCAACTGCTACAGTTTCTTGTCTCAGCATGCCATAGATTATTAGAGCATGTGCACCCCTAACCATAAGCATTACCAGCGTCCGTACAGTTGCGTTGTCACGTCTTTTTTGAAGGACGTTTATCCACAAAAGCCATTTTTGTACCAGGTTTTTTACTGCTGTGAACTTGTGCATTTTAACAATGGAAAATAAGCGAATTGACTCAATTCTGAATTCAGCCTCAAGTGGCCACTTGAGGAATTGCAACCTGTTGATCATTTCTTTTTTTCTTTTTTATCCCACTTGATTGTATTCTTTCTAACACATGACTCAGATGACCATCAGGTGGAATAAAGCAAATAAGTAAAGGAGATTTGTTCTTCAAGTATATGAATATGATATACCGGCCACTTTATTAGTTACAACTAGCTATCACTGGATTCGTCTCCTTTCATCTTCAGAAGTGACGTCGTTGTTTGTGCCATAGATTTAACAAAGTAAGTGGCCTGTATTTGTATAGCGCTTTACTAGTCCAACTGAGGACCCCAAAGCGTTTTACACAACCAGTCATCCACCCATTCACACACCGGTGATGGCAAGCTACATTGTAGCCACAGCCACCCTGGGGCGCACTGACAGAGAGGAGGCTGCCGGACACTGGCGCCACCAGACCCTCTGACCACCCAGTCTTGCCCAAGGACACAACGACTGAGACTGTCCAAGCCGGGGCTCGAACCGGCAACCTTCTGATTACAAGGCGAACTCACAACTCTTGAGCCACGATCGCCCTGAAGTGCTGGAAACATTCCTCAATCTATTTTACTGAGCTCTGGTGACTGTGGAGCTGACCAGTTGGAGCTCAGTCAATAAGCATACATGAAGTGTTGATCTTTCTAAGTGTACTGTGGCTAATACTGCATGATGTGTGTAGTACTTTGAGGCATTTTAAACCTATAAAACATGTTTATAATTGGTGCTCTTTATAATTAGGTGGCCTTTTGGTTAAGCTTCACTTGTTTAACCCCGTCTTGAGATAATTCAATGCAAGAAAGAACAGTCTGTTTTGCTGTAATTATTTGTCCTGCTTTCAGTGTAAAATGGCAACAAAGAGGTTTATTGTGGCAGCAATAAAGGAAACGCTGCTGCGTCATAAACAGTTGCTGTTTCATGGCAGAATAAGGAGTAAAAAACAAAGCTACTGTTAAATTAACTGCATATAACATTTGCACTTTCTCTGGAAAGCCTGCAGGAGACTGCTGTAAACTTGAGCATTTTAACATTTGAAAATAAGTGAATTGACTCAATTCTGAAGTCAGCCTCAACAGAACCTTGGCAGCTTTTCAGCTTCATCAAATTATTTCAACATAATTCGTTCAACATTAGATTTTTGATTGATTTTAAAAAATAATGTCTAAAATCTTAAAACAGAATACTTGTGGAAATGGAAACAACCGCAGCTCAGGACTCATTGTGAACAAACTGTATTCTAACACTTTTTAGACCTTGTCAGTCGTAGCACATCCTCTACTGAACACCATCAATGTAATTAATAGACAGTCCCTGAAAAGAATTTGATGGGCTTTGAATAAATGAATGTTCAAACCTTACTTCTTACAAATGAGATGGAGAATTCATTATGAATCTGTGATACGCACTGATCGTCAGCTTCATCTATTACACCGTTTGATGACTGCCTCGAATGCCCCACTGAGTTAAAGCGAGCAAATATTGATACAGATCTTGGCAAGATATAAGAGAAAATATATGATCAATACAAAGACAGCATGAGGATGTCAATCCTCCCTCGACCGTTGTAGACTTTGCACGAATCAGAGCGGTGGGATGGCAATATAATAAGACATGAATTCCAGATGAGCTCTTTCACACCTGAAAGCCTTCTCGCCATTAAAGGAACTTATTTTTTTATTTTTTTCCCTACACAAAGTGATTTTTCTTTTTTTTCTCACGACAAAAGAATAATCGCTCTCGCTTTCTTTTATCGTCACTCACATATGAGATGTATCCACTCTTTGTGCATTTTATAGAGCCACTTCCAGAACAGTGAAGAAGAAATGGCACTACTACCTTTTTTGCAGACACTAAATCAAATTATGCACCAAAAAATGAACAACAGTGACACCAGACCACAAGTTTAGCTTTAAATGTTGTGCAATTGTGTATGTATGTAATTCGGTCCCAGGTCTGTCTTTCCTATCAAGATGTCTTCATACTGAGGCTTCTGTGTTCTACTGATAACAGATAATTTCCCCTCATCTTCATATATATCATGATTTACTTAGTGTAAGCTGCTGCAGTAAAAAGTGAGAGGTCTGTATCCTTGTCATTGTTTTTCAGGTGTGTTGTCGCTTCAGAAAGTGTTTTACCTGCACCTCATTTCTTCACTCTGCATCGAGGTTGAACTGAACTGCTGTCAAGGGGAGGCGCGTGCCCAAAAATGAAGCACCAGCGAAGCTAGATTGAAATAGCTGCTGCATATAAATGAACAGGATGTACTCTGTGGAGCAAGGGTTTGTGCATGGCTGACTGAGTGCTGCACAGCAAACATTGACTTACATTTAATGCTTGTGAGGACTGATGTTTTAAACAGAGTGTGGTGCACAGATTTTAGCTTCATTGACAAGATTTCTGCTCTTAAGTTTTCATTTACAAACTCTGTTTTTCAGCTCCCCAGTCTGAGCTCATTTAATCTCCTTATTAAGTGAGGGAGTCGATCATCACAGTCTGCAAGGTGGCTCTGAGACACCGCTCCCACTCACCCACTCAAAGCTTTTTCACACGGGTGTATTTGATAAGCACATTAACTGTGGTTCCCTGTCACTGTGCAAAAGTCCCGAGTCACCGTTCATTTCTTAATGTCTCTCTTGGTTCGTCGGGTTCAGTATCAGAGTAACTTTTGGCTGCTCCTTCAAATTTGATATTGAGCTAAAAAAAAATGCTGACTTTTAGCCAAGTTAAAGGCTTCTTAGAAAAATGCAAAATTTTGTGGTTTTACTTCTTGGCTGCTGTAGTCGTCATTTTGCATTCTCTTCTTTGTCTGTTTTTAAGCAAATAAATAAATATATATATCCAGCCCTGATATATTTTAGTTTAGTTTTTAAGCAGAGATGATAGCGCACTGATCACTTTATTACAGAAACAGCTTCGTGCGCACTGCCTTTATATCCAGCCACACACACAAACCAAACCGCTGCACACTGTTGTAGACCGTCCTGTTTAACAGAAACTGTAGCAAAACCTTTATTGTCAATCACTCACAGTATTAGACTCCCCACAGCTGACCTCCCGTCCATCTCACAGCTTGATTTTATGACTGCTTTGTTGTTTTTATATTTGTCTGTGTTTTTTCCCCCGTACTCCAGTCAACTCTATTGTGTGGCTGGTTGACTTAATCTTTGCTGTGCTTTTACTGTTCTTAATACGTCCATAGGTGTAGTTTGTGCTGTTGTGTGATTTTGTTTTGGGGTTTTTTGCACTTTCTGAACTCTTTTGAGAGTAAATTTGACCCTTTCACAGCAGCTCGTAAATCACACAGAATGGCAACATATCTTCTGCAGGGATTATTCTGCTTACTAATGCATTTGGTACTTACTGTGACAGGGAATACATCTGCAGATGTTTATGGTTTGCATGTATAAAACCCCATTCCCTCATTTGGAAATTCTCTTTCTGCCTGAATGTAAACAACATAGTGCACATTTATGCAGGGCAAAACCTAACTGAGTTCAGAGTGCCGTGGGGCGTCATTTTACATGCACGCCAAACTCTGGCTGCTGGAAATAATGGAACTCCATTTGCATGTTGACCTAAGCTGTGGCTACAGCTGCTGTGTAAACATTTTTTATTCAAAAACTAGAAAAACACTTTCTAGTTCCCTGATAAACAGAAATACTAAACACTCTGTGGTACACCTTGATGTTTTAATTACTAACAGAGCCCAGGAGGGGACTGAGAAGAGATGTGGAAAATGGAGATATGTGTGGGAAAAAATACTCAGAGAGGGAAGAGCGAGGCAAAAGGTTAGCCTTTCAGAAGTATAACTAACTAACTGATACACTGGTGATGGACACTATACTACTGCAGGATGGTTGATATCTAATTTAGATTGACATAATGTCTTGTTTTTCATCTTTGCTAAAAAAAGAGGAAGGAATTTTTGTGTTCAGATACCTTCCAAGGATTGTGTGACTCTGGACAAAACTTGAAGTACACTTGGACAGGTGTAGCGTCCTCCCCGATTCTGTACTACCCTTTAAATGGCAAGCTGAGCTGTGCGTAGGCCCGTACAGACAGATGTAATTGTCAGAGTCAATACCTCCTCACGTATCCACACCAAGCTGCAAACTATTGAGAGAGACAGAGCAGCTGGACGAGGCAACGGGGAGCATATAGATTTCCTCTTTCTGCTGAGCAGGAGGAAATCTATCCGATTGTTAAGTGATGACGCGACGAATCCTACTTCCGGGCCTAAAGTAGTCTGCGTTTAATATGGCTTTTGTGTTGTTAACATGTTTAATGTTTTGTATTTTCTTCTATGTAATCTCAAAAAGCTCCTAAAACAGTCAGTGATCACTGTTGACCTCCCTCGGCTTTTATTACCGCTAATCATTTATTTAAGCTCAGTTTTTAAAACCTTAGGATGTAACTACAGCCCAGCCCATGCAGCAGTATATGAATGACTAACCTCGTATTGTGGATGGTGTGGTGTATTCATAATTGTCTCTGGTACATTTGTTGTATGGGCAGTATGTGTTCACTGTTTGATTGTGTAATTACGTGTTACGCACTGGCAATGCATGCCGGTAGATGGTAATACAGGAAGTAAAAGAGATGGTCTTACCGCACACAGTGGTCCCGCGTACTTATTCAGATTCAGAGTAAGAATCACACATGGTGTCAGAAGTGCTGTGTGACTCGTAAGACTCCATACATCTGCCGAGTGTGAGGAGAAGGGGAAGGTGGAAACAAAATGCCGAATGACGACGTAGACGATCGTCCGAGGGCAGGAGTTAGCACCGCGGCTAGCACTCCCAGCGCTACGTTTAGCATCCAACCACCGGAGCCCTTTGATTTTTCCAAACCACACGAATGGACAAGATGGGTCCGTCGCTTCGAGAGATTCCGTCAGGCAAGTAATCTGTCTGCGAGCTCGGAGGAAAATCAAGTGAACACTCTCATATATTGTATGGGAGACGAAGCGGATGACGTCCTGAGAGGACTAAAGTTAAGTGATGTAGACCAACGGGACTATGCTAAAGTGAGAGATAGCTTCCACAACTTTTTCATTGTCAGGAAAAATGTTGTTTATGAGCGCGCACGTTTTAATATGCGCAAACAAGAGCCGAATGAGACTGTTGATGCATTCGTGACTGCCTTGCATGCATTAGCAGAGCACTGTAACTACGGACCGCTCCACGATGAGCTGATAAGAGACAGAATAGTAGTGGGCTTGGCCGACACGAGGCTGTCTGAGCGCATGCAGATGGAAAAAGACTTGGACTTGGATAAAGCTATAAATATGGCCAGGCAGTCAGAAGAAATCAAAAAGAAACAGTCAGCTTTGAGAAGTGAAACAAATGTAATGCATGTAAATGCGAAAACAGTTGACAGAGTGATACAAAAGCACGACAAAACAAAGTTCAACATGTTCAAAAATAAAACTGTCAAAACACAACAGCAATATAGCAAGAGACAAAGTAACAAATGCTACAAGTGCGGAGGCTCTCCACATCCGAAACCTGAGTGCCCAGCAAATGATGCAAAATGTCATTTATGTGGAAAAAAAGGTCACTACCAGCGAGTCTGCAGACAAAGCAAGACAGTGCAAAGTATTGAGGAGGAAGAGGAGCAAGGTTTCTTCCTAGGCTCAGTTTCCAGTGACGGCCAGGCGTGGACAGCCAACATACAAGTGAAAGATGCAAAAATCACTTTCAAACTGGATACTGGAGCAGATGTGACTGTAATAGCTGACTCGGACTTATCAAAGATTTTTGCTAACGAACACAGACCAGTTCTCCAGCAGCCAGAAAAACCTTTGTTAGGCCCTGGAAAAACACCACTGGACGTTGCAGGTTTTACAAAGCTACAGCTCAACTACGGAGCGAAACAGACAACAGAGAAGGTCTATGTTGTAAGAAACCTGAGCACTCCACTGCTAGGCCTGCCCGCCATTACAGCTCTTGGCCTGCTGGTGCGAGTTGACGCGGTTTCAATGGACACTCTGAAGACTACTTACCCTAAACTTTGCAATGGTCTAGGGAAAGTGCAGCGGGCCTATCACATTAAACTCAAACCGAATGCTGTGCCGTACTCACTCAAAACTCCGCGAAGGCTTCCTCTGCCTCTGATGGGAAGGGTAAAAGAGGAACTCCAACGAATGGAAGAGCTTGGTGTCATTACCCGAGTTGAGGAACCAACGGATTGGTGTGCCGGCATGGTTGTTGTTCCAAAGAAAAACAGCCCTAGGCTAAGACTTTGCGTAGACTTTACCGGACTAAATGAGTATGTGTGCAGGGAAAAATATGTGCTGCCATCGGTTGAACAAAGTCTCGGAATGCTCGCAGGAGCCAAAGTGTTTAGCAAACTGGATGCCAACATGGGCTTCTGGCAGATTCCCCTGTCCGATGAGTCTGCCAAACTCACCACCTTCATCACACCCTTTGGGCGGTTCCACTTTAACCGCCTACCGTTTGGGATCAACTCAGCGCCCGAACACTTTCAGCGCATGATGGCGGAGGTCATCGAGGGTCTCGAAGGAGTGGTGTGTCACATTGACGATGTGTTGGTGTGGGGACGTAACCATCAGGAGCACGATTCCCGTCTCCATGCTACACTGCAAAGACTGGAAAAAGCAGGCATAACGCTGAATGTTGAAAAATGCGAGCTCTCCCAGAGCAAGGTTGCTTTCTTGGGTCACATCATAGCGGATACAGGAATCAGTCCTGACCCGAAGAAAACGGAGGCAATTACAGAAATGACAGAGCCAACTAATGTGTCAGAGTTGCGCAGTTTTCTGGGCATGGTGAATCAAGTGGGCAAGTTCACCCCCCATTTAGCTGAAAAAGACAAAGCCCTGCGAGATCTTCTTTCCAAAAAGAACGCATGGTATTGGGGAACTGACCAAGTGAGAGCTTTCAAAACATTACGAGATGCCCTGACCTCACCCCCAGTGCTCGCAATGTATGACCCCAACAGAGACATTAAAGTATCAGCAGATGCTTCATCCTATGGTCTCGGAGGTGTTCTTTTGCAGCTGTGGGAAGAAGGATGGCGACCAGTGGCGTATGCATCGAGGTCCCTTTCTCCTACAGAACAACGATACGCACAAGTGGAAAAAGAGGCACTGGCATCTACATGGGCGTGTGAGCGTTTTCGTGATTTCCTGATTGGTAAACATTTTTGTCTTGAAACGGACCACAAACCTCTCGTTTCCTTACTGGGAGGACAAGCTCTGGATCTCTTGCCACCCAGGATCCAGCGATTCAGAATGAGACTCATGCGTTACTCGTACACTGTGCAGTACGCCCCAGGGAAATCGCTCTGGACAGCAGATACTTTGTCCCGCTCACCTCTGAAAAAACCAATGAACCTGTCAGACAAAGAGCTAATGGAAAGCACAGACATATATGTCGACAGTATTGTAGCAAACATGCCTGTCAGTTCATCATATATGCAAACACTGAAGGAACAACTGAAAAGCGACAGTGTGTGTGCTCGCGTCATGGACATGTGCACCGAAGGCTGGCCAGAACATGCAAAACAAGAGCCTTTACTGCGAAATTACTGGCCTGACCGAGCCACGCTCACTGTTGAAGACGGCCTTTTGTTAAAAGACACACGGCTTGTCATTCCTTCAGCAATGAGAAACGAGGTGCTGGAAAAACTACACGAAGGACATCAAGGTGTTGTAAAATGTAAAGCTCGTGCACGCCAAACAGTGTGGTGGCCCGGGCTGAGTCAACAAATCTCTGAGATGGTGCTCAAGTGCAAAACGTGTATTCAAGAAAGACACAATAACAGTGAGCCACTCATGCCAACAGAATACCCTGCCCACCCATGGCAGAGAGTGGGCACAGATCTTTTCGAGCTGGGAGGGAAAACTTACCTTCTCGCTGTTGACTATCACTCTAGATTTGTTGAGATTGCTTTGTTAAACAGGACAAAATCAAACGATGTCATTACTCACCTGAAATCTTTCTTTGCCCGTCACGGCATCCCAGAGGTCCTCATGTCTGATAATGGACCACAGTATTCAGGTCAAATCTTTACAGACTTTGCAGCAGCATACGGCTTCAAACACATCACAAGCAGTCCCAAGTTTCCGCAAAGTAATGGAGAAGCAGAACGTGCTGTGCAGACTGTAAAAAATCTTCTGAAAAAAGCAGCTGATCCTTATCTAGCTCTTCTTGCCTATAGAGCTACACCACTGCAGTCCGGATACAGCCCTGCAGAGCTTTTAATGGGCAGACGTCTGCGAACCACACTGCCGATGCTTCCATCGCAGCTGGAGCCCACACTGCCGGACAACGCACTGCTCGCTCGAAAGGAAAGGGAGAAGAGGATGATGGACATGGCAAACTTCAACAGGCGCCACCGCGCAAAACCTTTATGCAGCCTGTCCCCAGGAGAGCAAGTTTGGGTGACTGATGTCAAAACTACAGGCACTGTTATCCAAAATCACTCTACACCCCGATCATACACAGTGGAGTTACCACAAGGGACTGTGAGGCGTAATCGTGTGCATTTGATTCCTTTAAGTTCACCTGTGCATGAACCTGCTAATGTGCCTGTGTTGCAGAAGCCTCAAACACCCAGTGTGATCCCTGCTACACCTGTTAACACTGATGTGGTCAGAACCAAGTCAGGGAGGCCAATAGTTAAACCTAAAAAGTTAGATCTGTAAGAAAAGGTTGTTGTTATGTAACTGTGTTATAAGGGTTTTGTAGAGCACAGTAAAATAAAGCTAAAAAGAGTTGTTAAGAAAAGAAAAGAACAAGAAAACAAAAACAAAAGGTTAAAAATGTAATGCAGATTGTTTGCCAGATGTTCTTGTATGGCTTTGAAAAAGAGAAGTTCTGTCCTGAGAAAAGGAATATTCTGTTTTTGTTTAAAAGGGGAGATGTGGTGTATTCATAATTGTCTCTGGTACATTTGTTGTATGGGCAGTATGTGTTCACTGTTTGATTGTGTAATTACGTGTTACGCACTGGCAATGCATGCCGGTAGATGGTAATACAGGAAGTAAAAGAGATGGTCTTACCGCACACAGTGGTCCCTCGTACTTATTCAGATTCAGAGTAAGAATCACACAGATGGATTATCTCAGTTGTTCTCCTGGCTGAAGTTTGGTCCTTTTACAGCATCCTGCCATGCGATTACATTTGTTCCTGACCACTGAGAACACTCACGGTAACTTTTATCGAGCGGAAAAAAAGTTAGCTTGTGTATATTATGCTAACATAGCTGTGTCGCTAGCGGTCACGTAGCACATCATTATATACCAGCTAGCCCAACTTCAGTAACCCTACAAACGTCACTGCTGTTTAGTTTCCTGTCTTCATTTATGCTGGAAGTGATAACAGAGCTGTACGTTTTAATTTGTTTCCAAAACCCCGCAGTCAGGACATGCTATATTGTATTTAGATAGAAGCTAGCAAGCTAACTCCCTGCTAACTTCTATCTCCGTTAAATGTCATAAATTCCGTTTTTATGGATGCCTGGATGTTAAACTCAATTGTTACACCTGGTAGAGCAGAACGCGTTTTCATTTTATTAAAGATGAAAGACTTTAGACAGTTTTTCAACTCTCAGTAATGCCATAGTGATCGTTTGATATATGGACCTGCAGCGGAGTTTAGGCCCAGACACGGCTAGTGACGTCAGACTGAACAACCGGATACGATCTTCCTCCTATCAAAGGCGATATTCAGGTACAGTTCAGGGTGTCACTTTGTTTGCAGAACAGCAGACTGAAATGCTCGCTACTAAAGAGTAGTCGCTGTGGTTGTTTGTTTGAGTGAGTCTTAACCAGCCCAAGATTTATGGATTTTAAGAACTGCTTTTTGCTTTTCTGACGTCTTTTTTCCTTCAGTGCTGAGAAAAGGGCCAGTCCAGTTGTTTCTTTTTAACGATGACATTTAGCTTGCAATAGCTACTTTTTTTCATTATTACACTCGTCTCTTCTGCGTTTCTCTGTCTACATTTACTGCAAATCATCCCTGTCTCCTGTTTAGTGTCTTTTTGTCTTGTTTTGGTTTTTATTTGTTCTTCTTACTTTCACCGGTTTCATGCCTCTCCTCTGTCTCATCACTAATCAGTCCATATTTTTAACTTGTATATTCTTCTTTAGTGGATCATTATTATATAACGTGTTCTCAATGCATTCGTTAGATTATTTATTTATTTATTTGTGACTGACTCTTTATGTTTTGGACTTGTATTACATCTGGCTCAAGGGCTTCCTTTCATCTTACCTCACATATCTCATCCATTGAGTTAGGTGCCTTTTTTCTGCTTAAATGACTCTTAGGTTACAGTTAAGTATATTAAAAAGAAGCAAATAAAAGCACTTCTCTGAAAATGGTTATGTACAAGGAAAAAGCAGCCAATGCCCAATGGAAAACTTTGAAAGATCCTCAGAAAGCCTGAAGAAATATTACTCAAAACTGCTTTAAAAAAATCAGAAGAGAGTCTGACTCCTTAAAAACAAAATATAAAGAAATGGCTGGTGGCTCAAGATTTTTGAACAGTAATATATCTCCAAAATGGAACTGAGGTTTAAGCAGAATAATGTGCACAGCTGTAGAGAGACCCCCGCTGCTTGCGAAAAAGCTAGCGAGATTAGTTTATTGATTCGGGCAAAGCAGCGAGGGAAAACAATAGCTGGTTTCTTTTCCAACTTTAGCTGCAATTATGGTTCTGAATTACTAATTGGACTCTGAAGAGGCCATTTACATGGAAATGCTGTCTGTGGCTTTTCTGTGAACTTGCCCCTTACCTGTGTTTTTAGATTTCCTGTCTTGCTTGTTTAAACTGACAATAGGTTCCCAATGTTGACCAGATCACAGTGAAACAACAGGAGAAAAAAACTGCAGAACGGACTTCACTAGGGAGTCATTCTTAACAGCAGCTGTTTGTGGGGTCAGTGCTGCTCTTATCTAATATTTGTGTCACTGACGATGTAACTGTGGTCCATCCAGTCTACTTTAAAGCAACACCTAAAGCTTTTTCCACTTTCAGTCTAAGGCTAATCCACCTTTTGCACTGTTCCTTTGTACATGACAATAATCACTGTATTTTTTACATCTTCCATATTTTAATCAGTCTTTCAAAACTTTGTATTAACAGAACTGTAAGGGTAATCTTCTACAACAATGCCTCTTTTTAGTCCTCAGACCCAGCTATCAGCACACACATCCTTAGACAGGAAATATATACAGAAGCAGTCCAGCTGTTCTACACTGAAAGAATCCTATCTCACTTTGCTTATTACTAAGGAAGTGTTCCCACTGCATGCGTTTTCCTTTCAGTGGATGTCAGCAACTCTATCATGCATTGTTTCAGAGACTCGCTGTGCCACATTCGGGACACATACAAATGACTCATCTTTGACACAGAAGACTTTTTCTTTAGCTTTGTTGTTCCTGCTGGTAAAATCATTTATTGTTGTCACGATCTGTGAATAAAGAGCTTTCCACGGGAGCCTTCTGTTTAGCTTTGTAAATACAAAATTGTTTTTGATGTGATTTTTCTGGCTTGCAGCAACATTTTTGTAGGTCATGAATTTTAAAACAGCACAGTTCCCCCTCCAAACAAAAAACAACTAAAAAACAGTGGTTACTGTGCCAGAATATCACACCAACTTAAAACTGATGGAGAATTTGTTTATTACTAGAGACAACTGCTGTCTTGCAAGGAGTAGAAAAACAGTACATAAAACCGATGCCTGCGTTCAGCCACGTGAACTCAGGCATGGAGTAATAATAATTATTTAAAAAAAAAAAGTGGTTGTGTTGTAATGTATTGAGAGCTGACTTGTTGTATAGTCTGATGGCACTAACAAGCATTCCTAATGCTGAGAAGGCTGTGCCGCCGCACACTGTGTACAATATAATGATGTTCCCGTACAAGCAGACTGCTCAACTACATCTACATCGGATACAGCTTCTCTCCACAGAGGCTTACATTTCAAAAGACTGAAGTCCACATAAAGCATTTTGGAGGCATAACTTACTTGACCGTCATCCAAGAGACCAGGTTTTGATTGCATTTTTTTTAACTTACTTTACACATGCTTTTTTCATAGCTTTGTTGTCTAAACCTTACCAGTTAACAATAATACAAAATCAAAACACTGGGCCACTCATTGCAAAAATCTACTTATTTTAAAATATATCTATTTCAAATATTTTGCCTTATAATCAGTTCAAAACTATCTTTTGTAGGCCGAATTTGTACAAAAAGAGATACAAGAGACACTGAAGTCAAAGAATCCTGAACTGAAATTTCCAAAACAAATTCCACAACAAAACCATGTTGGTAGAATTACAAGTTCCTGAGAGGAAAAAGCTTTAAAGTCTTAAGGCAAATCCAGAGAAGACTTTATGCAATTTGTAGCAGACTTGGCCTGGTGATCCTATGATGGAGTTATGTTCCTGAGACCATTAAGTTTATTTGATAATGCATCAAAAGAAAAACCTGTACAAAACCAAGGTTGAATCCCTTCAATATGACTGCAGAGTGATGAGACTTGCTTATTGAGGTTTCTGTGACATCATCCATACATTGCTCAAGAATTGTCCACCACCAGTCATGAGGGGAAAATGCATATTCTGAATGCTTTACTGCTAAGCGGTTTCTGGAGTTCACAAGCAGCAAGGTGAAATTAAGTGCAGTATTATTTTAGGGTGTTGAGGTGACTGTTGTTGTGATTTGGTGCTATCACAACAACAGTCGCTGTGTATATATAAACAAACGACCTAAATTGAATTATTGCACCAAGAACCTCCTTGTGATTGCTTTGGTTTCTAGCAGATTGGCACAGCTCAGGTAACAATGTTACCTCTTGATCTGAAGTATCATTAAAGTTGAGAAAAAATGAATGCTGGATCAACATTTAAATACCTGATGAAATGATTAAACCTGACACTGTCATGTCCTGGTGATGACTGCCAATAAGGATTTTTTACTCCTAAATATTCATACTCCTTGAACTTCATCACATTTTGCTCCATTACAACCATGATCTTAAAGATATTTCATTGTAATTTTTATGTTATAGGCCATCAAAAAGTTGGGCATAATTGTTGAGCAGAAGGAAAATAATAAGCATTTTTGAAGATTTTTCACAAATAAAAATCTGAAAAATGTGCTGTACATTTCTATTCAGCACTCCTGAGTCTACATATTGTTGAATCACCTTTCACTTCAGCTTTTGCACATTCTTCTTTGCCAAATCGCTTCATTTCAGTCAGTTAGAATAGAATAGAATAGCCTTTATTGTCATTGTACAGAGTACAACGAAATTGGAGTGCCACTCCCTTGGTGCAAGTTTCAATAATAAATATAAATGTAAAATATAAAAAGTACAAAAAAAAACAATCGTAAGTACTCAAACAATAGTATGTACAATATATACAGGATAGCAGCATTAATATAATGACAGTATGAATAGCAGCATAATATAATGACAGTGACGGTATGGAATAGGTTCAATTGTTTTTGTGCTTATTTACTACGGTGATAGCTCTGGGAAAGAAGCTATCCCTGAATCTGTTTGTCCTGGTTTTATGTGACCTGTACCGTCGGCCTGACGGTAATAGTTCAAACAGTTGGTTGCTGGGGTGAGAGTGGTCCTTGATGATATTGCCAGCTCTGCTGAGGTACCGAGAGTTTGCAGTGACCTCCAGGCTGGGCAGAGAGCAGCCAGTGATCTACTGGGCTGTGTTGATGACCCTCTGCAGTACTTTCCTGTCTGCAGCTGAGCACCCTGCATACCATGTTGTTATGCCGTACGTTAGGATGCTCTCTATGGTGGCTCTGTAAAATGTCACCAGCAGCCTCTCCTCCAGGTTGTTCCTCCTGAGCACTCTCAGAAAGTGGAGACGCTGCTGGGCAGTTTGAACTGAGTGTCTGTGAACAGCAATCTTCAACTGTTGCCAGAGATTCCCAATAGGATTTAGGTCTTGACTTTGTCTGGGGCACGCTAACACGAATGATGCTGCCATCACCATTTTTTACGGTGGGGATGATGTGTTGAGGCTGACGCCCCCACCCCCACCCACCCGATCCCACCTGCCAGATATGAAAACGTCCTGCATTTATAGTCTACATTACTGTACCCTAGAAATTTCATCTGTCAATACACAAAGTAAGAATTCACTTACTGTTTTATTATATCTGAATTGTGCAAAATGTATTTTATGCATATTGTCAAACACTACATTCAGTGATGCATACTGTAGACTTATAACTGTCACTATCAGATGCTTCTTAAATTTAATTTACTGAAATTAGCTTTCTAATATAACTGAGAATTTAAGTGATGGAAGGATTATATTAGCTGGGATGATTTAGGGAAAGAGAGACAAATATTAGGGAAAACCCCCAAATCTGAGCAGAACATGCTCCTTGCATATTTTTTTTATATGCATAAGCAAATGGCACTTTAGTGGCACTCTGAGAATTCTCCTTTACATACAGGCTGTTCACAGCTCTGATCCAGACCAGGTGGAGGCAAGTCGTGGTACCAAGTAGGAGTGAATTCATCAAATGTGATTTTAAAATAGTAATGATTTGATAAATTAAATAAGTCAAGTGGCTTTACTGTCATTCCAACCATGATTTATTTATTTTATTTAGGACAGTGCATGTTAATGAACATAAATGTAAAAAAAATTACATGAATGTAAACATACCAGATTATAGCCAAGGGCTAATTTCCATCTGTTGTCCTTAAGCATAAAAAATAGACATAATAATTCATAAAAATTCATCATTCATTCATAATAAAAACGCCATCACCAAACTTACACATACACACCATTCTGTTCCCAAATAAAACATTAAAACTATACAACTCATACATGATCACATACTTGATTTGTCCATAACCAGTTTTTAACCTTTGCCTTAAACAAATTGAGTGTAGAGCATTCTCTAATGGGTTGAGGAAGACTGTTCCACAGATGGCCTCCCTTGACAGAGAGGACGTTCTGCCCAAATGCTGTCCGTCTGTGGGGACAAGTCTCCTCGCATTGAAGCTCGAGTGGTCCTGTCTGAGCTTTCTTTATGCCTAATGAACTGCTTTAGTGGTGGTGGAGCAAGGGTGTAAGACTTTATATATTAAACACACTCTTTTAAGTTTCACTAAGTTATTGAAGTTCAGTAATTTATGTTTTTTTAACACATGACAGTGGTGGTGGGAAGTCGGTTTTTTGTCAAGTAGTTTTAAACTTCTTTTATAAACGTTTTCAATAGTTTTAAGTGTTGTTGGACAAGCAAGTAACCAGGACGTCAAACAATAGTCCATATGTGCAGTGGTACAGAACACAGTGAAACAAGACAACGTTCCTCCAAGACCCTGGTGCTACATATGACATATAACAGACAATAAACACAGGACTACATAAAGTGCAAGTGTGCCAAAACTGCAAAAAACCAAAACAAAGACAGTGCAAGACCAGACAGAACAGAACGATAAAGACACAACAGTGCAATAGAAATGTGCAAAAGACTGTGTATTGTGCAAAAAACACACAATAACATGTTTTTCCTTCTAACTGATGTCAAGGTTTTTGTTGTTATTTACAGGCCAGATAGAACCTAATATTTAATGATAAAGTTCTAAGGTTATAATTTGATACATTTTAATCAACATGACTGGAACATTTCTTCTGGCCGTAGATAAAGAAGTACATGTCCTGCTGATCTTTAGTAGTGATGTCGGTGCTGTGTCATTATTAACCGTCAGCTGAAATACCACTGGATCACTGTTTATCTTTGGTCATGAATTCAACATTACTTCAATATTAACTGCAAATGCAAGCAAAAGGGATTAAGAATTTTGGTTGGGGTTTAATGTTATTCTGGTAAATTTAGTCTAACAGTACAATCTAGATTTAATATAAGTTTGCAAACTATCAGTATTGTACCAATTTTACCTGTATACTCACTTTTACCTTGAGACCATTCACCATTAGGCTGGGGAATACAGACTTTTCCTTTGGGCCTGTATTCGTTGCCACTACAGTGTCAAACGTCCAAAGAGACATTAGAGTCCATTGGTTAGTGCTTACACAGGAAATGTTAGCATTGTTAGCCAGTCTTGCAGTACAGCAGTACATGTAGCTTTGGAAAGTCTCAAATGATTTGGCATTTATCTGTTTCACACACGTTTCACAAACCATCAACCGCACGTTACATTTACAACTGACAGTACTGACTGACATAATCCCAAAGCCATAGATTTGATTGTTATGTATGTGTAATTCACAGATCTGTCTTTTCCTCTAGGCCATGTGACAAGACCTAAACATAAACTGACACATAGCCTTAACAAATGCTGCAGTGTTGCTATGGCAATAACAGGAAGGATTATGATTGTGAGCTAGGGGTTTTAAGGTCAGCAATCCTTGAACCCGAATCTAATGAAAACACAGAGTACGTCAGTTTCTTTGTCTCCGGAAGTGTCATGTTGTGGACAGAGCTCAGTCGACCAGGCTTGCATATTTCTGCTGTATCTCTAATAGCAAAGCATTTACCTTGTAGTGCACTGTGTTTGAGCTTTACCATAAATGAGCTTTTTACACCATCAGATAGCTTTTCACAAGCCCTAATTTTTCAACTCTAAAACCGTAAATAACCCAGCATGAATAATTCAGCTGAACGATATGCATAGCCACAGATTAATTTTAATGAAGTCAGCTTGACTAATGAAGCTGTCATCAAGTGCTGTGTCTGCCTGGTCCAGATACACAGAGGGAAGCATGGAAACAAGCCCAACCCGGCAGAGGAAATCGATGGACGGCTTTTTAAGCCAACAATTTTATGCTGGTGAGCAGCCTACGCTCAGACCCTAAAAGTCAATAAAAGACACAATTGAGGTAGTCGTTATGTGCACTGGAACACAAAACACCACTGTCTCATTAACTGCCATCAAAAACTACAGATGATATCGAGTCACCGCGCCATACTCGGCAAGATAGAATTTCAGGTTCAGTGTCAGCCGAGAACTTTGCAAAAAAACAAAACAAAACCCCAAAACAAACTCTATTATCCAGTGAGAAAACAGTGGCTTATTGTTTCTGAGAAGTTCCTCTTGGTAAAAACTAAGCATCATTTGCAGAGTTCTTGCTCTAAACCCACACCAATCCCACGTACACTACCGTATCCTACCACACTGTTTCAATTCAAGGGAACTTATTTTTTTTTAAACGTTTACAAGTTTTGTAAAACAAACAAACAAACAAAAAAAAAATCATCTTACCTTTTATTAGTGCTATGGTCCTACCTTTGATGCATGTTCCAAACTGGGGCTGGTTATTTTCTGTAGACCACCACGTCTGAACATTTGATATTTGCACAAACATGCAACATGCAACATGCATTAGTGTCATATTTTCTAAGAAAGCTGGATTGCTCACTGGCTCGCCTTAGTAACTTAAACAGTGATAGTATGTACATGCAGTGGTTGGTTGGTTATTTTTCAGCATTTTATCAAATACAGCATAGCCTAGGCCAAACCATACACAGCACAGACATGGTGTTAGGACCTTTGGTAAATGGTCCGTGACTTTACACCAAACAGCTTTGGATTGCCTCAAGCAATTCACAGATAATTCCACAATTGCAGCCCTCATATTCTGATTCACCTGCTAATTTTATTCCCACAGAAATTACCTTAACTTCTGCTCTTCAAAGACACCAAGAACAGTACTAGATCCACTGTAGCCCATGCTGGTATCTGATATTTATTCTTTCAGTAGAAATATCCAACATTATTTCTGTGTATCACAATTATGTCGCTGTTTTCCCAGTTTAAATGGGGTAACAGTAAACATAACCTGGGTAGCAATTATCTTATCCAAAAGCTATAATTGCTAAAACCATTTAGCAATTATAGCTAGGTCTGTGGATTATTTTTTTTTTCATTTCATGAAGGCAAGCCAGCACTGATGATTATCTCTGTAATGGCTTTGATGGACTTTGCTTTTCTTCCAATTAGCATTGACTGCATGGACCGCAGTAAACTGCCGAGCAGAGATTCATGACAGAAGATGATTTGTGCTGCACTGTAGTATTATCGTCATCAGCTCAACATTTTAATTTGTCTAATTCTTACTAATGACTAAATACCATTAGCCCCTAATGTACTTGTTTTATGTGTTTGCGTTTATTGTCAATTGTTTAGAATCAAACTTAATAAGCTGGTGAAAGGATATCTGCTTAGTATCAGTACGTTAACATTATTATTGTGAGTAGCAGCGCGCTGACATTAGCATTTAGATGAGATCCCAGTTGCATCTACATCCAGCCTGACAAGCTGTTAGCATGGCTGTTGTCTCTTGTTTAAATGTAATTTCCATTGCTTTGAATGCACACCATACATTTGCAGTGGGTAGATACTCAGACGGAGCTCTACAATCAACATTCCTGCTTCTGATCACACACAGTCGATGAGTCAGTAGACATGTAAAATTGGCTCGTCTTTCATGTCAACAGTGGGCTTGATTCAAAGCAATCTGCCTGCGACACTCACCCTGCATTGCTGTATCTACTTTAATGTTCAAAGCACCAGGCAAACTAACATGGCTGAGAGTGTGCTTTCCTTTGTAGAAAAGTACAAATTTCTGTACTAGTCTTTAATAGCTCAGTGGCTTGTGGAGTGAGTGGATTTGACATGATATAGACAGATACACAGACCTGATGCTTTTTCTTCTTTCTTGTTTCTTGAAGGTTAATCCTATCTTTGCAAAACTAAACACATTGGAAAAAATAATTTTAGAATCGAGTGATAAGATGTACTGTATTGAAATCTGATACTTATTATTAATATTCTTCACTGTAGCTTAATTAACACCAGACACAGCAGAAAACACATGGCAGGTTATGTGTGTGTGTGTGTGTGTGTGTGTGTGTGTGTGTGTGTGTATATATATATATATATATATATATATTAGGGGTGCAACGATATTCGTATCGATATTGAACCGTTCGATACAGCGCAGATCCACTGAGCGCTCCACACAGACAGCATAGTCAGAAGGAAGAGCGCAGGGCAAGCTAGCGTGACAGAAGTTAAGCTCTCCTTGCAACATGGCAAATTGAACCTCCCCCACCCTCATTCAGATCTGGCGTTTGGAATTATTTTGGTTTTCATGTGACGTGTGACCCTGAAGGTAAGCGAGTCATGGATTAAGTAAAACAGTATGTTGGATGTGCCATGCAATGCTCAATTACATGGGTGGGAGCTAGCGTGTTAGCGCAGTTAGCTCGTTAACGTGTTGGCTGTCTAGCCCCATGCACGGGGCTATCAGGGGTAGCTCGTTAACGGAGATTTGCCGTGTTGTGGCGTTAAGGTCATTTTAACGAGGTTAACCTGAAAGCACTAGTGGGAACACAACGAATATGACTGCACATTTACGCCGACATTATCCTAGTGCAAAGACAAAAACAACAAGCATGCATGCTACAAACTTTACCCGAGTCATTTAGACAGCCGTTAGCACAGGATTCTCCTTATGGGGACCTGATATGTTTAATATGCTGCTGAGAATATAGCCCAGAAGAAGCGGATAGTATAGCTTTTATTTTGGAAAGAGCCATTTCTCTGTAATAAACTCTCTTTTCCAAAGATGAGTGATTCCTCAATCAGATACAGGGCTCGCAAAATCGCTAGCCCGACGTCCTGGGGCTAGAGATTTTTCCAGTCGGGCTACCAAAATCTATCTCTTCCCTATCGTAGGAAGGAAAAATATATGTCAATGCTTTTGCATTCTTTCAGAAATGTAGCTGGGTAATTATGTCATTGGCATCGGTGAGCCACTGTCAATATGTGACATATTGAAATCGCGTTTGAATTTGCGCTTGTTTTTTTGCTTTCACTTTGCAATCGTGCGAACTGTGTATAGAGAGCGACAGCACTGATCTGTGAGTGATGATAATTTGTGCACCAATTCCTCTGACATTGTCTTATTAATCGTTAGCTTACTACGCAAACATGACAAGTGAAATCTCCCGCAGCTTAAACATGTGAGAGGTTGATCGCGCAGAGAATCGCTGAGCTTATGTGAGTGCGTGTGTAAAAGCAGCAGGATATATATTTCAGTTCTGCTGAGACAAATAAGACAGGTCAGGGTGAAGAAGTGACAGCCAAAGAAAAGCTTACCGCAAAACGGAAAAGTTATGACAAATCAGACTATAAGGCAAAAAGAAAGTGCAGCTTTATGGTTTCATGGACAAAAGAATTTCTGTGGCTGCAATATGACGAGCTAAATAACCAGGGCTGCACATAAGTGGTCTGCAGGTGCGCATTCGCTGTCAAAATAAAAAACACGCACAAGGGTTACGGTTAAATTTAAAAACTGTACTTTTGAGTTAAAATATATATTTATAATTTTAATAAATGACAAATTAAAAAGGCATGAACATTTTATTTTGTATCGAAAAAATATCAAACCGTGACACCAAAGTATCGAACCGAACCGAACCGTGAATTTTGTGTATCGTTGCACCCCTAATATATATATATATATATATATATATGAATAAATGTTGGCGCAAGCCAGAAAAATCACATCAAAAACAATTTTGTATTTTAAAAATATAATATAACATATTAACTATTGTTACTGAGACAATACAATTACCCAGAAGGAAAAGCTAACAAAAATGATTATGTGGAAAGGTCGAGGCTGAGCGTAATAGCAGTGTGCTTCTTCTCTGTCTATTTATGCCAGTAGAGAATTTATTTTTCTGTCCTGTTCTGCATACTTTATATGCAGCTACTTCCGTTATTAAGTTAGCAGTTTTTACTTAGTGCTGAAGGGAGTTTTTCCCATATTTGTACTCTGCACACTAATGCTGGGCTCGGCATTAGTGATTGTGGAAAAGCAGAGGACATTTTACAGTCTTTCCTACATAACCTTTTGGGCAGAATACTTCCAGCAGACTGTTAAACCTTTTAAATCAATTCAGTACAATCTGCCTGGAAGAAAGGTCTAGAAGAATTGAATTAGCATTACCCTTGGACATGTTGACTTTATTCACTTTATTGGTTGCTGGAAATGGGATTGAATTCCTTTTATCAGCTGATGTACCCAAATCTTTAATCTTTAATAATTGTATACACAGTCACGGTCAAGGATACAAGTCAATTTGATTTTAAGCTGATGATGCTCTTTTGTATCATTTGTTGAATCCCACATGTACACTGACCAAGGATTGAATACTAGCTGCTGTAATTAAAATCCATTTGTCTTAAACTATAGAGAGCAGTCATCTCAGATAAAGCATAGGTCAGCTGATCGCTGCAATGCCCCCCCCAAAAAAGATAAAGAAATATCAGTGCAAATTATTTTGTAATTTCCATGTCTCCCTCTGCACTGCTACACTAGATCTTAGTGTTTCCCATTCTACCAAATACCACATCAACCCCTGAGTTTAATTAACAATAGTGTGAATTAATCTGAGTCATTATTCAATATGTATTAAAAAGTTGGTGCAAAGACGTACAAATAAAAAAGAATCAAGCAGTAATGAAGAATCCATTTCTGAAAATCTGATTAAAATGTACTAAATGTTTGAGAGACATATGGATATAAAAACTTTCAACAAGGCTTGGAAGCAAGAGTGGAAAGAAAAGTATAAAATAACAACAACTCTTTATCTGTTCAGAAATGCTAAAATGCAGTTAGGTATTGCAATTAAAGGATGAATACAGCTGTGCATGTCTACACATCTGGTGATCAAAGCTGGTTCTGATCGACTGCAAAGATGTAGCCATGACAGATTCTCTCTTTCCTTTATGCATGTTAGTTAGAAGAGGAAGAGGCCATTCAAGACATACAAAGCATGGTAGATGACCAAGAGACCAGCATCAAGTAATCAATGAGGGGACACTGGTTTATATGGTTTAATAAGCTCAGACAGCAAAGTTTCTACAAATTTCGCTCTTGTTTTACTGATAATTAGTGAAAAGAAGCCAGACTGGTCGCTAATTAATGCAGTTTTAAACTTCTGGCTGGATTCTAGCTTCAGATTTCTTGTTGGGTCAAAGAGTTTGAGTAGACGATCTACAAAAACACAGCACCAGCATTTACACTTTAATGGAATGGCTTCAATTAGCTTTGATACAAGACACGGATATAAGATAACAATCAAAAAGAACTCCACTGGCTTTGATGGTTGAGTTTCCACACTTATGTGGCAATCTCCTGACAAGTTACAAGGTTATTACTTTATTATTCACTTTATTACTTCTTAATTACTCTTAATAATAAACGAACTCTATAAAGTGTTAGGAGTTGTTCTATACTTAAAGTTTCCAGGGGAAACACTTCATTGGCTACTTTTCTGCTTACATTTAACTTATTCTGTCTAACTGCTTGTTCCACCATAATGCTGCTGCTGGCACCTTGTTTCACACTTTAAATGAGGTAGTCTGTCATCAGTGACGGTAAGTTATTGGAAAAGAAGGATGGGAAATGTTAGTAATTTACTTATGCTTAAAAATGATGCTGCCTGGAAGCGTCGATATAATGTTATGTTTTTTTTTTAATAATGAAAATATCATTACTGCAAATTTTCTTGAAATGTCCTAATTTTGAGGTTGTGCTGCCCACCCCTGGGTACACAACCAGTTCAGATCCTGCTATTTCCCATGTTTTTGTGTTGCTAATTTTGTCATGAAAGAATCTGTATTCTTTGTTTTAAATGTTTCATCTTAGTTATACTGAAATATTTACTGTGACAATGATGTTAGCAAAACAGAAGCATCAAACGAGCCTTCATATGAGTAAGTGTATGGTGAGCTTCAGTTGTACATTGTAAAAAATCACAGGCGTCACTATTGGTAACTTAGCTTTAGCTCGCTAATCAGTTAACAGCCAAATAACCATATGTGCTCTTCATGTTTTAATCATGTTTCTAAGCCTTTCACTTATTAGAATATCAGTTATAGCAAGTTTCACTCTAAAGATAACCCGTCACTAGTTAGTTTACTTTTTTCTGCAAATGTAATTAGATTTTTCCGAACTGGGGGACTATGCTAGTAACATGTAAGGGATATTCCTGGATCCTCACCTTATCCTGGTCTCAGGCTGAATTATATCCCATTGCTTTGTGACAAGCATCGTCTCATTATGAAACAAAACTTGTACTTCATGGCTCTGAATTACTTTTTGGAGTTTTTGCCGTTATATTTGGTAAGACCTGTTCTGGATGTTGTTGTTTTGCTTATTCTGACCTAAATTAAACTCCATCAACCTTTAGGAGCACTGTTAAAATATTTTGGAACACCAACAACCACAGGTGAGTTTTTCCTGCCAGATGAATATGGACCAGCCTGTCAGATACTTTTAGCATTCATTAGTATTTATTAGTATTAAATATGACATGGGTTTTTTAATCCATTGGTCAATAACAAAAATACAACTCAATACTTTGTAACATAACCTTTGTTGGCAATAACAGAGGTCAAACGTTTACTATAGGTCTTTACCAGGTTTGCACACACAGTAGCTGGTATTTTGGCCCATTCCTCCATGCAGATCTTCTCGAGAGCAGTGATGTTTTGGGGCTGTCGCCGAGCAACACGGACTTTCAACTCCCGCCACAGATTTTCTATGGGGTTGAGGTCTGGAGACTGGCTAGGCCACTCCAGGACTTTCAAATGCTTCTTACGGAGCCACTCCTTTGTTGCCCGGGCGGTGTGTTTTGGATCATTGTCATGTTGGAAGACCCAGCCTCGTTTCATCTTCAAAGTTCTCACTGATGGAAGGAGGTTTTTGGCTCAAAATCTCACGATACATGGCCCCATTCATTCTGTCCTTAACACGGATCAGTCGTCCTGTCCCCTTGGCAGAAAAACAGCCCCATAGCATGATGTTTCCACCCCCATGCTTCACAGTAGGTATGGTGTTCTTGGGATGCAACTCAGTATTCTTCTTCCTCCAAACACGACGAGTTGAGTTTATACCAAAAAGTCCTACTTTGGTTTCATCTGACCACATGACATTCTCCCAATCCTCTGCTGTATCATCCATGTGCTCTCTGGCAAACTTCAGACTAGGGCTGCCACGATTTGTCGACTAGTCACGATTACGTCGACTATCAAAATCGTCGACGACTGATTTAATAGTCGACGCGTCGTTTGAAGCTTTGTAAGATCACAAAAGACGCAGGAATAAGTGGCAGGATTTAAGAGTGTAATAACGGACTGAAACAGAAGATGGCAGCATTGCATGTACAAGGATGTCAGCTACCGTTAAACCCCGAAGAAGAAGAAGAAGCAGCTGTGTCCCAGAATTCATAGCGCGGCCCAGCGCAGTTTCCAACAATGGCGGCAGCTAGTTAGTTTTAATGTTACTCTTATTATTCTTTCTGGGTCACAAAATAAACGTTTAACATATTTTCAGGCGAGAATGTAGCTGTGTAAACCTCAAATATCTGCTCAGTTTATCAGGACACCACATATTTTCAAAAGCGCTCCGACGTTTTCGGAGACATCTGTTACCCACTAGCTCGTTAGCGAGCCGGGGGCTAGGCTCACTAGCGCCGTGAGAACACCGGACTCCCCGCAAATCGTTTTCAAACCCACCGCCGTCTTTCGCTACTCAGGTTAAATATATATGAGTCACTTAGATAACTTAAAATGTTATTGTTTGGCTTTTTTTTTTAGTATTTTATTTGTTCCTGAGTAAATCAGTTTGTCTGAGATTAAAGTTATAGTTTTTACACAGCTGAATAAACGTCAAGCAGACAGCTGATTATCAGAAGTGTGAGATGCTCCAGAATATACTCCAGTGTCCTGTTATATTTTAGATAGCAAGGAGTTTATTAAACTTCACCGAAACAATCTGCAAATTTCATTAAAATTTAATAAACTATCATCTTGTCTTTATTTTTAGTTAGCACAGACCTTAAACACTTAAAGCTGTAAGCTAATGATAGTTATATAAGAGCAGATGCTGCTGGTGCAATAAGCTGTAGTTTTGCGTCCAATGGATGATGATCTGATTAGTCGACTAATCGCAAAAATAATCGGTGACTAGTCGACTATCAAAATAATCGTTTGTGGCAGCCCTACTTCAGACGGGCCTGGACATGCACTGGCTTCAGCAGCGGAACACGTCTGGCACTGCGGGATTTGATTCCCTGCCGTTGTAGTGTGTTACTGATGGTGACCTTTGTTACTTTGGTCCCAGCTCTCTGCAGGTCATTCACCAGGTCCCCCCGTGTGGTTCTGGGATCTTTGCTCACCGTTCTCATCATCATTTTGACCCCACGGGATGAGATCTTGCGTGGAGCCCCAGATCGAGGGAGATTATCAGTGGTCTTGTATGTCTTCCATTTTCTGATGATTGCTCCCACAGTTGATTTTTTCACACCAAGCTGCTTGCCTATTGTAGATTCACTCTTCCCAGTCTGGTGCAGGTCTACAATACTTTTCCTGATGTCCTTCGAAAGCTCTTTGGTCTTGGCCATGGCGGAGTTTGGAGTCTGACTGTTTGAGGCTGTGGACAGGTGTCTTTTATACAGATGATGAGTTCAAACAGGTGCCATTCATACAGGTAACGAGTGGGGGACAGAAAAGCTTCTTACAGAAGATCTTACAGGTCTGTGAGAGCCAGAGATTTTCCTTGTTTGAGGTGACCAAATACTTATTTTCCACCCCGATTTCCAAATAAATTCTTTACAAATCCTACCATGTGAATTCATGGATTTTTTTTTCACATTCTGTCTCTCACAGTTGAAGTGTACCTCTGGTGCAAATTACTGACCTCTGTCATCATTTTAAGTGGGAGAACTTGCACAATCGGTGGCTGACTAAATACTTTTTTGCCCCACTGTAGTTAATTTGGGCTGTGGTGAGGTGGGTGGTAGGAAATGTCTTTAACCTGGAGTCAATCCCAAATCAAATTCTGAATGCCCATAACACCTGGGGCAGTTCTGCCTTGGTTCATTGGATTAAATTGGAGTCTCTGTTCTTTATTTACCTATTGCCACGGGGAATCCTCATATTAAAGCTCCATTGATGATGGTTTTGTTGCTCAACGCACACATGCACTCAACTCAGCCAAACAAACTCAGAGCTGATTGAACTCTGAGATATCGGTTCCAGAGCAGCCAATCACAGTTGCTGATCTCAAAGTTAATCAACTCAAAGTTTATGATAGGACTCAGTTTGTTGAACATGCTTACATGTTACTTATAAAAAACAACAACAACAACAACAAAAATACTGACCTGAATACTACAATTCAACAATAATAACTTTATAGAAAGAGGAGACTGAATGAAGGAAAGTCGCGATTACAGATCTGCTCCAAAGCCTCCTGTTAGGATCCTGATCACCACAGAGGACAGATCGCTGCTGTAGTGTGAGGACAGGACAGTGATGGACGCCTCCGTCCTGCTGCAGAGCCACAGGTGTCATACAGAGGAGACCGCTACTACATCACCACTGTGACCAAGACAAAGACCAACCTCTTCCTCTGTGTAGCCACGCTGAGGGATCAGCCATGTGACTGATGACGAGATCCACGTGCATTATAAACAAAAAAGAAACTGAAAAGAAACTCAACAAACCAGAGGAGTAAAGAAGGAGACAGCAAAACCAAATGAAAGTCTATTGAGTTCTAGAAGATCATGTTGATCATCTTCAAGTGTTTAACTCTTTAAAAATAAATCAGGGACTAAAATCAAAAAGGCGATCTGAGAAATCTGGAGATTTTTTTGTGCACTCAAAGAAATTTTATAAAATGCAGTAATAGTGACTGATGTGTTGTTGATTAGTGGTTAATAAAGGGGTGAAAAGACCTGAGGGATGGAGAAGAAGAAGAAGCACATTCTACTTTTGTATGAGGTTGTTTTAAACATCAGTGCAGCACAGATTCTTCCTTCAAGGGAAAAACAGATTTAAAGGGTTTAGGGGTGGAAACAAAAATCAGCAGCTTTCAGTTGCTTAAACAGGACTCGGCTTCACGTTAGGATGCACTTTTCACCATCGCTTCAGTTTTTCGTTTTTTTAGTGCCTTTTGAATGGATGGTCATAAAAAGAAGTCTGAGACAAAGACTCATTGTTTCTTCTAAAACAATCTGAATGATCACATAAAAGCTTTAGTATCTGAGGTTTTCACTAAAACAACCCTCCTTGTGTCTGTTGTGCATATTTGTGTAGCGCTGACATTCCCAAACGTCAGACTGTCACGACTCATTTTGAGGTGAGAAAACCTTCTGCTGTCCTCCTTTAAGCACAACACTGGTCATCACAGCAGCCTCGGATGATTTTTGTTGATTCATTTTCATTTCTCTTGATCTTCTCTCCTCTTAACAGCTTTACCGCTAAAGTCAGAGGATCTTCATACTCAGCAACACGCTGCCATCTGCTGTTCAAAATGAACAAAATGTCTGATCTGCTGTGGGTCTCTGAGCAGCTTCACTGGTTCTAGTACTGGGTGTACGGGGCACTCGGCCATCCTGCTGCATATGCTCCACATCTGAGGGATTCGGGTTCTTTTCCGGGATCAGATTTTAATTTTATATAAGATATAAAACTATTTAAAATTCAAATCCTCCCTTAGTTACACTGCAAGAGGTGTAGGCTGCTGGGGGCTTCTCTCGCACTGAGCTTATTTTTCTAATTAAAGTTTCTTCCTGTTAAAATGATGTTTTTTCTTTCTACTTTCACCAAGTGCTTGTTCATAGAAGGTTGTCTGATTGTTGGGTTTTCTCTTTATTACTGTAGGGTCGTTACCTTATAATATAAAGCTCCTTCAGGCGACTCTTGTGATGTGGTTCACTGGTCCACAGACTGTCAAATTCATATTTGATTCGTGAGTTAACATGTGAGTCCGTTTTTTACATTTAAGACTGTCACAGAGAAACAAACACAGCATCAAATAATTACAGTGACAGTGTTTGAATGTCATTCAGCTGCCTCAGTTATTGTGGTCTGCTGTCAGTTATGCTGTCAGACTATTATTGTCCTTTCAGTGACGCTCTAACTGTTTATATTATAACTAACAGCTGGGATTTTTATAACAGGAAAAATCAAAAGGAAAATGTTCTCCACAGCCACAGTGTTGGAAAACACTGTTGTGTCAGTGATCTATTGCAAAATCATCCATGAAAAGGAGTTCTCACCTGTGGAAAGTCGGCGGCTCACAGCCTTATTCTGGCATGAGTGAGTTTATCTGTGGTAAGGATAATGTTTTAGTTTCGATGATCCTTTATTTTTATTTTTTATTTTGATGTCTCACCATGACCAGTGATTTGACATTAGTTTTAGTTCGTCCGCACAGCTTTTTAGAGCCATTGGACAAAAACCTAACGTTCTTTTTTCCCCCATTTCTTGACCCATTGTGGGTGACATATAGCTCTAATTCATAGCAGCACTGAGCCCGACTCTCAGTGAGAGTGTATAAACTGAACTGCAGTGCTTTCAAAGAGGGCTTGATCGATTGTGTAGTGACATATTTTTCTGATTGTTTTTTAAGGCCTCAGTTACATCCAGGACATTAGTGAAGACCTCAGACCTTTTGGGGGTGACGAGGGAAGTTAATTTGACCTATTGCTCTTAAATATAAACAGCAATATAAATACACATTTATCTTCTTTTGTCTCGTGTTGTAGTTATAATTGCTGCAGAAAAATAAAACGATTAATTCTTGCTGCTTGTTTACCACAAGCTCATAGGTCAGATTATTCTGTAGTCGTTCATTTCACAGACTCCAGATGTTGAGCAGCTCCTCCTTTTTTCAGTCAGTGTGCAGCCGCTCTCAGAGACGAATAGAAGTAGATGGTTTTAGTCCACGTCAAAAACAAAAACTGTGGTGCAAAAAGAAAGCGTAAGCTTGCCATTAAAGGGTGATGTGAGGAGCAGCAGAAAATGAATTCAGCTCAAGCTCAGCCTTCATCATTCTTCTCTGCACCACTTTCTGCTCAACGAGTGTCTGTCAAGTAATAACGTGTACGTGTCTCCTCGGCTGCTGAGTTCGTTATTTGCATCCATCACTTAGAAGAAAAAATTTAAACGGGCCATAAAAAGACAAAAGCCTTCATTTGTAGGGGGACATTGCAGGTTAATAAACCAGTTTCAGTGACAAGTCATTAATACAACATACACAAAACACATGTAGCTTTTAACGTCATCGTGTATGTGGCAGCCGTGCCAGCCTCAGTGTCATTTTTAAGGTTTCTGAGCATGCACTGGTGTTCAATTTCTTTCTGACTTTTACGGGGAGACCACAGACTTGTCTCCAGAAATGAAAGTCTTGGAGCTGACATTTAAAGGCTCAAACTGTCTCAGTACTGACCCCTCTAGGTTACGCCCACACTACTGTAATACTGTGAAGCCAGATCTCATCACAGTCAAAGAATCCACCGTTTGCTATGTTCCAGTGAAACTGTTTAAAGGCAGAGACAGCTTTTACAAACCGAAGATCGCAAAGAACCAGGGCTTTGAAAATTAAGTGGATGAGCACATTCACTTGTTGCAGGAAAAGAAGGTGAAGAAATGCAGGAATCACAGTTTTTTTCTTCAAAGCATTAAACGTGTTGAGGATCCCAACCAAGATATAAAGGTGAGCCAGCCACTAAAAATCGCACTCATGGAGACCCTGCCTGACACTTAGGAGAGTATGTTAAGGTGTTAATAGAATAGAATAGAATAGAATAGAATAGAATAGAGAATAGAATAATCCTTTAATTCTCCCACAAGGGGAAATTTGGTTGTAACAGCAGCCAGAAACAAACAACAAACAGTACACAGAATAGAAACATACACAAGTTTTCTTACATATTTACATTAAGGATAATGGTTACTATAAACAGAGTACTGTACAGTTATTAAATAAAATAAAATAAACTACAGATAAGAGGCAAACCAGGTTGTAGTGCGAATCGGTTGATTAAATTATTGCATTTACAGCGCAGATGTAAACATCTATGATTGTTGGGAGCAGTTTTGATTGTACAGTCTGACAGCTGCAGGGAGGAAGGACCTGCAGAAACACTCCTTCATGCATCGAGGATGCAGCAGTCTGCCACTGAAGGAGCTCTGCAGTTCAGCAACATTTACATGCATGGGGTGGGAGACTCTGTCCATCAGAGATGTTATTTTGGCCACAGTCCTTCTGTCTCCCACCACCTGCACTGGGTCCAGGGTGCATCCCAGAACAGAGCTGGCCTTCCTGATGAGTTTATCCAACCTCTTCCTCTCAGCTGCCGATAAACTGCTGCTCCAACATACAACACTGTAAAAAATGACGGATGCCACCACAGAGTCATAGAAGGTCTTTAAAAGCGCTCCCTGTTAAGGGCTCCTTTGTGGCCTGTAGCCTCACAGCCAAACAGATTATAAACAACCTCAATCCTGCTGTGAAATTTGCAGATGACCACAACCTTTTATGCATCCATATAGTATCAACATACAAAGCATCAGCCAGCTCAAGTTCAAGTTCAAGTTCAAGTTCAACTTTATTGTCACTTCAACCATATACAGTTTAAAAATACACAGTGAGGCGAAACAACGTTCCTCCAGGAACCAAGGTGCTACAAGACAAGTTAGTGCAAAAAAAATAATAATATATAATATATCTAGTAATAATATTGTGCAAAAGAGCATTTACAGGTTGGTGTGTGCGATGGTTTGGTGGTGTAGGTCAGTGTGTTTGCGCTTGTGTTGGTTAGTCAGTCCAGTCTCAATGTTTTGAGGTATTTGAGTTAAGCTGAGTGATAATGTTAGTGAATGTGTGTGTGTGCGTGTTTATCAGTCAGTCCCTTTTTGCTGAGGAGACGGATGGCTTGTGGAAAAAAGCTGTTGCACAGTCTGGATGTGCGTGCCCGAATGCTTCGGTACCTTTTTCCAGATGGCAGGAGTGTAAAGAGTGTGTGAGAGGGGTGTGTCCGATCAGCCACAATGCTGGTGGCTTTGCGAATGCAGCGTGTGGTGTAGATGTCCTCAATAGAGGGTAGAGAGACCCCGATGATCTTCTCTGCTGTTCCCACTATCCGCTGTAGGGTCTTGCGGTCTGATATGGCACAGCTCCCAAACCAGACAGTGATGCAGCCGCTCAGGATGCTCTCAATAGTTCCTCTATAGAAGGTGGTCAGGATCGGTGGTGGAAGCCGGGCCTTTCTCAGTCTTCTCAGAAAGAAGAGACGCTGTTGGGCTTTCTTGTGCAGGGAGCTGGTGTTGAGGGACCAGCCGAGGTCCTTCTCCAGGTGTACGCCCAGGAATTTGGTGCTGTCAACGATCTCCACAGAGGAGCCGTTGATGCTCAGCGGTGAGTGGTCGCCTCGTGTCCTCCTAAAGTCAACAACCATCTCTTTTGTCTTGTCAACATTCAGAGACAGGTTGTTGTCCTTACACCAGTCCGTTAGTCTCTGCACTTCCTCTCTGTACGCTGACTCGTCGTTCTTGCTAATGAGACCCACCACGGTCGTGTCATCAGCGAATTTAATGATGTGATTTGAACTGTGTGTTGCTACACAGTCATGAGTCAGCAGTGTGAACAGCAGAGGACTGAGCACACAGCCTTGTGGGGCCCCAGTGCTCAGTGTGGTGGTGCTGGAGGTGCAGTTCCCGATCCGTACTGACTGAGGCCTTCCGGTCAGAAAGTCCAGGATCCAGTTGCAGAGGGAGGTGTTCAGGCCTAACAGGCTCAGCTTTCCGATCAGTTGTTGGGGGATGATCGTGTTAAATGCTGAGCTGAAATCTATGTACAGCATTCGGACGTGTGAGTCCTTCTTGTCCAAGTGTGTCAGGGCAAGATGGAGTGCAGTGGAGATGGCGTCGTCCGTTGAGCGGTTATGGCGGTATGCAAATTTCATTGGGTCCAGTGAGGGGGGCAGCAGGGTCTTGATGTGTCTCATGACGAGCCGTTCGAAGCACTTCATGATGGTGGGTGTAAGTGCGATAGGGCGGTAGTCATTGAGACAGGACACAGAAGACTTCTTGGGCACGGGGACAATGGTGGTGGCCTTGAAGCACGTGGGGACAACGGCACTGCTCAGAGAGATGTTGAAGATGTCGGTGAGAACATTTGCCAGCTGATCAGCACATTCTCTGAGCACTCTGCCTGGGATGTTGTCTGGTCCAGCAGCTTTACGTGGATTGACTCTGCGTAGAGTTTTCCTCACCTCAGCTGTAGTGAGACACAGGACCTGGTCGTTCGGAGGAGGGGTGGTCTTCCTCGCCGCCACGTCGTTCTGCCTGTCGAACCGAGCATAGAAGTTGTTAAGCACATCTGGGAGGGAGCCGTCACTGTCACAGGCAGGTGGTGTCGTCCTGTAGTTAGCGATGGCTTGTAAGCCCTGCCACATGCGTCGTGTGTCGCCGCTGTCCTTGAAGTGGTTGTGGATTCTCTGGGCGTGTGCGCGCTTCGCCTCTCTGATGGCCCGAGAAAGTTCAGCCCTCGCTCTTCTAAGCGCCACCTTATCTCCCTCTTTGAAGGCAGAGTCTCGGGTCCTTAGAAGTGCACGCACTTCCGCAGTAATCCACGGTTTCTGGTTGGGTCGTGAGATGATGAAGAGATCTTCTCGGCAGAACTGCCTATGGATCCTCAACAACAACAAAAAAAAGAAGAAGAAAATGTTGTCTTGGCTGAGTAAACTGGTTGGATTTACAGCGCCATCAAAAACTTTGCAGAGATTTCATGGTGTAACCAACCAACCCACACATAATTCTAAAAATAACATTAATACATTAACTTTATGCTCTTTTTTCAGGTTTGATTTACTGATTTGAATGAGCATTTTTAGTATGCAAATGTTGGGAGACAAGCATCAAGAAAGCAATTAGGGCACACTGTTTCATGTAGCTAATTAGCTCAGGTAAGAACGTTGGTACAAACTCAGCTCTTGTTTTACTTTAATGAAGAAGCCAGAATGGTTGCTAACGGTTTTAAATGTTTGTCATGAGTTCTAGATTTTTAATCAAGCAAAAGAGTTTGTGTAGCACATCTAGCAAAGCCAAAGAAAGGGCATGAATTAGAGCATCGGCATTACACAGTGATGGAATGAGTTCAAGTCTCTTTGAGTTTCCAGAAATATATTTATATGCTTTACATTAGAGTTGACACTCAAATCCTTGCATGAATCCACACCTCTGCTTGATCTAACAGTGACTGCTTTATTAGCATTTAACTAGAAGTTTGCATTTATCATTTTTATGGCTCTGTAAATTCAGCTGTGTATTCCTCTTTGCACTAATGTGTTATGGAAGGAGCGACTCTGTCATGGCTTCAACTTTACAATCTAAGAATCGGCCTTAATGACTAAATATCAATTTTTAAAGAGTATCACAGTTTTGTTGTTTTATAGATTTTATTTACACACTTCCTTCCAATTTTGTTCACGGCTTCTTATGGAGCCTCAACACAAAAGAAGAAAAAAGGGAAGTTATTCTCTAGGCTATGTGAACTGAACATATTGAGAAAGCATGCACACAGGCCCGCAGCAGAGTGAGACACTGAAATATGAAATACAAAGAATTTGAAGCACATTGGGGCTTTTGATCTGTCATAGTTTTACATCATTTATTTTTTTGTCCAGTTTTGGACTTTGTCACAGTTTAGTTTTCAAGTTTCCTGTTTTATTAAGTTAGCTTCTATCTATGTGCATTATGTCTAGGTCTACTTCCTGTGTTATTAGTTAGATGAAGTTCAGCTGTGTACTAACAGGTCTCTTATCATCATCATTAGCCTCTGCATTTAAACCCTCGGTTTCTCTCAGTTCATTGTCTCGTCATTGTCAATTCCGCATGTGAGTTTCAGTTCAGTTCAGCCAACGCTTCAGGCAGTCTCATGTTCTGTTCTTCCTGCCTTCCTAATAAAAACTGTCCACATGCTTCACCAACCCGTGAGTCCTGCGTTTAGGCCTTTTCTTCCTTCTCTCCACATCGCGACGTTCTGACATTTACAGGATAGTCTATTCTTTTTTCCTATCATTCAAGTAAAAAAAATTTGAACTGAGACAATATCATTACAGTTTTTAATCTTAAAATAATTTTTAAGTTCTTTAAGTTTGCATAATAAATGATCTAATCGCTCCAACACACATGATTACACCTTGAACCACACACTGAACGGCCATACAGTAATTTCAATTTCAAACTTTTTTTTGCAGACTAAATGCAACACATTTAAAATCTAAAAGGCTATTGCACATGTTAGCTGCAGTAACGTGTACGGAATTTCTAGTTGGCTTAAAAAGTAAGCAGTGATTAGCAGTACACTCTTAACACACTTCTTTACGCTGTCACAAATTCTGCCTTTACCATTATAACCATTTACAGTTTTGACTGTTAAAAAGATGTCAGTTTAACTACATATTTAATATTTTGGTTGTTGAGGTTTCACAGTTGTGTGGACTGAGCTGCATTAATATGACATGTTGTGTAATATTGTCTATACATATGAGTGCAGGGCGGAATATTGGACACTCCATCAAAGTCTGAAAAATTATGAAGTGCATTTATCTTCATGTATGCTGCTGTGTAGAAGGAGGACTGCTCAATGTCACTACCATAAAGTTTACCACCCAGCATAGGAATCTTAAAATGCTACGAGTCAAGAGTCCCTCCACATCAAACTGGTCAAAATATTCAGTCTTTTACCTTAAAATGGACCATGGCACAGTGACGGGTTTCAGTATTCAATATCACTCAAAAATGTTCAAATTTAACTCAAATGTAGTGACTGTAGACTAATTATCTGATCTTTCTTACAGTTTGAAACCGTTAATAGCTTTGGTGCTGTTCTGTAGTCTTCACATTCCCTCCTGACTCTTGCCAGTTTGTCCAGAAGGTGTCAGTGCTGTCCTTTAGTTAATGTTGTGGATTCTGACGACGATGAGGGGATGATGATCATTTACAAAATGAGCTGTGGATAATTGTCTGGAAAATGAATGATTAAGCATGATATTATCTGGCCCTCTTGATCTTCTGCCATGATCTTATAACACAGGACCAACTGAAGAGCTTATTCCTGCTGTAACGCGCTGTGCAGCAAGCTGTATAAATGTATATGTGTTACATAATGTGATGAATCTACCCTGCTGCACAATTACACTCAATGCAGAGTTTTTACAGAGTGACTGCAATCTAAAAAGTTCATTATCTCCTTCTGCATTGCAGTATCCCCATAAAAGAACACATAAGCAATGCATTGTAACAATACAAGGTAATGATATAAAACTTCCTCTTTACTGAAACAGTTCAGCCGGTGTGATCCCCAGCCAGAGGATCAATGAGGGCTCAGTAAGTCCTAGCCAGATCGATCCCTTTATCTATGTTGCACTAGGCATCTATCTGCCATCAATCAAAGAGTGGTAGACACCTCCCAAGGTCAGAGCCCCAGCTGTCAATGATACACAGGATTCGGCACTTTGTCAACAGGCAAACGCACCAGTCTGTCAGATACATATTTATCCAACTGCAATAATATACTGTACTTAACAGGTAAAGAAGGTTACTGACTAAAAACAGCTAACTGGTGAAGTAAGAGTTAAAGAGAGTTATCTGAACTAATAAGTGAACTGTAGACCTGGGTAGAGAGGCTCAGAATAATCAGCTCCTTGGATAGATACAGGAGGAGGTCTCTGCTGCAGCTGGCAGGCACAGGCTGCCACTTACTGAACATTATTATTCCAGATTATTCACAGGGCTGCTTTCAGCCAGCCACAGACTCCAGTAAGAAAACTTGTGCGGATCCTTTGCTGACCGACCCAAATGTACATTACAATGCACGCAGACAAAATCAGTAAAGAAAAGCTTTTTATTCACCGGTCATTAATCGGTCCTGTTTGGCTGATGAGCTGTGAATAATTCCTTGTCATAAATAAGCCACTGATTGTTTTTTTTTGTTTTGTGTTAATGCAAAAGTCATATAGCATATGAAGAGGCAGGACTTATAGAGATATCAGTGCTCACAGACCTGGCACTGGCAGATGTACTGCAGGATGTGCTGAATCTTTGGTGTCTGGAAGTTTCACAGCTGTTCTCAAAACCTCTGGCATCCTCCCAGCCATCCTGCAGCATAACGACAAAGAGCCCGATCAAGCTGCGTGTACTGCTGCTGTAGTCAGGAAATGGCTGTGAAGTAAACATGTGTGTAAAATGTGTGTATGTCATTGCCTGCTTCTTGTTCTTTGCTTCCACACATGGTCTGTATCCCATCTGCGCAGTAGCAGGTTGAGGTGGTGGAGAAGGTCACATGTTGTGCATTGACATCGTCCCTCTGGGACATCTTTGCCTCGGTTGTTATCACGTCTCAACTGTCACGTTCCAAGCTATAAATCTCCTGGAAAATTCATAGTGTTAAAGATGAAAACAAAAAAAGTTACACACACAAAAAAAAGCATTCTGATGTACACCCCTCCCATCTGATGAGCACAGGTTTGTGCCTAAAAATAGTTAGAATTCAAACCCTACTCCCCCAGGTGAAAGCCCTCTGGTCACCCACTGTCACCCCTACATTTATCTTTCTTCGTGGACTTGTCACCTGCTCTGAAAAGACCCATGACTTGAGTCCCCTGTCACATACTCGATTTTTAAAGCCAGAGGAAGTGAAGGAGCTATTGCCATTACAATGTGCTGTAAGGTTATGATGGATTTTTTCTCCATCACTAAAACAAGATGCCAGCTTTGCGTCAAGTGGTAACAATTTCTAGAATATATTTCTGGTCAGGCTTAAGATAAAATCCAATAAAAACAAGCACGGGCTGAAAAAGTTAACTTATATGGCCCAGTGTCATCACATTAGGCTTTCCGTACTATTCTCCAGCTTGGGGAGCCTGGAGGCCAAATGATTGCTATTGGGGAGAAGTAAAGCTGTGTAATGCTGCAAAGACTATGGGGGTTATTGGTTTGGAAACCCAAGAGAAATAATCAACACAGTTTATATTTGCATATATATTTCACATTCGTGAAATGAAAGGTTCTATAAATGGGGATTCTGGGGGAGTTTAATGTAGTTTAAAAGGACAGGCCATCTGTCTTGTGTTTTAATGTGTAAAATACAAAATTTGAAGCAATACTTTAAAATGTACGAAGGAATACTAGGGTCACATAAAGAAAAAAAAATACATTATTGATCATTTTGAGTATAAAGTTGAATTTTCGAGAAAAAGTCCAAATATGCAGAAAGCAGTTGTTGTTTCAAGCCCAACTCCCACGATTGCTATACCCTGTACAAAATGCCCTGTGTAGATGGATCAGCTTATACTGATCACCACACTGTGCTTTTGTGCTTGAAGAGAAATAATTTCATTCCATGTTGCTAAAAGTGAATCTGAAGTACGATTTCACTAACTCAGAGGGTATCCGGTTGTTCAGTGATGACGCGACGAATCCTAGTTGCGGGTCTAAAGTAGTCTGCGTTTAATATGGCTTTTGTGTTGTTAACATGTTTAATGTTTTGTATTTTCTTCTATTTGATCTCAAAAAGCTCCTAAAACAGTCAGTGATCCCTGTTGACCACCCTCGGCTTTTATTACCACTAATCATTTATTTAAGCTCAGTTTTTAAAACCTTAGGATGTAACTACAGCCCAGCCCATGGAGTGGACCATCACCTCACTACCTGGATTTTGGACTACCTCACCGACCGACCACAATATGTGAGGACTCAGGGCTGTGTGTCGGACAGGGTCGTCTGCAGTACGGGGGCCCCACAGGGAACGGTTCTGGCTCCGTTCCTCTTCACCATCTACACTGCAGACTTCTCCCACAATTCCACCCAGTGCTTCCTGCAGAAGTTCTCTGATGACTCTGCAATAGTCGGCCTCATCACTGATGGGGACGACAAGGAGTACAGAGGACTGACTCAAGACTTTGTGGACTGGTGCCAGCTGAACTACCTCCAGATCAACGCCAGTAAAACCAAGGAGCTGGTGGTAGACTTCCGCAGGCACAAGCATTCTCCACTGCAACCACTGAACATCCAGGGTATGGACATTGAGGCTGTGGACAGCTACAGGTACCTTGGTGTTCATCTGAACAACAGACTGGACTGGACTCATAACTCAGACGCCCTCTACAGGAAAGGGCAGAGCAGGCTGTACCTGCTGCGGAGACTCAGGTCGTTTGGGGTGGAGGGCCCACTCCTGAAGACCTTCTATGACTCTGTGGTGGCTTCTGCTATCTTTTATGGTGTGGTCTGCTGGGGCGGCAGCATCTCTGCTGGGGACAGGAAGAGACTGAACAGGGTGATCCGAAGGGCCAGCTCTGTTCTAGGATGCCCTCTGGACCCAGTGGAGGTGGTGAGTGACAGGAGAATGGCGGCTAAGCTGTCATCCCTGTTGGACAACGTCTCCCACCCCATGCAGCAGACTGTGACAGCACTGAGCAGCTCCTTCAGTGGGAGACTGCGGCACCCACGGTGTGGGACGGAGAGATTTCGCAGGTCTTTCCTCCCCACTGCTGTCAGACTCCACAACAAAGACTTTAACTGAACAAACACACACATCCACACATGTGCAATAACACTAAGTGCAATAATCTTTTCTGGCATCGTTGTATTTTTACTCAGTTGTATATAGCATTCGTATTCTATTTTTATCTTATTGTATATTTTTATTCTATTTTATTCTACTGTATATAGTATATTATTTTATTCTATTCTGTACAGCTGTGTACTGTATTTATTCTTATTGTATTCTAATTTTTGCGTCATAACTTTTGCACTGTCCACTTCCTGCTGTGACAAAACAAATTTCCCACGTGTGGGACTAATAAAGGTTATCTTATCTTATCTTATCTTATGCAGCAGTATATGAATGACTAACCTCGTATTGTGGATGGATTATCTCAGTTGTTCTTCTGGCTGAAGTTTGGTCCTTTTACAGCATCCTGCCATGCGATTACATTTGTTTCTGACCACTGAGAACACTCACGTTAACTTTTATCAAGCGGGAAAAAAGTTAGCTTGTTTATATTATGCTAACATAGCTGTGTCGCTAGCGGTCACGTAGCACATCATTATATACCAGCTAGCCCAACTTCAGTAACCCTACAAACGTCACTGCTGTTTAGTTTTCTGTCTTCATTTATGCTGGAAGTGATAACAGAGCTGTACGTTTGAATTTGTTTCCAAAACCCCGCAGTCAGGACATGCTATATTGTATTTAGATAGATGCTAGCGAGCTAACTCCCTGCTAACTTCTAACTCCGTTAAATGTCATAAATTCCGTTTTCATGGATGCCTGGATGTTAAACTCAATTGTTACACCTGGTAGAGCAGAACGCTGATCATTTTATTAAAGATGAAAGACTTTAGACAGTTTTTCAACTCTCAGTAATGCCACAGTGATCGTTTGATATATGGACCTGCAGCGGAGTTTAGACCCAGACACGGCTAGTAACGTCAGACTGAACAACCGGATAGAAACCGTGGCATTTTGACTTGAAACAACTAACCTCCACATTTTCTCAAAACAGAATTTCGACTTTTTTCTCAAAACAGTATTTAGATTATTTTCTCACAATAGATTTTTGACTTTAATCTCAAAGTTTTGACTTTGTTGTCAAAATGATCAATATATGTTTTTTCTGATTGTGGCCCTAATGCTCCGTTGTATAAATGTTACTTGCCTTAAAAGCTTTGTTGAAAGGAATAAAAAAGACTGTCACATTGGTGTGCCACTTGCATGGTAATTTAGCTTAGCATCAACTGGTAATTAAAAAGATTTCTAGTGTGGTTTTTCCAAAGAACAAATTTGCAGTTAGAAACTGTTATCTCTGTGCGACCTAAGGTAAAGCTATCACCCCTCACCCCATTTTTATTCTGTTGCTGGGCTAAGCTAAGCTAAGCTAACCTTTGGTATTTTTGTCAAAAGCCACTTTCATATCACATAAAAAGACAGTGAAAACCTTTAAAGAACTGTGTGTTGGACCCTTGCAGAAACTATCAATCATCTTAACTAACCAAGTAGACTACAGTCCAGGAGTCGCATAATATAAATTTCAAAGCTGTCTAAAGATTTGGACCCAAATCCAGCATTAGAACTGACTGGAGCTGAAGGCTGGTGTGGATTGAGTTGTGAATCGGGCAGAAGAGCAACTAGCGGAGCGAATGAAAATGACAGCTTCATGCTCCTGTCACCCTGACGGAGGGAAGACAGATGAGCCGCTTTTTCCCCGGCAACCCTGGTCTCCATCCGTCATCTCCTTTTAAACTGATTTGCCGAAGAGAACATGTCTCCGTCATCAATTACAGCGGATTTCACCGCAACAAAGCTGATCAGATAAAAATATTGCAGAAGTTCGCTCTCCTCCGGTGAACACGTCAAGCTGCCCTCCCTGCTGTGAAGTCGCATGAATAAACTGATTTCCAGGATTTTTAAAGTTGTTGTGTAACAGTGTGCTACAGAAGTCGTATTAGATTTGTTTATGCATGAGCTATGATTTCCCTTCGCTTTAACAACACTGAGCCAAATCAACCGCGTGTATTAGATTATCTCCAGCAGGGCATTCATCATTCCTAGTAATTGATGTGCCACTTTCATAGCCAATTACCTGATAAGCTGTTGATCTGACGTTTTTCTGACTGTGTAAAAGTCACTGCATTAACATTTTTATTTCATATATATATATATATATATATATATATATATATATATATATATATATATATATATATATTATTATTATTATTATTATTATTATTATTATTATTATTTAATATCTTATCACTCCCTTTTGCATTTTAAACCTTAAAACACTTACTTAATGAATTAATATTAAACCTGACTGTCTTAATGTTTTTGTGCTCAGTTTGGATTCAATTATAAACCGTAATTAAAGGATGTAATAAAAGGTGGTTGATGACAGCTCTTTAGGTTTCTCAGAGATCTAGGACTGAATTGGTTATACCATCTTTTGCAAAACGTTCTCATGGCTGGATGCAAAATCAGGTTTGACTGACTGACTTTTTAGCTTTTTTAAAAAAAAAAAAAACAACAACTTTCATCTCTCTTGGTGGCCTTAAAAAACACTAAATTAAACAACACTAAATAAGCTATACTTTATCTCAAATGTTTCTGAAGGATCAGTAAAAAAATAAAGCTAAAATAATGCTTTTCCCCCAAACGATGCAGTCAAAACAGGAGCCTTTTCTCTTTATGTTTTTAAATGCAAGATTAATAGAATGATCCAGGTTTGACTGATCCTGGTTATGGTAACTGGACTCCTTTAGTTTTTCACATTACAAAGTAATTAAATGTAACAAGTTTCATTCAATCATCCAAGATGACTGTATCATGGTCAATAGGGGTAATTTTATTAATAGGAAACCCTGAACTCTCAACTCTTTTATTTTTACTTTAATCACAAAGTTTTAAATAAAATACAAAAATATAACAAGTAGTATTCTTCTACAAAGCTAATATTTTTTCGGCCTCTAAGCAAATAGGATAATTATATGAATACAAGTCAGATGCCCAAACCACCTCAGCTGACTCCTTTCAATGTGGAGGAGCAGTGGCTCTACTCTAAGCCCCTCCCAGATGGCCAACCTTCTCACCCTATCTCTAAGGGAGAGGCCAGCCACCCTTCAGAGGAAGCTCATTTCTGCCGCAATCTCGTTCTTTCGGTCATTACCCACAGCTCGTGATACTTAAACTCCTCCACTTGGGGCAGGAACTCATCCCTGGCATTGGACCATCCCTCCTTTTTTCTTTTTGTTAAGAACTGTTTGAAGGCAGTGATTATTTCCCAGTATATGGCAATAATAGATTACATATGTAAACAATTCCTACCTAACTGAGATGGCAATTCCATTTATATAGCGCATTTCATTATCAGTAAAATCAATCTGCTTAACACAGAAGATAAAAAAAAACAGAACTCCTCTCTCCGTAATGGAGCTGCATCATGTATACATTAAATAAAAGTGCTCCTAAAAGAGGTCTGCCTTCTGGATTTATTGCTAACACAATCAAACACAATTGCTTTAAGGAAGCAAAGAGAAAAAATGAGTTCGACCCAGCTGAAATAATCATCCACGTATAAAGTACATGCCCTAGAGCTAACAGAGTAAATAATACGTACAGTATTAGGTGTACAGAGAGACAAATCTAAATTAATCCCACAGTTACACAACATGTTGTATCGCTAGATTCCCCCCCTGCAAAAAAACCTGATTGTAGCACAGTAATATCCTGTATACTGTTATAATAAGGCATGTGTATTTTGGAGAAGAGCTCATAAAAAATCCAAAGTTTCAGACCCATCCATCTCTCCTACTAGAATCCCATTTGCTCAGAACACATAAATAAGGCTCTTTGAATAATCAGATCTGCGCTGTTCTTTATTGTGCCTTTGGGAAAACTAGTTTCCACTAAGCCCAGTGGATTTAAGCACTTTTATATAAAAATACCACAACATGGAGGGGTAACATTAAGGTTTCAGAACACCAAAGCACATATTTTCAAAACTTTTTCGCTTCATTGCAGGAGAATCTTTGAGCACCAATGGTCCTTAAGATGACCAAGTGTTTTAATACCAGATGATGAGTTTGTCTTACTTCCGTACGTACATGTGTCACAATTAGATTGTGGGAGATATTTCTTACAAGAGATGCAGTATAGACAAGACATTTATAACTTAGAGGCTGTTTAACGTGAGCAGCACAGGCGGGACTGTAGATTCACACCAGCATCTCTGACTTTCAGCAAAACATGAGCACAAGTGGAGAAAAACTAAATGTGACAAATTTGTTGTTGGAGCAAAAGAAGTTGAATACAAGGAATAAAAACAGAGACACACACACAGAAAATCACAGACTGCAACAGTCCACCATCATCGTACGATGTTTCCCACTGAGTGAGGACACGTGATCCAGTGGGTAGAGCAGAGTGGGCCTCGCTGCACTGAAGTGATCAGACTTGTTTGGGCCCTGAACTGAATTCACACAGCAGGATCAATCCAAGCTCGATTACACAAAACATTTAAATTACACTAATTTGTGTAGTTTAATATGTTATGATAATATTACACTGAAGTAATTGCCGTAGAAATTCGATTATTTAAGCCCTCGTTTAGTCAACAATGCCTAAAACAACAGTTAAAGTAAAAACGTTAAAATTGAGCTGGGTGAAAAGTTTGGTATACTAGCCAAACTATGTTCCTTGTGATCAAAGCATTGCTACGTATTAATTCACTGGAAAAAGACCTCCAAGAAATATAATACTAGTGTGTGGTGTACGGCATATTCCTTTTACTTGGTCCAGTCACATCTGGAAAGTCTATAGAAGCCCTGTTATGTATAGAGTGTATATAAAACATTGAAGTCACCCATTAGTTTTGGACCTTACTGTAGCCACATAGGTTGCTCTCCCTGCTCCACTACTCTCTGTGTTTCTGTTCAAGTTGTGCTGAGTGGAAACACACCTGTGCTCTATATACAGCGTGGCGTCTATCTCCATACAAGGCCACACTGGTTTCATTTCCCCAATCACTGTTCAATGCCTTCTCTCTAAGCGTTACATCAGGCACCAGCAAATTTCTGGGGTAACCCAGGTGATTTTTTTCAGGTTCTCCAACAGTTGCAGTACGGCTGATTACCTATCTGTGGAGGGTGCAGTTGTATTGGCTTCAGCAGCTGGATATGGCGTCTTTTTAATTCTGGGGACTTGACTGCAGCCAGCCATAACCTCCATAACCGCGTTTCGGCCCAGTCAAATTAAAGGAAACACCTGCAACAGCTGTTTTATGGCCCATCCTTTGCCTACACTCCTGTCTTGCTCATACTCCTGTTTTGTCCGTTATTGCCTGTGTGTCGTGATAGTGTTTAACTGCATCATTTGGTTATTTTTATTAGCTTGTTTAGTGATTCGCTCCAGTCACCACAGAGAGCATCGAACAGAAAGATCTTTTTGGAGTGTTTGAGCTCAGATTACCGTATTTCCCAGACTACAAAGCGCACCTGAATATTAGCCGCACAAGCTAAAATCAGTGGAAAATCCTGTTTTGTACATACATTAGCCGCACCTGACCAAAAGCCGCAGGTGTTTCAATGTTGACTTATCATATGTAAGAGAATATGCACAAAGGGAATTGTCAGGAAAGAGATGGCTGTTTGGAGACATCACTTTTATTAATATTTTGAAAAACAAGTTATGGGTACATATTTGCATAACTTTTTAGGTATATGTACAAGTAGCGGTAATTACAAGTACGAAACATGTACTGTGCTTCATAAATGAGTAACAAATGTAGTACATAACAACCTACAGCACACCAGAAAAATAGATTCGGACTACCTTTTAGGCTCAGGTGCAGTGACACGGCTTTAACAAGAAGAAAAGTCAGTCATTCACCACCATCTTCCTGCGCACTAAAACCACCAAAGTCCTCTCCTCCAGTGTCGGATACGAACAGGCTCAGGATGGCTACCTCATCCACTCTCAGCTCCTTTCCTTCGTTGTCACTTACAAAACCAAAGAAATCCTCGTTGTCAGTGTCAGAGTCGAACCCCCTCTGAAGGGCCGTGGCGGTGTCCTCCTCTCCATAATGCAGCAGTCCAGCCCTTCGAAATCCGTTGGTGATCATGGATGTTTTCACACTTTTCCACGCTGTCAGATTCCACCGGTGGAGTTGAGCATAACTTGCTTTTCGCAAGTTTATCGCCGCTCGTCATCCACGACTCCCGCTGAACGCATAGCGTTAATTTGAAGTTTATTTTTCGCGCTACTTGTACGGCACTATGTTGCCTGGCGGATGGACACGTGACCAACATACCACTCTTGAACCCCGATACTGTGTGTCTGATCACATGCCCTCCTGCCAGTCAACGTAGTGCCGTACAACAGCGGAACAAACAAAATAAATCCTCTTACGATATGACAAAAATCATGGACAATCCATAGAAAAGCCGCACCTGACTAAAAGCCGCAGGGTTCAAAGCTTGTGCAAAAAGTAGCGGCTTATAGCCCGACAATTACGGTAACTGGTATAACGACCATCACCGGTGCAGGAGACAGCTTGTGGAGTGTGTATCACTATTTGGCTTGTGTACTGTCTTTTATTGTTTTGTTTTTTACTGTGTGTGACATTTTAAGACTGTTTGTGGGTCCTTTTCCACACTCCTTTAGTTGTACAGCACTTTGGGGTTAAAGTTGGTTGGTTTGTATGTGTGCTCCTTATCTTTTCATGGTCCTCAGCTGCTGGTAAGTCCAGTTCAGTATTTCTCTGTTTTATTTAATCTAGGACACTACTAAAGCTGATAGGCTGTGCTACAGTCAACTTTTAGTACTGCATTTTTGAACCTGTGTATTTTTTGGTTATTTAAACACGTCATTTTGTATTTCCCAGGGGTGACATTCCCCTAGGTGGCGTTGTTGCAAACTAAATCACAACCCCCTGACCACCGCGCCATACTACATTATAAGCCTTTAACATGTTTTCTTTTTTGAAGCTAGAAGGCGCCATATTTGGAGACTGAGCATCAGTTATCAGCTAATGCTAGCAAGCTTAGTTAGCAAGCTGCATAAATGTAATAATTAGTTCTAACACACAGACATAATAGTCGTTTAACAAAATTGAAACACAAACCTCTGACAGGCTGTACCTGACATGACACTCTAGTATTTACATGGAGGAGAAGTCCAGTTTGGTGACTTTAACAGGCCTAGCAGACTGCTACACCCACAGCTTCCTGTGTCAGGACATTTATCAATCAAAGTGGTAGGGCTTGTAACTCCAGCATGGATGGATGTGCTATAAAACAATTAAGCCCAGAGTTGTTACAAAGTGGGAAACTATCCACAAAAGGTACCGGGCCATAAACATGCTTTTTCTTGCTGCTTAGTCAAACACTTTAACATGGAAATCAATGGGGACTGATACCGGTCTGTGGCCCAGGGGGTTGGAGACCGCTGTTGTAGAGAGAAAATGGACTCTGCTCACATGTGGTATATAACATAAACAGACGATCAGCACTGACAGGATAAAAGTGACGGTAAAAGTGGACAATAAATCCTAACCATTAACTCAGTCCTTTTGATGAACTCAAATTCTAACTAAAAGCACATAGCTCTAGCTAATACCTAGGTCAGCTATTTGATAGTTTTATTACACAATTACATAGTTTTCAAGATTCTAATACATATTAGAAATAGGTTTTCCTCTGAAAATACAAAGGTAAACATCAGTTTTAGGAGTAACTACAGTGAACCCAATAGTTATTAAAGCTAGTCGGTGGTGCAGCAGTTTAGAAAAACATGATTTAGCTCTCTACAGTGTTTTCCTACCTAAATTGTTTAGTCACGCAGCTTTCCCCCCATTTTTGCGGCGCTGTCTCGTATGGAAACAGACGAGTCAAGCAGCTTTCTCACCTTTTTCCTGCCTCAAATGTGGAGACAGGAAAAACAACTTCCTATTAAAATCACCGTGGAGGGTCCCCTTTGGATAACTAAAACAGAACGCTTTCTCTCTTTTGGTGGAGCCACCGGAGATACAAGCTAAATTACATGTGGGCCAGAGTGAGATCACAGTGAATTATTTATGTGCTTCCCGCCCTGTGACCTGCTCATCTCAGTATAGCAGAGTCAGGCCAGAACATGCCTTCAAGCTGTTATGAGAACATAGTATTCCTCAGGCAGCCATCACTGCAATCGATATGGTCTTTCCCCGGCAGGGTTTTACTTGACTTCACAAGCAATACAGGGAGGGTGAGCCGCATTTAAAACAAAAAAGCTGCCCTTCAAAGACAGGTGTGGTGGTTTTAAAAAGGTAAGAATTGGATTGTAATTTTTTAGCCTGGAGCAGGTGACAAAGTCTTTGTTTTGCAGCTGTTTACCACCAGCAGTCAGATTAGCTATTTAGTGTGCTATTGAATTATAATTTCCAAGCAGTCCGTGGTATTTTAAAGATCACTGGCCACAAGTTTCCTCTCGCTCAGACACTGACACAGATGCATTGTAGAAGTGATTGGATTGTTGGATGTGGTTAAATTGGTTTGGCTGCGAGTGTTGTTTCCCCAGAGCAAAGCTGGAGGACAGACGCTGAGGGAAGATGATAAGGGACAATGGCACCTGATGAAGATGATGTCTGTGGGGGAAGTCTTCGGAAAGAACACAACATGTTAGGTTTGTCTCCTTGAGACCACGGCTAATCCGATTACTGTCTCCATGCACTGTGGGATGTCATCTGAGTTGGGTGCAATAACAGAGCCCAGATGTGCGCGGCTCAGGCTTAGAGCTGTCTTTTGATGCCTGCGTGTTGTTTGAAGGGAGTGCAGATAAAAAAATTTTAGACCCACGAGAAGACTTAATTCTCAAAGGGAAATTCTTAAGTAAACCAGTAGATTTGTGGGTAAGAAACTATTTGTTCTCATGATATCAGGTCCAGTAAAATGAATAAAAAGTAGGTGTGTATTTATAAGCCTTTTTAAGTGACTAATAAAAAAGTGCCATTACATGTTAGAAAGCTACTGGGGAGCAGTTTGAATGTCACTTTTTGAAAATGAGTATAAACTAGATGTTAGCCTAGTATGTAAATTAATTTAGCATAACTGTCTCTGTTCACTGGTATGGCAGCATATGGAAATTATATGTAATTTATAAAATTAAGTTTGATTCAAAGTTGCAAAATAAAAGTGATGATCTTGAGGGTTTTTTTTATTACCACAAAGTTTCTCTTTTAGAGTTCTGACTTTAATTTTGCAGTCATCATGATTGCTTAGTTTTTTGCATATTTGCAACATTTACATTTTTCATATCAAACAAATTTTAATATTTTAATATTTTTTTTAAAATTTTGTTTAGTTATTTAGTTTTTATTCTTTGTTTGCTTTTTTATTATTATTTATTAAAGGAAAGACTTCCAAACACTATTTAAAGAAAATTAGATCAACTAAACTATCTGATGTCAAACGTCCTGTGCTAAAGTAAATTGTTAGTTAGAGATAATTATTCAGAATTATAACACAATTAATATTACAAATATTATATTATGAAACCTTTGAAAGCCCAGTTTCCCAGTCCACAGGAGACAGGAGTTGAACAGAAAGGGATCATTTAATGCTGATAAATTCAGCAATAAAGAAAGAAAGAATCCAAATATAAGAAAGCATTAGAGAAACAAGTTTAGCATAGGAAATACAGAGCTACACACACAAGACACAGGAGAACAGAGTCAATATATACATAAGAAGTAATGAGCGGGACTAAACATCTGGAACCCATGAAGTGTGAGGATACAAGGAGAGTAAAACCAGGAATAACTTTGTGTTTTTTTGTGTTTTTCATGAATTGCGTCCTGCATGATCACATTAGCACATGGGTAAGATAAGGGAAATTCTGTGGCCTCGGTTAAAGAGTCGAAATCTTAGTCGTGTTAGAGATGATGAGTTCTGGATTTCTGATTGACCTTCACTGCCTTCTTTCTTTTTTGATCTTGGCTCCACAAAGGGTGAAGTGTTTTCTGCATGGACAGAAAATAGTTGTGTGCAGAACTATCAAACAGTAACATAATTGCTAAAATACCAACCTGACCAATGACACGGGAGCAGTCAAAAGAAAGCTGCCGTTAAAGACGCTCTAAGCAATTTTTTAACATGCAGCGGAATAAATGATTTTAGAAGAAGTAGAGGTCATATGTAATGAACCACAGGTCCTCTATGATAGTGATAAAGCTGTGGCAAACTAATTACAAACACAACTATTTGTCACGGCACAGTGGCCCGTGGGAATGGGATGGACTCAAGTGCAGATGCAAAATCGGAGGCTCGAAGTGTGATGCAAAAAAAAAACTTTATTCACAACTGAAAACTCAGACTATTATGTAGAATAAACATAAACTAGAACTGGCCAGGAAAATTTTCACCTCTGCATCTCTGCTGAAAATCTCAGACAATGCTTTTTTCTTTCTATGGTGACCAGATCATTTTTTATTCCAGTTATATTTTCTTTGTTCCTATTTAATATTTTACTTTTAAATCCCGATTCACTAAATTTTTTATTCTTCTTTGTATTTATTTGATGCATTTCACCAGATACATTTAGAAAAAGGATGTTTACCTTGGGCCTGATGCTGCCTTCAAAATCCCCACTCTTTTTCTTACAGGATTACAGCTTGATTGTTCCTGTATCAGATTCAGACCTGAAAAAGTTGGATGGATGCATCCCCAGCCCTCCTGTTGTGTTTTTTTTTTTTCACCACCAAATTCAGTTCAATGGGTCATTCAGTGGGTTGTTCAGTGGGTCAGAGACCAAAGGGGTGGGTGGGGGTGGATTCATTTTCTTTGACCAGGAACACCACAGATGTAACAAAGTTGATTAACACACTCAAAATTCAACGAAAGAGGTGCTCATCACTTTTATATAAGTGCATAGTGTGGAGGATGTCATAAGGCCTCAAGGCAATCAGATGTAAAACACAATATTTATGAGTTTTTTAATTTGTAAATCGGTCAGATTTAACCCAAACATGACAGGAAGGCTGGTTTAAATAACAGAATGTAAAGGCAGAATATGAGCATATAGTCACATTTGTCTCTATTTGCGTAAGTTAAGTGCAGCTATATATGACTTATCTGCAACTTTGACGTTTATTTGGGTTTTGTTTCAGTTCTGTTTTTTACAAGCATAAAATGTTGCTGCTTCTTTACATTTACACAAATGGCGAAGCTTGAAAAACACACTCACACAAAACAAAAGCAAAACAAACTAAAGCAATATTTAGATCGCTTCAATTTCAGGGCGCTGACAGTTTTTCTTGTGTGCTCCACTTTCTTTGACTGCCTGTCAACAGATATTGCTATATTTGGCGACGACTCACATTGTGCTAAAATTGAAATGGTCTTTTTGATCCTTGAAATGTGCGGAGATGTATCAGAAGTACTGGCACAGTTCCCCTTAGTAGAAGAAAAATAAAAGCTACACTTTAAATGACTGACTGACATTAAATGATCCAATAAAGAGTCTTTTTTTATTGTTCACACAATGAAGACGAATAAGAACAGACGAGAATACACAGCATGTATATAACACTTGCATTTATAGAAACATTGTTGCTTCATTTTCACTCATTTTCAAGGTTTTAGTAATTACCCCCAAAGATTTAATGATGCAGTTTTCCGCTGTTGAAAATTGACTATAGGAAGCCTGTCATACTTATTGCTTTGCATGAAATCAGCATCACTGAACAAAGATTTCAGAACAACACAGTGAAATCTCATTAAAACTTATAACAAAGTGCTCTAACACTTCAACAGTCTACCACCCCGCAAAGATGAAAATTGCCAACATGGATCACATCTGCTGAATGTATTAATCAGCTCCATCTGATTATGCATGTACCCGCTACTCATTCACTTAGATGAATATGGAAAAAAAAAGTTCTGACACAGAACATTAGCTGTCACGGAGAAGAACATTTGCTCAAAACTTTATAATAAAACCCAAAAGTCTCTCAGACTCTCCACTGTTCTGATTACATTAAGTTCATTAAGCTAGTGAAAGTGAGCTCACCTTTGCAAAAAAAATGTGGTTAATCACAGTTAATTCATCAATCATCACACAGGGCCAGGGAGGTGTAGATAGCTTTCACCCCGTATAAAAGACATTGTTTCAAAACTGCATTATGTGTTTTCTCTGTTATCTTTGTTTAAAACCTGTTTGATGATCTGAAACTTTTAAGTGTGACGAATGTCCAAAAAAAGCAACAAATACTTTTTCACAACACCGTATACACCACAAACTGTTCAATAAGTTTGCGAGATATTGCAGACAGTTAAGATAAACACTGGATATATTGGAAAGTGTGGTTGCATCATTGCTTGGGTCTCTTTGTGCACAGATTCTCAGTGTGCATCTATGGCTAGCTTTTTGGGTGTTGTGTCATAAAGATTAGCACCCACAGTATGCTGCTATCAGACAAAACACTATGCCAGTATTGAAGTGTTAACATAGTAGAGAAGAAGCTAACAATGAGGTATTATTAGCAGTATGGCAATCTTCCACTCATTTTATGCTAACAAGTTCTGCTTGTTTGCGGTAGTTTAATACTGTGATTAAAGGCAGATCGTGGTCAAGTAAGTTACTGACCAAAAATCAGTGTGACTTTTTGTGTTGCCTGCTCCCTCTCACACTCTTCTTCACTTGTTATGCTGGCTTTAATACTTGTTTTACACTATACAACAGTGTAATGTAACACGTTACTGTACTAAGCTCAGTAATTACATGACAGTAACAATTATGTCGTTACTTAGGTTACGATCTTCAGTTTTCTGCAAGCCAGGTGGATAGAAAGAAGAAAACATCAAACAAACATGCTTTTTACTACTTGCGCACTTGTGCTACATTTAGTTTGTGTGCGTTTGTAGGAAAATTGCAGCTTTTATTGCGCAGTTGTAAAGTGGAAACTGTATATAGGACAGAAACAACTGGTTTTTACTGATAACACATTTTAGTTTCTTTGCAAGTTTCCAAACAGACAACATCCTGACACAAAGCTAGCAAAGAACCAAGAGTGGCGTTGTAGCTTGCAAAACACATTCTCCTGCAAGTAATTTAGTAAAGTGCTGCATTACTTCTAAGTAACGAGTAATGTGTAATGCATTATGTTTTTGACGACCGAGCACTGACACCACCAACGTGTTGCCAATTAAAACCAGATTTAGAAAATGCTCCGATCATAATCTTTGTGAATAAACAGAAAGTGTAGTGAATATGTAGTGAATATGAACAGTACAGTTCACTCACGCATACGCACACAGACGACGCACACAGGTAAAGTTTGGCCTAGGCTCCATCTGAGAAGCCCCGGCTGACAGTTTTTCCAATTATAGCAACAGAAAGACTGGTTACAGGGGAGTCAACTCAAAAATTGCCTGGTGTGATTCAATGTGGCCCATGCGACATGTGTAAAACTGACAGTATGATTTCTGACTGGGCTCCCAACAGAGATTACGTCCCACAGGACATTTCTTTTACAGAACCATGGGTTCTCAGCCAGACGGAGAATGTGAATATTGTATAGTACTGTGGGCTGTTTGCTTTTTCAGCTGAAATTTCTAATAAAAGCCTCTTAAAGCAGCGTGACTGATCTATAAATATAGAAAAACACTTTTGAAAGCATTTGTTGCATAAGGTGTGCTAGATGCTATCTGTCTGGATGTTAGCTCAAAGCAAAGTAAACAAAGCAGAAACAAAGGCCATGTCTGTGTGTTTGTTCACCAAGCCCTGATAAGTGGTCATGTGAGTGGTTCGTGCGGAGCACCTCAAAAGGCCACGTCCACTGTCGTCTCTCTTCACTTGCTGTACAAACACTTGCATCTGATGCAACTTCCACAGTGATACAAAAAGTGTATGCTGTTGCCGAGCTGTATTATTGACTCTTAACATGTGTTTGACCAAGGGAAGCAAGCAGAGCCTCTCATAAACCTGATCTGTCTCTGTTTCCCCATTCAAATATTTATATTAGCTTTTCTATCCTCTTAAGATATTCACATGGTGCTGAGCAGCCCCACTCATAACTACTTGACGGTGACGGTGAGCAGAAACTGGTGCCGGAGTCGGTATCAGGCTGAGACTGATGGAGGCTGAATTCTTTTTGTCACAGCTGCCTTTGGTTACAAACGTCCACTGCAAACTAACAGAAGTTGACTTCTGGTTCTTGAAAGCAACAAACACGAAACAAGAATTATTTTTATGCAACTTGTGGCCTAGTCGGTTAATTAAAACAGTATTTATTTACTGCCATACTCCTAGTGAAGACCGTAAAAGAAACAAAAGGCGAGGAGTGGATGAATTACTACATTTTTTTCTTGTCACAAGCCCATTTAACTGTAAACAAGTGAAACATAGCTCGCGGTCCCACTGTAATTAGTTTGCATTCGGGTAATGGATGGGCTTGTTTTCAGCCAAAACAATCTTGAACTGGATTTTGAACAATCTAAAATAAGCCTTGACACTGTTGCAAACAGACTTCTTTTTCTCAAAGCCTGTGCAGAGAAGGTAAGGCCAAGGCCAGGAAGCAATTTCTTTCCATTTCCGCGGCTAACTTCTCTGAAGCAAACCGTAGAAGTTAAATGGACAAAGCACTGCAGAAAGACTTGGAAACACTCTGAAACGAGGTCATGGGGTCGCTCAGCACAGAAAATGCTGCTTTTGTTTTATTCCTGGTAACAGCAGCACCAACTTTTTTAAAAATACTAGAGATTGAAACCTCTTCCTTTTGGTGCAAGTTAAATTTTGACCCAATAAAACTTACCTAACTTAATAAAAGTCAGTTCAGTGCTATTGATTATGGTGCAGAAAGCGACTGGTTGAACTCCATATTGTTTCAGATGTATCAAAGTGCTCTTTCAGGTCAGCTTAACTGCCAAAACAAGTTTTATTGACCACAAATTCCTCTGTTTGTCATTCAGCCCTGTGTCGCTATCTTGCATTTACACTGAAGCTGGGTGAAAGTTTAAAGAATGTACAAGCGACAAGTTAGACTGTTATGAAATGAAAATCCTAACCTGGCATATAATAACTCAGCAGCACATCTTCTGCGAGCTTCTAGAAAATGTACGAGTAGCTGTTCCAGCAGCTCCAAACTCCCATCTTCTTTGGTAATAAATAATGTGGTTTGCTGTGAGGCTGACATGCAGCAAGCACGGCTCACTTTGAAAAAGTGCTTTTTTTTTCCTGCTTTAGTCAAAGTCGCAGTTGCCATGCAGAATATTCATCAGTTTGCCTCAAATATGACACCCCTTTTGATGTGCCTAAAGCTTACACTGATTTGCTGTGAAGACGTTCCTCTCATTAGAAATTCTTTAAACTCACGGCTTCAAATCGCATTAGCCGAGCATGACAGAATCCCTGGTGATGCAACCCCACGCAGTTACTGTACGAGTACACCTATTGTGCGGATGGTGAAGCACTATTTATCATAACAGGCCCTTAAGACACAAGCAAGGAAGTTTTACCCTCTCAAGGTCAGCAGAGTCAGACATCAGACATGCATATTGATGATGGACATGATAGGCTATCCTGTGCGTTGCATCTGCCACAGAGCAAGTAAAAATGAGTCTTGGGATGAAAACTAATTAGCTTGCCAAAATGTGTGGTGATTGACAGCAATTAAAGCATGCTCACTCACTCACTCCCTCACACAGAACCATTCCGTAATATGTCTTTAATATACTTTTCTGCAAAGTCATCCAAGGAAGCCCAAGTGCAATGTCTGCAGCTTTTTCCTTGTTTTTGTCATACAAACACAGAAAACAAAGTCCCAATAAATGTTCCAGCTTGCCGAGTCAATAATGCACGGAGCTGGGTAAATAATTGATCACACGCTTCTTATACTTTCTGTTCTTGCCTGTATTGAATAATTAAGGGAGGGGAATTGTTATCTTCTGGGGTACCCCAGGGTTTCTGCTTCCCTGCAGCGGATGGAGATGTAATTACATTTCCAAGTGCAAGTAGACCTGTGTTGGGGATTAAATGGCACCTCGTAGTTGGGACCCTGTCTGATTAAAAATGCTACTTTTAAGATTTGTTTGTTTATTCATGTCTTTCTTTCTCAGCTTTCCTCCTGACCACACTTTTCGCTGTGTTTCTGGGTCTTTCACTCAATGTTTCCACTGTTAATTTATTATCGTTGTATATTTTATATCTCATCTTTCATAGCTCATCTCCTGTTTATCGTCTCCTTTTGTGCAAAATCTTGATTTCGTGCATGCAGACGAAAATTTGTAGATATGAGGCGAGTCAGATGAGAAACTGGATTTGTATAAATGAAAAGGGAAGGAGGGCATTTGTGTCCAGGAATGTAGAAATGGGGGGGAACTCAAGGATCAGACTGGAATGAGAGTGTGTTGGGTTTATAAGGTACTTTAGCTCACTGGGTGTTTTGAGTTGTGTTTTTTGGTTTTCTAATTTAAATATAAGTGAACTGAAAGGTACATTTATTGCTAAAAGGCACCTTACCACTTTATGCTTTATAATCAGACCATCAAAGTTTTTCCTTTATGTCCAGAAATCTATGTTGAATCATGATTTTAAAAAAATACCTCTGTTCAGAGTAGGGGTGGGTTTAAAAAACAGATTACCCGATTCAGATTATTCTCAGATCAGATTATCTGCTATAAAAAGCCAGGCCAGGAAAATCTCCTTCATGTTTTATCCTCAGTTACTTTGACACAAAGACATCTGCTGTGATGCTCACACCTCTGATGAAGTCTCCCAAGTGTCAGCTTCGTTTTTATACATAGATATAAAAATGTGGATATGATACTCCACACACAAAGGCCCCAGCCAGGTGGTGGGATTGAACTCACAACCTTCTTGAAGTGAAGCAACACTGCTCGTGACCGTGCAACTTTATGCTTTTATAAATATAATATTGAATTTGAATGTGTAAAGGGCTTTGGGGTCCTTAGGGACTAGTAAAGCGCTATACAAATACAGGCCATTTACCATTTAGTTCAGAGTGATTACTGAGGGGTGTACATTGAATCAAGAGTAACAGTAGTTTATGCTTAACACAAAGCCTGGTTGGGTGCAGATTATGTTCTGAGTTAAAAATGGGCGGAGGCACCAAGTTTTCATTGATTCTTTTATTTCTTATGTAGAGTCCCCGCTGCAGGAACGAATGCAACGTGTTACATGCGATCTTGCATAGATGGAGCGCTTTAGGTTGAAGTTGTAAAATGTTGCTTTTTTTTGTTTCTTTCTTTGTTTTTTGTTTGCATGGGGCGATCGTGGCTCAAGAGTTGGGAGTTCGCCTTGTAATCGGAAGGTTGCTGGTTCGAGCCCCGGCTTGGACAGTCTTGGTCGTTGTGTCCTTGGGCAAGACACTTCACCCGTTGCCTACTGGTGGTGGTCAGAGGGCCCGGTGGCGCCAGTGTCCGGCAGCCTCGCCTCTGTCAGTGCGCCCCAGGGTGGCTGTGGCTACATTGTAGCTTTCCATCACCAGTGTGTGAATGTGAATGGGTGGATGACAGGTTGTGTAAAGCGCTTTGGGGTCCTTAGGGACTAGAAAAGCGCTATACAAATACAGGCCATTTACCATTTACTGTAAGTCGTACCACAGTAAAAGTATATATGGAATGAAGCTCAGTTGTAAAGATAAGACAGAACATCGGCGTTCCCACCGGAATGTGCATTTATTTGTTGGGTGATGCAGAAATTGTAAAAGTATTTTTATGCCTAATTTTAATCTGCTGCTGAATCTCTTTTAAACTGTTGGAAATGCAGCTGCTACAGCACAGAGAAGAAAATTGATCAGGAGAGAGGAGATGGTTATTGATTTTAAGAAGGGTGCAGTTTGCCCTTACCCACAATCATCATTAAAGATCAGAAGATTGATATGCTTGGTGCCTACAAGTATCTGGGCACCATTATTGACAATAAATTGAATTTTAATGCAGGCACTGAGTCAATTTATAAAAAGGGGCCATCAAAGAATATATTTTTACAGAGATTACTTGTCTCCAATGTTGACAGAAAAATGGTGGCACTGTCTTTTATTGAATCTATGCTTTCCCTTTCTCTAATCCCTTGGTTTCCATCTGATTTCCACATCTCCTTTGTTAGGCTATGGGACTGTAACATTTAATGCTGTGTGAGAATTCTTCAATAAACTAATAAAATACATTTTTTAACTATGTGTGTTTGCTATATTAGTGTGAAGACTTCTCAGTGGGAAGATGGCAGCCACTAAAAAGATGCTTCTCACACATATTAATATCTACACTTTCCAACATATGAAATAACTCCTACTACCAATAGAATTAACTACAGTTGTGTTACGACTGCCTATTGTAGTACAAGTGATTAAGATTCTGCATCTTTCTACTATCAGTCTCAAGAACTGCTGCAGCACAGTAAAGTGCTTTATAGGGCCATATTGATCTATAATGTCATGCATTTAGAACCGTCTGGCTCAAATTTAAATATACAATAATAAAAGTTCCTTATTTTGAGTCATACTCATGTCTGGAGAGACAAAACAATTTTTTTTCTTTTCTTTTAATATACATATGTATGTATACTTCTGAGGATGTCACTGTATATTCTTGGCGCACCAATCACAATGTTGCAGTTCCAAGATTTACAAAAGCAGTCGACTTGGGAGGTTTCCAAGCACAGAGGCTTGTTTCTATTCTGTGAATTTATGATACGATACAATAAAACATTTTTAATTGGGTGCCAAAATTCATTGCTGCCTCTGTGATAAAACACTAAAAAAAAAACAGCTATTCTAAATCTAACTACATTGTCATAAAAACAAACAAGAAAACAAATTGTTATATATGGAGAGAATATTCAGCTTTTTTAACATCACCTGTGATGTTTGCAGCATTGAAGCATATGCCATAGGAACACAGCCTCACAGCAAGAAGGTTCTGGATTAGACTGGCAGCTGACTGAGGCCTTTCAATGAGGAGTTTGGATCTTTTACAGCGTGGGTGCTTTCCAGGTACTCTGGCTTTTCCCCACAGCTCAAAGGCATACATGTTAGTTTAATTAGCGCTTCTAGGAAGGTGAGCATGAATGGTTGCCTTAATGTGTTAGTCCTGTGATGGCCCGGCAACCTATGCAAGGTGTACCTAACCTCTCGTCTACTTGGGATAGGCTCCAAAGCCAATACGCACAAAAGCCTACGCTGATGGATGGAAATTGCACAGGTGCAGGTCTCGAGTTTTACAGAACATCCAGATCAAACTTCAGAACAGTCAAAGGAGAAGACCCAGACGTACAGAGAGAAAGTGTGATGGGGCTGTCTAGCACAGACCCACCGCTGGAACGAGGCAATTCTACTGCAACAGCAAAAAGCATTGGACACCAAGCAGAGCTCTTTGTTTGATCTCGTGCACAAGGGAGAGAACTGTGACGAGCGCCGCTCCTTCCACTCGAACCCCAGTCGCTCTCGTCTGCTCCCTCGTAGCACTGCTCTTTATTGCAGTTACATGACTATGCATAAGTTCATTAACATATGACGTCTTACATAGGCATACATGTGAACAAAGAGTACCTTGTCTGTGTGTATGTATAGGCACGCAGACAAGGTGGGTGTGCGTGTGTGTGTGGGGTCAAGATGTGACCCTGTGAAGACTCCCCAAAGCTGGTGCCAGGAGTCCAGCGGTCCACCTAAACAAAGGGCTCTTATACTTAAACAGATACAGAGTAGGTGACCTCCTATAGTATAAGTCTCATGACCTTAGTGTGTGTGTGTGTGTGTGTGTGTGTGTGTGTGTGTGTGTGTGTGTGTGTGTGTGTGTGTGTGTGTGTGTGTGTGTGTGTGTGTGTGGGTGTGTGTGTGTGTGTGTGTGTGTGTGTGTGTGTGCATGCCAGAACACTCTGGAAGGCACACAGAGTCTTTACAGACTGCTAAGGATCAAACCTCAATCTACAAACATTTATATACTTCTAAGCATAAATTATTATGAATTTCTAAGCATAAATGACAATAATAAAACATAAACCCAACAACGTGCAAACCTAATAACGAACATGGGAATCAGTCTTCAGAAAGTAACCAAACTACCATATCTGACATCTGTATTATGGAGCTTGGGTCATCCAAGTCATGCGCTTTCTCTCCTTCGCAGCCCAAAGAACCTCTGTGTTTGCCTGCTTTCCATATTCCATATTATGGCGTTTGTCAAGAGAAAACTCTTAGGAGGCAAGAAACTCAGACTCAAAGATATTTCATGTACATGGGCGACGCCCCGAAACGATCTGTTCTGCACAAAAGTGTGCACTAGATGTGTCACGGAGTAATTGCGCGGGGCGTCAGTACATCCTTTATTTTATACTCAGACAGCCTACATAACATTAACAGGTGTGGCATATATAGAATTCAATAACAACTCCTTAATAGGAGAAACCGTTAGCTTAGCTGGTTTATGTTGAAACAGGACGTAGGCGTTTAAATGTCATAGCACATATTCTCTGCATGCAATGTCTTACTTCCCTATTCTGCAGTTGTACAACTCATAAGCTCTTCTTCCTTTAAATGAAGCTACAAAATAAACATGACACAAAACTCAAAAAATCTCCCAACAGCGTTGGACAACCAAGGCCACTTTCTTAGCACTAGATTTACTAAACCTGCGCAAATTTGCGTAAATCCCCTGAACCTAAAACCTCCTAGAATTACTGACTTTTTTATTTTCTGGCGCAATTCCCAAGGTGTTATTCACCCCTGCTGAGATTTTCACAGGTCGTCAGCTCGATTCTCCTACTGCTTTTGTTGTGCAAACCACCCATTATCTTTGAGGCCTGGCACATTTGCATTTGTTGACTCAGACTAGCTCAGATCCAAGGCAGGAGTAAAATCTGTGTTACAACCCTCAAAAATGCCTGCCGTATCTATACAAAATATCCCACACATTGACTGACCTGCAAATATGAAAGACACGCATTCACAATATATGGAAATACAAGTCTGTTTAATTTATAAAAAATGCAATGACATGAGTGACATGTGTAATCTCTCCAGCTTTGCACGTTCTCTCCTCTGCCTGTTCATGTAAAAATAGCAAAAATAAAAAAATAAACTCTATCTCTCAGTTCCCTCAGTTCAGTTCTTTTGCAACACGGCAAAAGACGGCACTGTATGGGTAGAGGAGGACATTGGAATGCCCAGTGCAGTAGTCGCTCGTGTTTCACTGCGCAAGCTGGGCCCACAGAGGTCTGCTAAGGTTTGTCATTGCCATAGTACATATGATATTTATATAAACCCATTTAGAGTGAGGTTCATGTAAATTGACCATTCTCTATTTATTTATTTATTTACTCCCCATCAGGGAGTGTACGGTCAATCAATCCCACAGAACACAGCAGGACTGGAATTTGTCAATTAATGAACTGATGGCATTCATTTCAATTCTGTTTGTAAAAGCAATCATGTGTCCCGTTGGTGCCATTGTGGATTGCTGGTCAGAAAGATTTCTGGTGCCAGTAATCAAAGAGACAATGATAGATAGAAATAGAGTCAATTCAATTATGCGATTTGATGACAAGGACACGCAGAAAGGGTAAAAACAGAGAAATCTCTGACATCTGGACACGCTTCGACGAAAACTTTGCTAAGAGTTTCACGCCAGGAGAACACATGACCATAGATGAACAGCTGTTCCCTCCCATATGGAAAAAAAATATATAAATCTTATAAAGTTTGTATCTGTCTTGTGTGAAACTTGAATGAAAAGCATACAAGAGTGAAAACAGATATAAGATCCCTTGAAAAATTCTATAAATGAAACTTGTATGTTTTGGATACTTACTAAAACTGGCAGAGAACGTGGTCATCAAACTGATGGAGTCGTTTTTGGATGATGGGAGAAATGTCACAATGGACAATTTATTTCACTGTCAATGTCACACAGACTGTTGCAGCGCAAAACAACATTGCTGGGCATGGTGAATAGAGCCCGGCGTGAAGTTACTCAATTTGCAAAAGACACTGCACAGCGAGAGGTACTGTCTCCTTGACAATTTATGCACCTAAAAAAAAAACAAGACTGTGTGTGTTCTCAGTTCCATGCACCAAGACGTGACGATCGGTGAAAGAGGAAAGAGGAAACCTAACACGATAACAGACTATAACCACATGAAGGTATGTGAATGTGTGTATAATTTTACACCAGTGCTACAATGTTTTTTGATGTGTGCTATACAGGCCTATAGAAAAAAAAGCATATATACTCACGACTCTCTCTCTCTCTGCTTTTACAGTGTGGTGTAGACGTGTTGGACCAAATGGCACGGATGCATTCCATAAGAGCAGCAAGCAGGTGGCCAGTAGCGGTTTTCTACAATATGCTGGACCTGGCGGCGGTGAATGCCTACATTTTGTACAAGGCATGTACAGGGTGGACAGGCAAAAGAAGATTGTTTCTGAGTCTTCTAACCAAGGAACAGTGTTGCCGATTCATGCAGCACAAGGAAATATTAGCACAGAGGCAGGCTGCTGAAGCTGCTGCAGCTGCTGCTGTGCCTGGGACTGTAAAGACAACGCAGTGCCAGGTGCAAGAGAGCTGCAACAGAAATCGCAGCAGGCTTACCTGTGCAACATGTCACAAATTCACCTGTGCCAAATGCAGGGATGATGGACACTGGCTCTGCAAACGCTGTAAAGTTTGATACACTTTGAAATAAAACATACGTGTGTACCAATATATATTGTGAATGTGTGTCTTTTGTATCGATACAGCAGGAATTTCTGAAGGTTGTAACACAGAGGTTTGGCCTGCCTTGGATCTGAGTAAACAAATGCAAATGTTGCGCACGCACGCACACACACACAAACGCAGCAAATCTGCATTGATTAGTCCCACAAGTGGAAAATCTGCGTTGTCAATGCAGAAAAGTGGACAGTGCAAGACAAAAGCAGCAAAAATACAAACTGTACCAAGAGTACAGTATAAAAAGTGGACTATACAAACAATCTGGAGACATAAATATGGACACGTGCATATTGTGTATATGCACAACACTGTGTATATATCTTTATGGACAGGCATGCAATGTAGTGACAAAGATTGACAATAACTAATATTGCATATGAGAAATATTGCACATAGAATCTACCAAGGTGTATTGAAGGCTGCAGGTACTTTGAGTCTGACAACGATTGGAAGGAAAGACCTGGATCTCTCCTGGTTGGGGGTTGGGAAGGGTGTGTTTGCACAACAAAAGCAGGAGAACAATGGAGCTGAAGGCCTGTGAAAATCTCAGCGGGGTGCTAGGAGGTGTTAGGTTCAGGGAATTTACGTAAATTTGCGCAGGGTTAGTAAATCTAGTAGTAGGGACTTGCACCAAGGAAAAAAAGGGTCAGTAATTCTAATGTTAGAGGGGGAGTGTATAGTGGTAATGATAAAAGAGGCCGTCCACTAACAGAGTATCATGAGCATACTCCACCCAAAAGGTGTAGTGAGCTCCAGGAGTTGGTGTTACATGCAATAACACAACAGATGGACGTCACAAGGACAATGTGAGAGCCCATGTTTAGTTTTCCTTTAAGTCATAATATTTTAAGATGGTCTACAGAGATTTGTAGGGCAGAGTGTCTGCTGAAACTTGATGGGGGAAAGTTTAGCTCTCCCCTTCTGCAAAGCCTGAGGTAGAGTGGGCGACCGTGGTTCAGGGGGTTGGGAAGCTCATCTTGTTTCGATCCCCAGTTCTGTCTGTCTTGGTCGTTGTGTCCTTGGGCAAGACACTTCGCCTACTGTTGAGGGGCCGATGGCGTGATATGGCAGCCTCACTTCCGTCAGTCTGCCCCAGCGCAGCTGTGGCTACAACTGTAGCTTGCCTCCACCAGTGTGTGAGAGTGAATGAATAGTGGAATTGTAAAGTACTTTGAGGGTCTCGAAAAGCGCTATATAAACGTAATCCATTATTATGGGATACATTTTACAAATGGGGAAGATATCTAACGAGCTTGGGAATTCCAAGATTGTCGTCTCGGAGAATACGAGTGAATAACACATACAGGTGTCATCATAGAAAACATCCTGAGGAGCGATGTGGACTCTACAGAGAACACAGCCGCTCTTCAGAGATCCTGGTGGACATTTAATCTTTTAGTAGTACTGTCCGTGCCTTTTCTTAACCTCCATTAGCTCCAATGCTCAGGATTGCTGTACAGATAAGTATTGACTAAATCAAATCAAAATCAAATCAAATCAAATCACTTTTATTGTCACATCACATGTGCAGGCACACTGGCACAGCACATGCGAGTGAAATTCTTGTGTGCGAGCCCCACAAGCAACAGAGATGTGCAAACACAACAACACAAACGAGCAAAATACAAGAATGGCCAACCTGAAACTAATAAATATATGTACAATATATAATAGTGTATGCATTTCTGGATGTGTATACTAAATATTTTCCTACGTGTGTGTGTGTGTGTGTGTGTGTGTGTGTGTGTGTGTGTGTGTGTGTATACACATTTTTACAAATTAAATAGTAAAAAAAAAAAAAAAAAAAAAAAAAAAATAATAATAATAATAATAATAAAATATATAAAATATACAGAGTTGAATATGTGCAAAACAAGTGGCATTTATATACAGTGTGGAGTGCATAATGTTGAAGTTCCAGTAGTGGAGGTGAGGTGTCTGTGACGTGTTCAGCAGTCTGATGGCCTGGTGGAAAAAGCTGTCTCTCAGTCTGCTGGTACGGGACCGGATGCTGCAGAACCTCCTTCCTGATGGAAGCAGTCTGAACAGTTTATGGCTGGGGTGACTGGAGTCCTTGATGATCCTCCCCGCTTTCCTCAGGCACCGCTTCCTGTAGATGTCTTGGAGGGAGGGAAGCTCACCTCCAATTATCCGTTCAGAGCACCGCACTACTCGCTGGAGAGCTTTGCAGTTGTAGGCGGTGCTGTTGCCATACCAGGTGGTGATGCATCCAGTGAGGATGCTCTCAATGGCACAGTGATAGAAGGTCCTGAGGATGCGGGGGCTCATGCCGAATCTTTTCAGTCTCCTGAGAAAGAAGAGGCGCTGCTGCGCCTTCTTCACTGTTTTGTTTGTGTGTACTGACCACGTAAGATCCTCAGCCAGATGTACTCCAAGGAACCGGAAGCTGCTCACTCTCTCCACAGCAGCGCCGTTGATGGTGATGGGGGTGTGTACTTCTCTGCACCTCCGGAAGTCCACTATCAACTCCTTTGTCTTTGCGACGTTGAGGGTGAGATGGTTGTCTTGACACCAGTGGGTCAGGGCGCTGACCTCCTCCCTGTAAGCCGTCTCATCACCGTTGGTGATAAGACCCACCACTGTAGTGTCGTCCGCAAACTTCACAATGATGTTGGAGCTGTTAGTGCGCTGCAAGTAGGGCTTTTATTGTCGTTATTTATTATTTTATTATTTCGTTAGCTCTGCAATATTTAAAGTTAATTTCCTGAACAATAAATTAAACACAAAGGATTGAAAGCTATTTTCCACCTCTCAGCTTCTGTAGCCTAGAATAAGTTGGCCAGTTGCCATGCCTGATTTTATGTGGATAAATGTAACACTTCATCCCCCGCAGCAGCTTGTCCAGGCCTTTGCTGTAAATAACAACTCCTTCTCATATTGCTTGGTTAAGAGTTTTTCTTTATCCTCCTAATCCTGCCACATCTGTTTTTCTTGGAAGCCACAAAAATGGCTGTTTTGCTTTGTTATATTTCCTTTGTTTGGGTCTGGTGTACAGTAAGCATGTTCAGTTTGACTGATGTTTTCTCAAATATTTTCATCACAGTCAGGTACACTCTGTTAGATTACACACCATAAAAACAACATTCAATGTATATGTAACATATGTCTTTACAGAACTTACAACACCATGTTACGCTGGAAAAAATTAATTAGGAATTTGCATTTCTTCATGGCACCAGTGTTATAGTTCGCTTTACTCAACTCACTGAAGAAGGAAAATGATACACATTGAAACAGTGAAGTGGCATCCATGCAGGCTCACATAACAAATCTTTGAGTACTTTCTGATGTGTGTGAAAAATGCCAGTAATATGGATTCCAGAGGGTTTAAAGACAATATTTAGTTCAGCTCAGAGGCTCTCTTTCAGTTCTTTTTTCACATATCTCAGGCTTTATCATCATCTTATTTTAGTTTGACTGATAAAAAAGGCAACTTCAACATCTGATTTCTCATTTGGAGTATATTCTACAACAGTCATATGTACCCTGTCTGGTCTAATTAGTCATTTGGGATCCATAAACCCGCCAAATTATCTTTGTTTTCATGGTAATGGATTTTATACTTGCCTAAGTATATTTAGAAAGGGCTAGTTAAGCTTTTCAATTTAGGGAAAGGGGCAGTTAAGTGTTTCCATGTGGTCTGCTTGACAAACTGTGTGCCATTACCAGCCACCAAGGGAGCTTTTAAGACACATCCCTCTGTGCTCATCATCTGCCACTCACAGCAAAAAGCTGATATATATTGCAAATATCTGTAAGACACGTTTTTTTGTTGTTGGAGATGGAAAAATGTTCTTCATTTTGTCTGTATTAACAAATACTGCTGCCTGCAACCACTGATAACATTTTGTTCATTGTTTATTTATTTGCTATATCTTTGTAACAGCACAATTGTAGCATACTTATGTTTACATGTATGTATACATCCCTTTAACAGACGGGCCAATCTGAACAAAACTTTGCACAAACATCATTACCAATATAGCGATTATTGACATCTATATGTTGTTAGAAAATCCAGTTGTTTTCTTCAACTCCCTGCAAATCTGATGTTACCTTCTGAATTTGTCTTTTTCTGTTTCACATGTCACCCATACATAACTTAACAATGCAAAAGTTGCATCTGCAACAGAATTTTGTTCGATACACCATTAAAGGCAGAATGAAGAATGTGAAAAAGTGCCACAGGCCTTCATAAATCATATCATTATTATGAACATGGGCATTTTAAAGAAGATAAGAAAGGCAGAGTGGCTAAAGCTAAAGCTACCCAGACCTCAGACCCAGCCACAAGCCAGCAAGCTTGCTGCTGATCAAGGGATTAAAGCAGTTCTAAGGAAAATTATGGAGATAAGTGAGAAGGTAAAAGGGTGGATGCCCTGGAAAATTATTAAAATACCTATTAATGAATGTGTTTTTATTCTTATATATATCTATATCAATATATCTATATCTATCTCTCTATATATACAGTGGGGCAAAAAAGTATTTAGTCAGCCACCGATTGTGCAAGTTCCCCCACCTAAAATGATGACAGAGGTCAGTAATTTGCACCAGAGGTACACTTCAACTGTGAGAGACAGAATGTGAAAAAAAAAAATCCATGAATCCACATGGTAGGATTTGTAAAGAATTTATTCGTAAATCAGGGTGGAAAATAAGTATTTGGTCAATAACAAAAATACAACTCAATACTTTGTAACATAACCTTTGTTGGCAATAACAGAGGTCAAACATTTACTATAGGTCTTTACCAGGTTTGCACACACAGTAGCTGGTATTTTGGCCCATTCCTCCATGCAGATCTTCTCGAGAGCAGTGATGTTTTGGGGCTGTCACCGAGCAACACGGACTTTCAACTCCCGCCACAGATTTTCTATGGGGTTGAGGTCTGGAGACTGGCTAGGCCACTCCAGGACTTTCAAATGCTTCTTACGGAGCCACTCCTTTGTTGCCCGGGCGGTGTGTTTTGGATCATTGTCATGTTGGAAGACCCAGCCTCGTTTCATCTTCAAAGTTCTCACTGATGGAAGGAGGTTTTGGCTCAAAATCTCACGATACATGGCCCCATTCATTCTGTCCTTAACACGGATCAGTCGTCCTGTCCCCTTGGCAGAAAAACAGCCCCATAGCATGATGTTTCCACCCCCATGCTTCACAGTAGGTATGGTGTTCTTGGGATGCAACTCAGTATTCTTCTTCCTCCAAACACGACGAGTTGAGTTTATACCAAAAAGTTCTACTTTGGTTTCATCTGACCACATGACATTCTCCCAATCCTCTGCTGTATCATCCATGTGCTCTCTGGCAAACTTCAGACGGGCCTGGACATGCACTGGCTTCAGCAGCGGAACACGTCTGGCACTGCGGGATTTGATTCCCTGCCGTTGTAGTGTGTTACTGATGGTGACCTTTGTTACTTTGGTCCCAGCTCTCTGCAGGTCATTCACCAGGTCCCCCCGTGTGGTTCTGGGATCTTTGCTCACCGTTCTCATCATCATTTTCACCCCACGGGATGAGATCTTGCGTGGAGCCCCAGATCGAGGGAGATTATCAGTGGTCTTGTATGTCTTCCATTTTCTGATGATTGCTCCCACAGTTGATTTTTTCACACCAAGCTGCTTGCCTATTGTAGATTCACTCTTCCCAGTCTGGTGCAGGTCTACAATACTTTTCCTGGTGTCCTTCGAAAGCTCTTTGGTCTTGGCCATGGCGGCGTTTGGAGTCTGGCTGTTTGAGGCTGTGGACAGGTGTCTTTTATACAGATGATGAGTTCAAACAGGTGCCATTCATACAGGTAACGAGTGGGGGACAGAAAAGCTTCTTACAGAAGACGTTACAGGTCTGTGAGAGCCAGAGACTTTCCTTGTTTGAGGTGACCAAATACTTATTTTCCACCCTGATTTACGAATAAATTCTTTACAAATCCTACCATGTGAATTCATGGATTTCTTTTTCACATTCTGTCTCTCACAGTTGAAGTGTACCTCTGGTGCAAATTACTGACCTCTGTCATCATTTTAAGTGGGGGAACTTGCACAATCGGTGGCTGACTAAATACTTTTTTGCCCCACTGTATCTCTATCTCTATCTATCTGTTACACATTCTTCAGTTTCAGGTATTTGTACATATTTCCAGTAGCATTTCAATTTCAGTTACTTCAAAGACAGAAGAGCCTGTAAACTATTGTAGTTTGAGGCAGTCAAACTGGAATCAGCTGAGAAATTTTAGTTTGAGGATTTCTTTCATTACTGACTTTAACACAAAACTGAAGAGGGCCTTTACTAAAAAGCGGAGGCCTCAAAAGAGGTGCTCAGGTGATGCCCTGTAGAAGTTCGGGACTTGGCAAAAGAGCATGAATCAAATGATTATTATCAGCATGTTAAAGAGGAAGAAAATGGATGATCTCAAAGATGAAACTTCTGATCCAGAAGCAGAAAAACTTGAGGAACCAGATCATGAAAGGTAGCCTCAGAGAGTTTGGAGCCTCTGTGAGGAATCAGGAAATCTTCATGTAATGCTGGTGGGTTGATCCACGGCGTTTGTTCATATTGAAATATATAGGCAATAACTGGGTGGATTTGACATCACTTATGTGAGGTTGCTTAAATGTAACAGCAGCTAGATTCCAATTCATCGCTCAGGTGTCTTAACTCTGAGTGTTCACAAAGTGTTCTGTTTCTGTTGTAATAGCTATTCTTATATTTTTTCCCTGTCACCCTTGTACTATACTCAGACTACACGATTCACAGATTCACAAGATTCACAGATTCACAGAGCTACTAACGTGGGCGTACACGTGTAGCAGTGTAACAGCTGTTTCCTATTTCGAGTATTACTAATATTTTTGATATTTGATAAATGCCACTTTCGTCTTTCCACCTCACAACTGTAAAGCAGGCAGGTAGCTGACAATACTGTGTAAAAAATAGCAGTTACAAAAATAGACATTTTCCTATACATTTCAAAACCTGCAACACTTCAAATATTATTTTGATGATCTATTTGCGTCTCTTTAGTTCGAAGCCATCATCTATTTTTGGGAGGAAGTTAATTTTATGTTTCTTTTCTCCTTCGGCTTGTGTCGGTCCCATCTCAGTTGCTCTCCTTTTATGAAAACTTTCAAAGCCATCAGTGGGACACAAAGTGGAAGACATCATTTGAATTTCAAAGGCCTGACAGAACACATTGCCTCTATCAGCGGAGTAAAGGTCCTCTTGACAAGAAAGTGCCTTCAAAATTAATCATCCACGCTGAGAGTCCTCCTGGATGCTGCTTCCTGTGCCAGTGAGGCAAACAGCCAAAGAGATTTTTGGAGAGTACAGGAAGCCATAGCCAGACTTGATAAAAAAAATAGCTGAAACCCTCCCACCCTGATAGCTGCCATTCACACAGAGACCGAACATGTGTTTTTTTAAAGGGGTGAGCAGCATGAGGTCAACTTGTTTTGTGAAGACGGGTCTTAAATTGAGTCATTTTCAATCCACCCCAGAGAGAAGTAAAATGACCCATGAAAACACAAAGCTGGAGGTTCTTCGCCTCCAGAGCTCCTCTTTAGGAGACATACGGCACCAGTGAGCAGCAGACAGCCTCCAGTCATCATTGCTATGAGCTAATTAGCCATCACTAATGTGAAGCAGCTTCCATTTTTACTCACGTTGATTTACAGAGCCTGTCTTCATTACATCACCATGGAGACAATGCAGTCTCTATAGTGTGTTGTGGGCTCTGCACACTAAATAAAACCATTGAAAGAGCTCTTATGGCTGCTTAGGAAAGATACCTGAATGTCCTCATCACCAGGAAGACCTTGTTGTGAGGGTTTGTTTTGAGGACCTTGTCATATAGGTGGGTCCATAAGTATGATGCAATTTTTGTAATCTTCCATCTATGCAGCAGTGCACTGGATTTGTTGAATCATCTTTTTTTAATAACAAGAAAAACTTTTTCTTAGATAAGGAGAATCACTGGTGAATTCTAAATATAAATAATGAGCCATTTTTGTAGTCCATCTTCAGGATGTTGTAGTTTGACCACAGTAACCAACATCATATTATTAAGTGCTGTCGGATCCTCGCTCGAAGCTTCTCCCTTCTCATCTTCTCCAGACCTCATTGTGTTTTTAATAGATGAAGGAAAAGTGATTAAGGAAAGGCGGTTGGAGGTGTGTTTTTTTATATATCTATTCAATTCAATTCAATTTTATTTATATAGCGCCAAATCACAACAAAAGTTGCCTCAAGGCGCTTCGTAGATACAGAGAAAAACCCAACAATCAAATGACCCCCTATGAGCAAGCACTTTGGCGACAGTGGGAAGGAAAAACTCCCTTTTAACAGGAAGAAACCTCCGGCAGAACCAGGCTCAGGGAGGGGCGGGGCCATCTGCTGCGACCAGTTGGGGTGAGAGAAGGAAGACAGGATAAAAGACATGCTGTGGAAGAGAGACAGAGGTTAATAACAGATATAATTCAATGCAGAGAGGTTGCTGACTGCGAAACCACATGCCTATTGGCTAACAACTTGCGGTTAAAATCTCATTAACCAATGAGAAAACCCTGGATAGTCCTCATTTCTGATTAATAATAACAATCCCAAAACAAGGGAATAAAGCTAAAGGACAATTTCTAAAAGACAGAACTGCAAGTGTGTTTACAACCACAGGGGTCACCTCCTGCTGGCCATTAAATATAATTCCAGTGTCGGGCTCTTTGGAATAACTGTCTGTGGTGTGTTTGCCAGCCACAAATGTTACACCACATTTGTGGCTGGCAAAGGGTCTCTTAAGACTGTGGGTAAGTTGTGGGAACTGTTTGTAGCACCCTCAAGAATTGACGTAGGCACGATGTTGTCACGGACCCAGTTCCAGGGATTCGGGGTCCGTGAGCAGTCTGGACTACTATTGTAGTTATTATCATTATTATTGTGGTTATTGTTATTATGGTTGTGTCTGCTGTCCTGTTTTCCGTGTTGGTGTACTGTCAGGTGTTTATGGGTGTGTGCATGTGTGTGAGGGTGCGGTCGTGGCAGGCACTTCTAGGCCTGGTGGGTGTGGCCCTGCCAGCTGACCGGTCCCACCCAGGAATCCACACACACCTGGCGCCGATCAAGCCTCGTCAGAGGAGCTTCAAAACAGTGTGGCTGAGAGCTCCTCGACGCTGGATCGTTGAGTGACTTCCCGTCAGTCTTAGTTTATCGTGCAAGGTTAGTGCAAGTCTGCCGTTAGGTTTTGTACTCACGACTGCCTTTTGTATGCGTGTTTCCTCAGGAGGAATTGTGGCGACCAGGAGGCAGCACGGAGCACGGGATAGAGCACGGAGCACGGGATAAAGGAGAAGACACGGAACGGGAGTTGGGATCGCACGGGGAATTTATTGTTGTTTGGATTGTCACCACTGTAAATAAACGCACTGCCTTCAGCGCCAAGTCCTGCATTTTGGGTCCTCATTTCTCACATCCCCACGGTCTGCCAGCCAGACCGTGACAGATGTAGAGTTATAAAACAGGGTTTATTCTGGTCTTGACAACCAGTGAGAACTGCTCACGGACAAAAACAATAAAACAAAACATTACATCAAAAAGCACTCTTGTACTTAGTGTCAATCAATCAAAAGTCCTTAATTACAGACAATAAAACATTTAAAATACACAAACCTCGTGAGCTGACATCCAGGAGGGGCTTAATAGTCCTTTAAGGCCTTCTTTCTCACTTATTTCTTCTCTTTGAACGATATTTTATCCATGTGTGGAGCTTAACGCGAGCTGCAGCATGGAGACACAATGTGCGCTAGCATAAAGTGGCTGGGTGGAGACCCAAACAGTGTTGCCAACTCCTCAGTAAGTAAAATCGCCATTGGCTGTCCTAAAAGTCGCTAGAAGTAGCTAAATGACGTCATCGCCTAATTTGCATAATTGGTCATGCTAATATAATTGTAACCTACGTTGTTGGAGAGAGAAATAACATCGTGGAAGAGACATAAAGTGAGTAAAAAACGTCCTAAATGCATTTAGAATTTATTTAGAACTACAAATTAAATTTATTTTAGCAATTATTGTATTTTAATGTCACAATTCCAACCCTGCTCTTTTATCCGGGCAAAAGTGACCCGAAATAGGCACTCTGGTGGAATTACTTTGTGTGTGTGTGTGTGTGTGTGTGTGTGTGTGTGTGTGTGTGTGTGTGGGTGGGTGCAAAAGAGTAAAATCTGGACATACAGCTCAACAAAATATAAAATGCAAAAGGCCGTTACACTGTTCTTATCAGTGATTTATATTTAGGACATTTTGGAAAATAATTTAACTTATTTTTAATTCTTTCTTCTTCTATAAATATTAAAATTTATACCAAAACTAAAATGTAACTAACAAATGACAATACATGAATGCATTCCTGACACAGTTCTGAAACTATCACATGAGACTCAGACTTATAAAACACAAATCCAGCACTAGTGAAAACAAAACAGATGCTACCACTCTTGGAGTGTGATTTGTGCAAATATGCTGTAGGAAGACTTTATAACCCGCTTCAACTTAAGGCTAGCTGGTAGTGTTTAGGGAGAGGGTGTAGGGCAGGAGAGGCAGAAATGTTTCTCAGTAAGCCACACTGAGTTAGATACAATAAGTGATAGTAAAAATTGACACAAGTGAAATATGAAATATGCTAAAATCCATTAATTTAGGGCCATAGCAGATTGCTTTAAGAGTAAAGCCTTGTTAAGAAAAATAATAATGTGTACTTTATTGATTCCCGTGGTGAAATTACTCTCTCTGCATTTAACCCATTCACTCAGTGAAGCAGTGGGCAGCCGCAAATCAGGCGCCCAGGGAGCAGTGTGTGGGGACGGTACCTTGCTCGGGGGTACCTCAGGGCGACCTTCCGATCATGGGGCGACCACGCTACCTACTGAGCTATCCCTGCTCCTGGATACCCAAGAATGGTTTTACTAGTGAGCAATCCCCACACTCTTATTTTGAAAAACATTTACTCATTGGCTGTAGACGGTATTAAGAGGCCAACGTAGCTACCATGACGTCACACACTGCTTTTTCCAAGTGTCATTCTGAAGCCTTGAGATTAGCGATTTCACCATTGCCATCTTGGTTGCAACAAAACAGGATGTGACAAGGAAGGGCAGATCTGACTGGGAAACTTCTGACTGGCTAATGGCATCTGATTGACAGCTTGTTAGCCAATAAGCACGTAGTTTCATACCACAAATATTATATCCATTTTAAGCCTTTTATGAATACGATAGACTTTAATTTTTTTTATTCAGTCTGACCAAAAATGAATGACTGAGCCATAAAGTCAGCAGGAAGGTGTTTACGGGGTTCAGGTCAAAAGGCTGTTTTCTCAGTGACTTCTATAGGTATAGAAGTCTTTTTGCAACTACAGCTATCGCCATCTGGTGGCCTTCAGATAGGATACAGGTTTAAGACACTTCACCACTGGTTTCATTTGTCAGACCTGGAAAATACATCAATATTTATATTATATAGCCTGATTATATTTATGTCAGGCACACAGACTGCCTTTAAAACATTAGAAATGTTCTTACAGTTTTTAGTGGTGCTGACTAATCTATGAAGCTAATCGTATGTATATGCATCCATTTTGTTCTGCTAATCATCAATTAACCTAACCCCACTTATTAACAGACTTGTTAAGAGGAAGCCAGAATACTGGGAGAGAACCCGCACAGAAAACCCCTTGGCCAATAATGGATTTGAACCCAGGACCTTCTTGCTGTGAGGCAACAGTCCTGTCAAAAGGTCACTGTGATGGACCGAGCAGTGAAGGAAACTTAGGCACAGGTTAAAGTCCAAAAAAATGATTTTTTTACTTAACCCAAAAAACATAATTGGTTAACTCATGCAAAAAGAATCAAAATCTTGGGCCCATAAAAGAGGTCAAAATAACAAAACTCTACTCAAAGTTGACAACACAACTGATAACTCAAACAAACTGACCTAACTTAAAGAGACAAAGGGGAAACTTAAATAGTGGCTGATCAGCCCACAAAAACAGGAGAAGGGGTAAAACACACAAAACCTAACTAAACCAAGCATAATGAACTCCAATTCCCCCCCATGGTCCTGAGTTATGGCATGAACCAATTTGTAGTCTTCCTTTAAAGCTCGCTCCGCCCGTTTTCCACCTCTTGGCTCCTTAATAAAGGGACTGGAACAGCTGCAACTAAGGTAACTCAGAAAACAAAAAATTAATCATACATAACAGTGTAAACTAAAATGTGCGCACTTATTTTAGAATGCAGCGTTATGTGGATATGTGAATTAACTCTAAACCAAAACCAGTTATATATTGTGCTGTAAATAAATTCCCATATTTAAAGAAAGAAATGTGAATGCAATGTTACTTATAAGCCTCTACACTAACATGGTGGGTATTACCACTGTGTGGCTGTAAGTGCAGCCATCACAGTCACCTAGTGAGGAATGTGCAGAAAGGGCTATCTGAAGTGTAGCTGTCCATTGTATACAACAGCCTCAAAATTAAATCACTGGCCTTTATTTTGAAGCACGCTTAATCAAAACACCACAACTTTTCTAGCATGTGTAAAAAAACAAACCACATAACGCATCAGTTTACGAAATTTTTAGTTATTCCTACATATACGTGCACAACATGCAGATTTCAATGAGTAAAGTCCTCAAACTCTAAACCTACTCAGCTTCTTTCAGCTGAATCCATGTCATGTCTGGGGGGGAGGGAATCAATCTACAGGGTCAGGGAAGGGGAGGAATGACACAGCACCCATCGCTCACCCACGCAGCATCGCTCTGCTTGTGACAGTAAACCCTGCGATGATGGGAGGAGTGTGTGACAGAATGGGGAAGAAAAGCGATAGGGTCTCTCCATCACAGCCAGGCCCCTGTCAGCACGTCTCAACTGCTTTTTTATACTCAACTTCAACTTTCTGAAATCAAGCCCCTCCCCCAGCAAAAAATAAACTACCCATTGTAAACCAGCCACGTCATTTTCTGTCTCTCTCCACCTGCAGATGTCCGTGCTAATGAGAAAGTATTTACTGTGGTAATCATTTCCCAAAGACAAATCTGGGCTGTCTGGTGAGATCTCACGGTGGAAGGTAAAAGAGCAACGAAGAGCTGATAATTCAGATAAGCTGGAATTCTTTCTCACTGCAGCCCTCATCACCCTATCCTAAATCCAATCTAATTTCAATGAATTTTGCATTCTCACAAGCCTGTAACTCATCTAATATGTGCAGCACCCTCTCTTTTGGGGAGAGCAGATAATCATTTTAGAAGCACCATCATTTCATCTCTCACTTTTTCCACCCTAGTGACTTTGAGCAATATTTCAAGAATCTTAAATGCGTGGACGTGAGGGGACTCCCTATTTCAAGTGTGAACCTTTGCTTCTGCTGTTAGAACAACTTTTTTTCCGCACTCTGCCAGTCAGTGGAAAAGCAGGTCTTCAACAGCAGCAGCATTTTTGATATTGTGAGCCAAGGTGGATTCTTAAAATGTGATTAAAAAAAAAACCCCCAAAAAAATCACGTGAAGCACCCTGCTTAGTACGATGCAAGTGATCAGAGAGCAGTCTTTGCTTCTTAGCACTTCTCTGTTTATGGGCAGCAATCCATAAGCCTCAGCTGAATACTAAGTGGTTATCAGAGATGGTGGCAGTCTAAGGACCAGAAAGAAGCACAAGTAGCAGCTGTGTTGTGCTCTATCGCGTCTCAATGAGTCACAGAGCCACTAACTTTGACCACAAACCCAGCACTATTGCTTCAGAGCGCAGTGCGTCCCTTTGTACAGCCATTTTTCTTCATTATATAAACCCCAGATATCAGACAGTGGAACCATGTCAGCCACAGCCTACAATTGCCTGGCCATCATAATTTATTGGCCTTAACAAAGAACTATAGCTACAGAAATTAATAACACTTAAAAAGAAGTGGCTAGAATGAGCCAAACCTTAAACTACAGTTAAAATGTGACTGAATATGGCGACCTAAACGTATACATTTAATCCAGATACTTTTAAAACCGTTAAATCAAAAGAACCCTGACAGAACGCGTTAACGAGCTAACCACGCTAACGCGTTGAGTTTTCAATCTTGTGGGAAACAAATTAAACCCTATGATTCCATAATAGAACCACCTTTACCAGAAACAACTTGAATTTTGTAGGACATTTGTCCCACCGTTCTTTACAATGTTGCTTCAGTTCATTGAGGTTTACAGACATTCATTTATGCACAGCCCTCTTAATTTCCCACCACAGCAGCCAAGTCCATCTGAGGTCTGGACTTTGACTGGATCATGTTGAGTCTTTGTTGGGATGTCCTCTACTGGGAAGATTGTGGGGTTGTGTTAACACATACCTGAATGCTCCAGACCAACATATTGCCAAACCTCCAGCTTTTATAGAGGTGCTCACACTTGCTGATGATCAGTTAATTAAGTGCTTTTGAACAGCAACTCCTGGCTGCTACTTAAGATCTAAACTTCCCAATGCATTTTATTCTTTTTCACATGACTGCAAATGTCATTAGCATCTGATATTTTTAAGATTTTCTTGACTCATTATCAACAGTCAAAATAAAACGTTACAAGAGTCTTCGATGTAACAAAATGAAATGCACGAGTGAACATGGTATCACAACAAAGAAAAGAAATATGTGAAAGGTCAACAGTGAATCAAGGAACAAGATGAAATCTAACATTACTCAGCATATAGTGTATGTCCCATCTTTATTATATAAATCTACTCAGCACAGTTTATAGGCTTCATTCATATCTGATTGCCCATCAGTAGTAGAAACCCATTTCAAATGCAAATGCATTTGATATTAGAATTCAAAAGGGTCGGTATAGTCTTACATGTCGTATGCAGATTTATTCATTTATGCTGTTTGGCTGGTGAATAGATAGATAGATAATGGTATCCTTTCAAAGCAGATAACGCAACATCAGCATTACATTGGTTGCTAGGAGGAAAGTATGTGAATAGTTGAAGCAAAGAAGACTAAGTGGATGTAAGGTGGATTTAGGGCTCCAGGGAAATATAGAGCCTCGGGTCATAGGCTGATGAAACTAGGCTCTAATACTGACAGTCTTAGTTTGTATGGGTACAGTATGTGTTTGCAATTGGTCTTACACTCCTTTTTGAACCCTTTAGGCTAAAAATTGCCAGATTTATTAATTAATACATTACAGTGAAAAAAATGAATTTCTGGTTCTGTGTGTTGTAATTAAATGAATATAAAGACTTTTACAGAAACACATGCTCAGATGTTCGAGTCAGTGGTGTTTTCTGTCCAAGCGTCTAGTCACATGTAAGAAAATAGCAGTTAAAAGAAAAATTACATGGTGAATCAGTGCCTTTTTCCACAAAGATTTTTGTTTTATTTCAAAAAGAGTATCTGGGAGTGTGTGACCCCAATCTCAAGTGCCTCTAATATTTTTTAAGTAGCAGTTCTGGTTTTCTAATTTTGCAAGTGTGTTGTCATCTTGTCAGCGGTCTGTAAGGATAAAGAATAAAGAAAATAATCTACAAGGATCTTAAATTTCAAATTGTTTCAAGTTGGTCCAGGGCAAGGTAGACATTAGAAAGTTCAGCCCTAATACAGCCAATTTTTCTGGCATCGTTGTATTTTTACTCAGTTGTATATAGCATTTGTATTCTATTTTTATCTTATTGTATATTTTTATTCTATTTTATTCTACTGTATATAGTATATTATTTTATTCTATTCTGTACAGCTGTGTACTGTATTTATTCTTATTGTATTCTAATTTTTGCGTCATAACTTTTGCACTGTCCACTTCCTGCTGTGACAAAACAAATTTCCCACGTGTGGGACTAATAAAGGTTATCTTATCTTATCTTATCTTATCTTATCTTATTTAATGCTAAATTACATGTCTCAGTATGGCAGGCCAGTATCACACACACTGGTGGGCAATAAATGGCTGCAAGAACCTACTTATGCTGAATACTAGTTTCTAAGGCCCAGGACGGATATTTTTCATATAAAGTATTATATCCAATAATATTTTTATTGATTTTATTTTTGAAAATGCTTGTTTCTGGTGATTTTTTTTTTTAAAAGGTTTTATTGCTTACTTTTAAAATCGTAAACAATATTGCACCTAGCTACTTAACTGAACTCCTCAGCCTGTATACCCCTAGGAGAGCCCTAAGATCATTGGGCCAACTGCTCTTGGTACAACCTAGGTCCCGGCTGAAGACCAGAGGTGACCGTGCCTTTGCTGCACCTGGAACAATCTTGCAGCTGACATTGTCAGAGTTGGCTGTGTGGCAGGCAGGCAGGCAGGAGTGGGGGACTTAAAATGCAGGACTCAACACGGAAGTCAAACTTAAAGCGCAGCTTTATTGCTGGGACAAAAATTCCAAACATAACTCAAAATAACACCTTAAACTGAGAACGCAAAGCTACTAACAAACACTTGGAGCCAAGAGACAAACGACTGGAAACACGGCAGCAAAACACACAGCTAGTTGAGGGTATGGCACAACAGGGAACACAGGGCTTATATACACAGGGGAGTAATCAGGGAATGGAAAACAGGAGGGAGACACAGCTGGGAGGGTTTGGGCTAAGGAGACACGGGGAGCAAAGCTAGACACACTGACATGAGGCACAACCTTTCACAATAAAACAGGAAACAATTCACAAAGATGTAGACAAAGAAACAGACTTTACAAGGGCAGAACGAAACCAGAATGAGCTAAAACCTACTAAATAATACTCATCATCATCATCATACCATAGATCAAGAAAATACCCAAAAACACAAAATCAAACCAAAACGTGAGAACTGAAAATAGTGGGTCAAACTGACCCAGAACCGTGACAGACATTCGCGCATCTGAATCTATTCAATCTTTTAAACTACAGTTGAAAACTTGTTTATTTAATCTAGCATTCTCGGCTAGTTAGTTTTTATCAGGTAGTATTCTTTGTACTTTGCAATCGCACCTATATGCAATTTTAACTTATATTATTGTATTACCGGAATAATCTTCCAGTTGATAATCGCGTGTGTGCATATATTCAGTCCTTTAAATTGCGATTAATAACTTATTTATTTAACTTAGCATTGCCAATTAATTAGTGCTGTTTCATCTGGCAGTGCATTTTGCACTTTGCCATCGCATCCTTATGTAATTTAAAATTAATTTAAAACTATTGTATTATTGAGAAGCACTTTGGTGTACCTCTGGTCTTTAAATGAAAAATAAATTTGCGTTGTATTGTTGTTAAAGGAAGTTCAAATATTAACGCTCACTGTATTTATAATGAGTATACGTTTCCTACATTGTTTCTACTGTGACCTGTTCACAGAGAAGAGAGAATATGAAGTACATCTACTGATGTTTGCAAAAGGCTGTATGATCTCTCCAGGACCACCTGTACTGATGATGCTATTTGCATTTCTTACGCTCATTTTTTATGCGATTTTGGAAGCACGTGGGCCGGACATTCTTGGCACCTGCCTGGATAGCATGAGAGAAGACGGTGAATCTGCAGTGGTTTAGAATGAAGCAAACTCACACTTATGCTAAAGGGAAAAGGCAGCTGGGATTTCACAAACTGTAGAAACCCAAATGCTTCGATCGACCCCAGCCCAAGCTCGGATGACTTCACCAGTCAGAACACCAGTCCTTCCTAGAGGAAAAACACTGACTTTGAATTAAGAAAGTAGGACGGTCGACAGATGGGTAGCAGTTACAATATGTCCTTCCACGAGGTAAGAAGGAGCTGACAGAGATATTATTGATTATCTTTGAGCTTACTTAGCTTCTCTCTTTGATAGAATAATTGCTATCCTGGCAGGTCTCCAGTCTGCATGGTGTCCATGGACTGTACTGTCATTATATACTGTATATGCCCCCTGTATGACTTTGTAACCCTGATAAGCATACGTGCAAGCAATAGCTGCTCATATAACTGAGCTGCAAATCTACAGTAAGTCACTCAGCATATACTCTACACTCCAAGCCTACTGGTTTTTAAGCACCAGTACACAAAAATTGATTAAAAAAAATAGTTCATTTATTTTAATGCAGCCAGAGTTTAGAATCTAATCTCTGAGTTCATTACTTCCCACTAACATGATGCTTATATAATTGGGGAGTAATAAGTAAATATTCCCACCTGTAGGAGGATGTTGGGTTGATGGATGGGTTGAAAGAGAAGGTAGAGATACGGGAAATGACACATCTCAAATAGGCCACCAAATTATGAGAGTGTGATTTGTATATGATGTGAGGAGCGTGATGAAAGTTCCATTCACGATGCAGAGACACGTGACGTATCCAAATGTCTTTACTTCAGTAGTTTGATGGAAAAAAGAGGCGAAGCTGAGTTATAACTGAGTTCAAATTTGCCATTAGTAAGAGCTTTTCTGGTTTAACAAGTTAAAGTTTCATTCTTTGAGCCTTGAATTTGAGGAAATGCTCAAGTCATTTAAAATGGTGGTGTGTTTGATTTTAAAAAAGGGCTTTTTTTTATAGTACATAACCTTAAATAGACAACAATTTAGTCATTAGTCCTATGATAAACTAGCTGTCTGTCTAAGTCTTAGCTTGCCTTTATGCTGGGATGGCTCACCTCCCTGTGACTTCACACAGCATACATTTAATAGATGGAATAGCTTGGAGCTTTAACTGCTGTTGCTCTGGAAAATACCCTCTTCCACACTTAACCTGCACAGTCTGGGTCTTACTATTTATGACTGCTGTGATGCCATCTCAAGATTACTGTGGTGCTGGTATTAAACTGTGACAGGTAAAGCCTTTAGATGATGTATTTATGCAAGCCAAAAATACCAGTAGCACAGCTTTTAATTTTCTTATTAGATTATAATTTGTTCATTATGGCAAGACACCTGAGATACTGGAGACGCATTTTAACTAAAGAAAGCAGAGTCATGCGGGTTGTGGTGGCGACAGCAGCTTGATGAGACTGAGCCACGGCAACTGCAGAGAGAGGGGAGCGCACATGTACGGATATTCAGACCTCCTGGTGCATGCAGACAGTGAAAATCCTATTTGTCACAGAACTGTGTGGAGGCTTTAATTAATAAGGCTTGCGCTGCTGGAAAATTGAATTAGGTGATTACGGTAAATAATGTGGCGGTAATTCAAGGAATGGAATCGTAATCTGGGATGCAAGGAGATCGCCAGCTATGCAGGAAAAAGCCACACAGTACTCAGAGACTCTGACTTGACAAACAGTTCAACCAGTTCACACTGAACCCTTCACTAGCACCTAGTTAAGATGTCTGCGATCTGACTGAAACCCTAAACACATGACCGCAGCTTACAAAGACTCACAACAAAGATAAAGTTGTTACATATATGCAGCTCGTGATGGGCTGGTCATTGTCGTCATAGATTTGGCACAAGCCCGGATGCACTAATATGACACGTCAGCACAGTTTATCTTACAGATCTTTACATTAATCTGATTTCAGCTGGCTTCATGTAAGATAAGGCCCTTGGTCTCTTTTCTTATTATTCTAATGTCACTACATCAGACCAAGAAACATTTATGTATCACTGACGTTATTATAGTTAACTAAAACTAAACTAAAACAAAAAATAAAATAAAAACTAATAAGAGATAAAACCTCCCTTGCTCTTGTGCCTCTGAGAGCCTTAACCTGGTTATATACCTGGTAAGTTGTCTAAGGAGCTTGGAAAGAAAAGTGTCTGGACTTCTTTTTTAAAGACGTTTCACTTCTCATCTGAGAAGCTTCTTCAATGTTAAGGTCAAATGGTGGAGAGTCCCAGATTTAAGTCCTAGGGGGAGTGTCCCCCAAGAGGGTCATGAACCCCATGTTTGTCCTCTACCTAATCACAGGTGTAGGTCACAATCAGCCAAGGTTTCGGGTGAACCTGCTGTGAAACCTAGCCCCACCCTATCATGTGATATCCTGAGGTCAAATGGCCCAGGATGTGAGTGGTCGTTAAGACGTCTGGGATCTCAAAACTGGATTATAGATGGCAGACAGTTGGTGTCGTAAACCACCGCCTCTGTTCAAAGATGGTCGTTCACAGTGGACATCGATGGCTTCTTTCACTCCTCTTTCAAACCGTCTGTCTTCTCTGTCCAAAATGTGAACATTGGCATCCTCATCCAAAGGAATGACCTATGTCCTTAAATGCAGATGGGCTGCCGAGTCTTGTCCTGTCAAGGTAGCTGTTCTATGCTGTGCCTCGCGTTTATGAAGTGGTTGTTTGGTCTCTCCAATATGGAGGTCTGGTTTAGACCTCCAGGACTTAAATCTGGGACTCTCCACCATTTGACCTTAACATTGAAGAAGCTTCTCAGATGAGAAGTGAAACGTCTTTAAAAAAGAAGTCCAGACACTTTTCTTTCCAAGCTCCTTAGACAACTTACCAGGTATATAACCAGGTTAAGGCTCTCAGAGGCACAAGAGCAAGGGAGGTTTTATCTCTTATTAGTTTTTATTTTATTTTTTGTTTTAGTTTAGTTTTAGTTAACTATAATAACGTCAGTGATACATAAATGTTTCTTGGTCTGATGTAGTGACATGAGAGGTGAAACGTCTTCAAGCAACTCAGAGAAGTCCCGACGCTTTTCTTTCCAAGCTCCTTAGACTACGATGACCTGGATGACTGAGAACCTTCACAGACATACCTGATAAGTTACACTCACTAATTAAGTTCTTCTTAAAGTCATTCTGTCTGTGGTTCAGTGTACTCCTTCTAATATACCAACATGTTACTGTCTCTTCATGTTGGAAGTGTAAATTCATTCCCCATGTCCCCCTGCTCTCGCCTCATGTGTGTAAGGCTGCACATGTACAGCTCTGCTAGTCTGAGTCACCACACAATTAGCAATTAGCGTTTGGAGATATGTAACGAAAACATGTGCAACATTAAATTGTACCACGAAACTACGTGCTGCGCAGCAGGTGCTGCACATTTGTTGGCTGAACTCTTTGACGCCTCACACAGCATCATAACCCAGCTTCTATTTGCTGTCTCTTTATTCTGCTTACTTCAGCAACATTTTCAAGGAGACACACTCTGGTTCTCTCTCTCTCTCTCTCTCTCTCTCTCTCTCTCTCCCTCTCCGGAGAACTTCTCCCCTATACTCGCTGCCATGCAAAACAGTCTCATTTTGGCGTGCATGCCCTCGTTTTCCCAACCAGCTCTCCTCTGCAGGAGGATTTCCGAGCAGAAATACTCTCTTCCTCCACATGGGAATCCCTCTGTTACAGTGACAAATGTGTTGTCAGTGTCTGAGCTGGGAATACTGACAAATAGGTGTGCTCAAAATAGTGATATACTGCAGCGGTTAAATAAAGTTAAGTGTATGAATCAGACGGGGAGCTTCTATGCTTTATGTTGCATCACTCTGAGGTAAGTTATAGGTCTTCATTAATCACCACAGAGCTCTGTAGTGATATAAGGAATATGTATAATCCTGATGGATAAGCAGGTTCATTGTGTGCTTATTTACCTTTTGCTGAGAGATACAGGTCTGGATTGGTCTAGGTAGTAAATCCTGGTTTCTCTTCATAATTTAAAACTTTACCCAGCTGCAAATTTACACAACATGAAATTTAGCCGGATGCAGTCACACAGGGACTGCAGCGACCAGCAGCTGTCTTTAATAATCCTGTAACTGTTGGGTAGCTAGCATATTTTCTATTCTGAATTCAAAACAAAAAGGCAAAATTAAATGGAAATTCAAACAAAATGAAAAAACAAAACAAAAACCACCGTGTGGAAGTGTCTGCCTTCCTTTTAATGACAAGCTTTCTTTCACGTTAATAATAGACCATTGAGTACATTTTGTGAATTGTAATAGTAACAAAGAAAGCTCATGCTCGTAGGGCTAATGACTTGCCAATCACAAATCTGTCGCCTCTATGAGCGAGTGCTTTCACAGAGACGCCCCCCCTCCCTTCATAAAATCCAGTTTCAGCACAAAGATGGCATCGAGACAGTTATGACATTACAGTGGCTTCATTTAGTGAATAACTTGACGCTGAGTTGGAAGAAAGATGAACACAATTCATGTCGCGACACCAGGTGCGTCAGCTCCATGTGTCACGGTCCGCTGTGACGGACCGAGTGGAAAGTGCGTGGAGGACTCAGGTGCAGACACGAGTGATAAGGAAGTGGACTTAAACAAAAGCGAGCCTTTTATTGTGGCTGATGAATACAACAGAAGCAAACCAGAATAAGGGCAGCACAAGAGCAATAACTAAACAGAAACCTAAACTGGGAATAAACTAAGGTAAGGCTATGACTTGGAATATAATAGACCGGGCATGGAAACACGGAGGGTGGGAACACAGACGACGCGATACAGACTGTACGAAACACAGAGACTAAATACACATGAGGGAAGATCAGGGGAAGTGGATGCACACGGGGAACACAGGTGACACTGATAATCATAACAAGACACGGCAGGAGTGAACGTAACACTGATGGGAGATGGGCAAAGTAAAGCAGGAAGTACACAGAGGTTCAAACAGGAGGAGAGAGAGCACGGGGAGAACGCAGACATAACGGGCTGGGGAAAACATAGAATAAAGCACAAAGAGAGACGAGGGCTCATAAATACACAGAGGGGCACACAGGGGGTAAGAGTCACGAAGGGAAAACACATAAGGAACAACGTAACAGATCAACCCAGGAAGCATGGCCTAAATAAAGAACAAAATACAAAAATACATGAAAACTAAGAATACTGGGCCCACATGGCCCAGGACCATGACACCATGTCTCCGGGATGTTAATGTTTTGTCATCAGCTGACACATTTCGATAGATATCATTAATTTCTCTGGCGTGTCGTTACAAAATGGCATGTCATTGTGTTTCCATCTGTTTTTTTATGCAAAGGTCACCTACATTGGCATTCTGAGGCAGAATTAAATTCCCATCACTGAGAGAGAGAAATCAGTTTTCGCACAAGGGACCAAACAGGGCCAAGACGGCCCTGTGAAAAGTTCATTTAAATTATGGATTGCAGTCATTCCTGTAGCATTTTTCAACATAATTGTTTTGAGTTTCCCTGGTACAGAGTAAAGGTTAATTGTATAATTAAATAGCTGTTACTGCCATTGCTATTGTCAGTATACCAAATGGGAAAGCACTGCATCGGTGTTCGATTTCAAATAAATGATGATGAAAGAGATATGAACCTACATCACATTTTTCCACCTATTAAAATATTTGCAGTTACATTTGGACAAACTTGTCTGTTTAACAATTATTGGGGACTTCTAGGGACATCCTTTTGAGAAAAGCCAAAAAAAGTGTTGTTGTTTTTTTTTGTTTTTTCCCCAGCGTTCACCCCTCTCTGAAAGCCGTTCTCTTTTCCAAGGCATCTGCCTGAGATACAGAAGTGTCTTTGTGACATTTTCGCATGTCTCCTCCTCCCATACATCATTTACTAACATTGCATGCACCAAGGCAGGTGTTGGGGAGAGGATAGGCATTCCTTCATAGGCTCAGGCCCAGCCTGGAATACTGGAGTCACTTTTCCCACCCAAGGAATAAAGCCTTGCCATCGCAGCTCAGACTGGTCCCATTCTCTTCCATTGAGTCTCAAGGTCACAATCCCATAGCAAGGGGTCAAGGTGATAGGCTGGCAGCCGTATGCCTCATGCATATGGATGGCAGATGCTCCATCTGCTCTGCTGGAGAATGCAAATTTGCAAGCCTCTTTCTCTGCTCTCTTTTTCTGCCTCAAAGGGCAACCCTGCCAGACCTTACATGGCATCAGTTCCACTTGTTGGTCGCAGAGTGACGATTTATGCAAAACTGTAATAGAAATGCAAGTCATCGCCCCACACCAAGTCCTCCAACCCTCCCACTATAGCTCCTTCGCAGGCAACTCTTATTCATTTCTTCCCGACAGTGTGTATTGTCGCTTCAGAAAATTAAATCTAGGTTGTTTTATTCTATTGCTGCACTTATTCTGGGGAAAAAGAAAAGACTGTTGTTCAGTAACAGTCATCTGATATTGATTGGTAGTCTGGGCATGAATCAGACATATTAGAAAGAATAATGTTTCTCTTTGCCTTGACATATTCTAGCAAGAAACATTAATCACAGCGTTTGACCCTGGTGCGCTAGATCTGTTCTTCTTTGTGTTTTAAAGAATGAGATGAAGAATTAGAACAAGCACCCTTTGTCAGGAATACTCTGCTGTTTACACTTTCACATTTAGAAACTCCCAAGGTCAAAAGTACTTTTCTCTGGTTTCTACCTCATACCTAAACTGGACTAGTTAGAGGTTAAGTGGCTTCCTCTCTGATGGGACTGTGGCTGCTCACGGGGAACTCTGAACAAGTATCTGCTGAAGAACATAAAGAAATAAAATGCAGAAAAAGCCGCATCATGTTTTGTGCAGTCAGGTTATTTCTAAAACAATCCATACCAGCACTTTTGAGCTCCAGATGGGAATGAGCATGCTCAGAGCTGAGGTTTGTGGGCACAGTGTTCTGTGGCTTTGTCACTAAAGCAGCTGATTGGTGCACCATTTGACCGATTGCCTTCAAGGGGTCAATACTGTGATTATTTCTATGCAAAGCTCATTGCGGACTGTGGGCACCGGGCAGCGGTTCAAAGGTGATATCTAGAGGTCACTGCGTGTTGAGGCCTTTGTTCAGGCTGCCCTCGTGCCACACGAGCGCTCATGGACAAAAACGTCACAAGAAGTGGGGCGTGTGTCTTTAAAATGCAATACGTCAATAACCAAGATGGGCTTCAGTGGTGAGATTTCATGGTGTTAGCCAAGCTGCCACTTGGTCCACGGATTCTTGATCCCCATGTGGTTTGTCTTTAAGCTCCTTCTTACTGGGTGGATAGGGAGGGGGCATGCTGAGGATTGGCTGGTGAGCATCGACTCAATCCTCTTTTGCAGTTGTCACCCTGATGTGTTTAAGAGGACTGCATTGTCTCATTCCTACCAAAGGACAGCTGGTGTAGGCTTTTGTGAAGCATTTTCAGCAGAGCTTTGCTATTAATCTAATACAACATCCAAACTGAGACTTTCATGAATGCCTCCCTGTCTGCGTGTCTTCATAAAAGTTCGAGCAAGTAAATGCGTCTTCTGGTTTTTGTTTTCTTGTTCTGCTGGCTGTTGACGGGGAGGAGTCACGGGCAGGGATTTTATAAACAATCCCATCTTGTCTTTTCCAGAAACCCTCTCATCCAAGCTGATGTTCTGCGATGGCTGAGTGTACAAGCAAAATGTTCACTGGAGGGGAAAATGACAATAAAGATGACATGTTGACTCTAAATGAAAGTCATCTGCAGTCAGGTGATAATAATAGGCTCAGGACAGTGCGATCCAGGCCCTGCGAAGGACAAAAATCCCTGGAGTGAGGGTAGATAAAGGCAGATGAGAAGATAAAACGTCCTTTTCCCTTTGGTTTAGTAAGTGTTATTGAATATGTGAATATGCATGATCTTGAGAACATCTCAATATCACTTTGTAACTTTAGCCTGCTGAGACAAAGTTGGTCATTTTCTCTTACAGTTAATTTCATGATGCAGACTATGTGTGCTACAGTGTGGCTAACACTCTGTTTTATCCCTCAGTCCTTTACTGTGGAGGCTCCATGCAATACTAAGGCCTTTTTAGTATCATACACTAATTTATATCATAAAGAAGTCTGAGGGGAGGTTCCTGGGTGGGCTTGAATCTTGCTGTGGAGAGTTTGCATGCTTTCCCTGTGCTTGTGTGGACCCTCACCAGGTAATCCGACAACCTCAAACAGTACAAGATGCACATTTGTGAATCTAAACTGATCATGGATGTGAGGTAGGTCAAGTGTTTGAAGTGTATAGAATAAAATACTGCATGAGGGTGTGGTTAAAATGTAACTTGTAGTTTAAAGCTCTTTGACAATAAAGACAACCAAAGAAAAAAATGTGAGTACATTGATCTATTTATCTCGCCTACCTCGCACTTAGTATGTCCACCAGTGAAAATGTGTCTGCAGAGGACTATTTCCTGTTGTTGGCCACGTTCGGTGAATGTCCTGTGTTAAAGTTGCTGTGTAGAATCCAATTTTTCCAGGGTCAATAGTCTAATATCTAAACCTAATATCTTTTGAGTGAGGCATATACCCCCACAATCTGAGTACAGAAGATAACAATTTCTGCCATTAGAGGTTCAACATACACATCTGTGGATTATGCATCAAATGTTTCTCTCTGTCTGTTTTAGCTCTGACAACCAATCCAGGCGCACCTTATGACAGTGGGATAGACTCCAGAATACCCATGACCTTTAAGTGATAAGCAACAAAGAAGATTGACGGACGGACGGACGGAGAGAGGGATGGAGGAGGGATGATTATAGCAGATACTTCACTCTTGATCGATTAATTTACATGAGTACAGGAGATTCAATACATATTATTGAGCACTAAAGCTGAAATAGATTAGACTTGAATTCACCTTTAAGCTTTTACTTTGCTGAATCATATTTTCATTAACTACCCTGTTTTTTCTTTTAAAACAGCCACAGGCAGATGAATAATACAGTATGTGCACACAATAACAGCACATGACTCTGCCAGAAGTTATAACATGCACTAACATCAAACAAAGCAACACTTACAACTGGAGTCTCGAGAGAAGCTGATGAGATTATATGGATTAAGGGCATGCTGGTGGGACATTTGTATGCAAACACTATGACTGAAGCATGTATAAACACTGAAGACTATTTTTGCCTGAGAATCCATCTAGGGTTTTTTTTTCTCCCAGAGAGAACCCCAAGAGAATAAAATGTGAGAAGTTTGAGAGTCAGAAAGAAAGATGGCTGTCATGTCTAGCATGAAGGTTACACAGGCAAGCTGTTTTGAGTGGGAACACTTTTCAAGCTGGGAAGAGTTCCTCATGGATTTTTTATTTTTTTTGTCTCTAAACCAGCAACTGAAATCACCGCCGAGCTCTCGGGCTGCTGGAACCTGATTATGAATCTTCACAGTGATTCCCGGCAGAGTGTCCCAGGAAATGAATCCATCCATTCGCAAATCAGTTTCACTCCCAGCTTTACCCTGCAGGTGCTCAGTGGCCACAGGAGGTTATCCACCACTGTACTTACCAAGAAATGGCAGAGAAGGCGAGAGCAGATTCTTGATCCGTCTTTGATGTCGCCCTACCCACATCCCCAAACTCTCCACCTCTCAGTGTTCCCGCCATAAATCCTTCCATTTGACTGAACGGCTGACCTCTCTCTCAAACTTGGGCAAAAGCTGCAGAGGATTCCACGGAGAGCTCATGCTTGGTTACTAGGCAGATATCATTAATATTTAAAGACTGTGTTCTTGTGCATGTTGTGGTGTAAATTCATTTCTTTAGTGGTGCAAAAGCTACACGCTCTCTTGGGATAAAATAGGGAGACTCCTCGGGATGTGAGATTGCTCCGCTGAAATTGTCACACACAGCTGACAGAATACAGAGGAACCCACTTACTCTGTGTTTGCTTATTCATATCCTGAAGCCAAAAACCTTTGAGCACATACACAAAGACACTCTGCAGCCTGTGGCAGGAATGTTTCTCAGCTGTTGTATGTGTGCTAGAAGTCTGAATTTAGTGCATACAGGTAGACTTAAAAAAGGCTGATAGGCATGTGTCCTATTGTTGGGATGCATGACTGAAGACGGTGAAGGAGGAGCGAGCGTAATGAAACACCTCTCAAATCTGTTACATTGGAAGAAGGCAGCTAGACGGGGAGAGAAGGAGGTGGAAAAAAGAAAAAGAACATGTGAGAAAGTGATCAGGGTGTGTGAGCAAGAAAATGCTGCCAAATCTGCCCAGCAACCACTTTTAGTTTAGCAACCACCAGCTGACTGACTAAGAGCTTTGTTGCTCCATTTGACCTTTTCAACCTGTAATGTCAGTGTTGCTGGTAAAAGCTGAGCTGCTGCATTAGCTCCAGGAGCTGACTGTAGACTGTCATGTCTCACACACACACACACACAAATATATGTATATCTCTATGTAAATATACACGCACACTGTCATAACAGGCTGTCAGAAAGAAGAGAGCGTCAAAGGAGCACTGAATGATGAGTAATTACTGTCACTGTAGTAAGAGAGAAAACTACACTACAGCATCAGACTGTACATTGCTACACTGCCTGACAGGACAGGGAAAACAAAAAGGGAATATATATTTTCCTTATAATTTCAGATCTGGAATAATATTCCACCTGTAATGAAAAACTCCATTGATGAAAAGTAGCCTTTTTGGCTAATTACGCAGCCATGGATTGTTTTGTCTTCTGCTCTTAAACAAAAATTTCCCCATATTTAGCTACTCTGCAGATTAGTTTTCTATAATCTGTTTCTTGTTTTTTGGCCACTAACTTGGGCTACACCCGTGTCTAATAGCCAAAAATGAAGCTTTATTAAAGTTTCCTCTGTGTTATCAACGGGAGATGAAAGTAAAACTGATTTGCAGCAGCACCACAGTCCTCAGGTGACATGTTAGAAGACAGATTGGTCCCTGCATCCTTTAGTGGCTCAGCCTTCTTGTGCTGGACAATGCTCCCTCACTCAAACAAATCTCAATAACAAAAGTAGGGAAGGAGGAAGGGCAGGGCAGACTGCGTGAAAGGTGGGGCAAAAGATGGAGAACCCGTCCTCTCGAGGCAGATGGTTTATAAAAAGAATTCAGCTCTGGGAGCACGATTTGGCAAAAGGTTTGATGCAGCGGTTGAACGGTGCTGGAAAAAACACACCTTGGATTAAAAACCTCACCTTTTTGCTTTATCAGCTGGGTGCAAAGTGGGCTTACGAATCTGTTTTCTTCATCATAGCAGGCGACTCGCACTTTAACGAGAGTTGGGAGTTTGGTTCGCAGTGGCTCTGGCCAGCCAGCGCCTCGGCCTGCTCCCCGCAGCATCACTTGGCTCGTGCTCAGCTGACTGTCAGTTGTCCTGACAGCCTGACCTCCCGGAGGCTCACACAGCCAAATGCCACATCACACCAGGCTCGGCTCCGGCCCGCAATCATTTTCACACACACACTCCCCCAACCCCTGCTATTGACAATACCTGGAAATGAGAGCTATTTGATTGTTTATCTCTGTTTCTGCAGTGTACAGAGAGTAGAAAGAATAAAATGTTATCATTACACACACTGCCTCCACCGGGAGATCATAAGTATTTGTTCTATAAATCTAAAGCACTCCTACAGCTGCACATTCCTATGACAAGAGCTAATTTCAGTGATGCTTACTTGTCTCTAATTCTCTGTACACCTGGCAGTCTTCAGAGCAAAAGTTTTTTTTGTTCCGTCCAGCTGCTGAGACATTAAAGTTTGGGTTTGTTGCTTTACCTCGCAGCCTGTTTTGAAGCTGGTTATGTTATCTAGAGCTCAGCAGACGCAGTGTTTCATTCTGTGATGAGATGACAAGCCCTGATAAACTGCAGTGTTTACTGCACAAGTTAACAGAGCCAATCAATAGCAGCACTCGATACCTTGAATACAGAACGGCTGAAGTAAGAGTATATCATCACCTGGGGTAATGAGAAGAAACGGAGGTCTTTATAGAATACATTATTATGATAAACAAGAAAAAAAGAAAGAAAACAAAGGCTTTTCATTAAACTTTTTTTCTCCATCAAGTGCTATGATCTTAATAGGTTACTACTGGAATCAGACCAGGAGCACAAATGATACAAAAAGAGGGACAAGGACATGAAGGCAGGACATGATGTGGTAAAAAAAAAACACACAATAAGGAAAAAAGCATGAACAGAAGCATCAACTAGTTCAGGCCATCAACCCAAGGTAAATTGTATCACACAGAGGTGACATGCCTCAGTCACCTCAAGTCATGTGCAAACACACGTTCACAATTTGGAGATCTATTTAAGAAACAAAACCTCTCATCTCTTCCTCTAACATGCCAGCACAGCTGCTGCCCAGGACCCTCAGCCCACCTGCAGGCTCTGGGGAGATATTTACTCACACTTACCCTTCCATAGTTTTATATGCAATATATTTGGTGAGAATGAAGGATAGTTCACCGCTCTATCACATTGCTAATGTGGAAAAGCAGAGAGTTCCCAGGGCATAAAACATGAGGTATCCAAAAACAAAACAAAAAAACAACTGCCAATGCCAAAGTGGAGATTTGATTGTGGATCATAGCGAAATGTGATGGACATCTATATGTTTTTATACTATTTCTATCATGTACTTTCTATTTTGAATATAATGACCATTCTATTATTTTGAAGTGCACTTTACACAGCGTCCCAGCTGTTTTTTTTCACACGTGTCTGGCCACACTTGGAACCCTTCACACCTCTGTCATGATATAAGTGTGGATTCCAGTACAACCTTTTGGGGGCTTAATGGAGTCGAGTGCATTAGGTACAAGTGCAGTATCAAGGCTTCTTAAAAACTTGGGCCAGTGCAGGAGGACTTTTTGGCACTCTGGAGTTGCAATATGAGCACTTGAGGAGCAGATCAAACATGAGGAGGAGTGAGAAAAGATGAAGCAGTGTTTGGTGGACTTCCAGGATGCAGGCCTTGGAGTCTGTGTACTGTAGCCTGGATGCAAATATTCTACGAAACAGCATGTGATAGAGCTGATTAGCATGAATTTAAGAAAGCAGAGTGAAATATTTTCCAATGAGTGAATTATTCTCTGGTCACGGTAAATCCAAACAAACATGTCACTTTAAGCATGCCAGTGCTTTCAGTATATCTGTCTCATCTTTGGCTCTTGGCCCATAAGAGGGAAATCAAATTCTTTACAAGCCGGTCCTGTTTTTGTTTTGATTTTTTAAAGCTAGATGTGTCGTTTTTATCAAGCGGGAGAAATGAGGCATCTATATTTAACTTTGGAGAGCTATTGAGCAGGATGGTGCATGCGGGACTGACTCAAAATAAACTAGAATGACTGTGTTTGTGCCAGAGGAGGAACGTGTCACACTGTGCAACAGTATTTCTCATTAATGCGTTTTTAATAGCTTTTGGAAACAATGCACTTTTGCTTCCAAAAGCCACAATGTGGGAGGAATCCAGGCTGCAGTGGTCACATTTTTCAACACATTGTTTTACATATGCAAACCGAAGCTTTACAGAGAGACATAAACAAAGGCTACGCACTCATCGGATTAGCCATGATTTTAAAAAAAGGTGAGGGATTTCATTGTGAGTCTACTGTTGGAGAGCCACTGTCTGTGAGCTCTCTGTGGCACTGAAGTCACTGCTGCTCAATAAAGAAACTTTGATCTGTAGATACTTGGAGGTCCTGGTTTCATTTAGGACCTAACACACGTTTAAACAACTACTTATTTATTTAGTTATATATTTATTTTAAATGGTAGAGTGGTACATTGAGCCTTTCTGAAGTGCAGAGGTTTTCTTTGGCTGCAATGACCTGACTCATGAAGATAACTTAAATCAGATGATCTGACGCCTTAGAGTAGAAAGTATCAAAAACCCACTTTTTCTTGTGCGCATCCAATATGCAGACATCCTTGTATTTCCCTCCACCTTCATTAAGCGACTTGGAGTGTGTAGGTCCAGCAACACAACCCATCTGTCTCCATCTGTCTATGAGGACCAGAAAAGACATATAGACCTGCAGATAAGCCCTCTTCTTCCTGCCTGCCTATCTACCTCCTAATTTTCTCTTCATGTCACCAAAGGTGGCTTTGATGATAGACGCTCCTGCTCAGCCTGCAGCACAGTATGAGTCCTGGTAGACATCTACAGCTGCTTTGAAAATCAAACTAACAAGGTGCTTGCGCAGCTCCTTATGTGCTTTGCGCTCATGTGATTTCTACCTTGTTGGAAATTAGCATTTGGCTAATGTGTCGTGTAATGTATGAACAGATCTCACGTTTTCTTGCCGTTATCGCCACATAAGTCACATCTAGAATAAGTGTAAAAATTAGTGCCTAGCATGAGTGCTTGCACTTGCCTCCCAGGCACCCGGCTCTCTCGTGTGAAGCCCTGCATTAAGATGTTGGCGCTTCAAAGTGAAGGACACTCATGGAGCAAATTGATTTTAGAGTACAGTGCTCGAAGCCTTCCAACAAAGACTTTTCCAACTAGTGAAAGCGAGCAATCGCTAGGAATGTGCTTTGACCGCACATGTTTAGGGCATATTTAATCGCAGATTGCGACACTGTTGCGGTGGATTTAAGGGAAACTTGAGGTGTTACCACTCTCTGCGCAAAGCCTTGTGGAAAGTAACCATTTTTCATTTAGGGTCTCCTCTTCAACCCCTTTACATCTCTCTCGGTTTTTTTCTTTTCTTTGATGCAGTTGCCATGCACTCTGAGATGTGACAACAGGCCTGAGAGGGAGCGGGAGCAGCACGCTGAGCTGCTGCGCGTAACGCTGGCTCCATAATCTCCTTGTCTTGCTGCAACCGTGAGCAAATGGATTCTGGAAATGCTAATGCTTCATCATACACGGTCGCACAGATGCTAATGGAGCCAATGTGCTTTCCAGCCTGCAAGCCAGTTTAATGATTCTGCATCCAGCTAAATTTATATTTAAAGGTCGCAGCATGAGATTACTCCTGCCCTTTGCACATTCTTCCTGTGTGTTCTCGATGTCATTATTTCACATGGGTGATGTAGGGTCGGTTTGGAATATTGCATCAATTAGGCCCCAGTGACCGGTAATTGTTAAAGAAGAGCATGGTGCCAGTGTGGTGATATTTGGTGATTTTGTTTTCAGTTTTCTCTTATCTTGTACTTTTAGAGCACTGGCTGGAACTGATTTGTCTTATAGAATTCTGTTAATGGAGGTGTGGAAAGCTTGGAAGAAGAGCAAGTGTCAACATTATTAAGAGTCTGAAAGGGAAAACTGGCAAAGTACTGTCAAAGCAAGCAAGAGAAGCAGACCCATCTGCTTCTGAACAAGTTATCTACCTGATAACTATGACCAAAACCTTTAATGCAATGACAGGACAATTACAAAGACAGGTTCATCTCTAAAGCCAGAAAAAGACCATGAGTGACTTTCAGTGCTGGTATGTGCTCCTGACTGAAACTATTGGACCATTCCTTTTTCTTACGATCATGCATTTCATCCACAAAAACTTGTTTTGTTTTGTTTTTTTGTTTTAATGAAGGGATAGGGGGTTATATATAATTGATACATGATTGTAACAATGGAAACATCCATTGCATTTGGGTTACTACCTCCCTATAACCAAGCCTGTATGACGTCCACTTGTGCCAAGAGAGTAGTGCAGATTATAGTGAGGTTAAAGAAAACCAGTTGGCATCATGTGTGCTTCATTGTTTAGTTGTTTAGGTTTTTTTTATGGTATCATGGATTGCCCAATTTGCTTATTCTTCGTGGAACTCTTTCATTGCCATCTTACTATCTCAGAATGAACAAAAATAGTTTTATCAGCACTGTTTGTCTATATCACAGTATGCTTTACAGTATGTTTTGCAAGCCACGACGACATTTTTCATGATGACGAGGCTCCCATCTTAATTTCTTCCATCCACTAAAATTGAAATATTCCTGAGTTTTCATTAATATCTGTATCATAACTTATTTTAGGAACTTTAGAATCCTTTTTAGAATCGAACATTCAACTCAGGAGTCGATGTTCGGATTTAGAACATAATAATAATAATAATAATAATAATAATAATAATAATAATAATAATAATCCAAAGAATTCTCCCGTGTCCAGTAACACATTATATTGTCTTCGAGGTTTGCATCTAAAGGAGGCTAAAAGGGGAAGTTGTAGGTCCACCACTTCACCCCCAAACCCCCAACCCACACACATCCTCCCCCCATGCCCCACGCCCCATGCTCCGCCACCCCGCCGCCCTCTCCTGCCTTTGTTCTCATCACAAGCCCGGAGCAGATGGTGCTCTGCTTTGCTTTGGCCGGCGGTGACAGACAGGCGCTCTCAGCCAATAGCCTGCTGGGTAATCAGCTGAGCGGTCTGGACAGCGCCAGGTGTTTTTATAATTTTTCTTCTCCCATCCGTAGGAGGAGGAGGTGCAGGCTGTGGCGGTGGTGATAGTGGTTGTGGCAGAGCGGAGGAATATCGGAGCGACAACGCAGTCGGTGGCGGGTTGCAGCAGGTTCAAGATCTCTGTGCAGACCACACCATGCCTCTCTCCGAGGCGCCCTGGGACTGATCGGATACTCGGAGCGACAAATCGCTGTAAACAGCCGCCAGCTGAACCCACCGGGATACCGGAATATGTGTTAGGACGCTGTTTGATGAGCCCCGTTCACTTGGCACCGGTGGCGTTTATTGTTGTGTGCTGACGCGTGTGTCTGGATAAAGGACCCCGTGCGCTCGGGAACATCAGACTGGAATGCCAACAAGGTGAGACCCGACAGGAGGAGGGGAAGGAGAGGTTCCCTCTGCTTTATCGCGTTAGTTTCCTCTCATGAACTGTAATTTCTATAAGAAAGAAATGAAAACGAAGATGCCAGAAAGAGATTAGTGATGTTTGATGTGTGTAGTGATTCACAGAGTGTGGATATCCGTCTCCCCCTGCAAGAGACACGCAACGAGTTTGGGTATATTTAGGATGCAGACGCACTCAAGGGCATTTTTTTATGCATGCAGTCTGGTTTCAGCCCATCAGTTCAGGTTTGCAGTCTTCTCTGAACACACGTGAGAGCGTTTAACCTTACAGTGCACGACACGTTTCGACTCTTATTACGCCTCGAATCTTATTCCACCGAAAACAAACTTTGATCTCGTTGCGGCACTTGCCGTGCCAGCGGGGGCTACGTGCGGCGTGCTCGGCGATGCGCGTGGATGTGATTTGCATATTAATGTTAAAGTGTGTCGGCAGATGTCTCGATCCCTCCGGTTTAAGCGAGAAAAAAAAATAGTCGCCAGAGTCTCCTTATGAGGGAGGGGAGGGGGCCCACTGCGAAAGATGCTGTGCTGAGAATGGGGTTGCATTAGCGGGGGGTCCATTGTGGCTCACAAACGCTGCTTGTGTCGCTGCAGCTGTTGCGCTTTTGTGACGGGAGACTGCTGCCGCTTCCTTGCATCACTCAACGAAACTTCAGGCAGACGTGGGGTTCGCTGTAGAGAGTTCAGGTTTGTTTTTGAGTGTTTTAATGCGTGGAGTCTTGCGTAATCGCCTCACTTTTTCTTTATTTTTATTATTATTTATATTTCTGCTGTCTATGGCCTCTTCCCGAACCCAAAGCGCCCAGAGTCGTGTTTCCTCGCAGAGAGCTGTGGGTCAAATTAAAGTGCCGCCTCAGCAATTTAACATTAGAGGCTTCTCTGTGCAGTTTTTTTAGTAGAGTTAATAGTGTTTAAAGGTTGGACATTCGCTTGGCCTTCTTCAGTTGATTCTTTCACTCAGATTTGCAAAGCAAACAGAAGGTCAAATCGTTCATCACAACCGAGTGAGCTGGATGAGGCAGGATCACCTGATTGATTTTCTTTTTCATGCCAAGGGAGCATCTGGTCTCACATGGACAAAGTGCGCACACACCACCAGGCTCTCTTTTTCACACACACACACACACACACACACACACACACACACACACACACACACACACACACACACACACACACACACAGTCTCCTACTGTGCATATGTTGCAGGTGTCTTTCTCTACATCTATCTCTGTGTAGGGTTTTTAGGAGACATCGAAACTCATGGGAGGGAGGTTAAAGCCCCCACCCCCACCACCGACAGTTAGGTCACTATTATTCCTGTAAGAAGGGCTGAGGCGTTGAAGCTTTGTCTTCCACAGACACTTTGGTAAAGACATTAGTATACAGGCTGCGTGCATGGTATGGTGGGAGGGCTTAAGTGATAGGTGGTAGTGTGTTATTAAAGTCCCAGTGTGGAGAACAGACGAGTGATAACAGAAGTTGGTTGGAGTGAATGGAAACTGAGTGCTAATCATAGTGAAAATCTGCGACAGCTGTTTTTGGTCTTCAGTGTCTCTCTTTCTTTTTTTAAACTTATTTTGTCCTGTTGTTGTTCCTTTTCTTCCAGCACTCCTCTCCGACCTGTCAGGGGCTTGACAGGAAAGAGTCTATTTGCTTACATAACACACTTAACTGTCATTCAACTAACATCATCTTTTGAAATAATTTAACTCCAAGTGCTGCAGGTTAGGTGTCACAGGTGCAGTTTAAGCTTTTAACTAGGCAGATTTACCAGCTTGGTGAAAGTAGGATCGTCATAGCAGGAAGCTCTGGGATTGCTTTCCAAATTCTAAAATAGCTTTGCTGGAGAGCTTCTGTAAAATTAACAAAAGCATAAAAGGTTGTATTTACTAGAATATCTGCCTTGCACCCAGTGCAGTTAAGGGAATTGGTGTAAAAAAATGATGGCAGAAAATGACTCTTCTGTTGACCTTCAGTCTCAGTTTCATGTGAATCAGCGCTTAAACCACAGCATCCTGCTTTTCCCAGAATGTAGCTTGATATCAGGGATTTTTTTGTGTATGTAAGTGTTCAAAAGCATGTTTCAGAGTTACAAAATATATTGTTTGCCACATTTCCCCAGCTAAGTAAAGCTTTTTGTGTCCATAAACTGAAATCCATGTGTAAAATTTATGGTGCGCACCTTTAATCAGCTTTGTAACTATAAAACATATTTTATATTTGCATGCTTTGATCATTTATGCTCTTATCACTTCCTCTTTGACCAGATAAATGGCACGTATTCACACATGTAAGAGTTTAATAAAACATTTGTGCATCTGGTGTGATCACAGTTGAAGAAGAAGTCTTTAGGATCATAGAGGAAGACCTGAAAAAAAAAAAGCTTTGACAAAACAAAGTATGAAAAAGGTAAAAAAAAAAAAAAAAAGAGAGAAAAAGTTCTTCTCCCCCCAAAAAACCCTGGAATTTTTCAGGACAGTCAGGCTTTGATGTTATCCACTGATTTCCTTTATAAAACGTAGAACACAGCAGTAAGCAGCCCGCAACAGACGTGTGTAGTTTTGGCAAAGTTGACAGGAGTTGCCAGGCTAGAGCGTGCAGAAGGCAGCAATCCAACATCACACAGTCTTCGTACCAGGGACTTGGCTGATTAAAAGCTGATCCAACAGCACTGGACACTGTGTTCTCTCATACACCTGTCGGGTGATATTTAGAACATTTGTAGGAAGGTGTGTCACTGTGACTTTTGTGGAAATTAAATGAAAAGCACAGTCCTTTTTGACTTTTTTTCAGTCAGCACTTTGAGATCTTTAACAAACACATTGCTGCTGCAGCAGTAGCTTATAGGAACATCATCCAGTTATAACAGGTCATCAGTCATTGGTGAATTGCTTTTAGTCTTCCCATAAATAGATACATATGTAGAGGTGAGAAAAAAGTAGACAAAAGTGACATCAGTAACTGAACAAAGATCATCATTAAAAATAATTATCAGCACTAATGTCCTTGCAGCTTTACTGTCACTCTTTACTGCTTCAAAGTTGATATCTGTCATTCTCTTTGCTATTAAAAAGCCCATAAACAGGCTCAAGTTTAATTCGGTCCATGGAGACGTTTTATTTTAAAAAATTTCTTCCCTATTATTTTTCTCATCGGCTGTTTTAAAAGTCAGGGGAAAAGCTGGTTTAAAAAGTGGCAATTATCGTTTTCCATCCTCAGAGGTGACATTGCTGATAATCCCATTTTCAGAAGACACTCCAAAACCCAAATATATTCAGTTAGCTAAGATTTAAATCATCACTTTGGAGACAGTTTCTGGTTAATTTTCTATTGATTGACTATTCATTTGACTGTTTAGTCGTTTCAGCTTTTGTCTGGGTAATTTATCCTGTACTGGGGGGGTTTTTTGGGATCAGTAGCAAGTTCAAACCGCCTGTTTTGTGCCATTTCAACGTCTGCATGTCCCGCTTACTATAAGATCTCACTCACTGTTGTTCCTCTGAGACTCTGTTGTGTAATTCAGACTTGCAGTATGCATCAAATGCACTAAATGCAGATTTCTACACACTGGAAATCGTGGGCTCTCTGGCTGAAGGTGAAACAATTTTAAGAAGTGTAGAAATGAAGCTGTTGTAAAATAAATAATGCGTACATTCCTGGTGATGAAGTAGCCCTGTCATTTCCAGCCAGGGAAACCCTAAAGTGAGTCATCTGCTATGAAATCACTTGAGCCTTCACACTTGCTCATATGTTAATATATGGCAGAAATCCAGCATGGTGACTAATTTGTCACAGTGCTCTCCAAAAATACATGAACGTGTACGTAACACCGGCTATTTGAGACCCTGCAAGGAAGGCAAGTGAAAAGTGCGGATGACCTCATCATCCTAATAATAATAATAATAATAATAATAATAATAATAATAATAATAATAAAAAGTTTACATTGCAAGAGCCGCCGAGGAAGGTTTAACCATTATTATTATTACATTATACAATATTATTATAATATATAATTATCATTATTTTGTTAACTGACATTTTAGGTAGATTATATTTTTCACTTTGACCTCTTGTTGTGTTATTTGTAGAACATATCGCTTCCCGTCACTCAGGTTCTCTCATCTAATTCAGGAGTGTTTTTGTCACCTCACTTTGGTTCCCTTTGTGTCATGATGTGTTTATAGCCACCCTGGGGTTGTTTATCTCACCTGCTCCGCCTGTAATTTGTTTTCCCTCATTTCTGTTTTATCTGTTTTTTTGTTTTGTTTTGTCTTTTTAATCCGTGCACACTAATAAAGTAAAACTTAAAAGGTGAACCTGGACCAGAAGGGAGAGTTCTATTTCAGGCTCCCGAGAGAGCCCTAATGCAAAACTCTTGTTATCCATTTATTAAATCTCCTTTTCATATTTCGCATGTTACGCTCAGTTGATGTTACATTTAAGGGGAAAAATGCAATCAGACAGACATCATAATTTAGTAGCTTGAATGTTTTCAGAGAGAGACCTTTTGTACTTTATGACAGCGGTCCCCAACCCCCGGGCCTCGGACCAGTACTGGTCCATGAGTCATTTGGTACCGGGCCGCGAGAGTTGAGGCTCAGGTGTGAAATGTATGGTTTTCAGGGTTTTTATCGGTTTTCAGCTTTATTTTGTTATCGTTTTTATCGTTAACTCGGTTTTCCTGGGTCTTTTCTCGTGTGTTATGAATAAATCTTCTTTTTTTCGGTACCGGTACTGGTTTTATTTTGTTGCATTTATCCGCGACACCTTAAAGGCCGGTCCGTGAAAATAATGTCGGGCATAAACCGGTCCATGGCGCAAAAAAGGTTGTGGACCGCTGCTTTATGACATATTCCACTGCACACACAGGAACCACGATTAAGTGCTCATCACAGACACGTTCTACAGATATTGATGCAGGGAAACTGGATGCATTATCAAACACAGTCTTAGCATATTAGCCAGGTCATGACCTGTGGCTCACCAGTTCCTGCAGACAAATGTGATATTTTTAGGGATGTGTGAGGTCAGATGTAAATGCCATGTGTCCCGGTTCCCATTAGAGTGTGAAATTTTAAGTATTGCATCAAAAGTTTCTAAACTGACCGGGGTCGGCTTTTACAGCATGACAGACTCTGTTGTACTGACAGACTCTGTACCTGCCGCTATCCATGCTAAGTGGATGAGCTTCGAAGTTAGCCAAATAAATGGGACCCATCATAATAACAATGGGGAAATTATTCGTTAAAATGTTTTTGATTTAGAGCATATGAAACAAATTAATAAATTGCCTGTTGGTTTCAGCTTTTCTTTTGTATGTTTTTTAATCTTTGAGAGCTTTTATTGAAGCACACATGTGCAGCTGGTGAAAACGAGCTGTAATTGTTTTTTTTTTTCTTTCTTTTTTCAGATTTATTTTTGTCTTTTGCCTTTATTAAAAAGTGACAAGACAGGAAAGAAGACAGGAAGGTGAGGAAACAGAGTTACAAAAAAACATGATTTGGCACCTGCGTGTACTTATTAATTTAATTATGCATGTAACAATTTGAACAAATGTTATAAAAGCCTCCTTTTCACATTCTATGTAATCTACATGTGAGCTATGCGCCCTGTTGTGATGCTTGAGTATCCACTGAGGTATCAGTGGATTGAGGGCTAACTAAACGGCGGGGTCAGCTCACTTTTTTTGAAAGGAGGAAGCTGAGTAACCGTGAGATACTGTGATGCAAAAGATGGATGTGCTTTGCATTAGACACAGCTTAAATAACCAACAAATGCCTAAATTTCATCTTAATAATGTCTTGTCTTTGTGATGTGTCTCACCAGAGCATTGCACAGCAGAAATCAAGTCTTCCATAGATAATGTGCAGCTGTTTTCACAGGTGTCCGTTTGTGCCCACCCGGGGTAATTAAGTTAATTTCTTTTGGCACTATGAAAAAGTTCTGCCCTACCACGAGATGAGCTTAATGCATTTTGTCAAATCCCAGGAAATGAATCATTAAAGGACACTGCCAAGATCTGAAATTTAGAAAGCAAGCCACAATCCCCCATTAGCGTTAATAGGTGCATCTGGCTTCACTCTAAGGGCTGCTGTGATTACCATAAGATCACTTTGCTAACTGCGTAGATATTGTATTAATAGACTTAACCCACTAATGATGAAGGTGGCAGAGAAAATCATTCAGTTTCCTGTGGAAGGAATTGTGAAACTGATCTTTTTTTTTCTTTTTTGCAGTCATTGCATTGAAACCTATCTGAAGTGTGCCTGTGTGGGTAAAATGTGTAATTATACAGTAAAAGTAGTCATGAGAGCTGAAATGAAAAAGAGTCAAGCAGACTAATGAAAAATAAATGTGTGTCTGTCGAAGAGTTGAGAAGTTTTGCAGTTCAGGTTACCGATGCATTTCTGTGAGCTATGATGTTAAAACACCTACCCATCGGTGTGATGATGCTATTAATGTCTGAGGTGACAGAGCTGAAATCTCAAGCTGTGGCGTTTGGTTCAAGTGTCCCATTCACAGGTTCAGAGGTACCTGTGGTTAAAACCTGGTTTTTCCTCTTTCCTGCCTTTTGCTGTTGTGTTGTTGATTTTTCCTCCACCTCCTGGGTTCTTTAAGCTTCCCTGTGTATTTGTGCTCACAATTGACTTGTGCAACCTTTATCAGTTTTGGCCCCAGACATCTTTCACCCTGTGTTTGGAAAAAAAATCAGGATTCTGATATTTATGTAATTTTCACCTTTTACATGGTTGTAGATATATCAAAACAGCATTTAAAGTATTAGTTGTGTTTTATGTACAGTACCAAAAGGGATAAGAAACTTCTTAATCTTACATTGTATAAAGAGGACAAAGCTGACAAAGTTGTCAGCATTCAGCAGGCGGGGAGAATTTAAGATTATCCCCATTTGTGTTAAATACAGGAGGGCAGACAATAATATATTCCTACATCTGCCTTATAATGTTGATGTGTGGCATATTTTAAACATGTTTTGCAGTCGTATGTCGTGGATATGGATTTAAACACTGCTTTGAAACACGTCATTTCATTAGGATGACACTGATCTAACAGTGTCAGAATGGACCTTTATCATTAATTGTGCTCTTTTATGCAAAACAATTTCAATATTTACAGAACAAGTTTAAAAAGGTTACATATACTGTCATCATCTTTATCCATGTTTCTGAAGATATTCCCATGAACTCAGCTAAATCATTTTAAATACTGTATAACAACAGAACATTTAGTCATTGACCAAGTGACAAACAAGCACTTAAACAATTCTTTCTGTAACGAGATTATCCGTGCATTAACGCTGCTCTCGCGCTCTCTAGTCTTAGATTCCACTGATGTGCTGCTATTAATTAAAGTGCCAAGTGACCTGTTTCTCTCCTCTGGGTCTGATTCCAGTACACTACACCCAGCTAATCTGCACTTCATCATCTCCATCTGCCAAACCCCGACTGCGTACGCAGCAATCGTCACAAAATACCAGCCTTTAGCTTAAAAACAAGATCTGTCTCACCAATGCTCCGCCCTGTCCAAGGGGAATCCCTGGTATAGGCGGAACAGAGTCGCGTTGCTGTCTCCTTGGTGCTGTTGCCAGGCAGTTTGCATTCAGATGTATTACTCAGCTTTCTTGCTCGAAAGCCTCTTAAGCGGTATCTTCTTAAGCTGGTGTTGACCACAAAGAAGGTGGAACCATTGTGAAGGCTGCTGTGTGGCTCTACACTGGGTGGGTGGAGTCCTAAATAGACCTAATTAACTTAGGGGGTAGCTTAAGTGTCTCTGTGGTTTACTGAAAAACCACTGAGGACAACCTAATATTACTAATTAGCATTAGTAAAGATACAGCAGTGACAATAGTTATTTGTGCTGTAAAGATGTAAACAAATCGAAAATAGAAGAAAGGATGTTGAATGTAAAGCTGCGCAGCATCGCTTTAAGCCAAGTGCTAAAGTTGATGTGCTTACATTAATAACAGAGACAATGATAATGTAGTATTATCATAGCTATCATATTGGTAAGCCTTCCCATATCTTAGTTTAGCTTTTAAGTATGTTAGCATTTGCTAACAGGCAGTAAGCACAGCTGAAGCTGATGGGAATTTCTTTACCTTTGTGTCTGATTTTGAGAGAAAATACTCGACAAATAAATGAATAAAAAACAGCGTTGGATTTTAAAAAGTTGTGGCTGCACAAAAAATCTTACATTTCATCTCCAGAGGCAAAAGGGCAAGTTAGATATATTTTATTGGCAGTGCATCCAATGATTATTGAGACAATTCACTCAAAACAGCAACCGTGGGTGCACTAAAAGAACTGCCTGGAGCATCACCAACATAATCTGAATTCATCCAGTGGAAAAGTCAAGGAGTCAGAGTAAAGTTTCTGTAGGGTAGCTGCAATATTGACGTCCACACCAAAGTCAGCATTATCAGTCCTAGATAAAAATGTAATGACTGTATTTCACTTGCTGTCATACACAATGAGGGGTCTAAAACGTGGCAGTGCTTTCAAGTAAAAGCTGCCAGATTTAATGCTCTATCTTCCAACTCCGTGAAGTAGGTGTTACTGCCATATGGGCTAGCAGATGCCCATCACACCACTTAAAGCTCCTACTCCTTAAACAAAGCGACTGCATGGCCAGATCAAGGTTTCTCTTCTTCTCACAACTAACAACCCACTCCTTGAATTTGTAGTCTTAAGCCTTGTTAGAGCTGAACAAATAAACTTTTGACATTCTTCTTTCTATATTCAGCTATTTGTGAAAAAAAAAAAAATCCTAGGCCCGCTGAAATCATTTTTTTTCATGTTTGCCCCAAATTCTGAATGCTGAAGACACTGCATTAAAAATTAAGCAGTGCATCTTTTTTTTGTTTTCTTTGAGGCTTGGCATGTACCAATATCTCACAGGGTGTAATGATGTTCGGAGAAGCTAATGATCGAGTCCTTATGGGCCTGTTGGAGAGATGAAAGCCCTCGATGGAATATGAGCTGTTTCCAAGTAGTTCAGAGCAGTGTTTTGTGCATGCATTGTAATGAGCTGAAATTGCATTTTCTCAAAACTGTTGATGCTGCAAATAATGACAAGTCTCACAAGGATAGTGGAGAGGCAGTTGTTCTTACTTAATCTTCTGTCTTGTGTAATTGCTGCATTTATGAGAGACATTAACGATCTTTGATATTTCATTAATTCCTACAGATAACAAGATTAAGCAGAGGATACATCCATGTCGGGGTAACTGTGAGGTGTACTGTGACACAGTAGCGCTTTGACCTAAATGCTAATATCAGCATACTAACACGCCCACGGCAGCAACAATACTGATCTTTAGCGGGTATAATCTTTACCATGTACCATGTTATAATATAGGCTCACTTAAGTTTTAACATAAATTTCTGTATCATGTTTCATCCAATAGTGAGTGAGATATGCAAAAAGAACAGTCAGAGAGGCACAAAAGTCATTAAGGATATACTAGGCTGGTCTCAGTTGCACCTGTACCTTGCCCAAGCACAATTGCTATCCCCTCCTCCCATCCCCCCACTGGTAAGTGCTCACACTGCACCTAATGATTCTGGCCTGAGCACACTTCACGTTGTCTCAGCATTTCAACCCATTCTCTCCCACGCACATTCACGCTTTTGAGAAGTGCTCTTGCAGAGCTTAAGGAAGTTTCTGATTTTCTTTTAACATTTTGTGGCTTAATTGAGTCCATATTTGGAAGCAGTGACACACTGTCCTCTCACATGCCTTATAGATTTGTTAATTACTTCATTTTTACAAGGGCAGCTGTCATTGAGGAAGGATTTGGGTTCTGTGTTTGGTTGCTCAGTAATCACACTACGTGTATACTATGCTCAAGTCCAACTGAACATCATCTGGGCCAACATCTTCAAGAACTCTGGAGTGCAGTACAAAGATCAGAGGTGCTCGGACACAGTACCCATAGTGGGGATACACCCTAAGATCCATTTTCGGGGCAACAAAGATATTTGTAAAGCTTGAATTAGCACCAGTGTCTGGATATGGAAATAGTTGCTATTCCAGTCTGGACAACAAACCGGTACTGGTGTTGTCTTTTCAAATCTTAGGGCCAAGATAACAAGCTAGCTAAAAAGTATCAACCCTTTATATTCTAAAAATGAGATGGAGATTATTTTCAGTATAATGACATACATGTTTTCTTCTTCTTTTCAGGTTATCCTGAAACTCAAAGATCCTGCTGTGAATTTCCTGAGCATTTGATTTCATGGACTTAAGGACATAATCTGTGGAAAGTCTGGTTGATGACTGTAACACACCGTTTTCCCAAGTCATTGGACCCACCTGCTGTCCCTCTCCATCATGGCTAGATGGAGGTTAGACTGCCTTTTTCTGGGCCAGGTGTTTATTGGCCTGATCCTGGTATCAGCAGGGTTATCTTTTGTCCAGAGCAATGAGTGCCCCCAGCTGTGCGTGTGTGAGATCCGACCCTGGTTTACCCCCCAGTCCACGTACAGAGAAGCCATCACTGTAGACTGCAATGATCTTCGTCTGACACGCATTCCAGGAAATCTTTCCAGTGACACTCAGGTTCTCCTCTTACAGAGCAACTATATTGCCAGGACCAGTGAGGAGCTAGAGCAGCTGTTTAACCTAACTGAGTTGGACCTATCCCAGAACAATTTCAGTAGCATTCGAGATGTTGGTCTTACCAATATGTCCCAGCTCACCACACTTCACCTGGAGGAGAACCAGATCACTGAAATGCCCGATTACTGTCTGCAGGATCTCAGCAACCTGCAGGAACTCTACATCAACCATAATCAGATCAACACGATCTCTGCCAATGCCTTCTCTGGGCTCCATAATCTGCTCAGGCTTCACCTCAACTCCAACAAACTCAAGACCATCAACAGCCAGTGGTTTGAATCTACACCCAATCTAGAGATCCTAATGATTGGGGAGAATCCTGTTGTTGGAATAATGGACTTTAATTTCAAACCACTGGGCAATCTGAGAAGCCTTGTATTGGCTGGAATGGATTTGACAGACATTCCTGGAAATGCTTTAGTAGGACTTGACAATCTTGAGAGTCTCTCGTTCTATGATAACAAGCTTGTCCGAGTTCCTCAGAGAGCACTTCAGAAACTACCTAACCTTAAGTTCTTGGATTTGAACAAAAACCCAGTGCACAAGATCCAAGAAGGAGATTTCAAGAACATCCTGAGACTGAAGGAGCTTGGTATAAACAACATGGGAGAGCTAGTTTCAATTGACCGTTATGCTTTGGATAATCTTCCTGAACTCACTAAGTTGGAGGCTACAAACAACCCTAAATTCTCTTACATCCACCGCCAGGCCTTTCGTGATGTTCCAGCTTTGGAGAGCCTTATGCTGAACAATAACGCTCTGAATGCCCTCTATCAGTCCACAGTGGACTCACTGCCCAACTTACGAGAGATCAGCATCCATAGCAACCCTCTGCGCTGTGACTGTGTCATCCAGTGGATGAGCTCCAACAAAACAACAGTCCGCTTTATGGAACCTCTTTCCATGTTTTGTGCCATGCCAACAGAGTTCAGGGGTATGCATGTGCGTGAAGTTTTGCAGAATAACTTAGCAAACCAGTGCTTGCCCATGATTTCTCACGATACCTTCCCCAGCCACCAAAATTTGGACATTGGAGTGACTGTGGACTTGGACTGCAGAGCCATGTCCCAGCCAGAGCCTGAAATCTACTGGGTGACGCCCATGGGAAACAAGATATCCATCGACAACATATCTGACAAGTACAGCCTCAGTAGTGAAGGTACACTGAGAATTTCTCATATCCAAGTAGAAGACTCTGGCAGATATACCTGTGTGGCCGAAAACTCAGAGGGAGCTGACACTAGAGTGACTGCCATAAGGGTGAACGGCACCCTGTTAGACAGCACGCAGCTTATGAAGATCAACGTCAAACAGACCGAATCTCACTCAATTCTCGTTGCCTGGAAAATAAACTCCAATGTAATGACCTCTAACCTCAAGTGGTCATCTGCAACCATGAAAATAGACAACCCACATATTACTTACACTGCCAGAGTACCCGTGGATGTTCATGAATACAACCTGACACATTTACAGCCAGCAACGGAGTATGAGGTGTGCCTCACTGTCTCAAACATCCACCAGCAAACGCAAAAGTCATGCGTTAATGTGACGACAAAGCAGGCTACCTTCGCCGTTGAAATGTCAGACCAAGGGACCAACACTGCTCTTGCAGCAGTCATGGGATCAATGTTTGCAGTCATCAGCCTGGCCTCCCTGGGTGTCTACATTGCCAAGAGGTGGAAGAGGAAAAATTATCACCATTCCCTGAAAAAGTATATGCAGAAAACCTCATCAATACCACTAAATGAGCTGTACCCCCCCCTTATCAATCTTTGGGAGGCAGACAGTGAGAAGGACAAAGAGGGTTCTTCTGAGACCAAACCCAGCCAGGTGGACACCACACGCAGTTATTACATGTGGTGAGAGCAGCTTTGCAAGTGGGACACTGTTTTAGGAGCACAAATATACATATTTGCTTCTTTGTGTAAAAGTGAACTGAGCATTTTTTTTTTCCTTTTCCTTTTCTTGTTTCTTGATTTATTTATTTTTTGTTCTCTCAGACTGAAGCGGGCGATGAACCGCCATTTTCAAATCTCTAGTTTAGCATACTGCCTTTTTACCCAGTTTGACACACAACACGGCAGCTTTGTTTAGCTTCCTGGACTTAGTAGTCACTGTGCTTTACTTTTAGTACTCGTTTCGATGAACACAGCATGAGCATCGTCACGGATTCGGTACGCGTGAGCAAAGGAAAAAAAACTGAAATCCAAGATGTTTTTGATTCGTTTCTCTGGCAAAACTGTTAGAGACTGTAATCTTTCTTTCTCTTGTAAAACAGTTTCACCGTTGACTGTTGTGCACTGAAATATATATATATATATATATACTAATTTGTCTATCAACTCAAATATAAGCTGACAAAGTATGTTTAGACTTGATATACTGTCTATTGAATAATGTTAGAAATTCTTCCGTAACGTTGTATCAGCTATGATTTAAGTTTCTTTTTGTCCGTTAAAATAACCATATGTTTAATTTAGAGTTTAAGTTTGCAGAGCCACTGCTGTAAGCCAGCAATAGAAATATGAATGTTATAAACTAGGTAACTAGATGTAAGGCTTTTTAACTTTCTTAAATACTTTGTTTCTTATTTTGCTATAATATGTCTACAATCACTGGTTTTGTTGTGGTTTACACACACCAACATGTTGTTCGTTGAGGAACAAGTTAAATAAAATCTTTTTTCCTCACATTTTCTAAACCATGATTTCAACACCAAGCCTTTTTTTTTTATTGCAATACCATTCATTTACCATTGTGTGGTGCATGCAGCCATCGATTAATTGATGAATGACAGACCGAAGCAAAGGTTTAACAGCCGAAATTATTCTTAAAGGGGAAAACTCATCATCTATTAATATCCTATGTTGGGTTTTATTAATATCAGTATGATGAGAATAGCTGTAGGTGTTAGGCTGTAACCCAAGTCTGTCAACACTTAGACTTGGGCTGTGTTGATGGGAAGAAAATTGAAGATGCAGTTATCATAGAACAATTTAAATTCTTCTCTCAGAAGACTATAATTACTGCACAATATGCCTTAGAGTAGGTACAGTAACTTGAAAAACCAAGAATTTAGTCAATCAAACCCAAGACAGTGGATGTTTTTGTTGCCATAGCATTCCCAAGTCCATAATAGAAAGAAAACACCCCAGGAAGTATAACATAATCGAGACAAACCAAAGGAAATGGGGACTGTGGATAATCAACAATTACAGTAAAGGCTGCAGCACTGTTTTCCACCAGGCAACCGTTCTAATAATTACCCAACTGTCTCATATTCTCATTTTGCATGTTGTGCTTCATAAATTATACATCATTTCTCAGGCTGAAAATTATTAATCAGTGTGCCATGTTGGATTTTCATTCGCTGGAATATTATTAGCATCATCTGTGCTTCTCCGTCAGTAAAATTATGCAGTGCCCTTTCTGCAAAAAACAAAACAAAACAGAGAAATTCATGTTGAGTAATGTGCAGCCCAGCACTGTCCTAGCGAGGTCCAGAACTACATCGCAATGCAAATCCAAAATGGGATGGCTCTGTGTCTAGAAAAAGTGTCTTTCCGGTGGGAGTCCTGAAGCTCTGTTTGTTTCTGATGTTGACTGACAGCTCTGGGCCTTGTGGTGCAATCAGACGATCTCCGTTTAGTCTCCCCTGACAACATGTTCATTCTCCTGCGTGCTCTCTCCGCCCCTTTCCGCCTCAATTATTGCTGCAATGGAGACAAATCTCCTACGCTGCAGGGGGAAAAACAATGGACAGTTCATCAGCCATTCATTACTTTATGTGTAGCAGCTGTTTCTCTGTCATCAATTATAGTTTTCAATGAACAGATATCACTGCTTTAACAACGGTATAGAGTTTAAGGATTCTGCATTGATTTAATAGCAGGGAAAACAGTCACAGTTTGGTAAGTTGTCTTTATTAGAAAAGATGTGATGTTGTGTGAATGCTAAATAGCAGGTGTAATGATTCGACAGGATGTGATACTATTCACAACAAAACAGTCTGGGCAGAAACTCACAGGACACTTACACAATCATTATAGATTGTGCAAGGAAATATCAGGAATGTTGTTCATGCTGCAAGAAGAAGACACCTCATGAGTGGTCGGGCATTTGTAAAACCTGAGCATTGAAAGTGCTACTTTGAAACATCCGCTGCAGTCCTTTAATCTGCAGGAAATGGGCGAGCCTTTATACAGACTCAGCGGGTAGCCTAGTAACAGACCGGAAATCAGCTCATTGGGACAGCTATCAATGAAAGCTTTTCAAAGCGTGCGGCGGAGCCTGCACCGTGTCCCATCCCAGTGGCCGGTTTCCATGACAACTCCTCCCTTCATCCACCTGCAGGCTGTGGCAGCCAAGTGAGAGAAGTCCCCGGAGCCTGAAATACCACTGACAAGGTCAACACCCTGCAGGTGGGAAACCACTAAAACATCATGTACGCTTTCAAAGGTGCGGAGCGAGAGAAGCTCAGTCTTTGCGCTGAAGGTGAAGCAAAATGACATGGGGGAGTCTATGGCTTCCTTTTTCTTTTGTTACACTCGAGGTGAACGATGTAAAACTCCAGCTGAAGTGGATGAATACTGTATGAGAACCACAATGTCAGTGTGCAAATATTTGTGCAGGTTCTAATTCTTTTGGGGGCCATTGGATGATCTCTGTTTCTTTGCTTGAAGAGGTTTTGTCTAATTTATTTTCCATATTACGTCAAGTATTGTAAATGGGTCTATCTTAAAGCAATGCACAGAAGTGAGCTTAGCTTTTGTTAGACAAGTAAAGTAAAGTGTGCGTGTTAGTCCCCATAGGGAAAATAGTTCCTCTGCATTTAACCCATTCACCCAGTGAAGCAGTGGGCAGCCACCAGTGCAGCGCCCGGGGAGCAGTGTGTAGGGACGGTACCTTGCTCAGGGGTACCTCAGGGTAGCCGTTCAGTGGAGTCGAACCCCCGACCTTCCGATCATGGGGCCACCACTCTACCTACTGAGCTATCCCTGCCCTTTTTATTTACAGACACTGTGATTTCACATTCAAGATGAGAAGAAACACCATTTTTGATGTCTACTAACCAATGTGTTTGGAAAATGTTGAACATATTTCACAGCATATACTAGCTGTGAGAAATGATGGCATTGGGGATACATATACTTACAACTGAAGACATATGTTTTTCTTATGTGAAATTTCTATTTCTATTTCTATTTAGCATTTCTATTATGCTAAATAGAAATCTCCACTCTACATGACTCCTGCTCACCTGGCAAATTAGATATGTTAGCATCATCCAGTAATGACCAAGTTTAACCCCAACGAAGGCCACTGTTGAAAGCAAAGTACTAGCATATATTGAGAGCCCTTAAGATAAGTGCAGTAAGAGTTCTCACAACCCAGGCTTCTCTCTGCCTGTATTTGAACAAAGTGATGAGCTCACAGGCATACATAACCACCATGGCTCCATGTTGGACGTTCTGGGGAGATTTTGGGTGTGACTTCACACCTCCTCTGGAAAGTGAGTGGCTCTCCTGCAGAGACAGCACCTGTGAGGGTTTTTTACTGCTATCCCCAAACTCTCAGACATGAAATTTTCACTACCAGTAAAGTGCTCTTTATCTAGATTGCATATGGCGAACAATGCTATCCAGCTGATAGAATGAAGCTAAGCAAATTGACAAAAACACATCTTTTATCCCTTATTACGACAGAACACTGGAGAGACGCTAATGGCAGTGAATTTAGGTGAGCTGAGGCAGGATTTGTAACAGTGGGGATGCAGACATTTAAAATGCATGTAGCTTAATAGTTAAGCTGCGATTTCTTTCATATACTAGATGCTGATTACATACACCTTGTATCTCACATTCAGTATTGGGGCAACTTGGGGTTCAGTATATTGCCCAAGGATAATTTGAGACATGCACAGGAGAAGCTGGGGACTGATGGCCCACTCTACCACCTGAGCCACAGCTAATTACCCTGGGAGTTTTTAATATTAAAATGAATGCACTAAACTACGGTAAAGACACAAACAGAACCTTAAGCTCTCAGAACCTTTATAGAAGCCTATGATAGAAAAGAAAATCACACCTTGCCCCTCAAGGATGACTGAACACAGCTAACTGCAATGGTTAAAAATAGTTAATTTATCTTGTGTTCAATAATTGTTCTTTGAAATTAATCTACTGTGTGACAGTAAGGGGTTTCTTGCCATGGACTTAATTAGTCATTCATTCCATCTGGATGTTTACTGTGTTATTCCTCCAGTCCTCCGCTCCCCCATTTTCCTCCTCCTGCACATAAACTGAAATCTGCTGATTGTAGCGCAAATACACAAGAAAAAAGAAACTTGTTTGATTGTTTTTTTCTTTCTTTCCACCTGCCACGAAGATAACAGAAGAACAGAAAAACGTAGTGTAGCAAATTACTTTGTAACACAACACACCGGTGAACACTGTAGTTATGAACCCCTCACTGATATGAGAGTGTGTTATAAAGCCCTTTATGTTGAAGGGCTTTATAACACACTCCCAATTAAACCTTACAGGTTTTAGGGTGCTGGTTTAGCTCAGACAGATGCGCAGGCAACCATATGCCACATGGCCAGAGTTCGAGTCCAACCTGTGGCCTTTTGCTGCATGACTTTCCTGGCGATCTTTACTGTATCTATCCAATAAAGCCAGTTAAAAGGCCAAAAAATATATTTGTCCTTTTAACTGGCTTTATAGACCACATCAGCTTTTCTTTGTCCTTGTTTCTCTTGGTGCTAACATTAGCATGCTAACTGTATGGTAAACATAGCTGATGAACTTCAGCATGTTCACAATGTCCTTGCAAATTCATAGCATACATGCTCAGTTTCATCATTGGTGCACACCATTAAATCAACATACTCTAAATTTCCATTTCTTTCTTCTACATTGAGTCACACAAAGCCTTTCCTTGTTAGGTAAACTCCAAAGAACATCCAGATCTATGTTTTCAATGCAGCTTCTATTAGTTTTTCAAATGGCCACGAACGGTCGCCGAACAGCAGAAATGAAAAACTGAAATTATGGTAAACAAATGCTGTCTCTGAAGTATTGGGGCAATGAGGCAATGAGCTCCACCAGTGCCAACACAATATCAATTTGCTCGTTGAATAGTGGTGAGAACATCGCTTCGCAGTCCGTACACTGATGTCACCGTGTGATGTTAAACAAACTGAAATTCATAATGCGGAATACAATCAACAAGAAAGAAAGTGATTTGCTTCACTTGTTCTTGTCGTGTACTTGTTGGACTCGACTGTGATGAGATTATTACTTCTGTAGTGTCTGAATGATGGCACACAAAAACACAATAACAGCGTGGAACCATAATGTATTTCAGTAATGTTAATCATCTGTTAAATGCATAATGAATTGTTGGATGGATTGTTCCGCTGTTTTCTCTGAGGGCCCAATTAAAGCGCTACGCTTTTTGCCTGCAGCCTACTGTGAGCATGAATGTGTGTTAAGTCTCGGGGCTCACACAGAGGATTCAAGCTCATTTCCATCTTCTTAGATGTAGCTCCTACTATTACAGTTGTGTCTTAATTCAAACAGGCTCGGCAATGAAAGTCAGCATCCATGTGAAAAATAGCCCAAAATAAGCAAATAACGAAAGCAGAGACAGATGAAACTTTGAGGGTCATGAAGGTGAAACAATGTGTATGTCATCAATGTACTGATTGCTTTGTTAAAACAATGTGAAATGTACTCATACTCATATTAACTGGTGTGTGGGAGTGGCCATTTTTATCTGTGTATTAAAGTTAAACTAAAACAAAAAGCAGTGGATTTCCACCTTGGTTTACATCTGACCTTACGCTGCTTCCGACTTTTCCTCCAGCACAACTCTGACATTAGAAAGCAGGTTGGAAAAGGTCAGCCATCTGTTGACTAACACAAACCCAAATGGGTCTCACCTTTATGAAGCTCCTCCTTTACTTCAAATCCTGAATGGTAAAGGGTAAAGGAGGTGGGGGTTTGTTACTTTATCAGGGCGGCAGTTTCAAGTTCTCCTGTACAATGACTAGAGGTTTACTTTTTATTGATAGGCATTTCTGTGCAAAGATTTATGAACACATAACAACGAGATAACAACGAGACGGCCTACCTGAAGGAGATTAGGAATCTGGAGAACTGGTGCCAGAGGAACAACCTCCTTCTAAACGTCAGTAAGACAAAGGAGCTGATAGTGGACTTCAGCACTAAGCAGGAGAGGAACTACCAGACCCCCGTCATCAACGAGTGCCCAGTGGAGAGAGTGGACAGCTTCAAATACCTCGGAGTTCACATCACGCAGGACCTGTCATGGTCCTGTCACATCAACACCGTGGTGAAAAAGGCCCGACAGCGTCTCTACCACCTCAGACGCTTGAGAGACTTCCAACTGCCCTCCAAGGTGCTCAGGAACTTTTACTCCTGCACCATAGAGAGCATCCTGGCGGGAAACATCTTAACCTGGTTCGGGAACAGCACCATGCAGGACAGACGAGCTCTACAGAGGGTTGTGCGGTCAGCTGAGCGCACCATCCGCTCCGAGCTCCCTGACCTGCGCTCAATCTACAGCAGGCGGTGCCGGACCAAGGCCAGGAAGATCGTGAAGGACCTCAGCCATCCCAACAACAGACTGTTCTCTCTGTTGAGGTCAGGAAAGCGATTCCGCTCCCTGAAGACCAACACAGAGAGACTGAGGAGGAGCTTCTTCCCGCAGGCGATACGGTCTCTCAATCACACCACCACACAGTACTGACCCACACATATGGTTCTTACACACACACTGGACTTTGGTTTTGCACAACACTGGTCACTATATTCTTCATTTCCGGTTAATACTTGTACAGCTGCTGTTATTGTGTATATATTTATTTATATTTAGATTTCTTCATACATTCTTATATAGTTCTATATTGTGTATTGTGTATTTTGTTGTACAGTTATTTTATTTTCAACTTTAATTTATATATTTATCTTTATCTTATTCTTCCCAGTTAAATTTACCCTTCATTCTAATTTGAATTTGAACATCGGTCAGGCCTGATTATGTTGATGCCTACCTGACTAGTCCCTCAGGAATGAAAAGTGCGAAATGTTCCCATCCCAAAATGTTAAAATGCCCAATTTTGCAATAAAATTAGCAAATGTATCATCTGGTATCAAAAAGGAATTTAGTAATCTTTTTGGTAACACTTTATAACACCACCTGTGAATAATGCCTCTTTTTTAAATAACTCATCATGTGATCTGACACAGGCAGCTGTATCCTCTGTTACCTGTGCCACAGTTTTGGTAGGTAGGGGTACCTGTGTTTGTGGGATAGTTTGCCAACAAAGCTGGCCAGTGTTAAAACTTCAATCCTTCATCCAAATATGGGCACGTTTGGATTAAAAAATATGGCAGCAGCCAAAAATGCTAAGCTAAGCTTGGTAAGAAAAAAGAAATAGATGGGCCGTCTTGGTTTATATTATAATCTGTGGAGCCATTAGCACTGGTGGTGCAGCAGGATTAACATCACATATGAAGTAATCTAACAGCTAAATTCAGTAATTACGTGACACTGACAATTATATTGCTGCTTGCTTAAAAGCAGGGGGGCTTCAGTTATCTGCACCGTGAGCGGGTTAAAAGAGAAAAACTGAGCACAATGAACAGATTTCAGTTTGTGCGCAGGAGGTAAATAACAGAGTGGCCTACAGTGGCAATATGAACATTACTTTAAACCAACAAGAGCAGGGTGGTGAAATCCAAACTGCATCCAGGACTGTAGCCTACGATTTATGTTGCTAACCAGAAATTATAGGACAGTTTAGTTCAACTCAATTTTACTTGCCATATAGTGCCAAATCACAATAACTGTCGCTTTTATATCCTGTTGTAGTGCATTTTGGATCGTTTCAGTGAATAACGAAAAATTATTGTAACAATCAGTGTGATAAATGACTTTCTCAGAGTAAGTAATTAAATAATGTACTGCTGTTATAAAAAAGATTAACCTTTTTTTTTTAGCAATGGCCATCAGCAGGTGAAAGTGTCTGACTATTATGAATATATCAAAAATCTTTGTATAGTCACAGTTTCCAAGTGACACAGCATGATGGCCTCATGATTCACTGATTTCTTATTTATTTATTTTCATTGTATATAAGAGGTTGGCAGCCATGGTTTTCACTCAAATTAAAATTAAGAACTTTCCTCCAGGTCGAGAATCAGTTGGAAATGCTCTCATACCAGCATGTTTATATACACAGTAAATAATACACCTGGGAGATATACAATGAAGCATGTTTGACATAGACAAGCTTAAAACTTGAGCTTTGGATTAACAGTTATCACGATGGTGTTTGCCAGCTTTCATTTCGGACACACGCTTTCTGCTCCAGGTTATGTGCACTCTCACATAAAAGGGGGCACTTGACGTGTCATTTGACAGTTCTGCTGTACAAAATGGATTGATTGAGCACTCCTTACTCCAGTCAGAGACATTACCAGAGGAACAGCTGATAGAGATCTATAAAAAATGCAACTGTCAAATACAACACTATAAATAAAACAGGAGCGCAGACCTAATATTGCAGAAACTCAGCTTCATTGGCGATTTGACCATCAAAAGTGTGCACAGAGGTAAAATAAATATATTGATATCTTTATAGTAGTGCTCACTGTGCTTTTAGTGCTGCTTTTTATTTCTAAGATGAAAGCTGCACATTAAAGCTGTGAAACTTTAAAAGGCATATAGTTGAAAGGTAAAGGTTAGTCTGTGTGTTCAGCTCTGATACCACCCCGCTGTCTCTAAAGGAGACACGAAAATCACTTTAGTCTGTCGCCAGCTCAAAGTTGAATGAATTTTATTGATTGAATAGGTATTCTTATTGGCCTACAAATGTAATTTATCAGTTTAGTAATCTGGGTTCTAATAGCTGAAATTCCAGCAGTGTAACAAGAAAAGTGTTGGCAGCAGATTTGAACCAAAAAAATTTACATTTTTTATTTTAAAAAAAATACATTTTCTGCATCACAATCTGAATGTGAATAAATGCAAATTCCAGTGACAAAGTGAAACACAGTTTATGCTGTAGTAGTTTTGCAGTAGTAGTTTTTAGTTTTGTAGTTTTTAACCTCAACAGGTTGCACCTACAATACATTTCTTCAACAGAGAATCTACATTGCTCTATATTAATAAACCTGTCACTTCCAGCTGATTTAAACTCTGAGCATAGCCTGCTTAAGATCAGGTAATATCTGCAGTATATGGAAAAGATATATATAAATCTTATAAAGTTTGTATCTGTCTTGTGTGAAACTTGTATGAAAAGCATACAAGAGTGAAAACAGATATAAGATCCCTTGAAAAATTATATAATGAAACTTGTATGTTTTGGATACTTACTAAAACAATATATGAAAGTAATGAGAAAGTGGCCACTTTCATGAGTAAATCATATAAGTTTTTACTGTTTCTTATCCATATGGATTACTTTGGTGCTGAACACATAAAAAGAGAGCCTTTTCGTAGTGGCCAACGCTCACAGTTAGCATTTAGCTTACATCATCATTCCACTTAAGAACAGCTTTGCAGACTCGCATGGCTCGAGAGAGGCGTGCAGTCATTCGGCACTTTAAGTTTTAACATCAAATTCAATTTTACCAGCAAATATTTGCCGAGAATCATATAACCTAGCTTCTTTTTTATTCAAGGAAACAAGGCTAGTTTGCAACTGTTTTTTTCACTTGCTGTGATAATAACACACCATTAAAAAATATTCACTGCTGAGTATTGGATTCATTCTCTGCAAGCTGACATCTCACAGACAGCCCATTTCATGGCCGTGTGCATGCAAAGACAGCATGCATATGGCTTTCAGAAATATGGAGCCCGTTTGGCTGCATGATAGTTACTGATCAAGGACTGAACATCAGCAGTGAACAGTGAGCACACCCACTGTTTTATACTCTGACAGTTACAATTTACAAGGCAGAAGCTGAAGAAACGCAACATGTGCATAGACACGAGCTAATGTGAAATCTGCGCCATGGTATTGTTCTAATGATTTCTTTGAACTTAACACTGACACGTTCTAATTCCATGGACGTGAAGTGAACGGCTACGTTTAAGGGAACATGCTTTTAGACCCTTATTAATGTAGGTACCTACCTAAACTTTTGACCTGTCTGTCAAAGAAGGCTGAATGCAAACAAATCGTCTTCAGTGAGAAATTCTTTCTTTTCTCTCCAGAGTGGAAGAGGTCCTGCTGAGAAAGTGTCCACTGGTTATTACACCCATTTAAAACACAGGGACTGACCCCGTAGCAGGCTAAGTGGAAATTGACAAAGGGTATCGATTTGATTTAGAAGAATGGAACCTCTTGAGAGATTCAGCATCTTTACAGGGATCCTGCTTGGCTGAGTTCATTTGTGAAAGCTGTGCATTGATTGCAGTGCTCTTATTCCCATTTTTACTCTGTAAAACACCGAAACACTTTTGCTACTGCGTGTTATTCTTGAGAGTGACAGGAATTTAATTATAGTAACTAAATGTGACTACAATACAGATCTGAGTTCGTTATAATCATACATAAAAGTCAGATTTCACTCTTTTACCATCTTAGCAATGTATTATTTTTCCATTTCTTTTTCTGGTGTAATTATTGTTATTATTGCCTCCTGTTACCTTTGTAATCATATCTTACGTGATACTTTTGCTGGTCTGCTCAAACCAACATTGCACAGGATTAGAAAATGAAGAAGAATCATAAAGAATTAAAATAAAATAAAACTTTTATGTCAATATACTGATACAGACTGGTGCAAAAGTCTTGAGTCAACCCTAGTTTCTTTATAGTTCCCTATCTGAAAGTCTTAAAGCTATTCTTTGGCTGCTTTTTCACTCATTTTAGTCCAATCTTTGTACCTGAGCCAAAGTCATCTAACACTGACCTATCAATCATTCAATTATAAAAAAAAGACACCTCACTCAAACTTATTCAAGAAGAGTAGGATCATCTTGAAATCTCAAATGCTCTTCATGAAACCTGGGGAACTATTCTTGAAGACTACCTATAGAAACAACAAGAAAGTCCGGGCTGTGATGATGAATAAAGGCGGTCATACCAAATATTCACTCTTAAAAACTCTGTTTTACCCTATATATTTTATTTCCAGGTATGTTTGCACGTTTCAATAATTCACGGCATCAATTTCTAATCGTTCTAACAAAATATAAAGAAATGAGGGTTGGCATGAGATTTTAGGACATTACTTTTTCACTTTTTCATTACTTTACTAGGCCGACACATCTGGGATCACTTTGACTTTTATGTGAATGAACTAAAACAAGTTTGACACCACTGCCTCATTAACAGGTCCAGTATTCTGTAAACAGAGAAAGTATTCAGTATTTAACTTAGACCAAGATTTTCTCTTATTTAATGCTGACAGTATTGAGGGTTTTAGTAAAGGCCAATTTTATTTATTTATTAACTAGTTTTAATCATTTTGGCCTGCGACATTCTTAATATAGCAGGTCTTGACTGTAATTTAGGGTGACAGGAGCATCTTGTTTGTGCGTCTTTCAGATGCCTGCAAAAACAAAAAAGTTTCAATCAAAACCTGGAGCTCTGTCTAACTTATTGTCTTCTTGTAAACTTCTCACTAACTTTATTCATTCTTCAAACTCAGAGTGAAGAGCTAAATATGAAGCTTGCCTCAGGAGGCTGATGAACTCCTCTGACTCCTTGCTTAATTGGTTTTGCAAAATCTTGCCATTTGAGTGAAACACATTGTAACTGCTGTTGCCTGGCAGCAGAGGAAGGCACATCGAAGTCTCGTGGGATTACAGCTAAAGGGTGCGTGAATGCGACCCGAAGTTACCTGTTTTCAACCACCCAAATCCGAAAAAACACAAACACGACTCTCCCAACTGCCTCTGCGACTGATCCAAACACGCCGCTTTCCCTGTTTGCTTCACCGCCTTTGATGGCCTCTGAGTAACTTGGAGGAGCAGTTGGAAGAAGCCCCTTTGAAACCTCTCGGGTCAGCTTGTCATAATCACGCCTTCTCGCGCTGACACAGACAGATGAGGAAAACCTTTGAAAATTTCTTTGTTCTCCACTGTCAGAGTCGACAACAGGGCATCCAGCAGGCCAGGCCACGGCACAGCTTTCCTCGCAATCTGGAAGAAGTATCGCAGCCAATTTGAGGCCAAGTCAATCAGCACAGTATCAGAGGGAGTGCCTCACCGTGGTTGATAATCTCCCCGGAGAACATGCTCTTTTCAAGCCTTTGGTTCATTAACTCTCGAACCAGTTGCGGTCCAGCCTCGGCTCCTTTGTGTTGGGACGCGTGTGTGTTCTCATTAAAATCAAAGGATCCCGAACAATGGCGCCTACCACGGACCCCCATCAACCTGCCTCATCTGGAACAAGTGAAGCTGTTTCACTCCTTTATAAACCAGCACAAGTACAACCACAATGCCAAGTCATATTATGTCCTCCTCTGGATGTGAGAGAGAAAAAAAATACCACATTCATATTTAATTATTTAAAAGCAACATTTTTCAAATGTAAGCTTGGAGATATACAGCTTGTTGTTTAATTAGGGCATCAGACTATGCACCCTATATACACTGCTCAAAAAAAAATTAAAAGGGACATTTTGAGAACAGAAGAAAAAAAATCATGCTGATATCTGTACTGGTTAGGACTGGGTAGTGCTTTAGGAATGAATGAATGCCACAGTGTGTAAGCAGAGTTGAAAACTATCAGCCTACAAAGTGAAAAAAAAACAAAAGTGATCACATAATTCGACCATCATTGATGCTGACAGCAGCCAAATGAAAAAGTGGTGGAATACAGTCAAAAAGTTCCTCAGAGGATGAATTATGAGTTTGTAATTCCCTGATTTTCACCATTTAGTCAAACGTTTTTTCTTGGCCTTTGCATTATTTAAACAGCAACAAGCTAACAATTGTGCCACTTAAAATTAATTGTAAGAGCACTGCTCTGATCCACTGCACTGTGGCCTTTTCAGCATCTCTTTTAGTGTCAAACACAAAGGTGTTTGTAGCAAATCCTATAAGTCCTGTAAGTTGCGAAGTGGGGTCTTTGTGGATCAAACTTGCTTTTCCAGCGTATCCAAGCAGTGGGGAATATGGAGGATAATAAACACTCTTAGAGCTCTTAGTCATGTTCTTCAGACTATCCCAGAACAGCATCTGCAGTGCAGCCTAGCAGATTATCCTGCAGCAAGACACCCCTTCCATAAGACAGTATTCATGGTCATGTAGACAGTAGGTATCAAGGTAATATACAAAAATCTCCCAGCAGAATATTGCACTGAGCCTTATTCTTGAAATACAGTCAGTGTGGACACTTGACTAGTATTTGTCTGCAGTCCCAAATGCTCTGCTCTGTTTTTACAACCTTTCCACAGGCTTGGCTTTCCTTGGACCGCATTTGGTACATCATACCAAAATAAGTGTTATATTACAGCATCTATCAGTGAGGTTTTTTTAACCACAACCATTCATTTATACTCCACAATGTATGCTTGCCCACCACTGAAAAAGCAAAAGGGCCTCTTTGGTTTGGTTTGTCTGTTCTTGGGTACTTGAGAAACACGGCAGTGCAACACAGTCGACTAAAAGAAGAGAACCTGTTCCCTCCTTAGAAAGAAAGGACTCATTCAGAGGTAAGAGTAACACAGTGATTCTCATTCTCAGGTGATTACAAACTAATAAAAATTTAACTGAATATTAAATTAATTTTCTGCCAATATATTCTTCTAAATTCTGCACACTGGACCAAAATAGCACTTGCCATTGCATGACCTCATAGAGATCAAATGGATGAAAACTCATATATTTTGGATAATTAAGGGGAATTCTAAATCTGTTCAATAGAACTGATCAAATTGACAGATTTTACAATTTGCACAAATAAACAGATAAAGGAGATCTCGTGGTACATGTTTCAAAAGCTTTTATATTTGTCAGTCCCTCATGTTGTCCACTTAGTCAATTTGTCAATTAGTTTATTGTCAAAAGCTTGCATTTCACTTCAGTTGATTGAATATGCAGTCCCAACTCTTGATGCAGGCTTACTGACAGCACTAATTTCGCCCAAGGACAAAGATGAAGGCTGGTTCTCAAAGGAAAATCCTCGGTCACTTGTGTGCACCATGGAAATGCCAGCTGACAATGTGACCTCCCTCCATCTGCTTCTGATAACCACCACAGAATAAAGCACTGCATATCAATTACACATGCCAGTGTAACACCACAGAAAGGTTAAACATGGAATCTCTGCATGGTTGAAGAGATGGAAGATGAGGATGCAGATGAAAAGTCCCATCGCAGAAAACAGAAGGTATAGCACATTAAGCACATAAGGTTGTTCAGCACTTTAAATGCACTTTAAAATGTTTGGCTTCTGTTAAAACAAGTGCTTTCCTCTCTTGCAAATGTGTTGGAGATGAGGACTCAAAAGAGTCATACTAGTGCTTTCCTGGTGAAATACTGCCATCTGCAGGCAATACTGGAAGCAACTGTAGGATGAAGTGCAAAGGATGCAAGAACAACTGAAGACCAAAGACGGAAAGAAGTTTTTTTATTTCTCAGTAATAAGAAAAAAAAATAATGTCATAAAACTGATTGATTTTGTGCTTGAACTCTTCATTTTCACGTGGAAAAATAAGTGTCCTTGTCCAGCTGGTCAATAATGGCCATCAGGCTTTAATTGCTGTGGTGTAATGCCACCACTAGAGGGCGAAAGTTGCTAATGAAGCCACCGGAAGTTGGTTTGTTGACATCTGTAGCAGATTCGCTGTTTCAGGCAGCTACAGGAATGAATGTGACTGACACGCACGGCGGTGATCTGAGTCGAGGTCTGGAGGAGGTTCCCGTTTTATTTGAAGGACTGGCATTTCATACTTTTCAGGTAACGATACTTTAACTCGCTTTTCTCTCTATTTGAACACGTTTGAGCATTTCAAAACACTGCACCGATATTTTAGCCGCTATGTTTAGCTAGCTTAGTGTAAGGGTGGTTAAAATAGAAGTAGTTCTTGCCTTTTTATTAATGTGGTGACACTAAAACTTTAATTAAACGTGTTGTAAGTTAAGACAAACAGCAACGATACAGGCCAATTACTATTTTTCCTAGTGGTGTTTAGATTAATCATGGGACATCGGAATTTTTAATTAAACTTGGTGGGAACACAAAAAACATAACATAAAAAGCTTTTTAAAACATCTCAGATTAACTGTCCTGTGGATATGTAACTATAAATAAGTAGTACGTAGCTGTACAATATATGGACAAAACCACTGGGCCAAAACCGCCTGGGCAACTTTTATACACTATGATCCTCAGCACTTAGTGACGTGGCCTGTCACTTAATGGCGTTAGTAAGTTCCTAAACCCTTGCACTTTGCAGCATCAACACTACTTACAGTTGATCATGGAATATCTTTAAAAGAAGAAATTTCAAGAACTGACGTGTTGCAATGATGGTATCCTGTTGCAATACCACACCGGAATTTATTGAGGTCTTTACAAAGACCCATTCATTCACAAATGTTTTTAACAGCAGACAGCATGGCTAGAAGCATGATTTTTATACACCTGTGGTCATGAGATTCAGATATTAAGAGGTAGTGTCCAATACTTTGGTCCGTATAACGTATTTTGGATGAGACACACACAAAAATATGCAAATATAATCAAAATGTGAGCACTAATATTCCCTCCATTTCTCAGAAACTCGTCCTTTTAGTTTTACGTCAATGCTCGAGCCTGTGCCAGCTGTCATAAAGGCACAGGTACAACATGAACGCATAAAATAGTGTTTTTAGTTTGCTGTAACAGGTAGCCACACACCATTATCCAAAAGTAGTCATTAGCAATTCTAATCGCTAATGCTGCCATCAGCTGTTTACTGGGTGGTTAATATTTTAACACCTTGCAATTATAACACTTCATTTCAGTCTTGACACAAATGAAAAACTAATGTTACTGTCTGTGTGTCTTGTTTAAACCGAAACTGCTGGAACTACATATTTTTTAATAATAAATAAAGGGCCAGTAATTACCAGGAGTGGAAGGAAAGTGTTTTGGTCAAAATGTAATGATTAAGCCATCGTTAACATTAGGGCTGCCACGATTAGTCGACTAGTCACGATTATGTCGAGTATTAAAATCGTCGACGACTAATTTAATAGTCGACGCATCGTTTGAAGCTTTGTAAGATCACAAAGGACGCAGGAATGAGTAGTAGGATTTAAGAGTGTAATAACGGACTGAAACAGAAGATGGCAGCACTGCATGTACAAGGATGCCAGCTGCCGTTAAACCCCGAAGAAGAAGAAGCTGTGTCCCAGAATTCATAGCGCAGCCCAGCGCAGTTGTCAACAATGGCGGCAGCTAGTTAGTTTTAACTTTACTCTTATTATTCTTTCTGGGTCACAAAATAAACGTTTAACATATTTTCAGGCGAGAATGTAGCTGTGTAAACCTCAAATATCTGCTCAGTTTATCAAGACACCACATATTTTCAAAAGCTCTCTGACGTTTTCGGAGACGTCTGTTACCCACTAGCTCGTTAGCTAGGCGGGGGCAAGGCTAACTAGAGCCGTGAGAACACCGGACTCCCGGCAAATAGTTTTCAAACCCACCACTGTCTTTCGCTACTCAGGTTAAACATGATATATAAGTCACTTAGATAACTTAAAATGTTATTGTTTGGCTTTCTTTAGTATTTTATTTGTTCCTGAGTAAATCGGTTTGGCTAAGATTAAAGTTATAGTTTTTGCACAGCTAAATAAACTTCAAGCAGACAGCTGATCATCAGAAGTTTGAGACGCTGGATAATATACTCCGGTGTCCTGTTATATTTTAGAAAGCAAGGAGTTTATTAAACTTCACCGAAACAATCTGCAAATTTCATTAAAAATTAATAAACTACCATCTTGTCTTTATTTTTAGTTAGCACAAACACTTCAAGCTGTAAGCTAATGATAGTTATATAAGACCAGATGCTGCTGGTGCAATAAGCTGTACGCTGTACGTCCAGTGGATGATGATCTGATTAGTCAACTAATCACAAAAATATTCGGTGACTAGTCGACTATCAAAATAATCGTTTGTGGCAGCCCTAGTTAACATTAGCTTTCAAAGTTGAGTTCAAGCTTCATATTCACCACGCATCATACGAACAGTTGTATTCAGCCAACATGAGTGTTTTTATTATGTTCTAATCATCAGAAAGCTCACAAGATGTCCGAGTGAAGTGCCAATCACCGTATGTGTAGGTTGTTACATTACACATTTATATAGTGTACATGCTTATTAGATGGAATTTGAATACATTTGTATTACACTGGAATTACTTCTACAATTCCCCTCCCCTAATATTGACTTTGTGGCCGTGGCCTCGATGACAGCTCAAACTGAGATCACAAATTAAAACTGACGTGCAGTGAGAGTGGACTTTGAATCACAGCTCCTCTCTCTACCTTCTGTTCATGCCCTGTGCAAACATGGACATAAAGTAGATGCATGCCAAAGAGATGTATGGTGGTGCTGCTCCAGGTCACCAGTGTAACTCTCATTTATATGATTTTGAGTGTTGATACCAATGTTATGTTATTTTAGAGTTTCAAAAAAGACTAATACTGTGTAAACGGATCAGCCAAACAAACAGAAACAATGCTGTAATTCATTTATGCCATTTAAAAGATGAGTATAAAAGTAACCGAGTGATCTAGAAAACCCTCAGTGTCAAAAACCTCCTAAAATCCTGGTGGTTTTTAGCACTTTTAAATGCAACACATTGTTTTACCAACAGATGGCAGCAAAGCATCACAGCCACATTACCAACACGCAGTACAAGAAATAACTGCCTCCTAAACTTCAACTCCTTACTCGTGATGCTCCAGAGGACATATTATGATTGTGTGTGTGGATGTGGTTGTTAATGGAGGTTGACAGTTTTCAGATACTTAAAAGTCTTGTATGCTTAAACAAACTGTCCAAAAAAACAAAAGAATTTGATTACTATCTGTGGATTGTCTTCTTCATCTGTATTGTTTTACACAATTTCCACAAGTTGTTGTTTTTTTTGTTTTGTTTTTTAAATTGCAACGCTCATTGTATCTTTATGTTGTCTTTCAGTACTCTCCAGATAACGTTCAGGGGCCAGGATCCACTGAAGACCCCAGTGAAGTTACCCTTCCTGGATGCTCCTGCCTTTCCCACTCGTGCTGCATTGACAGCTGTTCCTGCCTGCAGACCCATGGCCAGACGTATGACGGCACAGGCACGCTGCTCAACCTCAACAGAACAGACTTGGGTTTCTGCTCACCTGTATTTGAGTGTAATGCCCTTTGCACCTGCAGTGACGATTGCTCTAACCGGGTGGTGCAGAGAGGGCTGCAGTTTAGGTTGCAAGTGTACAAAACCCGGGACAGGGGCTGGGGAGCCCGGACACTAGAGAAAATCTCACACGGGGCATTTGTATGTGAGTATGCAGGGGAGGTGATCAGTTTTGAGGAGGCCAGGCGCCGACAGCTTGCCCAGAGGTCTGAAGAAAATAATTACATTATCGCTGTAAGGGAGCACGCGGGCACGGGCTCCGTCACTGAGACGTTTGTGGACCCCGCCCAGGTGGGAAACGTGGGTCGCTTTCTCAACCACTCCTGCATGCCCAATCTGGTCATGGTGCCAGTGCGTGTGCACTCTGTAATTCCCAGATTGGCGCTGTTTGCTGGACGGGACATTGAAGCTCAGGAGGAGCTGACATTCGACTACTCAGGAGGATACAGTAACCAGCGTCCTGCAGAGCTGCTGCCCATGCAAAGCGATGGCGCCGCACAGGCCAGGAGGACAGATGGACTCCAGAAGAAAGTGTGTCGCTGTGGTTCCAACAACTGCACACAATTCCTTCCTCTGGATTTATCCATTCTCAGCTGAAAGATTACTGTAAAACAAGAGACCTTCAGCTTTTCTTTTCTTTTGTTCTGATGCTTATTAATTCATGTCTTTGTGTTCTTAAAATCTTCATTAATTCAGCTGCTTGTTAGCACAAGACAACGCAGCATGTTGGTGGCTCCATGAACACAATGAGCTGGATGAGTCATGTCTGTGCCCATCTCTGCTTCCTTCCTGTTTGGTCCCCTGAGTGTCTGCTGACCTGCCACTGTCTTAATGCCGTCTCCCACTAACTGCGAGATGATGCAATGAAAACAAGAACAATTAGATTCTTGCTGACATTCTTATCTGTTCTTTCACTTGTATAATCTATTTCATGTATTAGGACAGGCTTGTTCCCAGGTGATTTACAGTCTTATAGTTATTGTCCTGTCCTGGCCCATTTCTCACACCATACATGATTCTGGAAGAAGTAGTGAAGTCATTTGCACTGGCAGGTGTGAAAGAATGATGTTTAATAGGTTTCCTTTTATAGTCACATAGGATCGAGATTGGAACCTCTGGTAGAGCTCAGTGCAAGTAAAGACGTGAGATGTTTTATTCCAAAAAGGAAAACTCACATAAAAGGTGATAATTGTCATTTGTCTCCATCTGCTTGACATGTCTCTGTTGTCGTTGTGCTACACAGCCACCTTTCATAGATATCCTCAGCTTCTCATCGCACTCAAACCTCAAGAGAAGTGGGACCAATTAAAAAGAGCCGCGGGGTATAGTTTATATAGAAACAGACCTTATTCCCCTGTCGGAGGGGGGGCAAGGTGTCCCACTTAAGTGTGACCATTCTGAAATCAGAACCTTCTCTCAATCTGCCCCATTTCTAGTCTAGACCTGCTTTCATCTTATTAATATCCACATCTGGGTTAATTAGGATGGAGACCATGTTTCATCCAGAAATGGGACCAGTACTCCAGCCACAGTGGGGCTGAGAAAGACTAGCGGCAGTGGTGGTGGTGGTGGAAGGAGTGGCAGTCTTCTGTTAATTGGAGACCGCTGTCAAGTTGATTGGTTTTCGTGTCACCCAGTGGAGAAGCAAAGTGCCGTATCAACCTATATTCCTTCCTCTCTTAGGGTTACCTGGAATTCTTTCTGTTCGTTGAGCCTAATCTGATCCACGTTCAAACTTAAAGGAGTCATTTGGATTTCTAATATTTTTCTTCCAAAGAGTTGGATGAGAAGATCCCTTGCATCAGTCTGGACATTTGAAAAACACCCCAGCTTTAAAGCATTTTTAAAATGTGCTAAATTAAACTTTGGGTATTATAAAAAAAAAATACACAACATGTCTGACACCTCCCCTGTCTGACTCCAGTAACACAGTACAAATGTCCAGTGTTATACAGCAGATGCTAACATGTAGCATGTAGTCAGAAATAGCCAGGCAAAGTGTCTGGATGCTGCTGAGCCTGTGGCCTTGGACTCAACATTAACAGAGAAATGCAGAACAGGAGTAATTGTGCATATGTAACATAAAAGAGAAGAGTGTACAAAGTTATACATCATATTATATATCATTTGTATAACTCGTGTGTGCAGCATCTGCTATGTCTTTAGTTTAAGGTCAAGTCCTTAGAATTCTTCTGGTCTTTTCTTTGTTTTGCCTTTGTGAAAAATTAGATTCCACTGTCAGTGCAAACAAAAAAAAGACAAAAAACAAAAAAAAGAACAGAGTGTAAGAAGAAAAACAATCGGTCTTCAAAATCATGACTCATGTCATTTTATTTTGAGTCAATGTCCCTGGAATCCCCATGGCAACCGGCTGTGTGTACACGCGGTGGTTTGGACAGCAGCGGTTGGTTCGGAGGTGCACGATGGATGAGCTCAAATCCTGGCTGCTACATGTATGGCTCCTTTCCAGGGTTGTCACCTAGCAACCAGCAGTTAATCACATGAGGTGAACTTCCCTACCAGACACCCTCCCAGCTCCCTCCACCAGTCGGGGGAAAAAAATAAGCCAAACATGCTTTACAGTGCCATGTCACTGTGGGACTGGATTTTGACCGTAGACTGCGGTCATTGTTTCTGCATGTGTGTGGTAGCGGCTTGAATCAGTGTTCAGGACAAATCAAGAAACTGGAATGTCCAAAAAATTCCACAATAGGATGACGTGCTGTTTCATACCAGTGTGACTAAAATGTACTCTTTTGGATCTTTTCGAGAATTTTTGGTATTTATTTTATGAAATGTTACTTGGATATCTGCATAAAGAACTTCTGCTAACATAACTTCAAAGTGAGACTGTGCAACCTTTGACAGTACACATTCTTTTTTGTAGCGGGTCATTCATAAATTAAATAGCTCTGAATACTAAAAACATGCACTACAGCTCTATATTGGGTTTCTATGTGGTGTCAGAATCCTAAATTGGGAAATTTAAGAACATGTCAAAATACAGCATTCAAGTTATTGCTGTGTAACTGAAATTAGTTAACCGACTCCAAGAATTTATTGCTGCGTTAGAATGGCGCAGATAAACATGTCATGGGTTATCGCTGAAGTAAAACAAAAAGCAAACACTGTAGCTGGGTAGATGGCATGTTTGTACCTTCCTGTTTATGATCTTTGTTATCTCAGAGTGCCTCATGATGATGGATTTAGTAACGGTTAATTCATCATAGAAATAAGTTTCATGTCTTTTCTGTAGAAAGTTCAGTGACAATTTTAACACTGTCTCTTTTGCAAAGGGTAAACAAGCAGTTAGTCACCATACTTAGCATTAGGACAGAAAATGGCTTCCCGCAATGCACTATTTCTTCTTCACTCATCTCTTTGTCACTCTGTGTTTATACAAAACTCTGCTCAGAATCAGAAAGGGTTTTATTGCCAAATGTTGAGCAGGTTTACAACATTAGGAAATTTCTGCGGTACTTAGTGCAAACATACTGTCATATAACGCTTAAATAAACATAAAAATAAGAATTAAAAGTGCTAACTAGATAGATATATATACATGAGTGCAGGTGGTGATCAGTGCCAAACATGGAATGATGCAGTGAACACAGTGTAGGGTCATGTGTTAGGGGTGGGAACAGTCATATGGTTATTGTTCATGAGTCCAACAGCAGAGGGGAAGAAACTGTTCTTATGGCGAGAGGTTCTGGTGCAAATGGACCGGAGCCTCCTGCCTGAGGGGAGCAGGTCAAACAGACTGTGTCCAGGGTGAGAAGGGTCAGCTGAGATCCGAGCTGCACGCCCCAGTGTCCTGGAGGTGTACAGGTCCTGCAGAGATGGGAGTCTGCAGCCAATCACCTTCTCAGCAGAGCGCACAACACGCTGCAGTCTCTGTTTGTCCCTGATAGTGGCTCCAGCGTACCACACGGTGATGGAGGAGGTGAGGATGGACTCGATGATTGCAGTGTAGAATTGCATCATCGTCCGTGTTGGCAGGTTGAATTTCTTCAGCTGCCTCAGGAAGTACATCCTCTGCTGGGCTTTCTTAATCACGGAGGTGATGGTGGGCTCACACTTCAGGTCCTGGGTGATGGTGGTATCCAGGAAGCGGAATGAGTCCACAGAGGTGATGAGGGTGTCAGTCAGGATGATGGGGGGGAGTGGGGCTGTGTGCTTCCTGAAGTCCACAATAATCTCCACTGTCTTCTGGGCATTCAGCACCAGGTTGTTGTGGCTGCACCAAGACACCAGACATTCAACCTCCCTCCTGTAGGCAGACTCATCCCCGTCCGAGATGAGTCCAATAACGGTGGTGTCATCTGCAAACTTGATTAGCTTGACAGACTGGTGGGTGGAGGTGCAGCAGTTGGTGTACAGGGAGAAGGGAGAATCATTAGTTATGTTTAATTCTTCGCTCCCTTCTTCCACGAGTCTTTTGTCCTGTCTCTCTCCCCTCACCCCCAACCATTCCCAGCTGATGCCCCTCCCTGAGCCTGGTTCTGCTGGAGGTTTCTTCCTGTTAAAAGTGAGTTTTTCCTTCCCACTGCTGCCAAGTGCTTGCCCATAAGTTGGGGTTTTCTCTCTGTTATTGTAGGGTCTCCACCTTACAGAATAAAGCAGCTTGAGGTGACTCATGCTGCGATTTGGCGCTATATAAATAGACTAGAATTGAACTCAGAGATGAATAGAAGAGTACAGTGCTGTCAGAGCACTCAGTCTTCCTTTAAGAACAATTCTTCATTCTTCTATATAATATGTCTGTTTTCATCATGACACCTCTGCTTCACTGCCCCCACTTTGATTTGGCCTGATAGGCTTTACCTAAATGTCTTGCCTGGTGTAGCTCGAAAGGACAAAAGATAAGGTACACCTTGATCCTTATGTGAGCAATGCATCACATTGATAAAGGAGCGAGACACTATTTAAGGGTGAATGAACAGTGGAGAAATTACAACTGGCAGTCCATTTGTTCAGAAGTGGGGCACCTCTCTGATGAGGGAGCAGATGTCCTTGTCTTGAATCCCGCAGCCAAATCAAGGGGAAAAGAAAAAATGACAGATATCTGCGGGGCCTCATATGTCAAAGGCATTTCAAATTCCAGTTTGGGACACATTTTAAAACTCTTGACTTTGTTGTTTCAGTGTTAAGATAAGACATATTTTAATCTGCAGTCTCTTTCAACAACACGTCATTAATTCTAATGTGTTTTAAAGAACTTGACAACACCTGACTAGCTGTGCTCTCTCAGGTTGTAGCAGAACACATAAAACATTGGCCTTTGTGCTGACATAATTGTCGAATGTGTGAAATAAGTTGTTTTTTGTTCTCATTGAAGCCATCAGAGCAAAGTATCTCAACGTTCAATAGGACTGCTGGCTGCTCTTCTAAGGAGTCACAGTAGTTTTTTTCCTTCCCTCCCCCTGTCGTGCTCTGATCTAGCGGAGTAAATTGCAATTTGCAGTTTCACTTCAGTGTTAAAGGAAGGTAGCGTTAAAGAGGGTTTTCAACGTGGCTCCTCCCTTCACAGATGTGAAGTTAAATTTGGCCCAGGGCACCTGCAGCAAGCTCAGCAGGAAGTTCTGGAGCCCAAGAAGCACCCGCCTCCACAGCTGCACTCAGTACTGATCAGAACACCACATATGTGCATTTTTTCTACTCTTACATACAACAAGTTGTTAACCAGACCTGTCCTTTGGAGTGTATTATTACTTTAGGAAATGCTTCAGCGAAACGTCACACCATTATTAGTGTGACTTAAATTGAAGGGCGACTCTTGAAAGGATGGATATCAGTTTTAGAGAACCTGAAAATAACCGGTTTAATCACAACCTCACTTATGCCAAGGATTTCCACTGATATAATCACTGTCATTATTTTCCACTGCAATCACAAGCTTTGCTTAATGACCCGCTGTTTCACAGGTTTAAACGCTTGGTTGAGCAAGAGTGCGTGTCGGCATAAGACGACTCATCTGCAGGCTATTACACTTAAGGATATTTAAATCATGTGCAGCAGTTCACTGAAAAATATAAGCCCCAGTTCCATTATTGGTCTTGTCATATCTTTCCACCATATAACAGAGACTAAGTTTAGTAAGCTGCTACTTTATAGCATGCAGTGAAAGTGAAGCTGGAGTCCTCCCATCCTCCTGATCCTAATGATTACCCGTCTTTAAAACAGCTTATGGAACATGTTCTCCAGGTTAAATAAGTGACTTCAGACCACTGTCTCCTCCTCCAGATATTGTTTCCCTCAGTGGGACTGGGTCACACAGGAAACTCTGCTAACGTCCACCTGTGCACATCAGACGCCTGGGAGACATATGGATACGGAGTGTCATATTGATTATGCCGTAACCAAGGTGACGTGGTGAAGTGATCCTCTGGTCTGTGCACATTGCTTTTGAAGAGGAGACTCATCGGCCATGAAATATCCAAAGCACACTTCTATCTAGATGCTATCAGACTCACTGTTACATTTTTTTTTTTAGAGTGAGTGGGTTACATTTGCTATAAATTGAATATAGATCCAGCACAAAATGATTTTTCTTATATGAAAAAAAAATCACAAGGCCTAATTAGAAAATCTCTGCAGCTGGTCTAATCAGACTATTTCCATTGGGGATATGCAGGCCATTATACCAGCATAATTATCTGGTATTTTTAGGGAGGTAGATCTCTACTTTATGCCCCAGTGTCTTACTAATACCTGTTGTCTTACAGGCTATAAAATAGCTAGGATCTGTATTTCTTTACAGCTTTGAGATGAAAAAAAATCTCTTATCTTATCTCCTTCTGGTTAATTATGTTCTCCTATTTCACTTCTTTTGCTGTCATTGGTCAACCACTAAGCACGTACAGGAAGCTTCCTCCGAGCAGCTTGCTTTCATGCATCGTTGGGGCTGCCAACTACCCTGCTTACCACTTGTCTGCATGTGGTTCTGTGTGTGCAATCTGACTAAAACTGAAGTACCATGTGTGGACTCGACTCCACGGGGGTGTGATGTCATTCACAGCCTGCATACGTCACGTACTGAAAAAGGCTGGGAGACCAGGAGAGGAAAGCAGATTGTTGTCTCTTTTCAGACTTTGCAAGAAGATCCTGTGCTCAGTTAGTGTGTTTTTACACCACATTTGTTTACGGCACATTTGTTTACGCCATCTGCCGCACAGTTGTGCATGTTGCATGCTGATATTGACTAAGCTATTGGTTTAGGAAGTCCAATAAAAATAATTTCCGTTGGGATTCAGAAGTAGTATTAAAAAAGCACCAGGAGTCAGCCAACCTAAAACAGAAATGAGCCTTTATAAGCTGATGCAACAAACTGAGAAACACAAAGCAAGAACCTGGTACAGGAACACTGGAGAGGCTACACAAAACAGGGTAAAGAAGGGACTAGTACATGCACACACATACACACTGGGTGACTGGTGATTAGGCATAGGTGGGAAATAAATACGTGAAGCTAAGACAGTGGGACAGGCAGTCATGGAGGATGGAAAGGAAGAAATAGTATCACAACAGGACACATAATAAAACATGCCGTCAAAGTAAAAACAGGAAATAACTAACTTCACTTCTTAGTGTTAGAAAATACCACTGCAAGAGAATCTCGAAACAAAACCAAACAAAGAAGTATAACAGGAACCATGACAGTGAAGTTCTACCAGTATTCTACATTTAGCTTGAAATTGCTAATAAGTCATTATCTGTGGTTCTTGCTCCCAGTGGCTTCATGCCTTGAGTGGTTTCCTGTCCCAGATCCACAACACCAATAAGAGAGTGATAGGGTTACAGAGCCCTCCTTTCCTCCTTTTTTCAACACTGTAGAGCTGATGTGGACTTGGGAACTTAACGTTATAACAGTGAACACTCTGTCACCAAGAAATGATCTAAACTGAGCTGTTGCCTTTTAATATATCTTTTCCTCAATTTCCCCTATTTTGCTTGTATACCATCATTTCTGATGAATGCGGGGCTTGGTTTCGCAAGCGTGGCCCACACAGGGCCTATCAGAGGCTCAGAAGAGAATACTACCAGCCATTGTGCCTACACATTGCTGCAAAGGGAAGGCCTGGAATCTGCATGAGAATACTCGCTGTAACACATGCACAATGATGAGTCTCACAATCTCTGCTCCCACACAGATGGTCGCTGCATTTTGTCATCCCACTGTCTCCTTTGCACTCCCAGCATGCAGATGTTGTATTTGCTAATTTGATAGTCATTTGTAAATTTAGTGCATCTCCGTCAGCTACGAGATGAATCACCCGTCCTTCCAACCAATCTTGGGTTCTTGTCCACGACCCTTAAATTACACGAGAGATCAAGCTGTCTCCACACCTATCCTGCCTCATATCTATCTATACCGCGGAGTCTGTTGTGTTCATACATCCTATGTGTGAGTGTGTGTGTGTCTTCCTGGAGCACGTGACTTCTTCACGTTAAAGGAGGCTACTAGAATTAAAACGCTGACCAAAGGAACCCAGAGAATAAAGAGGGCACTGTGTTAACCAAGCTACAAATCAAGCCATTTCTGACATCGTTTTCTGCAATTCACAAAACACAGCAGCAGTTGTGTCCAGTTTTATATTTATAAACTTCCTCCCTAGCCAGTCGTCTGTACAGTGTATCCATGACAACTGAGTACTCAGTGATTTGTGTTCAACTTCACTTAATGTCAAATTCAACCAAAGCTTCTAAATATTTTAGAGTAAAGAAAGGTTAGTGTCTGATGTCGTGAAGTCCTGACAGTGATGCTGAGAGACAAGTCACCCACCTCCCATCTGTCCCCCAATGATTCGGGCAGTCTGTTTTTACATTGTGGTTTTTAATGCTCTTTTGATCGAGATTGTTTCATAGTTGGGTAACGATGATGGATTGGACAGCCGTTAAGCTGGAAGAGCAATTCACTGTACAGAAAGTGACGTAACACACGCAGTAATAATAAGTGGTTTTGTACAAGTAGACTGCGAGATGTGGTCAACACAAAGAATACAGAGCATAAGAGCATGAATATCAGAGGGGTTTTGGCCTTAGATAGCTCTACTACATAACAACATGCAGCCATTTACATCTGAAAGACCCCACTGTGTGTGTAAAAAGCAAATGTGGAATGTAGAAAGTGAAAAGAAGCACTTTTATGGTAATGGACACTTATCCAACCCCATTTAGTCCTCTTACAATCTCTCCACATCCGGTAGCTAAGAAACCAAATCAAGAGCTAATTGATGGGCTTGGTTAATACCACTGGGCCCATTTTTGGGATGAAAGTGCTCTTTCTCCTCGTACATCTCTTGCTTCCTCATTGAAATTGCACTTATGACTCATTATGAATTAATCAAGCTTTTAAGGATTTTCAGATATTCGTGTTTTGGAAGAATTGCTAGGATCACTTTAAGGACTTTCTCCTTCCTATTTTTTTTATTAATCTTTGTAAATTTGGCATCTGGCAGTGCTTACAACTATTTCAGTGCACAGAAGAGTTTGTTCCAGTTCAGTAGCCTAAAATGACACACTGTGGTTTTACTGGGTCGCTGCAAAAAAAAAATAAAAAAAATAGATCACTCAAAATTGACTGAGAGAGACTGAGGTTGTGAGGTTGCCAAAGCTTACCTTACAAATTTAAAAACTTGTTGGCAAGTAGGCAGGTCCATCTCTGTTTCTAGGATGCATAGACCATTTAATTTAATGGAAGCAAAGCAAATAAATACATTACAAACCCAGGAATCTGACTGCTTGCGACTGAATCAGTGTTCCTGACAGGAGGCTGCCCACACAATGGATGTCTTTATCTCGTGTCCTTTCACTTTGGCATGCACAGCATGACCCCCTCTTTACAAGGCAGTGTGGTTGCCTCTGTTTTTGACATCATATACGTAAAATAATGTAGACACTAAAAAATCAAACAAACAAAAAAACAAGTCACATGGATGTGACCCCCCCCCCCCCCCAGAGATATGTTTACTAGTCCAGAACACGTGTCTATGGGTTTTATTTGTATTCAAAAGGCTTACGGCATGTGATATTACAGACGTTTTATCAGTGTTAGTTATGGGGTGGCTGTAGCTCAGGCGGTAGAGCAGGTCGTTTGCTTATCGGAAGGTTGTAAGTTCGATATCCTGACTGCTCCAGTCTACATGCCAAATGGGCAGGATGCTAACCCTGAGTTGCTCTCTGATGCATCTCTTGGAATATCAATGTTAGATAGAAAGAGTGTTTGTGTTAGGCAAGTTACATAATGTACTTTGAGTGCTCGGATAGAGTACCATTTATCTACAGAGTATTTAAAAGACACCATAGTTTCTTCATTCTTATGGCTAATTATACATTTTTAAAATATATACATATTTTACTTTTTTATTATTATGCCACTGGGCATGAATACATTGTATTTATTTACAATAATTAAGGTCACGTATTTCCGCTCCAGGTTGAAAATTGTTTCTGTTTTTGAGTTAAATGCCTAAAGAACTACATTACCCAAGAAGCACTGCCGTATTATAAATAGTAACGAAAGGGGCGTTCCTGCGGTGACATGTGGAGGAGGTAAGAAGAGGATTGTTGCCGAGGACGCATTCAGCTGTCAGAGATAACGTCGCTCAGGCTGCTCTTACCTGGAGTTTCACTGCCATGGACTTAACCGAGGATAGGACTGTGGAAATTATCCCGTGCTGACCCACTTCTTCCCGCGGTTCTCTCTGCCTCTATCCTTTGACGCCTTCATTTTAGTTCTGTCAGGTAAAGTCCTTGCCTGTGCGCGCTAGTTTTTTTTTTCCAGGCTCGGGCTTTGTTCATTTTGTCACTGAGATGCAAGCATCCCTGTCAAGGAAGTAGCCCACGCGCTCGTTTGTTTCTGTTGTCTTGCTGCAGCTCGTGCGACCTGACATGTAATGTAGCTAGAATGCTCGTGCAACTCGGTTCAAATGTGCCACGAGACGTTTAAATTAGTTTACGTGCTTTGACACAGGGCAGTAGAGAAGGGAATAGAAAGTTTACATGTCTAGCGTGGATTGAGACTTCTGATTTCATTTTTTTAATTTTAATCTTTTATTATTTTTGTTAAATGTCTCTGTTCCTTCACAATCACATCCAGGACTATAAATATGTTTGCCCCTTAGTGATGTTTGATGCTACAGTGTTACAGACAATGAGCTTCTCAGTCTGAAATGATGGTGACATAGGTTTTGGGTGGTTCTTAGTAACTGCAAAAATCACAGATTATATAGACCACAGAAGGTATAGCTGGTGGTCTTTCATTCGAGCTGAGGTCTCGTAGCCTGAAAACAAACAGGTCACCTAAATACCAGACCTATTGCTTTCACCCAGCTATAACAGCACAATACACATGAAGCTTTTTACTGTTTCATTTCTAACAAATCTATGAACGAATATTGCATAAATATGTACAAGCTGTACTGTTAGGCAGAACTGGCAACAAAATAAAGCCATGCAAGGGGAATGGACGGCTTTGTAGTTCAGTTATTTGTGGTTAATGTTTATAATAGTAGTTTTTGTTATAGCCATTGGTGATTTTGCAGTAGGTGGTGCTCTGAGAATGGCCTAAAAAATCAAGTAGACAAACAATGGGTAGCAAAATCATAAAGGTAATAATAGTTTAAATAGGTGATCATAACCACTGCAGCTTACAGTATAGGTACACCTGAATTGTATTACTGCATGAAATGATTTAAATGTCTTAAATAAGTATGGCTTGCTTGTATTTGCTGTCTGTCATGATTCTTTAAATTCTCATGTTGTCAACTTTTTGCAGGTGTTATCACCACAGAGAAACCATGTCAGACAAAATGTCCAGTTTCCTCCATATCGGGGACATCTGTTCCCTGTATGCAGAAGGCTCCACCAGTGGATTTATCAGCACTTTAGGGTAAGCCTTCCTGTGTTTATCTTAATTTTCATGACTCCTCCACCATCTCCCTATTCCAACACACTGCAAAACGAACAAACTAACCCATGTAATGAATGAGTTGTTTCGAGCCAAGGCCAAAAGACCCAAGTGTTGTTTTTCTTTAAGTATCTCACCCAATTTTCTTTCATAAGCTTCACTTATAATGTACAACATGAATGGCGATACCAATGTATATATTGGCCTCTAACAAATATCAGATTGGCCAGTCTTTAGTCAACATAAAAAAGGTGATAGTGAATAACTGATTTAACCAAAATTAATGAAAAAGAAAGATGAGGTTTTTTCAGGTGTTTCCAGTTCAGTTGATGTATTGCAGAGACTGGGATAGAAAAATATTTGGACTAGGCAGGAAAACGTAACAGGGTTTGGTCCTTTGGAGGCTTTATTTTGCACACTGTTTAGCCTGTCTTGCAGATGGCCAGGCATCAATATTTTAGCTCAAATATTAGTACAGTAATGGGTAGAACTTGTTCGTTATGCTGCAGTTTTGTTGCTTGGTTTTACCAGCAGTGGCTGGTAAATGCTGTCTCTTAGTAAATTATTTAAAATAGAACACAGTATCTACCAGCTCTAGCAGCTTTTACAGAAGACGCTGATACACCGTGCTTGTAATCTTCAAATTTAAGGACATCTATGCTGTGTGTACCTGATGTGTTGCAACTTATTTCAGTCAAATGTGTAGCTTTTCTTATCTATGAATACACAGCAACATACCATGTCACTCTGGATAACTGTGTCAGTCCAGTGTTCTCTCTGAGAAGTGCTAGGTCCTGTAGTTGTAGCTTTATTTATTTATTTTGTGTTTGCTTGCTGTTCTGTGCCTGAAATTACTCTCCCGGTACATGCTGAGTACCATGTTTTCAACTAGTTGACATCTCCACTCCTTCCTAATTGTAGGCAGTGAGTTAAAAGTGCATCTCATTATGTGGAAATTGAGAAAGTCTTGACACACAACTGGCACACAGAGGAAAAACAGAAGGCTAAAAGAGGAACAGCGGGCGATCATTGATGTGAATGTTCCTGTCCAGCGTCTGGCATCTTAGGCTTCAGCACCCAGAATTAGCCTGTTTCTCTCCCTCCTGCTTCTTTCTGTTTGCTGTCCTGGGGAGTTTGTTTTTCTTCTCCTGAGGTGAAAATGGGCACAGCATCTGTATTGTCCTGTCCTCCCTCTCCCTTTTAAGAGCTGCAGTTTTTCTGCTCTTGCCTTGTCACTATTTCAGTTTGCCGTTTACCAGAGGATGAGTCGAGCCCTTCTCCTTGCCTTCAGACGCTATGCTCTTAAACAATTTTAGTGTTATGCGTCACCTACCATAGCAACAAATGTGAGCACAGCTTTGAAGGCTACCACCATGACGGAGCTTGTCAATTTTCCTATCTTGTGTTGTTATGCCAAGTAATCCCCCCTCCCAGCCCATCCGCTTCTGTGAGCGCTCTCTGTTAAAGGGAATAGCTTAGAGGACGTACCTATAAATAGATTTATTGTATTAAGTGTTGCACTCCTGAGAGACAGGTGCATTTACCTGGATCACGACTGGTGCGGGAAGGCTGACAATCAATGATAGTGTAGCCCTGAAGGCCACTTTCTGCCCTTGGATTTCACTGACTCCTGAGTTTCATGTTTCTTTTGGAGCTCGGCCCATCGGTGCATCAGTGTGATCGAGGTGATCAGCTTTTCATTTCTGCAGCGAAGTTTCTCATGACATGTGACTTCTGCATCGTCACAGGGCTCCTGTGACGATGCAGAAGTGCAAGTGTGTACAGAATGACCTATAAAAAGATGCACCTGAATCAACCTGCTCGTGCATCCTACACAAGTGTCCTCTTTGTGCCGATATACTGTCTTATAGTTATCCCAGGGGCTTCCCCTGAATTGTAATTATCGTACTACTGACTTTAAATTTGTGCTTTCACTGGAGGTTGATGATTTAGAAAACTATGATTCAAAGAGGAATAATGTTCCCAAAATAGAGGCCCTGAAAGACAGGAGAATTGCTTACAGCTTATAATTTTAAGATACAGGAATGATTTCAGCAACTTCTCAAACCCCTTTGAAATGTGGTGGTTTACACTGTTTGGATTCTAAAAAAAGGCTTTCAGACACCTAATATCTGTCCAGTTCTTTGAACTCAGGTGTCACATCTGAACTTGGACAGATTTCTCTTTTGCAGCAAAGGGAGTGCTGACAGTAAGGCTGAAACTGTCAATGTACTGGTCAGTCTGTGTTCCCACCTTCGCCTATGGTGATAAATTGTGGATGGTACCCCAAATGATACGATAAATAGATACAAAGCAGCAAAAATATCTGCAAAGATTACCTGGGCTCAGCCTTAGGTTGAGGAGCTTAGTTATTTGTGAGTGGGTAAGAATAGATTTGCTTCTCCTCTGCATCAGAAGAAATTTGAGGTAGCTAGGATGCCTCCAGGGACATCATCTAGATGAGGTCATTAAAGTGAGTCCCACTGGAAGGAGACTCTGGGGCAGACCCAAGACATGCTGGAGAGATTGTGTGTCTTTGCTTGCTTGGGAACATTTTGGGGACATCATAAAAAAGATTTGTCATGACAATGAAACTTGTATTTCTTCTGACTGACAGAGCTGTGACAGAGCAGAATTAATATTGCATATACTGTTGTGTCAGATTAATTCATCTATGATTGTAGAAGCATGTAAAATACGGAGGAAAGTAGCAGTTAGTAATTAGTTTCAAGCAACCAATTTATTTATATAGCACTTTCAGACAACTCCCAGCTGAAAACAAAGTGCTGTACACTTGACACACCAAAAAACAATACCTTGAATAAGTTAAAAAAATTTGTATTATTACAAGCTACTAATGCTGGGATGGGGCTCCTCTGTTATATTTGAGCTGGCAAGACATTAAGTGTTTACACCTTGGACGTCTACTAGAGTTAACCTTGCTTCTCTATTCTGAACTGAGCAGTTGCTTTCACATTTCAGGTCTGCTTTCAGAACAGAATGATTGGGTGTGCATCAAAAGTCATAGTGAGAGCAGCCTCTGCCTATATACACATTATTGCCAAAATTATTCTCCCACCCATCCAAATCATTGAATTCAGGTGTTCCAATCACATCCATGGTCACAGGTGCATTACATCAACCTAGTACCTAGGCATCAGCTCAGTGAATTCCAGCGTGGTACCGTGATAGGACGTCACCTGCGCAACATGTCCATTCATGACATTTCCTTGCTACTAAATATTCTACAGTCAGCTGTTAGTGGTAGTGGGAGTGATTGGGAACAACAACAACCCAGCCACCAACTTGTAGACCACGTAAAATCACAGACTAGGATCAGAAGATGTTGAGGAACATCATGTGTAGAGGTCACCAATTTTCTGCAGAGTGAGTTGCTATAGACCTGCAAACTTCATGTGGCCTTCAGATTACTTCAAGAACAGTGTGTAGAGAACTTTATGGAATTGGTTTCCATGGCTGAGCAGCTGCATCCAAGCCTTACATCACCATTGCAATGCAAAGTGTTGAATGCAGTGGTGTAAAGCATGTTGCCGCTGGACTCTAGAGCAGTGGAGAGATGTTCTCTGCAGTAATGAATCACAATTCTTCAACTGGCAATCTGATGGCCGAGTCTGGGTTTGCTGGTACGAGGATTGGTATAAGAATAATTTCAGACTGCATTGTGCCAAGTATAAAGTTTGGTGGAGGGTGGGTTTTTCAGGAGTTAGCCTCAGCCCCTTCTGTAAAAGAAACTCTTAATCCTTTGTCATTTAGAGACATTTTGTACAATTTCATTCTCCCAACTTTGTGGGATCAGTTTGGGGATGGCCCCTTCTTTTTACCACAACACTATTCACTAGTGCACAAAGCAAGGTCCATGAAGACATGGATGGGTGAGATTGGTGTAAAAGACTTCACTGGCCTGCACAGAGTCCTGACCTCAACCTTAGAACACATTTGGGATGAATTAGAGCGGACTCAGGCCTTCTTGTCCAACATCAGTGTCTAACCTCACAAATGTATTTCTGGAAGAGTGGTCAAAAATTCCCAGCAACCCACTCCTGAACCTTGTGGAACAGCTAAGGCTGATATAGCTGCAAAGGTCGGACTGACAACATATTAAGCCCTATGGATTAAGAATGGGATGTCACTCAAGTTCATATGGCTGTGAAGGCAGATGAGCGAATATTTTTGGCAATATAGTGTAGATTACTGGAGCTACCATCTGGAATCTATTCTAATGGTCATCAAACAATCTTTATTGATAAATACAAAAGTGTTAAAACTCATCATTAAGGGTACAGTGGAGTCTAAAACAGTGTACGGTGAACTTTGACCGGTCAGTGCAGTACCCCTAAGTTAAGTCAATTTCAGGGTTTTGTTTGTGTGTCTATTTTTCTTTTTTCTTTTTTTTCTTTTTGATGTTCTGCGCATTCGCACTGAGGTGATTAAAGTTGGTCAGCACATGCTTAAGTGTCCCACAAATCCAGGCCAGTGAGTCAACATTCACAGCACTCATAGATTCTGGATATTTGGTCGAGGGATGTACACTAGTAGTTAAGTCCATGTTTAAAAGTTGCTACCTTTGGGAGTTGGCACCAGAAATACTACAAATATAAACAAATTATTCTATAAATGCATAAAAGCATTAGAGCATTGGTTTTAAGATTTTATGATGCCACTGTCTCTATAAGGGGTTGCAGCCCTGACTGAAGGCTATGCCCCCTACTCTTTGTGTGAAGGCTTTAAACAAGCTAGGTGAAGAGTAAGTGCATGACACTTGTGTAAACCAGCACAGCTCTGCAGTACTTTAAATGAAGAAAATGAGAGCATCTATATAGGCTGTGTCAGGGTAAAGCAGCAATATGACCAGTCAACTAAAGCAATTCGTAACCACCTTTGATACAGCTATGTTGATGCTAGCATGCAAGAAAAGCGGGATACTGCTGCTAGCATTCCTTACATTTGCACACTTGGGGTGTTTGTTCCTGTGTGTGTGTTTGTGTGTGTGCGTGCCTGCATAATTCTGTGATGGCATAAACAGAAACATGTGTGGCCTATATTCCATACATTTAAAGCATTAAATTTGATTATTAAAGTATGTCTCTTGAATACTCATGCACTGTTTGCATGGTCAGTATTTAACCTTTTCCGGTAGATTATGCTTTTCGGTATTTTGAGTGATTTGCTGTTAGACTTCTTCTCCATTTTTGGCTTGTTTAAACGATTTTTGAATTGTTAAGATATCAGAAAGCCTTTAATTGTCATTGTACTTGGCATTACAGTGAATTTAGGTGTTCTGCTCTAATGTGGTGCTTTAAAATAAACACATACATAAAATATATTTAAAATACATAAAATGACATATGTTTAAGGGCACAGTATAAAACCGTTATGGAGCTATCTTTATTTGTTGGGAGCGATTACTGGATTTGGAAGCTGTGAGTGAATCTGGTACCTCTGGATTTCATGGATCAGTAACGCCTACAGAAGGCAGCAGTTCAAACAGATGGTGACCTGGGTGAGACGGTCTTTGATAATGTTTTGGGCTCTGCAGAGAATGTGGCTGTTCAAAATGCCTGTCCCAAGCAGCATCCCTAATTTTGACTATAAACAGTTAAGATACAGCCACAAGATTTGCATACCTCATTCCCATGAAACGCCAACTTGTGGCCAGAAGTTATTGAGTTGGTAGCTATATGTTACTAGTTCAAGGCCACACAATAACCATTTTTGTCTCTACAGGGCTCCATAGAATATGCTACAGTAAAAAGTGTTGGAAACACAATACTTTGCTTATTTAAGAAAAGTTTTTTTTTGTTTGTTTTTGTATTCAGTCATATTTTGGGTACATGAGCTGCATGAATTAGAATAATCCAGATAGTGATGGGTTTTACCTGAATTATCGCCCTAATTTAATATGACTCTCTCATAATATCGTAATATCATTAGGAATGCTGTTATTCAAAAAGTTATTAAACCCTTCTGAGGATTAAAGCAAATTTCATTTGCATATGTCCTTATTGACTCACTCATAATGATGGCTGTCTGTGCAGGCTTGTGGATGATCGCTGTGTGGTACAACCAGATACAGGTGACCTCAACAACCCCCCTAAGAAATTCAGAGGTAAGGTCTAAAAATCACTCGCTTCTCTCTTGATGAACATTTCATGAAATGAGTCTGTGTTGCTGCCATTTTATGCTCACTGCTGCCTTACATTCAAACTGAAAGATGCCGTAGAAACATGCAGGAGAACGCATCAGTCTCACCTGTTACTCATGAGCAAATTGTTTTGTGGTCATTTGTGCCCATGCTCAGGATGGATTATATGCATACATTTTCTGCTTGGATCTTTTATTTAACTATTTAGAAAATGCAGAGTATAATACAACCCCAATAAGTTATATAAGCCCTGTTTGTTTTCAGAACAACTAACAATATATTTTAAATGGTTTTAAATAGTCTTTACTCTTTTTTTTGGATATTAACCCTCACAATTAAAGGTGACTAACTTGGAAGTTGTGTGCACAACTTTTTTTGTGCTTGTGAAATAATTTCGAGATGGAAAGGGCAATGGTTATACTAGGATGTCGAGTAGGGAAAACCTAGAAGGACTGCGTTGCCATAATTACCTGAAGCAGTTGAGTACTGTTCAGATATACTCTCTTGGCAGCAAAGGGAGTAAGAATACATTTGACATATCATTGTACAGCAAACCCTTTTTAGCTGTGATGGATTCATGAATTTTGCTGTTCATATTACAAATTCTGACCCTATTTTGAGTTGTTTTGCAAGTGAAATGGCACAGCTGCCAAGGACACATCCACTGACTTGTAGCAGTGCTCCTTCCAAACAGATTAAATTGGTCTCATTAGACATGAGAAGCCTAGCAGGACTTCAAGTGTCCCTGTCATGTCTCAATTGATGATCTCTTATGTCAGGTCATCCCTGAGTGATGATATCCAGGAGGAGAATAGTCTGTGCCCAGAGCCAAAAAGCCAAAGATAAACCTGCACATTATTTGACCAAAAGAAAAATCAAGAATGAATAAAAAGAAGTGTCATTTTGATGGTTATCTTCATATAGTGTCAGTACCAGGCAGCCAGAAATGGCTGATCCTTTATATCTACTGGCCTAGGGTAAGCAGTTTCCCGACTAGTACGCTGATGGTTTCAGATTCAAGTCTTCTAGTCTAGCAAGTGTTGTTGTGTGGACATAATAGCTTTGTCTCTATCACGTGTGGTTGTGTTATTGTTCTTATATGTAGTTTCTTTCAGGCAGAATGCCAGGCAGCTGTAAACAAAAAGCTTGTCACAGGAACTTGCCGTCCCTGCTAAATAGCAGGGTCTAAACTGACAGCGTGAACACATGCACAGATTAACTAGGAGGCATGTGTCTAAAAATACAATAAGACTGTGTTTTGCTTTTGAACACCAAGTATAGTTCTGCTTTTGATTGTATGCCAACGCTATCAAAGAGGATTTATACATCACCTTCCTCATTCATTGAGATCAGACTGGCTTTGTTAAGAGCTGCGTGAGCTCCAACAGTGTTTACAAAATATAACCAAAGCCTTTATGATGGGCATTCATGGGCCAACCTATTGTTAGGTACAACAAAAGACTTTCAGTCTTATCATATTTCTTTTTTTTATGCAGATGGTGTTCAGTGTACCTCTCGGATGTAGATAATTTGTGTCACATGCTCTGAATCACTGAGTTTAGCTTCTTCTAGCTTCTCTTTCAGTTTTCATACACATTCTTTAATCGCTGACTTTATTTCTGTGTTTCCTGAAATTAGTCTTAATACATAACTAAGATTTTTTTAAAAAGCACAGAATATTTTCACTTTAGTGCTTAGAACTCGTCCTGTTCTTCCTTCTAAAACCTGTGAATACCTGATTCAAACTAATTTAGTTCTTTAAATCATGGTATTCTTTTGAAAATGCATTGTGCTTTTCATCAGTGTAGCTGTATTGTCTGTTTGGCACTGTGTAGGAAAACACCACACACCACATGCGTGAACCATTTCTTTGTTCAGTTATATTCATAGTTTAGCTATAATTGCTTTCCACATAGCATGCTAACCATAGACTGACCTGATTTACTGAAGCATCAGATTCAAAATAGAACATTTGCAGCTGTGTGTGATGACATGGGGATCTGATTGAGTCACTATTGGGGGAGTGGAGCATTTTAGGTTTAATAAAATGGTGTAATTTTCATAACCACTTAGTGGGAGCAGTCAACCAGGAACTGCTCCAGCCACAATATAAAGTAAATTGTCCTTAGCGGGTCCTATTCATGTTTTTAACACTTCAGGAATCATGCAGATCTTTTGATTTCTTTACGACAACATTGCCCTCAGGCTACTGCAGTAAAAGTGGCCCCAGTTCTGTGGTGGAAATGACAGCTTAGGTTCGGGAACACATTTTGTTTCTGTGAAGTTGGAAGTTAAAACTAGTACACAGAAAAAAATATCCAGAGACGCTGTCTTCTTCTCACAGTCTGAATTACTTTTGTCGTCAGCACACAGTTCAGACACACTACCCTTATGAGTCTTGCACATTTAAAGCCTTATATGCTGCTTTTCTGTACCAGGGAAAATTTGGATGAATAGCAGATAGGCAGCAGTCTTTTATGAGTTTAAACAAGGCCTGCTTTTCCAGCTGAGGATGCAAAGAAATGTGTTCATGTCTGACTGACCTATTCAAATCATATTCAGAGATGTGGTTAATGAATACACTGCAGTAACTGCACAGGGGAACTGTATAAATGTACTTCTGGTATCATGCTAGGGTTCCTTTTATGACATAAACTTACATATATTATCCTAAATAAAATGGTATATTTAGATTACAGATCATTTTTATGAGTCAAGGAAGCAATAAAGAGATTTTTTTTTTTTGGGGGGGGGGGAGTGGTATTGTGAAGTAATACATAATCCAGCCACAGACAGTAGTATCACCTCTTCTATTAAGGCGAGTGTCCAATAGAAACAGAGTGAAACCAGAGCTAAATCCTGACGTCTTGGTTTGGTAATAATAGAACCTGTAAGCTGTTTAAAAAGTCTTTATCTCAAGGATGTATGTAGGGAACCAGTTTTATTTTAAATCTACGTGTATGTCAGTCTATGTTCACATACAGGTTAACTCCATGATTGCATGTCATTTTACCTGTGCATATAAAACTTTGTGGGTACAGGAAAGCTTGGCGCTCAGCTCTGCTCAGTCGTCCTCTCGTGCACAATATTATGACTGTTTTTGTTGTTAGAAACACAAAATCCAGAAAACTGATAAATATTATATAATTTGAGATGCCATCCAAGCTGCACTTTGCATATAATTAGTAAAAACTGGAATGTGTTGTTGGACTCATTTGTTATTTACCTGAGAAAGAACAGGTAGCAAGATGCTCTAAGAGGAAAAAAGGCAAGAGCAAAAAGCCATGGTTAGCAGGGGAAACGTTTGGTTTTGGCATTTATGTGAATTCTATGCTTCAGACCGCATGCTGACTGGGATGTTTTAAAAATGTAAATTTACCTGCCCTGCCACACTGTAAGAAACTGTTCATGACTGCTTTGGGAATTGATGTGATGTAGCATCAGCTGTCTGTGGCATGTGCTGGACAAGCAAGTCAAATCCCTGGAGGCCTCATCTTCTTCTTAACCACCGGACACCTTCAGAGCTCGTTGAGAAGTCTACAATGCAGTGGATCAGAGCTGTTTTGGTGCCCAAAATGTACGTCATGCACCAAATGTGCAAGTAAAATATTTGAAATAAATGTCCCCATTTCTGTTCTACCTGCTGTTTTAAATACAGCCAAATATTAACTAATGTGTAAGAAAACCCACAAAGAGCTTTTGGCCTTTTAGAATTTCATTTATTACCCTGACTTCTTTCACTTTACTGCTTTTTTTTTTTTTTTTAATTAATTTACCATCAAGTCAGTTAACTTTTGAGCTATTTAACGGTACAGTTAAGTAGGAGAGGGGGTTTTAATCAGTTTCAGCTGCTTTGGTGTTAATGAAATTAACAGGTGCACTAGAGGGGCAACACTGAAACAACACCCAAAATGATTTAGAGCTGACATGTTTCCTCCTCATCATCTTTGACTGTTTTTGCTAGTTTGCATTTGGCTAGGGTCGGTGTCGCTGCTACATTTCTATCAAAAAATGTGGTATCTTTTAATTCCTAACACATTACTCAGTCCCTATCAGGATAAGGGAGTTTTTTCCCCCTATTGAGATGTTTTGAAAATTTTCCCTTTAATTTTTTTCAAGAATGTATGTATACCAATCTTGTTCTTTTTTTCCAGGCTCAGAGTAAACATATTATTTCTTCACAAGTATTTTCAGTAGGGCTTGAGTGCGCATGAGGAATGAAAAATGTGAATTTAAACCATTTAAATGAATGAAAAAGGTTGTTATTTATGACAGCTTTCAGTTGGGAATTAGGAAACCAAAGTCATGAAATCAAGCAAGAGATTGAATTAGAGATGTTTAAGAACCATCACTCAGGCACTGACATCTCCTTTTGAAGTTTGTCATGATTAGCTTGTTAAAGAAACAGGAAATGTTAAGTAATCAGTTGGGAAAACACCTACTCTGAGGGTTTTGTTTTGCTCTGTTACATTAGGATGCCTGGGGGAACTACACTGGTAGGCTTAACAGAGCTAAGGCAGAGAGACAGGGACCAATAAAAGAGAAAGAAGCAGTGGTCTTTATGAGTGGAAAAATTACTCACTTGCCCTCATGTTAGCGTAAAAGGGTAATGCATGGGTATTGTACTGGATGCACTGTGTAAGGCCTTCATTTTTTGAAAATATGATTCTCTGTAGAAGTCTCTGTAGCTTCGTCTTACTTCCTAAACCCAGATAAAATTCACAGTTATTACTATGAATCAGGGATCAGGGTTGCCTCACTTCACTCTGTTGGAGCAAATTGCGAGCTTTAAATCAGAGGCCAAATGTGAAATTCATTTTCTACAAAGCAGTATTTCTAAAACAGGAAATACTGCTTTACCTATTTTTTTTCTTTCATTATTCACTGATGTTACAGAGTAGAATGACGCTACCATTCAGTAAAATGGATCCACTTGTAGTTTTCTGCTATGACAACTCGTGATGCTCTCTAAAATGCCAATGATGACAGGAAAGTGTATATAAATGTCTTTATTTTGTTATTTCAGTGATTTTCCCTTAAAAACCTACATACTTATTACTCTTTGCATAATAATTGGTTAAGTGTGCAAAAGGTGTGCTTTAGAGTTTTATTGGTCAAAGATTGGATTTGGAGCAGTTAAAAATTCAAATTTTTAACTGCTCTAAAAGAAAGGACTCAATTTCGTTGCTCGTTAGCGATTGTAATGTGTTAGTTTCTTACTTCCATCTCTTTTTGTTTTTCTTTCGCTTTTGGTTGAGCCTAATTGTGGTAAATGCTGTAAAAAATGTAGTCTTTTAGGTAAATTACACTATTTTCTCATGTTATTATCGTTCCTTCAAGCAAATACTTCTCTGCCCGTAATATTTAGGTTCTTCCCAGTCTATTTTTGTCTTTTCCTGGCTGCCTACCCCATCAGACAGATGTTTTTGCCACAGCCCACTTTTCTCTGTTGGTCCTTGGCCTCCTGTCATCCTGTCCTCCCTCTTCTACCCATGCCACATGATAGATAACTCTGGGACGCTCCTGCAGTGGCTGCATTTCCAACAGCAGCATCCACTCGGGCTTTAAAAAAACTGTACCACATTTATAGCTCACTGGGTCTCCTGTTCCACTTAGCATATACAGTACAGTGTCTACAGTATACTATAAAGAATTGAGCATGTTTGCTTCTAGTGGGTAATTCAGTCTGACCAGATAAAAGACGATTAATTTACTTCATGTTGCAAACATTGTCTATAAATACCTGCAACACAAGTAAATTTTATTTTGTTCTACTGTTATAATCATTACTATTTGTGGATTTAGTAGTTCACTGTTTTGAGGTGTTGTTTTTGAGAGACTGGCAATTTATCCTTAATCTTGACATGAACAGCTAAATGTGAAGATGCTCAGGTTGTCGGTGTCACAGTGAAATCAACCACTGGTTCTTAGATTTAGCAATTTTCAAGCTTCTGTGTTAGCATTTTGTCCATCACTGTGTTACTTGGAGCCACAATTTACCATGTTTGGATGAAATGTTGGATAAGTCATCAGCCAATACTAGCAGCCTGTCCATGTACCGCACAGTCACACATAGCTGATTATTATTGCTATGTAACACTCTAAAATATTTGTTTATGCCAGCTGAATCTGCCCATATTCCTAACTCTCACATTCTTTAGGAAGTAGGTGTCCATAAAATTCAAAGCTTTTTATACCTAAAGCTTTAAACATGTTTAATGTTGTAAACTTTGAGGGCACTTTAGTGTGTGCGTCTGTAGGGATTAACTCTGTTATGGAGCCAAACTGTTTTGGCAATCGAGCCAATCAGCTGACCAGCATTCATTGTGACAGTGGGGGAAATTTATGTTCATACTCGTATCTTACATCAACCTATTGAGTTCCTGTTTCTTTATTCTTTGCTCCCTTTTAACCATTCAAATTTAAACTGTTCTGTTATTTCTGCTAATGCCAGGTACATCTTTTGTTGCTCATAACTTTTATAGTTTTTAAAATATTAAGCTTTATAACATTTCAACTCGTCATATCTCTTAAACTCCAGAGACATGAGCCATGTGCCAGTATAGCTTCAGACACTACTGACACTGAAAGAACTTTTTTGATACCGTTTACCGTTTTTCCATGAATTACGTTTGTTTCAGGATAGGAAACCTGTCCTTCTCTCAGATTTCAAACTCTGGATTTGAAGCAGTTTTTTCTTTCGTCATATTTCTCTCTGGGATGAGTGCGGGTTTGCCTCATTGGGACAAGCAGGCACCCAGAGAGCGGGCGGTGCAGGTTCGAGTCCTACCTGCATGTTTTCCCCGCTCTTGCTCCCTCTGCTTTCTTGACACTCTTCAGTGTACCCTTTCAAATAAAGCCATCTTCAGCAGGCAGTTCAGCTTCTTCAGCTGTTTTCGGGACATGATTTCTGCTACACGGCATTTTAGCAGGAAATGCAACTTTTTCTAGTATGATATTGTATTAAGGTTATATCTTGTAAAACGAATGCAGGGTAAAGTACTATATTGTATTGAACATCTTGCACAAACTCTGGAGAGGAGTGTCCTGTGCCATTTGTGTTGACAAAATAACTTGTGTATATATATATATATTTTTTTTTTTTCAAAATTAAACTCAGGAGCGTACAGTGTTTGGTGCGACTCTGTAAGACTTCTAGTCTTTCAACATTTAAAACTATCAAACTAAATTGCACACAGGTCATCATTTTCAGTTCCACAGTGTGCCAAAACCTTGCTTTGTTCTACTGACACATTCCTCTGTTTGCTGAGGTCAAGCAGACCACTGCTGATATGAAAAGATGAAGTGTAACTTTTCACCTTCCTCTTCTTATTTCCCCCCTAGATTGCCTTTTCAAACTGTGTCCTATGAACAGATACTCGGCACAGAAACAGTTCTGGAAGGCAGCAAAACCTGGAGGCAACAGCACTACTGACACAGTCCTCCTCACTAAACTTCATGTAAGTCTGACATCACCATTCCAACATCTTGCAGTGCTGTGTAACTTTGTGCTGTTGTGTAGAAAATGTGCACAGACAAAAATGCTGCATGTTTCCATCTCTGTACCTCTGTTCTGTGCATTAGCATGCTGCTGATCTTGAGAAGAAGCAGAATGAGTCTGAAAACCGAAAGCTGCTGGGGACAGTTATCCAGTATGGAAATGTCATTCAGGTGCGTTTAAGGCCCAGTGAGATAAGGTTCTTTGCTTAACAGAAAAGCTGCAGTATTTAAGATTGAAGATAACTCTATTTAATGAAAGAGGCGTTTTAAATAACTGCTACAGCACAAAGATGTGCTGTAAAGTTATCTGTTGCAGGCTCTATTATCTTTACACATTACAAAGGAATGTTTTGCACTCGAGTATGAGGTCATCGGCAACTAGAAATGTAGTCTATGACACCCACAAGGACTACAGTATATACAGTAGGTCATGGATAAATAGCTATACAGTGTATATGTTAGTATATCAGTGACTTGTTGGTTAACTGGTTTCAGGGGAGATCATTTTAAAAATATTAATAAATAAAAGGCTTTTGTATCAGTCAGCTTATATGATCCATGCTCTGTAATTCTTTCCACTGTCTCATTATGATAGTAGCTGTGGGGGTTGTGACCGTGTGATTCTGTTTTTTCTTGTTGCCAACAGTTGCTGCACTTGAAAAGCAATAAATACCTGACAGTGAACAAGCGCTTACCTGCACTGTTGGAGAAGAATGCCATGAGAGTGACGCTGGACTCTGCAGGAAACGAGGGATCCTGGTTCTACATCCAGCCTTTCTACAAGCTCAGATCCCTGGGAGACAGTGTGGGTAGAGCAGGGTGTGGGAGTCAAGTTAATTATGCTCAGCAAGAGAAATCAAGGATATATTTTTAGACTTTTAAAGAGGTTTGAAAACAGGAGTTACGTAGACTGATGTGTAGCGCAGAAAATTGGAACGCCAGAATAGGTTTACATTTAGCAATTGTACACTCACCTGCTGACTACTAAACTACTGATAAACTTTTTCAAGTCCTCCCAGTTTGTTTCTGGGTTCTTGCAGTTGTTTTCGCAGTATCCAAAAAAACAAACAAACAATCAGCAACCTGCTTTAGACGGCTCAGGTTTATTTATTTACTTATTTATTTATTTTTAATGTATAGCCCCAAATTATGTCAGTACTGTAAACATTTGCTTCAGTTTTACTAGTTTACAATGATAATGTTAAATACTTAAAAGCCAGTTCTTATTAAATATATAACTACATAGTAATAAATTATTATATCCACTCACTGGACATTTTATTAGGTATCAGGCTGAACCCTGTTCCCCTTTGACCTACCGTAATTAATTGTGGCAGATATTCAGCCTGGTGAGGGACATTTCTTAGAGATTTTGGTCCTTATTGACATGATGGCATCACAAAGTTGCTGAAGATTTGTCTCCTTCCGCCACATCTTAAAGGTGCTTTAATGATTTAAGCCAAGATTGGTGCACTGTGCTCCTAAAGCTCATGGTCAGCAGCAATACTCAGGTTAGATGTGACAATGTTTATGCCAAATTCTGACCCCACTGTGCAAATGTTGCAGCAGATATTAAGACTCAGATCAAGCAACATTTTTCCAATATTCTGCAGTCCAATCCTGATGAGCGCTCGTTAAATGTAGCGTCAGTTTCCTGTTCTAGGCTGACTAGAATTTGGTCTTTTACTGCTGTAGCCCATCTGCGTGCTGCGTATTCAGCGATGTCCTGTTGTCTTCCTGTCAGCTCGAAGTTGAATGGTTTGAACATCAGCAGGCTGTGCTGTCTATGTCCATTGACTTGAGTTACTAACATTTGATTGGCTGGTTAGCATTGTATTAGTGATTAGTATTACAGTTAAAGTGGTATACCTAATAAAGTGACCAGTGAGTGCATATCAGTTAATGTCCTTCTTTAAGTGGATTTAATGGAAAACTATAGATTTTATTGTTTTTGTATTTGTGTTTGGGAGTTTTAGGTGCAAGAAATCTGAAATATTAAAATAAAAAATATTCATGTAACTGCACTCAACCTCTTAAGAAGTCTGCAGGTTTAGGTGTGTGCAGTTAAATAGAAGTGGATTTACCTTACCTGGCCTTACCTGTGGTACACTTGCCTCTAGCAGCTACATTGGAGGCTACTGGTTTAACACACTTTAACTATTAGTAGTGTAGTTATGTTGTGGATATTGTTGGTGCCAGGTTTTGACCTGGAAAGTAAGATGCGGTGATATGGAAAGAGCACACACTACACTGACATAACCTCTAATCCTCCGGCTCCTTTTTCTACTCCTGGTGGATGGAAGCTAATAGAGTTAAGACGACTGATCAGCTAATTAAGTTGCATTTTATTAATCCTCTTGGACCAGTTTTTCTTCTGCATGATTCATCCTCCCTACACAGGAACAGGGGCTGCTCCAGTGCAGAACTTATACATTCCACCAGCGCCACCAGTGGAAATGACAGGAGAGGCTAAAGGCTTTAACTATTCTGTTTGAATATGAAGGTTTTTCTTTGAGGGACAAATGTCTCATACTTGTCAGCTGGACTGGTTGCAGAAAGTAGAAGTTTGTCTATTAAAGTTGATCTGGTTCCTTGCCTGAAAGGCAGAGATTTCAAACTTGTTGTGAGACTGTTTTTTAAATTACTTCACCTAATTCAAATTTCTTTTAATGTTCAGATTGTGTGCAGCAAAAACGAATCAGCTGTTGATCAAAAGATGTTTGTTAGACTGAAGTTTCTTTTTATTATTTTCTAATACCTGCTCTCATATGTCATATGTGGTGAATATGTAATGTTAGAGACAAGGGCTACAATTTCATTATTTTCCTCAGGCTCTTTCCCACACAGTATGGTCTACAGCACCACCTAGTGGTTGACTGGAAGCTTGTTTCAGTATTGCAAAATAATATACAGTAGTTATCCCAACCATCCTCCATTTAATGCACCATTTTCTTTGTTTCTCTTGTTGCTCCTGCAGGTGGTGATTGGAGATAAAGTAGTCCTTAACCCCGTCAATGCTGGACAACCTCTGCATGCAAGCAGCCACCAGCTAGTTGACAACCCAGGGTGCAATGAGGTACAAAACACACAGTTTTGTTAAACTTCATTTCTGTCCATCCAATTCTGGGTGAATGCACATACACTTTATTTTATATATATATGAAGTAAAATAAAATACTCCTATCTTTCAGGTTAATTCTGTGAATTGCAACACAAGTTGGAAAGTTGTTCTCTTCATGAAATGGAGCGACAACAAGGAAACGATACTCAAGGGGGTCAGTGAGCTCAGATTTCTGCATGTGGTTGTTTTTTTGTGGGGTTGTTTTTTTTTTTTTACATTAAGCATTTTTTCCCCAAATGTACATATAACATCCTTACTGGCTACAAAGCAGGCGTATTAGAACACATGAAACGCAGTTTAATAGGAACAACAATAACCTAAAAACACCATTTAGGTTTGAAAATAAAACAGTCGAAAGAGAATAAAAACCATGGTAACTGTCCACGTGTGTTTATCAATGTAACTGCAGGGCGATGTAGTCCGGTTGTTCCATGCGGAGCAGGAGAAGTTTCTCACTTGTGACGACTATAGGAAGAAGCAATATGTTTTTCTTAGGACAACCGGCCGGCAGTCTGCGACTTCTGCCACAAGCAGCAAAGCACTGTGGGAAGTTGAGGTCAGTAATTATGTAAATGCACAATGCCTTTGAAGCTCAGTTTTCTGATAATTGAGTACTTAAAACTTAATGTTCACCACTATCTTTGAGCACAGTAAAAGTGATGTTGCTCAAATAAATAATGCGGGTTTATTGTAATTTGTGTTTGCGTGTTTTGCCGTTGCCAGGTGGTTCACCATGACCCATGCAGGGGAGGTGCAGGCTACTGGAACAGCCTTTTCAGGTTTAAACATTTGGCCACAGGGTGCTATTTGGCTGCTGAGATGGGTGAGGTGTGTGTCACCATGTTTACTTTCGTATTTTTGATTTGCAGTTATCACTTTGTACCCATGCTACTTTGTCATGAGCTTCCAGAACAATACTGTGAAATGTTTGGTTCAAAGCTTTGTTACTGTATATACACATGCTGGGATGTTGAAAGCACAGCAAAGGGACAGCAATATGAAAAGTAATGATGCTGAGGAGGCTGTTTTAATGTATGTTTGCCAGGTTAATCCCGACTTTGAGGAGGAGAATGCCGAGCAGCGGCCCTCTGTAAGTAAGCCTGATCGCTTCCCCCCTGAGTGCTCTGCAATGCCCTGCTGGTTGCCTCACCGTTATTAATCTTGCTTGTTAAAATCTCTGCTGGGTCTGTGCTTCCTGCTCTAGGTGGTGGACTTTACACCCTTTAATTTCCAGGTACTGTCACACAGTCTTTACATAGTTGCAGCAACGTATTTCAAACATTTCTTGTTGTCTCAATGTTGATCATGCATGCTTGTTGCCTTTTTGTTCGCTGCAGTTTTTGTGGCACCCTGTTCATTTTTTTTGTGTGTGTTTAGTTGCACTTGATAACCACATGGTGTCACCATTCTAGCATCCTACCTGATGCATGTCTTAAGTGAAATTGCCATTAGGTGTCAGTGTTGTTATCTATGGTTTGATCATGCTGTTGGTCCAGCAAAGTCCAGCTGTATGATCAATTGTTTGTTTTTTTTTCAACTTCCATCAGATATTAAATCTAATTTGTAAAATCAGATTAGCTGGTGATTAGTGGGTTGACGTAAGAAGACAACCTGGATATGCCTTTGCCTCAGTATAGTTGAATAGTGTAGCCATATTTTTTCCGTAAGCTGCAATCATTTTGTGTTTTAGTGGTTTGCGCCTCCTCACTGCATGCTTTCTTCCTTTAGCTGGATGGAGATAATGAAGCTTTACGTGGTCGCCTGCGGGGTCCACAGGAGAAAATCATGTACACTTTGGTGCCTGTTCCTGATGGTATGGATATTTCCTCCATCTTTGAGCTGGACCCTACCACTCTGAGAGGCGGGGACTCCATGGTGCCCAGGTTTGGCATTTAACACAAACTTTTTTATTCACATAAGCATGCCACAAATACTGCTTCTGAAGCCACTGAATTTATGCAAGTTCACAGTATGCAGAAATCAAAAGTAAAATGTTCCTAGTGTACAATCATAAAAGATGTTAAGATTAGTGTTCAGACACGTCCAATCAGACCAATAAGTGGTTTCATAGATGCCTCAGTAGAGTTTTTTTTGTTTGTTATTTCAGTGGGGGGAAAAAGCATCAGGAATGTTGTAAAATATGGGGGAAATATGCAGATGACAAATATCTCAACAACACCTTGGCTAATCAAAAAGACCGCAATGATGTCAAGACTTCAGCAGTTCAAACAGTGACAATAGTAAACTTTTGACTCATGTGCATTGTGGGGGGAATTTGGAACGGCAGTGGAAAGGGAGTTTCTGAGGTGATGACTGCGTTTTGCAAGGCTGGACAAGGGCCAGTTTTGTTATGAGTGGTCTGACACATCTTTCAAACCAGAGACAAAGACGTAGTTGTGTTGTTTGGGTAAATTTTTGTTGTTGTTTTTTTTGTTTTATTTACTTTCAGAAATCATGGAGCCTGTGTGTGTGCGTGTGTGTGCGTGTGTGTGTGTCACACTGGTAAGCTTGAGATTGTGTGAAACTTACCAAGGAGAGTTAGGAAAGTCCCAGTATGGCATGAAACAGGAAACCGCTGAGGTTTGGATAGTGTTCACAATAAGGGAAAAACTTTCAGTTTTCTAAGATGCACTATCACTTAAAAACACACTTTAAAAAAAAACAAAAACATCTGGCAGAAATGTTTTTTGGATTTATTTTCTTAGATTAAAATTTGATGATACAAAAGCAGTCGCACGATGCAATATATCATGTAGTTTCTGTCCTAAGGTTGGTGATAAGCCTCTGGCTTATTCGTAATGAGCCTCAGTTTGGTTTCTCAATTCCAGCTGACATCACTGTGTTAAAGAGAGAATGTGTCGTTCTAACATTACAATTGTGTAATCGTCATTGTCACTGCACATAAGGTGAGCTTAGATTCTCCCCACCTTCTATCAAAGCCTCTATTGTGTGGCATAGTCAGGTGTGTGTCTGCATGATGCAGGCTACTACTACGCCTCCCACTCCAACCTAAAATAACCTTGTCCCTCAAACTTCAGCCAGGGGACTAACTAATGCCTGGCAGAACCAGTACACAAAGGTAAGCCTGTTAGCCTCAGTAGGCGGTTATGTAATGCCTGCCAAGAATATGGCTGCTGTCTGTGCTGAAGACCTCTCTCTCTCACGCACACACACACACACACACACACACGCTTACTCACTCACACACGTGGAGCTGGCTGGATGCTTTGAGAATGAAGGACGTAGTTGGCTCAAACTTTACTATGTGTAAAGGTTGAGTGCTTAATGTAAGAGAGATAATACTGTACAGGTCACTGCTGGCTAATCTGTACAAACAACACACTTTCCTGAGGAAGCCACTGTAAGCAGCCTTTTCCAGAACCAGGAAGCTTGTTTACAATTATCAGCTGCACGTTTGTCACATAACAGCGTCCAATAATAAATCTAATCAGAGTGCTTATGGTCTTCTGTGTTTTTTCAGACAGGAGTTGATTTATGGTCTTTTGTAGGTCTTAATTGTGAGCCATGTTGTGAGCTGAAAATGGAGGTCTTGGCCTGAGAGTGGAATAAAAGCTTGTTGAATGGAGCTGTCTGACTTATTGAACGCTCAAAGCCTCCTTAAATCTGTCTAATATTCATAAAACACAACGGGATTTAAAACAGAAGATTTAGAAAGTTATTAAAGAAAGAAAATATAATGTGCCTTCGTATCTATTCTTGATCACAGAATGCCCACAACATTAAAACAAGGTTGCGTTTGTAGCTGTTGATAGCACCAAAGGCTTATACATGGGCTAACAATGATTTTACTCCATGATTAGTCTGATTATTGAAGCGCTATGCTAACTTGTCCCCATCACACTCCACTGTGCTCTGTAGCTGATTCGCAGCTTCTGTTTGTCTTTTGTTTTATTTCATCACATCAGCTTCCTCTCTTATTTACAGGAGCTCCTATGTGAGGCTACGACATCTGTGCACCAACACATGGGTTCATAGCACCAACCTCCCCATTGACAAAGAGGAGGAGAAGCCTGTTATGCTACGGGTGAGTAGTTGCTGTGGATCAACATGCGAATGAGTCTTTATTAACAGTTACAGTGATTGATTTGATGTTTTTTCCAGATTGGAACATCAGCAGTAAAGGAAGACAAAGAAGCGTTTGCCATTGTCCCAGTGCCACCAGCAGAAGTGCGTGATTTAGACTTTGCTAACGATGCAAGTAAAGTGTTGGCGTCCATTGCTGGAAAGCTGGAAAAGGGTACCATTACACAAAATGAAAGGAGGTATGTATGACACCAGACTGCTAACTTTCTTATTGGGCTTTATATTTTATTTGTAAGTTGTTTATTTGGATAGTATAAGTATAGAAGGACATTTTTCACTGAAATTAAGACTAAACTGTTGAGTTGGAACTTGTACCCTCTCCAGGTTTGTGACAAAGCTCCTGGAAGATTTAGTTTTTTTCGTGGTAGACATCCCCAACAGTGGGCAGGATGTCTTGGAGATCATGGTCAACAAACCTAACAGGGAAAGACAGAAACTCATGAGAGAGCAGAATATTCTTAAACAGGTAGGCCTTAAACCTATGAGACAGTTTATGTACTGGTTTAAAATGTTCACTTTAGGCACTAAAACAAATCCCTGTTGCCTTTTACAGATTTTCAAACTTCTTCAAGCCCCTTTCACTGACAGTGGTGATGGTCCCATGCTGCGACTGGAAGAGCTGGGAGACCAGCGCCACGCACCGTTTAGACATATTTGCAGGCTTTGCTACAGAGTGCTCCGCCATTCCCAGCAAGATTACAGGAAGAACCAAGTAGGTTCAACACCACAGCTTCACTCAGAGCTTGGGTAGTGTGACATTTTCTCTGCATTGATTACCCCCTCCTTTGTCTGATTTGCAGGAATATATAGCCAAACAATTTCGCTTCATGCAGAAACAGATAGGATATGATGTGTTGGCAGAAGACACAATAACTGCTTTACTTCACAACAACCGGAAGCTGCTGGAAAAACACATAACTGCTGCTGAGATAGACACATTCGTCACACTAGTGAGGAAGAACCGGGAACCAAGGTAAGGCTTACAGAAAGACACGCCCTGGCTGCTCTCTTCAAACTGTAACACAAGGAGCCCCTGTGGCTAGACTGGGTCAGATTTGCTTATTTAGCAGCTCTGAAGGAATGCAAATCTATGTAAACGTGTTCAAATGAGTGAAGTACGAATATGAGTGGAATTGCTTGTGCAGGACCTCGGTACTAGAGGGAATATGCTGACAGCTAGTGCGTAAATGTATTTTGTTTATGTCATGTAAATTGCTGTTAATGATGTGTGAATGAGGTGGATCCAGTGGTTCAAACAGAGAGGACTGTTTGAAATGTTAGAGTACTGAGGCAGGGGGAACGGCCAAGAACATTTTAATATACAGTAGTTTATTTATTCTTCCTCACATAGGATAGTATGTACAGTGGCACCCCGGCTTACGAAGACCCCATTTAACGAAAAATTCAAGTTACGAAGGCACTTAACGGCAATATTTTTGCCCGTGGTACGACAAAATGCCCGTGTAACGAAATCAGTTTGCGAAATGCGTTTCGCTGTTCCACGTGAAAGACGTATTGTTGTTTGCAGTGCGCTATTTTGTGTGCTTTTCGTTTGCAATTAGCCTATCGTTCATTCATAATGGGGCCGGCATAAGGCATAAATATGAGCGAGTTTAAAAAAATGTAAAAAAAATGTCATTGCACAGTGTACGTACGTACATTAATTAACGTAAATGTAAGTTTTAGTTTTGATGTTTAGAATTAAATTCCCTAATGTTATGTACATATGCACGTACGTATGCATGCATGCATACATATGCTTTCTTCAGCCTCCACCAAGACCTTCGTCTTCAGCCGCATCGCCTCACTCAAAAGGTGCTTCGACTTACGAAACCTTTGACTTACGAAAGACCCTCTGGAACGAATTAATTTCGTAAGTCGGGGTTCCACTGTAGTCTGAAATTTGTTTCTTTATTTTTTAATTTAATATATTGTCATCTGTCACCAGGTTTCTGGACTACCTGTCAGATCTCTGTGTGTCCATGAACAAATCCATCCCTGTGACACAGGAGCTCATCTGCAATGCTGTGCTGGACTCTAGCAATGCTGACATCCTCATTGAAACCAAGTGAGATGCTCATTTTCATCAGGTGCTTTAATGTGGTAAACTGAAATGAGAGCTTACAAAAAATGTTGGTGTTGTGTACCAGATTGGTTCTGTCGAGGTTTGAGATTGAGGTGGCGACAAACGAGGACAATCCAGTGGAGGCGGAAGATGAAGAGGAGGTGTGGCTCTTCTGGAAAGATAACTCTAAGGAGATCCGGAGTAAGAGCATCCGGGAGTTGGCCCAGGATGCAAAGGAAGGCCAGAAGGAGGATCAGGAGGTGGTCAGCTACTACAGGTGTCGTGTCTTTATGATGATAATTTTAATAAAAAGATTACAGCTCAGATTTAGAAAGGACTAAGAATCCATTTTCTTCCCAGGTGCCAGCTGAACCTTTTTGCCCGGATGTGTCTGGACCGTCAATATCTCGCCATCAACAAGATCTCCGGTCAGCTGGACGTGGATTTGATCCTGCGCTGTATGTCCGATGAAGACCTGCCGTACGACTTGAGAGCATCTTTCTGCCGTCTGATGCTGCACATGCATGTCGACCGTGACCCTCAGGAGCAGGTCACGCCTGTCAAATATGCTCGTCTGTGGTCTGAGATTCCATCTAAAATCGCTATTGATGAGTGAGTTCATATCATAAACCCTTTAAAGGGGCGTGTATCGCCATTTCAGAAACGACGCAGTGTCTTTTAAAAGCGATTCTCCTCTAATTATCCAGCTATGACAACGATGGGACCACACGGGATGAGATCAAAGAGCGCTTCAGCCTCACCATGGATTTTGTGGAGAACTACCTGAGAGAGGTGGTGTCGCAGAATATTCCCTTCTCTGACAAGGAGAAAAACAAGCTTACTTTCGAGGTAACGCTTCTTTGTTTGTGGTATGAACAGATGAGAAGTGACATCCGTTTATTAAAGTTGTAAATCATTTGTTGGTTCTTTTCCTGCTTGTAGGTCGTGAACCTGGCAAGGAACCTCATATACTTTGGTTTTTACAACTTCAGTGACCTGCTTCGACTGACAAAGATCTTACTGAACATTTTAGACTGTGTACATGTCAACACCATCTACCCCATTAACAAGATAGAGAAGGAAGAAGAAAACAAAGGTAAAGAGTGAATGTTTTCCCTTAGCCTGAATACTTTCTTGCAGCAACGATTTTATCAAGCTCTCACTTTTCCAGGTGTGTAGAGTTTTAAGGAGAAATAGTATCAACAAATAACATCTGACCTAAAATTAAATAGAGTTTCATTTCACTATTTTTTTTCCTTCATGCAGATTTGAATGTTTTCTTGCTCTGTCTGTATTATAGGTGGCAGTAATGTGATGAAGTCCATTCACGGAGTTGGGGAGCTGATGACCCAGGTGGTGCTGCGAGGAGGCGGTTTGCTGCCCACCACACCAACTCATCAGCCTGAGGGCGATGTGGTTAAAACTCAGACTGAACCGGAGAGAGAAGATATCATGGTCATGGACACAAAGCTCAAGATCATTGAGATTCTGCAGGCACGACATCAGGATCATTATCATTATTATTTTTTAAAAATCCTTCGACTATATTGTAACTTTTATCTGTTTTATTCAGTTCATTTTGAACGTTCGGCTAGACTACAGGATCTCCTGCCTGCTCTGTATTTTCAAACGAGAATTTGATGAGAACAACCCACAAGGAGACAACACTGCTATTCAGAATGGATCCAATAATGTCACAGGTCCGATGCCAGGTGTGAAACTCTTAACCTTGTTAATTACATTATTTAACATATATGTATATAATTATAAAGAACTTATTTGAAGTATTTTTTCTTTTCTTTTTTTTAAGGAAATTTTGACTTTGAAAACATTGAGGAACAAGCAGAAGGGATCTTTGGAGGAAGGTGATTCTTAAATTGGATTCTTAAGTTTTTTAATGGGCTTTAATTGCCTGTAGTAAGTTTTTTTTTAATAAAGTAAAATTGAGGTAGTGTTTGTCATTTTTTTTGTTTAGTGAAGAAAACACCCCACTAGACCTGGATGACCATGGTGGTCGCACTTTCCTGCGGGTCCTTCTGCACCTGACCATGCATGACTACCCGCCCCTCGTGTCTGGAGCGCTTCACCTGCTCTTCAGACACTTCAGCCAGAGACAAGAGGTCCTCATGGCCTTCAAACAAGTAAGTCATCCACACCTGATTTTAATAGCAAGTCCTCTGAAATAATTCTAATAACTTGACTTTTTACAGATGAAGTTAAATTTGATGAAAACATTAAAAAAATTTTTTTTTGTTAAACCTTAAAAGGTCCAGCTCCTGGTGACCAGTCAGGATGTTGAGAACTACAAGCAGATCAAGTCAGATCTGGACCAGCTACGTTCTATTGTGGAGAAGTCTGAACTGTGGGTTTACAAAAGGCAAGGAGAAGATGGGATGGACGGAGATGGCCCCTCAGAATCTGACAACAAAAAGAAGGTACGCTGAAAATTTGAATGTGGAAAGGTTTTCCTGAATGTAGAGTTATTATTGAAAGGACTCATAATTGATTCTTGATTTACAGGGAGATTCAGACAAGAAGAAGACTGAAAGTACCAGCAGTTACAACTACAGAGTTGTAAAAGAGGTATAATTGTTTGCCTTTTAAGTTATATTTTCATTTTAGATTTACTGCTGATTATTAAAATGTTGCTTCTGTGTGTGTCTGTGTTTTTTAGATCCTGCTGCGCCTCAGTAAGCTGTGTGTCCAGGAGGGAAGCTCAGGGAAAAAGAGCAGGAAACAGCAGCAGAGGCTGCTGAGGAACATGGGAGCTCACAGTGTGGTGCTAGAACTCCTACAGATCCCCTATGAGAAGGTCAGACACTGAAACAGAATACAAATGCAGAATCGTTAAAAAGCTTTAAAGATCCTCATTGCTTTCCTTTGCTTGCAATTGTCCATTAATGTTACATAACTGAAAAGAAGCTCTGTATTATCTGCACCAGGGTGAGGATGTACGGATGCAGGAAATCATGAAATTGGCCCACGAGTTCCTGCAGAATTTCTGTGCAGGAAATCAGCAGAACCAGGCTCTTCTCCACAAGCATATAAACTTATTTCTCAACCCGGGGGTAAGCATCACAAGCATCTCACAGCTACTCCTTGGGCGAGTCGAAGACTTAAATATCCCAAAATACCACATATTGGGAAAATGTATGTTCTCTTCTGTTTCATTCCCAGATCCTGGAGGCTGTCACCATGCAGCACATCTTCATGAATAACTTCCAGCTCTGCAGCGAGATTAACGAGCGTGTGGTTCAGCACTTTGTCCACTGTACTGAGTCGCATGGTCGGCATGTCCAGTATCTCAAGTTTCTGCAAACCATTGTCAAGGCCGAGAACAAATTCATCAAGAAGTGTCAGGACATTGTCATGGCAGAGGTCTGTTGTTTGAGTAATGCTTGTGGTGTCTAATACAGGGGCGACAGTTTGGGAATAACACTGTCCACTCGGCTGTGACTCTCTCCCACTCAGCTGGTAAACTCCGGCGAGGATGTCCTGGTGTTCTACAACGACCGTGCCTCATTTCAGACCCTTGTCCAGATGATGCGTTCAGAGCGGGATCGCATGGATGAAAACAGTCCCCTGATGTACCACATACACCTGGTCGAACTGCTGGCTGTTTGCACTGAGGGCAAGAACGTCTACACCGAGATCAAGTGCAACTCTCTGCTGCCCCTGGATGATATTGTGCGGGTTGTCACCCATGAAGATTGCATTCCTGAGGTATGGAAGACTTTTTCTTCACTCACTTTAAAGTTGAGTGAATACACTTTATTCTAGTTTATTCTGATCGAGAAGAGCATTGGGAATACATGTTTTTAAAAACTACCTTGATTACCAGTGCACTCATTTAGTTTCCAACAATCCAACAGGTGAAGATTGCCTATATCAACTTCCTGAACCACTGCTATGTGGATACAGAGGTGGAGATGAAGGAGATTTATACATCCAACCACATGTGGAAGCTGTTTGAGAACTTCCTGGTGGACATTTGTAGGGTAAGCCACAAAATATTTGACAATAAATAGACAGAGAATCCAGTCAGCACATCGTGAAGTGAACACACAGCAAGTTACCCGTCGGCCACATGCAGGAAGTCCGATCCAGTGGCCGTGTGTCATGCTAACGTCTCTTCTATCCTTGCTTAGGTGTGCAACAACACCAGTGACAGGAAGCACGCGGACACCATGCTGGAGCGTTATGTAACCGAAACAGTCATGAGCATTGTCACATGTTTCTTCAGCTCTCCTTTTTCTGACCAGAGCACAAGCCTTCAGGTAAAATGGGCATGTCTTTTTAATGTATTTTCCAAGCAGTTTTGCTACTGCGAGTCCTTTGTGCAGACTAGAAATCAGACACCTTCTCAGCACTGTTTGGGGGGAAAAAAGGAACTGTACTCATGCATGTACCGTACATACCATGAAATGTAACGTTTTTCCCTTTACATAGCTGGCTTGTCATATATATGTAAGTAATGCTAGCACTTCCCCAAATTTGATTTCCCAACTTTTGGCTGTGAATGTGAAGAAGTATTCAGTGTGTGGGTTTTTATATGGTCATAGTTTAGTCAGCACACAGACTCTGTTCTTCCCAGATCTGTGGGTGTGTTGCACAAGGTTTTGCTGGGACTTTGCTGGTGCAGATGATGTACTGATGCAATGTGGTTACTGTGTTTCTTAGACCTTGTTCTAGCCCTGTTTCTTCTCCCCCACGACTTTCCAATAAGTCATGACCAATAACCTCCTTCAATTTCCAAATCCTTGGTACAGTAACTTTGAGGTTTTTTGTGTTAGACACTTGTTTCCTGTTATCTGTGTATGGAGCTTTTTTGTTGCTATTTGGTTCCACTAGAAAATGGCGATTATCCTTTATGCAACTGCACTTCCTGGGAACTACGCTCGCTAAAGTGTACCATTACGTGATAATTCCGCAACCCTTTTCCTTTTTCTCTTGCAACAGGCAGCCATTGTTGGAAAGATGACTGAGGTACTTATTGTACTTTAGGGCTGTGGCCAGGTAGAAATCTGTTGTACTCTCTGTTAAACACCGGTTTGGTTTGTTTTAAGGGGAATGCATGTGATTAGGAAGCTTGCCCAATGGATCTTAAGCTGTTAACCCGTCTGCCTTTGATGCCCTTATATGCACACGTTGTCACATCTACCACAAACTGGGTTATGAATTCAAGCTATTCAGAGAGCACAATAGTCACTCTGTGTGTTATTAAATATTTGTTAACAGTTTCCCTCCTTTACACCACGATTCCTCCTTCCTTCTTTTGTTGAAAGGCAAGATGTAATTAGTTTTCCCCCTGTCTTACAGACCCGTCAGCCCGTTTTTGTTCAGCTTCTTCAAGGAGTGTTTAGGGTTTACCACTGTAACTGGCTTAACCCTGTCCAGAAGGCCTCAGTTGAGGCTTGCATTAAAGTACTGTCAGACGTGGGTAAGATATTAAGACTAACACAGACTATGAACCTCTCAGTGTTAAAAAGTGGCGCATATTATATGTACTTTCTGCTTCTGCCTAGCTAAGAGCAGAGCCATTGCTATCCCAGTGGACCTGGACAGTCAGGTGAACAACTTGTTTGTCAAGTCCAACAATGTCGTGCAGAAGAGCATCCTCAACTGGAGACTGTCTGCTAAGAACACATCCAGGCGAGACTCCGGCCTGACCACCTCAAAAGACTACAGAAACATCATTGAGAGGCTACAGGTCAGTAGACGGTCTGTTGCTGTTTCAGTGTAATAAACTTAATCCATTTTCATCCATTTAAATTTTTTGTCTGCTTTATTTAATCGTAAGCCAAAAATCCTGTAAAATGAAACATAAACATCAATGAAAGCAATAAAAGCTATAAAAAAATAATGCAAACATAGACAGAAAAAAACACTAACTGCATTAAACATTGCTAAAGTAAATGCATTGCCTTTTTTTTTTTTTTTTTAACCAATCTTTTGAAAACGTTATTTTTAGATTGTGTACCTGTGTGTTCATAAAGAAGGCCAATATATCAGGGGGCACAGAAAGCAGTAAGTGCTTTTATGAAGCCCATTATCGACACATCAGATGGCATGGTGGTACGGGACATCCAGTTCTGTTAGTTGTGGTAATATGACCATTTGTGCCATTGTCAGTCTGGCACACAGGAGCTCTCTTAAACAGGGTGTAGATGTCCTACATTTCCAAATGCACAGCATAAACATGCAGCTTTTTTGCTTTTCTCTCCAGACTGATTACATAAATGGATCTGTACTGATTCATTGTTTATAGTATTTGTGTTTTGCAGTAAAATTCAAATTTTCAAAAATGAAAGTTTTGCTCTAATATTGATGTCTTATCTTTTAGGGTATTTGGTATTTCTCTGAAGAAGAAGTGATTAAAATCTATAAAAGTCTCTTAAAGCAACATGACTGTCTGATATTTACCACAGGTTTCTACCTATCAGGCAGTAGAATGAGTGCAGTGAATCTCCACTTCCTCTTTGGGTTTTTTTGTGGAAGAAAGTTAACACTATATGAAGACAGCTCGGTCTGCCTTTTTATCATAACTGAAAACTCCAATGTGAAAGTACAATGGGTTAATTAAGCCCCCTCACCATTGCTGTTAATTGTTGCCAGTATGCACAGGGTGATATAATGTTTTTGGTAACTGTGTGGCAATCAAAAACCATAAAAGATGTGTCCAATTACATCCTAGAAAAATATGTGGTTTTAGCAGCAGACCATGTTGCTCCACCTTATTCTCTAGTAAGACATGACTCAGTATTCACTGGAAGACTGAAAAATCAAGCCAAGGATCAGTCTGCACTCTGCTGATACTACTTATGAAACCTTAGGACTTTTTTATCCTGTAATTCCAACGATAAAGCAAAGCTGTTTTGTTATGGAAATACATTTTCAGTGATGTTTTAGATGTTTCGTTCCTAATCCACCCATTTCTAGACGGGGTTTTATGTGGTTCCCACAACTGTGTACTTCCCAAATTCCTGTTGTCTTTGCAAAGACTGCTGGAGTTTCACAGCTTTAGTGGTTTTTCCCACCTCTTGATGTTCTCAAACTTCTTTAATCAGCACCCAACACGGAATCACTCATTTTCACAGTAATCATCACCAGGCGTGACAGGAAGTGCACTGCAAAAGGTGGCACGGTGGTGTTTATTATGGTGTGATTTGATGTGTAATGCACTGGATGTGTCCCTTCCTGTTTCTATATTAAATTAATATTAAAGCAAAATAATGTGAGGCTGACTGTAGCTGGATGTCTTTGAACGAAATGCAGGAATAGGAAGACTGTTTTAATTATAACAGTGTAGCTGTTTGCCATAAAACACAGTTCTGGGTTATTTCTAACCTTTGGTTCTGCTCAATAGGACATCGTGTCTGCCCTAGAGGACCGTTTGAGACCTCTGGTCCAGGCTGAGCTCTCGGTGCTGGTGGATGTCCTGCATCGTCCGGAACTGCTCTTCCCTGAAAACACGGATGCTCGCAAGAAATGTGAAAGTGGAGGATTCATATCAAAGTGAGTCTAAAGTTGTCTGAACCACTTCCAGTGCTGTTGCTATTTTTGGAACGCTTTTGGAAGTCCCCTTGTAACCACTCGCATGTGTGCATTTGTAGTTTTGTCGTGTACCTCAAACGTGAATGGAGACAAGCATCTTTGTCAACCTGATGAGACTAGTTTTTCAGCAGAGGAGGGTCTGTAGCAGGGCCAGGAGCGTGCTTGTTGTTGTTTTATTTCCTAGATATTCATGTGGTTCTGCACAGTAAATTTGTTCCTCATAATCAGTTCTACTGTAACATTCTGAAACGTCTGAAGGTGAAAAAGCAGAGAAAACTATCTCAACTGTGGCTGCTGGCATCAGCCTGCACTGGCTTTGGGGAATCACTTAGTCTTTAAGTTTTCTGTGAACATGAAGCATCTGCTGTAGTCAGCTGAAGTCATTTTCTTAAATCACCGTTTTCAGTTATGCCCAAGGCACCTAAATATGCTTTAGACCCATAACTTCCAAGTCTCTTGTTTAGAACGAGGATAATCACTGTGTCATAGAAATGATTTCTGTCACTGTGAGACTTGAAGTATATAGAGTTTTGGAGGAAGGTGATGAGTTCATCAGTCTATTTCTATTGTTTGTGCTGATTCTGCCCCCCCGCCCCTGTTCTCTTTGATCAGACTGATCAAACACACCAAACAGTTGCTAGAAGAGAACGAGGAGCGCCTGTGCATCAAAGTACTGCAGACACTGAGGGAAATGATGTCAAAAGACCGGGGCTATGGGGAGAAGGTATGTTCCTCCTTCATTCCTGTTTCTCATTCTCTGGTTCTAGTGTTGCACAAGATTCTCCCACACACAAGTTAAAATGTTACAACACTTTTCTGACATGTCAGGATGTTCTGCGTCAAAACCTAGGGTAAGACACGACATCACAGAGCAAAAAACAAAACTGAGTGTTCTCTGCTTACCTCTGGAGCCTCTGTAGAACACAAAAAAGTAAATGACTCATACACAGCGAACGTCATCAAGTCTTTCATTTGATATTCCTGCAGCCAGGGCAGTTTGTGATTTTTCTTTTCTAGTTTTAGTGCTTTTAAGAGTCTGCAAAAAGTAATGATAAAAAGATTCCCATGTTGCTTTTCTCCTTAAATTAAAAAAACAAACAAAAAAAACAGTGTTATGTGTATCAGCTTTATTAACTCTATTAACAATGTGCATGATCCAACATTGTCTCTCAACCATTTTACGCACCATTCATTGGCTACTAATGATCACTTATACTAATCCTAAATAAATTGTCTCAACTGTGCCAACTTGTTTTCCAGTAAAAGGAGTAAAAGCGCTTTAATATCAGATGAAAACATTAAAACAACTTTCAAAAATCTTTTTGCTGTTTTTAACTGCTAAAATAAAACTATTTTTATCTAGATTTGCTGCCAGGGAATTTGTTGTACGTTACCCTGTGATTTATTCACTTTTTTTAATTAGTTTTTTTGAGTGCTTAGTAATGACTGGATTGTGTGTGTGTGTGTGTGTGTGTGTGTGTGTGTGTGTGTGTGTGTGTGTGTGTGTGTGTGTGTGTGTGTGTGTGTGTGTGTGTGTGTGGGGCAAGCAGAAAAAGTAAGAAGCTTGTAAGGGATCAGGTCCTAATTGTTGCATGGGAATGGTTCCTCAACAGATGGATAATTGAACATCAACATATGGTTATTTCAAATCGGGGCTCCTCTTTGCCTTTTTTAGAGATTAATAGAGATTAAAAAAATTGTTAAATCTGATATTTAACAGGGAATGATGGCTAACGTCCCTTTGAGTTTGGTGTAAGAATCTATGAAGCTTCAAGAACATTTTAATCAGGCCAAGTAAGATTAACAGGAGAGCGTACTTTAATCACAACAGTCTCATTTTATTGGTTTGCATACTGAACCTGTTTGGTCCATTACAGACTGAGCTCATTCTGGAAAGAAATCTGCTTGCTTTCTTTGTGATGAAAGCCCTTCAGAAAGGGCTTTATTTTTTTTTTTTTGTTAGTTAGTTTTTTTGGGGGGGGGTTTGTGGTGTTTGAAAATGGTTAAACTTTTTTAATTAGATCTTCAATTTCAACTTCAAAATCTGGATGGACTATTTCATGTTTTATTGTTTAACAAAACTCAACCATAACTGATAAAATGAAGACATTACTTTTGTGTTGATAAACGGGGAGGGAAAGAAAACAACTGGTTGGGGGAAAGATACTAAATATTTCACCTTCTCAACCAAACTGTGTTTAAAAACAAAGACTTGCACTTTTATAGTCAGTTCTCTTAACATGAAAATATTTGATGCAATGATGATGTAAAAAAGGTGTCTTTACTGCAATTAACTTGTTCTGTTTTTGAGCCTTGACAGCCCTTTCTTCGCCCTTTTTTACTAACCTGACATGCTGCGTGTGTGTCTGTGTGTGGGTTTCAGAGGCTTTACATTTGCACACTTGTTACAGAGCTCTAACTCACTAATCTAGCTCTACTAACTCTGTGCCTCCTATACTTCTTCTCTTGCAGCTGATTGCCTTTGATGATGAAATGGATGTGGCTGAGGTTGATCACTTTACTTACTATTGCGATGTTCATTTGTCTCCCACTAACAGCATAGATGTGCTTGTGTTTCACGTAGGCTTTCTAGCGTTTCAATCCCCCATCTGTGTCAGCAGCTTAGTCCATTTCCCCGCCGTGTGCCTGTTAAGAGTTGCTCCTGAATTTCATGGAAATAAGTAGCATAATGCTAAAATGTCTGCCTCACAAACTCTATATGGCCAATAGTACTGGGCCACCAACACAGCTGCCGGGCCATGGAAACCCACGAAGCTCACGGTGCACAGTTTTTGTGCTGATGTTAATGCCAGAGGTGCATTGATCTCTGAAGTTAGTGAGTCATGTATCTTTTATGCACGTCAGCACTTGGTGAAGTTACAGAGTGCAGCTACCAAGTACTGCAGCTCAGCAACTTCATGGCTGAGTTTTTGTGGTTCCTAAACACTTCCACTTTGCAGTGATACCATGTGCAGTTAATGCTGGAATATACAGCAGGGGAAAAATTTCACTTGTTGCAACTGCTTTTTGCAATGGTGGCTTCCTATTACAGTACCACACGTGAATTCAGTAAGCTTGTAATATATATAAATATTTGTAAAGGCAGACTGCATTTTATTCAGCTGTGGTAATGGGACTGAGGTGTGGCCCAGTGCTTTTGTCAGTATACTGTATGTGCTTTTGTGCCATGCTGTACTTTGTTCTATATTTTTTTTGAGTGAACTGTTTAGGTAAAGACGTGTTACATTTGTAGAATATATCCTACAGGATCTTACTGTTACTGTTATTTTTAAATAACATAAGTTAACATATTTTGGTTAGACCCTGGATTGGTCGTGTTAATTTTGGGGTCTCAAGACGAGACTGTGCTTATTGAATAGATCTTTTGTGCATGTGGTTTAAAGCTGGGTGTGAAGCATCCACCTGCTAGAATTTGAATCTTCTTCCTCGTTGCATTGTGCCCTTTTTAAAGCACTGTCTGCTGTCATTGCTACAAGTTTGTGGACTGTCAGAACTGCATATCCAGTAGAAGTCTGCAGAGACATGGATGTAAAGCATAACTTGGTTCAAACTTTCTTGAAGTAGTTGAGAAATTCGAGAGACATTTTATAATCAATAGTTACTAATGTTTGGATATAGCATGTATACAAAAGTTATCCATCCATCAAACAACGATTATATTTTTGTGCAGGTTAAATTTTTTGTTTAACTCTGTACTCGTATTTTTTTAAAGATAGCTAATACAGGCTCCTCGATAAATGTATTCATTCAGTGCGTCACTGTCAGCACACAGGCGGCTTAGCAGTAACATTTGTAAGGCCATTTTGTTACACTGCATTACATCGTAGAGCTGTTTCTATTTGTGGCACGAGTCACTCTAAATGTCGCACAGCCCCCTGATGATGGATGGTGATAAGATGGCATATTTTTTCTTCTAAGCCCTTTGCCACAATTACAAGAGCAGGTGTGAGTGTATATTTAGCTGGGGATACTCCATCTATTAGCTTTGTAAAACAGGCCATCGGGCCGTGTGGCCTTTTAAAATAGCTGATGAAACATGTTTCTGCTCTCTGAAGATTATGGGTGCCGCCACAACCACAACATATCTGAAATGTTACTTCAGACCAGTATTGCGAAAAGATTACTATTTTACACGAATGTAGATGTTTTGTGAGGAGTTTCGTTTTATTTGATGTTTACAGCTAAACTTACAAATCTTTTAAGCTCATTTTGTAGGAGTTATTCACACTTTGCTCTCTCTCCTACTGACCTATTGCCAGATCTTTACTCATACTAGATGTCTGTTCACCAGCCTTCAGCTTTCTCAGGCTAGCTGCTATAGTTTAGCCATTTTAAGTATAGAACTGTGGGTTCTAGACTCAGTTTTAGGGCTATAGTATTGCTTTAATGACTGTATTGTTGCTTTAAATTGGTACAGTCTTCTTCGGTTTCTGGCCAGGGTTATTGAGCGTTTCAACATGTGCCTCCCAGCATTGGAATTTCTTTAAATATTTAAAAGAACTGGAACCAGATTTAAAGTGTTTTATTGTAAAGCACTTTGTATTTTTTTCCAATTCTGCTCTAATTGGATAAAAAGACCTGAACCCATTTCTCTGCTTCACTGGGTTTTTATCGGGACTTCTGCTGGCTTTCATCAAAGCATCAAAGTTAATTCTTGACCTTGTGATTCACGGTTTGATTTAAAATGTACTGAAACCTTAATGTTCTGAATAATAGAAAGCTTATATATCTATATGTTTAGCCTAGTTGGGAGCTTGTATTGTAATCACTAAATTGATTAAAACTGAAAGTATTGCACGGGAGGAAGCGTTTCTGTGGCAGCAGGAAACACTGAAGTTAAAAGCACGCCAACATCACAATAGCCACTTAATCCAGAGTGTGGTGCAGGGCGTGCGTCTGTGTGTAAGAGAAGTGAACAATGCTGTTAAGTAAGGAAATGGAGAAATTGTCGGAAAGGGTCTTTCCAGAGTTGCAGGAAGCAGCATGCTCTCAGTTTCTCTGTTATGTCTCTGTCTTGCTTTCCCTCCTTCCCTCTCTCCCTGTATATACTGCTCAAGTGATGGAAATCCCCAGCTTCCACAAAAACAGGGCTGTTCTCACAGAGCACCACTTTGTTTCATCAACTCCTCCCACGTGCAGCATCCTAAGAATGTCCACACACTCGGCACATGTTCTCTGCCACTCATTCGCGTTAACAACAGCATGAAGCGGCGTGGCTGATGGCTGGCAGCACGTCTCTGGGTACTCAGATTGATGGCAGGAAGGCAGACGGGCCAAAACCCCAACTTCCCCTCATCAGCAGCAAGATAAACTGCCATTATAGCAGTTACGTAACTCAAGTGTGTAGCCTGCTGCTGCTCCCTGACCTTTTACAACACACCCCCTCTCTTTCAGAATCACCCACCCAGAGACCTCTAGGAATGAGTGCAGCTGTTAGTTCACTACTGTCTGACAGACTCCATCGTGCTTCTTGTTGCTGCACGCCCAGACGCTGTACTGGATTTTGCATATCCAGTCAGGCTGATGAGGGAGCAGGATCAAGTGGAATGACTTTTCACCCATTAGGAATAGCTTATCTCATTCTTCCAGAAATAGCAACGTGATCAAATGCAAGCCGGGAGAAAACAAGACCTGACCAGCTAGGCGGACTCATTGTCAGGCCTTATCGCATCAATCGCTGCGCGTTTGTTCTCGCTTCGTGTGCACGGCTTTCGTTTGAGAGGCTGCACGAGCATAAGGGGGCGAGATGGAGATCATTTCTCCTTCTAATTCAGGTGATACAGAGAGATTAGCTGAGGCCGAGCGTGTAACCGGACACGAAGGTTATATAAGGGAACTATTTCTTTGCGGTCTCTCTGTGTGGGTGCAAATGTCTTTTTCCAGTTCGCCAAATTCTTTTTGTCCACCGTCAACCCATAACAGTCTCTTCATTATCTCAGCCAATCAGAGCTTGTTTTTGGGAGGTTTTGAGTTTACTATTTCCTCTATTTTTCTTGTGCATTTTTTTTTGTCACCACATTGTTTCCAATCCCCACACAAACATTGTTTTGTCTCTTTGCCTTTACCTACTTCCTCTTTTAGCCTTCTCTGTATTTACCAGTTGCCACTCCCATCATTCTCTCTGCCAAGCTGCCTCAGATAGCCTGCTCCTGTCCTCATTTATCCTTCTGCCCACTACAGTGACTGAATTCTGGAGACTCCGAGCTGCTCTGCTTTTTCTTCTCAACAGGGGGAGCTGCGGACGTTTCTCAGCAACAGGCTGCGCTGTCCCAGTTTCCTTAACTTAAGTTGCACGATTCTTGGGCTCAAGCCAGCTATCAAGCAGCAGTTACATAAGAGCCAAAAGCATTTTTTTTCCCCCTCTCTGTTTTCCTGGAATTTCAAACTCTCCACTGATGTGTGATCTCCAGTGGTAATTGGAAATAAAAGCACTTCAGACACGTCTTCCAGGAGACAGTAGGATTGCTGGAGCTCAAGTTAGGTTAGACGGACTGCCATGAGAAAATTGAGGCCTTAACTTGGGTAGTAATGAGCACATGGTACAGGGCCAGCTTTCTACTCCCGGTAAACTTATAAAAATATAGAAAAAATAGATAATATAGCTCCATCTAATCCTATGTAGGTTTAGGCTTTTAGTTCTAATATTCTTAATAGAGAGATGGTTTGAAAACTGACTCTCGAGAGAAAGTGCAACAGATTTTCCTGGTCACTGAGACCATGTGACCCTTGCTGCCACTATTTACTGCAAGTGTTCACAGTGCCATTGTGTTTATTTGCCAGGCCTCGCCTCTGTAGTCATTTTAATCACACATTCTGGAAACGTTAAAAATGCTGGCAATTATAGGGTCGGGCTGTCCTCACGGTCAGATTTCGATGCACGTGTTAGTTTTTGAAGTATATTAAGAGAAGTTAGTTTTGCTACTAACTAGCTGCTGAATATAACTTAAGTTGCATGATGTGTGATGCATCACCGTTCTTCTGTGGAAGTCAGTGTGTTGACATTAAAGGAGACTTGATGCAGGGAAATTCCTGTCCAGTTGCACAATTAATCAGCATAAAGCAGCATGACTGGTAACCCAGTCATGACCGAGAGAGACAGAAACAACCCATGTTTGGTTGTGTATTTGTTATTTAGTCTTTTTTTTTCTTGCATTATCTGCAGTGAGGTGTGTGTGTGTGTGTGTGTGTGTGTGTGTGTGTGTGTGTGTGTGTGTGTGTGTGTGTGTGTGTGTGTGTGTGTGTGTGTGTGTGTGTGTGTGTGTGTGTGTGTGTGTATAGACTTTTATTTTTTTAAATAGCCGTTCACAGAAAATAATCATCTACTGGGTAGGCTAGCATTAGCACTTTATTTTGTTTTAACTCATTTAAGGTAAATGTCTACAAAGCGTCTCTGTACAATTATGCCATCAAAGTATTCATTGTTTTACTATGTGGTAGGAAATTATTAGCATTTCTGTTATTTTTTTTATTTATTCTTTTTTACTCTTTCTCTCTCTCTGAATTTATTATGTATCTGTTGGTTTGAGTTGGTTTCATTACTTTAAGATATGTATTGAAAATATGTTGTACTTTTTGCATCTCTGACCATGCAATACATACATTTACTGTTCAAACAGCTAGCATGGGAAAGGTTTTGTAATTTTTTACTTTTTTAATTACTTTTTTAATTTATTAATTTATTTTTAGGCAATTTTCCAATTGTAACAATATGATTGTAACAATATGATTGTAGTCAAACCAAGCATATCATGACTATGGTTTGAAAACACGCTCAGTCATAAATATCTCTTGTTATTTCTTTTTATCCTTAGAAGAATCAAAGTGTGCATATTTGCTTCTGCCATCTTTGGTTTGTAATGTTATTATCATTTTATTAAGAGGGAACCACAGAATACCAAACACACCAGTGTTGCTTTAATAACCAGCAGTCTGTGGTGAGGTGGGGGCAACTGAGCTTTTGCTGTTTTGCTGCGATGTGGTAATGCTGCTTATCACTCATGCTCTGTCATCAAGCAAACCCTGAGAAACACTTAAAAAAAACAAAAAACAAACATCATTTTGTGTCTGCTTTCTCTGCTCCTGGCTCTTTGCACATTGATGATGAATCGTTGACGTTACTGGTAATAGAAAGTTTTGGTTTTGGAAGCTGCTCTTGGAGATGGAGTGACCTAACTAATCCGACTACTTCTAACCCCAACTAACTGCGTCCTTTTATTTCCAATCAGCTGGCACCGCCACCTGAGCCCGAAATCCCGGCCGAGGTGTGTTTTACTCATATTGGCCCATTGCCCACTAACATGCGTCAGTACTGATCATCACTCATACTCATGATTGGCCACCATCCTGTATTATTTGTGCTGTGCGTTTTCCAGATCCTTATTTAAACAAAGAAAAGTCACAACCTTTCCTTATGCATTTCCACTTTTATCTCCACCCCCCGCCCTTCCTGCATCACCCCTCTGCCGCTGCTGCTTCTGTGGAACTTGCTACATATGTGCCCTTGTTTGCATACAGTCTTCCGCTTCTCTACTCATCCTTTCCTCTCTGCCTCCGTCATTTCTCCCATCCGCTCATCTGTCCTTCTAGCTCTTTGATGAAAGTCCAATTCACTGACCTCCTTTCATTGGGGTTGCTGTAAGGGTGGGGTGGGGGTTGGAGTCATGGGTGAGGTGTTTTTCCATGCCAGATTGGTGCTTACAGTGTGTGTCAGTAGCTCACTGCTCTGTTATGTAACCTGAAGTGTTTCTTTTCTCATGGCTCATGGCTTGTTTCTTTCCCTCCAGCAGTCTATCATTCTTTTATGTAAATAATTTAGGCACTTTTTCCACTGTGAGTGTAAAGTAATGAGGGAGGTAGTCTGACAAATGGTTATAATTTTAGATTTTAAAAATGTACGATTTTTACTTCAAAAACTTCTTGAAGGTGTTAAAAAAAAAAGCATGTCAGTCCTCCTCTGCATGAAGCCCTGCACGCCTTTGACTCGACCTCACATCTTCCCTGACACAACCACTTCCCTCTTAACTGCATGATCAATTTTGCACCCAGTTTCCTGCATGCTTGTAAAGTAACTAATTTGCACTGTATTGACACCCTACTTTTGTTTTCCCCAACTTTCCTTTCCAACCTTTTTGTTTCTTTCTTATTTTAATGCTTTCTGCTAACTCACCTCACCTTTAAGGAGCTTGATCCCAACCAGCCGCTGAAGCAACTGGAGGATCAAAGGAGGGTAGGTAAAGAGTTTGGTTTGCTGTGGTCTGGCACAGGCCTGCATCTTACTGACTGACTGATTGTGATGCCCTCACTGTTGCACTGCTGCTACAGCATGGCACTCACTCACTCCCCTCCCAGTTGTGACACGAAACATGTGACAGAGATCAGCCAGGAAACACTAATGTGGGTTCTCAGTCTGCGCTTTGTGTTTGCTACAGACTGACACAGAGGTGACACACTGCTGTGATTTACATACAAGGCCGAGGGTTAATGCATATGTTGAGACCGAGAAAGAGCACAATGTCAACTCTGAACATCACTGAGGTCAGAGTGCAAGGATCAAATAAAAAATGTGTGTGTGTGTGTGCTCTATTTTTTCCCAGGTGGACATCTTGATAAGATTTATCTTTATTAAAAAAAATTTTCTCTTTCTTTCTAAGTTTTGTTTTACTTGCACAAAAGTTCAAGGCACGTGTATGGCCATAAAATGCCATAAAACACCAAGATGACATGAAAAACCAAAAGGAAACCTTTCAAGTGAAGCGAGGAGATTTCAGAAATTCATTTTACAAAATGAAGTTTCATTTTTGGTTTATGTGGAATCTTGTAACCCTTTATGGCTTTATGTTGTGGCTTTGTGTATGTAGGACATACTACTATGAGTGCAATTCTGTATCAATTTGATAGTCTTGTGTCAGCATGGTAACTCTGGGTTCAACTTCCATTTCTATAGCAGAAATAGATCTTCATCTCCTAACATTCATTTTCCTGGTAGGGAGAGGCTCTGCGGCAGATTTTGGTCAATCGATACTATGGTAATATCAAAGCTGGCCAGAGGAGAGATAGCCTTACAACCTTCAGTAACGGCCCACTCACGCCTGGAGCGCAAGGGAAATCACCTACAGGTTTGTGTAACGATGCTCTACGTGTCTGTGTGTCTACATGGTTATGCTGTAAAGATAAGATGAAATGAAATGATTTACTTGGGGAAGGTGGGACAGCGCTGCACACCCAACATAAAAATTAGATCCCTAATAGTTTTTAGCCTGCCAGCTATAATATATGACTGCTAGCTAGAAACACGTGAAAAATTTCAGCTTCAGTTGTGCAATTATGGAAATGTGGTTTTAAAATAAAGTTCAATAATTGGGTAGAGCTATGAAATAATTAGGTTTTCAGCTCCTGTAATGAAATCTTTCAACCATTGCAGTCTGCTTCAGCTATTTATCTCCATCTATCGCTGCATAGCGCCATCTAGTTCTATTAAACCGTTTGTTTTGATAGCTGCAGTCATTACAGTTTCATTAGGAAATAATTATTTATATCCAAGTCAAAGCATGTGTGCTGAAGCTTCTGTAAAAGTAATTTTATTTATTTTTTATTCAGATATTTTTTTTAAACTAAACAAGCTGCTTAAAAATTACTGTTTTGATGAATTACATGGGAAAATACAGTAACAATGCTCACACAGAGTTTTAACCTAATTAAAAATAAATAAGTAAATTGATCATAGACTAATCTGACCACATTTTGTTTGTCAGTATTCAAAATAACTTTACCCAGAAAGACTTTCTCTCTCCCCCTCCTTTTTTTTATTATTCAGTATTTTTTTAAATAGGTTAATTGCTACTTATTACAACCAGATGCTCATGTACATAAATGAAATGTTATCAAATGTACCTTCTTAAGGAGGAAAACTTTTAACTTTGACAATAATAAAAGAGTTTGTGTCATTTAACTCTTTACAGAGTAATTGGTTTTTGTCAACAGTCTAAATTATTTACAAATTCGCAACAAAGTATTTACTGATTATTTTACATTCCTTATAATGCTGGAAATATTTCTGTTAGTTGCACAGATTACAAGGAAAAGTGAGTGAGTGACAGTTTCCAGTGGGTAGCAGTCAACAGAGCGTGCTCCGAGCATTGTGTTGGAACATACTTTGTAAATGTTGTATTTTAAACTCAGCGCCCACATTCACAGTCATTTACCTGATAGACGCTGTGCATTTGCTTGAAAATAGTAAAGGACAACACGGCAAATGTTGAATCTGTAATGAATTTTGAAATTGACATTTACCACTGTCTTAAGTCTTCAGTGTTTAGGAACTGAAGAGACTCATTGCTGTAGTACTGAAAGTGATTTCAGGTGCTCAGGCTGTCTTGGTCCTCCGTTGTCATACTGCTTCGGATTTTTTGTGAAGCAGTGGAAACGGGTAGGCTGAACTGTGGCTCTTTAACTTTGGATACATTTTAGAGGTTGAGAATGTGGGTTGGCGTTGTGTTGCCAAAAAAAGCAAGCGCTTAACTGAAAAAGCCATCATCTGAATGTTAGCATATTTAAAAAAAAAACAAAAAAAACCTGTTTATTAGGTCAAATTAAAGCCATCAAGGTCATCTTCTGCTGCCACTCTGGACTCTGAGCTTTGCTTATTTTCCCATTGCATCTGTCTGCTTGCACTTGTACCACTGCCATGCCTGTTTCTTCTCCACTGTGGCTAAATAGTGAGCCTTAAACTTGAATTTCATTTCTGGAAAATGGACATAGTTACAGGGAGGCAAATCTGGTGAGTAAGGCAAGTGGTGAACGACATTTGGGCCAAGGAAGTTGCAGTAAAACTCTTCTTGGCTGTCTGAATTTCTGCTTCTGGTTAAGCTTCTGACCAGTGGGCCTAATTAGTAAAAATATAGTTATTCACTTCACCTTAGTTAGGCCTAAATGACAGAGAAAAAGCAGCAGTACTTCCGGAACTGTCATATGTGTATACATTTTTTTTTTTAACTTACCGTAACAATAAATAAATAAATAAGTAAATAACCTTTGTATTTTTTTTTATGGTCCATTTAAAAAAAAAAAAAAAGAAAAAAAAAAAAGTACATATAATTTATTGTAATATATACTGCTGGCATCCGATTTGAAAATGCCTCAGTTTGCCTCAATGAAACTGAATAAAATGTCCCTTTATCAACATTTAATATTTTGCCATTTTAATATTTGCAAAGAAATATACAGTAAAGTATAAAGGATTTGCAAATGTGTCCTTAGTTATTTACCAAGGGTCTCACCAAATCAGGAATTTGTACAGGAAACGGTTAAAGTGGTATTTTTATCCCCCCTCACTCTTTTTGCTTACATGAGATTGACATTCATAAATTTTATAGATTATTAGTAAGTGACATTTACCTATTCCAGTGAGTCACGCCGTGTCTCTCATCAGCGATGACTCATATTTGGTCTATAATGCTTTAGAAGGCATGAAAAAAAAAAAAAAAGATCTTATTCACAGCTGTGGCCTTGCACTGCTTTAAGCCCTTGGACCTGAGGGGCTCTGCTATTGAGCGTACTGGCTCTGTCTCCCGCATAACGCAGGTCGTGTTGTTGCCAGGCGACCAAAGAGCCAAGCTCCATCTAGAATGGGATGTGTTGTTGATTCAGTGACTCGCCCAGCCAGAGACGGCTCTGATGGGTGCTGTTATCTCACCAGTTCTTCTCTTACTGGCTATGATTGGCAGCAGTAGGAGTTAAAGTACCTCAGTGGATTAGAGACACATCTAACGTGCTTTTTTTTTTCTTTTCTTTTCTTTGAGTGTGTGGTGGCTGAAAAGACACCTGTGGCTTATTACATGACTCAAAATCGCCTTACTTCCTCCTTACCCAATAGCATCTTAAATAAAATAAACCGAACTGAAACAATCGCTCGTGATTGAATCAACCACATGTAGATTTTTAAAAATATAATTATTAGGAATTTCCCAAATGTCATTGTGATTTTAGCTATATTTATAAGCTAAATGCACAGCACTGTCCGCCGTGTCCACCTTTTAAAAACACACAAAAAGATACAAATCCTGAAATTAAAAAAACAAATACCTGTGCAACCAACTAATATCCAAACAAGGACTCAAAGAACACAAACCTCCGCCACAGTAGCTCACTGTCTCTGCAGTATTTACTTTTAAGGGAATAATTAATTAATTTGTGTGTGTGTGTGTGTGTGTGTGTGTGTGTGTGTGTGTGTGTGTGTGTGTGTGTGTGTGTACATACACATACACATATATTGACAATACACAAGAAGAAGTAAGCTATAAGGCTTTTTTTGTTTTTGCCGGTCATTGTCGGTCATTCAGTTGCCCTTGAATACCTTGGTGGGGCTAAAAACTTTACATCCCTACAAAGTTTTAGCAGACTTCAGTCAAAACTTTTTAAGCTGTCATGTTTACAGACATAATGTCAGAATGATGTTCACACTAAAACATAATGTCCTTGGTAGAGGTAATAAGGGTATAACCCAGTGTTTATAGTATCTCTCTGGTTATTCAGGTTGGTCTGAAGGCCAGCAGTAAACTGTTTTGCGTATGCACTAAATACCTGATACTAACAGTCACAGTAATCCACCTGTATTCATGTTTGATATCCCACTCTCTTTGTTAGTTGAGCTAGTTTACAGAGTTCCTAAATAAATTCTGCACTAAATGTTCCCTTTCACTCAGTGTCTAGATCATAGGTGTCAAACTCTGGCCCGCGGGCCAAATGTAATTAGGCTGCGGGCCAAATTTGGCCATACCAAAGCCATACCAAATTACTATTAGAGCTGGCCTACTGGTATTATACAGATAATATATATATATATATTGTTTAGTATTAAGCTTTGCTTGTTCCATATTCAGTTTTCCAGCAAAACTTATTTGAGTCCATAAGAAAAGATTCATTCTTATATCTGGAGGAAGATTTTTTTTTCAATAAATATTAATGTTCGCCCACGACTTTGTTCCAGTTTTGAATTTTGGCCCACTGTGTATTTGAGTTTGACACCCCTGGTCTAGATAAAACTGCTGCTCTTTGTACTTTGATGGAAACAGTGAAGGGGAATGATCGGGCTTCTGACTTCTTTGCCCTTAGTTGTCAGCTCTGGGGTCGGAGGTCGAGGGGAGCTGAGCTTAGCGGAGGTCCAGTGTCACCTGGACAAAGAAGGGGCTTCTGATCTGGTCATTGACCTCATCATGAACGCCACCAGCGATCGGATTTTCCAAGAGAGCATATTGTTAGCCATTGCACTCCTGGAGGGTGGAAACACAGTCATTCAGGTAAGTGGGGGGGAGTGGGTCACAGGGTTCACAAGTAAAAGTTCACCACTTACAAGTCTAACCAGCAATTAAATGCACTGAAGCCTTTCCCTACACAGAGGCATGAGCAGAATCTCAATAAGATGCTATCTCATGTGTTCACCCGCAATGTCAAGAATTTAAGTCGGTGCTGCTCTGCTGCTGTCAACATAAAACAACACAGGCTAAAGATGCCTTCAGGAAAAGGGCGCATATTTGTTGTCAGAGTATCCGCCTGACTGTATTTTAAAAGCTCGACTTCACAACAATACAGAAAGCATGTTGTTGTCACATTTTCTATGTTTAAAAAAAAAAAAAAAAGCTCAGGCCAAGAACCAGAAAGGAAGATGAACAGTAGCCTGCTGGGAGATGTCCGAGCTGTGCAGCCAAGCACGTCATCACCTCTCTACTGTCAGGCAGGGGTTGCTACGGCAACACTAACTCTTTGCAAACCTCACAGAAAGCAGGATGAGAGTGGAGAAAACCACTGTGTACTATTGCATTATTTCAGCCTTGCGGTGTGTCTGTATGTCTGTGTGTCTGTGCATGTGTGTGTGTGTGTTTGTATGTGCATGCTGCTCATAAGCTGTCTATCAGAATATTCTGGTTTTGTGGTTTATGCATGTGTGCTCTAGTATTTGTGTTGCATAAACAAGGCTGTTGCATAATAGCCTCCTATTTGCATAGTATCGTTACCTGACAAGGCCTGACTTTGTATGCAAAGGCTCTCACATGACTCCTGTTACAAAAGCTGCTGCCTCTCTCTGTGTCTAGGTGAATAATACACAGAGCCCCAGTCCTTCTAACAGACTCCTATCTGGGTCATGTTTTGCTCCTTTTAAGAGGGCAATGAAAGGTGTGATCCTTAAAGGCCTTGAAAGAGAGCCGTTAAATTTCATACAGTCTTTGCTGCTACCTTTGGAAAGACCTGTAGCCTTCTTTAGGATTGCTTTTGTAACTTTTTAAATTCTGGGCATAATTAAAAAGCTTGATGTCCACTACTGAAAGCAGTCTGTAGCTTACTTTTGTTGCTTTAACTGCAGCTTTCAGTGAGTCTCTTGTGCACATTACAAGTGTAGAAGCAGTTTTGAGCCGTTAGTAAATGTATACATTTCTACCTGTGACACCTACTGTGACGAGGCCTACACTTGCTGGTACAGAAGCACCTCAAAGTGAACCTGATAAGCAAAGCAGTTCATGATCTTAAATAAGAACATTTTTATCAAGTAAGGTCCTGTTTTGAGTTAATGTGTTTTTCTGCTTCCTTGGAATGATGCTGGGACAAGTAAGCTTTGTTGAGGAGTCATGTATGATCCAAAGTTAATTTACAGCATATCAGCAGATGCATCACATTTTCCTGTCTTACACAACGATTGGTTGCCTGCCCTTCTTTTAGGACAGAAGGGTTCTTGTTGTCTAAATGAAAAGCAGGACAACAACATGGCCCCAGATTTCTCCAAGAAGGCTGCTTGTTTGTTTTCTAGGTAATCCAGGTTTGTAGCCTAGCCAATGGAATTTCTAGAAAATAAATAAATGAAAGAGGGAGAGAGACACAGAGAGAGCGCACGCTTCCTTTGCTTCAGAAAGGGTTCACACAGGGCCCAGAGCTCTGTGCTAGCTGGACTTAATATCACAGCCCTGAGAGAAGGAGTCAATGTCTTAGTAAAGACAGAAAGAAATGGGTCATAGCACAGTCCTACCTGTCTTTTCTTCTACCCAGGCGTGTCTGTCTGATGAAAATAGAGCTTTAGAAACTGGAGATCTGAAACATCATGCTTTCACCGAGTCATGGGAATCCAATCTAGGCCTGTCAAGATATGCCAACTTTGTTTAGTAACACCTAGGACTCACTGATGTCACCGATGCACCTCATCAAACACGCAACTATTGGTAGACGAACAAAAGATGTTTTTGATGCATTGTCAGTACATTTTTAAGCCTTTTTGTATCTACTTATCTACATATCTACCCAAAGGGCAGAGCTGTCACCAGTAAGTAAGTCAACCCCGCATGTGTTCATACTCATGTTCAGCAGTCACGTAGCAGGCGTCTCACTATGTTGGTCTAAGTGAGAATAAGATCTTCACTTTCAAATACATAAAGTAACAACATTTATTTTAAGTAAACAAAATCTGCCAACTTTACTTCTGTCAATTTTGTCTGACAATAAAATGACGCACTGCCTGTCTTGTGCAGCATACATGCTGTAGGTCTAACATTACTTTTTGACCTACATAACTCTCATATTATGACCAAAACCTGCACAGCTCACCCTGGACAGGATAACATGTTGCCTGACACGTATGCTCGTGCCCTCCAGGTGGTTCAGAGATGAGCAGTAAAACACTGTGACAGCCCCTGAGTAATTTTCAGCTTGCACACAGCAAAACTAGAGCGATCATAAAACCTCACTCGTGCATACTCAAATGCACACTTCATGAACACATGTACGCAGCCATACTGCAGGTTATACTTAGAGACTATAAAGCTTATTTGATAAACAGCCTTAGAGTTTGTGGGAGTGTGTGCCTATGTGTTATGTAAGAGACGAAGTGTAAAGTCTCTGCTTCTCCGAGCCCCCCATCCATCTTGTGATCGCTGTCATCAGGACCTCAGATCCCTAACTGTCACAGGCACGAACAGGTGCGACTGCTCTTACTCAATAGGCTTGTTGTGGCACACCGCTGCCCTCAGCCCCCTCCAAGTGTGATTTTACCCCCTCCCGCCTCTTCTCGGTTCAGTTTCACTTCACAGCTACCTCTTGGAAAGCTTTAAAAAGATTCTGCAAAGTGAGTTTCCAGGCATCGGTGCCCTCAGCATACCAGCTCTCGTTTAACTGCGGCGTGGGCAAGGAAATTACTGTTTAGATCCCAGTTTATAGTTTATGGAGGTCCAATTATTTCAGTCCTGCCATGTGTACCTTTTTCTTTCAATCATTACTTGCTGAAGTCACTGCATACATTTTTAGACTGTGTGGATGGTTGCCCGTGCAGATTTCTGAGAAAACGCAATCACGTGTAGATTGCTTTGATTTAAACCTGCTATCTGGAAGTCTTGTTATAGCTTCAAAGAGCAGATCTCTGTGGATACCAGCTGGGCGGTGGCAGAGTACGCAACTGAAGCCCTCCAATAAGCACAGAGATGGCTTTGTCACTCACCAAGGTGTCAGGCTGCAAAGGCGGGAGATGGATAAAAAGAAAGGGAGAGCTGGTGGTATAAACAGGCCTTACATAACCGGCTCGTGTTGATGCCAGAAGCTGGGGTAGCAGCTGACGGGAAATGGAGGGAAAAGTAGAAGTGCAGAATAATCAGACAGGAGGGCCTGCTGTGCTGTCCTATTGATTCTGTAAGATAGGAGGAAGATTTCAAGTCAACCTAAAGCAGCAGAATCAAAACTGCTTCCAGGAGGCTTATTGGCTCTTTAGTGGGAGACGTTTAAACTGCCTCAGATGGCAAACAGAGACTCACTAGGTGATGGCAGTTTTCTCTACAGAATGACTCAGCAGTTAGCAAAGAAGCTGCAGCTAGGCACATTCTTCAAAGGGTTATAAAAGTTGTAACCGGGACTTTTTTTAAAAGTTAAAATCTTTCAATTCTATCTCATCGTGGCACACGATAGCTAGCTCTGCTCTCTCTCTGCTAGGAAGTAAGCCACAATGTGGCAGTTAGCATGTGGTTGGACCTGTACTCTTACTCTCTGACTGCTTCCCAAGTACACAGATAAGACAAAACTTGAGTTCACACCCACCTAATTTACTGTTTGCTCCACCTCCAACAAGCTGTAGCTACTCAGCACCGATAACCAGATCTAAAGCCTTATTGTTTATGAGGTCCTACAATCCAGCAATAAAGATGCGATCCATGCCAAAGTGTTGCAGTACAAGTGCAAGAAAGGATTTAAGTCTTTATACAAACCCATTTCATTGTCTAGGTGTATCCTTATTAGTGTTGCTAATTTAGCCTGCAACATGTGTATAAATGATTATCTGAGTTAGGCTTGAGATCCTGTCATATTGAAGGAAATTGGACTCACTTATTGAGTGAATTGCCATCTAACAATGCTGATTTAATAAGTACATCTTCCTGTCAGCTACAGAGCTGTAGAGTTGCTTAGCAAAACAGCCTTTAACTTCTAAAAAATTGGAAATATCTAACAAAGGAGTGTGAGTAAGCAACTTGTGCTGTCTTTTGACAGTTTTTAATGTTTTTAACATGTCACAGGTGTCCAACCCTGACTGTGTGCAGACAGGAAAACAGCTGCTGCTTGCTGTTCAGTAAAAATAACAAGCAAGTGTTGACAAAATACTTTTCTTCACATTAGTGGAGAAATTGAGTTTTTATGGCCGCAGTCATGAGTTCTGTTTAATATAGTTCTCTTGTAAAGCTGCTGTCCTGGAGCTGTTGTTGGGAGAAGTCTGCCTGCTTGCATAAGTCTGACTTTTAATCAGATCACTATCAGTGAATGACCCTCGTCAACAACACGATGTTAACGGCTTGAAAAAGAAACTGTTGCATAAAGGAAGGGACGGAAACAACTTAATACACTGAGTGCTCTGCTCCTCTTGGGATTTGAGTCAGGTGATTTTTGCAGAAAGATGTCTCAACAGTTGTCTTGATTTCCTGCGCATATGTTGCTTATCTCATGCAGCGTAATGCACTGCTGATGTTGTACTGTTTCTATGCTTTGCTCCTTTTTCCTCAAACTTAACTGAGTTTAGCTAAACCTGGAGAGAGTCTTATGTAACAGACTTTGAAAGCTGCCCCAGAATCTCAGTACGTGATAACTCCTGCTTGCATCAACCCCACCTCCCACTTTCGGACCCTTTCTCCACCTCCCTCTCACACCACACGCTCACTTCGTGCCGCTCTGGCAGTGAAAAGTAGGGCAGGGTTTTCCTCTCTTCCTCTCCCGCTCCCATTTTCTTTCTCCCTCACTGCTCGCCCTCTGCGGCTGATGTAACAGTGTTGGCGCTCTGTGCCCTCACTGTAACCACTCAGCTGATTACAGGTCTTATGTAAGGAGGGATTGTTGAGAGGAAAATGGGACATAACATATGAGCCTGTTGCAGAAAAACAACAGCTCCATGTAACAGGGCTTTCAAGCCAGATTGGCCTTTGCGTAGCTGTAGGTTGCAGAATATTTCCTTTGCTCCAGTATGAGTAAGAAGTTTTTGAGGAAAACGTCTCGTGTTTCATGTTTGAATGCTTATAAAAGCAAAAAGTAATTGCTTTTTTGCCGTTAAACAAATGCACTCAGCACGAGTGAGCCCTACTCTATGAACACGTTTATACAGCTGTGTGCATTTTCCTGCTTACATGTACGCTCGTGTGAAGTACAGGTTGCACGACAGGTTGTGTAGTTGCTTCTTTTGGTGTGTGCATGTTTTTAAATGTGGCTGCATGCTAATCCCAGAGCTCGTCTTCGTTTCTGCCCTTGGTCATGTACTTGTGCATGTTAAGACCCATCTGAGTACTCTGGGTGCCAGAAGCAAGTTCTGATAAGGAGCAGAGAGCAGATAGTGTAAAATCAGGTGAGCCTTTAGAGCATGTTTTCCTGGCACTGTGAGAGCAGGATTATATAACTAATTCTCACTAAACCTCTGGCTAAAAGCGCTGCAGAACAATTAGCAGAGACAATGATAAGAAATGCCAATAAGAGATTAAAATGCGTTTAAAATATTGGTGTAAATGCCGATTTTTATGTAAACACTATAAGGTAATTAAAAACCTATAAGGATATTGTCTGAGCGACTCGTATTATTTAATTTCTTTCTTTTGTGTCTCCACCCCAGAGGTCATTTTTCCATCGTTTAACGGGAGACAACAAGTCTGAGAAATTCTTTAAAGTGTTTTATGAGCGGATGAAGCTGGCCCAGCAGGAGATCAAAGCCACTGTGACTGTCAATACCAGTGACCTGGGCAGCAAGAAAAAGGACGAGGAACCACCAGACAAAGACACACCGGCACGCAAGAAAGGTCAGCGGACAAGTGTTGGCGTTACCAACATAACAATAGGCTAGAGAAGGAAGTGTTTGACTGCATTGTCAAATAAGTCACATATGACACTATGAAAAACTGGAAAAGCAAACCTCTGCTGCACTCTTCGTACGAGGCAGTAGATCCGTTTCTTCATTATTAATTATAGCCGTGTACAAAATTATTATTTATCACATGTATCATTTCTACATGTCTCTGTATGTGTAAATGACAGCAAGGATCAGTACATAAATTCTTAACTTGTCAAGTGAACAGTCATTGTAACCGTTGTCTTGTCCAATGGTCTGTGGTGTTTGACTGCCTCTTCTTTACCTGTGGTTAGTGAAAGATATGCCTGTAGTGGCGATGGTGACTGAGGAAGTGAAGGAGCAGCTAGTTGAGGCCTCTGCGGTCACCAAGAAGGCTTACACAACTTATCGTCGTGAGGCCGAAGCCGAAGAGCACCAAGCTGCAGCTGATGGCTCTCCTGTTCCAACTGCTGATAAGAGCCAGGAAGAGGGCGAGATGAGCGTTACCATCACTATCATGCAGCCCATCTTGCGCCTCATGCAGCTGCTGTGTGAGAACCACAACAGAGAGCTGCAGGTCAGCCATCATCAGACGAGCTTGTGATTATAAGTCCTTTATTTATATATACGACACTTACTGACACTGTCACTTTATCAGTGCTGGTCATCATGCCCTTTGCTGCTAAAGTATTTATACCATTCTCGATACTGGTACTCAGGTTGTTTCACTCCTACTTATTATATTATTTTATTACTTGCTATTCTGTTTGTTTAAAAATATATATATATTTATTACTTAAAAAAAAAAGCTGTTTCTTCATTATTTTGGTTCTTTTCGCTCGACCGTGTGTACATAATTTTGTTCCACCTCATCTTAACATGATGCGAATGACAATAAAGCTCCTTGAATCCTTGAATATATATACATATAATATATAGGCTGCCATGGGCTGATGGGAGCAGGGTTAACTTTTTCTGTCCCGTGTTCTGAATTTCAGTCATCACACCATCTTATACAGAAATGAAACTGTTGAAAATAGGCACCAGTTGCAGAACTTCCTGACACAGTCTTGTATGTGCTGGTCTGGTTTCACTATGATGAGTGTGCTCGTGTTTGGTAGTGGCTAGCTCCGGCAGCCCAGACAGAAAACTTCCTGCTTGCACTGATTCTTGCACTCCAAACTGGGACAGGCCTTCATTAAATGCTGGTTGGCTCTGAGCTGTCTCTCCCATTCTGAACCTGTGTAGGAGCCAGATATTGATTTACCGCTAGCCTCGCTGCACAGATGATCAGTTCACTGAGATGTTTGTGTTCTTTCCAAAGACGTCACTGCAGTAATTGTCTTGCTGCCGTATACAGTAGGTTTGGAAAAGCCATCACGACTTTTTATATTTAGTTCTTACGTCAGCGAGAAAGAGAAAATGGTTTAGATTACCTAAGTAGAGGAATTTCTCTTTTGCCAACCATCTCTGCAGATTCCAACACTCTCGTGAATCATCTCATATTAAATCTCTTGGTTTTACCTCATGCCACATCACATATATTTTAATTTTGTGACTAACTGTTAACAAAGTGTTTATGTTTCCCTACAGGGGCTTTTAAAGTTTTTGATGAGATGAGTCCAAGTAAAGAAAGATTCCATGTTGAGTGTTTATTTTCATGTTGTCCTTCTGTAGAATTTTCTACGCAACCAGAATAACAAGAACAACTATAATCTGGTGTGTGAGACTCTTCAGTTCTTGGACTGCATCTGTGGCAGCACCACAGGAGGACTGGGGCTTCTGGGACTTTACATCAATGAGAAGAATGTAGGACTTATCAACCAGACTGTGGAGAGCCTTACTGAATACTGCCAAGGCCCCTGCCACGAGAACCAGGTAACACACTGTACACCTGTGTGCAAGATGAGCTTTTTATATTCTGTAGCTATCAAATCGATGACCGGCTGTGATCGTGATGCTAGTTTTGTTTGAGTTCTCTGTAGTCAGGAATGTGTCAGGCTCTTGTCTTTCCTAAGCACGCTAACACCAGCCTACTCCGGGTAGGACGCCTCTGTTTGTTCTTTGGCATAGGTTAGTAGTCTTCTCACATGATGGCGGCATCCTCTGTTCCTGCCGCTGTGAGGTCATTTTTATAACAAGTGTGAAACTGGCATGACTAAACAAGCAACTGGCTAAATACAGTCTCTGTTTGAATTGATTCCAGTTCCTTTACACAGTGCCAGAGGGGCATTGCCAGACTAAATACAGCGTTTTGTTCACAAAGAGAGAATAAACGGGAACAAGTGCTGGAATTCTTTTTATTTGTGCTTTGCATGTCCTGTTTGTAAAATTGTATCAAGTCACTCCAAACCATTTGGCTTCCACACTTATTGTTCAGTTCTGAGGTGTGGTACATGTTTGACAGCTCGTGTGATTTATGAGTGTGAAGCCTCCGAAACTTGGCCAGTATTTATGATATGTGACCTGCCTCGTCACTACCTTACCGTGCCAGGAATAAAAACCTGAGGGCAATCTGGCTTCAAAGGAAATCTGGAACAAAGTTGTTTTGTTTTTGTTTGTTTGTTTTTTATGCCCTTTTTTTTGTCATCCCACCTGTTTTCTCCAGGATGTTGATCGTACCCTCTGCCCATGACGCTCTCAGAAAAGTGATTCTTAATCTCAGTAGTTTCACTTCCTGGTTAAATAAAGATTAAGAAACTTAATTGAGTGTTTTATAACACTGCGTGAAATTTACAGTCCCTGAAATTAGAGTGAGAATTCCTTCAAAGAACATATGAGATGTAAATAATGTTGCCACTCCCGCCTTCAGAATGGTGCTGGTTGTTTTCTAGATACCACCTGATAGATGGTTCCAGATTTCTTGGATAACTTACTGTTGTTTCCTCTTCTTGTAATTCCACTTTCTTAGTGAATACGTAATCTGTTGAGAGACCCGGTTAATGTTGTCTTTGAAGTTGGCACCTTATAACTGGCTGTAGGTTTGTGACAGCTGTCACATTGCATGAATTTGTGATGCACTATCAAATTTGCCATTTCAGACATAAAACCCTCCAATTCGTCCATCTCGCACTTATTAAAATCTTTATTTGTAAGTGTGCATGAGTACAAATAATAGATGCAGAAATAAGAGAAGAGCTTGACTTACAGGAAAATGGATCAGACTCTTATCTTATTACTGCTAAAGAACAAACAATTGGTCTGCTGTCCTGCTGGTTTTACTGATTATATCATGAAAAACACCAACAGCAGAGATTAAACATTCTTTTAACCCAGAACTACTGTCAAGCTTGTGTTTTGCCATTTCTTTTTCTTTGCTCCTTAGAACTGCATTGCCACACATGAGTGCAATGGCATTGACATCATCATTGCTCTCATCCTGAATGACATCAACCCCCTTGGCAAGAAGAGGATGGATCTGGTGTTGGAACTCAAAGTGAGTGTTCTGAAGTGGTGTGATACTTTTAGTAATCCGTCTAAAAGGTGTTATTTGATTTGATTATGCAGGTGTTACATGTCTGTAGGAGAAGTAATGTGGTAGTTGTGTCATTACAGTGTCAAAAGCTTTAGATACAACATTCAAATTCATGGAATTGCAGTTTCACTGACAGTAGCTGAAAGTAGAATCAGCTACCCAAAATCAGGGCTGGCCAGCACGGGTTTTTCCTGTGCTCCATCACAAATTGCATAAGTAAAGCGTGAAAGAACACTTGCATTTGATTTACTGTCTCTGGAAGTCTGGAATGCTGACAAGCAGGTAAAAAAGCCAATCTGTCTCTTGTCATCTTTTGCCCAGAATAATGCCTCCAAGCTGCTTCTTGCAATTATGGAGAGTCGCCATGACAGCGAGAATGCCGAGAGGATACTGTATAACATGAGACCTAAAGAGCTGGTATGTGTGCAGTGCAAACAGTTGCATAGTAACAAGCAGGTGCTGTTATGACAGTCAACTTTTTCTGCAGGTGGAGGTGATCAAAAAGGCCTACATGCAGGGAGAGATAGAGGTTGAGGAGCCGCAGGAGGGTGAGGATGGAGAGGAGGAGCACTCCGCGTCTCCACGCAATGTTGGTCATAACATCTACATCTTGGCACATCAAGTAAGCCGCTATAAAATAGGTGTGGAAAGGGGAACACACCATGAGCAAATAAGACCAGTGGATTTCAAGTAACTCCTGAAAACACATGATACTTTTCATTTTATAATCATTTCCTCTTTGAAAGCTTTCAGGCTGTGGGCTGCTCGGTAACAGAGGGCCTGTTTATACAATCAATTAGTGGAATGACGGTAATCATGGGGCTAAACAGCCCCACCCTGCAACCTTGCTGGGGAATGAAAGCTGACACATTCAAAAAAAGGAAAAGTATCATGTAGAGTTAACCTAAATGCAAGCAGTGTTGCCCAACCTTTTTGACATGCTGGAAGTAACACTTGTGACGAGTGTCTGTCAATCATCTGTTTTCAGTTAGCCCGCCACAACAAGGAGCTGCAAGCTATGTTAAAGCCAGGAGGGACATATGGCGAGGGCGACGAGGCCCTGGAGTTCTATGCTAAACACACCGCTCAGATTGAGGTCTGTGTCTGGCTCCATGTCGTAAATAAACTCCGCTAATGTTCACCTGCTGCCGTCTGTCTTGTATTTTATTTTCAATTCATCATTTTCCCACAGTTTTATTTCTGGATGAACTCTATCTAACATCTCTGTTGCAAGATGCCAGTGTTGGTTTAAGGGGACTGTGACATGTTTTGGCCTAACTATTGACTTGGAGCATGTGATACTTTTTTTTCTTGGCTTGTTTTTGTGTTTCTTTGTGTCGTGTGACAGAATGACGAGTACCTTTGGCATGTTTGGTGCACTTGATGAGTAAGAGGAATGCAGATTGCTGGCAGTATTCCAAGCTCAAGTTGTTGGTTCAGTTCATGAGCTGCTTTTGGAAAGAAAACAACCCTGTTTTTGTTTTTTTCCTCTAAAGAGCAGTTTATGCCAGGCAGTCCATTTGAATCAGAGGTGTCATGGTGGTTATATTTTTCATTTTAAAAAATATAACCACTATTTTTACTTTTTGCTTTTAGTTCAGTTCAGCTTCAGCGAGTTTCCAGAGTGGGTTTGCTTGTTTCAGTTTAGTTCATATTGTTTGAAAATGTTTAGATTTACTTTAGTTTTTATTAGCTTCAGTGTTTTAGATTTATTTATTTTTTGGTTTTAGTCTCAATAAACTTATCCATCAAAGCCTCGTCAGTCAAGTTATGATAGATTTTGCCAAACTAATAAATAAATCTGTTTTTTTATTTATTTTGTTTAGCTCATAAAATCTTTTTTTTTTCCACAGTATTGTTTTAGTTTTCAGTTTCTTTTTACTATAACTACAATAATCTTGACTTCTTTAAGGATACAAACTGTTTTCATATAAGAAAAGAATAAGGAATTATTTACCTGCTGCAGTCACAGATGTTTTGATCGGTGACTGTTGCTCTGTTTGGTGTCCAGATTGTGCGGCTGGATCGCACAATGGAGCAGATCGTCTTCCCTGTGCCCAACATCTGCGAGTTCCTCACTCAAGAGTCCAAGCTGCGTGTATACTACACCACAGAGCGAGATGAGCAAGGTAGCAAGATCAATGACTTCTTCCTGCGCTCTGAGGATCTCTTCAATGAGATGAATTGGCAGAAGAAGCTGCGAGGTACTCAAGAGGCTACTGGTAACACAAACACCGTTCCCTGTGCGTCTTTCTCCTCAACTCTTTATGAACTAGTGCCTGGTTTACGCTCTTTCTTCTTGCATCCCTCCAGGCCCCAAGCCCCTTTCTGACACATACACTGCATACAGGTTATGTTTTACATATTGGCATGAGGGATAAGCACAAAGTTTCCCTCCCTCTCACTCTAGTAGGATTACTCCAAATGTGTCCTCCACATATAACATTATTACAAAAACGCATATCCCAATAAAGAATATAAAGGCCTTAACTACCACAGCATTTATGGGGTTTTTCAAATGTTTTATCAGCAGACAGAACCTCACAGCTATATTGTACCCTCAGACAGGTCTCACTCATAGCTTCAACTTTGAATTGTGCTAACCACTGATCTGTCAGAGATTAGCTGCAGCAGCATTACAAGATCTGTTGCATCAGAGTAAATTGGACCTACTTCGCACAAACACGAAGAAAACACAAAAACTCAAAAATGAGTTTGGTTCAAAGTTTTGCAAGAACGGTTCTTTCTTGGTAGCAGAATAAAGTTGACCCATAGAGACATGTTGTGATGAGGGTCCACGTCTGAAAGAGGCTGCCAAAATGCTGAACCCTGGAGAGATGAAAGTCGAGAGAGCATGTAAACTTTTATAAGCTGCTTATATTTAAATTGCACTGTAATCACTGAGTTGGTTTGTTAATAATAAATATTAGTAGCAAAGCATACAGCATATAGCTCCCAATGTTGTGATATTATCACATCTTCTAATCTCGATAAAAACAAAAGTATACTGCTGTGATATTACAATGTTCAGGTTCCTGTATTTTGTTTTTCTGGAAACTAAAAGCCTCAACTTCCCAACATAATGGGATTAATGGTTTGATGTACTTTACCTGCATACCAGCTGTAAGGTTATTCTCACATTGACATCAATCAAAGCTGGGCTAAAAGAAAGCAGGAACAGGACACAAAGGCAAAGCATTAAAAACTCAGCCCTGATGTCATTTTCACTTTAATCTTTTGTTGTTCATTAATCTTAAGTTATTTTAGTTATGCACTCAATAGCACTACTTTGACTTTCCCTTTAAGGTCAGGTCCGGTTCCTGACGACTGCCTACCTGACTCTGCCAGTTTTTGCTTTTGTTTGTCTTTGCTGGTTAAAGAAAAGGTTGTGGTTCGTCATACGGTCAGGCCAGAAGAGACAGCGTTAGCCTATAATGTGGAAAAAAAAATATGAAGAGACCAGCCTCTTTCCTATGTGAATGAATCAGCACAGCTGGAGACTGTGCTGTTCCACTGGTGCTAACCGCTTGTCATCAATATAGTGACTTCTGTTGCCAAAAGTCCCCACCCGCAGTTCTTCTTTTCTAATGAATAGCCGACCTCAAAATAGCATTAGCCACGATACTGATCTCCTGACCAAGGTCTAATATGCTGTGTCTGTGTGAGTGTGCGGGCAAATATGTGCGTGCAAGTTGTTTTTACTCAAAAGAGGAAAAGCGTTTAGTGCGAAACCCTGTTTCCAAAAAAAACTCTGTCGCTGTCTAAAATGGAAAATAAACAAAAAGAATCAACAGCAAAATAATTTGCATTATTATTTAAACTTCAACGCTTTAGCACAAACCGCATATTAAGTGTTAAGACTAAGAAGCTATTTGTTAACCTGTGCTTCGATTGAGCAAAACCCGGCCCAAAACAGGACGCTGACATCACCATGCTTCACATATAAAGTTCGGCTGCTGAGATGTCGTGCTGTCCTTTTTCCAAATGCAAAGATTCTCGTTTATAACAAAGGTTCTGTGCAAGGTCTTATTTGTCAAACCAGTAGCAGTGTTGTTTTTGAAGATCAGTGGCTTTCCCCTTGATCTGTTTACGCTCACACACACACACACACACACACACACACACACACACACACACACACACACACACACACACACACACACACACACACACACACACACACTCACACTATTGTTTTTGGTGCATTCATTAACATGAACATAAGCCGATGCGTCGCCTTTAATTGCTCGGATGTTACTTGCAGTTCAGTTGTGACCTTGCATATGACCTTTTCTTCTTTTTACACAAAGTCTGGTGCTCAGACTTTTAAGTTAGGTTTTGCAAACACACTTCTTTTCCTTTTCGTGCTGTGAATCACTTCCCTAAATGTATGAAAGTCAGACTTTGATAAATCCCCATTCGTTGAATAAAACCGAGCCCCCACCCACACCTGACTGAAACATGTGACTCTGATTTCACCTTCAAAATAACTCCGATCCTAAACTTCAGTGAGGCTTTAGGACATATAAAGCAGAAATACGGCAAATTTAAAAGGATTCACCAACTTTGAAATAGTATGTCTATGTGTGGAAGTAGTTTGGTTGATGAGCAGATTGTCAGTAAATTACTGGGTCACTAAATGCAGCAGTGCACAGAGGTTATAATGATTTGGAAAACTGAGGAGAATTTCCAGATTTCATCATCTATGATAAATCATAAAAATGTTGAGAATCCAGAGAAATCCCTGAAAACAAGGGACAGTGTGAAAACCTACAGGTGTAAATCACTTGAAAGCCTCGGCGATACTTCAGAAAACATTCAGCATCCAAAAATTCCAAATGTTCATACTACCGTGCAACAACATCAAATAAAATAAACTGAGCAAAACACTAGTATCTGCTGTGTGCCTTAGGTAATTCGGGATGGTCTGAGCAGAAGTGAAAAATGTCCTGTGGTCTGATGAATCATAATTTGAAATTCTATTCAGATGCAGATTGTTGCATTCTTTTGTTTACATTTTCCACAGAGTCCCAAGTTTGTTTGGGCTTTTTTGAGGGTATTTTTTTCCTTTTTCAAATGTGAAATGTGTGTGATTTTTGAGTACTTAAATGGATTTGAGGTGTCCCAGATTATTCTGTTTAGGTGGTTATGTTAGCAGTAAATGTACACACTCGCATTCTGACTTGTTTGACTGTGTTTCACACCAAATTTACTAACCAAATCAAATATCCAGAGTATTCACTCAGCGAGTTTTGGTTCTTCTAAACCAAAGAAGCAGAGCTGCTCGCTGTGGTTGCCACTTGTGACAAGGGAGTAGCTGGAATTGGCTTTACGAAAGAAACTATTAATGGCACCAGTTTTATAGTTGCCATGCTCAGTGTTTGTCGACAGCGACAGAGAGAGTTCAAGCAGTTCATGTAATTTAGGGTTGGTGCAAAGTTGGTTATCTGTATAAATCTTTTTTTTCAGCTTTGACTCAAAGGTATTGAATGTGAAACTTGGTTGGTCTGAAACACTGGACAGTTTTTGGAGTACAAACATGTACGCACTACATCTGAGTGCTTTAGCATAGCCATCTGTGTTAATGTGCTTCACTATGCTGTCCTCTAGCCCAGCCCATCCTGTACTGGTGCTCCAGGAACATGTCATTCTGGAGCAGCATCTCCTTCAACCTGGCTGTGCTCATGAACCTCCTCGTGGCCTTCTTCTACCCTCTGGAAGGCATCCGTGGAGGTCAGTCACTCTCAGTCTTTCTCTGTGTATGATACCCAGTCATTGCCATTGCCCTGTTAAGATGACTTCTGTCAGTTTTCTTTTGGATCAGAGTTTAAAACACACAAACAAAAAGTCTTTCTGCAGCTGAGATCATGCTATAATATTCTTAAACACAGAACAAATATTGTAAATATTCTGTGTAGGTACTGCCATCTGGTTCATAGTGTATGGCTACTAACAGTAGAAACGATTCATCGACTCGATCCTCGGAGCTGCTTATGGTCGAACACCCAGCAGTAGAGGTGGTGTGCTGTAGCAGAAGTGTCCGAGGTGAAATGTGAGATAAGCTTTGCTGTGTAGGTCAATTTGAAGCAGCATTATGAGAAATCTACAGCTTGTAGACAGATAAACAGAGTTTTGTTTTATGTGAACATCCTGTTAGCATGTCTCAGTTCATGGCTGCTTATATTCTCGTGCCTGAGCTGAAGATTACACATGTGGACACCATGACAGACCCTTCGTCTTACAACTTACAACTTTAACACTTGAGAATAACAGATTGCTTATGCCCTGATTGTTATCTGCGTGTGTGTGTGTGTGTGTGTGTGTGTGTACGTGTGTGCGTGTGTGTGTACGTGCGTGTGTGTGTACGTGTGTGTGCGTGTGTGTGTGTGTGTGTGTGCACTGTGGTTAACACAATGAGTGTGACTACTACAACACAGGAAATGGGAGTGAGTGACACAAGCATTACTGCTGAGATCAGGGGTGGGGCGGGATGCAGAGAGTGCAACATGTGTGTTATCAGAGACCTGGTTAAAAAGAACAGGAAAGAAACTGAGTGTTTACTCTTCAATTTCTTCATTTTATGATCAGGTGTATCGCAACACCTCAGCATATTTAGACCTTCCAGCTCACAGAAAGTAGTCCTCGACCACTCGAGGCAAACTGTGATCTAAAAAGTGTAGATTAGCCTGTAAAGTTATGGCAGGAATCTTTTTGATATATGCAGAGAAATGCAATAGTTTATTTTTTCCTTCACCAAGTTTCTGTTACTGGCACAGAGCAATTAAAAAAGGTGTTGTGTGTGCTGGAGTCACAGATGTTAGAAGTGGAAAAACTAGTGTTATCAGAAATCTGATTAATGTTAGCAACTCTTGGTTATATTAGCATCTACCAAGGAATGTGGATATCTGCAGCAACAATTAAATACCTTTAGCTGTCCAATGTCTCAAAAAATTACATAATGTCACATTTGCTTATTTTCTGTCTTTTAATCTGAAGTAAACACAAAAAAACTAAAATCTATTTGAGATCTGGCTGCTGTTCAGAGATGTATGAGGGGTGTCTGGCTTGTTGATTTGCGTCCCAATTTTCACATCCTTTATGAAATGCTCTATGTTTAGACCTTTTTAATATTCATTTCCACAGTTGCAGCCAGTACTTGATCAGATTAAAGGAATTGTGAGTGCATAGCTTTAAAGGACCTTACAGAATGCTGTATGTTCCCGTGCTTGTGGTTTGGGTGTAGCCTCACACCTCCCTAACCAAAGTTGGGGAGGTGTGAGCATCGCTACAGCTGTGAAGAGAATGCAATCCCGGTTGAAGAGCTGGATCTTGAACTGCAGTGGTGTCATAAAATATTGATTTTGCACTTCTTTTCCTCTGAGGTCTTTTTTTTTTTTCTCTCTTTGCGTGACTTCTGGTAATTATGGTATGTGATAGATTCACCCAGACTATTAATACTGTGACCACCTTAAAAAGCCAGAATCACGTCAGGGACACATACAGCAAGATTTCAAATGGCAGATGTCTTGCTTTACAACTGATAAATATTTGTCCAAGCAGTGATCTGTTTTAAATGAAGTTTTAAATGTAAAAGCGAACTCATAATGCTTTACAGTACAAACCATTTTTTAAGGTCAATTTACAATCACAAATGAACTGAACATGAATGTCTGTAGACTGTGGGAGGCAGTACCCAGAGAGGTCCTACGCAGCACAGGGAAAACATGACACGAGATTTCACCCAGGAGCCTTCTTGCTGCTTCTTGCGCAGAGAAAGTGCAAACTACTGCATCAATGCCAGTCATAGTGAATTTTAGTATTTAGTGTTTAGTTCAACACCAAGCGCTATTATGCTATTATTTATTGATCAAAATGACTGTATGTATAAGTGTGAACGTAGTTGAGCATGAAATGCTATCAGAACACATTATGACAGAAATCATAAAGTTTCCCTATTAAAGTGGAAGACTGCACCACGGTGTCCTTCACTCACACACAACATGACTTGCTAACTGTGATAAAGCTGTTTCACATGTGCTCACATGACAAATGACACTGATGACTGATCATTGTCTTCTCACAGACATGTTTTATCTAAACGGTTATCAGTAAAGTAAGCTCTGGTGTATGATTCAGTGATATCTGCAGAGCTATAAAGAAGGAAGATTTAAAGGTTGTATTCACAGCTAAAAATTGGTCAGCAGCATTTGTCATCACATTGGTGGCCGATTCTTCATAAAAGCTGTCATTTTAAAGCAATTCTGTGGTAACAGCTTGATGTTTATAAAGACATGCACTTGGTGTTAAAGTTTTTGTATCAATGAGGAAACCAATCAAGTTTCACACAGCTGCTTCAGACTAGGAAAAGGGAAGACATCGCAAAGAAACTCTGTGTTTGTTGAAGAAAACCTGCCAAGGAACAGGTGGATTCAGACTCCATTAATAACTGATGAGTAACCCAGAGTTTTATTTAGCTCTGTCTGAAACAAAAAACCCAGTGGATCGTCATCTCTCAGTTTCACTAAACCCATTTTCTGAAACGGACCTCTGCATTTTGATACAGCCAGACAGCAGTGGTCACAACTTTAACCCTCTCAGGCTCAAATTAAGTTTTTTGTTGCTAATGCACAACCAAGTCCTGCAGTGGTACTTCTGAGTAAAAAAACCTCATAAAATATGTATGTGGGGTAATCAGGTTGTTGTTTTAACTGTTGCAAATCTGCAACGTCTGCCTGGAGAGGGTTAAGACGAGAGCGGACTTTGTGATTGATACACACACCCCCACCCCACAAAACCAGAACTACACAACAAATGCTACAAGGCATCTAGAAGCATTTATGTTTTTACAAAACCAAACTGAGATCCAATCTTAGCCAGAATTTAAAAACTGAGGCCATTCATTTTGATACTGAAACTACAGATGGTGTTATTCATTCCTTAACATCGGTATTTTCTGTGTGCCATCCTTCTTTTAGAGTCACCGTTTGCCGACGCTGATTAGATTTAAACGTGTTTCCAAACAGTTTTTTTTTCTTCTCTTTTGTTTTTAGCAAAAAGTGTCTTCAGAGTGATGCTCCATTCATGCCCTATCAGTTTCTGACATGGGTTATGGTTAGGTTTTGTTATGTCAACCAAAGTCCATCATCCATCATGCATTTACTTAACCCCGTGTTCACAACTATGGAAATTATGTAAGCATATAAGCACCTACAGAAATTCAGTGCTCTGCTGATTTAATTGATTTGCTCTAAAGCTGTCGTGTCTCTTGTGCCTAAAGTGTAGATTTTGGCACTACAAAGTATGAAGTAATCACCCTGAAGAATATATGTCAGTTTAATGCCTACAAACAATTGAATGTATTGAGTAAAAAGGACAAAAAAGTGGGAAAAAAACCCAAAACAAACCAGCGTAATGAATATTGATCTTCATTTAAAATACATTAAATACACTCCTTTTCTTTTAACCAACAAGGATGTGGACATAAAAAGTTATTATCCCTGAGATCTCCAGATTTGACCTTCTTCCCCAAATGATTATAATCCCAGATCAGTCTGGGCTGTCACGAGGCTTTCATTTCTAAATTTAGGGGTAGGGAAAACTCTGTCTGGTGTTTGGTCACAAGTTGTAACTTCAAAGACTGAATATTCATTCAAACAGAGATTCTGAGTGATTACAGGAGATTCTTCACAAGCCAAAGGAATAAGCAGACCTGAGCATGTTTTTGTGTGAAGTTTCAGTTTTCTTTTTGATTTGCCGTCTCTTATTCCCTTCCGTTTTTTTTCTCAGTTCTGCTTCAGGGCAATATTTGTGGGGACGCGAAAAGCCTCAGCCGTTAAGGCCTCCATTGTTCCAGTGCAAAGAGAAGACGCACATTGTTTTTCGCATAAACTTTCAATTGTTCTGCCTGGGGTCAAACGGCGAGGTCCCTTTTGTTTGAACTTCCTTGCAGTGGTGTAGAGCAGACAAAAAAAGAGGTTGTTAGCTTAGCTTCAGAAACCTGATGTGGTTTTCAGTGTTAAAGGCCTTCTGAGAGCTTAGAGGTTCATTCCAGGATACACCACTCACTGCAAAATTAGGTGATTTAGGCATTTAAGAGATAAGATAAGATAAAACTTTATTTATCCCCCGGGTGGGTTCCTCTGGGAAATTCGGTCTCCAAAAGCACAGCACCGACAGAAGTTACAGAGTTACAGAAAATTATATATATATTAAATATATATATATATATATATATATATATATATACACAGAGACATATACAGATAAAATATACGAAGGGGATAAATAGAATAAATAGAAATAAAAATACAAGTGAATTGCACATTTAAAGTATTGAGGTCTATTGCACCATTGACTATTAACAAAAGTATTGCACAAAAGGTATTGTACAGTGAGGTGAAGAGGCACTACAGCTTAGTTGTTCCCCCCTCCTTTGTCCTCCTGTTTCCCCTCCCTCTCCCCTGCAGAGAGGAGTTAAACAGTCTGATGGCGTGTGGGACAAAGGAGTTTTTACGTCTGTTAGTTCTTGTCTTGGGGAGAAGCAACCTGTCACTGAACAGACTCTTCTGGTTGTTAATGGCCGTGTGCAGAGGATGCCCAGCATTGTTCATAATGTCCAGCAGTTTTTTAGTGTCCTTTTCTCTGCCACTGTCACCAGAGTGTCCAGCTTCATGCCGACCACAGAGCTAGCCTTCCTGATCAGTTTCTCCAGCCTGGATGAGTGTGAAATGGTGAATGCTTACCGCCACACAGATGCGTGCATGAAAACATAACATGCCCTATTTTCTTACCAGCTGAGATGCTTCATTTAAATATTAAAACCAGCTTCTTGCAAAGAAATATCAAATTTTACCAGTGAAGCTAAATTGGTCAGAAATGTTGTTTATTGCAAGTTTGCCATTGAGACATAGCAGGCCTCACTTTCATACTGTCTTAAGCTACATGGAATCCCCTTAAATACTATTGAAAACCTCACTTACAGTGACCGTGGATGGTTCGCTGTAAGCGGTTTGTTTGGAGAGAAACTGTGGTTGCGAACTTCTAGTAGCAAGCAGAAGTGTGTAAGCCTTAAAAATAAACACCCGGAATAACTACAAGTGGAGGAGCTCGATGACGAGGTCCGAGTCAGGTGGTCAAACTGCCAGAGCCTCCACCCTGTCACAGGTGGCTGCTATAATATGAGGAGAAACGGATTGTTTTTGTCTGTCAACAATGCAAGCCATGTGGATATGTGAAGTGTAGTGCAAGTAGTTCAATGTGAAGGTCAGTCTCGCTTCTCTTCTTATAACTGCAGAGTAAGCAAGTAAGAGAGATGAATGGCCTTAGACAGTAGGTGTGTGACGTCAAAGCTGCTGTGTCTGGGATGGCTGCCAAGTCTGAGCGCCCAGGCTGCCTGTTACGATGCAGTACCTGGGATGCATCGCTGATATATTTGGCGGGAACAAAGTATATTTTTAGCCAGTGGGAGGTTATGTAACAACCCACCATGTGATTGGTATACACGGAGAGACGAGAAGGAGGCTTCAGAAAGACGGGAATGGAGGGAGACATCGAAAGTGCTCTTCGTCCTTGCTCAGAGAAAAGCAAACCTGACACAAAAGTTGTTTTTCGTTTTTTGTTTTCATGAAGAAATCAGATTATGGGGTGATGCCAGTGCACCATGAGCTCATAATACTGCTTTCCTGAACCACATTAACTGATATAGAACAAATAATAAATGTGAGTTAGATTTCTGTAAGGCATCAACATTCACAACTAAAAATAAGTGAGCTTCAACTTTTCACCTGATGTCCACTTTGTGTCATTTACTTTTTGATGTAGTGGCACAAATGTTTTGTTCAATGTAGCAATTGTTCTGATACCACAGTTAGCACAAACAACTCTTGTTCCTTCTCTAAAAATGAAAGGCTTACTATTCTGTTTCCTGAAGCTTTTTTATGAATGAATACATCTGAAAGATGGCCTTGTTGAAAAGGGCTTGTGTGTTTGCTTCACTGCAACGATCACACAGCTGCTTTCATGTTTAAACAGATAAACTGATGCATTTATGTCATGGCGCACCGATGTTGGCGAGTGTGACTTGCCTCACTCCCGACTGACTGGATTATCATTTGACTCGATAAAAGAATTAATAACTACTTAAAATAGTTGGCTGTGATGGAAAAGATTGAGTGAAAGCTTTCTCATCTCGCCCTAATGACGTCTCCTTCATCCTCAGGCACTCTGGAGCCCCATCTGTCTGCCCTGCTGTGGATGGCTATGCTGGTTTCACTGGCTATTGTCATAGTGCTGCCTCAGCCTCACGGTATCAGGGCACTCATTGCCTCCACCATCCTGCGCCTGATCTTCTCGGTGGGCCTCGAGCCCACATTGCTCCTACTAGGAGGCTTTAATGTAAGTGGGCATGAACCTGACATTTAATTTTCATGCAGTACAGAAACACGGACTCTGTTCAAGCAAGATTTTGCCTTCAAACAGCCGCTAATACAAATGTCACTCATTAAATCTTAAATCTTGTATATCAGGTCAGGGAGATTCCACACTACGCTGACAATGCAGCACTTGCACTATATATTTAGTAGTCTGAACAATGACTGTTTGAAATTCTTCTTGCACTGCCTTTGAACAAACCTTACCATACTGATTATACATGCTGTGTGTTTTCCATTGTTCTTCAGTTATGTAATAAGGTCATCTTCCTGATGAGCTTCGTTGGAAACAGAGGAACCTTTACACGTGGATACACAGCCATGATTATGGATGTCGAGTTCTTGTACCACCTGCTCTATTTGATTATCTGCAGCTTGGGGGTCTTTGTCCATGTCTTCTTTTACAGTCTACTAGTATGTGAGCTCACACATACTTCATCCTATACACATTTCATATATGAGATTTAACCCAGTTCCAGATGTTCCACACACATCTCTAAACCCTTGTTCTTTCCAGCTCTTTGACCTGGTTTACCGAGAAGAAACCCTGCTGAACGTAATAAAGAGCGTAACCCGCAATGGCCGCTCAATTGTTCTGACAGCTGTGTTGGCGCTTATCCTCGTCTACCTCTTCTCTATTGTGGGATACATCTTCTTCAAGGACGACTTTATTTTGGCTGTGGACCGGATACCCAACAAAACTCTCGGTAAGTTGAAATACAGGCTTCTTGCCATTTCCTTGCTGGAACCAAAATGCATGTCATGCCTTACCCAGATGCCAGAACGCATGGAATGTTTTTCCTCATTCATTCTGAATCACTAAAAAAAAAACAAAGATGAAAAATATTAAGTGTGGAGGATCTTTGTACATTCACTTGCTCTTAGCATCCAGCTACACTATCACTATTCGTCGCCACAAAAATGCATTGCATAAAAATGAGTGTTTGACTCTCAAATGTGAACCTTGTATAGTTTGGATACTTGCATAATTTCTTCCGTTCCCAACTGAACAGAGCATGGAGCCAGCATGGTGGGAGAGTTCCTCTCTGGTGGAGTTTGTCAGAAAGAAAATGGAGAAAACTGCTCAGCAGAGGCCACGATGGATGGTAGGTTGACAAAGTGAAAGGTAAATGTGAGTGCGTGTACATGGGGTGGAGGCTTGGGTCGAAGGTTTCTTTTTAAGTGTAAATCCATGTTTGTTTGTGAATCTCTTGAATTTTTCCACGAGGCTGGGTGCACGTGTTTGTGTGAAGGGCTTTATGTTCTCACACATTTCTGACTTGCCCAGAAGAGATTCGTCCCACCGAGCTACAAATCTAGGCGACTGGGTGGTCATGGGATTAAAACTGACTGGGCCAACTGGGGGCTTTCAGGGAGCTGGGTCATACACCAGGGGTTTAGACTCTTTAGACTTTGTGGTCTCACAGTACCAAGCCTAAGACTTGATGTAGGGGCCCATAGCTGAAAGGTCAGAGATTAGAGCAGGTCGATGGGTCCACCCAGGGATGGTGCGGGGACTCTCTAACTGCAAACAATGAGTTTTTGCAAACCATCCGACCTTGTTGGGATAAAGCCATCGTTCAAAGGTGAACACGTAGCACCTTTAAATTGATCGGCCAACCATGTCGAATCCTCAAACTGCTGGAGCTTGACCTTGTCTGAGCTTCCCATCCGTCATCACCAGGCGGGCTAATTAGGGTAGTCTGGTGACTAGCCTTTGTGTGGGAAGTTGAAGAATGTCCTCAGTCACATTAAAACCTCCTAATTTATTTTGGTAATATAATTGAATCTTTAAGTAAGGTAGCCACTTATTTTATTGAAACCATATATAAAGGTATTTTTGCTGGATGATAGAAATGCAGAGTAAACTTTAAAGGATCCTACAGTAACACTTCGCTGTGTCTTTGTAGCTTCCCTTGCTATCCAGCCGTCAGCGGTAGTGATTGAGGACAAGGAGCGGACGTGCGATTCCTTGCTCATGTGCATTGTCACAGTACTGAGCCACGGCCTCAGGAGTGGGGGAGGTGTCGGGGACGTCCTACGGAAACCATCCAAAGAGGTATAAAAAACAGGAACCCAACAATGAGGAGAGATCACACCTTTGAGGGTGTGAAGAAGAGTCATAAAATGACCAAATATCGGTTTTCCTGTTTTTTACTTTAAAGTCTAGCAACACAGATGAGACGTACTGGCACATCCCCCTACCATGCACAATAAGTCTAACTCGAGTTCAGCTAAATTGAGAAGATAACAGATATTTAAAGGTGTATTTAGTCTTGTAATAAGGAATTTAATATTAAACATTATAAGTAAAAGTAGACATGCTGTCAATTTAATATGTGTTGGATGAGGTAATAAGTGTAGTAGAGGATACGAAGCACTTTGAGTGCTCCAGTAGAGTAGAAAAGCGCTATATAAGAACCAGTCCATTTATCAGGAGTCCAGTATGTCTGAAAGTCTGTGATTGAAAGTTGTCCTTTACAAGGAGGATGTTTTCAAAGCTCCAAACATAGCAAAAACACACAGGATGAAGACAAGTTTGTAACGACCACGCATTAGACCTGCAACTCAACCCACAAGATGGCACAAAGAATTATGAATCATTCACACTTTTATTAACTTCATATAACTTATTGCTCATTTGCATTGATGTCACAACTGTTTTCAGTTGTTCAGAAGCCTGCCAAACACAACCTTACAGCTGGATTGTACCCATGCAAAAGGGCACTGAGTCATACCAATATGTTAACTTAGTTCTTATATATGTATATACACTCCTCTCAAAGGACATAATATTTTTATGCATTCTCTTAGAAGTTTTCAGAATCACAGGTCAGTGCTTGTACTTGTAAGACTGCTTTGAAAACTTGTTCAGCTTCATCTGTGAGTAATGATTTAGTAACATGTGTGTTTGTTTTTTCTCTCTGCTCCTCACTGACCTTCTAAACTGAAAAATGCTCTCATTGGCTGACATAACGTGCGAGCTTTCATTGCCTGTCTCAATCCCCCCCCCCCCCCCCCCCCCCCCCAATTTCTTTGGCTTCAACAGGAACCACTTTTTGCAGCAAGGGTTATCTACGACCTGCTCTTCTTCTTCATGGTCATCATTATTGTCCTTAACCTCATCTTTGGTGTCATTATTGACACATTTGCTGACCTGAGAAGTGAGAAGCAGAAGAAAGAGGAAATTCTGAAGACAACATGTTTTATTTGCGGTGAGGAAAGAAGCAAAATAACTTTTTAAAATAGTTAAGACTGTTTAAGTGCTGCTATTTATGCTTTCAATGGCCCCATTTTAATTTGTGCTCAAGGTTACTGTCCTATTCTCATGAAAGTGAGAATTGTTTAATTTGGGAGGTATTTATACGTTTCGCTGGTGTTCTCACAGACTTCAGTGTGAACTGATTAGATTTGGGTTATGAAACATTACATGACCTCACATCAGTCCTGCTCTTGTGTTAGTTTCAAACATATGGTTACCTGGACTCAAAGCACACTTCTTTCACACAAAGTTAAACGCACAGCTTAACATTTTCTTTCATCCAGTGTGTGGATGTGACTGGATATGTAAGGCGCTTTGGGGTCCTTAGGGACTAGTAAAGCGCTATATAAATACGGGCCATTATTTTGGATGTGATATTTTTATTCTGAAGGTTCTGCCCAAACTGTGGGTCTTTGTCTTTGTCCATCATGCTATCTTCAGTTTATAAATAAAGTTACACATCCAATAGTGCTGAAATGATGAAGGCAAGGAAATTTATGTATGTGCATCCCCAATTTAGTATATCAGGAAGGCTTGGACTGAATTTCTTGACATCTAGGACCTCTTTTGAATGAAATAATTAGAAATTAGTGTCAAAGGTGAGGCTTGCCATGACAAACACTGATATCTAATGGAATGAGTCGATGAAGTTGGTGAGAATTCAAACACATTCAAACAAAGGTGGGAAGGGAAACTTGTTTAGTTGGAGGAGGCCTACAACAGCTAGGTGGTAATTCTAGTTTTACTTTTAGAGCCATTCTGCCTACTCGGCAAACGCTGTAATATGTCAGCATTATGGGAATATGACTCATGACCTTTGACACTTCTTTTCCTGTCTTTTTAACCCTCATTTCTATGTACTAGTAGCACTCCATTCTTCAAGTTTAAAAGAAAAAGCGGAAATGCTTTTTTAGTTCCATTCGAGTCGAAGCTACAGTCAATACGCAACACGTTTCGCTACAGACTCGGTAATTTTGCGGGTGTGAACGATGCAAATGGATGATGATGATGAAATTAAGGGAAATCAAACGAGTGCCCTGTTCTCAGCTCTCATATGAGCATGCTCCTGCTATGATGCAACTTCACATCAGGTCTGTTTTCAAATGGGGGCTTTTTTTCTTTCTTCTTTTTTTTCTTCTGGGTAAACAACCAAACGCCTCCTCTTCCCAGAATGAATGGTTAGTCATGGCAGGTGCTGATGTGGAGGAGGAGTGTTTCTTCCTGTTACCATATGGGTCTTGACCATGTTAGACAGTACACATACTCAGACACTGGCCTCATCTGTCACTGCACCGCCACTTTTTTTTCTTCTTTTCTTCTTTTTTTATGTCAGGAGGGTAATTTCAACTAAATAATCAGTAGTAAGTTGAAATTGTGCTCGCTTGTTTTGTCTGCCCATTCCCTCATACCCCCATTTCCTGTCTTTAAAAAAAAAAAAAAGATCATCATCTGTCATTATTTAGGTCACAAAAATGATGATGCAGGCTTGCATAAGAAAATTTATTTCCTCACTTTTCCTAAGAAGTAAAGAGGACAGATTATTTGGTGTGTGTGTGTGTGTGTGTGTGTGTGTGTGTGTGTGTGTGTGTGTGTGTGTGTGTGTGTGTGTGTGTGTGTGTGTGTGTGTGTGTGTGTGTGTGTGTGTGTGTGTGTGTGTGTGTGTGTGTGTGTGTGAAAGAAATTATGTCATTTATTTATTTATTTATTTATTTATTTATTTTTAGGTTTGGAAAGAGATAAGTTTGACAACAAGACGGTCACCTTTGAAGAGCACATCAAAGTTGAGCACAACATGTGGCACTACTTGTTCTTCATTGTCCTGGTGAAGGTCAAGGACTCAACAGAGTACACTGGCCCAGAGAGCTATGTGGCTGAAATGATCCGGGTAAGGATGTTGTCACTGACATGCACTAGTTTAATGAGGGTCTTATTGGAGTAAATACTAGTGTAGCTGCAAGTCTTCCGAGTCTTGATTTCAGTTGCGTTAAAAAAAGCCCCAAAGAAGATGTTGAAAGACCTTTATTTTAATTAGGTACGTTGTGGATATTTTCTTTCTTTGCTTTAGACGTTAATTTAATTATTGCTAAAGCTACTTCAGTAAGGTAGTATGCGAGTCCCAGTTCCTAATAATATGAATTTACTTAAATTTGTTTTTCAACAGTGTATATTTCCATCTATTTGCTTTCTGCTTTGTTGGGGTTGATACTAATTAAGAACTGAGCTACTAGGTACTTATATTACAGACTGATACATCTACCTGATCGTCAATCTTTTTTTCTTTTTTTTTATATCCTTCAAATTCACAGACACTCCGGAAATTCTGTAATCGACTTGTTTTTCACTTTCTTCTAGCTGCCTTCCTCTCAAAATAGAGCTCTCGCTCATCTTCTTCAGTGCTACAGGTGTGCCTCAAAGCCTACATTAGCAAAACGTACGGTGCAACACTGTATCTGCTACCGCTGTGGTCTTAACTGAGGTTAACCTTCACTCGTGAAGAACACTGTAGGCGCTTCGACTAGGCGTAAAGGTTTATATGGGTTCGGACAGAAGTGATTACTGCAGTCTTTTTCGCTTCCTGCACTGTGACAGGCAGTAATATTTATTTTTTTTCACCTCGTGTGCTCTAGTGTACCAGCTCTGCTTTTATGTAATCCCTACCTCTGTGACCTTGAATCCTTCCAAAGCATTATCACATCAGTCCATTTTATGAATGGACAATTAACATTCAGGCACAGTCTGCCATTGGCATAAAAGGTTTTAATCCTCCGAAGGAGGCATGCATTGTTTTAATCATTAAACACACATGCATGCACCCTTTACATCACCACATGACAGCCACTTTGGCATGCAAACACACTGAAACCTTGGGTTATTTATTTTACTTTTTTCTATCCTGACATAATGCATATTTCTATGTGTTGTATAGAAAGTACGTCATCACTGTTATTAGTTCCAACAAAGGCTTTGCTATCATAAAATACTATAAGATAGCAAATGCCAAGTGCTCGTGTTTATGCCAATCAGATAAATGTACAGCCAGCGGAGAAAGTGATTCAAGTGGATATCTGTAGAATTGTGCCTTTCAGAAAAATAAAAGGGTCTGAAAAGTGATTGTTTTGATTGCTGCATCATACCTGTAGTCTGTGAGCAATTAGAAAGCATTTTAACTGCCACAGGAAAGCCCCTGTTTCTGAAGTGGTTGCTCCCCTGACGCACTTGTGCTGCTGTCAGTTTTTGACCCAGTTTCTCATTCGATGCCATTTAGCCCACTTTCCTGCTTTTTGCCTTGATCTGCTACCCTTAGTCTTGTGAGGAACCACCTGATTTGGGATTAACTCCCTGTCCTCTCGCTCATTAGCGGTGTACTCCCACTGAGCCAAAATACGTTTGTCAAGGGTTCATTCCGACTGGGTTAAGGGTCTTAGCCAAACAGAAGAAGTTGCACATTGTTTGAAAGATGCTGGCGTGCCCAGTCATCCTTAACATCAACTCTCAGCAAGTGTCCTTGTGTCTCGTTACAAAGAGTATATCATTCATAGAGCGTCTGTCATAAAACGCATTCAGTAAATCATTCACAGAGGTTAAATTGAGTCACGTTGTGTGCAAGGATATCGTTTTATCAGCTTTTAAAATGGGATGAGGTTTATTGGAGTTTTTTGGTTTTATTTTTTGGTTGGGTGGCAGACGGAAAACCATACAACTTATTTAACTTATTTTTTAGATATTAAAAAAATCCTGCATGAAAAAATGTAAGTAAACATGTAATGTTATCTATATTAAATAAAACTTCACAATAATATTCATATTTTTTAAACCATAATAATGTAGAGTGCAGTAGTGCCAATAAATTATCGTACAGTCATACATACATCTATTTTTTTATACAACATACAGCTAATTTCAACTGTGCTGGTTTCTGATTTTTCTCCAATTTTTGGATACTTGCTGTGTTAAACTTTATTTGAATGCACAAAAGTTGCATGACGATAATAATAATAATAATAATAATGAATATAATTTCTGCCAACAGTAATAGGAGTTATTAATGAATTATTTTGTTATAGCTTTTTCAGTTGTTAGCTCTTGTTTTTTCTTTTCTTTTATTACAGACATATTCCACTGTATTTACCAGTGATTTGATTAGCAGATGGTATATTTTCAGGCTCTTGTGTTTCAATCTGAGCTGCCTCTCTCCCACTGTGTTTCGATTTTTTTGATGCTGCACTAACGTGGAAGAAGCAGCGGGACATAAGGGGGTGTAGAAGTCAGACTACTCTGACAATGACTGGGACTGACGTCAATGGTGGAGGGCTCTGGGTGAAATGTCATATCTAAGGTGTTAAAAAGAAAACAGTAAAAAAAGACGATGCTCAGTTTGCACCCATTGTCCTACTTCTAATTATGTCCGACGCTTAAAAAAAAATGACACCCATGCTCTATTTGCTCTATTTCCAATCATCCGCTGCCGTAAACGTTCAAGACTGTGATAATTCTGGGAGGGGGGAGAAGGGGGGGCCTTTATTTGCATATTTGTAAAGTGAGTGGGTCGTCAGCTCATCAGGTGGCTTGTGGCATGACTGTGACGTTTTGTGTTGCTATTTTAACCACACAGCATCCTGTTTCTCTGTCATGGCCCGTGCGGTTTTAATAATGAAAAATGTACTTCCGTCATTTCCATTGAACCAGCACGTTGTAGACTCTTAAGTCATGCCTGCACTTCTCAGTTTACTGGAAGTGCTTTCATATGTAAACACTGGGGATGGAAAGAAGGCTAGGCCGTTAAGTGATAAAGTCGTCAAACAAACACACGTGTGGCTGCAACCTGCGGGCTACATCCAAATGGGGGAAATGACCTCTGTCGTGTTTAGGTGATTTTTTTGTTTTGTTTTGCTTTTGTTTTTTTTAAGCAGAGCCGAGTCTGGGAACAGGAAGGTGTTTTCAAATTATTATATCTGTGACAGTCAGCGAGAGATGACAATCTTTCTTAGAGAAACTGGAGCGTTCCAATAATCAAAATGGCACATTTGTATCTTTTTATTTAATTTAATTTCTTACACGTACCAAATATTGCAGTAGCTGTCCTCAGATATAGAAGTGCGTGTTAGAGTGGGAGGAGGCAGGTAAACTAGTAAACACAGCCTCTGTCTCTTTGCATTCAGGAAGTGGAACTTGCTCACAGCCGTCCTCTCCTCCTTTCAGAATGACTGTTTGCTGCTCATTATTTTAGTGTTGTGTGATTCCCCCTCGGGCTACCGTCTGACCCAGGGCTGGTTTGCGGTATGCACGGCCACCTCACTTGCGTCGATGTCTCCAAATCGACCACTGAAACGCGGGGACTTTTTCAGCCCAGTTCTTTGGCACTGCACGATTTCTGGACAGTGCCTGCAGTGCCGCACACTTGCATTTCATTCATGCAGCATTAGGGCAGATCGTTGTGCTGATTTAAGGAACATGACATGCCTTTCTGTATGCTGCTTCATCTAAATAACATTATTAACATTTTATTTTTTTTATATATTAGTATTGCTATCTATCTATATATCTATCTATATATCTATCTATCTATATATCTATCTATATATCTATCTATATATCTATCTATATATCTATATATATACCTATATATATATATATATATCTCAGAGAGCATTTTGAAGTAGTGATGAGAACATTCGAGATCTCGGTGTTTATCTGTGTATATGATGCAAAGAATGTGGAGTCATATGAGAAAATTTCTGTACGCCTGCCAGTGTGATCGTCTGTTCTTTAAGATTAGGCGTGATAGAAACCGATCAAACAAGTGAGCTGCCTCGTGTGAGTGATTTCAAGAATGCCTGCGTATCCCATGTGATTCTAATATGGAAAGTCCCATTCTAATTAGTTTGATTCCACTTTTAGAGTCAGCTTTAAATCACTGCACACAAGCCAGACACTAAAACTGGGCATTAGATGGGGGGGGGGGAGTACAAATTTCATATGGCCTTTTGCCATTTAAGCTTGTTCTGGTGAGTTAAAATTAGAATGAGAAGTGAAAAACTTCCTAGAAAATTGCAAAGGTTCCAGCACCCTGAAGGCAGTCACGGGGAACGTGATAAATACATTTCATTGTGTCTTCATACCTCTCCTAACAAATCAAATTTCTGTTTACCAGGAGCACAACTTGGACTGGTTTCCACGAATGCGGGCCATGTCTTTGGTCAGCAGTGACGCAGATGGGGAGCAAAATGAGATCAGAAATCTGCAGGAGAAACTGGAGTCCACAATGAAACTGGTGTCCAACCTCTCAGGCCAGCTGACCGAGCTCAAGGAACAGGTCGGTTTGAGCTAAAGTTGATCAAAAGACCGAGAATCTGATTTTGATGTCTGACACTTTGTCAGGGGGAGAAAACATGAAGCATTAGAGGGGTTTTTTTCTTTTTCTTTTTGTAAAGAGCAAAGCTGACGTTTTTTCAGTTTTGTTTGTTTGTTTGCTCCTCATTGCCCTTTAGATGCAAAGCTTTCTAAATGCAAAAGGTGGTGAGTCATAGTTCACAGCACCGCTCATGAGATTCTCAATCTGATTTTATTTTCATCACTGAGTTATAAGCACATTTTTGTTTCTCTGGATTATAGACCCGTTAGCTAAGCTTTTTTCTTTGTATCTGTCTTATTTCGGTGCATTATTAAACCAAACTTCAGTTCAGTTTGGTTATTCTGTAAAAGATTTTACTTTTTGCATTCAGCAGACACACTAGAAGTTGTGTAAGGATACAGTTCTGCTGGTATTGCATATCCAGGAAAACAAGACGATTGTTGCACAATCTGCTGTTTCTAGTAAACAGAATTGTAAAAAGCCTTTTACCCTCGAAATGAGAACTATTTGTGAGGAAGTGAATGTTTCAGAGACATTTTGACCCAGACAGTGGGGGAAATGATTATTGTGCCTCCAAGAGCGATGACGGGCACAGGAACATCTGTCACATCGCGCTGCAACGCACAAATGCTCGCACAGCCTGCTTTGATTTCTTTTCCTTCGCTTGATGAATTTAAACTCTTTACTTTCTCAGGAACAAACCAACGTTTATTCACCGGAGAGTGAAAATTATGCCATGAGCGCTCTCCATGTTGAGTCACTCAAAAGATTGCCATAATTAGCAAATTATAGCGCAAAAAGGACAGCATGCTATTGCTGTCTGACTTTAAATGATATTTTTGTCTAACACGTCCCTCTGCGCAGAATTATTTCTGCTGGAACACTCATTACAGGACCACTTTGTCTTCTCACTTTTAATATTGTTGTGTTTCACTGCCGAGGTGCAAATCACCACTTTATGTCAATTAAAGTAAATTCTTAGCAGAAAACCCTCTCTTGTTCCTGCTCGTATAAAGGTTAGCACCTGCGTTTTGACTCATGCGCTTCTCTTGATCTCTGAAATTTCTCTTGACTGAGTTTCAGGATTAGTAGTTTGTATTCGGCTGCTTTCGTCAGAAGACACAGCAAAGTGGATGACAAGGCTGGCAGGATTTCAGAAGAATGTGTTTCAGTTGAGCTGCATGCAGAGTTTGCTGCTGCATTTTGTCAGTTTCTATAAGGTGCTACGAAAGACTGAATCGATTAAGACTGCAGAGCAGAGAAGGTGGAATAATTTTTTCTTTTTTCTTCTTTTAACAAAACGAGCCCTCTCTGTTCCCCTCAGATGACAGAGCAGAGGAAGCAGAAGCAGCGGATCGGCCTTTTGGGACACCCTCAGCACATGAACGTCAACCCTCAGCAGCCTGCGTGAGGTCGACCGGCACACAGCCCTGAAGGAGCTCCGCGTCGGCTTTGCGCCCAGGTGGAGCGCGCACTCCTCACGCCGAGGTTGCACATAATGTATACTGCACTGAGTGTAACTTATAACGGTAGGGAAACACTGTAACATAGGTAGTCATAAGGCGATGTGTAGCTCTACCCACCACGCATGTGTTACTCTAGAACGTGACACTCACCCACCTCATTCTGTTCAGGCCTGTCAGAACTGGTGCCAAATGTTTCCTAGGTAGAAATCATTTGGATTTCTGACCACAAGGCCTTCACTGGTTGAACTTGAAATGGGGGGAAAAAGCTGACTGGACAAGAGGGAATAGTCCCATTTGTTGTTCTTTTTTTTATGTTATTGTTCTCTATTTATATTTCTAGAATAATGAGCAGTATTACACGTCTTATTTTTGTATGTTGTGCAATATATTAACTTAAATATGCAACCTCATTGGTGTGTGGGTTGAAATTCCATCATTTTTGTCTTATTTAAAAGCACAGCCCGATGTTTTGTCTCTGGATAAAATAGAGAGCTGTTGGTTGCCTGTACTTACACACAGATAGGGATAATACTTAATAAGCTGGCCTTCTCAGTTTTACTTTCTTCTTTTATTTCTTGAAAATGTGCGTACTTGTTGAGGGGCAACGGCACTCAGTATAGATAGCATATTGTTTGAGAGCAATATATACGGATAGTTTACTTTCACCTGTGTAAAGCCAACAGTGTCATATCTCAGCGCTAACTAATTTTATGATATATTTGCTTTCTTATTTAACTGGGTCGTAAAGGACATTTAGTGCCACTCATGCTAATATTTGCTCAGGAGTTGTGTCATTTTTACAATAATAAATTTGTCCAGTTTTTGCAGCAGACTTCTTCCATTTGTGCCCGTTTTTGGTCCTCGAGTTAAGTCTGAGACATGTTTGCTGCTTGTGCTGAGTCACTTTTATTTCCACCAAAACTCATTAGTTGCTACTGTTAGACTTCTCTCATTTTTGGACTACCTATGTGTATATACAATTTGTTGCTTACCTTCGCTTTTGTATAGAAAAATGACAAGAGGGGGGAAAAAACGGTTACTTATGAATATTATAATTACTTAAAAAAATTTAGGCGCTATCAATTTGTATACTGGAGTAGAATTATTTATTAAAATTGATGTAATTATCCTTTACTCCCTTTGCTGTGTTTGTTATTGATGTGCTTTTACAGGATTTATAATGTGTTTTTGTTTACAAATGCACACATTCGTACATTACCACATGACTCATTTCTTTTAATACTGCCTTTGTATCTTTATTTCAGTAACTGCAGACTTATAAAGCAGAAAAATGTACGAATTTGTCTTCATCTGATCACACAAATGGATACTGAAATACAAATGCCGCTCACTGGCAATAAGCAAAATGTTCTATATGGGTTCACACGGAAAGTTTGGTTTAAAAATTAAACTGGGCCACGTCCCGAATTATTCTTCTGGCTTTCAGAGAATCTGTATATGCTGACTGGAAACGAGGAACATCTGAGTAGAATATATCCTCATTGATCAGGGACTTTCCTGATTCTCTGACAGCCAAGTATATGTTCACCAAGCTCTACTTAATGTGTAACTGTCCAGGTTCAATCAGTTGGTGTCCTGATATTTAGATTTTTTTTAAATTCATTTTTTAATGAAATGTCTGCATACAAGAGCCATTCATTTGTCAGTCATTTCCAGAAAAATGTAAACAATTTTCTACAAAATTATCCCTCCAAAACCCTTAAACGAGTCCCTCGGTGCAAAATCAGCATTCTTGCTTGAGTGTTTTTCAGCAGATAAACTGTGGTCAGAGAAGCTCATGCTTCATAATGCCGATTCTTGCATAAAGAAGGTGGTAGTAGGTGCAGACTTTCTGCATCTGTAAATGCAAACTTTAAGGGTGCAGCGTGGTTACAATGATTCTTAAACAACTTATATTGACTTATATCAACTAATATTTTAGGGCACGGAGAACGAGTGCAAATTTTCTACACTAATGGGAGTAGGCTATATGCACACAGTTCGGGGTAATCAGATACTGTTAATATTATTTTAAAACCACACAGTTTGGCACCTAACTGTGTGAAATGATAAGAAATGCAGACAGTTGCATCTCCACAGAACAGTGAAAACGGAAAGATGAGTTGAAAACAGTAGTTGGCACCCCCTCCCCCCCTTATCGGAATTAAGTGCAAAATCTTATCTGCAACCCCTTCCCGTTCCCTCCTCTCCGTTGTTTTGAAGCTGTTTCTATATTTAGTCTGTCTGCTTCGGGACGTCGGCGGGTGGAACCGACCGACCAGTCGGGCATTCTCGGTCGTCTGCTGGACTGACGTCACCGACAGGGATCCGCTCTTCGGCTCTCTCCCGGCCATGAGGAGCTCAACGTGACAGCGCGCTGGGTACAAGCAGGTCTAATAAGTACCAGCACGGTGCGGGTATGTAGAAAGAAAACGCTCCACCACAGGGACTCTGTCATCCTGCCGCAGGTGCACGTGCACGTGCCGCACACCAGACCCGTACAGAATGAAATTACACGGGTGTCCACGCCACATTGAGCGCGTGACACTTGGCAGGCTCTGAAAATGCGGAGAGCTAAAATGAGTGGCCCGCTGGCCGCACTGAAACGTTGAGACCCCATAGATAATTATCGCGTGACTCATCGTGTCGCAACTGTTTGTCTCGCCCGCATTGAGCCCAGTGTAAGTATGTTAGCGTGAGAAAATAAAGCGTCTAAAATGAGCAGTCTTGGAAGAGTTTTTGTAAACAAGTGTTGCAACTTAATGATAAAAGCTTCTTCTGCGTTATAATTTCTACATGTTAACTAGTTTCGCTTAATTTTACCACACTTTTTGTTTCATCTCAAAATGTAGGCCTTTTGCTAATACCCAATAATAAAAAATAAAAAAAGTTGTATTTCAGCGTCGAGGCTATAGTATTTTATGCTAGTGTTTCTATAGTGCAGCTTACTATGAAGCTTACTATGCCAGTTAACATGGGGAAAACGGCTCCACACTTCCTAACTGTCCAGGGGAAATCTGTTGCTCTACTTTCTGCCTCCATAAACACGCTCTGCTCTGCAAACACGACTCAACCCCCGAGATCCGAAGCGTGGTGGTACACGGGACTCGGCCCCGGTGGAGGAGTACTACACAAATGGGTTTGCTCCAGCAGCAGAGAGAGGGGGCGGAGCGAGCGGGGAGGTGAGGAGTTGAAAGCACCGTCCAACACGTGAGGCTCATGTGACGGAGCGGAGTCTGTGTCTGTAGCTGAGAGACGTGCCTGCAGTCACAGGGTTTATTTAACACGTAGTCAGAAATCCACCCAGCTCTCACACATTGCGCCGGGCGTGGAGCCTCCCTAGACATACTACTGAGTCCCGGACCTAAGGGCGACAAAACTCCAGCTGCGCTCGACTGCAGCTCACAACAGGAAAACACACTCACACTGGATAAGAGGAAATAATTTTTTCTCATTTATTTCTTTTATCTTGGAAAGTTTTTTTTTTTTTCATTTTGAATTGCGGCTGCTGGGACAAATTTTGGAGTTTTTTTTTTTTAAAAAAAAAAAGCATTTTCTTCAGGTTTTACATTTAATCGACATGGAGAGGATTACCAGCGCGCAACCACCTCCCTGTATGCCAAAACACCCCTCTCTGGATATAGCTGACATGCAAGGGTAAACGAAGCAATTTCTATTACATAAAAAAATGTCATTCTGCACTTTATACTGAAGCTCTGTGAAATCAACTAATTTAATCTTCTCTCCAAAGAGTGGATTTTCCAATTTATGTGTATAAACCCAGGAGGGGCATGAAGCGAGATAATGAGAGCAAGGTAAGTTCTAGTTTTTACAAGTGTAATATATTTAAACAGTTAAATCTGAGCAGAATTTCACTGACCACCTTTCACAACCCTCTCCAGGAGACCTACAAGTTGCCCCACCGACTTATCGAGAAGAAGAGACGCGACAGAATAAACGAATGCATTGCCCAACTGAAAGATTTATTGCCAGAACATCTTAAGCTTACAGTGAGTATTATTTCAGCATATGGCAGGTTTGCTAACAGCCAGAGAATCTGAGACGCCACATGGTTCTGCTGAGCAGTTTGTTTGCGCCATATTTTCAGTTCAGCTTTGAAGCCTTAAAAAATATATATATTTATATACATATATCTATATTTATTTTTTATTAAGAGAAGAACCGAATAATAATAATTTTTAAAAAGTTTTATTTTTTAAATTTTAATTGCAATCTTACTTAAAAAAAAATTCATTTAATTGCTGTTATTTTAAAATTTGTTACTAGAAGTTTTTGTACGTGTGTACATGGACTGCATGACTTCCCGGGTGTTCCAGACTTGTTCTCTGTTCAGCTGCAGAATGTGTTACATAAGAAAGATCAACATGCTTATTGAAGGTCTTCCTGTTTTAGACGCTGGGTCATTTGGAGAAAGCTGTGGTGCTGGAACTCACTCTCAAGCATGTGAAAGCCCTGAGTTCTCTCCTGGAGCAGCAGCAGCAGAAAATTATCGCTCTACAGAAGGACCTGCAGCTTGGTAAGTTTGAGTTTTCATTTTTATTTTTCTTATTTGTTTAGGCTGTGAAGTGGAAATGGTACAGAGGCATCACTGGGGCTGGCACTGTGTGGTCTGTTGTGTTTTTTATTGAGGTAAAACTTGCTGTAAAGAGGATTTAAACTTTTTTTTTTTTAATCACCTAGGTGATCATGGAGTTGACAGCGCTGAGAGCAGTGAGGAGATGTTCCGCTCTGGCTTTCACTTATGCGCCAAAGAGGTTCTGCACTATATGGCCACCCAAGAAAGCAGCAGGGACTTGACTCCTTCGCACGTAATCACTCACATCCAAAAGGTAGCAGCGGAAGTCCTGCAGCATCAAAGCAGCCTTCGGCCGGATGAGGATGTGGGCTCTTCTGAAAAAGTGAAGAAATCCGCCGGACAGCCACAAAGGGCCTCTGAAGGCCCTGCTAAGAACTGCGTCCCAGTCATTCAAAGGACTTATCCCCACGGGACAGGGGAGCTGAGCGGTAGTGACACAGACACTGACAGTGGCTATGGGGGAGAACATGACAAGCGGGACCCCAAAGCCCAGTGGTCAGAAAGCCACTCGATGGAGGGGGAGCTCAACCATTCGGGATCTGAGCGCATGGCCAGTGCCATCAAGCAGGAGGATGATGAGCCTCGGGCCAAGAAGCTGAGATCGGACTCCCCGGAAGATGAAATTCTCTCCAGTCACACGACAGGAGTTCCTGGTAGTTACCTGAGCTTCTCCCCTAACCAGAACCCGTTTTGCCTTCCCTTCTACCTCATCCCCCCCGCAGCAGCGGCAGCAGCAGCGTATCTGCCCATGCTGGAGAAATGCTGGTACCCTGGGGGCTTGCCTGTCATGTACCCAGGCATGAGCGGTTCTGCAGCAGGCCTACCCCCAGAGGCACTTCCCTCGTCTCTGATGATGTCCATGTCCCCGAGGGCAGGATCTCCAGTACACCACCAGAGTCGCATGGACTCCCCCACGTTTCACAAAGCTTTAAAGCAGGTCGCTCCCTTGAATCTGGAAACCAAAGACTGAGCAGATGTGTCACAAATCGTGTCCTCTGAATGTCGAATGGGATAAACGAACACGAAAGCACTGGTATCCCATTAAACAGCAGCTGTAGTTTGACCCATTGTGTCCCACCTCCATCTATCATGAGCTCCTGAAGTGAAATGAGACTTTCTGTGGGGATTCTGGCATGGCCACGAGAAGGCTCATGTTAGACCTTTTGCATGGCTCTGAAATACTGTGAGTTTTAATACGGTCAGTTTAGAGTGCACGAGGGAGCGCGCAAGTGTTTTTCTGCAATACCTGTCATCTCAGCACTTATTGTTGAATGTCAAAGGTTAACCTAGAATGTAAGGTGTAGACTAACCCTTCCACACACAAACACACACCCCATTTAAAAACATTTTGGAGCTATTTTCTTTGCGCGCGCACACAAACACACACGCCAGTCTGTAATGAATGTAAAGATTGAACAAAAGCTCCGTCGTAGATGCTGCTTGAATGACTTTTAAGGATGATCTACTTTCAGTGTTTGTTGCTCCTGTAAATGCAACAAACTATTGTTTTAGACCTACCACAAAAAACAAAACAAAAAAAAAATATTGCCCCTTTAACTCCTTCAGTTATGGCAAAGCTAAATGAACGCAGAGTTTAGAGTTCAAAGAATTCAGGGCGTTGTCGCCGTACGAGGTGTGTCACTCATGTCTGTCAATGAATGATGTGGCCATACACGCTTTTATGATTTCATTTGTTGCTCATGACTGTTTCTGCATTTTTTTAGGTGGAGTTCCTGTGAAGCAGTGTCTTGTAATTATTTCTTTTGCTTATACTACTCGTACATCTCTATTTTTGATACGTGACCCACTGAGTGTATTTTGTAGGGAAAGGCTGAGGGAGCGATTGGCTGTACGTTGCGACATCGTGTACAGTATACATATGGCGTCAGCCTGATTTGCATATTGCCCACTGCTTTCCAGTCGAGTCCAGGCCTGTTTTTAGCTCACGCTGTTGCCTTTACTCGTTTTAACACAGACACAAACAGTGGCAGGTGATTCAAACATATTTGCTTTAAATGTGTCTGTGGCAAAGAGAGTGAATGTAAAGTAAAACAAATATAATAGTTTTGTATAGAAAGAGGTACTTGGGATTTTTATTTTGAAATGTAATGCAAAGGATGTACATATTTTGTATATAAAGTATTATTGATATATATTAAAGTATTAATAAAGCTTTTTCCCCTCCCTGTGGAATTTGTGTTGGACTGCCTGTTGGCTTAAACGTGTTGTAGCCAGCCACCCTGACAGTTTCTCATAACAAGGCATACTTACATAACACTTACATAACCCATAAAGCAGCACAGTCTCTGTAAATCAATAGCGTGTCTTAGACTACTGTAAAGGTTGTGAACATTTTCAATTTCGAAGGATATCTACAGAAATGTGCAAAGGAATCGTTCATATTTATTTAACCGTCGGCTATTACAGATGAGTAACAGTGGAAAGGAAGAACTTGCCATTATAACCCACTAGTATGACGATCCATAGTGTGAGTCTGAAACCTGGAGATACTGTTCCTAAAAAAGAATAAAGTGGGCATGAACTTCGTGTTCACCGAATTACGAGAAGTTTACCTTTTGTGGTTTAATTCTCAAGTGGGCCATACCTATGTCTGGAGATAAGATGTGTCTGGCAGCTTTAGAAGACCACACTGAAAATGGTATTTGAGGTTATGAGGGAAAGGACTTTTAAGCCTTTGATTTACTTTCGTGTTTAATATGGAATACGTGTCTCCGCCGACCTTCTGCCGCTCGTTTGGGGGCTGTTTCCTGCGTGGTAATGCAGCTGTAGCTGTAGTAATAGTGAAAATAACAAGGCCGATATCATGAGCCGCTTACCACAGACTACGTCTCCATGAGGCGCGTGGAAATGACAGTTTTTCTTTTCTTGTAAACAGTATGTTGATTTTTTTTTTAAATTTAGTCTACAAAGACTGTTAAGGTTGCAAATGCGCCTGACTAATCCAACCATGCGACACAAGCGCCACCTTATGGAATTAGAGCTTCATTTCGTGTGATAAATTTTAATAAGAGCAAAATATTTCAGGGAACGTTTCAGTAACGATTACATTTTATAGAAGTTTGCTGAAAGCACTCATCAAAATAAAATACATTCTCACTGTTGCCTTGGTCAGCGTGTGTTTGCAGAATTTGCAGAAAACTGCACTAATCAATGAATAGTAAGTCTCTCAGATTACTTCATGGGGTGTGAAATGGGTTTCCATTAGTAATGAAATTCAAATATTTTTCTTTTACCCAACTCATTGGTGAGGTCAATTTTTTCCACCTGTAGCTAACAGCTGTTCACCAGCACCAAACAACGAGCAAATAAAATGACAACAGCTGACCGATTTAGCCGTTACTATACTTCAGATATTTTTCTCATGATTTGGTGGAACCAGACCAGAGTCTAATAAGCCTTGGATATAATCAAAAACAACATTTAATTGTGCCAGTGTGTTTTTAATTGGTTTATTTACTCAGCGCATTCTTAAATTAAAATAGGATGAATACCTGACAAAACAGGCGGAAGAATGTGGAGCTCTGTCTGATTTTTGTTGGTGTGCTGTACAGAAGATCCACAAGGGACTGTGTTGTCTCTATTTCCGTTCACCTTGTACACCTCAGACTTTCAGTACAAATCCAGGTCATCCTACTTACAGAAGTACTCTGATAATTCTGTAGTGGTTGAACATATTAATGATGGGCAGAGGAGGTTGTCTGAAAGGAATCGTGTGCTTCTTAATGTGAATAAAACTTTAAAAAAAAAGAGATGGCGATGGACTTTAAAAGAAAGAGGACGGGTACGTGGCCCGTGTCTATCCTGGGACAGGATGCTGACTTGGGGTGAAGAGGACAAGCCTGAAATGAAAGACTAACACAGATGCTGTGTACTCACAAGGGACGAGCAGGCTGCCCCTAAAATGATGTTTTCTTTTCTTTTCTTTTCTTTTCTTTTCTTTTCTTTTCTTTTCTTTTCTTTTCTTTTCTTTTCTTTTCTCTTTTATTCTGCCTGTCCCGTTTGGTACTTTAGCAATCAGAATTATTGTCTGAAGGCCAAGAAAGATGCCCAATGAATTAATTTTACCAAGTGGATCATTATGGTAACTTGATTGACCTTTGTTATTGTTATTATTATTATTATTATTATTATTATTATTATTATTATTATTATTATCCATCCATCCATCCATCCATCCATCCATCCATCTTCATCCGCTTTGTCCGGGGCCGGGTCGCGGGGGCAGCAGCCTAAGCAAGGAGGCCCAGACCTCCCTCTCCCCAGCCACCTCCTCCAGCTTGTCCGGGGGAATACCAAGGCGTTCCCAGGCCAGCCGAGAGATATAATCTCTCCAGCATGTCCTGGGTCTGCCCCGGGGCCTCCTCCCGGTGGGACATGCCTGGAACACCTCACCCAGGAGGCGCCCAGGGGGCATCCTTGTCAGATGCCCGAACCACCTCAGCTGGCTCCTTTCGATGTGGAGCAGCAGCTGCTCTACTCTGAGCCCCTCCCGGATGGCCGAACTTCTCACCCTATCTCTAAGGGAGAGGCCAGCCACCCTTCGGAGGAAGCTCATTTCTGCCGCTTGTATCCGCGATCTCGTTCTTTCGGTCACTACCCACAGCTCGTGGCCATAGGTGAGGGTAGGGACGTAGATCGACCGGTAAATTGAGAGCTTCGCTTTTACACTCAGCTCCCTCTTCACCACGACGGACCGGTGCAGCCCCAATCCGTCTGTCGATCTCCGGCTCCCTTCTCCCATCACTCGCGAACAAGACCCCGAGATACTTGAACTCCTCCACTTGGGGCAGGAACTCATCCCCGACCCGGAGTGGGCACTCCACCCTTTTCCGGCTGAGAACCATGGCCTCAGATTTGGAGGTGCTGATCCTCATTCCCGCTGCTTCACACTCGGCTGCGAACCGTTCCAGTGCGAGCTGAAGGCCCTCACCCGATGAAGCCAACAGAACCACATCATCTGCAAAAATCAGAGATGAGATTCTGAGGCCACCAAAGCGAATTATTATTATTATTATTGTTGTTGTTGTTATTATTATTGTTGTTGTTGTTGTTGTTATTTTATTTACTACAGACTGGACAGACATGACTGGGGGATGGGAAAGGGAGAAAGAAAGGGAGGGAAAGAAAAACAGAGAGGAAGAGGGACAGTGAGAGAAGAGAAAAAAAAGAAGAAAACAAGCAAAAAGAGAGCAAAACAATATGAAGACCACAGCAATAACCTAGACAAGTGTAAGTAACAATAAATACTAAATAGTGAATGTTATTTTGCAGCACACAAGACCGACAGCGCACGATAGCAGCCAAGATAGATATAGTTTGTGTCCGTGATCACCCGTGTGCACACCTGTGTAGATGAGTGCGCTTGTATTCAAAAGGTTTCTCCATGTGAATTTCTGCTAGAGGTTGTGGGGAGCCATAGCCCTGCCCCCCAGGGCATGAAGCAGGCATGCAGGAGATCCAGGCCCCAGACATCCAGAAGCCCCCAGAGCGCGAGAGCCCAAGGAGGACCATCGGCGGGGCAGCCGCGCCACCCTCCCGGAAGGAGCTGAGGAGAGCCCGAGATGTGGGGTCACGCAGCAGGGACGGTGCAGAAGCCACAGGGAGCTGCAGTGACGTGTCCGTGGGCTCCGCCAGCTGCCAGAGCAGACTGAGGCCTGGGGTCCGAGAACCCCCCCACCCCCCAGAGGGGACCCAACTGAGCCACAGGCGCCAGACCCTGCAAAGCAGGTACCGGTAGTGAACCGGTACATACCTGAGCGCCCAGTCCTGGACAGCAAGAACCACCAATGCACCGACGTCTGAGGGTACCTGAGATGTTCCCAGATTGTCTAAGACCCGACCTGACACAGACACACACATACACAAACATGCATTCCCACCCTCATGCACACATATATAAATACTCGACACTCGCCCAACATAGAGACAAAACGAAATGGACACTGTACACACACTCAAACTCCCCACACATACTCTTTACCCAAGAGCTGCATCTGAGACCAAAGTGGAGGTTTGGCCATAATGCACAGCAGGACCTTCAGCAAGAATCAAACACCTCAAACCAACTGTCAACTATGCTGGTTCAAGGGTGGTGATTTTTTCAAAAAGAGCTTGTTCTGCAGCCACAAGAGATAGTAAGCTTGCAGGTGACAAACTCCTCTACATGACAAAGTTTTCTAGAGTCAAATATGAGGCCATTTGTCCGACAGCTAAAGCTTCTCCTAAATTAGGCCATGCAACAGGATAATGACCCCAGGTACAGAAGCAAATCTGCAGCATGGAAGCCCAGACCTCAACCTGACTGAAATGTTGTGTATAAAGGAATGCTTGCATGCTTGAATTGAAGCAGCAGAGTTGTAGCTGCTAACTGCTGGTTCTGTAAACTACTCAAACATAGAATGATTGCTATATTGAACTAATAAAACGCCTAACGAAGACTGTCATGAAAAGTATTTGGCATCTGATCTCCTGTAACCTGCGGAGCTAAGCTGTTTTACCAGCTCTGCTCTCTGATTTTTCTTTTTTCTTTTATGAAAAAACACAAGTTGTCAAAGTTATTTGTTTGCAAATGTATTTCAGAAATATCGACATACTTTTTTTAATCAGCAGAAACTTTATGTCAGTAGTGCAAAAACCTGCACTGATCTGACCTCATTTCTTCCTCATCCTGATTCCTGACCTGGGAAGGGAGAGAAATATTTGTTTTTGTTTGTCTTCTTGTTTTATTTAATTCCTTGTGGGATTTGGATCCAACACGTAAAGTATGCATATTATGCACACACACAAACACACATGCAGCTATTACCCATTTCTTGTATTCTTGAATAAAGACATTGATTTGACACATTTAATTAGTGACCAATTGTTTTTATTGTTCAATTATTAAGAAAAAAGAAAAGGTGGGGGTGGGTGGGATGGAAAGTAAAGGGAGAGAGGAGAGAAAACCCCAACAATCCCCTCTGAGCAAGCACTAGGCGACAGTGGATAGGAAAAACTCCCTTTAAAGGAAGAAACCTATGACAGAACCAGGCTCTAGAGGGGGCAGTCAACTGTCGGGACTGGTTGGGGGGTGACTGTGAAAAGAGGGGAGGGAGATGGGAGAGGTGTTAGTAGTTAAGGGGGGGGGGGGGGGGGGGGATTAAGCTGGAACAGAGGTGGGAGAGGAAGAGGCGACATTGGCAGTACTGAAAGAAGGAGTGTTCCTCCTCCAGAAGAAGCAGAAGCGTTTTTTCTGTTTCTTCAGCTGCTTTTCCACGAGCACCTTTTTCTCGAGGATGAGGATTTTCAGCTCCTCGATTGTTTCGGTGTTTTGCTTCTGCAGCTTGTTGCATTTTTTCTCCACTTCTTCTATTTCAGCTTGTTTTTCTTCCAACCTTTCTTTCAGCACTTTAGATGTTGCCTCCTGTTTCTCAAACTCCTGGAGAAGAAGTTTTTCTTCTCTCTGCTTACTGACCAGCTGTTCTCTCTCTTGAAGCAGGTCTTGATATTTGTGCAGTGTCTCTTCGAACTTTATCTGCAGCATCCTGTTGTTTCCCTCCATGAGCTGGAGTTGGCACTCCATGTCTCCCTGCTTTCTGTCCAGCTGCTCTTTCTCTTGCAGGATTTCTTTATTTTGTCGCAGAGCTTCATCAAGCTTTCCTTGCAAGCTTTCATTTTGTTGCTTGATGCTCTGCAGATTGGAATCCATTTCTTTTTGTTTGATTTCTTGTTCCCTTTTCTCTTGGAGAAGCTTTTCATTTGCTTGCTCTGTGCGATCAAGCCTTTTTTTGTCAACATTGTACATTAGCTCCATGTCTCGGAGATTGGAGTGCAGCCCTCTCTTCTTCGTGCTGTCTTTCATCTTCTCCTGGAGGAGTTTTCTATTTTGCCGCAGAGCTTGATCAAGCTTTCCTTGCAAGCTTTCGTTGTGTTGCTTGATGCTCTGAAGCTTGGAAAGCATTTCTTTTTCTTTTAACTCCTGTTGCCTTTTCTCTTGGAGGAGCTTCTCATTTGCTTGCTCTGTGCGATCAAGCCTTTTTTTGTCAACATTGTACATTAGCTCCATGTCTCTGAGATTGCTGTGCAGCCCTCTCTTCTTCATGCCGTCTTGTTTCTTCTCTTGGACAAGTTTTTCATTTTGTTGCAGGGCTTCATCAAGTTTTCCTTGGAGCTCCTGGTTCTTTTTGTCCATGTCATGGAGATCCTGTTGTTTCCCCTCAATAATAGCTTCCTTTTCTTGAAGCTGGAATGACAACTTTTTTAGTTGAGCGCTCTTTTGCTCATTTTCCTCCATCAAGAACTTAATCTTCTCTGCGTTTCTGAGCGCTTCATCCTCCAGTTCTTCCAAACGCTTTTCCTCTAGTTCCACTTGGTCACACCAGGGAAGAGAGGAAAGGGAAGAGTCTAGTGGCTCATCCCAAGGAAGAGCGTATGGGTCAACTTCTTGTCCCTTTGGATTTTTTTGAGACATGTTGGGTCTGGATACAGTTACAACTGCAAAGGATCCAAATATTTCAAAAGGCTTTTCTGGCGAACGGTTCAATGCTGCACACATCAAGGCTGCGAGAAACGGACTAAAAGTCGTTGCGCTTCACCCCTATTTATAGGTTTTTGGATCAAAGGAAAGAATGGTGGTAAGATTCTACGTGTGTGACGTCATAATTCTGTAAGGCAATGAGGTTGTCACGTGATATTTTTGGAGGAGGGCATTTTTCAACTTGGACAAATTATCAGTAAAGTTTCAATCTCTGTTATTTTCCCCAAAAAACGTGTTGTCGCAATCATGTTTTCTACTGTAATTGGTGCCAACAGATGGCGCAGTTTAAAGTTGGCTGTTACTCTGCCCAGGCTGCTACCATAGAAGAAGAATGTAGACCAATAGTACTTTAACGATGTCCGCTGATCGTTTCCGTGTAAATCTTAGCATTGCTTTAGCCGTCAAGCTAAAGGTTTAGCTTCATACTGCCATATTTTCAGAGCAACAAAATATTTAAACGGTCTCAGATCATGGTGAGTATTTGAAAAAATGTTTATTTAATGTGAAGCCTGTGATGTGGAAAGGTTAGCAAGCGTAATTTTGCCTATTGTGTTATACACGGGTGCTTACATCCGAGTAGTGTTGATCTTTTCTAAGGTCCATGGGTTTATCCAACGAGCAGCTAAGTCACCGTTATATCTGTAATTTTGTGTGCAACGTCTTAATGCAAAAAAAACAAAAACAAAAACACAATGCGTTTTTAAGCTCTCTCTGCGTTCACTGCCTCTGCAAGTGTCAAACTTCCTCGCTTTAGCTGATGCTAACCAACATTAGCGCTTACGGTTCGTATATAAACACAACTGTCAGCCCTTCACTTTTGGTGCCGACCACATTTTGAGCATTTTCTACAGTTTGTGAAATGGTCGCCATTGGCATTACATGCCAGTAGTGTTCGCTAATTGACTTTACCGGGGATTATATTTATTACAACGTTACTGCGTGGAAGTGATCATAGTGTATGCTTATGAACGTGAGTGGTAGGTGTTATTAGTGCGACTTTACCCTTAATTAGTTTTCCCACCGGAAGTAGAGTTGTTTATGCGACGTGATGGCTAGAGCAGTCCCAAACAATCGATTGCGTTTCTTAACAGACCAATTCTCTCCAAACTTATAGGGTAAGCTAGACTCGAGATATGGTTGCAATAATACGAACAAGAGCGCAACAGCATATTGACAATGGCGAGAACTTTAATATTTACATTGTGTTAGTGCACCCATCGCTCCGCATCCTTAACGCTACATTGATGTCGAGAGTCTCTGACACAGCTGTGCTCTGCAGCACAGACACCCTGCTTATCTGTGATTCGGCCAGACTGGTGTTGAACTCCAAAGACATGCGCGGGGTTAGGTTAGTTGCTGTTGGTGTGAGTGGTTGTCTGAGTCTCTCTAATAACCCTCCAACAGACTGGCGACCTGTCCAGGGTGTACTTTTGCCCTATGACAGCTGAAATACAACCTGAATAAAATAAGTAGGAGAAAATGAATGATGTTTATGAACTGTAGTTAATGTAGTCAGACAATAAGTTACCGAGCAACAGGCCACAAGTCTTGGTGCAGAATCATACTAAGATTTAAAAAATAAAATGTTGGCACTGGTGTTTGAAACAGTATACTGTCAGTAAGACTGGAGCAACTGCACACATCTGGAAACTAATAACTAGAGTAGTTAGTAACATTTTGTTACTGCATCCATTTAGCCAGGTATAATTAGCATGTCTACATACATGTCATTTCTAATGTGGTCCTATGTGGTATGTTGTAGGACAGTGAAGTGTCTGACACTGACCATGTAGCAGTGCCTGAGAACACTGGTATGGAGGGGGAGAACGCACCTCTTTACTGTATTTGTCGGAAACCAGACATCAACTGCTCCATGATGTAAGTATATATCAGTTTTATATTTGCAGTATGCGCAGTAGGGGTGGGCGCTAGCTTCAGCAATGTTATCAGAGGTTTTTTTTTTTAAAATGAAGAGCTTCTATTTCGAGAAAACTACCAATAAGGATATATGCACAGATATAGAAAACAATACTGTAACATTTTATTGATGCTTGCAGTTTGGAGGAAGCAGTATTTGCAAGTGTAACTAAATTCCAGGCATTTTCCATCCTTCTTTTCCTATCAGCTTTTTTCTAGTTGTCAGTGTGAACCAAGGTGTCAGCAGCAGCATTATAGTGCAAAAGTAGTGACCCAGCATAGATCAAATGTAAGCACAAAAGTAGCCAAGGTAGTGTTTTTCCTGGAAATTTTAAGTGAAAGGATAAAGTAACTGCTTACCACTTTAGTTTAACAATGATTAATGAAATGTAACCGTGTAACTCATCAGCAGTCTGCACAGTATGGTCACATATTAAAACTGAAGAATATGTTGTACTTGTTGTAGTGTTTCATCATGGGTCCAGTTTTTACCCAGGTGCTTAAAGCCCTTCTTTACCCTCATGTAACACCAACAGTAATTTCCAACCACTATTTCCTGTTCCTGTCAGTCAAACAAACAGACGACAAACATCTTCTATAAACAGGAATAATGTCATTTTATCGGATTAGAAAACATCTAATCTAGCGTTGATATTACACTGCTGTTTAGTGTCTGGCTGATCTCAGTGTCACCAAAATATCTGCCCTACATGTCAAACAATGAGAGAACTTGAAACAGTAACATCACCTAGCAGCTTATTTTAATTAGTGCTAACGTTTTGTTTGCTGGCTAACATTGCTATTATTATAGTCACAGTTAATTGACTTTGAATAGCTTTATTTCAAAAGTAATTTTACAATTTCACAGCCATTTAGCTGTGTTAACTGTACATGCTGTAGGTCATAAGGCGTGCATGGATCATTTTTATAATCAGCCTCTTGTCTTTTGTCCACCACAGACTTTGCCATGATAAATTGGTCAGTTGACAACCAGGAGCCGTACACCTTAACCTCAGAGGCCAGGACATCCAGGGGCAGTGTGAACACGCACTTGCTTAAATGGGACGCAAGACGGACTATAGAGGGCCACCCGCTTGCCAGACAACCAAGTGCTGTCCCTGTCCACGGCCAGTGTGAGAAGGACTCTCACTAAAGTCAACCCACACAAAGCTGCTGGACCAGACAATATACCTGGACGCGTGCTCGGAGCCCGTGCTGACCAGCTGACTGATGTCCTAGCGGGCATCTTTAACATCTCCCTGAGTCAAGCTGTTGTGCCACAGTGCTTTAAAACCACCACCATCATACCTGTCCCCAGACCTTCCCAAAGCCTAATTCCACAATGATTGCCTGAGCCTATTCTTGTTAAATGATGAAAAACTCAAAGGCACGTTTGGGCAGTGGATCTATGTGAAATCAGCAGCTTGCAAAACGAAATCAAAATGTGTGCTATTGATTCTAAAAATAGAAATCACAATAAAGTTCAACATTTACTAAAACCGCCATTCAGTCATCTGAGAATCTTTACTCATGAAATTATAACGGTTAGATGAATGTATATGCAGTGATTTACTGATCAATGATAAAAGGGGAGATTTATGCAATAACGAAGACTGTCATGAAAAGTATTTGGCATCTGATCTCCTGTAACCTGCGGAGCTAAGCTGTTTTACCAGCTCTGCTCTCTGATTTTTCTTTTTTCTTTTATGAAAAAACACAAGTTGTCAAAGTTATTTGTTTGCAAATGTATTTCAGAAATATCGACATACTTTTTTTAATCAGCAGAAACTTTATGTCAGTAGTGCAAAAACCTGCACTGATCTGACCTCATTTCTTCCTCATCCTGATTCCTGACCTGGGAAGGGAGAGAAATATTTGTTTTTGTTTGTCTTCTTGTTTTATTTAATTCCTTGTGGGATTTGGATCCAACACGTAAAGTATGCATATTATGCACACACACAAACACACATGCAGCTATTACCCATTTCTTGTATTCTTGAATAAAGACATTGATTTGACACATTTAATTAGTGACCAATTGTTTTTATTGTTCAATTATTAAGAAAAAAGAAAAGGTGGGGGTGGGTGGGATGGAAAGTAAAGGGAGAGAGGAGAGAAAACCCCAACAATCCCCTCTGAGCAAGCACTAGGCGACAGTGGATAGGAAAAACTCCCTTTAAAGGAAGAAACCTATGACAGAACCAGGCTCTAGAGGGGGCAGTCAACTGTCGGGACTGGTTGGGGGGTGACTGTGAAAAGAGGGGAGGGAGATGGGAGAGGTGTTAGTAGTTAAGGGGGGGGGGGGGGGGGATTAAGCTGGAACAGAGGTGGGAGAGGAAGAGGCGACATTGGCAGTACTGAAAGAAGGAGTGTTCCTCCTCCAGAAGAAGCAGAAGCGTTTTTTCTGTTTCTTCAGCTGCTTTTCCACGAGCACCTTTTTCTCGAGGATGAGGATTTTCAGCTCCTCGATTGTTTCGGTGTTTTGCTTCTGCAGCTTGTTGCATTTTTTCTCCACTTCTTCTATTACGGCTTGTTTTTCTTCCAACCTTTCTTTCAGCACTTTAGATGTTGCCTCCTGTTTCTCAAACTCCTGGAGAAGAAGTTTTTCTTCTCTCTGCTTACTGACCAGCTGTTCTCTCTCTTGAAGCAGGTCTTGATATTTGTGCAGTGTCTCTTCGAACTTTATCTGCAGCATCCTGTTGTTTCCCTCCATGAGCTGGAGTTGGCACTCCATGTCTCCCTGCTTTCTGTCCAGCTGCTCTTTCTCTTGCAGGATTTCTTTATTTTGTCGCAGAGCTTCATCAAGCTTTCGTTGCAAGCTTTCATTTTGTTGCTTGATGCTCTGCAGATTGGAATCCATTTCTTTTTGTTTGATTTCTTGTTCCCTTTTCTCTTGGAGAAGCTTTTCATTTGCTTGCTCTGTGCGATCAAGCCTTTTTTTGTCAACATTGTACATTAGCTCCATGTCTCGGAGATTGGAGTGCAGCCCTCTCTTCTTCGTGCTGTCTTTCATCTTCTCCTGGAGGAGTTTTCTATTTTGCCGCAGAGCTTGATCAAGCTTTCCTTGCAAGCTTTCGTTGTGTTGCTTGATGCTCTGAAGCTTGGAAAGCATTTCTTTTTCTTTTAACTCCTGTTGCCTTTTCTCTTGGAGGAGCTTCTCATTTGCTTGCTCTGTGCGATCAAGCCTTTTTTTCTCAACATTGTACATTAGCTCCATGTCTCTGAGATTGCTGTGCAGCCCTCTCTTCTTCATGCCGTCTTGTTTCTTCTCTTGGACAAGTTTTTCATTTTGTTGCAGGGCTTCATCAAGTTTTCCTTGGAGCTCCTGGTTCTTTTTGTCCATGTCATGGAGATCCTGTTGTTTCCCCTCAATAATAGCTTCCTTTTCTTGAAGCTGGAATGACAACTTTTTTAGTTGAGCGCTCTTTTGCTCATTTTCCTCCATCAAGAACTTAATCTTCTCTGCGTTTCTGAGCGCTTCATCCTCCAGTTCTTCCAAACGCTTTTCCTCTAGTTCCACTTGGTCACACCAGGGAAGAGAGGAAAGGGAAGAGTCTAGTGGCTCATCCCAAGGAAGAGCGTATGGGTCAACTTCTTGTCCCTTTGGATTTTTTTGAGACATGTTGGGTCTGGATACAGTTACAACTGCAAAGGATCCAAATATTTCAAAAGGCTTTTCTGGCGAACGGTTCAATGCTGCACACATCAAGGCTGCGAGAAACGGACTAAAAGTCGTTGCGCTTCACCCCTATTTATAGGTTTTTGGATCAAAGGAAAGAATGGTGGTAAGATTCTACGTGTGTGACGTCATAATTCTGTAAGGCAATGAGGTTGTCACGTGATATTTTTGGAGGAGGGCATTTTTCAACTTGGACAAATTATCAGTAAAGTTTCAATCTCTGTTATTTTCCCCAAAAAACGTGTTGTCGCAATCATGTTTTCTACTGTAATTGGTGCCAACAGATGGCGCAGTTTAAAGTTGGCTGTTACTCTGCCCAGGCTGCTACCATAGAAGAAGAATGTAGACCAATAGTACTTTAACGATGTCCGCTGATCGTTTCCGTGTAAATCTTAGCATTGCTTTAGCCGTCAAGCTAAAGGTTTAGCTTCATACTGCCATATTTTCAGAGCAACAAAATATTTAAACGGTCTCAGATCATGGTGAGTATTTGAAAAAATGTTTATTTAATGTGAAGCCTGTGATGTGGAAAGGTTAGCAAGCGTAATTTTGCCTATTGTGTTATACACGGGTGCTTACATCCGAGTAGTGTTGATCTTTTCTAAGGTCCATGGGTTTATCCAACGAGCAGCTAAGTCACCGTTATATCTGTAATTTTGTGTGCAACGTCTTAATGCAAAAAAAACAAAAACAAAAACACAATGCGTTTTTAAGCTCTCTCTGCGTTCACTGCCTCTGCAAGTGTCAAACTTCCTCGCTTTAGCTGATGCTAACCAACATTAGCGCTTACGGTTCGTATATAAACACAACTGTCAGCCCTTCACTTTTGGTGCCGACCACATTTTGAGCATTTTCTACAGTTTGTGAAATGGTCGCCATTGGCATTACATGCCAGTAGTGTTCGCTAATTGACTTTACCGGGGATTATATTTATTACAACGTTACTGCGTGGAAGTGATCATAGTGTATGCTTATGAACGTGAGTGGTAGGTGTTATTAGTGCGACTTTACCCTTAATTAGTTTTCCCACCGGAAGTAGAGTTGTTTATGCGACGTGATGGCTAGAGCAGTCCCAAACAATCGATTGCGTTTCTTAACAGACCAATTCTCTCCAAACTTTTAGGGTAAGCTAGACTCGAGATATGGTTGCAATAATACGAACAAGAGCGCAACAGCATATTGACAATGGCGAGAACTTTAATATTTACATTGTGTTAGTGCACCCATCGCTCCGCATCCTTAACGCTACATTGATGTCGAGAGTCTCTGACACAGCTGTGCTCTGCAGCACAGACACCCTGCTTATCTGTGATTCGGCCAGACTGGTGTTGAACTCCAAAGACATGCGCGGGGTTAGGTTAGTTGGCTGTTGGTGTGAGTGGTTGTCTGAGTCTCTCTAATAACCCTCCAACAGACTGGCGACCTGTCCAGGGTGTACTTTTGCCCTATGACAGCTGAAATACAACCTGAATAAAATAAGTAGGAGAAAATGAATGATGTTTATGAACTGTAGTTAATGTAGTCAGACAATAAGTTACCGAGCAACAGGCCACAAGTCTTGGTGCAGAATCATACTAAGATTTAAAAAATAAAATGTTGGCACTGGTGTTTGAAACAGTATACTGTCAGTAAGACTGGAGCAACTGCACACATCTGGAAACTAATAACTAGAGTAGTTAGTAACATTTTGTTACTGCATCCATTTAGCCAGGTATAATTAGCATGTCTACATACATGTCATTTCTAATGTGGTCCTATGTGGTATGTTGTAGGACAGTGAAGTGTCTGACACTGACCATGTAGCAGTGCCTGAGAACACTGGTATGGAGGGGGAGAACGCACCTCTTTACTGTATTTGTCGGAAACCAGACATCAACTGCTCCATGATGTAAGTATATATCAGTTTTATATTTGCAGTATGCGCAGTAGGGGTGGGCGCTAGCTTCAGCAATGTTATCAGAGGTTTTTTTTTTTAAATGAAGAGCTTCTATTTCGAGAAAACTACCAATAAGGATATATGCACAGATATAGAAAACAATACTGTAACATTTTATTGATGCTTGCAGTTTGGAGGAAGCAGTATTTGCAAGTGTAACTAAATTCCAGGCATTTTCCATCCTTCTTTTCCTATCAGCTTTTTTCTAGTTGTCAGTGTGAACCAAGGTGTCAGCAGCAGCATTATAGTGCAAAAGTAGTGACCCAGCATAGATCAAATGTAAGCACAAAAGTAGCCAAGGTAGTGTTTTTCCTGGAAATTTTAAGTGAAAGGATAAAGTAACTGCTTACCACTTTAGTTTAACAATGATTAATGAAATGTAACCGTGTAACTCATCAGCAGTCTGCACAGTATGGTCACATATTAAAACTGAAGAATATGTTGTACTTGTTGTAGTGTTTCATCATGGGTCCAGTTTTTACCCAGGTGCTTAAAGCCCTTCTTTACCCTCATGTAACACCAACAGTAATTTCCAACCACTATTTCCTGTTCCTGTCAGTCAAACAAACAGACGACAAACATCTTCTATAAACAGGAATAATGTCATTTTATCGGATTAGAAAACATCTAATCTAGCGTTGATATTACACTGCTGTTTAGTGTCTGGCTGATCTCAGTGTCACCAAAATATCTGCCCTACATGTCAAACAATGAGAGAACTTGAAACAGTAACATCACCTAGCAGCTTATTTTAATTAGTGCTAACGTTTTGTTTGCTGGCTAACATTGCTATTATTATAGTCACAGTTAATTGACTTTGAATAGCTTTATTTCAAAAGTAATTTTACAATTTCACAGCCATTTAGCTGTGTTAACTGTACATGCTGTAGGTCATAAGGCGTGCATGGATCATTTTTATAATCAGCCTCTTGTCTTTTGTCCACCACAGACTTTGCCATGATAAATTGGTCAGTTGACAACCAGGAGCCGTACACCTTAACCTCAGAGGCCAGGACATCCAGGGGCAGTGTGAACACGCACTTGCTTAAATGGGACGCAAGACGGACTATAGAGGGCCACCCGCTTGCCAGACAACCAAGTGCTGTCCCTGTCCACGGCCAGTGTGAGAAGGACTCTCACTAAAGTCAACCCACACAAAGCTGCTGGACCAGACAATATACCTGGACGCGTGCTCGGAGCCCGTGCTGACCAGCTGACTGATGTCCTAGCGGGCATCTTTAACATCTCCCTGAGTCAAGCTGTTGTGCCACAGTGCTTTAAAACCACCACCATCATACCTGTCCCCAGACCTTCCCAAAGCCTAATTCCACAATGATTGCCTGAGCCTATTCTTGTTAAATGATGAAAAACTCAAAGGCACGTTTGGGCAGTGGATCTGTGTGAAATCAGCAGCTTGCAAAACGAAATCAAAATGTGTGCTATTGATTCTAAAAATAGAAATCACAATAAAGTTCAACATTTACTAAAACCGCCATTCAGTCATCTGAGAATCTTTACTCATGAAATTATAACGGTTAGATGAATGTATATGCAGTGATTTACTGATCAATGATAAAAGGGGAGATTTATGCAATAACGAAGACTGTCATGAAAAGTATTTGGCATCTGATCTCCTGTAACCTGCGGAGCTAAGCTGTTTTACCAGCTCTGCTCTCTGATTTTTCTTTTTTCTTTTATGAAAAAACACAAGTTGTCAAAGTTATTTGTTTGCAAATGTATTTCAGAAATATCGACATACTTTTTTTAATCAGCAGAAACTTTATGTCAGTAGTGCAAAAACCTGCACTGATCTGACCTCATTTCTTCCTCATCCTGATTCCTGACCTGGGAAGGGAGAGAAATATTTGTTTTTGTTTGTCTTCTTGTTTTATTTAATTCCTTGTGGGATTTGGATCCAACACGTAAAGTATGCATATTATGCACACACACAAACACACATGCAGCTATTACCCATTTCTTGTATTCTTGAATAAAGACATTGATTTGACACATTTAATTAGTGACCAATTGTTTTTATTGTTCAATTATTAAGAAAAAAGAAAAGGTGGGGGTGGGTGGGATGGAAAGTAAAGGGAGAGAGGAGAGAAAACCCCAACAATCCCCTCTGAGCAAGCACTAGGCGACAGTGGATAGGAAAAACTCCCTTTAAAGGAAGAAACCTATGACAGAACCAGGCTCTAGAGGGGGCAGTCAACTGTCGGGACTGGTTGGGGGGTGACTGTGAAAAGAGGGGAGGGAGATGGGAGAGGTGTTAGTAGTTAAGGGGGGGGGGGGGGGGGGATTAAGCTGGAACAGAGGTGGGAGAGGAAGAGGCGACATTGGCAGTACTGAAAGAAGGAGTGTTCCTCCTCCAGAAGAAGCAGAAGCGTTTTTTCTGTTTCTTCAGCTGCTTTTCCACGAGCACCTTTTTCTCGAGGATGAGGATTTTCAGCTCCTCGATTGTTTCGGTGTTTTGCTTCTGCAGCTTGTTGCATTTTTTCTCCACTTCTTCTATTTCAGCTTGTTTTTCTTCCAACCTTTCTTTCAGCACTTTAGATGTTGCCTCCTGTTTCTCAAACTCCTGGAGAAGAAGTTTTTCTTCTCTCTGCTTACTGACCAGCTGTTCTCTCTCTTGAAGCAGGTCTTGATATTTGTGCAGTGTCTCTTCGAACTTTATCTGCAGCATCCTGTTGTTTCCCTCCATGAGCTGGAGTTGGCACTCCATGTCTCCCTGCTTTCTGTCCAGCTGCTCTTTCTCTTGCAGGATTTCTTTATTTTGTCGCAGAGCTTCATCAAGCTTTCGTTGCAAGCTTTCATTTTGTTGCTTGATGCTCTGCAGATTGGAATCCATTTCTTTTTGTTTGATTTCTTGTTCCCTTTTCTCTTGGAGAAGCTTTTCATTTGCTTGCTCTGTGCGATCAAGCCTTTTTTTGTCAACATTGTACATTAGCTCCATGTCTCGGAGATTGGAGTGCAGCCCTCTCTTCTTCGTGCTGTCTTTCATCTTCTCCTGGAGGAGTTTTCTATTTTGCCGCAGAGCTTGATCAAGCTTTCCTTGCAAGCTTTCGTTGTGTTGCTTGATGCTCTGAAGCTTGGAAAGCATTTCTTTTTCTTTTAACTCCTGTTGCCTTTTCTCTTGGAGGAGCTTCTCATTTGCTTGCTCTGTGCGATCAAGCCTTTTTTTGTCAACATTGTACATTAGCTCCATGTCTCTGAGATTGCTGTGCAGCCCTCTCTTCTTCATGCCGTCTTGTTTCTTCTCTTGGACAAGTTTTTCATTTTGTTGCAGGGCTTCATCAAGTTTTCCTTGGAGCTCCTGGTTCTTTTTGTCCATGTCATGGAGATCCTGTTGTTTCCCCTCAATAATAGCTTCCTTTTCTTGAAGCTGGAATGACAACTTTTTTAGTTGAGCGCTCTTTTGCTCATTTTCCTCCATCAAGAACTTAATCTTCTCTGCGTTTCTGAGCGCTTCATCCTCCAGTTCTTCCAAACGCTTTTCCTCTAGTTCCACTTGGTCACACCAGGGAAGAGAGGAAAGGGAAGAGTCTAGTGGCTCATCCCAAGGAAGAGCGTATGGGTCAACTTCTTGTCCCTTTGGATTTTTTTGAGACATGTTGGGTCTGGATACAGTTACAACTGCAAAGGATCCAAATATTTCAAAAGGCTTTTCTGGCGAACGGTTCAATGCTGCACACATCAAGGCTGCGAGAAACGGACTAAAAGTCGTTGCGCTTCACCCCTATTTATAGGTTTTTGGATCAAAGGAAAGAATGGTGGTAAGATTCTACGTGTGTGACGTCATAATTCTGTAAGGCAATGAGGTTGTCACGTGATATTTTTGGAGGAGGGCATTTTTCAACTTGGACAAATTATCAGTAAAGTTTCAATCTCTGTTATTTTCCCCAAAAAACGTGTTGTCGCAATCATGTTTTCTACTGTAATTGGTGCCAACAGATGGCGCAGTTTAAAGTTGGCTGTTACTCTGCCCAGGCTGCTACCATAGAAGAAGAATGTAGACCAATAGTACTTTAACGATGTCCGCTGATCGTTTCCGTGTAAATCTTAGCATTGCTTTAGCCGTCAAGCTAAAGGTTTAGCTTCATACTGCCATATTTTCAGAGCAACAAAATATTTAAACGGTCTCAGATCATGGTGAGTATTTGAAAAAATGTTTATTTAATGTGAAGCCTGTGATGTGGAAAGGTTAGCAAGCGTAATTTTGCCTATTGTGTTATACACGGGTGCTTACATCCGAGTAGTGTTGATCTTTTCTAAGGTCCATGGGTTTATCCAACGAGCAGCTAAGTCACCGTTATATCTGTAATTTTGTGTGCAACGTCTTAATGCAAAAAAAACAAAAACAAAAACACAATGCGTTTTTAAGCTCTCTCTGCGTTCACTGCCTCTGCAAGTGTCAAACTTCCTCGCTTTAGCTGATGCTAACCAACGTTAGCGCTTACGGTTCGTATATAAACACAACTGTCAGCCCTTCACTTTTGGTGCCGACCACATTTTGAGCATTTTCTACAGTTTGTGAAATGGTCGCCATTGGCATTACATGCCAGTAGTGTTCGCTAATTGACTTTACCGGGGATTATATTTATTACAACGTTACTGCGTGGAAGTGATCATAGTGTATGCTTATGAACGTGAGTGGTAGGTGTTATTAGTGCGACTTTACCCTTAATTAGTTTTCCCACCGGAAGTAGAGTTGTTTATGCGACGTGATGGCTAGAGCAGTCCCAAACAATCGATTGCGTTTCTTAACAGACCAATTCTCTCCAAACTTTTAGGGTAAGCTAGACTCGAGATATGGTTGCAATAATACGAACAAGAGCGCAACAGCATATTGACAATGGCGAGAACTTTAATATTTACATTGTGTTAGTGCACCCATCGCTCCGCATCCTTAACGCTACATTGATGTCGAGAGTCTCTGACACAGCTGTGCTCTGCAGCACAGACACCCTGCTTATCTGTGATTCGGCCAGACTGGTGTTGAACTCCAAAGACATGCGCGGGGTTAGGTTAGTTGGCTGTTGGTGTGAGTGGTTGTCTGAGTCTCTCTAATAACCCTCCAACAGACTGGCGACCTGTCCAGGGTGTACTTTTGCCCTATGACAGCTGAAATACAACCTGAATAAAATAAGTAGGAGAAAATGAATGATGTTTATGAACTGTAGTTAATGTAGTCAGACAATAAGTTACCGAGCAACAGGCCACAAGTCTTGGTGCAGAATCATACTAAGATTTAAAAAATAAAATGTTGGCACTGGTGTTTGAAACAGTATACTGTCAGTAAGACTGGAGCAACTGCACACATCTGGAAACTAATAACTAGAGTAGTTAGTAACATTTTGTTACTGCATCCATTTAGCCAGGTATAATTAGCATGTCTACATACATGTCATTTCTAATGTGGTCCTATGTGGTATGTTGTAGGACAGTGAAGTGTCTGACACTGACCATGTAGCAGTGCCTGAGAACACTGGTATGGAGGGGGAGAACGCACCTCTTTACTGTATTTGTCGGAAACCAGACATCAACTGCTCCATGATGTAAGTATATATCAGTTTTATATTTGCAGTATGCGCAGTAGGGGTGGGCGCTAGCTTCAGCAATGTTATCAGAGGTTTTTTTTTTTAAAATGAAGAGCTTCTATTTCGAGAAAACTACCAATAAGGATATATGCACAGATATAGAAAACAATACTGTAACATTTTATTGATGCTTGCAGTTTGGAGGAAGCAGTATTTGCAAGTGTAACTAAATTCCAGGCATTTTCCATCCTTCTTTTCCTATCAGCTTTTTTCTAGTTGTCAGTGTGAACCAAGGTGTCAGCAGCAGCATTATAGTGCAAAAGTAGTGACCCAGCATAGATCAAATGTAAGCACAAAAGTAGCCAAGGTAGTGTTTTTCCTGGAAATTTTAAGTGAAAGGATAAAGTAACTGCTTACCACTTTAGTTTAACAATGATTAATGAAATGTAACCGTGTAACTCATCAGCAGTCTGCACAGTATGGTCACATATTAAAACTGAAGAATATGTTGTACTTGTTGTAGTGTTTCATCATGGGTCCAGTTTTTACCCAGGTGCTTAAAGCCCTTCTTTACCCTCATGTAACACCAACAGTAATTTCCAACCACTATTTCCTGTTCCTGTCAGTCAAACAAACAGACGACAAACATCTTCTATAAACAGGAATAATGTCATTTTATCGGATTAGAAAACATCTAATCTAGCGTTGATATTACACTGCTGTTTAGTGTCTGGCTGATCTCAGTGTCACCAAAATATCTGCCCTACATGTCAAACAATGAGAGAACTTGAAACAGTAACATCACCTAGCAGCTTATTTTAATTAGTGCTAACGTTTTGTTTGCTGGCTAACATTGCTATTATTATAGTCACAGTTAATTGACTTTGAATAGCTTTATTTCAAAAGTAATTTTACAATTTCACAGCCATTTAGCTGTGTTAACTGTACATGCTGTAGGTCATAAGGCGTGCATGGATCATTTTTATAATCAGCCTCTTGTCTTTTGTCCACCACAGACTTTGCCATGATAAATTGGTCAGTTGACAACCAGGAGCCGTACACCTTAACCTCAGAGGCCAGGACATCCAGGGGCAGTGTGAACACGCACTTGCTTAAATGGGACGCAAGACGGACTATAGAGGGCCACCCGCTTGCCAGACAACCAAGTGCTGTCCCTGTCCACGGCCAGTGTGAGAAGGACTCTCACTAAAGTCAACCCACACAAAGCTGCTGGACCAGACAATATACCTGGACGCGTGCTCGGAGCCCGTGCTGACCAGCTGACTGATGTCCTAGCGGGCATCTTTAACATCTCCCTGAGTCAAGCTGTTGTGCCACAGTGCTTTAAAACCACCACCATCATACCTGTCCCCAGACCTTCCCAAAGCCTAATTCCACAATGATTGCCTGAGCCTATTCTTGTTAAATGATGAAAAACTCAAAGGCACGTTTGGGCAGTGGATCTGTGTGAAATCAGCAGCTTGCAAAACGAAATCAAAATGTGTGCTATTGATTCTAAAAATAGAAATCACAATAAAGTTCAACATTTACTAAAACCGCCATTCAGTCATCTGAGAATCTTTACTCATGAAATTATAACGGTTAGATGAATGTATATGCAGTGATTTACTGATCAATGATAAAAGGGGAGATTTATGCAATAACGAAGACTGTCATGAAAAGTATTTGGCATCTGATCTCCTGTAACCTGCGGAGCTAAGCTGTTTTACCAGCTCTGCTCTCTGATTTTTCTTTTTTCTTTTATGAAAAAACACAAGTTGTCAAAGTTATTTGTTTGCAAATGTATTTCAGAAATATCGACATACTTTTTTTAATCAGCAGAAACTTTATGTCAGTAGTGCAAAAACCTGCACTGATCTGACCTCATTTCTTCCTCATCCTGATTCCTGACCTGGGAAGGGAGAGAAATATTTGTTTTTGTTTGTCTTCTTGTTTTATTTAATTCCTTGTGGGATTTGGATCCAACACGTAAAGTATGCATATTATGCACACACACAAACACACATGCAGCTATTACCCATTTCTTGTATTCTTGAATAAAGACATTGATTTGACACATTTAATTAGTGACCAATTGTTTTTATTGTTCAATTATTAAGAAAAAAGAAAAGGTGGGGGTGGGTGGGATGGAAAGTAAAGGGAGAGAGGAGAGAAAACCCCAACAATCCCCTCTGAGCAAGCACTAGGCGACAGTGGATAGGAAAAACTCCCTTTAAAGGAAGAAACCTATGACAGAACCAGGCTCTAGAGGGGGCAGTCAACTGTCGGGACTGGTTGGGGGGTGATTGTGAAAAGAGGGGAGGGAGATGGGAGAGGTGTTAGTAGTTAAGGGGGGGGGATTAAGCTGGAACAGAGGTGGGAGAGGAAGAGGTGACATTGGCAGTACTGAAAGAAGGAGTGTTCCTCCTCCAGAAGAAGCAGAAGCGTTTTTTCTTTTTCTTCAGCTGCTTTTCCACGAGCACCTTTTTCTCGAGGATGAGGATTTTCAGCTCCTCGATTGTTTCGGTGTTTTGCTTCTGCAGCTTGTTGCATTTTTTCTCCACTTCTTCTATTTCAGCTTGTTTTTCTTCCAACCTTTCTTTCAGCACTTTAGATGTTGCCTCCTGTTTCTCAAACTCCTGGAGAAGAAGTTTTTCTTCTCTCTGCTTACTGACCAGCTGTTCTCTCTCTTGAAGCAGGTCTTGATATTTGTGCAGTGTCTCTTCAAACTTTACCTGCAGCATCCTGTTGTTTCTCTCCATGAGCTGGAGTTGGCACTCCATGTCTCCCTGCTTTCTGTCCAGCTGCTCTTTCTCTTGAAGGATTTCTTTATTCTGTCGCAGAGCTTCATCAAGCTTTCGTTGCAAGCTTTCATTTTGTTGCTTGATGCTCTGCAGATTGGAATCCATTTCTTTTTGTTTGATTTCTTGTTCCCTTTTCTCTTGGAGAAGCTTCTCATTTGCTTGCTCTGTGCGATCAAGCCTTTTTTTGTCAACATTGTACATTAGCTCCATGTCTCGGAGATTGGAGTGCAGCCCTCTCTTCTTCGTGCTGTCTTTCATCTTCTCCTGGAGGAGTTTTCTATTTTGCCGCAGAGCTTGATCAAGCTTTCCTTGCAAGCTTTCGTTGTGTTGCTTGATGCTCTGAAGCTTGGAAAGCATTTCTTTTTCTTTTAACTCCTGTTGCCTTTTCTCTTGGAGGAGCTTCTCATTTGCTTGCTCTGTGCGATCAAGCCTTTTTTTCTCAACATTGTACATTAGCTCCATGTCTCTGAGATTGCTGTGCAGCCCTCTCTTCTTCATGCCGTCTTGTTTCTTCTCTTGGACAAGTTTTTCATTTTGTTGCAGGGCTTCATCAAGTTTTCCTTGGAGCTCCTGGTTCTTTTTGTCCATGTCATGGAGATCCTGTTGTTTCCCCTCAATAATAGCTTCCTTTTCTTGAAGCTGGAATGACAACTTTTTTAGTTGAGCGCTCTTTTGCTCATTTTCCTCCATCAAGAACTTAATCTTCTCTGCGTTTCTGAGCGCTTCATCCTCCAGTTCTTCCAAACGCTTTTCCTCTAGTTCCACTTGGTCACACCAGGGAAGAGAGGAAAGGGAAGAGTCTAGTGGCTCATCCCAAGGAAGAGCGTATGGGTCAACTTCTTGTCCCTTTGGATTTTTTTGAGACATGTTGGGTCGGGATACAGTTACAACTGCAAAGGATCCAAATATTTCAAAAGGCTTTTCTGGCGAACGGTTCAATGCTGCACACATCAAGGCTGCGAGAAACGGACTAAAAGTCGTTGCGCTTCACCCCTATTTATAGGTTTTTGGATCAAAGGAAAGAATGGTGGTAAGATTCTACGTGTGTGACGTCATAATTCTGTAAGGCAATGAGGTTGTCACGTGATATTTTTGGAGGAGGGCATTTTTCAACTTGGACAAATTATCAGTAAAGTTTCAATCTCTGTTATTTTCCCCAAAAAACGTGTTGTCGCAATCATGTTTTCTACTGTAATTGGTGCCAACAGATGGCGCAGTTTAAAGTTGGCTGTTACTCTGCCCAGGCTGCTACCATAGAAGAAGAATGTAGACCAATAGTACTTTAACGATGTCCGCTGATCGTTTCCGTGTAAATCTTAGCATTGCTTTAGCCGTCAAGCTAAAGGTTTAGCTTCATACTGCCATATTTTCAGAGTAACAAAATATTTAAACGGTCTCAGATCATGGTGAGTATTTGAAAAAATGTTTATTTAATGTGAAGCCTGTGATGTGGAAAGGTTAGCAAGCGTAATTTTGCCTATTGTGTTATACACGGGTGCTTACATCCGAGTAGTGTTGATCTTTTCTAAGGTCCATGGGTTTATCCAACGAGCAGCTAAGTCACCGTTATATCTGTAATTTTGTGTGCAACGTCTTAATGCAAAAAAACAAACAAAAAAACAAAAACACAATGCGTTTTTAAGCTCTCTCTGCGTTCACTGCCTCTGCAAGTGTCAAACTTCCTCGCTTTAGCTGATGCTAACCAACATTAGCGCTTACGGTTCGTATATAAACACAACTGTCAGCCCTTCACTTTTGGTGCCGACAACATTTTGAGCATTTTCTACAGTTTGTGAAATGGTCGCCATTGGCATTACATGCCAGTAGTGTTCGCTAATTGACTTTACCGGGGATTATATTTATTACAACGTTACTGCGTGGAAGTGATCATAGTGTATGCTTATGAACGTGAGTGGTAGGTGTTATTAGTGCGACTTTACCCTTAATTAGTTTTCCCACCGGAAGTAGAGTTGTTTATGCGACGTGATGGCTAGAGCAGTCCCAAACAATCGATTGCGTTTCTTAACAGACCAATTCTCTCCAAACTTTTAGGGTAAGCTAGACTCGAGATATGGTTGCAATAATACGAACAAGAGCGCAACAGCATATTGACAATGGCGAGAACTTTAATATTTACATTGTGTTAGTGCACCCATCGCTCCGCATCCTTAACGCTACATTGATGTCGAGAGTCTCTGACACAGCTGTGCTCTGCAGCACAGACACCCTGCTTATCTGTGATTCGGCCAGACTGGTGTTGAACTCCAAAGACATGCGCGGGGTTAGGTTAGTTGGCTGTTGGTGTGAGTGGTTGTCTGAGTCTCTCTAATAACCCTCCAACAGACTGGCGACCTGTCCAGGGTGTACTTTTGCCCTATGACAGCTGAAATACAACCTGAATAAAATAAGTAGGAGAAAATGAATGATGTTTATGAACTGTAGTTAATGTAGTCAGACAATAAGTTACCGAGCAACAGGCCACAAGTCTTGGTGCAGAATCATACTAAGATTTAAAAAATAAAATGTTGGCACTGGTGTTTGAAACAGTATACTGTCAGTAAGACTGGAGCAACTGCACACATCTGGAAACTAATAACTAGAGTAGTTAGTAACATTTTGTTACTGCATCCATTTAGCCAGGTATAATTAGCATGTCTACATACATGTCATTTCTAATGTGGTCCTATGTGGTATGTTGTAGGACAGTGAAGTGTCTGACACTGACCATGTAGCAGTGCCTGAGAACACTGGTATGGAGGGGGAGAACGCACCTCTTTACTGTATTTGTCGGAAACCAGACATCAACTGCTCCATGATGTAAGTATATATCAGTTTTATATTTGCAGTATGCGCAGTAGGGGTGGGCGCTAGCTTCAGCAATGTTATCAGAGGTTTTTTTTTTTAAATGAAGAGCTTCTATTTCGAGAAAACTACCAATAAGGATATATGCACAGATATAGAAAACAATACTGTAACATTTTATTGATGCTTGCAGTTTGGCGGCAGCAGTATTTGCAAGTGTAACTAAATTCCAGGCATTTTCCATCCTTCTTTTCCTATCAGCTTTTTTCTAGTTGTCAGTGTGAACCAAGGTGTCAGCAGCAGCATTATAGTGCAAAAGTAGTGACCCAGCATAGATCAAATGTAAGCACAAAAGTAGCCAAGGTAGTGTTTTTCCTGGAAATTTTAAGTGAAAGGATAAAGTAACTGCTTACCACTTTAGTTTAACAATGATTAATGAAATGTAACCGTGTAACTCATCAGCAGTCTGCACAGTATGGTCACATATTAAAACTGAAGAATATGTTGTACTTGTTGTAGTGTTTCATCATGGGTCCAGTTTTTACCCAGGTGCTTAAAGCCCTTCTTTACCCTCATGTAACACCAACAGTAATTTCCAACCACTATTTCCTGTTCCTGTCAGTCAAACAAACAGACGACAAACATCTTCTATAAACAGGAATAATGTCATTTTATCGGATTAGAAAACATCTAATCTAGCGTTGATATTACACTGCTGTTTAGTGTCTGGCTGATCTCAGTGTCACCAAAATATCTGCCCTACATGTCAAACAATGAGAGAACTTGAAACAGTAACATCACCTAGCAGCTTATTTTAATTAGTGCTAACGTTTTGTTTGCTGGCTAACATTGCTATTATTATAGTCACAGTTAATTGACTTTGAATAGCTTTATTTCAAAAGTAATTTTACAATTTCACAGCCATTTAGCTGTGTTAACTGTACATGCTGTAGGTCATAAGGCGTGCATGGATCATTTTTATAATCAGCCTCTTGTCTTTTGTCCACCACAGACTTTGCCATGATAAATTGGTCAGTTGACAACCAGGAGCCGTACACCTTAACCTCAGAGGCCAGGACATCCAGGGGCAGTGTGAACACGCACTTGCTTAAATGGGACGCAAGACGGACTATAGAGGGCCACCCGCTTGCCAGACAACCAAGTGCTGTCCCTGTCCACGGCCAGTGTGAGAAGGACTCTCACTAAAGTCAACCCACACAAAGCTGCTGGACCAGACAATATACCTGGACGCGTGCTCGGAGCCCGTGCTGACCAGCTGACTGATGTCCTAGCGGGCATCTTTAACATCTCCCTGAGTCAAGCTGTTGTGCCACAGTGCTTTAAAACCACCACCATCATACCTGTCCCCAGACCTTCCCAAAGCCTAATTCCACAATGATTGCCTGAGCCTATTCTTGTTAAATGATGAAAAACTCAAAGGCACGTTTGGGCAGTGGATCTGTGTGAAATCAGCAGCTTGCAAAACGAAATCAAAATGTGTGCTATTGATTCTAAAAATAGAAATCACAATAAAGTTCAACATTTACTAAAACCGCCATTCAGTCATCTGAGAATCTTTACTCATGAAATTATAACGGTTAGATGAATGTATATGCAGTGATTTACTGATCAATGATAAAAGGGGAGATTTATGCAATAACGAAGACTGTCATGAAAAGTATTTGGCATCTGATCTCCTGTAACCTGCGGAGCTAAGCTGTTTTACCAGCTCTGCTCTCTGATTTTTCTTTTTTCTTTTATGAAAAAACACAAGTTGTCAAAGTTATTTGTTTGCAAATGTATTTCAGAAATATCGACATACTTTTTTTAATCAGCAGAAACTTTATGTCAGTAGTGCAAAAACCTGCACTGATCTGACCTCATTTCTTCCTCATCCTGATTCCTGACCTGGGAAGGGAGAGAAATATTTGTTTTTGTTTGTCTTCTTGTTTTATTTAATTCCTTGTGGGATTTGGATCCAACACGTAAAGTATGCATATTATGCACACACACAAACACACATGCAGCTATTACCCATTTCTTGTATTCTTGAATAAAGACATTGATTTGACACATTTAATTAGTGACCAATTGTTTTTATTGTTCAATTATTAAGAAAAAAGAAAAGGTGGGGGTGGGTGGGATGGAAAGTAAAGGGAGAGAGGAGAGAAAACCCCAACAATCCCCTCTGAGCAAGCACTAGGCGACAGTGGATAGGAAAAACTCCCTTTAAAGGAAGAAACCTATGACAGAACCAGGCTCTAGAGGGGGCAGTCAACTGTCGGGACTGGTTGGGGGGTGATTGTGAAAAGAGGGGAGGGAGATGGGAGAGGTGTTAGTAGTTAAGGGGGGGGGGGGGGGATTAAGCTGGAACAGAGGTGGGAGAGGAAGAGGTGACATTGGCAGTACTGAAAGAAGGAGTGTTCCTCCTCCAGAAGAAGCAGAAGCGTTTTTTCTGTTTCTTCAGCTGCTTTTCCACGAGCACCTTTTTCTCGAGGATGAGGATTTTCAGCTCCTCGATTGTTTCGGTGTTTTGCTTCTGCAGCTTGTTGCATTTTTTCTCCACTTCTTCTATTTCAGCTTGTTTTTCTTCCAACCTTTCTTTCAGCACTTTAGATGTTGCCTCCTGTTTCTCAAACTCCTGGAGAAGAAGTTTTTCTTCTCTCTGCTTACTGACCAGCTGTTCTCTCTCTTGAAGCAGGTCTTGATATTTGTGCAGTGTCTCTTCGAACTTTACCTGCAGCATCCTGTTGTTTCCCTCCATGAGCTGGAGTTGGCACTCCATGTCTCCCTGCTTTCTGTCCAGCTGCTCTTTCTCTTGAAGGATTTCTTTATTCTGTCGCAGAGCTTCATCAAGCTTTCGTTGCAAGCTTTCATTTTGTTGCTTGATGCTCTGCAGATTGGAATCCATTTCTTTTTGTTTGATTTCTTGTTCCCTTTTCTCTTGGAGAAGCTTCTCATTTGCTTGCTCTGTGCGATCAAGCCTTTTTTTGTCAACATTGTACATTAGCTCCATGTCTCGGAGATTGGAGTGCAGCCCTCTCTTCTTCGTGCTGTCTTTCATCTTCTCCTGGAGGAGTTTTCTATTTTGCCGCAGAGCTTGATCAAGCTTTCCTTGCAAGCTTTCGTTGTGTTGCTTGATGCTCTGAAGCTTGGAAAGCATTTCTTTTTCTTTTAACTCCTGTTGCCTTTTCTCTTGGAGGAGCTTCTCATTTGCTTGCTCTGTGCGATCAAGCCTTTTTTTCTCAACATTGTACATTAGCTCCATGTCTCTGAGATTGCTGTGCAGCCCTCTCTTCTTCATGCCGTCTTGTTTCTTCTCTTGGACAAGTTTTTCATTTTGTTGCAGGGCTTCATCAAGTTTTCCTTGGAGCTCCTGGTTCTTTTTGTCCATGTCATGGAGATCCTGTTGTTTCCCCTCAATAATAGCTTCCTTTTCTTGAAGCTGGAATGACAACTTTTTTAGTTGAGCGCTCTTTTGCTCATTTTCCTCCATCAAGAACTTAATCTTCTCTGCGTTTCTGAGCGCTTCATCCTCCAGTTCTTCCAAACGCTTTTCCTCTAGTTCCACTTGGTCACACCAGGGAAGAGAGGAAAGGGAAGAGTCTAGTGGCTCATCCCAAGGAAGAGCGTATGGGTCAACTTCTTGTCCCTTTGGATTTTTTTGAGACATGTTGGGTCGGGATACAGTTACAACTGCAAAGGATCCAAATATTTCAAAAGGCTTTTCTGGCGAACGGTTCAATGCTGCACACATCAAGGCTGCGAGAAACGGACTAAAAGTCGTTGCGCTTCACCCCTATTTATAGGTTTTTGGATCAAAGGAAAGAATGGTGGTAAGATTCTACGTGTGTGACGTCATAATTCTGTAAGGCAATGAGGTTGTCACGTGATATTTTTGGAGGAGGGCATTTTTCAACTTGGACAAATTATCAGTAAAGTTTCAATCTCTGTTATTTTCCCCAAAAAACGTGTTGTCGCAATCATGTTTTCTACTGTAATTGGTGCCAACAGATGGCGCAGTTTAAAGTTGGCTGTTACTCTGCCCAGGCTGCTACCATAGAAGAAGAATGTAGACCAATAGTACTTTAACGATGTCCGCTGATCGTTTCCGTGTAAATCTTAGCATTGCTTTAGCCGTCAAGCTAAAGGTTTAGCTTCATACTGCCATATTTTCAGAGTAACAAAATATTTAAACGGTCTCAGATCATGGTGAGTATTTGAAAAAATGTTTATTTAATGTGAAGCCTGTGATGTGGAAAGGTTAGCAAGCGTAATTTTGCCTATTGTGTTATACACGGGTGCTTACATCCGAGTAGTGTTGATCTTTTCTAAGGTCCATGGGTTTATCCAACGAGCAGCTAAGTCACCGTTATATCTGTAATTTTGTGTGCAACGTCTTAATGCAAAAAAACAAACAAAAAAACAAAAACACAATGCGTTTTTAAGCTCTCTCTGCGTTCACTGCCTCTGCAAGTGTCAAACTTCCTCGCTTTAGCTGATGCTAACCAACATTAGCGCTTACGGTTCGTATATAAACACAACTGTCAGCCCTTCACTTTTGGTGCCGACCACATTTTGAGCATTTTCTACAGTTTGTGAAATGGTCGCCATTGGCATTACATGCCAGTAGTGTTCGCTAATTGACTTTACCGGGGATTATATTTATTACAACGTTACTGCGTGGAAGTGATCATAGTGTATGCTTATGAACGTGAGTGGTAGGTGTTATTAGTGCGACTTTACCCTTAATTAGTTTTCCCACCGGAAGTAGAGTTGTTTATGCGACGTGATGGCTAGAGCAGTCCCAAACAATCGATTGCGTTTCTTAACAGACCAATTCTCTCCAAACTTTTAGGGTAAGCTAGACTCGAGATATGGTTGCAATAATACGAACAAGAGCGCAACAGCATATTGACAATGGCGAGAACTTTAATATTTACATTGTGTTAGTGCACCCATCGCTCCGCATCCTTAACGCTACATTGATGTCGAGAGTCTCTGACACAGCTGTGCTCTGCAGCACAGACACCCTGCTTATCTGTGATTCGGCCAGACTGGTGTTGAACTCCAAAGACATGCGCGGGGTTAGGTTAGTTGCTGTTGGTGTGAGTGGTTGTCTGAGTCTCTCTAATAACCCTCCAACAGACTGGCGACCTGTCCAGGGTGTACTTTTGCCCTATGACAGCTGAAATACAACCTGAATAAAATAAGTAGGAGAAAATGAATGATGTTTATGAACTGTAGTTAATGTAGTCAGACAATAAGTTACCGAGCAACAGGCCACAAGTCTTGGTGCAGAATCATACTAAGATTTAAAAAATAAAATGTTGGCACTGGTGTTTGAAACAGTATACTGTCAGTAAGACTGGAGCAACTGCACACATCTGGAAACTAATAACTAGAGTAGTTAGTAACATTTTGTTACTGCATCCATTTAGCCAGGTATAATTAGCATGTCTACATACATGTCATTTCTAATGTGGTCCTATGTGGTATGTTGTAGGACAGTGAAGTGTCTGACACTGACCATGTAGCAGTGCCTGAGAACACTGGTATGGAGGGGGAGAACGCACCTCTTTACTGTATTTGTCGGAAACCAGACATCAACTGCTCCATGATGTAAGTATATATCAGTTTTATATTTGCAGTACGTGCAGTAGGGGTGGGCGCTAGCTTCAGCAATGTTATCAGAGGTTTTTTTTTTTAAATGAAGAGCTTCTATTTCGAGAAAACTACCAATAAGGATATATGCACAGATATAGAAAACAATACTGTAACATTTTATTGATGCTTGCAGTTTGGAGGAAGCAGTATTTGCAAGTGTAACTAAATTCCAGGCATTTTCCATCCTTCTTTTCCTATCAGCTTTTTTCTAGTTGTCAGTGTGAACCAAGGTGTCAGCAGCAGCATTATAGTGCAAAAGTAGTGACCCAGCATAGATCAAATGTAAGCACAAAAGTAGCCAAGGTAGTGTTTTTCCTGGAAATTTTAAGTGAAAGGATAAAGTAACTGCTTACCACTTTAGTTTAACAATGATTAATGAAATGTAACCGTGTAACTCATCAGCAGTCTGCACAGTATGGTCACATATTAAAACTGAAGAATATGTTGTACTTGTTGTAGTGTTTCATCATGGGTCCAGTTTTTACCCAGGTGCTTAAAGCCCTTCTTTACCCTCATGTAACACCAACAGTAATTTCCAACCACTATTTCCTGTTCCTGTCAGTCAAACAAACAGACGACAAACATCTTCTATAAACAGGAATAATGTCATTTTATCGGATTAGAAAACATCTAATCTAGCGTTGATATTACACTGCTGTTTAGTGTCTGGCTGATCTCAGTGTCACCAAAATATCTGCCCTACATGTCAAACAATGAGAGAACTTGAAACAGTAACATCACCTAGCAGCTTATTTTAATTAGTGCTAACGTTTTGTTTGCTGGCTAACATTGCTATTATTATAGTCACAGTTAATTGACTTTGAATAGCTTTATTTCAAAAGTAATTTTACAATTTCACAGCCATTTAGCTGTGTTAACTGTACATGCTGTAGGTCATAAGGCGTGCATGGATCATTTTTATAATCAGCCTCTTGTCTTTTGTCCACCACAGACTTTGCCATGATAAATTGGTCAGTTGACAACCAGGAGCCGTACACCTTAACCTCAGAGGCCAGGACATCCAGGGGCAGTGTGAACACGCACTTGCTTAAATGGGACGCAAGACGGACTATAGAGGGCCACCCGCTTGCCAGACAACCAAGTGCTGTCCCTGTCCACGGCCAGTGTGAGAAGGACTCTCACTAAAGTCAACCCACACAAAGCTGCTGGACCAGACAATATACCTGGACGCGTGCTCGGAGCCCGTGCTGACCAGCTGACTGATGTCCTAGCGGGCATCTTTAACATCTCCCTGAGTCAAGCTGTTGTGCCACAGTGCTTTAAAACCACCACCATCATACCTGTCCCCAGACCTTCCCAAAGCCTAATTCCACAATGATTGCCTGAGCCTATTCTTGTTAAATGATGAAAAACTCAAAGGCACGTTTGGGCAGTGGATCTGTGTGAAATCAGCAGCTTGCAAAACGAAATCAAAATGTGTGCTATTGATTCTAAAAATAGAAATCACAATAAAGTTCAACATTTACTAAAACCGCCATTCAGTCATCTGAGAGTCTTTACTCATGAAATTATAACGGTTAGATGAATGTATATGCAGTGATTTACTGATCAATGATAAAAGGGGAGATTTATGCAATAACGAAGACTGTCATGAAAAGTATTTGGCATCTGATCTCCTGTAACCTGCGGAGCTAAGCTGTTTTACCAGCTCTGCTCTCTGATTTTTCTTTTTTCTTTTATGAAAAAACACAAGTTGTCAAAGTTATTTGTTTGCAAATGTATTTCAGAAATATCGACATACTTTTTTTAATCAGCAGAAACTTTATGTCAGTAGTGCAAAAACCTGCACTGATCTGACCTCATTTCTTCCTCATCCTGATTCCTGACCTGGGAAGGGAGAGAAATATTTGTTTTTGTTTGTCTTCTTGTTTTATTTAATTCCTTGTGGGATTTGGATCCAACACGTAAAGTATGCATATTATGCACACACACAAACACACATGCAGCTATTACCCATTTCTTGTATTCTTGAATAAAGACATTGATTTGACACATTTAATTAGTGACCAATTGTTTTTATTGTTCAATTATTAAGAAAAAAGAAAAGGTGGGGGTGGGTGGGATGGAAAGTAAAGGGAGAGAGGAGAGAAAACCCCAACAATCCCCTCTGAGCAAGCACTAGGCGACAGTGGATAGGAAAAACTCCCTTTAAAGGAAGAAACCTATGACAGAACCAGGCTCTAGAGGGGGCAGTCAACTGTCGGGACTGGTTGGGGGGTGATTGTGAAAAGAGGGGAGGGAGATGGGAGAGGTGTTAGTAGTTAAGGGGGGGGGGATTAAGCTGGAACAGAGGTGGGAGAGGAAGAGGTGACATTGGCAGTACTGAAAGAAGGAGTGTTCCTCCTCCAGAAGAAGCAGAAGCGTTTTTTCTTTTTCTTCAGCTGCTCTTCCACGAGCACCTTTTTCTCGAGGATGAGGATTTTCAGCTCCTCGATTGTTTCGGTGTTTTGCTTCTGCAGCTTGTTGCATTTTTTCTCCACTTCTTCTATTTCAGCTTGTTTTTCTTCCAACCTTTCTTTCAGCACTTTAGATGTTGCCTCCTGTTTCTCAAACTCCTGGAGAAGAAGTTTTTCTTCTCTCTGCTTACTGACCAGCTGTTCTCTCTCTTGAAGCAGGTCTTGATATTTGTGCAGTGTCTCTTCGAACTTTACCTGCAGCATCCTGTTGTTTCCCTCCATGAGCTGGAGTTGGCACTCCATGTCTCCCTGCTTTCTGTCCAGCTGCTCTTTCTCTTGAAGGATTTCTTTATTCTGTCGCAGAGCTTCATCAAGCTTTCGTTGCAAGCTTTCATTTTGTTGCTTGATGCTCTGCAGATTGGAATCCATTTCTTTTTGTTTGATTTCTTGTTCCCTTTTCTCTTGGAGAAGCTTCTCATTTGCTTGCTCTGTGCGATCAAGCCTTTTTTTGTCAACATTGTACATTAGCTCCATGTCTCGGAGATTGGAGTGCAGCCCTCTCTTCTTCGTGCTGTCTTTCATCTTCTCCTGGAGGAGTTTTCTATTTTGCCGCAGAGCTTGATCAAGCTTTCCTTGCAAGCTTTCGTTGTGTTGCTTGATGCTCTGAAGCTTGGAAAGCATTTCTTTTTCTTTTAACTCCTGTTGCCTTTTCTCTTGGAGGAGCTTCTCATTTGCTTGCTCTGTGCGATCAAGCCTTTTTTTCTCAACATTGTACATTAGCTCCATGTCTCTGAGATTGCTGTGCAGCCCTCTCTTCTTCATGCCGTCTTGTTTCTTCTCTTGGACAAGTTTTTCATTTTGTTGCAGGGCTTCATCAAGTTTTCCTTGGAGCTCCTGGTTCTTTTTGTCCATGTCATGGAGATCCTGTTGTTTCCCCTCAATAATAGCTTCCTTTTCTTGAAGCTGGAATGACAACTTTTTTAGTTGAGCGCTCTTTTGCTCATTTTCCTCCATCAAGAACTTAATCTTCTCTGCGTTTCTGAGCGCTTCATCCTCCAGTTCTTCCAAACGCTTTTCCTCTAGTTCCACTTGGTCACACCAGGGAAGAGAGGAAAGGGAAGAGTCTAGTGGCTCATCCCAAGGAAGAGCGTATGGGTCAACTTCTTGTCCCTTTGGATTTTTTTGAGACATGTTGGGTCGGGATACAGTTACAACTGCAAAGGATCCAAATATTTCAAAAGGCTTTTCTGGCGAACGGTTCAATGCTGCACACATCAAGGCTGCGAGAAACGGACTAAAAGTCGTTGCGCTTCACCCCTATTTATAGGTTTTTGGATCAAAGGAAAGAATGGTGGTAAGATTCTACGTGTGTGACGTCATAATTCTGTAAGGCAATGAGGTTGTCACGTGATATTTTTGGAGGAGGGCATTTTTCAACTTGGACAAATTATCAGTAAAGTTTCAATCTCTGTTATTTTCCCCAAAAAACGTGTTGTCGCAATCATGTTTTCTACTGTAATTGGTGCCAACAGATGGCGCAGTTTAAAGTTGGCTGTTACTCTGCCCAGGCTGCTACCATAGAAGAAGAATGTAGACCAATAGTACTTTAACGATGTCCGCTGATCGTTTCCGTGTAAATCTTAGCATTGCTTTAGCCGTCAAGCTAAAGGTTTAGCTTCATACTGCCATATTTTCAGAGTAACAAAATATTTAAACGGTCTCAGATCATGGTGAGTATTTGAAAAAATGTTTATTTAATGTGAAGCCTGTGATGTGGAAAGGTTAGCAAGCGTAATTTTGCCTATTGTGTTATACACGGGTGCTTACATCCGAGTAGTGTTGATCTTTTCTAAGGTCCATGGGTTTATCCAACGAGCAGCTAAGTCACCGTTATATCTGTAATTTTGTGTGCAACGTCTTAATGCAAAAAAACAAACAAAAAAACAAAAACACAATGCGTTTTTAAGCTCTCTCTGCGTTCACTGCCTCTGCAAGTGTCAAACTTCCTCGCTTTAGCTGATGCTAACCAACATTAGCGCTTACGGTTCGTATATAAACACAACTGTCAGCCCTTCACTTTTGGTGCCGACAACATTTTGAGCATTTTCTACAGTTTGTGAAATGGTCGCCATTGGCATTACATGCCAGTAGTGTTCGCTAATTGACTTTACCGGGGATTATATTTATTACAACGTTACTGCGTGGAAGTGATCATAGTGTATGCTTATGAACGTGAGTGGTAGGTGTTATTAGTGCGACTTTACCCTTAATTAGTTTTCCCACCGGAAGTAGAGTTGTTTATGCGACGTGATGGCTAGAGCAGTCCCAAACAATCGATTGCGTTTCTTAACAGACCAATTCTCTCCAAACTTTTAGGGTAAGCTAGACTCGAGATATGGTTGCAATAATACGAACAAGAGCGCAACAGCATATTGACAATGGCGAGAACTTTAATATTTACATTGTGTTAGTGCACCCATCGCTCCGCATCCTTAACGCTACATTGATGTCGAGAGTCTCTGACACAGCTGTGCTCTGCAGCACAGACACCCTGCTTATCTGTGATTCGGCCAGACTGGTGTTGAACTCCAAAGACATGCGCGGGGTTAGGTTAGTTGGCTGTTGGTGTGAGTGGTTGTCTGAGTCTCTCTAATAACCCTCCAACAGACTGGCGACCTGTCCAGGGTGTACTTTTGCCCTATGACAGCTGAAATACAACCTGAATAAAATAAGTAGGAGAAAATGAATGATGTTTATGAACTGTAGTTAATGTAGTCAGACAATAAGTTACCGAGCAACAGGCCACAAGTCTTGGTGCAGAATCATACTAAGATTTAAAAAATAAAATGTTGGCACTGGTGTTTGAAACAGTATACTGTCAGTAAGACTGGAGCAACTGCACACATCTGGAAACTAATAACTAGAGTAGTTAGTAACATTTTGTTACTGCATCCATTTAGCCAGGTATAATTAGCATGTCTACATACATGTCATTTCTAATGTGGTCCTATGTGGTATGTTGTAGGACAGTGAAGTGTCTGACACTGACCATGTAGCAGTGCCTGAGAACACTGGTATGGAGGGGGAGAACGCACCTCTTTACTGTATTTGTCGGAAACCAGACATCAACTGCTCCATGATGTAAGTATATATCAGTTTTATATTTGCAGTATGCGCAGTAGGGGTGGGCGCTAGCTTCAGCAATGTTATCAGAGGTTTTTTTTTTTAAATGAAGAGCTTCTATTTCGAGAAAACTACCAATAAGGATATATGCACAGATATAGAAAACAATACTGTAACATTTTATTGATGCTTGCAGTTTGGAGGAAGCAGTATTTGCAAGTGTAACTAAATTCCAGGCATTTTCCATCCTTCTTTTCCTATCAGCTTTTTTCTAGTTGTCAGTGTGAACCAAGGTGTCAGCAGCAGCATTATAGTGCAAAAGTAGTGACCCAGCATAGATCAAATGTAAGCACAAAAGTAGCCAAGGTAGTGTTTTTCCTGGAAATTTTAAGTGAAAGGATAAAGTAACTGCTTACCACTTTAGTTTAACAATGATTAATGAAATGTAACCGTGTAACTCATCAGCAGTCTGCACAGTATGGTCACATATTAAAACTGAAGAATATGTTGTACTTGTTGTAGTGTTTCATCATGGGTCCAGTTTTTACCCAGGTGCTTAAAGCCCTTCTTTACCCTCATGTAACACCAACAGTAATTTCCAACCACTATTTCCTGTTCCTGTCAGTCAAACAAACAGACGACAAACATCTTCTATAAACAGGAATAATGTCATTTTATCGGATTAGAAAACATCTAATCTAGCGTTGATATTACACTGCTGTTTAGTGTCTGGCTGATCTCAGTGTCACCAAAATATCTGCCCTACATGTCAAACAATGAGAGAACTTGAAACAGTAACATCACCTAGCAGCTTATTTTAATTAGTGCTAACGTTTTGTTTGCTGGCTAACATTGCTATTATTATAGTCACAGTTAATTGACTTTGAATAGCTTTATTTCAAAAGTAATTTTACAATTTCACAGCCATTTAGCTGTGTTAACTGTACATGCTGTAGGTCATAAGGCGTGCATGGATCATTTTTATAATCAGCCTCTTGTCTTTTGTCCACCACAGACTTTGCCATGATAAATTGGTCAGTTGACAACCAGGAGCCGTACACCTTAACCTCAGAGGCCAGGACATCCAGGGGCAGTGTGAACACGCACTTGCTTAAATGGGACGCAAGACGGACTATAGAGGGCCACCCGCTTGCCAGACAACCAAGTGCTGTCCCTGTCCACGGCCAGTGTGAGAAGGACTCTCACTAAAGTCAACCCACACAAAGCTGCTGGACCAGACAATATACCTGGACGCGTGCTCGGAGCCCGTGCTGACCAGCTGACTGATGTCCTAGCGGGCATCTTTAACATCTCCCTGAGTCAAGCTGTTGTGCCACAGTGCTTTAAAACCACCACCATCATACCTGTCCCCAGACCTTCCCAAAGCCTAATTCCACAATGATTGCCTGAGCCTATTCTTGTTAAATGATGAAAAACTCAAAGGCACGTTTGGGCAGTGGATCTGTGTGAAATCAGCAGCTTGCAAAACGAAATCAAAATGTGTGCTATTGATTCTAAAAATAGAAATCACAATAAAGTTAAACATTTACTAAAACCGGAGTCTCGGAGTTTTAAGACAATGGATGATTCGATCTCATTGGCACTCCACATAGCCCTATCACAACTGGATCAACGCAACACCCACCTAAGAATGCTGTTCACTGATTTCATCTTAGCATTCAACACCATCATTGCCCAGCAGCTGATCGGCAAGCTGGACCTGCTCAGACTAAGCAACTCCACCTTCAACAGGATGCTGGACTTTCTTACTTTGTATGAAAACGTAATAAATTGGTATTAGTATGTAAAACCTATGTTTGTCTGGCGTTAGAGCATTTTTTTTTGTAAATTAGCATTTTCGATCCCTTTTCACTGTGTGTATATTGTCCACTGCAGCAGCCTGGTAGGGGTGAGAAGCCATTTCTGTTGACTCGGTTTTCTCCTGTTTTTCACTTAGGTCAGGTAAGTCTTTTGGTTGGTGTTTTTTTTTTTTTTTATAGGGAAGTTTAGGGATGTTTAGGGGTTTGTTATTTTGGCATTGCTCACTGCCAATGTAAGTAAATGTCTTCATAGTGCTTTGAAAAGTACCGTAGTTTTCGGGTCATAAGCCGATATTTTTTTTCCCACACCGTGAACACTTATACTGACGTGCGGCTAATGCATTTTTTTTTTCATGCGGCCAAAAATTTTTTGCCTGGTAACAGTAGACTAGTAAAACCTGGACCTGCATGCATCCACATTCCTCTCATTAAGCAGGCATTAAAATCAAAATTTACAATTCCATGAACAGCGTAAACATGTCCAAAACCAGTCAAGCCTACAGTCATTTTACATGAATGAAAATCAGTTAATAAAGGTGGGCGGATTGATCTGAGGTTGATCCCAACCTATAAGAATAATATAATCTTGATATAATATCCTTAAGTTGTTTGACAACATTCATTTCTGTACAATATAGTCTGGCTTTACCACAGTCTGCTAGAGGCGGGCGGATCAATCGATTGATACCAACCAGTTTCAATAGTGTTATCGGCAATATTGATCCTGCATTTACTTGGTATTGGATCAATAATTGGCAGAAAGATTGCACCAGCTGTGGACTCATAACCCCTTTTGTGAGTGATTATCTAACATGCCAACATATCCTGCTGCTTTGGGCACATCTGTGATATGAAGATCACGCAGTGATGTGTTTAAACAGAGAAGACTGAAGCCCAAAAGTCATATTTTAGATCACATATTCTCTTCCAGATCTCTGCCACTTTTTGATTAGTGGCAACTGACCCATGTAGGGTTGCTATAGTTTGATAGTAGTTTCAAGTTTATTTATTTATATAGTACTTTTAAAAACAACAGTTGTTGACCAAAGTACTGTACAGTAAAATAGTCAAAGCAGAAGACATACCAAATAAAATAGAATATAGATTAAGAGAAAATTGAATCATGGAATGAACAATAGAAACAGAGCCATCTTGATTTAAAAGCCAGAGAATAAAAGTGAGTCTTTTGACATGTTTTGAAAGTCTCAAGTGTTGGAGAGGTCCTGATATGCAAGGGCAATGAGTACACTGCTGTGGCATAATAAACCGTTTCAACTTATAATAATAATATGATCTTTGTATAATATCCTTGAGTTGTTTGACAACATTTGTATGATGTGTATAACCACTGTCGATCCAGATATTGATATTATCAGTACCAGTGTTGGTATTAGTAGACTGATATACTTTGTTTGTATCCTCTAAGTTAGTATGTGTACCACTGAACAGGGTCAAATACATAAAAAAGACTACCTCAAACATCTACTATGAAAAAAGCCTTTTTGTCTTGACTGCAGTGTTTTTTTTAATTTATTATTATTTACAGCCTATATCACATTTAAACAACAGAAGCTGAATGAAAGTGTGTTAGTGACAGGCACATTTAAATTCCAGGTCTCCAAAAAACAACAACAGAGTTTCGAAATACACAAAAAGCTAAAAGGAGTGTTTCTGTTCCTGTTTTTGCTTATGAGACTATATATAGATGACATTTAGTGCTGAATGAAATGGCTATGTAGGAGTTTAAATTGGTTTATCCACTCAAAATCGGGGACAAGCTGGAATCTCAGTGACCTTGACATTAAGGTCAGGGCAGAGGTCAAATTTTCTGAAGATCTTGTGAATGTGATTACTCCAGAAGGGGATCACTTAGGATTCACAAAATGATACCACAGATGGAGTTTGAATCCTGCTGACATCCACGTCAAGGTCAGAGGTCAGCTTACTGAAAATCAACCAAATCACCACTGGGTTTACTTTTACTGTCTTCCTGTTTCTAGCTGGGAAGAATGGTAACTGCGGGTGAGAGAACATTATTATTATTAGTAGTAGAAGTAGTTGGAGGAGAAGGAGCAGTACTTAATGTATGCTAGTTGTCCATTGATGTTCCAATATTGTGATCAAGTTCAACGCCTTCGTTTTGCGGAAGCGCTGCTCAGTTTGCATGAGTAAGTTCGCCGTTTCTTTCTTTTGTTGTGAAAAGCTTGAAGCGGAAATGTCGTCGTTATCGTTGCCCGCCAGAGGCAGAGGAGTCGGCTGTCTCCGGTGCAGACGATCGAAAGATGGAGCGGACAACGCTGCTGCTGCTGCTGCTGCTCGGACTCGCTGTGTCGTGCCGTGCACAGTTTGCTCCACCCACGGTGAACATCAGTCTGGATGAAGATCCAGCAGTGCGATGGATGCCTCTTGCGAAAGTCTTCGACATAGACTACGTGAATAAAGCTGCTGTAGAGGTCATTGAGTAAGTTTGCCAGAAAGTATGCAACAAAAAAGTGCCACTTGCGAACTTTATCTTCGAAGTGGGTTTCGGGGGGTTTGAAGGGTTACTTCAAACATGCCTCTGTTTCAGCGCAGATTACAAAATCCGTGGTTTTAAATGTGGTTGGTGACGTATTGCGTTAGGTTGCTCAAAGCGATTAACATGTTTAAAGTACTCGGTAATTCTACATCATTGTTTGCTTGATCTTGTGTAACGATGCGATTTAAAAGCGATCTTCACATAATATTGCTACCGGAAGAAAGCAGGGGTCGCTCTCATGAGGTCCGCCTGGCAGATTTTCTGAAGTTTTTCTTGACCTTTTGTTTGCGACAGTACTATTTTTTTTATTTAGGTTGTGCAATCAAAAAGTGGTTGCCGGTGTTGTGCCAAAAAGTGATTGTCTGCCAAAAACTGATTTCCGGTATTTGCCAAAAAGCGATTGCTCATATTTAAAGTGCTATAAGTAACTTGTTGGGCTATAATATGTTAAACATATGTCAAATGCATCCCTTATGGATGACATAAAGTCATCTTGAGCCACAAACAACATTCGTGTAGCAAGATACAAGCCGCAATCAGTTTTTGGCAGCGACTTTTATATAACCTTTATTTATGCAGTAAAAAAAATCTCATTAACATTAAAAATGTATTTTGTAAGAGTAAGTTGCCCAACAGGACAGCAGAAATGGCAGCAAATATTACAATAGTTCTGTAAAAATATTTTAAGTGGGGATAAAGGACCGGATTGGTTATAATGTAAGTACAAGTTGTAAAGATACTTAAAAAACAGATAATGTTTTAATTCTTTATGTAACCCCTTTGTATCCCCTGTTCACCGAAGTCTATTTACGAACATACGTAAAGATATTACACATAAAAAATACACAGAAACACTGGAAATCAGTTTTTGGCAGACAATCACTTTTTGGCACAACACCGGGAGGCGTAGGCAGTCAAAACAATAACTGCCTATGCCTCCAAGCAGTTATTGTTTTAACTGACATCAACCTCATTGGCAGGAGAACCAGGCTTACAAGGAAAACTGGGTTTCTACACGCGGTTTTTACCAACGTTTCAATTCTGTGAAATGTTAAGAATGCATGTCAGTATTAAAAGTTGCCACATTATGTTTTAATTAAACCTGGGATCTGTTTAACATGAATGACTGGGTGGCCGGTAACACTGATGTTATAGAGTGTTACCAGAGTAAAAGGGCAGAGCAGCTAGTTGTTACTGTTTTATTACTTTATCGAGCACACACCTGTAAATTTATGACTGGATGTTGTGAAAGGCAGTTTTATTCAAAGGGGGGAAGTGGGAGTCCCTTTTACATGAGGTGTCTTCAAGGTTGTGATTGCTCTCACAAACACGTTCACACTTACAAGTAAAGATCTGCTAGTATACTTGTCACCCATCAACTGTCAGCGCCTGCAGCACCTCTGTTTTCCTGATAGTTGGAAATTCGAGCAGCAAGAATCCAGTTAAACTAGAAACTGCTTTTCAATTTTAGTATCATGGTCCTTTGAATGTTCTTGGATTTGTGTTGATTCTTTTTGGTTTCACTGCTGCTTTAGTGCTCTTAGCTTCTGATAGTTGTCAGGAGTTTTTTGGTTTATGTTTTGTTTTCATCATCATTCTGTTCATTTGGATTTTGCTTCTTGTTGCATTTAGAGGTCTAGTTAATGTTTAAGTCAGATTCTTGGTAATGTAACAAGATTAGAATTTTACGGCTCTGGTCTGGTGACATTACTATCTTCCTGGGTGTGTGTTTTGCTTTATGTCTTATTTAAGTTTTGGTTTCTGTCACGTTTTTTTGTTCCTCCTTCTGTCTGATCTTTCTGTTAGTGATATATTAACATGTTCAGTGTGAACCCTCTCGTTTTGTGGGCTGTTTCCTGTTCTGCTTTGACTTTGGCTTTCTCTCGAGCCATGTTTCGGTGTTATTTCCCGTTTGTCCAGTTGTGGTTGTTACTTTTGCCTGTGTCTCCTTCAGCTTGTGTTTATCAGCCCCGGTCAGCCCTCTGGTTTTGAAAACATTTTGTTGTGTCCTTTGTGGACTCTATTATCAGCTATTATCTACAGTGGTCCTGAGAGATCAAATGTACTGCAGCTTAAGAAAACACCAGCAAATAGAAAAAGGCTGTAGAAGAACAAAACACAGTGGAAGTTGAATAAGACACAAAAATGTCTCAAAAGCTCACAAAAATAAATGAATACAAAAAGAAAAGTTCACAAAAAAATGTAACTTTTTGTGCGTTTGTTTTCTTCTGTTGTATTTATTTCACTTTTGTTGTGTTCTGTTTTGTCTCCATAAACCTCTATTGCATTTTATTCAGCTTTCACTGTGTTTTTTTGCTTTTGCAGCATTTTTCTGTTGCCTGGTGTTTCTTTAATTTACAGTATGTTTGACCCCTTAGGACCACTGTACCCAAGTGTACCCCAGCATTTGGGCATTTTAACTTAATCGTGATTTTCATACATAATACAGACTTTAATAGAGTAAACTGTAAAATTGAATTTTGTAGTCTGCTTACTACCTGTTTTTGGGGGGGGTTGGATTCTTAATACTTAGCTCTAACATATAACGGTTTCCAGTGAAAATCGAAAACTTTATTGATTCGTTGACTTTATTGACTTTATCGGACTCGTGTCTCCTTCATTTGCCTGTGATCTAAAAATAGCAGCAGCCCTGCGTTCCACAGGCGTATGAGAAAAATAACTTGAAGGGGAGGACGGACAAAATGTAATCATAATGGCTTTTGATTTCCTTACGCCACACCACTTTAAGCTACATGTAGTCGGTGTATTAGAAAGTGGAAGATACTGATGCGAGCAGTGCCTAAGCTAAGCAATGCACTGTAGTGCATGTATGTAGGGAACCACTGTTAGCCACTTAAACACAGGCTGCCTGAAAAACGCCAAGGCAGTCAGTCCAGGGGAAGCATTGCAGGCACTACACACAACTAGCTCTACAGCAGAAAAGCAGAGTATCTTCAGAGATTGACACCATCAAACTCGCACTATGTTGCTTTGAGACACCAAAACACAAAGAGCATTGAGCCTCACAAAGGATTATTTTATGTACAGTGTTTTTTTATTGTGTTTTTGTTGCTTTTTCCCCATCCATTGTTTGAGTAGTTGCAAAGGACAACTCACTGAAACCCTCACAGCACAGATTAAACTTAACCTCCTCTCTCATTGCTTTATCTTATTTCTGCCTTTGCTGTGTTGTCATGTTTATCTTCCACTACATCTCTGCTGACAGGGATTGCAGACCAACATGCTAAAGTTGCTTTGTTTGCTCCAGTTCCACGATTCCAAAATGGTTGCATCATGCAGTCAAACCTATTGTGATGGCCCTGGAAAAGTACGTTCCTCAGCCATATGCGGGGGAGATCCGTGGCCTGGCCTCACACTTGGGAGGAACGCTGTCCGATGTCATCCTGCTCAACTTTGCCTATGAAGTATCTGCGTATGTGTGATTTTTAAATCCACCTAGACATTTGTAGTGAAGCCCCACAGTGAGCACACTAAACAACTTCATCCACTTCCAGATTCTGCACAAGCATCGTGGCTCAGGACACAAAGGGGCACGTGTACCACGGCAGGAACCTCGATTACCCGCATCCTGTTCTGAAAAATCTGACTTTTAACGCAGTCTTCCTCAAGAATGGAAAGGTACATCATGCATTAGCAGGTGCACAGCTAAAGTAATTACGTAGCAACTTTAATTTTTCAGACATTAAATCCAGTTTGTGTTTTATTGACACACCATTTCAGGAGGTATACCGTGGAACTTCGTTTGCGGGCTATGTCGGGCTATGGACGGGACAAAGCCCTAACAAGTTTACTGTCTCAGGTGACCAGCGAGGTAAGACCACACATGGCTGTGGAAAAGGTAGCATCTTCATTTTTCTTCTTGTCTCCAAGCTTGTTTTTTTCCTAAGGAACTGAACACTGGTATAACTGGTGGAAGAACATCGTCTCTGCTTTCCTGTATAAGAGATCCCCCGTTAGTTGGCTGGTGAGGGAGGTGAGAAAAATTAGTGTAGGGAAAAAGAAAAAAGAAAAAGTTGACAATATGCGGAAGTGAAAGTATTCTTTGTGTGGCCTGACAGACACTGGAGGAAGCAGAGGACTTTCAGGATGCAGTCATGCGTCTTTCAAAAGTCCCCATCATCACTGGGGTGTATTACATAGTCGGCGGGGTGCGAGCCGGGGAAGGGGTCGTGATCACCAGAGATCGAGAGGGCCCTGCTGATATCTGGCCTCTGGAAACTGCAAAGGGAGGGTAGGTGAAAAAAAAAAGATCTGAGGAGGAGGATGGAAAATGATTGTATCGCTCAGTAAGCATTTCAATGTGTGTTTTGGGGATTGCTTTCAGATGGTTCAGAGTGGAGACAAACTTTGACCACTGGCTTCCTCCTCCTGCTAAAGATCATCGGAGGTGAGTCATGTCTCATGATGAGCAGGCTTGCTGTGTTGCTGCTGCTGTTATTACACCGCTGCTGTGTGCTCATTTCTTAGAGAAGCGGCTAACAAAGCTCTAAATGCTACTGGCCAGGCGCACATCAATATGAATACACTCTATCAGGTAAGTCAATTAACCTCAACCTTGGTTCACGAAGTCACACTTCTGGTAATCGGAGACGATGTATGGGCTTATAACTCTGTCTCTTCCTCCAGGTTTTGTCCCTGAATCCAGTGTGTAATGGGTAAGAAGGACGTTATTCCTGTTTGATGCCCTTATTTTTCCTCCAGCAACTCTATAAATGCTGGTGTTGCTTAGATGGGATAGTTCACTTAGTGTGTTCATCACATACTTCCCCTTTTCCGTTTCAGCAGTTATGTCAGTGGGCCCTTCGTTGACATGTAGCACATACACTGTATTGCCAAACGAATTCGATCACCCATCCAAATGATTGAGTTCAGGTGTTCCAATCACGTCCATGGCCACAGGTGTATAAAATCAAACACCTAGACATGGAGGCCGCTTCTACAAACATTTGTGAAAGAATGGCTCCCTCTCAGGAGCTCAGTGAATCCCAGTGTGGTACTGTGATAGGATGCCAGCTGTGCAACAAGTCCAGACGTGAAATTTCCTCAGAATTCAAAATTCCACAGTCAACTGTTAGTGGTATTATTAACAGTGTGTAAATGATTGGGAACGACGGCAGCTCAGCCATGAAGTGATAGGCCACGCACTGTTGGGATTGTGGGATCGTTGTTTAGAAGTTGGGCTCAACTCTTTACTTCCAGTGAAAGGAACTCTTCATGCTCCAACATACCAAGAGATTTTGGATGATTCCATACGCCCAACTTTGAGGGGACAGTTTGGGGATAGCTCCTTCCTGTTACAACATGACTGTGCACCAGCACACAAAACAATGTCCATGAAGACACGGATGAGCGAGTTTTGTGTGGGAGATCTTAACTGGCCTGCACAGAGTCCCGACCAAATCTGATAGGACACCTTTGGGTTGAATGAGAGTGGAGAGTGCGAGCCAGGCCTTCTCATCCAACATCAATGTCTGACTTCACTGACATCACATTAAACCCTATGGATTAAGAATGGGATGTCACTCAAATTCATATGTGTGTTAAAGCAGAAGAGTGAATACTTTTGACGGTATAGTGTAGCGAGTAGATTACAGAGAAACAATAGCTGAATGAATATCTCGATGTCTATTTTTCTGCTTTTTAAAAAATAAAACCTCACGCAATGAATCGCATTAAATAGTGACCGTCGTCTGTCTTAATATCCTCCCAGAATTACTATTTACACGACAGTGATGAGCGCAGCAGCCCCTGAGAAGTACATCACACTCCTTAGGCTGCAGGTAATTCAGTTTACACCTTAAACATTTATGCTCAATGAGGCGGTGATAATTTCAATGAAAAAAAATATATAACATTTACTCAATTGTCTCTTCAAATCTTTTTCAAGGACTGCAACAAGACAGACTGAGCTGACAGAGGTGGAGCAGTAAAGGACGCAGACTCCTTTTTCTTGCGGCAGGCGGCGATCTTCACGACTACTTGGAGGCTGCGCGATCAATGAGATGACAAGGGAATGCACCTGAAATATTCAATGACACTGTGCTAGTGCCTTTAATAAAATAACATTTGCTGTGATTGTTTTTGCCATTTTATGCACCTTATCTTCCAATAAAACGTGGCTTTATTTTAATTATTGTCCTTACTTTATAAGCATGACGAGAAGGACGCCCTGCCGGTTTCACGTCGTTAACTGCCAAGTGCAACAGATTATGCGATGCAGTGCGCTCATGTTGTTTGCATGTTGTTTGTTATTTAAATGAAAACCATGCACGCACACTCAAACCCTATTAGTTTGTGTTTCTAATGTGTCTATTCAGAAGGTGGCGGTGTACAGTTTTAGCTATCAGTTTATTGGTGTCCAGAACGTTTGGTCCTCTATTATAACCAGATCAAAGAATGGAAGGTGAAGAGAAATGCTTTTCTAGTCTTGTTTTTTGTGCTGATCTATCACCGCATAATGTGTAAAATGTACCTGCAGGGCGCACTTTGAAGTGCACATGTTCATGTTCGTTACTAAAATTAACTTTACCGCGCTAGCGAGAGGTTGCGGGTGGAAAAATCAGAGTCAGCTTTCATGTTTTGGTGACCCAAAACATACTAAAACCCTGGTGCCAGCTGGAGGAAAGACGCCTATGCTCTAACCTTTATTCCAGAGAGTTGATCAAGATCTGCTAAATCCTGAGATAAGACACGCGAAAAATGATAACTTCTGCATTTCCAAATAGCGCAATAGTGAGTCATCTGGCACACAACAAGCAAATTCACATATTTCTAAGTTAAAAAAGGTGAGCCCAGCAGGCTTAAACGTGTGAGGAAACACACGCATGAGTGGAGGATGAAAGAGTGCGATCACAGGCACACACATTTGTTTATTAAAATCAGACGGAGAGGAGACTGTGGAAAGGCTGGGAACAGAACTGGGCTTGCTAGATTATAGTGAGACAACTGCATTCAACGATGAGGTAGGAGAGAAAAGAGGATACGAGGGATGCCAAGCTCATTTTATGTCACCGGCCACATACAGCCCACTTTGAAACCCCCCTTTCTGTCAGTGTAAAGAAGTTTAACTACTCATTTAATTGATGGGATATCGTCTTTTTTTTTTATAATATAAAAAGTGTAATTTCAGCAGTACGTCTTACTTTTTATTGCACGATAAAGATGTGCCTCTGTAGTAGATGAAAGAAATCTGTCAGCGTGGTTCTTTGAGCTTAAATGTAAGAAGTAAATTTTAAAATACAGAAATTAATTATTTTGGTTTAGTATGAATGCTCACGGGGAGGTCTTTATTGATAGGAAAAGCTGTAAGCCCTGTGAAAGTACAGTTAAAATTTAAAAAAAAATTATGTCCTCCTTCATGATGATGTTATTTGAGTCTTTGCTGGGCTGATTTTGCCCCCTGGGCCCTCTGTTGTATGATACAGTCATAATCAGTAAGGCTGAACACTGGGGAAAGTAATGTTTTCGTAACTACTGTCAGGTGTCATAAACAACAGAGCACGCGCATGTTAGTCACAGGAACTTTGACTGTGACATGATACAAGGAAAGAGTAGCAGGAGTAAAGATCATACCGGAGCAGGAAGGGCATCACTGTGCACCAGACCTGACAGCCTGGACAGGGTTTCTCCAGGAGATGGCAGTAGTGCACCACATAAGGTGCCATTAAAACCCCTCAGAAGAAGAAGAGAATCACTTCTCCTGTCGCCAGGATCACATGATATGACAAAGCAGCTAGCTGCTTCCTGTGAACGCCGCTTCCCAATTTCCATCCTGACGGCCGCATAGACTTGCGACTACAGTTTCGTACGAGATGCTGGCCCTTATAAACAGGCTCTTGGACTGGTTCAGGTCCCTCTTTTGGAAAGAAGAGATGGAGCTTACTTTAGTGGGACTTCAGTACTCCGGAAAAACCACATTCGTCAATGTGATAGCGGTAAGCAGCTGACGATTGCGAAGTCGCACAGTCACAGTGCGGGCCCAGGCTGTTACCTTATATAGGTCGCAGAAGGAGGTTTCAGTACGTGCTGTGTATAACTTTAACTTGTCTGCATTTCTACACCGTAACTTCTAAAGACAATGCGACATGGCTGCTTAGCCGGGTCGCAAAGCTACAAGTGTACCGCAGTAGCTGCAGCATTAGCTGCGGTACTCCCTGTCGTTGTTTTGCTAGCTGCGGTGACGAACTTGGTTGGTATGATATGCGCTTACGTGTGAAACGGTCATGTGAACGGAGCCGTCAGTGCTTTCGTTGCTGCCAATGTGTCAACACAAGCGGTATGTCGACAACACGGGCTGTTATTTGGTTTTGAACACAGTCTGCCTCGTCATGTTGCTAGCAGGGTGTACCGGGGACGACGACACTTGAGTAATCATGGCTGCAGGCTGCCAGCTGCGAATACTTGCATAGTCTGTCATCAAAATATTTCCTAATCTTTCAAAGTGACATCCTCTAAGCTAACAACAGCAGTCCTCCCACTTTTGTTTGAGTTGTATTTTTATGGCTTGTTGTCATGCAGCAGGCAGCGTGGACGCTATAAAAGTTAACCCCTCACTTTGTTGTTGTGTCTGACAGTCACAGTGACAGCTGTGGGCGGATGTGAGGTTAGTGATGATTCCACGTTTGATTGTGTCATTTTAAGGTCTCGAGCCATTTTCCCTCACACATTGATTGCATACATGACAGTTTAGACCTTTTTGCATATGTAAATCTGTTGACCTCTTATACATTTTCCTCGCTTCTTTCTAAACGTACAAAGTTCTCACTGCTGAGTCATGACCTCAGTCGATGTAAGACTGTGTTGTACTGACCAAAACAGTTTCCCATTTAGAATTAAGGTATTTGGTGCTTTAAACCTGTGGAATGTGTGATCACGGTGCAAAGGTTGGTATCAGAAAGCGTGGTTATTACAGGAGGTATGTGAGCAGTTTACACATTTTTGTTGTTTTGGTTCTCTGTTCCTGCATGTTTAGTTTGAAATAATAACGTACATCCAAGTGCCACGTCTTCAAAAGTATTTGGATTCTTGGATATTAAGTTAAAAGTGGCCAGGCTAAAGATGTGAATATACATAAACAAAGGATAATCAAAAGTCTGTCAAAGGTTGGTTGTTGGGCATAATCACCAGGTCAGGTGATCACATCTTGTGGCTGCACGGGACAAGAATGCTCTTCAGGATGTAGACTACATAAATGTTTTTTTTTCTTTGTCAGTGGGTGAAACAAATCTTTGAGATCAGAACCTCATGGGACTCAGTACAGAATGCAACCTCATGCTAAGCATTCAAAAACACACAGATTGGGTAAAGCTGTGAAACAAAGTACATTGAAAGGCAAGTGTGAAGAAAGTGGGAGACCTTGAGAGCCAAAGCATACCACCCCTCATTTGGAAAGCCTGATGGTGCTGTTATGGTTGCCTGGGGAACTGGCACACTGACATTTATTGATGATTTCTCTGCTGTCAGAAGCAGCAGTGTTAATGTAGAAGCTTATAGGAGGATTTTTGTGTTTTTTAGATCCCACCAGTTTCACTGGACCTCTATTCATAATTAAATGTAAAGAGGTGCAATATCCATGCCTGGCTGAGTCACACCTGATCTCGATGACTGGCCAAAGAGCAGAGTAAAGAGAGAAAGACCTTGTAGCAACCCAAAGCTGTTAGCTGCAGTGAAGGCCTGGGAGAATCACCAGGGAAGATGCAAGCAGTGTGCTTGTGTCTGTGGGTTCAGATACTGGCTGCAGTAAAGTTTGTCTTCATGTAAATGTGTCCAATTTTTTTATTTTTTTTTTATTTAACCTTTAGACCATTTCCATCCAATTTCGTTTTCCAGTGATGCAAACCCACTCCAATTACAGCTGAAACCTCATGACTTTATTCTTTCGCCATTATTGTATTTCATATTGATTGAGCTGAAACAAAACACGAAGCAGTCCGATTACTTGTGATGTGAACTTTGTGCTGACACATAGATGGCACCATCTTATGATTCATGTAGTTAAAATGGCAAATGCTCAAATTCAGCTAGAAGAAAATAACCCTTGTAATTCAATTATTTCCTAATTTAATCGTGCACAGAAGTGACTAGTGTGCACAGTGTTTTTCATGTGGCTTTTAGATCAGATTAAAGCATGCTGACTTCAAAAAGGAAGCATGCAGTCTTGACTAATATGAGATTGTCCTTTGTCTGCTATTTGTCTCGTGCAGTCAGGACAGTTCAGTGAAGACATGATCCCCACAGTTGGTTTCAACATGCGGAAGGTTACTAAAGGCAACGTGACAATAAAGGTAAGCTAGCAAAAATGGGTATGCAGCTGGTTGCTAAGTAAAAATGTAAATGGGACTATTTACAATGTTTACAGATAAAATGGTGTGTGTGTCGTTTCTGACTCAATTTTGTGCTTTCTTGCGTCAGATATGGGACATAGGTGGACAGCCCCGCTTCAGAAGCATGTGGGAGCGCTACTGTAGAGGAGTCAATGCTATTGTGTAAGTGTGTTGCCAAAAAGGTACAACATGTTCCCTTTGTGGCTGCATGAAAAATGTAGCAAATTGCACATTAATATTCAGAAATGCCTTGTTTCAGTGAGCTCTAATTTGATTATCTCTCCCCATCCTTAGTTACATGGTGGACGCAGCAGACCGAGAGAAGATAGAAGCTTCCAGAAATGAACTGCACAACCTTTTAGACAAACCACAGCTACAAGGAATTCCAGTAAGAGACCTCTTGTTAATTTTTTTTTTTTTTTTAAAAACACCAGAAGCTTGTGGTGTTACAGCAAGCACTCGATGATCAGGATCCAGTGACAGTCACAAGCAGTCATTAAAGTCATAGTTAGCAATTGCAGAAAGCCATTAGATGTAGTGACTCAGGCTTGATGATGTTACACTTGTTGGTAATATGAAACAGAGCTTGAATTATGGATGTATTTTTTATTTTTTTTTCATTGAGTTGACGGAGTGCGATTTGATGAATCCATAAGATTTCCTGCTTCCTCGACTCAGCACTTCACGCAGGCAGTTTATTTTGCCTTAACAGTAAAGATTGTGTGATGGTTGAGGCATCTGAAGAGAGAGATGCTGATACATTGCTGCATTAGGTATTGATCAGCCCTGTCTTTCTTTTCCAGGTGCTAGTCCTTGGTAACAAACGAGACCTACCCAATGCACTTGATGAGAAGCAGCTTATTGAAAAAATGTAAGAAATGAACTCCTGCCAAATGTTCTGTTAGTGGTGTTGTTACATAATAAGTGTCTACTTGACCAGTGTTTGATGATTCCTAATAACCCCATAGACTTTTTCTAAGATGAACATGAAGTACAAGTTTGAAAATTGAGGCCACTGCATTCTTTCTGATAGCCAGCAGGGGTCCTTGTTTGCAAAAATATATCATGTACAGAGGTCCATGAGAACATTTCCATACTCCTCAATTGCTGTGACCTGAGTAAACAATTTTCTTATGAGTTTATGATCCCCTCACTAGTTTCATTAAAATAATTCAATCCACTTTCATGTAAAATTTGTAATTTACGGTCACAATTATTAATTTGTATGATAAAGTAGGGTGTGCTTTAGGGCGGGGCTTCACACTGTACATGCGTACAGTGTGCTTGGTTTCTCAGTCAGATCTACCTCTTGCTCATCATGGTTCAAGAAACCAAACCAGGTCAATTCTTGAAAACTGGACTTGAGAAGTTGATGGGTAACATTGCAGTTTATACAGTCTATGGGATTTTTTGCGAATGTCAATCTGTAAGATAAGCTAGTGACTGATGCGGTGGTCACGTGTCCATGGACTACTACCATTTGAATTTCACATTTCTCACTTTCCTCATTACAGGAATCTATCTGCCATTCAGGACCGAGAGATCTGCTGCTACTCTGTGTCCTGCAAAGAGAAAGACAACATAGGTAAGTATCTGAGGATTTGTGGAAGTCATGAAATGATCATTCAGGGGTTTAAAAGAACTTGAATCAACTTAACCTTCATTTTCAGTCTCAGGTTAATGTCAGGCATTGTTGGCAGTGCTGTGACTATTCTGTTGAAAATGACGTTATCTTGGCATTATCTTTAATGCAGCATAACTGAAATGAAGCTCGGTATACACGGGATGTAGGCAGTTACATAAAGTATTTAGTCTGTTGATATGGATTATGATTTGTTCTCATATTCTAACCAGGTATTATTCTAGATGATAGAGAGGCATAGCATGCAGAACTACTCTTTATAGTTGTCAGTTAGGTCCTCTTTCAGCCTTCAGGGTGGATTTGGTTGATATCTTGTGGTTTCCTTTTGTCTGTCATGCTGATTAAAGTGCTGTGCAGAAGACAGCTTAAACAGCAAAACAATCTGATGTAGAAGGGATGAACACATGCATAAAGGAATAGCATTTATGATACAAAGAAATTAATAAAGTGAGCAGACCAAGAAATCCATTGTGGCCCTCATCAGTTTAAGTGTACTGCCTAATCCTTCACAGATAGTGTTTGCTTGGGTGTTAAAGATCTGTTGACTGTTCCTCCTCCACCTGCAGATATCACACTGCAGTGGCTCATCCAGCATTCAAAGTCACGGAGAAGCTGAAAGTAAAGCCCCGCCCTCCTCTCCCTCCCGGTCGCAGCTCTGGCCTCAGCCCCACTTTACGGTCATGGGTCCTTGACAGTCAACCCCTTCCACTGCCTCTGTGACGTATTCCAGCTCTCTCCGCTCACTACTGTCGCCACGCGCACCATCCACTACACTACCATAGATGTGTAGCCTCCCCCTGTACAGCACTACCACCACCCCAAAACCACCTGGAGTCTTGAAAAGTTGTCTCACTACTGTGCTAGCAGGTGGATTGTTCATACCCATCATGCCTTATCGCTCATCATTACAGACATGATGTGGGTCTGTGTACATCATGGAGTTTTTCTTTTAAATGTTGCAGTATACTGTTCCCCAGCTACATTAGGATGGAGCTCCTCTAATCCCACAATCAAACATGTGCTCTGTTGCCTGTCAACATTTGGTGTTTACGTGACATTGTGCGATTGTAGTTTTTAAACAGTTATTTGCCAAATGGTGATGATGATGATGGTCACTTGTGCTAAATGCCTTCAATTCCTGATAATCTCTTTAGCAATGTAGCCTGCGTTTTTATTTGCTGGTGTATGGAAGCACTGTTCTAATAAATGACTTGAATCAAAGTTTACACGTAACATAACGATCAATAGAAGGTAAGACTTTAAGTGGCGGCTGCGTCTGGGGCAACAATCCTGAGCAAAGTTTTAAGTGCCTTCAGCTGAGAGCGTTCCCGATCAGACAGTTATTGCCCAACGCACTTTTTGAAGCCTCTATTATAAACAAACACTCAGTACAGACACAGCAGAAATCCCTTGATTACACTTAACGCCGCCTCTCGACAATCTCATTCTGTTTTGTAATCACACAAACGCATTACGACGTCTGAGAAATAGGCAGTGGCGGGCTAACGCTGAGGATGAAGTAATGAATGAGTGACGAGCGAGTGAGACAATGTTACATGTTTGGTTGCTGGGTACTTTGAAGCCTGCAGGCTGTGAATTCTTATGTAGCTTTTTGAAGCGTAACTTTTGCTTGCAGTTCTCAGGTCGTTCTCAGTCTGAGCGCAGCGTGGGCGTGCCCGAGTCTGTGTGTCCATAATCTTCTTGTTTGAGTTGGATAAGTGGAAGGCAGTGTTAGCTGTGATGATGGAGCACACTGAGAACAGAGGGCAGTCTATGAGTTCAGAGTGTTGAATGCTTGATGTCGTCCATTCTTTGCGATACTCTTATCCGAGTCCTGATGTCTGATTTTCTTTTTTCTTGCTCTTGTGAAAGCCTTAGCAGTCCAAGGACAGTACTGTGTCCTCAGAAAACAACATATTGATTGACGAGCAGTGTCCTTGCAGCGAAAAGACAATGACCCCCCACCCCCCGGTTAAAGAAAACAAAAAGTATGAGCACTGTATACTATTAATCCACCCCCTGCTTGGCCAGTACATCACTATGAAATGTCTTTTTCTTCTGGTTTTCTATGCCCCCCTCCCCCCAGTTTAAAGTGACCTATTCCTTCTGCTCCCATATTTGTATGTAGGCCTGCTCGGCTCGTGTATTTCACTGCAATACCGTCGACAAGTCCATCACGCTCCGTCGTCTCACATTGTTTTTCAGCGTCTGTTGGAAATCGTCGTAATCATAGATGTCGATTGTTGGGACCACAGCAGCGGTGAGGGGCTGTATAATCTGGTGACTGTATGGGAAATTTGGGGAAAGCTTTTGTTAACTGTGTAATAATCTAGCCTATTTGCAATTTGTATGTGCATGTGCTCAACTTATTCACATTCAACTGCAGACTTTGTAAATAAGAAGTTGGCGTTTTTATTCCAACAAATGCTCTGTAGATGTCATGCATTCTTTCCCTGTGATTGCTAATAAATTTGTTTTTATTTTTAAGGATTTCAAGTGTGGCATCACTTATTTTGTGCGTGTGTGTGGATTGTCTATAAATGTTTTGCCACTAGATGGAAGCAGAGGACTTTGCAAAGCTGGAGGTTTAGTGTTTCTTAAACACTCCTAGGTTTGTCAGAGGGTTTGTTCTGCTGCATTGTGCTGCGGCTTTCCTCTGCCCTGGGACTCTGGAGTAAACTCTTAACTCAAAGGTTATTTCTTTGAGTCGTCCATAGCACTGGAAATATATATTTATTATTGGCAGACATTTAGAATGAGACAAAGTGTATGTGATCACAATAATCATGCCATATTTTTCATCTTTCATTCAGTTAAATTTGATTTTATTTACATAGCACTAAATCACAACAACAGTCACCTCAAAGATCTTTATATATTAAGGTAGAGACCCTACAGTAATAGAGAGGAAACCCCAACAATCAGCTGTCCCCAATGAGCAAGCACTTGGTGATGGTGAGAAGGAAAAACTCCCTTTTAATAGGAAGAAACCTCCAGCAGAACCAGGCTCAGGGAGGAGTGACCATCTGCCATCTGGCTGAAGGAGAGGAGACCCTGTGGAAGAGAGCAAGACATTAATAATGACTAATGATTAAATCTAGAGTGGTGTATAAACATACAGTGAGTTTAGAAGAAACACTCTGGGCTGGTGGCTTCCCATGATGCACTAAATATAAGTTTTATCAAAACAAAGTTTTAAGCGTAATCTTAAAAGTAGAGAAGATTTGGGAACTGGTTTCACAGAAGAGAGGCTCCTATATAAAAACAAAATAAAACTCGATCCCCCTAATGTACAAAAGAAAAACTTGGTGCTACGTTTGTGGATATATTGTTTTACCGCTATTGTGTAATAGAAGATTAGCACCTCTGTATTTCTTGGCAGCAAATTAACTATTATGCAAAGAAATGTAACACCCATAACGTTAAGGCAAACGCCGGGAGGGCGTTGCAAACTAGGGGGCAATAAAGCGAACGGTGATCGCGGGCCTGTGCCGTTCAAGCTGGAACACCTTAATTAATCTCATTTCTTAAATGCAGCGTTTAATGAACACCATCTGGCATTTACTGCAGTCAGAAGGTGCGGAGAGATCCAGGTGTTTTCCGGCGGAGAAACGCAGGGTGTGCGTGTCCACATGGGGTCTTTAGGTATGTGCGTCTGCGGTTTACAGTTGCTGTTGGGATTGTGCAGTGCTTACAAACCACAGAGGGAAGGTCACACAGACGACCTAAAGGCGTGGCAAACTCTTAGCGTAGCTGCATCCTGTTACTAGTTCACCCATGCTGTAATACACCACCCGCCACTGCAGCATTGTTGGCATTTCTTGTGTGTACAAACTTGTGAGCTTGCCCTGTGAATGATCGTCAGCCAAATTACAGGAGCTCTAATGAGAAGAATTCCTCAGTGTTCCTGCAAATATGATTTGCTTTCTCTCTACTTCACAGCTACAACTCTGAGCTTAATGAGCTTAAACTTTCCTAATTAATGACAATGCAACTGGGCTGCTCTACAGCTATCTGACATCCATTCAGCGTCTTGTCTATAAAATACTCCATGTATAAATGTGAATAACAGGTTCACTTTGAAGCTGCTGTCACTCATACGTTGGACATTCTCACTCAGCGCTGGTGCTGTATAATACTTCAATTTTTGTTTTTGATATGATGCCAAGTAAACCTCTGCTCAGCACTGCATGTGTATGGAATCCTGCGCTTTCCTTTCCAAACATGGAGACAGTGTTGCACTTTTATCCGTTTTAAAAAGGGGAAATATTAAATATCTGCCCAGTTACAGGATAACTTCCTCCTGACGTACAGTCATAAGCACGCTGAGTTTATTTAGCTGGTTCCACTGAAGCATTAGTGACGACTGAACTATCCCTATAAAAGCAAGAGCGTTCCCATTTCCTTCCTTCCTTCCTTCCTTCTTCCTCTACCTTGGTGTCATTATAAACTGTTTTTATGTCTTCCAGACAGGGCTGTAATAATATTTAGTTCACTTCCAGCATTTAGACTTTTAGGTCATGCTGTTTATAATATACAGCATTTGCAGCGCACCCATGGAGCATCTCACTAAATCCTGGAGCTGAGAACATGTAGTTCAAGGAGGTCACGGTTGTTTCGTGTCTGATTTACAGCATCTGTGTTGATATGAGTTTTAAACAACAAGCTATTAAATCTAAACTTCAGCTCAGTTACAAAGATGTATGGCATGAAAATGATAGAAAACTCAAATTCAAACCACCACACGCTGAGTACGTATGTAAGTCAACCAACTCCTGGACTCCTGACTTTCATATTTCAGATTTTTTTTCCAGGTCTTTGTCAGACTGCTTTGTTCATGTGACAGCAGCGAGGGCAGAGTATCACTGTGTTTAGCTGAGCTAAGTGTGGGGCAATTTGTCCAGGGATCTGAAAAGCTTGTTTTATGATACATAAATAATGTGTTCCAAAGTTGTTAAAACTATAGTGTTGGGATTAGAGGTTTGGAGCTCAGCATTGACAGGCATCTGCAAGCACTTCATTCAGTTCCCTGTGCGGACCGTAATTTGGCACTAATCACTATGTGTGGAATGTCACATGATTCATACAGAGCTGCATGGTACATATCACCATCCTTAGTGCTCGGCACCCTGTAAAAGACAGATGGTGACGTGCACACACACACCCTGTAGTAACCCAGCTTAATGGGGCTCCATAGACAACGGCATTCCTGCACTTAGCTGTTTTACCCCAGCCTTTTATGAATGTTTATTAGTGTGGATACATGAGTGAGTGTTTGAGTCAAATTAGCTGTGGTTAAGCAATCTCATTAGACTTTTTTTCTCTTTAATGAAACTTTGTTAGATAAATGAAAGCTCCTCTCAGGAGATACTTATTCACAAGCAGGCACCACAGCAGGTAGAGCCATATATTTGATTTGGCAGATCTTTACATCCTGATATAACCTCCAGGGGATTTGAGTCTCCTCCAGGGACTGAGTATGGGATCCCTCACTTGTTTGTTAAATATGTAAAGTACTACACTATGAAGCCACTGATTACTTGGTTAAATTAAATACAAAATTAAATTTTCACACCAAAAGAATTTATTGTATGTAGAAGTGACCCACCTTGCTTTCTTTTTAATATCCAGAAGGGGGCGACTCCTGGGATGCAAAAGAATTTGGTCGTATTGTCTGTGAAAAAAAGGCATTGCGCTCCCTCATTCTGTAAGCTAAGTTAATGTTTCCTGTTTTTATTTATTGTCTTTATTCTCTATTTTATATTGTTGACTGAATTTGTTATATTGACTATGAAATATGAAATTCATTTAGGAAATTATGGTTATTATTAGAATCAGAAGGGAGATTTCCCAGTGTGTGCTCAATAAATAATAACTTTACAGTAATAACCAGTGAACGTTTCACAGTCAGAACCACCACTCATTCATCATGCCTGGTTTCTCGTTTACGCCATAGATGACACTAAATGATAGATGTAGCTACTATGATTCATTTATTAGTTCATTTCCCTGTGTGGACCTGCATTCTATTTCATGGCCAGCAGGGGGCGATCCCTCTGGTTGCAAAAGAATTCTGGTTGTATAGAAGTCTGTGGAGAAAACCTTGTTTAAGCGAGTGAGTGTGTCCTCTTGGTGTTTTTTAAATCAAATGTGGTGATGAGGGTGGGTCTGACTGAAGCTATATGCTCATTAGCTGCCAACTTGTCAGTTACAAGTTGGCATTCAGTGAGTATATCTTGGATAATCCTCTTTTCTCAAACTTAGACTGACTAAAATTTTAAAAATAGCTCATTGTTATATATAATATAAACCGAAATTAGCAACTGAAAACACGAACCGAGCTGCAAAGTGTTTATGGAGGTCCTGGCAATTTCCTATAGACTTCTATAGGACCTAAAGTCTTTTTGCAACCCCACTTATTGCCTACTGGTGGCCATTAACTAGAATAGCTTGACTTTTGAGCTCTGGAAGCTATGCCAATCTTTTACACCATAACCATGTTAGCAAGCTATTACTAGCGTCGGGCGAGGTACTGCAAGCATGGTTGTACGCAGGCATTGTTAATAATAGGCATATTATTTTATATTAATACTTATCTGTTCAAGGCTCTTTTTTTTTGTAATTTTTGTGAAACAACCAAGTTTTCTTTCATTACTATTTTTTCAACCAATTAATCAGGTAAAACGTAAAAATATATGACAAAAACTGCTTCAACCAACACACATGCTTTATACTTGAAACAGAGATTTTCATTAGTCACGTAGTTAAGAGTGTACTCGAGCTGCAAGTGAGAAACTTGTTTTTGATTTGACATAAACCTTTTTTTTGCGTGATTGTAGGAGTCCGAAAAAGCTGCTGAGACCTTCAAATGCAATAATTCCATTTCCACTCAGTGAGAGTAATCTTTCAGGTCCATTCTGTTATCCGGTGTCCTCTCAGATAGCCAGCTCCCCTGTAAATGCTTTCATACTCTCACCTCCCTGCCTCGGCTCTGACACTCTCCCCTCCTCTGATTCCATTAAAAATCATAACTTCAGCTCCTGGGACTCTGATCAAACAGGGCGGCTAATGCATTTTTACTGCGTTTTGATTTTTTTTTTCCTGTGTACCTCATATTTACATATAGATTGAGTATTTATCAGTCTGCGTTTTAAGGCAGATTCACTGTAGTCCACTTTATTAAACCATGTTGGATTTATGTATATTTAATGAAAAGTTGGTGTAGGGAGTGTAATTCTTTGAACAAGGGAGTGTATTTGCTATGTGGGGTGAATAGTAATGCAGGGACTGAGCACAAGCCTGAACCTCTTCTCTCAGGAGCTCCACACATGTGCAACCTTCAACATGTGATTAATAATGCAAAACAATACATCAAAATCTTCCTCCGAGCGCAAAAATCTTTATTGGTTGTCTGGACTCCAGGAAGTCATTGCACCTGGCTAAGACATAGTCCCACACATAATTCACTACTGTTTTTTTAGGCATGTGTTACATATATAGATTTATAACATCTAATAATTTGAGGTGCTGACATCTAATTTTGCTGTGTTTGGGCCAATCTGGCTCCTTTCATCTCCTTCCGGTCTGTAGCTAAGCTAAATTAAGTAGCTAGCAGCACAGCAATAGTAGAAAGCAAGAGGTAATATGCTAACTGTTACATAGCACACAGGAGAGGTGAAAAAAAAAAAGGCTTTTTTTTAGTTGAAAACCAAGGGTAGATATTGGGTAATTGCTACCCACACAATGCATACAATTAGTTTCCAGTAGTGCAAACACAACACTGTTCTCTATCTCACCGTAATTAGGCGGGTTTATTCATTAACATGCCCTGGGAGGTCTTTAAACCATGACAAACACAATTGTGAAGAGTGGAATAAAAGAGCATGTCGCCATAAAATGTGTCTTTTCTGATAAATGTTGTCCAAATCCCTACAAAGGAAGTCTTCACTGTGCGCTTCCAGCGTTCATAGCTGAAGGCTTGAAGAATCCGCTCCTCTTTGTTTGCCTTAGCACCAGGTATGAGTGTGTTAGAGGACTTTGCAGGGGCCGTGTGACTCCTTTATCCTCCAGTCACCGTAACTTCAGGTTGACAATGGCTGTAAACCCCCATGGATCATGAATAGATAGCACTGACAGGACAAATGGTGCACTGTAGGCTGGAATGTTGAGGGGGAAAAAAAAGATTAACAATAGGGGCAAAATAATGTGGTGCAGACAATGTAGCAAATGAGCAAAGGGTCAGCCGTGCTGATTTTTTTCCCCTTTCAAAAACATGGAGCGTTGTTTCACTTCCATTGCTCCAAGCACTAAGCCTGGCTGCCAGAAAGAGTTAAATATCATAGGCCACCTTTATTCCTCTAAATAAGGCCTTGATGAGACTTTGGACTCAGTTCAGTGAGAGGGACAGATGTTCTCAAACGAATTGGAAACCAAGCGACAGCTGGATTTAGACCAGGTAGCCTGCCTTTGATATCAGCACTGCAGGTAGCCTTGGCAGAGAACATGAGGCCAATCAGATGTAAGTACAGCCTTACCTTGGTTTGATCCCCTGCCAGGGCACACCCTACACCTCCAAGCTGACACGGTGTGCATATTCATCCTTACTGCGTGTCAAGTTGCATCGGCAGCAATGATGGAGTTAGCATAGCTCCAGATAAAAAGTGATTTATGAAGAAGCCTCCAGTGTTTTGTGAGATGGCGATCTGTTGCTCTTCTTCTGACTCAGTCTTCTTGGCTACATTTGTTTGAATTCTATTTTTTTCAGATTACCTTAGGGAAATATCTACAGCACTGTCTCTCGAGCACCATGATTTATTCTTGCTCATACAGTACAAGTAACATTTGTCCCCCTGGGTTTGGGCTCCATTATAAACTATGAAGAGGCTGAAGTTTTGCTGATGAGAAACAGCTGCAGCACAAGTTACCTCAGTCGCATGAAGACATAGGAAAAAATAGCAACTTGGCAACTTTTAGCCAGCTACCTGGACATGCACACTTTTCAGCTACAAGCAGCCTGCAGAGGGAAACAGAGAAAAGCGTGCTATGGGACAGCAACGTCTCTCAAATGCATACTAGATACTGAGTTTCGCTATGACATCCTTTTTTCCTTCCTGTAACATGTTCATGTTTTCCACACTGTATTCTAAGTGTGTGACTTTAATGGATTGTCCGTTTTAATTATGCTGACTTGCTTGCACTGGTTTGCAAATGGTAGTTTTGCTTTAGCAGTGTTGTTGTTGAGATTTTTCCAAAGCAAACTTTCCAGTCATTAATTCGCTCGCCTATACAACCACTTCTATGTGTTATGGTGTAATTAAAGAAGTGTTTGAACATGATCTGATGAAGAAAAGTGTTTGGCTACACAGAAAAGGAGATGAGGCATGGCAATCACAGCCGAAGAAAGAATTACATTCTTTGACATAGTTAGCATGTCCTTCACACTCACTCCGTTGCCAAGTTAAAAGCATTTCTGGGAGCCTGATTAAAGGTTGCATACAGAACAGCACTGGAGCACAGCATATGCAGGTCTTTGAGAGCAGAGTCCTTCAATAAAAAAGCATGATGAAGCAGGACTGGAACGCTATTGTTTTTTCAGGAATGTTGTTTCCTTGCTGCTGGCATTCGCCTCCGAAATGAGAACATGTTACTATTTCTGGTGCAGAATGTCTCATTGTGTCAGACCACAATGAGGACAATGCCCTCTGAAGGTGACACTTCATAAAGGTTGGTTGGTGGTAAACAATAACCCGGGCCAGGGATCCAATGCCTGGGAGCTCAAAACTAAATGCCAGTTCAGATGAGAACTCAGAGGCAATAAAAAAGCCCTGTACCTTACACTCCATTTATACCTCCTCATATTATTCTTAAAGGAGTTTGAACTGTTGGAAAAATTTATTTTTTAAAATCAGACGTTTAATTATTTGTAAATGAGCTACTTTAAAGTATGTGGTATTTAGGTATTTGCTTGGTTACTAAACTACAAAAATTTAAAGATCAGACACCGTTTGACACCTTCAAGTTAAACTGACTGGTTCTTACATAGTCTGTCTGAGAACACAAAGCACTTTTTTCCCTATATAAATGCTTTCTGTCTAACATACACACACACACAGAGCAAAGTGCAGTTAGTATCTTGCCCGAGGACACATTCCACACAAACTGGAGCAGCCGGAATCGAACCACTAACCTTCCAGATAGTAGATGACCTGCTCTATTTCCTGAGCTGCAGCCACCCCAAAAGCAGAGAAATTTAACAAGTAAGTAAAATCTGTTTTCTGCATGTTAATCTAGAAGTTTTGAAATTTTAGGTATCATATAAAAGTAAAAAACTGACATTTAACATGGTAGTCTAGTCTCTCGCATGCATCATATTTTAGGCTGTTAAGAAAATGAGTGCAATGAATTCTGACTTAAACATAATAATGAACTCTGTTATAAACAGAAATTGATGCGTTATTATTTGTCATAAAACACTTTTTTCCTTCACTTAGAGAACATACAGTAAAATTTCAGGTTGCCATGTCGACAGCAGGCTAGCTGTCTCTTTCAGTTTCCACTCTTTCAGGCACTAGCTGTAGCTTTGCACTTGGCTTGCTAGCTAATAAGCGAGCGGCACAAATCTTCTATTCTAACTGTTGCACAGAATACAAATAAAACAATAAACAAAAAAACAAAAGAAAAAATGGAGTGATGAGATTTTTTTTCACCAGCAGCCCTAAGTCGGGTCATTTCCAGCTTCCATCAACTTAGCATTAACATTGTCCAGACACTACACATGCTGAGGTAACTTATTTTAAGCATGCAAACAAATCTAATGCTTGGAAACAATTAAAAGCACTATCTTTTTATGTCAATAGAAAAGAGAATTAAATCATGTTTGCAGACTTCCTGTTCTCCTCCCATCATGTGCACCTGCAAGAGGCTAATTCTGAGTAAACATGAGAGGGAAATTATTATTTGTTCTTGTGAAATTGGTTATATTTTCTTTGGAGCCACACAGACAAGTTCCTGGCTTGAGCCCACAGTATGAGCCTGAGAGGATATGGACACAGAGAGAGGTTGTCCATACTGACAAGCTGCAGAACAGGTTTTCCAGTTTATATGTTTGCACTGAATAGTTTACAGTCTTGGCTATTTCTCACTTTAAAAGAAATGTTTTTGTGGATTTTTTTTTCAGTCTCCAAGCATATCCTATTTTTATGTCTGAAATGTGGCCTATAGTTGTAAAAAAGGAGGGCTTTCATTTTCCTGTGACACTTGCATTGTGTGCCTTGTTTACAGGCCTGGCGTGTGGAATGCATGTGTAGCTTTCTCTGGCTTATTGCATTCTCATTAAGCTATAAAGGTTCTCTGGAGCTGGCCTGTTTTCTGCAGCTACGGTGGTCTTCTCAGCGAAAGACGTGTCATGTCCCACGTCATTGTGAACTACCGTCTCCACCCTTTCACTCAGAGACACGTCACCTCTGCCTCTCAACATGCGAAACGTCACAAACTCCTAATAATCGCCATGCATGATTTCTCTGGAGAGGGTTGACAACTATCTTTGTGTCCTTAGCGCTGCCTCTCGCTCTCGAGAGGCTCTGTGCATTCCTGCAGCCGTTGGTCACTGAGTCGTTTCCATTGTGGCTGGAGAGCATGGGAGAGCTGTGCGTCTCCGGACTGATGGATGGCCTGTCTGACTTTATCTGAGCAGGACGGACGCTGCGTTGGCTGTGACCCAGAGATTGTCACTTCTGACTGCTTTATCAAGGCCTGACTTATAGAGCTGTCATCCTCTTAGAGCAAGGTTCCCAGGCACCTCGTCCAGCCATTCCCTCCTTCTGTCTGTCACAGTGCCACCCAGGGACCTTGGCCTGTATGGCTTCATGCTTGACTGGATGCCTGCATCCTACCCACCCAGGGACTCATTCATTAAAAAAAAACAAAAAAACTTGTCTTGATCCATCAGCCCCACCCTTACTTGTTGTAAGAGCCACTCTATTGCCAAGTGGTTTAGATGTTCACATTTTAGATATACAGCAGATAGACTGAGTGTAAGTAAAAGATGTTTCCTGAGCAATTTCATAAGATGCCCGTTCCTGTTACATCTTCCTTGTCTTATGTGCTCAAAAGATATGACTTTCAAACACTTTCAGTACCATGGTGGATATGCCTCTTTTTCTGCTCTTCACACTACAAAGCCCGAGTGTAAAAAAAAAAGAAGAGAGAGAGAAAAAAGATGGCAATTTTTCAAACATATTCTTAAAAGCTCAGTCCAAGCTCGAGCTTGCTATGAAACCACAGCGGAGTTCCTTCCTTATTCTCACTTTGATGAGCCATTGGAGAGCTTGGCAGGAAGCCAGGCGAAGTCTGGGGCCCTCTTGCACATTCTGATGTTTTGTTTCAAACAGAGCAGCTTTTGTTCAGCTGTCGGAAAGGGAGGGATTGGCAGCACGTCGGAGTGTGTTTAGCAACCACAAACACACTGCGTGTGTTTATTTTTCTTTTTAATTTTTTTTTACCAAGGTAATAAAGACGCAGTTACACGTGTTTCATACCGCCACCATGAGCATCATCAATTAAGAATGTGAGGAATCGTGCCCGTGTTTGCGTGCGTGTGTGTACGCTCATCTCTAACAGATAAATGGGCTCAAGGATATTCCAGAGGGTAAAAGATCAGTTACAGAGTTTCGTCTTCAGATCTGTCCTTTGACTTCTGTTGACAAAACCCGATGTCCTTTGAGCAAATCCATAAATAAAATATAAAAATGACCATTAAATTCTTTTCAGCATGGTTTGTCACTTGGAGGCTACCTATGGCAGGGTCTTTTGGTTACTTTGCTCATCGTAGACTTTACTTGTACAAACTGTATAAACTGTAAATAAGGCACATGCCATTCAGCTCACTGCTCATCAGTACTTTGCTGTAATGCATATTGTGACCATCAAAACTGAGACACCAGGGACTCGTTAGGACCACTCGGCATTTTGACTCCAGATGTGAGGCCGTTTGAGTGCATTCACACTAATTTCCCCAAGAGACTGAGAGTGTAAATGACTGCGGTTTCACTGAGAGTGGCTTTCTGAACAGTAATGGCAAAAACAAAACCTTCCCCCCCCCCACAAACTGTGTTTATCCTATTCGTAGCCATGGCTACAGGTGTGTTAATCTGTCAGTGTGTTGCTGCTTTATCATCTGGCATAATGGCGTATCATATATCTAACTTCTGTGGGACGCCTGAGAGCGCAGATACAAACTTGGCTTTTCACGTCGAGTCCTATTTCACTACGTGGGTGAATGGGCTGTTACATTATCATGCATTTATAGATACACTGTGATCCTTCACTTAAATGTGATGTATAGCACTAGACTGGATTTTGACCATCTGAAATCAAAAGCACCAGCATCCCTATGGTAATAAACCTTGAGAGTGGAGAATGGGGCCAGTGTGTCAGCCAGAGTCATTCCAGGCAAGCTGGAGTCTTTCCTGTAGCCCCCTCCATTGCTCTGCTTTCCATCCAATCTGGATCATATGCCTTTAATAGCGTGTAATCTCTTAAAGGGTGAGATTTATGTCCTCCTCCTCTAGTAGGGGTCTGCAATCTTTTAGGAAGAGTGAGCGAATGCTCCTGTGGGAAGAAACGATCAACCTTCTGTAAATTTGTGTGGGAAAAATTTCAAGCAAAGCATCTATAGTATTTAAGAACGAGCTTAAGCTGGACACATTTTTCATGTACCTTTCTCACTTTTAACGCACTGGTCGAGATTCCACATTATACAGAGCAGGTAACAAATATGTGGACAGCTTGGCCATCAGCTTGCAGCTTATATAACCTCAATAGCTGTATTGTGCCAGTTTATTTCCTGAAACTGTTGCTGTGATGGTTCTGTGAAACTTAGTATTGTGTTAGATGATGGAATTCATGCAGAAACAATGCACATTTGTTGAGCTTATAAAAGAACAATGCCTTTGCTGATTTATGGCAACTCTCTTTGGTGGGCTGAAGTTGCTCATAGTTTTGATATACTGGCTAGTTCCTCGATAAGCTGCTCTGCTACTCCAGCTTCAGTGTGTATGGAACATATTAACTCTGGGAAAATCTCAGATCAGAATTAAATGCTCAGTCAAAAAGTGCGCTTCCAAAATTGAAATTTCAGTTCTTGTCAAATTAAATGCTCAAACCTTCACTTTAATATGACTAAAGGTTATCAGCTCTGTATTTATCTGCCTGTACTAAGCCCATAGACGGTATAAACGATGCATGTAACTACCATGACACTCACTGATTTGTGGTGTCCCTTCCTGGAGCCTTGAGGTGAACGTTTCCACTGTTGCGGTCCCAAAAATCTGGATGCAATGTGGCGGCGCGTCTGACTGTGAAACCACACGCTCACTGGCTAATGACTTGTGATTGATAATCCTTTAGCCAATGACTGCACAGTTTCATACCACAGATAATACCACAATCTGAAACATGGTTTGACCAAGATTTAGAAAATACCCTTGCGTTTTTATTCACTTTTATTCATTTATCTCACTTATTTTTGGTCATTTATGATCAAAAATGAGTGAAAGAGCCATCAACTCAACAGGAAATGTTTACAGGGGTCAACTCAGAGAGCTATTTTACCATTACTGTTATAATTTAGGGTGTTAGCATTTTCTGTTTGGCCATAAACACAAATTACAACTGTAGGCTCCAACAGTTGCAGGTCACTGAGCAATGTTTGGGACAAAGTTGGTGAGCTGTGTAAAAAAAAACTAATCATGCTTGTGCAAATTGCCTCAATGAATATCCAATAGATGCTGAGGCCTTTCAAGAGAAAAGCATGCTGTCAGCACAATGCCATAACTTTTTTTTTAACGTGTTTTAATATATCAGGTTAATCTGTCCGGTCCCTGTTGCCACTATGTAGCCGTTTTACAGACTTCAGTATCTTTCTTTGATCAAGCTCGTGTTGCATTTGTCAGAAGAACAAATGAGCCACTTAACATACTAATCTAAGCCAGCCTGTTGAAGTTAACCAGGAGAATATTTCTTGCAATGGCAGCTCACAGCCCACATACATCATGACAAGCACATTTCTGGATGTGTAACATGTAACATTAACTGGGCTTTTCTACGCATTAGCTTGTCCAGCTTGTGAAATTCTAGCCTTTCTTGATTATAGCTGATGCATAAATCAAGGATGACTTTATCTTGTGAAAGCAACACAGTCTCGATGAGCGAAAAGGTTATTGGATTAATGGTACCGGCAGCAGCATTTACAAGGCTGCAGTACCTTTGATGTCTCTCTTAATGCAAGCCTCATGGATGAAGGACATACATCTATCATCACAGACTGATGAGTTTGTTTGGCTGAAATATAGAAGCCAAGTAAGATTCAGTGGCCTTACCTCACTCTCTGTGCTGAGGTCAGACTTTGAAGTAGATGCAGGTCCTTTCAGATGAAACTTTGCCATTATTTTCAATGATTTATGCATTGTTTGCATCAAAGAAATAATTGTGAATGTATTCATATGGTGCTGGTGAAGGATTACTTCAAGTATCATGTCCTGCTGATTTATCTACATATCTGCCGCAGGGATTTAATGACCTGAAGAAGAAACTTTTCAGCTGAAAGCATAGCAGCTGTGGCAACAGATGCTTCAAGAATTACTTGTATTTGTTTTAGATAAATGCTGATTGGTTGAGCCCATTTCTTGTACTCAGCTGCATTTATGCCTACTCACGGTCCCATTTTTAAAAGAAGCCAAACTTCCTTCTGTGAACAGTACTGCAGCAAAGACACTAAGACATTCTGAGTTCAAAGTCTTAGATGCTTACCAGCTGTTTTGTCTTTCACTCCAGCAATGCCCTGTCGCTGAGGTTACATGTCTGTACGCAGAACTGACCCATGTGACCTGGCAGAGTGCCCAGGTAGACAGTGCCACCCTCTGCCAAGGTGACCTGTCACCACAGGCTTTTATACCAGTCTGCCATGGGCCTTGCATTGCCCAGGGGAGCTGTAAAAGTGTTAACACCATGCTCACTTGGAGCACTGGTATTAATGAAAGGCCTGGTTACAAGAATAGCCACCTGTTCTCATCTGGTCTGGGATGACTGCCCCGACTGTCCCCAAGGACCCCATTCCAACCACAGCTTCCACAGACACACTGACAGGAGAGGCAAAGCAAAACAAACACACCACTGTGGCTCATTGTGGAACTCAGTTTGTGGACTGTCACTCAAAGTAGTATTGCACTGCAATTTGCAAGGCCTCTGACAGAATATCTACGATAGCTGAAATCCTATTATCCAAACTGATTCTTCTGTTCAATGCTATTATTTGTTTAGGCTACTTAAAAAAAACAACACAATTTTGTAGTCATAACTATACACTGATTAGTTTGTAATTACGTATTCCAATATAGCGATGAGTTTTTGTAAACGTATATTATTGCATTAAAAATAGAAGTCACCAAGTTTCCCCAACATCCTTAATACAGTGGCTGAGATGGGCATCGCTGTTCAGCCTGAACATGTTTTATTTATGCAACTAGACAGTGGCCACAGATATATGTTACTTATAAAGAACAATTAATAGCTTTTTCCAAATATATATGACCATTTAACATTTGTACATCATCTCTTCCTCATTATGTCTTTCATGTCCTCCACCACAGCTTTCTCTCCTCTCTCTTCCTCATTACCTCAAGCATCATCCCCTAAACTGAAGTCAAGGATCTCGTTCCTGAAAATGTGCATACAAATGCTTATTTATTTCCAATATTGTTGCAATTACTGTCAGCAGATTAGACAGGCAACCGTCCTGACTCTGGAAAGCTAACAACAAGCCAGCTAAAAAACAGCTGCTGGTTGTAAGCTAACATTTTGTTAGCTAATACTAGGCTAGAGTGTCCTAAAGATCACATGTTCTCTCTGATAAACAGTTTGACTCACGTCATGTGAGAGTTTATATGCTAAGTGTTTGAGTCCAACAATTCTAGATCCACTTCAAAGAAAGTTTCACTAATGCCAGCTAACAGCAGCTAACAGCGACAAACACAACAGCGCTTACCAACAGAAAAGTTGGGGATATCATCAACAACTCACCTCATTATCACTGTAATTGGACAGAAGTGATATTCACTGACTCCTCAACTCATATTGGACTCATTTTACAAAGTTTTATAGCCTCCTCGAGATGAAATAGCTGGTCAATTGAAGCTAATAGCGGACTGACAGCCTACTCTACAGAAGAATGGTTGCCAGAGTTGTTTGTCCTACATTGTGGCCACTATAGCTAGGATCATGCACATAAATTGGGAAAGGTAAGAAAACAAAATCACGATGACTGCACTCTGCAGTCTACCAACACCTAGTGGTGAACCTTTACACACTACAACCTAAATGTGAATTCCTACTACAGTACTTGATTTTCCCTCAAACACACAGTTGTACCAGCTGCTGACTTCCACTCTATATTCACAAATGTACTGTATATGTGTAGGATATTTAATATAATTTTTATTTGTATTTTTAAGGCATCACACAGGAACATTTAATGTAATCTAAAGCCTAATTAGCTATTCATAACTTTAAAACCTTGTTTTAAAATGATCAGAGATTTCTAGCATGACTATTGAAATTGACACGTAGCCAGCTTTTTCACTGGTAGTCTGAGCACTCAGCAAAATGGCCAAGAATATTTTAAACAGCTGTCAACTTGTCACAACTTAGAATGAAAATAACTAATAAAGATCAAATAAACTATGACAATCAAGTGGACCAGTATAGCAAAAAGCCCACTTGGGAAAGTAAATCTGTTGGACATTTTTCTTGGCCTTCAGACAATAATTCTGATTGCTACAGTGCCAGACAGGACACAAAAAAACAAAACAAATCTATAAAGCACTTCAGAAATAACAACTAATAAAACTGACAGTTCAGGGATGGGCAGGATCCAACAAGGTGCGTATGTACAGGTTAAGTTGCCTTATCTCTGTTGGCTGCGAAGTCAAGACTACAAATGGTAAATGGCCTGTATTTATATAGCGCTTTACCAGTCCTTAAGGACCCCAAAGCACTTTACATATCCAGTCATCCACCCATTCACTCACGATGGCAAGCTACATTGTAGCCACAGCCACCCTGGGGCGCACTGACAGAGGCGAGGCTGCCGGACACTGGCGCCACCGGGCCCTCTGACCACCACCAGTAGGCAACGGGTGAAGTGTCTTGCCCAAGGACACAACGACCGAGACTGTCCAAGCCGGGGCTCGAACCGGTAACCTTCCGTTTACAAGGCGAACTCCCAACTCTTGAGCCACGATCGCCCACTACAAGGTTATTGTGGGTCATTTATGTCAACTGATGAAAAACATTTCATGAAATAAGGACTATGGTATTTCTAGTTCTGCTACATTACTTTTGATTCCTGAGGCTGACAGTGTAGCACTCATTTAATAGAAACAGGCTGCGATTGCCTTGTCATTTGCTCCCCTCCTCCTCGTTCACCACACACACGCACGCACGCACGTGTTTCAGGTGTTCAGCTAAACGGCACACAGATGGAGACAAAACCTCTGGGCACTGTTTCCATTTACCTTTCAAAATAAAGATCTTGCACTGTGTTTATTTTATGCATGATGGCTGATTACATATAAGTAATGTATATTTAGATGGCTGCAGACCAAAGCGAGATTTCCTGAGCTGTTTTTTTTCACAATTTATTATCTCAGTCTCGTAAGGGCATCATTAAGCTGTTTGTCAGAGTCAGTTTAGAGTATTAATGGCTAATTATATGACCGCTTTTCCAGCTCAAAGTCGCTTACAAGTGCAATAATTAATTCATCGTCTTTTTTTTCAGTGAAGGCACATATTTAATCATTCTGTCATCAGTGCTCTTTTCTGTGGGCCTTTTGGAAAGTATTGTAAGGGAGGAAATGAAGGCACATTTTCAAACCCACCATGCCTTTGTTCCTTCTTTTTACACCCGCAACTTTCTGCACTTCTACATCTGGGGCAGCTACTCAGAATAAAGGAGGTGCTGTTCAGTTTGCATGTAGAACTCCACACTTTTAAAGCCCAATGCTGACTAGTGGCTTGGGTCAGAATGACAGTTTTTCCATTCGGTCAGTCCATTGTGGATTCTGTGCAAAAAGAAAAAAAACCCTAGGTGTAAGGAAAAGGGTGCAGTCCCTTTTAGATTCCAGGATCTGCAGCCAATGTCATCCTCACTGCAGCTGTTGGTGGAGGCCTTCCTTTATAGCTGATTACCTCACCATAACCGGGTTATGAAAATATCATCACTCGTTATACTTGTGCGTAAGGACATAGCGTGGCACTTCCCTCGCTGCTAAATCGAGAATGGTCAGCAATGATTGTGTGTCACTTACAAGAGGTAGAAAGCTTCCAAGGAATCTCTAATATCCAGCTGTGATTTGAACGTTTCTGTGCTTGTTGTCTTTTAAATCGTTGCATTTCAAATGAATTCATTTAACCTCTTTTCTTTTTTTTATAGGCGGTAAACCCATCGCTGTGTAAGAAAGACCTGACTTATGCCTATTTCAAGCCACATCTATTTCTCTTCCCTGAAGTTTCCATCCTCCACTTTGACATCCCTCACTGAAAAGCTGATGTCACTCCAATTTTCTTTTCACGCTCTCGTTTTCTTTTCTAAAACTTGTTGTCAAAACCTTCCACACTTTCAGAAAAAGCTTGTTTACTGGAGCAGAAAGTGCAGCGAGAGCGGCTCAAAGGGGGTCTGAGTTTCTTTTTGTACAGAGGTAATTATGTCAAAACAGAGGACTCTTTTTTTTTTTGTTTTTCTTTTCCACCTAAATTATCTTCCAAGTTTGCCAGCAGCTGTCACGGGCAATTTTTGCTCTTGAAAAGATGAGGAGGGGAAAAAAGAAAAAAGGAGAGAAAGAAAAGGGCCCAGGAGACATATTTAGACATAAAACAGAGAGGCGCAGAACAGATGATAAGTTCCTCGTGAAACAGTATCCAGTAGTTTTACCCAGTGCCTGTTTGCCTTTTTACACACCTGTTCTCCTCACCTTTCTCCTGAATGAGTCTTTAAGATCCTTCCTTATTCATTCATATCAACAAATTTGACTCATGTGTGCAGCATGCGACCATCCTGAATCTCAGCGTTAATGGATCAGCGTCCTTTTCTGTCCTCCTGGTAAAGATTTAAAACTACTTTTATTGCTTCTAGAGAACTGAGCTCGCACCATGCGGGAACTCAAAGCGTAGAGGTCCCTGCCGGCTGCTTCCTCATAAACAACATGAACGGGCGCGTGGCCTCGCAACAAAGTTGAGCATAAATTAGACAGAGGTTATGATCTGGGGCCCCAACGCTTGTCAGACGGTGGAGGTGAGTGCGTGTTCGGGTGAAGAGGTGAGCAATAGATTGTTTAGAGGCAGACGGAGACAGGAGAGGTCAGAACCGGCAGAACAGCGAGAACGTGGACACCAGAACTTGCCTTGGCTCACACATTCTATTTAGTACTGTAAGCGCATGTTGTGAGTTAAGGACAAATTTTCAGGTGAAGAGCTGATTTGAGGTTAGGTTAGGTAAGCTGCTAAACTGTGTGTGTGTGCTTGTGTGTGTGTGGGTTCCATTCAGGTTGGTTATGAGACATCCTGTGTGAGGAGCACAGAGGCTTCTCTATTTATTGTAATGGCTAACATTAAAGTGCACAACACTTTAAATAGACTAATACAACAGCTGTGCGGGAGAAAAAAGTTGGGAAAAACATGCGCAATCTCATTATAATGTGTAAAATCTGATTATGAACCAAAATTAGATTATGGTGCATAATCTCTTTTTTGTTGGAGAAAGCATTACAACTAAGAAAAGTAAGAAGTATTTCCATAGCAAGAAATCAACCACATCTTTCAGTCTTTTAGTTTTTCTTTTTGTCTGTTTTCAGTGAACAGAAGGATGAAAATGCAGAAAATGTGAAAGAATCTGGTAAAAACAGAAAATGATCTTTTCATGTTTTCACTCAGATTTGACACAGGGATTAAAAATACACATAGAGGAAATCTGCAAATGTAAATGCAAATGAACAAGTCCTGCTGTTCCACAAGTATTCGGGACACTATTGAGACACTATGCAGTCAGAACTCATTATCAATATGGAACTGCATGTACCACAAAAACGTAATACTTCTTCTCATTGCTCCACCCAGATCTAAAGTTGATTCCCTCTGGACATTTTCCTATTTCATTAGTTTTTCTTATGACCTGAAGGATTTCTTCCTCATTTATCCAACTCCAGTTTTTATCACAATCACCATCCATACGTCTGTCTAATAGGTTCATTACAAAACTGATACAAAAAAGTCAGTTTTGTAATTGCAAGGGAAATTTTTTTTATAGTATTGTTAAGATGAGGATTTTCTGTTAGCTGTTGCAGTCATAGATCTCATCCAGTCAGTTTTAATTACCAGTGAGACCGGCTGGATGAGTGCTCGGGGTGCACTGGGCTAAATTGACCTTAGCAGTTGAGTCTCCAGTTTGACTCTTGAGTGCCCCATCTCACCACATTCTCTGTCTTTCTATGCAGCTACTACCTTGAATAAAGGGAAGTAAAAGGACTGGTTCTTAGATATTGCTGCTCTACTGTACTTTAACATTCAGAGCACTTTATACATCAAGCCTCATTCGCAGAGTCATACTACAGCTTTGTGTCTACTCCTAAGTACTTTCTAACATTCACACTCTGATGAACACATCAGAGAGCAACTTGGGACTCCGTATGTTGCCAAAAAGTATGCTGGCATGCAGAGTGGAGCAATCAGGGATATAACCACCAACCATCTGACTTGTAGATGACCGACTCGACCTTCTGCCTGCCTGTCTACCAAAAAGTAAATGGGTATGAAAGGAGAAGATCTCTTTCCTAGTAAAAGAAAGAAAGAAAGAAAGAAAGAAAGAAAGAAAGAAAGAAAGAAAGAAAGAAAGAAAGAGTTAAAAATGAAAAATGGGTTGGTGAAAAGATGTCTCTGCAGATGACCAGCAAATTAAAACCCAGAACCTTTTTGCTATTATGAGGCAGCGTTAATCCCTGACACACTAGCATGTAGGAGGAGAGTTGCTACTTTCTGGAGGCTAACCATGCAAAACAGGACAAAACAAAACAAAACAGACAATAAAAAAACTGATAAATATGGCTTTTATATTTCAAAGTAATTCCCAGTGTAGTCTGGTAATGCAGTTCTTTTATTTGGTCACAACCAAAAAAATATGAAATGTATTCCTTAAAAAAAACATTCATAAATTTGTGATTTCTCACCTTTCAAACTAATTTAAATGTAAAACAACTGGATTTGACCCAGAACACATTCCCCATGCGTACTTTTTGGGGAAAGTTATGTAGCAGTCTGTAAATAAGTAGCTCATTTAGCACTTGGGAGTGATTTTCAGACCCAGTGAAATAGTTGTTTTATCTCTGGTAACTGCAGTATTTCCAATAACATTGAAATTTGCTGAAAAATGATCATATTAACAAATTCCCTGAACAGAATGATGTCCCTTTGGATATTACACTGGATGTTCTCATACATATACAGTGAAACTCAAGTTATGACTCATGTGTAAAGTCCACTTGCTATGTAGTGAAACAGAGAAAGGAACGCATGTACTGACAAATAACTTTGTGAGTCACCTGCAGTGAGCCTTACTGTAACACAACCTAGGGATGGGTATCGAAAACCGGTTCTTGTTGAGAACCGGTTCCCACTGTTTCAATTCCTTGGAATTGTTTGCCATTTTTGCAAACGATTCCCTTATCGATTCCAGTCGCCCCGAATGACGTCACCACGTTGCGGAGCGTCATTTACCTGGCAGGAAACATGGTAACTAAGCGGCTCAAACGCTCAAAAGTTTGGTTATACTTTACGAGAACAGATGACAGCAGGGCAACTTGCAATACTTGAAAAGTAGATATTTCATTTAAGGGAGGAAACACTATGAATATGCAAAAGCATTTGCTCACAAAACACACGATGACCTTAAATGAATGTCGTGTTTTTAATTCCGCTCCGGACTCGTGAATCTCAACCCAGCAGCAGCGGTAACGTTTGCACGTCCTCTCCCGTTAATGCGGTAGGTAGGTAAATAATCAACTAACAGTGCATGTTATTAGGGCTGCTCAATTATGGCAAAAATGATAATCACGATTATTTTCACTGAAATTGAGATCTCGATTATTTGACGATATTTATTTAACCCTTTAAGACCTACTATAGAACCAAGTCCGCCAGAGCTTATATTATATTTTTACATGCTGTAGTGCCATTTGTGGGAGCATTTCAAGTTGCTATACAACTGTTATAGCCCATATTTTAATAATATGTATGCATTAAGTCCATAGTAACTGCATTAATTGCAAAAAAGTGCAATAAACTACAAAAAAATTGAAAATCGTTTTTGTTTTTTTAAAAAATATATTTCTACTTGGAGAAATTTAAGAGGTTTATCCCTCAAAACTTTAAATACAAAAAGTTGCAAAAAATATTTTACAACAACAGGAAATTTATTTTGAGTGTTTTCATAGTTTTAATTTGGAGATACACCAATTTTTATATACTGCAGGAAAAAGGCCTACAAGTAAAAAACTACATTTTCCGCGAAAATGACGTCACTTCCGGTTTCGGGCAGGAAATGGCGGACATGCGACAGTTCGCGCTGAGTCTGTTTCACTGTGGGAAGTGTTACCCTGAAAACCATACATTTCACACCTGAGCCTCAACTCTCGTGGCCTGGTACCAAACGACTCACGGACCGGTACCGGTCCAAGGCCCGGGGGTTGGGGACCGCTGCTCTTAATTGTTGTGACGCGTGTTCGAAATGCAGAGAGGTGCGCTGGATTTGCCAGACGGAGCAGCGCGAGAGTAAAGCATGAGGGAGGGGCTAATAATCGGCTCAGTCATTTTTAATGATCGTTGAAAGCCCAGATCGTAATCGTGATTAAAATTCGATTAATTGAGCAGCCCTACATATTATGTTAGCGTGATCTGCCTTATTTCAAAACCTGCCATTACTGTGCATTTAGGCGACCATGATGAGACAGACAGAGTCTGGTTGGCTCAGATGCTGGCAGTTCTCACTGCGTCTCCTTTCAGGCCAGGATAGACGAATGTCAACGAGCAGTGACTAAGTTTGTGGTCAAAGGCTTGAACCCATTTGCTACAGCAGATGCCCCCGATTTTCAGTAAGTGAATGTGTTTAATTGTAGGCAGGGACATTACTGGATATTCTTGTGTAATTTCTACAGAATAATTTATGTTATACTTTGTTATTGCTACAGAAGAAGATTTATTTTATTATTTTACATTTACAATTTTTTTTCCTGGGGACCCTGTGACACCCATTGAAGAGCCATAGGCTGTGGAGCTCTTAAGATCTCACTGTTGGGTTTGTAAGGCCATGTTACTCCTAAATTTCTATCTTGTTCAAAGAGAAGATATAAAACAAAGTTCTAAGCTAATCAACCTTAGTGTTCCCCTTTTTAAAAAAAAAGAATCGATAAGAGAATCGAATCGTTAAACAGAATCGAAAATGGAATCGGAATCGTGAAAATCTTCTCAATACCAATCCCTAACACAACCTCTTACGTTTTATTTATTTTTGAGTTACAAAAAAAAGAAAAGAAAAAACACAAAGTTTATATTTAGATTAATCTATGCACATTTATTTTAAGCACAGAGTTTTTATCAGTGCACTTTCTATGAAACATGAGACAATAATTGTAAGAACAGCAACCATGGCTGAAAAGCTGGAGCTGCTGATGAAAGGAAGTGGGTGATCTGACCTTGGGCCACTAATTTTACCTTCTTACCGGCATGTGAGAGCTCACTGTACATCTGTCATCTTGCCCAGGATCATTGTTATGATTTGAGAGTTGGATTACACGCTGGCAGTACCTTTTTCTTTGTTACTTTCTTCATGTGGGGCCCTAAAGTTGATACTCTGTGGTCCAGTCAGACCATTCTCATTCGCAGGGCATCAAACACTGCAACTTCAAAGCTGTATCACTGCGTTTAGATGTAGGATTACAGCAGTAAAGGGTTAAGCCACATGTGGTACACAAAGAGATATTAATCATTTGGGAAACAACTTGAGCCAGCCAGGAGTCGAACCTGGAAACTTCTGAGCCATAGTCAGACGTGTTATCCATTGCACCACTGGCCCATGAGATGAGGAGCAACGCATCGCTCAATTAGCATCTACATCCTGAACACAGGCTATCCTGACATTTAGAAGAACTTTGTCTGTAGTTATAAAATGATATCATCCAATATCGCCGCAGCCAGTGCATCAAAACGTCAACAGACACCTCGTTCATGTTTCTGCAATGTCAGTATGAGACGTCTTTTTTTTTTTTTTGGTTTTGTTTTGTTTTTGTTTTTTTGGCTTATTCAAAAGGCCACCCACTCCATGAGCTCCATATGAGGAGCTTTTGAAGTTTTGCTTCAGTACATCAGTCTGTGTCTTTGTAATCAGATTGTGGTTTGAGCTGTGTTGTTACTATATCCCTCCGCAAGACTACATGTCATGCACATTATGTCACTGACCACAATTATTGTTTTACATCATTCATCCCTTCACTGTAACCGCTTATATTTGGGATACATTATCAGGCTGGAACAAAGAGCGGCTCGTGCGCGGCTCGTTTTAGTTTTAGTTTCTCTTTTTTTTGTTCACCTAAATAGAATCCTGCACCTCATCAATCTACCTCTGTCTGTCGTGTTCATTCAAAATGTATGTTTGCATGACGATAAGACAAAACAAAAGATGTGTATCTTTTTCACATGATCTCATCACAGTTCAAGCTGATTAGGCCTGTCCCCACTTTATCCATTTTCCCCCTGCAGACAGGAAAGTTATGTATTTTAAATCAGTGTCATCTTGATTACGAAGAGGAAGAATCCAGTCTTTCATCTGTTTGAATGACGCGAAGCAGACGCTATTGTGTGTCGTGTCAGCTGATATCAGTCGGGCCTCTGTAGCGGTCGGACGGATTCACCCTGTTTAGCTGAAGCTTTATCTCCCTGTCTCGTACCATCATTCTGGATCACTGCGTTACAAGACAACGTTATGTGTTTTGCCACTTCTCATTAAATGTGTCGCCACTTAGGGGAGGATGGAGATAAAAAGCGGCATGTTTTTGAAAAACTATCTGTGTACATACGCAAAAACATCCAGGGCGCTTACGGGGAAAACAAGTATGTACAGCTGCTTGATGGAAAAACAAGGTAATATGGAAATAAAATATTTTTAAAAACAGTGTGTTCATGTCTGCATGGTGAACTGCTTTCTCTAAATATAAAAAACTAAACTAAACTAAATATAACAGCAATTCTGTCCAATATTTGGTTCTTGGTTATGGAGCTAAAGTCTGGATTACCAAAGTTATTGAAATACATCCTGAGAGAAACATGAAAGTTGTAATGAACACAAAGGTTAACTTCATAATGGAATGATAGGAAAGTCATGTGAGAAGGATTTCTGTGCCAATCTGTCATGTAGCTGTTACATGGACCGATTCTTAATTCTTAAGCGCTTTCTACTCTGAGTACTTAAAGTGCTTTACATAAATTGTACATTCACCCAATGACTTCTTCCCCCCTTTTTCCTACATGCATCGTAGAGCAACATGGGGTTAATATCTGGCGCAAGGATGTTTAGCATGCAGACTGGGATCAAACCACCAAGCTTCCAGTTAGTAGGTGACCTGTTCTACCATCTGAGCTACACCCACACCATAGCAACAGAAAAGCTCAGGAAGCATCATAGCTATATATACAATAGTTGTCAAGAAGCAAACTATTTAAACTTCAACACTGGGCTTGAGTGAGTCCCTTCTTAGATAAAACTCTGTAACTGTGTCAGATTAGATGAAATAAGACTCATACAATCAAGTATAGCTTGCTGTTCTCTACATAGGAAGTGCCAAAAGCCAGTTACAAATAACAACTTAGTGAGCATTAGAATCAGTGAAACCAGCTAGATTTGTTTTATAAAAACCAGAAAAAAAAGAAAGTCTGATTAGGGACATATGCATGAGTAAAAAGGACCGTAAAAGGTTATTTGCCTTTAAGCATCTTTGAGTCATACTGTTTAATTTTGTTTTGGATCAAAATGAAAGTTTCAAAACCTTCTGGCATGCCAGTCCTTCTTTCTGGAAGTTTTGGGGGGTCCCACAGGCAGTGTTGGTCAAGTTACTTGAAAAAAGTAATCAGTAACTAATTACTGATTACTTCCCCCAAAAAGTAATCCCGTTACTTTACTGATTACTTATTTTCAAAAGTAATTAATTACTTAGTTACTCAGTTACTTAGTTACTTTTTTAAAACACGATTTACAACCTGAGGAGGTGATAAAGCGATAGATCTTTCAGCCCAATTCTACTTTTTCTGCATAATCCATCATACAAAATGTAATCAAATGGAAAAGTCTCTATAAAACTTGTTTTATTAGTTTTAATCTTTTAATTGTATGCATGAAGCAAAAATAAAATTATATGCACCATTCTCTGTCTTGAATAAATTTGTTTAACATTTAAACCTATTTTCTGCACATTCCAGCACATAAAATAAAATATTTTTTGTGTTTACACTCAGTCTTTCAAATAGATGCAAGTAAAACACAGCAGAAAATAAATAAAATCAAAGACTAGCGGTCCTTTTGCTCTATTTTCACCTGTAAAGCAGGAGTGGGGTAGGCGGAGGTTTACCCTGGTGCAGGTGTGCCGCGGTCAGTGGAAGAATCCGCGAGTTTCTCTGTGAGTTTCCCATTACCTCGTTGCGCACTCGGTGCTTGTTTAGGGTTTTTTTTTTCGCTGTGAAAAGAAGTTTTCTTCCCACGCACAATGGACGCTAATGTTTTTGCCACTTTTTATGGAATCAAACTCAAAATAAGGTCAGTACTTCCACGCTTTAAACGCTGCACACTCATACTCTCTCCCACAATCGATATGTGATCCACTGTTGATCTGCACACAGCTGTTGTCATGAACGTTGCACTCGCTTACGTCACTGTCATGAGACATTCTCGCAAAAAAAATCACGGTTTTAGTAACGCAGTAACGCAGCGTTACTACGGAAAGTAACGTAATCTAATTACCGTTTTTGCAATAGTAATCCCTTATTTTACTAGTTACTTGAAAAAAGTAATCAGATTACAGTAACGCATTACAAGTAACGCGTTACTGTAATCTGATTACTTTACTGCCCATCTCTGCCCACAGGGGCCGTTGTCCGATACACCAAGTCTGTTGTTGTACCAACAGACTATATATAAAAGATGGATTCAGTGAACATGATGTCACCCACTAGTGTGACTGCCACCTTTTTAAACTAGATATCACCGTAGCAAGAGGAGGATCTGACTTACCCGGCACAGCACATTCATACAATAGCAGCTCATAAATCATCAAGTGAAATGTCCCAGTGAAAACTAGAAACTGATTCAATGAGTCGTTACTCATTGAATCAGTAAATCACTTTCTCTTTTATGCAACTAAACTTCCTTTTGCAGGCTTTGTACACCTTTGTATACAGTCTATGTTACTGCCGGATACTCGTTTGCTCTCCTGCTTCACATCGCAAAGACTTCTCAAGACTCTGGTTGTTTTCACCATATTGTGCAGTGTGACATCAACACAAAGCAATAACCACGTCAATAAGGTTCAGCGTCTGGGAACCGTGAACATCTCAGCTAAATTTCATGGGCGCTGAGCCGGTAGTTGTTGTTACTTTACTTATGTGAGAGATCATTGAGAGTCATTTACACTTGCAAAGACAGAGAAAAAGGGAAAAAAGAAAAGAAAATTTGGTTGAGACATACGGCTGGGTGACATTTGGGTTTTAGAGAATATAGTTAATCATACGGAAAAGACATTTCTCTCCATGCACCACTGGAGTCACACAGCAATAACAAAGAACAGTTCAGCAGCTGTGGTCACATTTGGCGCATGATATGCCACTTTGTTTGTGTCCAGTATCCAACAGGACTACATAACTGAGTGAGGCGCAGAACAGGACCTGTTTTCATTAGAGCTTTTCCTGAAGGGAACTGCAATTTTCCTTTATTAAGCTTTAAAGTTAGAGATGAAGATGGATTGTGTTTCCTTCATACTGGGGAACGAGTGCCAGGCATGACTAACTTGAAGTCATTTTAAGGGTTCCCCCAGTGTGTACACACAGCATGTAGGCATGCACAATCTTGCACATACTGTGCGTGTGTATGTGCAGCGGAACATATTTAAATGCATATACACAAGTGGCAGCATTTATTTTCCTTTCACACACTTCGCACGCACGCCCAAAGCACTTCTGTTCTCTTTGAAAATCAAATTAGGGTTGTCAAAAAAACCAACCCCCCCCCCCCCCAAAAGAAAAAACAAAGAAAAAAACAGGCACTGTAAGTTAAAGAAGACTTTTAGACTCTGTGATGCAAAACAAATATCACCTTAACCTTTTCAAGCTGACAAGCTGTTTCAGCTGCACCTATTACTCTGAAAGGAAACCACATTTTTGATATTCATCTGACATGTGCTAATTTATCCGTCTTTACATGAGATGCAATGGAACATGATGCATTATTAACATGGAGAAAGGAGGATTTCAGGTTGGATTTACGCTTTTGATCCTTTTGGAGAGTCTTTTTTTTTTTTCATTTTCAAAGCCAGTTGAGGAATATTTGGGAAGAAAGGAATTTTAATTTCCAGAAATTCAAACCAACACACAAAGTGATATACTCCCCACTCCTTCTAGCCCCCTGCTGGTTAACTAATAGGTTAGGAGTGATTGACAGGAGAGATTCACGCCTCCTGCCTCTCATGCGTCTGCTTGTTAGGATCCATGGCTTTCTGCACATTTCAGCTTAAAATTAGGAAAGCACTGGGATGTGACCGGCTCTTTCTCTGAGATGCACAATTCAGTTTATCTTTTGGCTACCAACCTTTGAATCTCAGAGCTTTAATCTGAATTCCAGCCACTAAATAGCCATGAAAAGATATGATCTAGATTCCCCAAAGCGTTAACAACTATCTTCACGCTGTTTTACCTCTCATCGGCTTTTCTTTGCTTCCTGTGTAGCATGCTTCTGATCCCACATTTCCTGTTGTTTCATTATTATCCTGCTTCAAGATTTAATTCCCAGAAGGTTTATGAGCTCCGTACTCTGTTACCTGCTGACACTAATCTACATTGAAAGTCTCCAGCTGCTACAAGGCCCAACATCTAGCTGCAAAAAGCTTTTCAGGTCCCTCTGTACATCCACTTCCTTTCAGCTGAGTTGTAATGTGGCTTGTATGTCTGCAAATATGTCCTTGACATTGGTGGACCCGCTGGTGACATGCATGAGTGTGCATTTCCCTGCAGTCTGTGGTCTTTAGAGGATGTGTCCGTCAATAAAACAACAAATCTTTTTTTTAAGTTTTTCTAACATTTGTTGAATGCACCGTACATGTGTAATTTTCCTGATGAAAGCCTTGTGCTACCTCTGGACTGGCAACACTGCCAGATTCTGTCCCGGGATAGGCTTTCAGCCCCCTCAGTGACCCCATTAAGTGGTTAAGAAAATGGACTGATGGAAGTGACCTGACAACATGACACAAACACCTTTAAATGCTGTTTCACAAGTGCTGAGCAAATTTTAGTGTCTTGATTTGTGCGGCCTTGTGTGACAGCTCACAATCAGCCTTGAGAAGACTTCACCGTGTCTCTTAAAAGTCCCAAACTTCTAAAAAGTTTGTTTTTTTTACCATGACTGTTATAAATATGTCAGCACGCACAAGTTGTGTGTACAGGCATCAGGAGACCCGATACTGATCGATGAGGAGAAAGCGTTGCTGTGAAACAGGAGAGCTCGTGCATCACAGTGATGTTACGTCATCACAGTTTGGACGTGTTTTCAAGCTCTGTTTGCAAATTCTGCATCATAATCATGTGCAATTTGTTAGAGCTGGCATGGAAAAAATGTCCTTTTGTCAACAAAGGCCCAAAAAAATCATCACGTTTTAGTTATACTGAATTAATTCGTAGCCAAAAGTTCACTAAACATTCTCTGATTCGAAGCCTGACGAGGAAATGATGTGACGACGGGCGACAAACATGGCAGACACGACGTCAGCTAGAATGTTTTTTCAACATTAGCTTTCATCAGCCAACCAAAAATACCCACATTTTTTGCCTTGAAAGATTACAGAAATAGCGCACAGGGAAACATTGCCCAGCATGTAGATTGAGTGATAAGCCATACAGTGAAGCCATCCTCTTGGGTATAATCACTGTAACATTTGCTTTATGGGCACATGCTAAAGCTGGAAGCTGTCAGCTGAATGGACACAAACGCAACTCTTTCAGGCCTAATGACTTGTGGAAAATGATGCTGACTTTTTTGAATGGGATACTATTTGAGGCAGAAAATATTTTGGGTGAGCACCTAGAAACAATCAGTAGTATTTCACTTTAAGGTATTTTGCCACCGGCTTCACTTTTTAGACTCGGTGACTACATCTGATATTTTAAACACAGTCTCTTTGTGCTATTCATTAGACTAAGTTGTGCTTTCACACATCCTTCCATGGCCCAGAAGTTGTTTCCCTCCACCATCATGGAGAATTTCCAATTTCATAGACTGTACCTTGAGGACAATGGGAAATACTATGGGAAGAGCTTAGAGTGAGGAAACAAAGGTGTGTGTGTGTGTGTGTGTGTGTGATAAAGTGTTTTATCGTGTGAGGTGACGTAGATATAGATTTATCAGCTTCTCCACAAAATTCACTCAGTGTGATTTTGATATAGTCAAATATGAAAATATAAATGATTACCAGAGTACCTGAGTATTTTTTTTAATGTATGATATTATCTGCAGTGGGGACATTTCTAGTTGTGTTTTCTTTAACATATAGGTGGCTACTCATTACTTTTTCTATTTCAGCCATTGTGTTGTAGATTTGCTACTGTTCTTGGGATCATTGGCCTTTTGCATGAACCAGTTTGAGCCAAGCTTTATGTGTCAGACAGATGGCTTCACGTTTGGCTCTGGAATACTTTGGTATTCAGAGGAGTTCCTATCCGACTCAATCACTGCAAGACGCCCAGGTACTGTGACTGCAATACAAGCCCAAATCATCATCCCTCCACCACCGTGCTTGACAGACGCTGTGAGGTGCAGGTGCTGATATGTTATGGTCAAGCATGGCCGCTTTGATCTCATCTGTTCAAATGACATTGGTCCTGATCTTACAGTTCGTTCAGATGTTGCTTTTCAAAGGGAAGTCTTTTTCTTTTTTAAGAGAAGATGTTTTTCTCCTGGCAACTCTTTCAAGTAAGGCATACTTCAGTCTATTTCTACTTGTACTGTCATGAACTTTAATTTTTAACTTGCTAACCGAAGCTTTTAGAGTCTGCAATGTAACTCTTGGGTTTTTTACAGTTTCTATGAGCATTACTCGGTCTGACCATGGGGTGATTTTCCTGGGACACCCACTCCTGGGCTGATTGACAACTGCAGTGAATGTTTTGCACTTAAAAATGATCTTTTTCACTTTATTTTACTAACACATGTGCTCCAGAATAGAAAAACTGCCATAACCCCTGCTTTTATATGCGGTGCTCACACTTTCTGATCATCAGTGCATTTGATTAGCAGCACCTGGCTGCTACTTATCCTTGTAATTTCTATGGAAGCAGTAAGGCTGTTCTTAGTTTTTGCACACACCGCTTCTGCACTTTGTCTGAATTCTTGGTGAACAAATAATGACACTGTGTAATATGCCATGTGTTGTGCTTCACCTCAGGATGCACCTATTTTTACCACCTAATTTTAAGGATCGGATTATTTTCATTATGTTCTTATACATAAAACCATAGAATTTAAAGAGATTTACTTTCTTTTTACAATAACTATATTTTCACCACACAGCTTATTGCCAGTGGGGTTTTTTTGGATTAAAAAAATACCCAAAATAAATACAGTGAAGTGCTACAACAGTAATAGAGGCTACTGCTTTCTACATTGCAGTCTGAATGGTAAAGTGCATTTATATATAAATAGTCAACAGATTTGGATAATGGGTGCTTGCTTTATGGGAGTAAACGACTACACTAAAATTATCTTTTGAGCAGGGAATACCAGAATTATCGCTGTTGGTACTTGCACGTGCTTATTTATTGTAATTCAGGCATAAAAGTATTATAACACTTGCCCCAAACCATTTTAACACTCTCACTGGGCTCTTTTATTACATACATTATTAGGTGTATCTGCTGGGCCTGCATTTTCTCTCTGATTCCAAGGCTTCTCTTGGCACATAAATGTACCACGAGTCAAACAAACGTGGCGCAAAATGGATTAACTGTAATAATTTACCTGGTTTGAGCAATTTGCAGCAGGCCTCTGCAAGTTCATTTCCTCAGAGTAATCAAATAAAACAGAAACCAACGACTGCTTTTGAGGCTAAAAAAACACAAAAAACACAAACACAAGTTTGTAAATATATTACAAGTTTCGGAGAATAAATGGGAATATAAAGAATTTTTGATGTGTTGTTTAAACATGCAGGAGCACTGGTTTATGCAGAAAGAAAAAGTTGTTTGTCACTAGAGTATCTATGTTTTTCTCTGCTCATCGTGCAAATACAAATTGCTAAGCACACTGGGAAACTTCTTTGTGATTTATCATTTGTGCTTTGCGAACAAGCATGTTAGGATTTGGGAAAATGCATTTGTTGCTCAGAAACTGGCTGCATACTGTAGCTGCAATTAGAGTGTAATTTATCAAAGCAGAGCTCAGTCAAGCCATGGCAGAGGTAGTGTGTTGTACCCCCTGCTACCAGCTAAATTTCCACATTTTTGTTCAGCCAGAATGACTTCATCTGGATGAGGAAAAATATAAAAATATGGGGAAGGAACTCACTTTACTAGGCAGTCTTGGTAATTAAAAATGATTGACAGACAGCCAGGTTAATCCTTCAATCCAGCCTTTGCAAAAAAAAAGAAAAAAAGAAAACCTCCCCCAGAGCTGTTTTGGGTCCTGGCTTGGTTCCACCCAGGTCCTGAACACATGTGGTTTCCAGATGTGGCTCCTGGGATGGATGCAGTCAGGCACGTGGATGACTCTCTGTAGAGAAGCACTAAGGAGAGACTCAGTGGTTAAAACACTCACACATTTACATCCCTCATGTGTGTCCCTCAAGGGAGGATCCTCCTGCCAAGACACAGTGGTTTAAGGGGAGCTGCAGCTCTTATAATTGATATTTTGGTAAAAGCTCCCCCCCCAGGCTTTATAGAGCTTCACTGAGAGACTAAGTAACCAAATCTGTCATAAAGTTGTTTTTGGGCAGTTTAAATATCTGTGAAACACCACTGTAACACTACCCACTCACTGTCAGTCACTAGGTGGTTAAACTAGGAGAGCATACAGAGGTAAACATCTCCCTTGGGGGGTTTGAAGAGGACATCAACAGTTAAGGGATAGCTGGGTCCAGAAGTTTAATTTCCCCCAATTCTCTAGTCCTATTTTAGTTTTTTGTTTGACCAACATCCTTATCTCATAGATAAACCACGTACATTTATATGGCTTTTTCTTTCTTTCATGCTTTATATATCACTCTGGCATAGTGAACAGATTTCATCACTATAATACACACTGTACACGTTGTCCAGGACAACCTCTGGAAATGTAAAAAAAATGCAGTGAAACCTCAAACATCACTTTGGAGAAACGTTGCCAAACTTTTGACGTGGTTTGTATTTGATTAACTGGTGATTTTATACAGATGAGGACAAAATGATTACAGTCCCGTGTCCCACCCATTCAAAATTTCATTTTTTTTTTTTAAAGTTTTGAGGTTCTTTTAAACAGAGCTTAAAGAGAACACTGGTTTTCAAAAGGATGCTAACATTGTTTTACACAGAAAAACAAAAACTACCAGGTTTAAAATTATTAACTCGCCTGGTGCTAATAGTAAGTTGTTTTTCATTTTTTTACTGGATAACAGCCTGCAGTGATTTGTTATAGTTTTCAACACACCTCCTGAGCAATCCCAGCCCATTCTTCTTTGGCAAATCTTTCAAGCTCCTCCAGATTTGATGGTTATCTGACATGGACCTTGTCTTTAGTTCACCCCACAGATTTTCAAAGGGATACAAGTCAGGGCTTTGTGCAGTCCAGCCAGTAATGTTCACTCTGGTCTTCTGGAGGTAGTTTTCCACTAAGAATGATGTATGTTTTGGGCCGTTGTCATGTTGGGCTACAAAAGGAGTTTTGCTGCTGACTGCTTGAAGTTTTCTTTAGAAGTCTTCACACATCCTTCTTTCTTCATGATTAATTCAACTTTGACAAGGTTCCTGGTTGCAAATGTACTGAACCATCACCACAGCATAATACTCCCACCACCATGTTTCACAGTGGGGACCGTGCTCGTTGTATGGCTCTCTCTTCTAAACATAAGCAGGGTTTCTGTGACCAAAGAGCTCTAATTTTGTCTAATCTGGCCAAAGGACACACTTCTAGTATGCAATATCTTTCTCCAGGTTTTCCTTAGGATACTTTAGTCTGGCCTAAAAGGGTCTCTTCTGCAGACGGGGAGTTTTCTCAGCATGCAACCTCATAGTCCATTCCTGTGTAGAGGCTTGTTCAGTGCTGTGTGGCACTCTTTGAATTTTTGGATGTTATGTCTCACTCCAGTTCATCAAGTGCCCTGATAATTCGTTGTTTCTTTTCTGAAATTATTTTGTTACTGTGTGCAAATAATAATTTATGCTTTGTAAAGAAAACTAGTTTGTTTAGAAATGCTATGCTGAAAATCCCTCAAAAACTTCATTTTCAGAGGGAAACATCTAAGACAATATAACCTCAGCTTGTAGCCTGCCACCATGAGCGTTTGTGGACTGAGGGTGACAGGAAATACTTAAGGTTACATCTTACCAGAGTGGTCAAAAGCAAAAAGAGTGCTTTTCTTGAGGCCTTAGATGAAGGATGCTCCAGGCACAGAAATCATAGCTGTTATCTCTGGGACGAACGCATTAAAGAACTAATACTCCTTCCTCAAATTCAGACTTTTTAGTTTGGACAACTGGACAGCTCTCTCAGTTCAAGAGTTTGCAGTTCTGTTTGATCATTTTTTGAGTTTTTGCTAACCCTAGCAAGTCTTAGAGACATCCTCACCATGTGGCTCCATCACAGTTTGAGAGAAAAGAGTGCACATATCTCTGATCTCGACCAAAATCCCCAGAGAGCAGGTTTTCATCTCTATTCTTGATAAATCTCTGAACAAAAACAAGAGATTCTGATGTTCTTCAAAGCGGGCTGAGAAAATCTATAACCCGTCTGGGCGGAGCCTTTCATCAATATCACATGAGGATGTTAGAGCATTCTCATATGAAGCTGGCAAGGGGAGGTTTTGTTTCTCCGCTGAAACTCTGGCCACGCAATGCTGGCTTTTCTGTGTGGAGCTGTGGGAATGTGGCAGTAGAGGACACACTGTGGCCACTGAAAACCAAGCAGGTCTTGACAGGTTGAAGGTCTCGCTCAACGAGAGATTGTAAAGGTTTGCCTGCAGCTGTAGCTGTTTTAATTGGCTGGAACTTCCACGTGAGAAGAAGTAGTCGTCTTTTTCGATCGTCACAAGTTCTCCTTCAAAGGAACAGATCAAAGATCTTAACATACCTGCCTGTTGAGGGCTAAATGCTGGATTGATGGATGCAGACCTGTAACATTTACTGAAAGTTGTAGTCATTCAGTTTGGATTTCTGTACTGACAAGGAAAACAAAATAATTTGAATCATTAAATAAAATAAAATTGTAATTAAATACAATGAATTAAATAGATGAAGTCTCTTGGAAATAACCGCATTATGAATCCCCCCCTCCCTTGTTTCTGGAGGTCTGTTGAATTTTTGTCTCATATTTCACTCTTTGGTCAGCTCTGTTTTGCTTCAACCTACTAAATGTTCCAATTATTTTGAGCAGCAAGTTGGAAACATCAACTGTCTTCTGTTTGGAGTTGGACGGGCAATTAACATTTAGATTTTACAGGTTTTCCAGTGAAAATAGGTGCAAGCAGAAGTTTAATGTGTGTCACAGGCTGGAAATTCATAACACTGAGCTGACATGTTTTGTAAACGAAAACTCATAATTAAATGTGCATTCGTTACCCTTTGTACACGCTTGATCCTTTAAAGTGGGATTTTTTGTACTTGTAGAGTTTTTGCTCTATATTAAAGAATCACTTTGCTATAAAAGAAACTTTCTCAAGTGGAAACTCAAAGCTCCAGCTCCCTCCACAGATTTTCTCCAGGATTGAGATCCGGAAACTGACTGAGCCACTCAGTGACCTTAATGTGCTTCTTCTTTAACCATTCCTTTGTATGTTTTCAGGACCCATCTTCAGTGTCCTGGCTGAGGGAAGGAGGTTATTGTCCAAGACTTCACAGTACATGGCCCCATCCATTGGTCCTTAGCTGTTATCAGAAAAACACCCCCAAAGCATAATGTTTGCACCTGAGGGGATGATGTTCTTTCCACCAAAGAACTTGATTCTGATTTCACTTGACCACAGCATTTCAAACCAAGCCTTCTCTGAATCATTTAGATGCTTAAGAAGGTACAGCCACAATCGCGTGCCAGAATTGTGGCTGAGTTCAAGGAAACCAAGTACTTATTTCACTTAAGTTTTTTGTAATGTGTGTTTTTGTGGATTTTTGTTTGATATTCTGTCTGTCTCTATTAAAATTAAAGTATCATAAAAATGAGAGACTGTTTATTTCTTTGTGAGCAAATTTACAAATTTAGCAGGTTATCAAAAAACTGATCTCCATGTACATGTTTACATCAGGGTCCAGATGCATAAATCTGTGTGGGGTTTTATGTATGTCAGTGGATTCACTACCCTTGCTTGCACTCACACAATCAGCCACAAATGAACATGTAAACAGCGTTGTGGCAGCTCTACCACTCAGACCTGTCAGCAGGAAAAACAACAAATGAGGTAGAGTCAACCACATTGTGTCTTCACATCACCTGGTAGATGTGGTTGTGGTTTGCACCACTAATTTATCACTATGCATGCCTGGTCCGAGGTCTAAGTGACTCATTCTTACTGTGATTATTTTATAAATGTTAGTTTTTGTGTGGGAAAAGGTGCAAACATGCTGTATGCTTCAAGTTTTCTCTTGAAAATGTACGAAACAGTTTTCATATAAGTTATAAACACATATTTATCTCACAATTTGCCTCAAAATAATAAAAACAACCCCAACGAACAGTTCCTATCAGCCGTATGAATGCCTTTCCTTCTCCCTGTCATCTGTTAGTGAACCGTTATCTGTCTTTTCATACTTTGCAGCACCGCTCATCAACAGCAGCCACACCTGTACGTCTGTCAGTGTTCCTCCCTCTCCACTGCTCTCCTCTCATTACATACAAAGCATGCACTGTATGAACCAGTGCCCAAGGAACAACCACCTTTATTCATCTTCACTCATCTATTTGTCCTTCTGCTCCTCTACCCGCTTTGCAAAACACAGACACCAGAAGAAGGTTATTATCTGGAGGAAGGATGATGAAAATCACAACAAATCTTTCATTTCAGCAGTCCCGAGGACTAGTCTGGGTCTCGCAGGCAGGACATTCTGATCGCTTGATCTGGAACTGATACTGTTTAGGGAAAAACATGGAAGGAAATCCTTGAGTCTTACTGAGACAAAGCGAGGGAGTGCAGCATAAAGACCTCGTGTCAGATATGGAACATTTATGTTGCACAAAATCCTTAAGTCTTCGTGCTTCAGAGCACTTCCTGGCATTATCTATATGCACTGGTACACACATTGTCATCTTGTAGATTAAGCCAGGAAAGAATAACAACGCCTGACCACACATTATATACAGTGTTGCTTTCTTACTGATGGGTCCTGTGACACGACGGGATAAAGAGGACCAAGTGCACTGGCCCTATTTGTGGTTGCACAGAGTCTGGTATGTGCAGAATTTGTCTGAAAGTTTCTGTGTCAGTGCTGTGGCTTGACCTCTCTCTGGGTCTCTTCAGGGGTCTCTCGGCCTGAGACGAGGAGGCAGGAGGGGACTGGCACTTCACTCCAGAGGAAATGAAAGAGCCAAAGGTACCCAGTCCCTGCTGACCTCTTACCCTTTACATTGTCACTCATAGTGACCTCATAGAACCTGCCAACAGCTTGCCCTGTTTTAAATGCTGCTGATTTAAAATGCATACTGTGGTGCCTCCCAGTGATTTCAATGGGAGGAATGAGCCTGATGTCTGTCAAAATGAGCGTTTCCTCTCTTGATTTGACAGATGAAAAAAATAACAGCTATGTGACACAAAACAAACCCCATAGCCGCCTTTTCAAACCATCAGGCATTTGGGTTGGTTGCATTTCCGACTCATATATAAAAAGCACCTTTCTGTGCCACATGTGCACGCACCATGACATTAAAACTGCACGTGTCCAGTCTAGCCAAAAGCACAACTCAGTTTACCATGACAGTGGCACCATATTTGCCACTCTGAATTTGTGGTCCTAGAAACTGGAAGTCCCTGATATCAGAGAGAAGGCTTACAAAAATAATAACTGGTCCAGGGAGCTTTTACTGTATTAGCAAATTGAAATTGAATGAAAATCAGTTTTCATTTGATCTTTGACATCATCCTTTTTCTAAGTTTAACATACAGATTTTAGGTCTGACCAACAGCCTCAGCTGTCAAAGATGATGTCTAGTGATAGTTATTAAAAAAAAAAAAAAAAAAAAAAAAAAAAAAAATATATATATATATATATATATATATATATATATATATATATATATATATATATATGTATATATATATATATATATATATATATATTATATGTTATTTTACATTTTTGAAATATAATTTATTATACAAATCTCACTAATCAAAATAGTCCCAGGTATAGTATTTGATGCATAAACTTAAGTGAGAAAACACAAAGTCTAAGGTCAGTGCAAGCTTTTGCCCCAGGTTGGCTAAACTCTTCAGTATCCTGAAAACTTCAGTTGCTGTCCTCCCTGATGGACCACCCTGTATGTGGCCTGCACAGAAAAACAGAAACATGTCCAAGTAGTCAGCTGGAACTTAATGATGCTCCTTTACAGAAACATGAATGAATGTCTACTATGAAATTTTTAAAAACCTAAATCATCTTAAATCAATACAACATACCTGCACAGAGGAACAGGAAAATGTGGCATCAGTGTTTGCAGTTTGAAATGGTAAATAGACTGGTTCTTGTATAGGACTCAAAATGCTTTATACGACATGTCTCATTAACCCACACATCTGTACAAGCACCTTTTTTTCTACATCTAAGTGCTTTCTATCTGATATTCTCATACATTCACACCCTGATGACTCAGGTCAACTCAGCGCCCTATATCTCACTCAGTTTTACAATGACGTGCAGACTGGAGCAGCCGGGGATTAGACCATCAACCTTCTGATTAGAATATGCCCTGCTCTACGTCTTAAGCCACAGTGTTGAGTATGAGTGCAATCAAATACACCTGCCTTTGATTAACCTAACCCAAGCACATCCATTGCCCACAGCAATTGGGAAACACACACAAAACCACTCTCAAATAATTGACAATTTCCTGCTGCAAAACAGAAGTGAGGCAGTGTGTTGGTCTACCACGTTATATGACTTTAAAACCCTTTCACCCCATCACAAGGTAGATGTTGGCATTTTCACAAGTTGTAGATCCGTAAAGAAGACACTGAAATAGAGCTGTAGCACTACAGAGCATCAATGTGTGAAAAAAACTTATCTCAGAAAAGAACATGGCAACATGGCAAAAACAAAACAACCAAGATTTCTTGAACAATGTCCTTTAGAAAGATGAGACAAAAGCAGAGATGATTGGCCATAATGCAGAGTGCTGCGTTTGGAGATAACCAACCACAGCACATCAGCACAAACACCTCACACCAACTGTCAAACACGGTTTTGGAGGGGTGATGATTTGGGTTTGTTTTGCAGCACAGGACCAGGGCATCTTTTAGTTGTTGAGCTGACCTTGAACTCCTCTGTATACCAAAATAGTCCATAGTCATACATGAGGCATAAAGTTTGGCCTAAAGTCATGCAACAGAATAATGATCCTAAAAGCAGCAGAAAGGGGGAAGAAGGCGTTGCAATGGTCCAGACCCACTGCTGTGGTGGGACCTTGACAAAGACCTGGGCATAAATGAAAGCCAGCAAACCTCGATGAACTGAAGCAGCATAAGAAGAGTGGGCCAGAGTTCCTCCACAACAATGTGAGAGACTCGATGAAGTCAAAAAGCTAAGTTAGTGCTGCTAAAGGTGGTTATACAAGCCTTTGAATCATGGTGTGTATTAAGTTTCACATGAATGTTTACCCCAGTATTAGTGACAGAGGAGACAATGAAACATTCAGAGGTCTGGTTCGATTTTGCTAGAATCCATTTAAAAATTTTGTGCATAGTGTGAGTTTTTCTGTCACTCTTGTGCGTTTAAATGAAACCGTGATGAACATTAAAACAAAAGTGACCAGTGTCTGAAAGAATGCTATCACTTTGCTAGCTTGAAGAGGCTAGCAGTACCACTGTGCCATGTCTGAAAAGGTCTACAGCAAGTCAGGTTAATATACTATAAACTGTTCCTGTCCTATGTCACAGGGTTAGTGGGGTGCAAAGAGGGTCTGAATGGAGCGTGTGTGTGTGTCCATGAGTAAACATGGAGTCATTAGCCACTTCCTCCTGTGTCTCCTTTGCACAGCCACAGCTACTTGACCCTCATAAAAGTGATTAACAGCGTGTCTAGAGATCCTTACTCATATGAATGCAGTGAAAGCTAAAAAAGTTTAAACTTTCACCCTGTAGGACACATTTACTGTTGGCTCACCTCATATTGACAGAGACAAACAATAACTTCTCAAACTCACATGACCTAACTCCCAGTGCCTCATCAAATCAGTCTATAAGGCTTCACGCACTTCCTTTGAGTCATGTAGAGGTTTTAAGATGTTTCAGGACAGAATAGCCCATCGCCCGACAAACATATGACATCGGTTAATGTGGAGCCAGGTTTGTTTCATGGGCTTCACTGTAACGTTACACCACAAGTTGGAGGGCATTTGCTGTGCTTGTGTGATTTTAATGGAACCAAGGGAGAACAGAGGCTCCGGCTTCCTACCTCAACTCTTCCAGTGCACAGACTAACAAGTTTGTTCAAACATTTTCCTTCCTTTCTCACAAAAGATGTATACAATTCCCGTTAGTGTCTGCTAACAATGACTTTTATAGATTATAGATGTCAGCCAGCACATTGGTTTCTATATTGTGCTGCCTCATTTTTCATTCTTTAAAGCCTGTCATGCAGTATGGAGGGATGTGGTTAAAGTTTACCGTTTACTATAAGCATGTCAGCGATAGTATATGGGTCTACTCTAGTTATATCAACTTGAGTAAGTAACCCCCTCAACAACCACACGTTATGATAGTATTAAATCTTGAGATCTGTAAGTGACATACAATACCAGAAGAATGAGTGTGGAGACCACATTTTTATGATTTTCTTCAATAATTAATCCTCCTAATCCAGCTATCATCCTGTTGTATACCTTGAAAACAATTTTCAGTCTTTTATTTGACTTTAGGTTTGTTCAGCAGTCGGCCTGCACTATCCACACCTAATTAACATCGTTCACTTTAACAGTGGAGTAACTCGACACTAAGCAGAATACCCAATAAAGGCAAAACATTCCCACCCTTACCTGATCCAATAAGCAAGAAGTGGTAGGAGGGCTCATTACGGCTCACACGGGGCACAGTGTCATAGCACGACTCATAAAAAAACATGGCCACAGCAGCTGTGGGGGCTACACAGCTCACTTACACAGGCTTTATTTGTGTTTGGTGTGTTTGGGGGGTGGTAAGAGCATTTTGGTACACTGTCTGTCATGCTGCTGGAGGGGTCCAACCTGGGCTTCATTTTATAAGTCCTTGGTGCCAGGGGCCCCTGCTCACATCAGCGTGGGAACGACGCCTAGGTTATGTGGAAGTTTTTACAGTGTATTGTCCAAAGGAGTTGGAGGAGGGTGCCTCAGAGACCATGACCTTTATAACATCCATATAGCCATACAAAATTGCTCACAACCCGAAACTCAAACTTTCCTGGTCTTTGTGTTAATTAAAACATAAACAGAGACGATGATTTATATGCATGTTAGTTGTCTTGATGGTAAGCCATAGTTTTTCTTGCTCATCTCTGCCCTGTAATGGATGTATTCAGCCAGGATGTATGTGAGCAATGCGTCAGTGGGCTTGACAAATCCACATCTTAGAGTTTTAGTTGTATTTGCTCTGGTCCACCACTGAATCATTGGTCTTTGGTTAATGAATCAGCTTTGACCAAAACCCAGACATGCCTTTTATTATGTTGTCCACATTTTCAATTTAAGAGTCATTAAACATCATAAGCAAAGAATGTTATTTTGTTTTTGCTCATTATAAGAGCAAGACAAGTGAATCCCTGGATTATCTAGGGTTTCATTTTTAAAAGTTGCACATGGTTCAGCTTTTAATATTTGTTACATAAATGAAGTGGGAGGTTACAGACCAAAGGAAGTAAGAAACTGCTGTGAGGCTGTTTCTCAGTTACAGACAAAGAGCTTTTAGATAATATACTAACTCATCATATAAGTATATTAGCTAAAAGGTTAGCTTATATGCTAACTTAGATGTTAGCTTAAACATGATTTCAGTTTCAAAGTTGACCAGGATTTAAGAACTGCACTGCAGAATTAATGATAAAATAAAAAAACAAAGAAAGCATTAAAATATGTGTTGGCTTTGCCCCGCCTCCCGCCTGCCATGCTAATACATATTATTTTACTAAGGTGACAAGTAGGTATTTTCAGCCACCACACAGCTGAAACGACTCTACTGCGAGATTCTGTGCATCTGTGAAATACAGAGCAAAACAAGGTGTTTTACACTGGGATCCAATAACAATTAAATCCAGCATTGCAATAGAAGTAACTGCAACCACATTGTTAAGGAATTTGTCACCATTTAGTTTGTTATTCGCACCGTAAATCTCATCTTTACCCACACATGCAGTTATGGCACATTATTTTATGTAGTGATTTATGTGGAAACAGGACATTTTACTGGTGTGAGTTAAGAGGACACAGCTTAGCGTGTATCCTAGCAGGTGTCTCTTCTTCCAGCAGTCTCTTATGTCCCATGTGTCCACTCCATCAAAGCTTAACATTTGAATGGACCTCCCTGTTCTCATGAATGTACATATATAGAATTAGGTTCCCAGGGTAGAGCATGAAAAAGCCTTTAGCAAGATGTGTGCATGCACCTGTTGAGGGGTATGCTGGACTGTTTGCGTGTGTTTGTGTCTGTGAAGTGTATGTATGTGGTCATTGAAAGAATCTGCTAAATATGCCAGTTCAAGACAGGCTGAAGACTGATGTTGGAAGACATTTGTTTCAGGATTTAGATGTTTTTTTCACCTGCTATAGACATTACTTGTGTTACAACTGTCTTGTAATTGCAGTAGAAAGAGGAACCTCCAGCATTTTTTCTATTTTTATAGAATCAGATTAAAATATAAATATTTGATATTTTTGAATATTTTGTTATAAAGTCTCATAATTTTTAGCAGGTAATCGAGCAACCCTGTTGCCTTAAAAACATATTAAAATGTCTGTAGGTATTGTTCAGTGGGGCTTTTATTTTGATGTACTTGACATACTTTCTATAAAAGTTGGGAAATATTTAATATGGCAATTCTTTGTAATTTATCCAAATTGTTGTATTTGGAAGTATTTGTTGACAAAAGGAATTATTTTTTGAATAATATTATTTTATTAATTAAAATTTGCATAAATTTGACTCACACATGGATTATGCCTTGTTTCCACAGATGTTTCACGAGTCCCATCTGGTGATCTATATTACATTATAATAATCCTGCCAACTGCCACTTATCTACTTCTTAGGCTAAACAATCTAAGATATCCCCTGAGCTTTTAATTCATCTGTGTTTCATCATGACATACATCTGGGACCAGTTGTTTGTGGCATTTGAAGCCTCACGATGAGCGGATGGAACCTGAGACTGTGTACGTTCCCATGAGTTCAGGATGAGCTTCATCTCCACTGCTCTGCTGTGCTGCTTCAGCCCAAACCACAACAGATGTTACTGAGTGCACATTAGTAAATATTTACCCTGGTGAGGAGCCTATGAAACTGAGGGAGGTGCACAGTCGATGGCGACGCTGACAGAGCAGCAGATTCTGGCCTCTGAATTAGCCCGGTGTTTTCAGTCTCAGAGGTCGTGTTGAAAACGCACTGTTGTTATGCAGCACAGTCCAATTTTGTAGAAAAGGCTCGGAGGAAGTCTAAACCCAAACTATGGGAGGCAGCCATTAGGGCTGATTTCAGAACTGGCAGAACATGCTCTGAGCTGAAGCCCAGAGCCGGAGGAGACTAAGTGAAGAGAGCATTATGCTTCTGATAAGTACTTTCATAGTGCCCCCTATAGTGATTTCACATTACAGAGGTCCCTGCTGAGTGCTGAGTGGGGTGAGATGTAGTGATAAACTCTTTATGATATAAATCTTTGAGCTGATTAGGCTGATTTGAACAGCTAATGTCATGCTTACAAGGATTTTTTAATGAATGAAAGGAAAAGGCTTTGGAAAGTTTAAAAAAAGCGCTTTATTTAATATCTCCCAGGAGAGTTTTTAAGAAATATGTGCAATACATACAAGAAAAGGGAAAAAAAAGAAGATTTACTTTTAGTATGATATGAAACCTGACCTGCTGCCAAGTAATATCCCAGGAGAGGGGGGGTGTAAAAATGTGCCTCACTGCTCTCAGCCTCCTTCTTTCTAATGAAGATAAAACAGGCACGCTGCACTGAAGTCTGCCTGGATGCAAGTCATTACCAAAGCTAATTGGTAATTACTAGATTAATCAGCAAAAGAGGTACCTTTCAACATGTGGAAGTTTTGAATTGAGCGCTTGCTGTGTTTCTGCTAGTTGCCAGCATAAACGCATTGCAAAGTTAATGATAAGACAAGATAAAACAAGCCAGCGACGCTGGTTTTATCACATGTAAATGTGTACTGTGAGCATTTATATATGCAAACATAGGCTTCCGTGAATGTTTCTGAGATGATTCTTCTGCATGCCTTATGAATGTTTGGAGTGTTTCTGACATGCCTACATGGTGTTAGACATGATTTGCGTGTTGTGTCCATGTAGCCGGCAAAAAAAACCACTCCTCTGCTTCCCAACGTGTATCTCCAGAAGGGAATAAAAGCATTAATTATGCATTATTTGAATGATTATACAAGCATATGAGATTAGGAAGTGCAGTGATCTTCCATGTTGCAATAACAGCCTGTCTATGTTGGTACAGCTCGTCTCATTAGCACCATTCCCACAGCTGGATGTGGGCTAACAAGATAGCCGACGTTCACTCTCTAATTAGCTCCTCTGGCACCCCACATTCGCCTCTTGGAGCTCGACACCGGGCTTTGCTATTGGAGGGGGTGAGAGATATTGATCGCTTCTTTAATGATAAATTCCCTTTGTGCTACGGAAGCCAGTTAGTGAGGTCTGTAGGACTGGCCAGACCTTTTCCCTGTAAAATGGTTTCGGTAAAGAATGAGAAAAATATCTTTGGTGTTCAGAATAAGGAAAATCCAAGGCACCTTTCAATGTGTTGTCTTCAGCTGGCCTTGAGTCCTGAAGCAGAGTGACATAAAAGGGAGGAGGGTCAGTAGTTTCCTCATATGCAACAGGCAGAACATTTGCTTTAATTTTGCTTATGAGTACTGGATTGCAATGGCTGATGTGTTTTCTCAGCAAATCTGCAAAGTTCATTCTTTCATATTTTCCCTATTACTTATCTGCATCCTTGTTAATGACCATGACATTGCAGTTAGCAAGTCATTGTTGGCAGGTCAAACATGTCAGCGGCACTGGGCAAGACAGAATGATAGGTCTCACAGAGAAAAGGGAACCAAGGGGTTAAAAGGGCACAAGGATGGTCAGAAAGTGGGTACCGGGAACAACTCTTGGTAAGGAACCCTTTCAGCCATGGTGTAGGGTGTCTCCAAACTACATGCCAGTGGTTTATTTAGCACCAGGCAACAAGTTGTGGGGAAACCCAATCTCCTTGCCGGCAAGCGGCTGCTCCGTCTTCAGAAAGGGCCGCCCTGATCTTCGTGGCGTCTTCTCTCTCACTTGTCTGTCTTTCCCTGCATGAAGTCCCCCATTAGGTGACGTCTGAAGCCTCTTATAGCCCACCGCTCAAGCTTTTTCTCCCGTGGCCAAGTTGAAACCTCTCATATTACACTGGATGGTGGGTATCCTGTCAATGATGGCCCAAGGGCAGATGCAACGTTGTAAGGAGGGAGGGTTCATCTGTTGGTTTCCAAGTATGGTAGTTTGAAAATACTCCAAAAGAAATGGGACCTGGTGGTAGACCTTGCTGGTCTATGGGCTTCTGGACCAGGTTAAACATACCAGACTGTGTACTTTTGACCATAATAATATAAATATTTTGAAGTTATTTAGAGGTTCGTAGCTGACCTCTTTAATATATATCCAAAATAAAAACAAGCACATAGCCAACATTTATCCAGGACGACATAACTGAGTCAAAAGCAGTAGTGTTAACCAGCAAGGACTGGACAGGAATGACCGTTTGGATTACTCATATCTCATTAGCATGCAATGAGAACACACGCATGGTCATGGCTGGACAGCGTGATTAATGATGGGAAAGGTCAGTCAAACATGTTCCCTGGCTTTCCACATCCAGACAACAATTAAGGGTGTAGGGTTCACTGTTTGCTATCACTGGTGGATTTATCAGTACTACGCTATCACTGCTGTCTGTTGTAAGGGCCAATGATGTGGCTACAGCTGGTGCCCCTAAATAGACTTGTGACATGAAATTGGATGATCAGAATGAAACTTGGATGGGCTGACCTATTGTTTTAAGACTATCACGTCTAGATAGTATGTGATGTATTACACTCTGCTGTTATTGGAAAAGAAACGTCACTATTTTGGTCTTAGTCAAAAATGGCCTGAGAGATTAGTTACTATCTGCTTTGAGAATTGAAACTATGCATTACATGTGCCAGGATACTGATATACTGCACAAGGGCAGTTGCAGACATACTGGTGGTCCTGTGCTGGCCCATGTGTGGACTACCTCTGGCAAACCTAATCTGGGTCACCAAAGGGCCGTCATTCTTTGCTGTATGTGGGCCATGTGTAAGTTGTGTGCAGCCACGGGCCAGTTGCAGACACACTGCTGGCCTTGTGCTGGCCCAGAACAGTTTTAGCTCTGGCCCCAGATGTCAGCCTAATGTGTACCTTCATCAAGCTATGTAATAACAATATGTGCCGGAACATGATAGTGCAAAAGCAACTCTGTTCAGACAGTGAATGGACTGATTCTTATATAGCGCTTTTCTACTATCCCAGATTACTCTATACAACATGCCAAATTTACCCAATCACACACTTTCTCTAAACTAAGTGCTTCCTAACTACATTCATACACATTCACACTCTTGACATGCAGATTGGAGGAGCCAGGGATCAAACCACTAACCTTCCGATCAGTAGGTGACCTGCTCTACCGCCGGAGCTACAGCCTCCCACTGGCAAAGACGAGTAAACCCTCACCAGGTTTTGGATAAAGTGTACACACACAAACCTGGCAAACCTGCACAGTATTGCAACACAACATTTGGGTCTTCTAATTAAAATAGGAAAATAGGAACATAAAGAGTGCCATCATTGCCAAACCTGGCCCACATCTGGTTGACATACACTGTACCATGACACCAGTCAGTCTGAATTGCCAGCTTGATGCCGGATCTGGGCCAGACCTTTTTTCTATGCCTGGGCCACATAAACCAAACCACAATCGGGCCAGTTGTGGCATGCCATCACATAAACGGTGCCATCTATGCCAGGCCTGGCCTATATCTGGATGACATACCACTTACCATGCCAGAAGTCAGCCAGGAGTACTGGCTTGACACCAGATCCGGGCCAGACTTGTCTGTTATGTGGGTATCTGTTGCTAGAACAATAGCTTTTGGGGAACTGGTTACTCAAAGATGATGTAAGTATAACACATTCCAAAGTATTACTATAACTGTAACAACTGTTGAGGATTTCTAATAAAGGCACTACTTTTATTGTATGAATGGACAAGAGAACGATAGTGGTGTTCAAACATCGTCTAGGAAAGAAACATCTGCACTGCTAACAAAACACTGACTCATGCTAACACAAAGCTAGCAAAGAACCTAGAGCAGGGGTGTCAAACTCAAATACACAGTGGGCCAAATTTCAAAACTGGAACAAAGTCGTGGGCTAACATTAATATTTATTGAAAAAAAAATCTTCCTCCAGATATAAGAATGAATCTTTTCTAATGGACTCAAACACGTTTTGCTGAAAAACTGAATATGGAACAAGCAAAGCTTAATACTAAACAATATACTGTATATATTAGCTGTATAATACCAGTAGGCTAGCTCTAATAGTAATTTGGTATGGCTTCGCGGGCCAAATGTAATTAGGCTGCGGGCCAAATTTGGCCCGCGGGCCAGAGTTTGACACCTATGACCTAGAGTGAGCATATCCCAACCTAAACCCAAAAGCCAGAGTCGAATCTTCAACAGGTAACAAAGGCAATGATGAACAGTAATGTTCATAGCATTGTAGCCTCCATTTGTACATACACATATTTCTACACTAGAATTTAAATCACTTTGAAGTATCTTCAGGCTGGTTTTAAGCTTTACTTTGTGTTGTCAGCTTTGTGTTCAAATTTAAACATGTGTGCCATTAGTACAGGAATTTGATCCTAATGTTTATATTATTAACTTGTAATCATGTGCATTTCAGGTCGTGTTACAATGTAATGCAAAACCAATGAGTAGTGTAACAAATTACTATTTTTGGGGACTAATTAAGTACTTTAAAAAAAGTAATGTGGCAAGCTTAAGCATAAGAAGGAGACAGAGATCTCTATTCTGACTTCAGTTCCTGTGTTCCATACACTGTTCGGCTACAGGAATGCAGCTTTATTAGCATAACACTCCAAAATACAAACAGTGGTACAGCAGTCTCATTCGTGGTGACCATTGCTAGCAATACAGAACAAACAGCTACAATTTTCTTATAAATTAACAATAACAAGGAGAAATCAACATGAGATAACTGGAATAGCTGTTATAATACTGTAACTTAACACATGAACTTCAGCACGAACAGTCCCATGATTCTTTCGGCTAGTGGCCCCTCCCCTTGGCCCACTACATAGCACCCACCTGAAGGCGTCGGTCGTCCGCTACAGTAATGAGTAATGCGTAATTCATATTTTTTTGAGTAACGACCCCAATAATGCATGGAGTTGTTATCACCCCCCACCCATCCTACCCCCCAGAAATAAACTACTTCATGTTTTACAAAGACAAAAGTTCTCAAAAGAAAACAGACAAAAATAAAAACATGCACATTTGTGTAAATTGCGTGGTGTTACTTACATGCAACTCAATAAACCTGGGTGGCCTGGGATAGCCCTGTATTTATAGAGTGTGATAATTGCTATAGATTCAAATCCAATTAAATTCAATTCTGTTTTATTAGATAGCGCCAAATCACAACAACACTTTCTTCAAGTTGCTTTATGTTGAATGGTAAAGACCCTACAAAAATGAGTCTGCGCGCTTCAAACATTCAGTGTTTTTCCTGTCATAAAATGTTCTGAGCTTACAATGATTGATGCATGGCACTAAAGCTATAAATACTATATGCACAGTATTAGTAGGAAATAAGAAGCAGACATGTAACATCCCCAGCTTCCATTACATGTTGTACTGGAAATGTTCAGCATGGATATTTTCCTATTTTTTTCATGTTCAAAAACACTACTTCATCAGCAGTTTGCCATGAACCACACTTTTTCAATCATCCGCATACGACTTTTATTTTCACCTGATAATCTGTTAAGCACCGTTTGCAAATGTTGAATGGTGACCTGATACTGTGAAACTCTGTGAAAAAATCAAGCTTGAACAGCTGTCTGATGAAAAGCAGATGTACTGAAACAAAACAAAAAAGTGTGCTGTGAAGATGATGTACTATGTGGCAAAAACCCTTGCGGTCACATGACCCCATCTGACTGACATACAGTTAGCTTCTGAGCCAGATAACGGAGAAGCTCTGTGGATATGTGAGGCCTGAAACCTGTGTAAGAGTGCTTTAGTCAAACAGGGCTGCATGTGCAAGTGATAAGTGTAAAACCGTCTAAACAAAAAGAATATGAGACATATCTATCTGTGGGCACCTCGACATTCTAACAGTAATGATGAGCACTGGTTCCTTGTGTGACTAAAAAGTTGGGATCAGTCGTAGTACATAAGCCTAGGAACTCATTGAAGAATACACAGGCAGTCTGACATAACAATTAAGGATGATCTAAAAGAGATGTAAAGATACAGCACTATTTTCAGTATAACGAAGTTTAATTTTAGAGTATATAACAACACTGGTGGTATACTGTATGCTCGGCTAGGAAATTAATAACGCTTGTGCTGAAAGCAATGCTGATCCATGCATTCCACAGCAGAAAGCGATTGAGAGCTGCTGCAAATGGTGTGTAGCCACAGCCCACAAGCAATCATGGAGATCTAAGTCAAATACCCCTATTCCCTATCATGGCACAACAAAGGTTTTCCCAGCAGCCACTTGGTATTCCGTGCGGAGGACTTGTGTAAAGATGCCTCGACCCACAGTGGGGGAGAAGCCTCCCCTCTTTTATGTCAGGCATTGTTTTACATATGTCTGTTTTTTGTTTTGAAGTCCAGAGATTAAGGCTTGCTGTGAACAAGGCAGGTAATCCTCAAAGCAATACAGGCAATTAAGGTGATTAAATGATAAGATCAATTTATGAAATATGGTTGTTTAATGCCAGTTATCACGAGGGATATAACTGGCGACTCTGGAGACATGCAGGTAATTAACGGGGCATGAAGGGTGTAAACACCAAGTGGTCACGCGGGAGGCCTGCTCAGATGGAGCTGTGCTTTGTTCATTTACTCACACAAGCTCAAATCGCAGTGTTTTGATATCGTGCAGACCTCAGACATGGAGTAGGTTGCTTATTTGCTTTAAGCAGACGTTGTACAAACATTCACATTTGGTGATGCTCAAGTGCCAGGAAAGTCTGCTTTTGCAGAAGCCTGTCTTCAGTTTACTGTGCAATGAAGCAGTGGCAACTTACAGTGCATAACAGTAGTTAGATTCTTTGCTGGTGCAGCCCACCATACAGATGAAAGGTAAAAACCTTGGGATAATGTCCATTTTTGGACATCTATGGTTTATAATGTACGCTAGGGCAGTATTCATTTGCACTTGAATAAGTATGAAGTATACAAAAAAAAAGTCTCGTCCCCCGTGGAGCAAGAAATTAATAATAATTAATGATTAATTTTAAAGTTGTGTACTAGAGTGAAAACGGGTGAGTGAATGAGTGAGTGGCGTTGTGCGCAAGAGTTAATTGTGTATCTCGTGAGGCACAAAAACCCACACTGAATCAGTGATGATGCCTAGCATGTTTGAATTGTTTTGACTGTCTTACACTGGTAAGTTGAGCAATGTGAGCACAGAGCATCCTGCCAGCCACTGAGTTTTCTTCTATGGCTTGGCTGTGTACAACTGTAGACATGGCTAAGGTAATAGGGAATGATGTCGCCACTACAGGTAGCTGGAATTGTGAACGGTGGTAACACAAGACCAGCCAGTAACACACACGCAGCTTTGTTTGTCTAGATTCTACCTGCCTGCGAATTACATCATGCAAGAAAGCAGCGAGACAAAAGCCCTGTGCTTCTTTTTGTAGTCCACTTACCATTTGAGTAGTGTTCACAATTTCTGTCTGAGCAGCCTTTGGGTATCAAGAGCAAAAGAAGAACACATTGGCAAAATTTGATACTGAAATCATCAGCCTCATGACACTGTAAAAAACTGCATGCCGCAGCCTAAGCTGCATTTATTAAGCCATTTTCTACCTTCTTTTCACTGCGTTTGTCACTTTGTCACCATTAAAGATATGTTGGAGGATGCAGGTACTCAAAAACCTGCATCACTGAACATATTTGTGTTGTTTTTGCAGGTTGGGGCATGTGGATTGGTTTTCATCCCCGTGAGTTCTATTATTTAATAATGTTAAATTGGATAAATTAGCTCAAATTAACTCACAACAGATGGACATTTGTACACCTGCAAAGACCACCCACCTCAGATTATAGCAAAATTATCTATGATCAGAGAGTACAAAACTTACAATATTTTTAGAATAAGAATCCATCCAGATCATTAGGAATGTGCTCCAGTGGAGGTAATTGAACTTTGCATGCCAAGCATCATAAATATAGTAGCGTGAGTTGGATTTAGTCTTGAGTTGTTTTGCTTTCAGAGCACGCCTGACTGATAAGATTGTTGGAGAGATGGCGGTTGTGATAGCTAAAACCCTGTACTCCCAGTTTGGAGTTTTGCAACTTCACCTGAGTCATAGAGACTCATCTCGGCAAACTAGGAGCATTTACTCACTTTTCAGTCAGTTCTGTTCCGGGAATAACCTTCACACACTTGTGAGCAAACTCAGACACCTTATTTTCTGTTTGCGCTGGGAATGTCATTACTTTATCTGTGATTGAAATATGCATTATTTAGCACAGCACCATATATGTAATTCTTTGGTAAATATCTCTGAGGTTGCATAGGAGACATGGAGATTTTTTAATTTGAAGAGTATGGTGAATCATTTTATTTCCACAGAGAGAGTGAAAAGGTCTTTGTGTACATGTGTGTTTTCTCTGTTTGTGCATTTGTGTGAGTGGGTGAGAATGCATTAGCCAGACCCAGACCCATGGGTCTGACAAGTCTTTAGAAGGAACAGGAACCAAGGCCTGTCGTCACGGCACATTCAGCTGCCACCAGCTTACACTAAAATCAGCTCCGCTCTGCTCTACATCTACTGAGTTTAACTCTACAGGCTGCAGCCAAAGGTCAGTGTCTAAAAAGGCAGATATCCGCTGCACTGTAATATGATGAACTAAAAAAAAAAAGTGGTCACCTTTTCTGTCAACATTAAACACCGAGACCTGCTTTGGCTCTTCTTTCTTTCCAGTCACACAGTGTGGAATTCACGCTCGCACCCTGATGAAAGGACGTGGAGGCTAACTCATCTAAATGCTAGGTCAGGCCTTCACTGTCAAGGCTGTTTTTCTGCTCGTTCCCTCATTGTGACCTGGCACCTTTCTCAAAGTTCACTTCTTTAAAAATCCCCCATTAAGCCCCTGCTGGCGTAGAATAGTTGGACCTCTACTCCAAATCACCCAGCGATGCCTATCCTCCACCTTTTATTTCATTCGTGAGTGACTCTGAATGCAAAGTATCTATTTATAGATTTGTCATTCATCCCTTTTCCTTAATCAAGCCGTGCTGTTTCGCCAACAGTTATGCTTCCCTACATCTGTTTCTAATTCCTTGGGGGGAAAGCGGGATAATAAATCCACCTCTATCAGTAAAGATTTAGAGAGAAGGGTTAATTGAGATATGTGGATATGGGCATCAGATTACTTCGCTAAAAGCCTTTATTTCAAGAAAGAATAATGGTTCACTTCAAGTACTTTAGTTCTAATTTTGATCTATGTATGGTGTTTAAATTATGTTGTTTGGGTTTTAGCCTTGCTGGAACTGCTGTTCCCCAAAATTCCTATGCTTTTCTTTGCATTACAATATGCTGAGCACTCACAAACAAATATGGTTTTATCGATCAGATACAGAAGCTGATTTTTTCAATTAAAGTTCAGTTCAATACAGTGTGAGCTCCACTGTATAGTGTGAGTCAAGATATTGAGCATGTTAATAAAATTGTCCAGTATTCAGTCAACAACAACTCATAAACTGTTTGATCCATAGGTACGTGGGCATAAAAGACTCAATTAATGAAAATCAAGCAACATACCTGATTTCAGTTTGGCTGTCCACCCCTTCAAGGTCATCCTCTTGTGCACCTCTGCACTGCTGCTATTTTCAGATTGCTCTGTAAAATCCTGCTCTGACTCCTTTTACTTGTGCACCTTTGATCAAGGTTATTATAATTAACTAAAACTAACAAAAAAAAAAAAAATCAAAACTTTCTGTAACAGGCTTTGATAGATTTATAGAGATTTTGGATATCTACGACAGCGGTCCCCAACCCCCGGGCCGGTCCGTTAGTAATTTGGTACCGGGCCGCAAAAGTTGAGGCTCGGGTGTGAAATTCATGGTTTTCAGGGTTTTTGTCATTTTTAGCATAATTTTTTTAGCGTTTTTATCGCTAACTTGGTTTCCCTGGGTCCTTTCCCGTGTGTTATGAATGATTTTTTTTGGGGGGGGGGACTTGGTTTTATTTTGTTGTATTAATCCGCGACACCTTAAAGGCGGATCCGTGAAAATATTGTCGGACAGAAACCGGTCAGTGGCGCAAAAAAGGTTGGAGACCGCTGATCAACGAGAGTGTGAGTCAAGTGCTTTCGAAAAGTTTGTGTTTTTATTGTAAAACTGATTTTCCTAAATCTTGACTCTGGCATATGCCCTACATCCAATAATAACTAAACTAAAATTAAGAGTAAAACTAATAAAAACTAAATTGAAACAAGCAAACTCACTCTGGAAACTTATTGAAATGAAAACGAATTAAAAGCAAATAATCAAAATGAACTAAAAATAAAAACTAATTACAGTTTATAAAACTTTAATAACTCTATCTGTGACCTCAAACTTTTGATTCAAACTGACCCTCCTTACTGTCACTGCCACTGCTTTTATAAATAAGATGTAAATCTTAAAAATGCAAAATTAAATTATCTTTAGAAAGCTGCAAACACAACTCAAACAGGACAAAGCGAGGCATTTGTTAGGGGATATTTATAGTACTGTTCCTTCAACAGGAACATTTTATGTGTGACTTAAGCAAAATAAACTGTTTCATCCCTCATTGTGATGAAGGAACACAGACTTCACTGTGTGTCATCCAAAGCACTGGGGAAATGTTGTCACAAGCTAAAAACAAGACACCTCCCTTTACCTGTTTCAAATTCTCTTGAGTCAACTGACCTTTAAGTTGACAGGAACCATGGCCTTATTCTTTCTTATTTATTTATTTAGTCAGAGGTCATAGCGATATTGTCCACTGGTGAATTATAAACCGAGATCCTATCAACCCAGCCACACTGGTCCCTCTCCTATCCCATTATGTCATATCTCTTCAACACACTATAACTCGCTTTACACTTTGCCTAGTAGTTTTTGTTGACCTGCACATCTGTATTTGATGATGTTTTCAAGCTGAGTTCAAAGTAAGGTCACTACAAATTACAAGGAAGGTCACCACAATGCTTTTCTGAAGAATGACACCTGGCATTTAAGCTGAAGAGTTACAACAACAAAGAAAAGCGGTTTTCTTTCAGGAAGATACCATCTTTGATAGGCTAATAGTCCACATTATTTCAGTGCATGGGACGCATTGCTGAAAAATGCTTACAGCTGTCACCACAGTATCCTGCGCATCTAACTTTGTGGAACAAGTGTGGATTTTAATTGCATCCAGGAATGGGGGGGATAAATGATGTCAATACAGTAGCATTAGTTCGTACAGTCTCCATAACAAGTAATTTTAGATGACATCAGCTTGCTCCTTTGAATAAATTATTTTATAATCCTTTCTCCTTTGGACAAGGCTCACACTAAGCCTGGTGATAATAGGCTGCCATAAGTGAAAGTAGACAAGGACTGAGCTTGTGCAGATAAACAACCAGCTGAGGAAGACGGGAAAGTGAAGAAGGAAAAAGCTCTGACCAAATTCAGCACATTCAGCAATCTGCCTTTTGAGTTTCTTCATGTCTAAACAAGATCATTTTTCATATATACTCATGTTTATGCAGATAATAAATATAAGATAAATACATGCTTTTTTGGTACTTTAAGACAAGGATGGTCTCTCTACTAACATTATGGCCAGAAAAAGCAAATTGAAACGGCACGACCTGGATGAGAAACAATAGATTGCTCTTCACTGGTTTATTCTGTAGCTGGATGTACTATGGTTTCTATTTAATTGACATGTTGGATGCGTTAAAGTTAATGCTTTCACTTCAAAAATCACCACGGGCCAAAAATATGCTTTGAGAGTCTGAAATACAGAGAAAAGACACAGAAGCTCTATATTTATTGACATAACACTCAAACAAACCCCAGGCTGAAATGTTTCATTTCACTATATTGTTATAATGAAGACCAAAGCAAATCATCAGTAGGACTAAAGAACATGCGCATGAAGAAAGTTGTAACATAACAATAACACAAACAACACAATGGTTGTAATTTAAATCAACATCCTTGCTTTAGGACAGTGTTCATCCACACCCGTGTATTGATGTAGCTAGCTACACTAGGAATTTGTTCTCTCCAGATGATATTGTAACAGCTGTACTCATCTCCAGAGTAAATGTGTGAGAGATGCTGTCTTTTGAAGTATGAAGGATAGAGCCAGGCAGTCTTTGCAGGTCAAAGTAATTACAGAGCAACCTGAAGAGAAAGGCCAGAGAGGTCAGAAAGAGGTATCTGGTCTGGCCTCAGATTACCTGCTATGACCCACCACCCCTCAAATCTTATTGTTAACACCACAGATTTTATATTGAGAAATATATTTATAACACACTATAGCTTGAAAATCATGAAAAAGGCTTTTGTAAAAAGGGGAAGACTGTCTTAAGAAATTCCAGGGTTACCTTTTTTTTTTTTTATAACATAGTAACCTTAATACAGGACTCTGTGTGTGAGCTGTGTGTTTTTTAGACTACCCACCTTTCTTTGTGTTGGTGATCAAAATCACACTTGCTGTCCACCAGAACAATCTTTTCCAGACAGCATTTCAAGAATTGTCTTTTATTAAATTCATCCCTGTATTTAATGGTTCTTTCCACTCATTTACATATCATAAAACATTCCTCTCAGCCCTGCTAGCTGCTTTAAAGGGCAACACAGAACGTTAAATTTACAATATCACATTTAAAGACATTTCAAAAAGCATACTTTTCTTAATTTAAGGAGATTCATAAAAACAAATACTGATATTACAACCCCAGCTGTCTTAGGGCAAGAGGCATGAGACACTCTGGACAGGTCATCAGTCTAACACATAGACACAGACAACTATTCACATTCACACCTATGGGTAATTTAGAGCTTCCAATTAACCTATCCCCACTAACTGGACATCTTTGGGAGGAAGCCGAGGTACCCACGCAAACACGAGGAGAACATCCGAACTCCACACAGAAAGACCCCGGCCTGATGGTGGATTTGAACTCAGGCCTTTCTTGCTGTGAAGGGACAGTGCTAACCTCCGTGGCACCGTGCTGTCCGACTAGTACAAATGTCCATACATTATTTTCCTAAATAAAAAAATGTAACTGTGTGGGTCTCTTTGTCACTCCTCCATGCTCTTGTCTTGCTGTATGTCATAATGGAGCTGCTGCTGTCTTCACAAACACATTGTAGACAAAAACACTGTAGCATGTAACATGTGAGCCAGCAACGAGGTCAGTGTGTGGGAAAACATGTCTATCCGTGAGTGAATGTGTGCAGAGGCAATGACCCTGACAAGCAGCATTTTAGCACATCCATAAATCAGTTACATCAATGTTTTCTTACGTGTGTGTAGAGTTGATCTCTTCCAACCAAAAACACACCATGCATATCTCTGTTTCAGCAAAAATGACATACATGCATAAATGTCTGGCTTTTATATGTTGACGGGGAGAAAGCCGTTGGTCGCCAAGATGACATCTGCCACCGGTGTCGCTGAGATATGAGTGACTCTCTGTCTCCCTTTTTCTGCAACTCTCTCTGTGTGAGACTGAGACCCAATGACGCCAAGATAAAAGGGGATGTCACTCAGCATCTGCAGCAAGGCTACCCACCTGCTCCAAATACCACACAACTCAACAGCTAATGAGATACCTGTCTGTATTAGCAGAGATGCTGGAATACAGTATTTCATTAAGGGTCACTGCCGGTTGGCTGATTCCAGCCCAGCTCTGGCATTGAGTGGTGGCAAGACATGGTTGCAGGACAATGAGGTGATTATCTGTCATTTGATAATGCTGCCAAATACCAGCAGTACCATGTTGATTGAGCTGCTATCAAATGCCAAGATCTGCGGCTCTGGGGAACAGGTGGTAAATAGTTATCGGAGCCTCATGAGACCTCCTCCACCTATAAACCCAATCTTCAGTTGCACATTAACCTTGCTATAAGCTAGAAATGTCATGGTCTTTTTTTTCATCTTTATTTTTTTATATATAAGCCTTCTTTTATACATATATTCTCCAAGTGTCTTCCTTATCCTTCCTGCGACTCATGTATTTCCCTTTTCTGCATCCCACTGTTGGCTCCGCAACATTTTTCTTGGTTCCTGTTTCAATTTCATCTGTTTCAGCTTTATTTTTTCATGGTTAGTCTGGTATTGTGCGTTCTTTACTGACGCTCTAGTTACTGAAGCTCTAGATGCTTCGAGTTTACCCGAGCTTTATTTTCCCTTTGCTCGACGTTTATATTTAGTCTGTGTGTTCTCCCTCAGTTTTTGTCAAGTTGTCATCTGGTCTGCTTTTTGTTACCGTTATCTTTTGAGCTTTACCAGCATGCCAAGAATGGTCTTCTCTGTTTTCAGATAATTCATGTCAAAGATATTCCTCTAAATCTCGAAATTTCCACCAAGTGTTTTTGTGGTCATCGAATACAAATTCGTGTCCATGCTGTGTCTTCAGCTCGACTGAAACCACATCGCTTTGTGCAAAAAAAAAATCCTATTTCCGAGACATCACCCTTTATGCCATTTATGCAAGTAGCAGCTTCCAAAATGTGACGGAGTGGAAGCTGGTTTTGCACTGTTTGAAGCACTAGCCGAGCAAACTGGCTAAACATGCTCAGACATGATATGGATTACGTATTGTGACTAACCAAAGAAATACTTTTGTAGTTATCAGCAACTTACTGCTTCAATAGATTTAAATGAATCCGAATGCCAGTGTCATCTGGGTGAAAGAAAAATGTTTCAGCACTGAGAAAACGAAAAGGTGACAACACACTGTTGACACAGCAATGGCCTAAGTTCAGAACAGATGAACAACTAAGCCTGCAGACAAGAACAGGTGGCCCAACATTCATGCAGCTCAGTCATGGACATGATCCTTTAACCCTCAGACCCTTGAGGAGACATAAGTAACCTACAGTTTGTTTCACATGTTAAGGAACAGTTGTCCTCTGTCAGCGTTCTTAGAAATAAACAGTTAACTATTAGATTGAAACATTAACTAAGAATAACCAAATCCCCTATGTTACTCTGTGTTTTATTGTATGCATTATACTATGTGAGTCTTACCTGAACCCCTTTTAAGCTAAACAAAACTAATCAGTGAATACATCCATAAATGAATTTTCTATTCTAGCAAAAATAGAAAGGCACTGAACTGGTTCAATTGGAGGTGTCATAAGGTCTCCAAACACAACAGAAAATCAAGATGACATACAAACAAGATGTTATTTGTTTGTATGTGTTGATATAGTGCAACAAATTAAGCATTTCATATTTATTAATGGACGGAGGTCTGCACAGATGCATACTATGTTGTAAAGCACTTTGGGTTTGCATATAAAATATATGATTTTTAAACAGTGTATCACTGTATAACAGCACCGTATCAAAAGGTTTCTCTTGATCTTAGTGATAAATATGCACATTAGAGCACGAGCATGCTCTTGGACGTGTCTGCTCACGGTCAGGTCGAATATTTGGCAGGTTGCTGAGGTGACAGCGTGGTGAATAATAGCTGTTTATGAGAGAGACACATCAGCTCTAAAAGTCACAAGCTGTAAATTATTATTGTTATTAGGAGGGCTATAAAGTCTTCATGTGAGTACAGGCCCTGTGAATTTGAAGCATTAGAACCACAAACTGTCTTTAGTTAAAGCATGGGATCCTGAGTGTGTGATTTACAGAACAGGTCATTTGGTGTGTATCAAATCAGGACATTTATAAACACCCATAAACCCTCTCTCCTGGCTTTACATGTCTACAGAGAAGTTATTTATGGGAGCAGTTCCTTCGTACTGGTTAAAGTCTGATTTCTCTTTTAAAGGTGGACCTTTTTCTGTCTTCACTGGCTTATCCCATTTACTTTGTCATTAACAGTTCACATTTAATTCAATGATGTGGTGTAGTTTGGCAAAATGGATGTGTTCTTTAAAAAAAAAATCACTCATTGCAGTTTATCACTATTTGTAAAAAGCAAAACAAAAAAACAGTTTAAATATTCATTATCTTTTTTGTTTTGCACATTTATTTATTTATTTTTAAATTTCCCTCTGAAAAATCACCATAAAGGACGAAAGATTTTATTTCATACCATTTATAATCTCTCTGGTTTATTGGCCTGCTGGTTTTGGCAACACTCTCTGGCATAGGCAATCACCAGTTGCTATGGACGCTTCGCAATTAAAAGCGAGCGTGAGCTGAGTGCTGCTAATACTGCTCAGAGTAGCATTAGCATGGCTCTGATCTAGGACATGAAAGTGAAACGCGCCAGACTTGCTTCACCCAACTGGGCACATTTACACAGTCTGCACACAATGCTAGCAGAGAATCCCTCCCTTTAAATATGGGGCGGTTGCCATGGATACCACAGACTCAACACCAATTTCAATTACTCTCCATGTGGCACTGTGTGAAGGCCACACTACCTCAGAAATCCGACTCAAAGCAGCAGAAATGAACGCTTTGACCAAACTGACTGTTATTAACTTCATCTTGTCATTCATGAGCTGCATGCATATGGTGAAAAATTAAAGGCATTCCTGAGCTATGAAGGTTTTGGGATTTGTCTTAATCAGGCACATTGGTAACTCCAGTATCAGCCCATGAGTTACCACAAACCCTCATACACATTTATTCATGAGAGCTTTGTGCATAAATACAGTGTTAGGCACACACTACAACCTCAGAATGTTTCAATAATTCAAAACCAAAAGTTTCTCTGCCTGTGTCTCTTCTCTGTTTTTATCACATATTCCTTTTGCTTGGTTGCTCTCCTGGGAGCAACATGGCAAGGCTGGAGATTTTCAGTCTGGTTTATTCATTTTCCTCCCTTCCCACCTCGGATCAAACAGTGACACCTCATCGGTTCTAAATCACCCTACCTGCCATAACCAAAGACTTGGCTTGGGTGCTTTTGAAAGAATCGGACATATTTATTTTTCCGACCCTATCTTTGTCATTGATTAGAGGCCAATAAAACTACCACACTGGGTTGTCAGCATACAGTAAACATAATAATTTGACCCACATGTACAGACCTTGTGGTGATCCAAAAATGGAAACAAAAACATCTAGAATGGATTTGTGCCAGGCAATCAAGTAGATCTTGTGATATTTGACTGGATAAGGGAAAAACCTGGATGTGCTGCTATGACTGACCAGTGAAGTGATTCATGTTATTCTCTGAGGCGACTCAAACTAAACACTACCATGTCATGTATTGGTTGTCCAGGTAAAAGCTCGCAATAGGTGTTAAGGTCACCCAACTCTTTGAGCTCTCAAATGTTACTCATGCAGCAGCAGGAGGGTAGTTACCAGCATGTGCACAGGTAAAAGACAAAAAAAATCCCTCCTGCCTCAGTCAGTATTAACTGTTCTCTGTGTGTTGCTGTAAATAAGACTATTTCCTGGTGACAGGCACATTTCCCTGACAACAGACCACCACTGTCCTTCAGCTTGTAATGTAAATACCCACTGTGGAAAACCCCCTCAGGGTGGGGTATAAGTATGAAAGTGTGTGTTTTTATTTGTGTGTGCAAATGTGAGGTGGTCTAGGATGTGGTTGTGTTTGCACTATTGTGCATAACAAAGAGAGTAGAAGAAAGAAAGTGAGCCTTCTGGTTGGGTCAAAGTTCACTGCACAGCTTGCTCATTACAACCTTCAAGGATGGTTCAAGCTGTTTGCTTGCTCAGGATGAAAGATTTATGGAAACCTTTTGAAATTCTACCTTCGGTGACTGACAGAGGTTATTTAACATGTATCAGATCTATAAATGATCATTCAACTCATAATGTTCATATCTGAAAATATTATGTTTGTAGATATAACTTGCTGACAAGCAAGAAGCTTCTCTAGTTCAAAAATACCTTTTTTAATAGTTTTACATTTTCATAATTGATTGATCCAGTCCTCAGTGAGATTTATGTAAACTGTCATGTAGTTGTAAAAAACATTACTAGCTGATTCAGCTGTTTCTTTTTATTAATGACAAGCAAATATTAGCATGCTAACTTGCAAAACTAAAGATGGTCAATATGGAAAACATCAACTTGTTGGCGTTGTCTTTTTAAGCATGCTAACATTAGCGTTTCCAAGCCTTGTTCCATACTAGTATAAGCCATATAAGGATTACATGTTGTGTTTTTTAAACTGCATCCATCTCTTCCACCTCTTTTGTCATGACATATTAGGTTTATTCTCCTCTTTGCTTATCTCTCTTCTCTTATCACTCAGCTGTGTGACACTATCCAGACCTCCATCAGAGAGCTGCTTGCTAATACTTGAGTGTACTGTTGGGTTGCCTGCTGGGATAGGGGGATAATCTGATCACCTGTTCCACGCTGCATTCCCTCACTCGCTATCTGGGAGAGCTGCAGGTTTTAGTTGCAGGTGGTGTTTTCTTCTACAGCCCCCCTCTGTTATATTTTTTCTCTCATTAGCTTTTCTCATTGAAAAGGTAATGAGGGTTGCTACTGACACCGTAAATGTCCATGAATCACCCCAGGTATTTCTCACAAGAAAACTTCTGATGTAATACCAAAGTTTCCCTGAGGCCAAGAACCATTACCACAGAGCTCAACAAATGACTGTTTTATCCTTTCCTGTTTAAGAAGAAAATAGTCTGCATGCCATAGAGATATTTACTATTATGCTCTGGTGGTGGGTGATTGTAGTATTTCCAGTATTTCGAGTAAAGATAAGTTAATGCTACATTTCAGCCAAATGGCAAACCCTTAGCTGGAACCATAACAGTTTGCTTTATTTCTATGTCACATATCTCAAAGTGATATTGCTGTCCAAGCTGGGACTGATCTCTCAAAGTCACACCCCGAGACATGCAAACTGTGATCGCCCGCCTTCAATGAGAATCAGACCAGCATGCTTAGCTACTGGCCCGAGTCTGGGCCGTTGTGAGTTGGTCATTCATCACATAATAACTTAAAATCTGAGATCAGGACATTCTCTCTATACAGTGGTTTTATTTTATCCCTTTTCTTTTACATTTCATAAAGCGTTTATGAAGCAAGCTTATCCTGTCATCAATATTGCCTAGAGAGTACTAGCAACAACAAATCCACCCTTGGAAATATGTCGTGTTTTTAAAACTGATTTTAATGACCTGGCACCGGCACGACTGGGTGACATGCATATATTGTCCTCAGACTCCCTTCACACTCTATAACGTAATTAGATAGAAACTCCTGAGGCAGTCTCACAAATATGTTTCTCTCTTTATGCAAACCAAAGAAGCTGCTTTGAAGTAAGTTAGTATTTTTAAACTGCGGGTAAAAGAGCGCTTTCTGTTTCAAGTGTGAGTCATACTAACGTGACAAAAGTAAATTTTGTGCATGAGACTAATGTTGATGCCAGGGAGCAAGATTTGTCCTGGAAAATCCTTTAGAGGTGACAGCGCCAATAGGTCGTATTAGGAGAGCACAAAGGGTTTTCAGGGAAGGACAGAAATCCAGCCAGGCCTAGAAACCAAAACAGTTTGCGGTTCAAAAGGTTCATGCGGAGTACTGTTTGATGAAGTCTCCTGCTCTTGTTTGAAAGGAATGAAAGTCAGTATAATTTCCAGCAGTGTGTTACTGACAGGATTGCTGCGCTGATACTAAACTCGAAGCCATTAAAGACCTTGACAGATGGTGTCTAGTATACACAGGCCTTCACATACGGCAACCTGCTCACATATCATCTAGGTAGAGAGCTATTAATTACTGCCAGTAATTAGAAGTGCATAAAACTCTGTGACTTTATCACCCTTTAGAGCCCATCTGTAAGATATGAACATTTGGATGACATCTGATCATGATGTCTGTTGCAGCTGGGTCTCCCACGCACACCTGAGCAAAATTTCAGTGGCTCTGATAGTGCTGCAGATGGAAAATAATCATTCCTGACAGGAAAAGTCTGGCTGCACTTGATTTCTTCACTCAGGGTTTATAAAATAAACAGCAGCATGCCTTTAAAGTGCCCTTTAAACCTACACACTTCTAAGTTATTAGGAAGAACTTTCACTCAGTAATCAATCATATCCTGGTCCTTGAGTTTTAAGGTGTTCCTCTTTGTTCTGTTTTAAGTGGAAGAGCTGTTTATTTACTGCCTGAAGAATTGTGTAGTTGTAAGCTACAACATGACAAAGTTGTACCGCACAGCTGCATTGTCACTGACAGGAGAATGAAATCATTCTGGAAGTGACCTCTGTGCATCTTCAAGGCAGTCTGGTTGCACTGCTTGCATTTTTTTATTTATTTAGAGCTTTTTAATCATACATCCCTGAGTCCTCCACGGCACTGCGAACTATACATTTGTAGAAAAACACAAATGTTGCTACAGACATCTAGGGGCACACAATGTTCAACCCAGCAGCCACTCCCATGACATCATGCAATCCCACTGAGCTCAGTTCACACCCAAAAGCAGCTAAAGATTAATGTGTAAAAAAGGATTGATCGTGTTTGTGTAAACTTTGCAAAAGTCAATTTTACTGATTAAGGACAAATCCAATCTTGAAGCTGTGTATCATTTGGCGATGTTGACAGTGTTACTTAGTTCCCAGAAAATTAATTCAATCCAGGCTTTGGCCTCCTGGCGCTGTGTAGTCTACAAACTGAGAAGCTGCGCAGCCCAGACATGCAGGACCCATAGCCCCTCCAGCACTATGGCAGACAACACAAGTGCCACACATAGAGAGCTGGAATTTTAACAGTACTTAAAACACAATGTCACTAAGTCTCTTGATAGTCACATGCAGGTATGTTTCTAAACTTTTCTCCACACTTTTGGCAATGGGGGGTTATTGTGCTCAAGCTGAAGGACATCAAAGTATTCACGCATCCTGCAAACGCTACAGTTGCAGATAGTTTCAAGATAATTTTGAGCATGACTGTGCACATCCTTCCTGTCAGTCTTCACTGGAATCTTGCTGAGATATTTATGGATGATAAGGGGCATGCTGATATGTGCATTTTTGTTCTTTCTTCTGGCTCAGACCTACTGTATTCCAGTCACAGTAGCACGGTAACTAAGAGATAAAATTAGTCAGCAAATGTGGATTTGGCACAGGTGAGAGAAATTGGTTTTTGGGATGTCATGTGAGTTTTCGTCATTACTGGGTGGTGTGCGAGGCAGTATCACCCTCACATGTATGTAAGGCATACCCTTGACCTTTCACCAGGGTAGTCGTATCCTGTGAGCTGGCAAAAGGAAAGAGACAAACGTCAACAGGGAGAAGCGAAACAAGGATGGTGCTTCAGCATCCTTCCTTTGTGTTTTGAACACCTTTTTGGAAGAGTAAAATCTGTTTATATGAGACCTGACAGCATTCTCACTTCACTGTTTGACCAGTTTTTCTCCCAAAGTACCAAGAAAAACTCTTTCCTAGTGGAAGCCATTGAGCCTGCCTCAGCTTTTGTCTACAAAAAGGCTTTTAACCAGAATAGACTGGTCTGGAAACTTTACCCCTGATTTATCCTCTACACTGGATTACATTTGATTTGAAAGTTTTTGTAATTACTTTCAGTCCTAATCCTACCGACATATTTAACATCCTTTGTGTCTCTTGCTTAAATACATCTTTAACACCTTTTCACTGTGGTATCACTTTTCAGTAATTTCAAGTAAACTGTGTTTGTGTTTTATGTATATGATGAAGCCAATTGGGGTCATAAAAGAATTTAAATGAACCCACAGTAAGCCATCCTAGATATGTAATCTCTCCAACATGTCCAGGATCGGCCTGGTTTTCATTACACGTTTGAAGAACCTCACCTAGAAGGGTCCCAGAAGGGATCCTGGTCAGGTGTGGTAGCATCTCTACTCTGAAATCATCCTAAATGACCAAGCACCCTATTTCTAAGGCTGAGAACAAACACTCTTTCAAAGGAACCTCATTTCTACTGCTTGCACCTCTGATCTCATTCTTTCAGTTGCTACCCAGAGCTTGTGACCATAGGTGAGTGTAGAAATGAAGATCAGTCTGTAAATCGATAAGTTTTCACCCAACAGACTGGTATAGCATGTGCATCAGTACCACGATGGCACCAATCTGTCTGTTAGTGTTCACTTTTGCCTTCTTTTGGGACAAAAGCCAGAGATACTTAAAGTCCTCCACCTGGGACAGCAACTCATTCCAAACCTGGAGTGGGCATCCAGGCTATTTCTCATGTTAGCTGATTCACCTTCAGCTAACAGTCACAGTCTTCCTTGGGGAATGAGGTAGCTTGCTGGATGTTATACTAATTTTGTTCTGTTTTATGGATGCCTACTCCTAGAGATCTGTTTATTGCCTGAGTATTGTTTTTTTTTAGTTTACATATTATTCTATGGAAAATACTTCATAAAAAAAAGGGACATTTGGTGATTTCTCAAAAACGTTTAAAAAATGGCAACAAGTGATAATATAGACTATATTTTGTTAATTAATTCACTCAATTTACTAAATTATGAACTGAAATCTTATACACTTCTTTGTGGAATCACACTACATTACTCAGAATAAACACCTAAACTATCCAGTTTAGCCCTTCACCAACTCTTGCATCAAACCTTTCCTCCAAAGGGGCTCAGCATTTAGATGGAGGCAGCAATATGAACAGCAAATAGTTTACCTGTGAACACTTGACACATCCACCCATAAACACTAATATTTGGTCTATTAAAGTGCATGTGGAATGTAGCTGAAAAAAAATTTGATCTGGAAATGTCTCGGTACACAGACTGTTAAATCCTGCTCTAAAATGATAGCTGTAATTGCTTGCAATTTTGCCATGTATTTAATGTCTTTTAATGTTGCATTTAACTTGAGCTGGCCTACTCAAGTCAGCTAAAGTAGTTTGAGATACTGGGAGTGTATTTGACTTCATGGGTGAGAAAGGTGAGGATAAGGGTGTGGGAGAGGAAGGGAGTATCCTGTCTCTCCAGAAACAATACAAGTTACACAAGCCAGTATTGAGAGTCTGCAGGATCAGTTCTCTTAGGGAGTTTAAGATAACCCTTCAGCTCTGGCAGCGGCACCACCTCAACAACCAGGTTTACGTAGTTGGCATGGAAATGGTGAAACAGAAAAGTATCAACTCAAGGGAACAAAAGTGGCACAAGGTTTGTGGTTTTGCTGGGTGGATTCATTCCACTGGTGGTTGAGTATCGTGTTTTCATTATGTTTTGTAAATGAAACCCAGCCAGTTTGTTGTTAAGGAGGCAGAATGTAGAGATGGGTGCAACAATTTCCAAAACTGTACTTGACCTGAAAAACTAAAACAAAAAACAAAAATGACAACTTCTAAATGTATTGGTGAATTTAGCCAGTTGGAAGAAGTCACAGGTAGAGATGGGTATTGATAAGAATGTAGCAATGACGATTTCATCATTGATATTAATTTCTCTATTGATTCTCCTTGGATTCTCATTGGCTCTGCTTTGAGAGTTACCACCATTGCTAAGCAGTGTATCAAATCCTTAACGTGGTAACACTGTGTGATCAAATGTTCATTCATGTTGGAGGTATTTCCCCTCTTGGTTGCCATCGGTGTTGGGGTAATGCAATATATTACTTAATGACTCCCAGGAGAAAGTAATTTATTACAATACTCTGTACATTACTTTCACTCTGAAATATGACTTAAAACACATTGCCTCATAATTACCATTATTATAAACCTATAGGCTACAGCCTCACACACAAACACTAATCCCTATCCCACGGAGGACACAAATATGATCTTTCTCTCAGTATTCACATATGAACACAAAGCTGATAGCATGACACAAAATGGTAAATGGCCTGTATTTGTATAGCGCTTTACTAGTCCCCAAGGACCCCAAAGCGCTTTACACATCCAGTCATCCACCCATTCACACACACACTCACACACTCATAAAGATGAAAATCAGTACAAAGAGACTTCAAAGCAATCACCACAGTGATTCTACTATTTTAGAAACATGAACAGATAGAAACGGAGGCTGCAGCCTGACTGACAATCACTGATACCTGCTGAAATTCAGGGTCTGGTTGCTTGGCTGGGGCCAGCGTTCACTCCGCTTTAACATCATTATGAGTTCTTGGTTAGCTTAGCATTAGTGTCTTGATGCAGCTGCTTCCAAAGATCTGAAGTTGTGCAAGAAGCATAAAACAGTTTTTTTCCTCTGTATTACTCCTGCTGCAGTTTCCACTTTACAGTACTGCTCTTATCTTTTTGTGCAATTAAAATAAAAGTAACGTTCACATCCATGATGTAGACGGTAGATTGCGACACTAATTCCTCCAACCGTGCACAAACTAATTGTAGTGCAAGTGGAACCAATAACAGGGATCGATAGGCAGGCAGACTAACAATTCCAAGGAATGGCATTACCGAACTGGATTCCCATCCCTAGATGCAGGTTTACCTCAGCCATAGACCTTATAGTTAAGGCTAGTAAGGCCCAGATACCTGAGGGACTTCATGCACTAACTGTTCCTTCTCCACTCATCTATTCTCCCTCCCCACGTCTACATACCATTGCTGCATGTCAGTACATTTCTGTCTTCTGTCTCCCTGAGTTTGTGTTTTGTCCCGTCTCTGTCTATGCTCTCCTTTTCTGTTTTCTTCTCTTTCTTCTTTTCTTGCTGCCCTCACCTCGAGGTGCTTGTCGCATATGGCTGTCTAAAGAAGATCCTTTGATCGTTGGATTTTTCTCCTTGGCTTATAGTCTAAATCACTTTGAGGCCACTGTTGTTGTCATTTGGTTGTATATAAATAACCTGAATTGATTCAAGTTGAATCCAGAAACGGTCTCCTTTTTTTTTACCCCTCTTCATAAAGTGCGATATTTTGTTTTGGGTGTAACCTGCTTGATGGGTAGAAGAACACAGAACATTACTGACAATCAGATGCTGACTGACCTGTTGTTGGTGTTGTCAAAGGAGCTGGCAAAGAAAAGCGTCTGGACTTCTTTAAGTTACTTGAAGACGTTTCACCTCTCATCCGAGAAGCTTCTTCAGTTCTAAGGTCAAATGGTGGAGAGTCCCAGATATAAACCTAGTGGGAGTAACCCCCCCACAGAGGGACAAGAGGACCCCCTGATGATCCTCTAATCGCCTGAGCCAAGGTGTGAAACTGGGTGTGGGTCCCAATCAGCCAGAGTTTCGGGTGAGTTCATTGTGAAACCTGGCCCCACCTTATCATGCGAATTCCTGAGATCAGATGGCCCAGGATGTGAGTGGGCGTTAAGGCGTCTGGGAAGGGATCTCAAAACTGGATTATAGATGGCAGAGAGTTGGTGTCGTAAACCCCCGCCTCTGTTCAAAGATGGTCGCTCACAGTGGACATAGATGGCTTCTTTCACTCCTCTTTCAAACCATCTGTCCTCTCTGTTGTTGGTGTTAGTGTGTTAGGGAAACAGGATCCATAGTAAGAAACAGCATCTATTAAATTTTTGTGGATCAGTTATATTGACTGGACACACTTGGACAACAGTGATACTGTCTGAGATTACTAAATGTAAATTATTGTAAATTATTGCTGGTGTCATTTCAGTCACTGGATATTGATAGCTGCATGTCTCCACTGCTATGTCCTGTATTCTCCACCCTCCCACATGGACTCCTTCATCTTCAGAAGTCTACAGTTCTTTCAAAGTTTTTTTCCCTGAAATTAAAGCATGGCAGGAAATCAGCTGGTATTAGAAGATGAGTGCAGCAGATGAGGTCATGACCCCCGTATCCTATTGAAAGGAAGGAATGACAACCCAGAGGAAATATCGTGCTATTACCCACTAGGAGTCCCATGACATCCTCAGGAAGTGACCACAGCACAGATTAGTGCCAAGTAAACACCACAGTAGACAGCAAGACACTGGGAGAAGGTGCAGAGCACAGACTGTTCTTCATATCGCTGGTCTCCACCCCTTGGAGTGCATTCATGTTCATCCATTATTATATCAGACACACTTAATATAGTTTTGTTATTACTTTTCTTGTCTTTTTTTCAGAGAGTATAGCGACAGTAACTACACATGCTGACAGAGGCATTGTTAGTTAGTCATGGATGGTTGTCTAATGAGTTTTGATACGTATTAAAGAGTTATGCTAACAAATAATGCAACTGTCACAACAAAGTAAGTGTCATGTTGTCTGCTGTTTAATTTCAATAAATCAGAAAGTATGAAGACACAAACTGATGATGTCCTGAATCTGAATTGTAAATTAATGATCAACACAACAAGTATTTATTAACCTGGCTGTATGTATTATGCATGTATTGGAACCAGTAGCTGGTTCACTTAGCTTTGCAAAACAGTGAAAACTGTGAGATGTAGCAATTTTTATTTTATTTTTTTTATCTTCTAGGAACATTACTTTTATCAGCCTACCAGGTCCTCTGACACTCACTAGTTAACTTGCTATATCTTGTTTGTTTAACTCATAAAAAGGTGTAAAATTACATGTTGTGAAATGTGGGATTGTTTCTAGCCTGGAAGCACTTGTTAAGTGTCTGACTGAGACTCCAAGATGCACATACACATACCTCCTATAAAACAGTAAATTGATACTTTTGCTCTTATGAATTCAAAAGCAAAACACATCATGTTAATTATTTCGGTTTAGCAGGGGATTATTGCTGCCTTTGGACATAGACGGGTTTTCTGTTTCCCTCTAAGCTAATGTAGCTGACTGAGCTAAATGTCTGTGGAAGCTCTGAGTCATGCAGGTTGTAGCAGCCTTCAGCATTGAAATTCACTTCAGGTCCAATTGCCTTGAATTTCAAGCACTCAAGACCAGAGATGCGTTATTGTAATCCGATTACTTTTTTCAAGTAACTTGAGCGACACTGCTAAAGACTAAGCTACCTATTTATTCTCTAAGCCCTTATCTTATTTCTTTAAAGCTGGGGGTTGGCCCTGCACAGACTCCCATTCAGCCCACTGGAGAGCTGTGATAAATGTGAAGGAAGACATACATTTTGAACTTTTAACTATATTTTAGAGTTTTACAGCTTTCGTATCGAAAAGACCTTGCTTACGGCCATTTAAAATACAGGGAGTGCAGAATTATTAGGCAAGTTGTATTTTTGAGGAATAATTTTATTATTGAACAACAACCATGTTCTCAATGAACCCAAAAAACTCATTAATATCAAAGCTGAATGTTTTTGGAAGTAGTTTTTAGTTTGTTTTTAGTTTCAGCTATTTTAGGGGGATATCTGTGTGTGCAGGTGACTATTACTGTGCATAATTATTAGGCAACTTAACAAAAAACAAATATATACCCATTTCAATTATTTATTTTTACCAGTGACACCAATATAACATCTCCACATTCACAAATATACATTTCTGACATTCAAAAACAAAACAAAAACAAATCAGCGACCAATATAGCCACCTTTCTTTGCAAGGACACTCAAAAGCCTGCCATCCATGGATTCTGTCAGTGTTTTGATCTGTTCACCATCAACATTGCGTGCAGCAGCAACCACAGCCTCCCAGACACTGTTCAGAGAGGTGTACTGTTTTCCCTCCTTGTAAATCTCACATTTGATGATGGACCACAGGTTCTCAATGGGGTTCAGATCAGGTGAACAAGGTGGCCATGTCATTAGTTTTTCTTCTTTTATACCCTTTCTTGCCAGCCACGCTGTGGAGTACTTGGACGCGTGTGATGGAGCATTGTCCTGCATGAAAATCATGTTTTTCTTGAAGGATGCAGACTTCTTCCTGTACCACTGCTTGAAGAAGGTGTCTTCCAGAAACTGGCAGTAGGACTGGGAGTTGAGCTTGACTCCATCCTCAACCCGCAAAGGCCCCACAATCTCATCTTTGATGATACCAGCCCAAACCAGTACTCCACCTCCACCTTGCTGGCGTCTGAGTCGGACTGGAGCTCTCTGCCCTTTACCAATCCAGCCACGGGCCCATCCATCTGGCCCATCAAGACTCACTCTCATTTCATCAGTCCATAAAACCTTAGAAAAACCAGTCTTGAGATATTTCTTGGCCCAGTCTTGACGTTTCAGCTTGTGTGTCTTGTTCAGTGGTGGTCGTCTTTCAGCCTTTCTTACCTTGGCCATGTCTCTGAGTATTGCACACCTTGTGCTTTTGGGCACTCCAGTGATGTTGCAGCTCTGAAATATGGCCAAACTGGTGGCAAGTGGCATCTTGGCAGCTGCACGCTTGACTTTTCTCAGTTCATGGGCAGTTATTTTGCACCTTGGTGTTTCCACACGCTTCTTGCGACCCTGTTGACTATTTTGAATGAAACGCTTGATTGTTCGATGATCATACTTCAGAAGCTTTGCAATTTTGAGACTGCTGCATCCCTCTGCAAGATATCTCACTATTTTTGACTTTTCTGAGCCTGTCAAGTCCTTCTTTTGACCCATTTTGCCAAAGGAAAGGACGTTGCCTATTAATTATGCACACCTGATATGGGGTGTTGATGTCATTAGACCACACCCCTTCTCATTACAGAGATGCACATCACCTAATATGCTTAATTGGTAGTAGGCTTTCGAGCCTATACAGCTTGGAGTAAGACAACATGCATGAAGAAGATGATGTGGACAAAATACTCATTTGCCTAATAATTCTGCACTCCCTGTATAACAAAAGTATATAAAAGATTAACAGCTGTTTTTCACTTTTCACCCGTTTTTATTATAAAAATAAACAAACAAACAACAGAACATTTTCTGTTAATTAATAAAAATGTTCTGTTTTCTTTTTACAGGATGGTCGATAGTCTTTTTAGCTATATGTGAGTAACTAAGTAAAACATAATTAATGTTTCTGCTACAGCAGCCCTAAATTAATGGCATTGTTATTTATCCAGAAAACATACACACAAACTTTTTGATCAAAATGATATTTTTAATGTCTTGATCTCTGCTCAGTCATCCAGGTAAGGACATAACAAAAAGCTGATTATGTTCATCTAGGAAAAAATGCTATGTCAAAATAAAAGTATTCTTCGTATCCATGAATTTTAATGTTTTTTCTATTTAAAAAAAAAGCTGAAAAAATTTGATGCACATTGCAGTTTTAATAGGGTATTTAAGTATGATTAAGATGCCAAATCACAATTATTTACATTTCTAAACAGGAAACTTAGTTTAAAGGTTGAATGTTTTATTTGATTGCGCACAAATGCATTAATTCAGTTTGTTATTCACCTAATGAATGACAATATAAGTTTTTGACACATTTCTAAAATGTTTAGCATTTTCTTTTTTTTTATTATCACAGGTCGTCTAATAAATTTGTTAAGCACTGTATGTCTAAATATATCACATTAGTTAAGACGAAGCATTGGAGCACTGATATGAGAGGATTAGAGTCAGCAATAAGGAGCTCAAAACAATGTGTCTTTTATGTGGAGCAGCACAAGAATTTAGTAATTTTTTTTTTGCATCAGTTCAGTGGCTGACAAATTTCAAACTAACCCAAGCCTCATTTCCATTTTCAAATAAGAAACTCTTTGCAATAGTCCTTTTGGTGGTGTAACACTCTGACAAAGTATTGGGTAATGCAACATCAGTCAGAGGTAGCTGACAATCTGTGTGGCCCGTTCCCCTGTCTCTGTAGCTTTTATTGCTGCATTGTGTTGGGATGGTAGCAGGACCTCCCAGTTCTGCAGATTCTGATATATAATCATCGTATGTGTGAAAACGAGTGCCGTTTCACGCACATGTCAATACTTCAGTGGTTCAGTAATTCAGTCCTGCTTTTACCTCTCCCATGGGTAGCAGCAACACAACATCAACTCTGTCCTAGTATGGTACCTCCCAGAAAATTGGTGTGAAGGGGAAGTATGACACAGTATGAATCATGTTTGACCCACCTAGAGAACTTGTGTTTCTTTTTTCATAATCAAACCCAGCACTCCACTGAATGAAATCATCATTTATACTTTAGTAGATGGATTATTTGTTCAAATTCTGACACTCAACTTTACAGAGGTCGCCTGCCTCAGACAGGCAGTCTTGGAGAACAACGCTGTATTGAGAATCTTAGACTGGGTTGGCTATTTCTCCTCAGGCCGATGTGTCGGTTTGTGATTTTATTCAATTACAGAATATTTACCTTTCACATTATGTCAACACTGATGTAGAGCTGTGTTGTATAAAAATGAACTCACCTATTCCTCAACGCACACATTATATTATGCCCAACACACACACAATTCAGCTGACACAGTTATAAACGTGCACACACCCACACACAAACACACACACATACACTGTGGCATAAGTTTGTTTATTCAGCTAGGTCAAGCCCCGTGTATGGGTTTCTTTCCCTTGCCCATTTGATGTGTGAAAAGTGGAAGGAAATCAAAGTCATTTCCTTCGTTCTGGTTGCTGTGGGTTGTGGTTCCCCGGGGCAGCAGGGGCGACACTGGCAGTAAAGCATCGTTAGGGCCAAAGCGTCTGGGAAGTGGATGGAGTTCCACAGTTAGCCAAAAACAACAGAGGAAAGTGTTACTCAAAGCCACCAAACACAGGTAGGGGAAGAGGAAGGTGGTCCAAACACTGAACTTTAATCATCAGTCTGAGGAGTCAAATCCATGTATTCATTATGATTAGAAAGTTTGAAATCCCCTTCTTTCCATCCCCAAAGTACGTGTTATACTAATTGACTCACACTCAGTCATTTAGCTCAGGAGATGAGAAAACTTTAGTCAACACTTTTCCAGTTGTTGAACAAGTTTTACTCTGTTGAGAGTTCTTCTGTGATCTAGATATGATACTTTTCCTTTCTCATTTAAATGCTAATAACTTTGAGGACATCATCTAGAGAAAGTGCTGGGAGCAAAGCTTTTCTCCTATCTGGCTGCAACACAAGGTGAGCTCTTGTCTGCTGAATTTGAAATATCGCTAAGTCGTGTTGTTGGAGAAACAAGGCAGTTTAAGTTCGGAGGCTTTGTGCATGTGTACGTGTACAAGTATGTGGGTGTGTTGGTAACACTGTGTGCTAGCTGCAGACCTAATACTTTTAAGGATCAGTATTATTCCCGTAAAATTAGGTAGAAGTAGCCAAAACAAAGAGCACTTTGTAATTTACATTACCTTTTTGTTCTCAAGAGGAACAGCACTTCAGGTTTGCAGAACAATGTGACTTAGTGACAATTTATAATGTGATAACGATGCACTTACATGATTGTTTATATTCCCAATAATTTGGTGGTCAGCATGTTTGTTTTACCTGCAGGGAAGAACTGATATTGACACATTTTTCTCTGCATATGTTGACAGCACACATAAGTCAAAAAACACTAATAATGAGCATCTTGGTGTAGAGCCACAATATTAAAAAGAAGAAAACAACTTGAGTGTTGTTTATATGATTTAAGTCAATAAAATCTAAAAATCTACCAACAATTAGCGGTTAGCACTCATGCTTCACAGGAAGAACGTCCTGGGTTCAAGTCCACTGTCCAGCTGGAGCTTTTCTGTGACAGTTAATATGCGCTCCCTGTATCTGTGTGGGTGCTCCAGGTACTTCAGCTTGCCCCCACCAGCCAAAGACTGGTGATTCAAAATTGACTGTGGTTGCCGGCTGTGTTAGCCCTGCCATATTATATGTCCCGGGTGCACCCTGCTTTTCTGTCAGTGACCTGTGAAATAAACTCCAGTCTCCCTGTGATATCAGGAATTGGGTAAATGAAAGAAAATGAATGGACAGACGAAATAAAAAGCAGCATTAAGAAATGTTATATAAAATACAAAAAAAAATCACCACAGAATCCATTTAGTCTTGAAAGAAAAATGCACAAGCTGTATGTATGATAAGTTACAAAATTCCATTTTTTTGAAAATATTTTTTTGCATGTCTTTTTAAATCGATTTAAATTTGAGTATTGTTTCCATATTATAGCACTCAGTTCTTTTAAAAAGAAACTGCATTATATTAGAAATATTGCACTTTACCCACTAACATTCTGCATTCAAAACACATCTGAGTGTATACAATATGATGCAAATATGATGTTGTAAATGACGTTTAACAAATGTTTAGTAGCTTCTTCTCTAACCACCAGAGGTGGGACCAAGTCATTGTTTTGCAAGTCTCAAGTAAGTCTCAAGTAATGTCAGGCAAGTCAGAGTCGAGTCTCAAGTCACTGGTGTAAAAGTCCGAGTAAAGTCACAAGTCTGAAATTTTGAATTTCAAGTCCTTTCGAGTCTTTAAAAAAAAAAAACGAAAAAATAATGTTGCAGTTATGCTAAATGTAAATATTAGACCATGTAATTTTTAAATCTGTGTTTTTCTCAACACATGACAAAATAGTGAACTTAGAAAATATACACAAATTGTGAAATTGCACCTCTTTAAAATGCAGCTCAATTAAACCTAGCTCCTAGAATAATTTTCACCGACAGTTCTGAGATAAGCTGCATGTTATTCTTGGATGCGCTTGTAGGACCAGCTTTAAAATCGCATGACAAAAATATCATACATATTAAAAAAAACTGCATCACCAACGTAGCCTGGACAACATTTGCTAGTTAGATGAAGTCAGCTATCTCATCGTAGCATATTTATATGCATATTTATAATTATACGGTTCTTGGAGTGAGTGCATACACTCATGAAGTTTAGTAACTTCAGGTCACTGCAACAAGCCCAGGTACAGTTTACCGACGGATGGGTGCAGGACCTTGAAATGCACCGTGTAGAAAGTAAAGACCATCGTACGTATCATAAGTTTACCAGTCTCACAAATCGTCGTCATAAATACACATTCGTTAACCGTTTATTAATAGGATCTTTGAGCTCAACGGTAATTAATTAGCAGTGGAAATAATTTCTGGTACGCATCACAGAAATGTAGCAGTGACAATAATATTGTATGCTGTAATCGTACTGGGCAATTAGTGATACAAAAAACCTGTTTTATCCTGTGAATAAAAGTATATGTTTTTGTCAATGTACCATAATAACAGAAGCGAAACACAATATTGTGTCAGGACAATTCACTATTTATGCACAATAAATAAAGGAGCATAGCGCGACAATTTCTGTTCAGCGCCAGACTTGCTTGTAACCTATATCACCAATTATGTTATGAAAATGACGCATTAACTACAACAGCAGACTGACCTTTGTGTAAATGCTTGGAGCAGACTAACCTGTGAGCTGGAGTGTTCTGGGACGTTATATTTGATCTTTGAATGGCTGCAATCCAGGCCACCCGTCGCCTGTTTGTCACTTCGGAAACATGGCTCGAACAATTTCTCTTCAACGACGTAATCCGATAACAACCGATCTCTTTACCCGTCGGCTTCCCGTGGCTGTCATGCGACCGGCTATTGCAGTTAATAATACAACAGCTTCTTGGCGTTTTTGTGTTTCTTTTTATCGCTGTGTGACTGATTTCAATTGAAAGCCTGCGTGCGCTAGTACCTCTTGCCACGAGTTCCCAGAATCCTTTGCGGTTTTACCCCTGAATGATGTCACATTTTCAATCTCTATATAATATGCATGTTAAATTTTATATTTGGGGTGAAATATCAAGTCTTTTCAAGTAAACCGGTTCAAGTCCAATTCAAGTCCCAGGTCATTGGTGTAAAAGTCCAAGTCAAGTCACAAGTCTTAGAACATTTTTTCAAGTCAAGTCTAAAGTCATAAAATTAATGATTCGAGTCTGACTCGAGACCAAGTCATGTGACTCGAGTCCACACCTCTGCTAACCACGACATCAAGATGCTGCTTACATTTTAATGTATTAGTATAAATTATTAAACCAGTCCTGTTTGCATAAAAAGTAGAGTTCCTTTTAGCTTCAACTACCTGTTTATTAGCTTTTCTTTTACATAAGTAGAATTTTTATGGAATTAGAATATTAATTGTTTTTACTTGTAATGGATTTTTTTTTGTATTTCTATGTTCACTGAGGTAGAAGATCTGAGCACTTGTGAAAACTTTAGAAATATTTTGAGTCATACAGTCTCTTACTTATAGGTTGAATGAGAAACATAAAGTAAATCAACTTTATGTAGCATGTTTTGATGTGTTTCAATGCCATTATGTTATGTGATGAGTATTTAACCTTTCCAAACGTTGGGTTGATAAGAACATCACAATAAAACTAAAAAGAAGATTTATGGTCAAAGATTTGCAAAGTAGACAAAACAGAGTAAAAGCAACAGTCACGACATTTTTTTTAAATCTCAGATATGGAACCTCAGATCTTTTACGGTTCAAAACAAGTATAAAAACCACAAAGAAGTGTCTATGGGGCATTCAGTGTGTCACATCTCTCCACACATGAACTTTAGATTGCATTACAGATGATCCCCTGAACAAATACTGATATAACACCTGGCATGTCTTCCTGCCCTGCAGGCAGAACCACCAAAAGCACTGTTCACACCTCACCTGAAATGCAGGGTCTTCTCCAGAACTTTAAAACAACTTCATGCATCTCTAAGATAGATGTCAGCAGCAACTTGGAATCAAGCACTGTCAAGATTTTTATCACAAATGTTGCAGTTCAGGGCTCGCTTAGAAACAATGTATGAAACTCGATGGTATGCATGCATAAAATATATGCAATCAAGCTGACAGATGATTGTTTTTTCCTTTCAACAAATTGGATAGCTTGTGTAGGATATCTTTGGAGAAGCATGAGGTCCTGGCTCGTAGAAAATCTGCCATGTCTTTACTGAATACCGAAGTTATTCTGAAGAGGAAGAAGTCTACTTGCACTCATCAGACTGATCCTTTTCTATTTGACCTCTGCCAAGTCACTTTAAAAAAGAACCTTTATGTTGAGTCAGGCTGCAAAATGAAGGCTGCAGAGCCAATGCCACGGCTTCATATGCGAGAAAAGTCGAGCGGGACAGCTTCTTTTGACAGCATTGAGCCAACAGCTGAATTCTTTTGCAAACTTTCAAACTCCCCGACAGGCTTAATGGTGACTCGCCATTAAAGCTCCAGATTGAATGAAAGGCAGATAATGCAGGTGTGAAAGGACACTGAATGGAATATGATTAAAAACTGGAAAATGTTTAATTTTCTCAACGAGCTTTAGAATATCTTCACAGGCGGTAACTCTGTGTTTGAATAGAGGAGTAAATTAACCATTTTAATGTCATTTTCCATGTACCATCAAATGAATTACATTACTCACCCTTTTTCAAATCAATGGGTACATAACGAAGATAAGAGTTTTAATTTCTGATAAGTCAGACTCGACAATCGCGACATTGTCTGTGCTCTAAGTCACAAAAAAATGGACTTGACGGGTCAAATATTGAGTAGAAAGAAATCAGTGTAACCCTGTAATAAACTTGCATGCACAAAACTTTTAGCTCGTGAATGGAAACTAATAGGAGTGATTTTTGTGTCGTTTTGATAAACACTTTAAAAAGTATGAGGAAGGTGAGCTAAAGTGTATTTTTGGGCGTGAAGAAGAATCTGAAAAGGATTTAAGTTAAAGCCGCTCACTTGTTGAAAGAAAAAAGAAGACATGTATGCACCATTTAGGCCAATTCCTCTTGAAAATTTTCCCTCCACACCTCATGTGTGGGTGGCAGATGGTGGCATCGTTGGTTGTCAGAGAGCTAGAAGATGGAAATACAATCGACTGATTTAAAGGAAAGTAACAGCTCCTCTGTGTAAGACTCTTTGCTGTACTATAGCGGTTGTTGAAGAGATGGGAAATTCGACTCAGAGCTGTTCACACAACAATATTTTTTCCGAGTCGTCATGTGCAGCTAACTAATTTGCATATTAATAAACACAGAAGTGGTATCAAAAGCTTTACATCATCATACTTGACAATTGCTTACCTCGGTTAGCATTTGGTCTTTTCTTGGCAAACTGTTGTTGCTTCTGCTGCCACTTTTAAAAACGTGCCTGTCATCTTCTTCCCTGTACTATTTTCAGGCATTACAGTTGACATAATTTATAATTTTATATCACAGTTGATGAAATGACTTTGTGTGCTATGAAAGGTGTTGTTTGTAGTGACAAACCCACAGAGAATTCTCACTTTCTTTCATCTCATTGGTTTGTATTTACGGCCTGTGACAAGTGTGTTTTACAGGCTCCAAGTAGCCCAGCAGAGTGCAAAAAAGCCGACTAATTTTTAATTTACAAATACAACTGCCTGCTTTGGAAGTTAAAATTAAGCATTCAGGGTGACCAGTGGAATAATTAACTATAACGTATGCCAAGTTTTGAGCCCAAAATCATTTAATGTAGCTTTAAATTCCATGCAAAAAGCAGCAAATCTCACATCTACCTGCATTTAATAATAAAGCTTTTAAATGCTAACCACTGCTTTCTATGAATGATTATCAAATAACTTTCTGCAGCCATGCATTAAACACGGTTTCCAAGTAAACATAGAACACAATGCAGACAAAAGAATGTAAAACCTATCAAAACATATCTGTCATCATCTAAGTTTTTTGAGATTCTAGCTGGTCAGGTCTTCCTTTATTACGTTTTCTTTTTAAAATTGTGCCAGATCTCTTCGGTGGGTGCCCTACAGCTTCAAATCCATAATGTTGTAGTAAGAGGTTTGGGATCATCTTTCTGACTAGCCAAGACACTTCCTGACCAAAGATGCTCTCCTGATGACCGTCTGTGATGCTCCAAAAACTGTGTACACTCTTTAACATTATTGATGCCTCTGAATCTGCAGGTTACCCAGGACAGACATAAATGAAGCCTCATGCAGTCATGGATGATGGCTCTTCAACTGTGTGGTGATAGTAAATCAAATGCTCCCTCTTCTCGTTAACCTGGAAAAGAGAATTTCAGTTTTTGATTGGTCATCCCACAGGACATTTTCCCCACTTTGCCTCAGTGTTAGACACGTTTGGAGAAAGCAGCTCTATTTCTAGTTTTCATGTGATTTTCAAGTGATTCTCAGCCTCTTGTGGGATTTCCAAAAAGAATCCTACCTCTCTGTGGGTTATGAAAACAGTTTTGTTTTTTGGCCATGTCCCTGCCTACAGAGATTGTTATTCACTTTATGAATCTTTTAATTATGCAGTGCATCATATATGATAAAAACCCCAAATTCTTGGCAACTTTAGATGAACAAATCTTTATTTTAAACAATTTAAATTTAATATTAAGAAACTCAGCCCTGCTGAGTTCTTTTTATGCCCAGTCTGTCACTTATCATCTTAATTACTGACAGATTCTGAAACAGGTGTTTCATAGTTTTTTCTTGAGCACTGCACAACTTCCCCAGTCTTGTATTTCCCTGTCCCATCTGTTTTTGAAGCATGAAACTGGCTCCAGCTTCGATGCATGTCTATTTTTTAAAGGCTGTTTTTCAACATTTGTCTTTTGAGTTAAATTTGAAATGATTTGAAAAGTATTGTTGTCTGATTTAGTTTTCTATTTTACACATCTGTTTCTGGTTGGTATACAGCCTTTGAATTGCCAGTTTGTGAACACTTTCGGCTGTCTCATTGTATGACCGTATATCTATAAAAAGGACCCTAATCGTTATTTTCTACTTTGTTTTACAGACAAAGTAGAAAATAACTAATTATTAAAAAAAAGACTGATGACTTATTACACTGTCATAACACCACTGAAAGCCCATAGTTAACAAATAAAGACCGGCAGACAGTGGGACCTGGCGCAGAACACTTTGTCTCTGTTAGTGCGTTAATCCTGATCTTGTTTAAATAAGGTGTGAACCCCTGATAAAATCGTCACAAGGGGATGATCCTAAAACTTTCTGCTTTGATCTCTGTGTAATAATAAATGTTCCATGATGAAATGGTGATACAAATACACTTTCAGTCAGCTACGCGAGACCAGAGCACAGTATAAAGTCTATTCTCTGACTGTGGTATGATAAGGTAGTAAATCACGTCCGTCGTCCCCCCCCCCCCCAGGCTGGCAGGCTCACTGATGGGCGGCTCGGCTTGTCGCTGTCCGCCCTGTGGGTGTGTTTAAGGCAAATGGGCCTCTGCATCCACCTGCTAGCGCCCTGCCTCCCTACAGTCAGGAGCGCCCAACTTTCCGACGGAGCACACGCTACGCGTCTGGACACCGCGGGGACTTTTCTTGTATCGAGCGGCTTCCCCCCCACGAGATGTTGATTGTAGTCGTGCGACGACAGCATCCAATCGACTCTCGGTCACGCACAAGGTTCAGTTAGGAACATTTTCTCCCTTTTTATTTTCGCGCAACTGTAATTTTTCTCATTGTGTTCACTGACAACTCCGGGGCCAATAGACACGCAGTGCGCACAGGTACAAAGTGCCCCCACCCCACCTCCACCCCACTCCTGAACGGGGTTCGACCAGAAAGCCGCGCCGGGATTTTCTATTGTTATTACTGCTTTCAACTTGGAGAGAGAGAGAGAGAGAGAGAGAGAGAGTGATCGATCTGTTGGAATTGGTTTGTTCAATGACTTGCAAGGCTGAACTTATATCCGGAGACCCGTGAGGTAAGCCTGTATGGACTGTTCCTTTGTGATTATGTATCTATGTATTTATTTTACACTTTATTTCCTTATTATGAATATCACGCAACATGTTACCTGCATACAGGATCGCGCTTTTTTTTGTCAAATACTTGAATTTATGATTGGCACCACGCCTTACCGACTCTCTCATTTTCTTTTTGAAACAATGAAACAGAAACAGCAAATTATGATCATTATTAATTTCTTTTGATCGGAAAATCAATTCCAGCGCGAATCATTATCACTGTTTATTTAATAGCTGTGCAGTTTACCGTGCGCTCTAATACCGCACCAGACTGTTTACAGTTCTGTCGTCCATGTGTAGCCAAGACTGCCAGTCTGTTACACACATTTCAGCGTGTTTCAGCAACATTCAACATTTTTGCATGAAATTTGTTTTATTATTATTATTCATTGCCGAAGAACACATTCATACATGCACGTGAATAAAGTTGTATAGTGTTTTATTTATTTTTACATACAATACAACACTGAGGAATTTCCCTGTGTCACGGTAACTGTGAAATGTTTTAAAAAATGTTTTTAATCGGCAGCAAATGCAGATGGTTATTTTCTTGTCTGCTGGATTAAAGCAGCGCTGTAGCCACTGAGCCCTGTCCATCCAGATTTTACTGGTTTCCGTCTGTAAGTTTTAATGATTGCATTACATTTGTTCAACACATGTCAGTTAATAAACTGTGAAGAAGCTGAGACCTTTTCTTCTTTTAAGCTATTTGGACTAATATGATGTTTCCATGACTAAAAGGGTTTTTGTTTTTTTGTTTTTTGTTTTTGTAAACTTTTGTATTAATATTTCATATCACTGTCTATGACATACATATTTGTATTTTTTACTTCATGGTACGGTGTGTCTTTCGCAATCCTCGGTGTCATCTGTGAGCGGTGCCTTGTTTGATTTCATGCGCTTGTGCGAAGGAGTTGGCCTCTCTCTTAGAATAAACAGCTGGATGGTTTACAAATTGTAAACAGCCGAGGTTTAAACAGCTGCTTTTACTCATAAATTCGCTTCAGCCAACCAGTCTGAAGACTGTTCTGCTCTGTTGAGGTCTCTGAAGGTGCTTTTGAGGTGGAAATTCGTCCAATGTTTGAAGTGTCAGTGGTTTGTGCGGAGAGGAGATATGCAGGCTGTAGGTGTCCGGTCAGTGAGCTCAGGGAGGCTTTATGGGAACAAAGGTGGAAAAGAAAAGTTTTGCAGGTAAAGAGGTAGCCGCATACACGAGTATTTCTTATGGTCAGTCACATATGTGTGAAACATCAGCTGCTTAAAGGTATCTATACTTCATCAACAATTAATGTCACCACCTTTTTTTTAGTTGTTCAGCTTTGAGGCTGTCATTACTTGCAGGCCTTTTCTTTAATCAACAGCTAAGACCTGTATTTGAGATGCATCAATCACAATGTTATTTTTGTGCTATTTTCCTTAAGTAAGTGTGAAGTTGTGGTATAGCCTGGCATTAGGTGAACCCAGTAATTACAGCGTGGTGTCATGATGCAGGAATGCATTTTGGTTGCGTGTAGAGGAGCAGAAGAAAAGCTTCAGTGGAGTCAGCGCGATCCTGCCATTATTTTGTCGCGCTCTGAAAAACAAACATAATTTTTACCAAATGGAAGCAATGTGCAAGTCTCTAAAAGTCTGGCTCCTTTCCATTAGGACTCATCAGTTTAATGAAGCTCCCAGAAATCTGGGCGTAAACTCTGCACCTCGGTGCGGTGTCGCCCAAAAGTGTGATGGGGCCCTTGGGAGATACAGATTTGACGCGTCACATAAAATTATAAATGAAAAACAGGCTCACGGTGGCAGATTCTTTTTTGGTTTTAAGTGTAAAGTAGAGTCAGCATCTTCTCTTCTCACGTGTTTCTTTTTGTCCCTGCAGATTTAAAAAAACAAACAAAAAAAACAAAAAGCAGCCTTTGGAGCTACAGGAGGTTGGTCCACCATGCAGCTGGACGGTCTGTGGACGGTCCACACCCTCCTGGCACTGTGCGGCTTGGCTTTTGGGAACCAAGTGAGCAATGAGCCACTGGCCGCGCCCCGTGTCTTCATCTCTTTTAAAGGTGGGAACCTGAACTGCTCTCTTCTACCCTCATCTTCCCTCTTGCTTCTAATTCTTGGTTTACTCCTGGCTTTCCTGTGTTTTAGTCAGTGCTGGTTTTTCCTCTGCCATGAGTTTGCTCACCGGCTGACTGATGAAATGACAGTTGTGCAATTGGAGTGATTGTGGCTTTGATAAGTTCTTGAGGGTTTTTCAGAGGAAGAACTTAGAGCATCACCAGAGCAGCGCTGCGCAGACCACAAACAAATCATGCAACTCTCATACGCACGCTGCTCCCTTTCCTCAGACCTCCAGGCATCATAATAACCACCAGATGCTCCCACTGGCCTGTATTGCACAAATACAAACACAAACAGTGACGGAGCAGATGCACATATTGAGAAATGTGTACGTCTCGCCCATTTTGAGAGCATATACATGATTATTGTTTTAGTTAATCAAATGCAGTGTCTTTATCTTCAGTCTTCTTTAGTACTGAATCTCTAAATTGGAGCCACAAAGAGAGATGGGATAATAAGGAGCATGTAATAACTCCATGGCCATTATGTGATTATTCTCTGGTGAAGCAGATGCACTTTGGGAGGCGGGGGGAGGTTGTATTTGTGCGTTCCATCGGCCATACAGATTAGGTGAGATGGTCTTCCGGGTTCTCCGGGGTGCAGAGTGAGAGAGAGGGTATTACCAAGAGCAAATTGCCAGGATCAGCCAAGCAGAGCGACATCCCCGGGGCCTGTCCTGCTCGTAGATCAAGCCTTTGATTAGCATCCAGAGAAAAGCTCGGGGAGCAAGCGGCAGCTCCCCTGTTTGCTTTTGCTTTCTTCGTTTCCCAGCGCTCCCTGGTAGTACAAGTTGACTTAATTAAGTGGACTGGCACAGTTCATTGTCGAAGGCGTTTTCCTGCTTTAATCAAGTGGGATTTAACACACCAGTGAGCTCACATCCCGAGTTCAGCAGTTTTTTCATTTTCCAGATATCATCTTAGTGCTGTGTTGTTTTAGAGAGAACTGTGCAAATTGTTTGTGTGCGTGTTGTTGGTTTTTTTACTCTATAAGCTGTTCTGTGTCCAGTGAGCTTGTGTATAGGTTCATCTTTGGATGGCTGAACTTATATATTTGAAAGCGACAGACTACAGGCGCTGTTCTTTGGCTGACAAGGAAAAAGCTGGGCACTGCTGCTTACCTGTGTATGTTTGCCTCTCTAGTCAATATGAATTTCACAGTCTACTGCTACTGCCTCTCTCAGAGGAATGCACCCCCCTCTCCATTCAATATTATGACTCCCTCTGCCTTAATTGCTTTTTTGAGAGGGGCCTTGTAGTCCTTACCTTGGCAAGCTGGCTGCACTTCCCCTGATGCATCATGATGTGTAAAGTTTTTTGCTTGAGCTGTTTGGGAAGGCAGTTTGCCTCTGAGCGGCGGCATAAATGGAACACAGCTTGAAGACAAGTATGGGCAATATGCAGGTCTTTTATGGTGAGACTACAGGAGGGTATGAGTTAATTTTCAGGTCCCACTTCATAATTATTGATCATTATGCCAGTGAGTCACCCTGTGAAGAAAAATCTTAAATTGCAGCTATAAAGCTGCTTGTCTGTGCTGAACTAAACACATGTTTCAAACTGATTAACTTGGTAGCAGAGCAGCGAGGTTAAGAACCATGACCTCTGTCTGGGAGGCCCTCACTTCCCTATTAAAGCAGGTAGAGTAAATCATGGGACCTAATTGCTTTTGCCTTTCCTCCATGTCGCGTGTGCAGCTTTTATAGCAGGAAAACACGTTCGGCGATGCTAAAATAACCCTCTCAGTGTACTTAGAGGACACGGGAAGTTGAACAATGTATCTGCTCATATGCATTTGATAAAAGATTTGTGTTTGCAAAATCTAATGGATAAAAAGTCTAACGGATAAACTTAGCAAGTAGACTTTGTTCAGGCTTATCAGCTGAGGAGAAAGGGCAACTCTGGCTGAAGAAGCCTTCCTCACTTTAAACAGCAAAAAGCTGTAGTCAGTGTCAGATGAGCAAATTGGGGACAAAGCAAACCCATAACAACTAATCAAGTGACTTTTTTTTTAAGTCGACTGGCATGATAGACTCTTATCAGATAAGTAGCTTATTTACACAGTGAAAGTTTTGATATTAAAATATCTTCCTGTTTGGGGACTGAATCAATTATGGTTTCAATAACAGTTTTTAACACACAGTAATGCACGTTTTCTTCTGTTTTAATGATTTTAATGGAGACATGCATCCTGTGGAGATGAAAACCTGTCTATTGTAATAATCACTTTCTGGCATCTTTGAGCTAAGTTATCTTAAATAAAGCAACCAGTCTTCGTTTAACACCAGATACAGTGCATTAGTGAAGTGATGGGCAGAATTGTGTATGTGCTCTACCCTTTTCTCTGAGACTCCCAAGTCACGCAAGATCTGAGTTTCAACATTTTAAGAGTTACATTTTTTCTTTTTTTTTTAAATCTTTTAAATGTTCTGCTTATATCACGCTGTGTTGCAGAAAACATGGCATTTTCTAAATGGACAAAACACTCCAGGGAGGAGGGAAAAAGTCATGCTGCTTCTGTTGGCCCACATTTCTGCTATAACATGTTTCAGTTCCTGCATAAAGTAGATCCAAATCTAAATCCATACTAATGGCTCTGCTACTCTGGGCACATGAACTTTAGCCTCATCTGGGCTGCTGTGAGTTCATATGCTTAAAATAATCGCAGAACATCACTTAGGCTGTGCTGTGTTCTTCAAATGCTTTAAATGCAGTTGTTGACATAACGGGCGTGACCGGTGATTACGAAAAAAAGAGAGAAGAAGAAGCCTTTTAATGTAAAGTTTTTCTTAGTCTGCTTAATTGCTAAGGCAGACGGCAAACGTCAGCTCAGAACAAACAGAGGCACGGGGTCAAGAGTCTCCATGCAAATTTTCACTTTGAAAAGTCAGGCCAGCATAATCTACCGCTGAGGGTGGAGCCATGTCTTGCACCACAAAAGAGCACTTCAGAATTATCACCTTTTGGAAACAAGCTTCTCACACTTAACTTCAGCAATGCCACTCTGTCCCGTCAGTACAAGTAAAAAGTCCTTTAAATGCCATAACATCATCAGGATTACAGCACACTAGCCCCCACCTCCTCCCTCTGACTGCGCATGAGGCCAAAGCCACCGGGATGACGGCAGAATGTGGGTCAGCTCCGCTACAATAAACAGGCTCGCCACAGGCAGTGCAGGTGGCAGTAAGAGAAAGCCACCCTGGCTCATCATTAAGCCACATATTTCTCATCTGCACGCCCTCCTGTGAACGGCAAACAGCGGGCTACTATTTTTACCCCACAGGAAAGTCTGTAGTCTATATTGGGTGAGAGTGCATGTGTGTTTTGGTGGGTGGGTGGCAGCGTAGAGGGTTAGAAACTTCCCTTTGGGGTTAAATGCCAGGCATTCTGGTATGTGTCAACCCGTGTTATGGGGTGGTTATGTTTCTGTTTAGCTTTTAATTCCATCGAGTAACAACAGATGAGGATCAAATCTGAAACTGTCATGTAAAAAGCAGTGTAGCAGGGAAGTAGCTGCTTCGATAAGTCAGTAGTTTGGTATCGCTTCGACTTTGGGCTCGGCCTTTTACAACCAGCCTGTCACTTGTCTAGTAAATGTTTAAACTGTTATTGCTGTTGTTCACACATCACATTCCCATGGTCACTTTCTTCTTTGGAGCTATAGATTAGTTGCCCGAATGAACCCAGGCTCTTAACACTTGTGACCTTATCGGCGTGCATGTTTGAGTCTGAAGCCTTAAGTGTTTATTCAGCATTGATTGTTTCAGTGACAAATGCAGTTTAAACTTTTGATCTTTTGTATTATTACTTGTGCATTTGCTGACAGTAATAACAACCTGCAGCTTCCCTTTCAGTTTCTTGATGCACATCTGACTTGCTTCAAGCATACTGGTAGAATTTCACCCTCGCAGTAATATTGCAATGGTGCCCGACCGCGTGCATAAGCCACGAAACCACTGACCCTGTCGTCTGGGGCTGCTGCTGATGTTTTGCTGTGATCTCTAATTACTGTTTGCGAGGCCTGAGTCCATATAACCCCACGGCAGTAGAGTAATGACTGAAAAAGCACTGAAAACCACTATTACTTTGGCCACGTCCCAGACCTCAGCTTGTCTCCACAGCAGCTAAGCTCAGTTATATTTAGTGTAAAACTCTCTTCTCCCTCGGCAGCCACACAGAAGTCATTTGTGGCGCTGTGGTTAACCACTGAACGCAAACGGCCAAGTGGTGACGGTGGTTTAAGTGCAAGTGTAGTTTGGTCCGGAGCAACTTGTGCTCTGCTGCGATCCAGCTGTCAAAAGTGTCACTTAATTGTAACGTCCAACTTGGCCTGGAAACCACTGACTTTTAATTTAATGGAGTGGGTGTAGAGAAGAGTGTGTATATTAAAGAAAAAAGAGGCTGAGCCCGATGTTCCAGGAAATGGTGTTAATCCTCCGCTGCGGTGTACATGACTTCAAAACATTTGTATTTGTAACGGCCGCTCCTTAAACTTTATGGGGAAAATTTGTCTCTCATTTATAATCACTGCTAAGGACTTTAGAATTCACACATTTGTTTTAATTTATGGACATAACTTCTGTTGCGTGGTTTTCCTATAACTTCACACGTGTGAGGAAACACATTAAGTGGGGATTTGTGCTCAAGCAATTAAAAGCTGAGTTCATGTTAAAATGGGATGCAGCTCAGCCTGAAATCTATTTATCTCTCTGGCCAAGCTAATTTCTGAGCACAGCATGGTTTATGTTCACTTCATTGAGCTTCATTTAAATCTTTTTAGCAGTTGGCGTAAATGAAATGTGACTGCTGGTCTGCAGCAGTCCTCACCCAACTTTAGGCATGAATGCTTGTCTGGTCACAGGTAATCAGTGAACGCTTCACAGCGGTATACGTCCAACGGCCTCAGACTGAGAGGTCAGACTCTGGGATCGATTATCTGTCTGTCTCTGCCCCCCTGCAACCTTAACTCTGCCCCCTATTTGGTGGATGACTGATAGTACCGTGATTACATTTTATTTCTGGACCACTGAGTCTATTGTTTTGATTGGAATGCACTGAAGATGAAAAATAACAGCGTACTTTTCACTTAAAGCACAGTGTCATTAGAATTTGTGTCTGTGGATAATATTTTAATGTGATTCGCAATGAATCAATATGTGTTGCAGGTTCTAATTATTCTTTTCTTCAAGTTTTACTCACATCCGTAATGAAAAGTAATGTAATCTGTAATGCATAATTGCTTTTAAATGTGCTAAGAATTTATCGTCATAAAGTTTTGCAATTGAATTTATTCATCTGTTGGCCATAGACTGCAGTACTGCAGGAGACAGTGCTCCTGCCACCCTCACCCCTCTACTTGTCAGGTATATGTGTGGGACAGACGTGTGATATTCCCTGAAAAGATGAGTCTGTTGGCTCCTTTCAGCATGTTGCCCCTGAATCCAGCAGTAAGCTGATGCCCCGTCTCTATCAGTGCCAATTTCCTTCTGCAAATAAACTCGCGTTCACAGTGTCATCTCATAGCCAACCGTTAGCTCTGTCTGAGCCTCCCACCTGGCGCTGATGCTGCGCCTCCTGGAATATGTGTTTTATCCTCTCACTGCCAATCGCTGTTAAATGCGCACAGGCTTTTCTTTATGATGGTCCATGAATTGACTCATTGTGTTTCAGTGTTATTGAATATAGCCGCTTGGCACCTCTGCTTGATTCTAATGCCATATGGCTGTGAGGTTGTAAAGAGTATCACATGCTGCTTGGGTGGTCCTAAGGTTTGATAAAAGAGGGAGTAGTATCATTGCTGGGATTCTCTTTCTTCAGCATATGGTTACTGGATGTAGGGAGTGTGTGTGTGTGTGCAGGTGTGTGTGTGTGTGTATGTGTGTGTGTGCGTGCAGGTGTGTGCAGGTGCAGAGTTGTTAAGAAAGAACATTGTTCTTATGCTTCTGATGATTGTGGGCAACCAATGAAGGTGACAGCTGATCCCCCACGCACCACTCCCATCCACAACCAGTTGTGCTGCCCCTCATTGAGTGTCCTTCCTGTTAAAAGGGGGATTTTTCATTCCCATTGTCATCAAGTGGTCATTCATTCAAAAAAATATATCCAACATGCTGACTTCAGTTCTACCAAATTCTATCTGTGACTTTCTGCACATATTTATACTTCACACCTGCACATATGGATAGTATGCATTCAATTGTTTTATAGTGTTGGTTGTGTGTGTGTATGTATGTATGTATATATATATATATGTATATGTATGTGTGTGTGTGCTTCTTTTCATGTGTGCCGAGAATTACCAAATTAAATTTCTTTACGTGTGAACATATAATCACAATAAAGGACTGTTCTTCTTCTTCTTTCAGTTAGTTGAATACATACATACACAATTTCTTTTACAATAGGTCTGTATAATATTAATTAATTTAATGGAATCTGATCAAATGAAATTTACTTGATCGGTATGCAGTTTATGCGAAGCATATTTTCCAAGCATATTGATTATTATTATTGTTTATTTATTATTATTATTATTATTATTATTATTATTATTATTATTTGAATAAATAAACTTTTGATTTGATATATTTCAGTTGCATTTTACTCTTAAAATTATTGCTTCATGTTTATGAGAATAAACAACATTGTTTTTAGGGTAGGGGTCTGATTGATAGGATCTTACAATATGAAGCACCTGGAAGTGACTGTTGTTGTGATTTGGTGCCATAGAAACAAAGTTGAGTTGAACTGAATTAAAAATGGTTGCTGTAACCAATTAACAGTTTAACTACTGGTCATATTGGGTAAAGAAAAGCCTGAACTAATTTCAGAAGCCTGAACTGGTAAATAACTCCACTCTAACCATAACATATCAAAATAGCTGCCAAATAGTCTGTTAATTTCAGCTCAGCTCTAATCGAACTCTTATGCCTTAATGTCCTTTTTCCTTCTACTACTTAGCTAACTTTCTCTGGCATCGGAACTACAGTAAATGCACGGGGACTGGGGTGTTTTGGATTCCTGGCGTGTCAGCGGCGCTCTCTTTTTGCATCTGCAGTATGAGATCTGTCATATCGAGAGCAGGGCGTTTGCGCTTTGGTCAGGGTTTCACCTGACGAGCAGCCTTCTGAGTCAGGTGACTCGCCAGTGAAACCGAGATGGTCTCTCAAAATGAATGAGGACCCAGTGTTGTCTCTCCATCTTGTCTTTCAAGGGCATGTTGCTGCATCTAATGCCGCCACCCTGACTCTCCTCACAAGACTGAAAAATACCACCCAAACTGTCCAGATATTGTTGTAATTTTTTCTTTCTTTCCACCAGTAGCTATCTGTTGCACATATGTTTTCTATTTATGGAACTGTACACTCTTCCAGTTTTTTATGAAATTGCCAAAATATGCAGGTTTAGAGCACTAGAGATCTCAAACCGAGCAGAGGACGTGGTTATGTCACAGTATGGACAAATGTGTTGGAGTCGTAAATTATTTTGCATGTTGAAACCAAGTAATGAGGTTAGATGATGTACTTTGTTAGTTTCTGTAATCACAACAAGCTGCCAGGGAAAGGTTTTACTGCCAACAGTAGCCTAAAACTTCTCAAAGGAGAAAACCGTCAGTCACCCTTTGTTGTCATTGTACTACATTTTCCTTTGTTGAGGAAACTGATAATAGATAATGATGTAGCATTCCCAGCCTTGACATCTTGGTAACCTGGTTGGTATCTAGCACACCTGCCAGTCTTCTAGGCTCGTTCTTTCCAGGTGGCATAATTAAGACTTCCTGTGGGACTTCATGTCTTTTCTCACTTGTGAAAACAGGGCATTACCGGAGACCGGATGAACAGGTTGAAGACTCAGACTAGCTTTGTCTTTGCACTGCTGCTGAGGCTGAACATTGTATATTCTTAGCACCAGTGTTTCTCTTGTGGCAGATTAAGGTGTCAGGGAGAATAATGGTCCAGACGGCTTACACAAGTTCTTGGATCCAGCTCAACCTGCGCCCAAGTTTCACAAAAGGTTTACGGTTTCGAATGTGGCATTGTGTGTTTTCCTTTAGGAAAATGTAACTCAAGAGAAACATGGTAAAAAAGACAGGAAGCTGTACACAGTGGTGTGGGAGTAAGATAATGAGACAGGTAAAATGAATTCAGTGGTTGCCCAGGTGAATGGCACCTGCTTTGAAGTGCTTCTTTGTCTTGTCATCTGGGCAGATGGATGACTTGATCCCTATCACGGTCTAATACTCACCAATTTCTGTTATCTTAGATCATCAGACAGAGAATTGTCGTTGCTTTTTGAGACTTAAAACTGTGGATGGTATTCAGGTTTGAGTCATTTATCTGCTCCTGAACACTTCCCTTGAAGCCAGCCTGTCAAAGCACTCTTTTCATTGCAGCTCATCCAGAACACTGAACCACCTTGTCTTCAACCTCTGCAAATTCACCCCGCCACCCCCAACGCCAACCCCCTACCGGGGCTGTATGTAGACGTTCATATCATATTCAAAGCACAGTTCTGCCATACCAGGTTTTGAAGGTAACAGTCCCTTTCCTCTCCTGCCTTGTACCTCCTGGTCTGTGACTTTAGTCCTGCACACCACCCCAAACTTCCCCGGGGTAAGCTGCAAAAAGACACTTGGCTCGTTTTTTGCTGCAAACAGCCAAATCATCACTTGTTCGTTCTTGTTCCTTACTTAAGGCTTCTGAATGCTTACCTCACTCTAGCCTAAAGAGTACAATCAGTCCACGTCTGTAGTTGCAGGCTTTTAACGTTATCTCTTCACGAGGTATCTCATATCACCCTCATATCAAGACGCTAAGTATATAGGAGTTGCTCAGGAAGGTCAAGTGGGAGGGAGTGACCCAGACACGGGAGGTCAAGGCCACTGTCACCTTCTGATCTACAACCTCAACATTATTTCTCACCCTCTGACGCTGGGGGGTAGTATTTCAGATGCCTCTTGCAGACTTGGAACTCCTAAGATGAGCCCTTTTTTCGTCCCTGCAGTAAATCCACCATAGCTGAGATGGTGCAATGCACTGTGACGTCATAGACTGCATATTGCCAGTACAGATTAAATGCTGCACTGGACCATCAGTTTGTTAACTGTCAAGACAGAAATGCTGATAATGTTAATGGTATGTTTTCTATGCTTTTGCTGTGTAAACATATTTACTGTGATATCTGACAGCTTGTTTCAATGAGGCCCCAAATTGCTCCCGATGGTCAGGCCGCTACCTTTCATAGCAGCTCTCTGTGTGTGAGGTCGGTCCAAGTACTTGAGCACTTTGGACAAGCATAGGTTTACTATGTACAGTATGAAATGATTTGTTTTACAACTAAAAGATACTGTAGACCATTTATTTAAGTAGAAGCACTGATAGCACCCAGTTAGTGCTCAGGTAAAGTATGTATAGTAACCATGATAAGATAAAAATATTTTAAGTATTAAAAGTGATTGCAAATCGATTATTGTTTCTCATTCATTGACTTTGGGGCAGCATTTTACTCTTGGAATTAGCTGAAGTGGAACAGATTTTTAAAAAAACAAGAGTATTTTGAGATTTTTGTGTGTTTTGCATGTAAATTAAATAATCTGAAAAGCACCTAGTAGCACAAGCTGTCATATAAAATCTACTGGAATGAAAATAATGTTTATTTCTGATATGCTGTGAAAGTGGAAGTAGCTCAAATTCCAACTTAAGAACAAACCATAAAATTTGCAAATATATTTAAAGGTGGCTACTTTTCACCAATTTATTTTTCTAACAATATGCTATATTTACATTTGATCATACGAGGATTAGTTAGACTGTTCAACAAGCAAGCGGCTACTTTCTGAGTAAAGTTTTAAATAAAGTGTTTACATTTGACTCCCACTTAATCTTTGTCATAATAATCTTGATAGAGATTAATGTTGAAAAAAGGGTTTTGCAAACATTAGGTCATGTTAGTGAAGCTGACGTAATCGCTGCCATGTAGTTTAAGTCATAACACAGAGTTTTTAAAGTGCGGTGTACAAGAAGAGCATACATCCATAAATATCTTTTTCAGCTGAAGCCCCGGCTCCATTCATGATGTTTCTAGTTGCTGTGTATCAGTGCAGCTGGCCGCAGTGATGAAACTGGATTATTTCTGCTGCGCTGTGACTTTTTATTGGGGTTTCAGAAAATTTTAAAAAAGTGATAGTAAGTAAATCCAGGGGAACATTTGACCTCTTCAGATTCGCATTTAGTGACAAACAAATGTTCATTATCAATCACCAGTCACCCATACTGCTAGGACAGAGAAAGTCGTCTGTGAGATTGGAGTGCAGAACACAGAAACTGTGCGCTATTCAGCTCATAAACTGCAGTCAGCAGTTCACCTCCCGCCTAAAACCTTTCACCATGTTTAGACCCTGCTTCCCACCTCTTCATCCGATCACTGATGAGGTCATACATTATTCCACGTTGGTAAGGGGAAATGAGGCCGTTTGGAAGACACACTGAAGAGTTTAACCCATAAGAGCACTCGGGCATAATACAATGCATGCACTTTGATGTCTTTGTTGTGGTGTGGTTTTGAAATGCTGATTTGGAGATTTCTCTTTTGCATGTTGGTGGAGTAGGTGTTAATTGCAGAGTGTGGGGACGGACTCTTGATCCCACCCATTGAGGATGGGCTGGGGCCGGCAGTGACCCCCTGATAGGCTTGTTTTTTTGTAAATGTCCCCCCTGTGGTGTTGTGTCCTCTTGATTGGTGAGGGAGATGAAAAAGGGGAGACCCTGGCATGCAAGTCCCCTTGTTGTTGTTGTTGTTTGGCGTCGCCCACACACTCTTCCCCCTGTGAAGGTCCTATAGCTGCAGGGGTGTTTGTGTAGGTTTGCCTCTTATTCATAGAAGTTCATTCACATTCTGGGAGACCTGGGGGTGGACGTCAAACTGGCATCAGGCCTTTTTTGTCAATGAATGCCGCACACAGGATCCCCGCAGGCCTTTTACCGTGCTTCCTATAGGATTCCTCGGTCCGGGTCCGAGGAGCACCACTGTGGCGCTCCAAAGGGAGGACAGCAATTTAGAGTGGAGGTGAAAAATGAGGTCCTCAGATGGGAAAATGAAAATCAACAAGAGGAAAAGAGACTGTTTACATCCTGCACTCCACCTGGCACGCTGCCAGACCAACAGTGGGAGATGTGTTGCAATATAAAAGCAGAGAGGATTATGAGTAGTAAGGGAAATATTTGTGAAACTATTTGGTAATGCCCTGGTGTTGCTAACTTTGTTCTGTCATCCTTTTCTTTGATTCTCTCGGCGAGATGTACATGCTCATGAGCTCTCCAAGCCTCTTATTGTTTTGTAAATCTTCAGATGAAAGAGCGTGGTGTTACTGTGTGTTCTAAGTCCCTGTTTGACTTCTTAACTCAGTTGCTTGTTTTCCTGCTTAGCCCTTCAATGGTGGGTTAATGAATACTTTATTGCCACTTTACTGTGTGGATCTTAGTGGCCGTATTTAATTTCTCCCCCCTCGAGGGACGTCCTGTGGCGTTTCCCAGAGTTTCGGCGCAGCCTACTTTGCATTTCTTTTCTGCGAGAAGACAAACGCGCCTAGAGTCCAAGATGAAGCGCTCTGACAGAGGGAGGCCGGGACAGAGAAAAGGGGATGAGAGGAAGAGAGGCAGGCACAGAGTGAGCTAGGATTTCACTCCCACTTCTTTCCCTCCGAGCTCTGAATCAGTCCAAAGTTCCTCTCATGGGCTACAGTGTGGATCAGGTTTTACCCCTGCTTGTCTTCTCCTACCTTCCCAAGTTTTGACATGCTTATGTTTTATCTTTCAGGGTGGAATTAAAAGCAGCACAGTAGGGCTGCACAGTCAAGAATAGAGTTGCAGAAAGTTTGTTGGATGAGCTCTCCAGGATAGACACAGAAAAAAAACATAAACACAGAAAACCCATTCAGTAATCATACACCATGGGATGTGTCCATATTTTGTCATTTAACTGGAGTTGAGCTTCAGTGGTGTGGATTTCAGGGAGCAGTGAATGCATTTCTGTGTCACTGTAGTTGACACCTAGAGAAAAAAGACAAAGCTCTCAGGTCCACCTCATGTGGGTCACCACTGATATCATAGCCCACCTTGAAAGTGTTTCTTCTCTTCACTCAAAATGCTGTCAGACAGATCTCAGTAATCCTGCTCAACTGTGATGAGTGTTTGCTGTTTTAAAGCCTGTAATTAAGTCAGTTAACCTCCCCTCTGTTCCAAGAGGTTCCAGAGAGAGAGGTTCCAGGGGGTCCAGGTGCCCTTCTCTGTCACATGCTGAACCCCGTGGTGAGCGATGGGTTTTTAATGGAGGCCTCCCAGCACAAAACCAACCTGAGGGAATATTTAAAAGATTGGCACAAAACAAAAAAGCGCAGGAATGAATAAACAGCCCCTTCCTGTCCCCGTAAATTTGGAAGCCTCCTTTTTCCAAAGGTAATTGATTGGAACAAATTAGCAGCGGAAAGATAAACTATGGCTAGGTGAGATGCTGGGCTTCTGGTGATACGCTCTGGGCATAATTAACTGTTGCGTTGAGGCCCGTGGTAAAGCTCACCCCTGTGTTTGCCGTATTAGCACTAGTGCTGGACTCTGTGGAGACGATCTGTAAATCTACTCTACGTTCAAGCAAAGTGTTTGAGTTGTTTTAGGGGATGCAGTTTGTTTCCACAAAAGTATTACGCCAGAAATAAGAAAAAAAGTTGGGCGTTGCTTAGACTGGCAATGATGTGGGAGGCACTTGTTGCACATGTGCTATTGTGGTGGTTATGGTCATCAGTTTGGACATAGGGTATTGTAGTTGCACCTCATATTGCACCTTAAAAAAAATCCGTAGTGGCATCAGAGACTAACATCACAGTCAGAAGTAATTACACCATGACTCAGTTTATTATGATTTGCATGGTTAAGGGAAAAGCAGGAGTGTCTTTTAGCTAAAACTAAGGCAACAGAACATGAAAGCTCAGTGAAATAAAATCAACAGAAGATGATAAAACCTGGCATATTTAAATTATACCTAGTTTAAGTTGCACATTATCGGCTTTCCATTCTCTTTCTATTCTTGCCAAAGAAACTTGCAAAATCTAACAACCAAGTTACGTCAAGTTCTGAAACAGCTTTTAACACGCAGACACCAGAGTTGCTGATAGACGCAGCGATGAGTCTTTTCACAGCTCAAGCCTACCTCTACCTCTGTGTCGTTCCAGGTTTAACACATCCACACTTCTTTCTCTTAACAGTGTGCTTCAGCTGCTCGGCAACGCCTCTCGAGATGTCAAGAAAATTCACTTTCATGCGTTAATCAGACGGGAAGTCTGAGCGAGCTCTGAAAAGAGCTGTCATGACCCCAAACAATCACTGACACACCTGATACTTTACCTGTCACAGGGTTCCCTCTCCTTTTTAATTCTCCTTTATGAGCCGTGCCTTCATTGTGAAGGATGCTTTCATGTGCTGTTAAATGTCTGTTGATATGCCTGCAGACATTTTGTCCTTTTGTCGTTAGGGCTTCACACACAAGGTCTGCTGTTAACATTCTCTAATAATGTCATCTAAATTAGGGCTGATATAACGATATATATCGAATGACAATATAAAAACGTCTATCGTTTCATTTTACGCTATCATTTGTTTCGTGGTGTCGCAAAATAAACTGTTTACGGCAATATTTTTTCATCGTTCTGATGGTCACTGTAGTGGCTATATTAATTTCTTAAGTATTTCTTAATTTCTAAGCAAGTGCGACGTTCGTGACAACAGCTGTGTGCAGATCAACAGTGCATCATATATCGAGTGCGGGAGAGAGTATGAGCGTGCAGCGTTTAAAGCGTGGAAGTACTGACCTTACTTTGAGTTTGATTCCATAAAAAGTGACAAAAACATTAGTGTCCATTGTGCGTGGGAAGAAAACTTCTTTTTACAGCGAAAAAACCCCCTAAACTTCCAAGCAAGCACTGAGTGCGCTACCACGTAATGGGGAACTCACAGAGAAACTCGCGGATTCTTCCACTGACCGCCGCGGCACACCTGCACCAGGGTAAACCTCCGCCTACCCAACTCCTGCTTTACAGGTGAAAATAGAGCAAAAGGACCGCTAGTCTTTGACTTTATTTATTTTCTGCTGTGTTTTACTTGCATCTATTTGAAAGACTGAGTGTAAACACACACAAAAAAAAAACATTATGTGCTGGAATGTGCAGAAATTAAAATATTAAACAAATTTCTTCCAGTCAGAGAATGTTGCATATAATTAAATTTTTTGCTTGATGCATAAAGTTAAAAGATTAAAACTAATAAAACAAGTTTTAAAAAGAGACTTTTCCATTTGATTACATTTTGTATGATGGATTATGTAGAAAAAGTAGAATTGGGCTGAAAGAGCTATCGCTTTATCACCTATTCAGGTTGTAAATCGTGTTTTTAAAAAGTAACTAAGTAACTAAGTAATTAATTACTTTTGAAAATAAGTAATCAGTAAAGTAACGGGATTACTTTTTTGGGGAAATAATCAGTAATTAGTTACTGATTACTTTTTTCAAGTAACTTGACCAACACTGTTTGAGGTTAGCAACAACAACGGTAACAGCATCGCGTGTCCGCTTGATTATGTTCCACATAAACCTTTCACAATAAAGCTCAAGATCTTGTTGAGACTTTTCAAAACACCGCTTTTTAGTAAAGCTTCCATCTGCAGCCTTGGTTCTCAATCTGACTCTTGCTTGTTTTGATTTAAAAAGGGCCTTGAGGTTTATTGTGAGAAATAACATCTGACAAAATGAGGTGTGCTCATTTCTGCAACCTAGACAAGGTTAAGGGGAAGATGACTGATAGATGGATATTTCTGTAAGTTTCCCATTCTTTCACTCAATTTCAATCAATTCAGTTTTATTTACAGGGCGTGAAATTTAAAACAACAGTCACCTTCTCCCCCATGAGCAAGCACATTGTGACAGTGGGAAGGACAAAAATCCCTTTTGACAGGAAGAAGCCTCCAGCAGGACCAGGGGCAGCTTTACCAGATTTGTATGCTTTAACCAGAATCCTTATATCCTTATTATAATTATTTTCTATTACTTTCTTTTACCCTACTTTTTAAAAACATGCTGTTTACAATGACACAAATTGTTTACTTAATTACCCCCCTTTGTTTTTTAATGTCACATAATCGTGACACTCATGCTCTGGTAACTTCAGGTAAAGGTTACAACATGTGACATGAGACGAATCTTGATAAAAGATTTTTGTTTGGCGGCCTCAGGCTACGTCCACACGTACATGCAGAAATGAAGGAAAACGCTGCCAGGAACATGCCAAAGCAACAGGTGGCGATATATTCCTAACCGTGTAGAAATGTTGGCCAATCAGAAGTGTAGAAGCCTCAGTGGGAAAAAGTAAACAAAGCTGGGGCATAGAAGCAGAACCGAGTCGTATGTGTGGAGGGACAGTAACTGTGTGTGTATATGTAAGCATTTAAACACTGCAGAGAGTAAAATTAACAGTAACAGTATTGTAGAAATTCATTTCATGGAAACAATAACGTGGCGCACAGTGTGACGTCAAAAAATGCGCACACCTTTGATGCTGCGTTTTCTCCGTTTTTCTCGTCCACACGTAAATGCAAAAACTGAGTTTTCGAAATTATCCACCCTGGCCAGAGTTTTTAGAAATCTCCGTTTTCAGTGACCGAAAACGCCGTTTACGTGTGGACGAAAGGTGCAAACGCATAGAAAAATCTCAGTTTTCAAAAATACCCGGGTACGTGTGGACGTAGCCTCAGTTTTAGAGCAATTACAGCAGCTGACCTGCTGATCTGAAGCAAGTCTTTCTGGTTGGCGTTTATCTAGAAGTTGAATGTTTTTCAAATATAAACTGAGCATTATGCGTAATAATTTTCACATAATATTGTTTCATGTTTTCTTACTTAAAGAAAACCTTGAGAAGGTTTAAAAAGCACTGATAAATGCAAAATAATCTAACTGCCTGCTTTTCATGTGTATGTCAAACATGCATAATTTGTTTTATACCGGTTAAAATCCGGCACGACCCTTTAATGCTGATGTACACTAATTAATCTCCCACTACTCCCAGCGGTGATACACTGCAGTTAACTGCACATTATTCCCAAATATTTTCTCTGCAGTGAACTCTCCCTGGCTGAGATACAAGCAATATATCTTGGATGAATACTCCACATTCTCAAGATAAACTTGCCCGGGGAAGCAGATTACTCTGCTCATATAGAGGTTCCGCAAGAGCTCTGTTTTGACTTGTCTGGCTTAATTGCTGCGTCAATTAAAATGTTTTTCAGAAACACTGTGTGAGCTGGGCAAGGGCCAGGAGAATTGCTAGAGGCTCCGGCTTGTTCACAGCTGTGTGTTGCCTGCAGTGTTGATGAAGGGAGAGTGAGAGGAAGTGAGGCTGAGTTGCCGAGGAGCTCAAGGGGTTAGCAGCCAAACAAAGGCATAAGGTGCGCGCTCCTGCCCGCAGTAAACAACGAGCGCTGTTATCAAAATGTAAACACAAACATTGGGATGTAGTTAGGCTTTATAGCGAAAGAAATAGACTAAAAAGTCACCTAAATACAAAAAGCATCAGTTGTAGCCTTATGATTGAAATTATGTTCATTTTGTTAATATAGTCACCATGGCCCTCTGCGAGTTTATTATTAAGAGTGGAGCCAATGACAACATACGATATTAACAGGATTATAATTGGAGCTGAATCTTGTTCTCTTTGGCGATGTGTAATATATTAATGTGGTCTCCTTTGGGACATGAAGGACGTGACCCACGATGGGCTTCGTACGAAATTAACGGGTAATTACCGGGTGCTACAGGGCCACAGATGACTGTGAGAACAAGGCCGCTTTCCTGCACAGATATGCTGGCTGAGAGCATCCTCCCATGAAGAACAACAGCATCAGGACATGTAACATGAACCAAAAATGACACGAGTGACGTAGTGCTCCAGCTATCACGTTAATCATGTTGAGCAATGAAGGAAGTCAGAATACATTATTAAAGAGCGACAAAGTTTGTGTATGGGGGAAGCTAAGCTGGATGGATGGACTGCGTTACAGTCTTGGCCCATCCATCCAAGACTTGTTTTTTAAAGCTTGGCCAAGCTCCTTCCTAACCTTAACCACATGTCTGGAACCTTTAAGAAGCAGTCGCTTCAATCCATAAAAAGGATGTTTACCTAAACCTCAGCAAGACAAAAGGAGTGCCACCTTAAGGAACAACTGTTTAGGGTTTTAAGAAGTGTAGTAAGATCAGTGTCTGTGTTACAGAACTAACAAGCTTTCAGATAAAAACCTTCAAGTCGAAGACCCATCACTCAAACTAATTCCTGAATTCACAAACGCTGAACCTCCAAAACAGGAGCTCTCAAACTCAGTAAAGGTGAATGGTGCCTCAAACAGGAATCAGCTGTTGCTAGCTACACATGTCGTGGTTACACTGGGCCCCTAAATGTTTTCCAACTACCATAATTTATTTTTCTCATTTTCTTATTCCAGTGATTATTCGCCCATTATTTGTGTCTGTTTCGCAGCAATCCCGTGAAAGCCTTCCCACTCGGCTTCCTCCCCTCTGCTTTTCTTGTCTTTACCATCTAGGAATTCACTCTCAACAGTGCAGTATTTTAGCCACTTTGTAATCCATACCTCCGACCTCTCCTGTAGCTTATTACCTACTGCCAAGACTGTTCAAGAGGACGACTGCGGGGTCACAGAACAGGATATCCTGCATGTCAGTCAAACGTCAAGGCTGTCAGGTGTCTCCGATTTTAAACCCAAATCGGGGAAAGCCTGACTGGTCATTAAAAATCTCCCAGGGAGGCTGAGTTTTGAGTTTTGCCAAAGCTCAGTATACTTCCACAGCTGTCAAGGTGTCTGTATGTCTGCTGCGTTGTGGAGATGTCACCTCAGGCACTATTCAGTCAAGTAAGAAAGAAACAGGCTTCCTCTGGATTAATGAGGAAGGGATATAATAATGTTGGGATATAGATGAGTTGAAATGTGACCGGCTCTTCTTTTACGTGTTGTTTTTTTCTTCTATAGATGACTTCACTGTACTCTCCCAGGCGTGTTTCCCAGTGCGTATCCCATATATGGGACTGATATCCAGGCTTTTGGCTGAATGAAAAGAAATTTTTATTAAATAAACTTCCACAACCTCAGGATATAAAATGATTTTAAAAGAAATGTATTCTCATGGTCAAGAGACCCCAAAAGGAGTATAATATGGAAAATAAAATCCTGCTCCAGTTTTTATCTGATGCCGTACAGTATGAGATTTATAAGTTTCAGATTTTCTTTTGTCAATTTTGCAATCTCAGTGGTATTGGCCCATAGGGAGTACAGGCAAAGGGAGCGTGCTAAGGAGCATGTATAGCAGTACAGTGAACTTGTTTGCTCCATTTAGACCATTCATTCACTCTTCTCCTCCCCTCCCGCCTACTCCCTGCTGATTTCTGCTGTCATGCCAGCCTCAAAAGTTATAAATCACTGTGGATTCTGCAGCCTTTTCATGGGTTTGTGTAGGGGAGTCCCTTTTGTAAGCTTCAGATGTTTGGGGTCAAAGCCAGGCTATCAACCAAAGCAACCAAAAGAATTGTTGATGTGTGAAGTGCGAGTTTGTAATTGAAACGATAAAGGAAGTCCTATAGGGACTGTATATCATCCCACTCAACAAACACAACAAAGTGTATTAGAGGGATTGTGGACTTCTCAAATGAGGAGGGGGGTGTCTTCAGAAACAACACTTTTCACATTCTACATTTTTCTTCCTCCCGGTTGTGGTGTGGGGCTGCAAGAGCGCAAAAGCGCCGACCTCTGAGTGCACTCAGGCTCTCGGAGAGATTGCAGCCCTGTCAGAGAACACGATGCCGCCCCATTAACTGAGATAAGGCAGGTAGGGATTGAGAGGCTGAGATCAATGAGTCATTATGGGGAGTGCAGAGGATTCGAGGCCCGAGTGGGATGGTTACATTCATGGCTTAGCAGTAGGACGGCCCAGCATTCCCATAACCACTTCCTACCAATCCGTGGAGCGACCATCAGGGTAGGAAAACCCTGCAGGATTTTCTCTGGATTAACAGTTGAGTCCATGTCAAATATTCTATCCAAGAATAATGAGGCAGGGCACAACCTTTTCACCTGACACATTTTCATATCTCCAGAGCAACACATTTATGGATTCTGCTGTTCTGTGAAAATGCTTCACGGCCTCAGGTCTTTGTTCACGTGAAGAAGATTTAGCTCTTAAAGTAAGATAAAATATCGTACATCCATTTTTCTCCAACTGAATGTAACTCTTATAAAATCCTGGAGGTTAATTAAAGTCAAAATGAGCTCAGTTTGAACATTTGGTTTGTTTTCCATGTAATATTGTGAATAAACTTTGGGTTTGTGAGATTTATGAATCTTTTTTTAAATTAACATTTTTCACAGCATCACAGCAACGTTTTTTCTGAATTGGGGTTGTAAAAAACAACAAAAACAAAACAAAAAAACAACATTATCTATCTCACTTGTGATTTTATTATGTCGATAGTTGCGGCAAAGCCTCAGAAAGAAGTATTTTTTAAAGAAATATGTTGGTGCAGTTTAGTGTGGTTTGGTTTGTGGTGTGATCCCATTTTTCTGTTTTTCCACTACCCATTTTAAATGCCCACTCTTACCTGAGGCACAGTGCTGACAGTCCTCTGTGTTACTCTCTGACTACATTTTGGCTGAGATTGATCAAACTTGAAAGGGGAGCCCTTAAGTGAATGTGTAAAAAGTCCTGGTAATCAATGATTGACAGTTGGCATTTCCCCTCATCAAGGTCACCTTGCCAATTTCAGCGTGTGGAAGAGCTGCAGGACAATCAAGAGATGTGAGAAAGAGAGGCTGTTTTGTCTCTTCAGATTTGGCTTTACCAGAGGGAGGTTGAGCGCAGAGCACGACTTTCAATCACAGAAGTACTTCAGCTGCGAGAGCTCGGTAGACCACAACTTAAAGGAGAAAAGGGAATATCGATCTTTGTGCCACTAGCATATCTGCACTCCGCTAGACATGTAATGCTGCTGGGATGGACTTTTTCGGTCTGCAATTACAGCTACAGCTAATTCACCTGGGACACCACAGGATTTTTTTTTTTTGGTTTTCTTTGCAGTTCAGTTCAGTCAGAATCTATAAAACACACTTTCTTGGTGTGTATTTCTCACCCATTTGATTATTGCACTATACACCTATTGCTGAAAAGAAGATGTATAGCCATGTAGTCAGGGCTTAGCCAAGACAACCTGTGGACTTGAATTTCGCCCCCTGAAGTTTCTACATGTGATTTTTAAACCTGGTTGCACCTGAAGTCATTAAATATATTTTGACAAGCACGTTTTATGTAGCATGTGTAAATAAAAGCTTGCTTCTAAATGAAGTCCTGCTGGGCTGGAAGTGAAATGTAAGACCACTCAAGTTCACAGCTTATTAGCTCCTTATTACAGGTCACATACTGGTAGAGTTATGCTCATAACATCCCAGCTCTTTAGATTAATTCTGTTTGGCTGGGAATGTGAGAAAAAACAGGAGAAGGCTCCCCTGATTTAGAAAGCATGTTTCCTGAGTTCGGAAAGAAATGAAGTGTTTATGGTGGGGCAAAAAGAGGCCGCACTGAGGGGGGGTTATAAAGGAGGAGCAGTACGAAGATGCTTTGGCTTCACGTTCCTCTTTTCGCCTCTGGGGCTGAGGTTTTGGTCAACACTGCCAAAGCAAACACCTCCATATTCCACCACAGAGGACCCGATGTGAACCTTTCACACACTTCTTGGTTTCGCCTAATCAGCACCTTCCATCTGGAGTTGCCTCATTTATCCTTAGTTTGCATTGTGGTTTTGCATGTGTAGAGAAACTGCTCTAATGGAGACTCTTGGTTCTGTATCCATTACAGCGTTGTTGCATCGTTTGATTATGTTGTGTGCAGTGATGTTTGAAACAACATGACACACCAGGAGTGGCCTCCACTTGCAGGCCAGGGCACCTCCCCTTACTGCAAAAACTGCTCAGAAACAGCTCAAAGAACACAAGAAACATAACCAGGGCTATTGACCTGACCTCTCCACAACCCCCAGATCTCAGTCTGATCAAGCATGCACAGAATTATTCAGAACACATCTGATCTTCTGGGGCTCCAAACAGCAACCCCAGAAACCAAAAGATCAATTTCTAACATCCCACTCAAGTGGATGAGAGACACCACAGGACACCCTGAGATATGTTTGTGTCCATCCGCTGAAGGGTCAGAGCTTTTTTGTGGGGAAGAGGAAAACCTAGACTACTTGAGCCAGGTGTTGTCAAAGTTGTGGCCCATCGTGTATACGTGCATGCTACACATGTTATCAGTATGTTTGAAAGATACAAAGGGAGGAGGCTGAACACATCACTCTCGCACCCACTTGGTCTGCTTCACTCTCTATCCATCTCAGCAGTTATCAGGCTGATTTTAACATCCTGTTAGCTGCCGGGAGATTACCAGTGACAAACTGGGATGGCTAAATCGGCTTGGTAAACTCGCTGACCCTGCAAACCACCACCCACCCTCTGAGCTACTATCTCCTTAACACCACCTTACATGGGAATAGAGCACGGTTGGCCAAAATAACAGTCTGAACACAGATAAAGCTCAGAGGAAGCATGTAGGAGAAGACTGCAAAGAACTAACTCCCTAAAAAAGTCGATCAGGCCAAGTAGGCATGCATACAGTACAAATTCATTGACCAGGCGACGTGAAATGAACTGTTCCTGATATCATAATAACTTGTTTTACTTATTTATTCATTTCTTTTTTTGCCTTTTTGACGTAAAATGCAAATTGTCAGTTGGGGACAGCATAACCCACCACACTGATTCCTAGGGTCCTAAGGGAACCTATTATCTTGTTATGACTTAGAAGCAGGATAAGATTGCAGAGCCTTAGAAGCCCCTTTAAAACAACACGGTTTAGGAACAGCAGGCTTATAGCACCAGAGAGCATAATGAAGTCACAGTTTAGCTTTTTGCTGACTTGTAACTTCTACGCGGGTTTCCTTTAGTGGCCAACAAACTGTTAGTTTAGTTCAGAAGGAGTTAGCCCTGTGACCCTTGGTTCCCATGGGTGCATGTGTTTGGGGTACAGCTCATTTAAAGCTTAGCCTAGTGAACGGTCCCAGTGAGGCAGTGGCAGCCGAAAACACAAAGCTGTTTATAAAGGCTAATCGCCTTCATTTCAGATGAGCGCCCTTTAAATAGAGAAAGTAAGTGATTAGGCAAAATGCAATGAAGCTGCTGACATACATGTGGAAAAACGGGATTTGTTCACTAATCCCACTTCCTGTCCCCAAGGCCTGGGAATCAGGGGCACACTGGAACTCAGCTGATCATTTGCCCCTGTTCAAAGAGGCGACGGGGAGAGGGGGGACGTCCTGCTTCTATCAACATCATGTGGCTCATGTCGAGGGTGACTGATGACTATACAGGCTCCAAATGGCAAAGAAAATGGCAAAGGCTTTCCTGCCTACAAGTTCTGTTTAAGCCTGCCCACCCAAGAAACAGGAAGACAAGCACTGAGGTGGCACCGTGCGCACTTACCCAGGATGAGGGAGCAGTGGGAGACTGGTGGGAGGAAGAGACCTGGAGCAGAGCCACAATGGCTGCTGTCACAATCTGTCCTGCCTTCATGTCATTCTCAGGAAGGGGCAGGAACAACTGGCTTCCCACACGGTGACCCCACACTGGCTCGACAAATAAAGCATTCATAACCACGGGGCATGTCAGCGAGACACTGGTGTCAGATACATTAGGTTTCTATATCCTGTGCCTGTTCAACTGTGAATCTTCATGTAGCCTGTCAGGATGCACCTGAGAGAGCTGGGACAAATTGTTGCACTGAGACGTCTTTCTGACAGTTTTCTATGTGGTGGTCCTGCTGTGCTCTGAAAGCCCTTTTCAAGACAAAGTTGTTCCCCTGCTCGTGCAAATCAAATTATTGGCTCACTGGATGAAAACTACTTGGAAATATGGTTTATAAATTGGATATTTATAATTGAGCTATTATATATAATAGAGCTATTTTGTTATATTTTGTAATTTTGTAATATATTCTATTATATAATTTAGTGACTTACTGTTCTTACTGTCTTGGAACAACTGCGACCACATAATTTCCTCGGGTATTAATAAATGATTCTTAATCTGATGATTGTGATATTTAATGGTAAATCTGCAGAAGATTTACTTTATAGCACAGCATGAAAAACATCTTAGCTGGAAGTCAGCCCATGGCAGCTGAAACCTGAATTTTGATGCCCTTTGATGCAACTGTTTGTGCCTGTCACACTCAAAATATTACACACATAAGCATTTAATAATATTTATTATGAGGAACTGTGTCATTCACGACAAGAAAAGTAAATATTTTTTTAGTGAAACCTCTGAGCAGATTCTTACAAAAACGACAGATCCATCACAGATTCAGCTTCTTTAAAAAAATCTCTTTGTTCGTAAATTTGACAGCAGCTTTCAGGATGTTTGAACAGAACTGAACTTCAGTCTGTAGAACTGAGTGTTGTGAAGCCTGAGTTTCTATGGGCTGCTGTTCTTTAACCGTACCTGTTTCTGTTCTACTTCTGCTTTTGGTGAAGCGTGGCACACATTCAGTAAAATTAATTTCAGCCTTCTCACAGAGACTTTCTACAACATTAAACAGAGAGTGAGGCTGAGACAGATCCATCTCCATTACATTAAGGCTGTTCTGGTCTCGTAGCTGACTGTTTCTCCCAGGTGCACACACCGTCTGGCCGCAGACAGTAGAACGCTCAGGCAGAGTGTGTCTCTGCCTTTTGAGTGTGTCCAGCACCATATGTAGGGATTATAGGCTGACATGAATCTGAGGTATGGCAGATTACGATACGGTAAGGCTAAAGGTAATGAGGCTCCTTCAGTCAGGGTTTCACGTTTAGTCTCTGTGGCTGCTTCGCCCTAAATTCCTTTGCTAATTCTGCAGTGGGCTGTCTTTGTTGTTCTGTTATAAATGCGTGTGCTCTGCCTTCTCCCCTGGCCTTTGTACAAAAAGTAGTGTTAAAATGAATTTACCATGCTAAATGTCCTCAGGAAACCAGAAGGTATGCACATAACTGTGGCTAGACCACAACCCTGTGATTCAGTGGTTCTCCGGGTGTAGTAATTCAGAGCTTTTTGCAATTCTTATCTCCACTGAGCTGAAGCTGGAGTGATGGCAGAGAGGTTACAACCCCGAGCCCACTGAGCCATTCTCGACATACACACTCCCTTTTTTTCCTTTGCTCCCGTTCAGTGGACTCATTGAGATTCTGGACGGGCCATCGAGTAATGCCAGTTTACCCGAGGCAATCCCAGTTTCCTGATTCCTCTCAGGCTGAGGAGAGATAACCCTGACCCTGAGCTAATCCCAGATTAAACCAGAACATAAAGCACTGCCACTGCTGTCCAGTGACCTCTGACCTCTGCACGTCTCCCAGCTCAGGCTGCAGCAACACTGCTAAAAGGAGCTTGCAAAGATTTTAGCCAGGTATATTCCAATGAGGGCTTCTTTATCTGTGCTGCTGAATAATAACCCCAGAGATAACTCAGAAAGCCAGACTACTTAAGTAACCAGTAAGTTATTAGGTGACAGTTTTAGTTTATTTGGAGCAAAACAGGTCTGCAGAGCTTGCCAAAGTATTGCAGGAACTGACGCGCAGGATGGGTCAGGCGCATTGATGTGTCAGAGTTGAGGTAGAGACTGATAATAAAACACATGTCTGTTAAAACAGAGCCCTGTTTGTGCAGATGTGTGTGATTAGATCAAGGCTCTCCAGAGAGGATCTCCTTCCCTACTAGTTCTCCACATTTGACATCATCCTCAGCCAAACCTCTGCTTTCATGTGTTTCATCTAGACCGAGAGGGAAGGACATTCATTTGTTTGGAGAGAGAACGCAGAGTCCAAAAGCAGATCCTAGTTCGAGGGAAGATACAGAGTCAGACTTACGGATTCTTCATTGCCTCTGCACCGTGAGCACATCTGTCTGCTGTTACAAGAGTTTACATGAGAATGGAGATAAATGTGTATCTCTTTCCCCTCAACCACAACCCTCCTCACCCCTCCCTCACCCGTTCTGCTTGTCCATCAGCACGCCGGACTTGGCAGGGAGCAGGAGAGAGGCTTAGGTGACGGGAGCCAGAGGCTCTGTGATAAGGCCATCTCTCCGCATGAGAGCTCATCAGAGCTGACAGTGAATACAAATTGATGCCATTAGCGAGGAGGGGGTGTGGATGTAGGAGGGGTGGGGCACGACAGTGGCTCCTAATTATATAGTGGGTGAGCCTCCCTAGGTCGACAGGGGCACGGGGCACGGTAGTAACGAGGTGACGATGGTGGGGTGTCACGGCTCCCGCCGACACAGACGATGGCGGTGCGATTTCTGGATACTGTGAGGACAGACGTGGTGGTTAATGATGTGTGATATGGGATCGCTGTTAGTGCGTATCCATTATGACGGATCACATTCAACGTATGTCGAGACAAGAGGGGGGCACACCTTTTCCCTAGCGAGGGAGCTCGCAGCAACAGAATACAAACAGCATGCCATGAATAGCCAAGTAGCTTCACTTTGTTGTGGTTTTAATGGCTGGAATCACGCCAAAGCTCCGCACACACTCATTTGTGTGTTTTTGTTTTTCATGGCAATAATGATTTCAGATACTTTTGTGCACACTCCTGTTTCTACACTGTAAAAAAAATTGTAATATAAAAGTACTTCACTGTGTGTTTTACAGTTTTGTACTGTTCTGTACCATTAATAGACTGTGATTTTACATTTCAAACGTAAATTAACATAAAATCACTGTAAATGTAATAAAACATAATTTTCTTGTTTTTTAAATGTATTTGTCTGCACATATGCATATTTAGATTGTTAAAATACGTTCACAAATGCATCATAATTTCACAAATATTTGTCCGTTATTTGAAAGATTGAACTGTTAAATTAAAATGTAATGCTATGGAAAAATATATAAAATGAATCTTATAAACTTTTTATACATCAAATAATAATAATTATTATTGCCGTGGTTCAAGAGTTGGCAGTTTGCCTTGTAATCAGAAGGTTGCCGGTTCGAGCCCCGGCTCGGACACTCTTGGTCGTTGTGTCCTTGGGCAAGACACTTCACCTGCCACCTACCGGTGATGGCCAGAGGGGAATTATAAAGTGGGATTGTAAAGCGCTTTGAGGGTCTCATAAAGCACTATATAAATGCAATCCATTGTTATTTAAACCAACTGTTAACTGTATATTTCTGAACATTTAAGTATTATTATTCATATTGCCACATTCATTGACCTTGTTTACAGGTAATTTCATTGTTTAATCACATTAAAATGTTCCTAATTTAATGCTTAAAAGCATTTGAAAAAGGCAAAATCCCATGTAAAATTAGGGCAACAAACTGTATTGTCATTACTTAAAATAACCGTATTTTCATGAGAAAGTTATTTTGTTATTTTATGGTATTATTTTGGCGCCCCAGCTGCCAGAATATTACTGTTTTTTTAGGATTTTTTTTTCACGGTGTAGGATTAATGCTGCTTATCCGGAATCAAGTTGTTCAAATACAGTGCTTACAGTAACAGCTTTTGAATTCACAAAAGAACACCATAAAACTTGCAGAACTTTGATTTTCCAGAGAGAGGAAGCAAGGATTCAGAGCTTTTGTATCCAGATGCTTTCATGACCGACAGACAGCCACGCATTTTAACTTGTCTCTTTAATTCCCCTTTTTCCTTTAAAGTTGCATCTATTTGAGGTCTTTGTATCCACAAATAGATTTAACGCTATAAACATGAGTGCAGAAAATTTGTGTATGTAATTTTGTTCTGCTGTCCTAACTTGAACCCATATTCCAGTTCTGCCGTTAGCTTGATCGGATGATACGGGGATCGTGTGCAAAGTATTCTGAGAATTTTCAAAATGTTTTGGTGTTTGCAACATGTACGAGAAAAGAAGACAACCAAGACAACAAGGCAAAAATAACACGACTGCTAATGACTGATTTGTCATCTTAATGCCATGCCTTGTCAGTTTCAAATTTGAAGTGAGATGATGGCAAGCATAACCGCTTTTGGTGATGCTTTGCACATATGGGGCAGGTGTTTGTACAGGCACGCTGTGTTGTCTGTGTTTTCTTTCCTAGTAGCAAGCTGCAGAGCCTGCCTCTCCACAAACACACACACACGCACAGGGTGCAGTGAAGCTTTGAGGCCATCACAATAGATTACCATTCCTCTGCGGGTCAGACTCTTTGGCATTACCAGTGGGTCAGATCATATCTCTAGATTCTGTGCCCTTGCATATTTGCTATCCGCTGAATGATGTCCTATCTGATGTGACACAGTGGCCAAGCCTTTGACCGCTTTTATTATCCTCTGCCCTCACAGTGACGGAGCCAAGACGAGCAGCTGCTGCGTTCTCATGCTCTTATCGTTCCTTTTCCTTTAGCAGCCCAGCTCACCTCAGACCCACTCTCCAGTAATCACACAGGCATTCTTTAACAACTCTGTCACTCCTCTGCTGGCTTTGAAGCATGCAGCTCACGCAAACCCAAATAAGTCGTGTAAATGTTTGACATGAAGGGAAGTTGAAAGAGGCCGTCGAAGGAGAGAGAGAAGGCGCTCTGGGCCCCGAAAGTTGCTGATTTAAAGTGAGTCTGCTGAAAAGACGGCAGCGCAAGTGGCAGTCAGGCCCTCCAGTGGGCACCCACTTGTCCTAAAGCAGAAGGGGGTTTCTTAATCTCCATCGCTATGTTAGTGCCCCTATATCAAGGCTTCCTTATTCTATAAATACAGGAAATCGCTGTGAGAAAGTTGTGCTAGATTAAGATAAGAGAGGAAACACGGCCGCTCTTGCATACAGGCATCTGGATATCGGCCAACTCTGCTCACAACTGTGCAAATTCAATCATTTCTTGGACTTTTTCTTACAGAAAAAACTCCCATGTTAAACATATGCGTAAAACAAAAGTCTGAATGTGTTGTTTCTGGCTATTTTGCATAGAGGTGCCAATTCTTTTTCACCAAACAGTTAAATACCACATCGTAACTCAATAGTTAAACAGTAATGTTCCAGCTTAGAGGTAATTGCTCAAATAAAGTGCAGAAAGTGTTCTGAACTCTTTCCAAACACATGAACGCCCTCATAGAAAAGGCAAGCATATTCTCCTGACTGAGAAGATAAACAGAAATCTGCAGGAGCGGCATTAGGAGGTCATGCTACAGCAGGATGAGCATAGATTGACACAGTCCTCTTAGACAGATAGCTATGGCGTTATTTTTGTGCCACTATTCTGAGCGCACGTAAAAAAAATTTGCAGGTGCAAGTGTTGCATTTTGAGGAGAAATTTATTTTGAGCGAAGAAAAGCTGAATTTGAGTGAACAAAATTCATTGCTGCATGCAAAAAATGTATATCCGTGTTTGCTATTATCCATATACACACGCACAATAGCAGCCCCTCTCGCTCAGTTTTTGCACTTGCGCTCGCTCGCAATGTGTCGCTCGCGCTCTCAACATTTCAGCCTGTGCGCGCTCAACTCGTTCTGTACACCGTTATATTTGTGCCACAAAACCAGCCAATCACAGACTTGGATGCAAAAAAAATCTGATTGGCTGTTTTCGTCTCCAACCTGCTCGAAATGACGAAATGCAATATCCCAGAATCCATTTCATCCAAAACTCAAACGAGGCAGTGGCGGAGGAACACAGAGTGGCGGAGTTTGAAATATTACTCTTTGTGGGTCACAAAATAAACTTTTAAGATATTTTCATGCGAGAATGGTGCTGTGTAAACTTCAAATATCTGCTCGATTTATCAAGACATCACATATTTGCATAAGTGCTCTAACGTTTTTGGAGATGCCTGTTACCCACCAGCTGACCGAATACCTGGACTGGCCATTGGGCATTTACCCGGCATTTTCCCGGTGGGCCAATGGTGATTTTTCATTTTTATGTTAGTTTGTTTGTTTTTGTAATGGTATAAACAATGAAAGGTGGTGGATTAGCCAACTGGTAATAATCAACTCTGGGCTGGACCAATTACAATACATCCGTATTGAGGGGAAAAGACTTCAGCGAGAATAAAAAAGACACAAAGCTGGAGTTATTCTGTGTCTTAGCTGCCTCTTCTCTCCTCATTCTCCCTCCCTCTCCTGTTGCTACTTCAATCATGAAACTGATCAATGATCAGCTGATCGTCTCTCTTGTTTGTTTATCTCCCACTTTGCGCCAGAAACAGGAAACCAGCGGATGTTGCGCTAAACAACAACAGCAGCACGTTCAAAATTGATCAGCTGTTGTTAGAATTTATTTAAAATTAATTTCTAGTATCAGCTGATGTTTGCTGGAGCCACAGCTGGAAAGCTGGAAACATGAAGGTGATACAAATCATACATATATACCAACAAAACAGTGTACATCACTGTCACAACAGCGTTTGTTTTCGTTCAAAGGCTTTATGGTTTTTCCAATAATACCTGGTGGTGTAGTCGGTGATTTTTTTGTCAGTTCAGCCTTATATATTATGTTTAACCCGAGTTCCCACCCGGTCAGCTGGTGGGTAACAGGCATCTCCGAAAACGTTGGAGCACTTATGCAAATATGTGATGTCTTGATAAATCGAGCAGATATTTGAAGTTCACACAGCTACATTCTAACATGAAAATATCTTAAAAGTTTATTTTGTGTCCCAGAAAGAGTAATATTTCAAACTCCGCCACTCTGTGTTCCTCCGCCACTGCCTCGTTTGAGCTTTGGACGAAATGGATTCTGGGATATTGCATTTTGTCCTTTCGAGCTGATTGGAGACAAAAACAGCCAATCAGATTTTTTTGCATCCAAGTCTGTGATTGGCTGGTTTTGTGGCACAAATATAACGGTGTACAGAAAGAGTTGAGCGTGCACGGGCAGAAATGTTGAGAGCGTGAGCGACACATTGCGAGCGCAAGTGCAAAAACTGAGCGAGAGGGGCTGCTATTGTGCGTGTGTATATGGATAATAGCAAACACGGATATACATTTTTTGCATGCAGCAATGAATTTTGTTCACTCAAATTCAGCTTTTCTTCGCTCAAAATAAATTTCTCCTCAAAATGCAACACTTGCACCTGCAAACCTTTTTTACGTGCGCTCAGAATAGTGGCACAAAAATAACGCCATAGATAGCAGCTTGTTTGCCCAATCTCCACTCTTACTCTCAGCTTCATCTCCACTTTATTGGCAAACATAATAAACAAGGTGCACAACCATGCCCGAGAGAATAAAATGCACCTTTATACAGCTCAGCAGGGAGTGGTTCTTATGAATATTTCAGTGACTTAGACTCATACAAATTAATGAGAATTGTGTCATGTCGAGCAAGTCTCTTAAACCTGTGGCACTGTCGCCTGTGGCGTCTCAACTCATTAATGCGCCTTGTTAAAAGTTGACCCAACTGCCAACTAGGAAACCCTGCATTTATTTTCCTTCACCCCCCAGAAAAGTCTCTGAAGCTGTTTTGTGCCGCTCCATCATTGCAACGAAGCGTGCCTTGTGAGGAGTAATAAGAGTGTCTTAACTGGAGTTTTCCTTCTTTGCATTGACAGCATTCAAATATTTGGCTAGGATTCCTGACAAGTGCTGCCTTTGATGTGTGAGAGCATGCAACCTCTCCCACCCCCTCTTAATCACCCTAATTATCACCTGTGTGTGTGTGTGTGTGTGTGTGTGTGTGTGTGTGTGTGTGTGTGTGTGTGTGTGTGAGAACCGACACACCTTTCTGACGGGTTGGAAACTACCTTGGGGCAATGCTCAGGTAGTGCAGCTTGTTTGTGATATGCCAGGAGCTACTGGGGTATTTCTGCACTACCTATTATTGCACTACCTCAGAACATTTAATCCAAGCCTATTTAACCCTACTTATTTTAATTTACACTTGTTTGATCTGCATAGATCATAACCAGCATTTTCCATCTCTAATCATGCATCGCTCCTTAGACAGAAGCACAGGGCGCCGCAATAGTTTCTAATTAGCCACAAATGTTCACCAATTGAAAACCACTGAGCTGTGAACTGAGTAGATCATTGCTCCACACAATGCTCGTCCGCTTTGTTCATTGCTCCCTTCCTGCTCAGTGTCAAAGCAACGGACTGCAAAGTTTTGTCTTTTCCCATCATCATCCCCCTCCTCCTCCTCACCTCCCATACTTCTCTACAGGGAGTACTGCAGGCTTCAAGCAGCAACATGCACTGACACTCACAGTGGCCTCCACTTTTAATTTACCCAATTTGAAACCAGAGAAATATGCAGTGGGGTGGAACATCCATATCAGTGTCAAGTAGCGAGTGGCCACTGCGCTGTCAAGTGCCAGGATGTGTATTTAGGCCCTCTCAATTCTCTCGCTCACTGTCACTGTTTTGTTTAAACACGCAGTCTGAAGTTTTCCATGATCCAATCACTTATCCGACGCTTGCTGCGAATTTGCCAGGAAAGTTATGAGTGGGACGGGCCGCGTACTGTTAAGCTACGCTGGATACAGTAATCGCTGCTTTAATGAGAGGAAGTTCTTATGTTACCGAAGCACACTGCAAGGTAGGACGCATTAAAAGCTGAATATGATATGTGAAATCCCGTCTCCTCTGTCCCTCGTGTACGGCATGGTGGGAAATCACTTCATATAAGTCGGCATTAACCACTGCGCTTTCTTACTTTCTTACTTCTGGAGATGAACTCTCGTGAGTGCGCTCCATGCCTGTCCAAACATATTTCCAAAGTAAACTCGGCCCGTTGGCTATTAATTTAAGATCAGGAGATACGCTATAACATGCAGGCCTGCAGCCCTGGAGATCACCGTCAGCAGCCAAGTATTCTCTCAGGAGGAAAAGGGCTGGCTCCATCTGACAGTGAGGCATGCTTCTCCCCCTATGTTTCTATACCTCATTTAACCAGGTAAGCTTATAAAAATACATTTGTACTTCTAATGGTCTGAGGAAAGGGTTGCGGTCAAGGTACATCCACTATTCTCCAGAACAACAACTGTATTGTATTGCAGTCTGCAGAACATATAGTCACCTTGAGTGAATGAGGAACTCAGGTAATCAGTCACAGCAACCTGCATTTAAACTCGGCTAATTAACCTGATGAATGCAAAGAGAAAGAAATAAAGAATCTGTGCTTTGTTCGATATATGTCTTGCTTTGGCACTTTAGTGCAACGAAACACAATTTTCTTCCTAGCCAATCACCCATTTTAGAGTGGACTCACATTGGTAGTGAAGATGGGTTTTGTAAATGAAGTGCTCTTTAAGGTTTTGAGTTTTTACAGTAGAGTCTGATGGGAACTGCATGATGAAACAACCACTAATAACATCACTGTTTCTAACTCTAAGTACTGAACAATGGCAGTTTTGCAGGAAAATGCTAGAATTATAAACTCGATATCAGTTTGTAGTGCAGAAAAACAAACAAAAATAAACAGAGGAATTTTTTTTTGTCTGTCTGAGGTAGTGCTGAGCTTCTGCTCAGGTTTTGGCATTGTTGTTAAAACAGAGTTGGTAAGAAAGGCTCACACTTTCAGCTTCAAACTACACCTTTAAAAAAAACAGAACACTTAGGCACAAATAATTGTGCTCCGCTGTTAAATTAACACTGACTATTAACATTACTGACCAGCAGCACTAATAATGTTTGCTAAATCATTTTGTTATTGGTCATAGTCATTTTTCTGCTTGCCACTACCTCAATGGTAACAGCTGGTTAATTTTGGTATTAGGTAATTGCTAATAGTTAAATGGCTGACACTGACAAATGTACACCAAGATTAAAACTTACAACTGTTTAAAGTCCAGTGGTGTTCAAACAGGAGCTTCACTGAGCTTCAGTGCTACTACTGCTAGTGGCAAATTGTTTGGTATATTAATCTGCAGAATGGTCACAGAATTTGAGTTTTGACAAGGATGGTTGTACTGATTATGTCAAATTCACACAAAACTGAATAGTACTTTTTACTTTCTTGATTTGGGTAGAAGTAAATATTTTTAATACTTAAGTAAATACTTGGTACTTAAGTACAATAGTTTTCCATAGGTCATGACCCTCCAGAGAGGGGAGAATATCTTAAAACAAAACTAAAAAAAAAAAAAAGAAAAAGTAAAGTTTGCTACAAAAATCTTTTGACATTTTCAAATCTTATTCTATTTTTTGTAAACCGCTGGATAGCTTTACCTCAGTTATTTAAAATATAATTAATAATTAATTCATATCTACAACATTTTTGCACACTTGCATTTTATGTGGTCCTGTGCCAGTTGTCTGTTATATGTAGCACCATGGTCTCGGAGGAACGCCGTGTCATTTCAGTGTGTACTGTACAACTGCACATGGTTGAAATGATAATAAAGCCACTTGACTTGACATGACAAGAGGTCCCAGGTTGCCACTTAATTTCTAACACTGCGTTCAATCTGTGCTGTCGCTGTAATGTTGCTGCATACCATATGACTCGACCTACACCATAGCCTGACATTCACCCGCGCAAGCATGTAAAATTCAGCTGCATGACCACAACAAGTGTGATTGGCCTACTTGGTAGTAATATGCCATGTAGACCAAGTATATTGATCTTGGTATACTGAGCGTAAGGATAATGGCTCCGTGATCCAAGATATAACTGGCTGTGATTGTATCTTGCTTGTCTCCAGTGCTAATGCAGAAACCAGTAATCCCAAGCGCTTAGAGTCAATGCGTAATCTCATTTGGTTCTGAAGTCTTCATTCTATCCTCCATTTTTAGCTCCAACATAAATGTATAAATGCAAAAAAGGCTGTTATCTATATTGATATCTTTACTACTTTATGTCAAATTATAGTAAGTAAAGTAAAGTATAGTAACTACAGCTGTCTCACACAATTAGTGAAGTACAAAGTACACTGTTCCCTTACAGTTAAAATATAGTAGCAGTTAAAAAAAAAGAGGGGACAGTACAACTAAGTCGTGACTGAGTTTAAGTGTAGTACTCGTGTCAAGATACACATCATATCAACTTACCAAAAGTTTGGTAGTAGATTTTTGGCCTTGTATTGTTGGTAGATCTCCAGCATCTTTAGCAGGTTGCTCTGATGCCACTAAGCTAGAATTTCTTCAGGTCTCGTTCAGCTCAGCATCCAGTTTCTCAAAGATCAGCAAAGGGCTTTCTTGAGGCCAGAGTGCAGCGAGTAGCAAGAAACGGGCAGTGGGCTGTTTGAGCCAAGAGCACCTTGGGTTCCTTGGAGAGAGAAGCGGATTGTCTGTGTTCAGCAGACTGAAGAGTGTGGACCGGAACGCCACACACAAAGGAACCGAGATGCCTGAGGTGACTACTGTGAAATAGCTTAACTTTCTGCCTTTATGCTACACCTGCATTTCTTTCATGAACAAGAAAGACTGAAAATAGGAAAAATGTCATAAAGTGACCTTCTCTCATTTGTGCGCAGGTGCAGGCATGCTACTGTAAAAACCCAAGTGAATGAGGAATGGGATAGACACTGAGCTTGAGGATCAGGTTGCCCCACCGGCTTACTTTCACCTCCTAATAGAGCCATTGCAATTTCACAAGGGAGAAGCAGTGTGGTCCTGAAACAAAGCCCCTGCTGTGTGTGTGTGCGTGTGTGTGTGTGTGTGTGTGTGTGTGTGTGTGTGTGTGTGTGTGTGTGTGCGCAGACCCCCCAGAGTGGGCCTAAGCCATACAGGCAGTAATGGGCTACTATGAGTTTATCTGGCTCTGATAGACATATTCACACTCTGCTCCCAGCCTTTCAATCTCTCGGATAAGTCTGCATGTGGAAAATGCTGTCATGCTCTAATGTGGCTGACAAAAGAGCACAAGTAATTCAGCCTCTCTGAGCCTGTCCTGTGTGAAACTGTAATCTGCGGCTGCAAATCTGTAAGTAAGTCTGGGAAAACAGCTGATTGAGTGTGCAGCCTAATATATCCGAGCTCAATAAAATGTGACTGGTTGAAAAACATCGGGGGATTGTCTGCAAATTAGATTCAGCTCAGTGCCAGAAAATTAAGACAAATGAGTCGTGTAGCAAACATAAGATTTTGTTACTCTCTGGGAAATACACCCCAACCCCACAAATTCTCCTTCATTTTTTAGGTATGGGCATAAACAACAAAAAGAAAAAGCACACACACTCCAAACTGGCATTCTGCAAAAGTGTAGCCTCTCTGCATGTCTTTTCGAGCTGATTGTGATTGAGTGTTTGCTTGGCACCAATCTCAGCCCAGAGACATGCTGTGCGGCCTGACCTCTGGAGTAGAGTTGCAGCCAAGCTCAGTCTGCTGCCATTATACGTCCTTGATCAACATGTCAAACGAGCACAATGCCATGTGGCCCCGCCTGAGGTGAAGTTTGACTTTGGGATTGAGTTAAGAGGGACTGACAGAAAAGACAATGATATCCAGTAGGTGGAGTGGCGCGCCTTTTTGTAACCAGGTTCTGTTGTAGTTAAATGGATTTCTAAAAGGTGATGTCTATGGTGGAGACCACATTACATGCAAATATGAAGGATAAGTCACGAGGAAAGGCACAACATTTGGGGTAAATTCTACCTGTGACATAGAATTCAGTCTGGCCTGTCTGCATGTTGTCAGATAACTATGAGATTAGAGTACATGTGTTTGTTTCTTAATGTGCGCCTCTCAATAGGGCGTGTTGTTGCTTTGCGCTGTTCACATTTCCTATTCGGCTGACAGATGGTCCCGTCCAGCTCCTCTCTGACAACAAACACACACTGAGAAGTCGCTGACAACCTGCTTCAGAAGGGGGGGCGCCCCGACTGGCCCTCGGAATGTGTGTGTATATGTGTGCGTGTGTGTGCACAATGCATTCTTATCCAGTGTGCACTTGGCCTAGAGTGTATGGGGACTCATCATTCAACTTAAGACTCAACACAAATAATCACAGGGTCCAGCCACATGTTGCAGCTCCTCTACGCGGGGCTGACAGCTGCCAATCACTCTGCTGACCTGTAAACGTTCCATTGGTGGGCACAGTTATTAAATCAAACTGTATAAATATAGAATATCTAATGCTATTAATCTTTGCTTATTGACGTAACCCCCGTGCTAAATTTAGATCTGGCTCAAAAGACTGGCAATATCAGATTCCGTAGGGAGTCTGTTTAAAAAGGTCTCTAGATGGTGTTTATTTTAAGGACCAGTGGTGGACATGTGGATGTCTTTGCATGCTTGGGTGGCCAGACCTCTTCTTCAGAAACACCTAACAACCTCGTAGTAACGTCAAACCCACAATACATGACTACACATACAGAGCTTGTTAAAAAAAAAATTAAAAAAAATCTTAAACTGGCCATTATAAAGCTACAGTGTGTTTCCTTCAAGGTCTGATATGCCACACTGGCTGTGCGTTCGCTCCTTTAATAACACGCCGCCACACCAGTGTTCAACTATGTCACATTTAACCAGTCAAATGCAGCTAACTGCATGTAACGGTTTATCCTTTGGTTTCCTTCTGCCATGTTTTGGTGGCTAACTCTGGGTTAACCTCAAATCCGTGCCTGTGATCTCTCGATTATAGAAGAAGGCTAAATGGAGGATGGGAACTTTCCTGCTGTTTGAGTGAAACCTCTCTGTTTGTCCAACAGTATCTGAATGCCAGCATCTAAGGCCTCTTACCCTATAGATTGCAAAGGAGTGTGTTTATGTATGGTGGGACACGGGGCCTTTGTTGTCTTAGCCGTGGCCTTTTGCTCTGCCTGTACTTGGTTGCTGAACGAAGCAGAACATATCAAACAAACACTCCAGCACAGAGTCTATAGGGAGATTGGGTTACTGTAGACATGCGAGGACGTGTCAACTGCATTGTGTTGCTGAAAGCGCACACTTGTCTGACCTTCAGAGAATGGTGTCCAAGCATGCAATAAAATGTTGTGCCTTACCCTATTCCATGAACTATGTAGTATGAACATCATAGCTGACTGCCGGTCTACTGTTTCTGTGTTTGCTGGCTTCCCACAGACTGCCACTAACGAGTGACTTTCTAGATCCTTTGATCCACTCAGGAGGTATTAAGCCATCAGTGCTGTTTGACAGACACTCAGTAGCACTTGTCTCTAATGAGTGGTGTTCTGTTACACAAGTGTCGGTGAAAAACCATCAGATAAGTCCACGGAGGAGTGGCACGAGGAATGTGTCAGTTGCCCATGCATGTGTGCGCGCGAATATGCGCACATGTAGCTGCAGCTGTCGGTAACCAATGCATTTCTGTTTCCATACAGAACTGAGATCCACTGGTACCGCTCATCACTTCGCCTACCTCATCAACACATCTGACTATCGGATCCTTCGTATGGATGAGGACCATGATCGAATGTATGTTGGGAGCAAGGACCACATCCTGTCCCTGGACCTCCATGACATCAACAAGAACCCACGTATTGTAAGACCTTTCCCATGCTTTTCTCCCTTTGGGCCTTAAAATGGGCTGTTACCGTGGGATAAAGCCAGCACCTTTACTGCAGTTTTACCCAAAGTGAAATGTTCCCCACTCTTGCCCCAGCAGCAGACATTTCGGTTTGCTCACATCAAGTTTTTGTTGGACTACTCTTCTTTTTTTTTTGTTTCTGGTGCAGCTCATTAAAACCCTGTAACTGGTCTATGACAATCCCAACAGGACTTATATTAGCCTTGGTGGATATCCCTTTTAAAATTTTAATCCAAATATGCAATAAATGCCAGTGATGTATAACGTTTTGGGCTGGAGCTATAAAATGTCCCGCGTTCCCACTCTTGCAGATCCACTGGCCAGTGCCTGAACAAAGAAGAATGGAGTGCCTCGTGAGTGGGAAAGATGCCAATGTAAGTATGCGCGTTGAAAATGCACATACCAAGAGCAGGATTGCCCGAGTAAAGTTGTTTCCTTAAACTTGATAGCTTGAAAAAATAAAATATATCTTTTTTTTTTTTAAATAAATTGCATTTAAAATATATAATTCCCTCATCTGTTCACATCAGTTTTAATGTGATGAACCTGTTAAATGGAATTACCTGCGGAGTTGGACCTGGCCCAGTAAAATTCTGGTTCCCTCGTGTCTAGCCAATGAGACAGGAATGGAGCAGAGAAGCCCAGAATCCTTCTTTGTGCCAGCTTGAGTTCGGGAACCAAGCACTGCTGGCTGATAGTTTGATATATTGCCCAAATACAAATAGAAGCACATTATTACTGGCAGATTTTTAAGTTTTAATAAGAATCAGTGAGCATTCAGTAAATCAGCAGGAGGTCTGGCAGTAAAGATTAACTATGAACTGCTATTTAATTTCCTTCAATGTCTGTGTTTCCAGGAGGAGTGTGCAAACTTCATTCGTCTAATTGAGCCATGGAACCGGACTCACCTGTACGTCTGTGGGACAGGAGCTTACAATCCGGTCTGCACCTTTGTCAACCGCGGACGCAAACCTCAGGTTAGAATTACAGGAATGTAGAGGCCGAGAAGTTGATCTTAGCAGCATTAAAAACTTCCTCCATCTACATCATGAATGATATGGTTTGCCTTACTCTCCATCCGCCCTACACTAAGCTCCCTTTATGATGATTTTGCTCCATCATTAAGCTTGCTTGTGGTACCCTGTGTCCCCATATGGCGAAGCAGCCAGCACACCAGCCTCACCAGCACACAGCTGTTGTCCCCAGTGTGCCGTTAGAGCTACTCTGTTTAGTCTCAATCTTTAATGGGACCTCTTGAATTTCGTAAACCTAGCCAGTCCGCTTACGCTGCCGTACTCCTCTTTAACACCTCACTTTCCTTTAAATATCACACTCGCTCCCTAATTGTGACCAGGGGACTTTTATAAAAGGCAATAAATAAAAAGTAAATTTCCCATTTGACTTTCCCTTGTGATCACAGAGAAATCGCAACAGCGAGCACAGCTTGCTCGAGCCCCTTGCTGCATACAGCTTGTTACTAATGAAGGGCTTCCACCCAGTCACTCACCTATTCTTCCACCCCTTCATGCATCCATCCAGGCCACCCGCCAGCCTCTACCATGTGAGATGCTGGGTAATTGCAAGTGGGAGCTCCCATTATGGGGTGCAAGTGGAATGTTCCAGTTCTAGTGGATTAATGAGAGGGCTGTTATTTTCTCTGTCACACTGACAGGTCCAAATCATACACCCCTGAGCACCTTTCTCAGCTGGTCTGTGGAGTTAACCACAACTGTAAAAACAAGAGGGGGTAAACTCTGCACGGATGCATGTACACACACATTTCCTGACACACATACTGTAGGAACACTTGTCATTCTTAATTCAGATGGATTTCTATCAATAGATTTTACCATCGCAAGAAACATTCCTAAGATGCGCTTAAAGACTCGTAGCTAAATGTTTTGCAGTGCCAGCAGATTTTAGGGGTGTGTATGTGGCATACTGTGACAGCCTTTACTGACAAAACCACAGAATAGAGGACTGTTATTGTTGCCTTTTCCACCATCTGGTCCAATAAAGAAACCCGCATTCCCTGCACAGTCTTGCGTCCATTTTTCTTTATCCTTTCCCTACGCGCTTGTATTATATTGATCTCAGAAGTTCAGGGTTTAGGGAGTTTCTCATGTCTCATGTCTGGAGGTCAAAACAGGCTCAAGCAATCTGCAGCAAGGTCATGAAAGGCCTTGATCCCTCCTCATCAGTAGTGTAACGCCGAGAATGTATTGCTTTTTCCTGTTTTAGACGTCCATGTATCTGCAGATGGCCCAAGCCAGAGGAAGGGCTAACCGTGCAGCTGAACCCAGTGCGGTGCACGAGACACTCGGACTCAAGGTGCGATGCGGGCCCTGTCTGCACGAACCGATCACCAGCAGCATGCTCCCCTTTTTTGTGTCTGTGCCCATTTTGTCGATACCATCTTTAACCTGGCCATCGTTTGTTCATCTCTGTAATATTTTCCATGCACTGTTTTTCAGTCCCTGCACGATCTCGACATTTTTAGTGTAATTTGAAAATGCATTTCATTTCACGTCGCTTCGTTTTCTCCTTGTTTCATTCACATTTCCTTTGTGTAAGTCTTGTTGTCTGAGCACCCTGTCTTATTAGCCTTTGTCCTTTTGGTGCTTTGCCTCTGTGTTAAATGCCACATTTTGCATGAGAGCTGGCTAATCAACTGGAAATGGCTGATCCGGCTGTAAAAAAAACAAAAGATACACGGCCCACGTTTAATTAAACAGGCTTTTGCTGCTGTTCAATGCATGACACGGTCATTTCTATTTAGCATTTAGCTGGAGCTGTAAAGAGCAGATTTCCGAATCATTCTTCTTCATCATATCAGACATTCGAGGGTGTCACACCCAGCAGTTCTTCACCCCAAAGAGCCCTCCGCCTTCTGTAGGAATGTTATTCAGGCTCTCCCACAGAGGCGACAGGACTAGTCAGCATCTGACCCACTCCCACAGCAGGCTCTGTTAGCTTAGAGCAAACACCAGCCATCTGTAGCCAACTAGCTATGGAGCTGAGGAAATAAAAGAGTCACATACTTCAACATGTCTTCTCTGTTTGAGCTCTCCAAGCACTTTAAAAAGCAGAGAGGGACTTTTGAAGGACAACAGGGCTTTATGTGAAGTGGGACACTTTGAAAGTGTTTCAACTGTTTTCTTTTTCAGGCCGATTCTTTTTCTACACGTGTTTCAACCTTTTCTCAAGGGTCACATTTTATAGCAGGGTTGTAAAAACACATTCAGGGCACAGTTTCCCTCCGGTACACATAAATGTTTGTGACCGTTTTTGGGTTTTTCTCCAGAATGGCTTTGAGTAAGCTGCCATCTACTTATCGGCGCAAGTGGTGATTTTAATCAAAGATGATGTAAAGGGTTGCGTGTATGATCTAGTGAAGGGAGTTTGGCACAGTGCTCCTAAATAAGTGCTGACGGACACCGACACAGATGTCTTCATCTCGGCCTGCTGGGAGTAAAAAAATAGGGATTGGATGTGCTCTGGTTTTTGCGGCGGAGCTACAGGACATGTCATTGCGTGCCACTGTTTCATTTTCCCCACTATCATACGCAAATTCCTGCTAATCACCTTTCAGTGCTTGCGTGCTGGGATGCCATGAGCAGTGAGCATCAGTCATCCAGCCTCCATCGCAGACTTGTTTTCACTTTGCTGGATTGCAGGTGTCACGAGTCGACCTGCACACCCATAGGCACAGAGAAGCTGAGAGATATTTGGCATGCAGCTTTATTATGCCGAGAGAAGCAGCACCGCAGCACATTGTTTTTTACAGTGGAGTGGCATGGAGATGGATTAGAAATCCATCGCTTTTCCTGCATGTGTTTTTTCTGTATGAACACACACTCATTATTTTGATACTTCATCCCCCATCAGGACCTATAGGTCCCGCAGGAGTCAGAGGCAGCGCATATGCTGCCTCATTTTCCCTACACAAGGGAATCACAGTGACAAGATGGAGAGTGTTGAATTTATTGCCATCTCTGTATGATTTTTTTTTTCCATTTCAGGAAGAAATCTTCCATTTGGAACCGGGCAAAGTAGAATCTGGGAAAGGAAAGTGCTCCTATGACCCGAAGCTCAACAGCGTGTCAGCTTTGATCAGTAAGTATCATCTGGGTTTGGTCACATGGGATTGCAGGCACAGGCACGGTCCAGCACAGTTCCTTCTAGCAACAGCAGTGTCATCTCATATGGATTCTTCATCTTTTCTTCCATTTCTCCTTATATGATCTTCAATGGGCTTATGTTTGGCATACTTTGTAAAGAGCTTTTTATTGTTAGCCAGTGATAACCACAAGGTCAGGTCAAGTGTCCTTGTCACTTTGCCTTTTTCCCACAGTTTAGCTAGAATCACTAGGAATTTTTCCTTCTTAGGACTGCAATGGGCTCAGTAATATGTGACTATTAATATTTATATCCTCCACTGAGGAATTAGTGGCTTCAAATCTAAATACGTCTGACATGCAAAAATAAAAAAATAAATAGTTATTGTATTACCATTTGAAAAACTAAAACTTTGACTTAATTTGGCAGTGTGCTGATATGTGGGATCAATGCCTCAAACAAAGTCAGTGAAGCAAAATATTAACAAAACGATTGTGTGCTCTCGCTTTTTTCACGTTTCAGCCGTTAGATGATTTTCAATTTTCAGTGAGATTAGGTTTGGATGAAATGTCTTATCATCTGTTGTTTCACTCATGAAGCCAGTGTCCTCTGTGCCACTGCCCAAGGTCATTTAGTCAGGTCCAGGCCGCACAGTTGCCACCAGTGAAAGGCGATCTTCTCTCTGTGGGTCGAGGCGGCGGGTGTAAATCACTGGCACTGTTTTCCCGCATTAGCGCAGTGCCAGATGACCAGTATGGAACCAGTACTGTCATCCAAGATGGATTTACCTCCCACATCCACCAGTTAGCGTCATGTAAGGGACACTGTTGTTAGTGTTGATAAGGATTAAGAACCCTGTACCACAACAATAGATTCACCATTGACTGCTGACTGCTCGATGCGCCACCGCATTAGGTATCCTATCATCCGTGGACATTTTAATGATATATCATCAATCTCCCTATAGTACTGCCGGGGACCATGACATTGAGTATAATGGTGGTACAACAGTGTTTCCTGTTCCTACTGTCTCCATTCTCCATCTCTGAGAGCCCTGAGAGGCACACCTGCTCTCCAGTGGGGCCCACACAACAGCTGGAAGACCAACACCTTTCCTCCCTGTGGCTTAACAAAGCTGTTTTTATACATTTGTCAGTCTGCACACACGGGAGTGCTCATATCTCATGTCTTAATGAAGTGCATTTGATGGCTGTTTCAGGAAGTTTGAAGTTTGTATTGATAGGAGCACACAGTTAATACCCTGAAATAAGAGAAAATATGAATGAATTTAATGTTTTAAAAATAAGAAATTTTTATAGTGGATCTGACCACCATTGATACAGTTGCATTTATGACAGTGTCGATTGTTGTTTGTGTTCAGCGGATCAGCAAAGTGTTTGTTAATTTGCAGCTGAAAAAATCCCCAAGAAACGAACTATATACTCCTATTTTAGTAATGTTTGCTAAAAGCTGTAGAGCACATCAATTTTAGAGAATTAAAAAGACATTTGTAGTGGGCTGAGGTCTGACTACCACACAAGAGGCCCAAAAGTATGTAAATGAGAATTTTGTTGAACGCTTGAGTATCTTTATCTCCTTCGTGTCATAAGATAATTTTCTTTGTCTTAATCCTTTAAATAAGCACTTTGTACTGGTACAAGAATACAAGCTACTTATAGTGTTTTAAAGCAGTACAGCCCCAAAATGCTGACATATTATTAGGAGACAATGAGAACAGTGGAGGCTTACCTTGTTTATCAGCCATTTAAATGTCAGTTGCTTACGTCTCAAGTTGCAACCACGGCCTGACCACTCGCATGTGCAGATGATGACTTTGTTATGCTTAGCTTCTGTGTTGTGAAACTGAAGAGCGTCATGATTTTTCTAAATATACTTTTTGAAATAAAAGCTGGTGGTTCGTGCCAAGGGTGGTGCTGGAATAATGTCAGAGTCGAGGAATCTCACGAAACTCAAGTGTTTTCTCTCTTTCTCAGATGGAGAACTGTACGCTGGGGTCTATGTTGACTTTATGGGAACAGACTCTGCCATTTTCCGTACTTTGGGGACAAAGACTGCCATGCGAACAGATCAGTACAACTCCAGATGGCTGAACGGTAACAGTCCTATTTAGCCTATAAATGATACACAAGACTGATCGCGGCCTTTTGTGCACAGCTCCTTATCGTGCTATCCAAACAAGCTTATAAAATATAGCTAAAATGTAAGGATTGCTGTTTTCTGAAGATGTTTAGAAAGCCTCAGCAAGTGATAAACAGGAAAGGCTGAAAGTTTAGAAAAGATCTCAAACCAGATGTTTTCCCCAGATCACTGTCCACATAAACATCTCACCACTTCTTCTCCCCACAGACCCCACTTTTGTCCACATACACCTCATCCCGGATAGTGCCGAGAGAAATGATGACAAGCTGTATTTCTTCTTCCGAGAGAAGTCCTCTGAGATGGGCCAGACTCCTGTGACCCAGTCCCGTATCGGACGTATCTGCCTGGTGTGTATACACTGAGGAGCATTTTTCCACTGAGGTGTGATCCTGATGAAAAGAGAAACTGCAGCGTGATTAATAAAAGTCTGGAGTCTCCCAGTGAGAAGCACCCACTGTCTTTAAATGTGTATGGGCTAAGGACTTGTATTTACCTCTTGTTAACTTGCTGGACTCCACATGTGTCTTTAACCTTCATGCTAACAATGGATCCCTCTGTATGTCAGATTGCCCTCTGACCTCTGATCACAGGATCTCCCTCTGCACTGATATTGTCACTAGTAGTCCTAAAACACAGGATCACAAGGCCTGCACACTGTGTCATCTTACTGAGCTGGTTGTATTTACACATTAAACGTTCCTGTCTTACAAGTTTGCGTGCACGTGTGAACCTAACAGCAGGAATATGAGAACGGTTCGGAGTACAAAACGTGCGCCTCAGTTCAAGGTTCAAGGTTCTTTATTTGTCACATGCATAGTTATACAAGTATAACACACAGTGAAATGTAGCCTGACACGCTCCTCGACATGTGCAAAAAAATTGGGGGGGGTGTAGAGGAAAAACATTATACATATATATATGTAGTATATACATTGGGTGAATGTGCAGCAGTAGCAGCAAGCAGGTGAATTCTGTACATTAATATGAATAGACATCTGTTGTTCACTGTTGTATTTATTTGGGGTCAGGTGCTGACCCGACAGACAAACACTCATCCCCCTCTCGGTGGGCTATGGAGACCCCGGCCTGTCACTCTTACTTCGCCACACATCTGGATGCTCTTTGCATTTCTTCGCACCGTGCATACCACCAAAACTACACTTGGTTCATTTATGGTAGAGAGTATGAAAACATTTCAACTTCCCAAATGGGAAAGCATAAAGAGAGTGAAGGTTGGCCACCCTTAAAAAATTACTATAAAAAAGACAATTTCTTACAAAGTGTGACACATTCTCGAAATATCTTGGTATGGATTCTGGCTTCACTCCATCGCAGATGGGAGAGCCTAAATAGGAGGAAACTGTGTTTACCTAACCCCATCAGCACCCCCCCTTAGCTTCCTGTCTTTGCAAATCAGAGACATGTATGTGTGGGTGGCTCCACCTGGGCTTTTTTTTATTTTTAAATCAGGAGGGGGTGGGGTGAGGGCTAATGAGGATGCAACTGATGGAGAAACTGTATTTTTGTGTCCACCCCCACCCTTCCCAAAAAATAGAACGACGACGGAGGTCACTGCTGTCTGGTCAACAAGTGGAGCACCTTCCTGAAGGCCAGGCTCATCTGCTCTGTGCCCGGGGCCGACGGCATGGAGACACACTTTGACGAGCTCAGTGAGTACAAAGGACTGTAAACCCGCATCATGCTGTGTTTCTTTCCACTGTTTTTTGTTGATGTGGAAATGAGTAGGTTACATGGTGGGGGTGGGGTGATGTTTTATAGACTTCCTTGTCAATCAGATGTGCAGCAAGCTCCGCAATGCCTTCTCTGTGGGCGGTGGTGCTCACTGCTTATTTTTCAGTTTACATCCTACACATTTGGGGCTGCTAACTCACAGTTATTTTTTATTAGCAATTAGTCTGCAGATTAGCATCTCTATCAGCAGTGTAGCTGTGTGAATCAGAAAAACACATTTAAAAAAGTTACAAAAAAACATATTTGGATCACCTTCCTAAATCTCACGTAAGTCTTTTGGCACTTTTCAAGTAATATGAGGGAAGTCATTAACTCATGATTGAAATAGTTAGTGCACCTGATGTATTAAATCAAGTTGTAATTGTTGTAATCGGTCTAATTACACACTGTAAAAATTAAATGTGTGTGTTTGAATGTAGTCGTTTTGACACTGAAATTCCACTTTTTCAACAAAAAAAAAAAGAAAAAAGTCAGCATTACTTACGCATCCTCCCACAACTTTAGTTACACCCGACGTTTTGACAGAAGCCATGCTTCTTCTTTGTGCAGTTAATCATTCTGACAGTGGGTATTGAATGGCAAAGGAAAAAATGGCGTGACTGGATTTATTTGAGACGTGCTCATTTTCATTTTCTGTCATGTACAATCGCAACTGAAATAGTGAGTAGACAATAGTTCTCTGCAGGGTTTGGTTCTATTGCAGCACCTGCCAAGAGTGCAAACACACCCACACACATCAGTCTTTGAACCATATGGTAGGCCCATTCACCGTATTGTAATAGGACTGACACCCATAACCCCGCCACTGTAGTTGTCATTTACTTTCGAGATTTTTTTTTAAAACAAAAGTAAGTGTATGTGTCTGTGTGCATGTGTGTGTGTGAGTGAGGAGACGGCGGCCTGATGTTGGACGAATGGGGTCACCGAGCAGGAATGTCTGTGACTGTGAGACTATTAGACTGTCTGAGGGAAACTCGTCCTCTGTCTGTCACCACTGGTTGGAAATGGAGACAAAGACTGATAGGGGGATTTTCTGTGTGCCCGCTGTTGCTTTTGAACTAATTTTAAGAAAGAACAGTGCTATGCCATGCTAGTTTTTTTTTCTCTTCATTGCAGTCCTTGCTTTTATCATCACCTGACTGCAGTTAAAAACAAACAAACACCTATTTGTTTTTACTGTTGACATTTATTTTATACCTCTGAACGATTTGGAAAGTGACACTTGAAAACCCGGTGGCCTTTTTGTGTTGTGCAGCCTCTTCCCCACAAATCACAAGTAGGAATGAGCTGCCTTTGCAGTTACAAACAAGGCTTCTGTCTCTACCTAGTTCAGTCGGTGTTGAAACAGACACTGTGCATTGTAGAGCGGTTCTGTGAGCCGGGGAGCTGTCAGTGTTTGGCGCCGATGATGAATCTTTTGGATATTTCTTGAATAAGGCTGTAAATGTTTAATGGAACAGGCTTGTTGAATGAACAAGGACGGGCATGCCAGAGTAGCCCAGAGAGAAGGAACGGCTACACAAAGCAAGCATCCCTGCCAAGGACTCCTAGAGGAGACAATAAATGGGACACAATTTTTTCATGCAAATGGCATCACATTTACTGTCTAGTTTGAATGTTTGAAAAGCTCTTTAGCTGGAGAGTTAGTCTTTGCAGACAAAAGCGGCAATTTTAGGATGTTAAGAGGGCCTTAAACTACTGAGCACAATGGAGATCATTGGGAAATACAACAAAATGTTCTCTTCCTAAAAGTTAGATGAGAACATTTGTGCAACTCTCATGAATGAATATGACATCCCCTTCTATAACAGGCATCTTCTATAATCGTGAAAAATAAATAATTAAAAAAACAACAGGGAAAGTAACTAGCCTGCCCAAATATCCACTTACTAGAACCACTAAATACTAAACCCATCCATTTTCTTCAGTTTTCATGGGTCATGTAGACCCTGGACACCTCTCATCTGTTGCAGTGCTAACACAGAGGGACACCTATTGACGCTCACATTCACACCTACAGCCAACAGTTAAGGTTTGAGCTGTTAGAGGAAGCTGGAGTACCAGGAGATAACTCCTGCAGGCACAGGGAGAACATGTAGTTTCCATTCAGAAAGGCCCAGCACCTTTTATTGTAGAGCTCGGAACATAAATCTAAGAATCTCAAGTAAATGAAACTCTGCCGCACAGCTCTTTTAGTTAGATGACTTCTCTACAGATCCAGTTGCAGTTATGTAATAAACTCAGATGAAAGACTCCTACAAACATCTGCAAGAAAGAAGAAAACCCCCCCCACAGTTCATTCAGTCCCTGTTAACATTTTGTCAGATCCAGATTTTATTTATGACTGCTGGACTGTATTATTAATGTCTTCCAGACATGTTTCTGACTACAACATAAACATCTAAACAATGTCTTTTTTGTGCAGTGTGTTGTTTATTTACCTATGTTGAGGCTACCTCTTGTGTGACATGAAAACTTTGGAAAAGTCTTTTTCCAAAGTTTACACAAACATCCACTATCATGTCGAATAAAAGCAGTACTGTAACTGCGCATCTGAAAATGGTTTCAAGCTGGGACACGTTCTCAGTTCAGCTAGATATCCTTGAGTGAGGAGACTCTTAACCCTGCCATTCTCTAAGAGTCTTTAAAATATGAATGTATAACTTATTATTACCCCGCGTAAGTACCGTTCCATTTACTGAGGAGTTTTTCAAACATCCAGAGCAGCTGTTGTCTTTGATGTAGAACGTTTTGGCAAATCACGTCTGAGACCTTGGGAGTTTTTGCAGTTGGAACATGTAACATTTTCTTTGCTCTGTCTTTCAGTTTTTACCTAAATGACCCACAATGATCTAAAATAGTGTTAACCATTATAAAGCTTCTATGTTTTATACAGGCAATGCTTTAAAATGCATTTCTTATCAATAGGTAGGGAGAAGAAAAGCCAGAGAGCAAGAGGAAACGAGTGAAGGAGTGAGATATGCTAGAGAAGAATAGTAATTGTTCACTCAAACAGAAAACCTTTTCTTTTATTTTGTTTCTTTTTTAAATAAAATTGGATGCGTGATGGCTGAGATATTATTGCCAAATGAAAATAAAAAGAGCTGGTTGTGGTATGTGGATCCTTTCCTAGTTGTTATTAACATGCTACATTCCCTGGAGCAAACTCATCCCTGTCCTGTCAGACTAGCTTTTATTGGAACTCACGTAGCTTTTCTCCCCTGAAGCCTTGATCTGTTTTTAGCGACTGTATAACTCTACTGTATGTTGGCCTCGGTGCTGTCTTGTCTACATGTGCACGCACTTGCATCTCGTTGCGTGAAAGTAAAACAGCACCAGCTGGGTGTCACGACAAGGATCATCTGCTGTGTGACACCCGTGACGGCCCATCGTGCTGTGAACGCGCTAAAGCCGTGACCGTTCCCTGCTCTGCCTCTGGCAGCTGTGGAAGATGGCGTGGCGATGTGGGTGTGTGGATGGGTGTGAAACTGGTAGCCACTCAAAAAGAAGGGCAAAGTGCCCGCTATCTTTGAGCTGTATCCTTTTCCTCCTGAGATGAGTTCACAGCTGCACGCAGTCCCCAGAGGAAGACTGTACAGCCTCGCTAATGTGGACAAGCCCAAAACCCTGCAGTTCAGATTCAAAGATAGCTTATCTCACCCATGTATCATTCTATCTACATAACAGTCTGACAGCTAATTTCTCATGCTGGTCTATATGGAACCGAGAGTGCATAAATCTTGACTGGTATAGCTTCTTCTATAGTTCACCCTTATTCTCCCACGTTGCAAGCTCTAACAGCCACATTTGAAGATTTTTCCTAGTCGTTTTCAGCTAGGTTGGGAGTGCATTCTCTTTTTCAAACTGAAGGCCATTTCCTATTGTAGACTGAATATGCCTCCTGGGACTGTTATTTAGGCCAGGTACTAAAGAGCAGAGAGACTCATCACTAATCATGCATTTACTTCCTATTTGTTGCTGTCAGAGGATTGGAGGTGAGCATCTATGATTTAAATACCTCTAAAACTGGCCTGAACGCATACTGTATGATGCAGTTCTCCTTTGGGAGAGAAGAGATATTTCCTTTCTCTAAAATTGGAAAACGTGAGCTATGGATGCTGGAAAAGGATAGAAAACCGTGTATAAATTTTACTGGGAAATCTCTCGGGGTTTAGCAATCCTCCAGTCTAGACTGTAGATATCCAGACTGTTTGCTTTCACAGCTCGACTTTAAATGCCTGTTTGGGGCTTGGATTGCTTCATATGGGATGATTAGGTGATAGGTTATAATATTGTGGTTGCTAAAGTTCTTTGAAGCTGTAAAAAGCTCCCGCAGTTTTGTAAATACTACAGTAGATTCATTTCCTGTGTGTCATTTTATTTGATTACGTAAAGGCTGGATGTGTAAATGCATGCAATATAAGGCACCAGCACAGATTTTCCAGGTTTATGCAATAAACAAATAACACATCATGTGCACTACTAACATGGATTTTATAGATGTCTTAATATCAACTATTATAGCCATGCTCAAGACCTAAAAATGCAGTTGTGTATTTTTTTTTAACACAAGCTGGTTGGTTTCAAATCCTGTAGCATGTACTGTTTCCTTGAAAGTTCATCTTTTTTGGGCATCGGTTCTTCCGGGGAGGCATCGCCTCCCCACTAGCTGAGAGTGACTGGACTCACTGAAACAACTGTAAATATTAGTGAAGAAGAGTGCTTGCGCTTTGCACTGACCTGACTTCTCTCTTTTTCCATCACAGGAGATGTTTACATACGACCAACACAGGATATAAAAAATCCTGTCATATATGGAGTCTTCTCTGTCTCTGGGTTAGTGCACCACACCAGATCCTGAGCAGGCTCTGTTCCTGCTTCTTTTTTAAGTTACCCTTTTTTTTTTGTCTTTGGCTCACTTTGTGTTTCCTCCACAGCTCTGTGTTCAAAGGCTCGGCAGTTTGTGTGTACTCTATGGCTGACATCCGGATGGTCTTCAATGGCCCCTTTGCCCACAAGGAGGGACCTAATTACCAGTGGGTGGCCTACACCGGGAAGATACCCTACCCTCGACCTGGCACGGTGAGCTTCACCTCTCGCTGACCCTGGACATAAATCCCATTGCAAGCTGGCATAACAGGGCCTTCTATCTAACTTAAGAAACAGCTCGAGTTAGATGCAAGCATCAGCATAAGCAAACTTAAAATATTACTGCAGGACAGGCTCTTCACCAGGCATTTTTTTATTTATTCACATCAATTTTTTCGGCTTGTGGTACTCATGCAGAGAATGTTATTGTTTCCCTTCCAGTGCCCCGGAGGTACGTTCACCCCCAACATGAAGTCCACTAAGGACTATCCAGATGAAGTGATTAACTTTATGAGGAATCACCCTGCCATGCACAACGCAGTGTACCCAGTGCACAAGCGCCCCCTGGTGGTTCGGACCAACGTGGACTATGAGTTCACCACTATTACAGTGGACCAGGTGGCAGCTGCAGACGGCAACTATGAAGTGCTCTTCTTAGGAACTGGTGAGTGCTTTTCTAAAAGTGCAATAACTTTATGTGTTAGAAATGATCCGTGGAGCCAGTTCTCCATTTGTGGGTCATTTGTAACGAATGTGTATAAATGAAGTCAGTCTGAACCCGCGACCCCTTTGATTAGAGTCGGGGAATGGTGACTGACAGTGTCAGTGGGACACTGAATAATGGAGAGCAGAATGCCCCAGCCCCCTGGAAATAAATCTCATGTAAGTGGAGGGCTTGGCTCCCCTGCAATCATTTATCATTAGGAGAAAAGCATTCTTCCCCTTTTGTGCTGGAGTGGAACTTTAACCAATCAAAGGGCTTTTACCTCGCTGTCTTCTCATGGAGTAAACAACAGGAGATTTGTACCTGGAGGGCGGGGGTGGATCAGCAGCGGGGGGGAGTAAAGCGGAGAAACAGAAAAGTAGGGAGGAAGGAGGAGTACAGTGAGCATACGCATCACCTTAATCTTGCCCACTGGTGTCAGAGAGATTTGTCTGTGAGCCTTTAATAAGGCCCCTGTGTGACAGCCGCCACAGCTCAGTATGCTGCCTTTACATGTCGTGTGTGATGCCTCCTTACCGGTTTCTTTGTGCGTCTGTGCATTATGAGGAAGAGACTAATGGGCCTGCGTGTGACGGCAGCCACTTTGGAGGAATGTGTGTCCTTTCAGCCGCTGTCAGAGGCAGCCTTTCAGTCCTGCACCGGGGCTAGAGCAGAAGTCATAATAAATCTCAGGTGTCCCCTCTCACAGGAACTCTTTGTAGAACATCTCACGGCATCCAAATGAATAGGTCAAGGCAAGAATGACGGGAAAGGTTTGTCATGGCGGCAGCAGTCAGTGTTCCAAGGAGAACAGAGCTTCGTGTCACTGAGGGAACCAAAGAGAGCCGTGTGACAGAAACACAGAGTACAGTGCGGCCTGTTGATATGAGGATTATCTCCTGTTAAAGGTTGCTGAGAAAATAAAATGGAAATCCAAGGGCCCGTTGACAAGCGGCGGGGGTGTGAGGATGTCGGTGTGTAACTGACGTGTGTGTGTTGTGGTCCACAGACAAGGGAACGGTACAGAAAGTCATTGTGCTGCCTAGAGATGACCTTCAGACAGAGGAGCTGGTCCTGGAGGAAGTCGAGGTGTTCAAGGTCAGCTTTGATTGCTCTCTCTCTCTCTGTCACCCTCCTTTTTATTTCTGTTTTGCTATGTGTGTCTGTTGTGCTTAAACTGACTGTAACACACTGTGCTCCCCATTCTCATTTTCTACATCAAGGTCCCCACTCCTATAACTACAATGAAGATCTCGTCCAAAAGGGTAAGCCTGTCTGCACTAACTGATTTACCTAACCTTTGCTCACACAGGAGAAAAGGAACCCGCCCTCCAAAGAAATTAATGATGTGATTCGAAAAAGGTCACAAGCTACATGCCTACAGCTGTATTCCCGTTATTTTTTTCCCCTTCCCTCATAATTCATAGAAAAGTCTGGGAGACAATGAAGAAAGAAAAGATGGAAAAGACATTAAAAGCTCCGTATTTTCTTTCAAAATGATTCAGATACTTGGCCTCTTCTGCACGTTATGACACGAGTCTGCAGATGGAGTTAGGGTTACACAAAGCCTGCCAGACTGATGAATGTCAACAGCTGATCATAAAATTATGATGGCAACCTGATAGAGATGAGCTCAGTGTTGCCCCCGATGATCCAGGGACTGCTGCTGTTTTAGGATGGATGCTCATCACATCCAGCTGGGTTTAGGTCTTTATGTGAAAGAAAATAAACGCTGTCACACAAATTATTCTTATGCTTTAATGTTGGAATTTCAGCAGCATTTACATTGAAGCGTAGTTTTCTAAATATAGAGCACTTTTTAAAAAACATACCTGATGTGTGTGATTTGCAGTTCTCCTATAAAAGTCTAAATACCTCTCTCGCCCTCTTTCTTTCAACAGCAACAGCTGTATGTGTCATCTGCAGTAGGGCTGACCCAGTTGGCTCTGCATCGCTGTGACATGTACGGCGAGGCCTGCGCTGACTGCTGTCTGGCCAGAGATCCTTACTGCGCCTGGGATGGCAAGTCCTGCTCCCGTTACTCCGCCTCACAGAAAAGGTAAGCACCAACAGCGCTGTTAGCATGAGCTACGCTAACTTCATAACTAACTGACTGACCTAACGTGCGTGTTGAGTGGCGCTCAGTTGAGATTGCCTGGATGGCTGAATGGCTGTTTCTGTGGCATTCCTAATCAGTTGTGTTCATGTCCCGGTCTTTGTGGCTGATGACACTAATAAATCATCTTCTTTTAACAAGTAAAAACACACAACACAGATGTTAAAGATGTTAACATGACGATAGTTTGTGATAATTTCAATGTGCATTGAGTACGTTACTGCATTTCTGTATTGTCAAACAGCTTTGAATGGCTTGCAGTTGCTTTATGATGTTTTTCTCTCCTTATTTGGCAATACTGGTCTGACCCATTTAGACGTAGCCGGAGGCAGGATGTCAAGTACGGGAACCCCATCCGCCAGTGCAGAGGCTTCAATTCCAAGGGTAAGACATGTGTTCCTGTGCCTCCTGGGTTGCTGTTACCTTATTAATAAATTTAGACAGTTGACATTTTGGCTCATTTTTGCTGCTAACTGTATAACTGTATCCCGGCACCTGTTAAAGTAATTACAAAGGCAGGATTTTTTTTTTTTCTAATTTGCCCCAACTGAGATTTTGGTTCCACGGAGCTCATGGTAATGAGTGTTTTGGTTGCCATGGAAATCTCTCTCTGTGCCCTGCAGCCAGTAAGAACACTTTGGAGATGGTGCAGTACGGGGTGGAGGGGAGCAGTACCTTCCTGGAGTGTCAGGCCCGCTCTCCACACGCTCTCATCAAATGGCACGTGCAGAGGGATAACAGTGACCGCAGGAAAGAAGTGAGCGGCCTAACAGTGTGTTTCTCAATTTTTCTTGTTATACAAGCAGATTATATTACAGGGTAGCTCACTCAAATACATAATTATCCATTTTTAATGTCACATAGACTTCCTGAATCACTGAATTTGCTTGGATTTCCCTTCATTGGTAACACATGAGCAGTTCCACAGATTTCCTTTTCGATATGCTCACCACAATGTTTAATTTCTTCACTATGTTGCTGTGGAGAAGAGGAGAGATTTATGTGCAGTGTGACACATTTGAAAAATAACTCTAGTCTAATTTCCTCTTGATTATCTGTTAACGTGATTAAGTGTTTTGGGCTGTGATTGAACGATGCCTGATTTCTTGCACAGGCCTCCAGCTGTCCTGAGGCACGGAGGGAAGGACACATAAAGGGGAGCTGTGAAAAAAAGCTCTCTGTTGTGATATACAACCCTCAGGATCTAGTTAAAGTTTTATTGTGAAGCTATGTAATGTTGCTGCCTCTCTTTTATTGACTATTCTGTTGGATGGTATCTGTTCCCAAAAGCAGAGCAGTCTTTGCTGCTGGTGAGCAAAAAAAAAGAAAAGAAAAAAAGCTCCCCTCATCCAATCAGATTTCTATATGTAGATATACATACAGATGTAGTTACAGTTCATTCACAATTTTTGCTGGCTCTGTTTTCTTTTTACCTCATGACCAGAATTAATGGTGAAGACACCTGATGTAAAAATACAAACAGTGAAGCTCAGATCAAATGCTGGAACAAATAAATAGAATCAGCTTCACACATTCAGCCTGAAGTGCAAAAGGGAGAAATGCAATTAATAACGCAATTAAATCAATAAGATATCATGTCTGTTGTACATGATAGACTCAGCATATCATAATGGATCGTTTCCACCTGTTACATTTTAAAGGATAAGACCTGTTTCTATTAATATTTGATAAAAGCCTATATTTAGTTATGCTGAGAGTATCAAATTCTATACTTATTAGTCCCAGGAAGATGAGTTTGCTGTTATTATGTGACACTATAACATGCTTTCAAATTTAAGCGTCTTCATTTCTGCTGATTATGTTAAAACCTAAAACAAACACATTAATAGCACTACCTCCAGCAGTCGCAGAGGTTTGGAGCAATAGGTGGAGATCAAATTGTTCGATATACTGATATGAACATACCTACTGTCTCCCATTGGTTTGTTGACTGCTGTTTTGAAGCCTTTCTAATTTTGGCCTCTGTGATTATTGTTATCAGCTAAGGCTAGCAGGCTTTATTAGAAAACTTAGTGTATTGATTTTGCTAAGTAACAGGCAAACATAAAACAAGAGTTTTGCCCTCCAAAGCCAGCGCATAGACTTATTTTTTTTAATTGTAAGAAAAATTGTTTCAAAGGACACCAACACCACAAATACACTCAAAAGATCTGGTTTAGTGACTTGAAGTAACCGAGGTGAAGCCTGGCAGACAGTTAACAGCCTAGTCTGCACCTGTAACTGAAAAGACCCAGATGATGCAAAACTTTGAATTTTCAAAGAATTTTAATTTCATTCATTTAAAAAAAATTTTTTTTAAGCTAAGGTCTAAAGGTGACTCACTTTTGTAGACAACCTCAAGTGGCCACTAGAGGAACTGCATGTTTGGCACTTGGCCATTTCGCTACTCCTACAAATTAGACAATTATACATGTAAGTAACACAATGGAAAAAAAAATTAAACTACAGTTATTAATGAAACAAAAGAATGATGACTACAAATGACACAATCTAGATGATGTTGGTTACATCTACTTAAACATGCTACATAAACAAAACCTCATTAAGATATATGTAGCACTATTTTTGTGAATCAAGTAAATACACATGTATCTTTGCACAGGTTATTGCACTACTTTTGCTAATGGACTGTAACCCTTCCTTTGCAGATGCGCTCAGACGGTCGGATTTTGAAGACAGAACAAGGTCTGCTCGTGCGATCTCTGCAGCCCTCTGACTCTGGCTTGTACCAATGCACGGCCACAGAAAAGAATTTCAAACACACGCTGATCAAGCTGCAGTTGGTGGTGTTGTCAAGCCGGGCTGTCAACAGTGCACTGGTGGAGGGCGGTGCAGGTTTGATGGCATCTTCTTTCCACTCCGGCAGCACACAGTGGACCCCCAGCGCAGGCCAGTACAAGGACCTGCTGACCATCCTGAGCCAGCCAGAGATGAGCCTGATTAATCAGTACTGCCAGGACTACTGGCAGTTTGGAGACCCGCTGCTGGGCCCCCTTAAGGCCAAAGACCTGAAAGAGCTCAAGGAGCAGAAGAAGCCCCGCAACCGCCGACATCACAGGGACGGGGAGGAGGAAAGGGAGCAGCAGGGAGTAGAGACATGAGGAGCCCGACTTTGTGTCTGAAGCACCCCCCTCAAACCCACCCCCAAACACAACCCTCCCCCACCCCATGAAAACTGGGAGCGACTCAATGAAAGTAGCAGCGTGAAAAAAAAAATATCCACAAACCGGAAAAAAAAGCTGAGAAACTGACAAAAAAAGAGGCTTACGAGTAAACCCCACTACACCCAATACATCCATTCAAACAGTAAGATATATGATACACAGTATTTATTGTAGGTTGTATATAGTATCATTCTGTGGATTTCTTTGTACTTACAGAAAAAAACATGCTCTTTGTGTATAGGTACCTTTGGGGCAAATATTGTTATTATTGATATTGTTAATTTTATTGTTGCTGTTACTGTCATTACAAAACTCATCTGCCAGCATCGTATGACTTTGGCAACTCTTTGAAACGTGTTATGAGGCTCTTGAGCTGTTAGGGTAGAGCTACAGGCAGCTCTGAGTAACGGGGAACTGAGCTACCTGACGGGAGGTGATGGGATCTCTGTTGTTTTTTTGTTTTTTTCGCTTGCTTTGACTAAGTACCGGGAGTTTTGTATATGCGGACACTGCAGGAACACCTGTGATGCACGCAGACAGAGACTTCATATTGCAAGGGGACCACTGACTTATGGTCCCGGTCATTGTGGAGAAACAGTATTTTCTCCATAGGAACCCAGACTTACAGAAGACTACTCGAATATTATCAAAGTTGTAACTGGGTCATTTTACAGGAATCTTGTGCTTGCCCTTTGTTTTTGTTTTGTTTTTTTCTTCTATTTTCTTCTTCCTTGGAGGACGGATTGTAAAATATCTGCAGCACCACTGCTACACGCCAGCAGAGACACTGATCATGCTGAAAATGATTTCCATTTGTTTAGCAGTGATAATAATCTTACTGTACTCTACTCTCAGTAACCTGCAGTTTCTTCTGGCTATGAATCCAAGTTTTTTTTTTAAAGTAAACAAAGCAAAAATCAGATCAGTTATGTTGCAAGTCTATTAATAAAAATACTTTTTCTTCCCGATGCAAACCTCCTTTGAACTGAGACCGAGGTGCAATACGGGGTTGAGGATTTTGCACATTGGGCATTATTCTTTTACATTTCAGGGGACATTGGCTGGGGCCATATGCAACAAGCACACTCGGGCACGGCACAATTGTGGAAGAAACAATTGCAGTGCATTTAGGGGAAAGTGCCCGGATCAGGCAGCAGTTGTTAGCAGTTCTTGGCACACAAGACATCTTTTTTTTTTCTCTTTGACATTCATGTGTGGAAAAAAAAGTAATAGCCCGTATACACAACAGAGCATTGTAACAATGTTGTGACACTAACCAAAATATTGAATATTGGGAAGCTGGCTTTCATTGTGTGCATGAACCTGTATTTGTACTGTAATTCTGAGATAATACGATAGTGTGTGGTTGTTTTGGATTTTTTCTTCTGTTTTATTTTCATCTCTGTGGGTGTACAGTGCAGTCTGACCAACTTAACTACAGCAAAATGGGGAAAATAAATGCTTTAAAGATGCCGTCATTTCAGATATTCCCTGTAAAAAGCACGATACATCTTTTTATTGACATTGTTATAGATCTTGTCAAAGTGTAAAGTAAAATTATGTTGCTCATAAGTTTGGATAGGATATATGTGTGAGAGTCATTTAAGTGGGAATAGAAAGCAAGCATCATATTAATTACACAGAGCCTCTATTAGACAGTTCTGGTGAAAACGTTAATACAGCACATCTACAGGAAGTAAAACTATTGGAGTCTCCTCTGTAAAAAAAAAAAATTAATTCCCAAAAAATCAGAACAAGTTTAAAATATATTATTTTCATGTTACTTTAACATTAAGGGGCTTCCAGTATATCTTCTTTTTAGGCAGTGTGAAAGTCAGTGTGGATGCCTCGGGGAAGATGCATCTATAATTCATACATGGGTATCTGTATCTGCTCCTTAATTTGGGATCTGTCTGTATTCCCAGGAATCAATCAAAGCTCCTGATCATCTTGTTTAAATGAGAGGAGACGAAATATGAAAAAAATGCAAAGAAAGGTTGTACCATTTTTGTTGAGTATTTCTGTTTTTTTAAAAGTGTCTTTAGTTTTTGAGTGTTTTGTTTGTTTTGTATGTTTTTTTTTCTTTCTGCATCATCCAGACTTTATGAAAAAAAAATTAAGCAAAAAAAAAACCAGAAAAAGAAAATGCACAAAGGTGATGTTATTGTAATGACTCGTGTAAATTACTCTTATCCTCCCTTTCCATTGTTGTTGCTGACTAATAAATTAAAGCTCTATATTTTATAAGAATGGAATGCTCCCCCCCTTCATTGTGATTCGCTTGATGCTGAATGTTTTCCATGCTCTGCCTAGAACCCTCTGGATCCTTGGAATAAAGTTGTACCTGTAAAAGAGATATGTATGCACATTTCTATAAAATGTACGCAATTCATTTGAGTTTGCAATGAAGTACATTTGTCCTCTGTTTATATCTGTGCATCTGTACCTCAGGGCCTAATAAGTATGGATTATACAAGTTCCTAATCGGTTAATATGTCCAGGCTCGATCAGTACTTAAAGGCTAGACAGTCAACAACACTGCAAGCGCCTTAAGGGGTTGATAATCAATGCTTATTTCCTGAGAAAGACAGACACTCCAAAACAAGGTTATTAAAGTTAGGAAAAATAAAAATATAATCTATTTTGGGGAAAGAGGAAAATCAGAAATAGCTTTAGTTAAAGGCTTTGGTCACATCTGTGAGCACAACCTACCTGAGGAGGCTTTGGTGAAATTGTTTATTGAGACTTGAGGAAGCCTGCATGACTCTGAGTCAACTGCCTTTACAAAGTGTGTCTATTTGTATTGTAACATGGCTTCTGAACTTCTTAAATCTGCCACTAACAAATACCCCCCATATTACAAGTAAAAAGACTGAAACTAGTACGGAAACCAACCAGTAAACTAAAATTTGAATTTTCAAACAATAATATCTGAACTTAAATGAGAAAACCCACCAATTTGCTTGTTTAAAATAGCGCATTTGACGCGTCACTGTAGAAAAAAGCAGATGTGTGAACAGTTTAATGATGGCTGCTTTCTATTTAGCCGATTCAGCGGCTCATTATGATACTGCTCTGAGTTAAGAAGCTTAAATAGAGCTGGACAAAAATACCTGCTTTGATAAAGGCTTAGTCCAACTTTATTCAAGAAGGTTGCAGAGACCGAGTGGGTCTGGGTCTCTCTCTTTAGAGCTGTAGTCCTCAATGGATCAATACAAAAGTATGAAGCAAAAGTAAACTGAACTAATATGAAATCTGAAGAGAAAACAGACAAAAATTTACAGATGTCATCATACTTTTTCTTCTAAACAACAGCTTGGATCTTGCTTCATGTCTAAAATTGTGGAAAGTGGAGGATGGAGAGAAAACGTTTTGGGTGAAGGAAGGCATGGCAGAAAAACTATGAGAGCTAAGAGCTAACTTCTCTCATTTCAAAACATGAACTTGTTCAGGACTTAAAATATCTGTAACATAGTGCAGTTTGCTATAAAAACTGATCTAAGAATGTATATTGCAATCCTTTTTATTTTTTATTAACTACTTTCTATTTAATAAATAAGTTGCAGCAAGATTTCACCTTATACAGCGAGCTCATCGTGTAATGATAAGTTCATGTTTGAGTCAGCTGTGTTTTCAGCAGTGTCGGGCAAGTTACTTTGAAAAAATAATTAATTATAGTTACTAGTTACTTCTTTAAAAAAGTAACTGACTTAGTAACTGAGTTACAAGATTCTAAAAGTAATTAATTACTTGAAAAGTAACTAATGCGTTACTTAAAAAAAAAACCCTCTGTGGTCCAGGGTATAATTGGCCATTTTTAACTACTTTTGATTTTACCTTTGAAAACGATTTACTTTGCCTTGTTTCATCCTTTTCAGCACAACCTCGCGTGTCTGAATTTACAGTTATGTTTTCATTTTGACATACTGTAATAAAACAATTGATCTAAAAAACATAAAATCCGAGTAGAAAAAGTTATATTTTTTACTGTAACAACCACAAACATGTTTAATGAATCATAACTTTAAATGCAAATATAAATTGATAATTTTAAAATTATATGCACAAATTTTACAAACAACATCACAAGCCTGATACCTGCAGGTCTGACAGCAGCAGGTGCATCACTCCTGTTTTCTACCTGGAGACAGCAGTCGCCTTGTTGTCCTTACACACAACACAAAACTATCCACAACACTACACACTAACTACACAAGACAACACATCACTCCTAAAACTTCCACCTCTTCCTAAACAGCCAAATGTCATGTTGCCATATCATTCTTTGACTGGTGACATGGTGCATTTTTCCACCAACACGAAAGGGCAGGTTTGGGGGTTTTTTTGGTCATAAGCAGAGACTGCTTGCTAGCGCTGTCCTTAGACAGTAAACGTGATGAAACGCTGCGTATATATAGTTTGTCATGACTCTGGTTTTACGTGGCCTGTCTTAAAGTGGTCGTGTGATTGGCTTACCACGACTACTTTATTCTTCCTTAATCAAACAGCAGCACTCATGCCATTGTTTTGCCCCCTCAGCTCCAGGTGTTGTGCCAAAAAGTGATCGTTGGGCAGAAAGCGATTGCCGTCCGCGGGAGCGCGCGCAGCTGCTTAAAGCTGTAGCGCCCGCTTAACTTACATAGACAGCAACTTCCGCTTAACTGATATAAGGTACGGTAAGCTGAAGACAGCTTCAACCGTTAGTAACGCCGTTACTTGTAACGCCGTTATTCCCATCACTGGTTTTCAGACATTTTAAGGGATGTGGCCAAACTTCATATGACATGATATGAAATCTTTGGTCACTAGCAATAATCAGAAATGACTCTCTTGCCCTTTGAGAAAAGGTTTCATCTAGAATTTTACCCTTTATTTTTCAGACCGCATGAGGGCATTATGAGCTGCCATTGTTCTGTGTTCATCTGTTGTGCAATCGTTCATTAAATGCAGCTCTCTCAAGTCCCCTTACTCAGCACTAATATTTCCATCATATAATGACTCAGATGTTACGAGGTAATGGAAGTTCATGGAGGCAAACTGTGACCCACAGCACCCAAGGGGAACAGGCCAGAGCGGTGTCAGTTACATCAGACCAGAGTTTCTGCACCTCATAAAAGCCTTAATGGCACGGCTGACCTCCGATCAGCCCAACAGTGACTCGCTTTTTCTCTCAACAATCTAGGTCAGAATAAAGTGGCAGTGGAAGAAACAGAGATAGGTAAAAGAGGACAAAGACTAAAAGCCACTGGAGGAGCTGGCAGGTAGCTGGAAGTAGATATAATAGAAGAAGACAAGAAAATAAACCCAAGACAGAAAATGACTGTCTATACAAACAAACACAAGACAATTAAAAGCAAGTAATACAATAACTGGATGATGAAAACCTCTCACATACATCCTCACAGGATTTGCATCCATCCATCCTCTTTTCAGCTTCCCTGCTTTTTGATGCTAAATATATAAAACATGGAAAGTGCATGAAACAACATTTTATTTTGTAAAGGACAGAAAATGATTTCCAACATCACACACTTAAGGAATTGTGTCATATACTTGGTTTGTGAAGTTAAGTCATTTACTGTGATGTACTGAGAAACTGTCACTTGGGTGGGTCAGGGTTAGCATTGGGATTTATTCTGAGTAACAGTGGACCTCTGTGGTTAAGAAGAACAAAGATACTGGGCTTTAGATATACATGCATTAGACACCTAGGACACCCTTAGGTGCATTTATTCAACTGGTTACTAATGCAAATATCTAATCAGACAGCCACATGGCAGAAGCTCAATGCATTAAAGTATGTAGACATGTTGAGGACAAACTGCTGAAGTACAGTTTTCGAACACAACCATCTCTAGGGTTTACAGAGAATGGTCTGATCAACAGTTTTCTAGGTGAAAACCTTTGGTAATAACAGAAACCAGAGGATGATGGCCAGACTTTGGGGTGATAGAAAGCAGCAGTAATTCAAATAAAGACTCAGTGCACCCAAGGTATGCATGAGAGCATCTCTTAAAGCATAATACATCAAACCTTGAAGCAGATGGGCTCCTGCCACAGAAGATAACACTGGGCACCAGCAAAGATCAAGAATCTGAGGCTATAACTGGAGACCAGAAGATTAGTAAAATGTTGGTCTCATGAGTCACTGCTGTCACAGAATAGAGTCAGAATTTAGTTTAAACAACATGACCACATGGATCCATTCTGTCTTGTATCAACAGTTCGGGCTGGTGCTGGTATTATAATGTTGTGGGGCATGTGTTTTGGCACACTCTGAGCCCTTTAGTGCCAACTGAGCATCATTTAAATGCAATAGCCAACCTCAGTATTGCTGTTGACCATGTCCATCCTTCATGACCGCAGTGTAATCATCTGCTAATGGTTTCTTCCAGAAAGATAGCGGGCCATGTCACAAAGCTCAGATAACCTCAAACTGATGACAAATCTCCAGTAGCTATGTGATGCTATCATGCTAATATGTGACCAGAATCTCTGAGGGATGTTCCCAGCACCTTGTTAAATCTCTGACATGAGGAATTAAAGCTGTTCTGAAGGGAAAAGAATATCCAAGAGGGTCATAGTGAGGTTTAACTAATTAAAAGCCTGGTTGATGTTTGCGGTTGTTCTCTGGCAGCCAGTGTTATACAGTACAAGCACACCTTTAAGTAGGAACGTTTTCCCCATCAATACTAAGACAAGCAAGGATGTAAATAAATAAAGAAGGCTTCATCTCCCTTTGATGCTCAGACAAACTCAAAGGGTTCATAATTGATGGGAGCTAAATCATAATGAGCAAACAAGCAAAGTCAGTGATGTGGAAGATTTTGCTTTGACTTAAAAAAAGAAAAGATCAGAATGCAGATAACACTTGCTCTCAGATGTTCATACATAAGTGCATACATGTACACTACAGGTAAAATGTTTTAAAACACCCATTTTTTTCACTTTTTTAAATAAAATTTTTGCAGTTTAATGTCTTGTTGCTCTCTGAAATGAAAGCAAACAACCAAGCAACTGGAATTAAAAAAATAAATAAATCATGGAATGAATTTATAGACCAAAATGTATTCTAAACTTTTGACTCATCAAAGTAACTGCCTTTAGCAGATATAGCAGCTGAACACACCCATGTTCTTTCCACAATAGAAATCAAATATTCTTCAGAAAGTTCTTCCCATATCTGCTGCAGAAGTTCCCATAAATGTGGCACTTGTAGGTTGCTTTGCTTTCACTCTTCTGTCCAGTTCATCCCAAACCGGTTTGATGTGGTTTAAGTCTGGAGACCATCGTGTTCTTTTTTTCCTGAGGTAGTTCTGCCATAGCTTGGACTTGTGTTTTGGGTCATTATCTTGCCTCTCACTGACCCTGGATCCAGGAAAACAGCCCCAGACCATCACACTTCCTCCTCCATTGTCTGACAGTTGGTGCCACACACTGTGGAGCCATCCTTTCACCTACTCGATGGCGTACAAATCCTGCGTGATGAACCAAAGTTTTCAAATTTTGATTGACTGGTCCATAACACCTTCTTCCAGTCTTCAGTAGTCCAATGGCAGTGTTTAATGGCCCGGGAAAGCCTCTTTGTCTTATTCTGACATCTTAACAATGGCTTTCTTGCTGCAACTCGTCCTGTCAAACCTGCAGCTCAAAGTCTTCTCTTCACAGTTGAAACTGAGGCTTGCTTACTCTGACCACTATTGAGCTGTGTTTGAAGCTGTTGGCAAGTGAGCCGCCTATTACGCAAGCTGCTAACTCTCAGAAACTTGTTCTCTGATTCAGTTGTGGCTTTGAATCTGCCAGACCTCTTCCTGTTAGAGTTTGCCCCAGTTTCTGAGTGCCTTTGATGGTGAAGGGAACTGTACACCTTGACTTTCTTTGCAATTTCTCTGTATGAAAGACCTACATTTAAGTGTTATGATGGTCAGTCTCTCTTCCATTGTTAATTGCCTTTTTCTCGCCATTTTTGTAGCAACACTTTCTGCAGTAAAATAATGTTCAACGGATGCTCACGAGGCTATGGTACTACAGTGTGTTCCACCACTGCTTTTATGCAGACAGAGGGGATCGTAAGCACTCCAGAAAAGTTGGAACACCAGCTTTTAAGGCTTGATCAACCTTCATTGCTGCAGAACTGCTGGCAGTTCTCCACTTACCTTTGTGCCATTTCAAACTATTCACTGGACTTGTACGAATTGAACTGCAATAAATAACTAGAAAAATTGGGGCGCTCTAAAACGTTTGACTGTTAGTGCCTGTCACAAAGGTGGTTGAGACCGTTCTACAAAAAGAACTTTCATTGCTCAGTTTAGACTAAATGACACATCTGAATAAGTGACAATGACAACATGCCTGCTCCTTTTTTTTTAGAACAGGGTGGATTTGTTTCAGGATACAAGGAACAACATATCAGATTGTTTGAAAAACCATCACAGTGCATTCAGAGAGCATCAGATGGCGTCTGGGCTCTAGAGACTTCTGACGTCTCTTTTTCTCCTTATAGACAGGGCTCTGTTCCAACTGCTTATCTGATTCCTACCAGCGTACAGCGGAGGATGTACGGGGTGTTAGGTTGGGAGTCCCACGGTGCTGAATAGATGACACCAGTAACTGAGGTCAGCTTCCTGTGCTATGGCTGTCAAAATTATGTATGTCATCAACACGCAGATCACTTCTGATTCAGCCACCTCTGCCTCTGAATCATAAACCAGTTAAAACCAAGAAGCAGATCTACATGTTGGGAATTCAGCACCACTGACAACAAAAGGATGACCTATTACAATCTGATTGGACATTTCTGTGCTCCATTCTTTACAACACAATAGGGATGTGTTACTGTAGGGAATTATCTCCAAAGAGTCAAATCACATGACATAGTGCCAAGCTATGGCATCATTCAGTGGACTTTTCAGATGTGGAATTCGGCTCTGTCTTATCAGCGAGTCTCATCTGGTACTCTGCAGCTCAGAGGCAGGAGAGTCATTCTCTGGATAGCTCCCACAGTGAGAGCTGTCGGACAGTGCCTGCATTGTCAGGAAGGAAAAACCCAGAAGTCTGAGAGGCAGAAGTCTGGCACGAAACTGTGTTCTTGTTCACAAGCATCCTCCTGAGGATCAACGGAGCAGTATTAAAAACTAAGGCCAGTCTGTTGGAGAGATGATGAACTGACAGCAATTTAAAGTCTTTTTCTGGGACTTGTCATAAACGTGTTAAAGAATTCACCTCTAAAAGTATCTGGCAGTTTTATTTTACACAGTATTCTGGCCTTTGTAAACTGTCAGCCGTCGTTTTGTCAGACCTTCGTATACGCTAAACACAAACAGAGGAGGCTCAGGGGAAAGTGCGAAACAACCGCTGCAGACAAACAGCACCTGTCAAAGTAAAGCAGAGGAATGGGAGGGAGCACCACTGCTCTCTGCTGCATCTATGCAATCATAACAGGGGTCCTGCTCACACATGCATTTCATGCTATCAGCCAGCAGGTGGCATGTTGTCATCAGTACTGTTCATGGGGTTCAACTTCTTAGAAAATAAGTAAAAACACATGACACCTATAACACTTTAACTTATTCTATGATTTTATGTTGCCTGCAACATTTACTGACTGTGGTAGAGGTACTCGCACCAAATCCCCCAGTGCTACTTGAAGTGCTGGATTCCTAAACCCTATAATTAAATAAGGTATTATTGGCTAAATCTATTCAATAAAAACGTATCAACGCTACTAACATAACGATAAACTGTTAAGGATGTTGGAGTGGTCAAGCTGAGCTACTGTTAGGCACCTTAGTTTATTCTTGGAGCTCTTTGGAGTAGTCTTCCCAAAAATTCAGAAGCACAACATAATTAAGTGTATATTTGTGTATATAATAGTCTGTATTTAAGGAAGGAAACTATTAGCCTCATTCACTTATTCACATATAAATAAAAATGAGTGGGAAACATAAAAGGAACGTGTTGTTTACATTTAGCTTTATTCTCTGTTTAAAAGGCTTTTTCATGAAATACTAATAGTTAAATAAGATAAATAAGAGTACACAGAGTGATTCACAGCTCCAGTTACACTAAATAGGTTCAGTCAGTTTATCTATGAGTTTGTCTATTGAGAAATATCAGTATTTCAAAATTAACTTAATTGAACTTTATGTTGCGTGCTTATCACTGTTTAGCTCACACATGCATGTTTGTATGTTCAGGTAAGAAACTTCTATACTGCCGGTATTTTAATGTGAGCATATGTATTTAATGTTTGCATTGCAGGCATTTTGCTGTTCCTTCCACTGACGTGACTGCTGACTGAAACAAACCTGGTCACCAGAGGGCAGTGTCAGCTTTTCTCTCATATACCATACCAGCTCTCTACAGCATGACTGAAGTATTTGGAGTGAAGTGTGGAGACTGTTTTGCCATTCCAGTTATATTTGCATTTGTAAATGATTACACTGTTCGTGCTTTCTTTCTTTCGACATCCAACATCATCTTTCTGTGATTAGACCATTGTTGAACATACCTGAAAATCCATATATTTTTAAGTCAGTAACTCAGATCTTGTGCTTCATGTAGATCAATCAAGCACTGTGAAACAATAGAACCATAGATATGAAACAGTAAACTGGACAGCTCAGCAACACCGAAATGTTTGAAAGATCACACAAGGCAAAGTTCATGGTGGCAGAAGAATTTTGTTGGTTCAGAAAAACAATCTTGCATCATCTAGCAAAGTCAAGAACACTGAGATAAGCCAGTCATTGTCAAGATCTGCAGTCCAGAGATACCTTCATGAATGGAAATGCAGAGGACTGGTTACACTCTAGAAAAAGAAGAATGAGATCAGGCTTTCCCAGAAAACTTAAAAACAACAGAAAACAAACAAAAAAAAGATGTTATGTCATGAGCATGTGTAGCTGCCACTGGAACTGATGTTTACTGATCATGTGACTGCTCGTGTGAGCAGCAGGATGAACTGTGAAGTGTAGAGAGCTGTGCTCTCTGCACAGATTCAACCACATTTTGCAAAACTGAGCAGACAGCACATCACAGTTTAAAAGTGATTGGAGCAAATAAAGTAGCAGTAAAATTCTGGAAAAGCATCTCGATGAAGGAAGCAAAGCATTTGGTGACGTCTATGGATTCCAGATGTCAGACAATCACTTACTGCAAACAATTTTCATCAAAGTATTAAAAGCAATCTTTGTATTTAAAATGAAACAAAATTTAATAGAGAGCCTCTGAAAATGGCGGACTATGTGTAAAAACGGCTGTAATGCCAAAACTATCAGCGCAAACTTTTTGTACAATTCAAAATTCAAGTCTGTACTTCAGTCACACATGTACTGATTTACAGTCCACTGTGGTGGTGTACAGAGACAAAACTAAAACAAATAGGTCTTTGTTTAATAAGTTATGGACCTAATTTGTAAAACCATGTCTATAAGAAGTATAGCACTTAAGTGAAAGTGTCTATTTTTGACAATATTTAAACATGTATGTATCAATTATTATATATTGCCATTTGACAATTTTTTTCAGTATATATTTGATTCATCTTGGAAAAATACCACAGATTATGCTCAGTGTCCTTATTGCCCTAGAAATATCATATATAGACTGTAAAAACATATTACTAAAATATTTCTTGGCATTAATTTAGATGCATTTTTTTTAATTAACATTATTCATTGTCAAAGTTATACTATTATAGACTGTTTACAGATAATAACAACTGAAACATATACGTGTATTCTGTAGGATTTTAGAGTGAGAGGGAGGTAAGCAAGTTCATATGGGAATGATTTGTTTGATTTTCTTTTTAACCTGCATGCCAATAACTGAGTCTACAGCACATCTGTTAATCAATACCAGATTGAGGAAGAGGTAGTAACATCGACAAAAAGACCAAAAAGACCATCGATAAAAAGAAGAGATTCATTCTTGCTTGTTGCTGTAATTGCACATTATTGCACAAAATTTAGTTCCCAATGTGCAGTTATTGTCTTAGCTTTTAGCTTATATGTAAGCTTTGCCCAGAGGAAGAACATTTTTTGTATTCCATATGAATTTCTCTTCTCCTCTCAGCAAGGACGGACTCTGATCACTGGCATTTCATCTCCACGCAACTGCTTGAGAGAGTGAGGAAAAAGACGCTTCTCTCATCCTACCATTTTTAATGAAGTCATCCAATGACAAAAAGACAGAGTTAGGATCCCCTTGAGCCCTGATGGCTCTATCAATGGCTGCATACTATTGCAGAATGGGCATTAAAAAGAGAAAGTCTCACTAGAGGAAGCCTATTTAAACCCCGGAGGGCCTGGAGAGTGAGCTCTCTGCATTATTATTCCAGTGTGATGCAATTCAAGTGTCTTGGAAAGTGTCACCAAATGGCACTGCTGGGATTTTTCGAAACACGAGTTCACACCCCACGAGGATGGGTGCTAAGCTGGTGCTAATTGAGCGCGTGTAACACAGATGCTCTCCTCCGGGTTAGGGGGAAAGCAGAGTGTAATGACGCAGGCTCTTTCCCACATTTTCTCAAAATAATCTTCACTGGTTTGAAAGATGCTGTACACAATCTTTGCGCTTGGACGAGAAATAAGAGCTGATCGCACATGGATAAACAGATGAATCCAATTTTATTACCATCAAAGTCATCAACTCAGTCAAAGAGTACAGTACAGAGCTCACAAATGCAGGACAGGACCTACAGATGATCACTGGTCCTGGCAACATCACATCTACGAATACACCTGGAAGTGCTCGGCAAAATGAACAGACATGGGTTATTAAATACAGGGTTTATGAGTATGTATTGGGAAAAAGCATTGCTTCAAACTGTGCAACAGTATATGAACAGTATTTATTTGCCATCTAAACAAAGAGAACACACTACATGAAATAATCTATTCACATTAAAAAAATCTGATATCTTTCTGACTAAGCATCTTTTTAAAGATGAAATATTCATCCTAAACAATGTAAGAAAGATGGTGATGCAATCTGAACGATGCTTCGACTAATCTACTTTAAACACATTCAAAGAGATACTTTTATGAGTAAACGACTGTAACAAAAAAAAGGTCAAACTTGAGATCCTATTGTAAACCTTTTCTTTTTTCTTCCCATTTAGTTTCAAATGGAGAAATATATCTTTTTATTATATAATTGGACAGGTGTGCACAGTAAATATTCTTGACAACAGAGTGGGGAAATCAGACAAGCTGGCTGTGCATAAGCCATGACATACTACACTTGAATTAAGTCATAGCACTGGCAGAGTGGCTACTGTCTTCATGTGGCCCGTGTTTCGGGCTCATGGGAACTTACAGTCCACCCATTGAGACACATATGAATTTGACAGCAGCCATATGTCAGTGTCTATGTAGGTCAGTGGCCCTCATGGGCCTGACAGCTGAGAAAGGACTACAGACTTCTACTTACAGGTATGTGGACTGTATCGAAAGGACACCAGGAATCACAGTTTCTGCAGCCAGTCAAATATTGCTCTAACTCCACTAGAGTGATTACAGAGGTTTCCTTCTGTAGCTCATTATTAAAACTCAAGGGGATCAGTGATAAGAAAAGATGAGATTGTTATTACTGTTTATCAAGTATAAGCTGAAAAATCTATGAAATAAAAAGAGAGAGTAAGAGCCAAATAAATAAAAAGAAACATAGAAAAAAGCAAAATGATCATGTACATAAAGTTTTAAATAAATACATAATAGAAATAGTAAAAAAAAAAACACAGTGTAAATATGTGGTTGCACATCTCAGTACAATACAGGTCAACAAAGAGTAAGTGATGGTGCCCTAATTACAGCAAAGTCACCACAGTGCATGAAGTATTTTGAGTCGGTATCTGAACGCAAATGTTTTGAACAAGTCAAAGATGGCGGGATGTCACGAGGGCGTCTAAAAAAGAAAAGCTACAAAAAAATTTGGATGCATAGAACTGCTATGTAAAAATGGGAGGAAGAGAGTGGTGGGGTTGTTTCACATTAACAGCGGGGGCGCCAAAGGAACAGCAGCAGTTGATAGCGTAATGTACAGTATGCTTTTGAAAAGAACATTAGCCTTCACATGGCTTGTGGCAAGAGACGACAATGCTGTGGCCTGTGATAAGACAAAGCTGGCTGTAGCACATCTTTATCCACCAAGTGGGTGTAAAATGAACAGCAAAAGTGAGAAAGCATGCTGTTTTGGCTACTTCTACAAAGGTCTCTATGTACAGAATCTTTACACTTACAGCTATGAGGTTCTTTCCTGAGCAGGAACTTAGCAAAGAAACATAGTGTCTGTGTGTGCTTATGTGTGCAGCTGCCTCGTTCTAAACAACACTGGCTTAAAAACTCCCAGTCGCTGATTAAAAGCCCATTAACTGGTAAGTGGAGAATACAACAGACGGTAAAGATAGCCATATGTGTCAAGTGAGAGAAGTGCTCGTGATCTTCTTCAGGTGCGAATGTTAAGAAGCAAAACTTTTCTACCGATTCTACAAACAAATACTGGAATTGCGAGGATAACTGCAGGGAGAAGTTTCCCAAGTCGGCTCATTAAAGAGGAATCAAAGCTGTTTTCAGCACAATTATGTCTTCCATTATTCTCTTATCACTATGAGAAGAAATGGAAAGAAAATGTTAGCTGCAAGCCACAGCTTGACAGCAAATCGTTTTAGCCCTAAAACTAAAGATTTTGAAGTTAGTGTTTATATAATCTGACGCACACTGGGGGAGGTCAGGGGAAAAAAAGCACCGTACATGGGTAAAAAACAAAAACAGAAAAAGCCAAGGCAACGTAGCAGTCAGGCTCAGGAAAGGTAGCACACAGCTTCCATAAGATGATACTAATGCTGCAAGTGAAAGAGAAGCAGAGTCAGTGTCACCATGCTAGCAGCTAATGTACAGTGTGCAGCAGAGGTGGGACCAAGTCATTGTTTTGCAAGTCTCAAGTAAGTCTCAAGTCTTTATCCTCAAGTCTCAAGTCAAGTCTCAAGTAATGTCAGGCAAGTCAGAGTCGAGTCTCAAGTCACTGGTGTAAAAGTCCGAGTCAAGTCACAAGTCTGAAACTTTGAATTTCAAGTCCTTTCGAGTCTTTAAAAAAAAAAACGAAAAAAAGCATGTTGCAGTTATGCTAAATGTAAATATTAGACCATGTAATTTTAAAATCTGTGTTTTTCTCAACACATGACAAAATAGTGAACTTAGAAAATATACACAAATTGTGAAATTGCACCTCTTTAAAATGCAGCTCAATTAAACCTAGCTCCAAGAATAGTTTTCACCGACAGTTCTGAGATAAGCTGCATGTTATTCTTGGATGCGGTTGTAGGACCGGTGTTGTGCCAAAAAGTGATTGTCTGCCAAAAACTGATTTCCAATGTTTCTGTGTATTTTTTATGTGTAATATCTTTACGTATGTTCGTAAATAGACTTCGGTGAACAGGGTTTACAAAGGGGTTATATAGAGAATTAAAACAATATCTGTTTTTCAAGTATCTTTACAACTCTCTGCTATTGTACTTACATTATAACCAATCCGGTCCTTTATCCCCACTTAAAATATTTTTACAGAAATATTGTAATATTTGCTGCCATTTCTGCTGTCCTCTTGGCCAACTTACTCTTACAAAAGACATTTTTAATGTTAATGAGATTTTTTTTAACTGTTTAAATAAAGGTTATATAAAAGTCACTGCCAAAAACTGATTGCGGCTTCTACCTTGTTACACGAATGTTGTTTGTGGCTCAAGATGACTTTATGTCATCCATGAGGGATGCATTTGACATATGTTTCACATATTATAGCCCAACAAGTTACTTATAGCAGTTTAAATACGAGCAATCAGTTTTTGGCAAATACCGGAAATCAGTTTTTGGCAGACAATCACTTTTTGGCACAACACCGGCTTTAAAATCGCATGACAAAAATATCATACACATTAAAAAAAACTGTATCACCAACGTAGCCTGGACAACATTTGCTAGTTAGATGAAGTCAGCTATCTCATCGTAGCATATTTATACGCATATTTATAATCATACGGTTCTTGGAGTGAGTGCATACACTCATGAAGTTTAGTAACTTCAGGTCACTGCAACAAGCCCAGGTACAGTTTACCGACGGATGGGTACAGGACCTTGAAATGCACCGTGTAGAACGAAAGACCATCGTACGTATCATAAGTTTACCAGTCTCATAAATTGTCGTCATAAATACACATTCGTTAACCGTTTATTAATAGGACCTTTGAGCTCAACGGTAATTAATTAGCAGTGGAAATAATTTCTGGTACCCATCACAGAAATGTAGCAGTGACAATAATATTGTATGCTGTAATCGTACTGGGCAATTAGTGATACAAAAAACCTGTTTTATCCTGTGAATAAAAGTATATGTTTTTGTCAATGTACCATAATAACAGAGGCGAAACGCAATATTGTGTCAGGACAATTTACTATTTATGCACAATAAACAAAGGAGCATAGCGCGACAATTTCTGTTCAGCGTCAGACTTGCTTGTAACCTATATCACCAATTATGTTAAGAAAAATGACGCATTAACTACAACAGCAGACTGACCTTTGTGGAAATGCTTGGAGCAGACTAACCTGTGAGCTGGAGGGTTCTGGGACGTTATATTTGACCTTTGAATGGCTGCAATCCAGGCCACCCGTCGCCTCTTTGTTACTTCGGAAACATGGCTCGAACAATTTCTCTTCAACGACGTAATCCGATAACAACCGATCTCTTTACCCGTCGGCTTCCCGTGGCTGTCATGCGACCGGCTATTGCAGTTAATAATACAACGGCTTCTTGTGTTTCTTTTTATCGCTGTATAACTGATTTTAATTGAAAGCCTGCGTGCGCTAGTACCGCTTGCCACGAGTTCCCAGAATCCTTTGCGGTTCTACCCGTGAATGACGTCACATTTTCAATCTCTATATAATATGCATGTTAAATTTTGTATTTGGGGTAAAATATCAAGTCTTTTCAAGTAAACCGGTTCAAGTCCAATTCAAGTCCCAAGTCATTGGTGTAAAAGTCCAAGTCAAGTCACAAGTCTTAGAACATTTTTTCAAGTCAAGTCTAAAGTCATAAAATTAATGACTCGAGTCTGACTCGAGTCCAAGTCATGTGACTCGAGTCCACACCTCTGGTGTGCAGGAGTAGGTGGGGACTGCAGAAGTCAAACAGGGCGCGGGGGTGGGAGGTTGGTTTTTAACCCTGCTCATCACCAGCTTCAGCAGGTGTGTGAAGGGCAGCTGAAGCTTCACCGTTGCAACGCGATGCGGGCTCGTCCCCATGTGGAGCCGGGCTGGGCTGCTGATGGTCTTCGGCTGAGGGCGCCACCCCGGCCGAGGCCTCTGGTGCCGGTTGACTTTTCTCCGCTCCGGCGGGGAGCTCTGTGACCGGAGCGGTTGAACCCTCAGGTGCTGTGGCAGATGAAGGAGCAGGAGGGTCGGCAGCAGCCTGGGGAGCTGTGGAGTCTGCTGGGGCCCCGGCTGCAGGGTTTGCCGCCTTTGCGTCACTGTGCTCAGGTGCTCTCAGTCTCTTCATGATGGTGGTGACCCGAACAGCTTTCTGTGGGAGAATTAAGATCAAACTGAACTCAAATTGATGCTATAACCCCCCCCAAAAAATGCAACTAACAGTTACACAACACTGTACCGTGCTGCTGTATATCCTTGTTCAAAGACAGTAGAACTATTGTCGAACTTTTTGAAAAAGAAAAAAAGCTTCCGGAAAGAGAGAACAAAAGGGCTCACCTTCCATTTAGCTCTGGCAAAGTTCTTTTCTATTTGTGCGCACACATTTTCCTTGATGTTCTTATCTGAGGCTGCACCACCAGAGATCCTGTTGCACAAAACAGGAGAAATACAACTTCACAACAGAGATTCACATTATCCTTACCTTCATGTGCCACGGGCTGCTACACACAGTATAACTCAATTTGCTGTTTGTTTTATCGATTGGCAAACTTTTCTAAGGACAAAATAACCTTTAAGGATCATTTTTATCTTGGCTATTTTTCTTCAGGAATTTGGCATTGACAGTCTATTTGTGTTCATAGGTTAGACTTGTGAAATATAAATAAGCAGTGGTAACTGGGAAGCTAAAAAAATGCTGTATACAGGTAATAAAGTCAACTTGATAACATGAGATTATATTTATAGAGAAATGTAACAAGTAACTCCAATTAAAGCACATTTAGACATGCAAATGGGATTCAGAAGAATGTTAATCAATATATTTTCAGGGAACCAAGTTTTAAGACTGTTTGTGCCTGATCTTTGTCTCAGACGCAGCCAATAATAATTGGCTAACCGCTAATAATCCTACTATAATGATCGTAGTATATGTATATATATCTGTCTGTACCCTATCTGCTCCCTAATGGGTGGGCTAATCTGAATCAAACGTTGCACAAATATTGTTGCACCTATAGTGAACATCTATATGCTTAAAAAAAACATTTATAATAAATATTTTTGCTTGATGTGTCGCTGTCACCTGTGCAGAATTTGACTGTCAGAGAGTGCACTGAGAAAGTGCAAATAATGCTCAGGACAGTAACAATCCTGGAAATGCTAACCACTGTTTCTTTGCATGATTCTACCAAAAAACAAAATGAACTTTTGAGAAGTCTTTCAGGTCAAATTAATATGGTCGGATCAGAGTCCTTTCATTTAAATGCACAATTTATCAAAGCTCCGTTGCCTACCATTCATGGTTTATAGCCTCCTGGGCTGTCAGTCTCTGGTCTTGATCCACCTCCATCAAACGAGCAACCAAACTCTTAGCTGTCAAAGAAAAATATCGTACAGAAGAAACTCAACAAAGAACAGGTATATTCCCCCGACAGACGAGAACATAAATATGACATATGTTTGAACACTCTAGCGGAAAGAAGAGGAGAAAACTCTCCAAATCTGAAATGTTTACCGAGCAAGCTGTCAGTGTGTTGCTTCACAATGTTATCTTTATCCTAAAAGTACCTGAATCAGAGATTTCATCCCAGTACGGAGAGTCAAACTCATAATCTCCTGCTAGGATCTTTCTGAACAAGTTCTTGTCATGGTTTTCATAATCATCATCATCAGTTTCATCGTAGAAAGGTGGGTTGCCTGACAGCCTGATGTAGGATAGAGTGAAAAAAGAGTGAATATGTGGAGTCCAAAAAAAGCCTTCATCCCATATTTAAACAAGCTTATGCTGTAACAGAGCATTACAGATCAATCAAATTTCCACATGTGACTGAGAATAAGCCTTTAAGTCTCATAAACATAACTTACAAAATATACGTGATGACGCCTGTTGCCCAGCAGTCCACAGGTCTGCCATATCGCTGTCTGCCAACTACCTCTGGAGCTGCACCAGAAAAAAAGACATTCACCAAATTTCTACACGTCTGTAAACCAGAACAAGCACTGCCTCATTTGCATGTTGTGAAATTTAATATTCTCACCCAGATACTCTGGCGTCCCACAGGGCTCTTTGATTAGTCCGTTCTCCAGCTTGGCAAGATGGAAGTCACTGATGACTATTTTTGAGTTCTTCAGGCGGTTGTAGTAAACCAGGTTCTCCAACTGTGAAAAGTGACGTTTTTTAGCTGATGTAATATTCATATTTAAGGCATTAAAAAAAGCGAGTTTAAATTTCCAGTGGTTTCAAAACAAAAATAAAGAGAAGACTTAAACGATGTAAATGTTTAATTATGTATTACGAAGTGGGATTTCAACAGTTTTCACAGCATTTGTCACTGACACACATTTAAAAGTCCAAAATCATACAACACCTACCGTTCTCTAATTGTCTCAAATTTGCATACTAATGAGTTGCAAGACAGTGGTTTTTAGCTACATGCTAATGCTATCCCTCTCACTGCTCATAATGATAACACTAATGTTTGGCATGGTTACTATATTGTAGTGTCTTAGTTTTATGAAGCCTATAATCATTATTTTTGGAGGTGTTTGGTGAGAAATTAAGGTGCTGCTATCTTGCTATCATGGTGCAATGATGCTATCTTGTAGAAAAATGCTAACTTTATCAACAAGAGGCTACAAGGACTAAACATTATCTCATATGGTCTGAGATTTATGATAAGTAAGACAACACAATTAAACTAGTTAAGATGAAGAAGAAAAAGTTGTAATGCTTAAAAGTGAAATTAAAACAAACGAACAAAAAATTCAAATAAAAGAATAAAGACAACAAAAGCTTTAATAACAATAAAAGACGACCAAAAAGCAACATTACAGAAAAACAAGTCAATAAAAAGGCGTCATTGATCCTGAAAGCCTCGTTTCCTTAGTGTTATCTACAAATGAACACATTTGTACCAGCATCATATGGAGGTGGCTTATGTGAATTTGAAAACTAGTCAAACATAGCATTGGGGGAAAAATAATACTAGATGTTTGTGCCTGCTCTCTTCTTTCTATGCTGTGAAGGACATACATAACCTATGAGATGCTCTCTTAAGAAAACAAACCTGAAACTCGCCATTTTTCAGTGTAATGAGATTAAATACGTCATTTTTAAGAAAGAAAAGTGGTGTGTGCAACATCCCGCTGCAGGAGGCAGCTGTCAGAGGGTGGAACAATTGTGACTATGCACAGTAGCAGGTAGCTTGGCAGAAAGGGAAATTAATTCCAAGAAGCAGATGTTTTGGATTGCACACCTTTTCTCTAAGCTGAGGTTTGTTGTTGAGAAAACTGATAACGGTGCAGAAATGTCTTTCAGTTTGGTTTTTCAGGGAAAAGTCATTTAGCCATTTAGTAAAACTGGACTGAAAGTTGCTGGAAACCTTTTTACATCGTACTCTTTATTTCAATGTGATGAAAACAGCTTTTAACTGATTAACTGAGGACATGTGTTTAAAAATGATATTCTTTGTATATTCTTGTCTCTTTTAATGAACTCCAGTACAGTCATGTTGTTTTGAATACTTCTGATTTGATGATGCGACTTGATATCCTGAAGCATATTACCTTGAGATTTCTGTGAACAATGTGGAGTGAGTGGAGGTAGGCAACCGCCTCCAACACTTGGCGTACCACATTGCTGGTGTCCCGCTCTGAATAGTAGCCTTGATCCAGGATCCAGTCAAACACCTCTCTGCCTGTTGCACTGTGGAAGTTGTTGGAAATTAGGAATGTAATTTAATTTCAGTAGTGAAAGCTTTAACGAACAGTTTAAATTTAAGATTTACTAAAAACTTTTCTGTCTTGGCCTATTCTTTTTCTTCCTTTGCTCTCTACTATTAACAGTTTAGAAAAAAGAAAAAAAAATACATCTGTAATTTAAACTGAAATAAAGACATCCTAATTTGATTATTATTTAACAAGATTGCATAAAAGATTTCCGTATAACCAAAAGCTTTTTAAATCACAAAAAAAGAATCCCACGTTCTGGAATTCCATGGAATACAGTACACAAGATTACAAAATCATGAAAGAGCTAATTTCACAATGAATACCAAGTGACTGGAGCTGTTCTTGTATCTACAGGACCTTGGGCTCATTCACCACAAGTATCAACAATATAAACAGATACATTTCAAGTTTAAGTTACGGTCAAGACAAGCAGAAAGGTTTTCCCTTGGCTCATCAGACATCGGAACTCACAGTTCAAGGAAGAGGAAGTACTCCTTTTTGGTCTCAAAGACATCCACCAGTTGGAGAATATTGGGATGCTTTACCCTGAAAAGATGTGTCAAAAGACACAAGAAGAGAATCAAGTCAAATATCAGATAAGATCTGAGTCATTCATTCTTTTAGAAGGCTAATGTAAATACCTTTTCATTTTAATGCACATAAACAACATGCATTCTGAAATCTGAGAGAGGGAACAAGACATATTTAAATATGCAAGACGTATTTAAATTCCCATAGATACGCAGATTTGTGTAATCTGATGTATCCATATGGGCATATATCTCAAACATTTATATCATGAGCATTGACTATGCCTTCAACAACCACAGCAACATGCAAGAAACTCTGAAGGACATTCACGAGCCTACTGGTTATTTTCATGATCATTTTTCCACAGTGCTGACTGTGGAAGTCTGCTAAAAAGCTCTGTCTTTAATTGCTTCCTTATTCAATCACTCCAAGCACAAAGTTAATTTTGTGAATGGAAAATTGAGATTTGGGACATTTATGAATGATTTTCATCGTGCATCACAGGTGTGTGTTTTGTAACCATAATTTACATGTCTGAATCAGAATCCAGACACAAGCTGTGAAGTACTGGAGAATTTTTAAAGAGCACATACTCATCATGTGTTATATAAATGTTCTTTTTCAAACCTGCCATGAAATAAATGGCAGAAAGTAGATGCAGTCCAGTATATTACAGACCAGCTATTAGCTACTGTAACAACTTATTAAAGCAGATAAACACTATTTTTTTCTGTTGTTGTTTAGGACTGGAATATTTAGTTTAGTTTTAAAATAATCAATGATGCCTAAAAACTGCACTTCCTGGAAGGGCTACCTGAGGTTGGTTCCAAAAGTGAGTCAATCCTCAAACACCCCCAAATGAACAATGTCCAGCTTCATAGTGACAGTTTATGTTTTACAGTATGATACAAAAATATTTCCAGAAGATACTAAGGTGTATGCTGTTGAGCATTTCTGGTAAGGAATAGTATATACTATTTTAAAATGATATACCCAATGTCTTGATGCAAACTCAATCATCCAAGTAAAAGAAAAAGAGAATTCTGTTCAACTGGATTTAGCTTTTTCAGTGGGAGAAACATTTCACCACTCGTCCAAGTGACTTCTTCAGTCTCAGCTGACTGCAGGTTTCCCCAACCTTATAAACAGTACCTTTGCACAATGACTGAAACTAGCACAACAGAATGAACAATGGCCTGTGAGGTCAGTTCTTTGATCATTAATACCTCTTTAATGTTTCCATACCAACCCAATTAGACGTGTACTAGATCTACTACTAGATCTGTTACTTTTCCCGTATTAAACTATGGCTGCATCCAGAGGTGTGGACTCGAGTCACATGACTTGGACTCGAGTCAGACTCGAGTCATTAATTTTATGACTTTAGACTTGACTTGAAAAAATGTTCTAAGACTTGTGACTTGACTTGGACTTTTACACCAATGACTTGGGACTTGAATTGGACTTGAACCGGTTTACTTGAAAAGACTTGATATTTTACCCCAAATATAAAATTTAACATGCATATTATATAGAGATTGAAAATGTGACGTCATTCACGGGTAGAACCGCAAAGGATTCTGGGAACTCGTGGCAAGCGGTCAAGCGGTACTAGCGCACGCAGGCTTTCAATTAAAATCAGTTATACAGCGATAAAAAGAAACACAAAAATGTCAAGAAGCCGTTGTATTATTAACTGCAATAGCCGGTCGCATGACAGCCACGGGAAGCCGACGGGTAAAGAGATCGGTTGTTATCGGATTACGTCGTTGAAGAGAAATTGTTTGAGCCATGTTTCCGAAGTAACAAAGAGGCGACGGATGGCCTGGATTGCAGCCATTCAAAGGTCAAATATAACATCCCAGAACACTCCAGCTCACAGGTTAGTCTGCTCCAAGCATTAACACGAAGGTCAGTGTTTTTTAGTAGTTAATACGTCACTTTCATAACATAACTGGTGATATAGGTTACAAGCAAGTCTGGCGCTGAACAGAAATTGTCGCGCTATGCTCCTTTGTTTATTGTGCATAAATAGTGAATTGTCCTGACACAATATTGCGTTTCGCTTCTGTTATTATGGTACACTGACAAAAACATATACTTTTATTCACAGGATAAAACAGGTTTTTTGTATCACTAATTGCCCAGTACGATTACAGCATACAGTATTATTGTCACTGCTACATTTCTGTGATGCTACCAGAAATGATTTCCACTGCTAATTAATTACCATTGAGCTCAAAGGTCCTATTAATAAACGGTTAACGAATGTGTATTTATGACGACGATTTGTGAGACTGGTAAACTTATGATACGTACGATGGTCTTTCGTTCTACACGGTGCATTTCAAGGTCCTGCACCCATCTGTCGGTAAACTGTACCTGGGCTTGTTGCAGTGACCTGAAGTTACTAAACTTCATGAGTGTGTGCACTCACTCCAAGAACCGTATGATTATAAATATGCGTATAAATATGCTACGATGAGATAGCTGACTTCATCTAACTAGCAAATGTTGTCCAGGCTACGTTGGTGATACAGTTTTTTTTAATGTGTATGATATTTTTGTCATGCGATTTTAAAGCTGGTCCTACAACCGCATCCAAGAATAACATGCAGCTTATCTCAGAACTGTCGGTGAAAATTATTCTTGGAGCTAGGTTTAATTGAGCTGCATTTTAAAGAGGTGCAATTTCACAATTTGTGTATATTTTCTAAGTTCACTATTTTGTCATGTGTTGAGAAAAACACAGATTTAAAAATTACATGGTCTAATATTTACATTTAGCATAACTGCAACATTATTTTTTCGTTGTTTTTTTTTTTTTTAAAGACTCGAAAGGACTTGAAATTCAAAGTTTCAGACTTGTGACTTGACTCGGACTTTTACACCAGTGACTTGAGACTCGACTCTGACTTGCCTGACATTACTTGAGACTTGACTTGAGACTTGAGGATAAAGACTTGAGACTTGCTTGAGACTTGCAAAACAATGACTTGGTCCCACCTCTGGCTGCATCACATGTTAAACTGAGATTTAAATCTCAAATCCAGGATATTTACAGGGGAACCAAAACATGAAACTAAACAAGAAGAAGCTAAACTGACAGAACATACAACTGAACGTTCTCTTGCGTAACAACAAAACAAATGGAAGAAGGTAACTTGAAAGAGTAATCTCTTTTTTTCCCATTTTCATTCTTTTCTTTTGTAATGTCAGCCCACATTTGTCTCTTCAAAATGTAATTTGATGTTTTGCCAGCAATTATTCACAGGCTTTGACACTGTCATCTTACTGCTCAACCCCCTTCATTGATGACTACAACATGAAATGTGGATGCAGTGCACATCCCTGTTATTAAAGTCTAATTTTGAATGGAATAATCGGTGTTTTCAAAGGCTCCTTATAAAAAAAAAGCACTTTTATGGTAATCTCACTCTACTGCTTTGCTTGCTGACAGCGACAAATTGTTTGATAAGGCTCAGGTTATGCTAATGTGGGCTTTACCAGAAAGTCAGATCATCAAAGAGAAGCTGAAGGAAAATCTCTGATAATAAAGGCTTTAAAAAGTGACTGCATATGATCACTCAGCAGAATGAAGTTCACTTTTCTGCTTTCTTAAAGAGCACTGAGCTGTTTCTTCTTCTTCATAAAAAGATGTTTTCTGTGAAATCATTTTCAGTAAAATTAAATATAAAGCAAGAGTCACACAGCAAGATGAATCAGATGAAAAACTCACATCTTCAATATGGCAATCTCGTTTTTTGCAGCCTTACGGACTTTCCTCCCATCCTTTTTCAGGAATTTTTTACATGTGTACATCTTCATTGTAGTTCTGTCCTTGGCCCTGAATATCTCACAGAACTCTTCCCTGAAAAGATTTTCACAGCACTTCAGTTTTTCTTAAACAACATAATGGAAGCATAATTCAAATTCAAAAGCAAAAACCTTCCGAGATACTTACGATTTAACGATCTGACCCAGGTCATATTTATCTGTCACGTCCGAAGGACTGTGGTAATCCTTCTTTTCCCCGATTGTTAAACAGCCAAATGGCATGGCCACTCCTGACCTGTGGTATAAAAAAAGACAGAGCGAAATAAATAAGAATAAAGATTAAAATCATTGCAATTTGTCAGGTCATTCCAACTACTGCTGATTTATTCCCTCACACAGATCCTTAATCTTACACTGGACGATGACTTGGCTGCAACATATCCCTCCCTCAGCCATAAAATAATTATTCCAGAAATGCTGAGAAAGCATTTCCAAAGTGTGAGCACTAAAGAGTCACCAGAGGCAGTATGAGTGCCACAGATTGTTTTAAACTTGCTAAACAGAGCTTTCATGATCCAGCATTAATAAGAATAAAGGCATAACTGCTACATAGTCCTACCTTTATGTTACAGCTCATAATTTTGAAAAGTCTGCACTGAATATACCAGCACTTTTCCGTGGGCAGAAACTTACAAAACACAGGGGTCAGGGAGCAGCAGGACTAACGGTTAATTCAAACACAGAGCCCAGTAAGGTGAATCCCACAACAACTGAAGCATTTCCAATCAAGAAAGGGAACCAGCAAATATCGGCAGAGCACCCAGAGAGGGAATTGAGGGAATTCAAGTATTTTCTAAGCTCTAAATCAGCACTTTAATATCTAATTGCGTTACAGTATTTCTGTGACTCTCTTTAACAGTTTCAATTTCAAACTTGTTTGTTTTGTTTTGTTTTTTGTTTTTTTTTTTTGGGGGTGCGTAACATAATTCTATGTTGGCAAGTTTTCACAGTTTTCCTATTTTTAGTAAAGGATTCTATGATTTAAAAAATCCTCCAGCACTCATTGTCAGCTAATGATAAATGTTTTGACAATATCTATTGAAGTGATAATATTTTATATAACACAGAAAGATGCCAGGCAGGCATCATAAAATCATGCACTTTTTAAATGTGGTCCATTTTCTTAATAAAAAGTAGTGGAAGACTTTATTTTATTTTGTTTATTTGTATTTCTCTCTGCTTGCTTTATTACAAAAGTCACTACACATCACTGCTACACATTAAAGGTTTTATTTGCAGCTGAGGTGTTATAATTATTGTAGAGATCAAAGGAGAAATGATTTTTTTCTTTGTAATCTTCTCTCCGCACAGTAAAGTCAGGAGCAGCGAACCCAAGACCAAGACCGTGACAAGCCGAGCTGTTTCTGAATTTTCATGGTTCGCTGCGGTTAGCATGTGTATTTTTGTTTATGGCCAAATGCAAAATTGTGTCTGAAGTCAAAATTCCCAATCCATCTTCAAACACTTCACAGACTTCAATCAGCTTTTTTACGTGTCTTTAATTATCTCAAACCTCAACTCTAACTCTTCTCAGTAATCTTCATAGCAAATCAGACACAAATCAAACAGATCAAACACAAAAGAGAAAGCTGTTACACACAATTAATAAATTCACTAGTTTAACAAGAAATGTATCTCTGCGTCGTATGAAACTGGTAATGAAAAAGAGATTAGGGATCGTCACAAATATAACAGTGTATCAAGCACATGACTCAGAGTTTTAGAATTTAAGGCCAGGCATCGAATAACCTCAGTCTAGTCCCTCCTATCACTCCAACTCATTCAAAAAGACATCAATAACCAGACAACAACAGCATTTATTCCACAAGGACCTAAACTCAAGCAAACTAAAAGCCATACATGATGCTCAGTGGCAACACACTAAAAAGTGTTCTAACTGTTGTACTTTTTAAATAAAGTTATGCAGCAGTAAATGCTTATCAATATTCCTATCAATCTGGGAACACATTCACTAGTTTTGGGGTGCCAGAGAATTTGGGTTAAAAAAGCAAAATCAAAACTAAATTAATTCCAAACAAACCCAACGGTTTCCAGACTTCATCAGACTAGTTTCCTCATTTGCTCTCCATGCATAATGCTTAACACAACCAGAACTTGCTCAAAACGACTCAACACTAGAATTGGGGCAAAAAGTGGACCACTTAAAAACCATCATATACACACAACCGTGTTGTTATTCATTCAGAAAAGCCTTTAATCTTACTGAGTTGTGACTTGGTGCTCCAATAAGGAAAAACCACCTGTTTACACCCTCGGTTATGGACGAAGCATTTCACGGCTGGCTGGAGTGTGGGATACGGTCTTTCAACAATTTGTATATAGATAAGAGGTTTGTTTCTTTTGAAAAAAGCTTTCTCAAAAAGTTTTAATTTACGTTGATTTAAGTCTTTTAGATATTTGCAAATTAGATGTTTTGTCTCATCTAATTCTGAGTGTTTCCCTATGCACCCGTCCACTTCTCTGCTGGACCTGATAATTAAAAACAAAACGGACTCAAAGAAGATCATTGGTAAAATGTATACAGTGTTTAATGACCACAAGCTGACTACCTTAGAGGGCCTTAAGCATAGATGGGAAGGGGAACTAGGAGAAACAATACCCGAGACAACTTGGCTACAAGTTTCAATGAATATCTCCAACTCATCAGGCGATCTGTTATACATTTTAAGGTTGTACATCATCTCCACTGATTTGGACCCCACATGCGGCCTGGGTAAGACAGCTCCAGCCACTCTGCTGCACATGTTTTACATGTTTTACACAAGTTACATGGATGGAGCTCAACCTTTCAGACTAACTCCAACATAACAGGACAAACGATCCAGCCAACCCCTCTGATTTAAATGTTTGGTGTGATTCCCTCTGAAGCATCCCTGAATAAACTTGCTCTATCACCTCTCTGCTGGCCAGAAGATTTATTCTCACCAAGTGGAAGGACCCCCGGCCCCCAACATTTGGCCTGTGGATTAGAGACGTGATGTTCATCTAAGGAAGATTAAGTTCACCATCAGAGGGTGTGCTGGAAAATTTCATCCTTCCTGGCAACCGGTCATTAGTTATATTGACAAAATGTCATCCTGTGATATGGAATCATGATTCTGTTATGTTGAATGTATATAGCCCAGTGGCCCATTGTCTTGCATGCCTATAGTTTTGTGTGTACTCTGAGTATATATATCACTATTTTATTTTTCACTTGAGATCTGTTATTGAGAGGTGGGAGCAATGTTGTACATTTATTGGTATATGCTTATGTGTTTAACTGTTGGAAAAATAATTTTAATAAACTACCTGGATCAAAAAAAAAAGTGGACCACAAATGGAAACTTCTTTTATCATTATTTTCCTCATTCCCCATAGACTCTATAGATTTATGTGACCGCATCTGCCTGAGTAATACCCTCTATATCACATGGTAGTAAATCTTGTGAAAACATAAGTAGTGTTGTGTTTCGCTAATTTAGCACCTTTAATACCTGAGAAATGGAGACACTTATGCTCATTGATTGGCAACACTGCCTCCAGTGGTTAAAAACTGTGTTAAAGAATAGCTCTCTGCATCAACATAAGTCATGAGGATGCCTATGGTATGAGAATCCTAACATATTGAGAAATGTAATTTTATTGTGTTTTGAACAACCAATGCGAAGAAAAATGCCCTCCAAAAACCAAAAGAAATGGAATCAGCAAGAATGTGGATGAAATCCCTTGATATATTCAAGAAATCCTGAGAGAAAACAGTGACTCTCTCTGTGTCTACTAGTGTTTTTAAAAAGGAATCATACTACTTATTAATCCAGTGCAGATACCTTGGGGCCAGCAACCACAACACTGCATGCTTGCTGACTGGACTCGCATAAATATTCTCTTTGCAAAACTAGGAATGTAAAGCAGTAGTGGAAAATGCCTGAACAGCATTTTCTAGAGATGAACATACGGTATAAAATATATATTTCCTATCCATGAAGCAACCATTTGTATTGTCACTTTGTGACGCAGGGTAGTAGGGAAAATGAGAACCTTCTTACTATGTAAGAAGGAAATTTGTCTTCTGCAGCTTCTGATATCCAATCTAAATGAACAAGGCTCAGCTGAGAAAACTGTGAAGAGAAAACTTTGTGCTCACTTCCCTTCCTTTTCTTAACTGAAGCACAACACTGACTTGTGCAGTCAGTGAGAGGAGCTGACCTTTTTTGGCTCCCTCTCTTTCTCTCACTCTCAGTACATTGTATATCAATGCTGTGGCTCAGTAAAATTGCGCTGCAAAGATGAAAGGAAAGTTCTGCAGGGATGGTGGTTTAAATGGAGGACATTCTGAGTAGGTTTAGCAGACCGAAAAAGGCCAAAACATGTCTGAAAAATACATTATGGCTACGTTCAGCAAGTAGCCACAGTCGTGACATTCTAGGAAAAATGCACATGAGAAGAAGAGAGTGGGCACGCAATTTTGAGAAATGAATTGCATGAAGTAATCCAGAAAATCAACCTTTGCGGTTTTTGAAAAACTTTATCTTGAGCCTGCAAAGCCACAAGAAGCACAAGGGAGAACATACGCAAAAAATTCAACACCAGATAATGTAATTCTTCAAAGAACTCATGAAGCAATGTAATGGAAGAAGAACTTGTCAAGCACTTGAAGCAGAAATAGCAGGATGCTTGCTATATCACATAACAGAGGCTGCATAATGGATCCATTTCAATCGACCGGCATCAGCAACATTCAAGCATTATCGCCCCGTGTTCTGACTGTTATCTGCCTCTGGGGAGCACTACTCAATGGCTCTTAATGCTTTATGTGCCACTGTGTGCTGTGACTCTGCTGTGGGCCCACCTCGGGACACAGTACTATATCACCAAGGAATTTCTGCTAGTGCTGTGAGGATTTACAGGACAGAAGATGGATAGTGAAAAAAGATGGAGGCTTATTAAGCAAGTGCAATACCTCCTTCAGCCAGGCAAGGCCGTCAGGAAATGAGTCGTTTTAGTTCTTTGTGCTTGATGAAACTCTTGCAGTGCCTGGAAAAGCCAGGGATTAGACTAAAGGCAGTGCTGAAAGTGCTTTTTGAAGCACGTAAGTGGGGATTATTTTAGCTGCTACTGGGATATAATGCAGGGTTACTCCACAGGGAAGTAGTTGGTATAGTTAGCTTACTTAAGTGAGCCATTTTTCCCTTGTTTTTAAGAAATGTTTCACTTCATGTTTAGTTGTTGACTCTCTGCGCGGCGTTCTTTCACACCCTTACTCCCCCTCTGCCTCAGTAGCTACTAAATGAGGATGCACAGTAAAGATCAGATCCCATGCATTACGCTTGTGCTGACTGTAGGCCATTACATACTTCACTGAAGCGAACCCAAGCAGTGCTAAACTGCAACAGTCATGCACAAACCACATTTTACACACATAACTGCTCATCTTATATAAGAATAACAGCAAAACACATGATTGAAAACCGTGTCATATCTTTTTAATATCACACATTTCTCATTTGAAAACATTTTTCAGGATCAAGAAGTATAAAAAGCTTTTATATCGCACCTAAGACCAAAAAATTAGACTAATATACTAATAAGATACCTTTGGACAAACAGAGAGGTTTCACTCAAACAGCAGGAAAGTTCCCATTCTCCATTTAGCCTTCTTCTACAGCTGAGAGATCACAGGCACGCTTTGAGGGTAACCCAGAGTTAGCCACCAAAACGTGAGAAGGAAACCAAAGGATAAACCGTTACATGCAGTTAGCTGCGTTTGACTGGTTAAATGTGACATAGTTGAACACTGGTGTGCCAGCGTATTATTAAAAAAGCCAAAACGCAGCCAGTGTGGCATATCAGACCTTGAAGGAAACACACTGTAGCTTTATAATGTTTCACTGAAGCTCTGCAGTCACAGTCCGATCATTTACTATTAATGCTCTTCTGAAGATTTTAGGTAGCAAACATAACCAGGAGATAATATGAATAAGTGGTCAAAATTCATCTTTCACACAAATACCATCCATGCTGAGTCCCTCAAGCACACTACTTGAGTGTTTTGGGCAAACTACTAATTCTGTTTTGACAAGGCTAAGATCAAATATCATCTCTTTCTCTGTCTCTCATTATCTCTCCATTCTCTGTGTTCCTAAAGACTGGTTGGAGCCTGAGTCTAAAAAGACGCGTCTCTCTAGGTTTTTGGAAATAAACATTCTTGACCTTCGTTTTCTTTCATCCTCACTGATCTCCTCCTGGGATTGCCCAAAAGACTGCGAGAGCACTTTGCTTTCAGCTAAAAAGAGAAAATAAGGGCAGCACAGATGGGCACAGTGACAATTGTGTAAGTCTTAATAAAGCCTTCTGAGCAGAAAGGTTCTATTGCACGCACACAGTGCAAGGAAACTATTCTTTTTGCAGTGAAAGCTAATAGAAAGCACATCTGTTGGATTGCAGCACGTCAGGTCTGAAAGCCCTCAACTTTAGCTGTGCCAAAACAATGGAAAACTAATGGGCTCATAAATAACACTCTGGCTACAGTTAACTTTGAGTTTCAGTAAGAATGTATCGACTCCTTCATGTTTTCACGACTTTCAAACAATGATTTCAAGATTCTTTTCAAATCCTAGCTTCACTGAGATTCACACAGACTGTCAGCGTCAGGCGATGGGATTGGTTACTATGGGGGACATAATACGCAGAACCTCTGTAGCTTCTGTTGTGTAATTGTTGTATTTGCATCTGTACTACAAAGACCATGGTGCTCTTCTATTCATTCCTGACTGACAGTAGAACAATATAAAGCACTGAAACAGAGAGCACATTTTCCAGTCCTAAGCAGTGTCTACAGACATTCAATCCAGCATTTAACAACCTGTCTTTGTAACTCACATCGATAACTGTATCAACATATTTACTAACCCAGGTGTTGTCTAATCTTATGCTCCTCGTTACGCCGACCTGTGGCATACACTGTATTCTGTTTCTGTTTATGATGACATCATATACATGTCACGTGTTAAACATAATCTCAGAGGTCAGACGAGTGCTATATTAAAAAAATGACCAACAATTGCTTTGTAAATCTCACCTATCACGTCTGCTTTCTAAGTGAAACGTTACTAATTCAAAAAAGAAATCTGACTTTACTTGCAGGTGTGAAGTTTTGAAGGTGCAATAATAATTTTAAGCAACACCAAGACTGTGAAGCAGCTATTTTTCAAGTCGGGTGTAGACACATAAAACAAAAGGATGTGTCGGCTGTGAAGGGTGAGCAGGTGTATGAAAGCTACAGGAAGTAAATCATTAAAATGACATGAAGGCAGTCCAGCCGTTGTACTCTAACTCAAAACCTATGTGCAATTTTACCCTTGTAGCTGTTATGAATTAAAGATACAGGCAAATATAGACACTGCACTGAAATCATTTGCTATCCATTAATGTAAAGCTGCCCAACTCTAAGTGAACTTTTATAAACAGTTTCAGCTAAGAGCCGAGACAATCCATTAGTGTGGAGAGTAACTGAGAGGCCAGCAGACGTGGTGGAATACTGATGGTATGCAATAAATCTACATCGGCAGTAAGTGACCCCGGCAGTGCCTCTGTTATAGAGGCCAGAATAATAGCTGCTACTATTCCCAGAAAAATGGGCCAACCAAGATGGAAACCAGTTCAAAGATGTTTTACAGTATACAGTTCAAGCTGCATTAATTGAGTGGCATATGAGTGGATTCATAAAAGAACTTCCCCAAAACTCACTTGGAAGAGCATCAGCAACATCATCGCTCTGCCTCATTACTGCACTGCACAAGAATTACATCTTTTTTTCATTTTGATTAAGGGAAATGAATTCTTAGAAATGTTGACCAAAAAAAAAAAGTTTGCATGCTATGTCTCTGGGGCTTTTTACTGCACTAATTAAAATTGCAAGGCGGTGTATAAATCTTGCTGTTTCAACCTTTAGAGAGCTAGCTGAAGAACATGGACAAGAGAGCTCTATAACAAGAGGAGGAAGGCAGGGTAATAACAGCAGACAGGGAACACACGAAGGGACTGGGAGTTGCATTAATCCGCAGCATGTGTAGAGCAGGGTTAGAATAAAAAGATAGTGGCAAAGGTTTTAAAAAGCCGGCCAATTCACAATTGAATTAATTATTCATGGCTGGCAGTCTCATTTTCCACGGTGTGTCTCACTGGGCCTGTGATCCGTGTGTTTCTTGTATCGAGGAATCTCTGTGTCCTGGGGCACTTGCTAAACAGTGTGCTAGGAGCAGAAGCATGGCAGGTCTGGCAGTACAGTAATAATTACAAGCCTTCTCCACTCAGCCCTCTTTTAATCCTAGTTCAGTACACAATACTGCTCACGGTGTCTGCATCAGTCTCACACAGGGCCAGTCTCTCCAGATCCACTACATCTCTCGTTTGTTTGCGTAGCATCACAGAGGAATGAAAAGTTTTTGAGGGTTTATTGAAGGACCCTGGATCCTAAACACTTCGTCACCTTTAAAGTAGAGATGGACTGATCCGATATTACGTATCGGTATCGGTCCGATACTGACGTAAATTACTGCATCGGATATCGGAGAGAAATAAAAAAATGTAATCGATCCATTAAATATCAAAAAAGCACCTCACAAAACGCGTCGGAGCAGTATGCATCACGTGATAGAGCGGCTGTGTGTATTTGGAGCCTCGCTACCAAACCAGCATTTCATCTCCGAGGAAGTTTTCCCAGAGAGAAGTAAAGCAACTGTGTAAGTTCATCTCTGAATGTTTGTAAAGCATTCCAGCGTTAAGCTTAACAACCGATATATGGAGCAACTGCCTCTTCTCTCCCTCCCTCCCTCTCCTGCTGCTACTTCAATCATGAAACTGATTAATGATCAGCTGATTGGCTTTTGAGAGTCCGTCTCTCTTCTTTGTTTTTGGCCCACTTTGCACCAGAAAGAGGAAACCAGCGGCTGAACAACAGCAGCACGTTTAACCTTGATAAGCTGTTGTTAGAATGTATTTAATATTACTTTGTACACCAGGATCTTTTTCTAGCTGATGGCTGGTAACTGTGCAGGGGCGGATCTAGCAAAGTTTAGCCAGGGGGGCCGATAGGGCATGAACAGGGAAAAGGGGGCACAAAGACATACTTTTCTTTCTTATTCTCATTTAAAATGTCGAGCTTTTAAAAAATGATTATTTGAATCTTACACCCAAAGTTTTAATCTTATGTAAAATATATAGAAGTCCATTACTGTATATAGTAACTGTTAAGTCTAATATACCCTAGTAAGCTATGCTACTTTTTCCTTTGGGAAGATACCATCTGTGCAGTCTGCAATTCTGTTGAAGAAAGATGTTGAATCTATTTAATTATTCTTGAAAAAGTAATTTATTTATGTGCAATTTTTTTCACACTGCATCAAATTAAAGTTGATTATGTCAATTAAGCATCAAGAGGTGGAGGGTGGTTCCCTTTTTTTTTTTTTTTTTGCTGGGAGTTTGCAACCCTATTAGTTAGGTTGCTTAATATTTCTGCTAAGTACTCTTTAAAATACCAGAATAGGAAGGATGGAGTAGGTTTAAGTTTATCTGATTGATCAGTATTACTGAACCATGAAATATTTTGGGTGCAGGGTATTTTTTACATACAGGTATAACTAATAGCTTTAGTGTTGTTGTTTATTTAAACCTGAATATGAACTTGTACAAAATGCAGCAAGATATTAAATAAACAGTTTTATTGATTAAAAAACACTATATCGGATTCATATACAGGGAGTGCAGAATTATTAGGCAAATGAGTATTTTGTCCACATCATCCTCTTCATGCATGTTGTCTTACTCCAAGCTGTATAGGCTCGAAAGCCTACTACCAATTAAGCATATTAGGTGATGTGCATCTCTGTAATGAGAAGGGGTGTGGTCTAATGACATCGACACCCTATATCAGGTGTGCATAATTATTAGGCAACTTCCTTTCCTTTGGCAAAATGGGTCAAAAGAAGGACTTGACAGGCCCAGAAAAGTCAAAAATAGTGAGATATCTTGCAGAGGGATGCAGCAGTCTCAAAATTGCAAAGCTTCTGAAGCGTGATCATCGAACAATCAAGCGTTTCATTCAAAATAGTCAACAGGGTCGCAAGAAGCGTGTGGAAAAACCAAGGCGCCAAATAACTGCCCATGAACTGAGAAAAGTCAAGCGTGCAGCTGCCAAGATGCCACTTGCCACCAGTTTGGCCATATTTCAGAGCTGCAACATCACTGGAGTGCCCAAAAGCACAAGGTGTGCAATACTCAGAGACATGGCCAAGGTAAGAAAGGCTGAAAGACGACCACCACTGAACAAGACACACAAGCTGAAACGTCAAGACTGGGCCAAGAAATATCTCAAGACTGGTTTTTCTAAGGTTTTATGGACTGATGAAATGAGAGTGAGTCTTGATGGGCCAGATGGATGGGCCCGTGGCTGGATTGGTAAAGGGCAGAGAGCTCCAGTCCGACTCAGACGCCAGCAAGGTGGAGGTGGAGTACTGGTTTGGGCTGGTATCATCAAAGATGAGCTTGTGGGGCCTTTTTGGGTTGAGGATGGAGTCAAGCTCAACTCCCAGTCCTACTGCCAGTTTCTGGAAGACACCTTCTTCAAGCAGTGGTACAGGAAGAAGTCTGCATCCTTCAAGAAAAACGTGATTTTCATGCAGGACAATGCTCCATCACACGCGTCCAAGTACTCCACAGCGTGGCTGGCAAGAAAGGGTATAAAAGAAGAAAAACTAATGACATGGCCACCTTGTTCACCTGATCTGAACCCCATTGAGAACCTGTGGTCCATCATCAAATGTGAGATTTACAAGGAGGGAAAACAGTACACCTCTCTGAACAGTGTCTGGGAGGCTGTGGTTGCTGCTGCACGCAATGTTGATGGTGAACAGATCAAAACACTGACAGAATCCATGGATGGCAGGCTTTTGAGTGTCCTTGCAAAGAAAGGTGGCTATATTGGTCGCTGATTTGTTTTTGTTTTGTTTTTGAATGTCAGAAATGTATATTTGTGAATGTGGAGATGTTATATTGGTTTCACTGGTAAAAATAAATAATTGAAATGGGTATATATTTGTTTTTTGTTAAGTTGCCTAATAATTATGCACAGTAATAGTCACCTGCACACACAGATATCCCCCTAAAATAGCTAAAACTAAAAACAAACTAAAAACTACTTCCAAAAACATTCAGCTTTGATATTAATGAGTTTTTTGGGTTCATTGAGAACATGGTGTTAGGATGCCTGGGTCATTGACCCAGGGTTTTTGAGTTTATTATATTATTTATACTTTCTAGTCTTTGGTTTCTTTGAGTTCTGTCTTATGGTTTATGTCTCTGTCTTCTTTAGTTGCTCTGTCTCCCCTATCACCTGTATCCCCTTGTCTAGTTCGCGTCTCTGTGTATCCTTAGTTCCTATATCCCCGTGTTCAGTCAGTGTTTGTGTCTGCCCTGGTCCCACGTCTCTGTTCCCTCTGTAGTGCCTGCATGTGAGTCTGTGTTATGTGTTTCCTGTTTTACTTTGAAGATCTCTGTCTTATCTCAGTGTGTTCAGGTTACGCTTCCTTTTGTCTCGTCAGTTCTGATTTGCCCCAGCTGTGTTTCCCTCCTGTTATTCATTCCCTGATTGCTCCCTCTTTGTATTTAAGCCCTGTGTTTCTCTGTGTCCGTGTCGCGATCTACCGTTTATTTTGCTGTGTGTTTTGTCAATCCGCCGGTTTAAGTTTATTTAGATTTTTTCCAGTTATGTTATGTTTGAGTTCAGCATTAAAGCTATTTCAATTTACGTTTGTCTCTGGAGTCTGCACCTTGGGTCCTATCCCTGTCCGCACACAGCCCACACCTAACACATGGTTGTTGTTCAATAATAAAATTATTCCTCAAAAATACAACTTTCCTAATAATTCTGCACTCCCTGAAGGTATCGGCAGATTTCCAGATTTATGATATCGGTATTTGACATAAAAAAGTGGTATTGTGCTATCTCTACTTTATTAAAGAATAGGTGACGATGTGATTTCATTCATTCAAAACAAAAGCTGTGCATCTGACTCACACTGCTGCATTCTTCTATGAATGAGAACACTTTGCAGCTGCTTCATCAGCACAAGAGTAAGCGCACTTTTGCACTTCACTTCCTTCCCACTTCCTTCTGTCATCCTGTGCCATCACTCTCTCGCAGCCACGCTTCATGGCGAAACACTTTAAGCAAACAACAGCACGAGCTTAACTTTGCACCTTACAAGAGTCACATGACAAATCAGAGTACAGTTGCTTCTTACGGCAGCTTCTAGAGAGGAAGTGAGACAACAGGATGTGTCACATACAGCAAAGAGTCACAGTTATATGGTCAATGTATTTCCAACCCTTCCAGGACCGGCAAACAACCCTTTTTACATCTGATGCCCACCATGTACAAAAGAAACACATCCATCATTACACAGTATAGACCATTTTGTTGTTGTTGAATACAAAAGAAACTGTTATACTCATGATACATGTTCATTTACAAGTGTGATAAACTTTTGAAGTATTTTAATACTCAGTGAAAACTATAAAGAAATTTTTAATAGGCCAGCTCTGAATTAAAAGTAATTTAACCATATTTCCCTAAAAAGTGGGAACGTATTTAGAATGTACTTAGAATTAGAGATGGCACGATACCACTTTTTTATGTCTGATACCGATATCACAAATTTGGATATCTGCCGATACATATATGACTCCGATATAGTGTGTTTTTTAATCAATAAAACTATTTTTTTTAATATCTTGCTGCATTTTGTATAAGTTCATATTCAGATTTAAATAAACAACAACACTAAAGCCATTCTGTTATACCTGTATGTAAAAAATACACTGCGCCCAAAATATTTTAGTAGTATAGCTTACTAGGGTATATTAGACTTAACAGTTATACAGTAATGGACTTCTATATATTTTACATAAGATTAAAACTTTGGGTGTAAGATTCAAATAATTATTTATTAAAAGCTAGACATTTTAAATGAGAATAAGAAAGAAAAGTATGTCTTTGTGCCCCCTTTTCCCTATTAATGCCCTATCGGCCCCCCTGGCTAAACTTTGCTAGATCCGCCCCTGCACAGTTACCAGCCGTCAGCTAGAAAAGGATCCTGGTGTAGAAAGTAATATTAAATAAATTCTAACAACAGCTTATCAAGGTTAAACGTGCTGCTGTTGTTCAGCCGCTGGTTTCCTCTTTCTGGTGCAAAGTGGGCCAAAAACAAAGAAGAGAGACGGACTCTCAAAAGCCAATCAGCTGATCATTAATCAGTTTCATGATTGAAGTAGCAGCAGGAGAGGGAGGGAGGGAGAGAAGAGGCAGTTGCTCCATATATCGGTTGTTAAGCTTAACGCTGGAATGCTTTACAAACATTCAGAGATGAACTTACACAGTTGCTTTACTTCTCTCTGGGAAAACTTCCTCGGAGATGAAATGCTGGTTTGGTAGCGAGGCTCCAAATACACACAGCCGCTCTATCACGTGATGCATACTGCTCCGACGCATTTTATGAGGTGCTTTTTTGATATTTAATGGATCGGATTACATTTTTTATTTCTCTCCGATATCCGATCCAGTAATTTACGTCAGTATCAGACCGATACCGATACGTAATATCGGATCGGTCCAGCTCTACTTAGAATGCAATACCTATTTTACTATATTTAAAGTCTCTACAGTGATGTGCATACGACAATAAGGTTTGCGCCAGCCCTCATTTCTTTATTTTTTGTTAGGACAATGGGAAATAGGTGGAGCACTTCATTAAAATGTGCAAACATTCAAGGAAATGCAGCATATAGGCCAAAAACAGTTTGGACAGTTCTAAAAAGCTTGAAAGTTAATATTAGGCATGACCACTTTTATTCTTCAGCAGAGCCTGAACTCTCTTAGACAGTTTTCTTGTCAGTGCATTAAGTAGCTTTCAGGAATATTTCTTTGAGCCTCTTGAAGAACACACAAAGCTCTTCTTTGGATGCTGACTTCAATAATGATCAGGTTCAGGTTCTGGGGAGGCCATCCATGATTGATAGTGTTTTATTGTATTATTCTTTTTTACATTGGCAGTGTGTTTGAGATCATTCAAGAATGTTAAATGAATTAGTTGCATATCAGATGCTTTCCACATGGTAAATCAAAAGATTCTGTGTTCATAATTCCATCAATTTCGATCTCCAACACTAACCGGGTGAAATGCCTCCCCAAACCATGACAGAGCCTCCAACACGTTTTGTTGAAGGCTGAAGACAATGTGGTAACTCTCTCCTGACCTCCTCCGTACATATTTACAACAAGTTGAACCAAAAACTTCAAATTTGGATGTGTTGCTGCCACAACTTTTCAGTCAAGTTCTTGTGTAATTTGGCATGTCTCACTTTTCCCCCCTTGTTCACCTCATTTGAATGGTTCTTTGCAGCCACCTTTTGCAGGCCATTTCAGTCCTATAAAAAATGGACAGGTAAAAAAGAGCCAAAGACAAACAAGCTTCAGAAACCCTGAAAAACTGTTGCTTAAGACCACTTTTTAAAAATTATAAGAAACTCTGACTCCTTTGGAACAAATTATAATGAAATGAGGGGGTGGCTAAAGACTTTTGTACAATGTTATATATTCTACTAGAAAATGTAGAACTGTCTCTTGCAAGTGCAGTTTCTCTAGTGAAACTAGCTCAATGAAACAGCGAAGTAGTGAGAGTTGTGTTGATGGCAGCTGTTCCAATAAAGCATACAGCTAAAAATGCTGATAAAAGCTGATAAAACTGATTATATCTCTATTATGCGTATGTAAATGACAAAGAGTTAGATATCATACATAAAAAAATTAACTTCTATATCTACGTCCTACTGAGAGGATCAAACTGTATTATTAGAAATGCAATCCAAATGGCCACTTTTGACTTCCAATATGAGTGTCCATGGGTACTTTAGTGCAGACACTGCAGTACATACAGTGGGGCAAAAAAGTATTTAGTCAGCCACCGATTGTGCAAGTTCCCCCACTTAAAATGATGACAGAGGTCAGTAATTTGCACCTGAGGTACACGTCAACTGTGAGAGACAGAATGTGAAAAAACAATCCATGAATTCACATGGTAGGATTTGTAAAGAATTTATTCGTAAATTAGGGTGGAAAATAAGTATTTGGTCACCTCAAACAAGGAAAATCTCTGGCTCTCACAGACCTGTAATGTCTTCTGTAAGAAGCTTTTCTGTCCCCCACTCGTTACCTGTATGAATGGCACCTGTTTGAACTCATCATCTGTATAAAAGACACCTGTCCACAGCCTCAAACAGTCAGACTCCAAACTCCGCCATGGCCAAGACCAAAGAGCTTTCGAAGGACACCAGGAAAAGTATTGTAGACCTGCACCAGACTGGGAAGAGTGAATCTTCAATAGGCAAGCAGCTTGGTGTGAAAAAATCAACTGTGGGAGCAATCATCAGAAAATGGAAGACATACAAGACCACTGATAATCTCCCTCGATCTGGGGCTCCACGCAAGATCTCATCCCGTGGGGTCAAAATGATGATGAGAACGGTGAGCAAAGATCCCAGAACCACACGGGGGGACCTGGTGAATGACCTGCAGAGAGCTGGGACCAAAGTAACAAAGGTCACCATCAGTAACACACTACAACGGCAGGGAATCAAATCCCGCAGTGCCAGACGTGTTCCGCTGCTGAAGCCAGTGCATGTCCAGGCCCGTCTGAAGTTTGCCAGAGAGCACATGGATGATACAGCAGAGGATTGGGAGAATGTCATGTGGTCAGATGAAACCAAAGTAGAACTTTTTGGTATAAACTCAACTCGTCGTGTTTGGAGGAAGAAGAATACTGAGTTGCATCCCAAGAACACCATACCTACTGTGAAGCATGGGGGTGGAAACATCATGCTATGGGGCTGTTTTTCTGCCAAGGGGACAGGACGACTGATCCGTGTTAAGGACAGAATGAATGGGGCCATGTATCGTGAGATTTTGAGCCAAAACCTCCTTCCATCAGTGAGAACTGATGAGAACTGAAGATGAAACGAGGCTGGGTCTTCCAACATGACAATGATCCAAAACACACCGCCCGGGCAACAAAGGAGTGGCTCCGTAAGAAGCATTTGAAAGTCCTGGAGTGGCCTAGCCAGTCTCCAGACCTCAACCCCATAGAAAATCTGTGGCGGGAGTTGAAAGTCCGTGTTGCTCGGCGACAGCCCCAAAACATCACTGCTCTCGAGAAGATCTGCATGGAGGAATGGGCCAAAATACCAGCTACTGTGTGTGCAAACCTGGTAAAGACCTATAGTAAACGTTTGACCTCTGTTATTGCCAACAAAGGTTATGTTACAAAGTATTGAGTTGTATTTTTGTTATTGACCAAATACTTATTTTCCACCCTAATTTATGAATAAATTCTTTACAAATCCTACCATGTGGATTCATGGATTTTTTTTTTTTCACATTCTGTCTCTCACAGTTGAAGTGTACCTCTGGTGCAAATTACTGACCTCTGTCATCATTTTAGGTGGGGGAACTTGCACAATCGGTGGCTGACTAAATACTTTTTTGCCCCACTGTATACACTGAAAAAAAGGGACTGGCCATCTCTTGGATTTATGTAAGCATCTTGCATGCATTTAACACAATTGCCTCATGTTTTAAAGTTAAATGTAACTATATAGTGTAAAAACTACATGATATGCAGAAAGGGTGTATTAAATTGTTCATATCATGTTCAGGTGAAGTAAGTCAATAAGATAGCAACGTTAAATCTCGTGAAACCACGCGTGATTTCATCTCGCGGGCTTTGGATCGTGGTTTAAAAAAGGCATCCATCTCAGTCAAGTCGAGCAGCCAACTCTACGTTTTTGGTATGTCTTGATTTTTTGAATTCATTTTTACCATATTTCAGCCAAATGTAGTTAAACGTCTAGAGTGTCGCCATGTAACATGCTAAAAAAGAGCCGTTAGCTTATTTGCTGTTTTATCTGTTGTCAAAGAATTGGCGCTTTTTCATTTGAATTTGTCTTTGGCACAAGAGCCGTAATATCACATTAAACCTAATTACGAGGCACTCATAACATAATTTGGTTTTCTGTGTGAATAGATTTGCCAACTGACTCTTCAGTTACATTGTGTATTTACTGCACCGTGGTGTTAGTGAGATTTTGGACATTGAACAGCTTTAGCTAATATCATCAGCGGCATTATGCTAGCTTACATCCCTACCCCTCCTGCCCTCACCTGCTGTCCTTTTGTTTTTGTTTTTGTTTTTTTTGCTGCACATTGAGAGATGACCTCTATTCTGCATTTCACCAGGAGTCAGCTGATGGATTGTGGGTTCAAGGTGTTATGGTAAGAAAGTATATTCTATTTTCGTTTCTGTAACTTAATTATAATAGGTTTTTTATAATTATTAGGTGCATGCATACTCACCCTATTAATACAACTGAGAGATCCAAAATCTGCCATAGGTTTAACTTATACCTGTATGTATTGCCAGAAAGGTGATTACTGGACTCGCATTAATGCACACTTGAACTGAAATGAGGTTGTAACTTGTGGGTTGTTGGGTTGCAAATCAGAAACAAACATCTTTGGATTTTTTTTAATCCCATAAGATCTGGAAACACAGTTTTTATTCAACAAAACATTACTGATTAACCAAGCACAGTGCCTGCTGTTATTTCAAAATAATTTTATGTCATTTCAGATAAAATGCAGCATTCCAGTGCATCCCAACCATGCCTTTACAGTCAAGGTTTCTGACGGAGCTGAGTTTTTCTCTGACAGTCTGCTGAAAGTGTTTGCAAAGTGATCAGGGGAACAGGGCACAAAGCTAAAGGATGTAGCTGCCATAATGACAGTAAGAACTTTAAAATTCTTTAACTACAAAGTGTATATGTATTGCATTAGGTCAGTAAAAGATTTTTATGCTACATCCATTGAAACAGTCAACTATTACCTGTGAGTAATGATTCCACTAAAAGGATGCCATAATTTTTGTCATGCATTTACTGGCCCACTGAGAAAAAATTATCTTTTTTTAAAAATAAATGTTCTGGAAACTATATATCCATAAAGTTGATGTCAAACAGGAACTTTTGATATTGCTTTGTAGATGCTGGTGTTGCATGTTGACTGGTTTAAAAAGTCAAGAGTTTTTGTCTGGGATCATTTTCTTCTGTGCTACTGAAAAGTTCACAAATCTCTGTTTTCTTTGTTATAATAGTCAAGGATGACATTAATGCTCGGAGTCCCTCATCAAAGTGCTCCGCATCTGTGTGAAAGACAATTGCAACATCTTGGTGCAGGAGTTCATGGTGAGTGTTTTATGAGTAGATTGTGGCTTTGCAACATTTAAAAATGCATTTAGTTATCCACTTGATCCTCATTGGACTGGTTAGGACCAGTAGTCCTCTTTAATAATTTGAAGTTCACATGAGGCCTGGTAGTGAACTCGGCCGCCGGCCCTTGAGGCCCCATCCCCACCCCTGTATTAGGGGTCACATCAGTGTGAAAAAACTTTAAATTTGTCATTCTAATGAACAAAGGAAAATCCCACCAATATTTATATTAGCTTTTGTTTGAAAAAATGACCAACTGACCAACAGCTAACCAAATTGTGGGGCTGAAAGTCTAAATTCTAACATCTTCTGAGTGACATAGCCTGGATTTCTGATGGGCCGGTGTCTTTCTAACAAAAACTAATGTAAAGCATTTGAAATTATTATGTTTTTCACCCTCTCTTAGAAACTCTGTTAGACCATGAATGGCAGCATGGCAGGCCACTCTTTGGCTATAGCTATTTACTATGTTGCTTGCATTGGTTTAAATTACTCTAACATTAGAACTGGTAGATTCAAAAGAGATGAGTTTAAAAAGGAATCTTAAAGAAATGTTTTGTGTTTAACCAGGACTTGACTGAGGCCACTGCACAGATTGAGAAAACCACAATGAACATCTGTCTCCAGAGGATGCGGCAGGCAATGACTTTTCTGATGTTGTTCTTCAAGATCTGGATAACGTGACCTTTGCAGTAGCCATGCTGTTTGGACCTTTTTTATTCCTTCAACATGAGTTACCCATCACAACTCTGCTACACTTTTGAGGTGATTCAATGGGTGGTAATGGAGTTGGATGCAACTCAGCTCTCAAGAAAAGCTCACAACTAAGACAAAACTGCTCCTGCAACGAAGCTCACTGTTATGCATGTGAGGTGACCAGCTCTAGGTGAGAGGACATTTAAATCTCACACTTGTTCTGCTGCATTTTTGAAGCTCAATTCCAGGAACGGATCGCAGGGTTCATTTTTATATACTCTGCAACTGCCATGAGGACGAGCCGTTTTTTGTTGTTGTTTGTTTTTCCTTTTGCTCTGTACAAGTTCTGTTTGTCTGTTTGGCAGCATTTTTAAATTTCTCTTTGTATTTTTTCTTTCTTTTACTAGTGAAGAGATATAGCGTGAACAGTTATACAGTCTAAATATCCCATATGGGTCGTGTGAAATGGTATTTTCAGTTTCATTCAGTTGAAGTAAAGAACGTTGAATATTTCTAAGTGTGCTGTTTTGAACCAAGATGTCACAGTATGATCAGTGCTGTAATTTTTGACAGTCACTGTATCAATGTTATTTTTGCGTCTCTTGAATAAAGGTTTTGACCTGCAAGTGCTAATTTCTTTAGTTATTGGGGTAAAATGGGTAGTGTTAATAGGAAGGTGTTTGCCAATTCAGTAACCTAATTTAATGTTAATGGAAACTAACATTACCTCAAATTGTTTAGTTATAATTGTTGTTTAACTGAATCTTGACGTTAGAGGCCTTAAATTGAATGTTTTGTATTGTTCTTTCCCAACATTTTTCAAAAGAAACAGTCCAATTTCTTTGCTGTGATTGATTCCAGAGAACACGGAAGAACTGACATTATTTAACTGTTGATTTATATAGATTCAGTAGAGGAGTAATGTCAGTTTAATTCTTTACCTACTGCAGTGAAATTAGACATGTTGTTTTGAAAGGTTACTGGTGGATGCCAGCAACCATCTTGGAAGAGAACAATACAATCTGTTATAAGGCCTCCATTTGAAAATTGTGTATTTGATACTAGAATATAATAGCAAAATGTAATTTGAAGATAACATGTAGTATTTAAGTGACCAAGTAGTATTGGGTAAAAGTTATTGAATCGTGTTGGGATAACGTGAGAAAATTGTGAAGGATTAAAATATTCCAAGAGCTCAAATTACTTCATCAAAACATGTTTAAGTCACATTTTATCAACACAAATTGCACAAGTTTATTGAACATGAATAAATTGTGTTAATTTAATTCAATTGTTTAAGTTGCTGCCAAAGCAAAACATCTGTGTGCAACAAATGTCCACCATTGAATTAAGTAAATCCAACAACATATTTTTTTCAGTGTATATGCACAATAGTCTTCAGGTAACATGGCTCATAAGCACATTCCCTATGGACAGAGTGTGTGAGAAACAATGTTAGCTTGTTTTTGATGAAACAGCTGCAGACAAGGAGAATAGTTTGTTTGTATACATATGAGTACATACCTGAATACACGCCTGCCATTGTGCAATGCACGGTGAAACCATATAGTGCGATGCTCTATGAGAATTTGTGTCCTTTCGGATTTCCATTGGAGACAGCCACAATTTCTAATTTTAGCCCAAGAAATGTCTCTGCTGTCAACACTCCTGTACCGTTATGTCACTTGTAATTCAATACACAAAAGTATTGTGATTGTAACGAATCACAACATATTGTATGTGTTCTCCGGCTGTACTCTTTGTAGATACACATCAAAGATTATAAGAAGAATACAAGTTTGGGGAGAATTTAAGGTTGAAAGGCTAATGCAAGAGTCTTAGCAATACTATCACAAATGATTGGTGATGTCTAACATTGGTGCAGAAAACAGATGTTCCTGAGTATGCACACAAATCTGCACAAAGTAGATTCACAAGAAGATGCGACAGTCAGGGACAGTTTTGACTACCAATTCATTTCCAGAATAACTATAAAGATACTGGCTGTCGCCCATGCTAGCCCTCAGCCTTCTAGTAAATGCACTTATGGTATACATTTTAAAATCTTAGGTGCCATCTTTCTTGAGTTATCGTGTTCATAAGGTTTTCAGAAAACATGACTTTTGACCTTGATCATCAAGATTTTTAGTAGATGTTCCCATGGCATCATTTTGAAAATGCTTGAAACTCGGTGTCCATGCCTGGTGATGTGACAGCAATACCCCATTAGACTTTTATGGCTGACGGGTCACAGTGGAAGGAATCAAGAACCCTAACGTGATTTTTCTCTGGGGGCAACAGCCTATTTTTGAAAGGGTTTCCAGTCCAGCCACTTGGTATCTGATGCAAAACCTCTAGCAAGATTTTCATTGAACCAAAACCTGCTTAAACATCAGTCGTCAGTAAAACTAAAGTCATTAATAGGACAACGAATGTAAACCACAACACTCCCAGTACCAAAGATGTTGCCTGCAGATGTCAGCATATTCATATATATTTAAACACACATTCATGTAAGCACTTTTTTTTTTACCTACCTAAGCACTTTGTAACATTCCCGACACTCACTAACACTCGATGGATTCACTGAGGGAAACTTGTCTTGCCTTGACAAGGATACTTGTCTTGTCCAAACATACTTCACCATCCAGACTGGAGTAAACAAGGAACTGATCCACTGACCTTCTGACTGGCAGAAGCTGTACTCTACCTCCTGACTCCTGCACCTTTAAAGATATCATAAGCTATGATTGCTGTATGATTTCCATTAAAACAAAAGTTATACCACTTAAATTATTTATTAGGTGCATAATCATCCATCAATCCATCCATCCATCCATAATCATGCAAAAGTGAAATTACATGAGATTAATAATCATGGCTGCCAATTCCAAACAAATTAACTTTAATAAAGCTTTGCCTTTTGGAGACTCATTGGGAGATTTCTCCTCTCCTCAACTTCTCCTCTACAACACCCAAGTCTTTACTAAGCCAACCTCATTAACTGCTTTGCTCCTGCAAGCTGCTTCACGGAACAGACACTTTAATTGTTACCCATAAAATCGACATTACATGAAAAATATAATCTAGAAGCAGTGATAAATAAAATGGACTTGTTTTTAATGTCGAGCTAACACTAATTGAAAGTCCCCTTAGAGTGCTGACTGTGAAATTAACAGAGCACAAGAGACAAATTATGAACAGTAAATTTATGATAGGACATAAATAAAACTGACCGAACGAGACTGTAAATTGGTCACATTTAGAGCAAACAACAGAAGAAGAAGAAGAAGAAGAAGAAGAACTACTACTTCTTTCTAGGACAAACACAGCAAAAAAAAAATCAACCTCAGGCTGATATTCATGATGTTTCTTTTTCTACATAATATTGTTTTGTTTGGCAACATAAAAGGTAGATTAAAGTCACAATGAAGCCACAATTAAATAGCATTTTATTAACACAGCCAGGTAGTCAGTTACATGTTTCATAACGCTGCTCCTGCTACATGGCTTCCTTCAAAAAAAGGAGAATGTTGATCAGTTATCAGAGACTTCTTAAAAACCTCTTAAAAATAGCAGTTCCTTTTCTTGAAGTTGGATATATAACAGATCAAATTAGCTGAATGAAAAACTGCTATTTCTTTGGCCCAGCACCCAACACACTAAATGCCCTGTCTTACTCTCGTAGTCTCAAGATCCATCAAGTCATCACCAGGAGCGACAGCCACCCCTGACTCTAATCTCATCCTTTTGCTAAATCTACTTTCACCTGTCTTCAGGAAGAAGAAATGCTAAAACCAAGAATGTCAGTACTTTATGAACTCTAGGAGTTCCAGCAGCTGATTTGTTTTTCCATCAAAACTGAAGCTTTTTATTAAAAAAAATAAAATAAAACAAAACTTCAGTTTTAGCCTGTATACAGTACAACAAGATGGTGCATACAGTCCATGGAAAGACAGTACAGACATGCATATATAAGCACCCTGCCTGGGGCAGCACAGACAGAAGTAAAGATACATCTGCAGGAATTAAAAAATGCTTCTAAATGACTGGTGTTGTAGAGACCCACCTTTTAGCACATCCCAGCACACCCACTCACTTCACCAGATGCACCTTGTTTAGTTCTCTCACCTTTGATTGGGTGTGGTGCTTGTCCTTGATTGCACTCACCTGTCACACATTATATGTCACACAGTACATAAGGACTGCATTCACTTTTGGCTGACTCTTTCCTCACTTCCACACGGGGCGGTAGCTGAGCATTGGCAGTCCATGTGTGTCTTTGTTTCCTTCCTTTTTTGCCTTATTTATTTGAGAATAAAAGGAGTACCCTGAAAATAATTCTGCATTAGATGGCTGCTTTTCTTATTCTAACCGGATGAGCCCATGAAGCTGATTGCTTCAGCCCTGAACCTTCCTCCCTTCAAAACATGGTCCTCCGAGCCGGAGAGGTATTAGCATCATGGATACACAGCAGCCATCTAGAAGATCCAGTCGTCATAGTAGACCTCCTGCCTACCTGCAACAGTATGAAGTTCAGTACCCTGGAGCTAGAAGAGCTACATGTGAGACAGAGAGCCAAACTGAATGGCAGCACAGTGATAAAGACACACATGGGCTGCAGGATCCTGTCGGAGAGTCAGAAAGACCACCAGAGACATCCCTTGTTCCTTTACCCACCACCCAAGATGAGGTCATGAGGGAACTCCTAACGACCATGAGGGAGATTAAGCAATTTATGGTTCAATCATCTCCTTCCCATTCTCGTAGCTCCAGATCTTCAATTCGCACAGTCTCATCTGATGGAATCAAAGCTTCTGTATGCAGTTTACGAGCCAGTCCTCAAACACATCAACAACATGAGCAGCTCCCAGTGATTGATACAGTAACCTGTCAATCACCCTTCCAGCCCCCGCAGATTAGCCGTCAGTCTGGCTTAGTTACAGCTGCCAGCCCTCCTTTACCTAATTCAACAATACTAGATGCTGCTATCCCTTCAACTGGTTTGCCTAGACCAGTCCTTGCTACAGAAGATGAGACTCCCTTTGATTTCCTGGCCTTATCACGGCAGGATCCCGACCAGATCTCATGTGTTCAACCTGCTGTTCCTTTAGCTGAAGACCCTGTTCAACCTCTCATTCGCATATCTGACCACAAGCATTGCCCTCCTCTAGAGCAGCAACCAGCTACATCCAATACCTCATATGAACAGAAACCTTTGATATCTGGTACTGCTAGCTCGGGTCACTCCTCTAGCACGAGAACACATGTATATAAGCTTGAAGGTCCTTCATTTCCAGACCTTAGTAGAGAAGACGAAATGCAATACAGGATGTTACGGATGGCCCTTACAAACCTTCTTGATCCTCATGAGACAGAGCACTTCAAATATCATGTCCTTCTTGATCACCTCAAAGTAGACCAAGCTAAACGATTAGCTCTTGCCTTTTCCTACGCTCCTGACCCATACACTCAAGCCATCAAAGCCCTTGATGAGCGTTATGGGCAACCAAGACAGCTGGCATTGAAAGAGCTAAAGAATATACTGGAACTGCCTCCTATCAGAGCAGGTGATGGTCAGAGCCTTGATAATTTTGCTCTTCGAGTACAGGCTTTAGTTGGGTTGCTTAGCACTATGGGAGAACAAGGACGTGCAGAACTAGACTGTGGCTCCCATGTCGATCGCTTGTTAGTGAAGTTGCCTGCAGAGCATTTCAGTCGCTTCAAACGGCATGTTTACAGGGAACAGGGAGAAATGACGTATACCTTGCCTTTGTTCTCATCCTGGTTGCAAATGGAATGCAGGTGTCAACCAAAGAAGGCCAGTCCTGTTCCATCCTTCAACCAGACACGACCTGCCCGTAAGTACGCTTCTCCACTTACAACAATATTACATGGGGCAAATACATCTGATGATCCTGTACAGGCAGCACAACCCATCATAACTAAGGCAACATGTGCATATTGCCGCTCACCTGAACACCACATTAGTAAGTGTCCCGAGTTCATTCAGAAGACAAAGGATGAGAAAATAAACTGGATAAAAGCAAACAAACGGTGTTGGCGTTGTGCTAGGACTCATCAGGCCGCAAAGTGTGACCTGAGGAAAGCATGTGCCACCTGTATGGGACTACATCTACAGATCCTATGTGATGTAAATAAGAGAACTAAAACTGAAACTAATCCTGTAGTGAGGACACTGTACTTTGATAGACCTAGTGACTGTCCTAGTGTCCTTTTAAAGGTTGTGAAAGTGCTCCTGCGAAACGGCAAAAGAACCCTTGAAACATATGCAGTACTTGACGATGGCTCCCAGCGTACCATTCTTCTGACATCAGCTGCACAGCATCTCAACCTAACTGGGGAAGCAGAGAGATTATCACTTAGAACGGTCCGTCAAGAAGTTGAAACTATTCATGGTTCTTCCGTAAGTTTCAAAATCTCACCCATCGCACACCCAGAGAAAACCTACACAATTAATAATGCCTTCACTGCAAGTCACCTAGCACTTTCAGACCACACCTACCCTGTATCATCTCTCCAACGGAGATACAAGCATCTTCAAGGTATCCCATTACCCATTATTAATAAAGCAGCGCCACTCCTGCTCATAGGCTCAGATCATACTCACCTCATCACGCCTACTGCTCCATTGAGACAGGGACCATATGGGTCTCCTGCAGGAGTTAAAACCCAATTAGGATGGACACTTCAAGGTCCGATCACAGATTTTCAGCCCCAGAGCAGTACAGAGCATGTGCAGTGTTTGTTCACATCTCTCAGTTCATCTGCAGATGTACTGCGTTATCATGTTGAGAAGCTATGGCAACTAGACACTTTACCTGAATACAGTGAGAAATCTGTGATCCGATCAAAGCAAGATCAACTGGCACTGGAACTCCTTGAACAGGCCACAAAAAGGGTTGAGATCAATGGTGTTAATCGCTACGCCACTCCTCTTCTTCGGATGGCAAACTTTCCTCCTTTGAATGTCCCTCCAACTGTAGTCATGTCTAGACTCCGCAACACTGAGGCTCGGTTAGCTAAAGATCCTGACAAAGCCATGTCTTACAAGGATCAGATTTTGAAATTGGAGCAAGCAGGCTATGTAGTCAAACTTAGCCCAGAGGAGATGCACAATAGCAAAGAAACCTGGTATATCCCTCATCATATGACAAGTCACAACAATAAAGATCGCATAGTCTTTGACTGCTCTTTCACATTTCAAGGTCAGTGTCTCAATAAGTACCTATTGCCAGGACCAATCCTAGGCCCAACACTTCTTGGTGTTTTGTTGCGTTTTAGGCAACATTCAGTAGCAATAAGTGGCGACATCAAAGGCATGTTTCACCAAGTCCGTCTTCTGCCTCCTGATAAACCACTCCTCCGATTCCTGTGGCGTGACATGAACAAAGCAGCTCCCCCTTCAGTGTATGAGTGGCAGGTACTCCCCTTTGGTACGACCTGCAGCCCTTGTTGTGCAATCTATGCACTGCAGAAACATGTGAAGGAATATCAATCTGACAAAGATGTGCAGTCTTCAGAGAGTCTTCAGAGTTTTCCATCAGCAGAGTTAGCTCGAACACTCCTAGACAAATTAAGAAACCATCTATCAGAAGGAGGCTTCGACCTTCGCCAGTGGGCCAGCAATAATCCTGTTGTGATTAGCCATCTACCATCTGAGGTAAGAACGGCAAGTAATGAACTTTGCCTGACTGAAGACAAGCCATCTGGCCCACATGAACGCACATTAGGATTATTGTGGAATTGTGAGACTGATTTGTTTGCCTATAAATACAGAACTCTAGCCTCACACCCCACCACAATGCGTCGTATCTATGCAGTACTTGCTCGTCTATATGACCCATTAGGCTACTTACTCCCATTCACAACACGCGCCAAAACCTTGGTGCAAGAGCTATGGAGAAAAGAGAGAGATTGGGACGACCCTTCCCTTCCACACGACCTCTTAGAGGCATGGAAGTCCTGGGAAGAAGAACTTTGTTATCTCCCACAAATTGCCATCCCACGTTGCTATACTTCTAAGGAAATGGATGTTTCTACCACAGTTCGAGACATTCATATCTTCTGTGACGCTTCAGAGCGAGCATATGGTGCTGTCGCATATTTGAGATCAGATGATCTTGAAGGCCATGTAGAACTGAGTTTCTTGTTAGCTCGCTCACGTGTTGCTCCTAAACGGCATTTAACAATACCCAGACTGGAGCTATGCGCAGCCCTACTAGGCGCACGCCTCTGTGAGCTCATACAAACAGAACTCACCTTACCAGTCAGGACTACCACCCTTTGGTCTGACTCGACAACTGTACTTCACTGGCTTCAGTCAGATTCCTGCCGTTTCAAGGTATTCGTAGGAGCCAGAGTCTCAGAAATTCAAAACCTCACAAACAGTCAAGACTGGAGATACATCAATTCAGCCACAAATCCTGCTGATGATGTTACGAGAGGTAAATCCCTGAAAGAGTTCCTTAGCTCAAACAGGTGGACTGAGGGTCCCTCGTTTCTGCATGAACCTCCAAATAACTGGCCCACAGTTACAGATCTCCATCCTGATGATGATCAGACTGAGTTAAAGAAATCCTACTTTTTTGGTATTGTCAGTATACCCTCCCATACATACACACCCAGCTTCAGAACGTATCAAGAGCTATTGGATTTCACGGCTCATTCACTCTCCAACCAAAAGGGTAACATTCCTTCTGCAGCTGATTATCAAACAGCAGAACAAGAAATCCTTCGTCAGGCACAACTGGACAGTTTCGGTGAAGATTTAGCCCGTTTACAGTCAGACAAACCCCTCTCATCCGACAGCCGTCTATTGTGTTTGTCACCAGTGTTGTGCAGGAATTCTGGACTTATCCATGTAGGAGGCCGACTACGGCAAAGCCCAGACTTGGAATTGAATGTCATTCACCCAATAGTACTTGATCCTGCTCATTCAGTGACCAAACTGATCATACAAAATTATGATGACAAACTGCATCATGCTGGTTCAGAAAGACTTTTTGCTGAACTACGTCGGAAATTCTGGATTCTCAGAGGAAGGGAAGCCGTACGCAGGCATCAGTATAGCTGCGTCGCATGTCAGAAATGGAGAGCACAGCCCATCATTCCAAAAATGTCAGACTTGCCTGCTGCTCGTCTTAGGTTATTCAAACCACCTTTCTACTCCACAGGAATAGACTGCTTTGGACCATACAAGGTCAAGACAGGCCGCAGATCGGAGAAAAGGTGGGGAATAATATTCAAATGTCTCACCACTCGGTGTATACATCTTGACCTCCTAAACAGTATGGATACAGACTCCTTCCTCATGGCCCTCCAACGATTCATTTCTCGACGAGGAACACCCCTGGAAATTATATGTGATCAAGGAACTATCTTCAAAGGAGGAGATAAGGAACTACAGGCAGCTTTTAACAACCTTGCTCCGACTCTACAGCCGGTCCTGATGACTAAAAGAATCCATTTCAAATTCAATCCCCCGCATGCACCCCATTTCGGTGGAGCCTGGGAGAGGGAGATACGTTCTGTGAAGAATGCTCTGAAGAGAACCATTGGTGCACAGATGGTCACTGAAGAGGTCTTAAGAACAGTCCTAATTGAGATTGAAGGCATTCTTAACTCAAAACCCCTAGGCTATGTATCCTCAGACATTGCGGACATTGACCCCGTAACCCCAAACCTTCTCCTTATGGGCCGACATGATTCATCACTCCCCCTGGTATCCTATTCTGATTCTGACCTCCTAGGCCGACGACGATGGCGACATGCACAAATATTGGCAGATCACTTCTGGCGACACTTCATAAGAGACTATCTACCATCCCTCCAAAGAAGACCCAAATGGCAGAAGGAAAAACCAGATCTCACATTGAACTCTGTCGTCATGATTATGGATTCACACCTTCCACGAGCCCTTTGGCCTGTAGGAAGAGTGACGCGCTTGCTGAAAAGCCCAGATGACCACATCAGAACTGTGGAGGTCTTAGTACAGGATAAAACCTATATCCGCCCTGTCTCCTGTCTGATCCCCCTGCCCTCGCTTCCTGACGAAGACTGATCCTGATCATATCAACATATTTCTCACTAGAAATATGGGGGCGGCTGTTGTAGAGACCCACCTTTTAGCACATCCCAGCACACCCACTCACTTCACCAGATGCACCTTGTTTAGTTCTCTCACCTTTGATTGGGTGTGGTGCTTGTCCTTGATTGCACTCACCTGTCACACATTATATGTCACACAGTACATAAGGACTGCATTCACTTTTGGCTGACTTTCCTCACTTCCACACGGGGCGGCAGCTGAGCATTGGCAGTCCATGTGTGTCTTTGTTTCCTTCCTTTTTTGCCTTATTTATTTGAGAATAAAAGGAGTACCCTGAAAATAATTCTGCATTAGATGGCTGCTTTTCTTATTCTAACCGGATGAGCCCATGAAGCTGATTGCTTCAGCCCTGAACCTTCCTCCCTTCAAAACAACTGGATAATTTTCTCTTAACCTGAGGCTTAATGAATCTGCCTGATAAATTGACAAGAGGGGGAAAATAAAGAGAAGTGTGGGGAGAAATATGAGCAGCTGAATCGGTGCAGCCCTGAGCAGCCCTGAGTTCATTCAAAGACGAGACTTAAAGCTAATGCCTGTACAGTTCCACATTAAAGACATAGGAGTCCAGCAAGAAAAATAAAACATCGTTGTGTCCTACTTTACTAACAGCTCTTCAAGGCTAACCACCAGAAATCTATTTAAAATCTGCTGAGACATTTCACTAAAGACTCAAACCATCAATCTCATCATAGTACAAAAGGAAGAGTAAGGGGATCACCAAAGTCATTAAGGGTGATCTTTTAGGAACCAAGCCTTCCAGTTCAAGACAAATGTGCAAACGCAAATTAGCCTGGAGCCCTCCAGTTCAGTTTCAATTTCCAAGGGGTTTTCATCAACAGACAAAGACTAAAATACTCCTACATACAACTTTATTAATGCACTGCACTACAATCCTGGACTGTACTGCATGGCATGTGTCTGTGACTGATATCATGGTCGTGATAAAAAGAGGGAAAAGCCCAATATTTCTTTTTGTCTTTTTTTTTTTTTTCTTGTTAGCACAATCCAATTCTTTCCTGCACCACCCCGTGTCCTCTCACAATCTGCTGTTTCCTCTACTCAGTGTAAGGCGAGTAGTTTGGGTCTAATGCTCTCATTAGTTCCTGCTCTATCTCTGCATAGCATTGCATGCTGGCTTCATCTTTTATTCTCTGTTCTCATTCAGTTTGAACAGCCCTGCGCTCCCATCTGGGAGCAGAGGATTCTTTTCCTCCCATTATATCATCCTTTCACTGAACTGGATAAACTGTAAATAGGAAGTTTAGAGCCTCTGACAGGGGATGGAGAGTGCTGATGCTCCTCCTGCTACACCCAGAGCCTGATGGTTAAAACAAGGATGATGTGGAGGCTTTTGTGTTAAGTCCTGCACATCTGAAACTGAATGCCACATGACAGCGTGTTGCTCAAAGGCAACACGTGTGATGAGGATATGGGAATCTGCATGAGTCATCATTATGAATTTGATGACAAAATAGCATCAATCCACAGAGAGTGCAGACACTGACATCAAAATATGCTCCTTAAAAATACGTAAAGATCACATACCATCGTGATTTTATATATATATATATATATATATATATATATATATATATATATATATATAAAAAAAAACACCCAGCACGCCCCTGCGGGCGGTTTATCCTTCAAGCTCGGGTCCTCTACCAGAGGCCTGGGAGCTTGAGGGTCCTGCGCAGTATCTTAGCTGTTCCCAGGACTGCGCTCTTCTGGACAGAGATCTCCGATGTTGTTCCCGGGATCTGCTGGAGCCACTCGCCTATCTTGGGAGTCACCGCACCTAGTGCTCCGATTACCACGGGGACCACCGTTACCTTCACCCTCCACATCCTCTCGAGCTCTTCTCTGAGCCCTTGGTATTTCTCCAGCTTCTCGTGTTCCTTCTTCCTGATATTGCTGTCATTCGGAACCGCTACATCGATCACTACGGCCGTCTTCTTCTGTTTGTCTACCACCACTATGTCCGGTTGGTTAGCCACCACCATTTTGTCCGTCTGTATCTGGAAGTCCCACAGGATCTTAGCTCGGTCATTCTCCACCACCCTTGGGGGCATCTCCCATTTTGACCTCGGGACTTCCAGGTTATACTCGGCACAGATGTTCCTGTACACTATGCCGGCCACTTGGTTATGGCGTTCCATGTATGCCTTGCCTGCTAGCATCTTGCACCCTGCTGTTATGTGCTGGATTGTCTCTGGGGCATCTTTACACAGCCTGCACCTGGGGTCTTGCCTGGTGTGATAGACCCCAGCCTCTATGGATCTTGTGCTCAGAGCTTGTTCTTGTGCTGCCATGATTAGTGCCTCTGTGCTGTCTTTCAGTCCAGCTTTGTCCAGCCACTGGTAGGATTTCTGGATATCAGCCACCTCCTCTATCTGCCGGTGGTACATACCGTGCAGGGGCCTGTCCTTCCATGCTGGTTCCTCGTCTCCCTCCTCTTTCTTGGGTTTCTGCTGCCTGAGGTATTCACTGAGCACTCGGTCAGTTGGGGCCATCTTCCCAATGTATTCTTGGATGTTCGTTGTCTCATCCTGGACTGTGGTGCTGACACTCACCAGTCCCCGGCCCCCTTCCTTCCGCTTAGTGTACAGCCTCAGGGTGCTGGATTTGGGGTGAAACCCTCCATGCATGGTAAGGAGCTTTCTTGTCTTTATGTCAGTGGCTTCTATCTCCTCCTTTGGCCAGCCTATTACCCCAGCAGGGTACCTGATCACGGGCAGGGCGTACGTGTTGATGGCCCGGATCTTGTTCTTACCATTCAGCTGACTCCTCAGGACTTGCCTGACCCTCTGCAGGTACTTGGTGGTTGCAGCTTTTCTAGCGGCCTCTTCATGGTTCCCATTCGCCTGCGGGATCCCCAAGTACTTGTAACTGTCCTCTATGTCTGCAATGTTGCCTTCTGGTAGTTCAATCCCCTCAGTTCTGACTACCTTCCCTCTCTTTGTTACCATCTGACTACACTTCTCCAGTCCGAACGACATTCCAATGTCATTGCTGTATAGCCTGGTAGTGTGGATCAGTGAATCGATGTCTCGTTCACTCTTGGCATACAGCTTGATGTCATCCATGTACAGGAGGTGGCTGACAACTGCTCCGTTCCGTAGTCGGTATCCGTAGCCAGTCTTGTTAATGATCTCACTGAGGGGGTTCAGGCCTATGCAGAACAGCAGTGGGGACAGAGCATCTCCTTGGTAGATCCCGCACTTGATGGTGACTTGTGCTATGGGCTTGGAGTTGGCCTCTAGTGTTGTACGCCACATCCCCATTGAGTTCCTGATGAAGGCTCTTAGGGTCCCATTGATCTTGTACAATTCTAGGCATTCCAGTATCCAGCTGTGGGGCATTGAGTCATAGGCCTTCTTGTAATCAATCCAGGCAGTGCACAGGTTGGTCAGTCTGGTCTTGCAGTCTCGGCTGATTGTTCTGTCTACCAGTAGCTGGTGTTTTGCGCCTCTGGTATTCTTGCCAATTCCTTTCTGTGTCCCGCTCATGTATTGACCCATGTGCCTGTTCATCTTAGCCGATATGATGCCTGACAGGAGCTTCCATGTAGTACTGAGGCAGGTTATTGGTCGGTAGTTGGAGGGGACCGGTCCCTTCTTGGGGTCCTTGGGGATCAGGACCGTCCGGCCTTCAGTTAGCCATTCCGGGTGTATCTCGTTAACTAGCAGCTGGTTCATTTGTGCTGCCAGACGCTCGTGGAGTGCAGTTAGCTTCTTCAGCCAGTAGGCGTGAACCATGTCGGGCCCTGGTGCTGTCCAACTCTTCATACTGGAGACCCTTTCTTGGATATCTGCCACTGTGATGGTTACTGGACCCTGTTCAGGGAGGTCGCTGTGGTCTGCCCTCAGATCCTCTAGCCACTGAGCATTGCCGCTATGGGTTGCATCCTTCTCCCATATGCTCTTCCAGTATTGCTCCGTCTCCAGCCTTGGTGGTGCTGTTCTCTTATTGTTCCCTTGCCACTGAGAGTACACCTTTGCTGGTTCTGTGGAGAACAGCTGGTTTATTCTCCTGCCTTCGATCTCTCTGGTGTACCTCCTCAAGCGGCTGGCCAAGGCTGTGAGTCTTTGCTTGGCAGTTTCCAAGGCCTCAGGTATGGACAGCTTGCTGTATTTCTTAGGCACCTTCTTTGTCGCACCTTTCTGCAACTCCGTTAGTTGGCTAACCTCCCTCCGTGCTACTTTGATCTTGCCCTCTAGCCTCCTTCTCCATGGAGGGTACTGCCCCTTGTGGCTGTTCAACTTGTAGCCAAGCATCTCACTGATCACTGCTGCCGTATTGTAGATCAGCTTGTTAGTTATTTATTTATTTATTTATTTATATATATATATATATATATATATATATATATATATATATCAACATGATATATAGAAGCATGCTAAAAATAATACTGTGTACAGCTGCAAAACGGGGCTAGGCTGCTAAGTACTTGAATGCATCTGAGCAGTATAAATCAGCTCTGGTGAAATAGATTTAGGTATTCAGCTAAAAAAAAGTGAGTCAGCAAAAACAGGAATGCTGCAGTGGGAAGTTTAACACTGTTGTGTAAAAGGAAAGCAATCTCATAGGTGTGAAATCGACGTGGCTCACTCATTTTCAGCAGGAAACCATCATCAAATCAGCACACACTGCAGTATAACGGATGAAAACCAACCCAGCGATAATGATTCAGTCTCATAAACAGGCCTCCCTCATTCTTCTAGAATTAACCAGTTTTAGATTTTGTTAGCTCTCCCTCCAAGTCCAGCCTTAAAAGCCATCCACGTCTTCATTTAAATTCTCTTTAATTTGGAGAGAGCAAATAAAACTCAACAGCATAAAGAGACTTTGTGGTCAGGGCACCATGCCGCTGCTTGTTAGAAGTGTGCTACTAGGTTCTTGGAGGGAATAGAAACTGATGGGGATGAGTGTTACAGAACTGTTGTTTTCTGAGGCTTTGGTGTGAAATCAAAGAGAAGTTTCTAACGCTCGCTGCTTTGGAGAAAAGCCTAGAAATGGAACGGGGATATTATATCAGTTAATGATGACTATCTACAGCAAAACTCCTGCAGGGAGATGTTAAGTACAGTAAGGACAGTCAGAGCATATCATTACATGAATTCTACTTTAAATGTTTACCACCTGAAATGGAATACACACAGCTTTCTAGTTAAGGTTTGAGGTTTTATTTCAGTCAAGAACCATAAACCTTTTTCCCTTTATTGTCACACAGATTAACCTGCCAAATTTTTAAAAAGCATCTGGTCACAAAAGAAATAACTGTTCCAGTTTTCCTTCATTATTTAGGCTCAGAGTCAGTCAGCAGAGCACACTAGCTTTCACTAGTTTGACATGGCTTTTATTTGAGACACAAAAACAAGAGGACAGGAAGACAGATTTTGACAGGGTGCTGTTGCTTTGATGATTCAGCTCAAAATGAACTCTTTGCCAAATTGTCTGCTTGCTTTGTAACAATGTTTAGCTGGGTTGTGCATGTCATCCACATGGATGCCAGGACCCAAGCAGTATTTTGCATTGTGACAACAATACATGAATGCTGTCACGGTCCTGGGTCAGTGGCCCAGTGTTTTGAGTTTCTTGTGTCTCTGAGTTTTTGTATTATGCTCTTAGTTCTTTGTTGCCCCAGTTTATTCTATAGTTTAGTGTCTTAATTTGGCCTTCTTGTATTCTGTTTAGTTCTCTGAGTATTTAGTAGCTGCCCTCTATGTCTCTTTGTTGTTGTTCTCTGTTTTTCTTAGTTGCTCTGTCTCCCCTAATCTAGTTTGCGTCTGTGCTACTTCCTGTTTTACTTTGAAGGTCTGTGTCTCATGTGAGTGTATCCTACTACTTTGCCCCCTTCTCTCGTCAGTTCTGATTTCTCCCAGCTGTGCTCCCCTTCTGTGTCTCATTCCCCTCGTTATTTCCCAGTGTATTTGAGCCCTGTATTTCTCTGTCAGTGTCACAATCTCCCTCATGCTGTGTGCGAGTCTCCCCGTGTCTCCTGGTGTACATTATAATTAGCTTTTCCCAGTTTAGTTTTGTATTGTGTGATCTGTTTTCCAGCAATAAAGCTGTGCTTTTGAGTTCAAGTTCTGTCCCCGTGAGTTTGCATCTGGGTCCAATTCCTGCCTGCCACACAGCCGAAACATGACAAATGCATTCCCTTGCTGCACGTTCTAAGGGTACTGTTGTTGTCTGGCATCCACATCCAGAGAATCTATAGCAAACGATTGATTTAGGAATGATCATTGATGTTTTTGAAGACTTGTGAACCAAATACAAATACGTGTGCACCAAAAGGAAGCAATATTGATCAGTATCAGTCACAGTATCAGTTCCGCTGTTCATACATAATTCGGTTAGAAATGGTTCATAGCCTACACATTTTAAGCATTTACGGTTTACAGCTAAAAAGATAAGGGGCCGGTGATTTCATGATGAAATTATATGCCATCCAGTATAGGTACATGTACCTATAAATGTAAAAATTATGAGTGCAAGGATTTTAACTATTGTCTTGAACAATGCATCAATTCCACAGTCAGTGCTATAAGGAATAATATGTGGTTAATTAGCCAAAGAAATGAGAAACGCTGTGTGGGAGTGTGTAGCTCAACTCACAGTTTAATGGAGTGTAGGTTTCAACAGATGCTGATACAATTTTTTAGGGTAATTAAGATAAGGTAATATTAACCCTCTACAGTCTGAACCATGAAATAATTGCTAGAGAATTCAAATTTTTTGAAAATGAGTGTTTAGTGAACCTTCTAATGAAATAATTACGATTCATATGTTATTGCTTGCAAGAAGACAAATGAGACCTTCACCTGGAGCACAATTTGGGGTAAAGACCAAATTATTGTGTGATTGGGTGATCATTATGTGCAAGCAGATGCTACCACAGGTGATACCACTGTGGACTGTGTACGAATGGACGGACAACAGACGCGTGACCATTTAATAATGATTAAAATCAGTATACCTGGCAGCTACGATAGTTTTGTGCACAGACAGGCAAAACCGTTAGAACAAAAATGAAATAAGTTCATTATTGTCCAGACAGCAAAAACTGTTTTCTTAAAATTTCCTTTTAAAAAATCTTTACACTGATTTACATCTGGAATCCAGGAATCAGGCAGCTCAAGGCAGAGGCCTTATCAGTATGCATGTACAGTACTTTGTTCTGACAGTCACATACTGTACACCCAAGAAAACTATGCACAAAGGAAAGCATGACTTTTTCAAACAGGCTGGTCTATGTGTACTTTCGGACAGTAGATTTTTCAGAATGGAGCTTGTGAGGATAATTTATCTCTACTGAAGATAAAAAGCGGGAAAGTTGTTCTTGCACAGCAGTTATAAAAAAAAATATGGCACGAGGGCCTAAGTGGCAAATTTGTTAAAGAGAGTTAGTAAATTACCACAAATTCAATAATTAGATCCGACATTTCTGCAGTCATAAATATGCAGAATGTCTGCCGAGGTCTTTAAAACATTGCCACAGAGCAGATTAATTCAACCTTCATGTCCTATTTGAGAAAAATCGCCTTTATGCTTGTGCAAAGACTGTTTGTTAAAAAGCTTTTCTGCAGAGTAAGTAATCTCTGGTGCAATGTAAACTAGGGATAATAACATTTTTGTCTTTGTCTGTAAAATATCAAAGATCCAGTTCGTAACACAGAAACCTACATACAGTGTAATGTCTAAGTAAGTAGGTCGTTTTTGCAATGTACACCACAGCGTCATCATATTTACCAGCTATTCTCTCTGGGGGGGGGCAGCAGGATGAGGAATGCATAATCTCCCTTGACAGAATGTTCATGAAAATTAGAATGGTGTCACTGCTGTATGCTTTTGGATGCTTAGAGAAGCAGGCTTGCACTGAACTTGTAGCTGCTTTACAAATGGCAGCTGAGTGGAGCAGCTACATTTCTCACTGTGCGCAGGTAAGCAGATGTTTGAGACACCGACTTTAAGAGAATTCAGTTGCAAACAGAATCACAGTGCTGTGGCTTACAAGTTCCACAAGAGCTTAAGTGCAGTCTCCATGGTTACATAGTACTCACATGGGTGAAATGGAACAGGGCTCGATCTGTAAGAGATGACATATTCACGGTGGAGAAAGAACTTTGCCTTCTGGAGGGAACACACTCTAACACCTCAGACTGGGGTGAGTACGTGTTGAGACCCACCATATGGACCCAGTGAGGGATGATGAGCTGTGTCTCATATGGCCTTGATAGCCCCGGTGGAATCGCGCCTGCCCACCAGCCCAGGCCCACCTGGTCCTTGGCAGAGCCAAAAGCAAAACTCATTCTCTGCAGGCGATACTTCCTGTTGCACACAGACAAGCGCTGAGCCACCCAAGAAACGTCATTCAGTTTGCATTTCCGCCAATGCTTAAATTGTTCTAGGCATTCATGCATGTTTCACACCCACAGTGTGATCACATTTGTCCTTCTGAAAGGAGACGATAGTTCACTCCAACCACGTCAGATCCAGCACAGCACTCCAACTTAGCCTTACTTATTTTATTGTATGTACCAACGGATGACCCAAAAAGGAAGTTCATTAGATCAAACATTTTATTCATTTAACCTTTTATTCATTGTTGTTAAGTATTTGCTTCAATTTAACAATTCATAAAGTAAATGATCGCATTCATTTTATTAGCAAAAACCCATTCTTAAAATTTTCATTCATGAAGTGAGGCAGAGACTGAGCGAAACAGGCCTTTATGGTCAAATAGCTGCTAAGAAACCACTACTAAGGAAAAGCAGCAAGCAGAAGAGATTTGTTTGGGCCAAGAAACACAAGACATGAACATTAGACCAGTGGAAATCTGTGCTTTGGTCTGATGAATCCGAATTTGAGATGTTTGGTTCCATCCGCCGTGTTTTTGTGTGACACAGAAAATGTGAACGGATGGCCTCTACATGCATGGAGGTGTGATGCTGTGATGGTGTGATGGTGTGGTAGGAAGGCTGGCTAGCACAGCATTCTCCCATCCGGTTTGTGTTTAGTCGGATCATCATTTATTTTTTTAACAGGAAAATGACCCCAAACACACCTGCAGGCTGTGTAAGGGCTATTTGACCAAGAAGGATAGTGATGGATCGCCACATGACTTGGCCTCCACAGTCACCTGACCTAAACCCAACCGAGATGGTCTGGGATGAGACGGATTGCAGAGTGAAAGCAAAAGGGCCAACAAGTGCTCAGCATCTCTGGGAACTCCTTCAAAGCTGTTGGAAAACCATTTCAGGTGACGACCTCATGAAGCTCATCGAGAGAATGCAAAGCAGTAATCAAAGCAAAGGGTGTCATATGCTGTGGGAGTGTCTGGTTGGGCGTGGTCCAGGTTCCTGTCATTTGTCCCTGGGAGTGGAGTTGGCCAGCTCATCACCTGTTGTCAATCTCCGGGGCTCCACCTAGAGGGTTTTTAAGCCAGCACGGCCTGCCACTCCTCGCCAGTTCGTCCTGCTACCATCTGTGGTAAACTCGGCCTCCTCTGAGCTCTGACTCTGTATATCTGGACCTTGGGTTAATATGTTTTTGTTTCCTGTATTCTTCAGATTCTCCACCCATCGCACTCACCAGTAGTGCTGTTTTTGGTCTCCATCCTGTCCTCCCATCTGCTCGGAACCCGAGGATTATATACTCCACTTCTCCTCAGCCTGCCCTTCAGTCTGTATTCTCCATCTCTTCGAAATCTGGACCGGACTCTCCACTCTTGACCCTCTTTGGAATACACCCCTGGCAGCCTTTTCCCCGTTAAATGACTAGGGTCGCCAAGTAAGCCCAAGACTATTCACTGGCACTCCGTACCTTTGTCCCTTACTCGTTTGTTTCCCATTCAGTAACATTTCTCCCCTGTGTTTACAGAAGTTCCCGTTAGAAGTCTCCCCGTGCTCTACGCCGGTTTCTCCGCCCACGGATTTCCTTTAGTTTTCTGCGTATGGTTTTTGTTAAACCCAGTTCCGTTCACGTTTTGTTCTTTTCAATAAATTATACACAGTTCTAAGCAAATTGAGTCTGCTCTTGAGTCCACCGCATTCTCGTCCGTGACAAAGGGTGGTTATTCTGAAGAATCTAAAATCTAAAACATGTTTAGAGTTATTTCACACTTTTTTGTTTACTACATAATCCCATATGTGTTCATTCATAGTTTTGATGCCTTCAGTGACAATCTACAATGTAAATAGTCATAAAAATAAAAATAAAGAAAGACCATTAAATGAGAATGTGTGTCCAAACCTTTGACTAGTAGTGTATATATATCGATAGGCTCATTATAGTAAGATAATAACTTAACTTGGTTAAAGCCTTGTTTACCCAACACTATCACTAACAATGTCTTCCTTGTACTTAATGTTAAATAAGAAGAGATTTTTGCCAAACATACTGAACACATATGCACACACAGACGGGGTAAATCTGTAACCTATGAGCTGATGATACAGTAACATAGTGCAACACACTTACTGGCTCAGAGGAGTCCTTTGTAAATGACTGGAAAAGCACTACTTCTACATGTGCTAGTTAAAAAAACCTCCTGGTCTATAGCATTTGAAATTGATGCCACAACTTTAATTATAAGCAGATATAAACACATAACGCCAACTATGGGAAAGCAGCAGCACACTAATGCTTTGTTACATTGTATTGCAATTGTAATAACTTGCCCACTGAAATAGAGCAGACTCTACCGATAACGCTCATGTAATGTGGCTAAAAGCTTCTGAAGAGTTGCAAAAAGGCCCTTGAGGTTAAAACACTTCTTCTTCCGGTGGCACTTTTTTGAACATGTACGGCAGATTTAAGTATTCTCGTTGCTGTTGCTATGTATCAGAGTCCTTTAAAAGGATGCATGCTTCTTGACATGTGGCTCTCTTTTAATAATGCTCTCATGACGACAATGTTCCTGGCAGAAACAACATGCAACTGTTGAGGCACAACAAAGCCAGTCTGAAGTGACTGACTCATTTAATTCTATGATGGTTGGTGGCAAGTGAATGTATACGAATGTGTGCTGGGAAAACAGGAGCGGGTACACTAAAAACCCATGGGGTCAGTCCTCCTATGCTTGCTTGGCCTTTTTTGGTATAAGTTAAGAACAGGCTAACTGCAAAAAAACCCTAGAAATGGTGCTTCTTTACCTCCCACGTGAATGAAGAAAGCCTACCTCTGTGGCCTTTCTCCAGTCAGTAGTAGCTGTCTGTACCTAAATATACTTTCCTCTCTTTTCTTGCTTGGTCTAGGCAGTGATACAGTTAATCTCCTCTCTGTGTGCTGCTGCGCTCCATAAGAAGAGAATGAAAGGGAGAGAAATATATACACGCTGAGAAAACAAGCAGGGAGGAGTGGCGAGGGGCCAGGTGACTCAGAACATGTGACAGGGGGGTCATTGCGGTGGGAGGCAGTGAGATGAATGACTGAGGTGTGAATCCGAATCGCTAATGGAGGCATCCACCCCCACCAACCCCTCTCTTCCTGAAGTCTGCGATTAGCTCATCTCCAGCCTAATGTCAGGCTACAGGGCTTCATCTTTTGAGCCAGGCGTTTGAATATTCCTGTTTTAATGTGAGAATCTGCAAAATTTCCAGATCTTCTCTGTGGTATTTGTTTATGCAACAGAGAAAACCAGATAAAGTGCATACATGGAAATTGTTCATTTCTGCTTTTCACGGGCTGTTTTGATGTACGACGGCTTGACCATTTTGCTTTATGTAAAATCTGAAACGCTTCCTTTTCACACTTCAGCAGCTAATCTGACCATTCACTCTGCCTGTTGTTAGTTGCCTTGGTTACACAGTCAGTGTGGCATCATAGTACAGTACCGATCCTGCTCAATGCAGAGAAGCGCACTGAGCAGAAGGGTGTGTGTTGCACGCTGCATATTACTAAAATTGGAAGACTTTTTTTTTCATCTTTTGGATGTCCAAGACGTTTGTTTATGTCACCAAACATCGAGTAGAGATAAAATATTCATGTACATTACAGCGCAGATAAGTGCTTCTGTTGTTGCCTTTCGTGCAAGAAGAGCAGGAACAGTTGTTTTGAATGATTTTTTTATTAGATCTGCTCATTCAAGTCTACCACCTGCTCCCTCGGCTCAGTTTCCCTCCTCCCTTATCTGTAGTCGAGTGGGATTCATTCAATGTGAAGCTTCTACTTCTTATTAAAGAAGGAGGTTGTCAAATTAGCAAAGGATACAAATTTGCTCAGATATGGGACAGACTGAGACAAAACTACTGTCTGAAATCTTGGAATATGGCTGAATCCATCAGGATGTCATAATACAACAACATGTATGAAGGATAGATGGGTCTTTTGCAGTGATGATCTTAGAACTAACACCTAAATGTGCAGTCCTGTTTGGCATATCGAAACTTATTGTTGAGTTCGGCTCATTGTTTACCTAAACACACTGTTTTGGGCCATTGTTAGCAGTCCTACTGTTCCACTGTTCATGAACGTCTAAATTTAGATTTACTTTAAACTTTTAAATGGAAAAACAAAGATCTAATTGTAGCGGGAAATAAACATAAACACAAGATCAACCCAAACCAATCTAATACCAGAGAAAGAGAGCTGATAGCTGGGATATGTGCTGCAAAGCCAGTTCGGGATATCCTGGGTTTTATTCAACCCAAAATTCACAGTCCCATTAAGCGGTGTCATGAGGGTGTTTTCAACTCTGTTTGTGAACCCAGGTGTTCTGAATCTAACTGTGAGAGGTGAAATAGGCAAGTGTAGCTGTGTATTTCTCTCAAGAACTCAAAGCTATATGCTGCATACAAAGCCACGAGAGAAAACTGGCAAAACTGTTCCATCAATAGGGCACAAGGAGAGCATCTAACAATAATTACACTTGTGTATTCCAGTGATTAAATATGTTGCTTTGATATATTCTTGTAGTGCGTAAGTCAGTTTTAGCCTCATTCTTTGTGCTGGAATCCTGACAGTATTAAATGATCCTGGGAGCTTAATATATAGTCATAATTCAAAACAGTATGAAGGCTTACTTGCAGATCTTATAGTGTCAACAAATGCAAGGCTTTAAAGCTCTAATCACTCTGTCTTTTAGGATTATATCACCATACAAAGACCTTTAGAGCAATGAAATGGCAGCTCCCAATGCTGAGAATTTATTTCTTTTATATAAGATAAGTAGGCGCTCATCAGGGAAGGACACTTTTTTTAAAAAAAAATTTGTAAGAGCCCCTCTCACAAGCTGTCCACCGTGCTTCACTGGATCTTCTATGCAAGGCGGTGCTTTTATATGCATTGATATAAATCACTGCACGATATAAATCATCTCGCACATAACTTTTCTTGAGAAGGTTGTGTCGTCTTAAACACTGAGAATAAGGATAACAAGGTTAATAAGGATATCAGCCGTTAGATGACTTTCTGTTTTGCTTCTAAAAGTAAAAAGCTAGACTCCACCCACACAAGATAGGCAAACATGTACATTTAGCACCTAAAAAGAGTGCTAATTTCCTCAAGAGATCAGAAGTAAGAGAGGTGATAGTGGGCTTTTTTAGTGGTTTTAGGTTTCTGTTCTGTAACTTCCTTTTATAGTCCTGAACTATCACTTGAGCATCACCCCAAGCTTTTGGCTTTGGCCCTCTGCATCTGGGGTCCTGTTTTTCAGGCCCTCCTCTCCTGTGGTTCATTATACAGCTTTTTATGAAATTGCGTAACAGCTTGGTGTCAACTGTTTGCTTTAGCTTTCTCTCTCAAGGTGACATCTGGTCAGTGTTGTGTTCACAACCAGTTTCCAGGGCCCCCAAAGTGGTCAACAACCCCTCAGATAACCCAGGTTTAATGCTGTGTTTTATTGAGGCAATAAAGATAATGGCAGCTGCATACAACTAGCCAATGCCAAGCTATTTAAACAACAATTAAAAAACAGAATCCTACTTCCATTTGGAAATTACTAATTTGAGAATATACAATGAGACAATAGTGATTAAGCCTGCAGTTCACGTATGATTGAAGTTGCCTCCTTTAGAAAAAACAAAATCCTTGCCCTCCTTTAACATTTCTGATTTAATTGCACACTGTCTTAAAAGCTGCCAGCTCTATCACCGAGCCTTTCCTCCCCATTCTCCTCTTTTCTGCCAGAAGCCAAAGCCGCAGTGTTACACTTCTGAAAACTGCAAACTGACAAATCTGAGCTTGTCATCTTGCTTGAAATCCAGAGCGAAGTCAGAAAACACACACAGACAATACAGCCTGCTCAAGCTGAAATACGCCTCCGTTTGAAGGTGTCTAAAAAATACTTTCTATCCCTCAGGCTGAATTCAGACTCTCATTAAGTCCTGATTCAGGGGGCAACTCAAGGCACATCTCTGCCCACGTGACCATGGTGACAAACGACCAGAGCGCCATTGATTGTAGTCACGCAACAGCCCCGTTGTATTCAGGTCCTGTCATACAACTTTAATGAAAACAGATTGCCCCTGTCCTTCAACTGTGCAACATGCAACAGGGACCAGAGCCACATGTAGGCAAGACAGTATTAAAAGAGACAGAAAAACCAATAACATTCCTCATGCGCAGAACACAACAAACATGAAAGTGCTTCATTTTTTTGTCCCAGATAATAATCTTGTTACATCGACAGTAGTTTTTTTATTTAACTGATTTCGGAAGTTAAAAGGAAATATCGCTAGAAATTTCAACACATTTCATCAGCGTTTTGTTCTATAGGGCAGAAACATACTGCAGACATGCACTGATGTGCAAAATGTCAACGTCTAAATTTTCTTTAGACCCTCAAATATTAATGGAAACAACAATTTGTTTCAAGATGCAACACCACAAATCAACATCGCTTTAAGCCCCCTTTTTCTTCTCACTACTGTGAATGAGAAAATAACAGAGCAGGCAAAGTAGGGTGACAAACTGCCAATGACAGCAATAGGTAGCCTGTTACTTCTAATGCAGTGTGAAAAGGAGGAGATGTGCCAGATCAGGACCACACCAACGTCACTGCCTGATTTTTGCATAAGCAACTCACTTGCGGATGAAAATGTCAGACAACGGCAGAGCGAATCAATCCTGAGGTGAAATATTAATCTGCTTCAATTTAAAATTCCCCTTTAAATTTTCTATTTGTGGATGGCCAGGCAGCGTGGCTCTTTGAAGCTTCGTGGTGCTGTGGTAACCCTTCCTCTAAAGATGAGGTTTGAGGATAGAAACAACTCCTTCCTGCGTGATTTCCACATGGACACACTCTCTCAATTTATAAGGCTCTTAATTGTTTCCTCTCCGTAAACAGAGCCGGCAGCGTGACATGCTACAACACAACCACGCTCCGTGTCTTCCCCTGGTACGACCCATAATGACTCATGTCAACAACTTGTCCCAAGTGCCTGCAGAGAAAAAACCAGCCTAATAAGAAAGCAGCGGTGAGAGACTGACAATCCACAGCTGATCTGCTCTACAGAGCATGCACTGGCATCTTTCTTTTTTTCTTTTCCCATCAGCTTCCGCCTCCCTCACAACACCAAATTACAAAACACGTTGCAGTAAATAAGCAGAGCTGCAATACCAAGGAGAGAAACAAACAAAGCATCTTAAAAAAGTAAAGGTGAGAGTAAACAATGATCCATGCGAGGCACTGCACAGTCAGTGGTGTGTGGAAGTTGAAACATGGACAAAAATAGTTTCCTGATACATATTGCATGTGCAACTACAGCCTGTAGCTCAGTGCTGTGGAAGTATCATTATACTGAACAACTCTTGAGGCGTGCAGATGTCAGAGCCTATTTTACAGCCTCTGAAAACTTGATCTCTGATATTAGACTAGGATCTCACAAGTAAAAAGACATTAGCTGAGGCAGATTTCACAAAATATTTGAAGTTCCATTTATTATTATTGTTATTTTTTTTAATAAACTCATCTAATGCGTATCATTAGAGCTCTGTGGGTGTGGATTCATTGGATTTCACTGATTGTATATGAAACTTGGACGTAACTACTGTGACTTTTAAAGCCTTGGTCAGAGTAACTTGTAATCGTTGCATCTTAGTTTCTGAAGCCAGTCAAACCAGTCTGGACTCCAACATCATGTCATATGTAATAAGACTTGAAGAGATCAGGGAAGAGGTCTTTTGTGAGGAGTCTCTCACAGATTAGTAAGAATGTACTGAGTTCACTTTTCACAGAAGCTATGTCCATCTTTCATACAGGGTCTATGTGAAAAAGAAAAAGAACATAATTAGATTCTTAAATACTGGATTGATGCAAAAAGAGTTTTTTTGCATCTGCGTTTTCAAACAGTCGCCCAACTTCCCACTGGATAGAAGGACAGAGAAAAAAAATACATGAAATGTCCCGTGTGATTAAAAACAGAGGATGATGCTCAGTGCAGCTGACAGTCCACCTGACTGATTTTATATTTTATCGATTTTATACATCGGTGCACAATTCCAGACGCTGACTGTTGCATGCCACTCGTGAAAGTGATGATGGTCAATTCCACAGATGTATTTTCTTCTTCTGCTTTTATCAGCCTCCCAATGTATAATAATAAATCAGTAATAACATTTATTATTATAGCTGCTGTGATGTGTTTTAACAGTCAGAGGATGATCTGGAAGGCTGTTTGTATTGAAAATTCATTACTATAGGAGCTGTACCGTAGGAGCTTACAAGGATTCTGACAGTCAACCAGTAATGTATGCATACACTGTATGCTCAGTGTACTCATTTTAAATGCAACCTCCCTCTCTGTCACAAACGTGAGCGTCTTCTCTTTCATGTTGAGATTAGCAGCTTAATGTTAGATGCTGCATTGCGTGAGTGCTTAACAGCTGCCACAGGTATCACTGCAGGATTTTTTACTATAGCATACCCCTTATTTTCCTCTCACTCACTTGTCACAGTGGGGTATTGATTCACTGTAAATGGAGTGCTACAAGCACGGATACAGCAGCCGCTGTGCACTTAGTCTCTGACTTGATGGTATCACTTATTCCTGCTTGGCCGCTTGAGTCACGTGAGGCCAGCTTCGACTTCAATTTGATGGGTGGACAGGAGCCGCAGCAAAATTAGGAAAGCCGTCAAATGAAGCATATTAATTTAAACAGGGCACCCTGAATCAGAGATAATAGTGGCAGCATTTGCATACGTGGAAGTGGAAGTCAGCATGATTTATTTTGTTTACAGTATATGGTTTGCTGTGAGCATCACATCATATTTGCATGGCACCACATTTATGAAACTGAGGGTCTGCAGGCTGTTTGGAAATGGTTTCTAATGAGCAACAATGCATCATGCAATTTAATTTTCTCTCTGCTGAAATGTAGCATTTAATATGTTTGGCATGCTTATTAAGTCTAGAAAAATATTTTTTTAAGTGAAATAAACAGTTTAAATGGTAAAAATGTGTATCTATGAGGCATACCTCACATCTGTGTTATGTAAAGTCAATACAACAGTCAGCCTCTGCAGTGGCTGAGTATCCACATGCCTTTTGATTCCGCTCTTCAAAAGGAGAGACCGCACTCACACGCTACAGTCCTCATAAAAACAGCCCGTCCCATCTCTTATTACTCTATCTCTAACCCTGCCACACTCGGTGGATGTTTCTTCTGACTTAAGTCATTAAACTCCCCTCGCCCACTATGTTTATTTTCTCACAACATTGAAAACAATGTAATGAAAAATACCACACTGGGAGCATCTGTGTAAGCAGCACAGCCTCCTCCAAAATGAGCAAACTCCTCTGCTCCTCCTCATCACTGCATCACTGTTTCCACTTGTTAGAGCAGAAAAGAAATGCTATATATATATGATAATCTCACCGGTCCTCTGTGTGATATCTCACTGCAGTACATACCAATTTATGTACCAATATTGTGGCTCACTCTGTGTTCAGATCTACACACAGTACAGGCGCTCAGCACAACTCAGCTTTTTATGTTGGTCTTGCACATTAGTGGCTCTCAGCGGTCCCACAAAAATTTTAATGAGCACAAATAAACTATCTCAGAGACAAAGGATACAGTGTAATATTACATAATTGAATGTGCTGCAGTACTTTGAGAAAAAGCACAGATTTGAATGAGCAAACCTCGTGAAAGTGATCCCACAGCTACTTCTACAGACCAGGGGAACCAGCTCTGCTCTTCTCCCAATTATTTCTATTAATTAGCAATGTTACTGTTGTCCTCGTAGATAAACCAACAATAACAGATTCGTACATTTGCATTTGCCTTTTTCAAAACAGTCGCTGCACCTTCCACATCTATATTGTGCCAGAAGCTCACGCAGAGTCAAGAGCAGTTGCAATGCAAAGTTGGAGCAGCTCTCTCCCCGGAGATCTAATTGTGTACAAATTGCGAGGCTAGGTGGTAATCTGCTGCACTTTCCTGCTGCCACTGGGGCCACATGGGGTTAAGCGGAGGTCTGAACCTCTTCTGGGACTAAACAAATCATTACATACAGCTCACCAGTGCATCACCCTTCTTAAAGTACCTTAAGGACATGAGTTAATGATGAATGGCATGACTCTATAATGGAAATGCTGTAGTATTTATTTTCCTATGTAATTCTGAGTGTGACTCAATCATCTGGCAAGGGTATAGCTTCTATCCATTGCTAGCTGTTCTTGAGAGATCCTGATTTCAGCATAAAAAATAAAAAAATCTAAGATTTCCAACAAAACTAAACTTAATTGAATTAATACAAAGGTCATCAGTGCAATTTAGTGGTTTAAATTACCACTACCTAAAACATTTGCCCCTCATGACATATGTGAGGCATAATGAAAAACATGTCATTAAAACTTTTTGTTGATTAATTTGACCCGATTTGACCCGAACACGACAGGAAGGTTAAGTCAATTTTTTACATTCACATCTGGAAGTTTTCATCTGCTTCTGAGCAATGACAAAATGACTTAAGGTAAACCTCATTCAACAGCAGGTCTCAAAGGAACATTATTGACCTTTGACATGTCACCGTTTGCCAGCTTTTTTTCCCCACGGTGAAAGTTTGCTCTGCAGAGTGACAATCGCCAGCACCGATCGTTTTATGATTGAATTTATCTGGGTGATGTGAGAGCATCTCCTGCACGTTCAGCATCAGCACGTACTGTGCATGTGTTTGTGCCGGGGGAACCAGTGAAGATAGAGTGCTGTAATAAACTCTGGGAATAGAAACTAGAGTGAAACTTGCTGTTAAGAATAAATAAATAATTAAACAAGGATTGGAGGTGTTAAGGATTCCAGTTCATTCTTCTGTATTCTTATTATTGGCGGACTTCGTTACATATTCAAATCCAGTTTTCTTGTGGATGCGATCACTAATGAAAAAGTGGTAACATGTGGTAAAATGTGGATGTCACATGACTTCATTATATATATATATATATATATATATATATATATATATATATATATATATATATATATATATATATATATATATTAGTAACCAAAATCGTCAGGTTGCAATAGTCATTTTATTCAGCACATTCTACAGAACAAACCCAAATGTTTGGGTTTACTAAACAGATCGATAAAATAAAGCCTGTACGTGGTCGCTTTTTTTTTCTCTTTCACATTCCTAAATGTGGACGGCTATTCAGAAAAGAAAAAAAAAAACACCACAACTTACCTTGACTCCAAATTCCGCCACTAAACGTAGGATCCAGTGCCTGTCAAAGTCGGGTCTGTCCTCACTCCCCACTCCTATTACACTTTACGTCCCTGTGAAGTTCAGAGAAATAAAAAGTACTTCTACAGCCGATTCTAGCGCTCCTGCAGCCTGTGGTACTGTACCATCTGTTGTGCCCGTGTGCGTCGAGATCTGCACGGAGAAAGGAGGGGAGGAGGGGAGAAAAGGGAGCGAAGGGTCCGGAGCGCACGGCACAGCGAATAGGACACAGTGGGTACGGAGGAGGAGGGGGGGCGCAGAGACAGGAGTTAATCTCAGATATACTGATAAAACTAAGAAAAGCGGAAAGAAAAGAAGTAAATTAAAAGAAAAAAGGTGATTTTAGGGTTAAGCGAGTTGAGATGTCGCCTTCAGATAGGTTCACTCGTTTGTAACCTCGAGTGATTGATTGACACATAAAAGCAGTGTGAACGTATTATGCGTGTGTAAGTTTGCTACCAGCAACTGTGTTAACAAACTTAGCCGTCAGAACGGAAGGGAACGCCGGGTGTGGGTGATGTAGAAAAAAAAATGACTCTGACCGATGTGCTGGCAGCAAATCAGAGCCATGAAGCTTCTGCTATGGCTCAGTGTGATGGACTGATTTACTTTGATTTACCGAGTACGGAAACAACACTGACAGATTTAATGATCTTTATATTTTTTAGTGCATCACTTAAATACAGATTCAATCAGTTTATTTTTTAAAATCCTTCTTAATTAATGTTCTAGTGCCTCCTTTCAGACTCCACACCGTTTAGGTGAAGTAAACTCATTTGTACCATCGTTTGTTTGCTTGTTTCTTGTTCCGTGTTAAAATGTTTTCTCCTTTTTTCTTTTTCCTTCTTTCTTTTTTGAAATAGAGGTGTTGATCCAGCTGTGAGGTTACAGGTTGACTTTTTTTACTCATTGAGACCTGCATTTATGCCCTTTAAAGCCCATACAGGTGTATGAGCACATAAACGAGGAATTGTGAAAAAGAAAAAGAATTCTTACACGAATTGTTTTTAAATCTGTAAATAATGATGATAAATAAATAAATGATAAGTATTGTGCAATCACGTGCACCTCCAGACATTTTTCATAAGTGTGGCCATGTGGGGAGCGACTAAAAGTACTGGGATGGCACACCAAAATTACAAATTGAAGTTTTACTGTACTGTTGTCAAATATAGATCACTTGAAAAATATGTCCAAAAAGAAAGGATATGAGTAGTTAATTTCCTGCTATTAAAGATGATATCACTGAAAATAGGTACAAATGACAACCAAATAAGATTTTGAAATCCATGATAATCTGTTTTAATAGATTCATTGACAGACTGACTGAATGGAAGTCCCAACCATCACTTTAATGATTCTTAGCAGAGCTGAGGAGAAGCAGCTGAAGTTATAGTAAAATAATGCCATCACATCACAAAATGATCTTTTAAAATCTCTTAATTGGAGAATGAACTACGATCTTTAGTTAATTCTCATGATTATTCTGTATGTTCACCTGTTTAAAGTTATTGCATTTTAACATGTGGAGTTTTCTGTGGAGATCTTTATAATCCCTTCTTGTGGCTTTTTTGTGACACAACTGGCAAAGTTTTATGTTTTATTCAGTAGGTATTGCATCAAACCATTTTGGAGTGTAGTGCTTTTTGTGATTATATGACTATATCTTTAGTATAAAGGAGTTCCACTGACAACCGTACAAAGGTGATGGCAGAGATCTCTCTGGGTCACTGCCATGTCACAAGTACAATGAGAAAATCTGTTTTTTTCTTGGTTTTTTTTCGTCGCTGGGATGCAGGAACCTATATGAAGCTAATTCAAGAATCTGACTGTTATTGGAGATGAAATGTTGCTCTAACATTCTAAAAACCCTGAAGCATCCTAATGTCCACAAACATTAGAAATGAAGTGTGGGGGGAACATATAGGCTAATGGAAAACCTGGTACTGAAAGCAACAAATGGATGGAGACAACATTCAATGCTCCATATGTGCTCACAAATAAAAGGCCAAAAGAGTCCAGAAATTATATTTAATAGAAACAAAGATTTTTAATAACTAATCTAAATGAATTACTCTAAAGACTCCCAACAAACAGTTTTACAAACTGTTCTACCACCTCGTGCAAAAAGAAATAGATTCAGCAGAAATCTGCTGAGCCAAATAAACCTGAAGCTTCCCACCCAGGACGAACATTTTCGCTGCGTCGCAGACAGACCGTTGACCGCGGTATCACTGGGTGCCATCTGGAAGTATTGAGAGAAGCCAACATGTCATACTGGTCATTTATAACTAATGCCAACTGGGATCACGAGTTTTCAGCTATTCACGATGTGCTCACCAGCATCGATCACTCTTACGATGGCGTGGCAGAGGAGCTTTGCAGCAATGCGAGGTCATTTATTTCCAGGGATCGGTGCACTGTGTTGAATAGTTTTACCTCAGCCTTCTCAGAAGCATGTGTTATGAAACACTAATCTTTTTTAACCAAGCGTACGTGTTGATTTTTATACTTCTAGGTGATAATAGTTAAGTTTGACCTCTGGATACACCTGTTACCTGTTACTTCCTCTTTCTAGCAGACACGACACTGAGAGCAGTCTAGTAACTGAAATTTTGATAAGAAAGCAAGCCAGGATTCCTCAAGAACTAAGCATTATTTCCTGAGCTGCTACAAAGTTTACCTGTTTAAGGAGATATTAATATACTTCTTATCTCTCTCTGCATGTTCACGAACAAAGGAATAAAGCAAAAAAAAAGACAGGATTTATAATGCTGAGTGGCACAGAGCAACATCTGACACGTTTAACAGTTAGTCACTTTGTTGTCAGTCACGACTACACCTGTGATGTAATGAGGCAAAGCAGTAGTTAGTGCAGAATGTAGACTCAGCTGTCATCTCGACTCAGAGACAGACGAGAGTCTCAGGGATCTGTCGCTACAACATCATGTTCTTCCTCATTGTGCTGCAGTCTCAAAAAATGTCTTAGAGTCGACATCGTTTCTTTTTCTGCTGATACTTTTCATTGTAGTGCACACTTACTGACACGTGTTCTTAAGGTGGAGGACCAAGTAGCCTTTTAATTCATTTACAGCATGAAACTATGAAGGGTTTGTCCTGCATAGTGTCCATATGAAGCGTGATTATCATATTCTGTGTCCTCCCTACTCACGCTTTTTTCTTTGTTGTATTTCTGTCCCTAATTATCTTCTCCGGTCGTTATTCACAGCGTGCCAAGTACTTTTGCTCACAGACTGTGCTGTTTTGCCGCAAACGCCTGATATCACCACAGCATCCGTGGCCTTGTAGCATCACGGCGCTAAAGCTGGAGTTGCTATAGCAACGGGTGATCAGAGGGGTTATTTTTCTGTGTTCGTGAACATATTGAGGAGATGATGGGGAAAAGATGATTTTTAATCAGTCATCAGCCTGATAGCGTTGTGCAAGCGCAACCCCACAGCACGCCAGGCATTTTAAAAGCCTGCAGAGTAATAAATGTCAACCTGTTATTGTTCCTTAACTCCAAAACATGCCAGGACACTGAATCTGATGTAATCAGTATAATATGTCGCTGTGATTTTTTTGGTAGCCATCCATGATTAAATGGTTCCTCTGGCAGCAAACTGCCACAGAACAGATTCTCCTGAAACAAGCTTTTCAGATGACGCGAAATCATGAAGGGCGCAGTGTGATTCGGTGTGGCCCCTGCGGAGGGGGTGCTGCTGTCACTTGTAAAGGTCACAGCTGCAGGCATCAACAGCAATGTAAGTTTTATATGATTATTTAGCAATTGAACATAATCACTGCAGATGTTAAGGTGATTGCAATGCACTTTGAAATGCAGTAAATTTAAGATTTTTTGACAAATGTTTGAGTGCAGGGAAGACTGTGAGGAACAATATGGTAACAAAACATAGTTTATAAGTAATTTTGTCATAAATGAGTACTATAGAGTACAGTATTACATTTTTAAAACATTACAAACAAATATGATACAGGCTATATTATTAATGTCAAATCCAGTCATGGAAGCTTTAAGATCCTCAGTTTTTCTCTCTGGATAAGAAAGCATTATTCTCATTATAAATCATTGAAAGAGCAAACCATGTGAATTTAAACAATTCTGTGGATTCTGTCATTGCAAGTCACATCTCTCCAGAGGAAAGCTGATCTTTTTTTAAAATTTTACCTCCTCCCATCACAGCCCATCACAGCACTTAGAGGACTCTTTGCAGCCAGTGGATTTATCCACTTGCCCAAGATTTTTTTTAGCATCCTACATCACAGCTAATGGTGAAAAAGAAATTAAAATTAGAACAACCAAAAGGCAGCAGAGGGTAAATATGGGATCTGGTTCTCACTGTGTTACATAATGATACTCTTGAATAACGTCAATGGCAAATGATTTGAGTTGCAAAGAAGCAATGAGAGAACCTGCTGACCTCAAAGGGCTTTTTCATTTATTTTCAATACACTCAGCCAGAAGTGCCTCTGCTGCTCACGTTAAAATGCACAAATCAAAATTTGAGACTTTGCAATGTGTCTTTTAATCCTTCATAGGGTTTCAACATGGTAATTTTTAAATGTGTCTGAGTACTAAACAAATCCCAGTGTGCCAGGCTAGATCTAATATTTTATCAGAAGCAGAGAGATTTTAATGTACACTGAGCGATGTAGTGTAGAGTTTAATTATTAGATAGCTGCAAAAGATGCTTTTTGTTTTGTTTTTTCTTTTCTTGCTAAAATGAAAAGCCGATCACAGGGAGCCTTATTCACCATTCCTCTCTCGTAAAGCTGATTACGCTCCAGCAGGTGAGTGTGCTGGCATCAAATGTTTAAGTGCCAGAGCTCAGAGGGGTTTTCAGTGCAGGCACACAGCCAAGTGGAGAAGCTGTTCAGCATTCAAATGTCTTCATGTCTGTTTATTTATGGCAGGTACTGTATCGGTACTTGCCAAGAGTCTCTGTGCTATTTCTGGTTCCCCTGAAATAACAAACAAAGGAAGCTCATTTTTTTTGCGAGGTGCTTTGAGGGCCACATTTAGATTATATGAATGGAAAACTATGGTCACCATAGAAATAAATGCTCAACATACGTTATTACACAAACCTGTTTCAGGCATCAGTGCACCCACCTCTTCTTCCCTGGACAGCTGGATGCATTGCTTTGCCCTGTTTCTGCCACTTGTGTTCAAGTTTAACTTTCAAGCACCGCCTGTTAACCAAAGCTGTGTTGGCTTTCCGTGAGAGTGATTCATTAAGTTCTTATCAGAATCGTACCAGCATGGCTAACACAGAGAGAGTTAGACAACCATTCACAACACTCACATTCACACCTATGGGCAATTTGGATTCACCAATTAACCTAAGACCACTACGTGTGGGAGGGAGTACCCAGCGTGAACTCACACAGGCATGGGGAGAACATGCAAACTCCACAGATGGCACAATTGAACCCTTGACCTCCTTGCTGTGAGGCAACGGTGCTAACCACTGGACCACCATGCTGCCTGTAATAGATTCATTCACTCACTCATTCATTCATTAGCATTTATATTCATAATTTGCAATCACCAATGAACTAAATAAACATGCATTTCAGGAGGAAGCCTGAGCACCCAGAGGGAACTTGGATGACACTCAGCATCATGTTTGGAGGCTGAGTTTTAGCTGGTCCACAGCAAGCATTTATATATGTCTGCAGAGGCATTCCTTCAAAGAAGCATGTACTCCAACAAGAAGCCAGCCTCTGACACAAGTCGTGCTTTCCTTAGTCCTTATGCATGTATAATGTATTCGCTTTGGAAAACAACAGTTGTCATCACAAAACACCAGCTGTGGACATCTTTATATAGGCAGAGGCCCTGCAGCTGATTTCTTATTTGGCATCCGTTGTCCTCGGGCTCTCTCTGTAGGCAAAGTCCATCAAAGTCCAGGCAAAGTGGTTTGAAGTGACAGCTTGAAACAAGAATATAGATGCAACATAGGATTGAATTGACACAAAAAGTAAAATAATGCAAGTTCACCATGCAGGGGAATGCAAACTACAGGGAGGGATAGTGCGCTTCAATTGGTTTTATCATAACAATGGTGTTTCAAAGTGACTTGAGATGTGTCCTGTGTCTGCAAAAGAGAGAGAGGGAGGGAGAGAGAGAGCATCTGAGGGTTACTTCATCATGCATTAATTATGACAGGATTTACTTTTCAGAGCAGTTTTTATATTCTTTTATTTTTATTATAACCAACTGCCAGGGGTTAGAGGCAAAATTCAGTCAGTGAAAAGCTTTCTTCCCAGGAAATAGTTTTTTCTCATCTATCAAAAATAAAATTTAGATGAACGTGATTAAGTTTTCAGATTCAAAAGAAAAATTATTCTCTGTTGGAAATGTTTTAAAGCTCATCCAGCTAGTAGGAGCCCTAGTTTCAAAGCTCCTTCTTCAACAGGACCCCCTTCATATCCCGAAGTTTGCTGTCAGTGATCAGTAGGGATGTTAATAGCTAGCTATTGTTCTTGTGTCCTTTTGAAGGGAACAGGGCTTGATGAGTCACATTCAGATTTTTAACAGTATCCTGCAATTCTGCTGAGCTACAGTAAAAGTCACCAGCAGTTTCCTGTGCCAGACTCTTCGGGTCCATCTGTCAGACTGATATCATACCACGAGATCAGAAGGGCTGCCAAACATTGTTGTAATCCTGTTTTGCACAAGGAAGTAAAACGGTGAAATAATCCTCTGCCAACAAACCGATGGATGTAAATTATCATAAAAGGATGTTTGATTGTGTTATACATCATCTTACTGTATACTGTTTTTGTGGGATAAACCTAATAAAGGCCAAAAGAAATAGTGCTCTACATCGTCATCTTTTGAGGGCAATCAAAACTGTGCAGTTATTTGCAGCCAATGAAAAGAATGGCCACTCAGATCCTGATTAACAGTCATTACCAAGTCAGCTTTAACTGAAGGACTGAACCACTCAGAAAACCCTGGATTCACACATTTCCACTATTACCACTCGTGTTCTGTTTTGACTGCCAGGATCTAGTTAAACAGCTTTCCAACACTGAACTTTCAGACTATGAAGAGTTCTTTGGAAAGGGCTAGCATGTGAGAAGGATGTGGCGCTCGCTGCTTGGGGCGACCATCTGCAGAGCCTCTGGCGAAGAGCAGATCATCCATAGTAATAGCTGTTTCTCAGTGCCATGCTGCTAAAGCCCCTCTCAAGGCAGAGAAGCACATGTGTTGCAGTTACCTCCTAGCACGTGGCATCATCAAGCAGAAAGAGACATCTTTGTGGTCCATGTGGTTCGTGGGCCAAAGAGCCACCTATCAAGTACCTCCAGCCTAGTTTATCTAGGAATACAACTGTTAGTGCTTGAGAAGTAATGTATGGAAGCCCGTTTCCGCCACTAAAAAAAAAAAAGGATCCATAACTCAAAACTTTGAGTTATTTTCTCGAATTTCCGAGTTATTTTCTTGAAATTTCGACATATTAACTCAAAATTTCGATTTATTAACTCGAAATTTTGAGAAAAGTAACTCGAAATTTCGAGTTAGCGCTGCCAATCAGTAATCTACGTGAATGACGTCATTTCCTTGTTACCCGGAAGCTGAAGCCCTCAGCTACAAATGCTACAGCTAAGCTACCGGTATTACATCCAGTCGTGAATGCACAGATTGCTGAGTGTTTTCAGCCTGGCTTCACAAATGATGAAATCCCTGTGTTATTAGCTGAATCACATGGTGTTACTATCAGCAAACGTACTCGCGAAAGCGCCAATTTGTTGGGATCCGTTTTTGAGTGCGCATTCCTCTGCGCCATATGCTTCCGGGTAACAAGAAACCAACCTCATTCACGTATATTTTTGATTGGCAGAGCTAATTCGAAATTTCAAGTTATTAACTCGAAAAAACAAAAAAGCTAGTATCCATAACTCGAAATTTCGAGTTATGGATACTAGCTTTTTTGTTTTTATTTAGTGGCGGAAACGGGCTTCCATAGTAATGTCCTTCTCACTGGATTAGCAGGTATTTAGTCAAAGTCCATGTTAAAAGAATGCAGTAAACTATGATGGTGAGAGTGTGCTGATTCAGGTTGCAGTGCAACACGAGGTATAATCCATTAAGTCCACTTTGAATGACAGATCAATGAGGTTGAAGCTTTCTCAGATGCTCAAATTTGTACAGACACAGTTAATACTGTGAGACAGGATTTCAAACCACTCAGCTGTGGCAAAAGTTCAAACACATTCCTGTTTGTTTGTTTGTGATGTTAACACCCAATTTGCATCCCAGGAAACAGAATGAATGAAACAAATGATTCAAGGTTTAATGCAACTTTAACTTTTAACATTACTGATCTCAAACCACCATAATACTCTGTTTAGCCTGATGCTTGTTTTATGGTATTGCAAAGGTAATTTGCCTAAATAACCAGTATGCAACCAGTATGCTAACTTTTGCCAACCCTGACTCTACTTAGAATAATCATTTTCCAAAAAAAGATTACATCATTTCCACATGCTCATTTCTAAGCTACTTATTTGTTTGCTAACATACAAAATAAGTAAGCTCAGAACCAGATATTCTGACCATGCAATAACCAACTACAAGCGACATTAACATCAATTATAAGCCCTCAAATGTATTTGTGTTATAACAGAGGCTCAAGCTTAAATACATCTCAAGCACAATAATGAAATAGAGAATCCAAAGATAGGAGCTACTGTTGTCAAACTGTTTTCAAGACAGCGTTAAGACAAGGAGGGGGGTGGGGGACTGAATACACAGTGCATACAGGATTGTAGCTTTCAGTGACACTGAATCTGCATATGGTAAGCAACTTGCTGGGCTTTGTAGTGCCCCCAAGACAATAGTGGTGCTAGCAATGACAAAAAGAAGTGCACAGGGATCTTAAACAGTAGGAATATACAAATGGTTGTAGTCCTGACCTGATGTGCAGCGTTTCAGGGTTGAACACTAAAATCTGCTTGTTCTCTGAGTGTAGCCATAGACCCTGTTTGAGCAGAGCTGGAGGTGCCAAAGGAGATGGCCAAGTATATATTAGCTGTGGTGTTTCTTGTTATTGTAGAACATTTATGATCTTATCCCGAACATCTATTGCAGCCTTTGCATGGCAGTGTACTTAGAAATCAGCCTTTTGCTGCCACACTAGTACCCTTATGTTCTGACTATTATACTGTTAAAGTAGAATTATAGTTGCTGCTGATGTAAAAGAGAAACATGATTCTGTTAGCAATATAACTATTCCATTTGGAGAAAATGGACTTGAGTCCAATCAGATGCATCTCTTATAAATCAAATTGTAAAATTCAGAAAAGAAAACTCCGGGGGAATAAATGTCCTGCACAGTTGCAGCTATTACAGTGAGTCATGCTCACTGTGCTGTGTAATGGCAGCATTATAAAAAAAAAGTGTCATTTTCAAGCTGAAATAGAGGTCAGGTTCTGATAAAGCTTTGAAAGGCAGGTGTAATTTATTACAGTCTATAAGAAGGCAGAACAGTCGTGAATCGCCATTTTCAGGTCGTGAGTTTCTCCTGATACAACCAATCTTGTTAACGCGCCTTTATTTTCTATTAAACTCTGATCAAGTCTGCAGCATGACAGTTTTGGGCTCATACCTGAGGTCATGTCTGAAATTATAGTTAGATGATCTGAGTTGCCCTACTGTGAACTACTTCTGAATCACAGCTACCTCGCCAACAGGGGTGCTTCACAGACAGATGGTTTCCATGGCAACATTATTTGATAAGCTCTCTCAAAGCGATCAAAAGGGGGAATAAAAAGCCACCTACTTAATAAGTCATAGACTGGTGAGTGTGACTCTATCACTGCTTTGTGAAATTTGGATGTCAGTTTTTGCACAATGACAGCGGGTTTATTCAGGTGGAGGGCAATTATGTCGCTGTGAATCAAAATCCAATTGCATTTGGTGTACACAGCTCTCATATCGAAGTGCTTCCACTGATGCGCCGCCAAAAAATGGCACAAAGACTAAAGTTATCAGAGTTATGAATATGTGAGATAAATGATAATCAGAGTTAAGTTTGCTAGATGGAAAACAGAAGTTTAAAAATACTTTTTTATCTTTCTGCAGCTTATTATGTTTTCACTTGAGGGGCTGAATTTCAACCGAAAAATGTATGGGTCAAGATAAGTTTACCCAGAAGCTGCAAGGCTGTGAAAATCGTACATTGTGTCGGTGTGTGCTCATGCACCCTTTGTCTCCCTCTCTCCCTTCCTCTTATTTACCCTGTCTAATATGATTTATGATCTTACATAGAACCGAGAAAATGTTTGCATTAGATCACTGAAAGCATGACCCACATTTATATGTATCTTTGTCATATCTGCCACAACAAATCACTCACTAATCCTATATATACCAGCGTTAGACATGATTCATAAGCACCAACAATTAAATCGAACGATTACAGATTGGATGACACAACTTTATTTATGCATGCATGGTGACCTACAGTACAGGGCCCAGCATCATTATAGGCTGTTGAAGTTGGGTCTTGACAGCCTGGTTGCATAATCCTCATTGTTATGTCCCAGTACCTGCAGAGCAGAAGTGATTGCAATAAAAATGGTGGGAGTGGCAAAGCAGGCACAGGGTGAGGCGAAAAATCAAGCTCCGTCTCCCTGATTGAGGGCATAGAACCCAGCAAGGTAAATGTGATAACAGACACCACAGAAATGTGTTTGTGTTTGCATGCATGGCAGAGCAGCCCAAAAAACTTTGTAAAGCACTTCCATGCAAGCTTGAGCAAAAGAGAGTTTAGCTTCTGTTAAAGCCATCTGGCACCCCTTTGATAAGATGCGACTGAACTGTGTCATATTTTCTTCAGCTGGCTTGTCCATTAACACTACAGACCATAGAGGAGACCGAGACAGAGAGCGGCACACTGTGTGTGTGTGTGTGTGTGTGTGTGTGTGTGTGTGTGTGTGTGTGTGTGTGTGTGTGTGTGTAAGAGCTGGTGGCTGTGGGTGTGTGGGATAGGGGCACTCAGAGAACGACAGGGAGAGTAAATGTCATTTCAGAACCCAGCACCTTTCCGCTAACATGCCACCCTCCTTTATTGTTTTATTCCTTTTTCAGATGCAGTGTGAGGATTTCACACTAAAGCATGAGGAATTCCTGAAAATGACAGCTAGTTTTACACATTTTCATCAAGTCTCATCAAATTCTTCTTTTATGTGTATGTAAAGCTTACAAAGCAAGCGATGGGGGATAGAGTTTTTAAGAGGCTATTCTGCTCGTGTGTGTGTGTGTGTGTGTGTGTGTGTGTGTGTGTGTGTGTGTGTAACAAAAGAGATGAAGAGGATTTATTTGTAAGAAAGAGAAAACAAAGGAGCAGAGGAGTTGACCTAAGGGGAGGACACTTTTTCTGCACTTAATTGCTAGCAGTCTCCCGGGATACAGAAGATGATCGTGTGGGCCTTATTCAGGACAATGTTGCAAAACCTCAGCCTGTTTGGCATTTTCTCATTTAATAATGCAACTGTGTGAAAAGTACAGGAATTTTTAAGACAAACAACTTCCAGGACTATTCATGAATTTTTGAGCAATATGTGTCCATAGACACGATGGATCAGCAGTTCTTCTCATCCCCTTCAATTCATGGTTCAGCAGCTGGAGAAGGCTCCCCATCCCCAACCAAGTTGCTGTTTAGCTGTCAAAAGTCTAAGTGAGCAGAGAACACTGGATGAATGATGTGGGGAGTGATCGGTGATTTTATTGACGGTGAGATGAAGTTCAAAATGATTCCTATTCCTATGAGATCATCGAATCTGTACTGTACTACACTGCTTCTTATCACGAGCATCCCACGGTGCCCGATGAGTCTAATTAGAAAGCAGATACAGACGGAAAGCAACGTAAACATGTGCTTGCAGAATGATTTGGATGAATTTCAGCTCGTACTGGGTGTTCCGGAAAGTGCCAACCTTGTCACACAACACATATTTCATACTTAAACAAATTCAATATGGCCCTGAGTAGAATCAGTGTGTGAGCAAATTGCACAGAAGATAATGTATCAAATAACAGGCTAAATCCAATTTCACAAACACATCCCCTAGAGTAAGATTCTGATAACTTGACAGCTAATCCTTGCTTTCATGCACTCATTGAGAGTATGAGAAGAAAGAGGCAGCAATCCCTTATTGTTAGATGGAAAACATGGAATTTTTATGTAAATAAGCTTTTATTTTGTCATTATCCTTCCACCAAGTTCTGCTTGAAATGGATTTTCTATTTCCAAATGTACATCTTTCAGTAGGAGTCCAGGTTACACAGGTCACCTACACTAAAATGGACTTAAGCATACACTTACTGACACGCACATATTAACAGATGAGTTTCTCATTTATCTTTGTATGAGTGGGGGTAATCTGCATTTAAAATGTATTATACAGATATCATTTTGATTATTGATCCAAGTGGTTGATATAGAGCATATCTATAGTTAGCAGTGATAAACAAAAAGTAAGTGCAATCACTTTACAGATGGAGCTTTCTTACATATTGTCTTGATGCATCCTCAATCATCCAGGTAAGTAAATCTTTCTTACATACATTGTTGGATATTTTGTTGGCAAATAAATCTTGTTGCTGTTACGCATCTGCTTGAAATCCACAAGCTTGTCTTACCCTGTGTGTATTCTCATTGATTGCTCTGTCATGTAGAAGTCCAGCATGCGTACCTGTTCGCAAACTGTATGGTGAAACTTAAAAGTACCTCAAGCCAAAGATCTCAGTTAGTTACTAAAGTTATGTACTTTGCTGAAAACAGAAAACCTTGAAGGGACGCAAGAATATGGAGAGTTATAAAAACAGATGCCTTCAGTAACGCTAGAGTTAAACAGTTGAACTGTAATGGAAAATGGATCCTAATGTATCCCTCTAGTTCAGGGGTGGGGAACTCCAGGCCTCAAGGGCCGGTGTCCTGTAAGTTTTAGATGTGTCCTTGATCCAACACAGCTGATTTGAACGGTTGCGGAGACTTTTTAGTCACACCATTGAAAAAGCACTCTAGAGCCCTGTAGAGGGAATGATAATCTTAAAATGTAGATTACTCAATAAATGCCCTTAAAATTCACTGATAATATTTTATTGACTTATTCAAAGGAAGTTTCTATCTCAAAATGTATTTTCGTGTTTATTCACAAATATAAATCCGTTTCCACACAACACAAAAGGTGAAAAAATGGACAACAATCAGAAAACATAAATGTAAATTAATTGTTTGTTTGAACAATATGATTTTCTACAAAAAAAATGTATTCACACTATTAGCATTTGTTTTCAATTAGCTAGCGTCCTCCCATTGCTTCTTTGTTAGCTTGACCTGCGTTGGCTAGCAGTGCTGGAGACTGCTTTGCAGTTGGCTAGGATGTAAATAGCTGGCTCACTAGGTACATAAGGTAAATGTAATTTTTAGGCAGAGAAAGTAAAACTTATTTCAAGATGTTTATTCAAATTAAAAATGGGAGATCAGGATCAGACGGTGATTATATTTTCTATTAAGTAGTTCCACTCGCTAATTTCTCCTTTGCTGTCTATAAATCGGAAATAATCCTTTATGTGTTCCTACCCCAGCTGTGGCAACTCTATTGTTTTTTTTATTTTCAAAAATATTACAGGAAAATGTGTGAACTTCTATTCAGTTAAGTAAGACAAAGGACAAAATGGGCCAGAACGATCTGGAATAAAGTCCCACCACCTTCAGCTAATGAGAACTTAAAGGCAGTTTAAAAGAAAATACTGTCAAGCGAGACTGTTTATTATAGAAAGCAGCCTGGCAGTCCTCCCAGCTGATGCCTCTGAGGTTGTTAAGGAAGTACATGGTTTACTCTTTACATCCTTTCTTTCTTCTCATGGCTGTTGTGCGTTCATGTTGCAGAGGTTTATGAGGACACATGTGTGGTACTTCAGTATCTAGCTGTTACTACAAGACAGATGCAAACATAAATGGAGTAAATCTTTTTTTACATGCCAAGTCATTTCAAATGCATTGGCTGAAAATGGTCAACAAATATAAAAAAAACACGAACTGTTTTACAAGAACCGTTTATGTTTTTTGAGAACAGTAATTATCAAAAAACATAACTTTTGTCTGTTTTTTCCAAGAAGAATAAGAAATAACACGTGATTTCACTGAGTTGGAAAAAGACGCAAAGGAGAAATGACATGAGAGGAAGATGAGAAGTTATTGTCAATGCCAAGTTGAGCATGTGAAATTTAATAGACTGGAAAAGGCTGGAAATGTCGTGTTTTGTATGGATGAGGTAAGTACTGGGTCTGCAATACTTTCAGGGAAAAGGCACTGTCCAGCATTCTGGTTTTGATACTGACAAAATCTGACAATTTCCTCTGGCTACTCCGCTTTCATATTTTACCTGACCACCTGCAAGAGAGAGGAAGCATTACTTGCTGTAGAACTACTAAGACTGCGCGGAATACTGTCCAAGATACTGCTTATGGAATTTTTCATACACTGTGCTATTGTCAAACCTCATTCTCTTTAGCCCGGGGATATTTTTACTGGCTACTACAGTCGCACAGTTTCGTCAGACTCAGCAGTGTTGCTTAGATTATTTACCAGAAAAGTAATACAATTAAAATACAACATTAAGTTAGCTTAAGAATAAGTCATCCGGAAGCACAAAAGTAAACAGACAATCCACAAGAATTTCGCTAATCATTGTTTATGCCGAGGCCAAGCATAAACATGGCTGGAGTCAACTTACTGGGTCACACATGAGGAGTCAGGAGAATATAAAAAACACATAACAATAGTAGCTTTTTTCTATATTATAAATTCTCCTGTTTCATTGTTTTCTTCCCACTTCTTTTATGATGACCACAATTTCTTCAAATACCAACTTTCGCCATATTTGAGCAATAGATAACAACCGTGCTCAAATCCTAATGGGGCAACAGGAAGCCAACCCCAGACTGGCATCATATTTGTCCCATCTGTTTTCATTGCCAAAGGCTTTGGGCATGCATATGTCTGTTTTCCCACACTCGAGGCCCACATGCAAGTGTGAATCTATCCCTGCATATCATGTTCTCGAACCAAGAGAAAAGAATACAGATGATTTTATGATGTTCTTTCAAGCAGCCCATCCAGCTTAGTAATGAAAAACAACAGCGCCAGCATGATTTAATCAAACTGTTTCATGAAGTCATAAATAAAACTATGAAGTTTTCTGCTGTCAGGAGGTAAGACTGCTCCCCACTTGCCCCAAAACAAGGCTTGAAATGACCTGTATCTGGACAAGATTCTGAAAACATTGACTTTGCATGAAACATCTCCTCAGTCTGTTAAAAAAAACAAAAACAAATGATAAAAGTGGAACAACCTCAAACTCTTAGTGACCACTTTCAATTGTGAGGCGATTCAACAGGTCAGCTGGTGGGAAGCACGATCTAAGTAAGCAAGTAAAACTGATTTATAAAGCTCTTTACAAAGACATACTGTCACAGAGCACTATACAATTAAAGTAACTACAAATAGTAATAATCATAATAAAATAGAAAACAGCCACAGACAGAAAGTCTCTGTCCCTCCTGGTCCTGAGTTTTATAACAGGAACCACAAATAAATGATGAACCTGAAGCAGCAGCGTGTTCAATAAGAAGCTGGGAGAAATAACCTGGAACTTGTCCATTTTCACTCTTCTATCTGTCTCGCCTCTTTGTTGTTCTCTATCTGTATGAGTTTGTGTGAGTGAACAGGTAACCACACTTTTGTGTTTCAGGGGCAGGGTTTCATTTGGTTTCCTGCCCTCTGGTCCTGTAAGTAATGAGCTCATCTGTGTGTAATCATCTGATTCTGCTACTTAAGATTTAGGAAGACCTTCAGTTGATGCCTGATTGTCGAACTAATGCCGTTAGTGAATCTGGCTCCTCTTGTGTGTATGCTTGCTCTGTTCTGTGCTGAGAATATTTCTTGCCTCTTTTCTTCTCTGCACAGAAACCTGGATGTGAAACTGAGCGACTTACTGAGAGAGAGAGAGAGCCTTGTGATGGAAGGAAACTGTGGATTTGCTTGTGTTTGAATTGTGGACTTTACTAACTGGAAACTCTTTAGCCTCGAGCCTTGTGATTGACTTTGCTGTAAATAAACCTGCTAACTTTTCTTCAGAGTCTCGCATCTTGAGTCCAACCCATTCGCTTGTTTATGACACATTTAGTGTTCTGGATGTAAGTACAAGATTTTAAAACCCACTTGCTAGAATGTGTAAATACTCTGGCAGCAGCATTTTTTATAGCTTAGAAGTGTGAAATGATGAGTTGTCTAAGCCAGTAAGTGGGACATTAGAGTAATCTAGGCACAAATGAACTATTGTCTCAATTCCACTGAGGAGACTATAGCTCGTAATTTAGAAATGTTCCTGAAATGAGAACTAGATTTTACATGTAAGACAAACTCCAAAGGAATCAAATAGTATGAACCCTGGACTTTGCAGATGAGTAAAAAGAAGCAATCAATTATTGCCTCAGACTTTTCGATGCTTAAAATAATTGTTTGAGTCTGTCACCAACCCGGGTTAAATACTCAGCTATGGTGGACAACGTATCCAGCTGCTGCCGCTTAAGAGACACGTGCAACTGAATGTCATGAGCATACAAATAAGAAAGGTCACTAAAAGAATAAATGATGCCAGCCAAAAGGAAAACTGAACTCTGTGGAAACCCAGAGATTAGAGGAGAGCAGACTTTTCTTGCCCACTCCTGTCAGATCAGTGTAAGAAAAGACAGTCTAAAGCTGATCCAGAGGTACCTGGCATAAGCTTAACCCTATTGAGTAACATATTATGGTCAAAGGCTGCACTGCGATCAAGTAACATGAGTACAGACCAATTCCCTGTGTCAGAAACTATTAAAAAATCATTATAGACCTTCAAAAGATCAGTCTCAATGGAGTGCTGCTATTGAAATTGAAATATTATTGAAATAATAAGAACCTGAATTGACTTTCCAATAATTTGTTGATAATTAGCTATTTTGAAATTGGCCATTAGAGCTAGCACTAAGATTAGGGTTTGTTTTGTTTGTTTGTTTGTTTGTTTTTGTTTCTTTGTTTCTTTGTTTTTACAATTTATCACAGTTTACTGCTTTTTTTTTTAATCACAGATTGCACATAACTGCCACTTTTAACTCCTTTTGTTCAACGGTCTGCAACCACTGTTTTCCCCTTGTGTGACCCAGGCCAAAAGAACAATTCAGGCCAGGTATTTATTTTTTTCACTGCTAACCATCTGTGACTATATAACACAAATATGTCCAACCATCTGACTAGTAGCTTTAAAGGGCAATGAAAAAAGTTAATAGGAATGCACAATCATAGAGTTATTAAGTGAGTGTATTTGTACTGGAGGGTGAAGCATGGCAGAGCTACCACCACACATATCCTAAACTGTATAGAAGCTACAGCATTATAGGTAGACTAAAGGGGGCTACACAGAGGAACAGGCTTCCAGCAATGTGGTAATAAAATTTAATCGGTTGTCGCAGCAACTTGTGAAATAACTTAGCAATGCAAAAAGTGACGTGTTGGGTGCACACAAATGGCAAGGAGCACAAGGTTAGCACCTACTGCCTGTATTCTGAGTGGTCAGCTCATTTCTGCTTGCTATATTAAAGTTGCTCAGGTCAACCGTGGACCCTCAGGCAATGAAGAAATGTCCTGGTGCTCTCGACAGGCTGTCCACTATTGTTGCCTCTAAACCCAGTAGTTCACATATTCTTCCCTTCATGCTCTTACTGGCGCCGGCCGTGTGTTTCCACTCAGTAGAAAGAAAAATCACAGAGCGCACACAGGAGTGGAGAGCAGAATGGTTTAGTTTGCAAAACCCCATAGGGTGAACAATGTCAGCCACCAACTCCCCGCAGAGACTCACTGGACCTCCCCACTGGGAGCATTAAAAGAAACGGGCCTAGTGGCAAGACACACGTGTACACACTGACACAAAAGCACATGTGTACTCATGGAAAAGGACAATACAATAATAATATAATGACTACTACTGATTTTTGAAAATAAGAATGCTTTAATCATGCTGATTTTGGAGCCATACATTCACAGACTTATTAGGGTAAAATCAAGTCATTTCCTCTTCTCAGAGAGGAGCAATGCATCACACCTCTCTCCTTGTTTTAGACGTTACTTCATGAAGGTCACATAAAAAAGCCTGACTTTACAAAACCATTTATGGTGCATGTGCTGTAGTTTGAACATTATGTTGTTTTTATTGCTCCATTACGTTCTTCATACATGAAACAACAACCTTAGTTGGCTTTCTTACACCTGTCTCTGTGGCAGAATCTAGACTCATAACAAATACAGTTTTCGAAGCTTCAGCACTGTTCTTCTGATAATATGACACAATTGACCCGTTGTGTCTTTCTTTTGCTTCTCCCCTCTGGCCTCAAATACTGTTTATCCTTCAGGCTGTCCAGCTGCTCAGCGACTGGTGTTGGTGGTGAGAATAAAAGCACTCTGGTAGTTTCTCCAAACATATTTTTGGTTGAAGCACAAGTCACATACTGTACAGTATATTTATTCAGCTGACTCACCATTTGTCTGCCTCTAGCTTTGGACAAAATAAGATCACGAACATTTAGCAGCGAACGAACACAAACATTGTCAGTTTTTCACTGTGTGAACCATAACAAAGCCAGGAGATTAAACACACATGAGACCATGCTGACCATCAAATTTTAATGCTGTGTACACATGCATTTTCCAATTTAGCTCTGAGTACCAGGGAGGTTAAAAATAAAAGCAGATGAAAAGGATTAAGGTCGTAGGTTTGCACACAGTATGAGATATTGTGTTCCTGTAATCGTGGCATTTTGAAATGTGCTAATGGAATAATTTTCAACCTTCTCTTGGAAGCATGTTTACCAGCAGACAAACATAATTCAGCAGAGCTGGAGACCATAAAGGGGCATCTTAACTCCTTTATCCAAGTTTTAAAAAATAATGAGCTTAGAGCTATTAAAATGTAAGCCACAAGCATTTATAATGAGGTAAACACAAGTGGCCCCAGAGCTGTAGTAGAAGAAAAAAACAAAAAACATCCTGTCTTCTTAATACCTAAAACTAATGGGCAAATTGTTTTTGTGAAACTTCCAGACTCGTGGGCAGAAACTAAACTCGAGCATTTGTTGTGCTGCCAGAGTAGAATTACAGCTCAAAATAAATGATTTGTTGTTAAAGATATAGTCAGGTATTCAACTTACACTGAATACTTATGAGGCAGGTGGGAACTGAGGTAAAAACAAAAAAAATCAGTGATGTAGGAGGTCATAATAGTCAAGATTTATCACAGACCACAGGTTATTACCCATAAAATATCAGATCTAACCTTGACCTTGGGCACAGTTGGGTGGAAATCAATTCAATGATAATTTTGCCTAAGTTTCATTGAATTTTGACCTTTTTTATTTCTTCTATTTTATTTCATTATTTAATGACGTGCAGTTCTTTTCTTGTTTCTTGCATGGCTGCTCTGTGTTGCAATTAAATTGCCCAAATCTATAGTGCATGCAATTGACGATTGATCCCTCTTTCTTTATGTCCTGCAGGTGAAATACCTGTGACCTACACTCCAGATCAACAACCACACAAATGGCATCCCCAGGGGTGCAGGGGTGTTGTCTTCAGGTATAACTTCTGACGTAACGCTGAACCTCTGAGGATGGCTGCATGGTGGGAACTGGAGGGCACAAATGCTCACGTAGATATTCTACTGGGAAGTTTTTTGTTTTTGATATAAGGATCCCCTACAACTTGTGAGACCTCTGATGTGCGTCACCTGCGATTTTGCTCTGATATTTCACTGCACATTCCTTTAAGGTAAATGTCCCACAATGAATCGTCCAGTAATTGTCTGTTGACGTGTGTGTATGCACATTCTTTTCAATCCCAACAGTGCTAAGAGTGTAGCATAGCTAAGAGAGCACTGATTTATGGGTATCTCTTCCATGCTCATGTTTCTGGATCGAAGAAAAAAAACCTCATTCTGATGAGGCGGGACATCTTCATCCAGGATGCTAGCCTTGTTTAAAGCCACTTAAGAGCCTCAGCCTTAGCTGGACCTACAAAATGATTTCATTTTTGAGCATCTGGATGAGTTCAACAATGTTGCCAACACAGTGCCGTGGTTCCTGTCTTCCCTCTTGAATGTGTCAACCAGAATCTGGCTTCAGCTGAGAGCCTCCTCCAGTCTTTGAAAGAATTGCTTCACTGATTCTGTTCTTCCTGCAGTTTGCGCATCTCTGCCTCTGACCTTGATCATTGATAAGCATATGCTTTCTTGTTATATGCTTCCTTTTCACCTCCTTCTTGGAGAGGTTCTTCAGTTGTGGAGTGCCGGGCCATCTTCTGCTCAGTGCTCTGGCGATTATTCAAAGATTCAAAACTTCAGCTCTTAAATTTCCAGTTGCATTCCCCTTTGGACTTTCATTTCAGCTGACATCAGAAATGTGTAGTATAATTTCAGCTCTTGGGAGTATGTTGGGGTGCAAACCGAATTTCCCTAATAGTGCAAGAGCACTGAAGTTTGAAATGCTTTGGGCTAATGCTGATTGGTCAGATGCAATACAGTTTTTGCCCGTTGCTTGAACACTATAAACCCATGCTTAGACTAAAGTAACACAACGTGAAGCTGTTGTTACCATACCTCAAACACATGTACCCCTACCTTAAACAAAAGCGCTGCTTTGCACCCCAGTACCAATTATGCAACACACCTACTCCCTCATGCAACACACATGGTCCTGCATGCTACACTCTATTTCATACATAAGACACTTCGCTCACAAAATGAAATCTCAGGGTGCCATTCGGAAAACACATGTATCCAAAATACAAAACACATCGGGTAATTGCAACCACTCAAATACACACCTGAAGGCACCTACTTGCAAAACCGAACACCAATTAGCCAACTACAAAAAGCCCTCAGCGTAGCCATTCCAAGAACTTTGCAAGCATGGATGGAGGGAGAGCAAGAGGATATTTACCCCGGTGCCTAGCGGGAGAGGACATTGCTTGCGATGTTGATGAGGTCCTGTGGCCAGACCCCAACAGACGGCGGGATCCATGAGCCCACTTACAGTTTTTTCTGATTGCTTAAGCACATTTTTTGTAACTATTGGCTAATTTTGCAAAACTCTTCACACAAATAAGAAAATCTGTCACCCAATAATCAAAACATTGTAGTTCTCTTGCAAAAGCAAACACAGCTAGATTAACTCTTCACACCTTCGTAAAAATGGTGTTTCCGTATCAAACAGTACACACAAGCCATCATCTACTAAGCACACAATGCGCCAACTGCACACTGATGGTATGAATACAAAACACATCTGGCTTTTGCTTTCTCTGTGCACAAGGTAGGCTATGTCAGTTTGAGCTCATACTTCTGTCATAGATCCATAAGCATAGAGGGATCCAAACTTCAAGTACATCAAAACAAACACAAGTGTTTATTTCCAAGTATAGGATTATTTGCAATCGCCATAATGACTATATGGGTTACTTGGTCTGCAGTGAACATGCTTCCTCTGCCCCAGCATCTGGTCATCTAGCAATTCTGTAAAGTAACAATTTCAGTATTTTTACATCAATGGTATTGGTGTGTTTCTCATTGGCATATGGCAGTGCTACAAATCTTTGTGCGAAGTGACTGTACTAACCGATTCTCATTTCAAGATGTCCCTATGGTACTTGCTACAGTGTAGCGGCTCGAGTTAGGCTGGACCCGTTGGCCAGCTTCCCTCAGGGTCATTCCACGGTTGATTACATGGTCCACTATTGTAGCTCTGATGTCATCAGCAATTCTATTTCTTACTCTTCCTACCCTTCCTCTCCCCCCTCCTCATCTTCCTCTCCCCCCTCCTCGTCTTCCTCTTGCTCCTCCTTGTCCTTGTCGTCCTCTTCATCCTACTTCTTCACCTCCACGTCCTCTTCCTCGGCCTCCTCTACTTCTCACTCTTTCTGCTCCCTCCATTGTACTCCGCACACACAGCTTACCTGTATTATAGTGCTTAGGCTGATTGCAAAGTGAACTAATTATCTAAAGAAGTTTTCACATGTGAAAGTGTGCCAGACAGTTGGCAAATTAGTGTTAATGATAGCCATACATGTGTATGCTTTTGCTAGGAGTGTGTTGGAAATTTGGTAATTGAGTGTTGTGCAGTGAATTGTGCCTACAGTTTTGCAAAGTGTGTGTTACAAAATTGCAAACTGAGTGCAAAGCAGTTTTTGTGCTTTTAGTTTTGCAAACTCAGTGAGTGGTTTTGCTATAAGTCTGAATAGTTTTAGAGATTGTGCTACAGGAATCACAGTTAGGGTTTACAGTTTTTTACAGTCGCTAACAAGCGCCTACCCATACTTCAGATACTTTTTCTAAACTCTTAACACAGACCCACACCTACAAAACACAATTGGCCAAATGGATAATATCCTTCCCAAAAATACACTTTGTTAAATATATACTAACTCCTCATTTCAAAATTAGAACACATCTTTCTCTGCACACACTAACTGTACAAAAACACTATAAATCTGACTCAAAATGAAATTAGTCTGTCAAAGAATAACACTTGTTTTCACTTCACAAGGTACATGCAGTCAATCAAAGTACACCTTGTTTCAAAATACTGGCTATTATTGACATTACAAAAACTGCATAGACTTTTATGTTTCAGTGTCACAGGTATTTGCATGCGAAACATGCAATCCACCATATTGACACCAGAAATGTCTTGGTTGGTAACTGTATGTCCACATGTACAGTAATGTTCACATTCAAAAGCATTCCAGTAAAAAGCAAACAAGTTTTTGTTTCTCTACTGTTTACCACAGGAGGTACAGTAGAAACACGGTATGATAGGACAGAGAAAGTTTTACAGTATTGCTTACAGTGAACAAAATATCCATGAAACACACAAGAGCATTCTGAACAAAAAAACAACAGCAAAAAGCCAAGATAAAAAGGGGGGGAGGGGGGCTAAAAAAAGGCAAAAAAGTTGCATCTAATCTCTGCGATCTTCAGGGTTAGGCCACATGTTTTCATCAACATCACATCTGATGTCAGCCAAGTCGATGCACCTGGGATAAAACCGCCTGGTATGTCGGATCCACCCTTGGCAATCGTCAACTGTGATGTCCCTGGAGCCAGCATCCATGGCTTCAAGGAGGGACATCTGGTCATGTGGCTGATGGTCATAAACCTTCCACCGCCATGCAGAAAAGAACTCCTCTATGGGGTTGAGGAAAGGTGAATAGGGTGGAAGGAAGAGACTCACCAGTCTTGGGTGGACTTCAAACCATGTTGTTATTGCTTGCGAGTGATGGAAAGCCACATTGTCCCAGGTAATTACAAAGGTCCTCATGTTTTCACCCTCCTGACCCTGCTCTGGAACCAGGCGCTGGTGGAGATCATTGAGAAAGGCAAGCAAGCGCTCTGTATTATAGCGTCCAACCTGACATCTGTGAAGGAGTAATCCTGCATTTGCAATTGCTGCACACATGGTAATGTTTGCCCCTCTCTGTCCTGGCACATCAACTGTGGCCCTTTTTCCAATTACATTTCGTCCACGTCGACGCCTTTTGGCCAGATTGAATCCTGCCTCATCGATGTATATGAATTCATGAGGGGCCTGGTTGGCCTCCAATTCCATAACTCTCTGAAACAAAGTTTATGTAAGTCATGTTAGTACTGTATACCATACTGTACTGTAACCTAGTATTGTGTAGGTTACCTACTTGCAAAGTGCAAAGCTTATAGAACTGGACATTGGATTGAATATACACTGTACCTGGACATATTGTCGTCGTAGCTCCTTGACCCTCTCACTGTTCCTCTCAAAGGGAACAGTGTAGAGCTGCTTCATCCGCACTCTATGTTTGGACAATGTCCGCGAAATGGTTGTGAGGCTGATTCTATCGATATTGTCGAATATCTCATGGTCCGCCACAATTCTGGTTTGTATTTCACGCAGTTTTATTGCATTATTTGCAGTAACCATTTCCACAATGGCAAGCTCCTGATCATTACTGAGGAGCTTTCCTCTTCCCCCAGAGGGTGGAAGACGTTGCATTCTTTAGAAAGACAGACAATTCAACATATGCATTACTGTATGACCATATTGACATGTCAAGTGAGAATAGGAACAATCCATGTAAAATGCAATACTTACCTGTTGTTTTGTTGAAAGGTGCGTATAATGGAGGCAACCGTTGACCGCCTCAAATTGGGCTGCACTCTTTCACCAGCCTCTCTTAGTGAAAGACCATGGTTGATTACATGGTCAATGATAGTGGCACGGATTTCATCACTGACTACTGTTCTTGCAGCCCTTGGAATGCCACCACCACGCATTCTTACACCTATACCTTGCCCTCTCCTTGGGCCTGCTCTTCTCTCTGGGCCCCTTGCTCTTACTCCTCCTCGACCAGACATTACAGTGTTTGTCTTTTTTTTGTTTCCAAAAACATCACTCCTCAAGGTCTTGCCTTATGAACCCCACTGAGTCTAAGCCAGAATGGAAGAAGGTGTGGTTGGCCCAATTTACCCAACATAAATCAGCTGTGTGTCAATTATTCAATTGTTTGTTTGTTTACAGCTGAGATATATTTTTGATATTGATATTGTTTTTGTACTGATATCATTGCAGAAGCAGAGGTTTTTATACTGTATCTACGGTTTGGAATATTGTTTTTGCTATTGTGGGATGTTGTGTGTTAACATTCGTAGATACTACAAGAACAGTCCATAGTTTTGTTGGGAGGTATAACTTGTCTGTTAAGAAAATGTAAGCATTGTGGAAATGTGTTCACTGACTGCATATTGGGTGAACACGACATGAAATGTGTGAATGGTATGGCCACAACAGACCGATCCTGTGCTAATTGTGTTTAGAGTTTTGCAAATGTGACAACTGTTTGGACAAACGCTTGTTAGCGACTGTAAAAAACTGTAAGCATTCAGAAAAAACTGTATGCACAATTGTCATGGTTTTTTGTGTTTACAGTATAGTGTTTTTTCTATTGCAGTACTATTGTGTTGTTGTTGTTTTATTTGCTGTACCTGTATTCATGGTACTGCAATGTACAGTATTGAGTAGGTCTATTTGCGTTTATGGTTGTTTGGAAATGTGTCTCCTGTAAATGTGCCTTCTGAATAAACAATGGGAATCAAGGACTGCAGTGTTTTATGTAAAGGAGACTAGTGTGTTCCCCCTGATCTGTAAGTGTTTGCATATGATGCAAGTATGTGTCATTTTGTCAACAGAGTTACATTTTGACAAAGGAATGTTAGGTTTTGACAGCAGAGTTTAGGTTTTGGGAGTAGAGTTCCAATTTGGCACAGATGTGAATAGTATATTTCCCAGTGTTGTGTCATGTGTACTTGTGTGTACAGTTTTGGCACAGCGAGCGGGGTTTTGCAAAATGTGTTCAAGCAGTGGGCAAAAACTGTAATATCACTCTGTTTTTGTAGCCTGATTGCTGATTGACAGGGAGAAATCCAAGTGGTTCTAAAATCAACAATGTTACTCATTGCTGTAAGGATATAGACAGATTTAAGTGAAACCCATGCAAATGTGTCCCACCTCCAGGCCTGACAATGTCAATGCATATCCCCTATCACCCCAAAAGACAAATGAAGTCCTGCATCAACACAGTGGATGGCGTGGGATGGTCGGATGAAATGAAAGGCAAGAAGTTAAAAAAAGACCTTGTAGGGAGATGAGATGTAATGTAATAGTGAGCTGAGCTGAATTAAGCCTTCCTAGCTAGTCTGCTCCACATACTGCACCCCACACAGTGTCTGCATTACAAGCAGTTGGTAGGTGGTGAGATGTGGTTGAAGACTGCTTGTGGGCAGATTGTCTGAAAGTTCTTTTTTTTTTTTTATTGTTTTTTTTTCCTTTTTCAAGAAGATGAGAGCCTCTCCATTGACTGGGAAGACAGACTGCCTTCATACAGCCAAAAGTTACATGTGAACATCTGCTATATGGAAATATTAGAAAACGTTTTTCCTTCCTTCCCTATAATAGACGCAGACTCTCCTCAATACATGCTGACTGGTTGCCATAGTTATTGGAGGCAGTGGAAAAACACAGCTGAATGACGAAATTATTAATAAATGAACACAACACAGGCTCTCACATGGAGTTCGCCTGCACACATGAACAGCAGAGTATACTAATAACATCCTGACTAAAAAAAAGACAATAGACGATGGATGTCAAAATTTCACGGCTGTGTATACGTTCTGGATCAAGTCCACTTAGCATTTCATTGACAGATTATTGTATTTTTGGCCACACAAAGAGTGCATTTGCTGAAAACAGAACTCTGAATACCCTGAATACCACTGCAAAATTTTGGCAATATTTTCAGCTGTCCTTAATCCAACATCCACAATAGAGTGATTCATCAAACAGTGCCCAGTGCCTCTTTTTATTTGAAGTTTATGTTTAAAACCGATAACCACGGTTCGTTGGAGATCCATTGTTTAATGTCTGAAATGAAATAACAAGAGACATCTACAAACCAGTCCATCGTTGTTTAAGTCAACAAAGATCTGCAAAGCTCCAGCTGGTCAACATAAACATACACTATTTATAACCTTCTGTGTTTGGAAGATTTGTGTGGTTGATCACTAAATGCACATACTTTTATTTAGCAGTAAATATGGGGATTTTATGCATTTGAAATAAAAAACAACACTTAATGGGAACATCAGATAGAATGTGGCCTGTTGAACAAGAAGTTCACCACTGCTTATATCTGTGCTTTGCATATGGAGCTGGAGCTCAGAGACATTGGCTGTGTTCAGCATGCCACATACGCATACATATTACATATACACATTGTTAGTGTGTTGTAGGCAAAAGCTAGTTTCTGCAAGGATTCAGCCCAGTGCTTAACAAGTGGAAAGTTACATTCATATTTATTTCACCCAAATGTAATATTCTGTCCTTCCTGGAGAGAAGACAGATTCTAGCTTGGCAGATAGATAATAGGTTCATCAATAAACACCCAAGATAAAGCAGGTAAGCTTTACTTACTTCCAAGATTACAAACTTCCACCAAGGTAGCTCACTGTGTGCAGTATTTGAGCTAATAGTATTGTATTTTGTATTTATTCATTTTGTTGTTTTTTAACATACTTAAAGAGGTTTGTGGTAAAAGCAAGTGCAAAGTGTTGGATTTTATTTGGCCTGTTGAAACCCATTATAATATACATGACAGGAGTTTGAGTATAATTATTTTGTTATTATCTTTTAGCTATATAGATGCTATACATGTGTAGCATTCATTTCATTGTCTAGAAATATAACTGTGCTAGCTATAGGCAGTAGCTTCATACTGGCTGGCTACCTGCCCAAGCACGTGCGCCTTTAACTACACTGATAATGATAATTGTGGAAACATCTAAGAAAATCAGGTTAAGGTTAGCATGGCAGCTGTTTACTGTGATTGCACAAATATTATAGGTAATAGACAACAGATCCTGATTCATAAATAATTGGACATGAATAACTTCAACTTATTATATAACATTACACTACGGTATATTTCGAACTAACTAAGCAGCTCTTTCACTTCATAATACTTTGTTTAAAGATAGAACATGTTTTGGGGCTAAGTTGAAAGAAAGGCAGATGGGAAATGACATCAGGGGTCAAATGTGACATTATATTTAAAATCTTTCTGATGACAAAGACGCTTAAATACACGGGATGGAGACGATAAGATACAGGGGAAACACAATCGGGTGGAGCAGGTTATCGTACAGGAGGGAGATTCAAGGAGGGGAAGGCATACCTCAAACAAGAGACAAGGGTTGGCAATAAATCACACATGGAACAAAACAATGGGAAAAAATGTGCAATCATAGGGCATAGCTTATGTAGACAGCTGGTACCTCACAATATCACTGCTTACTTATATCACAAGTTCTTTAGGACTCAGCAGAGAAAAACAAATGAGAAGTGGAAAAACAGCAGCTATGCAGACATTCTCATTGCCAATAAACCCAGGATATGTCTGCATGAATGAACAATAAGCATATGCAGAATCATAAGCTATAGAAAGGCAAAAATGTATGGATTTTGAGGAAGTTATGAATTGCAATTACACTGCTGTGATGATAAGACCTCAAGAAGTCAGTGCACCTAGCTTACAAGACATATAGTGTTATTTTTACATTACATTTTAAGTCAGTGTGTGCCTGTGTAACTCAAGATATAAAACTTCTATATGATATATTGTGATTTTGGACATATTGATCATTCATATTTCAAGGGAGTCTAGCTGATTCCCACTGCTTTCAGTCTTGGCTAAATTAAAACCCTCTACTGCAAAGACATCAGAGTGGTATTGATCTTCTTCTTTAACTCTGGAACAGACTTTGGTAAAATAACATTCATTCATTGTTCTTGTCTTGTCAACAAACAACAGTAAGAAAAACAATGTGAGATCCATAATAAGCAGTTTGCCTGTCTAACTAAAGGAAGGGAAAGGAAAGGTGGAAAAAGGTGTTAACTCTCTCATTACTTGCAGATATGTTTGTCCATTTGCAAAGAAACTTTGTAACATGCAGCTATTTATCTCATAAACAGTTACCGGTGAGTTTTAAACTTAGGTAGATTTTAGACAGTCATTTGTTTTTGGACAGACTCCTGCAGCACTCATGCACACTGGACCAACTAGAGACTTCACAACACTTCTCAGTGACCTCTGCTGTACCACTGGTGATCAAGGGCTCTAAAGCATCTCCCAAGCATCAATTTTCAGTGATGATTTTTTTCTCGTTTCATGAGAGGCTCTCAGATCAGCCCATATAATAAAGTGGATCCTTTAAAACAACAGCAGATGAGTATCTTCTTAAGCCCATATATAGAAAAAAAAAAGGAGTGGATGATGATGATGATAATAATAACGGTGGTAGTGGTAATCATGATGATCAGCAGGATGAAGGTCATTTTCCAATATCAGACTTCGGCTGTATGGAATTGGAATTGGAACGCTGCCAGGGAGGGAGCTGACATCAGCAGGGTCAGAAGTCCAAGAAGGTGTGGGGTGGGTGGTCGTGGATTTGATGGGAGGCAGACCTGTGGAGCGGAGGCAGTGATTATGGTGCAAATGGTTTTTCGGGAGGGGGAAGTGTCGGTGTGAGGGCTCTTCATTGCACTTGTGTCAGTTTAATGACTCGGCAGCGTGATTGCACAGTTTAGTCCACACAGTTACATAAAGCACCACTTTTTCTGCTAAATCTGGTCATTCTGTTGCTAAGAAGTCCACCTGGTGATAATAATGGTATAGTTTTCTAATGCTGTACTACAGCTAAACTGTTTGACTTTGAAATATTGCAATAGCCATATGGGTAGGTGTCCCCACAAGCTAGTATACTGCATGTATTTATTATCAAAACTACAACCAAGCATGATAATAATGGCTGAGATCTATCTTAAAAATACTCTGTGTAATGAACAGGAAATAACATTCAGTGACAGTGTAACAATGTTACTTTTAAAATATCACATGCAGCCAATTACTAAGTTACTCTGTTACTGTTTTAAAAAGAAGGCAGCTTGAAGGATCCGCTTTCTGAATGCTTGTGCCTTTGTCTCTTTTCAAAATGTGACTGTGCAAAACAGGCCGATTGTGGACTGAAGGAATGGAGTCCAATTTTTTTTTTTAATCAAAGCCAAAAATAAATATAACAAAAAATGAGATGAAATAAAAACATGTCCAGCCAGTGTTTTGCTTTGTTTTCATTGTTATCAGAGTTATCACTCAGATGGTCAAAAACATTAATGTCCATCTAGTATTTTTGTAGTGCTTCAAGGGCCTACTTGAGAGTTAGGACTTGATTTAGAGTTGGAATTAGGTTTGAGTTGTGGTTAACGTGCTTCTGTGTATATGTGTCCCATCCCTCAGTCACACAGGGTGCTTACTCTTGGGAAGCACTGTTAATAGAACATAACCTTTAGACAGTAGCGGTTTTTGATACGGGCGACACGAGCAGTTGCCCGGGGCGGCATCGTGGTGGGGGGCGGCATCACAGGCATCGGCAAAAAAAATAAAAAATGCTCGTACTGACGCGGCCCTGACGTCATGCCAGCGCATATTGGGAATGGCATAGGCAGTGATCGGTTTTCTATTTGCTGGGAGTAAGGGCGCCCTCCGTTTGTGAGGTGCGCCTGCTGATTGCGGTACAGGGAGAAGAGGGCGGGGTGGCGGGGGATTCTCTGGCTGGCTGGAGCAGCATCTAATAACCAACTCACAAAATAAAACAAAATACAACCAACAAACACAAAAACACCAGACATGATACAGACTTATAATTTGCACCGATGTTTTTTCGAAATTCTATACACGAAAAGTGAGCGCGAGAGCCCTCGGTGCGCCTGCTCGCTGCTGAAGTCAAAGTAAACTTTATTGTCATCTCCTACATACAGTCCAGTATATAGAGAGAAAAGACGACGAGGCTCCAGTTACAGCAGTGCAAGTAAACAAACAATACACATAGGAAGAGTAAGAAAATAAATATACACTTTAGGACTTGGGGTAAAGGGATCAATAACAATTTACAGTTTGATGATTTAAAGTCTCACACACAATCTGTTGAAAGGGGAGGTGGGCGGCTGCTTCCAAATAGAGCACATTTCATTCATAATGTTGTAAATCCAAGCTCATTATGTATTCATGATTTGAATCCTGGATTGTGCGAAATCCCAGAAATAAACCCTAGACAAAGCAAATCTTTGAACTAAGGTGTAGGTATATTAGGTTATGTTGTGGTGAACCTCGGGTTGGGGGGGTGTTCATACTGGAGTGCAAAATTAAAACCAGTGGAAGATGGACAAGAAAAGTTCGCCCAGGGCGCCAAACAGGCTAGAACCGCCTCTGCCTTTAGTATGACAGTATGCAACTGTAAATGATGCCCGACAGATATGACCACATCTCAACGCTTTTCAGCACATTTTATTTTGGTTGTCGATCTTTTACACTCTTGGCTGCAGCTTTTCAGCCACCTGCCGGGCACGCATCGACAACAACAAAGGACCTAGTTCATTCTTGTTTTAAGCCGGCGATGCATGATTGCGGATGCTGCTCGGGTGCGTCCGCCTCCCCCGCAGCCACGCCGCAGACCGTGCCCTGCCACAATAACAGGGCTGGACTGGGACAAAAAATCGGCCCGGGCATTTTGACTAGAGACCGGCCCACCAAAAATGTGACGTCATTCAGGGGTAAAACTGCAAAGGATTCTGGGAACTTGTGGCAAGAGGTACTAGCGCATGCAGGCTTTCAATTGAGCTCAGTTACACAGCGATAAAAAGAAACACAAAAAATGGCAAGAAGCTGTTGTATTATTAACTGCAATAGCCGGTGTTGTGCCAAAAAGTCTGCCAAAAACTGATTGCTGGTATTTAAATTGCTATGAGTAACTTGTTGGGCTATAATATGTGAAACATATGTCAAATGCATCCCTCATGGATGACATGAAGTCATCTCTCCATCTCTCTCTGCTGCTCTTCTGTCTCCTCTGTCACAGACTTCTCCACTTTAGATGATAAATCAGCCTGGTGCAACATGTAAGGATTGGCACAATTTGTTAAGATTTTGAGGAGTTTGAGAAACTAACCTGAAGCATAAAATAAAATTTACTATCAGTAACTTCATAGCACCCGCCCAGCAGTATATAAACTCCATCATGCTAGCTAGTACGCAGTACCAGTTATTCTAAGCGCCTGTAAAAAGTCAGCACAACGAAAACAAACTACAACTAAACTTGGTTTATATCTGACATAGAGATGGCACGATACCACTTTTTTATGTCCGATACCGATACCGATATCATAAATTTGGATATCTGCCGATACCGATATGAATCCGATATAGTGTTTTTTAATCAACAAAACTGTTTTTTAAAATATCTTGCTGCATTTTGCAAGTCTGCAAGTTCATACTCAAGTTTAAAACAACAACTACACTAAAGCTATTCTGTTATACCTGTATACAAAAAAAATATTTCATAGTTCAGCAATACTGATCAATCTAATAAACTTAGACCTACACCATCCTCCCTATTCTGGTATTTTAAAGAGTACTTAGCGTAAATATTAAGAAACCTAACTAATAGGGTTCCAACTCCCAGCAACAACAAAAATAAATAAATAAAAAATAGGGAACCACCCCTCACGCTCCACCTCATGATGCTTAATCGACGTAATCAACCTTAATTTGATGCAGTGTGAAAAAAAAATGCACAGAAATCAATTCTTTTTCAAGAAATATTAAATAGATTCAACATCTTTCTTCAACAAAATTGCAGACTGCACAGATGGTACCTTCCCAAAGTAAAAAGTACTATAGCTTACTAGGGTATATATATTAGACTTAATAGTCACTATATACAGTAATTGACTTCTATTCATTTTACATCAAATTAAAACTTTGGGTGTCAGATAATTATTTATTAAAAGCTCGACATTTTAAATGAGAATAAGAAAGAAAAGTATGTCTTTGTGCCCCCTTTTCCCAGTTAATGCCCTATCGGCCCCCCTGGCTAAACTTTGCTAGATCCGCCCCTGCACAGTTACCAGCCGTCAGCTACGTAGAAAAAGATCCTGGAGTAGAAAGTAAGATTAAATAAATTGTAACAACAGCTTATCAAGCTTAAACGTGCTGCTGTTGTTCAGCCGCTGGTTTCCTCTTTCTGGTGCAAAGTGGACCAAAAACAAACAAGAGACACGGACTCGCGACAGAAAAGCCGATCAGCTGATCATTTAAGCAGTTTCACGATTGAAGTAGCAGCAGGAGAGCGAGAGGCAGTCGCTCGTTAAGCTTAACGTGGGAATGCTTTACAAACATAAAGAGATGGACTTACACACTTGCTTTACTTCTCTCGGGGATAACTTTGTCGGAGATGAAATGCCAGGTTGCTAGCGAAGCTCCAAATGCTATCCAGACCACCGACAGGTCCCGCATGCCACAGCCGCTCTATCACGTGACGCATACTGCTCCGACTGCTAACGTTCTGAGGTGAGTTACGGTGTGTTGCAAGTTTTGTGAGGTGCTTTCGTGATATTTAATGGATCGGATTACATTTTTTATTTTTCTCCGATATCCGATCCAGTAATTTAGGTCAGTATCGGACCGATACCGATACGTAATATCGGATCGGTCCATCTCTAATCTGACACAGACAGCAGGTCATAACTTCTTGCCTGAAGTTCAGTTCCTCTGCCACTATGACCGGCGGCCGCCTCGGTCTCTCCTCCTTTTGCCTCCCCTTTCCCTTATCCACCTGCTGGCCTCCACCACTTGCTGATGTTGCTAAATCTGTGGAAGCTATGCCATAGCTACCGCCAAACAATTCAGTTATTTTTACACATTTGGCAGCGTCTGCCTGAAGGGCTCGTTTCTTTTTGGTCCTAATTTTTTCTGCACCTTCTTTCCTTTTTTTGTTCTCCATTTTCTTTAGTTCGTCTATAAGATTGCTAAACAAGGGGGAGGGTGCATCCGACCTCCTCGGCTGTAATTGGTCCAGCCCAGAGTCAATCATGACCAACTGGCCAATCCAACACCTTTCATTATTTATACCCTTCCAAAAAAAAAAAAATCGATCGGCCCATAAAAACAAAAAATCGCCAGCGGCCCACCGGGCAAATGCCCGGTATGCCCGATGGCCAGTCCAGCTATGCACAATAACCAGAATATGGTGTTGATCCAGCATGCAGTACCACGTCTAGCATGACACAATCCCAAACATACTGACAATTCAGTAAAAATGCAGTGCCTGGATAGAAAACACACAGTGGAACACTATCAGTCATGGATTGGCCTCCCCTGAGACTGGACTTCAACATTATTGAAACAGTGTGGGATCAGCTTGCAGAGAACAGAACAAAAATAAGCCAACATCCAAAGAAGAGCTTTGAATATCCTTCAAGAGGCCTGAAGAACTATTCCTGAAGTTTACTCAAAGAAAAAACAATAAAATTTCCCTAAGATAGTTCAGGCTATGTTGAAAAAGAAGCTTGTTCGTACCAAGTTCAGTACTTGGTACAAACAAGCTTTTAAACTTGTTTAGAAATGTGCAAACTCTGTTTTAGCTTTATACACTGTTTTTCTATGACAATCCTCGAGGTCTCCAACTGAATACAACTATCTGACCAGCACATTCCTGATGGATTTTTTAACTAACCGTGTTTGATAAATGCTCACCTCTTACCACTTTTGTAACCACTGAAAAAAATGGACTTGTTCACACTGATAATAGATGGTATATTGATTTGTCATCTTGAGCAGATGGGATTTTCTTTTCTGTAAAAAATGCCATTTCGTTTGTCACACTTTAAATGCTGTCTAATTTATGGGTTGTTATTTGTGGTGTTAATGGGTTTTTAAACAGATGCCACCTGGTTTGAAACCTGAGTTGAGAGATCTATGCTGTATAATAACATCCTCTGCCGATCAGTGCATGCTGAGGGCAGGCCAAACTCCTGCTACATACTGTACTTTTTCTTTCTAGGCGTGGTAAGTTTGGTAAACAAAAAGAAAACATTAAACTTCATTTATATATTTTTTTTCCACTGCAATTCTTCCGGATGCATTGTGAACATGTTCTGTTCATTAATGGTATCAAGGGAGTCAAAGATCACAACTTTTGCCTTTTACCAGCTGCAGCACATGCAGTGCAATAGTACTTGGTGAGTGGGTTCAAACATCAGAACTGACTCCGTTAATATGGCTTTGTGTAGTCAAGGGAAGTATCCCTCCATGTAATTTTAACAGGGGTGTAAGAGAGCAGGCCATAGGGACTACTTTGCTTGTCACCCTCTGCCACCCTCCAAAGGTCGACAATGAGCTCCAAGGAAGCTCCAGCACTCTCCACTCACGTTAATTAAAGTCTTCTACTGGACAAGAGTTAGCAATTAGTGTGTCTCCTCAACTACTGTGTGTCCCCAGGGAGGTGCCAGGAGGAACTCCCACTCACCCATTAATGTTTAAACTGGCCTGATTGAGTTGAATTATTCAGTGAATCGCTCGTCTTCTGTGGTTAAGTACCTCCTTGTTGGTTTGGTCCACGGGCCTGATTCTATGTGACTGTAGGAGCAGCTGCTACGGCTTTTGTTTTGGTCTGTGGTTGTCCTCACAGAGGGACTGCAAATAGCGATGGATCAGACTAGACACAGTTTGATGATGGGATCACACAAGTTACAAATGGCTTTAAATTCTTGGATAACACTGCTGAATCTGACCTTCATTTTAATCTCAGCTACACACTACACATGTTTTATGACTGTGTGTAGCACATTTTAGTCATATAAGCAAAATCCACATAGAAATCCAGACGTTTATGTAAACTCTTCCAAATTACTCAAAACCACTACTACTCCTATTAAGATATGACAAAAAGTAGTTCCTATTTGCAGAAACACCATAGTACCATAGCTGGACACTCTGGTGACAGTGGCAGAGAAAAGGACATTAAAGAAACTGATGGACATTATGGACAATGCCAGGCATCCTCTGCACACGGCCATTAACAACCAGAAGAGTCTGTTCAGTGACAGGTTGCTTCTCCCAAAGACAAGAACTAACAGACTTAAAAACTCCTTTGTCCCACACGCCATCAGACTGTTTAACTCCTCTCTGGAGGGGAGAGGGAGGGGAAACAGGAGGACAAAGGAGGGAACAACTAAGCTGTAGTGCCTCTTCACCTCACTGTACAATACCTTTTGTGCAATACTTTTGTAAATAGTCAACGGTGCAATAGACTCAATACTTGAAATGTGCAATTCACTTGTATTTTTATTTTTATTCCTATTTATTCTATTTATCCCCTTCGTATATTTTATTTATATTGTCTCTGTATTTATATATATGTGTGTGTGTATAACTCTGTAACTTCTGTCGGTGCTGTGCTTTTTTGGAAATCGAATTTCCCAGAGGAACCCACCCGAGGGATTAATAAAGTTCTATCTTATCTTATCTTATCTTACACCATTGTAACAGATCACATTGTGCTACAGTGACACACAAACAATACCAGCCACGCTGTTGTGGCTGGTATTAATATTTATCTTTGGAGGAAGTCCTCTGGATTTTCACCAAAGCAGAGCTCAAGCTGATATAATTGTTTTGTTCATTTTGTTCATTTTAAGACTCATCATTTCCAGCATATGGACGCTGGATTAAAAATGTTATGTACTGTTTATCCTTGGAGAAGATATGCTGGTCTATAAAGTGATCATCGTCGTGTTTTCTTAGCCATTCTTGATGGAATTGTTAGAATTACAGAAGATGAAGACTTGTTGTGAAGCACACTACACTACCTCCTTTCTATGCATAGGCCATAATACAAAATTATCTAGTCCTTAGTGGCTCTTAAAGTTGGATAAATATAAACTCAAATGAACAACAACACCTGACACATTTTATTGTGTCTGTTATTTATCTCAAAACTAAACTAAATTTGAAGAACCACCTTCAGGTGCAGTAACTTGAAGTAATCAGAATCAGAATCAGAATACTTTATTGATCCCTGGGGGAAATTATTTTTTGTTACAGTGCTCCATTTTAAACCAACATTAAGACAAGACAGACAATACGCTAACTAAGAATAGTACAATATATACATATATATACATACATACATACATACATACATACATACATACATACATACATAAGTCACTTATAAATAAATATTTGGAAAAGAAACATGTGTAGCTGTAGCAGCAAACAGTGTGTTAAGTGGATGCGTTGTACAGGGAGATGGCCACAGGCAGGAATGATTTCCTGTGTCGTTCAGTGGTGCTTTTCGGTAATCTCAGTCTCTCACTGAACGAGCTCCTGTGACTGACCAACATGTCATAGAGTGGGTGGGAGGTGTTATCCAACATTGTCTTTATCTTGGACAGCATCCGCCTCTCCGACACCACCTTGAGGGAGTCCAGCTCCATCCCCACAACATTGCTGGCCTTACGGATCAGTTTATTAAGTCTGTTGGCATCTGCGACCCTCAGCCTGCTCCCCCAGCATGCAACAGCATAGAGGATCGCACTGGCCACAACAGACTCATAGAAAATCCTCAGCATTTTCTGGCAGATGTTGAAGGACCTCAGTCGCCTCAAAAAATAGAGACGACTCTGGCCCTTCCTGTAAAGTGCTGTGGTGTTTTTAGCCCAGTCCAGTTTATTGTCAATGTGTACTCCAAGGTATTTATAGTCCTCCACAATGTCAACACTGACCCCCTGGATTGAAACAGGGGTCAAGTGTTTCCTGGTCTTCCTGAAGTCCACGATCAGTTCCTTGGTCTTTGCCACGTTGAGCTGCAGATGATTCTGCTCACACCACGTGACAAAGGAGTCGACCACAGCCCGGTACTCTGTCTCATCATCCCTGCTGATGCATCCAACCACCGCAGAGTCATCAGAAAACTTCTGAAGATGGCAGGTCTCTGTGCAGTGGCTGAAGTCTGTGGTGTAGAGGGTGAAGAGGAAGGGGGAGAGGACAGTCCCCTGTGGTGCCCCTGTGTTGCTAATCACCTTGTCAGACACACACTGTGGGAGACGTACATATTGTGGTCTTCCTGTCAGGTAATCAACAATCCAGGACACCAGAGAAGCATCCACCTGCATCGCTGCTAACTTATCACCCAGGAGGGTCGGCCTGATGGTGTTGAAAGCACTGGAAAAGTCAAAAAACATGACCCTCACAGTGCTCGCCGGCTGGTCCAGATGGGTGTAGACACGATTGAGCAGGTAGATGATGGCGTCCTCTGTTCCGAGACGAGGCTGATAAGCGAACTGAAGGGGATCCAGATGTGGTCTTACTATGGGTCGCAGCTGGTCCAGGATGAGCCTTTCCAGGGTCTTCATGATGTGGGAGGTCAGTGCCACGGGCCTGTAATCCTGGGGGCCACTGGGACGAGGCATCTTTGGTACAGGGACGAGGCATGATGTCTTCCACATCACCGGGACCCTCTGCAGACTCAGACTCAGCATAAACAGTTTATGAAAGACTCCACACAGCTGGGGGGCACAGGTCTTGAGGACAAGGGGACTCACTCCGTCTGGTCCAGCAGACTTGCCTGAGTGAAGTCTCCTCATTTGCATCTCAACCTGGTATTGAGTGAAGGTGATGGGTGGGGGAGGGGTGTCAGGAATCTCACAGGAGGCAACATGTGAAGAGAGAGGCTGGCACAGTGGTGTGGCTCTGGATTCCAGGCTGACTGCAGGTGAGGTTGTGGGGGTGGGAGCAGACACTGTGGTGTCGAATCTATTGAAAAACAGATTCAACTCGTCAGCTCTATTCTCACCTCCCTCAGCTCCCCTGCTGTTGGTTGGCCTGAATCCAGTGATGGTCTTCATGCCCCTCCACACCTCTCTCATGCTGTTCTGCTGGAGTTTCCACTCCAGCTTCCTCCTGTAATTGTCCTTAGCCTCTCTGATCTTGTCCTTTAGTAACACCTGGACCTTCCTCACCTCCTCTTTGTTGCCCCCTCTGAAAGCCCTCTTCTTGTTGTTGAGGAGGGCTTTGATGTCCTTAGTCACCCACGGCTTGTTATTTGAGTAACAATGAACAGTCTGAGCTGGAACAATGGAGTCGGTGCAGAAAGTTATGTAGCCTGTGATACACTCAGTAAGCCCATTGATGTCCTCGGCGTGAGGCTCACAGAGTGTTTCCCAGTCGGTCACCTCGAAACAGCCCTGTAGTTCCGCTATTGCCTCCTCTGACCACCTCCTAACAGTCCTGGTGGTCACAGGTTCCCTCCTCACAATTGGCACATAGCGGGGGGTGAGGTGAATCAGGTTATGATCTGACCTACCAAGTGGGGGGAGGGAGGAGGAGCTGTATGCATCCTTGACGTTAGCATACAGTAAGTCTAAAGTTTTCTCTCCCCTGGTGGGACAGTCCACATATTGTTTGAATGTTGGTAGTGTATTGTCCAGTGATACATGGTTGAAGTCACCCGAGATCACAATAAAGGCACTCGGGTGCTGAGTCTGTAGCCGAGCTATGGCAGAGTGGATAGTGTCACATGCAGCTGTGGGGTTAGCAGAGGGGGGAACATAGACAGCCACCAAGATGACGTGAGAGAATTCCCTGGGTAAATAATACGGCCTGAGTCCAACAGCACACAGTTCAGTGTCCGGGCAACATTTACTCGTTTACATTTTGAATACGACTTTATCAGTCTCTTTTCTTTGCAATGTTTGCATTGATTTTTGGGGCCATTTATTTATGCACAGTTTCTTAAGGTTCAACAACAGCAATTCAATCAGGTTCAGGTCTGGACTGAGACTGGACTAGACCTGAACCTGTTAGCACCTTATTTCTTTTCTTTTCTGTTGTACATTTCCTGCTATTTTCAGATCATTGTCCTTTTGTATGACCCAATTTCAGCTAAGCTTGAGCTGTTGCACAGATGTTCTCACATTTGACTCTAGAATACTTTGGTATACTAAGGAGTTCATACTCAACTCAATGACTGAAAGGAGTCCAGGTCCAGCATCTGCAAAAAAAATCCCAAATCATTGCTCCAGCTTGTCAATTGGTATGTGTTTTTTCTCACATATGGTGTTGTGCATTATGGCCAAATTTCTCTACTTTTGTCTTGGCTGTTTGTTCATATCTGACTTTGCGAACCTAAGCTGTGCTGCGATTCTTTTTAGAGACAAGAGGCTTTCTCTTGGCAGCAATTTCAAACAACCCACACTTGTTCAGTTTTCTTATAACTGTACTATCATGAACTTTAACATTTAACATGCTAACTGAGGTGGTCTGTAGAGTCTGAGATGTAGTGCTTGGGCTTTTTCAAATTTCAGAGCATTGCACAGTCTGGCCTTGGAGAGACTTTGCTGGGATGTCCACTGCTGTGCAAACTGCTGGGCCAATGTCTTAAATGTTTTCCACTTGTGAATGATCTTTCTCAGTGTAGAACGACAGACTGTTTGGAAATGACTTTGTAACCAAATAGATGAGCAACAAAAATTGCTCCTGTAAGATCACTGCTCACTTTCCTTCTTGGCATTGTGTAAACGAATGAGAAAGACCAGTAAACTGATAATACTGCTTTTATCGAGGTACTCACACTTGCTGATGATCAATAATCACGTGTATTTTGATGATCAACAGCTGGCTGTTACTTACTGTCTTAATCCCTGTGGAAGTTGTAAGGTTGTAATTAGTTTTTACACACAGCTTTTAAAATTTTGCTAAATAAATAGTGTAAAATGTCATTTTGTTGTTCATCTGAAGTTGTATTTCTTTAATTTGCTAAGATCCAGAGTATTTTTGTGATGTCCTGATATGTGAAACCTTAAAACTGACAAATACATGAAAGAAACATTTACAACAGGTATTGCTGTAGATGGTATATAAACGGTGGACATAGCCACCGTAAGATCACCCACTGACTTTTGACTTTCAAGTCCTAGGCAGAGAATCTTGGCGGTGACCATTTTTGAATGAAACCATCCTGAAACTGATTATAGCTTGCTGTTTCTAATGAATATAACTATTGTGCATCGCTTTATCATTAACAATTTTTTTTAGAGATATCTGAGGTACACTACAGTATACAAGGAGTCAAAGAGGTACTTTTGTGCTGCAGTGTTTTCAAGGGTTTCAGGGGAGTTTATGGGCAAATTTGGGAACTTTGGAAAGATGCAGGTTAGCTTTTTCCCTCCAGCTCCCGGTCCATGCTAAGCTAGGATAATCGTCTTCTCGATGTAGCTTTCTGGACAAACTCCAAAGTAGTATTGATTTTCTCAGCAAAGCAAGGCCAATTCTGATACAATCCCAATAATTTATGAACACTTACAGGCAACAGAGCAACAAAGAAATTGGACGTTAGAGTCTTAGAAAGCTTCAGTTTACGTCATCATTTTTCAATTTACTCTAAACCTGTTGGGGGGAAATACATTTCATGACCCAGTGGAGCTTACGTAACATTTGAGAAGAGGTGCAATTTTGCCTGCAGTTCAGATTGTCCATGCACACAAAATATACAGCATGTCTCATACTGATCCTAGTCCATAATTCACAACATTTCTTTCTCTCACAGAAGCAATCAGAAAGGCCTTTTTTATGTGTTTGGAGAATGCCTTCAGAAGTCAACTGACTTGGCTGCATGCTTTTACTATAACTGGAGCCATTTGTAGGACATATCCATTTTTGAACAAATCTGTGGCAATGTGCAAGTAAAGCCTGGGTTATCTATATTGAACCATATTCTGGCATTGCTTCTGGCATCCTACACATCCTCATTGTGAAAACAGCAGTTACCTTGGTAACAAGCACACCACAATAAGGGCATCTTAGGAGACAAACAAACCGTGCTATGCCATGGAGGCTGGGGCTGTGTGATAGATTTATGTAATCAAGGACATTTACTGTATGGCCACTCTTACCTTGATCTCCAGCATCTCCATGGCAACACTTATGGCAGTTCTGTTACATGGACACATCTGTGTGTCTTCTACAACGCAGCATATAGACACTTAATGCTCACTGACTAAGGCAGATTCATTCCCTGGAGCCTTTCCAGGGTTTAGCTTGGCAAAAAGAATGAAATGAGAGCAGTGACTCTAACACATGTAGTGATAAAGTTTCCTCAGCAGCGTAACTGCACGCCACTGTTTTTTCTCATGCATATATGCCCAAGGCAATCTTGATGGTTCATTGGATGAGTTTGTTCACTTAATCCAACAGATGTTCCTGTGCAGTCACAGCTGTTAGCTTTATTTGGTAAGAGAATACTTGAGAGGACATCTCAGAGCTATTATCCCAATAGAAAGATAATGCACATTCACACATTTGAGCATCTTGCTTTGCTTCAGTGGACTGTGGAGAAAGAAACTGTACTTTTGGTTTGCACTTGTCACAAGCTCTTCTGCTGTACTTTCTTTTAGTTGTTGTTGTTGTTGTTGTTGATGATGATGATGATGATGATGATGATATTTGTCACATAGCAGTGGCTGAGACTGTCCTTCCACAGTTGGAACTGTCAGTTTTAACAGGTCAGGAAGCTGGTCTGGCTTCTGCTCATACTTTCTTTATCAAACTCTAGAATTGCTGAGACAAGTGCTGTACAGTTGGTTTCATTAGAGGTCTATCACATAGTTTGGACATTATAGGATGAAGTGTGTGCTTCACAGTAACAAGGGAGCACTAGCCTCTTACTACAGAAACAGCCTTGGATATGTGTTGACATCCTATATTCCATTTGCCTGAGAGAAGTGCACCCATCCAAAATCTAATTACCACCACCTTTGCTCCTCATACAGCAGATGGGATTAGGTTTGTGGGTATTCCATCAGTTAGAAATTCCATTTTTGATCCATTATTATTTATTCCCTATTTTTTCTGATATAGTGGCATTTTAATTGATTTAATTTGTTTGCTTTTGCTTTTTGTTGTTGTTGTTTGAATCCTAATTAATTTTAAGAAAACAAACATCGTAAAACAGAAAGTGACTTTAACGTTAAGCTTTATTTAAACAGATATTTAATCTCATTTGAACGCGCACCTACCCTTAGAGCATAATATACTAAAACAAATGACATATAAAACTGATATTTTCTGTTTTTTAAAAAAAATACATAAATAAAATCAGCACTTGCATGGAAAAGGTAAATCCACCTCACATTCATCAACACCTTCAAGTCCATAAAGTTAAAGTGGTCCAGATTAGGTGCCAAATGCTGGAACCTGCACAGGGACTGATAGGTGGAACCAGCTGTATTTAATCCTCTTATATTTAGTCTGCTGCTCTCTTTGCTACTCAAGTGTGTGGTTTCATCATGCCAAGAGCTGAAGAGCTCTTGTGAAAGAGAGACATGACACTCAAAGAGCCCTGGGTTTATGGGAGACTTATGTAATGCCAAAGATGGCAGTTGTGCTGTCCCTGCTCCCATCGAGCCAATCAGCAGCTGAACTGAGAAGCATATGAGCCAGTTGTGTTGTTCCCTTGACGGAAGTACAGAGTTAATGTGTCTGAGAACTCCAGCTGTGTGGTGGCAGACAAAACTGTTATAAACTTGTTATAATAGCAGATGAGTAAGTAAATGTATTTAAAGTTTTTCTCCCCTGACAATATACACAATGGTAATTAGTGGGTATTTGTTTTAGTTCTGCATCCTTGTGTCTATTTCAATTAAAGTCATGGTTCTTGCCCAGTTCATTTGGTCTAGAAGTTTGGTCTTTGTGTTTCCAAAATGGCAGCTGAGAGGTTAAACTTGATTCTCTTGTGCCTTCAAAACAAGCTGTGAGTCTCATATGGGATTTATAACATTTTCCAAACTAGTAGAGCTAAGTCATTAGACTGTAGTATGATCACTTACAAGTGACATAGGTTGGGCAAACCCCCAAACCCTTGAGACTGAAGATGTCTGAGGGTTCATTTTTCATAGCAGATTGTTTAAAATGTGCACAAATTGCCAACATGGTCTACAAATTTGTTAAAAAGCAAATAGCACAGCACATAACTGTAGACACAGTACGCCTTATATCATGTCTTATATCATCCTAAATTCATTACAATATTAAATGAAAAAACCTGTATGGATCTTTATGTTAATGTGCATTAGCATAGCCCATATGGAAAAGATATATATAAGTCTTATAAAGTTTGTATCTGTCTTGTGAAACTTGCATGAAAAGCATAAAAGAGTGAAAACAGATATAAGATCCCTTGAAAAATTATATAATGAAACTTGTATGTTTTGGATACTTACTAAAACAATGTATGAAAGTAATGAGAAAGTGGCCACTTTCATGAGTAATCACATATAAGTTTTTACTATTTCTTTTCCATATGGGAGTGTTTTCAGAGTTTATGGAGAAAACAACAACAAGAATAATTTGTGCAAACCTTTATTTTGCTTTGAGTTTTAACACAGAGCTACATCTAAAAAGTCCACAGATGTCATCACCTCTACATGTGGTGAAATTCAAGCACAGTAAGTAAATAGAGCTTCCTGATATGCATTTAATGTTGTTAAGAGGTGTATATTTACTGAAACCCTAACCAAGTACCAAACAGTACGGAAATGCTAAAAGTAAAAATTATCCCTGACCCTGAGTCTCAGATGCTTGACATTTCATAAGTCTTTTTCACAGCATTCACAACTGCAAGTGGGACATTTATCTTTTTGTCCCTGTGGACCTTTACATATGTTTGTTCGTGACCACTAAAATATTTGTTAGTAGGGGTGTAGCGAATGGGCTGATTCTTCATCCCTCTTTCATGCACCATTTAATAAAACCCACAAAAGGCCATGCTTGCCAGAGAGCCGTCAATGTTCTTGGTCTGTGAAACATCAACTAAGAGTGCCTTCTGTAATTGAAATGGATTTGTTTGCTATACATATAGGCTTTCACACTTGAATGCATTTTACAATTCCAAGCTGTATCTTAGTAATCAGAACCTTCCACTCTGTGGAAGTAAAATGAGTTACAGTCTAAGCTTCAGGCCCCGAAGACACGACTAAATTGGTTTTACGACAGCGACAACATGTAGAATTATTCTGTCGTGAAGCTGTTGTCTAACACAATCATTTTGAGGTGCTGCATTAATACACTGTCAGCGTAAAATATGTCTGTTGTATGCCATTTTCCTGACTTGTTTGCACTGTGTAGTTTGACAATGATCTGGCTGAGAACACGCTGGAGGCCTGCAAGTGATGCAAGCAAACATTTAGCCCAGATCTGTTGTCAGAAATGACAAATGAGGAGCACATTTTCTCCAATATCTTAAAATCAGCATGTGTTTGTGCATACCAAATGTACAATGACCAAAGAAGCTCAGTACAGCGTGTCTGCTTGGAGGAAATATCTGTGAGCAAACCAACTTTCTCTAAAAGCAAAACAATGAGAAGATAATGAAGCAGAACAAGACAGAGATTAAAGGTCAGTGTTTGAATCGAAGAACAGACATTTAGAGAATGTCTAAGAGAATACAACAAGCCACTGAATACATTTCTGTAGGGTGTTTTTTGTCTCCACTATCTCATATTGTTGTTCTCAGTGTCCCAGTAAGTCAATCTTAACAGAGTCATCTTTTGAGTTAAATTACAAAGTGGAATATATAAGAACAGAAGCAAATATTATCTACTCACAGCGGTAAAAGCACGAGGAAGTCCATGCACATGTTTGATATGAATACACATGGCAGCTGGTGGAGAGCTGAGTTTATTGGCTGCAGTAAAGGCAGTGTTTTAATTGGCTCACATGAAGAACAACAACATTTTGTGACAGCACAGTGGGCAGGTTGAGTTGGAACATACAAATGAGGCAGCGCAGACCTCTGCTCTTCTGTTTGTTTATCATCTTCGTATGCAGGCCTGCATAAAAGGAGAGTGGAGCTGTCCGCGGTGCTGAACCCGCAGCTGCTCAAAGTTTAATCTTTGTTCGTCACATTATTGTGTTTCTTGTGATGTGAGGAAGAAAATCGAACGAATAACAACAACTTGATAAAAAAAAAAGTATGAATTTCATGAATGTTAATTTCATTTATCCATTCAGTGGGAAAATTCATTTTTATTTGCTTTACCCAAAATCGTGCCAGCTGTTGATTATGTTTTTATTTTTTATTTATTTTTCTCATTCATTAGCCCCACCACAGACTGTGTGTGGGGGCTACTTAACATTCCTTTCTTTCTGAGGGGGGCGTCTCAATAATCACCTGAGCAGCTACGAGTTACAGCTACAGCATACTGCAGTGTTTGCATGATATGATGGCTTCTTGAATTAGGATCAGCCAAGCAGTGAGCATCTGAGACTGCATGAAAGTTTTGTTTATGAAATATTTATAGTGCACAATAAATTTAGAAACAACTCAAATAGATTATAAGCTAAGCTAAGAACAACAGATGGGTTCTGAATATAGAATTTTGAGACTTGGACTACACGTTCAAGTCTTTGCTTGTCCAGATTTTTGCTTTATTATTGGGAACCGTTTCAATGGAGAACAGATGAACAACCTTACTCTATGTCCTCTAAACTCCCCGAGGAGACAAACTCTTTTTAATAGAAGAAGTAGTGAACTTCAATGCTACCATAATTCACTAAAAAAAGAAGATTCAAAATAAGAGAACGATGAAGTCGAGAAGAATAAGAGAGCAGAAAATACAAGAGATAACTGATCAGTGGAAAGAAGATAAATGAATGCCAACAAAGAGAACTTAATAAAGTGGCTGTCCAAAAGCTGACCATTTAGGAAAAGTCCTTGAATACTGATGTTCTGAACTTAACTAGAATTATACCGTTTCTGAGTTTGGATACATCTGCTGCTACATATCCATGTAGTTCACTATGCATGTGCTCAATAGTGAACTTTAACAGGATAGTTCTGAGGACAAAATGTGAATCTTATGTCCAACTGGTGTAAAGGATTAAATAACATTCAGCTCTAAAAATGCAGAATCTTCATGGAGGTCATAAAAGTAGTTATACATGTGTACAAAGGATGGGAACATCCTTAGTCATCATGAGATGGTCACAATATCAAATATTAAAATTTAAAAAGAAAGCCAAAGTCTGGCCAGAGGACAAGTCTTGAGAGTACAAGTAATCAAGTAATTAAGATTCATCAAATGAAGTCTGGATACATTTTGATGCCAGTCTACTCTTTAGCTGCCTGCGACCACCTAACCCCACAGCCATGCCCCCAGCATTGTTAAAAAGTAAGAATAGTCTTATTCTAAAGATGAAAAGACTTATATAAACATACAGAGACAGACATCAGTGAACAGATTTTTAAAATATGTTGAGATGATTTCACAATTGCAGGGCATTTCTAGGAGAGCCCTCGTGGTACTAAAATGTCCAAATGTCCAAAGCAATTCAAGAGGTTTCTCCCGTAGATCTTTTCAGTGGTGACAGGAGACAAGCGTTCCCTCAACCAATCTTCCCATCCATCCTGAAATCCTAAAATTATTCTCATGAGCTTTTGGATTTAATTTATCAGTTTATCATGGAAATGTCATTTCGCAGTGACTGGGTTTTGTCTGTCTAGCAGCATCAGGGAATGAAGTCTCATTCTCACTGTGGTTAATGAACCAGATTTTCTGGCATTAGTCTGCACTAAGTATCTGCATTTACTGTAATCATTAGAGAATATAGGACACACCGTGGCATGCTAGATGAGCTGTAACCACACTCTGTTATGCAAAGATAAAACGTGATTCACAATAATAAAACAGCATCAGATTGCAGATGTCAAAATGTACTTTTTCTTTATTATTAGAAATGATTCTTCCAGGTTGCCTCAGGTTGCCTTAGTATGCAGTGCGTGATATGAAATATTTTTAAGGTTCTTTGAAATTCATTATGCGCAGCACATCGTTATTACTGGGAAGGAATATTTAGAGAACTGCAATGTTCAGGCTTCTTCACTTTGCCACCTGATTTATTCCTGAAAACTTCCTATGCAAGTGAAACTGAGTATTTCATTGAGAATCCCATGAGACAAACAACAAGTCAGGATAATTTTGAGATTATTAGATATTTTTAGTCTGATATTGTGTATCAGTATTGTGTACTTGGCCAGAAAGTAGAATATGTCGTTTACTCTTTTTATTTAGGGGTGTTGGGAACGTGATTCGAGGTTCAACACCTTAATTCAATACCAAAATTATGCTTGATTTAGACAGTCCCATCAACCATGAATGGGGCATAAATGTATATGTATATATTTCTGTAAATGCCTTATGATATAATCAGCATTTATTAACTGGTAGTAAGGCAGTATAACAATTATTGCATAATTGTAATTAAAAAAAAGATTGGTTCAGGAAATGAGTAAAATCCATATTAATATCAGTGTAAAACGACATTAACTCTAAATTTTTTGTCAGTGTTTATTATCAGCTTTTTTATTTGTTGTTTTCTTAAAAATAGCACATACTCTATTACAAATGTCTGATCATACAGTGAAAAATATTTTTCCTGCTGGATTAAGCTCATTGTTAGAAATGAGGGTGGTATCAGTGGCACACTTTAACAGCTTAGCACACTGGGAGTAGGGAACTTTGAAAACTCTGTGTCCCCAACCTCTACGAACCCTCAGATCAACTGACACGCGGATGCTTTAACTACCATTTGGAAAGGCTTATCATGCTGAGGTACTAAAATGCTTGAATAAGTGTCAGGTGTGTGCAAACAGTTATAATTCAAACAGTCTCTCACATTCACCTGCCTTTTTGGTTTTGATTTATTAGAATAATAAATGCATTATTAATTTTTTATTGCTTTTTCCATTTTTTTTTTTAAATCTGCCCCCTGCGTCTGCAAGAGTTAAACTGGTTAAACCAGAATGATCAAGCGAAAGATGGTTAAACATACAGCTGAGGGGGTTTATTGATTAGCTGACTAAATGGTTCATCGAGAGAATCCACAGCTAAAAAGGTGCAGCACAAAAACACAGAGAATAACAAGCAAGTGCTCATATTCAACAGTATGATACCTTTTGAAGGCAGTCCTTCTTTTTCCTGTCTTGAAAAATGTATGTTACCTGGCTCTTTGATTCTCAGTTCCCGGAAGCAGAAGTCCTCAGGCTGCTGTGTACCACACATTCTCCTTTGTAAAAGCGGAACCAGCAGCCAGCTACTGTACCGCAGCACAAATACAAACATGTATCCTTTGAAATGTACTTGAGATGAGCTCGTGTCCAGCAAAGGCAATCTTTCGACAGAGAAACAATGCAGTCTTTCCTCTGCTTCAGTATGTCTTTTTGTGAAATTATTACCTCATGAATCATATGTGTGTTACTGCAGAATTATCATTCATCTGTGCTGCTGTTCTCTAGAGCCGATGAGCCCCTATGAAAGCAAAACTATATTAAAAACAAATATCGGGAGACAGAGGTAGACAAATGTAAGACTGAAATCTATCCAGCTGGAGGGGGCAGACGTCCTCGCAAAGTCAAATCTGCACTTGCACTTTGATTTTATTTTTGCAAAAATCTGGGGATACAGAGCTACATTCCATTATTGTTTTTTGTTTCTTTTTTATTTATTTTTGTTTCTCTTTTTTGTGCGAGAGAAGAAGCCAAGTAAATGAACACAAAACTCCCATCTCACATTACCAGAAGCCAGATTCACAAATTGCTGAAGGCATTCTGGAATAAACAAGAGGAACAGGTTGCTCTGCCAAGTCTAAATGCCTGTTGTCTTGTGTAGACTCAGTAAAATCATTGTTTACTGTCTTGCACCTCAGTTTAAAGCAGAGCTGTGACCATCAGTGTCGGATGTGGCAGACATAGCAGTAGGCTGATGACTGCGAAGGAGCAAAAGTCGATGATGTGTGTTGCAGAGCTGTTGCATTAGATTGCACTGGTTGTAGCTAGGCGTAGCTTAAGAACTAGCAACTAAATGCATATCTGTCTTGGCGATATGTGCGCTTAAAATCAGGAAACAGTAATGCGTTGTTAATGAAAGGGGAGCTTCTGCAGCAGAGCATATTATCTCGCAGTTTCATCGTTTTTTCATACCTTTGTAATTCAACAAAAATACCGTATGACCCGACTCTCTGTTCACACTGTTAAAGCCCAAGTGTCTGAATGTTGTTGAAATGAGAGCATTGTCAAGGTATTTTTAAGACTTCATTTCAAGAAACATGGCCTATTGTGTAAAAGCAAGAGCCAGCAGTGGAGGCTATAATTACTGCATGTAGCTTTAAAAGTACACCATTGAGGATGTAACAGTGAGTAAAGTCAGTGTTTAAATAAATCAGCATCCGATACTGCTATTGTTTCTCTTAGGCAACCTTTTTTTTGTTTTTTAGCTTTTATCTCTGTTGAGGTCTCCTGCAATTCCAGAGGAACAGATCTGGCTCCTCTTTTAGCTGTTAAATGCTGCACTGTTTGCTGTATGCACATCTGTTGTTTGTTTCTAAATGGTTTATCAAAGCTTTAAACATTGATCTGCTGCTTCAGGTGAGGCTAATGAATGCAGAGGGTCTGAAAGACACTAAAATGCTTCTAGATCTGAGAGAAACTAACAGGGACACCCCCATCACCCATCCCTGAGGACAAGTATATGCAAAGCTTAAGCGAAACAGGCCCAAATGCAGAAATTCAGCAAGTACAAAAATATAGATAAGAGTGAAAGCATCCTCAATGTCCCCCCAAAAAAGTAAATACAGAACACGAACAGAAGCAGAGTGGTCTATATGTAGTTCAACAGCAGGCAAAAAAGCTTTGACTCAAAATAAAAAAGTGGCACACTCAAGTCAAAAATCTATATCAAGCATGCTGGCATTACTTTTGAGCCTCTGAAATGGGGGGACTATATATAAAAATGGGTGTAATCCAAAAGCAGAAAATGTAATATTTTTGTAAACTTCCTTGAATCAAAGCTGAAAGTTTGACTGTTTGATTTAAAATCTACTGTGAAGTTGTATAAAGGGAAAACTACAAAACCTCTGTCAGGGTCCAAACGCTCATATGGCTAACTGTCTGAACAAAATAAGAAACTGTAGTGATATAATAGCAGTACTGGGGGAAAGCAACTCAGAGCACAATCATTCCAAATCAGGCCTTTTACCTCCTGTCACATGTTTCTTTTTGTATGTGTTTCTCTCGTTGGAGGTTTTATTTAGAATATTGTGCTAACATAAATGGACTGATTCTTATATAGCACTTTCTTACTCTCCCAAAGAACTCAAAGCACTTTATACAACACGCCTCATTCATACACGAACAATTTCTATGCAGAAGTGCTTTCTATCTAGTATTGACACATTTATGCATCAGAGAGCAACTTGGGGTTAGTACTGAGCACAAGGATATTTGGCATGCACACTCGAGTAGCCAGGGATCAAACCATCAACCTTCCAATTAGTAAACAACCTGCTGCATTGCCTGTGCTACAGCAACCCCAAACAGCTTGAGCCTCTCCTCATTTCTTTAGCCGAAAACTTGGTATATGCCAGCAAGTGTCAGGTCTAAAAAACTAGACCTGATGCAGGACCTAAGAGGCCCTTCAGTTGATCAATCTATTGTTCACCAGCTTGACAATGATCTCAAACACTCTAGCAGAGCAGTAAAAACATACATGGAGAGAAAAGACACAGTGAAACACTATCAGTCATGGATTGGCCTCCCCAGATCCCAGACCTCAGTATTATGCATTTATTTATTTACATATTTGTAATGCATTTCCCTTAATGCCACTGTCAGTCTTGCTTATGTCATTTGCATAGAGTTCATTATTCCCAGTGGGCTTGTCACTTCAAGCTTTTGTAGCAGTTTAACTAGCTGACACTATTTAAAAAATCAGAGTGCAGCTCTCAAAATGTTTACAGAAAATTATGTAATAAATTAATAATAGTTGTAGCTATCTCCTCACTCCAAAGCTTGCAAGTTTCACTTGCATGCTTTGTCTTTCCTGTCACTCTTAAAATAATTAGTAAAATCACTGATATTTACTTGTCCACTATTAAATTATAGCTTCCGTTCTTCATGTACTTTCTTGTCACTTTGTTGTATAATATTAACAGGTCTAAGGATGACGAAATAAACCAAATAAGTTATGATAAAAAAAAATCAATGAGGGAAATATTCTGCAATGAATATGGCCTAAGAAATCAAATACATCTTTTCTTAAATTTGGTAAAAAGGAAAGAACAAAATTAAAATAATGGAAGAAATAATGGATTTCAAGTGAATGTATGCCTACTCGATGATTGACGGGTGATTTTCTTTTCTTTTCTTTTTTTTTCTCTTTAGTAATAAGAGGTGAGACTGTGTGAAGTAAGGTGTCAATGAAGCTGGAACACCGAGTCCAACAAAACCATGAGAGGCAACACGGCCAACACAGCACTCAGAATGGAAGCACAGCTGGAGTGTCTGTTGGTCGTGCTGTGCTGTTAAATAGGTGATGTTCATCACCAATTACTGTGAAACCATCTGGTGTCATCTGCAGTTTGACGTTAATGCCAGCTGACTGCATAAATGCATGAAATGATAAATTCTCATGGTCAGTAAATGTGGGACCAGAGGGCAGAGCACGTGTAATAGATTCACAGAGTTGTCGGTGACCCAAAAGCAGCATGCAGTATGACAGCACATCGACTCTTCTGACTGTAGCTGTGCCCTTTAAAGACCACTGCAGATCCGATGTTAAACAGTAGAATTTGATTTGTAGCCTCTCCCGCTACAACAGTGATTACCACAGAGGCGGTGGTAAGCAGAGAAGTTACTGATAAAACCTGACATTTACTCTTGATGTTCAAAGGAGAGCTATTCTACGTTTATCTGTTATATAGGGGTGTGTGGCCAAAGGTTTGAAGTAATCCCTATGGGGCAAAAGCATGGGCATCAAATTGCTCTAAATACTTGGTTGCGGATAGTTTTTTCTGCTCTTCTTTCTTTAGAGTGGAAAAAGCTGTAAAATTTTCCAGCACATGGCTTTTGTGCACCAGTTTAGCTCGCTGGACTAAGCGAGCAACCCATATGTCGTAAGGCCTGGGTTTAAATTTGTTTTTTGTTTTTTAGTGTGTAACTTCACTGTTGCGACTTTCTTCCGTAAATAAAGCCGCGGCCGGCTGAGTTGGTTGTGTCCCTGTGACGCGCCTCCAATAATCCATAATGAGTCGTACTTGTACTTTGCGCATTTATTTTAAGAACAAAACAAAAACAAAGATTTGTGCTTTCAATCAATTTACAAATAGCGCATGGTGTGCCAAAAAATGACGGTCAACAAAAAAGTTTGCCCACAAACCACTCACCCAACACACCTGCTGCAAACACCGACATCAGGTAAATAGACTGTGACCACACCCACATACCATCACCTGAGACGCAGGTAAAGCTATACACCTGTGCCACCAAAACAAAAAGGAAAAACATAAACATTGACTTTGGCTCTTACATTCACCCTGGTCTTTCTTTGAGCTTCCCTGTCTTCTTTCTATTATCCATTAACAATAAAGGCCAAAAAAGCACAACAAATATATATTTAAAGTTCTATGCAGATTGCAGTCAGCTGAGTTATGGTCCCAATTCAAGTGCATTATCCTAGCTACGGTGGCTGCTGTAGCACAAACAAGCCAAGAGAGTTCAAAAACATTACATTCAGAACATACCCCATAATGGCACAGGCCAGTCACCATGTTTCCAATAATTTTTGTGTAAAAAAAAAATTTTGTACACACTATATTTTAACATGTTTGAATAATATCAATGCTTACCAGTAACCAGATAAGGCAAATAAACAATCAGTTAAATGCGTTGCAATATTTTTCACTTTTATTCCAGATTGACCTTAAAAAATCTGGCCTCCATTTATCAGTACTGAGTGTACTCAAATAGTGGCTCCAGACCAGATGCCTAGTGTTGTTGTTTTTTTGTGTGTGTGTTTGTTTGTTTTTTGTATAGTCTATCAGTCTACTCTTTACCTCAGCTGCCAATGCTGGGTGAGAAGTTCCCACCTTTATTTACTCTGGGAGAGGCCGTAGAACTTTGCCAAAGGATTCAATGAGTAGGTGAAGCTCATTTCTTATCAATGACAGCCATACTGAGGATTAGTTGTTGAGGATTAGCTGAACAGTGGCACTGTTACCCTCTGTTAGCTGCTGTTATCTATGATAATGTTAGCTTATAACCAGCTGTTGTTGACATTTAGCTGGCTCTTGTCAGCTGAGATGGGAGGTCACATGTCTAACCTGCTGGCAATAAGAAAATGTTACAATAATAAGCAATAATTGGGACTAAATAAGTATGTTACTGCGCATGTTCATTTGTGTTAGAGCACTGACTTCAGTTTAGAAGATGAGGCTTAAAGTGAGGAGGAAGAGGACCACGTTTTATTATTATGTCCGCAGTGTTGTCTCTTCCCTTTGCATTTTGAACGAAAGATGATGGGGACCCCTCCTCAGCAGAGAAAACAAGAAAATCTTTATAGTGAGTAAAGATGATGTTTTTGTAAAAGGTGATCATGCAGCATGCAAATATGGAAAACTTGTTCTCTTCTCCTCCACCTTAGCTGTTAAACATAAACATGGTTGCCTCCATAAACTTCAAACCCAATCCTATGGAATTTTACATTAATTATAAGTTTATGAGAATCCCTCAAGCCAATGGTAGCCAGTCTGTCAAAGGACTAACACGGAGGGACAGAGTGACAACCCACCAAAGCCCAGTATAAGGTAAATATTTTGAACTGTGAAAAATGCAAAGTGACTCTGCTCGAGACCAAGTATAAATATATGGAGTTAGAAATGAGCATAATAGGTCGTCTTCAAGGTGGTATTCTGCTTTCCTCTTGTCGAGAGTTATTGTTCTCTCAGTAAGAAATATGTGGGCCTGACAGTATGTCATCCACATTTTGCCAGCCAAAGTACACCAGCACAAAGCAACAAGCTCCGTTATTAGACTAAACTGACAGTCCTGTGTTATTCAGCCTGACAATGGGCCTCATACAAGACTGCACTGGTATTCTTAGCATAAATCCCTTTGAAGTTTGCTCACATGTGTTTTTCTAGGGCTGTTTGCGAGGAGCACATCTGTAAAATTTGATAGCTATATATATCTATGCTCTTAAAATTGCTTCTTCATTTGATTCATTCATAAAAAACATATCAAAGAGTTACAATAGAAAAGCAAGGCAGTGTTTGATATGTTTGGAGGGTCTAGCATGAAATCCTTCAAACCACTCTCATTGACAGGCCCTCATGTTTTTGTACGGTACCAGATTTGGTGATGCAGTCTGCAATTATTTTGAGGTCATGAGTCACAGCAGCTTTATAGTGAAGAGCTTTTTGTAAACGCTGACGTCAATGTTTGGCCTCTGGTTGCATGTAATTGTTGCTGTTGTCTACTTTAATGGGAGGCAGGAGGAGAGCAAACACTCTGGGTCCTTTGATGGGTCATTGTCTCTGTCCTCCCATTCTTGCAGTCTCTCTCCATCCATAAGCTCTCACCATGACTCGAACTAACATCTCTTATTTTCACTGCACTGGCTGGCGCCTATGCTTGAAAGATAGTCTTTTTAATTACACTCTCTGTTTTGTAACTATCTTCTCTCCCAGAGGAAATTGTTGGAAAAGTGTCAGAGTGAGCCCGCTTCAGGCTAGAGTTTAACACAAGCCTTAATGTGTCTAAATATCTGTTGATTTATATGGCGCTAGTGATTACACCCATATTTCATTTTCTTAGCTTTGTTTTACAATCCCTGCAATCATCTCCTTAATATATGTGTAGCAATAAAATTGCTTTTCCTTCGCAGACTTATTACTCTAGATATGTAATCAGTATCCAGTGCTAACTCACCCAATCTCATTTTTCCATCATTAACTTGTTTATTTTATTGTGAAAAGACAATAAATTGTGGCAAATTTTCCAAATATAGGAGCTTAAAGGAGTATAAAAAATCTATTAATTATTAAAACCTGAAATCATATTTGACTTTTGCCTGAATGAATTAAAACTAAAAATATGTTAGAGCACAAGAAGAAGAGAAGGGCCTCTATTTGCTTTCAGATGCGCCCAGTGCAGCTGTTGTACAACATCCTGAATTTTATGTTGTGAATGCCGGACTTTTCATCAAAACGAAAACCCACGAGGACCATCTCTGTGGTGTTCCCGGAAAAAAACACTCTTGCAGATTGTATGGTAGCTTTTCATCAGAAGGATGGGACAATGTTTGCACACTAGGGTGCTCCTGGTGGTGCAGAATAGCCTCATATTCCTTGGCTACTATGCAGCTAGGCACAATAATTATCAGACAAAATGACTTCCCATATCAGTACAGCTGCACCACCATGTTTAACAGTTAGCAACAGACATTGAGAGCACCCCAAGTGTAAGGTTTATAATTGATACAGTGCACACACACAGACCCACACGATTAATTGACATTGCCTGCCCTGAAATGGCTCTCTATGTTCTACTTAGCACGAAAGTAATTAGGGACAGATGTCAGCGACAATACAGCAAACAAGTTATAACTTGTACTATCAGGGTTTCAAAATGTGGAACCGATAAACATTGAACCATTGCTAATGCAAAAATACAATATTACCACGTGTTGCACTAGTCACTCATTTTCTGTCTTAATATGAGTTACAAGAGAATATCAAACCACTTGTGCATGTTAAATCTAGCTTAGCAGAATAAAAGATAGAGCTGGCACAACTAATAGAAATCATCAATACTTTGGTATTTAAAAAGTATAACAGAGGACTTGTATGTGACAGTGGTCAGTTGTGATAAACACACAGAGAAAAGAGATTGACTGTACAGCTAATTTTACAATATGTCATATTACTGTTTTCCCAGGTCAACACAACTTAATATACGTTTTCAAATAGCGTCACAATGTCTTTTTTTACTTAACACTCTGTATATAACTGCTGCTACACGGTGCATTGTTCAAACTGTAGACTGTTTAGCATTTGATTTTAAATATCTTATTTGATTTTTACTCTAAAGGCTTAGCCTAAGCATCCAATTAATGTAAAATAGCTTTTTTTTAATGCAAGCTTTACTCTATACAGCATGTACAGTTTAAAATTTGAGCTAACTCTATGCTAAAAACTAACACAGCCTGGATTAAAACTAAAAGAAAGGGTACAGTTTCCATTATGAGAGCTGGCGTCAACAAAACACAGTTAAAGACGTTTCGAGACACAAATTCAAATTATGTGAAGGACTTGTTAGCATAATGTGGGAAAGAACGGGCCTGTTGTGAATGCTTTATGTAATAGTCACCCAGCACTGCCACTCCACAGATGGTCCAGGAGAGGTAGGCAGTTGTACCAGCACATCTATTTCCACATAGCAGCAATAAGAGCTCTTATCCCTCTCTGCAAACCCACACTCTGACAGGAGGCTGAGGCACTTGACGAGCAGCAGCGAGGCCAGATACTGTGATTAAAAATGGATGCTTATGCGAGAGAGAATGTCAGCATGATGCTGCCATAACACACTCATATAAAACGGGCGTCAGATTGCTCGTCTCTCGATGTGGTCCTTATTGGTGTGTTATTGATTATGGCGAGTGAGCAGATTGCACTTGGAGACAGGCTGATATCCGGAGATTTGTGTGGCTGGTGCTTTCTTTACGAGGCTCCTATCCTGAGTTTGTCAATTAGTGTGCTCAGCAGAAAAAAAGACACATGCTGTACCTGATGATAAATGGGAACTTGTTGAGATGTGATCTGTAAAATATTGAATGCCTGTGGACCCACGTGGAGTAGATAACAGCATGAACAGGAAATAATTCCCCGGTATGAAACTAGTATGAGGTCTGACCAGAGTACAGCTTTAGCTGTATGAGAAGTACGGTTGACTCTGTTTGTGTATGCCGATCTCGCATTCTCGCACCGAGTTCTTCTGATTAGAGGCAGCATAAGGAAATGTGGTGCAGTGCTGACTCAGATGAGAATTAGTTGTATTTCCAGAGTTATATAGTATTTGCAGCACTGCCCTCGTACAGAAACAAATCACAACAAACAGACACATCCAGCAGGAAGATATCTCTCGCCTTTCTAAGTAAAAGCGTCAGTAGAATGTAATACTCCAAGAGTACTATCAGGAAAAAGGTGGCTTTAAACACAATGCTCATAATATTAAGAGAACAAATGTTCTGTTGTGGCATGTAATGTCCAACACATTGTGATGACTCCACAGAGAATGACTGCCCCCAGTATTATTTAGCTGATTTAATTGGTCTTACATATTTTAACCTGTGTTCAGAAAAAATACTTCCTCCAACCTGACACAGGTGTACACACTGGTAACACTGTTGGATTGTTGATGTATTAAGCATTTGCTTAATACTTGTGCATGCGCATTAGCATTTCTTCTGTTGCTGGCCCTATCTGTGGGTTCCCACTCAGGTAATAGACTTTAAATTGGGACAAGGTGTAAAACTTTTCGTGAAACACTTTTCAAGGTGTTGGAAAAGTTTTACAAACATATAATCTCAGTTATTCAAAGACAGAGGACCTTTGTTTAACAGATGGAGTCTATGTGGAAAAGGCTTTTGGGCTTTTATTGTAAAACTTCGAGTGACCTCCAGAAAGAAATGCCAGCAAGCCTGAGTGCCTGTGGTATATTCACCATATAGCTATATATGCTATGTAGCTATATATGCTATATAGCTATATAGCTATATGCTATATGCTATATAGCAGGGGTCACCAACACGGTGCCCGCGGGCACCAGGTCGCCCGCAAGGACCACATGAGTCGCCCGCGGGCCTGTTCTAAAAATAGCTCACCATAACAACTTACCAGTAAGCTGCATCTATTTTTATTTTTTCTTGCTATTTTTTTTTTATCACAATTGCATTGGCGTTAATTTGTTAGAGATAATATATTTTAAAAAAAAGTTTATTATTAAATATTAGATCATGATCTAATATTTAGTGCTAGCTGGTCTCCACGGAAACAGTTGCCGTGAAGACCAGCAAAGGCAAAGATGAGGAGATGAGGAAAACATGGCGGAAAAAAGGAAGAAAACATATAATTTTCACAGTGAATGGGAGGAAGAGTTCTTTTTTACCTCTGTGAAAGATTCATGCGTGTGTCTCATTTGCGGGGCAACTGTGGCAACGGCAAAGCGGCACAACGTGGAGAGACATTTCCGAACGTGTCACACAAGCTACCATGCTAACTACCCAAAGGGCAGCACACTGCGAGCGGAAAAGGCCCGCGAATTAAAGGCAGGTTTGAGCAAACAGCAGTCTTTTTTCACGAGACCGGTGAAAAACTCTCAAAAAGCAACCGAAGCCTCATTTAGAGCTACACATTTCATGATTAAGAAAAAGAAGGCATTTTTAGACGGGGAGTATTTCAAAGAAGCAATGATGATAATTGCAAAAACTGTGCTTAAAGACGAGAAATATGGAAATATGGAAATATGGAAACAATGTAATCTCCAACTACAATTGTTAGAAGAGTGTCGGCTATGTCCGGGAACTTGGCCGATCAGTTGGATCAGGATCTGGCAAAGTGCAGTTGGTTTAGCATCCAGTGTGACGAGTCCGTCGACAGCAGCAGTACAGCACAGCTGATGGTCTTTATCCGGATGGTATTTGATGGTTTCTCCACAAAAGAAGAACTTCTGACACTACTGCCGCTAAAGACAACAACGAAGGGAGTTGACATCTATAACGCGGTGAAGGAGTTTTTCGCGAAGAAAAAGGTACCGTTGGAAAAGCTGGTATCAGTGACTACCGACGGGGCTCCTGCTATGATCGGCCGACATACGGGATTCATCGCTCACTGTAAAGGTGACACAGAGTTCCCAAACTTCATGCATTACCACTGCATCATTCACCAGCAGGCGTTATGCGCAAAGGTGATCGGCTTCGAGCACATCATGACTCCCGTCGTGAAGATCATAAACAGCATCCGCTCCAGAGCTAAACAGCACAGAACATTCAAGGTGCTATTGGAGGAGCTGTCAGCTGAATATGGTGACCTGCTACTACATACGGAAATCCAATGGCTCAGCAGGGGACGGATTTTGCTTCGTTTTTTGTCACTTTTGGGTGAAATCAAGAAGTTCATGCAATCCAAAGGGGAAGACACATCTCTGCTGGAGGACACTGAGTGGACACTTGACCTTGTGTTTTTAACAGACATTACTGGGAAACTGAACCATTTGAACTGTGAGCTGCAAGGCAAAGGTAAGACTGTTGCTGACATGATAAGTGCTTTAAATGGATTTAAAGCCCAGATGAACATTTTCTCTGTGCATTTACAGAGAAAAAAGGTGCTGCACTTTCCCTCTGTGCAGATGGTGCTGAAAGACAATGCTTCTGCATCTGAGACTTTTGACAAAGTTGCAGAAAAGTACACTCAAGTCATAAACCGACTTGGTCAAGAGTTTGAGAACAGGTTTTGTGACCTTGATCAGCTTGAGCCATGTGTCTCATTTGTTTCCAATCCTTTCATGAATGTGGACACAACATGCATTGCTGAGCAACTAAGTTCAATGTTCAGCTTGGATGCTGGACAGGTGGAAATCGAAATTGTAACATTGCAAAATGACGTCCACCTCAAAGCCTATCTGGGTGCACCAAACTTTTGGTGCCTTGTTGACACAGAAAAGTACAGTGGTGTGTGCACAGCAGCTATGAAGGTTGCCAGCCTGTTTGGTTCAACCTATCTTTGTGAATCAGCCTTTTCTGACATGAACTTCATCAAGAACAAACACAGAACACGCCTCTCCGATGCACATCTGCAAGACTCACTCAGAGTTGCAGTGTCAAGTTATACCCCAGATTACAACACACTGGTGAACAGCATGCAATGCCAGGTTTCCCACTAACAGACAAAGAAAGCCATATTATATGTTCTCAGTGGCAACATTACAGTGTCATGTCAAAGTTGAATTTAATTATTGAAAAACAAATGTGTTTGTTAAGTGTAACATGTGACAATTTGCTTTAAAATGCTGCCAATTTGGTGAAAAGTTCTGTAAAATTTGAAAGTTGATTTTTTTGTATGTTACATACATACAAAAATAATGTATGTAACAGTGCATGATTTGTTAAAATTTGTTAGTGGTAAGTGAAAATGTTGTAGAAGTGATCACTTCAAAATGTAAATACTTGCAGAGATATATAGAAATAAAGCGTTGCATATTGATATTTATGTTTCCTACCTTGTTTCCTACTTGCATTCTTTATAATTATGGTGAAAAATAATTAACATAATTAGTGTCCGTACATAGATGAATATCATTAATTATTAATGATAACACATAATTAAGTTAAACTGAGGAAATTTGTTATTTGAGAAGTGTGTGTCAAACTGGTAGCCCTTCACATTAATCGGTACCCAAGAAGTAGCTCTCACTTTCAAAAAGGTTGGTGACCCCTGCTATATAGCATATATAGCCATATAGCTATATATGCTATATGCTATATAGCATATATCGCATATAGCTTTAAATGTTCTAAAGCATATAGCTAAATATGCTATATAGCATGTAGCTACATAGCTATATAGCTATATGGTGAATATACCACAGGCACTCAGGCTTGCTGGCATGCAGTTAGTGTGTGCCATAAAATATAGCTATATTATAGCACACACTAACTGTATTACATATTTAATTATAGGTAAGACTAAAGTTAAATATTTCTTATATTATATATGCACCGGAATGTTAATAATTAATATAACAATTTAAAACCCTAAAAAGTAATCTTAACTAAAAAATAAATAAAAGCACATGAAGTATTGTAGACTACACTTCTTAAGTTAATCTTTTTTTTAATCACTGTAGTCTTCTACATCTGAAGTCCAAAACACTAGGAGGTGACTCATTTGATTGCAAATAAAAGTCTGATTTTATTAAAACTCCACTCTTTGTCTCACACTTTTGTACTTTTCTGATGCTTTTATTCAGTCTTACTGAATACAACATAATGTTCTTTCTGCACACTGTGGTCCTCATTAGAGTTAAGAAGGATAATTAAAGAGAAAACCCTTTAGGGCAAGCCTACATTGTTACTTTCTGTCAGTGCCTAGGAACATGTGGTTTCCTTCAGTTACAGTGGGGCAAAAAAGTATTTAGTCAGCCACCGATTGTGCAAGTTCCCCCACCTAAAATGATGACAGAGGTCAGTAATTTGCACCAGAGGTACACTTCAACTGTGAGAGACAGAATGTGAAAAAAAAATCCATGAATCCACATGGTAGGATTTGTAAAGTATTTATTCGTAAATTAGGGTGGAAAATAAGTATTTGGTCAATAACAAAAATACAACTCAATACTTTGTAACATAACCTTTGTTGGCAATAACAGAGGTCAAACATTTACTATAGGTCTTTACCAGGTTTGCACACACAGTAGCTGGTATTTTGGCCCATTCCTCCATGCAGATCTTCTCGAGAGCAGTGATGTTTTGGGGCTGTCGCCGAGCAACACGGACTTTCAACTCCCGCCACAGATTTTCTATGGGGTCGAGGTCTGGAGACTGGCTAGGCCACTCCAGGACTTTCAAATGCTTCTTACGGAGCCACTCCTTTGTTGCCCGGGCGGTGTGTTTTGGATCATTGTCATGTTGGAAGACCCAGCCTCGTTTCATCTTCAAAGTTCTCACTGATGGAAGGAGGTTTTGGCTCAAAATCTCACGATACATGGCCCCATTCATTCTGTCCTTAACACGGATCAGTCCTCCTGTCCCCTTGGCAGAAAAACAGCCCCATAGCATGATGTTTCCACCCCCATGCTTCACAGTAGGTATGGTGTTCTTGGGATGCAACTCAGTATTCTTCTTCCTCCAAACACGACGAGTTGAGTTTATACCAAAAAGTTCTACTTTGGTTTCATCTGACCACATGACATTCTCCCAATCCTCTGCTGTATCATCCATGTGCTCTCTGGCAAACTTCAGACGGGCCTGGACATGCACTGGCTTCAGCAGCGGAACACGTCTGGCACTGCGGGATTTGATTTCCTGCCGTTGTAGTGTGTTACTGATGGTGACCTTTGTTACTTTGGTCCCAGCTCTCTGCAGGTCATTCACCAGGTCCCCCCGTGTGGTTCTGGGATCTTTGCTCACCGTTCTCATGATCATTTTGACCCCACGGGATGAGATCTTGCGTGGAGCCCCAGATCGAGGGAGATTATCAGTGGTCTTGTATGTCTTCCATTTTCTGATGATTGCTCCCACAGTTGATTTTTTCACACCAAGCTGCTTGCCTATTGTAGATTCACTCTTCCCAGTCTGGTGCAGGTCTACAATACTTTTCCTGGTGTCCTTCGAAAGCTCTTTGGTCTTGGCCATGGCGGAGTTTGGAGTCTGACTGTTTGAGGCTGTGGACAGGTGTCTTTTATACAGATGATGAGTTCAAACAGGTGCCATTCATACAGGTAACGAGTGGGGGACAGAAAAGCTTCTTACAGAAGACGTTACAGGTCTGTGAGAGCCAGAGATTTTCCTTGTTTGAGGTGACCAAATACTTATTTTCCACCCTAATTTACGAATAAATTCTTTACAAATCCTACCATGTGAATTCATGGATTTTTTTTTCACATTCTGACTCTCACAGTTGAAGTGTACCTCTGGTGCAAATTACTGACCTCTGTCATCATTTTAAGTGGGGGAACTTGCACAATCGGTGGCTGACTAAATACTTTTTTGCCCCACTGTATGCAGTTCCGTTAATGTCCAGTTTCAAAACACCAAGATGGCGATGGTGAAACCGGTTAGTTTGAGACATCTAAAAAGTACTTCACTGACTACATCTTTAATATACACTCAATTGTGACAAGTATATACACTCACCAGCCACTTTGTTGAACATAAATATATGTAGAAATGCTTCTTAATGAAACCATCCAATCAGTCACTCACATAGCAACAGCTCATTTAGGCTTGTAGAAATGGTGAAGACAGCCTGCTGAAGTTCAAATCAAATCAAATCAAATCACTTTTTATTGTCACATCACATGTGCAGGCACACTGGCACAGCACATGCGAGTGAAATTCTTGTGTGCGAGCCCCACAAGCAACAGAGATGTGCAAACACAACAACACAAACGAGCAAAATACAAGAATGGCCAACCTGAAACTAATAAATATATGTACAATATATAATAGTGTATGCATTTCTGGATGTGTATACTAAATATTTTCCTACGTGTGTGTGTGTGTGTGTGTGTGTGTGTATACACATTTTTACAAATTAAATAGTAAAAAAATAAAATAAAATAATAATAATAATAATAATAAAATATATAAAATATACAGAGTTGAATATGTGCAAAACAAGTGGCATTTATATACAGTGTGGAGTGCATAATGTTGAAGTTCCAGTAGTGAAGCTGAGGTGTCTATGACGTGTTCAGCAGTCTGATGGCCTGATGGAAAAAGCTGTCTCTCAGTCTGCTGGTACGGGACCGGATGCTGCAGAACCTCCTTCCTGATGGAAGCAGTCTGAACAGTTTATGGCTGGGGTGACTGGAGTCCTTGATGATCCTCCCCGCTTTCCTCAGGCACCGCTTCCTGTAGATGTCCTGGAGGGAGGGAAGCTCACCTCTAATTATCCGTTCAGAGCACCGCACTACTTGCTGGAGAGCTTTGCAGTTGTAGGCGGTGCTGTTGCCATACCAGGTGGTGATGCATCCAGTGAGGATGCTCTCAATGGCACAGTGATAGAAGGTCCTGAGGATGCGGGGGCTCATGCCGAATCTTTTCAGTCTCCTGAGAAAGAAGAGGCGCTGCTGCGCCTTCTTCACTGTTTTGTTTGTGTGTACTGACCACGTAAGATCCTCAGCCAGGTGTACGCCAAGGAACCGGAAGCTGCTCACTCTCTCCACAGCAGCGCCGTTGATGGTGATGGGGGTGTGTACTTCTCTGCACCTCCGGAAGTCCACTATCAACTCCTTTGTCTTTGCGACGTTGAGGGTGAGATGGTTGTCTTGACACCAGTGGGTCAGGGCGCTGACCTCCTCCCTGTAAGCCGTCTCATCACCGTTGGTGATAAGACCCACCACTGTAGTGTCGTCCGCAAACTTCACAATGATGTTGGAGCTGTTAGTGGCTGTGCAGTCGTAGGTGTAGAGTGAGTACAGGAGAGGGCTCAATACACACCCCTGTGGAGCACCAGTGTTCAGTGTGATGGGGGATGAGGTGATGCTGCCCAGTCTGACCACCTGGCGTCTGTCAGACAGGAAGCTAAGGATCCAGCTGCAGAGGGAGCTGCTCAGTCCTAGATCCTGCAGTTTCCTGTCCAGCTTCGAGTGAACGATGGTATTGAATGCTGAGCTGTAATCTACAAACAGCATCCTCACATACGTGTCTCTCTTCTCCAGGTGTGACAGGGCAGTGTGTAGTGTCAGGGCTATGGCATCATCAGTGGACCTGTTGTGGCGGTATGCAAACTGTAGAGGGTCCAGTGAGTCGGGTAGTGCAGAGCAGATGAAGTCCCTGACCAGCTTCTCGAAGCATTTGCTTACGATGGGGGTCAGGGCTACAGGTCGCCAGTCGTTCAATGAGGAGATGGTGGAGGATTTGGGTACAGGGACGATGGTGGCCATTTTGAAGCAGGCTGGGACTACAGACAGAGAGAGGGAAAGGTTGAAGATGTGCGTGAACACTCCAGCCAGCTGAGCCGCGCATGACCTGAGGACGCGGCCGGGAATCCCGTCCGGACCAGTAGCTTTGCGTGCGTTCACCTTCCTGAAGCACTTCCGCACATCCTCCTCAGACACAGTGTGCGCACTGACGTCATCCGCGGTGCGCACACTGTCCGGTCTCATGGTGTTCGCTGTGTCGAATCTAGCGTAGAATACGTTTAGATCCTCACACAGAGAGGCCGTGGTCTGCGGTGTGCTGGTTTTCCCTCTAAAGTCTGTGATCGTGTTTAGTCCCTGCCACATACTCCGAGGGTTGTCAAACTGTTGTTCCACCCTGTCCCTGTACTCACGTTTGGCTGCTTTGATCGTCTTCCGGAGTTGGTAATGTGCGTGTTTGTAGTCCGATGTGTTCGCGGAGGCAAAGGCGGTGTTCCGTGCCGCGCGAACATCTCCGTTAATCCAGGGTTTTTGATTTGGGAAGGATTTGACTGTTCTGGATGGGACGACATCTTCCACGCATTTCCTGATAAATCCACAGACTGAGTCTGTGTATTCATCAATGTCTCTGGCGGCCACGTGAAACATTTCCCAGTCCGCGTGATCAAAACAGTCCCGCAGCGCAGACTCCGATTGGTCCGTCCAACAGTGCACCGCCCTCCGGGTTGGAGCTTCCTGTTTCAGCTTCTGCCTGTAGGCGGGCAGGAGCAGGATGGAGCAGTGATCTGATTGGCCGAATGGGGCGCGGGGGAGGGCTTTGTACGCATCCCGGAAAGAGGTGTAACAGTGGTCGAGTTGCCGGTTTCCACGTGTGTTGAAAAGGATGTGTTGATGGAGTTTTGGTGAGACTTTCTTCAGGTTTCCCTTATTAAAGTCTCCGGCTGTGATAAACGCTGCCTCTGGGTGTGCGGTTTCCTCGCTGCTGATCGCGCTGTACAGTTCCCTGAGTGCACGGTCAGTGTCGGCTTGTGGGGGAATGTAAACAGCCGTAATAATCACTGCTGTAAATTCCCTCGGTAGCCAGAATGGCCGGCACTTAATCATCAGGTACTCCAGGTCCGGTGAGCAGAAGGATTTGACCGGGTGCACGTTCGCATAATCACACCAGCTGTTGTTGATCATGAAACACACACCACCGCCTCTGCTTTTCCCAGTAAGATCCTGTGACCTGTCCGCGCGGTGCACAGAGAACCCCGGCAGTTGTATTGCGGAGTCCGGTACTTTGTCCGATAGCCAGGTTTCTGTGAGGCAGATCACGCAGCAGTCCCGCATCTCTCGCTGGAATGAGATCCGTGCCCGAAGCTCGCACAGCTTGTTCTCCAGAGACTGCATATTAGCCAGTAATAAACTGGGTAACGGTGGTCTGTAAGTGTGCCGTCTCAGTCGAACCAGAACGCCAGATCTTCTCCCTCTGCGTCGGCGTTTGTGGCCTCCAGGGCCAGAGAACAAAGGCGTCTCAGGTGAGATGAATGGGGGGTCTGCAAACGGAGCGTCCGTGTTGCAAAACTTGAACTCCGGAAAGTTATAAGAAAGACCGTCTTTTATGTCCAGTAAGGTTTGTCGGTCGTACACAAGGAGACAAGTGCTGCTCGTGAAAAAATAAAGGAAAAGTAAAATTAAACACAGAAGAAAGCCGTTGCTTGGGGGAGCTCGCGACGAGGCTGCCATACTCGGCGCCATCTTGATCACAGAGCATCAGAGTGGAAAACAAGGTGATTTAAGCGCTTTGTTATACATGCGAATATTGTGGTTATGCAAAAATTCTGCTCCTCGCATACATGGTGTTGAATAATCAGACCCCATCTTATCTTAATGACCTTATAGTACTACATCACCCCCACTAGACCACTTTGCTCTCAGACTGCAGGCTTACTTGTGGTTCCTAGAGTATTTAAACCAGCTTTAGTTTGGATTCTGGAGACAGAAAACTATCTCTACTTGTAAGATTTGGCTTAAAACTTTCCTTTTTGATAAAGCATATAGTTAGGGCTGAATCAGGTGATACTGGATCCCCCCTTAGTTACTCTGCAATAGGTCTTGGCTGCTGGGGGATTCCCATGATGTGTCCCATGAGTGTTTTATCTTCAGTCACCTTTTTAGCTCACTATGTGTTGATATACCTGTCTGCATTTAATTGTTAGTTATAATTAATCTCTGGCTTTCTTCCACAATGTGTCTTTGTCCTGTCTTCCTTCCCTAACCCCAGCCAGTTGTTGCAGATGGTCGCCCCTCCCTGAGCCTGGTTCTGCTGGAGGTTTCTTCCTGTTTAAAGGGAGTTTTCCCTTCTCACTGTTGCCAAACCACTTGCTCATAGGGGATTTTTGGGGTTTTCTCTGTTTCTTTGTGTTATCATAGGGTCTTTACAATATAAAACGCCTTGCAACTGTTCTTGACGCTATATAAATAAAATTGAATTGAATTGAATTGAACTTAGCATAGTTGCTGGTACCAGACAGGATGGTCTGAGTGCTTCAGAAGCTGCTGATTTTTTCCAACACATCCATCAGACAATGGTCCAAAAAAGAGAAAATGTGAGTGAGAGGCAGTTCTCTTGAAAACAATGCTCCTCTGAAGTTAGATGAGAATGGCCAGACTGCTTGAAACTGATATGAAGGCATTGATACCTAACAAATAACCATGTGTTACAACCAAGTTATTCAGAAGAGCATTTCTGAACACAGGACACATTGAGCCTTAAAGCAGATGGGCTGCAGAAGCAACATAACAAACTGGGTGTCACTGCTGTCAGTTAAGAGCATGAAACTTAGACCACTAAACATTTGAATAGTAGAGGATTAGAAACTTTTCCCTGGTCTGATGAGTCTCAGTTTCTGTTGTAATATTTGGTATCAAAAACATGAAGTATGGATCCACCCTGCATCTGAATAGTTCAGGCTGCTGATGGTGATGTAAGAATGTGGGGGATATTTTCTTAGTCCACGTTAACATTTTAAGCAGAGGTAGCAAAAGTATGGACATTCTGTGCTTAAGTAGAAGAACAGACACTAGTGTTTTGAAAAATACTCCAGTAAAAGTCGAAGTACCGATTCGACTTCTTTACTCGAGTAAAAGTGAAAAACTGCAGGCTCTTAAATGTACTTTAGGCAAGAAAGTAAATGTAGCTCCTAGAAGAACATTTGTACCACCCATTTTTGTGCAAAGCTAAGTGAACCGTTTGCTATAGAAATAATAAAATAATACAGGAAGATAGGAATACAAAATTTTATTTCAGTTCATTTTAATTATAATAAAGGTACGCAGCTTGAATCAGTTAAGTAGAACATGAGCAGAGAAAAAAAAGGGAAAATGAAAATAGCTCTATTTTCTGTTGCCTACATCGTGGAGGGTGACTTTGGCTCTAAACACGAAAATATGTACAGTCGGGTGGAGCAGGTGGAGGAACCCTAAAATTGGTTGTAATGGCTCAGTGTGGGGGAAAGAATCATAACTCACAATAATTTCTATTGAGAGCTCTGGTAGATTTTCATAATGTACAGGCTGTGATCAGCTAACCTGCTGCTCTTTGTGGATGTACATAACTAAATTCAACGAGATGTCCTGGCTTATTTCTATCCTCTACACTGACAGCACACTGTTTATGCTTTAGTTTTCTTTTTTTCTAGATGTTATAAATGTTGTATGACAGTGGAATTCAGTGAATGAAACTAATAATCATCAGCTTAACTTCAAATTCATCTCTGTTACCCTTGATGTAACCTTACCACTGTCCACCAGTCACAGACTGTGCTTTAAATCCACCACAGCACAGCAAACTAACCTGTTTACCCTGCACTAACCCACACTAACCTTTAAATAACAAAGTTACTCTACCTCAGTTTGTTTTGCAGCATGCTTCATGTCATGAAAACAAAACGTGATTAATATGTACAGACACAATATCTGAAAACTTAAATTTACAGTGTATCAAACACCACTGAGCAGTTCTTACCTTTAAATCTCTCTTCTTCCTCTTCTGTCCCGTCTTTCTTATCTTTCTACATCTCTGAGTGAAATTAGCTCTCTTTCTCTTCTCTCCCTGTGAAAGACAGCAGCTGGACCTTCAGGAAGCAACACACTGTGAGACAAACTGCACAAATAGTTTGAGCAGATAGAAATGTTACATTTCAAATTGCCTGTCACTTAAAAATTGTTACTCCCTTTATACTCGCACGTCTTCTCTGAGGCTAGCTAGATGCTGAAGCACCACAACCACAACTTATGGACACCTGCAGTCGTTCTGGTGTTCTGTCAAATAACAACACCAACCGCAATAATAATAATAATAATAAGAAGAAGAAGAAGAATAACAATAATAACAAATAAAGAAAAGATCCACTTTAACCCCTGACTGTGGCACACGGTTTTGCCTCTTTCATCTCTTTTTATGCCACATTTCCTGGTGATTGTCACAAGTACAGGGCCATCTTTCATGTGTTACTGAAAGGAAGATTCAGATCATGGATGTCTTGATTCATTCATTATTTAATTACCTGGATGATTAAGGAACTGACCTCACAGCCGCTTGCTCATTCAGTGGGCTACTTTCAGTCATTGTGCAAATGTACTGTTTATAAGGTTGGGGAAACCTGCAGTCAGCTGAGACTGGCGAAGTCACATGGATGAGTGATGAAACGTTTCTCCCACTGAAAACGTTAGGTTGAGATGAACAGAATCAACCTTTCGGGATTGTGGATGTGTAGCTGACAATTCTACAACAACTATGTGACGCTGTCATGTTAATATGGATTCTAGATTTTTCACTTACGACAGCAATTTAATTAAACTGCAACCCCAATCTGCTGTTGCTGATTACTGAAGAAAACTGTCCAGTCTATCACCTCATTAGTATCTTATAAGACAAGAGATACACACTGAAAAGAAAATTCTGTCAAAGCAGGTGAAGAGGCAGAATAGCCGAGACTTCCATTACCAGTTATACAGACAAGCTAAATGTGCGCGCTCCTGCTTGCTATTGTGCTCCAGTGTTATCACAGTGTACACCCCTGAGCACAAATTAGGGACACAGATGTCCAAAAGAGTGGGTTTATCATTAATTTAACTATGTACTGAAGAAGTACAATGCATGACCCAAGGAATAGGACTCTCACAAAGCTTGCTATAATTGAGCTTTGCTTCCTGCTGCTCGTACCAGACAATTGTCCCACCGGAGGCTATTCTCGATGACTCATTCCTGTACTGATGGTCACACAAAGCACGTCTTAGCCATGTAAGTTAACAAAAATACTGGTGAGATGAAGATAGCTTGTTGTTTAATACAAGGAATATGAATGTTGTGCAACTTGAAATTCAGCTCTTACATGTTGGAGATACACAGAGGCAGAGATTTCATGAGAAGATTAGTAATAGCAGTGCATTAGGAGGAAGGACCTCTGCTTTATTTTATGTGGATAAAATACCTCATGAAGATACAATTCTCTTGGATTAATAAAGTATTCTGATTTATAGGAAAATGCTGGGCTTTTCTTGACCTTTGAGATGACTGTATTGAAAAAAAAATCTGGCAATCCCAATAAATAAATATCTGTATTTACTGTAAGTTGATCAGTGCTATACCATGTGACGTTGTATTTCTATAAATGATATGTAGACCTTGATTTTGTATTCTGTAAGAAGGATGTTTCAGAGCTGATCACATGATAAAACACCCAAATGAAATGAAAAGGTTAGCCTTAAGCAAAATTCAAGCCGGTAAAGGTATCGTTGATACGTGAACTCTCTAAATTTCCTCTGCTTGGGACAAGGTATCATCGCTTCAATGTGATGAGAAGATTGTGATGTATTATGTGAAACTTTTCTCAAAGATTTAATGTAGGCTTTTTTTATTTTTGCCATAGAAGAATCTCTTTGAGTTCTCTCATTTAACTTTTAGAGAATGTACCACTCAGGTCAGCAGTGGGTTTACCCACTGAGCAAGACATGATGTTAATTACCCATCAAGAAGTTCCCCTCCGACCGTAGTTCAGTGTTCTCGCACTGCAGCGGGTTTCACTTTATTACCTTCATGGTGGTAGTAGGAGAGACTTCTTTTGCCTCCAGAAACCACTAAATTATTGAAAACAGGTATTCAGTGAGATACTAGGAATATGACTTTCAGTCCACCAACACAGGCTGGTCTAATAGCTGATGCAGATTTTCTGCAAACATCTTGCCACTTTTCCCCCTAGACTGGTCCCACATTGCTCAGATGCAGGGACAGGAAGACTTTCTGTGTCTCTGCATATATGAACACATCCCAATGTTTCCCTCTTCAGTATTCCTCAAGATAATCTCCTTTGGACAGCTCTAATGCCTTTTTGAATATTGAATGAATGGACTAATGGAGAGGAGAAGTCACTAATCAAGATCAGATTCAATAATCATTCTGTTTGGGTCGATGAATTATTCAACTAATATGCATTTTAACTTAAACACTTGGTGACTTTGCCAACACTACAGTAGCCGACATTTTTATAGGAATAGTAAGAATAGGTAAACACAACTGTCACTCAGAAAGTCACCTAATCACCAAATGTTCAAGCATTCATTGGTCTTATGTCATTTGTATTTTTCTCTTGAAAAATCCTAGGGTCATTAGGTTTGTCTTTGCTAAATGATCAGCGTGGTGTGTCAGTCAGACTACTATTTCAAAGATGATTCATCAGGAATAAATTACCTGAAAAAAGCCGACAGGTTAATATTTATCAGCTTTTATGTGAGCAGGAATACTGGGAATAGGATATGAGATACACCTATATCTGAGATTTTCAGATATCAGTATCTCACAGTCAACAAAACCAATGGTGTAAATACATAAATGTATGTAAGTGCAGAAAACACCTGTCAATCATTTATTGCAACACTACCTCACCCATCGTGCCTCCGAGGCCACAGCAGAAGCTGTCGTAGCTGTGGACACGTTCCATTTGGCAGCACTCAGTTATACGTGCTGGTCAATGCTTAACACTGCGTGTGCTTGATGTTTAGGGGGATGTATTTGCTGGTATGATTATGATGGGGATAACTAATGTACGCGCAAAATAATTCACTTGCGTTTAGCTAGCTGATTGTGACCCACTTTGACCATATAAAACATGGTGATTACTTCCTCCATCGTGAGATCAAATAAGCTACAGCAGCACCCAGCACACTCTTCTGGCATCAGCACTACTGGCTGAAAAGTTTAATTTTCCTCAACTTTTTAATTCAGGCAATTAATGCAAATTAAGCAAGAGACACAAAATTTATTGCTGGAACCCAGCTGATCAAAAGTAATCCCAGCCCGCATTTGTCAAACATCTTTAAAGAACAGCACACAGCTCAGTGATTTAAAATGCTGTCCAGGCTCCTTAGACCTGTGAATGGACTTTAAGCGCTCATTTCTTTAGCTTCCCTTTTATACTTTATTACATTCTAAGTACAACTTAGACATCCCACGGTAGATAAAGATCAGTAACAGCTGGACAAAGCCTGAAGGGAAGATCCAATTTTATTTCCTATTATTGTGCCTTTTAATAAAACAAAGACAAAGTCTGTTGAACAGCTAAGGAAACGTTGCACAGTACATAAGGTGAATGTGACTTAGAGCCAATCTTTAAATATATGAATGCCCACAATAAGTCATTTACTTTTTCATTTACTGTAAAATTGGCTGTGCTGAATCTGCCTAGTTTTGCATTCGTCTAATATGTCACGTTTTAATGAGGTAGGTAGACAAAAGTTGTTTGAAGTGATAGGTGTTCACATTTTTCATACTTGGTTTTTTGTTGTTGTTTTTCATCTTCTTCCACCTACTTCTTTTCTTCATGTCTTTACAAGTTTCCTCAGTTAAAAAACTCCAAACACATCAGCTGTACATCTTGAATTCATACTTTACCTCCTGGGTAAAATAAGTCAAGCTTGGTGTTGTAAAATCAATAGTTTTAACACTGTAGTTCAAGCCTGGCTGCTGGGCCAGGCTCAAGGAGCACATCTTTCTGCTGTCAGTGTAAGAAAAAAACCCATTGGATTCCTTTTTCTCATACAAAAACAAAAAGGGGCGGGGTGGGAGAAGCTGTGTGAATCATTAATAACTTGTATAAAAAATGCAAGTAAGTTTTTCTTCCTGATGGAGAACTGACGTCAACTCAACAACTGCTGTCCAGAGCTCGCAGGTTCCTATTCAGCAGAGCCAGCAATGACTGTTCTGAGACCGAGGCTGTTGATGGATGGCTCTACAGTGTGAGACTGTAGTGCCAAGTCCCTGACTCAATGTGATTGTTGCACAAGCACACAACAAACAGATCAAAAAAGGGGGCAGGAGGAGCAGTGAAACAACAGTGAACGAAAGTCAAGAGACAACTAGCGCAGGCTGTCGGCACACATTGAAACTGTTTCAATAAATGTTTGCAAAGGATGCAAGGAAAAAAAATCTGTGCACACCTTAATGGGCAGGATTTTTCAAATATAAATACAAAAAAGGGTACATCATTACTGGTATGACAAGCAGATCCCACCTGAGATGTTTTCTACACGCCAGAGTGGAGGGGGCGCCATAATGGGCTTTGGTTTCTTTTTCCTTCAGTGGAACAACGGAGCTTCCGGAGGTGCAGGGGCGTCTTAGCCGTCATAGCTGCTAGCTATGTCCAGATGTTGCAGAGAGCACCCTCATGACTGAGGTCCCTCGTCTTAACGACTGGGTTTTTCAACAGGACAATGCTACAGTACACAATGCCCGCAGGACAAGGGACTTCTTCCAGGATGATAACATGACTCTTTTGGAACATCCTGTGTATTCCCCTGATCCAGATCCAATTAAGAACCTTTGGGGATGGATGGCAAGTTTCCATCCATCCCTCGTACAGCCGTCTTCACCACTTGGAGAAATGTTCACACTCACCTCATGGAAATGCTTGCATCAAGCATGCTGCAATGAATGTTTGAAATAATCAACAATAACAGTGGAGCTACTCATTACTGAGTTCATGTTTGGAACTCTGATTTCTGTTTTGGGGGGAGGTTTGCAGGTTTTTTTGGAGGTGTGGTCCTAAACTTTTGATCAGCTGTAAAACAGCTTGTTTCAGTTTAAGAGTTGTTTTCAGTAAATTGCATGCTCAAAAAATGTTTTGTCTCACTCGCATTTCTTCTGGATGCATGTTGAAGCTCTACTTGGAACCTTGTTAAGATCCAAACATGCAAAGTATGATTTTTTTTGGCATTTTTCAAGTGGTCTTAGACTTTTGATCGGAACTGTATTATATGCACACCACTGAGCATGTACAGACTGATATTAATCTTTAATAGGGCTGTCAACATTGAGAACAAACAAAACAACTGCTGTATAGTGCCCTCCGCTATTTTAGTTTTAAGTGGTAACATGACTGCATCACATGACTAAAATGCGTCATCGTTTTTGAAAGTCTCCATTTTCACTGTCCACACTGCGACGCAAACGCGCCGTCTTCAAATGTATTCGTTTTCAAGAGCGCTTTCAAAACGCTGCGCTTTTCCTTGGCAAAAAAAAACGGAGAGAAAACGATGCGTTTTCAAACGAAAACAAATTGTGGACACAGTGTGGACATAGCCTTTGACGTCCCTCTAGGTCAGGGGTGTCCAACTCCAGGCCTCAAGGGCCAGTGTCCCGCAGGTTTTAGATGTGTCCTTGATCCAACACAGCTTATTTAAATGGATAAATGTCCTCCTCAATATATCTTGAAGTTCTCCAGAGGCCTCGTAATCAACTACAGTAATCGTTTGATTCAGGTGTGTTGACCCAGGGTGATAGGAGGCCTGGAGTTGGACACCCCTGCTCTAGGTAAACATGTTTCAAATGCTGTTTACATGATAAACGTTTGTTGTACAAGTCTCTCATGAATAAGTTATTTTAGCGCTAATTTTGTCTGGTGTAGTCCTGCTGAAGTGACGACACAGGAATTGCTTTAAAGATTTTTAAGGCTGCTGAATATGTCAGTAAAAGTTTTTTTTTTCTTAGCAGAAGCCCAAGCATATCTTGCTCTTCCTCATCTTCTTTCATTTCTGTTTTTAAATTGCTAAAGAAAATAAATGTAGGCCATCCACACCCAACAGCAGGGACAGGACATTTACCTAATGTAGCCAGCATCATTTATGGTGTACAGTGTATGGTCAGAGAAAATCCTCACCACACAAGAAGTAATAAACTGAGTTGTTGCAATAAGTACTAAGAGTGGGGACAAAGAAATGGGACCAATTACAGTCCAACATGGTGCAAAGTTATTTTATTTTTGCTAGAACTGGAAAATGTGTTCATATCTAAAGCTTGTGATATGTGGGGTGTACAGCGCAATATAAAGGAAAGTGCTATTTGAGTGTTCGAGATAAATTTTTATCCTTCTGCAGAAGATAGGATTCTGAGTAGATTGTAAAAAGAAAACAAAAAGGCTGACAATATCCTGGCTGAGCTTCAACGGCTCATGAGGGCAGAATTGCTCACACAAAATAAGCTTGTTTGAATGCAAATTCCGAATGTGCGCACAAGGACCTTTTTCTTTGTCATTTTCATCGTTTCCGGCTGTGCATATAATGAGCGCTTTGCTTCGCTGGTTCCATAGGATTTTTCACTGCACTTTTTTTTTAAATAAAGCAGATGGAAAAGAATCCGTGAGCTCCCAATTTGCCTCTAGCACTTGTGAATCTGCCATCTTCACAAAGAAATGGAAATAATTAGCCTACTAATTTCATAAGTCTCGTTCAGATGGCCAATTCCACAGATTGCATTTCCTCTCTCCAAATATGACACAGCACTGAAGCACCGGTTATTCTTGATCCCTCTGGTAAGCCTGCCGTAGGGCACGTGTGGGATATGGACACAGATCACACACCCTCGGTGCATCACATCAATCAGCGTTGAGGTTTTATTTTTAATAGACTGTGTGTGTTGTCAAGTTTGTATTAATAAATAGGAAAGGAGAAATGAGATGCACTTCAATAGCTTTCAACTAGGGGACCTAATGATAAACTTATCTCAGAGAAAAGGATGAGGCTTGAAATGGTCATACAGCAGCAACTCTATTCACAGATTCTTTTGTGGCCAAGACAAAACAAGAGGGAAGTAGAGACGGACAAAAACAGGAGAGAGGGAAACAGAGGATCATCGCTATCTTGATTTTTCACCACTGTGGATTTTGTGCATTCTGCAGTGCAAAATGTGGCTTTGCAAACACACACACACTAAGCACACGCACACACTCACACTTTGACAACATAAGCTGCGCTCGCGCTCTCCATCTATATCAAAGGCCCCACCATGCGGGGATTGACTTTTGTTCTTGGCAGCATGAAAATAGGGAAAACTTTATGATGTCTGTTTCCCTCTGGTTTTATTTGGCTCCAGCTCTGTTGTGGGGAGAGTGTGCTTGTTGTGTGTGTCGCCTGTTTCCAGCCCAGGGAGTTGCTACTGTATGCTGGTGAGACACTTGTTTGGTTTATTCGGGAGACTGACAGATGTCTCGGTTGGCTGTTTCTTCAGCTCATTTAATTGAAAATGCAGTCATTTGCTCCAGCCAAATGTTTATGGGAAGAACAAGTGAAGGAAGAAGAGAAGGGGAAAAATATTTTTGGTCTGTTGTAGCAGGTCTGTTGTCAGTTTTTACAATTTTATGTGGCATCTTTGTGAGGATCGGCTGGAGGTGGGAGCTGTTTGGTCAGTCGTGCTGTTTTGCAGCCCCAAAAATAATGAAACCACTAAATATATCTGGATCCACTGACAGGGAAGAAGCAAATCAGTGCCAGTGAGTATGACTTCTAAAAGAATACTGACCCCTAGTGGAGAACTGCAACAAGTGACTCATTCAGTATCAGGAATGGTACACAGAAAAAAAAGAAGAAAGAAAAAATGATTGAGTGGCGTGCAAAAGGCAGCTTACACAAATATTTACTCATAACCACAGGATGAGAACACAGCTATAAACAAATAAATACTTAATTACACTATCTCATGCACACATCTAGTTAGAAATGGGGTGATGTCAGAGTTGTGGTCGATGTTGAAACTTTAAAGTTTGATACAAAATATGCAGAGGAATCATTATACAGCAAAATAATTAAAAGCAACACTGCTGGATATGAGTTACTCTGCTACCCTTTTAGCCCCAAACTGTGTTTTTTATTTAAAGAATCCCTGGACCGGAAGAGCTTTACTTCGTCCAACCTGGCAAAGCTGTTTTGTGTAATTTGTAGCAAGCTAGCTAACATTAAGGCTAACTTAATGACTCTGTAATAAATTAGCTGCTAAAGGACAAACAGTTATGGTTGAAGACAGTGCACTCTCTGTCAGTTATAAGGTTTTGTGGAACAGAACTTGCCGGTAGGTCTTAGAATTAGGTAAATACGACCACAGGTGAACAAGTTTATTAAGATTATGACGTCATTATTCATTAAAAACCAAGCCAAAATATATAAGCAGTGTGTGAAAAAGTAATTACACCCTGTAATTCAGTAGCTTGTAGAGTCATTTTTAGCAACAATAGCCTGAATTGTTTTTGATTTGATGCTGCATCAGTCTCTCACATCATTGTGGAGAGATTTTTGGCCTCTGTTCTTCACAATGCTACTTTAGTTCATTCATTCATGCACACCTCTCTTTAGTCACCACCATAACATTACAATCCGAAGTCTGGACTCGAACACCTCGATGATTCTTTTCTTTTTCACACATTCTGTTGCAGATTTGCTGCATGAACCGGTTTGGGCCAAGCTTTAGCTCTCACACAGATGACCTCACATTTGACTCTACAATACTTTGGTCTACAGAGGAGTTTGTATTCACCTCAATGACTCCAAGGTATCCACGTCCAGTGACTGTAAAACAAACCCAAATCAGAATCGGAATCAATTCACAAAACTTTATTTAGCCCACAATAGGCAAATCAATTCAACAGTCCAACATTAGAACAGTAAGCAGTGAATAAAAAATAAAAAAACAAATAATCACCCTTCCACCACTGTGCTTGACAGTTGGTATGATGTGTTTGTGCTGATATGCTGCGTTTGGTGTTTGTCAAACATGCTGCAATGCATCATGGCCACACATGTCCACTTTGTCTCATCTAAATCTAAATCTAAAGGACTTTGTTCCAGAAGTCTTGTGGTTTGTTCAGATACAACTTTGCAAACCCAAGCCACGCTGTCATGCTCTTTTTAGAGAGAGGAGCTTTTCTCTTGGCAACCCTTAAACAAGCCACACTCGGTCCTTCTTTTTCTAAATGTACTGACATGAACTTTAATATTTAACATGATAACTGAGGCCTGTAGCTTTCAACTTTACAATTGGGGTGAATTTGATGGGACATCCACTCCTGGGCTGATTGGCAGCTGTCTTAAATGCTTTTCGCTTGTAATGATCTTTCTGACTGTAGAATTATATTTATCTTATAATGATCTTATAACCCTTCCCAGACTGATGGACATCAACATCTTTCTTTCGCATTGGGGTAACAAACGCCTGAATGCGTGAGACCGGCATATTGCCAAAACTTTAGTTTTATTGAGGCGCTCACACTTGCTGATGATCAGTTAATAAAGTGCTTTTATTTAACAGCACCTGGCTGCTGTTTACCCTCTAAATTTCTATGGAAATAGTCAGGGTGTACTTAGTTTTTCACCAACTGCTTCTGCATTTTGGCTTAATTTTGTTAAATAAATAAAGACATGAGATAATATGTCATGTTTTATACTTAATCTGAGACTGGATTTATTTAATTTCAGGACCAGCTGAAGACCAGATTATTTTTATTATGTCCTGATATGTAAAATTGTAGAATCCAAAATGAGTGTACTTTGTTTTTTTTGATGACTGTATTACAATAAAAACATTTTGTTTCTTTGGTTTACTAACCAGCTAGTACGACAAAACTAGCTGGTTAATAGCTGGTTACTACAGTCTAACATATTGTCGGTTACCAGTTTATTTATTGGAAATAAATAAACTTAAGATAAAGCAGTTTTAAGGTTTGAATTTTACTGGTGGTATCTAACATGATGAAGTATGCTTTATTATTTGGATCCATTTGTGGAGGAAGAACATGTGCATCTGCAAAAGCTCTGCGCAGCACCAATCCAGAACTAATGCAGTACCAGCCCCTTAATCCACTGTCAGAAATAAGCACTTGAGCTCCCCTCTCATCAATGCCTCGCTCACCAAAAAGCACACTTTTCTTCTTCAGCGCCCAGCATCTGTGAGCTGTAGTGCCTGCACTTCTGTAGGTGTTCGTAATTTGAAGGTACTTTTTACTTACCTAACGCACTACGATGAAGAATATCTTGCTATCTCTGTCTTTCTTTTTCCTTTGGTTCACAAACCTAAAGCCCACAGTTGGGCCTTCTCACTTTTTCCATTCTGATTCAAATCCACTGAGGTAAAAAACACTGGTGTGATGAGACAGAAGTTTGTTTTTTTCCTTTTTTGTGCGCCTGCTATTAGCACCAGAACCAGTTTAAAGTAGGGGGTAAGTAGGGGGAGGTGAATCAAGAAGACATTGAGCTCGAGTCTTCAACGTCTGTGGAGTCATACTCATCAGCGGATTCAGTCAGGGCAGGATAGGGATGAGGCTGGTCAAGGTTGACGTAGGTGACATTCAGACTGATGTAGTGCTCTCCTTCCAGGCCAGACAGTATGGTGGAGACAGCTGACACCAGTGTAGCAAAGCTGGGCCTCAACTCTGGATCCGGGTCCCAGCACTGGAGCATAATGCTATACCTGGGGAAAAAATACAGGCACAATTAATATACTGTATAAGGAATTAGACATTTTCACGTAAAATTTACGAGGCCCTGAAATTTTACAGACTTACAGCAGACTCACACAGAAACACTGTGTATGTGTTAATAGCTGCAGCTGGTTAATCCTCTCCTGATGACAACATGGCATGTAGGAACGATTTTGATTGGCATGCGTGTCATACACTTGTTTTATTGAACCAGGGTTTACAGGGCCGTGAAGCACAACAATTTGAGAAGATGGCATAGATTTGTATGCTGAGAGTTGGATAATGAGACAGATAGCTCTCCTGTGTCTGAACACTAAGCATATATCTGTACCCGGCAGCTCATTAGCACAAAGACTAGAGCGAGTGAAACAGCTTGCCAGGCTGTGTACAGCTGTAAGACAATCCAGCGCCTAGGAAGCTCACATAGGCAACCAGATGAGATCCCAGGAGGTTCATGGTTCAAGCTGGCAAAGAATATTTTGAAAATATTTAATTAATGACATGTAAATTTTGTTACATTTGGGTCAAGCCAGATTAGGTTTGTTTCAGCATTCCCAGAATTTAGCTTCTTAAAGTGAATGGACCACCAAGAAAGTGATTATATAATTAAAAAGCATTGTTCCTCTGATTCGCTCTGATCTAGGTGGTCCAGGTCCCTTCCATGAGACCTCAGACCACGTTGAATGTGTTGCCAGGCCTCAGTGGACACGGGGCATGCATGGTTACTCTTTAGTTGTTGAGCAAGAGATCGCCATCTAAGCAGTTTATCATTAAAAGGCAAAAGTACGGTCACACTAGAGTGTGTTGGGGGGGGGGGGGTTGTCAGTTGTGTGTAAGTGTATCTGCGTGAGTGCGAAACACATAAACATTAACTCCAAGACAGTGTTGCATAACCATGTTAAAATACATAGTGGAGAATTTACAGGTATCACTCCACTCGAACATCTTGTCATTATTATCTGGACTTTGAGTCATGTTTTTTTTTTTTGTTCTCTTTTACCCTGCAGCTGTTAATTTGTACCAGAACTACTTAAGCATTGGTAGGATCCACATCAACACTTACACAGTGTATTTTTGCAATAACTTTTGGAGTGAATCAGAAATTTGGGGCCATAAAATGACTTCATTCTTACTACTTACAAAGGGTCAGGGCAGTACTGTGGCTGAGGAAGCCTCCTGCCCTTCAGTAAATAGTGCGTTATATCGTATGGGTCCACCTCTGGGTAGGGGCTGGCTCCTCTGGTCAGCATTTCCCACATCAGAACACCAAAGGACCACTGTATCCAAAGACACAAAAAATATACATCAAGTGTCAGCAAATGTGCATAAAACACTCAAATGCAACGTTTTAATGCAAACAGTGTAATGGAAATCAAATCAAATACATTTTAAATGCAACTTTACTGCAGTAAATCTTTATGTGCGTACCACGTCTGACTTGGAGGTAAATTTTTGTGTTTGCAGACTCTCGATGGCCATCCACTTGACAGGCAGTTTAGCCTTCCTGTGGTCCTGAACACTGTAATATTCCTTATCGAAAACATCTCTGGCCATGCCAAAGTCCGCCACCTTCACCGTGTACGACTCATCCAGCCTGAAGAAAGGAAAAGCCAACTGAAGGATTCTCTCGAAACCAAATGCTTTAAGTCTAACAGAGACACTGAAACATTTGCTAAATTCTCTGCATGTCTTGGAAACTCACATGCAGTTGCGTGCAGCGAGATCTCTGTGCACAAACTTCTTCTGGGCCAAATACTCCATCCCCTTGGCAACTTGCAGCCCAAAGCCAATCAGATCCTTTACAGTGGGGTTCTAAAGAAATCCATGAACACACAACAAGACACACCTCATTAAACAAAAGGAAATGATAGTTCATTAGGTATTTAACAGATAGTTCCTCATAAACGAGGTGATGAATTTCCAATATTTTAATATAGTTATCACACCCTCTTCTCGCAGCGTATGAAATGCCGCAAGTCCCCGTGTTTCATGTATGGCAGAACCACAAGAGGGAGCCCTTCCTGTGGCAGGAGGATGCCCAACAGAGAAAGCACGTTGCTGTGATGGAAGCCCTTCATTATGATGCCTTCCTTCAGAAACTGCTCCACCTCTTCCACATCTGTTATTCCTGATGACACACACATGTAAAGATTCTTTTCTGATGGCCTCTGAGAAGACAGTGGAATTACAGAGAGAACCTCTTCTGAAAGGTACTCATAGGACATCACAGATACTCTTAGCACTTTGTTCCACAGCAGAGACACTCGGGTTCTTTCGTAAAACATATAAATCAAACCTCAAGAAGCAGAAATTACTCAACTATTCAAAGACTTGACAGCACAGTGGATTTCTCTGTTGTTGGAGTCTGTGAAGTAGCCGTGATAGACGGTTCCAAAATGACCTGCAACAAAAATGAGACATAATTACAGAGTTGCTTCAAAATATTATATAATGCTTGGCTTCCATAGCAAGTTTTTTCACGTGCACAAGTCCTTACCTTTTCCGATAATCCGATGTTTCTGGACAACAAGCATCTCGGCAGGAATGAGAACATCTTTCACCTCTTCCAGCAGCTCTGGCCTAAAACTGGTGATAGGGATCTTTTCTGTAGGAAGGAGGGGAGTGAGGGTCGGATCTATGCGACCTCCAGCATAGGTCAGGCTGGGGAATGCTACCGGCCCCACCAAGGGGGTGGGAGGACTTAGCGATACTACTAGTAAAAGTTCACAGAGAAAGAAAAAGAGAGGCATGAAGTTATTAAGTTTATGAAGGTGTCTTTGTCAAAGGAAAATCAGCAATAATTAGAGTAAAGAATATTATATATGTGCTTAGATAGCCACCTCTTCTGTAGTCTCCAACAGGTGACATCTCCACATTATTTGTACCACAGCGGTTGGCGCTGTGGGTTAAACGTGACTCTACCATGGAGGCTGAAAAACATTTCACAATAGTGTTCAATCATCAACCCTAACAGTGGAACATTTACATCCTATACAAAACCTGAGATGTTCTACTTGAAAGACTTTAGTAATTCATCACACTGACACCCACTAGCAGTTGTATAAACATGACTCGTCAAGGTCCACACATAAAAGCGGCGCTAACCTTTCTTCTTCTTCCTTAAGTGTTTCATGACAACAAAGGCCAGCACCGCCCCGGCAACCAGAGCTGCCAGGATCCCCAAAACGATCCCCACCATGTAATGGTTGCTGACCCTCACCACTGTGCCAACGTTGTGAACCTGTCCGTTGATGGAGATCTAAGAAAATAAAGTCCATAAATCACAAGTTTAGTATTTCTGTAGATCTGGAGCAAACCATTCATTTATGTAAAAGTTTTTGCCTGTCATGGTCCTGGGCCATGTTGGCCCAGTGTTCTTAGTTTTCTTGTATGTTTGTATTTTGTTCCCTATTTAGGCCATGTTTCCTGAGTTGCCCTGTTGTGTTGTTCCCTAAGTGTTTTCCCTTTGTGGCTTTTACCCCCTGTGTGCCCCTCTGTGTATCTGTGAGCCCTCGTCTCTCCTTATGTTTTATTCCATGTTTCCCCTGCCCGTTATGTCTAAGTTCTCCCCGTGCTCTCTCTCTCCCCCCTGTGTGCCCTCTGTGTATTTATGAGCCCTCGTCTCCCTTTGTGGTTGTTCCATGTTTCCCCAGCCCGTTATGTCTGTGTTTTCCCCGTGCTCTCTCTCCTCCTGTCTGAACTAGGGCTGCCACAAACGATTATTTTGATAGTCGACTAGTCACCGATTATTTTTGCGATTAGTCGACTAATCAGATCATCATCCATTAGACGTAAAACTACAGCTTATTGCACCAGCAGCATCTGCTCTTATATAACTATCATTAGCTTACAGCTTTAAGTGTTTAAGGTCTGTGCTAACTAAAAATAAAGACAAGATGATAGTTTATTAAATTTTAATGAAATTTGCAGATTGTTTCGGTGAAGTTTAATAAACTCCTTGCTATCTAAAATATAACAGGACACCGGAGTATATTCTGGAGCATCTCACACTTCTGATAATCAGCTGTCTGCTTGACGTTTATTCAGCTGTGTAAAAACTATAACTTTAATCTCAGACAAACTGATTTACTCAGGAACAAATAAAATACTAAAAAAAAAAGCCAAACAATAACATTTTAAGTTATCTAAGTGACTCATATATATTTAACCTGAGTAGCGAAAGACGGCGGTGGGTTTGAAAACGATTTGCGGGGAGTCCGGTGTTCTCAGGGCGCTAGTGAGCCTAGCCCCCGGCTCGCTAACGAGCTAGTGGGTAACAGATGTCTCCGAAAACGTCGGAGCGCTTTTGAAAATATGTGGTGTCCTGATAAACTGAGCAGATATTTGAGGTTTACACAGCTACATTCTCGCCTGAAAATATGTTAAACGTTTATTTTGTGACCCAGAAAGAATAATAAGAGTAACATTAAAACTAACTAGCTGCCGCCATTGTTGGAAACTGCACTGGGCCGCGCTATGAATTCTGGGACACAGCTGCTTCTTCTTCTTCTTCTTCTTCGGGGTTTAACGGTAGCTGACATCCTTGTACATGCAATGCTGCCATCTTCTGTTTCAGTCCGTTATTACACTCTTAAATCCTGCCACTTATTCCTGCGTCTTTTGTGATCGTACAAAGTTTCAAACGACGCCTCGACTATTAAATCAGTCGTCGACGATTTTGATAGTCGACGTAATCGTGACTAGTCGACAAATCGTGGCAGCCCTAGTCTGAACCTCTGTGTACTTCCTGTTTGACTCTGCCCGTCTCCCGTCAGTGTTATGTTCACCCCGCCCTGTCTCGTTATGGTTATCTGTGTCAGCTGTGTTCCCCGTGTGTTCCCACTTTCCTCGTTAACCCTCTGTGTATTTCTGTCTGCGTCTCCCTCTGTTCGGCGTCGCGTTCTCCCTCATTGTTGTGTGGATTCCCTGTGTCTCCCTACGAGTGTTAGTTTATTGATTCCCAGTTTAGTTGAGTTCTGTATTTCCTATGTTCTGCCTGTCAGCAATAAAGCTGCTTTTGAGTTCATCCCCGTGTTTGTGAATCTTGCGATTGGGTCCTCCTCCCGCCTGCCACACAGCCGATCCATGACATTGCCACATATGCTCGAACCAATGTTAGTTAGTAAAAATCTAATTTTGTATGAGCTCAGCTGTAAAAAAAAAAAAAAAAAAAAAAAAAAATTTATAATAATATTAATTTGTACATTAAATGTTGATTTTATGGTGGATGGCTCAACACTTTAAACAAACAGCATGCATCTCTAATAGATCCATAATTTTTCTATAGTATTCTGTTTATACATTAAAGAGTATCTGCATGCCTGGTGGACAGCAAGGAGGAGGACGCTACTTGGAGATATGGACGCTACTTTTATTTTTAAGAGTCAAAGTGCATCCAAGACAGAAACAGCTGCTGACACAAATACTGCTAACGCTACATCAGCTCAGTACAAGCATCTGCACTCACAGCATGCTAACACAAAGGTATCAAAGACCCCTAAGTGACATCAATATTGAGTGCACACAACCCAGCAGCCAAAGCCTTCTGCAGGTAACAGTAGCTGTGATGAGCATTCAGACATGTAGCATTGTAACTTCTCTTTTATACCTGCACGTGTTTCTGCAGGAGAATCACTCCGATGATCACTTTTAACTTGCCTTGCTTTGTGTAGTGGTCTTTGTTCATGCTTAAAAAAGAAAGCCATCGTGTATGTCGTCATTAAAGTACTGATTTGTGTCAGCGTGTGGAATGCAGCCGAAGGTTAACACTGTTAACCGGTATTTATGTGGCAATGCATTTTAGGTCATGTTACATGAAAGTAACGAGTAGTGTAAGAAATTACTTTCCACGGGGAGTAATTAAATCACGTACTGCATTAGTTTTAAGAAAAGAAGCGAGTAATGTGTGATGCATGAGTTTTTGTTTAGTATTGACCCCAACACTGTATACGACACATTAGTGCAAATTTAAAATGCTGACATTCCAATCCATTGCCTACTTACAGAAAGATAAGTAATATATTACAGTCAACATATTATTTTAATATTAAACTTAGGTTAAATGCTAATAAGCTAAAACTAGCTTATTTTGGACAGTCACTTAATATTTAGTAAGCTAAAAATAGGGTTAGCTTATTCTGAACTTGCAAATTTAGCATGTTCAGGGAATCATGAAATATCACAACTCATTATTCCATGTTGTTAATTTTTGTAATTTCTTTCATTTGAATGTCATAAAAAGCACAGAAACTGGTCTTTTATATAGATATGGGGTCAGAACCCATAGTTAGAATGCCGGAATCAGTATGGTGGAGATGGGATCTGTGTTCATATAAAAAATATTGAATTTATCCAACAGTTACTTGTCTATCCTATCTTGTAGGTACACGAGACAGGACAGACAACTTAGTGACGTACAGTAATGGTTACTAATCAGTGGCACAGACAGTAAAACCTAGGACCCCAAGTTCCATATTGAATCACGTTAATCAATTTATAACCATCTGACCGACCTTCACTGGTAGTCCCTCACTAGGAATGGTCATGTTTTTGGGGATCCTGCAGGTTATCTCATTATCCAGGACTTTAGCACCACAATCAACACCTGCCACCGTCATAATGATGGTCATGCAGGAGCTCACCAGGTTCAGCTTTTGGTGCTAAGAACAGGATCAAAACGTGTGATATTTAAAATTTCCAATATATTCCACACATTTGAATTGATTTAAGTAAGAATGAAGTAACACAACAGCTTACATGTAGTGACACTTCATCAAACCCAGGGTACAAATTTAGAACATGTCCTTCTGTTTCAAAAGGTATGGGCTCGCCGTAGGGGTGATAGGAGAACTCTTTGCTCCACAGGCTTGATGCTCCATCCATATCAAAAGATAGCGATCCTTCCACAGTTTCATCCCTGTGGAAAACAGGGGTCATGCATTCCATCCGTGTGGGTAAAGACTTGCCGAGGCACTCCTGAAACAAAACAGTGTAATAAAATTTTAATGCTTGTTCTATACAGTAAAATATAAGCACATCACCCAGAGAAGCAATAGAGAAACTCTATAATTTAATACACAGCTCAAAAAAATACTAAAAACATATCAGATCTCAAAGGGAGAAAAATCATGTTGGATATTTATAATGACATGGACTGGGTAATGTGTTAGGAATGAAAGGATGTCGCAGCATTTTGTGGGCATAAAAATTATCAGAGTTAAAATACAGAGAGTTGAATTCAAAGACACTCTGAAAACATGATGCAGCAGAATAGTCCTTTTTGCAAAAGAAATGTCATTGCAGCAACTCAAAATGTTCCTCAGTTGTTTGCGTGGCCCCCACATGCTTTTACGCATGCCTGATAATGTTGTGGAATACTCCTCGGTATCCGGGGGGTATCTCTTTCCAGATCTAGATGAAGCCTGTACAGCCTGAAGTGCAACCTGGTGGCTCTGGATGGACTTGAAATATAATTTCCCGGAGGTGTCCTATTGGGTTTAAGTATGGGCGAGCATGGGGACCAGTTGGTGTCAGTTCCTTCATCCTTTGGAACTGCGTGACCTGGAAACCTTCACTGACTGACCGCTAAACCAGCCATGCTAAACTATGTTACAGGCAGGATTACTTTCTCCAGACCCTTTCATGTTGGTTACATGTTCTCATGTGCTCATGGTGCCGCAGTTCAGCAGTGTCAGGCAGTGAGCACAGAGCACACTGAGGATGTCGGGCCTCGTCAGTCTGTTTCTGAACACCAGTGTCCTGCTGGAGGTCATTTTGTAGTTTTGGCAGATCTCATCCTGTTCCTCCTTGCACAAAGGAGTAGACACTTGTCCTGCTGATTGGTTAAGGCCCTGTCCAAGTCTTCTGGAGAAACTGTCTGGGTCCTGGAATCTCCTCCATGCTCTTGAGACTATGGTAGGAAATACAGCAAATGTATGTGCCGTCCTGTAGGAGTTGGACTACCTGGGCAACCTCTGTAGGGTGCAGGGATCACCTCATTCTACTAGTAGTGACACTGAGCCTACCCAAATGGAAAACAAGTTTAAAAAAAAAACAGTAAGAAAACATGAGAAGGGAAAAATATCAGTGGCCTCCAGCTGTAAAACCATTCCCGTTTTGAATGTTGCCTCATTGGTGCACCTGTTGTTAATTTTTTTGAGCACTGTATATTTACAATGATCGATGATGGAACTGTACCGTTGACACAGATTTCAGGTGGCTCTCATTGGGTTTAAAGCGGATGATTGTGCGGTAAACAGAATCCAGGTTCTCCCCTTCAATGACAATCTTTGAACCTCTGCAACAAAAAGACGTTTAAATTCCATTTTTTAATGAATCTGCCATCTCAGAAAAATGAATAATACACAAAAGTGAAGTGCAAATGCAAAATGGTCCGATCATGCCCTCAAAGTATGTACACACAGCAGCTGTTTTTGTGCTGAGGTTTCTGTGGCATTACCTGTCAAAGCTACAGTCAGGCCGGACGTCTGTTATCTTTGGGTTTTCCTTGTAGTAAAACACCTTTGTTGTGAGAACAGGAGACTTGTCAATGAACACACTCAGAGGAACATCTCTCACCTCTGAGATTTCTTTGGACAAACAAATGATGGAAGACACGTTGCCTTTAGGCGCTGTGACCCTGCAGAGAGACAAAGCTATGTGTGAGTGACACGTCACAACAGACAAACTGGAGCAAATCGAAAGGCTTCATGCTCTAAAATATATTTGTGTAATCATCAAGAACTGGAGCAAAAAATAGTTCACTTGTGAGTCTTTTAACACTTTTCCAAACCAAGACAACTTTACAAGCTCTAAGACAAACACTTGAGAAACCGAGTAAGTGATTGTGCTACAAAGCACGTAAGGTTTTGTATTTGTACCTTTTTATGTCGCAGGCCACATCGTTAAGAGTGACTCTCCTGGTCTTTCCAGCGTCCAAGTGAGGCCCACTCACAGTGATGAGTGTGCCCCCAACACGAGGGCCATAGTTGGGCTGGATTTCTGTGATGTTGGGAACCTGAAGAAGTCAGTTTATTTTGATTTTGTGGTAAAGCAAACCCTCTTCATAGACAAGGAAAAAAGAATTGCAAGATATTAACAAAGGTTACCACAAATGTGAATCCTGGCATTTCTGCCTTCCCTTCAATAGAGTAGCGTCCCTCCACTTTGCCCTCATGCACTTCCACTGTAATGTTGACTGGTTTGAACAGCTCAGTGGCCCCAGAGCGAATCTTACACACCAAGCTGAGTATCAGAAGAAAACACTTGCATTAGACATGTCCAACAAAACTACTAACAATTTAATTTCATGGTGAACTGTCTGACTACAACAGGAAACAAAATTACCTTCGGTGACTTATTTTTGCTGTTTGCAAAGACCGTTATAGAATAATGAGCAAGCATTAATATAAATAGGGCATATCACAGTGCAGCAAAGATATAAAAAAAAAAACTACTGATGGATTTGCTGATAATGGTTATAACACAAAAACCTTGTCCTTGGAACCAAAACAAGCCTTGCAAAGTTACTCACTACGTGTTGTTGCTTTTGGCTGGAATCACAGTGCAGGACGTCTGTCCCAGTCGAATCTGGTGGGTTCTGGAGGTGATAGCAGGCCTCAAAGGCGACTGGAACTCCCACCCAGTCAGCGTTAGCTCTGTTTGACCATCAGGGGGAGCAGTCCGTGGAAAGAACTGTGTTAATAAAAGACAATTATAGTTCACCATTGAAAATGAATGCTGTCATAAGTTGTAGATTTCAGATTCAGAGATTGTGGATTATTAGACTAAATCTCACTCCGGAGATCCCAGGTGGGCAGGACTCGTTTCTCCAGCGATTGTGGCACTCGCTCTCCCACGAGCACACTCCAGAGCACCAGCCACAGCCCATGAATTTTGGGGCAGTCAGGCACATGGCACAAGTCAGGAAGTGTTGACAGCCTGGTCCTCTTTGGGGCACCTGGATCATCTAAAACAGAATAATAACCGTTTTCATCTCACACACTTATTGCTAGGGGGGAAAAAACTCTCCATTTTATTTTTCATATAATGAAGCCTATAAGCAGCATAAGAAATGTTCTTTTCAAAACCAAGTATTGATTTCTCACATTAAATATGAAAAGTATTCTGCCTGACATGTTTGTCTGCATTATACCTTGTTTCTTGTATTTAAATACCTGAGTAGATCATCCCTTTCATAGTGTTAGGAGGACACATGTAAAAATCTTAAATGCAGGATTTAAACAAGATGTAAGTGATAATGTAAATGACATAGGTGTGCATAAAATAATGTTTAATCTTCAGTTTTTACACTGGCACTTTGGACTTGTTTCATAAAACTACTGTAGAATCATTTTATTTGCTCCTTAATAACTGATCCTGTTCATGGAGAGAGACGTGTAAGCTGATACTTGGTCTCATTCAGCAATAGTCTGTTTAAGAGGTCAGCTGGACAGCTCCTAGTGCTGAAACGAGTCTTATCTAGTGTCATCAAAATATTACAAACATGTTCAGAGGAGCGTCATTTTCTAAGGTCACGTGACCAGTTTGATTTAATGATTCGGTTTAAGGCTCTGACAGTCATTTCAAGTTCTTCAATTTTCTAATTACCCACTAATTGATTCTCATGGTCACAAGGGTAACACCATTTAAAAAGTGAAAGACATTCGCTGGCCCTAAGGCAAGAGAACACCCGGGCAGGTGCTCTAGATTGTCACAAAAAGACTGCTAAAATTACCCAGCTCTTTTGTAACTGTGATGTGACCAGATCTCCGTGTCTTTCAATAGTGAGAGCACGATTTACCCACAGAGTCTGCTAAGCTTGGACTGGTATAAGATTGGTATACTGTGCAAAGGGACTGCAGCTGTACCTTGTCTCCAACCACAAAGAGAAGATATTCTGAAGAATGCACAGCAGCAATGGAGGAGACCCTCTGGTTTTCTACCAAGGAGTAATTGGCAAAGATGACAGGGCTGGATCTTGTCAGCACAAGCTGCCAACACAAAATGAAGGGTTGGTAGAGGAGCAAGTAAATAAAGACAAATGCTAAAGATGATAAATTATGCTATACCTGAAGCAGGCGTCCGGTCGAGGTACCAATGTGGGCCACGGTCTTGTTCTCTATAGTTGTGACGAGGAGAGATGTGAGCAGGACGTTTGTCATCTTCCTGTTGAACAGGTCCACTCTGTAGTAGGGCTTTGACACCATGGTAGGATGGTCTCTGCATGTGGCATTGTTCTCCATGCTCTAGTACAAAGGTCGTAGACAGCAGAGGGCACAGACAACAGGAAATGGTGAGAGAAAAAGCAGTTCAAGTGCAAGCTGCAGCGAGGCAGTATTGCACAATATGTGGCAACAGGGTATCAACAGGTTGTTTGTCCTTTATGCTGGAAAAAGAGAGTATGATCTTGTGCAGTGTTGTGCTGTCAATGTGTTTCAGGCTATAGACATAAAAAATTGTTTATACTGAGCATTAAAATGATCACTTATTCTTGATATATCATATTACGTTGTGTTCAGCAGCTGATCAGCAGTCATTTAGGTTTAACTGTAGAAGAAGTTTAGTAAGTATACCCTGAGGTGTCTGTGAAGGTTCTCAGTCATCCAGGTCATCGTAGTCAAAGGAGCTTGCAAAGAAAAGCGTCTGGACTTCTTTAAGTTACTTGAAGACGTTTCACCTCTCATCCGAGAAGCTTCTTCAGTTCTAAGGTCAAATGGTGGAGAGTCCCAGATATAAACCTAGTGGGAGTAACCCCCCACAGAGGGACAACAGGACCCCCTGATGATCCTCTAATCGCCTGAGCCAAGGTGTGAAACTGGGTGTGGGTCCCAATCAGCCAGAGTTTCGGGTGAGCTCATTGTGAAACCTGGCCCCACCTTATCAAGCGAATTCCTGAGATCAGATGGCCCAGGATGTGAGTGGGCGTTAAGGCGTCTGGGAAGAGATCTCAAAACTGGATTATAGATGGCAGAGAGTTGGTGTCGTAAACCCCCGCCTCTGTTCAAAGATGGTCGCTCACAGTGGACATAGATGGCTTCTTTCACTCCTCTTTCAAACCATCTGTCCTCTCTGTCCAAAATGTGAACTTTGGCATCCTCGAAAGAGTGTCCTTTATCCTTAAGATGCAGATGGACTGCTGAGTCTTGTCCTGTGGAGGTGGCTCTTCTGTGTTGTGCCATGCGCTTGTGAAGTGGCTGTTTGGTCTCTCCGATGTAGAGGTCTGAGCATTCCTCGCTGCACTGTACAGCATACACCACATTGTTAAGTCTGTGTTTTGGCGTTTTGTCTTTCGGGTGAATCAGTTTTTGTCTGAGCGTGTTGCTGGGTCTGAAATGCACCGGGATGTCATGCTTGGAGAAAACTCTCCTGAGTTTTTCTGATACACCGGCTACATAGGGGATGACAATGTTGTTGCGTCTGTCTTTCTTATCCTCCATTCAGGAGGAGGAGTGTGTGTTTTTGGAAGCAAGGTGTGAAATTTCCTGCGTTGTCTTCTAGTTCACCAGGGAAGACACCAAGGACAACTGTTTGCCTTTCCTGGACTGCGCTGTGCACATTGAGGAGAACGGCAACCTCAACATCGAAGTTTACCGGAAGCCCACACACACGGGCCAGTACCTCCTTTTTGACTCCCATCACCCTCTGGAACACAAACTTGGAGTAATTAGGACCCTATACCACCGGGCAGAACATGTTCCCTCTAAGCCTGAAGGAAAAAAGAAGGAACACACACATGTAAAGGAAGCACTCAAAACGTGCGGCTATCCTAAATGGGCGTTCTTAAAGTCAGCAAAGAGGCACAGAAAAGAAGACCAGACACCAGCGAGGGAGGATAAGAAGGACAGACGCAACAACATTGTCATCCCCTATGTAGCCGGTGTATCAGAAAAACTCAGGAGAGTTTTCTCCAAGCATGACATCCTGGTGCATTTCAGACCCAGCAACATGCTCAGACAAAAACTGATTCACCCGAAAGACAAAACGCCAAAACACAAACTTAACAATGTGGTGTATGCTGTACAGTGCAGCGAGGAATGCTCAGACCTCTACATTGGAGAGACCAAACAGCCACTTCACAAGCACATGGCACAACACAGAAGAGCCACCTCCACAGGACAAGACTCAGCAATCCACCTGCATCTTAAGGATAAAGGACACTCTTTCGAGGATGCCAAAGTTCACATTTTGGACAGAGAGGACAGATGGTTTGAAAGAGGAGTGAAAGAAGCCATCTATGTCCACTGTGAGCGACCATCTTTGAACAGAGGCGGTGGTTTACGACACCAACTCTCTGCCATCTATAATCCAGTTTTGAGATCCCTTCCCAGACGCCTTAACGCCCACTCACATCCTGGGCCATCTGACCTCAGGAATTCGCATGATAAGGTGGGGCCAGGTTTCACAATGAACACACCCGAAACTCTGGCTGATTGGGACCCACACCCAGTTTCACACCTTGGCTCAGGCGATTAGAGGATCATCAGGGGGTCCTTTTGTCCCTCTGTGGGGGGTTACTCCCACTAAGTTTATATCTGGGACTCTCCACCATTTGACCTTAGAACTGAAGAAGCTTCTCGGATGAGAGGTGAAACGTCTTCAAGTAACTTAAAGAAGTCCAGACGCTTTTCTTTGCAAGCTCCTTTGACTATACCCTGAGGTATATTTTCTAACTCAAATTACTGTATTTGCAGGGATATGTTTAACTTAAAAGGCAGCATGAAACAAATCCATCTCTCTGTACAATTCCTTGATCTAAAAACACAAGTGCACACTGCAGTAATTGTATACCCTTAATATCTGCACATCCTCTATAGAGAAATAACAAAGTCAGTATGATAAGAGGGGTACTTTAACTTGTTCGTTACTGTTCTTACTGTCTTGGGGCAACTTTGACCACATAACGTCCTCTGGGATTAATAAAGTATTTCAATTCTGATTCTTTATGACAACTGAGCAGAGTCTGAGAATGTCTGATCTAATGTATGCTGTGTGATGAAAGTTGGTCCTTGAGAATAAACTATTAAGGGGGGCTTGCATTTGGACAAATCTGTTAAAGTCACTGTTTAATGGGAAATGTAATCAAATCTACACCATCAATCACATATAAAGGTTTTTTGATGTAAACAAGAACACAGCCATTATAGTATGTTAAGGAAGATTTATTAGCTGTCCGACCGCATGGGAGCATTGTTTGTTTTACATGCCTTGAGCAGTTCCATATTATTAGATTGTAATATTTGATCTCTGGAAAATGTACAGTTGTGGTTCGACAGACTGAGCTGCTTTCTTGTGAGATAAGTTGAGCTCGTCACCGGGGTGACAAAGAGAAACAAAGTATCTGGCACACCAGAAGCCCGAGGTGAATCGGTTGTGATAATATGATTATTTAATAATCTAAAGGCCTTTGATAGATGTTTATGCCTTGCATTACTGACAGGAGGATTGCCCTGGAGCTGTAGATACAGAGCAGGGAGCATCACTGTTTGATTTAAGGGAGTATTCTACCAAGGAACAAGAAGCACTATGAGAACACAAACCTCCACCAAGGCAGCTCACTGAGCAGCATTTACTTGTAATGGAATAGTATTGTCTTTCGTGAATATTCATTTTGTTTTCTTTGTTCTATATACTTTAAAAAGTTGTTTTTTTTTTGTATTTTTTATTTAACATTTATTTAACCAGGAAGATCGAATTGAGATTAAAAACCTCTTTTTCAAGGGAGACCTGGCCAAGTTTGTAGTGCAGTAAAAACAAGTGCAAAGTTGGTCCTGTTAAAACCCATTTTAATATACTTGACTTAATTTTAATGACACTTTTTGGGTGTAGAGCACATGTGGCATGCATTTTGTTTTTAGTAAAATTTATTTTTGTCATGGTCTCTGTGTCTTTGTTGAGTTACTCTCGTCAGTACAGCCCCGATAAACCCTGTTTCTCGTGTGACTACAGGGATTATGCTAACCGCAGTTCTCTTGTGCTTAGGTTCTCGGACTTGTCCGTACCCCCGATCTGTTTCCCTGGTGGTGTGGCGTAGAATGGAGTAAGAGTGAGTGTGTAGAAAACAAATACGAGAGGAGCGAGTGAGCGGAGTGTGCTGGATTCAGAAGAGTGCCGAAGACAAACTGGGAAGGAGCGAATGAGCGGAGCGTGTTTTGAACTTTCTCCCCATTTCCCCCTGGACCGCTGCATATCCCTGCCCTGTACACTGTCTATACTTTCACGTGGTGTTTCGTAAATACATTTACGATTGCTATTCTAGTTCAGCTGGTCTGCGCCTGAGTCCAGTTTCGCCTGTGTTACAATTTTAATGTTTTGCAATAAATATCAAGTGAAAAACATGTTTTGATCATAAGTGTTTTCAAAAGAAAAAATGCCAATTCTGGAATATTATGACCTGTTATTATAATTTACATAACATTCATAATAAAATAATGTGATATTTAGAATCCCTATACATCACTGCCTATATGTCGTCAATACAAACAATGTCAGTAAGAATGTCAGTAAGTCATTGAGTTGACCTTGAAGAGCTTAGTGAATGTAGGGAAATTTTTATGGATTGTTAACATGAGCCCACTCTGCACCCCTGCAAAGCTTTAATGGAATTTATTTAAAACCTTCCAAGCTGTCGTGTTTACAGACAGGCTTGAATTTGCCATATTTTTCTAGTCAATGTCCAATCGTAGTGTGAAGTCTCCTCCAGTTAACTGAAGCCTGACATTAGTGGCCTAGTGCCACTGGAGGCCATATATGTCTTTGTGTCACATTTCCTCTGTTTTTTTCCCCTCATCACTGATATACGTTGATCCAAGTTTCATCTGTCCAAAACCTGCTTTTCCAGGAGATACGTGCTGTTTTAGGTATGTGTTAATGTCTGATCTGGCCACTCTGAGACAGATCACTGGTTTAAACCCTGTGGTGAACCTCTGATAATGATATGCTTACCTCCTGGAGTTGTCCTAACTTGAATATTGTGAACAGGTTTTTCTTTACCTTGGAAAGGATTCTGCAGCGATCCACCTCTAATGTCTTCGGTAAACCTTCTGTCTTCGGTAAGGTCCTTTTTATGTGTTATTTTTTTCACCAAATGTGCCACAGTTTCCTTTCCTGCTATCTCTCTGACAGATTTGGTTTGTTTTTGAATCCTAAAAATGACTTGTTTCAGTTGATGAAACAAGTGAAATGTCTTTACCTTGAAGATTAAATTTGTTCACATTCAAATCCCACCCTTAAGTGAACCCATCCAGTTACATTTGAGACCATGCTAATAAGTACCAGTGCAAAGAATGGCAGTAATTTCTATGTGGTTAATCCAATATACTTGTTCAGCTGCTTAGATCAGACCATAATAATCATATAACTATATCTCAATTATGTTGTGATATACAGATAAACTAAAATCGAGTCAGTGTCTAAAAATATATGGACTGTATGTAACCTTAGAGCTTAAGAAAAAAACAAAAACAGCACTGCTATTGCCTGAAGTCATCCACCTCCTAATCCCAGAGGAGTATAAAACAGTGGGTATGAATTGCTTTCCTAAAGCCTAACTCTCCGTTACAGCTACTCTAAATACAAATCATAAATACAAATATAAAACTAATTAAACTGAAAAGCTGTAAAAATAAAAACTGTAAGCCAGAATATTATCAAACATTTTAAGTCTAAAACAATAGTGCATTTGTCATCACAGAAATAGCTTAATAATTCAGTGACATAGTAACAAGCCAAATGAATGAATCATGAATCAATGTTATTGGAATTCCACGTGAAAGACCAATTCAAAGTGGTGTACACGTGAGAAGTGGAACGAAAATCATACATGATTCCAAACATTTTCTACAAATAAATAACTGCAAAGTGGGGTGTGCGTAATTATTCAGCCCCCTTTGGTCTGACTGCAGTCAGTTGCCCATAGACATTGCCTGATGAGTGCTAATGACTAGATAGAGTGCACCTGTGTGTAATCTAATGTCAGTACAAATACAGCTGCTCTGTGACGGCCTCAGAGGTTGTCTAAGCGAATATTGGGAGCAACAACACCATGAAGTCCAAAGAACACACCAGACAGGTCAGGGATAAAGTTATTGAGAAATTTAAAGCAGGCTTAGGCTACAAAAAGATTTCCCAAGCCTTGAACATCCCACGGAGCACTGTTCAAATGATTATTCAGAAATGGAAGGAATATGGCACAACTGTAAACCTACCAAGACAAGGCCGTCCATCTAAACTCACAGGCCGAACAAGGAGAGCGCTGATCAGAAATGCAGCCAAGAGGCCCATGGTGACTCTGGACAAGCTGCAGAGATCTACAGCTCAGGTGGGGGAATCTGTCCATAGGACAACTATTAGTCGTGCACTGCACAAAGTTGGTCTTTATAGAAGAATGGCAAGAAGAAAGCCATTGTTAACAGAAAACCATAAGAAGTCCCATTTGCAGTTTGCCACAAGCCATGTGGGAGACACAGCAAACATGTGGAAGAAGGTGCTCTGGTCAGATGAGACCAAAATGGAACTTTTTGGACAAAATGCAAAACGCTATGTGTGGCGGAAAACTAACACTGCACATCACTCTGAACACACCATCCCCACTGTCAGATATGGTGGTGGCAGCAGCATGCTCTGGGGGTGCTTCTCTTCACCAGGGACAGGGAAGCTGGTCAGAGTTGATGGGAAGATGGATGGAGCCAAATACAGGGCAATCTTTGAAGAAAACCTCTTGGAGTCTGCAAAAGACTTGAGACTGGGGCGGAGGTTCACCTTCCAGCAGGACAACGACCCTAAACATAAAGCCAGGGCAGCAATGGAATGGTTTAAAACAAAACATATCCATGTGTTAGAATGGCCCAGTCAAAGTCCAGATCTAAATCCAATCGAGAATCTGTGGCAAGATCTAAAAACTGCTGTTCACAAACGCTGTCCATCTAATCTGACTGAGCTGGAGCTGTTTTGCAAAGAAGAATGGGCAAGGATTTATGTCTCTAGATGTGCAAAGCTGGTAGAGACAAACCCTAAAAGACTGGCAGCTGTAATTGCAGCAAAAGGTGGTTCTACAAAGTATTGACTCAGGGGGCTGAATAATTACGCACACCCCACTTTGCAGTTATTTATTTGTAAAAAATGTCTGGAATCGTGTATGATTTTCGTTCCACTTCTCACGTGTACACCACTTTGTATCGGTCTTTCACGTGGAATTCCAATAACATTGATTCATGTTTGTGGCTGTAATGTGACAAAATGTGGAAAAGGTCACGGGGGCAGAATACTTTTGCAAGCCACTGTATTAAACACAGATGATGTTTTGGCAGCAGTTTTGGCATATATTGGTCTGCTGTGAAGTGGAAGAACCAAGGTTTCAGTCTATTGGACAGTCCCGCTGTCACGTTACTCAATATTCAGACCAGCAGCCAAAAGCAACAACAGAAGATCCATTACAGGAACACTTCATTAGTCCAACCAAAAAGTGTTCCTCCAAAGGCAGAGGAAGGGGCAACATAACTCGAGTTCTGCCAAACTTTATGAAATCACTTTCTCCTGAAGTGCCATCATCTGGGATAACCAGCAGCTGAAATCATACTAATTATACAGCTTTACAATATCACAGCAACATTACAATAATAGCAACCAGTCCTTGTGGGAATACTCATAGTTTCTCAAACTGGAATTTACTTAAAGTAACTGTGGTATCAGATGTCTTACCACAGCTCCCACTACCCAAAACCTACCCCAAAAGACAAAACTGAATAATTTAACACAAAAAAATATGAGAAATATGCATGGGATCTGGGAATAAACAGGCGTTTTCCCACGAGAAACCAGCAGCAACATATTCTAAGACCTTTAAAATCAGACATCCTAACGCACACGCATCGCCTGAAAAGGCCACTGACTAAAGTCACACAAAAAGGGAACGGGGCAAACCTTTCCAGTCCCTTCTTGAGAGCATTCAGCCTATAGAAAAAAAAACTGACCCTCACTCCCACTTGGCTGCCATCCAGGTCCTTCTGGATAATGATGAGTGTAGTAAGACTTTTTCCATATTTATTAGCGATCCAAAAAGCTTTCTGCATCCCTGTTTTCTCTGACTTAACAGTGGCTGCCAACTGACTGCCGATGCAAAAGCTTCTCACATTCCTAATATGACTAAAATGGAAACCTTAATATTGCTTCACAGAAACCACAAAATTTTCCTTTTCATTGGTGTCTCATCGAGAGGAGGTGATACATGATGAATAAAGGATCATTTCTGGCTAAAGAGGAAAATAGATTCAACTGAATGACCATAAAAATTCATACAAAAAGGGTGAATACAATAGACTGTATATAAAAGATGGTCATACCACCCAGACCTCTCCCATTGGTTTTGTACTGTGTGTAATGAAGCCAGAAGTAGCCAGACGTAGGAAAAGCTGGCCAAATATGCCGAGAATCCCAGCTGTGCACAAAACAGCCAAGCAATGATGCATTCAAGAACAACCAGATGCTCTGAAATTTCCAGTGTTTGTTTTCCTAGCTGCACTGTCTCTAAATATCTCTCAAAACCATCTCAAAAAATGTGCTCCATTGACGAGTGTCTGATGTAAAAGCTGCAAATAAACCCCAAATCTTCATCCAGCAAACCTCTCGCCTTTGAGTGGAAAATCCCTGCTCCATATAAGATGCGTGTGACCTAGCCAGAAACCCAGGGAGATTTGCCTCGTCAGTGACGCTTTGGTGACAACACTGTGTGGTTGTGTCTGATCAACATTTTCTTGTAAACCTAGTGAAGGTTTTGTCAGAAATCTCATTGTTTACAGATGTGGTATAAGTGTGTATTTATCTAAGTTTTATTTGTCACTAAACCACAATGATTCAAAGACATCTTCATGACATCTTCAAGTTAAATATTCATAGAAAAGATGGAAGGAGGAACTATCAGTTCTGGCCAAAACCATTTTTGGTACCAGGCTGTAAAGGGGCTTTTTAATTTAGGGTTTAACATGGGAGTCTTTTAGGGATTGATTCACTTTTGGAGCCTGCCACTACAAGACAAACAGTTTTTGGCTTCCTGTGATGGATTCATTTTCAGCACCAAGGCTGGATGAAGATGAGAGACATATTGTGCAAGAGTTTTATCGAGCCACCTTTGTTAGTCCATAAATTATCCAAGTTCAGATAATTTTCTGCTCATCTTATCGCGACATACTTTCCTTTTTGCCAGCTCAGACCAAGCAACTGTAGCATTTAGAAGAAGAAGTAGCATTTTCATAGTTGTGTATTTGCAGACTGATGCGCTCACCTCATGTGGACAGCTCTCACAGGGTTGGAAATGGCAGAGCCCTCTAGAGAGCTGCTCAGGTCCAGACTCACAGCAGTCATCCACCCCATCAGCAATTGCCTTGTTCACATTGTCCATGGGGAAGGCGCACAGGGCAGAGTCATGCTCTGTGACTCCGTTGTCGTCGGTGACAGCAAAAACACCATACAGGATGTCATCCTCCTCCTCCGCTCCTAACTCCTCTGCCAGCTCCCTGCCTGCTTTGCCAAAATGGGCTGCTTGGACCACGTTGTACACAATATCCTTATAAGGTTCACTGGCTACGTTCCTCCTCCTGCGCTTTGGTTCAAAGCGACACTCCAAGATCAACTCGCGATACCGCTTCATTTCCCATTCGTTCCTCGGGAGACGTCCCAGACGAGTCTGAAAAGGCGACGATTCCTGATCCGGGCTCTCTCTCTGGACTGAAAGGAAGTACACAAACTCCTGAGTGAAGAAGCTGTAGACATATTCAATATGGTATGTCTTTCGCAGGCTGGGAAGGACAGTCAGACCACGCACATCACTGAAGAAACCATCTTCTGTGGCCAGTGGTCGACGAACTGATAAAGACTTCCTGCCGTAACGCTGAGTGACACTGTCATTAACACTGGCCGCGACAAAAAAATAGACAGTCTGACCCTCCTCCACCATTGTGACTTTCGTACCAAGAGGGCTAGCCACACAGTCAGGACAGTTAGCAGCAGAGTTTGAGCCCTTTCTGAACAAACACTTTGAAAGAGAGGGTGGCTCTCCATTTGGGTTCAGCTGGTGGAAATAGCATACGCCGTACTGAGAACTTCCACAAGAATATAAATACATAAAGAGTGTATCCAACAGCAACACCTGATTGTCTGTGTCCTCTGGAAAGTTGTGATTCTTGTCAATCTCACACAAATTGCATATGTGACACTCTGAGCCCCCCACTGGCCCAGTGCGGAGCTCCCACACCTTCTCCAGGCTTCTGTTGACAGCTTCGATCACATTCTTAGAGGCCACGTACACTTCTTGGTAAAATGAGTTGTTGACTATGTTTTGGATGGGACCCCCAGCTTGGAAGAAAGGCATTGTGTACACAACAGAGAAGTTGACAGGGCTGGGGGCCAATGACGCACAGTTGGCCAGGGCAAAGGCCAGCACAGTCTGGAACCAGACGCATGCCCACCACTGTCCGGCCCAGTGGACCATCTCCAGTCCGGGTTCCAGGGGCCCAAAGGCACAGGCGATGTGTCGCTACCTCCAGGTCTGCTGCTGAGTCAAAACCATCCTTAAACCACCCAGTGACACCTGATAAAACAAAAAGAGTAAAATAACTCATTAAACTGATAAGAAATCATGAGCTGCAACTCAAGAATGACTAAAGCTTTGATATTTCCTTGCTTGAGAGTTAAATAACAAAGATGCCATTTTAATGAGTTAGATGATCCAGGAAAGCTTTGCATAAAGATGTGAAAGTGAAAAGGGGATCTTGGCTGACTTGACTGCTTTCTCCTGCTTTAAGCTAAATGTCCTCTAGGACCAACATTATACTGAACGGACATGTATAAGTATTAGACAGATCTTCTCATCTAGCTCAGGCCAAGAAATCAAGTGAGCATATAACTAGCAGTACTTACATTACCTTCATTCAAGGCTTTTAAATGCATATCGCCTATTTCTTATCTAAGGTTCCTTTGGCAGGAATGGATTTTGTTTAAAGAACCACCTTTTGAACAAACAAAGAGCCACAATCCCGTTTGTATGAAGAGGTAAAAGCTGACAGAAGTGAGATGTGTCTGAAAGCTGTTTACTAAAACTGCTGTAAGCCCATAAAATGATAAGCAGTAGCCTGTTGTTTCATGTTGTCATGATAAATTATGCCTCCTATGGGATTTGCTACTAATGAAAGTGAAAATCAATATAACAGTATTTTATTATGTTTTGCGTGGAACCCTAAAAGACCCGAGGTAACAATCATGATCACCATCTTGTCTGGTCCTGATAATAAAAGCACATGTGGTCATAAAAATAAAAGCTTTCTCTGACTCACCACAGACACTGACAGGAAATGTTTAGATCATCAGACACAGAGTTGTGGTGGTAGAAGATGTGGATGTAACTATTTTTACTGGGGCTTTGTACATAAGCCATTCATATCTGTCTGGTCATGTTTACTCTGGTTAATCACAGGCAGAGTTTTTCAAATGAATCATCTTCTTTTATGCAAGGGAGTTGGTGGTAACAAGCCAAGATAATGACTTTTGCTCAACATGAACCAACCAAATTTAGCAAATCTACATTTTTCCATTGCTCATCCAGCCCAAGCTCTACGTAGCGTCCGAGCCCTGTCTTCATCGTGAACATACATAAGTGAGTGGATCATTAACTGGACATACGCCATGACTGTTTTCTGGCCTGGCCTCTCAATTATTCATTCCTGTTACAACCACTACGTGCCTTTCAGGGGGAAAAGATGGCCACGGACTGATGGTCGTCAGACGTTGTGTAGCCTTTAAAACTACCAGGTGAGGGCAAAACTGCTCTTCGGCTCGTGTCAGAGAATTTAATCCATTTTGAACATTATATTTAACAGCGTCAGAAACGGCAGTGTGAGCCAACTGATTTTAAGCACAAAGCACTTGTTTTTGCTAAAAGCAGTCGTATGGAAAAGTTCAGAGTCTCAGGTCTTTGCATCAATAATTCATTGAACCCCGCTGATGCTGTTGTTACATTTTAACATTTGCAGCTCCTTGTAAAGCTGAGGTTAAGGTCTGGGGACATGAGTACACATAGTAATGGCACTGATTGACTTTCTCCGGGTTCATGGTTAATAAAGCAAACGGCTGAAACAGAGTTTCCATTCACTTTGCTATTTTCAGGCCAATCAAGGCTTCATCAGTGAACCGGCATGAGTTGCCAGTAAAGCACCTTGCTCACTGGCACTTCGGCGTCCTAATCAAGAGTAGAAGATCGAAGACCTCTCTTAGAATAATCAATGCACAGATATCCAGGGGGATTTGCAGAGTTGAGCTGCTGTTCGAACAATCAATAGTGAACACATATTGAACCTGAAGGACTCATTGACTGAGAAGAAGGAAATAAATTCCAAGGCAATACAGACTCACTAGAAATATCCAGTTTAAGGAGAAACTGCGTCTGCATTTCTTTGTTTTGAAAATATCTTTATTTCTACTGTGTGATTTTATACAAAACAAGTGAGATTAGAAATCAGTCCAATTATGAGTATCTTAACACAGAACAGCATAATTTCTTTTCGCCCTGTGCTCATCTGCCCTCTTCAGTTGATCGCTTGTATTTATGGGTTTGTTGTTGTTGTTGGGTTGGTGAAGTTTCTCCTTTTACTTTGTCTCCATATTCGGTTACAATCTGCGTTTACTTCTTTGAATCACTCCAGTGTAACAGAGTGCACACTGGCTCCAGTCCACAGGTTAAAGATGTTATTTTCATTCCAAAACCCGAGTTTAGATAACGCAACACTGAGTTTATATTTCACAACCCCCACAATAAATATTAATCGCAAATAGCTTGCTTTTTATAAACAATTATAAATGGATGACACCGGAAACCCTTCCTTGCATTATAAGTGCTGTGAGAGATAATATAAAGAATGCCGGTGCTGTAAGTCAAACTTTGGATCATAAACACAAGCTATTCTTTTTAAAGTCCTCTTCTAGCATTGCCTGTGCTCTGAAGGCTAGTTGGTTTCTGTTTTGTATCTAAACATCAGAGCAGACGCTGCTGAAGGAAAGAAGGAAAGATGAAAAGCTTACCTGTGCAGGTCAGTCACAGTCTTGAGGGAAGCAGCCACTGCCAGCTCTGCGCCTACTGTAAAACAGCGCGCGGGGGAAGGCGGGTTTTTCCTCAGGTAGAGTTAATATCACACGATTAGCTTAACACACAAACATATATATATATATATATATATATATATATATTTTTTTTTTTTTTTTAAATATAAGCCCTTCTGTATTCGTTAGCGCCCGCTTCGTATTTAACTTTAACTCCCGGTTTGAATCGGTCCTCTGTACCTCAGCTGTGTCCTCGCTCCTCCCCTCACAGCTCCACACTGACACACACCAGCAGCACGAACAGAAGCCAATTAGCCCAGCGTCTATAGGTGGCCTCAGTCACTTTTTAATGCCATAAACGTTTCCTCCTTATCCCCCCCACCACTGCCCTGCCTGTTTCACAGCACCATAAAACTTACTCCTTTTGTTGTGCAAGTGTGCTCCGCGTTTGTGAGACGGAAGTGCTGCTGCTACTGCCATCTACGAAGTGCCTACAGTGTGAGGGGAAAAGAATGACACATCAGCTTGCAGGTCGTTTCTTTATTTACATATAATTTTGCAATTATGGGACTGCCATAAAGCATTACATATTTGTTTTGCACAATAACAGTTAAGGCATGATGTGACAAATGTGACAAGGCTAGATTCCTCAAGCATAGCAGGTTTCTAGGAAACAAAGCTTTCAGAGGCATGCAGAAATATATCATCTGTTAATGTGAGTATTATGGGTGAAAAGAAAGAGATGAACTGGAAAAATAATGGAGTTCATGTGGAATTCCTCTACAGTGGTGTTAAGAGAATACGTGTTATTACAAACTACTGACAGCAGTAAACAGGTCACAGGCTTTCTGTTTCAGTGTCCGTTACATAAACAAAGAGTGCATAGAGGTAAAAGGGTGATGCTTCCAACAGGAATGCTGTTAACCCATATTTTGCCAACATGTCTTCTAATTTGAAAATACATTCTACTGCAGTTCAAGGAATTTCCAGTTTATTCTTCATTTCTAAGAACTGAGTTAATACCATAAAAGACATTTTTTTTAAGTTGTCTGATGCATAATAGCCGTTACAGTAAAACCATTCTTCCATGAAAGATCTTTAACAACAGGTAAACACTGCAAGCTTCTGTGTTACCAAAAGTGCGGAGGCTTCTATCTGCTCTTCATTTTTTTAAATTAAAAGTTATAAAAAAATTTCGCCAGCTAAAATACAGCGTTAATTCAATTGCACAGCACACTTCATTACAAATCAGAGAATTAGAACAGAGCATTCCAAAAGTCAAAAAAAAAAGAAAATGCATAGGATTTTACAATCATCATACTCTTAAAGACTACTGCTTCATCATGCGTAGCTGCTGTTAGCACCACTCCAGTCTGTTTTCACAATACTGCTTTACGTTTCAGGAGGCTCAGTATGTGAGAGGACTGAGGATGAAGAGGCGATCCTCCTCCTTCCTGATCCACTTCAGCAGTTTATTGACAGCGGCGAACGCTGAGGCCTTGGTCGCCAGCGGACTAAAGCAGAGGTAAAGCTCAAAGCCACTTGTCACCTGCAAAGGAGAGAAGGCACAACAAGACAAATGGGGCATGAAAAAGCTCTGTGTAGTAGAAGGATATTTTTCTGTTAAAGAAGTTCAGAAATGTGGTTCAATGTAAGAAATTGTTACAGTCTGCAAAATTACTGTAGCTACTGCATTTCAGATCAATGATGAGTGATTAAAGCTTAATGTCTGATGTCTTTAGTCAAAACAAACTTTGTACTTGACGCCAGGAGGCTAAAATCTTGCTTATTATGAGTAATATTCATTTTTGCACATTACTGTTAATGTTGTGCAATTATCATTAATGGCACATTTAATCAAAAATTTGTGTTATATGCACATTGAAAATGTTAAAAAAAACTAATTATGTAATGACAGTATATTTTTTGTAACAATATTTGTAAAGCATTGCACCACATTTAGAATGATGACCCTTTTTCAATACGTTTCTTTAAGATATATATTTAACCACACAACATGCAGTTAGAAGGGGGGGGGGAGAGTGGTGACATGGAGACATTACTTTTATTGTTATTTTATGTGTATGTGATGGTAATGTGCAAGGGTCTGCAAAAGCACAAAGCTGCTAACACAAAGCTGGTAATGAAGGACAAAGGTTATTCCAGTAAGCTATAATTAAACTCGTTGTGGGAATAAAAAACTAAAAAACACTAACACACTAATTAAAATAGAAATTAAAAAACATAAGCAGTATCTTCTTTATCTTCTTTGGGCTGGGGGATGCAGCATTTTCCAAAAAGAATTATTTATGGATCATGTTCACACGTGGCTTTTTTACTGTATGATAGAGCTTCAACCTGCATTTGTGCATGGCACAGTGAACTGGGTTCACAGACAGTGACTGGAAGTGTTCCTGAGCCCATGCAGAGATTTCCATGACAGAATAATTGCTGTTAACGGCAGCCAATGCTGATTTTTGGCCTTGTCCTTTGCCCACTAAGATTTGCGTTTTGATCATATTAGGTACTGTAGATGATGAGAAACTCAAAGTCTTCACATTTTTATATTGAAGAATATTATTCTGAAAATTTCCAAGAATTTGTAGACATTTTTTTCTCTCTAAGATGCTCTTTTTATACGCAGTCATGTTACTGACCTGTTGCCAGTTAACCTATTTGATTGCAAAATGTTAATCCAGCTGTTGATAATACTGCATTGTGAATGGAAAAACTGATGTAAAGTTTATGCCAGCAATCAAAATTATTTATGACTTTATTAAATGGACAATTGACCCTAATAAGGCAAATAGTTACACCCCCCCCCCCCCCAAAAAAAAAAGAAAAAACAAAACAAAAACAAAAAAACAGTAAGCTAACTAAATGCTTTAAATGGCTGTCAGCTTAAAAATAATTGTTCAAAAACAATAAACCATTTTAATCAGAACACCAGACTCACCTGTGCCAGCAAGTTTTCAGTTTCCCTGCAGCGGTAGTAGTAACGGAGAGGTCTGGTTGGATGGTGCAAGCAGCTGTGAAGTTCCTGGTACAAGCTCAGCAGCCTTTCCTGCTCTCCATCAGACTGGTACACCATCGGAAACTCGGGGCTGAAGGTGGAAAATATCCAAGAACAAGGATTTGTGTTCATGACAAAAAATATATACATATAAGAATGCAAATCTTTGTATACTGATGATCATTTTACTGGCCCAGATAAAATCAAGTGTCATCTGCTCTCATGAAGTTGTCATTTATGTAAATTTTTCGTAATACCGAAAACATCTGAGTAGATGTGTTTATACAGTGAAAGGAAAATGTTCTTGAATTAACAGGATTAATGACTGTTAAAATACTCTGATCGTTATCTAAAAACCCCTAAATTTGACAAACACAGTCTAACCACTCACCTGGTGTACAGTCCGGAGCTCTTTGATTTATACAGGAAGTGCCTGAGCTCTGGGATGCCAACCTGCACCACGGAGTAACTGGGACATTTCACCGCCTCCTTCAGGGCCTGGTAGGCACTACGCTTGCTCAGCCTTTCCATAAACTTCTGCTTGCAGTCGGACATGTTAAAGAAGTCCTCTCTTTCAGTTGAGACCAGAATGAGACAGAGCTGGGAAGCAGGCTCCAGGTAAGAAATGTGAGCGTGGAAAAATCCTGCGGTGTTGAACTTTGGCAGACAGATCGGCGTCCAGCCTTCACCTTCTCGGAAGGAAGAGGAGGAACCGACGAGGTTGAAGACCAGGTGCAAGTCTATGTGGTGGAGGAACTGGTCCTTCTTCCTGACCAGGGTGACCAGGCGATCGCCGGCCAGCAATATGGAGAACACCAGGTTTTTGGATTTAGCGGCCTGTAGGCTCGATGACACTACGTCCCTGGCAGAGCTGGGGAGGGGCAGGCAAGTGACGGCACTGAGCAGCAGGCCGGGGTCTCGTTCCAGCCGGATCAACAGGTTGTCAGTGAGATACTCTGAGCCGGCCAGCAAACGCCGCAAGTCGTAGTTCTGCTTGTGCTGGAAGATGTGGTTGAGCTGGGTGAGGGTGAGCAGGCTGACTATCTGGTAGTAGATGTATTGCAGCTCCCGCAGCATCTCCTTGTCTGATTGACAGGTGCGTGACACTCCCACCAGGACCAGAGGACTCTTGGTGAGGAAAACCACTTTACAGCCATCTGACACAAACATATTAACAGCACTTACATTAAGATACGACATATTTGTTTAGAGAATTAAATGTTGCTGCCAAAGTATAATCTGACCTGCATGGATGGAGCGGATGATGTTCTTCTCAGCCTCGACAAACGACACGAGAGCCATCATCACCCCCATGGTGCTCGACAGCGCCTCTTCCGTGCCGTAGCGAGTGTAGATTGGTTTCCCCGCCTCACTCAGCACAAACACGTGTTTTTTGTGGCTCCGCCACGCCTCACTGGACACATCCTCCTCCTTAATCCTATCCGACAGGTCATTGCTGTGTTGTTCATCTATATTTTGTTCAGCAACAAGTGCCTTGAGCCCCTCTTCATGCTGCTCTTCTGATTTGCCTGAATCAGCTGTCCTCAGGGCTTCTTCTTCAGCTTCAGCAGTTAAATCCTCAAATGAGTGTGCATGGATGAACATGGCACTCTTCTGGCCAGCACCTGTATTAATATAAATGATGACAAACTTTGTCCGTAAAAGATTTAAAAAAAAAAAAATAAAAAAAAAAAGCTAGAAAAGCTCTATATAAATATGAGCACAGTACATCACATGGCAGACATTTCTGGACAGTTCCTTTGGAAAACAAAACTCCAGGAAGTTTGAATGCTACTTTCTAAAAGGACATGTGGCCAATGACCACATATACAACTGCCAAAGTAACCACCAAGTCCTCTTTTAGTGTTTTCTCAGTTTGCAGCATTTATAGCGGTTTTCATAATCAAACATTTTTCCCATGTAGAAAAAAATAAAAATAAAAAATAAAGAAAAATAGTGGACTGTTAGTATCAGGCTCATTCTCACTACTGAAAATCATGTGTTTGGTTAAGGGATGGGGTAAGGGTGGAGCATGAAGGAGACACAGACATGACCCCTCTTTGCTCAGCGTAAATTCTTCATACTCTTACCTGCCGAACAATCAAACACACAGATTTTTTTTTATGCTTGGAAGCAGGCCTCGTGTTTAATGTGCCCGTTTAATTTGCATTCACACGTACAGCCAGGTAATGTAGAAATGCTGCTTAGCTCAAGGCAGATTCAACACAATGGAAAGTGGAGATGTATACATAATTTAAAAGATTTTCAGTTTGTGTTTCTACAAGAGGAAAAAAAACAACTTCAACGAAAAAAAAAAAAAAAAAAAGTGGCTGGTTTGGAAAATGTGTTAAATTCCCCAACTTTGCTGGAGAACAAAACTGGGCATTCCTGTGGGAACCAACTAGCTGGAAAAGGCATCCAAGACAGATGACAGAGATGAATTATGTACATTTACAGGACAAGACTTGATTCTTTTATTTGAAAAACTGATTAATTTTGAACATGGTATGCAACTCTAGAACAATCCACAAAAAACAGAAGTTCAATTTAGTCTATTATCGTATTAGTCACACATGTTTTAACTTTAGGTTATCACACTTCAGAGCTGCTGCAGTGAATGAAATGAACAACCTCTGGCCAAAGCTTATCTAATTAGAAGAACAAGAATAAGGCAACTGTGATAGCGAAAGAGTACGCTAAGACTTCAAAATGTCCTGTTTAGCTCCAGTTTGAGAAGAGCAAATCCATACAGTGTTACATCATCTCTCCTGTCATTGTTGGATTTATTCAAAGCAGGATGTGATGCAGCAGATGAAAGCAGCTGCAGCAAACTTTCATTGTGACAAACTGACAAATTTTCCCCAGATTTTTTTTGCAGTCAACAGATGGTCATATCATTAAATTCTCATGAGAAAACATGGCAGCATTTGAAGGGAATATTGTGCAACTGTAACACTAGCTCTAAAACAGCAGACAACCTGTAAATATATTCACCATTTCTTACATAGACAGGATGTGCATATTCATGCTGTCTCTCACACACAGAGTATTCAGTATGCGTTCACCGGACACTGCACAGCTACAACAATGTGAAACAGAGAAGTCCAATTCATGGGAAAGTTTTCAGAAGTGTCAGCACTGAAAGAGTGTTAATGTCTTTTCTTTGTGCTACAATCATAAAAAAGACAATATTCCAGGCAAAGATACTGCAGGGATTTTGTACTTGAAATAGAAAACAGTTGATGATTACTTGGCCCTGCCCTGCCTTGATATTTGTCTAGCCCAACTGGAAGCTTTTATGGTCTACTGTAACCGTTGTGATCACTGATCATGTCCTGCAATGTTTCGCAATACAATCCTATGAGGGATTGGCCACAAAGTAGCGTGGCACAATTCTATTCACCCACGACTTCTTTAAGACACCTAGACTTACCTGCAGTCTTTGAAATGAGAGCGCAGTCAGTGGTGTAATCCCACTGATAGTGGCTAAGTGAACTACCTGGAAAATATTTCTTGCGTTAACATTACCTTAGACTGGAACAAATGCAAGAGGAAGTTCACACATACTACACCTTCATATTTGACGTTTTTTCACTACTATGCAGTGGTTCCAGTTTTGCAGATGTATGTTAAATATGTTTAAAATCATACTTGTCTCTGTGTGTTTACAGACAAGCGGCACAACACTTACCTGGTTCAGTTCCCTCTACCAGACCAGGTATGGGGCTGTCCGCCCTGACTGAGCGAAGGCGGTCTACAGGAGCCAGAGTTCCACTTTCCCATGATGCAGTCGCCTTTTGGGCTTCACCTTCCATCACTGCTACTTAAGGCTAGGACACGCACCTGGAAAGATAGACAGACAAAGGGCTATAGGACCAAAGGGCAACAACTTCGTGACTGAGTCTTGGATTTATGGTGGTGTGCCATTACAGTGACATGACACGGTCACCACGAGTCGGTTCAACTGAAATCAAATAAAGCCCTACAGTTAGGTAGTGAAGATTAACTGTTTATTGGAAGCGGGGGAAAACAGAGCTAAACTGGAATGTCCTCCTTGCTCCAAGGAAGGCTGAAACCAACTATGGAAACAAAATGAGTCTCGAAAGAATAACATATTCACACGCAGTATATTTACATTCACATCGTTTTTTCTTGCTTAGCATCCTGAATTATCACAGGCGTCACATATGTTTGACTTCAAAAGCTACTTTGATTGCTGACTTTAGCATGTAGTCAAACAAACGCTATCTCAGACACGTTTAATCGCCTTCGCTCTCAACCAGAGCACTCAAGACCCCTTCAAATACTTCAAAAAGATTACCTTTCATTTCCACAGCTGTCTGCATCTGAATGTTATGCTCCCCAACTCGTTTGCCACAGTTGCTGCTAGCTAACTAGCAGAAACCGCACAGAAGAACTTCTTGAATCATGCCCTGGTTGGTTGCGGAAGTGCGAATTGTGGGATATGAAGTTCCCTGCCAGAGGGTTTATACACTTTTTATCACTCGTTTCCCAGGAGTAATAAAAATGCCGAGTTCATCTGAATAAAATAAAATACGGAGAATTGTCTTTGAAATAGTTAAGAATTAATTTAATGGGTTAATTTTGAATATTACAGCATGCAAGTTACTTATAACACACTGCCATCTTTGATCTTGCTGGTGCTTTCAGGTCACGCAGGACATGAAACAACTGTGCCTGATTATTAAATTACACGATTGTCACGAGACTCAGATACTTAATTTGTCAGACAGAAAACATTGTATATGAAATGTTAAATAATATTTTTGTGTGAGAAAGGTTTGTGAATATATTTGCGAGCTATTTCAATGTGTTTAAAATAATATTTTGTTGTTTTCACTGTGACTCTGCATATGTGAGGGATAAAAGCAAAAAAAAAACAAGGGAAAAAAAAAGTGTTGACACATTTGTTGAGTGACACTAAATTGTAACTTCTCCAGGGAAAACGTATTAATTGTTTTAAATAGCAAACGTTTATAGCGACTGAGCTAAATTTTAATACAAAATACGTTGGCGTAGATTCTAACAGCTCATTTATGTTCCGGGGCGGAGCTTTGGTTTGAACGTGCAGCGGGGAACTGGCCAGCGATGGCGTTACCATTGTGTTTGTGTTAGCTTGAAAGGAAATTTCCTAAATTATCTCACTTTATGTGTGTACAATGAAAATTTTCATGTACAGTTGGTGATGCTTCAGTTTATAACGAAGGATTATGCAGTAACTTGATATCTTTGTTTGGTAAGCATGACAGCTCACGATAAGGCTATGGCTAACATTGGTTATCTATGTAGCTGCTTAACCAGGGTAGCGGAATAGTAAGGCCCACTGACTTTAGCCAGTGCTAACTGTTTTAGCCTACAAATATTATGTAACACTACCGAAACGCGTATGATCAGGGAGTGAATATCACGATTTGTATTTCACTGTTTTTAACAATGTCGTACGCTGTTTCCAAAACAGGGTGATCGTTGTGCCGGTACGATGCCTATTCGAGCATATTGCACTATTTGCTCAGATTTCTTTGATCACTCCAGAGATGTTGCTGCCATTCACTGCGGACACACTTTCCATTATGAATGGTAACTATACACAAACTCAAATCTGAACAAAACAACTTTTTTCAGTTCATGGCATCTTTTAAGTTATTTTCGTTCCCCTCTTTTTCTTCTAGTCTTCTTCAGTGGTTTCAGACAGCCCCTACAAAAACCTGTCCACAGTGTAGGAAACAGGTACAGTAACGCTACATTGTCAAACTACCAGCACAGACCGTGGCAAGTTGAGTTACAAAGGAAAGATTGAGCTTCAATGACATTTTGATGTTTGTGTGTAGGTCAGCACCAGGCACATTATCAGCAAGCTCTTCTTTGACATTGGTGGAGAGGAGGACAGCACGGCTGACCCGGAAAGCTTACAGGTACCAATCCTACAGCAATATAAAACTCTTCACGCCTTCTGGCATGTAAAACAGAACCTAAATGTGGTCTTTCCTATTGCTATTGTTTGGATTTGTTTTAGGGTGTTATCTTCTGACTGTATTTCTTCTCTTGTTTGCAGAATGAGGTTGATAGAGTCAAGGCACTTCTGAGCTCTAAAGGTGAGAAATTAAACTCTTGAGTACAACTGTTACAAAGTTATGCTAGATTGTAAGGAAGCAGGCAGCGCTAGATTGATCATCTGTCTGGTCAATTTGTAGAGCGAGACTTGCGGGACAAACAGAAGGTGGTGGAGAGTTTAAAGGACTCCATGGACAAGCAGAGGCGAGACCTAGACAGTTTGCGGAAGGAGATTAAAGAAAAGGAGATGCTTTGTTCTGCCCTCAAAGTATGAGCTCTCTGTTCTTCATTGTTGAAAAGCTGCAATATCCACACTGATTCACAGTCACTGCAACTAATATTATGTTCTAACGTCTCACAGACACAGATGTCATATATGGAGACGCAACAAAATGAAGTTCAGGCTGCCAAGGAAGAAGTCCGGAGCTTAAGGACCAAGTTGAGAACATTTGAAAGGTATCTGCAGCCCATTGTATTATATTCAAGCTCCTGTGATTGTAGAGGAAAAGATAAAGATTGTTTAAGATGATCTTTGACAAGTGCGCAAACGTATACCAGTGCATTTGGGCAACTGCAACCTGAGTCTTACACTACAGCTATAATGACATGAAATATGTGCATATGGTCCAGTGATTGTCTTCATTGTTAAAGAGCATCATATTCACTCTGTGCATTGTTTTCTCCTCAGCTTGGATGTGTTGTTACAGGGCCAGAGAGCAGAGGTTGAGTCCATGATCACAGATATGGGTATCAGCCAGGCAGCAGTGGAGCAGCTCTCAATCTACTGCATCTCTCTGAAAAAGTAAGTATATGGAGATTATTACTAAATCGGCCGAGTACCATCTTAAAAATATTGGAAAAATTGTGGCAAAGAAAGATTTTGAAAAGCTTATTTGTGCATTTATTTTCAGTAGACTAAAGTATCTTAATGGAGTCTTTACTGGTTGCTGCCAGAGTCCTGACCAGCACCAGGAAAATGGATCATATTACAGCAGTTTTGAAATCATTGCATGGCTTCCTGTGTGTAAAAGCATTTATTTAAAATTCTGCTAATGGTTTAGAAAGCATTGAATGATCTTGAACCTGAATATATAGCTGACCTACTTGAGGGCTATGATGCTTCTAGACCTCTTAGGTCCTCAGGAACAGGCTTACTTTAGTATTGCTAAGGCTAGAACCAAACAAGGTGAGGTAGCATTTAGTGTTGTGGAATAAACTCCCCTCACACCTCCAGTGTGCAGAATCCATTAGTTACTTCAAATCAGGATTAAAAACGGTTTTGTGTAGTTTTTACATAAAATATACATTTAATTGTAATTATTGTATTTTTCTTTTTGTTCAAAGGTTAAATTTTACTTAAGTTGTTTCAGGTTTACCCTTGGTGTTGACTCTTGCCGTCGAGGGCTTTTTAGTTAATACTGAAATAGTTTTGCAGAAAGGAAGGGTCGAATATTTCTCTTAAAGTCTCTTGTGTTGCATCAGAAAATGTCTGTTAGGTGTTGCTTCTATAAGTCATTAATTTCAAGGGTTCTCTCACATTTCTGCTGCCTGTACGTTGAATAATTACTCAGTGTGTTCACACACTGAGGTTAATTATGGAGTTCCACAGGGTTCAGTGCTAGGACCAATTCTGTTTACATTATACATGCTTCCCTTAGGCAGTATCATTAGAAGACATAGCATACATTTTCACTGCTATGCAGATGACACCCAGCTCTATCTGTCCATGAAGCCAGATAACACACACCAATTAGTTAAACTGCAGGAATGTCTTAAAGACATAAAGACCTGGATGGCCGCTAACTTTCTGCTTCTTAATTCAGATAAAACTGAGGTTATTGTACTCGGCCCTGAAAATCTTAGAAATATGGTATCTAATCAGATTCTTACTCTGGATGGCATTACCTTGGCCTCCAGTAACGCGGTGAGGAACCTTGGAGTCATTTTTGACCAGGACATGTCCTTCAACGCACATATTAAACAAATATGTAAGACTGCTTTCTTCCATTTGCGCAACATCTCTAAAATTAGAAATATCCTGTCTCAGAGTGACGCTGAAAAACTAGTTCATGCATTTATTACTTCCAGGCTGGACTACTGTAATTCATTATTATCAGGATGTCCAAAAAACTCACTGAAAAGCCTTCAGCTAATCCAAAATGCTGCAGCAAGAGTCCTGACAGGGACTAGAAAGAGAGAGCATATTTCTCCTGTTTTGGCTTCCCTTCATTGGCTTCCTGTTAAATCCAGAATTGAATTCAAAATCCTGCTCCTCACATACAAGGTCTTAAATAATCAGGCCCCATCTTATCTTAATGACCTTGTAGTACCATATCACCCTATTAGAGCGCTCCGCTCTCGCTCTGCAGGCCTACTTGTTGTTCCTAGAGTATTTAAAAGTAGAATGGGAGGGAGAGCCTTCAGTTTTCAGGCCCCTCTTCTGTGGAACCAGCTTCCAGTTTGGATTCGGGAGACAGACACTATCTCTACTTTTAAGATTAGGCTTAAAACTTTCCTTTTTTCTAAAGCATATAGTTAGGGCTGGACCAGGTGACCCTGAATCCTCCCTTTGTTATGCTGCAATAGATGTAGGCTGCCGGGGGATTCCCATGATGCATTGAGTTTTTCCTTTCCAGTCACCTTTCTCACTCACTATGTATTAACAGACCTCTCTGCATTGAATCATATCTGTTATTAACCTCTGTCTCTCTTCCACAGCATGTCTTTATCCTGTCTTCCTTCTCTCACCCCAACCGGTCGCAGCAGATGGCCGCCCCTCCCTGAGCCTGGTTCTGCCGGAGGTTTCTTCCTGTTAAAAGGGAGTTTTTCCTTCCCACTGTCGCCAAAGTGCTTGCTCATAGGGGGTCATATGATTGTTGGGTTTTTCTCTGTATCTATGAAGCGCCTTGAGGCGACTTTTGTTGTGATTTGGCGCTATATAAATAAAATTGAATTGAATTGAATTGAATTATAAAGATGTGAAATATGGAGCGGTTTGTGGTGTTAGTTTAATCAGATTGTGTGCTTGTCTATATTTGTGACCCAGATGAAGATCATACCACCTTTCTCCTGTAAATCTGAGCTTTTGGGAAATATGTTCCAGAATCTTTTAATAAGTTGGACAACATTTGTGTGTTTGAAAGTACTTCTTTTGGAGCTTTTTGTTCAGGTATTTAGTTCTAATGACCACAGCATCCGCTCAGTATTTACTGCTGATCTCTTTTCTTTCTTTCTCAGAGAGTATGATAACCTCAAAGGAACTTTGAAAGCTTCAAATGATATGTGTGAGAAACTGAAGAGAGAAGTGCTGTCCTCAAACAACAAGGTCATTCGACATAAGAAGATCGCCTCACCAATAAGAAATGGGACTTTGGTGCGGAACCTTTGGTTTAAGTGCTCTGTGGTGTTTGTCATTTCAGTTACAAAAAACTACAATAGAGGTGAATCAGACCAAAGAGGACATGAAGTCTCTGCAGAGCGATCTGGCCTGTGCTGACAAAGAAATCTCTGTAAGGCAGATCAAACAAATCTGTTTATTTGTTATGTCGGATGTGCGTGGTTGTGATTTCTGTGTGCAACCTGTCCACAGAGCCTGAAGAAGAAAGTGGAGTTTCTTCAGAAATCTCTGAGCACACCAACGAGGACTAACGAAGCCGTCAGTCGGCTCATCTTTGAAAGGTGCGTCTCCAGCTGTGGGACTTCATTCTCCTCGTGCTTTTGACAGGATGCTTAAGAATGCATTTGCTTTATGCGCTCACGCACTTGTTGCTGCCTTCCCGTCAGCCCTGCCCCACTGGAGCTGAAGCAGCCTCGCCTCCACCATCCAGCAGATAGCGAGGACATTGACCTCAACATGACCTACGACATCACTACGCCAGACGACGGGGCCAAGAGACCAACGCAGGTTCCATTGAAGAAAATGCGTCTCGATCCACCCGTGTAAGAGTCATGTCACTCAGTGCGGAAATGTTTTCTTCTGTGTTTAGAGTAGTTTGAAATCCATCTGCTCTTTTTGTAACAAAGTATAAACTGGAAGTGTTGGTTTTTCAGAACGTCTGTATCCAAACACAGGGAGAAAACGTCAGCTTTAAGCAAGGTAGCCTTCTTCTAATAAATGCATCATTAAATAACTGATCTATATATAATTTGTTTTTAATTTTTTAATGAATTTATTGTATTGTTTTATATTTATGTATTTTTTGTTTCTCAGAATCGCGATGAAGATCTGGACCCTTTTTTAAGGAACTCCCTCCTCTTCAGGAAGAAAACCTTTGGCAGCATGTTGGAGCCTCAGAGGAAGCCTGGAGCTGTAAGTGCAGCCGACTCTCGCAAACTGTTTCCTTGTCCCATTTTGTCATCATCAGTGTTTTGTTGAAGGGGGAAAATGTTTTTGCGTTTCAGGTCAGAACTGGTTATGATGGATTAGGAGGACGAACTAAATTCATCCAGCCTGTATCCTTTTTGTCATTAGTGATTCTGCATGTGTTACTTGTCTTCTAGCGTTTGAGGTTCACTGAAGAATGTTTGATGTGTGTGTTTGTGTATATATGTAAGAGCCAGGGAGCACCGTCTGGCTTCAGATAGATGTTATTTATAACCACGAGATAAATGTAGGTCGCATCGATCCTTAACCAAGCGCTCCACCTCCAGTCTCCTTTGTCACAGATTCGTCCACTGATGAAAGCTAAAAGGAAAAAGGTAACACGGCCCCCATCCAAGACCTCCACTTGCATGACCCTGGACGACTTCCTCGAGTAAATTTTGGTGTCAGAGGTCAAGACACTGACTTCTGTAAAGAAGCATGTTGGCACTGCTCTAAAACCGAGAACCTGGCTGTGGGTTTTTTGATTTGTTTGTTTTTGCCACTCAACACCAAAAAAGCATTTGGGAATGAACTTTTATCTAAAAGAAATGACAAATGTTGGCATTTGGGTGAACTGCAAACCCTGCTCTACATTTATTTTTTTGTGCTGATATGAATTTGTTTGTGTAGGCAGTGTCTTGTGTTTTGAAGCCTCGTAGTTCTGTGGGAGTGTATTTGTTTGTGAGAGAGAAACAGCTACTTGAGAAATTTGACTGAGGGTTGCGATGATTATAAAATTCTGGGCCAGTGTCTAATGCGATACTTTTTTGTTATTTATTCCCCATTTGCTTTTCCAGTGTGGCAAACAAAAATCTTTATCATTTAAAAAAAAAAAGTCTTTGAAATGCTTTGCTATTTTTCACCCTGTTTTCCCTGACTAACCTACATGGGGAGTTACTGTAGGTATTTTTTCTTTTAGATTTAATTGTCATGCTGGATGTAAGCAAACTCAAATAATAAACAATATTTTTTTATTAAGATTCTTTTGCAATTGACAATTTCTTCTAGACTTTTATTCACAAACATGTCAATGACCTGGACTTCCCTGCAGAGGGCAGTACAAACAAGATTTTCTCACATAAGGGTATGAACCTGGCAGCCAGCCTGCGTCGTGAGTGATACTGCCTGCATGTGAGGAATGCTGAATCCATTTATATTGAAGAAGCCAGAACAACAGGAAAAGGCTCAAAAAAACATCAGTCAAAACCTGAGTTATGCATCGTGGTCAAGTAACAAAAAAAACAGCGCTGCAAATAATATACTTGCAAAAACTAATAAAATAACATAAAATTGGGGCTTTTTGCTCATTCTGCCCCGTTTTCAATGTCAAATGAATTTTAATGTTTGCAGAACTGGTGAAGATGGAGGACCTTTCATGGAACAACATCCAACGCAGCCAAAAGAGGTGAAGCTTGCTTGTGATGTTCCTGTGCATTAACATAAATGTAGCCTGTCTACAGCTTTGGCATGCAGCCCTCACAAACTGACCTTTATACAAGTTTGCTTGATATTTGGACAAACAATATGGGGAAAATGCCAACCATTGTTTTCCACTGTGGAAAACTGAAAAGTAACAAGTACAAGATAATGCATCCTGTTCACAATCACTTGTATCCTTTGTGCACTCATGAACTCAGTTTCCAGAATAAAAGTAATTCATTCTCTGCCAAAATAATTGCAGTGATAAGACTAATTAAATGCTGTGTTTCCTTAGTGACTGGATATTGATTTAGCTGTGAGTGATTATAGTTTTGTGGTTCGTTGTATCTAGCCCAGGGGGTCGTCATGACAGGACATAGTGGGGCATTTTAAAAGATACATCCTTCCAGTGCAAGCAGAAGAAAAGGTTACAACAGCCCATATAAATAGCATTCGTGTAAACGTAAAACACATAACCCATGCAGCCTGTGAACAGCGATGTTTCATTGAGGTTTGACAGAAGCATACATCTTACTGCCAAGCAAAGGTCTCCATTTAAGCTTAACATTTTTTAATTGTCTTCCATTTTCATGTCAACACATCTATATGTAGATCATTCTGAAGTCCGTTCAAAGTGGCTCTGTATCTTTTCCATAGCCCTGCTAAGCTGTCACATTTTCCCCATAATGTAGAGTGAGCCTTTCAGGTTTCTTTTGTGCTTTCACTTTCTGGATTATCTAAATAAGTGTGAAAAGAAACATCATCCACAAATGTTTTTGCTGGTATTTCAATCCAAAATAAAAAGGGGGGATTCAAAGAAGAAACACACAATCCAGCCACAAAGCTTAATTAAATGCTATTTTTTCCCACTCTTTGCAAACCATTTCTTTGTTGGCTTCAGTTGTCATTTTGATTCCCGTCACTGTGACCTGTCAGGCTCGATCTTGGACTCTCCGTTCTGTTTGTCGTTGGACTTCAGGGACAGGTGCGTGGTCACGGTAGCCGCCTGAACCACGGCTTTAAAGCTGCGCTTTCTCTTTTGGACGTTCTGCTCCGGGTGGAAGATGATGACGTAGACTTTGGGGATATAGAGCATGCCCAAGGATACGGTGGCGCTCAGGCTCATGGACACGGTCAGAGTGGTGGTTTGGATGAACATCTGCAACAGAGACGGAGGAGTTCAGAAAAATCCTTCCACACACACACTTCTGTGTCACTAAGAAAATTATAGATTTGTTTGTTTTGTTTTGGTGATTTTAGCCTTTATTTGACGGTTTGCAGGAAAGAGGGGGAGAGAGGGCATTTCAGCCATAAGGCTTAAGAGCGCCTGCTCAACCAGTAAGTTAAAGTAGTGCCCATAATGATTCATTAATTATGGAAAAAGTGGCTGGCTAATCAAACTTGCTAGCTTTAACCGATACTACTTCACCTTCACGTTCAAATTCTGGCACCAAAAAGCCCAACATGGTGTAGTCAAAACACAGAGTCCAGAAATCCATAGGTGAGCTTGCCATGGCTATATCCATTTGTTATATACAGTCTATGGTAATATATTTCCAATACCGAAATATAATTTATTTTAATAACCCAAAAAATATTGTTTGGCGCAATAATTTATACATAAACGCAAAACAACAAGATGTCTTGTTGCATCTACTCGCATTTTCCAGTAGGTGAGCAAGCACATTTTTTAATTTAATTAAATTTTATTATATTTTGGTGTTCTGACCCACAAGAGGAAGCAAGGGGTCAAAGTTGAATGCCCAATGGAGGTGGTGTGTCCTAATTTCATGCATACTGGATGCAGCAGCAAGGATAGTTTGGAAAGCAGGGTACATGTAATCTGCGCTGTCACAATGCAGTCCTTACAATTTTCATCTCAAAGCAGGGAAGGCAGTGTTTTCCCCCTGATGAATGATTTATGATCTAGTATATGAAGTCAGGAAAAGAGCCTCTATTTATGGGCTTTGACCACATCTAGCTGCTCTTCCTCTTTTTTTCCTTTTTTCTTGTTTTGCATGCATCCGACAATAATCACAGTGAGCGACTTCTTCTGAGATCTGCCTTCAATGAATTATAAAAAAAACCCCTCATTATTCAAGAAAACTAAACAGGTCATAAATAAATAAAACCACAAGTATCATAAATAAGAAATGTTTTGTGCCATAAATAGGTCGCAAGTTGCATAATATCCTCAGCAGCAACACATCCTGGCTCATGTCCATATAGTACAGTTCCTTTTATCATCTTTTACATGTGTTTGTCCCTGTAGTGACGTCTCCCTTTATGAACGGAGCTGTTTACTGTTTAGAAGTGAAGTGGACTGTAGTTATGTGGCCCGAGCAGAAGGACTAGCTGAGAATCACTGTATGGTCCTTTCATAGGTAATTACAGTCATCACAGGTAGATCACCTCCTCCAACATGTGATGGGAGCATAACAGCCGCTACTTTCATGAGCCAGACAAAAGTTAAGGTCTATATTTAGCTCTTTTTCTAAGTGATGATTAATTGAATGGGATGGCTGAATTGGTCTTGGAGGGCTTCTTATCGTCCCTCTGCACATCTGACCTCCTTTCCTTTTCTTAATTCACTTCATTTCCATTTGGAAGAGGTGAAAAGACTTTGAAAGCACCTCAGGCAGTAATTGTTTCAGCCTGACTGGTTCATAATACAGCTCTCTATTAGCCAAAGCCCGTCTCTATTTTTCAAATATCCCCCCCAACTGTCTTGTACTTTGTGACGGCAGCAAATAGCCCACAAGCTAAATGAAACCCTCAGTACAGTGGGAGCAGGATGTCCTGCGAGTACAGCAGGAAGCAAATACGATATGACAGGCAACAAACTCAAATTTCACTTTCAGCATCTGAGGGATTCATTTACTTTCTTACAGTTCGTGTGTTACTGTGCATTACGTAACTCGATTCAGCATACTGTTTATTTTAACTGTAAGTGGAGCTCAGGGAGTGCTTATGTAATGTAACGAGATTTAATTATGATCTTGAAAAAGATCAAATTTGACTATGCAGAAGAATTTATTGACCTATCATTTAGTGGGTCAAATTATTTCTTTTAATTTCTTTTTGTCCCAACCCAACACAAAGAGCAGCCAGAAATAATTCAGCTATTCATTTGTCCTTTTAAAAAGTGACATTTTTACTAAACAGATTTATTTTTGAGCTGAAGCTATTATATCAGTCTCTGAAAGTCATCATCTGAAAATTTCCTGCTATTCTTTGTCTCATATAAAAGTTTTTGTTTTTGTTTTTTCTTGCCTCCAAAAACTGTTGGCCTACTCCAAAGAGGTTGTTAAAATTTCCTGAAAACACAATCATCAGAACTGTAAAATACCTTTCATTATTATTATTAATATTATACATAAGAAATTGCCATCTTCAACCAATTGAACACATTGGATTTGTATCATCAAATCAAAAAGCCACAAGTTATATCCATCCATCCATCTTCATCCGCTTTATCCGGGGCCGGGTCGCGGGGGCAGCAGCCTAAGCAAAGAGGCCCAGACCTCCCTCTCCCCAGCCACCTCCTCCAGCTTATCCGGGGGAATACCAAGGCGTTCCCAGGCCAGCCGAGAGATATAATCTCTCCAGCATGTCCTGGGTCTGCCCCGGGGCCTCCTCCCGGTGGGACATGCCTGGAACACCTCACCCAGGAGGCGCCCAGGGGGCATCCTTGTCAGATGCCCGAACCACCTCAGCTGGCTCCTTTCAATGTGGAGCAGCAGCTGCTCTACTCTGAGCCCCTCCCGGATGGCCGAACTTCTCACCCTATCTCTAAGGGAGAGGCCAGCCACCCTTCGGAGGAAGCTCATTTCTGCCGCTTGTATCCGCGATCTCGTTCTTTCGGTCACTACCCACAGCTCGTGGCCATAGGTGAGGGTAGGGACGTAGATCGACCGGTAAATTGAGAGCTTCGCTTTTACACTCAGCTCCCTCTTCACCACGACGGACCGGTGCAGCGTCCGCATTACTGCAGCTGCAGCCCCAATCCATCTGCCGATCTCCGGCTCCCTTCTCCCATCACTCGCGAACAAGACCCCGAGATACTTGAACTCCTCCAGTTGTGGCAGGAACTCATCCCCGACCCGGAGTGGGCACTCCACCCTTTTCCGGCTGAGAATCATGGCCTCAGATTTGGAGGTGCTGATCCTCATTCCCGCTGCTTCACACTCAGCTGCCACAAGTTATACTCTATTATAATTCATAACTTTACTTTAAGTAGATGTACAAAGTGATAGCAGCAACACAAATAAAATTTCACATCTAAAAATACTCGCTGGCCCCAGAAATTATGATATTACCTGTGATGCAGTTATGTGCGAGTAGGTTGTTGTACTCAATTTCAGGAAAACCTAGTTGCGTCAAGTTCATTGTTTTTATTTTTCATATTTCAAAATAAATAAATAAAGGCAGACAAATAAAAGCACTGATGTTATAGGTACAATATTTTATCTAAATATCGTGGAGTTTTTAATCTCTTTTTTTATTCTCTAATAAATCACCAGATCATTTTCTCACCTAATTGATTTATATTGTCAGACCAAAATCCATATAAATTTGAAAGGATCTAAAAGGGGAAAAACAGGAAATTTTTCACATTACATGCTTTACATAAAGTAAGCAGGTAAGAATTCATTAACCAGTGATGTCAACTGAATATTCAGGTAATCAAAACTTCACTCTCAGGATATAAAACTTGTTGGCCAGTGGTGGATGTTTTAAGGCTGTAGTTAACCCTCCTGCATAATTCACTTGTATTCCATTTATCAGCATTTTTCACGTCATTGTCATTTGGAAGTAAAATGCCCCTCCCTCAAAGTTTATTTTTTCTCTGTGCCGGCCTGCTTTCCGTTGCCAGACTTTCTCTGACGTTTGGTGGTGTATGCTCTCCACATTCACAGTAGCCTCTTCCTGTTTATATGAACATTTTCAGAATTTCTGAAACCATGCACTGCCCTTGTTACATTTCTTACCTTCTCTGTAGACTGCGCTGTGCCAAAGAAGATGGGTACAAAGGCCAGCCAGATGATGCAGGTGGTGTACATGGTGAAGCCAATTGGTTTGGCCTCATTGAAGGTCTCAGGAACTCCTCTGCTTTTAATGGCATACACCGTGCAGGTGATCATCAGTACAATGCTGTAGCTCAAACACAGTATGAGGGACAGGTCGGACATGTCGCACTTGAGAATTCCACGGGCAAACTCTGGGTTTGGAGGCTTCTGCTCTTCATAGTCAATGATGGTGTGTGGGGGGATCACACCAAACCAGATGAACACCGCGAGTAACTGTAGAGGAAAGGAGCTTTAGACTGCTGCATGAGCTTTGACTTATCTATGGCGGAGAAGCATTGATAAGCTTACCTGCACTGAGATGAGTATAAAAGTAATGATAAGCTGAGAGGTCGGGCTGATAAACTTAGGAGGTGTGACCGACTTCTTGCCCTGCTCAAAGATGCGGTAGATCCGGTTGGTCTTCGTCAGCATGGCGGCGTAGCTGATGCACATCCCGAGCCCCAAAAACAGGCGGCGGAAGGCGCATATTGCCACACTGGGCTCTGCAATCATGAAGAAGGTGATGAGGTAGATGAGGAAGATTCCTGTCAGCAACACATAGCTGAGCTCTCTCCCAGAAGCCCGGACAATGGGTGTGTCATTGAAGCGGATGAAGGTGACAATGGCTCCGGTGGTTGCTAAGATGCCCAGGATGGCCAAGAAGACGGGGATGATGGCCCAGGGAGAGCTCCACTCCAGCTTGATGATTGGTGTGGGGCGGCATCCCGTGCGGTTCTCCAAGGGCCTCATGTCGAATGGGCACATGTCACAGGTGAATTCATCCAGCAGATACTGGTAGCCATCACAGAGCTCGCAGTGCCAGCAGCAGGGAACACCCTTGACCATCTTTTTCCTCTCGCCAGACTCGCAGGGAAAACTGCACACCGACTCTGGAATTTTACGGTCACCGCCCGACCACTGCATCTCCTCTGACTGAAATGGATGCACACACACAGTGTGTTACTATATTACAGCTGGCTGTGACTTAACACAAGGCTAATAACTGTGAAACAAAACTCCTCAAAAATACTTCTTCCACAATCACTTAAAGCCTATGAAAGCCAGGTAAACTGGCATAAAAAGAATAAAATTGTTAACTTATTACCTTTCACAAATAAAAATTTCCTCACATTGTCACCATATTTTTAGTTTTGGTTTACAAAGAAAATCAAATGCTATACTATGATGGGTAGGGAAACTTGGAAAAGATGCCTTTTTTCTGTCTGAAGCTATCTATTCTGTAGGAAGCTTTCAGCCATCTGGCAAAAAGCTTGCAGTAAAAGGAATCTTAGAATGAAAGGATAGTTTGCAATTTTGAAAATTATACTTTCTTGCCACTTTCATATCTGCTGAATGCAAGGTTTAGCATAGAAACTGGAAAAGGTAACTATCTATATCATCTAAAAAGAACAAAGTGTCAGGTCATACTGTAGCAGAAACGTACAGCTTTTGCACCGAATAATTTCATGGTCATGGGAACTGGATGCTGGGCACCTTCAGCTTCTAAGGTGACGACCCCACAATAATAGAGCAAAAACTCTAACATTTAGATGCCCCCCAGTGAGCAAGCATTTGGCAACAGTGCGAAGGAAAAACTTCCTTTCAGCACGAAGAACCAGACTCGCAGAGGGGCAGCCATCTGCCACAACCAGGGGGTGAGGGGAGGAAAACAGGACAACGAGACATAATGTTAAACTAGAGCTTTGTTTCCAGTTTTTATGCAAAACTAAGTTAATATCTCATCTTCTCATGCAGCAGAAATGAACTTCTGAATATCACTCTGTACCACAACTGTAGTAAAAATAGACATTTACATTGAGGCGAAGATGGTTTGTCCACTGGCCGATATTCTTGTAGCCAGGATTGCTGACATTGGACATCTGGTACTGGAAGATGTCATATCGACCCGGAGCATCTCCATTTTCATTGAACATCACTCCAGTTCCTGCGCTACCTGTTAGATGGAGACAGTCTAAATGACCTATGCACTATCAAAAGAAAGCCAAAAGTCAGAAGGCATTCAAACTGCCTTAACCAGAGAAAAACACCCCCATCTTTAGCGGCAGAGAGAACACCCACACACTGTTGAATGCAGCTTATTGCTTACTTCACTCTTGTGCAATCATGTGAAAGCTGAGTGCAGGATGCTCTTTAGTGAAGGCTCTCCTCCACGAGTACAGTCTTTCAGTGCACTCTCCTCTGTTGCCCTAACGTGATTGAATGTTCCTCTCGGGTCCCTGCAGGCGCTAAATCAGAAAATCTTCCATACAAGCCAAGGTCATGCAGCAAGAGGAGCGCAATAAATAGGATGCTTTCACAGGACACTTTTTTTTTTCTTTTTTCCAAACTGCAATATTTTTGTATGAAAGATGAGGATGAAAAGCGGGTTCGTTGTGTATAGAGAAGAGCGAGGACGCAGCCCAAGGGAGGGGACGTGCTTTGAAGAAATGCGCCGTGTTCTGCAGCTAAGCACATTAGCAGAAACATCTCAAAGCTTCCGTTTTCAACACGACCTCCCTTCCGCTGCGTTCCCTTTTAAATTTGCTTCTTTTTAAAAACCTCTCCAGTGGCAGAGAGCGGTAGTTAGAAAAGCATGGCTTTTGCTAACAAAAAGATCTCCTTGCAGCATTTCTCTCCCCAGCAGCAACGAAATGAAACTCTCCTTTTATCTAAATAGCTAGACATATCAGGAGGTAGGTGCGGAAAAACTGACTGAAAGTTGGAAGCTCACCATTGAAGTTCACAGAGCGAATGTACTGGAGGAGCATGCGTCCATCTACGGGGTCCATCTTTTCGCACACGCCCATGGAGCCAGCACAGAGGTCCAGGTGCATGCTGTGCAAGGCGTGGGCCATGGCGTACACAGCATCAATCACAAACTGCACCTTGCCCTCCTGTTCGTACTGAGAGTCTCGGCTGATTCTTTCGTCACCTGCCGGACAACAAAAATGACCAATACATAAGTCAGATAAGGTGACACTTTTTAATTTCGGTGCTGCTCCCTGCTTACCTGTACATTTTCTTCTACCAGGATCGTATTTTATCCCAGGACGAGTTAGTTTACACTTGAAGTCATCCTCCCAGAATTCTGCAAACCAGATGTTTCTCCTGTTGTTCTCCAGCGACCTCGAAGTGAAGTACTGGTCGAACCCTGAATCGTTTACGCATTTAATTTAAAAACAGTTAAAATAACAGGACTTCACATGTTGGAGCAGAGATAATGGTAAAAAAAAATCCTTTGAAATATGGCTCTAAGTCACTTTTCAGAATTTATACAGGCTGGAAATATCAGATCGGGATATATCAGACTTATCAATCGTTAATTTCCTTTATTTGGTGCATTGATATTAGACTCATCTGTCAATGTCACAGGCTTCTGTGGGTATGCTTATTGGATCCAGCTGTTCAGAGTTAGATTTAAGGCTCATTTAATACATTTTCCTACCGTCAATGGAGGCTCTTTTAGGCAGGATGGTGACAGCACCCTCAGCCACCTCCTCCTGGTCTTCAATCGCAGAGTTTTTGGATCCCCAACTATCCGATCCAACAAATAGGAAGTGGCCTGTCAGGTTGGCCTTTTTGGCAGCCTGCAACACCCGTCTAAAAGATACAGTTATATATCATGATGAAATTTCTTCTTCTTCTGTCATTCTTTGCTCAGAGTGGTTAGAACAGGAGACTACATAGTTAAATGTAAAACAGCATCCTTGTGGGGGCCTCTGGATGTCTGGAGTTTTGATCTCCTCCATACCTGCTTCATACCCTGGGGGACGGGGCTGTGGCTCCCCACACTCCCTAGCAGATCGTTACATGGAGAAACCTTTGGAATGCAAGCATGCTGATCCACACAGGTATGCACACAGGTGTACACACGGGTATTCACAGATGCGGACTACAGCTTTCTTGGCTGCTGCCTCAAAGCACATTGTGCTCTGTCTATCTTGCGTGCTGCACAATATCGTTTATTATTTAGTATCTACTGATATCTACTGCTAGCTAGTTTGTGATGGTGCCGGTTTTTTTTATTATGTTGCTCTTTGTTGTTTGCTTTCTCCTCTGTTTTTTTTCTCCATACAGGTGACCCAGGTGTTTGTTTTGTTTTTGTTTATTTGTTTTTTTTCCTTCCCCCCTTCTCACCGTCTCTTCTCCCCTTTGGTTTTCTTTCTCTGCCTCTCTTTCTTTCATTCTTTCTCCCTGTCCTATCCCCCAGTCATGTCTGTCCTGTTTGTAGCAACTGAAAATAAAATAAATTCATAATTATAATAAAGGTCAATCAAATGGACCAATATGGCAAGGCCATGATGATCCACTTGGTAAAATAAATCCGCTTGGCATCTTTCTTGGCCTTAAGACAACAACTCTGATGGCTAAAGATCCAAACGGGACACAAAAAAAAAAACAAAAAAAACAGCATCCTTGTGAATATCTTGCAGACTTCATGTATCTAATACACCATGCAGCAGAGCATGACTCACTTGATGTCATCCTCATTGGCAAAGATGATAACCCCGCGAGCGTTGGAGGTCTCCATCAGTCTCTTGATGATTTTATCAAACTCCCCTGGTCTGGGCTCTCGTGGAATCCTTATGGACTGTGCAATACACAGCCCTCCTGTGTCACAGACCAAAAAAATCATCTTTTATTGTTTGCAGTGTTAGCATGCCAACATTAGGTCAGTTGTAAAGGTAGCTAGGTTTTCCCACGACTCTGCAAAAACAACACCCAGCTAAGGTGTTGGGGTTTTTTTGTCTGCTAATTATTTAGATTAATGAGCTTAGACCTATGTGTCAAAATAGCAATAATATCATAACATGAAAATCCTTGCTGTACACACAATATTATATGACCAAATCCTAGTAAATTCCAGAATGGGAAGAACACACTCAAACCTTTCTGCTGTACTGAGACTGAGCCCAACACCCACCACACAGTATCAGATCTTTGTTTTGGGTTAGAGTCGGGTGGACCAATCCAAATATCAATATTAATGCTATTATTGGTATCAGATCAATACCAGCACCAGTAGATCGACAGTTTGTCTTTGTTCTCCAAGTTCAGTATGCATCTCACCGAATTGTGTTAAATACTAAAAAAAAAAGTCTCCGAAAAACCCAGTTTCAAAATACATGAAACCTGAAAGGTGTGTTTTGTTGTATTCACTAATTCTTTCAAAAAGCAATGGTCATTAACATGTGTTCTGAATTTGCATATAAATTACGATTAATCTCTGAAATAATAATGCACTGCTCTCACTCTGAGCTCCCTTCGGTCGATAATCCGATTTTTTTATACCTGCACCTCTGTTTCACACACACTTTAGAACTTATTGTCCCATCCTGGTTAAATTCTGTTATATCACTGCAGCCATGGGCAGAAATGATGTGTAGAGGGAGACAGAGGTCCTCACCTCCAGTGTTGCCTTCATCATTGTAAACATAACTGCATGTTGCTGAGATGCAAAATGATTCATTTGAGTATTGAAAGATGGATTACCTATCATTGCATGTCATTTCCTAACTCTTTTACATTCCAAAGGTGAATTTCAAACAAAGGGTGCGTAAGACATTCTATTAATTATTGATTATTATTTCACCGCCCAATAGAAAGAAATGGTTGTAACCAGCTTGCACTCTGGCAGCTCTCTTACCTTTAATCTTGTTCTTCAGGGCAGTCATATCTCTAAATGCACGAGATGATCTGTCTCCAATTAAAATTATTATAAATGACTGAATTTGATCTAGATTCACCATTCAGATACAATGTATAAAATATTATGGCAAACCATCCAGAAGTCAAGATAGAGATATTTCCATCTGGATAAAGTAATGGACAGTAGACAAAGCTGTTAGAGTCTGTCCCATACTGTCAATCACTGATGTATGTGGATTTGATCATATTAAATGTGATCACTAATACATTAGGACTAACATGTCATCCCATCGTATAGATTTAAAAGCACAAATGATTTTATTAAAGCATTGCTCCTTCCTGTCTTTTAATGAGTGGGAAAAACACAAATGACTAATCCCTTGTTGTCGTGACACGTCAGTGCAGTCAGACACACAACCTGCTTCTCTGGAGATCTGGAGGAAGGCATCCACTCCGCTCTCTCCGTAGTTGCCCTCAGATGCCAGCGTGGACACGTAGTTCCAGCCCATGTTCTTGACGATGTCCACCATGGCCTGAGCCTGGTAGGAGTCAGGAGGCACCACACGGGAGAAGAACTCATAGCGGCTTTTGTCGCTCAGCTCCGGGGCAGTCGATGCATAGCTGATCTGGGGGATCTGAGACACAGGGATGGGTCATTTGTGATGAAAGAGTCGGGTCAAATGGAAAACATGAGCAGTGCTGATTATTAGGCCAATATGTGAATCCAAAGGTAAAAGGGATGACAAGAGGCAGTGAACCATGTCAGGAGCATGATGCACCACTTACTCACAGGCAAGCCCTTAAATGGATGCCTCCCACAGTAATACTGGCAAGTCACAGTGCATTAAAATCCCAAAATTGGACTATCATAGAGCGTTCATCTCTTGAAAATCCCAGAGCTGGTTTGCACTAACGATACAGCCAACGTCACAGTAGAGTACAGATGGTGGGAACCAGAGCAGTAAAGGGGGAAAATAAGGATGGGAAGCTTAATTTGTTGGTGTGCTACATCTTTAATGACACAGTTTATGTCGACAGTCTCAACCCTGAACCTGCTAATGCCAGTCCCCCCAAACCTGGCTAACATCCAGCCCTCTCTGGAGAGCACCGAGAGATAAAGGTATTCACAAGGGGCAGTGACGGGGAGAAGGAGAGAGGACCGAGAGAACCATTTCACAGATTATCTGCAAGGATTAGTGTGGTTTTAGTCAAATTACGTTAAGCAAAGAGGGAGAGACAGAGATCAGGAGCCTAGAGAAAGGTTAGCATTTCTCAGCTGTAAGCCATACAATACATTTAATTCTAGTGGCCACATGCAGCTTGCATTTGCTGGTCCGCGTTAACCCCGTCAGTCTCAGATGTACTGGTAAGCCTCTGTGGTCCAGACCACATCCTGAAATCAGGTTGGTGAACTTTCCTGCCCTCTCCTTCCCCCTTGTAAGAGTGACTGGCATGTGACATCATCAGTGTCCAGAGAAGTCTGTATCATTGTCTGAAAAGTCACTCAGATGTTTGCATGCAAAATTATAATGCACAAGACAAACACATAATCCTCTCCCAAATTAATCCCACAGAAGCATCTGCACCAATTCACTTGTTAAAATCAATAAGCCTTATCACTAACATAAGCATCCTCTTTTAGTCCAGTCTTGCTGAAATCTGCTTACAGTCATAAAACAAGTGAAGCTGAGAAAGAAACATTGTAATTTGAACAAACTAGACTGACTCATCAAGACACTGAGCCCGGGTATAGAATAAAGAGGCTGACAAACATGGATATAATTATGACCCTCTGGAATGAGTCAGTATAGAACATTCGCCTACAGGTGCATCTTACAGGGGTTTGTGAAAGCTATATTAATGGGTTAGTTATTTTACACAACCTTGAATTATTAAGGGTTTAGACCCTAAAATATTAACTGTCAATGAACATGTTAAAGAGTTAATTGCTTCAGAGGTATTTGCAAAATTTATAAAAACTTCATTAAAGAAAACTCGATGAATGCATGCTCTATAACTCATTTAAAAATAGTCTCATATAAGATACCTTACATTATTTATAGTTTATGCTCACCTATTGAAAAAGGAAAAAAATAAAATAAAGATGCATTTGGAGCAGGTTACAACAAAAAGTGTATTGGTTATGAGCAGATGTTGAATATGTAAAGAACTTCAGACTAGAAGCATTTGCGGTCTGGAAAGCAGCACATATGGACGGTAGGAGGAAACGCACTATTTAGCTAAATCTACTTCACACTGGTCACAAATTGCTGCTATCCTAGAACCAATGTCATCCTGTTACCCTGACACTATTTTGAGCCCAGGGTCCTGAGCTGTTGAGAGGGGCTTAGTAGAGTTGGTGAATTCTGTAGTTAATACCTGCCCTCTACCCAAGTTGTGGATTCTGAGCTGAAGGTGGAGCAACTTGGATGGAGGGCAGATATTAACTGCAGAATTCACCAAAACAGAAACATCCAAACACATCAGCCTGGTTGTTACAATTTTTCTGTATTACTTGCTTGCCCCAAATGTTAGATTTGCACAGACTCAGTGTTCCATCATTGCTATAAACAATGTGTAATCAGTGTTTAAAGGTCAATCACCTGTCAAAGAAAAAGAAATACCTGGATTAACCTGCAGATTCCAACAATTACAATGGATTCACGGCCCTGTAAGTGTCACTCTGACAGGCAGCAATACACAGGTAAATTTTAAAAAAAAATGCCTTAAGATTCCAGTAGTTGTAAAATATTAAGCAAGAATGAAAGAAATGTTAGCTGATCACAGTTTGGTTAAACTTGTTTTCTTAAGAATAATTGTCATTGTCTCTCCTGACTGGAGAGTCCAAACCCAGTGAATGGGAACTACTGTGCTCTTTCTTTGTGAACAGATTCAGGAGAGGTTGTGAGGGGATCATTTTATCAGCTTACATTCTCAAAACACTCCCTGTCCCAAATATTTTGCCCCTTCACTGGTTAACAAAGCTAGGATGGTTAAAGAAATCTCACCGCAAACAGTCTGAGTACATTGGCCACCATGATGGACACCGAACTTCCAGATGCACCAATCACCCCAACCACCCTCTCCGGTTTTGGGAATATCGGAGGCTCTCCGTTTGAGCAGCGCACATCCGAGTTGTCCTTCTGGATGAGGGCCTGGACAAAGGTGAGCGACTGTTCCAGGGCATACGTGTCTCTGGAGCAGGTGTCGAGGATCCGAGCCCCAAGTGTGATGTTAGGCAGCAGCTCGGGATCGCTGTTGATCTGGTCCAAGGCATAGAGCATGGCCTCCAGTCGATGGATCCCTTTCTCTCTCTTGATCTCTCCGCAGGGTATCCCAGCCGGACCCCGAGAATGCATAGGGAAGAGGCCGCCCAGGGTGATGTCGCCTTCGATTTTGATGGACTGAGGCTGGGTGCCCTGCTGGGCACGTGAGGCTGGACTGAAACCCACCAGCAGAACCCAAAGCAACCGAAGCCATGGTTTGTATCCATATGACGTACCAAACCAGGAGCACTGATGGGATGAGAGGACCTCTGATATCATGATGACCAGCAGAGGTACTGACAGCACTGGGCCACTCCCTCTACCTTTGACACCTGAGGGAGTTAAGAAAAGGGGTGTTAACATCTGGTTATTATTGAAGATAGAGCATGTAGAAGCTTCATACACTTTATTCTCTCCGGTTTACCTTATTAACTATTCTTTTTATGGATCCACCACATCCATGAAGCAGTCTGGGTTGAATTTTTAAATACAGCATCCAACTTGAAATGCATAAAAATGTAAAATTCTGTGTGTCCCGTGCATCATTTTATAAATATTTATCTTTAATTCCTTATGGCAATTATGATATGTTTAAGGACGATAACTGCAGAGCTGCAGAGTCAATGCTAACAGTGATTCCCTTATTAGGTAATGATGCAGAAAAAGCACCTACAGTCTAACATCGTTTCCTGTGCTTTGAATGAGAGCTGGGAAAACGTAGGAGAAAGAACAAAATATAAGCGATAGATGGAGGTGCACTTAAAAAAAAACCTGTGGCTGAAGAGTGGATTTTAGCCAAGATGCAGGATGACACAGAGTGGAAGCTTTTATCATGAAGAGCAAAGAGGCGATGATGGAAAACACTATAAATTTTGCAGAACAAAACATTGACTAAATCCTGACCGCATTTCATGCTTCAAAAGCCGGAGCAGGTTAATTATATCTGCACGAGGATCACTGCCAAAATCCACAATGATCAGTTGAGCCCGTTCCATTTAAAAAAAATCACAATTATAATTTCACAAGGCTCTAAATAATAATTACAGGATAACGTCATTTTCTTAGAATGATAAAAACTCATATTTAAAATACCTCTGCTATACCGTGATTATAAAGTTAAAAAAAAAATACATGCAATCAATGCAAGAATGATTTGAATTTCCACAAGCTGCATTAATCACATTTTTTTAAACTTCTTCATAGTGAAGAAGGAAGAAGATAAGTCTTACCTGCCCATTCTTCATGGACCAGCCTTGATTTTGTCCATCACACAAACTCTTCCACGCAGGCCTCCATCCAGGGTCCAAAATGTGATTATTATATCTGGAAGCAAGGCTCTCCTCTCCTGACTGATCGTAAATCCTCTGTCATCTCAGTCAGCCTGTGTGCACTCTCAAAAATAACCAAAGACTCTCTAAAAACAATGGTCCAACAAAAAAAAAAAAAATTGTTGTGGTTTAGTAAAACAAAATGAAAAAACAGAGTTCTGCAGCTTTTTTGGAGGGGGGGGGGGTATAATATCATGTGAGAATCAGAGAAAAGTGCAACATTACAGCAGTGAGATTCTACAAATCACCGCCAAATCCCTTAAAAGCCCTCTCACATACACTCCCTCTCTCTCGTTCTTTTTCCCTTTGAGCGCGCCTCTGTCTGGGCACCCCCTCCCTCTCTCTCTCTCTCATGAACCCTCTCCTTGCTCGTTCTCTCTGCACTCTAATGGCCACAGATTGGGATTATCATGCAGGCGTCTGTGAAGAAAGCACTAGGTGGACTAGCCCTTTTTTTTCATACAGCTGAACCAAATGCAGAACCCTCCCCCCTGCAACACACACACCAGGATGATGGACCTCCGTCACTTTGAGAGATTAGATGAGCAGCGATTTGATTCGTACTCTCCCTATACGTGAGCGCACACACATGCACGCACACACATGCACTTCCATTCACACACCTGTCAACACTGGCACAATGGTGGAGAATATGAGAGCGCAAAATAGGTTTCTGCACCACAGAATGCAGCTGGATTAGATTTATTATTGATTTGAGTTGATGCTCTGGGAAAAAAAATGCAGCTGCCAGATCAGTTTGCAACTCACCAGTAAATTAGAAGACTGAATGTATCATTACTACCATCTAATGTATCAGTATGGACATCTCAAAGAAGGCATCAAGTCTTCATACAGTGGAAATTAAAGCTCACAACACAGCTTTTCTTTTACACGTCACTTTTAATTTCAGTTTTTATGACATTTAAAAAAGGCAAAACAGATTCTCCTCCTCACTTGCAGAGTCTGCAAACCCAAGACTCTGAAGGTCTGAGGTCTACTAGTACCTGTGTAAATAGGGGTTATTTTCCCCCTTTAAAACTACCCTAAGAAGACAGATTTCTCCAAGCCATCCTCCACTTTGGTGTACTCCAGATGAGATTTGAAGTACTGGCTTTTGTATCTCGGGCTGTTTCGAACATACTCAAGGTAATCAGGGGTTCCAGGGCAGATGACGTTGTCTGCCAGCAAGATAGTGCCTTTCCTTAGGAGGCCACAGTCCTGATTCAAAAAAGAAGAAAGGCAAAACTGGAGTCATGGCAGAAAAAGCAAAGACTTTAATGAGTATAGGATGAGTCAAACAGACTTGCCTCTAGCAGCTTTGTGTCAGGAAGGTAGCGATCTTTCCAGTGATCCAAGAAAACCAAATCAAATGTTTTCACCCCAAACTGTTCCTTCATTTTGGGGATCCACTCGCCAGATGGGCCTTCAACTACCTGGATCTATTAAAAAAATAAGTAAATAGAAAATAAAAATTAAAAAAGGAATATTGCAATTTGACCCTATGCATTCCCTATGCAAATCAGCTTCTTTTTAGAGCTCCTCGTTACCTTATCCTCTAGTCCTGCCCAAGCAATAACCTGACGAGCAATTTTGGCGTAGTCTGGGTTAAATTCAAGAGTGATGATCTTGGCGCGTGGAGGAAGAAGGCTGGCGATGCGCACCGTAGAGTAGCCACAGTAGGTTCCCAGCTCTAACACAGTGACAGGATTCACTTCAGACACCACTGAATCAAGAATGCAGCCTATGACAAAACAAAAAGAAATATTAAAAATATATAGTTAGATCGAATAAGGAACTGATTTTACTCATTGAGCATATCATTAGGAAGTCAGTACCTTTCTCATCCCCGACATTCATGGCCCATTCCTTCTGTCTGCAGAAGTTGTCGATGGCTTTCACCACGCTGCGAGGGTCTCCTCTAGTGGCGTTCTTCTGTACTGCATGTAGGAGTCGCTGGAGTTAGATGCAGGGGGAGAAAAAGCACCACTTAATAAAACCTCAATAAGAGTTTACGAGCATCAATTAGTTATAACAGACAATACTTGGATTTGCACAGATATTTTGATCTGATGGTTGAATTTTTAAAGGGGATTTTAAACACATATGGATATAGTTTTGTTAATCTTATCACTTCTTGTGTTATGATTGTGGTTCCAGTGTTTCACACATTTCATAGATGTCCAACAAGAGAAAATTGTGGTCTGCACACTATAAATAAGAGCTAGATACTCGTTTTTTCAACATGAGACAGAATCAAATGATATTTTCCCTCTTATGAAAATATTGTTAAAGGGGAAGTTGTGCTTGTGTTATTTCCTGTTATTACATTAAAACAGACTTCAGAAAGCCAGCTTAGGTTTTCGTCCAAACTCAGCAGGGTTCCTTCCCGCTGCACACCTGATCCCCATCAACCAATCACTCCCAGGAGCCACTCCCAGCCAGCACAGCTGTCTCACATTAGCTCATTAAGCGGTGCCGTATAGGCTGCACCCTCTTCCCACGCGTCTTTCTGAGTCGCCTTACACTTTTATTGGAGCAAACACACAATATACTGGGCCGCCAGGGCCCTTAATACAGCTGTCTGCTAAAGAATGGAGCGTTACTTGCATATTTTTGTGCTTCAGCTCTAAAGCTCTGTAAAACACTGGACACTATTTTAGGTGCACCTGTTCAACTGCTTTTTAATGCAAATATCTAACCAGCAAATTCCATAGCAGCAATTCAATACATTTAGGCATTTAGTTCAAACTGACCGGGGAAGAAGGGTGATTTAAGTGACTTTACTGTGGCATAATTGTTGGTGACAGATGGGCTAGTCTGAGTATTTCAGAAACTGTAGATCTGCTGGGATTTTCCACACACAAGCTTATATAAAGTTTATAAAGAATGGTCAGAAAAAGAGAAAATATTCATTGAGTGGCAGTTTTGTGAGAGAAAATGTACCAGTAGTAGGTCAGATGGCCAGACTGCTTTGAGGCAATAGGAAGACAACAGTGTGTCAACTTGCAGAGATTCATTCCCACATGGTATGCATGAGAGCACTTCTGAACCCATATATCAAAACCTGAAGCAGATTGGCTACAATAACAGAAGACCACACCAGGCGCCACTCCTTTTGGGAAACTGAGGCTACAGTTCACACAGGTTCACCATAACTGGACAATAGAAGATTCTAAAAACGGTGACTGATCTAGTGAGTCTCAATTTTTGCTGTGACATTCAGATAGTGGGGCCAGAATTTGTTGTAAATAATACAGAAGTGTAAGTCCATCCTTTCTTATATCAAGGGTTTAGGCAGCTGGTGGTGGTGGTGTAATCGTGTGGGCAATATTTTCTTGGCACACTTTTGCCCTTTCGTACTGAATAAGAATCTTTTAAACCCCACAGTCTACAGGAATATTCTCAGGGAGGCTGCAGTGCTCCAATCCTTTCAAACTGGTTTATTAAACTTGACAATGGATTTTCTATACTCAAACGGCCCCCACTATCACCCGTTCCAATAGGACATCTTTAAGATTTATTTCCAAGCTCCTTAGTTGAACAGGAGATTGCATCATGGATGTGCGGCCAACAAATCTGCAGCAACTGTATAATCCTATCATGTGATCCTATCACCAATGCTCTTATGGATACCTTGTGGGAATGAGTCTCTGCATGTTGACACACTGTTGTCTTCCTATTGGCTCAACGCAGTCTGGCCATCTGACCTACTACTTTCTAACTATTCTTTATAAACCTTGAATATGCTCATGTGTGGAAAATCCCAGCAAATCTACAGTTTCTGAAATACTCAAGACTACCCCATCTGTCATCAACAGGAATTTTTCCAGCACTTTCTTGAATCTGTGTCACAGAGCATTAATGGTGTTCTCAAGGGGAAAAGGCATCCAATTTAGTACTATCAAGGTGTACTTAATAAAGTGTCCTGTGAGTGTATTTCATACCCTAAGCCCCATACGCAACTAAAAAATGATATTAAAAGTAATAGTGTCTTTAGGGTCATTTGGTTTTCATTAAATTATTAATTAGTGTGTTTTCACACCTGTGGTGTTTAGACCATTTAAATCGAATCGTTTCGTTATCCCCCTTTTCCGGTTTGTGTGGATGTATAGTATACAGTACTGTACAGAATATCACACTCGGGTTTAGACCAAAACAACCACACCGAGACACATGTGTAGGTGGTCTCATGTGCAAATGTACTTGTGTTGTTCATTTAGGGTGTGAATGTGATCCAAGCCTAGATCCAAAACAAACCACCCACTTTACACTGCAAGTTTGAGCTAAAAAATTTACTGTAGCCATGTATACTTTGTATTCTGGGATGTGGCAAGGTATTATAGATGTGCAAAGGTCTGTACAGACTAGCAACTAGCCGTGAAATAAATGTAAATTCTCTGTGTTCTCCAATTTTTAATAGTTCTCCAATAGTCCCCCCAAGGACACATCTGGCCAATAAGTGAACTGAACACTCTCATGTTGTTTGTAGTGAAACATTTAGGTTCACTTGTAGTTCACTTACATTTTTTTCTGTGTGAAAACAAACCAAACCATAGTAAAAAAAAAAACTCAAATTCATCAACTGATATGGACCAGCATAAACAAACTACGGGTGTGAAAATGCCCCTGATTTCATGACAACACATAAGCACATCTTTTTGTTCTTTGACATTATGGGGAATTGTGACGTGAATTTAAATCCATTTTGGAATAACGCTCTAAAATGACAAAATGTGGAACAAATGAAGTGATGTGAATACTTTCTGGATGCACAAGCTCAACTACAAGTTTAACTTTTCTTTCCATTTTCTACTCATTTTATGTTTTAAGCATTTCAACTCTTTTTCTTTTTCCAGTCCTTTTTTTGCTTTTACCCTTTTCTACTTTTTGCAGTGTGTTACTGACTTCACACTCAAAAAACCTGTAAAATTAAATTATTTAAAAATATTTAAATAAAAAAAACTTTAGGTTCATAATAGTTTTTGTTAATAGAATGTCTTTAGTATTTTTAATAAATATATTTGCAAATCGCTGCATTTCCAACTTGTGTATGTGAAAGAGTTTTAGGTGCATGACACTCTTACATTAACATCTCTGTAATAGTTATGGTCGCCGTGACACCCCCACCCAAAAAAAAGGGAGGCTGAATGAAGAAAAACATGAGAAAAACATAAGAAACCAGACAAGTAAGTTTTGACAATTTCAGTGAAAAGTAGTTTTTACTGAGTGGAATAAATGGTAGACGACTCTGCAGATTGCCTCACATTACTGTTTGTCTCTTAGATTTATTGCCATGAATCTGGTATGCTATATTCTTCGTGGGTGCCACGGATATTTTTACAGTTTATTGTTCACAATCATTTCTTCAGCTGTTTGCTTTCCAGTTTTGGTGAGCCCGTATCCACTAAGCTTCAGGTTTCTGCCTTACCTGATATGAATGGAGCCCAGTGTGAACCTTTGCTGTTGTAGCCTATCTGCGAGTGGTCACTATATTTTTCACATGCTTTGCTTTTTCTCTCCATCTTGGTTCTGCCATACCTTTTCTATACGCTTCATACACTGTTAAACTAAATCACATCGACACAGTATGTGATGGTTGACACTGTGAGAGGTGAGTGTTTGTGGACGGCGCACCTGAGGACGTGTGGACTGGGTCAGTGTGTCCAGCATTCGCTCCACAATCATGTCGTGCCACAATAGCGCCAGTCCTCCATGATACTGCACAGCAGTGGGAATCAGCCATCTGTACAGAGCATACAGAAGAGCTGCTCCACCTGTGCAGCTGTAGAATAGAGTCAGCCACATGCTGCAACCAGATTGTAAAAATATCAGTTCAGTGCAGGTATGGTGTATAGTGCTATATTATGGAAAAGGACAATGATAAATGAACCCCAGACGCAGTGCAATAACGGCAAATCTGCATGAGATAAATGAAAGCTCCTCTCCTGTCTCCTCTCGCCCTACCTTTCCCTTTGTGTTGGGTAAATGAGATGGGTATTTATGCAGTGTACAGTTGCTGCTTCACTATCAGCTGCTGTTACCGCTGCTGCCATGTCCAAGATGAACACCCACACGAAACTCAATATGATGATATCTCTCAAGGATATCAACTCCAATAAACAGTTGAAAGCACACCACACAGTGCTTTGTGTGGACCTTCCTCCTCTCAGGAGCAATTAGTCTGTTTAGATTTCTCCAGCACAGATAAATGGGTAAGAAAAGGGTGTGTGTGGGGAGGGGGAGCACAGCCAGAATTCTAAACAAAAGCTGCTTCTGTGGGAAAGCAGTGAAAAGCATGGCTGGAAACAACTCTACCTTGCACTAATAATACAACTGTGGGAGACCATTGGCTGTTGAGGTAATTCCTTTTGATTTGGAGTTTTAGTTGCATGGCAACTGGCCGGGGGTTAAGAGCTGTGTCACAAAAGGCAGAGCTTTGGGACTTTAACCTTTACTTACTTTACTTTGCTTCTTCTGAACATACAGGAACAGGCGCAGAAAATAAAATGGAATTTTAGAAAGGCTGCATAAACACACACATGCATGTTTATCATTGTGCAGATGAACAGCTGCATGAAGTTGCATGCTTTTCCTACTATCTACCTGAATTCAAACTCCACTGGAACAAAAACAGAGAAGGCACAACAAAACTGGTAAAAAGGGAATTTGTGAAATGCTTTTTTGGTTTTGCATGGCTGAAATCCGCGTCAGTTACAGGAATTACCATTGATGTCCCACAGTTTCACAACACTATTTCACAATACTATTTCGCAAACTCTTCAGTCCATAATATGAATTCAAACCAGACTGAGCAGTGGTTTTTCTTTAGCAACTGCAGGACTAATTCTTCTTAGGAAAAAAAACCCGGTTGCATTCTTAAAATCTTACTTTTTATTACAATCCCAGGGAACAGAAGAATAGAAGACTTACGTGTGCAGGCAGGCTCGCTCTCAGCTCTCTTCTCGCTTCCCCTGCCGCTAGAGGAAAATCTGCTGGTTTCCTAACAGGCGGACATATGCCTACGTTTACATGAGGCTAACTCCTCCCTCCTCTTCCATCCACCCTCCTACTCAGAGCTGTGCTGTGAGCATGCAAGGAATGTACAGCAGACCTAATCTCAGCAGTCAGCACACTCACACTTGCTCAGTCTTGACAAAAACAGGGCGCACTGTTTGTTGTGCATAGCATTTCATCATTTATTAGGGTTAAATATGTGTGTTGATTAAATCACCTTTATCATTTGTAGGTGTTTGCCCTGATATTCTTAGTGGGTAATTATCCTATTTACATTTCATAATTTTAATTTGATACTTGAGCTGTGTGAAGACACCCCTTCTACACCTCAGACCTAAGTGGGATTTATAAGCTAGCAGAGGGAGCATTTGTTGTCTACTCTGGTTCAGGGACTGCCCATCTGCCTGCAGAGAGCTCTGTTGCCAGATGGAGGCAGTATACAAATATGTGGTACAACTGGTCTGTGGGTCGCTCATGTTGTTGTTTTTCCATCAACCAGCCACAGAGAAAAGCAAAGTTACAACATAGAAAGAGGTGAAGTGAAACAGAGTAGTAAAAGCAATGAAACATGTCCACTGTAGCCACTCTCTGTGCTTTTCATTACGCATTTTTTTTTATCTTTGAAGTTTTTATCTCCTGTTCCTGGTGAACTCTGCTGTTGCTCCCTTCTCTTTTCCAGCCCACTTGTCAACCAATCAGCATTCAGCAGATGCTTACATCATCTGCATCCAGCGACATGCAGTTAGGATCTTGGAGGACTGCACTGGAGCACATCTGGGGTGGGTGAAAACCCTTCTCCCCCCTCTGCCCAAATGGAAATGTGTACGCAGATGGACATATTTGCGGGATAATAAATCCTGCTTTACACTGTTGCCATTTCAATACTTGGGTATAAAGAAGGGGAGGTCTTCATTTGCTTTTTTAGAAGAAAAAATAAAACAAATCTTCTGTTCTGTTATCAAAACTTAAGGATATTGTACGCTTGGTTTGAGGCACTTTTCTTGTAGGACAAAATTGTACTTTGGTCATTGCCTAACTTAGACAGCTAACAAAAGACCAAACAACCCAAGTCAGGCTAATAAACATTATCAAAAGCTGTGCTCATGATGCCAGCACCAGGCTACACCCACCGCTGACCAAATCCCATCACAGAGATAGTTCACTGGGCTCTAAATGTCACAAAGCCAGTGTGTCTAGAAGGCAATCCAGGGGTGAGTTAGACACTGGGCAGCTGTGGCTCTTTTCTCTGGCAGCAGTTCCAACATTGTCAAGAGAAAGGAACTGAACTGTAAAGCTTCCTCCCGTGACCACTCATATTTGTCCAGCAAGATCTCAAACAGGCCCCATGGTTTCAGCTTTGAGATGTGTCGCAGATGTCCTGGAGACAAGGAAAACGGACCAGAACACTTTTAGGAAGGAAAAGATGAACTGCGTAAGAGAATTAAAAAGAGAGTTAATTAAATAGGTAAAACTTTCTGTGTCAAACTACAATAAAAAACAAACAAAGTGATCGCACAATGACACAAAATTACCCTTAGAGTTGAAATATCGTTTAGAATTTCTCCCTGAGAGGGCAAACTGTGATGGAAGAGGTCCTAGTAGCTCAATGATGTGGGCAATGTGATCTGAAAGGACATGAGTACACACCGTACTATAAGCACATAAATCAAGGACAAGAGAAATTTGTGTACACCACAAACCTTCCTCGCGGGAAAATGTGGCTCCTGACTGTGGGTCGAACAAATAGTCCCCTGTGGCCAATTCAAAAGCCTACACAGAGAGGGACAAAAATAAAAATGGTTGTAGTGAATCTATGAATGTCAATGAGATGTGTGACCTTCATTTCTTTCTTCTTTTTTTATTTTGTTTTTACACTTATATCCAGGTACTTAGCTCACCATGCAGGCAGTGCTCCAGATGTCAGCGGGTGTGCCATAGTCAGCACCAATCAGGGCCTCCACAGAACGATACTGACACGTCTGGATGTCTTCGGTAAAGTGTTTGTGCTGGCAACAAGATAGATGAGCTGCATACAAGGCTGCACAAAATCTCTCTATGTTAAATTAAAAACCTGTGACCCTTAATCTATATGCACATGGTTGTGTAAGCCAGCGGTCCCCAACCCCTGGGCCCGGTCCGTGAGTCGTTTGGCACCGGGCCACAAGAGTTGAGGCTCGGGTGTGAAATGTATGGTTTTCAGGGTTTTTTATCGGTTTTTAGCATGACTTTGTTATCGTTTTTAATCGTTAACTCTGTTTCCTGGGTCTTTTCACGTGTGTTATGAATAAACCGGTACTGGTTTTATTTTGTTGTATTTATCCGCGACACCTTAAAGGCCGGTCCGTGAAAATATTGTTGGGCATAAACCGGTCCGTGGCGCAAAAAAGGTTGGGGACCGCTGGTGTAAGCCACTGTTATGATGATGACGACAGACCAGATTATTTCAATAATTATGATAAATAACTATTCTTAGGAACAACTGGAATTTAACATATTAGCATGCTAACATTTACTGACTGGCATTAAACACAGAGTGAAACTGAGGTTGATGAGCATGTCTTTATTATTTTATTTTGTTATAAACATAACTTTATCCAATAATAGGAGTAAAAGTTCATGAATGACCCAAGTTATTAGAGTTCGTTCAAAGGGTAGTGAGGTTTTAGTACGTCCAGAGTTTGCGTACAGTGCCATACGTACAGCCAGGGTGGGATTTGCTTTGGAGATTTGGTGATTTACCCTCTACTCTGGTCTATATGTTCGTCACTCTAATATATTATTATTACCTTCCCACCACAACCTTCCTGTATAGGGTTATGATGGGGTGATAGAGAGAAACAGCCGCATTCCTGAGTGATTAAATCAATCCTAACCTGATCGTCATCTGTTTTGTCACAAGTTAGAATCGGTGATCAACGATGCTGTACAGAATGTTAGCCATTTTCACACATTAATTAACTCACAGTCAATTGCCAATCTCAGTAAATGTAAGGGAGCTGCCCCCATCCGTGTACAAAGATTTGCAGATGTGCATAAAGGAGGGGTGATTTTAATCTACTATAGTGGAAATTTTTTCTTTTTCAACAACATTTTGTGCTGTTGAATTTTGAGAACTTTTCATCTTAAAGTCAAATGGCACAGCTACTAAAATAGTTCTAAGTTGCTGTGTCTGAAGAAGACCTGAAACTGAGAATATTGGACATGTTGATTTCTGTGTTCAGGGTGGGACTAATCCTGGTTCGTGCCCTTTGGATCCATGCACCTGCAAGTGATCAGCTCACCTGTTCCTGTTCCTGACTTTCTCTAACATTCACCCTAAACTTTGACAGTTTTGTTTGTTTGTGCTGTAAATAAACTTGTTAAAACAATCCGCCTGAAGCCCTGACAAATATCATTTAAAAAATAGTCTTGTGACACTGCGGCTATATGTTTATATTCAGAACCCTTAAAGATTATAATTATTCTATAGACATTTCATTGACAGCAGGGATAAATACCATAATAGGCTACAGAATAATTTTTCATTTTTCTTGCATGCTTTTAAAATGTTACCATAGAAAACAGCATCTTGATCTGTTTTTCTGACTCGGACAAATAAAATGGAAACCATCAGTTGTAATGAACTGCACAAGATTGCTACATACGCCTCTCTTAAGCTACATGTCAGCCCACAAGCGACATATGGCAGCTGTGTTTTCACCACAGGGCACTGTAAATATGGCTATCATGCCGTGCACCTGCTGCATTGTATCATAATGATGACTTAGAAGCATTTTTAATGCACTCGTGTGGCCATTTATGAAACAGAGTGCAGTTTACTTCAAAGTTCTGAGTGTGTTTTGATTAAATGTGGGAATAATACTATAATATCAAATACTTAAAGGTTTAATAAAGCCAGAATCCTGAAGCACAAAGCCCTGGGCAGTTGCAGCTGAATTTATGGTATGACATAGACCAACTCAACTCTAAACTCCGAAAGGCAACAACCGTGTGATCTGGAATTCAGATATTCTCTAGAAATCAAAAACAAACAGAAACATATTCCCTAATAAAAATAAATTCACTCACCACCCAGCAGGCATTGCCTAGATCAGCAATCTTGATGAGGATTTTGTCAGCATTGTGAGGCTTCAGTAGGTCCAGAATAACATCTGAGTCACTGGTGCCTTAAGTACATAAAACAACATGACAGCTAAGAAAGTACTTTTACTGCTTACGATCCATGTAGCCTTTCAGTTTATGTAAACACACAGCCCAAAGTACAGATTTGAGCCAAAATGCAAGTTTCCACAGAAAGAGGAACAAACTGTTGGCTTTAGAGTTACTTTCCCTCCAAGAAATCTTCTTAGACTCACCTTGTGGACATGATGGTGAAGGTAGCAGAGAATCTCTGTCTGCAGTCTGATGTAATAACAATGATCTGGATCCAGAGACAGCAGCATCTGTGCTGAGGTCTGGACACGAGCAGAAGGAGTCTCTGAGGCTGTGTGCAGCTAAATTCAATCTGTCTTCCAACAGCAGAGTCTGTCTTCTTACAGTGATGTTAGAACCTGTTAGCTTAGAGTGACAAGTGGAGCCATGGGTGCTAGAGGTAGCACCGACAGAAACGGACACATCAGGCTTGCCTCGTCGGCTTCTGTCTTTCCTCGTCAGTCGCTTAATTGGACTTCTGGAAATCCTGCTGGACTGTAGGGCACAGTCATACGTGGAAAACAATCAGCAGAGAGCATGGACCGAAGAAATTAATAAGAAATGTGCTTAGTGATTTATCACAAATCTATGCCTGCTTTGTGAGATCCAGCAAAAATGCAGAATAATGCAACTACAAGTGATGTTTCATATTCTATTAGTACTTAAGTGCACAGACAACAGTGGATGTATTTAGCATTGTTTTTATATTTCATACCTCAGCAGTGAATCATAAAGTTTTCACATGATTTAGAGCAGGTTGCTGACAACAAGCTATGGTGAAACCACAACAGCGGCTATTGGAAGGACATCAAAATAACCAGTTGTGTCTGCTTACTGTTTCAGCATTGCTTAGTGCCCAGTCCTGATAGTCACAGTAAGTTGCCTACTGTAGAATATATACCATAAGTAATACACCATAGGAGCTGTACTCTCTAAATACATGATAACCTGCTCTTTACTTGTCTGTACTCCACTGCAGTGCATATATTGCAAACGCCTCTTTCCAGTGTCTCTTTAGGATGAGAAAGGAAGAAAAATACAGTAGAATGAACACATATAACGTGCTCTCCAATCTCTGCCCAAACTCTCTGTAAAAGTTACACACACCTGAGTGGGTAGTAAGAAAAAAATGCTGCAATATGAATGCCATAATTATTGATTATATGAATGTTACAAATGCAAAAAAACAGGCAGAGCATATTTTCTGACTGAGGTGAAGAGGCCACAACTGCTCAGCAACTCAGCAACTGCTGATAAAAATCAAGTATGAACAGTAACTTTTCCCATATCCACTCACTGTGGATAGAAGTCTCAGTGTAGTGTGCTTGTACAGAAGACCGGTTGTTACACAGTTTGACAAAGATGAAGGAGCTTATAGGATGCATCAGTATAAAAGCAAAACACCAACTCCATCTTACCCACTCCCCAAGAGTGTGGAAAACCCCAGTCAGCTTTCCAAGTAACTTGGGCGCACTCTAAGTAAGTCAAAGTATAAAAGTAAAGGTCATAATACAATCAGAGCTGAATAAAAATGTATTAATAAGATAATAATATCAGAGGAATATATTTCATATTGCACACCTGTTTTTCTCTGGAAACTGTGTTCACTGGCAAATGGAAAAACATCAGGAGGGGAAAAAGGCACAAATGTGGTTAAGGTACTTCCCGAGACACCATATAACTGAGTCATATGTAGGCTAATTATTAGCACAGCATCGCTAACCTGAGGTGCTGGTGAATACAGGAGACCTGGGCATCTGCCACAGCTTGGTGTCGGCCGCGAGCTTTTGAACATAAACCTCATCCACTCTCAGAAGGATGTTTTCTGGCTTGATGTCTGTGTGAATGATCTTGCATTTAGTGTGCAAGTAATCTAAACCCTGAAGAACCTGTGAGAAGGAACCGTAATCAGATCACTGACATAGGCAAAGACAGAACATCTTCTGTTTACAGAAAAACCTCAAATAGTGGTCATAGACAGGGGACCATTTCAAAGGTTGGAATAAAGGATTGCACAAAACCTGTCTGAGGATGCTCTTAACGCAGGGAAGAGGGAGGCCTGTGTAGTTCGATTTGATGATCCACCTCAGCAGCTGGTGCCCAAGAACCTCCAGAACCATGCACACATCTGTTGAGCAATTAAGGACCTGCTTTTATACCACAGAACCTGAATATTACACCCTGGGTATTTAGAAGAAGCCAGAATACACTTACAAGATCTGCACCACTCAATGAAATACTACAAGTTGCGGAGCAGATAATTGTGATCGACCATCTTTATAAAGGATACGCTCTCCATTCACTCCAGTCACCCTGAAGTCATCAATGAGCTGGACTATGCTGTCTCGTTTAGGATCTTTGGGGTCGCTGTCTCTTACCTGATGATTAAACAAGTACGTATTGAACAAAAATAAATAAAAATGAAGAGGACACATGATTTCATAGCATGGTGACATTATTGTGACTCCACAGTGATGGACATAAAATAGCAAAATGATCGCAGAAAACCTTTGCAGTTCATTGCACCACTAAACACGCTGATTACTCAGACTTCTGCTCGTGGCCAGACTAAGCCTAACCCTAAGCCAGTTCTGTTACACGAGTGTTTTAAGAGCACTCCAAAATGACTTGAATCTGACAGCAATGTGACCACACTGACGCATTTCAGAAGTTTGATCTCATCCAGTGCCGTCTCTGTGAATGTTTGAGCACTCTTCACCACCTTCAGAGCCACAAATTGCCCTTTCCTGCATGCAAACAATTATGTCAGTGAGTTACTGGATCATATTGATAATTGTTGTGTAAAAAGTCAAGTGGACCAAACCTGTACTTACACCATATCCCAGCAGAGCCACACAGTAGAGAAATGACCCCATCCCAACTTTTTAACAACTTGGTAACGGTCAACAAAAATGTCTCCAATCTCTACAGGGTAGTAACCACCTGCAATGAAATACGCAGCAGATGTGAAAATTGAAGATCTCAACCAGGGGAGCTGGATTTCAGGGTCGGTGTCTTACCTACCTATGCAATAGTCAGCAGGATTCTCCTGTTGCTCATCGTAAAATCCCTGAGGCTCAGGTGAAACAGCATTCCTCTGTACAGTTTGAGGGCAGCGGTGATCCTGGCTAGGCTTACGAGTCCGTGCTGTGTTAGAAGTGGCGTGGGTCCTGGTTTTGATGGGTGGATTAAAAGAGTTTGTTGTAATCAGCGCTGCTATCGTAGCAGCATACGATGAGGACATGTTTATCTGGAGCCTGATGAACTCGAGCCCAGCTGGAGGAGGGTCAAGAAGACAGCAGCACTCAGGAAGCTTATAACAAAAATGTATCTGCATACGTTCAAGAAGGAAGGAGGTCCTAAATCATTTCCCGCATGTGTAAAGCAAGAGTTCACTGGCTTGGAGTCTGGCAGCTGGTTTGTATTGTTAGCTACTGAGTGCAGTAGGTTGCTGCAATGACATTTTAAAAGAGCCAGTGAATGCGTATGATTATTTTTAGCTGGATGAATGGCATGTCAACGTAAATAGCTCGTGACACCAGCCAGCTGCAACTGAAATCTTACTGATATTGCATGAACTGCTGCAGTGCAGGAGCCACTGCTGTAAACAAGCAATGGCAAACTAGTCCATTTTACTTCACATTTGTACCACAGTTACAGCGCTTCAGTTTCGGCAAGACAGTAAAACAACTAGACACATACATGCAGGCTAGACTGCTCTCGTGGCATTCAACAAATAGCTGAACGTTGTGTGTGTGGTTATAAAAGTTTTAATTGGTGGCTGACACAAGAGGAAATTTCTAAAAGTCACTTTAAAAATTACTCTTTTTTTATTTTACCTTTTTTAGCAACGAATGAAAAAAAATTCATCGGCTCACTGACAGGAAAGGAGCTTTAAACAGAGAGGGGAAAACAGCCCTTTGGCTTGCTTCCTCTTTATGCTGCCTAGCTAAAGATTCTTCTGCAGTGTGTGACATTCACATATGTCTTTTGTAAGGTATTTTGTATTATACATATGATAAATTTGCCATTTCTTCCTCGAAAAGACTTATTCCGAAAGGGCTTTTTTTTTTTCCCGTGGGAGACGTCGAGAGTACATCAACTCGGAAACAGTTATCCCTCTCTAAATACCCAGCCACGTTCAAGGAAGAAGCAACTTACCGTTGTGTGCAATGTATCCACTTTTGGTATTTGTAACGCGGGAAATGAACGAGCCTGACACGAGGACATTCTCAGCCCGCTCTCCTCTGTGCGACTGGAAAAACACACTCAGGTCCAGGAATAGCAGCCTGCCGCTCCTGCTACCAGGGGCGCATCCGGATTTTTTTCATAGGGGTGGCACACCAGAAACACAATTTCCAGTTTTATTATGTTGTTGTCAAATATAGATGACTTGAAAAATATGTCAAAAAAGAGAGAAAGAAAATAATTATATGCCTAGTTAATCTGCTGATATTAAAGTTGATATTACTGAAAATAGGTACAAATGAAAACCAAATAACATTTTGAAATCCATACTAATGTGTTACAACTATTGATTGAATGACTGGAAGTCCCAACCATTGCTTTAATGATTCATAAGCAGAGTCGAGCAGAAGCTTAAGACTCTGAGAGAGTGCTCCTGCCTGCATGTAGCAGACATGCATTTCTGACAATATTATTGCTATCTAGCGACTAGCTCGATTTACAGAGGTGGTAAGGAGCTTGTCTTCTTATTTCTTTGTATTCAACTTTTCAACAAATTTTCATTTTGAGAAGAATGCTACTCAGTATGTTCCTGTAAAAAAAAAAAAAAAAACACAAACAAAAAAAGAAAACGCAGTAAAAAGTAACTGGTGATTACATGCATTGGAGCAACAGGAAATGTAAAAAAAAAAAAAAAATGGATATTGCGCTTATGTCTGTGAAGGTTCTCAGTCATCCAGGTCATCGTAGTCAAAGGAGCTTGCAAAGAAAAGCGTCTGGACTTCTTTAAGTTGCTTGAAGACGTTTCACCTCTCATCCGAGAAGCTTCTTCAGTTCTAATGTCAAATGGTGGAGAGTCCCAGATATAAACCTAGTGGGGGGATACTCCCACTAGGTTTATATCTGGGACTCTCCACCATTTGACTTTGCGCTTGTGCTGTGCAACACTGCAAATATATATATTTTTTTTTTTTTCTATTTATTTTTAAAAGTAAATACAGGACCAGTATTTACCAGTACTGCAGATACTTTAACCTATAAATCAGAATCAGAATACTTTATTGATCCCTGGGGGAAATTATTTTGCATTATTATATGCAAAAGGCAGCTTTTGTAGGGGAGAGCAGTGCGCCATGATTTTGAACATATTTTAATGACCACTAAATTGTTGTGATTTTTACTTTCTGCAATACTTCATTAAAACAACAAAATCCTCCTTTCATCTTTATTTTAAACTAGGGTTTTGTTTTGTTTTTAGACATTAAATGTAAATGTGCCTCCAAAGCATTTTGGGTCAGTTTTCATTTTTCACAGTGAATGTGTGTATATTTTTTCCATTTCCAAAAAGATAATTTAAGACATTTCAGTGTACTTGGAAAATAGGAAATCCTATCACACTAGCACTAATCAATTACCAAGAACTGCACTGGTGTTGAGGTTATACCATTTTGATAAATCCACTTATCTCTTCATTATATACTCTGGTTAATAGTTTAGAAGTGGTAGGTTTAGCACAGAGTACAACCACAGGTCATTTTCAGCACAACTTTGCTGCATATAGTACAAACACATTTGAATTTTGATTTCAACATGACACTTTATTTAGATCTCATACATACAGAACAGAGCAGGCCTTGTTTAGCCTAACTTCATAGGCCTGGTTATAAAGAGAGAAGAAAAGAGAAAACAGCTGCACTTAAATATCTTTTCTTTTTTAAGAAATAAAGAAAATATAAAGTATAACCAAATATTAAACATATCACACAGCTTAATGAAATTTTAAACATACATTACTAATTCCTGCACTGATGAGAAAGGGCTACAGTAGATGGCTACAAAACGTTATAGGTTCATAAATATAATATAGTTTGAATACATTTGCTTTAGAGCTAAATTTATATTATTTCTTTTGAACTTAGAGTACATTATATGAAAAATACCTTTATGACCCCCAGTGCACAGCAGTTTGGTCTTTGATTTCAGTCTTTAACAAGCTGGAAGGAGCTCTATGAAGCAGGAAACAGAGGATGTGAACCCATCAGACAGGCGTAGACACGAGGTTCATGTTCCACAGTGTGCTACAGTTTGTAACTGAGCAAAAACATCACAAGCACACACAAAAGAAAACTACATTCAGATGAGTCTGAAGATCAAATACAGAAAAAAAGGCAAAATCATATTAAAACCATGAAAGAAACATGCTATGTTGTTACAACAATACAAATATTTTCAGTTTACTTCTTCTGGTTTCTGTAGTGTACATTGCAAAATGCTACCCAGGCTGATTGTGAAAACAATGTAATAATGCTACTGATATACAAAGATACATGACACAATGTTAAAAAAAATATTTAAAAGAAAGCAAACATGTCAAACAGATTCCTTACAAATACAAACAGCATGTATTCTCACAAAGACATTTACTGGTATGAGACCTGCTCACACCACCATTCAGTACTGCAGCGGCCCTATTCTGGTCACATGGTCATCCTCAATTTTTTATAACCAATTAAATAGTTCTCACTTGGGGGGGAAGTGGGGTTGAAGGAGTAGGGCAGGTTATTTTGATTATACTTATTATGCGGTTAGTTCGGAAAATTACATTGTTAGTATGGGAATAGAACATTAGCTTGAGACTCATCAGTACAAGCCACTATGTACAGACCACCACCCAGACCTTCAACAGATGTTTGAAGACCAAAAAGAAAAGAAAAACCTTCTTATTGACTGTTATCTATCTTGGTGACAATTTCACAGGGGTTAAGGCTTAAGATGTTCATAAAGTGCTCTGTATGACAATCAAATCCTCCGCAAGTGAATGCAGAAAAAAAAACTAATTTGATACGAGTTATTTCTTGTCACACAGTCAAGTGCTACTGCCATACAGAAGGTCTCACTACAGCCCTAAGGTTTGTCCTAAACTGATCTAAGGTCAGCACAGAGAAGGCTACATTTATCAACCAGCACTGAGCTGAAACCCCCAAAACACCAAAATACAAATGACATCATTCCAAATACCCAAACTGAGTCACACTGTGATACGCTTTAGTCTGATTTTTAAAAACTAAATCTCACACAGTCTTAATACTAGCAACTTTAAAGTTTTTCTAACCAAGGTTTAGTTTTGATATTAAACATTTAGGCACTCCTGTCTGCTACACCATTACGCTACAGTTCATGGCCCACTTCACTTTTATCAAATATGAAAAATACAAATGGCTGTGACGTTAACGGCAGATGAGGACTGAAGCATGTTTCTGCGGTTTATATAATTTACAAACACACGTTCACTGGCATGTAATACGTCTCAAATGATGTGAGCTCATAACATCTTTGAATATAACATGGTTAATGAGCAATAAATTACCTCTTTAATATAACAGTTCTTTATATCTCAGAAGATACAAAATAGTACTTTACAGCTGTATATATTCTGTAAAAAAGTATATCTCGGCAGACTTTTCAGGATTTCAGGAAAGGATCTTGCCGTTCGCGTTGGACCAGAAATATTTATATGTGAAGTAGAGTATGATCATATTGGTATTAGATGCTCTGCAAGTCAGCACCCGTGTACAGCCACAAAACACTGGGGTTGACATTGATATTGGCAAAAATCAGGTATAACACAGGGAGCTTGCCCAGGCTTTTTCCAACTTTACAGCTACAGTTTGTCATTTACTTCAGTCTCTTTCTGCTGAGGTGGTCATGTTTTTCAATGCTGCTGAGGTCACATTATAATCAACTTGTGTGTGGAATTAAACTGATCAAAAGAAATAAAGCGAACACTTGAACAATTTATAACATTGATTTTTGTTGTCATTTTGAATCCAGCCTTCAGAAGGCTTTCCAACTATATTGTTCCATTATTTTGTTCTCAACAAATTACACAGTGTGTGTCATAAAGACTTTCAGTTTGAATATTTAATTCATCGAGATACAGCATGTGATTTAAGTGTTCCCTTAATTTTTGGAGTAGTATATCGGAGTCCATGTGAAGCTACACTGTTTTTGCGTATGTAGTGCATTGATGTGTGCATGAGTGCTGCTGCTGCTTCAGACCAAGGTGCCTGGGTCAGCACTGGGCTCCTTTGGAGTCACCTCTTGCATCTGTGGATCAGATGTCTCCTGATAGAGAGAGAACTCCATCGACCTGTGGGGGGAGGTAAAACAAGTCAATATTGCACTCCCAAAAAAATAAAAAATAAGAGAGGAAACAAATAAACACCACAAGAAGCATGCAGTAAAACCACTAAGAAATTAATTTTCTTAGGGCCCACAAAAAAAGGGGAAAAAAGTGTGCAAGACTATAACAGAGCTTGGAGAGGCCCATCCTTGGAAGCAATCAGGAACAACAAAGAGTGTTGGCATGACGCTGCCAGCAGCAGGCGATAATGCTGACCAAGCCCAAAAAAATAAATAATAAAAAGAAAATAACACAGTGTCAGTTGTAAAAGAGGATGATAGATGGATTGGCTGAGGGGCAGAGTGAGTGTAACAGCACCAGCATCTGTTGGAAGCATTGCTGCCAACATCTAAGAAGACAGACAAATCATCTGTAACACACAGATTTCAGTAATGCATCCATGCTGTACATAACCTTAAAATCCAAGCATGAAAACAACTGTGTCTTTAGGAAAAGTGCAAGGTTTTCTGAGTATAAACATCAGCTAGTGAATCACATTTAAAAAAAAATACTGACCTTCCATGGAGAGGGTGGCCATGGAAGCTGGCTGACTGGGGTATCTGAGGCCTTTGGAGGTTAGTTGGTTCACCTTGAACAGACTGGGCCTGGTGCACCAGTGGGTGTGGGTGTGAAAGACGAGAGATCCCTGCCTCGTGACCCTTTGGGGCAGCAGTAGGATAGCCAAGAGCATTCCTTAGGTACCAGTCTCTAAGGCCCTCCAGAGCCAGGGCTTTATGCAGGCTTCTTGTTGAGTCTTCTGGAGTAGGAAGAGAAAACTGTGGGGGTCTGCGGTTGAAGGAGGGACCAGACAAATCAGTCTGGTAAGGGTGCAGGTTGGGAATGGATGATGTGGTGGTTCCAGAAACAGGAAGGGGGGACTCGTACGCTGATAGTAGAATTGCATCTTGGGGATGTTGCTGCAAAGGAATAAAAGGTCCACAAGATTTGGTTCTGGTGACCTTGACCCTGCGTAGTTCAGCTTGGGATCCTCTAAGGACCATGGGACTGTAGGGAGGTGCAGCACTGGGAAGGTGCACCTGGGAATGGGAAAATCCATTGGCATGGGGAGGCACTGCTGCAGTGGATGAGCGAGGGGAGGACATGTCTTGCCAGATCCTTCCTGTGGACTGGTACAGATGGTGCTGCACTTGCATCCTCTGCTGTTTTCCCCAGATATAGTCCATCAAAAGTTCGTTGTAGCCACCGCTTGCTCCCCTGCCACCCATAGACAGACGCATTTTGACTTGCTCAACAGAGCTGTCCACATGCCCCTCGGGGCTGCCCAAGTGAATATGCCGCAGTTTTCCATCTGTCAGCGTCTCCGAACTCTTGTAGGGCCCTCCTCTCTGCGGCATGCCGTTTCTAGGGGCTGGGTCGTCTGGAAGGCTCGATCTGTCCAGCAGGGCCTCAGAGCTGTTGCTGCGCCTGGCTCGGGAGCTGTACGGACAGCTGCGGCGGTCAGAGGAAGAACCTTCTTGAGCCAACGGAATCATGTACGGCACATCCAGGCTGCCAGACCACTGTTTCAGCCCATTTCCACCAGATGCATCTGACCTAAGATATGAGCACAGCAAATGAGCACAGCAGCAGCGCAAAGTAATCAGAGAGGAAACTAAAGAACTTTAGATACAGCAGAGTGAGTGACAGCAGCTTTAAGCTAATCCATGTAACTGAATTTCACAGAAAAGTTACCTTTTAAAAAAGGAAAATTTTTTATGCCAAAAGTCCAAAGAATTAAAAACCTTTGCTGGTAGCTGAATTTGACATTAATCGCAGTTACAACCTGAAGTCTCTGTCTTCATTTGGCTAAGTCATTAAGCCATTTCCAACCATACAGTTATCACAGGAGGCGGGAGGTGTGCAGCATCAGACAGAAGCAGCCCAGCATCACAGATTACCTGACATGAACGCTGATGGGAGCAGTTCGGGCCAACATAGGAGTTGCTGGAACACTTCTGCCTTCAACGTTAGAAGCACTTCTAGGTAAAGAGTGAGTTGGGCTGTGGAAGAAAACCAAAAAACAAAGAATCACAAGATGCAATTAGCATTTGTAACCCACACAATCCTGATCATTTACTTTTGTGTGCTTATGCTGTGAATGTAACAGAGCAGGCAGGCTGCACAGGGTCACCTTAAGATACACACCTAACAGAGCTAGTGACAGAGTTGCGTCGTGTCCTCATCTCGTAATAAATCTCCACTGGGGATAGCTTCCTGCTGATTCTGTGGTCAGGGCTGCCTGCAGTAAGTCGTGGCTGAGACAGAGATCGCTGGTCTGCAGCCACGCTCGGTGAAGACTCTGTAGGAGGAAGAACAACAAATCTTCTTTTGATGTAGTCAACTTTCAATAAAAGCCTTAAAAGTGCAATTTTTGGTGCAGAGCATTAATAACACTGCATATTCTCATGTTTTAAGAATGATGTTGGGTCAGAGGTTCAGTTATTTCTTTGGTGAATGTGGATACACACGGAGACTGTTGACTCACCATTGTCATGGGATGTTGAATCTGACATGGAGCTTGTACTCTCTGACATGACAGTGTCCTCTGAAACACAAAGGATATAGGTCGTAGGCAAAGCAGCATGACACCTGGTGGCTTAGGTAAACAAAAATGCAAAAGTGCAAAGATGATGTTTTCAGCATTGTGCTATTGTTATTGTGTAGCTTTGGGGGGGGGGGGGGGGGGTTGTTCTTTAAGTGTGCAGGTGTGGGATTAGTTGCCATGGTACTGTACCTGTGTGACAGCCCCGATGGACCGTTCTTTTGCTATTTGGAACGTTTCGGTCTGATTCCGAGTGTCTGTACAGAGCACCCGTGAAGATGGCTTTCATCTGCTTTCTTTGGGCAGCCTCATCCTGCTGCCAGGGAAAGTCACCCATGTTAGACTGAGTATACACACACACACACACACACACACACAAAACGGTACAGCTACTGCGTAAACACAATTGATATTCAAGGTGTTGACTTACCTCTGCCTTGGCAATGGGCGCTAGGCCAGCTCTCCGCTGCACCAGCGGGGGTTTCTCTCCTGTCTCCAATGGGAAAGCACGTGGCAATTTCCCAGTCAGCTCCTGTAGAGGACATCGATTAGCCCCCAGTTACTGAAATCCTTCTCACTGGCCACTGAGGTGCAAACTGTTTCATAAAGTCATAACCATTTAACGGATTACTTTAAGTCTCTTAAAAAAAATAAAAATAAAAATTCCTTAAATGGTCAAGATATGGCACGAGATATATGCCAACAATAATTTGGCTGCGTTTAGCATTTACCTCTAAAGCAGAACCATAACTCTGCAGTTGAGAAGTGCTTCAGATGTCTAAGTAAGCTACACTGACAACAGAGCAGACAACTTCTGAATCCATAAATAGGCACACAGATAGAATGAGTCACCATCCAGCTGAAAACAGGGACGTGTTGAACAGCTGTTAAAGAAAAGCTGAGGCAGCTGCGGATTCATTAACATGCACTGACAGGCTCTCAGAAGCAATCAAGCAAAGATTTTGTCTGTGAAAAATATCCCCTTTTCAACAAGTTGTTAGCTGCAGCTGAGCTCAGATGTTCACGTTTATTCTCATTTTTACAGAAGACTTAAATTTGCTGTTAAACCACACTGCAGCTATCCACTCATCGCTTGAGGTGTACGGAGAGAGAATCTAAGCTGAGCTACGTTTCGAAGATGAAGCGAGATCGACTCACAGCTTCCTGCAAACAGACTTGTTTGAGCTCTCCCACTCTGGCGTTGAGGAGAGCCTCCAAGGCCTGCTTCCTCTCTTGCAGACTTGCGATCCTCTCAGCCTGCAGCTTGCCATCCTGGCAGCCTTGAACATCTAGGAGGCACAACGCATGAAAGTCACTTTTGCACACAGTGAAATTCAGATGTGGACTCAAACTGGCAGTGATTTCATTAAAAACGCAATCTTGTGGGTTATGTTTATACTGTATCACAGTGTCGTGTTTTTGAAGGTGTCTGTTCTCAGAGTGCTCTGATAAGATTATCTGGCAGCTGTAGTGGCAGTATGTGAACAAAAGGTCTTCACAAAGACAGATGTTTTTTCAGCTGGCAGTTCCCTAGAGAAAAAACTGGCAGGAAAACAAGCAAGCTGATGGTTTCTCAAGCCTTTTCAGACTTGTCCACAGATGGAAGTGTGAATCCTTACACTGTGAATAGTCATCATTACTCACCAGGAGCCCCCAAACCCATGGATGTGATCAGATGTCCTTTGACCTCCATGTGATGTAATTCTGGGGACTTTACAATTCACGCTCTCAGCCACACCCTCACCTGAGAAAGAGAGATGAAGGTTTAAAATGTATCATTAGCCAGCTTTGTGTTATCTGGAGGTACAAGACACAAATATTTTAGAAATCTGCCAAAAACCTGTTTGAAATATACCCAAATGTGAGCCAGTACACTGGACTTATGTGAGGAGTTAAGTAAATCAAATGGGCTGATTCTTATATAGCGCCTTTCTACTCTCCTGGAGCGTTTATATGCCACACTCACCGGAGCTGTTTTCTATGCTTTTTAACTAACATTCATACTCCAGTGGATGCATCAGAGAGCAACTTGGGGTTAGTATCTTGCCCAAGGATATTTGGCATTCAGACTCAGGTAGCCAGGGATCAAACCACCAGCCTTCCAATCAGTAGACTGACCTGCTCTACCTCCTGAGCTACAGCCACCCCAAGCATTACATCCAATCACTGAAACTAATTTTTCGGTTCAAGTAACATGAAGTAACTGTAACTGAGCACTGGAAATAGCAGCCACAGCACATACATACATACACATATACTGTACATACGCGTATGTATGTATGTATGTATGTATGTATGTATGTATGTATGTATGTATATCGGAGTTGCAGAAAGGTGCGACAAAGAAGGTGCATAAGAAATACAGCAAGCTGTCCATACCTGAGGCCTTGGAAACTGCCAAGCAAAGACTCACAGCCTTGGCCAGCCGCTTGAGGAGGTACACCAGAGAGATAGAAGGCAGGAGAATAAACCAGCTGTTCTCCACAGAACCAGCAAAGGTGTACTCTCAGTGGCAAGGGAACAATAAGAGAACAGCACCACCAAGGCTGGAGACGGAGCAATACTGGAAGGGCATATGGGAGAAGGACGCAACCCATAACGGCATTGCTCAGTGGCTAGAGGATCTGAGGGCAGACCACAGCGAACTCCCTGAACAGGGTCCAGTAACCATCACAGTGGCAGATATCCAAGAACGGGTCTCCAGTATGAAGAGTTGGACAGCACCAGGCCCCGACATGGTTCACGCCTACTGGCTAAAGAAGCTGACTGCACTCCACGAGCGCCTAGCAGCACAAATGAACCAGCTGCTAGTTAACGAGAGACACCCGGAATGGCTAACTGAAGGCCGGACGGTCCTGATCCCCAAGGACCCCAAGAAGGGACCGGTCCCATCCAACTACCGACCAATAACCTGCCTCAGTACTACATGGAAGCTCCTGTCAGGCATCATATCGGCTAAGATGAACAGGCACATGGGTCAATACATGAGCGGGACACAGAAAGGAATTGGCAAGAATACCAGAGGTGCAAAACACCAGCTACTGGTAGACAGAACAATCAGCCGAGACTGCAAGACCAGACTGACCAACCTGTGCACTGCCTGGATTGATTACAAGAAGGCCTATGACTCAATGCCCCACAGCTGGATACTGGAATGCCTAGAATTGTACAAGATCAATGGGACCCTAAGAGCCTTCATCAGGAACTCAATGGGGATGTGGCGTACAACACTAGAGGCCAACTCCAAGCCCATAGCACAAGTCACCATCAAGTGCAGGATCTACCAAGGAGATGCTCTGTCCCCACTGCTGTTCTGCATAGGCCTGAACCCCCTCAGTGAGATCATTAACAAGACTGGCTACGGATACCGACTACGGAACAGAGCAGTTGTCAGCCACCTCCTGTACATGGATGACATCAAGCTGTATGCCAAGAGTGAACGAGACATCGATTCACTGATCCACACTACCAGGCTATACAGCAATGACATTGGAATGTCGTTCGGACTGGAGAAGTGTAGTCGGATGGTAACAAAGAGAGGGAAGGTAGTCAGAACTGAGGGGATTGAACTACCAGAAGGCAACATTGCAGACATAGAGGACAGTTACAAGTACTTGGGGATCCCACAGGCGAATGGGAACCATGAAGAGGCCGCTAGAAAAGCTGCAACCACCAAGTACCTGCAGAGGGTCAGGCAAGTCCTGAGGAGTCAGCTGAATGGTAAGAACAAGATCCGGGCCATCAACACGTACGCCCTGCCCGTGATCAGGTACCCTGCTGGGGTAATAGGCTGGCCAAAGGAGGAGATAGAAGCCACTGACATAAAGACAAGAAAGCTCCTTACCATGCATGGAGGGTTTCACCCCAAATCCAGCACCCTGAGGCTGTACGCTAAGCGGAAGGAAGGGGGCCGGGGACTGGTGAGTGTCAGCACCACAGTCCAGGATGAGACAACGAACATCCAAGAATACATTGGGAAGATGGCCCCAACTGACCGAGTGCTCAGTGAATACCTCAGGCAGCAGAAACCCAAGAAAGAGGAGGGAGACGAGGAACCATCATGGAAGGACAGGCCCCTGCACGGTATGTACCACCGGCAGATAGAGGAGGCGGCTGATATCCAGAAATCCTACCAGTGGCTGGACAAAGCTGGACTGAAAGACAGCACAGAGGCACTAATCATGGCAGCACAAGAACAAGCTCTGAGCACAAGATCCATACAGGCTGGGGTCTATCACACCAGGCAAGACCCCAGGTGCAGGCTGTGTAAAGATGCCCCAGAGACAATCCAGCACATAACAGCAGGGTGCAAGATGCTAGCAGGCAAGGCATACATGGAACGCCATAACCAAGTGGCCGGCATAGTGTACAGGAACATCTGTGCCGAGTATAACCTGGAAGTCCCGAGGTCAAAATGGGAGATGCCCCCAAGGGTGGTGGAGAATGACCGAGCTAAGATCCTGTGGGACTTCCAGATACAGACGGACAAAATGGTGGTGGCTAACCAACCGGACATAGTGGTGGTAGACAAACAGAAGAAGACGGCCGTAGTGATCGATGTAGCGGTTCCGAATGACAGCAATATCAGGAAGAAGGAACACGAGAAGCTAGAGAAATACCAAGGGCTCAGAGAAGAGCTCGAGAGGATGTGGAGGGTGAAGGTAACGGTGGTCCCCGTGGTAATCGGAGCACTAGGTGCGGTGACTCCCAAGCTAGGCGAGTGGCTCCAGCAGATCCCGGGAATAACATCGGAGATCTCTGTCCAGAAGAGCGCAGTCCTGGGAACAGCTAAGATACTGCGCAGGACCCTCAAGCTCCCAGGCCTCTGGTAGAGGACCCGAGCTTGAAGGATAAACCGCCCGCAGGGGCGTGCTGGGTGTTTTTTATATATATATATATATATATATATATATATATATATACACACACACACACACACACACACACACACACACACACACACACACACACATGCACACACAAACAAAAAAAAAGCATTCGATCAGATGGCACAAGGGTCCATCAGGGGGCGCTGCTGTCCCTCTGCTCAGGTATTTAAAAACTGTATCACTAATTACGAGTTAGTTTCTGTAACAACAGACTTGTGGGAGAATATTTGACTCAGAAAGAGAAAAGACAAAAAAATGTCTTAGATCAGAAAAAAAAGGCACCAGGTGATAGCAACAATTTAAATGAAACCACAATAAACCCAGTTATGACGGTATGCAAGATTATAAATTTAGGATTTAATGAGTTCTAGAGAACATTTTGAGAGTAAGTTCATCTAGAGTCCAAACATAACTTGCAGACTAGGCCTTCTGAAAGAGAGTAATACTCTAAATACTCCAAAATTAGCCCTTGGATGCAATTAGTAGCCAATTAATTTGCAAAGAGAAGGAAAATGAGACGAGATAAGTAGCATTAATAATGTATGGACAGATACAGAGGGAGAAATCTAATCCCTGTGTGTTTCATGCCTCACAAGCTCAAAGCTACCATCACAAAAAAAGCAAGAGAAACAGAGCCAGAAGCAAAGTGTTGGAATAAGTAACAAAGCCGGCGAAGAATGCAATCAGTGGCATTTCCTCCAAGCGACTGTCATAAATGTCAAGGTTCACACAAAATTCACATCATTTTAAAACTTCTACATATAATCATCTATTTATCTGTTGAGAAGGAACAACAGATAATCGGGGGGAAAAACTAAGACATGTACTGTTTTTACTAAACTGTTGCAGGTGAGGCTCGGTTCATATACTCTCTTCTACATAATGGAGATTCATTACAAACAAAGCCTCTTCCCTAATGCCCAGTAGAGACTTGACATCCAAAAATAGCGATCGCGTTTTCTGCCAAAACCTCTCGCTCGGCGTTGCTCACAAATCGCTGCCGTAAATAAGCATCCTGCTGTCTTCTTGCCAGTCGAGTAAATCATAAAACGGCTCCATTCAGCCCACAAATCTAGATGGAAGGCCTCAAGGGCTGGATCAGAATTACCATTTCCAAAGATTGCTTCTGCCAGTGTCCCATCTTTCAAAAGGAAACATTTATCTATCAGTTAGTCTGAGCAGCTGTCTCAGAGCTCTGCTCAGATTTTTGGCTTTTTTTTAGGCCAGAAACATTAGAGTTCTGTTTTCCTGCCTCAAACAACACGACGCTCACTTTCTGTGAAGACATACTTGAAATACTTCCAGAGTTTGCGTTGGCTCCTGTTCTGGAAGTGAACCAGTAAGTGCTGTTTGCTCCTGTACATGCGAAAACCCCCGCATGCTTGACCTCCTATTGACAGACAAACAGGAGCCTTTCACACAAGCAAGTGGCAGACAAAAGCTCATCACATGAATCCTGTTACACAAAAACGAGTTCATGATGATTAAATTTTCAGTTAATCTAATACACCAAGTGGGATTTTCACCTGGGAGTGTACAAGGCAGTGTCATGTCTGTTCTTTGTTGAACAGCCGAACAGTAAACCCACAGAGAGAAGCAGTCGAGAGGAGACTGAGACATTTGGTATTCATCTGGACTGTCGCTGGGCAGCTGGAGCCAAAAGGCTGCCATGCCCCTAAGAATGGCTTTGTCCAGCAACCAAAACATTTCCAAGGAAATTCAGTGCAATCCCCCCCTTTTGTTTTTGTTAAACAAAACTAAATGTGCCCACTCTGTCATCATAAAAACACTAAAACCTCAGTCCTCAGTGCAGATATCACTGGTTCATCTTTGCTACTATAACAATACGTCTCACACTTCCTTTTTATAGTCTTACAATGAGCATCCTAGCAAGAAACAACACATTCTTCCTCTTACTTAGATAAAGTTTAATTCCTTAGCAAGCTGCATTTAATTTATGTCCTGAAGAAGGAATTCAGTGCCACATAAATTGGGGACACCAAATCATGAAATAGTGTGTGAAATAATCTGTTCTGTTTCTGTTATGCAGTTGAATAGCAGCTGAAATATGGCAGACATGTTTTGGCAGCGCATTATGATGACAAATTGAAGACCTCAATCAATGTGACCGTAATGAAAATGGGCTTGAAACTTTCAATATCATTTTTTTTGTGTAATTACTTCACAAATGGATAATTTTCTCAGTTATTTGTAATTGTTAATGTCAGGTTGTTTCTTCAGAGTAATGTCTTTGAGCAAAAATTAAAATCATTCTGCAATGGCCCCTTTCTGTGTTTTGTGCCTGAAATTTTTAACTGTACCATTAGTTTTGTCCACAACAAACCACAAACCAACTAGTACATTTGCTTTACTTTGAAATAATAGGAATAACTGTACATTCCAGCTTATTACATTAGGGTGAAACCCACCTGATAACCTCCAGTTATTTAGACTTGTGGGTAAAAGCGGCCTATTATGGGAGGGTTAGCAGACATGGCTAACAAATACCTTAAAGACCTTTATTCACCATCCCTTACCCACCTAAATGACATCTATGAAATGTTTGTTGGCTGGTTGTAGGCTACTCCTAATTTTTCCTGCTGTTCAGCAGTGGTTGAACCTACAGTGCATCTTGTTATAAAGGTGTTTATAACTACAGAAAGAATGCAAAGACACCACAATGGGGCTATGGTTAAAACACCATAGCAGTAATCACTGTGTAATAGCAGCTAGAGGAAAGGTGAAGACCAGTTGCAACAGATCCACCATGGCCACACGTAACAGATAACACACCTGAGGGGATCAGATGCATCACTACCTTAAGTTAAGTGCCAGCTTTGTAAGCACCTGCTGTGCAGAGGCACAGGTGTGACAATACAGGACTGCAACACACTTCAGGGGGGGAAGCATGAGTGAGATGGTAAATGCACTACTACATGAACCCTTTTCCCGACATGACATACGTCTGATGCTTTTTTCCAGCACTTTCTATCACCCACAAAGGAGTACAGCATCTTGCCCAAAGACACTTTAACATGGAGACTGGAGTAGCTCAGAATTGAACCACAGACCTTCTGATTAACGGATGACAACGACCTCCTGAACCACAGCCGCCCTCACAGAATCTGAGGAGATATAGATTTTAAACACCACAGCTTCAAACACTTGTTGGCCGAGCATGCGTATGGGCTGTGGATGGTGGTACAGATAGCACTGAAGGAACCGTGTCGATGAAAACATGAGCCGTGCGATGAGAGCGAGCTGCCCTGTGCAGCTCGTATCACTCAAATGCAAATCGAGGAAGAGTTTAATATTCTAGACGGGCTAAACACTGAAGCCCGTACCGTAGCTCTGATCCTCCTGTGTCCACACAAGGAGCCATAATGCTCTCTCGTCAGCTTAGAAGTGATGCATATTAGCTTGAAATATTCACAGCAAAGCTACATTCCTACAGACAACAGTTTTATGCGTCGTCTCCCTTGATAAACACGATGGCTCTCGGCTCTTAAACAGATTCACTCTCTCTCTACTGTCAGCTTTCATGTGGCCCAAGAGTCCTGGGAACAGGAAAAGCTATTGTTGAGAATTTATAATACACATATTCAAGACTTAAAACTACAAGTCTTAATACAGTGCGGCAGGAGCTTTTGCAGCACCACCATATGCTGCACAGCAGGTTTATTGGTCTCTTTCAACAGGCGGCTGTGGTATAAAGGAGCAGCTGAAACCCCACCTCCAGCTAACTATGGGCAGGTGAGGCCAGCAGCCCTCATGTTGACCGCTGGTGTTGACACAGCTGCTGCTGTTGTCAACTTACACATGTGAACCAGAGGAGGGTTACAACTACACAGCTCCTGTTAGGCTAGCATGAGGATCCCCCGCTGGTTCCTGAGAAGTTAATAGGCAGCAGACAGTTAAAAACTACAGTTTGCACCACTGTCTGTGTCAGTTGTTACAAAGCAGTGTCTCACTGCTTTCACTGGTGCACCAGGACAGCATTTCTCCGTGTCTAAAGCCATACTGATCTAATCTATAGGAGAACAGTAATGCAACTCCCAAACATTGACTATCAGACCCCAAGGACCCTGTAAGGATGGGATAGAAATGTAAGAAGGAGGAAGATGTAATTTATGATTCAACAAAGAAGAGATTGGACAAGGTCAGACATACGGCTGATTCAGAGCTGCCTCCACCTGAGCAACCCCTAGAACTGTGGATGGAGGGCTTATGCAGGGGTCAGGTGACCCTCCAACCAACCCCACGCACCAATGTGATCTCTTCGTTTTGCTCTCTATATCCATGAAATACTGATTTATAATGCACTTATCAGCACAAGGCAGGGCAGCTTAGCCAAGGCTGACCAATCGTATAGCTCGTCCTCTCTCCCTCCCCGGGCCTTGATGCTCACCTTTGTATGTTTGACACAACTACCACAGGCAAAACAAAGCAAAGCCCAGTGATTGCTATCCACCTGGATTCCGCTAAGCTGAGGTTGGAGGAGAGGAGGGTGCAGTAATAAAGAAAGGAATGTGACTCTAATGTCCGAGGGGATTATTGCTATACATTTTTCCTTTGGTCTGTAACACCTGGAGGGATTTCTGTATGTCCAACGCTGGTTTTAATGCTCTGTGGCTTGCTGTAATCCACTTTGCTGATTCTGGAAAGAGTTCAGTGCTTTTGTTTCGCTCAGACTTATGAAGTGCAGCCACAGCAGCCACGCCATTACATTCAATATTTACACACTAAAGGACCTTGATCTGATTTTTTTGTGTTTTGAAGAAAAGTAGGTGAATACGCTCCCCCATCTGTAGTACTACAGTCGCTTGATCAGACTTTATTCCTTGGTTCTAGCAACAAGATACTTTAGATGAAGCTAAATGTTTCTCATTTTGACTCTATGTCTATGTGCTAGTAAGAAGTAGTGAAACGACTAACCAGATCAAGCAGCCAGTGTTTCTTTTCACACTCTGTACTTAACGTGCATGTTTTGTCAGTTACCTACTACAGAACTACACATTCAAATTTGTGTCAGCCCATGTCTTAAGGGGATTGTTTAAAAAAAAAAAGAAAAAATATTGTAACCTTGATGCAATGGTATTAAATGTTATTAAAAAAAATGCAACTGTGACAAAGCTATCTGGGTCAAAGTCCACGTCCATGGAATGTGACTGAACTGTACTGAAACACAACAGCCAAAGGGAGTGCTTTGTACTGTACAGGCGAACAGAAACACTAACATGACTGGTTTCATCCTAATCCCTGTGATCAAGAGGAAACTGAGCATGAGAATGGTCTCCCAGCACACCAACCCCTTTGCTTGTAAATGTCATGTCCCTGCACTAACAACTGTAAATAAAAAAGGAGCAATGAGCATAAGGCTTCAAAGGAAAACCCTCTTGTAAAAAACAGAGGTGTTTCCCAGAAACGCCAAAAGGTGGACTACAGTGACTCGCTGTAAAAGGCACCAACACATTTTTACGAGCCCACCCCACCAAAAGGGATCCTGACGGACAGGCTCGCTCAGGGATCTGTTAATAATAGGAGCTTAACGCTGCTGCATGTGACCGAGCAGTATTAATAAATGAGAGGAGTGAAGCAATAAGGCCCAGGAGACGGCAGTAACAAGATGTTCGGGTCTGTTTTTTTTGCTCCATAACAATACAGCAACAGGGGAGAAGTTATGCATTCCCGGGAAGCTTGGCACACATTTTCACTCCTTTAAAAATTGAATTTGAGACGTTCTTGCAGTTCTGCCACCCCCTGCCTCCTGACGAGCGTGCCACACAAACGACCCGTTGCACTGTTTTCTGGCACAACGCGTACACAAACGCAAGGCTCTCACTTGATGCGGTCCTTGCATTCATCGTACGGACATGTGATTTGGCTCAGCATAAAGCACGCGTTCGCACATCCAGTCTGCGCTGATCCCCGCATCTGCATAGCCGTTGCAGACGGCGGCGCACCGGCTGATAATGAAACGCACCGGACTCATTATGGAAGCGATAACACATCGCAGGTGTGTCACAGCTCGCCACGATGACAAACGTCTTTTCACACGAGCTAAATGCGTGAACAGATGCGAGGACGTTTTGCGGACTCGCGTTTAGGCCGATGCATTTCATTTTATAGAGAATATCTCATTTTTTAAAAAAGCCGTACTGGTAACTATTAATTAATACGCCCATTTAGGATGGAAGAGGACATATTGGAGCAGAATCCCCTCTTACCAGAGAGCATGACTGATGCCTTGCGAGGTCTCCATGGTTCTCTGGAGCGAAAGCAGGGGGAGGAAAATCATTCCTGCTTGTTTTTATTGGCAAAATGTGCGGAGATCCACGGAAAAGAGCTGCCCGTTCATGATGGTTCACTATCCCAATTGTAATTCACCAGCAGCCTCGCGACCTCCGCTGCGTCGGAGCTCTGCGCATCTCAACAGACCTGCTTTCTGCGCGGCATGAAAACGCTCTCTTTCACACAGCCAGCTGACTCCAACACGACCACAGCGACGATGCCCCTCCCCAGATGGTACATGCCTTCAATGTGCGCCACTCGATCCTCTAATAAGAATGTAACCCAGGTGTTGCACAGTAGCGTGGATTCATGTGCAGCATTCAAGGTAACCCTCTCCAAACCCCCAAGAGACTTTTTTTCCAGATTTAAAAATTGATACGTTCAACTCGAAAAATTCAAATAGTCGTTTTAGTTTTACTGCTTTCTATGTCAGAGATAATTTGGACCGCACCATACCAAATTATAGCAGCCCAACATGGCTTTTTAATGGGAAGTTTATTGCGTTCTTCCATCCTTAATTCCATAACTTCAGTTGTAATAAACGTCAATAATGATTTGATTTCTTTTATACAAAGAGATCCAGATTTTCTGGAACTCTGACAGTTATTAGTATTAAAAAAACGCATTCAATATCCTTTGAAGTGCTAACTTTTTAATGTTTCGGAGTGGATTAATATTGGACTAATTTCAGGGCTTCAAATGTTGTAAGAAAATTCACTGTAAGTATTAAGACGTATATCCGATCCAGAAACAGCTTTATACTAATTAAAATATTTTTTTCAGCACATCACCAAATAACGGGCGAAAAAAGTGTCTCAAAACAAAAAAGGACCTGTTAAACACCTGTTACCAGCCAAGTGAAGCACACATTTCACTCTCTGAAGACAAAGTTAAAGGCGAGAGATCCACAAACAACAGCTGCGCTAAAGTCCTGGCAACAAATCATAAAGGGGAAACTGAAATTTGTGGTTAAATGGTCAGTTTTGCCTGAGAAAGTTCGTAAGTACAGCACTTGGTTCTTCCTTGATTATCTTCATCAGTACAGGACAACCTGGAGCATCTTTTTTGAAAGAGTCAGTTCCCAGAATTCATAGCAAAGCTTTTGACCGCTCATGAAGAACGATCAACAAAACCGACAAAGTGCTTGTTAAAGGCACAGCTGAACTCTGAACATTACACTGTTGCAGTCAAATTTACACGAACTCTCTCTAGAATCTGATTTATATTAACTGATCAAAGTATGTTTAAGGCTTGCTTAGCTTTATAGGCTATATGTTCTCTTTAGGTTATGTGTTCCACTGACTCAACCATAAAATCAATAATTGACAGACAGCAACCACATAAATTGATTTTACTGCATATAAAGTTTAAGTCAATTAATTCTACTCAGTTGATGATTTAGACACATTTGGCAAATTGTAAAATAATACAAAATATTATAACATTATCGCCAAACATTACATCCACAAAGACAAAAATGACCAGAAATGAGGAAAACCTGTGTCAGTTCTTCAAATATGTTTTAATTCAAAGACTAAATAATATTTTTTTAAAGAATAACCCACTGTTCCCAAATATTTCAACATATGCACAATTACTTGAGGAAAACATAATTAAAAAAAAAAATCACATCAAGAATGTATAAAATTTCACATTGTTAAAACTTACAAGAGGTTTGTAATTTGGGGAGGGGGGGGGGTGAATTATTATACACTTATAAAACAAAAACAAAACACATTATACAGCTGAAAATACAATTAAAGGCCAAGTGTTATACTACTCGAGAACAGAGACGGAAGGACACTCGTTAAGTGCGTATTATTATTTCAGATTTATAACGAGTCATCGTCTGTATGACGATTGTTGCTACATCATCAGTTTAACAAGAGCATGTTGTTCCAAAAACAACAAAAACCTCGCAAAACCAAAACTAAACCTTTAAGGAAAGTGTTCTCTGCTCTCAGCTAACATGCTGCCAGTCACAACAACTGTAATCCCGTTGCTGGGTTTTAGTTTAAGATTTGTGAGGAATGTTTAACTACATTCATCTTAATCTGTTTTTTGTGTTTTGAGATCTTAAAGGTGTTTTTAGTGTCAAGTCTAAGTACGGGGTCAGTGAATAAAGTTTTCAGTGGATATATTGTGAAATATTCTCACTCGACATGACATTGGGCTGAAATCGAGATAATCTGGATAATCACTATCACAGATGTCTTGGGTCTTTTTAAAACAGCGGCTTGCTCCTACTTATAGCTTGTGGGTCGTGTCTGAACTTTTGCTTTAATGACTTTAGACTGTCATAGTAATAGGGTGAATACAAATTTAGCGTAATATGTCCATACTAGGCCAGTTTGTGATGATATATTTCCCACTTTTCAGATATTTCTGTTGCAATATAAACACAAAAACTCACCCTGTGAAAGCAAAAAAGGAGGGTAGGTTAGATTTACCAGAAAAAAGCTGACCTACCCAACAAGTTATGAGATTAAAGTTATTTATTTATGAGAACAAACCTCAGGAGGGAATTGTACTTTTTTTTCCTGTCATGGGACAACGTCAATGCATTTTTAAAGGTCGTATGAAACTCATCACACCACACCCGCTGCTGCTAGGAGCACATTCTGCCTTCAGCGGAAGAGCCAATCAAATAATCGACTACTTTGCAATCAGATTAAGACATTTAAAAAATGCTTGTAATTTCAGCCCAGAATTAACATGTCATTATTATAATCCAGTATGAATGGTCATGAATTTGAAATAATCACATAATTCAATTTAAATAACTATTTCTAATAGAAGGGTACCTTTGGCAGCTCCCTTATTTCCCAAGTGGTCGCCACATCAGATGGATCCACACATCTGATTTGCCACCGGATACCCTTTCTAACTCACATTTATCTGGCCTTAGTATTGTCACTGGGAGCAAATGCAAAAATGGAGCACATCAAGCAAGAGCTAATGGAGTGCTAGTGACAACAGTGATGGCACTAGTGAATATATTATTAAATTAAAAAAGAAAGCAGTTGAGGTGCACACTTGTTTTTACCAAAACAAATCTTCTATTAACTTTGTTGTATGTAGTATGAATGAACCCGGTAGCATGACAACAGTGTTAATGCTGGGAATCAAACCTGTGGGCTAATTCCTAGGAGTACAGTTGTCTAAAAGGGCTACTAAAATGTGGAATAATGGTAAGGAGGGCGAGGGATATTCCTCAAGTAAGAGTGTGAATCAACCAACAGCACACTAACCACACAGAGGGCTAACTTCAGCCTTGTCCAACACACTGCCAAAGCCAAGACACATAACAGTCAAGTAGAAAAGCCCTACACCTACATAATAAAACATCTGAGAAGAAACACGCCTGGATTATAACGTCACAACTCCTGAAATGCCTTTGGTGATTCTTAAAATAAACCATTTACAGTCCAGAGGTAAGTCTGTAAAGTTTTGATATACATCATCACCAAAAATTACAATAAAATGGGACAAAGTGTCACCAGAAAACCAGTGGTCTCCACTCTGCTCACATTTTTCCCCATTTCTGTCTGTGATGATGTTGAAGTCAGTGAAGTGCTCTGCAGTTATTACAAATGCCCACATTCTTCTTCACCAAGAAATCACATGTTGATGACCGTTCCAGTATGATGGGGTCTTTATAATGTAATGGTTCTTTAGGAGGCATCCCCTGGCACACAGAGTACTTCTCCAGACCCAAAAGCAGGTTGACCACCTCAGTCACCGAGGTTAGACGTGCTGGGTAGCAGTCGTACAGCGGGTGGGTGGGGAGCAGCGGTTGCTTTTGAACCGTGACCTGATAGAAGAAGCCCGGGTCGATCAGCACCATGGTGTCAGTCATGCTGGACTGCTTAGAACACTGGATGAGCTGCAGCTGCGGGCCCTCCACCATTATAGCATACCACAATATGGGCAGTACAGAGGAGCGTAAAGAGTCTAGTAGTTTCATGAGGTGGTTTTCTGCATCTGTACCAGTCCCAACCGAGTTATCAGCCAAGCTGAAGATCTGTGTAATCTGCAGACAATAAACGAATAACAATACATACACATATGATTGTTTTGGGGGGTACGGGCAGCCTCAGCAGGACACTTACCATGGGCAACTCATCTTCGTCTTCTTCAACAACTTGCTTTGTAGCTTCTCTGGCACTTTGTGCTCTCTCTGCATCCCATCTGTTTTGCTGCTCCTGTATTGACAAAGTTGGTCTCATGAGAGTGGGGCCTTAGTCTTTAACTTAATGCAAAATTATAAATATTAAACTACACCCAGCCCACACCTGCACATCAAATTGTGTCAGAGTCCAACAACGCAGTTTATTATTAATACACTGAAACCGTTTGAAGACAGAAATGGATCCTTTGTGGAAGTCTGCAGCTACAGGAAACCTCTGGTGCTACTAATGGAGATTATGTGAAGTATCGGGTAGCAGCCTCTGGGAATCCCACAAATAAACTTGTACAAACACATTGTAGTTCCTCAAGTTGCTATTTGAGGCTGGCTCATAAAACAAGTCAGATCCCACAGAATCTTAAAGTCTGGTTAAATAATTAAATAAATAAAACAACACCACACCACTGTATGTGGGTGAATTTTACATAATTTGACATTATTAAACTGTTACTTTGTACTACTTAGCAGCTAGCTGTGTCTGTTGCATACATCCATACAGTTCATACACCATGCCAACACATCTTGCGAGGGCTAACTACAATTCAGCACCCTAACTTTTTATCCAAATATGCTCACTTGTGGCTCGAAGAAATAAAAAAAAAAAAAGGAAAAAAAAAGAACAAATTTGTGAAGCTAAATTTAAGAATTCAATTTGCTAAAAACTATTTGGTGCCATCTTTTATTTACAGTCTATTGTTTAAAAGGGGGGGGGGGGTTAGCCTGTGTATTGAATTATTAAACACTGTGGTATATAAAGATGTGCGCAACTATGCCGTTACTTTAGCAAAATTGTGTTTGTCTATAATTATGACGTAGAAGAAGATCAGACCAGCTGTGACAAATGCAGAAATTCTTTTATCTCTGTGTATACACCAACACCACCTCTGGAAAACATCAAATAGCTTCAATGAAAACCATGAACAAAATGATACATGTATGAAAAGGGCCACATTTTTAACAATTGGTGAAGTGTCAAAAAAGGAAATCTAAACTCTTCCCTACACATAGTTTAGATAAGGAGGGCCAAGCAAACTTTGACTGTTATCATATTTGAAATAAATCGTGGAAAATTAGATATGTTCATCCATAAACTGACTGGCAAAACAAGTGACCACAAGGACAAACTGAAGGACAGCCAAGGAGAGGGTGGTGACAAGTAGAGAGCACAAACAGCTTGGCAGCAAAACGCAGCCATTACATTACAACAGATCACATTAACTTTTGTGGGTGGCCTCATGCCAAATGTTTTAGACACAAACCGAATCACTGCAACATCTCTGGTTTATCCATCCAGGTTGAAGGCATTGTTACATTTTGTAACCCTTCTGTCTTTCATGCTTCTATTCTGTAAAACTGCAATAAAGGCAAACTGCTCAAAAGCTTCATTTAAATGATGCTGTCAAATATTGAAACAACAGCAAAGGACCACGAGAACTGTAACAAGAAGCAACCCTGACATTATACACTTTACTTGTTCAGACTTCATTACCAAGCAAAGGTTAAAAAGAAAAAGACCACAGATTTAAGAAAACGGGGTTCCAGTAAGTGTTCATGATACGAAAGTGTAAGTAGGAGGCTGATGGCTCGTGATGAGTGAGGATCGTGCCGTCGTTCGGCATTGGTCAGCAATAGCTTTTTACACAATCAGCCAGAAAAGCGCAACAGTTTACAACAGAGCTGTGAGACCTTTGAAGCAAACCTCTTGGTGAGGATCAGAAAGAGCAACGCTTTTGTTTAAGTTAAACTTACCTGGTGGGGGTTGCTGTGGTTGCTGATCTGAGGGACGCTGTCTGACAGTCCGTTCTGCACTCCAAACTCGGAATTATTCAACTGCTGAAAGACAGCGTTACGTTGAAATCGTGTTTCTGTTTGAGATGAGGGGCATTTGTCAAAATATGTGTGGACTGAGATCTGATTTCAAACCTGCATAGATGATTGGTGGTTTCTCACATTCATGTCAAAAAAGCTTTTGCTAGACCTCACAGGTGACGAGCTCCAACTAATCTACAACGGCAGAGCAAAGCCAGGTCAGGTTCACAATTAATGGGGTGATCGAGTCGTAGCTGCCAAATGACCTCAAAAATAATCTTTATGAGCAAAGAGGAAACAAAATAAATGACCAGAGGCATTGGGCACTCACTGGTTGTAAATTACTGTCATCATCTTCATTGTCGCTTAAATCATAGCCCATTTGAGACCCTTTGGTTTTCTTTAAACCTAACTTGCGACTGTATGTGTAGTGAGGTCTAGGCCGGCCTGGCGGAAGTGGGCCATCTGGTCCGTAGTCACCTTGTCCCATCTGGAAGGGCAGCAAATGCCTCTGCCAGGTAGAAGCAGAGGAATTTACTTAAATAAATACTGGAAGAAGCAGTGTCATTGAAAAACTATTTTACAAAATTGCATCTGTCAGAGTCTTACCATTGCCTGCCTCTGACACTGTCGTAAGCGACACTTCTGCCTTTTCTTGTTACTGCCCCCAAACTTGGGCTTGTCTATACAGAAATCACACGTGCCACAGTCTTTCCTGCAGAGACAGGCCTTGCATTCTCCACAGGAACGTCGCTTCCGCTTTTTGTGCCACTGAAAACAAGAAAATTCACACAATTGGGTCAAAATAACAAGACAACAGTGAAGAAATCACTAATAGAGACACACTTTTATCAAAGATACGCGACAAGTACGGGCTACTATGGGCAAAAGGTGTCTTAGGAATTACACAACTTCTATTTCCACCATAAATCTCCAAAATGTAAAAATGTGTAAAATTCAATGTTTACTGAATCATTCTGGTTAATTAACTGGTTGAATAAAGAGAAAGTTAAAGACAAAAAAAAATGTGCAGTCGACTCCAACAGTCTTTAACCAACTAGTGCTGAGGTGTCTAAAGGGTACAGGGGGAGATTGTCTATATGGGAGGAAAGTTATTGTTTGCAATCAGCCTGAATGAAACAGCAATCCCACTGATGTGGAACAAAGTGGAGGCTGTAACTTTCCTATAATTAATAAACAGCACAAAAATGTCATTGTGTTTTCCCATATTGGCTTTCCATTCTTTGAGGTTCGGCTGGTGCTTCTTCTTCTGCAGTAGTTTAATGACACCAGGCTGCAGAATTGGTGCCCCCAACTGTTGATCACAATCCACCTAAAGCCTAATATTTTTATAGCAGTTGTGAATGTTTTCATTTATTTACACATTCTGGAAATATTGCTAAAAGTTGTACTAAACGTGGATGGAAACTTGGCTAATGAGTATATATTCCTAAAATGTATTCACCTCTCTCCCACCCATCACAGCCTGAGGAGTCCTCACATCAGCTGGGAGTTGTTGCATGTATTGTTAAGATGTGTCCCTTTTTTAACATGAAACGTTGTTACGTTGCAGTTCATATAAAACCAGCATGAACAGAACTGTAACACTAACGAACTTTCACTCAACTCAACTTGAAGTTGAAGTTGCTGTTGTGAAATGCTGCAAAAATTCAAGGTGCTGGAAACATTCCTCAGAGATTTTGGTCCACATTGACATCATCTAGTCACACAGTTGCTGCAGATTTATTGACTGCACCTTCCTGATGTAGATGTCTCATCTCACCACATCTCACAGGAGCCCTATCTAGATGTCATTTGGGTAAAGTGAACTCAAGAAACCAGTTTCAGATGAGCTTTGTGACATTATCCAGTCAGCAACAACACTTACAATGATGTTTAAATGGTGTTCAGTTGGTACTAAGAGGCCTAGAGTGTGCTCCGAAAATATTCCCCATAACACTGTAACACCACCACCAACCTGAACCGTTGATACAAGGCAGGATGGATCCATGCTTTCATGTTGTTTAAGGAAAATTATGACCCTACTGTCTGAATGTTGTAGCAGAAATCATGACTCACTGGGGAGCCTCAGTTCCATGTTCATGTTCTGAGAGGAGAGGCATGCAGTGCGGTCTTATGTTGCTGTAGGCCATCGGCTTCAAGGATTGATGTGCTGTGGGATCCTTTTCTGAATACCTTGGTTGTCACAAGTGGTCATCTGAGTTACTGTTCCCACTGTGCAGACTAGGGCTGCCATAAATGATTATTTTGATAGTCGACTAGTCACAGATTATTTTTGCGATTAGTCGACTAATCAAATCATGCATCCATTGGACGTAAAACGTACAGCTTATTGCACCAGCATGCATCTGCTCTTATATAACTATCATTAGCTTACAGCTTGAAGTGTTTAAGGTATGTGCTAACCAAAAATAAAGACAAGATGATAGTTTATTAAACTTTTAATGAAATTTGCAGATTTTCTTGGTGGAGTTTAATAAACTCTGCCGTCTACTCCTTGCTATCTAAAATGTAACAGGACACTGGAGTAAATTCTCAACCATCTCACACTTGTGTTTAATCAGTTTTCTGTTTGACGTTTATTCAGCTGTGTAAAAACTATAACTTTGATCTCAGCCAAACTGATTAATCAGGAGCAAACAAAACACTGAAAAAAGCCAAACAATAACATTTTTAAGTTATCTAAGTGACTTATATATCATGTTTAACCTGAGCAGCGAAAGACCGCGGACGGTTTGAAAACGATGTGCCGGGAGTTGAACCTTGACCTCCCAGCCAGCTCGTCTCCAAAAATGAAAGTATACACCCGACCCATCCTTCAAATCTGGGGAAATTAAGGACGCATTTGTCGGCCACATTTGGAGAAGTCTTCGAGTTTGGACAGCCTTTGTTGCGTCGCTGTAAAGTAATCGGCCTACAAATGCGGCCCCTGAATTTGGACACAGCTACAATACCGGACACAGCTTCTTCTTCTTCGGCGTTTAACGGCAGCTGGCATCCTTGTAGATCAGGGGTGTCAAACTCCAGGCCTCGAGGGCCAGTGTCCTGCAGGTTTTAGATATCACCGTGGGTCAACACACCTGAATGAAATGATTAGTTCATTACCAGGCTTCTGGAGAACTTCAACACATGTTGAGGAGGTCATTTAGCCATTTAAATCAGCGGTGTTGGATCAAGGACACATCTAAAACCTGCAGGATACAGGCCCTCGAGGCCTGGAGTTCGACACGTGTTGTAGATGCATTGCTGCCATGTTCTGTTTCAGTCCATTACTACACTCTTAAATCGTACTACTAATTCCTAAGTCTTTCAGGATCTTAAAAAGCTTCAATGAAATGTGTCACTACCGTGTGTCTGTGTGTGGTAAAGATATATGCCTTTATGCAAACGTTAAAAAAGAAAAAGACCTAAAACACTCACATCATCATCGTCATCGGTTGACAACTCATCCTCATCATCAACATCCACATTGACTGAGAAGTTCTCCGTGTCACTGCTTTTGAGACTGGGGTGCTGTGTGAAGACAACATCAGTATGAGTAAGGAAAGTGATTGTTCAGCACGATGCTATAAATAACACATTTGATAAGATCAGAAAAGTGTTACCTGTGAATCTGTAACTTCACCCTGTAAAATCAAATGAACATTTTAGAAAATACAGGAAACAAAGCCAATCAAAGTGTTAACTATTCAGACTATACAGACTTTATACCTGGAAACTCATGCTGTCGTCAAATGTCTCTGAAACGTCACTGTAAGGCCTCTGCTGCATGAAGCCTCCACTTCCAGGGCCCTGGAAGAACATACCAAATGCATAAGAAAGCAATATTGATGCTAAAGTAATTTAAAAGTATAGAAATAAATAAAAATCAGTGTGTAGCTGTTTACCTTGCGAATAGGACATATACATTTGCGTTTTCGGCATATGCGTCTCCGGGATTCTGGGCTCTGCAGCCCATGTTTGCAATTGGCACACTGCCCACAATTGTCGGTGTTATGACATCCCACGCACTGACCACAAGGAATCCACTACATGTGGCATGGACACAAGGAGAAAGACAGTTTGCTTCTTTAATAACATTCATGAGAAATGTGGATTGTAAGACACACGGCAACAGTTTTATCAGAATTTTAAAGGGAAATGAAATGAATTTAAGAGCATTTCGATACTAGCATGCACCCTTTGAGCATTAGTTACATTACCTTTCTGAAGCGAATCATTGGGTGTTCTTTTGTCTTTGACGCTGCTGGAAGTGGGGAAAAAATTGTAGGTAATGTTACAAGGAGAATCCATATTTCACCCCATCTTCAGCCACCTGTTTCCCTTTGATATCAGATATAGATCTGATGCAGTTTTGTCTCTCACTTATAATTCTACACACTTATGCACCAACGTACCCCAACAGGAGGGACAGCAGGGCCTCTTTCTTTGTTTGTCATACCACGTGCCTGTGAAGGAAATGCCACATCTGGCACAGATCCTGCAGACACACATGATGACCCCCCCCCCCCCCAACCTCAAGTTATCACGAGAAGCTGACACTTGTAATGATGGTGTTATGTTGCACGTAGTAACAGACTCACAGTATGCTGTCCTCTGACCCGATCTCTCCATTTATAGAAGGGAGCGGACGTGGCTGAGATGACGATGGACCAGGGAGTTTAATTTTATCCTCTGCAGGTGGATCCTCACTGTGAGACCCTTGATTCGGCGATCCCACTGTACTGTTCAAGGGGGCATTTGAATGATTGGAGTTGACGTTTTTAGACCCGAGGCTTGGGGTTAGTCTGTGGTGGGAGTCAGGAGTGTCTGCCCCCTCTCCCCTCTCCATCCAGCTGGACTCTGAGGACGATCGCTCGCGGACCTTTCTCTAAAGGATGAGAGGGTGAGGATAGCAGACTCTAAGTCATGCAGTTCAAATCTTCAGTGTCTTCATGCTTAAAATACAAAGAATAACACCAAGCGACACCTTTCTGCTTCGAATTCTTGGGAGCGGTGTTTCGCCATGGTAGAATTTGCCCGTCTTGTACTCAAAGTTAGACAAGTCCTGTCCTTCCAGCACTGAAATCAGCTCTACTCTGCTTCTCACTCGATCACCACGAGGACTGCAAAGGAGAAAAATAATTACAACCACAAAAAAACCCAAAATATTCCTTTGATATTAAGTGCACGCTTCAGGAGGAGTGTAAAAGGTAGCACCATTAATATGTCAACAACTGTACAGGTGGATTCTTTATTCCTACAAGGCCGTATTTACCTTAAGTAATATACATCCTTTTGGCCAATACTAGATCCTGAACGCCGAACGACCTCTTTGCGCTTCCAGCCCTCCCCCAGTGCAGGGCATTCAACCCATCCCTCATCAGGGTGCGATCGTTTACGGCGGGGTGCATGAAGCCTGAATTTAAAAGAAGACACACACTCAAACATTTTAGAAATGTTTAGATCACATTGAGGGAAAAGAGACTGCAAATACATCACCCTGAGAAACATGATGAATAATAATAATAATAATATAATAAATAAAAGTTATTTTCCCAGATACAGGCAAAGTTGCATTGAAGTTTGAAATGAGCTCAAATGAATAAGACATTTAAAGCTCTGTTTTCATTGGTAGCTCCTCTGAATATTTGAAAATACACTTGATGCTTAAAATGGTCATAAAGCTTGTGCAGCATCTTTGCACGCATGCATCCCCACTGCCCGCCCTGTAGTAACAATGGTAAAAAAGGGGATCCTGTGCTTGCTCACCAGCATAGCATCTAAATTTAGTCCAAAAATATTTAAGATAATGCTGCTCATTATCAGATTACAGCAAAAGACCTAAACCTATTCCCAAATTGCTGGCTTCATCAATCGGTTACACCGTGACACAGATATGTCGATCCTCTGAACCTCACAGTAGGAAAGTAATCAATCAAGTAAAATAAAATGCAAGTTAGAGTTTTCTATAACATGGCAGGTATATTTTGGTAGTTATTTTAACGATTAGAGTTTGCATCCTATTTGAGGGCACAGGAATCCATGCACACTCTAGTAACACCAAAAGAGCTTGTAACATACACAGTACTGTGCAAAAGTCATAAGCCATCTCTAATTTCTTTATACTTTGCTTTCATGAAACCAGACGGTCTTGGGATTTCTTTATAAAGTGGTCCTGAGGGTTACTTCTTCAGGCTTTTTGAAGGTTACTTTTAACTCAAGAGATGAACTAGTGTTGCCTAAACATAACAGAGAAATTACAAAAAAAATGTTTCAAATTGTACCTTTTGGTACTTTGTTACTAGTAGTTTGAGGAAACGGGACAAGCAGAAGACAAAATATGTCTCAGCCTAAAAAAAAAAAAAAATCATAAAGAGAATCTGAAAATCATGTTCTTAAGGAACAGGAAAAATTTCAGCAAAGACCTGAAACAGAACCTGAGTGACGCTGAAGTGTCGTCAAACACACATAGGTGGGCTGTCAAGACGCCATTCTTAAGGAAGGGAACGTTGGACGCCAATTTACACAAGAAGTAGACCTCGAGTCTTATGGAGTGATGAATCCAAATCTGACACTTTCGGTCAAACCAAATTGTAACTTTAAAGCTTTTTACAAACTCTGTTTTAAAACACTGTATGTATATTTGCACATTTCATTAAATTCACTGCACCTAATTTCTTTCTTTTTTTTCTGTAAAATATTAAAAACTTAGCGTGGCTCAAGAATTTTGCACAGTACTGTACATCTGTTAGGCAGTAATGTGACAGTCTGATCACCTGGACCTTTCTGTGTTGCAGGGGCTTATATGATCGATAGCATGTTAGAGAAAAAGCAACTTTATGAGTAAATATTACTACAGCATCACATGACCACAAAGGATAGTAAGAACAACATTATTCAACCTACTGATATATCTTTTTGAAGGTGCTCTCACTGCCACCCACACTCTCGCTCCTTTCACTTTCTCCTGCCAGACTCTCTTCCTCTGGATCATTTCTATCATTGCTTTCGGCATCATCATCATCATCTTCAAGTGGCTCAAACCAGTCAACAGGAGGCTCACCACCAGAAGATTTTGCCTCCTCTTTCTCCTCTGTTGCCTTTTCTTTCATGGGACCAGAGCTGGGGCTTCCTATTGCATTTACACCATCTGAGGATTCTGGGGCTGCTTCATTTGTCTCATCTATTTCACTGCTCTTCTTTTCTGACCTTTGTCCTATATCCTCTTCTACAGTGTCTCCTTTACAGCTGTTCTTCTCTGCGTTTTGTCCTGCATCTTCTTCCACAGTCTCTGTGCCCTGGAGTGGGCTTTCAAGCGTTTCCTCATCCATTGATTCACAAGTTTAATTTAAGTTTCCTCTATAGTTCGTCTTGCATCCCATTTAAAGATGTTTATGTCCACAGTGCCCCTTGATGTCCTGGCCTCTGAGGTTAAATGTGTGCGGCTGCTGGTTGAAAGCTGGTCAATTTATCATGGCAAAGCCTGTGGTGAAAAAAGAAAAATCGAGGCTGATTATAAAAATGATCTATACAGCATGTACGGTTAACACAGCTAAATGGCTGAGAAATTGTAAAGTTAGTTTCGAAATAAATCTATTCACAGTTCATTAGCTGGGACTATAATATAGCAATGTTAGCCAGCAAACAAAACGTTAGCATTAGCTAGCATAAACTGCTAAGTTTTGTTACTGTTTCAAGTTGTGTCATTGTTTGACATGCAGCGCGGATATTTTGGTGACACTGAGATTAGCGAGACACTAAACAGTAGTGTAACATCAACGCTAGATTAGATGAAGTAAAAGCATTATAAGCGAGAGCAACGTTAGCCTCCGTTAGCTATCGCATATCTCCATGGATGATTTCTAATCCGATAAACTGAAATAAATGATGTTTATAGAAGCTGTTTATCGCTACCGGACTACAAAGGTTTGTGGCCACTTGGGTTTTCTAAAAAACACGCACCCACACACACCTTTAGGTAATATTCCTCAGATGTTTGGGATAGTGATTTCAACACGTAGCTCCCCTTATTCACTTAGAGCTAACGTTGATAGCTACCCTGCACCTAGCACTACGGAAACGGTGGCATTGGACACAACCAAAGACATCGGAACACTCAAGATGCAACTCCCCCTAGCTTGTGGAGGGTAGCACGGAACTGTTCGTTGGATGCGGTGAAGGTGTTCTGTGGTGTCTCCCCTTTGTGTGTGTGTGTATAAATAAGGTGCGGGACAAAACGCGCTAATGAGTACATCGTTATTTCACGCGCGTGTATGTGTTCACTGCCAACAGCAAGACAAAAGCAACTAACTGGCACCGCTCCGTCTTCTCCTAAGTGAACATAGTTTTTATGCTTATATTTGCTTTTTTATATATAACTTTAAAAATTCTCACCTAAAAATACCTTCGTATTTAAGAAACACTGGTTTCATTTTTTTTAATTCAATTTGTAACACCTAAGTGAAAAATGTACCCCATATAAGTGCCAAATCACCGCAAAGCAGTTTAACCTAGCTCTGCTGTAGACTGCATCATGCTGTAATACTACCTACCACTTTTTAACATTTGTTCACCGTTATTAATTAAACTGTACCTTAGTTCAACTATGACTTGTTCAAGCGGGCGGGGCTTGTGGGAGGGGGCGGGATTAAATAGACAACTGAACAAAAGACGGAAGGGAGGGAAGCCTCTCATCCCGAAAGTGTCATCTTCGTAGCCATCCCTTTAACAGTACTGCGTTAGAGACCGATCTGAAATCAGATTTTAAAAACCATTAAAATATTAAATATGAGATTAGATTGTGACGTCTTTTTGAGGCACTACATAATCTCGGTGTTTTCAGGGAATTTACAAGAGCACATCTTAAAAATCATTAGTTAATTATTGTATGACAATATTGTATTTCTTTCTATCCTTAACTTTATTTATGGGATATTTTATTGTCTGCTTTATTCATTTTTAACTTTTATCATTGTTCTTTTATAAAGTAGTTTGGTCAATCACGTATTTTTTAAAGTGCTCTATAAATAGAGCTCAAAAGTGCTCTATTTATAGAGCACTTTTGAGCAAGAATACCTCAGTAGGCTGGCTTTTATTAATGCATTTATTCAAGACAACGATACTTACAGCATATATGTTTTGGGTGATTTTAATGCTGATCTCACAGACAGCAGTTCTCAGTTTGCTAAACACTTAACTCACTTTTGTCAAGTTAATAATCTTATCTTGTCTACCAAAGTGTTACTGCCTGCAGATAGCTATACATAAGTGAAGCCTGGCATAGTACATCATGGCTGGACCACTGTATCTGTACAGCTGATGGACATGCAGCTTTAGCAAACATGACTATTAGGTATGAGGTAACTGTGTCAGATCATATACCTTTTGGTTTTACTGTGAATGTGGAACAAATGCCAGCAACAACTGGAAATAATATTGCTAATATTGCTACCAGTGTAAAATTAGACTGGTCAGCATGTAGTGAAGATGATTTCTTAGCTTATCATAGTAATACCGATATACATCTGAACAACATTTCTTTGCCCAAAGAAGCTATTTTGTGCAAAGATGTCAACTGTAAGAATGCTGTGCATAAACATTTACTCTTCTCCATGTATGATGATATAGTGACTGCTCTGTATAAAAGTGGTACACTGCTTGATAAACAATATAAGCATAAGAAACCTAACATCAGACCTGGCTGGAAAGAACATGTATCCATGTACCATGATGAAGCTCGCATAGCTTATAAATGTTGGGCCATGGCTGGAAGACCTAAACAAGGCCCAGAATTTGAACAGAAAAAATGTGCGAATGCCAGATATAAGTATGCTGTTCGCTTTATAACTAAAAATGAGCAAATGCTGAGAGCAGATTCTTTGTCCAGGAAAATGCTGTGTAATAATATGGCAGATTTTTGGAAAGAGGTGAAAGCTCTTAATAACTGTAAACCATCTCTACCATCAACTGTTGAAGGTGTTTCTGGGGCAGATAACATTGCAGCATTATGGAGACAGCATTACAGTGCGTTGTTTAACTGTATAAAAAGTGATCCATATGAGGACAATTTTGACATGAGTAATGACACAATAAGTGTAAGGACACATGAAGTATTTGAAGCCATTCATAGGTTGTCTGATAATAAATCCTCTGGTTTGGATCACATCACTGCAGAACATTTAAAACATGCTAGTTTAAGGCTAGCTCCTCTTTTAGCACTCTGTTTCACTGGGTTTATGATTCATGGCATATTACCAGACTCAATGCTGTGTATTTTACTGGTACCAGTTATGAAGGACAAAGCTGCAAAAGTGAGCTGCTTGGATAATTACAGGCCAATTGCACTAGCCAGTATTTTATCTAAGGTGTTAGAAAGAATCTTGTTTGATAGAGTTAGTGTGTTCATCTCTTCTCTGGATAATCAGTTTGGCTTCAAACCAAAGCACGGCACTGACATGTGCATATATGCACTCAAGGAAATAGTCAGTTTGTATAGGGCTAAAAATTCATCTGTCCTCATGTGTTTCATTGATGCCTCTAAGGCTTTTGATCGAGTGAACCACAGAAAACTTTTTGATAAAATGAAGAGACGGGGAGTTCCTCAATACATCGTGAGGATTCTCTCTTACTGGTACGCTCATCAGAACATGCAGGTTAAATGGGGAAGCAGTATTTCTGCCCCCTTTGGTGTCAGCAATGGTGTTACACAGGGTGGGATTTTGTCTCCAATTTTATTTAATTTGTATGTTGATGATTTGTCCATACAGCTGAGAGCCTGTAACACTGGGTGTATATTAGGTAAAACATTGATAAATCATCTTATGTATGCAGATGACCTGGTTGTTTTTAGTCCAAGCAGTGCTGGGTTACAGGATCTTCTTAATATCTGTACTGAATATGGTGTGCAATATGACATTGAGTACAATGCTGCTAAAAGTGCTGTTTTGATATGTAGAACCAAGCAGGATAAACAGCTAAATTTCCCTTTGTTTAAACTGGCACAAAAAACTCTTGAAGTTCATAAAAAGGTGAAATACCTCGGTCACTTTATTACTGAACAAATGAATGATGATGATGACATATACAGACAACGATGTAAGCTCTATGTGCAGGCAAATACTATTGCACGCAAATTCAGCTTTTGTTCACTTCCAGTTAAAGTGGCTTTGTTTAAAGCGTATTGCACACCGCTATATACTGCCCCCTTGTGGTTATCCTACAAACAATGTAGCATGCAGAAGCTGCATGTTGCATATAATGATGCGATGAGAATCCTTTGCAGGATACCTAGAAGTGGTAGTGCCAACCAGATGTTTGTAGCTGTGGGTGTTTGGACTTTTAAACCACTTTTAAGAAAGCTAATGTTCAATTTTAGAGAACGACTGGATGGTTCGAGTAACAGTATAATTTTAGCACTTACAGATCCGACACTGAGTGGTTCCCGTTACTCACCCAGTCTCAGAAAGCACTGGTTAAAGTGTTTGATGTTTTAGATACTTATTTATATACATATATATATTTAATGGTTTATACCTTGTGTTGGGGGGGGGGGGGGGGGGGGGGGTTGTGTGTGTGTGTTTTTTGTCTTGTTTTTTGTTTTTATGGACATGAAGTCTGCCAATAAAGATTGAATTGAATTGAAATAAAGTTGGATTGGATTTCAACATCTTCTGGCCTGAAGTAGGATTTCAGAAGGAAAACCTAAATGCAAAAACTTTGTAAAAGGAATTGTGCTATGCACACAACCACAAAAAAATTGGGTATTTCCTTAAAAGAAATACACAACATAAAATGTGTACAATTACAAAAATGGTGCTTGTTTTTGTCCAGTGTGAAAAAGTTGGCACACGTAAAAAACTGAGGTGAGTCGTTAGTGTGAGTACTCTTCTTAAAGGACACGATCTGCATTGCAGTACCCTGAGTTTCAGTTCCCAATGCAGTCTTTCTGCAGCTTTTATTTTCCTCTCATTATATCCATTTATTTATGTATGTATGTATGTATGTATGTGTTACTTCACACTACATAAACATTCTCAGTGAAGCTACATTAATATAATTATATCATTCTTATAAACCTTGATAGTCACATTCATAAAGTATGGAAATGAAGGAACAAGTAACACATAACTCTTACACACACACCTCATACACAACAGGTTTCAGGTGTTTATTCAGGGTAAACATAAAAAGAAAAGAAAAAAAAAGAGCAGTTTTCAATCAGCAGTACTTCATCTACTACTATCAGGAAAATATATATTATCATACACACATTTTTAAAATAATTATCTAGTTAGAAAATCAGCCTCCATAAAATTGGTTGTTAATGTTTATACCCCTTACTTCTCAAAACTCGTGTTATGTAAAGTACGGGTGCACCAACATGTTAATTCCAGCTGTTCTGCCTGGCAAATGACACATTTACTGATTGCGGTGGATGATGTTTTTGTTTAAAATTTAAAGAAAAAGAAAGCGTGAAGATTTCTTTGTTTCCCTGAAACACATTATGGAATCAAATGTAAAAAAAAACCACAAGAAGTCATAAATTTCACAATCGGTGCATCCCAAACATACAGTGATCCACAGATCCAACAGTAGCAGAGCTGACTACCTATCCTTGTTGCTACGGAGATCGGTCGTCAACGGGTCGTGCTGAATAGTTTGGTGCAACATCAGAGCGAGGAGACCAGCTCTGTTGGTCATAGCAGTCCTGACATTACGTTCCTGTTCAAAGAGCTCGTCCAGCTTGTACCACTGTGTGGGGGGGAAGGAAAAGAAACAGACCAGTGTGGAAGAGCCAGTGTTAGTTATTTAAAATGACAAAGTCACAAAGAGATTTCCGTCTCATCCCGGGATTGAGCTGCTCTGCCTACTTTAAATCCTTTAATTTGCACAGGTGAATGTAAAGGCGACCCCCCACCCATTTCTACTACTCAGCCGATACAAATCTGCTGTAACCAGACCGTTTTTGGCCCACTACCTGCATTCCCCAGAAAGCTGCCCAACATCTCACCTGATCTGACACATGACTTTCTTTGACTTTGTTTGAACTGTGCAAGCTTTCCAAACTACCGCATCAATCGTGAAGTTGGACTCACCACCCTGACGCGCTCCAAGTCCACCTCGGCTCTCCTGAGCTTTTCCCAGTTGTAATGTTTGTTGCACTTTCTTTTGGAGACTCTGCAATATTCTCCTGTCGGCTCAAACACATTCTTCACTAGAGGGCACCCACACACCTCATCCACAGGCACCTGTGGACCGATCAAAAGAAAGACAGATTAAAGTCTCCACATTGACTGCACTTTATGCTTAGTGGCTTCCCGCTGCCACTTCTTTGCTTTTACACCAAGAAAGCTGTTTTTCTGACCTTTGGATCTCTAGAATGCTCTGGACACAAAACCTGAAGCCTCTTGCAATATGTCTTGCTTTGTGGATTGTACACGTCACAGAAGAGCCTGGTTGCGCTGCAAGAAAAAAAAAACATCATCTTAGTAAATCATCCAACTACAGAAACATTCAAAAAACCTAAAGGCAGCAATGAACTTCACTAACCCTTCTATCCTTGTAGGGTACATTGACCCGAAGGAAGTCTGGCTCTCATACTGTTAAATAATCAGAAAAATAAGTGTTTAGGAAAAGAATGAGCTTGCAGCAGTATCAAGAGAAATGAAAGAAATGATCACCTTTGCATAGCATCTCTCCATATGTCTGAGTGCCACTTTTGGATTGATCGGGTGACTGCAAGACACGCAGAAGATCTGCAGATCTGTGTCCTCGCTGTCGCCTTCATTTACCTGCAAACAGGAACCAAACCAAATCTAGGTGTTCCTTCTGTTCTTCATCTCCAGGTTCAAATAAACAATCAATGCCTGAGACGTGCGCTCACCTCCTCGTCCTGCTGAACCGCCTGCTGCTTCGCTTTGGCGATGATGCCCTCCAGTTCGTGGAAGCGTCGCTCCATCTCGGTGAGGCGGAGCCGGGCGTTCTGCTGTTCCCGGCGTATCCGCTCCAGCTGCTTCTTACCGTGTTCCTCGGCAATGCAGGGGCTCTGCTGCCACTGCTGGATACGCTGAGGGAGGATCTCATAGATCCGGCTGACAAGAACAAAGATTTTAAAACTTTAAAAAAGTGAAGTAAAGATGTCAAAGAAAATTCCAAACGCTTTTCCAGTAAGTTGAGACAAAACAAAAGCAAAAAGAAAGTCTTACTTGGCGGCCAACTTCATGCCGCAGTCCTCAGAGCAGTATTTGGAGTTGGGTCTTGCTCCCGCCACACAGTTCGGTCCCAGGCACTGACGCTGACCTCCGCTATCTCGCAAATCCCCCCTCTCACTGTGCCTGCTTCGGTCTTTGTGCTTCTGCTTCTGCTTGTGGCGACGTGACTCCTTCTGAATGTTTTTTTTCCAAAAACAGATGTTACCATTTTAACACGCGGCAGCTCTTAAAATATCATCATTTTCTATGAGAAAACCAGCCTTACTTTCTTCTCAAACTTCTTTTCTCGTCTCTTGACATGCTTCACCTTTATAGCTTTCTTACGCATGACAGGACTGAAGGGCACCTCGTCTTCGTCCTCACTGGCCCACGCCTGCATAAGAGGAGTGATTGAGTGAGTGCATGTAAAAGTGAGTTTTTTCTTCTCACTGTCGCCAAGTGCTCACTCATATGGGGCTAACTGTTGGAGTTTTCTCTTTAATATTTACCTTACAGTATGAAGCGCCTTCAGGCAACTATTGTTGTGATTTGGCACTATATAAATACAATGGAGTTGAACTGAATTGAACATGCAACAGCGTAATGTGAATCGTTCTCCTACCATGCTGTCGTCCAGTCCTGCCGTCTTGTACTGCTGGTAGAGTTCTGCCTCGCTGTCGTAGTCCTCAGAGTACCGCCTCCGTCTGTGGTGGGAATTGTCCCTCCTTTCTCTCAGAGAGAATTCCTCATCCTTCACACGCAGCATTTTCTGAACACAAGATTTATAGGAATTTAGAAAAACAAACAAACAAAAAACAACCTTTTGATTTACACCCTAGTTTTGATGTCCCTTGCACGTTAATGTGTAACTACTATACTATTACACTCTATGAGGCACTGTTAACACATTATGGAGCTAAAGGGACTTACCCTGGCTCGCACTTCACATTGCCTGAACCTGCACTTCTGTCTGATTTTGTTGGGGCCTCCAAACTTCTTCATGTCCTTGCAGAAATCACACTGAGCACAGTCTTCAGTCCTCCTGCAAGGCTCACATTCCCCGCACATCCTCACTGAACGCTTTACCTGGGGGAAATTAACAAGAGGCAATAAGAGCCAGGACATCCTGGAAAACAAAAAATGAAATCCAAAGCAAAAAATGTACAGACTTTACTAAATTACATAAGACTATGAGGAAGATCAGCCAACCCCAGCCATGCATGTATCGAATCCACCTCTGCTTATAATGACCACAATAATACAACTTACTTTGGATCCACGCCGCCTTTCACTTCTATAGTCTGGAGTACTTGGAGTGCTGTACTGTCTTTCACCTCTGTCAGAGTCGGGTTCCTTGTCACGATTTTTCTTTGATCTGTATTTTACTTCCAACAAGGGGTTTTCTTCTGGTGATCACAAATACAAGGAAGAGGGATCTTGTTCATTTCCAGGCAAATAAAGAACCAGAGTGAATTTTATTTTATTTAAAAAAGCAAAAAATAAATAAAGAAATTATCATCACCTCTGCATCTCATGCAGTACCATTCCTGGATTGCCTTCGCTATTTTCTCAGTGATGTTAATGCAGTGGCCATGGAACCACTCATTACAGTTGTCACAGCCACTGTCGCCGAGAAACAAATGCATTTAATGAACAAGCATTTAATGTATGAAATACTTCTTCTGTGCCATATTAAACATGACAATACGGGTATAAATTTTGAGGTGACATAAAAATGTCATATCATGTATGAGACCAAGACAAATTTAGATCTAAAAAGACAATGTTCAAGATAGCAACACACACACAAAAAACATAAGAAAACTTTTTCCAATAAAAGTGGGAACAACAAACATGTTTTCACCGCATAAGAGCGAAAAGAACCCACATCACGTACAACAAGGCTATGGAGGAGGAGATACTAGCAGCTGGTGGTGTGTGGCCCAGATGTAAAGAATTGACTCCCCCCAGGCCTCACTCGCACACTCACTAGTTTTGTACCGTCTGTCAGGAACAGGAAACAGTGGTTGGAAATTACCGTTGGTGTTACATGAGGGAAAAGAAAGGCTTTAAGCATCTGGGTAAAAACTAGAGATGGATCGATCCGATATTACGTATCGGTCCGATACTGACCTAAATCATTGGATTGGATATCGGAGAGAAATAAAAAATGTAACCCGATCACAAAAGCATCTAACAAAACTTGCGACATGGCGTGACCCACCTCTTGACCATAGCACGTCGGAGGAGTGCTAAGGTCGGAGGAGCGGCTGTGGTGTGCGAGACCTGTCGGTGGTCTGGTTGAGCATTTGGAGCCGCTATGAGCACCCAAAGCGGCATTTCATCTCCGAGAAAGTTATCCCAGAGAAGTAAAGCAAGTGTGTAAGTTAATTTCTGAAAGTTTGTAAAGAATTCCCACGCTAAGCTTCACAACCGATATATGGAGCGACCGCCTCTTCTTCTCTCCTCCTCCCTCTCCTGTTGTTACTTGAAATCATAAAACTGATCAATGATAGGCTGATCGGCTTTTCTGTTGCAAACTCCTGCAAACATCCCAGCCCTGACATCACTTCAGGGTTTCCATAGTGTAGTGGTTGTCATGTTCACCTCACAGTCGAAAGGTCCCCGGTCCGTAACCGGGCGGAAACATGGGTCTTTGGGGCAGGGATAGCTCAGTAGGTAAAGTGTTGGCCCTGTGATCGGAAGGTCAGGGGTTCAATTCCCCTCAACGGCTATGGTACCGTCCCTACACACTGCTCAATAGCAGCCCGTTGCTTCACTGAGTGAATGTGTTAAATGCAGAGAGGAATTTCCCCACGGGGGAACAACCAAAGTTTTCATCTGATGTAAAATGTATAGAAATACATTATTGTATCTAGAAACTATTATTCTAATAGTTAGTAGGCTTGTCCTTTTTTCTTTGGGAAAGTACCATCTGTGCAGTCTGCAATTCTGTTGAAGAAAGATGTCAAATCTATTTAATTATTGTGGAAATATAATTGACGTCTGTGCATTTGTTTTACACATGCATTAAATTAAAGTCGATTACATTGATTAAGCATTATGAGATGGAGGGTGGGAGGGTGGTTCCTTATGTTTTTTGCTGCGAGTTGGCAACCCTATTAGTTAGGGGAAATATTAAACAACCTAAGTACTCTTTAAAATACCAGAATAGGGAGGATGGTGTAGGTTTAAGTTTATTAGAATGATCAGTATTGCTGAACTATGAAATATGGGTGCAGTGGATTTTTTGCATACAGGTATAACAGAATAGCTTTAGTTTTATTTTTTAAAACTTGAGTATGAGTTTTATTGATTATAAAACACACTATATCAGATTCATTTCGGTATCGGCAGATATCCAAATTTATTATATTGGTATCGGTCATTAAAAAGTGGTATCGTGCAATCTCTAGTAAAAACTGGACCCATGATGAAACACTACAACAAGTAAAAAATATTCTTCATTTTTAATATATGACAATACTGTGCAGACTGCTGATGAGTTACACTGCCTTGGCTACTTTTGTGCTTACATTTGATCTATGCTGGGTCACTACTTTTGCACTATAATGCTGCTGCTGACACCTTGGTTCACACTGACAATTAGAAAAAAGCTGATAGGAAAAGAAGGATGGAAAATGCCTGGAATTTAGTTACACTTGCAAATACTGCTTCCTCCAAACTGCAAGCATCAATAAAATGTTACAGTATTGTTTTCTAGATCTGTGCATATATCCTTATTGGTAGTTTTCTCGAAATAGAAGATCTTCATTTTTTTTAAAAAATCTCTGATAACATTGCTGAAGCTAGCGCCCACCCCTACTGCGCATACTGCAAATATAAAACTGATATATACTTACATCATGAAGCAGTTGATGTCTGGTTTCCGACAAATACAGTAAAGAGGTGCGTTCTCCCCCTCCATACCAGTGTTCTCAGGCACTGGTACATGGTCAGTGTCAGACACTTCACTGTCCTACAACATACCACATAGGACCACATTAGAAATGACATGTATGTAGACATGCTAATTATACCTGGCTAAATGGATGCAGTAACAAAATGTTACTAACTACTCTAGTTATTAGTTTCCAGATGTGTGCAGTTGCTCCAGTCTTACTGACAGTATACTGTTTCAAACACCAGTGCCAACATTTTATTTTTTAAATCTTAGTATGATTCTGCACCAAGACTTGTGGCCTGTTGCTCGGTAACTTATTGTCTGACTACATTAACTACAGTTCATAAACATCATTCATTTTCTCCTACTTATTTTATTCAGGTTGTATTTCAGCTGTCATAGGGCAAAAGTACACCCTGGACAGGTCGCCAGTCTGTTGGAGGGTTATTAGAGAGACTCAGACAACCACTCACACCAACAGCCAACTAACCTAACCCCGCGCATGTCTTTGGAGTTCAACACCAGTCTGGCCGAATCACAGATAAGCAGGGTGTCTGTGCTGCAGAGCACAGCTGTGTCAGAGACTCTCGACATCAATGTAGCGTTAAGGATGCGGAGCGATGGGTGCACTAACACAATGTAAATATTAAAGTTCTCGCCATTGTCAATATGCTGTTGCGCCCTTGTTCGTATTATTGCAACCATATCTCGAGTCTAGCTTACCCTAAAAGTTTGGAGAGAATTGGTCTGTTAATAAACGCGATCGATTGTTTGGGACTGCTCTAGCCATCACGTCGCATAAACAACTCTACTTCCGGTGGGAAAACTAATTAAGGGTAAAGTCGCACTAATAACACCTACCACTCACGTTCATAAGCATACACTATGATCACTTCCGCGCAGTAACGTTGTAATAAATATAATCCCCGGTAAAGTCAATTAGCGAACACTACTGGCATGTAATGCCAATGGCGACCATTTCACAAACTGTAGAAAATGCTCAAAATGTGGTCGGCACCAAAAGTGAAGGGCTGACAGTTGTGTTTATATACGAACCGTAAGCGCTAATGTTGGTTAGCATCAGCTAAAGCGAGGAAGTTTGACACTTGCAGAGGCAGTGAACGCAGAGAGAGCTTAAAAACGCATTGTGGGGTTTTTTTTGTTTAGTCTTTGCTTCGTTGCGTTGATTTGGGATTTGATTTTTTTTTTTTTTTTTTTTTTTTTTTTTTGCATTAAGACGTTGCACACAAAATTACAGATATAACGGTGACTTAGCTGCTCGTTGGATAAACCCATGGACCTTAGAAAAGATCAACACTACTCGGATGTAAGCACCCGTGTATAACACAATAGGCAAAATTACGCTTGCTAACCTTTCCACATCACAGGCTTCACATTAAATAAACATTTTTTCAAATACTCACCATGATCTGAGACCGTTTAAATATTTTGTTACTCTGCAAATATGGCAGTATGAAGCTAAACCTTTAGCTTGACGGCTAAAGCAATGCTAAGATTTACACGGAAACGATCAGCGGACATCGTCAAAGTACTATTGGTCTACATTCTTCTTCTATGGTAGCAGCCTGGGCAGAGTAACAGCCAACTTTAAACTGCGCCATCTGTTGGCACATATTACAGTAGAAAACATTATTGCGACAACACGTTTTTTGGGGAAAATAACAGAGATTGAAACTTTATTGATAATTTGTCCAAGTTGAAAAATGCCCTCCTCCAAAAATATCACGTGACAACCTCATTGCCTTACAGAATTATGACGTCACACACGTAGAATCTTACCACCATTCTTTCCTTTGATCCGTTGACCCTTAAAACCTATAAATAGGGGTGAAGAGCAACGACTTTTAGTCCGTTTCTCGCAGCCTTGATGTGTGCAGCATTGAACCGTTCGCCAGAAAAGCCTTTTGAAATATTTGGATCCTTTGCAGTTGTAACTGTATCCAGACCCAACATGTCTCAAACAAATCCAAAGGGACAAGAAGTTGACCCATACGCTCTTCCCTGGGATGAGCCACTAGACTCTTCCCTTTCCTCTCTTCCTTGGTGTGACCAAGTGGAACTAGAGGAAAAGCGTTTGGAAGAAATGGAGGATGAAGCGCTCAGAAACACAGAGAAGATTAAGTTCTTGATGGAGGAAAATGAGCGAAAGAGCGCTGAACTAAAAAAGTTGTCATACCAGCTTCAAGAAAAGGAAGCTATTATTGAGGGGAAACAACAGGATCTCCATGACATGGACAAAAAGAACCAGGAGCTCCAAGGAAAGCTTGATGAAGCCCTGCAACAAAATAAAAAACTTGTCCAAGAGAAGAAACAAGACGGCATGAAGAAGAGAGGGCTGCACAGCAATCTCCAAGAAATGGAGCTAATGTACAGTGTAGACAAAAAAAGGCTTGATCGCACACTGCAAGAAAATGAAAAGCTTCTCAAAGAGAAAAGGCAAAAGGAGTTAAAAGAGAAAGAAATGCATTCCAAGCTTCAGAGCATCAAGCAACACATTGAAAGCTTGCAAGGAAAGCTTGATCAAGCTCTGCGACAAAATAGAAAACTCCTCCAAGAGAAGATGCAAGACAGCACGAAGAAGAGAGGGCTGCACTCCAAGCTCCGAGACATGGAGCTAATGTACAGTGTAGACAAAAAAAGGCTTGATCGCACAGAGCAAGCAAATGAGAAGCTTCTCCAAGAGAAAAGGGAACAAGAAATCAAACAAAAAGAAATGGATTCCAATCTGCAGAGCATCAAGCAACAAAATGAAAGCTTGCAAGGAAAGCTTGATGAAGCTCTGCGACAGAATAAAGAAATCCTTCAAGAGAAAGAGCAGCTGGACAGAAAGCAGGGAGACATGGAGTGCCAACTCCAGCTCATGGAGGGAAACAACAGGATGCTGCAGGTAAAGTTCGAAGAGACACTGCACAAATATCAAGACCTGCTTCAAGAGAGAGAACAGCTGGTCAGTAAGCAGAGAGAAGAAAAACTTCTTCTCCAGGAGTTTGAGAAACAGGAGGCAACATCTAAAGTGCTGAAAGAAAGGTTGGAAGAAAAACAAGCTGAAATAGAAGAAGTGGAGAAAAAATGCAACAAGCTGCAGAAGCAAAACACCGAAACAATCGAGGAGCTGAAAATCCTCATCCTCGAGAAAAAGGTGCTCGTGGAAGAGCAGCTGAAGAAAAAGAAAAAACGCTTCTGCTTCTTCTGGAGGAGGAACACTCCTTCTTTCAGTACTGCCAATGTCACCTCTTCTTCCCCCACCTCTGCTCCAGCTTAATTCCCCCCCCCCTCCCCTTAACTACTAACACCTCTCCCATCTCCCTCCCCTCTTTTCACAGTCACCCCCCAACCAGTCCCGACAGTTGACTGCCCCCTCTAGAGCCTGGTTCTGTCATAGGTTTCTTCCTTTAAAGGGAGTTTTTCCTATCCACTGTCGCCTAGTGCTTGCTCAGAGGGGATTGTTGGGGTTTTCTCTCCTCTCTCCCTTTACTTTCCATCCCACCCACCCCCACCTTTTCTTTTTTCTTAATAATTGAACAATAAAAACAATTGGCCGCTAATTAAATGTGTCAAATCAATGTATTTATTCAAGAATACAAGAAATGGGTAATAGCTGCATGTGTGTTTGTGTGTGTGCATAATATGCATACTTTACGTGTTGGATCCAAATCCCACAAGGAATTAAATAAAACAAGAAGACAAACAAAAACAAATATTTCTCTCCCTTCCCAGGTCAGGAATCAGGATGAGGAAGAAATGAGGTCAGATCAGTGCAGGTTTTTGCACTACTGACATAAAGTTTCTGCTGATTAAAAAAAGTATGTCGATATTTCTGAAATACATTTGCAAACAAATAACTTTGACAACTTGTGTTTTTTCATAAAAGAAAAAAGAAAAATCAGAGAGCAGAGCTGGTAAAACAGCTTAGCTCCGCAGGTTACAGGAGATCAGATGCCAAATACTTTTCATGACAGTCTTCGTTATTGCATAAATCTCCCCTTTTATCATTGATCAGTAAATCACTGCATATACATTCATCTAACCGTTATAATTTCATGAGTAAAGACTCTCAGATGACTGAATGGCGGTTTTAGTAAATGTTGAACTTTATTGTGATTTCTATTTTTAGAATCAATAGCACACATTTTGATTTCGTTTTGCAAGCTGCTGATTTCACACAGATCCACTGCCCAAACGTGCCTTTGAGTTTTTCATCATTTAACAAGAATAGGCTCAGGCAATCATTGTGGAATTAGGCTTAGCATATGTGACAGTACATGGCACAAAATAAACAAGAGGTTTCAATGTATCTAAATTTTTGTTGACTATAATGAAAATATATACTCTTTAGTATATATTAACCACTGGATGCAAAGTAATATATACAAAGGAAAACTTTCTGAATCACATTTAGTTTTACATTTCAGATCACCATAATAGGATAACCACAATCCACAAATCATTCTATGTTTGAGTAGTTTACAGAACCAGTAGTTAGTAACTACTGGTTCTGCTAACTACTAGTTAGCAGCCGCAAGTCTGCTGCTTCAATTCAAGCATTGTAAGCATTCCTTTATACACAGCATTTCAGTCAGGTTGAGGTCTGGGCTTCCATGCTGCAGATTTCCTGCTGTACTTGGGGTCATTATCCTTGTGCATGGCCTAATTTAGGAGAAGCTTTAGCTGTCGGACAAACGGCCTCACATTTGAGTCTAGAAAACTTTGTCATGCAGAGGAGTTTGTCACCTTGCAGCTGACAATCTCTTGTGGCTGCAGAACGAGCTCAAATCATGACTGTTACGTTTCGGTGTTGTCAGTGTTTTGTTTTTGCGTGACTGTCATGTGTTTCCTGTTTTACTTTGAAGGTCTGTTGTTATCTTAGTGTGTTCAGTTTACGTTTCCTTGTCTCGTCAGGTCTAATTTGCCCCAGCTGTGTTTCCCTCCTGTGGTCCATTCCCTGATTGCTCCTTCTATGTATTTAAGCCCTGTGTGTCAGTTGGTCATGGTCGCGATCTCCCCCGTGTTGTAAATAGTTTGGTGTTTTGATGTAAATAAATAGTCTGTTGTAAATAGCTGTGAATGGGTTTGTTAATATTTTCGTTTGAGACACCTTCGTTTTGGGATTTTGGTGGAGAGCTTTAGTTTGTTTCTCGTGTGTTTTTTTTTTCTTATTTTTATTTTCATACGTTGCACGCCGGTTGCCTAGGCCGGGGTGTAACAATGACCCTTAAACCAGCATGCTTGACAGCTGGTTTGAGCATCCGCTATGTTTTACATACAGGGAGTGCAGAATTATTAGGCAAGTTGTATTTTTGAGGAATAATTTTATTATTGAACAACAACCATGTTCTCAATGAACCCAAAAAACTCATTAATATCAAAGCTGAATGTTTTTGGAAGTAGTTTTTAGTTTCAGCTATTTTAGGGGGATATCTGTGTGTGCAGGTGACTATTACTGTGCATAATTATTAGGCAACTTAAAAAACAAATATATACCCATTTCAATTATTTATTTTTACCAGTGAAACCAATATAACATCTCCACATTCACAAATATACATTTCTGACATTCAAAAACAAAACAAAAACAAATCAGCGACCAATATAGCCACCTTTCTTTGCAAGGACACTCAAAAGCCTGCCATCCATGGATTCTGTCAGTGTTTTGATCTGTTCACCATCAACATTGCGTGCAGCAGCAACCACAGCCTCCCAGACACTGTTCAGAGAGGTGTACTGTTTTCCCTCCTTGTAAATCTCACATTTGATGATGGACCACAGGTTCTCAATGGGGTTCAGATCAGGTGAACAAGGAGGCCATGTCATTAGTTTTTCTTCTTTTATACCCTTTCTTGCCAGCCACACTGTGGAGTACTTGGACGCGTGTGATGGAGCATTGTCCTGCATGAAAATCATGTTTTTCTTGAAGGATGCAGACTTCTTCCTGTACCACTGCTTGAAGAAGGTGTCTTCCAGAAACTGGCAGTAGGACTGGGAGTTGAGCTTGACTCCATCCTCAACCCGAAAAGGCCCCACAAGCTCATCTTTGATGATACCAGCCCAAACCAGTACTCCACCTCCACCTTGCTGGCGTCTGAGCGGGACTGGAGCTCTCTGCCCTTTACCAATCCAGCCACGGGCCCATCCATCTGGCCCATCAAGACTCACTCTCATTTCATCAGTCCATAAAACCTTAGAAAAAACAGTCTTGAGATATTTCTTGGCCCAGTCTTGACGTTTCAGCTTGTGTGTCTTGTTCAGTGGTGGTCGTCTTTCAGCCTTTCTTACCTTGGCCATGTCTCTGAGTATTGCACACCTTGTGCTTTTGGGCACTCCAGTGATGTTGGAGCTCTGAAATATGGCCAAACTGGTGGCAAGTGGCATCTTGGCAGCTGCACGCTTGACTTTTCTCAGTTCATGGGCAGTTATTTTGCGCCTTGGTTTTTCCACACGCTTCTTGCAACCCTGTTGACTATTTTGAATGAAACGCTTGATTGGTCGATGATCACGCTTCAGAAGCTTTGCAATTTTGAGACTGCTGCATCCCTCTGCAAGATATCTCACTATTTTTGACTTTTCTGAGCCTGTCAAGTCCTTCTTTTGACCCATTTTGCCAAAGGAAAGGACGTTGCCTAATAATTATGCACACCTGATATAGGGTGTTGATGTCATTAGACCACACCCCTTCTCATTACAGAGATGCACATCACCTAATATGCTTAATTGGTAGTAGGCTTTCGAGTCTATACAGCTTGGAGTAAGACAACATGCATGAAGAAGATGATGTGGACAAAATACTCATTTGCCTAATAATTCTGCACTCCCGGTACGTCTGTAGACAGCTCTCCTGACCTCCTCTGCATATGATGATGATGATTTAGACTAAATTTGGAGTCATCACTCCATCAAACCTTTTGCCCCTGACTTTCAGTCCAGTACCTGATTAACTTGGCATACTTCAGCTTCTTTTCCTTGTTTGCATCCCCTAACACAATCCCTGCTAATGATACCATGTCCCAGCAGTCTGTCTTTTCCTATCAAGTGTTAAACTTTGAGTTTTTGTTCTTTCTTTTGAGATATATATGTATTCAGTCATTGGTTGACACACCATTTAGTCACTGATAGGCTGATACAATAATATGGCTTCACGATTTCTTGTTAAGATTTGCTTATTTATAGTAAATGTAGGCACTACAGTAGTATAAAAGTACCACTAATATTAGGTAGGACGTAAAAGGTTATTTACATAAGCAAATATATTACATTTTCGGTGTGTCTCCCCCACTCACCTAACGCAAACACACTCACAGAGAGGGAAAGAGAGAGAGATGGAGAGAGACAGAGAGTGAGAGAGATTGTGCACGACGATGGCAGCAGTTACACCTCCACCACTGAGAGATGTGATTAAGGCTGCGTGTTGGATTGTCCTCTACAAAATGCTGTGAAATGTAAGTATGCCTTGTTTCCTATGAAGCTAATAAGGAGAAATAAACTTGACAGACTTTGTAGATGCTGACATATTTCCAAAGCACAGTGTTCAAGTATTTATGGCTTGTGACTAATAATCTTCAAATGTATTAAATATACCAATCTAAATATGTTACTTTTGACACATTGCTTTTTACTTATTCTCGCGTGCCCTTACCTTACCTTGTAGATTGTCTCTGTCATAAATTTCATCAAAAAGCAGAAATGTGGATAAAATGTTCTGTGTGAAAAATGTCAAAGATGGTAAGCACTACTTCAAGAAATTAATTTTTAATGAGTGCAAACTCAAGATCTCACTTCGTCATATTGCTGTCAGGATATGAGTGTACTAGCTTTCATCTACATTATGAATGTATCTAAAATGGAGATAAATAATAGATTAACTTCCCAAGATGTCCACTCATTACTGACAGCTACAAAACCTCAGCTAGAGACTCTGGCTCTCTGGTAGTGGCACAGAATGATGGCAATGGCTTTTCATTACAGCATTACAAAGTCATCTATTCCAGTTTAAGAGGAGAAATGATCTAAACATAATAATCACCGCTAATCTTTAATTAAATATGTCATTTAAACATTGTTTTCCATATTTTACAAAGACAGAGGCAGATGACATATTCAAGTGATTGCAACGATGGATGACATGCTCAAATCTGCAGATACGACTGAAAAAACGTACAATAGAAATGCTGACAAAGCAGAGCTCCACGATCCACTACCTGCTATCTCAAAGTTGCCCGTTACACGTGATTCCACTGCAGACCTTACAGGTATGCTCACATGAAACAGATAATAATGAAAACACACATGCTTAGTAACCCGATTCCTCCTTGTTTCTGTGCCTCCAGAATCTTTGATTGAAGTCAATAGTTTTTCAGAGCAGATCTCCACTGAGGACACCGAATTATCTTCAGTGGACCTCTCTACGAATGTCTTCCCCCATAGAACAGTAGGTACGGTTACCTGTGAGTTCTTTGTTTGTAATTTTATCCTCTGAAAAAATGTTTTCACAAGAATTTCCTCTGTCTCACACAGAAGCTCCCAAAAAATGTAACATGCAAAATATACCGAAGTCAGGAGTGACCAGAGCAGTATCTATCTGCAGTCCACAATCTGTGGAAAAGGAGCAGCCAAAACCTCGCAGCGCCTTGCTGCCGTCCTCTCTGGAGGCCAGCACAGTCCATGAATTGAACCATCCACCCAAACCAAAGGGCAAGAGCCAAGAAAGCCTTAAAACCACTTCTGCTCACACCGACCCAGGCGCAGAGGGTAAGGACAATAAACTTTAGTGAAATCCTATTTCAACTTATTGTTCCGACATATCTGTTTTCTCTCTGCATCTTTCCTCACTAACCCTTCTCTTCTATGCGAGACCTTTGTGCTGCAATCCTCATGGCCTGCCTCTTCTGCCACCCACTGGACTGCATCCTGTCCACGCTGAGGGGGTTTAACGGGTGCGCCTGGTGGCTGTGCTCGTCCTTCTACGACTGCGAGCCTCTCCTGGGGGTGATGCACCACTGCAACCTCTGCGGGTGTCTGGGTGTTTCTCGCTGCTTCCAGAGCGACTGTCCGCTGTGCGACTTGTGCCTCCAGGCTACAGAATGCCTGGACCTCGCTATGGAAATCTCTCAGATGCTTTACCACTGACGCCCGCTGCCAGAAAATAAAGCACATCCACACACGAACCGATGGCAATCATTTATTTGTTAAAAATCTCAAAGCCAAATTGCAGGGACAAGACATGTTGCTTTGTAGTTAACAGTCGGTGTGAGTATGAGTCACTGTGTATATGCCTGGTTAAGACAGGGTTAATATTGTGGAGAAGAGTAAAAGCTGAATAAGTACACAAGTTCTACTCCGTGATTTACGGGAACACGATGAGAAACGCTGAGTGATGGAGTGGAGCTGCTTTAAGCTGAAAGGTACCTCCAACGCTCTGAACGATCAGTGGAGAGCTTAAAAAATTATTGTAACCACCAATCAATGCCACTCAAAGCTATGATCTAAATATATTTTTGGCTGTTTTAACTAAAAACAGCACCATCAGTGTTAGAAAAAACAAAAAAATACTCAAACACACATTCATTAACTGTACACAAGGTTCGGTAAGCATGTGATGAAAATAAACCCTTTCTAACGTTTGTGACTATTTAATGGAATAATAATTACCTTGAGGTTTCATTCAACAAAACATCATACATTGTTATAACAGAAGTGAGACTAGTGGTTGGTTTAAAAAAAGGAGGTCTGAGCCAACTGAATTCAGACTACAATGAGCAGGAATCCATTATTAGATTATATCACTTTTCATCATCCAAAAAAACAAACAAACAAAAAACACCCCACATATTTATTAGAACATGCTAACTGGTTAAAAAAAATTACTCAGTGATTACCAAAGTTAATGGAGACAAACTGACAACACACATTAGTCTGCAGAAACTACTTATCAAATGATCAGGTATAAAAAAAATTGTAATGAACTACAGTACTTTTGTAAAAGGAGAAAATTGTTCTGCATTCCCACTGACTTTAAAAAAAAAAAAAAAAAAAAAAAAAAAAATATATATATATATATATATATATATATATATATATATATATATATATATATATATATATATATATATATATATATATATATATATATATATAAAAATGCTGATTTGCAATTTGTAGCTACTCTGGAAGAAATCCTGCTTTGGCTAACTAGCTGCAGCAGCATGTGAAGTTTTTTCACGGCCTTTAAGGTTTTATTACAAATACATGCGACCTGGGCCTTAGTTGTCCGCTGTATGTAGTAGTAATAAAAACAGACACAAGCTTTCTTAAAATGCATAGACTGCCATAAAATAAGGTGCAAAGAACTTGCTCAAAATAAAAGACTCTTATTTACAATGTGCTGTAACTACCACACAATGTGCCAATTCACTTTTTTACAGAGATCCCTTCTGTAGTTGCTGGTGATACAACCCAACACGCATGAGTATGCAACTGCTTTTAACAAACCCTGATTCCAGTCAGTCTGAAGAAAAACAAAAAACCAAAACACACACACATGAAATATATGCTATATATTGGCATTTCTTGACAAGTTAGTTGTGCCAAACATGTCCTGTCACGAAAAAGAAACCTCACAGCTTTCTTCCCTACAAATATGCATATAATAAATTCAAGCAAACCATATATCCCTCTTAAAATCTCTGAAGAAATCTTAACAACTATTTAAGAATGTATCATTTCTTAATGCTAGGTCCATGCCCCTATTGTACAATATTGCATTTTATACTAAGATTGCATTCAGAAACTCAGACATAATCATCTGATGTCTGACTGGCTCCTAACAGGAACAATTATAATGAATTTGTGTAGCAAAAAACAAACAAACAAACAAAGAAAAAATTGCTGTCTTCTGGTGTTAGTTTTGTTCATAATTATAGTTAAATTTGACTTTTTAAAGTTCAGTTGTGCAGTTCTATAAATAGGCTATAGTTGTTTAAGGATAAACTGCACTTCCTGACATTCTTGTCCCTACGGAGTCTCTGACCACACGCAAATCATCACAAGTCCTCATCCATCTCAAGGCTGCTCCTGCGACTGCTGGTTTTAGAGGCACCCGGTGACAAAGGAGAAAACAGTGGCTCGCCAATCCTCTCTGGAGACAGAGTGCACCCGTCATCCATAAGTATGTCTCCCAAACCCATATCGGAGTAGAGGGCGGAGGCCGGGGGGTCATCGAGCTCAGCGAAGCTCAGGCTGCCCAGGTCCAGCGGACTACTTATGGTGAGTCCGGCGGGAGAGTCTGAGGAGGGTGGGGACAGGAAGGAGGCAGGCAAAGGTTGTCCAATGGCTGCCGGACCGAGGAGGTTCTGGTTGGAGGCTCCTCCTGTGTTGGGAGCCAGAGACTGGCTGCTCTGTGGAACTGTGGACTGCTGCTGGAGCAGAGAGGGGTCGGAGCTCAGAGCAGAGACGCTGTTGGAGTTTGAGAGGCCGTGAAGCCGTGCCTGCATTTCCAGTTCCTGAAAACAAGAACAGCATGTTTTCTAATCAGATGGCCAGAAATCACTCATGTCATTATTGCATAATCTATTGCACTCCTATATTGCATAGCTCCTTTTATGTTTTTGCATTGAAAAATTCATTCCACGTGTTAAACTTTACACCCAAAAAACTGTCTAAACAAGATGAAACACAGATGGAACAAAGAAAGTCTGAATTTTTGGTTGATCCAAATTTGCAATAAGGAAGAAAAATAAATAGTTGAGAACTAGATGAGAACTAAATAAAGCAAACATAACATTTTGTGGATTTCACCTACAGTATTTTGTGCAAACTTTATGTCTGAGTAAACCAACAGGATGAGTGCAGACACTTCACAGACTTACTGTATGTATTACAGTAGTGACGACAGTTACACTGACATTTCTTCAGCAAGACAAAGACCTTCTTTGTTTAGAAAAAATATGAGTGAAAAGACAACAACAGAGCAGGGCCAATGACGTGGAAGTCACTACATTTATGAAGACAAGCAGTTCACGCCCTGCTTACATTTCTGTCTACACCTAAACAGCAAAGGTGGACAAATGGCTTTTGATTTTCTTTGACTTTCAAGGAATATGCACCATTGTTCCCCAGACACATCCATTCAGATCCATTCCTATTTAGACGCATTCTTAGTCTGGATGGCACTACCTTGGCCTCCTGTAACACTCTGAAGAATCAATTATTTTTGACCAAGAATGTTTTCTTTAACAAGAAAATTAAGAAAGCCTTCTTTTCTTTGCCGAGTAAATCGGAGGCATCCTTTTTCGGAGTGATGTTGAAATACTTGTTCATACATAAGCTTCTAAGATGCACTATTCTATTACTTATTATAAGGCTGTTCTAAAAGCTCCCTGAAAAGCCTTCAGAAGATGGAACTCAAGAGAGCATATATGTCCATACTAGATATTTGTTTTTAATGGCTGTAAAATCCACAGTTAGCAAGCCCTCGAAGATCAAGCCATATCATGACCTCACTGCAAACCCACCACATCAACCCAACAAAGCCATGACCGCAATCTGGTCATGGCAGATGTCTGCCCATTGTCAAGTCTGGTTCTGTTAGAGATCTCTTCCTGTTAAAATGGAGCTGTCTCATACAGCCTCATCCGATTGTCAGGATTCTCTCACTAATGTCTTCATCTTACAACAAAACACACTTTGAGATAACCATTCCTGTAAAACAGCGCTACATAAATAAAACTGAACACCGACCTGGATGCGTAACATTAAGGAGTGGTTGGCTTGCTCCAGCTTCTTCTGCCTCATCTCAACATCCTTGGCTCTCTGCTGCTCCTTCTGCAATTTCCTGATGTAGTCTACAGAAGCCTTGAGAATGGTACCTTTATTCCAGCGCATCTCTCTGTCATTGTTGCGATGTCAGTAAAGACAGGAAAGACAACAGAAGCAGAGGACAAGATCATGATTTATACACCGCATGTGTGGCCCCAAGGCATTAAAATTCAAACAGTGTAACTTCATGTGAGCAGTGGAAAATGAATATCCCACTTACGGGTCTGATGACTTCGGTATCAAAGCGCCCAACTCCTTTATGCGGTCATTGATATTGAATCGACGCCTCCTCTCAACTGCAACCAACAAAGAGAGGAAGCAAAGGCACACGAGGTTATCTCTAACAATCAGCTGGTATTAAGCAGAAGTGTACGAATAAGTAAATAGGATGTTGTGATTCTGAATCTGCATTGCGGTCTATATTTTTATTGTAATCATATTCAAACAAGAAGTTAAAAAAAATGACCTCAAACAAAGGTTTGACTTACTGAGGTTATGATTGTCTTTCTTCTGCCTTTCTTTCATTATTGCTTTGGCATCTGCATCTGACAGACAAAATGTTAGTGTTCATGTTACGAAAAGCTAAACTGTTTATTAAAAAACAAATAAATAAATGAAACAGGACACGTGTTTATAAAAAGAAGTTACTATACCAGTAATTTCCCTTTTAATTTTTGGAAGATCAGCAGGGCAGGAGTTGCTGACAGTAAGAGTAGGCGCTGCCATTCCCGGGCTATGGTACACATCCAAGAGGTTTCCTGGGAGCTGCACAACAAACAACATGTTCCAATATAGGTCTTAAATAGTACCTGACTACTCTGAAGCAAATGCTGCTGCTTTCATTTAGAGCAATCGGTTCTGTGAGTTCAAAATAGACTCAAAGCAGGTTTCTGTGGATCAGACAAATGCTATCAAAAAGAAATGGCTGCTACATAATAACAGCAAAGAAAAACCCCACCATTTATATTCTATTGCATATCAAAGATGAAGACTACCCAGTGCCAATTCAAAAATCAGAAAAAGCCTTTTTACCTCAGTCAGCTTCTTTTTCTGGCCCTCCAAAATCATCACCATAATCCTCATTTTTTGCTTTGCGGTGAAATTTTGGAAACCTGTTTCTTCCCTGCAGATTACTTCTTGACCTGGCCGTGTACTTTTTATGACTTTGTCTCACTTCTCTATGTCTTGTATCCACTGATAGCTTTACCCTGCCCATGAAACACTTCTGTGACAAATGGTAACTGAGTGCTACAAGTGTATATTTGCTCTTACAACTTTCAGAATTCCACACATGAAAGAGACCGCCCATTCACAGAGCGTACTCACTTGGAGCTGTCTGCGTTATTCTGTTACTGCACTATTAAAGAAGAAGCTCTAAACTGGAGAGGAACCTTCAAAAAGGAAGTTCAGGAGAGAACAATAAATGCATAGTTCTTCATACCGTGCTAGGCAGCTGAAGACCTGAGTCTATCAACGTAATGATGTCGTCATTAAAACTGGATTCAAGGCTAATAATGTCATCGATCACATCGTCAATCTAGAAAAACAGACAATGAGACAAACGTGGCAGAAGGTAAATGGTGTGATAGTAATGAATATGTATTTACACTGTATAAAAACAATCCAGGTGGCAACACTAGACATCTGAGCCCAATGTGAGAGCTTTAAAGAGGCGTCATTTGGAAGACAGTGATGCGTGCGTGAGACGTGCTGGCACGGTTATTCTGCCGGTGCAGTATTTAACATCTTATTGTGACGAAAGGCCAACGAGAGTATGACAACAAAGAGCATGCACCCTCACAGTGGGACCTTCAGGCACATTGTTACAGAGCAAACACAAGCTAATTGAGCAAGAAGAAAGCAACAGATATTCAACTTCCCCACAAAAATGCGCTGGAAGTTTCCAAAAAGGAAACTACTGAAAAGGTTATGTAATCTGCTGTATCATCAAATGAAACTCGCACACAGGAAATTTAACTACTGGTATCAATGTTGGAATTCCCCTTACTTCTTCCTTGTTGGAGCCGATGTTGAGCAGCGCCATAGGACTATTAGGGGCGCTGCTGGCAGTAGGGGCCACTTCTGGGGCAGAACTGGACTGGGGGGCGGGGGACAGAGACAAGGTCTGAGGAATCGCCTTGTTTCCCAGAGTGGTGGAGAGGTACTGCTTCACCTGCTGCCTCTGTGCCTGCTGGATGTGGTACTTGGTGGGGTTCTCCAAGTGGGTCTGCACCTGATCATTCAAACAGCTGTTAGGGGCTGAGGGGCTGGTGGACTGACACACACACACACACACACACACACACACACACACACACACACACACACACACACAGTGCTAAAAATTTAAAACAAAACAGGTCGCTCTTACTTTCAGCACCTCCACGGGCACCTGTGCTGGAGGGGGCCGGGCGGCATTAGGTGGCAGAGTGACAGAGATAGCTGGAGTCGAGTTGGTGGCCCGAAGCTGAGAGGCAGATGCCTGTTGTTGCTGAGCAAGAGCCTCGCGTCTCTCCTGCTCCTGGGCTTGTTCCCGCATCAGCTGCTGCCGCAGCAACACACGTGACGACATGGCTGAGACGGATCCAGGGATCTAGGGATGGACCTGTAGGACAGCATGCGATGTTATTACACCACTCAATCCACAAATCAGAATCCTACACTTTAATATTCTGATGAGAATTCCAGATGTCACTGCCAGGTCTAAAATACATTTACATAGAAAATGCTTAGTTTGGTTTGAAATAATCTGAGTAATTAAGTTCCAAAGCCATCAGAAGTTTGTGATATGACCTGTAGAATTCAATACATAATTGTACAACTTAACAAAACTGTTTTCATTAAAAATGTTAACAAATTACTTTAAAATGCCAAACAAATCAACACCATTAGTAAGACTGCAACACCCCCGAAAGCTGTTGGTTTTCAATCAGTCATTTAAATACGTTAAAATACGTTAAGATCTTGAATTAGTAGTGGGACTGTTACTTAGTTACAATGGTACTTATACAAATCTAGTTTCTCTAATCTGCTGCCTTTAAAGCTTCTTCAAGCCCCGACTTCTTTATTGTCATTTTCACTTCCCCTTTTTTTAATATATACCCTCTGTTATGTCCGGTACAGTTGTATCTGTTACTCAGAGACACAGGAGACTCAAATAGATCTTGTTTCAACCATGCTCAGCAGTCCCAATGAGCATTACAAGGTTACTATTGCAACAGAATTATTTACGAATGTGAAGAATTGTGTAACTGTATCTCAGCCCATTTTTGCACAAAGATTTGTACATTTGTTAAGGGCTCTCCAAGTGCCTGCTTAAAAGTGTACAGAAAACTGTTGAAGTGCATTTAAAGTATGTGTGTGCATATAAGTGCATATATAAATATTAATGGCTGAAAAGACAAAGTTTGGCCCAAGAACTGGAGACAACTTAAAAAGGCCAACTGGTCTGCTGCTTACATTTCTTTGTTGCACTTCAGCCACAGCAGATCTGCAAATATGTGTATCTGTTTACATCTCCAGCACCTTGTATTAGACCAAGTTGGCACTTATATATATATTTACATAGATTAATACACCTTTTTTTTGCACATCTGAATACTTCAGAATTATTATTTTTTAAACAAATGTAATTAAACATACATGGATTGATATTCTATTACACCACACTCACACAGATATTTTGCAGAAAATTCTGAAACCTTAGTAATTCCATACAAGAGAAGTGATTTCTCAGAAAAGGAAAAACATCAGCTGGGCGTTATGCCAAAAAGTGACCATCTGCCAAAAAATTTCCGATGTTTCTATGCATTTTTTATGTGTCATTTCTTTGTAAGGAGCTTTGAAAGAAAAGTGACTGGACTTCTTTAAATTTCTTGATGTTTCACCTCTCATCCGACAAGCTTCTTCAGTTCCAAGAGCAACTGGTGGAAAGTCCCAGATTTTTAAACCCTATTGGGAGTGTCCCAAGAGTGTTGTTAACCCACAATTGATCATGATGTCTATGCTTATATTAGTGAAATTACTGTAAACATGAGTGTTGGAGTGGGTGTATATATAAAAAAAGAAATTACCTCTTTTGCAAGTTACTTTATGAATTTGGCCACTTAAAATATGTTTGCAGAAACAGACACTTATTCTGATGAAAATTAGCAGAAATATTAAGTAAGTAAAGTTCTATTTATATAGCACCTTTCTAGATAAAAGATCACAAAGTGCTTCAAACAGGGATGACAAAGTATAAAACAAAAACAGACAAAAATTAACAAAATGTCATTCTAAAAAAAAAATTAAATTAAAAAATGTTATGTTATATTGTTGCTTTTTTGATACCCTCTGGCCCAGATCACTCTTTAAAAAGATATTTTTAATGGCAGTGAGAGTGTTTAGCTAGATAGATAAATTATATATAAAAATCACTTTGTCAAAAACGGATTGGATTGCAGCTTCTACCTGGTGATGGGGATATTGTTTGTGGCTCAAAGTTAAGAATATATCTCATATATATTAACATAAATATATATAACATATGTTTCATAGATTATAGGCCAACATGTCATTTACAGCAGTTTAAATACGGGCATTTTTTGGCAAATACAGGTGTTGTGCCAAAAAGTGATTGTCTGCCAAAAACTGATTTCCGGTATTTGCCAAAAATTTATTGCTCGTATTTAAACTGCTATAAGTAACTTGTTGGGCTATAATATATGAAACAGATGTCAAATGCATCCCTCATGGATGACATACAGTCATCTTGAGCCACAAACAACATTCGTGTAACAAGGTAGAAGCCACAATCAGTTTTTGGCAGTGACTTTTATATAATCTTTATTTTTGCAGTTAAAAACAATCTCATTAACATTAAAAATGTCTTTTGTAAGAGTAAGTTGGCCAAGAAGACAGCAGAAATGGCAGCAAATATTACAATAGTTCTGTAAAAATATTTTAAGTAGGGATAAAGGACCGGATTGGTTATAATGTAAGTACAATAACACAGAGTTGTGAAGATACTTGAAAAACTGATAATTTTTTAATTCTATATATAACCCCTTTGTAAACCCTGTTCACCGAAGTCTATTTACGAACATACGTAAAGATATTACACATAAAAAAAATACACGGAAACATTGGAAATCAGTTTTTGGCAGACAATCACTTTTAGGCAGACGAACACCAAAGGGAGTTGGTGTCACTTTAAGCCATTGAACTGTAACAGTTCGACAGTTTTTATCTTGTCTGCGTGTCATTACTCACTGACAAGATAAAAACACCACAGATGGGGAAAAAAATACCCGTGATCATCCTTTGTCTATTTTCTGCGAGCGTAGTGATTAGTTTAAGATTGTATTGTTGCTTGAAGTGTGTCGATAATTTGGTCGAGGCAGACTGAGTACAGACCCCGCCTACTCGCCGCACGGCAGGCGTACGCGTACTTTTGTACTGTTTAATTTATACTGCTGCTCATTCCTGTGCAATATCCCATCTGCCCGCCCCCCACATTAAGATTTTCTTTATTTAATCACTAGTGTGTACATACATTTATATATATATATTTAGTCAGTTAACTGAAAATCTTTTTCTTTTACTACATCTTTTTAATATTTTGCTCTTACTATTTTTCTATTTATTTTTTATTATTTTATTTTATTTTTTTCTACTGTACCATTCTGCTGAGTGACTGTCTTCTGCTCGTCAAATACATTTCATTGCGATGTTGACCCTGTGCTAACTTGCATATGACAAATACAACTGAAAACTGAACCTGAAATAGTGGTCGCCTACCTTCTTAACAGAGATTCCCCCCTGACAACATAAAAGATCCAATTCAGTTTTAACAACATCATTTAAATGGGTTAACTCTGGAACCATTTAGACAGACAGTTGGGAGGTTGCTGTTTACTTTACACATTTTTCGTAATTTCTATTTTTGGCGAGCTAGGTTCTATCGTCATGAATTGGCGGTGTTCGTTTGACAGCTCAGTGCTGCTAACGGGCCCAGATCAACGTTATGTGAGGACAAGCAATTCAAGCTAGAATTTCCATCGTATACTATTTACTTTGAAGCTATCCAGTGATAGTCCACTTGTTAGAAGGTTGCTATTTTAGCTGAAGGCAGTGCTATTTCAGTACTCGTACGACCCCTCGACGGCCAAGTAAAAATAGGAAGTTGAATCTGAGCTAGCTAGCCCTCATTGCGACAAGCTAACGCTACACAGCTACATACCTCTTTCAGATTAAAGATACGTACTACCTGATTAGTGTAAGAGGAGTTACAGCCACACATCCACTGAGTCCTTCGCTTTCTTTGCCATTTCTTCAGATCCGTGAAAACTAACTTGATAGTCACTAGCCTCCGCTCTACCGTTGTTTACCTCAGGCCGACGGCCTTACGTCATCTTACGCAACTTACCCGGAACTTGTTAATTTTAAAGTTGTATTTTCAAAACGATATCTTGAATAAAGTGTCCTCTTATAGTATTGAAGTGCTGCTATAATTCATAAATGTGACACATTTTAATCTATGTTAGTCTGCCAATAGTGCCGCAGAGGTTAGCTATTCAAAAAAGTAAAGAAGTAATTCTTAGTATAAGTATTACATCAATAATATTACAACTATTCAAATCGCAATATTTATAATACCCGGTGTCTGAACAGGAATATAATCTACCAGGGACGACGTAAAAAAAACAAAAAACAAAAAACAAAAAACCAAACAAAGAAAAAAAACAACAAAAAAAAACTTAGTTTCAAAGAAAGTATTAAGGGCCTCAGAAACAATTTTTCTCAGGTTCACTGCTGCACATGTTTAACCCAACAACAATAATAGCCATGTCAAAGAAAGACAAACCACCAAAATGGATTCATTAAATTCATCATTTTATTTTGGTAATATTTTAGTCTGAAAATGAGAAGTCCATTGCAGATGTCAATGTGTCCGAGAGTTTGGTGGCAAGTTTGTCTGCAGAGCAAAGAAAAAGAACCCAGAAAGCATTAGGGCAAAATCTAGATCATTTCTATAATAAATTTTAAAAACAAAAATGCTAAAAGTGTCACAAATCACATACAAGCAACCTTTTGGACAAAAACTGAGGAGCTGGTTGATACCACGACTTTCTGTGCTGACCAAACTGCTAGCAGCAGAGGTTTCTTTTCCAAATACATCAATAATTTTATCTCTGTATAGCGACATTTTTGTGACGAAACCCAACTCGCTTGATAGATTTGTTCTGATCTTAGCTCAGGATGTCTTTCTACTTTTTACTTACAATGGTTTATGAAAGAAAGTTGCTAATATCAAAACAAACACAATAATTTAATTAAGTGAAATGCATACTTCTTTGAATTGTGATCATGACTGACTTGGCTAATGAAGAAAAGCTGTGAGCTGGTTTCTTATCATATTTTTGATCACTGTTTAGCTGTCCTGTGAGGCACGGTCCAATCAATTTTACTACTTTTATCTGAGTCTGTGCAGAGTATTACGGTGCACTCGATAAGTTATCAGTTAAAATCATCAATAAACAATGCTGAAACAGTGCCAGAGGACGCAACACAGACCCATGAATCATTACTTCCACAGTGTTTTAAAAAGGATGTGAATTATATTAGTGAATTGAATGTAGTGAACTGGATTCATGGAGCAGTTGTAAAATATCTAAAATGTGAGTATTAGTATTACACTGAGATGAATAATTGCACAAACCAGCTCTTTTCTGTAGCTTCTTCCTCTTCTTGCCCGCAGCCAGGAGTGCCTGACCCTGCAGCAGAGGGTCCACGTTCAAGATATTCTTTAAATCCGGAGCCTTGGATGCAGCATCCGTTGCGGGTACCTCTGTCTTTTTCTGTGATTTTATTTCCACTGTCATTGGTCCAAACTGTTTTGAATGGAACAAAATAGCAGAAATAAAACGTGAGATGAATAACAGCATTCACAGTCATCATATACTATAATTCACCCACAATTTAAGGCTACTGCTGCTTCTCACCTCTGGATCCTGATCATCCTCCATAGATTCAGTTTCCTCTTTCGAGGATGATGCTTCCACTGATCCTCCTTCCAAGCCCAGATCACAGTGCAACTCGCCCTGGCCTCCCTGTGTCAGCCCAGTGGTTTCCATGCAGAATCCCATTTGAATGTCAGGACAAGACGACTCTGGACACAGAGGAAAGCACAAACCATTTAGTCTAAAGTTATCTGAACAGGTTTACATGATCAAATCATGTGGTTTTATATTATCATCATGTTCCATTTAATTTGCCTGACTGTGATACTGTTAATTATAACTTGCTTACCTGCAAGAACCTCCTGATTTCCCTTTTCCAGCTCGTCCCAGTCAAAGGCTTTTCCCATTTCTGTAACGATCTCAGCACTGACGTGTGTAGGAAGAGTGTGTGTCTCTGGAGGGTGTGTGAAGTAGCTAATCCTTCCCCTAAGAAACATAACTTTGTGAATTTAACAGTGCTTAAACTGAGCCGTTGCTTCAATATCATTTCTAGAACTTTAAAAAGCTATACCAACCCGGTCCAGTCCATTAGTACACTCTTGGCTGCCTTGTCAGTGTCCGGCAGCCCCCCCTTCCTCAGTTTGCCTTGCCGACGGGCGAGCAATGCCAAGAACTCCAGAGCTGTATGAAAGTCTGGGACACCGTAGTGCTCCATGATCTGTGTTTCCAAAAAAACAACAACCCCAAAGCCATTGTTTGAACTACTTATTATTCAGTGCTCAGTACAGTTGCACTGTTATCATTCAGTACAGTTGCTGAAGAGGTAGCATGACCTACTTGTGCCTTGTTGCACCTTCTGAGGATGGCTTCCACGGGTGGAAGGGGATCAACAAGCTGTTCGATTTTAACACAGTTGCGAAGAATCATTGCGGCGTCTGTCGTTGATGTTGCCATGACAATACCGGGACAGTCCAGAAGCTTTATGTGTTTGTCCAAATGTACCTCTTGAAGACACCTGAAATCCAGAAAACCCATCAAGAACACCATGGCAGGATTAATATGCACATCATAATTGTGTCTTGTTAGACGAACATATAAAGTTGGCACAGTTGCCAAGTATGCCTTCACTACACTGAGGTTGCATCCCTGTGTGTGTGTGTGTGTGTGTGTGTGTGTGTGTGTGTGTGTGTGTGTAAAAACTGAATTATTTTTTTATTTTTATAGCTGAGATGATGAAGTTGAATGATGGAACATTAATTAATTACCATAATGCAACTTGTTTTTCACAAGTACCTACTTCACAAATGTGAACATTAATTAGCTTTCCTAAGCTGTAATAATAAAAACTCTAAATCTGGGCAGGGGCTGTGACTCGTGTTCACTCACTTTTCAGGAAACAAAGCAAGACTTAAAGCAAGTTGTCAAATTTGTGCAAGTGTTTTGATCCCCACCCCCCAAAAAAGTAAAAAAATAAAAATAAAAATAAAAAAAGCACAAAAATGCTGATGTACCAAAAATTACGTGAAACTCACAATAATAGATGTATTAACTTAATATTTTAAAAAAATGTCAGAAAGTTCAATAAACATTCCAGTATCAAAAAGTTTCAAACATTCTAATTTTCTGGAAATCATTTCACGCTTCAGGGTCACAGAGTAAATCTAGAAAAATATTTCTGATTTTATCTGTTTTGATTTTATATACTGTTTTGTTTGTTTGTTAAGCTTAAATTTCAAAACTTACATTAACTACTGATTTTATCTACTGTTCTGATTTTATCTGTTTTGATTTTATATATTGTTTTGTTTGTTTGTTTGTTAAGTGGGTTTAGAGCTCTGGGTAGCTCCCCAGCTGGGTCTAGACTGGGTCTAGAGAGTATTTTAAATTCAGGGAATTTAAAATAGAAAGTAGCTCGTCCACAGAAGGACTGGTAGCTCCCCTTACGATAAGGGTTCAGATCGCGCGAACAGGTGTGAAATGTGTGTGTTTAGTTAGTTTGTTTGCTTGTTTTAATCAATTTTAAATCATGCTTTTTATTTGTTTTTGTTTCTAATGTCTCTGTAAAGCACTTTGAATCACCTTGTTGTTGAATTGTGCTATACAAATAAATTTGCCTTGCCTTGCCTAGAAAACAAGTGTAGGCATGTAGGTTGAGCATGTTAATGTGTACTTACTTGGTGACACCTGGTGTGGCTCCAACATTACATGCTCGTGCTCGTTTCAGACTGTTGATCAAACTACTCTTTCCAACATTAGGAAAACCTGCAAAACATTAATGGAACGAAAAAAAAATCCTATTTACTCGAAAGAAGAAAACCTGGTACAAAAACAGCAGTGTGTAACCTTTGATTCAATCTGGCCTCGAAGACATTTTGTGTAGACAGATTGTCTGTAGCCAACTTATTGGTGCTCTCAGAATTTCAGGGCACGGCACTTACCTACAACACCTACAGTGATGGCTGTCTTTATATCCAGGTTGCGGCAATAGTTGCCCAGTAGCTTCATCAAGCAGTCTGCTCCAATACAAGCACTGGTGCTGAGAAGCTCTGTGGTGGCTTGTGTCACTGGAACGTTGCTGCGTTTCTTCCCATGGCAGGAGACATAATGTGCAGAGTTCATGCCAGAGTCACATTTAAAAACAAAGTACAGCCTGGATTTAATCTTTATTTCTAGATAATTAGAGCATAACTGCTTCACTACTCACCAAGTTCTTAGTCTGCTGCTGAGTAGATGCTTTAAAAGCCACAGTGGGGAACTCATTTCTAAGATACTTTATCCACTTTTCCACTATTTCTTTTGACACCAAATCTGGAACCAAAGTAAAGCCATTTACTATTTTAATAAACAAATGAGATATGTACAATGTTAGTGGCCTTCTTACCAATTTTATTGAGGACTAAAACTATCTTCTTGTTCGTTCCACTCTGAATGACCGCCTGTTCCACCTGAGGACATCTGCAGCCAAGAGGGTCACGCGCGTCCAGTACCTCCAGAATCACATCAGAGGCCTCCACAACCTTAAAAAGCAGCATGTCAAATAACGCTCATGTCAACTCCTCTCTCATCCATCATGTTTCTAATAGCCCTTTTTGACTAGTACCTACTTGGCTTGACTCAAGTTCAGTCATTTTCCATAACAACCAGGTACCAGCTAATGTGCACGTGGTCATTTTAGCAACATGGAGTGAAAGTCCCATGACATCATTTGTATGTGACACAAACACCACAACAAAGGAGGACGTGAAGCCGATGGTAAAACTCCTGCTTGGTGTATGTCGTTTTGCCAGTCCCTGGGATCACAGTGTTGTTTTTTGCGTAACCAATTCCCTCATTTTCGAGTTCGAAAACTGACAGCATTGATTTTTGTGAAAGAGACTATTTCATGACTCTTCGAGTGATGTCTCTGACTAGCCAATTAGTGGCATGCAGTCTGTTGATGTCACATTTTCGAATCACCTCAGATTGCTTGGAAGCCAGGTCGAGAACCCAGCTACTACTGCTGAAGTACCTAGTACTACCACCTAATGGAAAACCCTAAAAACCAAGTTGAGTCGAGCCAAGCCGACCAGAGTATGTACTAGAGGAAACAGGCTATAAGATACTGAATGATACAGAGTGATTTTAAAGAATGTCAAAATTTCATTTAGTCTAAAATAAGAAGATTAATTCTTGTTGTGGTCCATATACAGACCAGTGTGCAGTGCAATTACATACCTTTTTAAATTCTCTGTAATATGCTTTCCTTGAATTCTCATTTTCAAAGTTGACATGCTTTTCTAAACTCTGCATCTCTGTCTCCTGTGAGGACAAAGAAGAATATGGTAATGACCACAGCAGCAAACTGTAAAGTATGCAGTTAGAGTATCGTGCTTACCCTCTGCTCAAACTCCCTTTGTCGCTGAAGGATGTCATTCTGGAAGGTTTGCAAATTTCTCCTCTTCATAAGCTCTCGTTCTCGAGACAATTTCTGCTTCTCCTGAAGGTCCTGAAGCTAATGTAGTAAGATGTGACATAAGAGAATGATTCACCAATTTGCCATCAAATCTGGTACAGCCAAGACTTTCAAAGGACGTACCCTTTGTTTCCTGATTTCTTCTGGGTTTCTGCTGTCCTTGACAGTCTGAGCAGGGGACTGTTCTGTATTTCTCCGCCCCGAAGCATCCCCCTTTCTTCCATCTTTAGCCTGTAGGATAAACACACAGGGAGTTGTAATATATTTTAGCTCATCAGCACAGCACTTGAAAGCAAAAGCATTCATTTTACTGTCTTGTTTACATTGAATGATAAATGCAGCCAACCATGGTAAAGATACAAATCACTACCACTGATAAGCTCAAATACAATATACTCTATGCACAGTGTACATTTGACTTTTATTACCATATAGTCCAGTTGTTTTTGGCTATCCCGCATCTATTTATTCCTGCTCTATTCATTTTCCCGCTGTAAACCTGCTACTGTGACTTTCCCAACCGAGGGACTAATGAAAGTGTCATAGATCTCCCAGTGGTGCCTACAATGTTTTTGCTTGTCTTGGCGTCACAATGAAATGTTTCCTAAATGTTTGGTGAAAACATGAAAAACGTTTAAAGTGTGACACCGACTACATACGGGCGCTGAGAAGCTCGGTTCTCAGCGCCAGTTCAGTACCAACCGAACTATTACTGACTGCTCCAGCAGGGCTAAAAGTTAGCGACAGATAACATTAGCTTTGTAGCACTCACCTTAAACTTCGCACTGAACCCGAGTCGTTTGGCTCGTTTCTGTTCTGTTAAATGCAAAAAATACAAAACGAAGACGTTTAAATGTCATTTCACGCATTCAGTGAGTCAATACTTTCAGCTATAAACTGATGGATACCTACTAGCTTTAGACATAACTTCACCCTAGCCTTGCTCTTCTCAGACTTCACGTGTACTGCTTCCCAAAGAGGTGGACATGCGCACACGATGACGTCAACAACAACATCCGGTTAAATGTCGAAATAAAAGCTTAGAAAAATAAACATATTTAAGTTGTAACTGACAGCGTAGATAGAGAATTTAAGTGCTTGCGTTATAATATTATTATTGTAATATGTTGTCATTACCATTATAATGCACAAATTATAACAGAAACTGTTTTGGGCTAACCAAGAAATAACAAAAAGGCACTTTTGAGACAGGGGCTAGTTCATTTTAACTCATGAATATGTTTTGGACAGCATCGTTTTTCTCATTCGGTTTTTTGATTCTAACTTAATTCCAAAGTCATTACAATCCATAGAACAGGAACCAGGAGACAGCTCAAACAGTGGCCTAGCATAACTTTGAGGTTATGCAACATTTCACGCAAATGCATCTGGTAAAGAGTCTTCACTGAAATGGCTCTGGCACCAATGTAATGAATTTATGCATAAGTTCATTGCGGAAGATTTGTAGTCACATATCTGTCTGCTTTCCAGGTGTTTGGTGGTTAATCTAAGCTTTACATCACTTTCACTTTTCCACGCTGTCAAGCTCATTGTGGCATCACTGGTCTAGTCAGCCTACTTTAAGCCAACCAGCCTCCACTCTGCGTACTTTAAATATCACTGCTCATCAGTCAGTCTCCCTTGCAGACGCCTTCGTGCACCCCACCTCCTCCCCATCTCCACCTCCCCCTTGATTCTCAGGCTCAATTCAAGCCTCCATCTCCATCTCTACCAACAGTGTCTAGACTCCGGGGGTCTTGCCCTAATCCCTGTCATTCCATTTGTGCTTTTTTGGGCCATCAGAGTCTAATCGGCAAATACCTTTATTGAATTCTGTATATCAATAAGTTATGTTTAGTTCCTTCTAACGATCTCTCCTTATTGAGATGCAATGTGGCTTTATTTTGAACATGTTAAAATAATACAACAACAACAAAAACAAGAAGCCCAAACAAACAAACAAAACATAAGAAAAAATGTTTAATAAAAAGTCGTTATAATAAATGAACACTGCAATTCTTAAACCATGTGGAGAAAATAGAGAAATGTAAAAGATTGTGATTTTTTTCTATTTATGAACAGCAAACACTACCAGAATGTTATTATAGCTGATAAAGACATTATTTTTACTTCTATTATAGCTAATAATGATATTTTCAAGTTATCAAAACAAACTCTTGCAATCTTAACCCCAGAAATGGCCTGATTTCAAAGAGGACGACTATTGAAGCTGAGAAAGGTGGCGCATGCAAAGAACTCTGAGTTCGCAATCTGTCTTAAAATAAATAAAATAAAGAAAATAAAATAAAAGCATTATCAGTGGCAGTCCATCCATAATCATATTTAATAAAAAGACTTGCATGATTAAATGCATGTTATCATTGCAGCCTACGGCGTGCACCCTGCCTCTCACCCACCTGGGACAGTCTCCAGCCTCAGCATGACCCTGAATTGAATCAGTGGAGTAGAGAGTAGTGGTACGTGAAACATGTTAATATTAACCTTGTTTTATATGCAAAGTATAAGTGAAAATTACCATTAAATTCTGAATACGGTTTTGTTAAAGAAAGGAAGAGTAATTTTAATTAAAACATTAGCATGTTAAATGAAAACAGTTAAGTTCACTCTTGATTTAAACTAGCAGTTTGGGAGCATCAACAATATTTTTTTTTAAAAAGAAAAAAAAACGTAATCCACTGTGTCGTGTTTTGTAAGCTCTCGAGAACATTGTAGTCTTATTCTCCTGACAACAGAATGTGAGGCTTTAAGGTGTACACCTGAAGATTAACAATGTTATAAGCCATTTTTAAACCTGAACTAAACACAGTCAGACATTGTATTACTTTAGTAATACTTTATTACTTCTTTTCCAATGCAGAATATTTGCTAATGCCTTTCTTTGTGAAGTTGCTCTACTCTTTAATGAGGTTGGCTGTTGCAATTCAAACTGTTCAGTAAGTAGTTCCTAATTTCCTTTACTCTCATTTCTGGTTATAAATCGGTTATTTACTTTTTTTTTACTCAGTTAGTGTTGCCTGTACTGCTGAGTCATGCTTTAAAGGGACTAAAAATGTACCAACTGTATCAACTCCTGGCAATACTGTCCTATGTTGGCAATTATTTTAATAAACATGAGAGAGGAAGACACCCTACAATGAGTTGAAACACAAAATTGTTATTTATTCCTGCATATATGATTTCTGTCATCCATGCTGTGTCATTTTGTATGACCCTCACGATTTCCTGTTGTCACCCACTGTTGGTGGCAGTCCCATTCTCCCAACATCTGTAGCATTAAAGGGTACAGTCCTGTGCCAGACTTTGGATCAGGTGTTTAATATAGTATAACATGTTAAATGCCACATTTGTATTTGTTTTAGCATGTTCAGATTTTACCCAAGGCATCAGAGGACACTGTTGCTCTTGCAGCTGTTTCTTGATGTTCTGGTAGTGTGAGTGCCGTGATAATGAAGGTGACAATTTCTCACATCCTCACAAATCAGATTAGCAGGAACGCCTCACGTTGGCATCTGATGTCTGACCTGTTTACTCCGTAACCCTTCACGTCTGGCAAGTTTGCTCTGGAACCTTTTAATCTCTCCGGATTGACAGTTCGCTTGAGGGAAAGGGTGAGATTTACCAAAGCTGGCATAATGGTTTAATCAGTGCACTCCTCAAGTCCACTTGCCTCACAGGTCAACATTAGTTAAGAACTCCATGTAGGAGAGGAGGAGGTGAAAGGCTCCTGGATGACTCTAAAGATGTTAACTTTTCCACTTTTTGTTTTTAATGTGAATGTAGACAAGCTGTTAGTGTGAACTTCCTTAACTAGGTGAGCAAAATGTGATTTTGTTCTGCATCTGTGTACCAAATATTACTCTCTTGTGAATAGCTTCATCTTAATGTCACATCTAGTATTTATTTTTATCAGATTTGTGTGCACGTGTAATTGACAGATATTGAAAAACCTTTTTTTTTTCTTGGTATAAACTTTTTCAGGCATAGTCACGCAAATGTTTAACTTTACATGGGCGTGTAAGAAGGAAATCTGACACTAGCTCACTGCTATACATTTAGAATTAGTTGATCCTCAGTTATTTATTTAGCTTCATTTTCTGAGTTCTAACATTATGATGAATAACCTTTGATTCCAGTAAATCTCTTACAAATTTAAGAATTAGCCTTGCTGCTGTTTCATTAACATTTTTTAAGAACCATTAATTTGGAGCTGTAACACATATATATAGTATGTGATTAAGTTTTGTTTGGTTCTTCTTCTTCCAGCGACAGTTGAAGAAAACCAACAACCAATCCTCAAAAAGTTGGCCATTCTGCTAAAGATAAGAGGAGTGGTTTCCCGTTTTTGAGTGAAGTTACATCCCAGGTGGAAAATAAAGATGAGGAAATCTTTGACTCCCTGATTCAGTCAAGTGCTTTTGCCAGTGTATAGTAAATGTGAAGGTTTGTGCTACAGCATTTCAAGACACAAATGTTTGTAAGGTCTCCTGCTTAATACCAAATAACACCAGTGAAAATAGCAATAGTGGTCAAACAATTGCTACACTAGTAGTTATAAAATACACCAGCACTACAGCTTGAAATATGCTTGATATTTTTATTTACATTTGAAAAAAGACAAGTAATATAATGATTCATTTGCTTTATGTGTATTTTTTTTCTTTTTTATTTGCCAGAGAAAGCTATATTTACTAAAAAAAAGAAAGAAAAAAGGAAACAATAAATATTTACTGTACAAATCAAAACATTTATCTTTTTTTTCCCAAAATGGAGAACATGGATATTTATGCGGGAGCCACAGAGGAGACCTCAGTCTTTGATGTGGAGACTTCGGAGCCATCATCCACTTGTTTGCCAAAGAGCTGCATGATGCATGTGCGGAACTGATTGGGAAGGAATAAAATAAAAGCATGTTAAAAACTAAAACCGATTTGACAGGGTAAATTTACCTTTGTGTTAATATTGAGCCCACCTGTCTGTTCATGAAGACATAGATGATTGGGTTGTAGATAGTAGCGCTCTTGGCAAAGTATGCAGGCATAGCAGCAGCCAGAGGGTGGAAGGCATATCCAGGGTTGGCTGCAGCAAAGCAGGCAAAGAAGGTGTAAGGTCCCCAGCAGACACAATAAGCCACGATCATGACAACGACCATCCTGGAGACTTCCCTCTCAGCCTTCTGGGTTGACTCTGACTCCTTCTGCTGCATGGCAACCTGTGGTTGAAAAATCAAGAATGTGAGATCAAATCTTCTATTCTCACATCTCTGAACTGAAAATTATAAAAATCAAATTAAAGTAGCATACAGCACGGATGGCCATCCACACAGCAAGGTAGCACAGGATGATGATAGCCAGGGGGAGGATACAGCAAGTAAGCATGAGAACAATCATGTAGGACTGTACTCCAGGGTCTTCACTTCCACTGAACACATCAGGTCCACAGGAAGTCTTCAGTCCATGAGGCCAGTACCTAAAGCAAGAAAATGTTTAGTCTCTAGTTTATATTTAAAAGACTCTGCCTTTGTATGCATCTGTGACATTAAAAGAAGCAGCAGAGTAGTTTACCTGCTCCATCCAAATATGGGAGGAGCACACCAAACTGCAGACCAGACCCAGGAGAAGACAATTCCAGCTGTGGCCCATTTGGCATCAAATTTGACATTTCCAAAAGGTTTGCACACAACTATCCATCTTTCCCAGGAGATGATTGTCAGGGACCAAAGAGCAGCAATACCTGTGTAAAGAAGCAGGATACTCAGTAAGTTTATTTAGCCTGCAGCCTTACATTTGACATAATCCTGTCTTCAAATACTTTTACATTTAATATAAAAATAAAAAAATAAATAACAAAACGGTGGCCACTTACCACAAACTGAGACAACATAGCCCTCAAAGATACACATTGGGTGTCCTAGAATGAAGTAGCCAAAAAATTGGTTGCATACACTGATGGTGCTGGCAAAAACAGTCTCTCCCAGATCAGCAATGGCTAGATTGACCAAGATCCAGTTTAGAGGGTGACGCAGTTTCTTAAACTTCATTGTGGCCACTAAGACGAGACCGTTGGTGAAGACTGATAAGACCACCACGACAAACATCCAGAGTGTTGAAAGATTGTAAATCCATCGAGGTGCGATGTGGTAATTGGGACCCTCAAAGGGATCTAAAAAAAAAAAAGAAAAAAAGAAAAAACAATTTGGCATCTCATGTTTTTGCACAACCTCTCTCCATTGCACTAACTGTGGTTCTAACAGTTTGTGTGTCTTTTCAAATGGCTTAGGCAGCAGATTCAAGTCCGTGGTTCGACCCCCTTTGTGTGGGAGATTTTCTTGGAGAAAGAGCCTGTACCCAAGTTGCTGCTGATGGCAGACCTTGCATGGCAGCTCAACAAGTGAGAGTACTTGTACTTGTACGTGTACTTGTATTTGTGAAAAGATCACTAACAGAATCACTAACAGCACCACAGCACTACTTATGTGCTGGTATCATTCACCATTTTGACATACAACAGTCCAAACTACTTCATTAGATTTGAATCAGATTACAGTTAAAATAAGTATCTTTATATGAAAAGAGCCTCTGGGTGTTTATTTTTTTTTAAAAACAGCCCAGATCTTTGTTACCAAACTGGATGCATAAAAAGGATTGTTACCAATAAGATGTAACAATACTATAATAAGAATGCCACCAAACACTGGTCGAAAACAGTTTTCAGTTACTCTTAAAAATGCACACCCAACTGCATACAGCATCATTAGTAGACATTATTGTTTCAAGACTAAAAGACTGATTTTGAATCCAGCTCTAGCAAGTCAAACAGCAATCTTTTCTTTTGTTATTTTGTTACAAGCTCCTATGCCGGTCAATTCATGAGAGAATAATACTGTGGTACCGTACCTCTGGTGTTATTGCTGTTTGTGTAAGCGAAGGCTGATCCCCTGGTTGAATCTTCATGATACCGCCTTGCAGCAAAACTTTGTTTTCCCCACTCTTCTGCCATTCTGTTCTTAGAAGGAGGTCCTGAGCTGTTAGCCTTTCTTGTCACTTGCTACCTCCTTGGCTGCTTGGTGCTACAGATCTGACTTTTGCTTTTATACCTATGCTTCACAAACCCATGATTGGATTAGGTCACAATCAAATTATAGCTGTGATGTGCCTATTGGCAGTGCAGCACAGTGGCAAAGCAATAACCCTGAACTGTAATTAAAACAATCAACTAATGAGGTTAAGACAAAATGCTAGAATAATCTTGTTTGAAAGTGGATTTCCGTCCACTGACTTCAGATAAGGATTAGTTTCAAGATCTTTGACCAACAAATAAATGCCAGTTTTGTGTCCTAATTTTTCCACACTGAGTTCTCTAGTGGCTCATTTGGTTTATAACCATGTAGAAATGAAAAGTAGAAACATAAAAGTGCATATATCTCTCAAATCACCATTAAACCTATAAAGAAAATGTTTACTTTCTTATACTTTTGAATACAGAGAGGTGTCAAATCCAGACACTTTGCAATATTTAATATTTATGCTACTGTGATCCTAACAGGTATATGTGTCAGCCCTGATTTGCATAGCACTCTCAGAGCAGCTTTAGTGGAGAAGTGGAGATCCGCGGTCCTATAATAGTGCAGGTTTCAGTTGTTGACCTGTGAGGGAAGTAAGACACATTTAATCCCTCCGGATAGAGGGTTCATCGGATTCTTTGACAGTCCTTTGACCCTGCAACACACGTCATAGCCCTTATGGCAAGTGGCAAGCAAAGGGAGGAACACTTTTTGTACTTATGAGCATTATGAGCAAGCCTCATGAAACTGGTTGTTTGAATGATTGTCTTTAGGCTAATAAGTAACTTAAACAATAAACAAATTAAATGATAAAATTTAGAACTAGCTCATTCAAGATGAGTCACTTCATGATGGATCTGTGAGGGTGGCTATTGAAGACTTCATTTGGTTATGGGAAAGCCTGATAATTGAAAAGCTGGTAGTAATTTTATGGTACAAGACTGCGTGAGAGTGTTTTTAAATCTTTTCATGAGTTGCAAATTCAATTGTTTTTTCACATTTTTGACAAAGAGCACTGAACGCAATCTGTCTAAAGTCCCTCTGTCCTCTGTCCTCTGTCTGATGCACTATTCTGCAGGATAGTGTGTATCTGGGAGATCTGTTCTAAGTCGCTGTTTATGAAATCCAACTTCACACGTTAACAATAACTCATGCAATTATGTGACAACTGGATGATAATTCCTGTAGCTACTTAATTATGTGATTAAATTGATATAGGAAAAAACACTGGAGGATCTGTGTAAGCCTTCGGAGAACCTAATGCATCTGTGGCCATTGATCTAATATTCAAAGTGTTACAAGTGAAAACCAGTAGGCTACCAGAGATTTCTTAACAGAAACTGTTACATACCATAGTTATGATTTTTTTTAATGACTAATGAGATAAAAGGTGGGACGTTAGTAAATCTAGAATCAAGACATGACTTAATGAATGTAAAAACAATTTCAAGTAAACAGAAAAAAACATGCGTAGGTACAAAACAAGATTCTTTGAACTGATTAAAACCAAGATGAACAATGAGCAGAACTATGGGACGTGGGAAGAAAAGCGTTTCCCATTATTTTTCAACCATTTTGAAGGCAGTGCTGTGAAATTAGCATGCAGGGGAACTGGGAAACTGCTGTTTATTGATGATTTAGCTGCTGAGTCAAATGGCGATGTGGCAATGTCTCAGTGTAAACATGGATAATAACAAGCAATATATACAGCAAAACAAACATGAGCTCCTTCAGACCGATAGTCAAATGTCTGAGTCAGTCCCCTAAGCTCAACCCAACAGCTACATCTAAGGCCTAGCAAAGTAAATACTATGTTTTCCTCTGGGGAGCCAACACAGTATTAGGTGTCCTTGGGTTAGACAGACAATGACTGCAAGAATTAATTAAATATAGATTGACTTTTATTTTTTGGAGTTTGAGTCAAAGATATTAACATCTTAGCTAATGTTAGCTAAAACAAGTATAAGATAAAGGTTCCAGATAACACAGCTACAAAAACACTGTGTGTTGCTAGCAAAGCATTAATAGATTAATATTTAGGATTACAGATGAGGTCTCAGTCCTGAATCATATTTAAAGTTGCTATTTAGTATTATTCATCAAGCTGACCATCATGCACATTTAAAGCTGAATAAAATGTAATTTTCAGTGGCAGCAACAATGTTATGAAGCTGCAACAATTATTCCTTAAAACAAATGCTGCTCTGTGGTCTTTCTTGACTATAACACGGAGCATAATTTACAACATTTAAATCACACTGCATTCACTCGCAACAGAGATCATAAACTCGGGTAGCAGACGACAGTTTTAGTCATTAGAGCAGGTTTAAGGAATCATGAACTGCTTTCAACTTTCAGAGTCGTACACTATGTTAATCTTTTTTATACAGTCTATGACCTAAAAAGACTAAAGCTGAGCTGCTTCGGCCAAACTAAGTATAACGATTTGGGTGGAGGGAATTCCCTGACTAGTGCCACCCAGAGGCCACAGTGTCACAGCCACAGAAAGTGGAACATGTAGCCTACTTTTAGAGCAGGTTAACTAATGTGATCATTGTTAAATTTGATAAGAATGTTTTGTTTACGACTGCAAAACCAATCCGACGCTTTAAGTGACCCACCGGGTATGCTCCCGAAAGTCCGGATTTGCCACTGACTGAGGAGGATGTGTCAGTATTAACTGTTCCAAAACACAATTGAGGTAACAGGTCAGCGCAGTAGGTTAATAGTTCATTTCTGTTGTTAATGGGCTGTTTAACTTATTTTCCAAAGCCTGTTGTCTCCGAGGGGACTCATTGTAATGCACTAAATATAAGTGTGACTCAGCTCCTTGGCTGTAAATCACAAAGTAGCTGTCAGGTTTCAAATATCTGATTCTGAAAGAAATTCCTCATCTGCACAGTTTCATTGTGGATCTTTCACTGGCTACAAACATTACCATAACTGTAACATTATATGATAGCAGCACTGCACCAGTGTTCCTAGCTGAGGACGTTGCAAGGACAGCAGCTGTGTTGCACCACCTTCTCCTGTCTTAGCCGTGAATGTCTAACCTATTTGACACAGTGAAAAGTGAGCGAAGATTTCTCATCTCCAAGCAGGCCAAAGCAGATTATACGGACAACTCAGGTTCCTCCACAAAACAGATTAACACAGAGTAATTACTTTTGGCATGCTCGCTCCGTAAACACTTTAATCTCTCCGGAACAGCGGTTCATTTCAGGGGAAAGCTAAGGGTCCTCAAAGCTGCTGTAGTGGTTTACCTTAATCCCTAACTCTACAGTTTTGTTGAGTCCACTTCTTGCACAGGTAGCAGACATGCAGATTTGATAAGAACCCTTCCTCGGACAAGGACTTTACACCAGGAAAAGGATGGACCCCAAAACTGGAGGGAGTTGTAAATTTTCTTTATATTTTTCTACTTTTGTATTTCCAACTGTGTCTCTCTTCATGTTAGCACTTGCTAAAATTTTCCACCTTAGATTAGGAAGCAACAGTGGGTTAAACAAAGACATTTCTAAAATGTGAAGTTAAGTAGGGATCTATCTCTTAATGTAAATTTACATATCACCTGAGAGGTAGAGATGATGCTAGGTAAAGGGCTTTTTGGTTTTGTTTTACTCTGGCTGTTTTTCCCACGTCACAGCGAGATGTTTCGAGGGTAGGACTGGAATTCCGCTAGTTCTGAACTATTCGTGTTTGTCAAAAGTTCACTACTAGCAGAACTCAGATCTGCTCCCGACTATCGACTGGTATCTCCATGACCATAGTCACTAAGAGGTCTGGTTTATTCATTCACTGTCTTAGGTAATTTCCAGTCATTAACTTGCAGTGACAGGAAATGACTGCAAATTGCTCCACTGGTGTGACGTGAACCAGCTCCATCTTTGCCAATCTTTACTTTCTTGTGTTTACTTCACACCAGATAATTCTGATTTATTTCAAATCTGTGTTTGAGGAGGATTTGATGATCAAAGTTTTTACTCCTTCTCTCCTGCTGTACAGATGTGCAAAAAAAGAGATCAATTCCAGAAATATTAGTATGATGTGTGATTGTGTGACTTTCACTTCTTAGCAGCAATGTTTCTCAGTAATCTTAGTTTTTAGTATTTTGGCAAGGACTGTTTTTTTGCAAAGGGTTAACAGAGTTATAGATCCAAAATGTAACTTGCAATTTTCCTTTAGGTTTTTGATTTTTTTTTTTTTTTAAAAGCACCAAAGGAGTAGTTATAGTTCCATTTTTAGATTTGTTTGTGCTTTCAGTTGCAGAAAATCCCTGATATGAGTCACTGTGAGGTCAACAAACCCCCTTACATCAGTTAATATTTTGATTTCAAGCAAGCAAAAACAGAGAATATTTGGCTGCAGCTGCCTGAAAGATTTGACCTTCAACCATCACAATCATCTGGAATATAGAGTTTCTTATATGCATGTGTAGGTACATATAAGAAACTGCATGTTTTGATCTAATCGAACATTTGTTATGATTATGGTATGGAGGTGGATGCCTCAGAGGCACAGTGTCCTCTGATTGCTTCCCCATCAGCATGAATTTGAAGAAATCTACCATTTTATGAGGAAAAGGGCTTTCTCTGCAAGAAAAACCGTTTTGTATTTTTATTTTACAAAGATAAAAGTTGATCTTTTGTGTCTCATCCCCATTCGTTCATAATCAATAAAGACCATCTTACAAGTACACTCTAGGTGAATTGTAAGCCAATAGTGCTGCAATGGGATTAATGGGTTCTCTGTTAATCTCTATTGGGACTGCTGTGAAAGGTCATTAATTATGACACTATCTGTAGGCCAAATGCTGCAGATCCTCACCTTTTGCAGCACAGTAGCAAATTAACAATTATATTTAAATTTAACACACAAAGTGGGTGTTTCCTCAGCAGACTCAATAATATTAAACACTTACTGAAAACTGTAATGTGGCTTTTGCATTATGTTTGAATTGCATACAAATGTCCTGAAAATAAATGTAACCATTTTCTTTACCATATTTAGCTGTGATTGATGCAGGGTTTCAAATATTAACAAGGACTTGGAGATAAATGCTGCTTTCTGAGCATCTATAAATAGAAGCTATGAAACAAATCCATGAGCTGTGAATAAATCAGAAGAGTGAGGTTGGTTTGCATCATTGTTAAAGCTTTTTTCTTTTCTTTTCCCACTTCCATTTCAATGTGAATGTTTACAGGAGTGTGTTTCTGCTGTACTTGTCTTCACTCAATAACTTTTACAGGCTTGCTAGGTGTGTGCATGTGTTTGTGTTTCTGCATAAAGAGTACACCATGAAAGACTAAACTAAAGTGCGAAACTAGAACCATTTCCTTCACTTCAGTAACATTGATGTGCATTTGTGGATTTTCCTTTTACCTCAAGTATATCCTGTTGATCCCACGAGCCCATCTATGTGATGAGCTGATCCAGGAGCAGTAAATGTTGTAAATTTTATCTACTGTTCTGATTTTATCTGTTTTGATTTTATATACTGTTTTGTTTGTTTGTTTGTTTGTTTGTTAATTAGTTAGTTAGTTTATTTGCTTGTTTTAATCAATTTTAAATCATGCTTTTTATTTGTTCTTGTTTCTAATGTCTCTGTAAAGCACTTTGAATCACCTTGTTGTTGAATTGTGCTATACAAATAAACTTGCCTTGCCTTGCCTAAATACAAGCAGCAACATTGTGTCCAGTTTATTGGGTTTCTCTTGCACTACACCACTACACATTAAAAAGATAAACAAATATATTATTTCGGGCTTCCTATAATAACTGCAGCACAACTTATCAAACATATTTACACATATTTCTATCATACTGTAAGTATTTCTGAAACCTAATATGGGTTTTCATGACCTGAATGTTATACTGGAAAAAAAAACAACTAAAAACTAAACAAAACAAGATTGTTAAAATAAAATATAATGCTAAAAAGGTATGCTTTAGTATCATGTCCATCATTATGTGCAGTGATGAGCCTTTTAAAGACACAAATAGTTGCTTCATCAATTAAATTTATTTCCTTTTTGTTAAACATTTTTACTGCATAAAACTATGTATCTGTAACAATAGCAAAAATACGTTTGTCACATTATTAGCATTTCTGTGCTATGTTCAGTATGCGAGCTGTCCAAATTGGGCACGAGTAACCTATGCAGGTGCAACTTTAGAGACTTCAGTGGTGGATTGACTTGATGACTCTTCATCGTCACCTCCGCTCATTCCCAGCATCTGCCTTATACACGAGCGGAACTAAAAGAGAACAAAGAGAAAGGTTTTGGTCACTTCTTGTTAATCTTTTTAGTAGTCCTTGTAAAAAGCCATCTTAGTCACATTAAAGTGTCTCAGGGGAGATGGAGGGGACTCACAGACCACCACTCAGTGCAGCATTAGCATGTTACCAGCAGTGATGGATAAAAGCAAAAGCTGGCACAACAAAAGTCAGCGTGATTGGAGGGTAGTAACTTATTATTTACTCCCTCTTGATGTTTTGTTTTTTTTACATTTTCATGAAAATTGACAATAAATGAGTGTCTTCTTTTTGTTCCATGTTTATTTAGGCTCAACTGTCTGTCAGATTTTGTCTTGGAGGATGGGTCAACCCTTTTGTATTTTCTAACAGCCACCATTAGGGGGCGTCCGTGGCCGACTCAGTCACAAGCTCAAATAAAAACAAAACAAAACACAAAGCTGATGATCCATGTTTGTTACCCTGCTTAAACTAAGCAAAGCTTCAGTTTAGTGAAATGGATTCAAATTTAGGCTAAGTTAAATTTATTTCACTTTGAGCTGCCAAAGATTTTTACCTGCTTATTGAGGAGGATGTAAATGACTGGGTTGTAGACTGTGGAGGCCTTTGAGAAACAGGAAGGAATGGTGGCCAGTCTCAGGTCGAATGGCTGCCCACGGTTATTCACAACCCAGAATGCAAAGGAGGCATATGGCATCCAGCACACCAGAAAGCCCAGCACCATAATCACCACCATCCTGGTCACTTCCTTCTCTGCCTTCTGGGTAGAGGCAGACTCTGCTTGGGCCTTTACTGCCTTTTGAGACAGATCATTTGTCAGAATCAGCATCAGACTGGAAAATTGTAAGTATAAAAATATATTTTTTCCTTCATTCCCACCCCTTCCCTGGTTTGTTTTGCCTTCTAGTATTTCCTTTTAATAAACAAAACTAAACACAACACAATCACCCTAAACATAGGATACGACAATTGCTAACCAATGTCATATTGCCTACCGCTTTCAGCATGAACAGCAGCTGTGAGTAGCAGAAGACGATGGTGGAGAAAGGGACAGCAAAGCAGAAGCAGAAGAGGAACATCACGTAGCTTTCATTGTTAAACTTGTTGCCTGTTGTGTACCAGTCTGGGCTACAGGAACACTGCATGCCCTCTGGGATATACCTAGAAAGAGAAACAATTATTTTCCGCTGTGGTATGTTATTAGTCCTAAGAGAACCATTTACATCAAGGTTAGAGCAAATTAATTATAAAGTGCTTAATCTATATGTACTCACCTGCTCCATCCAAACAGAGGTGGAAGTGCAGCGCTCAGACCGCAGACCCAAGTCAATCCACAGCATGCTATAGCGTGGCTGGACTTGAAGGCAAAGTTCCCAAGTGGCTTGCACACAACCAACCATCTTTCAAATGCTACCACAGCAAGAGACCACAAGCTAACCATACCTGCAAGAGGACAAAGATAACGATAACTACGTTAATATTTAGAAACAGCAGCTGCTTTTTATATATTGGCTCACATAACCACATAACCAACAACTTCTTTAACAACAACAGTGCCTTATGTGGTATTCTTTGAAAAAAAGAACATTTTGATGTTCAAAATAAAGTTAGCTTTATATAGTACCATACGGTATGCAATGATACTGGCACCAGTACACTGATAGCTCTATTTCTCCTACAAATAAGGACACAATATGTATTTTATGTGTCATGTGAAAAACAAATAGCTTATTATTATTATCATTATTATTATTGCAGTTCAGATTTTTAAAAAAATCCCTATTGAGAGCGCTTTGGTTGACAAAAACTGGCATAGGTCAAATCTCTCACACGCATCATTTTAATTCGAGTGTAATAATATGATGCATGATGTAATCCTTTTTTCTTACTTAACAAAGTCTATAATTATGCTCCTTACCACCAAGAGTTGCTGTAAATCCTTCAATCTTGCATGCAATTGGACCAGGGAACATGTATTTAAAAGCAAAACAGATGAAGCAGGTGAAAGAGCCCACAGAGGAGACGAGGAGGTTCGCAACAGCCAGGTTCACCAGGATGTAGTTTAGATGAGACCGGAGCTTCTTGTATTGGACAGTACATGCGATAGTGAGGACATTGATGATTGTGCCGGCCACCCACAAGAAGAACATAAATGCTGACATGGAATAAAAGATCATCGGGCTTCCTAAATGGTCCTGGGGAACCAGGTATGGGCTGAAGGCTGTGATATTGTTGGTGTCCAGAGGGATGGGGATCCAGAAGTCATCTGGGAACTCAGTGGGACGATTTCCTCTCATTTTCTTAGATGGAGTTTGCGATCAAAATCTATATCTAAAATATAAAAAAAAAAACAGTTTAAAAGACTTCAAATAAACTGCATCTAATTTCAAATAGTACTCAGAGATTTCATTTTCCCCTCCGTCTTATATCTGAGATGCTCGTCTGTCTGAAGCAGAGTTAACAGCGGCATTTATAGGAACTTTGATGATTGCTGAGGCTCAGCATAATTGGCTAAAGGACAGGATTTAAAGCTTTCCTTGCATTCCGATAACAACATACCCTACCCAATAGCTAATACACAGATTACTATCGCATTACCAGACTTGGCAAGGATCATCTCATTACATCCTAGTGTAAGGGCAGTGTGTTTGTGAACCATATAATCTGATCTACAGGGACTTCCAAGAGGTCAGTGCATGCATCTCACCCTCAGTACTCCTTTTTTCTGGCACAATTATTTTTCACCAAGAAGGAGTAATCAGACTTATGGAAAAGGTTTTTCTATCTGTCTCTTCATCCCTTATCTTGCTAACTACTCATCAGATCTACTTTACAGTTGGTGGTTACAGGTCCTTTGAATGAGTCATTGGTCTCTTTTTGGGGGTCTTCCCTCTATTGATTGGCAACATTATCAAACCTTTAAGATCAAATTTCTTCCCCTGCCGAGGATATCACATTCCTCTGTGACCTCTTAATTATGTCACCACTTCAGACAGCATAGTTTATATAAACTTCCACTGCAGTGAACACCGCTCTAGGCAAAATGTTAAACCACTGACAGGTGAAGTCTGTAACACTGATAATCTTGCCAGAAACTTTCTTGAACCATTGGATTTTGGTGTTTATGTGGATGTTATTTTTGTTTGTTCCAGAACAAGCAGACCCCCCTCCCCCCAGCACTGGAAGCAGTCTGACCCAGCAGGACAATGTCCTGGAGTAGGTACTGTCACAAAAACATCTTAGGATTGGCTTGAGTTACAAAACAAAAAGTTCAAGCTGTTGACCTGGCATCCAAATTCCACAGATCTTAATTGGATGAAGCATCTGCCTGTACTTGACCTATGAGTCAGGACTGTCTTGGTATCCATCCATCCATCCATTGATTTTCCTCCACTTATCCAATTCTAGATTAGGAAGGTGGTGACTGGAGTCTGTCCCAACTACAATAGGGACAGATCACCAGTCTGTGTATTGTATATATTTTATTTTCTGCCTGTAAACTCCATTTTGGCAGTTTGCATTGAGTGACAAACTTACAGACTCACTTTTAGAAGCCATGCAAAAAAAATACTTGCTCATCCTACTCTCAAACCTTTACTTTTACTACATAGTAAATGTTCTCTGTCACACACACTCACACACACACACTCTCTGACTCACTCACTGGCCTGCACCAGTTACCAGTCACTTTGTGGAGCATTGGACTGCCATTACCTCATAAGACTTTGTGTTACACTATCTCATACCGTACATTACCAAATCTCCATTTGCACTATTTGCCTATTTGCACTACTCTGCCTGGTTTGCACTCAATGTCATTTACCCTTATATTGTATATTGTATAGCTTTCTTGTTATATGTAAAATTGTATTATATTATTTAATTTTTTTTTACTTTAAAATATTTTACTTGCATTTTTAATCACTCTTATATTTAAATGTTCATTTTCTATTTTATCTAGGGATTGAGAGTAACGAAGTTTCTATTCTCTGTATGTCCTGTACATGTGGCAGAATTGACAATAAAGCTGACTTTGACTTGACTTGACTTTCTATACAGCTGATTTCTAGAGGTCATCAGAGGTCAACCAGCCCCCCCACATTAATGGAATCAAACAAAACTGGTGTCAATCAACTGTGCTATGTTTGTGCTGCTTGGTGCTGCTAAAACTGTCGTTTGTGCTGCCTCTGTTTTAACGATATTAATGAAAATGTAAAGGTCAAAAGGTCAACCAGCCCCCCACATTACCCAAATCAAAGAAAAATGATGTCAAACATTTGTGCTACGTTTGTGCTGGTTTGTGCTGCAAAAATTTTCATTTGTGCTGCTATCATTTCAAAAATATTAATAAAATAATGTCTTGATGCGTGCTCAATCATCCAGGTAAGTAAATTCCAAAAGGTTGATTCTGTTCATCTGGACATTTTCAGTGGGAGAAACGTTTTGTCACTCATCCAAGTGACTTCTTCAGTCTCAGCTGACTGCAGGTTTCCCCAACCTTATAAACAGTGCATTTGCACAGCGAATTAAACTAGCACCACTGAATGAACAATGGGCTGGGGGGTTAGTTCCATGATTGTTAGTATGCAAATTCTTATGACCATTGATCAACGACTACTAATCAAAGACACAGATTCTCGAATGGCCATGAGTACCATTCACAGAGAGTTGGGGAATGGCTGCAATCACAGCATTGAAAGATGGCGAAAGATGTACCCTTGGGCCCCCCTTCTCGATTCAGAGATGGTCAGCATCTCGACAGCCTGATGGACGAAGCTGTCTCTCAGTCTGGCCCGGAGGCTCTTCAGTGTCCTTCCTGATGGCAGCAAACTGAAGAAGCTGTTGAAGGGATGAGTGGAGTCACCTGTAATGGAGAGGACCTTCCGGATGAGGCACGCGCAGTAGATCTCCTGGGGAGGGAGGCAAGAGAGGTCCCCCCAATCCTCTCCGCTGCTCTCACTACCCGTTGTCATTTTTTTCCTGCAGGACCCAGTGCAGGAATCATACCACACAGTGATGCAGCTGGTGAGGATACTCTCAACTGTGCCTCTGTAGAAGGTGCTCATAATGGGGGTTGAATCTCTTGTGCTTCTCAGTTTGTAGAGGAAGTAGAGTCGCTTCACTCACATTGTTTAGTCTCATTATTCAGACTAATCCTTAATCACCGTGTCTTGTTAAAAACCCACATTCTTCTTAAATTTTTAATGTGAGTTGACATATTTTAAGACTAGCACACACAGATCCCCCTTAAACATCGAATTCAACCCATTTACAGTGAAGCTGCATTAGCTTGCACACAAAAAACAAGCACTGCTAGCCCTGCTTGCCCCAACTGAAAGACGCTGGTTGTGTCTTTCAGTTTTAGTTCAGTGGTTGTGTGATGACACATAGCTGACTAGGGAATATTAACTAAGCAGGATGGCCCATCAAAAAAAAAAAATCTTCCTCTCGCCCCTTGGGGCGGTCTATCCTATCGGGTCCTCTACCAGAGGCCTGGGAGCTTGAGGGTCCTGCGCAGTATCTTAGCTGTTCCCAGGACTGCGATCTTCTGGACAGAGATCTCCGATGTTGTTCCCGGGATCTGCTTGAGCCACCTAGTGCTCCGATTACCACTGGGACCACAGATACCTTCACCCTCCACATCTTCTCAAGCTCTTCTCTGAGCTCTTGGTATTTCTCAAGTTCCTCGTGTTCCTTCTTCCTGATGTTGCTGTCATTCAGAACCGCTACATCTATCACTGTGGCCATCTTCTTCTATTTGTCTACAACCACTATGTTCGGTTGGAGCCACCATTTTGTCTGTCTGTATCTGGAAGTCCCACTGCTCTGTCATTCTCCACCACCCTTGAGGGCATCTTCCATTTTGACCTTGGGACTTCCAGGCCATATTCTATGTTTGTTTTGGGGTTGTTGTTTTTTTCATTTCCAAACCTATAAGGTGACAATTGATACAGGTGGACAGCTAGTTTTTGCTGCTGGTGACAGAGACCTGGCAGACCCTGTGACCCTGTCTTTGTTTGGATAAGTTGACCAAACATAGTAATTTCACTGACTTCTGGTTGAAAAGTCCTTTTGCATAAAAGTCTTTTGCGAAAAATCCCACAGCTCCCGTGATTGACGCTAGCACTTTTCTGAAGAATTCATGGTCACAGTTGTTTTTCTAGTCTTATGAAAGACAACATGATGTTAGTTAAACTGTGGTCTGAGAGTCAGAGAGGATGACAAACGAGGGTAAGGTTAAGAACAGATCTACCTAACTGAACAGTCACGTTGCAGTTACATGTGTATCCGATGTCCATCAGTGTCTCAGCCATGCCCACTCCTTCACTGATCATGTCCACTTTCAAAATACCAAGATGGCTGAAGGATATGACTATGGCTCATGGTGCTTATGTGAACTACAGATTTTTATGTTATAAAATACCTTTTTGAACGATATAATATTTTGTACTTTGGTTGCATGAGAGTGACCTGAATAAAATAAGTTTAAGACAATAAGACAAAAACATTTCGCTAATAAAAGTGCAAATACATATTAATCACACGCTTAATAAATATCACATTTAAAATGATAACAAAAATACTTTTATATAGCACACTATAATATACTCTCATAGTGCACTTTTTAATAACTTCTAAGTGTTGGAGAAAAACACAGAGCAAGTGAAAACGTGTTTTCAGTCAAGCACAGAGATTCAGTAAAGATTTTGTGTCTGTTTTTTATTTGCATTTTCATTTTGCAGATTATTCCTACTTAAATCATGACATTTTTACATATGATAAAATACATGTACATTCTTTGTAATTTACAGTTCAGAAATCAGCGAGCATTGACGTGTTGCCTAAGCAGGCCCGACTTTGGAAACTTCAGTCACCGATTGTGTTGTTGAGCTCTCCTCCTCCTCACCTCCTCCCATCCCCATCATCGCTAACATACATGTACGGAACTGCAAGGGAAAAACATATTTGTAGATTAAATCTCCTGTGCAAAGTTATAAAGTATCATTTTTTATGCATAAAAACAGCCCAATTATTTATAGCTTTAGGACCACAGCTAAGATATGATACAGCCTATATAAAGTTAAGAAAATAGGTTGGTTAGTAGACTTTTGCACCAAAAACATCTTCAAAGCACGAACATCTTGCCCAAGGACACGTGTATGGACTGGAGTCGCCAGGGATCCAACAACTGACTTGTTGCTCTACCTTCTAACGGAGTCACAGCAAGGGAACTGAGCCATTGACCCCCAGATTACCCCTACCTATAACCCCTTTTATTTACATTCCTTCTAAATGGGACAAAAATTAACCAAACATGTTGTTTAAGTTGGATATAAAAGAGTCACAGTAGTGAGATACACATAGATAAAGTAGAGCATCGATTCAAAGCTCCTGCACATCAGATAACTTTAAAACATGTTGTTTGGTGTATTAAAAACCAGGAGAAGACAACCCATTTGCTTCTAAATAACTTAGTACTTACTCGGCACAGCATGTAACTGACCTGTTTATTAAAGACCACATAGATAACAGGGTTGTAGACTGCTGAAGCCTTTGAGAAACAGGACGGTATAGTCGCAAATCTCAGATCGAATGACTGCCCACGGTTGTTCACAACCCAAAGAGCAAAGGAGGCATATGGCATCCAGCACACCAAGAAGCCGAGCACCATGATCACCACCATCCTGGTCACTTCCCTCTCTGCCTTCTGGGTGGAGGCAGACTCAGCTTGGGCCTTGGCTGCCTGTTAATGTGGGATTGATCAGGGTCATGTTGGAAAGGTTACTTTGAAAAAAACCACAAGTCATGTGAATAAATAGAAGAGTTTACGTTGTGCTTTGATCTTGCAGATATTAATAATACTAAGCGTGTCAGTTTGAATGGTAAGTAGATCTGGCCTGTTAGATTTTGGCTTTGATAGGATATAAGACAGCATTTATTTAAGTATACATGTTTCTCAGTCATCAAGAGAATAATTTCAGTAGACCAAAACCATCTCATTTTGTCTCACCATTTTCAGTGTGATGAGCAGCTGGGAGTAGCAAAAGATAATCGTGGTCAAAGGAACAGCAAAGCAGAAGCAGAACAGGAACATCACATAGGACTCATTGTTGTATTTGTTGTTTGTGGTGTACCAGTCTGGCCCACAGGAGCACTGTAGGCCTTCTGGAATATACCTGCAAGGAAAAGTAGAAGCACGTTGATTGTACAGTTCTACTTAAATGCATTGTGTTGCCAGCTGATTTTCTGAAGTATGTTGTGTCTGTTGCTTACCTGCTCCAGCCGAACAGTGGAGGAGCTGAGGCAAATACTGCAAAAAACCAAGTGAATGCACAGCAGGCTATAGCGTGGTCGGGCTTGAAAATAAAGTTACCGAGCGGCTTGCAAATCACAAGCCATCGCTCGAAAGCTATCACAGCAAGGGACCACAGGCTTACCATACCTGCAATGACAGGAAAACCCTTTAACTCCCTCTAGAAATCAGCATAAATAAGTCTATTAAAAGGGAGATGGGCTACAACGGATTTTTACAGTGTTGTCTGCAGCCAATGACTTACCACCGAGTGTTACCATGAAACCTTCGATCTTGCATGCTAGCGCACCAAAGATGAAATATCTGAATGAAAAAGTGCAGCAGGCAGTGAAGGAGCCCACAGTGGACACAAGAAGGTTTGCTGCTGCCAAGTTCAACAGGATGTAGTTGAGGTGGGATCGAAGTTTCTTGTATTGGATGGTGCATGCAATGGTAAGGGCGTTGATGAAAGTGCCAAAAATAAATATGAATAACATGAAAACTGCCATGGCGTAAAAGGTGGCAGTATCCCCCAAGTGGTCCTGTGGAACCAGAAAAGGGCTAAGTGACGTGATGTTGTTTGTGTCCAGGCTGACGGGTATCCAGAAGTCTTCTGGCAGCTCCATATCACGTTTACCCTTCATTTTGCTTATTTCGAACAACGTACTCCTGCTGATGTTACGGCTCAAATTAGGTATCGCGCAGGCTCTGCCAAATAATAAATTTAAGGAGCAGACATGAACGCTGTGCGGTTAGGAATTCTATCGTCTCTTGTCTTTATTGGCTGTGTGCGTCGTATTGACGTTTATAAAGGGTTTCATGACACTGATCGCTATAAAGTGGTTAATTGATTATTTAATTGACTACGTAATTAATTGACTAATTTAATTGCCTTCATAGCTTTTCATTTTATTAACTGGTGTTGATGCTTCTGTGGTTTCCAGTTCTGTGTTGCGTGCTGTGATGCTAAATTCTGAGATTTGGTTATTTGACAGATATCAGAACTAACAAGTATTTGAATCTGGGAACAAACACAAGCATATTTGGACTTCCAAAAATCTGTGCAAACCTAGATATGTTTTTGGCATCCAAACTTGGTTAAAGAGGTTAATCCCTCTTTCCTAAGGAAGTTCCCTGCCGGTCTTCACCTGCTAATCTGGTTTCCAATCACATTATATTTGATAATCTCTTGTTAAGTGGATTACACCCTATTTTGCATGGGGATTTAACTCAAGCTTTGTGTTACCTTCTTGGCATTTTGCTGCCTTTACTGAGCTTAAGGGAGCGTCTTTGTTGCACTAGCATGCAAGATTGAAGGTTTTATTGTAACACTCTGTGGTACGATTTAAGCTGGCGGGTTAATCGCAGAATTTGCTCATTGTCGTCCCAACGATCCGATACAGAGGAGGATGTGCATAAGCATACTTAAGAGGAAGAAAGTTAGTGGAGGAAAATAGAACTATTAAACTAGCTTGCTCAACACTTTCTTATTTCTAACTTTATTTCATTTTAATGGGCAAAAAAGTTGTAGACTATTTCATACAGGAAAAACAAAATTGCACAACCTCAGCAATTTGGTGTGTATGTGAATATTAACAAAATACAGCTATGATATGCAGCCAGTCAGCAGCAGTTTATAAAAAATCAACCTAATCACATGCATTTCCACTCGAAGCAGGTCCAACTCATGTTGAGGAGTCTTCATCCTTATTTCTGCTCATCCTCAGCATCTTTATTTAGTTTTTTTCCATCCATCCATCCATCTTCATCCGCTTATCCGAGGTCGGGTCGCGGGGGTAGCAGCCTAAGCAAAGAGGTCCAGACCTCCCTCTCCCCAGCCACCTCCTCCAGCTTGTCCGGGGGAATACCAAGGCGTTCCCAGGCCAGCCGAGAGATATAATCTCTCCAGCGTGTCCTGGGTCTGCCCCGGGGCCTCCTCCCGGTGGGACATGCCTGGAACACCTCGCCCAGGAGGCGCCCAGGGGGCATCCTTGCCAGATGCCCGAACCACCTCAGCTGGCTCCTTTCGATGTGGAGCAGCAGCTGCTCTACTCTAAGCTCCTCCCGGATGGCCGAACTTCTCACCCTATCTCTAAGGGAGAGGCCAGCCACCCTTCGGAGGAAGCTCATTTCCGCCGCTTGTATCCGCGATCTCGTTCTTTCGGTCACTACCCACAGCTCGTGGCCATAGGTGAGGGTAGGGACGTAGATCGACCGGTAAATTGAGAGCTTCGCTTTTACACTCAGCTCCCTCTTCACCACGACTGACCGGTGCAGCGTCCGCATTACTGCAGCCGCAGCCCCAATCCGTCTGTCGATCTCCAGCTCCCTTCTCCCATCACTCGCGAACAAGACCCCGAGATACTTGAACTCCTCCACTTGGGGCAGGAACTCATCCCCGACCCGGAGTGGGCACTCCACCCTTTTCCGGCTGAGAACCATGGCCTCAGATTTGGAGGTGCTGATCCTCATTCCCGCTGCGTTACACTCGGCTGCGAACCGCTCCAGTGCGAGCTGGAGGCCCTCACCCGATGAAGCCAACAGAACCACATCATCCGCAAAAATCAGAGATGAGATTCTGAGGCCACCAAAGCGAAAGCCCTCCGCCACTTGGCTGCGCCTAGAAATCCTGTCCATAAAAATTATGAACAGAACCGGAGACAAAGGGCAGCCTTGGCGGAGCCCATCACCCACCGGGAACGAGTCCGACTTATTGCCGGCAATGCGAACCAAGCTCTTGCAACGGTTGTATAGGGATTGAATGGCCCGTAGCAATGGGCCAGACACCCCATACTCGCGCAACACCTCCCACAGGACGCCCCGAGGGACACGGTCGAATGCCTTCTCCAGGTCCACAAAACACATGTAGACTGGTTGGGCAAACTCCCATGCACCCTCAAGTATCCTCGAGAGGACAAAGAGCTGGTCCAGTGTTCCGCGACCAGGACGAAAACCGCATTGTTCCTCCTGTATCCGAGGTTCGACTAGCGGACGAACCCTCCTCTCCAGCACCCTGGCATAGACTTTCCCGGGGAGGCTGAGGAGTGTGATCCCCCTGTAGTTGGAACACACCCTCCGGTCCCCCTTCTTGAAGATGGGGACCACCACCCCGGTCTGCCAGTCCACAGGTACTGCCCCTGATCTCCACGCAACATTGCAGAGACGTGTCAACCAAGACAGCCCTACAACGTCCAGAGCCTTCAGGAACTCGGGGCGGACCTCATCGACACCAGGGGCTCTGCCACCAAGGAGTTGTTTAACTGCCTCAGTGACCTCGCCCCCGGAAATCGGTGGGTCACACCCCTCATCCCCAGACTCTGCTTCCTCCCCGGAAGACGTGTCAGTGGGATTAAGGAGGTCCTCGAAGTATTCCTTCCACCGCCCGACAATTTTCTCAGTCGACGTCAACAGCGCTCCGCCAGCACTATACACAGTGCAGGTAGAGCACCGCTTTCCCCTCCTGAGACGCCTGACGGTTTGCCAGAATCTCTTCGAGGCAGTCCGAAAGTCTTTTTCCATGGCCTCTCCGAACTCCTCCCACACCCGAGTTTTTGCTTCAGCCACTGCCCGGGCCGCATTCCGCTTGGCCTGTCGATACCTGTCGGCTGCCTCCGGAGTCCCACAGGCTAACCAAGCCCGATAGGCCTCCTTCTTCAGCCTGGTGGCTCCCTTCACCTCTGGTGTCCACCATTTGGTTCGGGGATTACCACCACGGCAGGCACCAACCACCTTGCGGCCGCAGCTCAATGCAGCAGCTTCGGCAATGGAGACGCTGAACATGGTCCATTCGGACTCAATGTCCCCAGTCTCCCTCGGAATGCTGTTGAAGCTCTGCCGGAGGTGTGCGTTGAAGATCTCGCGGACTGGGGCCTCTGCTAGACGTTCCCAGCACACCCTCACTACGCGTTTAGGTGCACCAGGTCTGTCCAGCGTCCTCCCCCGCCACCTGATCCAACTCACCACCAGGTGGTGATCAGTTGACAGCTCAGCCCCTCTCTTTACCCGAGTGTCCAGAACATATGGTCGCAGGTCTGGTGATACGATTACAAAATCGATCATCGACCTACGGCCTAGAGCATCCTGGTGCCACGTGCACTTATGGACACTCTTATGTTCGAACAGGGTGTTCGTTATGGCCAAACTGTGATTAGCACAGAAGTCCAATAACAAAGCACCGCTCGGGTTCAGATCAGGGAGGCCGTTCCTCCCAATCACGCCCCTCCAGGTCTCGCTGTCGTTACCCACGTGAGCATTGAAGTCTCCCAGCAGGACAACAGAGTCTCCAGGTGGAGCACCTTCCAGCACCCCCCCCAGGGACTCTAAGAAGGCTGGGTACTCCGAACTGCCACTCGGCGCATAAGCGCAGATGACAGTCAGGACCCGTTCCCCGACCCTAAGGCGCAGGGAACAAACCCTCTCGTCCACCGGGAAAAACCCCAACGTACCGGCAGCAAGCCGAGGGGATATAAGAATACCCACCCCAGCCCGCCGCCTCTCACCAGGGGCAACTCCAGACTGAGACAGAGTCCAGCCCCTCTCCAGGAGACTGGTTCCAGAGCCCAGACAATGCGTAGAGGTGAGCCCAACTATATCTAGCCGGTACCTCTCAACCTCACGCACCAACTCAGGCTCCTTCCCCACCAGAGAGGTGACATTCCATGTCCCTATTGCCAGTCTTGGCAGCCGGGGGTCGGTCCGCCAGGGCCTCCGCTCCTGGCCGCCACCCGGCTCACAATGCACCCGACCCCTATGGCGCCTCCTGCGGGTGGTGGGCCTGCGGGAGGATGGGCCCATGTCTCCTCTTCGGGCTGTGCCCGGCCGGGCCCCATGGACTAAGGCCCGGCCACCAGACGCTCGCCCTCGGGCACCCTCCCCGGGCCTGGCTCCAGGGCGGGGCCCCGGTAACCCTATCCCGGGCAGGGTAAACTGTTCCCTCGATATTCTTTTCATGGGGGTCTTCTGAATCGCTCTTTGTCTGGTCCCTCACCCAGGACCAGTTTGCCATGGGAGACCCTACCAGGGGGCAAAAGCCCCCAGACAACATAGCCCCTGGGATCCCTGGGACACACAAACCCCTCCACCACGATAAGGTAGCGATTCAAGGAGGAGTGGATGGATGGATGGATGGATGGATAGTTTATTTATATAAGCTGCTGTTTCCTGATGCATTGCAGCTGCTTTAATAAGACATTTTAATTTAAACCTGTTTGTTAGTTTATATTATTTTTGAGATCTTTTAATTATGGAAAGGATAGGGACTTCTACAGACAGCAAGTTTCCAGAATGTGGAGACACGTGATGTCCATGCTGTTCTTTTGTGCTTGCCAAAAATTGGCAGGAGATCCTAAAGATCTGTTTATCAAGGACAACATGGACAACTAGGTTAAAGACTGCAGGGGATCTTGGAAAAGACAGACACTATAGAAGCAAATCTCAAATCAAAAGACTGATGGTGGTTGTTCACAAGTACAAAAGCAAAGCTGGGATGTATCATGTCAGGAAGCCCAGCACAAAGATCAACACCATCCTGGTCACCTTGTTGTTGGGCTTCAGGGTGGACGCAGATCCAGCTTGGGTCTTTGCTGCCTGTCAAGTAAGAAAACAAGATGACTTACATGGATTCTGCATGTTCAGCAAGTCACCCATCTGCTTGTTTCATTACAGAAAATTTACCTTTGCATAGTATGTAGTATGTGTGATTTTCTCCACATCCACAGGAATGGGGCAGTTTTTGTGTGATGTTTAGTGCAGCATCTATTGTAGGTGTGCTGGAGTAAAGCAGCAGAGGGAGTGGGAATACATTTACAGGCCTGTCAAACATTTAAATACTTAATTAATTCAATGATTAAACAATTATTTATTCATTAAGTAAGCGACAGCATTAAGAGGGTTGTGGGTTTGAAACTGCATGGGGCCTTCCTCTGTGGAATTGTTCTTACTGTGCATGTGAGGCTTTTCTCAGGAAGTTCACCCCATATAACAAAAACCTATATGACAAGTTAATTAGTAGGTCTTAATTGGAATTTTATGTAACTTTGATCTTGTCACTCTCTGAAGTTGGCAGTCACCCTGTCCAGGCTGTACTCTGCCTCTCACAGTATCAGCTGACTTGACCCCTATGACTGTAACTGGATGTATTGATGGATTTATCCAGAAAAGGAAAAAGCAACTCCTCCAGGAATATCACCAGAAGCAAGAAATATAAAAATGAAAAATTAGAAGCCAATATAGGTTTTTAGGGTATGCTCAACATAATGAACATGAAGTAATGGCTATCTACTGACAAACATGTTTCCACAGATAAGCAAACACGTTAGCGAGTGCCAATGCACAAGATGGTTCAATTAGTTCCACTATAGAGGGAAGGACACTGTTTTGGGATCTGCTAATCCAGGTACCAGCGCTATTACGACAGCAAATCACATTCAGTCTGATCTTGATTAACCTGCTTGCTGTTAGTATTAGGATGGATAATCTTGACCTTCATTATCGTATCAGGCTCAAGAAAGGATTATCCGATGTAGAGGATGGATCTCTGCAGACGGCAGAGTTTGGGCATTTTTTTCCACTTCAGAACAAATTACAGCAGGACAGATATAATGTTGATAGTCTCTTCATGACAAGTAGGTGAAGAAAGTGGGGAATATTGTCTTTGTGAGTTCTACTGTGGAAATGCACACTCACTGTAAAAAACAACAACAACAAAGAAACTGTGTAATTTAACAGTGTTTTCCTATTAACTCTCCAGGAATTTAAATATATTAAATATCAACAAAATTACAAATATAGACTGTGGACTTACAAGTCAAACCTGTAACTGTGAATGACGATTTTTTTTCCCACATAGAAACACTATAAAAGAAAGACTATTCACAAATTCAGCTCGATTTCAGAAATATATAATTGTTTTAATGCTGTAAATACTGTACATATATGACATTTGATGCAATGAGTGAAAATTAATAGCAAAGGAAATCAAAGTATAGGTTCTGAAATTTTGCATACATTTGTTTATTATTTAGCAGATATCTTGTGTAATTATAAAGCTTTTAAAGTAAAATAATGCTTTAGGTGTTAAAGCTGTAAGTTCCTAAACAGTAACAAGTAAACCCGCAATCTCATTATTGTAAAAGGACATTTGGACCAACCTTAAATCAGACAACTAATGCCAGAGTTTCACAAAGACTTGACCCAGACTGCTGTCTTTATTTGACAGATGTTGTTGTGAATGACACATACAGTACAAGTACATATGAGAATTCTAAGGACTGTCTGCTGTACATGTGTTTATTATAAAGTAGTATATGTATATTTTTAAAAAAATAAAATTAATCAAAAATAGGTCATAAACACATTTAGTGTACACGTTGGTGGTTAGCACCCTGCCATCATCTCTGCACATCCTCCACCTGTGCCTTCAACACAAACACCTCTTATGCCCACCCAGCTCAGCCTGCTCTGGCCTGTGACGGTTCAGTTTTGGACCTTAAATAATAAAAGCATTGAGAACATTAAAAAAAAAGTATCCTACTTTGCTCCCTAGACTGCTGTCATTTCCTTATGAGGCATTTTATTTGGGGCAATGCCATTGTAATGAGCTTCTGCCAGCAATAAAGAAATAATATCAGTCTCCACCAGGTGGCATGCCATCCAGCTTCAGACTACCATACAAACCCACCAATTCATCCTCTCGAAATTTAGCGTATGAGAGGTCCAGAATTATTTGCCGTAGATGTCTTCTACCCCTAGATTCTTTACTTGGGACAATAACATGAAGTGAGGTAAATGGTTGTCTGTCTCTCTGTGTTTGCCCTGCAACACATTAGTGATCTGTCCAGAGGGTATTCTACCTTTTGCCCAGTGTGAGCTGGATAGGCTTCAGCCCCTGCAACCTTAAATTCAAACCAAAGATGATGGATGGGCTATGGGTGGGTGGATGATGGATGGATATTATTGGCAGGTGATAGACGTACATTTAGGCAGTTACCATTCCAAACAGAAGGCACAAAAGTAGCCTGCTAAGAAATAGAATGGATAATTCCTTTGTCCAGACTCTTTCATAAGCAACAAGGTAAACCTAAAAGATGTGTTTTGACTCAAAAGTGGTCCTCAGTCCACTGCATTCCAGTCTGAGATTAACTGATTTTTGTATTTTCCCATAAATAATAATAATGACAAATCTCACCGCCTATTGAAAAGGTGCAAATGGTGCATACAAACTCACCAGACTGCAAGAAATGTAGTGGCTGTAATAAAAGTAACTGGGTTTATTCCACCCCAATACCTAAATGAAACCAGCGCCCATGTTTGCATTTTCTTTGTCACTGTTGTCATTTTTCATCAGGTTAATATGGCTTTGTGTGTGATTAGGAAAGCAATTAAGATAACATCCATTTAGAACAGAGGGTAAATGTAAGACCATCAAGGATGTGACGCTGTTCCTGTCACTGTGTTACTGTGTTTGTACACTGGTGTGACCCTCCGTGCAAGTCCCTAAAATGAAGCATTTGGTAGAAAAAAAAGAAAACAAAAACATTTAGGTACGTGTTCTGAAGATGCTCAGTGAAGATCTGTGGACGATCACAGGATGTGTGAACAAAAAACTAAATGATATGCAATCTGGTGCATGATGTTTTCTTTTTAAATAACAAAATGCATAGAACTCCTACTTTACAACCTTGCTCATCATTTGTGACAACTCTGTGCTGTGACAAATCAACCCTTTACAAGATTATTTACCTTTAGAATTCCTGAATATAAGTTTATAAAGCCAAACAACCTCACAGATGTGGGCACAATATGAATATGAATGAGTCAGACAGCCTGCTGTAGTGGTGGGAGGGAAAAAAAATCCCTTCTCAAAATCCCGCTTAAAATCCTTGATCCGTGTCACTTGAGTGACATCATGATCTCTTTAGGGTTTGAAAGCTCAGCTCTCCTGCCATTATCTAAGACTCTTAATGAGTGTAAACAATTACTGGCATCTGAGCACCACTGACCTTTCTCAGTCTGCTGTACTCATCCAGGTGAGCACATGTATGAGAAACATGGACAGTATGTCAGTATGTACTACAAAAAATATATATGTGCTGTGTTTTCGTGACCCAATCTGGTTAAAATCTAAACATGACGATAATAATAATGATAATAAAAAATACAGTGACACTGATCAAGATTTTTCACAGTACAGCATGTATAGACATCACTCAGCAAGACGTGAACAAGAGTATTTTTCCAAGTGTTCCGTGATCTCTGCTATTTCCTTTGTTTTCGTTCTTTAGGCAGAGGTCATGCTTGGCTTTCTAGGAAGCTTTCATCCTTTTATCTCATCATTATCGTCATGACGGCCCTAACGAGTTTCCAATCTGTCTGTTGAGACTTCCGAGACATAATCCCTTTTCTGCGGCACGCATGAAATGTCCACTGAAATGGCTTTACCATTGTAGTTTCTTTCTTTCTAGTTCTTTCAAAATAAAAACAATCTTGACCAAACACAATATGAGGAATAGTTATTCTTTAGTTTTTCTGCATCAATGGCAATTTTCTTCATTTTAGGTTTGATCAGAAAAACAAAGGGACCTATTTGAGTGTGCAGCTGTAGTTGGACCTTATAGCCTATTTGATGGTCATTTCCAGCGTTGTGCAAAACTCGTGAATCATCCTTCATTTCTTTATATTCTGATGGGCTTGAAAGTCAATGGTATGACTTTATTTATTCTTCAAAACACTGTGAACTTTCCTAGGCAGGTTTTCTTGTGATTTCTTTAAGAAGTCTTCAGGAATAGTTCTCCAGGCTTCGTGAAGGACATTCAAAGCTTTTCTTTGGATGTTGGCGTCCTTTTGTTCTGTTCAATAATGTTGAGCTCCCCACTCTGGGGAGGCCAATCCATGACTCGTGGTGTTTCACTGTGTTTTTTCTATCCAGGTATGGTTTTACTACGCTGGCAGTACGTTTGGGATCATCATCCTGAAAATAATTCTTTCCAGAGGGTAAGGTCTCTATATTGCATAATGGATCAAAATCTGATGGAACATTTCTTTGTTCATAATTAGATCAGTCTTGACAAATCCCCAACACCACTGGCTGAAATACAGCCCCACACTGTGATAGAGCCTTTTTTCGTTATGCGTAGACACAACATTGCTTCGTTTTTTGAGTTAGGTGCAATTTTTTATGCTTGAATAATTGATAGGTTCGTGTTAAGTGAGTTAACAAACAATCAACTGGCTCCTTGGAAATAAAATACAAGTAAATGGAGGCTGGCTCAAGAGAATCATGTATATAAAAGTGGCTTGGTTTTTAATTTGTTTGTTCTTCCTTTCTTTTTAAAAAAATGTTCTTTATATGACAGCAGTGAGTTAAACGCGTATATAAATCACAGCACTAAAACCTGTGCTGAACAGCTGGCTCCCATCTTTACTCTGACTGAATGACTACAGACCTGTCGCCTTGACATCTGTGGTCATGAAATCCTTTGAACGACTGGTGTTAGCCCATCTGAAAGACATTACAGGCCACCAGCTGGACCCTCTGCAGTTTGCCTACCGGGCAAACAGGTCGGTGGATGATGCAGTGAACATGGGGCTGCATTACATCCTGCAACACCTCGACCGCCCGGGAACTTTTGCCAGGGTCCTGTTTGTGGACTTTAGTTCGGCTTTTAACACCATCGTGCCTGAACTTCTCTCCTCCAAACTCTCCCAGCTCAGCGTGTCACCACCTACCTGTCAGTGGATCACCAGCTTCCTGACAGATAGAAAGCAACAAGTGAGGCTGGGGGAGATCACCTCTGAAACTCGGTCCCTCAGTATTGGTGCCCCTCAAGGATGTGTCCTCTCACCACTACTGTTCTCCCTCTACACTAATGACTGCACCTCCAAGAACTCGGCTGTTAAACTCCTAAAGTTTGCAGATGACACCACTGTCATTGGCCTCATTCAGGATAGTGATGAGTCTGCATACCGGCAGGAAGTTGAGCGGCTGGTACTCTGGTGCAGTCAGCACAATCTGGAGCTGAACACTCTTAAGACTGTAGAGATGACAGTGGACTTCAGGAAACATCCCTCAACTCTGCTCCCCCTCACCATATCAGACAGCTGTGTGTCGACTGTGAAGACCTTCAAGTTCCTGGGTACCACCATCTCCCAGGACCTGAAGTGGGAGACCAACATCAACTCCATCCTCAAAAAGACCCAGCAGAGGATGTACTTCCTGAGACAACTTGGGGAGTACAGTCGACACAGGAGCTGCTGATCCAGTTCTACGCTGCGGTCATTGAGTCTGTCCTGTGCTCCTCCATCACAGTTTGTTATGGTGCAGCCACTAAACAGGACAGGACCAGACTGCAGCGGACTGTACGGGCAGCAGAAAGGATCATTGGCGCCCCCTGCCCTCCATCCAGGATCTGTACCTCTCAAGAACCAGGAAACGGGCAGGGAAAATCATCACAGACCCCTCACACCCTGGACACAGACTTTTTGATCTGCTGCCCTCTGGCAGACGGTTCAGAAGCCTGCAGACCAGGAACAGTTTCTTTCCCCTCGCCATCTCCCTTCTAAACAGTTGACCTGTCACACTGCTCCCACTGCCAGACTGCAACTGCACCTTATGTACATTCTGTAGTATTCATTCCACCTCATTTCATTTCTGTATTTTATGTAAATAAGTTTAGATTAGTTATTTATAGTTGGTTTACACAGCTTTGTGTATGTACTGTATGTGTATGCATGTGTAATGTATATATAGACACGTGTGTGTGTGCGTGGGGGGGGGGGGGGGGGGTATGTGTGTATTCACATTGTTTATGTTAATGAGAGTGTGGGGAGTGAGTTGGAGGGTGGGGTGGGCTGATTTTAACCATGTAAAGCACTTTGTGCTACATTTTTTTTTTGTATGAAAAGTGCTTTATAAATAAAGATTGATTGATTGAGAGCAGCGGAGAGGATTGTGGGGACCTCTCTTGCCTCCCTCCCCAGGAGGTGTGTGTGTGTGTGTGTGTGTGTGTGTGTGTGTGTGTGTGTGTGTGTGTGTGTGATTTACATTGCTGTGCTGAGCCACCATCTACCGGAACCAAATTCCTTGTATGTGTCTGCACATATACTTGGCCAATAAACACGATTCTGATTCTGACAAGCACGCAAACCTCCGTCTTTCTGCCTGTTACAAATAAACATGTACACATACAAACACAGTTTGCATGTGTACATGTTTATTTGTACATGTACATGTGTACAGTTTTGTTTAATGTTGTACACAGACAGACAAAAGGCACTGAAAAGTCACCTCACCTCAAAAGTCACCTTTGATGGAGGAAGAAAATCAGTAGTGTAAGTCTGCCATCTAATGGACTAACATAGTGCTGCAACAAAGGGCAGCTACTTTTCATATCATGAAATATGTTTTTTTTCTTTATTATTGGCCTTCTTTAGGAAGAAGGTCAGAGGTCAGGTTCAGGTACTCAGAACCTAAGGTCTTTAAGGTGCATGTAAGCACCCCACATGCAGCAGAAATAAAGCTGTAGTGTAAAAAGAGACAGATTGAATTACTGCCAACCAGCTAATGGATGATAAAGTAGTCTGGCAATAATAATTTAAAAAAATGTTTGCGCAGACTTTTTGAAGAAGAAGAAAAAGAAGAAGAAGTCCTGGCCTACTGCTGAGGATAGCTTTGCAGTCCATCAGAACATGCAATGACTGTTTAAGCCACATTAACTTATCATCTTCGCAGCAACGAATTCAACCTGCAAAAAGTCAGAATTATGCTAATACTCGCTCACCTTTTTCTCTTGCTGGTTACCCGGACATCTGGCACTAGTCTGCCAAACTAAAATGCTTGAACCACACTTATTTCTTTATATTTTGCTTCCAAGTAGCCAGACTTTCTACATCTGGCAGTGACTTTTTTGTCACACTGCCAGCACAGTAAAAGCACACCTGGATAGATAAACACAGAATACAACACTATCAGTTATTGAAGCAATGTATGGTTATTAAAAGAGAACAAAGGGCAGCCATGGTCCAAAAAAGGAGCTTTGAATGTTCTTCAAATAGCCTGGAAGTACTATTCCTGAAGGCTACGCAATGAAATGACAGGAAAGCTTGCCTAAGAGAGTTAAGGCTGTGTTAAATAATAAAGCTTGTCATCTGAAATATTGACTTTTAAGCTTGGCACAATTGAAAAAACTTTTTTTGCCTTTTAAAAAAAAATAGTATTTCCAAAAATACATGTTTCTGTATGGATTTACCATTTTCCTAACAAGATATAAATAAATGAATAGTATCTCAAGACTTTGACAAAGTACTGTGTATATATGTTGTGTTTTAAATCTGAGTTGCTCTAAATATGATGTGATCTGTTTTGCAGTATTGGTCATAATGTACAATCATTTCTTTATTTGTTGTCTCGGTCATAAACCGAAATACTTTTTAACTATATGTTTTATTTCGCTACCTGGAGCGTACATTTACTTGTCTTTTAGGTTGACATCAAAGAATATGGCTGAACATCCATCCGTCCATCATCCATCCATTGTCTTCCGCCTATCCTACGGCTGAACATATTGATGTCAAAACCAGGGACGCTTTTTTTTTATGTTGAAGCCATTGTAGTAGAGTATTTGTATCAGTGGAGGGCGCGCTAAAGGGGGGCGTGGGCGTGTCAACATTAATATATGCGAGCGCAAAGTCTGTAAATTGTTGCTCGTGCGGTGTTGTCGAGAATTTGTGGGCATATACAAGTAGGTTTAGAGGGGAATAAAATCAGAATTGCATACAAAATTAAAATAAAAGGAGATTCGGTACGGGTGTCGCCATCTTTAGTAAGGGACAATAACCCAACTCCTATAACACAACTTGTTGTAATTCGCGCAAAGTCGTAACGTGTTTACTTTAAATCGATTTGCAGTGTTCCTAAAAGTACACTGGTACTTACTGCACGATTCGCACACACAGATTGACAAAAATAAAAAAAAATGTATATACCTTTACCTCCGAAACGGTTTGCAAGTGGGTCCTTGTCGCCATGTTTACTTTGGGTGACGCCAACTCTCTTCCATTTTCCTCCGCCTCTGGTTGTCAAGAAGATGGCAGCTTCCAGGCAGGCATGAGAGGAAATACTTCTTCACAAATCGAATGAATTTGGATTATTGCCGCAAGATTAGAGCACATATCTGTGTTTTTGCAATAACTGCATCGAAATAAGTGAGTAAAATTCTGAAGCGTCTGTGCCCTTTTCGCTCTGTTGTGTTTTGTTGTAGCAAACCGCCCGGCCATTTTTCTTGTGGGAGCTGTAGACTTAGGCCGATTGTTGAAAAGATGGCTGCTTCCAGAGACGGCATGAAACATAATAACATTGTGTTTATGCTGTTTAACTCAATTTAGCTCAGTTTTAAGACCGTTGCCGAGCTTGCCTTTGTATCAGGTAAATTATGCACGACAGAGAAACTTTAAATTGCGTTGAATTTAATTGAGAAATTCGGCAGCGCTTTGACAGATGCCAGCTAACGCCGTTAGCTCGAGCAAATTAGGTTGAGTAACTAGCCGCTAGAGCTAACGGGGTACGGCTAACATGAGAATTTGAATGCCGCGATTGCAACTTTAAATTTTTTGTAAATCTGGGTAAAAGGTCTCATAGTTGTTTGGCCCTTTAGTCCCATAATATTTGCAACTGTTAACACAAACTTTGGATTTTTTATAACGTTGATAATTGCGGTAAAGCGGTTGCAAAGAATGCTAAAGTTGTTAGCTACAATATGGCGACTCCCAGAGAGGCATGAAAATAGCCGACTGTTGCTAACGATTGCAGTAGTGGATAAATTAGTGGTACGACTGTGTATCGTTTTGTGAACACGGGCTTATAATCACCTGTTGGATTTGTATTCATCCTGCCTTGTTTTTTGTTGATGTAGTGGGTTAGTTGTCATGTATTTTTATTTTTCGTTTGCTTCCGCCATTTTTCCGACGGGCAGTAGCGTTAGCGGGTGTTTGTTTGGTTGCAAGATGGCGGCTTCCATGGATTGAATTCAATGGTTAGAAACAACTAATAATAAACTTGGATAATGGCAAGATTTACTATGATTCTTAACAGAAGTACGACGTCATAACTGCGTAAGAGACCATAAAGCAGAAGTTGCTCGAAAGGTTTTGTACAAATATAGTTTATTGCTGTTATTGTTTTTTCTTGTCTTTTTTTGACAGTGTTCATTAACCAAAGCTAACCGCTAACTGTAAAGCCTGCTTTAAAGTTAGCTATATTGCACGGTTAGATGCTATTTTTGTATTGCATAGGTTTTATGGAAAGATAACAGAACTATTCAAGCACACATGACTAATGCGTCTTTATTATTTATTTCGGTAGAAGTCATGTCTGCCCCTGGCTCCGCGGTATCTGGGACCACAGCGTCGGTTCTGCAGCCGCGATGGAAACGGGTCCTCGGGTGGTCTGGTCCTGTTCCCCGGCCCAGACATGGACACAGAGCTGTGGCTATAAAGGAGCTTATGGTTGTTTTCGGCGGTGGAAACGAAGGGATTGTGGATGAGCTGCATGTATACAACACCGGTAAGCGCAACTTTGCATAAGGAACTTTATCAATTGTTTCTGCAGAAAGCATCATTTCTTACAAATAAAATTCAGATATTTAGAAGGCTAACTCAAAGTACTTCTACATCTAAAATAGTACAGTTCATTTCAGTATATGTTTATAATGCGCAAAACTAAATAGCCTTGCAGGCCCCAGTAGGCCAAACAGAAGTTAGCCCCCCCTGTCGGAGAAGGATTTTAATACACGTTAAAAAAGGCGGGCTAAAATAAAATGGATGATGCTGGTTGGTTTAAGCATATCCCCTGCCCCAGTTTCCTGCTTATAAACCAATAAGGGCAGGCAGACTCAGCAGTTGTGTTTGTGTTCCCATTCTTTAATGTAGATTTTAAGTTTATGTTTCCAAAAATAAATAGAGGGTTATTTTTTTGCTTCTACTTTTAAGCATTTTAAAGCCTTAGTGGGTGTGATAGCATGTCTTTACTTATTAATTACAATTTGCCACAGGAAAGCCTCCAGAAATAACCCCTTTATTGTTATTGTGTTTTAATTTTTAGCAACAAACCAGTGGTTTATCCCAGCAGTCCGTGGTGATATCCCTCCTGGTTGTGCTGCATATGGTTTTGTCTGTGATGGCACACGGTTGCTGGTATTTGGTGGAATGGTGGAGTATGGAAAGTACAGCAACGATCTTTATGAACTACAGGTAAACCTTTATGGAAAAATAACCCCAGTTTTCGTACTAAGTTTGCTTGTCAGTATAATGAAGGCTTGTAAAGTATTTATAGCAACAAAATATAGCTGGCATCTAAGTCAGATTTTCCAGAGATATTTACAAAGCAATGTTCATATGTAGGCCATCGTACTGCAAAGTGTCTTTATCAGCTGCATGCGAAATTTTGTCTTGTCTGCATCAGAGATGACTGATACAGGAAAAATTGAGAAAGTTGATTGCAAAGTTATGTTTCACCCCTGTTACAGTTAAAATATTTACTAGAACAGGCAAATTATTACAATTAAAATCAAGGTCACTTGTAAGTTTCATCACTATAGGTGTTACTGAGTGTTCAATGCTCAGCTGTACAGCATTATAGTAAGGTTGTGTCATTGAAACTATGATGACTTGTGAAATCACACAACTGTGTTGCAAAGTTTATGGTTTCATTGGTTGTGCTAGTCTTGAGAAAATACATTAAAGGAGTAATGTGTCTTTATTCTTAAAACTGTAGTAGAAAGGTTACAATTTACGTTGTTCTGCTCTTCTAGTATGTTTGGGTTTGCCAAATTTCATTAACCGATCCTGAGAAGTTCTCAAATGTTACGTTTCTGATTAAAGGATGTAAGGAAGCAGTGTGCCAAAAGTCTTTGTCACCAGATCCCAGGTGGATTTTTAATCATTGGGAAATGGAGTAGCTCTGTAAACAAACACTAAATAAATGTGGATTTGATGAGGGGGGGAAAGTATGTAAGGGTTCAGTCACAATTGTGATACTAAATCTGTCCTTATTTTTATGTTGTCAGAACAAGGAATGTGGTCAGCTTAAGACTTGTTAGTTACAGCTTATGCTGCCATCCATCGACTGATCGTTTTTTTCCACTGTGGTTTTTGCTACAGGCCAGCAGATGGGAATGGAAAAAATTAAAAGCAAAAAACCCGAAGAATGGCCCCCCTCCTTGCCCTCGTCTTGGCCACAGCTTTTCACTGGTTGGCAACAAATGCTACCTGTTTGGTGGACTCGCCAATGACAGCGAAGACCCAAAAAACAACATTCCCAGGTACAGAGGTTTTCTGAACAGTCATCAGGGGAGCACTGTTTTGCAGGACTGCAAATGTTTTTCTGTTTCAGCCACCGACGTGAGTGTCACTGTGTTTTTATTCATCAGATACCTGAATGATCTGTACACACTCGAGCTTCGTGCAGGTTCCAGTGTGGTTGGATGGGATATTCCAATCACATACGGAGTCCTGCCTCCTCCTCGTGAGAGCCACACTGCTGTGGTATACACAGAGAAGGCAACCAGGAAGTCGCGCTTAATAATCTATGGAGGAATGAGCGGTTGCCGTCTTGGAGATCTATGGACACTTGACATTGGTATGTTTTATAAAGTGTAAATGGAGAAATAACAACACTAAAATTGAAATGCCCTGCCATCAGCCCTCTGAGACATGATGCGATTCACAGAGTATCAGAACAAATGGAACTGAGCATTTCACTGTTAGAGAAGCAATATAGGAAATTGTGAGTTTTCTGTACACAAGCTGCCTTATCTTTTTGCATTTAAGAATAGATAACCTTTTATTGATTTTATTTTTTTTAATCTCCAGATACCCTGACATGGAACAAACCATCAGTAAGCGGCACAGCGCCACTTCCTCGAAGTCTTCACTCTGCTACCACCATCACAAACAAGTGAGATGACTGCTGCACATTTCCAACAGCAAACTTAATTTTTATTTTACTCATTTTTGAAATTCTGTGCTTGTTAAATGGTCTAAGTGCGAATTCATTTCTCTGTGCAGGATGTATGTTTTCGGAGGATGGGTACCTTTGGTGATGGATGATGTCAAAGTGGCCACACACGAAAAAGAGTGGAAATGCACAAACACTCTTGCGTGCTTGAACCTCGGTTTGTCTATCTCTGTTTTTATTGAAATCATATTTTTTTTGTTTGTTTTTTAAATAGCAAATGTGCAGTGCCACTCTTAACTTTTGTGTAATTCTTCGTTAGACACCATGTGTTGGGAAACAGTGTTGATGGATACTCTTGAAGACAACATCCCCAGGGCCCGTGCTGGTCACTGTGCTGTGGCTATCAATTCCAGGCTTTATGTATGGAGTGGCCGTGACGGTTATCGTAAAGCTTGGAACAACCAAGTCTGTTGTAAAGATCTGTGGTACCTGGAAACAGGTAGGTGTGTTGTAACATGAGTGCTGTTGGAGACAACAGCTCGTTATTAGATAGTATTGAAAATTCTGCTCTCCCCCCCCAGAGCGACCGCACGCCCCTGCCAGGGTGCAGTTAGTCCGTGCCAACACAAACTCTCTGGAGGTGAGTTGGGGTGCAGTCTCCACAGCTGACACATACTTGCTGCAGCTGCAGAAGTATGACATTCCTGCAACTCCAGCTGCAGCCTCTCCAGCTATGAGCGCAACCCCATCGCAGCCGCTTAACTCTCCAAAGAGCCCAGTGCCAGCTGCTGCAGCACCGTCGGCTCAGAGCTTACCACAGACAGGTATTACAATTTTGCATTTTTGTTACCACACCAGGAAGCTCGGCAACTGCAACAACCCAAATTCTACAAGGTGTGAATAATTTGGTTCATTTGTTTTACAGCAGTTTTAAAGGTTGCAGCTCAGCAGTCTGCAACAGGCGCATCTGTTGTCACAGTTCGTCCCAGCCAGCCGGGGAAATCCCCCGTCACTGTGACATCCCTTCCTCCAGGTGTTCGAATGGTAGTTCCAGCCCAGACTACCCAGGGATCGGTATGAGCAGTTTCATACAATTGTGTTCTTTCGCTGTGAACTGCACTGCCAGATCAGCAAATAATGTCAACATTTATTTCTTTTTAACTTTTAGCCAATTGGAAGTAGCCCTCAGATGAGTGGCATGGCAGCTTTAGCTGCTGCTGCAGCAGCAACCCAGAAGATCCCGCCCTCTTCGGCAGGAACTGTCCTCAATGTTCCTGCAGGTGCTACCATTCTCAAAACAGTGGCAGTTTCTCCCAGCACAACCACAGTGAAAGTGGCTTCTCCAGTCATGGTACACGTTGCAGTAAACGCTCTCATTTCCAACATTATGCTCGTCCTATCACAAGCCATTTGTGATAATAAATATGTGCTTGTAGGTCAGTAACCCGGCCACCCGGATGTTGAAGACTGCCGCTGCCCAAGTGGGCACAGCAACTGCATCCTCTCCCACCACTACCACCAGACCCATCATCACTGTGCACAAGTCTGGTGCAGTCACAGTGGCCCAGCAGGCCCAGGTGGTGACCACTGTGGTGGGAGGAGTCACCAAGACCATCACCCTGGTCAAGAGCCCCCTGACCATGGGCAGCAGTGGCACTCTGGTAAGAAAACATGGATTCTTTAGCATAATGTAATACTGCAACTCTACTTGAGAGCACCCTTTGGTGCTTTCACAGGCATGCTTTAAACCATGGATTCTGTAAAATGCTTCCTCGCACTCTGCATCTTTGTATCGATTGGTCACTCAATGGTGGCGTCTTTTTGAACCAGTAGGGAGGGTGTAAAAGTTGGCCTACAGTGACTATTGGAAAAGACAGGGAGCATGATGTCAGTGATCTGCATGACTGTCGGTCAGTTAGGGCTAGAATGATTCTAGAGCCACAAGTTTGGTGGTCGAGCATCCGGCTGACCTCCCCGTAATATCCGATGTTTTCTGGTGACTCATGAATTTGAGTCTCTCTCCTATGTCGGCAGATCTCCAACCTTGGCAAGATGATGTCTGTGGTACAAACCAAGCCAGTGCAGACATCAGCTGTCACAGGCCAGGCTTCCACTAACCCTCTCACACAGATCATACAGGTCAGCTATCTGCATGAGTGCAGGAAAAAACAGGAGGTAGCTTAAAACTCCTGAGACAGGCACCACGTGTCTTTCCCTGAATAGTTTTCATAACATGCACCTTTCTTTCCAGACGAAGGGTCCACTCCCAGCTGGCACAATCCTGAAGCTGGTGACCTCTGCAGATGGCAAACCCACAACCATCATCACCACCTCCCAGGCTGGAGGCACAGGAAACAAGCCCACTATCCTCAACATCAGCGGAGTCTCTCCTACTACCACTAAGCAGGGTACCACCATCATTAAGACTATCCCCATGTCAGCCATCATGACCCAGCCTGGAGCTACAGGTTTGTTCTCATTCAAGTTTGCACACTTTTTGGCATTTGCTGTGTAAATTAACCTTTAGATTTAGGATTAGTGATTGATCAGTGATTATATTCATGCTTGTGTTTGTCCTTGCAGGTGTAACAAGCAGTGCAGGTATGAAAACGCCCATTACAATCCTTACCACAAAGGTGATGACCACAGGAACTCCTGGGAAAATCATCACTGCGGTGCCCAAACTTGCCACGGCAGCTGGCCAGCAGGGACTGACACAGGTAAATTGTCTCTTTTTGCTCAGCAGTGTTTGGTACATATTGTGTTTGTTGTGCTGCCTGCTTATCCTAAATCTTCTGTTTCTAGGTGGTTTTGAAGGGTGCTCCCGGGCAACCTGGCACTATTTTACGCACTGTTCCCATGAGCACAGTGGGTGGCGTTCGTCTGGTTACACCAGTGACTGTGTCTGCTGTTAAGCCGACTGTCACAACTCTGGTTGTCAAGGGGACTACAGGTACGAAAAAATTACTAAGTAATGATTATGTAAATTAACAGTTTTGTTTCTCTGGTTTCATTTTTCAAACCACATTTCTTCCAGGTGTCACCACTCTCGGCACAGTCACTGGTACCGTTTCTTCTAGCTTGGCGGGAGGCACAGTTGATAGTTCAACTTCCTCTCTCGTTACTCCCATCACCACACTGGGAACCATTGCTACCCTGTCCAGCCAGGTCATCAACCCAACTGCCATTACAGTTTCAGCTGCTCAGACTAGCCTGACTTCTTCCTCCGCACTGCCCTCTTCTACTATGACAGTGCAGGTAATACTCAGCAGCTCCACTTTGTAATATTTGTATTTTAGTCATTAGGCTTTGAAGCTCTTGCAGTAGCATGTGTCATAAGCTTTAAGTAGTATATCACAACATGCTGAAAAAGACCATATGTGAAGATGTTGCTACCTCTTCTTGTAAACACAGACTAATGGAGAGCTGCTCCTCAGAAATTTTCAGACAGTCAATGAAGTTCTTCTGTTTTAGACCATGTATAACATACTATTTGCCTTAGAGCTGACATCTCTTTCCTCTCAGCAGAACCAGCCCACCCAGGTGACTCTGATCACAACTCCCAGTGGTGTTGAGGCTCAGCCAGTACAAGATCTACCAGTATCCATCCTGGCTTCACCAACCTCTGAGCAACCCACTTCCACTGAGGCTGGAGCTGCTGGAGAGAGCTCTGGAACTGTCACTCTGGTCTGCTCTAATCCGCCCTGTGAGACCCACGAAACGGGAACTACCAACACAGCCACCACTTCTTCCGCAACAATTGGTGCAGGACAGGTCTGCTCTAACCCACCATGTGAGACCCACGAAACCGGAACCACCAACACAGCCACCACTTCGTCTGCAACAATTGGAGCAGGGCAGGTCTGCTCTAACCCACCATGTGAAACCCATGAAACAGGAACCACCAACACGGCCACCACTTCCTCAGCTACAATCGGTGCAGGACAGGTTTGCTCGAATCCGCCCTGCGAGACCCATGAGACCGGAACTACCAACACAGCCACAACTGCTTCTTCAAACATGTCTGCGCTACGCATGTGCTCCAACCCACCATGTGAGACCCATGAAACCGGAACAACAAACACGGCTACCACAGCAACGTCGAACATGGGAGGAGTGCAGCAGGCGTGCTCCAACCCGCCCTGCGAGACCCATGAGACCGGAACTACCAACACAGCCACAACTGCTTCTTCAAACATGTCTGCGCTACGCATGTGCTCCAACCCACCATGTGAGACCCATGAAACCGGAACAACAAACACGGCTACCACAGCAACATCGAACATGGGAGCAGTGCAGCAGGCGTGCTCCAACCCGCCCTGTGAGACCCATGTGACGGGCACCACCAACTCCACCACACAAGCTTCATCTAGCATGAATGCAAACCAGACAGACACGGTGCAGAGCGTGTGCTCTAATCCACCCTGCGAAACCCATGAGACGGGGACCACCAATTCTCCGTCCACAGCCACCTCCAGCATGGGAGGAGACCAGACCAGCACAACAACAGCCCTGGTCCAAAGGGTTTGCTCCAACCCTCCCTGTGAAACACACGAGACAGGGACCACCAACACAGCCACAACTGCCACTTGTAGCATGGAGACAGGTGAAGGCACTGGTATGTAAACATACTGTGTACATTTTACCTGAATAATCTTATTTCTTTTCTTTTTCTTTTATAATTAACAGCAAGTTAGGTTTCTGTACACTGTGTGGTGACTCTCAATCTTTCTTCTTTTTTTAATTACACTTGTCTTGATATTTCTTAAAATAACATCTAGATCTCACATGACGGATGATTGTTTTTCTCTAAGCAGTAAAAGTAGTTTGTTTAGAAATCAGCTATGTTACTATGTCTCATTAGCAACCCAGCAGACAGAAGAAGGAGCAGAAGGTACCAGCAGCACAGAAGAGGCATCCACCACAGCAACAACTGGCACCACCCAGGGCAGGGCTATCACTACTGTCACTCAGTCTACACCAGCCCCTGGACCCTCTGTGCCTGTAAGAATACCACATCATTCCTGTCAAAATAAGATCCTTTTCTAAAAACCATCCAGTATGACTTGGTGATGGTGGTAAAACTAATCCTAGTAGATGTCCACGTTGGGGCTGCATTTCTGAATTTGATATGCTGTACAGACAAAAGTACCAGGCCACCTACACATTACACTTAAAGGATCTGCTTGACCATGGAAACTGAAGTTGTGAAACTCCTGGTGCACAGTACTTGTGCTGACGAGAAAGCCAGAGCAAGTTTATAATCCTGTAGGTATTGAGTCAGCAGAGTGTTGATAGAGTGTTGGCGTCCTATTACATTACTGCGCTGAATATCTATGAACAAAACATTCAGAAATGTTTGTAAAGGCAGACTGTATTGGTAGGTGCCAGAATTTAAACACCGGTGGCCATAGGACTGAAAACGCCTGACTTTGCAGATTAAGAAGTGTGGCCTAATACTTTTGTCAATATGTGTGTACGAATATGTAAGAAGAATGTCATTTCCAGAGTTTCTTTCTCATTGTGGGGTATGATTTCTTTGTTTCCCTCTAGTCGATCTCATCCATCACAGAGGGAGTAAGCACTGCAGCTAGCTCCACAGAGGAACCCATGCAGACTGATGAGCCAGCATCAGCAGAAGCTGCACCTGTTGAGGAAGGAACCGCAGCAATGGAGACGCAAGCAGAGGTGAATAAAGTATGAAGGCAAAAAAGTCTGTTTGGCCTTTGATTTTGAAATTCTTTGCAGTCATGCATTTTCCATGTTTTTTTGATGGGACTGATTTAATGTGTTCCCCAGGGAGAAGCAGCAGCAGCGACAGCCTTGAACCTTCCTTCAGAGCTGATGTCTGAGGGCCAGGGAGCCACACTAATGGTGACGGGGCTGTCGGACGAGGAACTGGCTGTCACTGCAGCAGCAGAGGCGGCTGCACAAGCAGCAGCCACAGAGGAAGCCCAGGCCCTCGCTATCCAGGCGGTCCTCCAGGCAGCTCAGCAAGCCGTAATGAGTGAGTAGAATCAAAGCTTTTTGTTCACAGACTTTCGAATTTTGAACCATAGCATAGCCTAAGTTCAAGGGCTGGCTCTAGTTAACAGGACACTTGTCAGTAAAACTATTCCTCTAGATGTGAAACTCCTGAATTCTCTGTGATCTTGCTATTCATAAAAAATGTATAACTTACAGATGAAGGCGATGCTGCTGGAGAGAACCAGCAACCCACCAACATCCCCATCATGCTGACCCAGCAAGATCTTGCAGCACTGGTCCAACAGCAGCAACAATTGCAGGAGGCTCAGGCCGCAGCTCAGCAGGCCACAGTGGACACAAGCTTGCCCACCGAGGGTCTTGCTCCTGCCGACAGCCTCAATGATCCGTCTGTTGAGAGCAATGGGCACAACGAAATGGCCGCTGCAGTCACAAGTGCTGTGGCTTCTCTCCTGCCACGCACCACAGCTGAGAGTATGTTTGTGTTGTGTTTGGTTTTTTTATAGTTACTTTGAATGTTACTGTTTGTTACAGCAGACTGATTATTTTTGTATTGCTCTTGACATTGTACAGCGCTTGCGCCATCAAGTACGTTTGCACCCTCTGTATCTGTGGCAAGTCCAGCTAAACTTCAAGCAGCAGCCACTCTAGCAGAGGTCGCCAATGGCATTGAGGGAGAGGTGAGTCATTTTGGTGCTGCTGCACTTCTGATTATGTCAGTTGAGGTGAAGAGAGGAAAGGAGGAATTTGCTGACCGTTTTTGTTCCCATGCAGAAGCAAGCCCCTCAGCCAGCTCCAGTGAAGCCTGTCGTGAAAAAGGAGAACCAGTGGTTTGATGTTGGGATTGTTAAAGTGACAAATATGGTTGTCACTCACTACTATGTGCCAGGAGATGATTCTCAAGGAGATGTAAGTTGTCTCAGGGAGCCTTTTCTTGTTCAGAATGATATTGATGTGCGTTACAAGAATCCATCTTTATCTAACTTGTATTTATGTGTTTGGTAGGATGACTCTGGCATTATACCAGACTACAGCCAGATGAAGAAAATGGAGCTGCAGCCTGGAACAGCTTACAAGTTCCGTGTTGCTGGAATCAACGCCTGCGGTCGTGGAGCTTTCTCTGAGATTTCAGCTTTCAAGACTTGCCTACCAGGCTTCCCGGGGGCACCTTGTGCCATCAAAATCAGCAAGGTAAACAAACCCTGTTGCATTATAGATTTTACTCACAGGTGTGCCATACGTGATCACGTGAGCCATGGTTTTGGCACCAAGTAGCATCTTTTCACTGTATCCCCCCCAGAGCCCAGATGGTGCCCACCTAACCTGGGAGCCACCCTCGGTGACGTCAGGAAAGATCATTGAGTACTCTGTGTACCTGGCCATCCAGAGCAACCAAACAGCTGAAGCCAAGGCTTCCACCCCAGCCCAGCTAGCCTTCATGCGTGTGTATTGTGGACCCAACCCATCTTGCTTGGTTCAGTCGTCCAGCCTCTCTAACGCACACATCGACTACACCACCAAGCCAGCGATCATCTTCCGCATTGCCGCCCGTAACGAGAAGGGCTATGGTCCTGCCACACAAGTTCGATGGCTGCAAGGTGAGTTCACAAATAAGTTCTTTAAAATATTAAAAATACTTAATTACTGAGGCTGCTGTTGATGGATTGAATCTCTCCACTTTAATGCCCTGTAGAATCTGGCAAAGATGCCTCCTCTGCAAAACCGGCCCCCAAAAGACCAGGCACCTCTCCTGATACGTAAGTACAGTATTCATGTTTCATATCGTGCACACAGGAACATTTCATCGATGAATAAAACATCCAGCACTTATTCTGGTTTTGTGTGTTCTCCTGCAGTAAGTCTACTGGTCCAAAGAAAGCAAGGACGGACCAGTGAGGTGGCCTGGAGATCCCTCCCAGTCTTTTCTTTTGGTCTTTTTTTTACCCCACTCGCTGTCTTTTTATCAAGAAGACTGACCATCACCCTTTCTCCTCTTCATCCTCATCCTAACCTCATCCTCCATCCACTTCCCCAAATGTCTCAGACAGAGACGGAAATGGAGGCAGAACAACCATATGAAGCCGAGACGAAAGTTGATCTGAGAGATGTTTCTGTAGATAAAACCCTCCTTCCTCCTCGTTCTGTTGGTCGTACTATTTTTAGAGCAAACCTAGAAGCACATTATCTTTTTCAGTCACATCCCCTTCCATCCTTTTAACACCTATTTTTGACTTATTTCAATAGTTGGAACAGTATAGAGAAGCATTTACATCTTTCACAAACTGGGAGCCAGCCTGAGCGCAATGTTACCCTTTTTCTTTTTCCTGTGTTTTTGGGGAATTCTGGGGGGGATGTAGAGAGAGACTACATGGAATGATGTACAGTGTTGAAAAAGGCTGTGGAAGCATTAGTATAGATGAGAGGAAAAAAAATCGGTATGGAATCAAATAAAGCACTTGTCCTCTGTGAAGGAGGACTTTTTTTTTTTTATTATTATTATTATTTTGCTCAAAACTAATTTGCTTCATTGAGAACCAAGTCTGTACAGTCATCGTACTGGACTCCAGTCTCCTGGTAATGTCATCACTGTGCGCTTTTTACCCCAAGATGAGGACTGGTGGCCAACATGTTGGAAGAATGGCAAAAGGAAGAGATTTGTAGAGAACGAATGACTTTGCTAGGACTGAGACTTGCAGCACACATGGAAAAAAAAAATCTTCCCAAAAAATTAGCAAGCAATGATGCAGAAGATCTTTTGTGTAGTTTATTTTTGTATTTTTTAAGCTTTTTTCCTTCTGTGTGTATGTGTATGTTGTGTGCATTTTTAAGAGAAAAAAAAATACATCAGTTTTTTTTAACTGTTGTTCATCCCAATAATTTGTGTTCATGGGAAGATGTTGTGGCTAATGTTGAGGTTGCCACTCTATTTTAAAAAAAGAAATCTTCAGTTGGTTGTATGTTCTTGTTAACAGATGGCAATGAAAGTGAGAAAGACTTTTTGTATTTGTTCCAAGTAGAAACCGCAGAGGTTATAGGACTGAAGGGAACTTTTGATGTGGACCCAGGGAGAGGAGTTTTTACTTTGTTTACTACTCGATACTTGTGTTGCTTCATTTGCCAAACATGGAAACACAAGGGGGAGGAGAGGCTTAGAAAAGACCAACATCAGATCTTTTCCATCCTTTCCCCTCCCCCTCCATGATAGCCCGATCAGTTGTCCTATGCTTTTTACGCTTATGAATGTGCTGTCCTCACGTCTAAGTTTTAGAATGGCAAATTATCAGTAGAATAATTTTCCCTTCCCCTATTTGATGTATGTAAATCCATTTAATAAATCTTTTGTTCCTTTCCACGGCTCTGTATTCCAGACTACAGATGGTGTGCGAGCTAACTGTGACATGTAAAACCCATATGTCTTTTGAACGGCGATGTCTTGGGAAGAAAGCTTACATAGCTGGAGTGTACTCACTTGTAAATTAGTTCATTCATAGAGCAAGAATGGAAAAAAAAAAAAAAACAGACAAAACAAAAAAAGGAAACATCTTGGCCTTTTATATAATTACCTGTAACAAACTGTTTTTACATGTTGGTCATCTCTTGATTGCCTTTTGTGTCTTTGCTTATAAAAGAAACGTATATATATATATATATATATATAAATATATATAGTCTCCCTAATTTGCTTCTGTCAAGCTGATTCACTGTAGGAGTCCGAATCACTGCTAGGTTCATTACAATACAAAACTTGTACAGGGAGGAGGTTTCTGACTGGACATGAGTGTATATCTACTTTGTAAGAGTGGATTCAGTTGTGATGGTAACGACGGCCACGAAGATGAGAGCCCGGGTTTGCCGCTTTTTCTCTGGCCCGTGCCTCGGGTTCTGTTTGTGATTTCTCCCGATTACTTTCTAGAAATGAAAACTTTCTCTTCATATGCATTCATAATTTTGTGCGTGTCGGTGTGTCTGTTGAACAAAACTAGACATGCATGCAAAAAAGCAGTGTATTTTAGTAGTGATGCCTTAAGTTAGACCATAAGCTGAAGGTTCTCAGAAAAAAAAGAAAAAAAGAAGAAAAAACATTTAATGAGTTTGTTCCTCTCTCCATGTGGTATACAATTGTGTCCTTTCCTTCCACAGTACCTTTGCTGGGTCACTATTTTTGCACCCTCGTTAGATAGGTCCTCATCAGCAGTGCCGAGGTCTCTGAACTTTCCCCTTCCACACTGGGACGAGTGCGCCTCTCAGCACTCACAGGTGTTGCGAGTTTCTCTCGGCTGTTTGCAGGTTATCTGGAAATGTCCTGTATTTTCCAATGTGTGTTTTTTGTACTGTAGGGAGTAATGTATCTTTTATCATCAAAAAATAAACATGTTAAACATAAAAAAAAAAATAGGCTTTTGTGCGTGTGTGTTTATTAAAAGTAAACACAAGACAAGTTGAGTCACCTGCTGTAAGCCACGCTGAGCCGCTCTCAAAAACGGCTTCTCTACATCCAGATCTTCTTTGGCACTTCCTTCAAAGTATTCAGCTCTAATTTCCTCGCACCACTGCCGGGACAGCTTGCCAGACACCTGAGAGGAAACAAAATGTTACTCACATGATGGATCAGAGTAATGTGTGGAATAAAACACACAAATCTAAAGGATGGGCCTCTTGGCAAACTGAGTTTCACGAGCAGCGGGCTTGGAAAGCCTGTGGTGACCAGAACACGTCAAACTAAACAATGGTCACTTTTGTCATGCTGAGAGCCATCCTGAGATGGCATCTGATTTGTAAGAGTTAATAAACATGGATTATACAGATTAAAGGCTTAGCATTAAGAATATAAAGGACAAACACAGCCCTGATTTCTTTATATTTGCTCCTAGTGAGCCAGTGATCTTGACCAATAGTTCTTCAGGCTTTCTGAAGGTCTTTCAAAGTTTTTCTTTCTACACTGACTGCATTTCCCTCTGTTCAATCCAGTCATAGACACTAATCTACAAATCATTCAAGCATTAAATAAATCCACCTAACTCAACGCATGAAGTCTTCACATAACCGAAAACATAGCAAACCCATTTCAAATGATATTGTTAGGTGCTCCGTTACTAGCAGCCTGTCATTAAAAACATTTGTTCACATTTCTTGACTAGAATCTACTAAAAATCCCAAAGACAACACTTTGACAGGCATAAAATATTTTTGCAAAGGGATTTCCATTCGCATCTCTACAAAGTGTGCAGTGACTACTATACGTAATGTAGTAGTCACTGTTAACTGTTATTCTGTCAGACTTCAGCTTGTGTTTTTGTATTTTATTTTAATTCAAATGTCCCAACTCTGCCTAACCAAATAAAATAAGCACAAAGGAAAGCTAAATATCGTTTAGACAGTTTCTCTTTCTATCCCAATAACACTTAAATGGGTACACTGTTATTTCAGCTGCTGGCTTCTTCGTCAATCATTTTTAGGTCCGAGTCGGGATGTGGCTATAGATAGTCACATCTGATTTTGAGCTGCCACTTCCTTGTGAGAGTCACATGCAGTGTGTCACTTTGCATCAGCTTTCTTCATTCTGCAAAACTGAATAATAATCAAAATAATATCAACTGACAATTTTCTTCCACTGACTTCAAGTAGTTTTCAGGCTTTCTTGTAGATTCATTGCATTTTCTCTTTGTGGTAGTTTCCATCCAATTCCAGTAAAATCTGCACTGATTGTGATTTACAGTTTTCCTCCTTGGGTAGGCAGTAGAACAGTGAGGTTAACCTGCACTTGACCCATGCTTTCTTCACGTATCTTTCCTGCAGTGTTGACTTTTGAATACCAGAACCAATCAAAATGTGAGACTGAGGGACAAGAGATAAAAAAAAAAAAATGCTGTGCAGCCTCCACATAAAGTAGGACACCTGGTTACCCTGGACGCAGCTTACTTTACTGTGCGCTCACACCAAAAATAGAACAGAAGAATACAAAATGTTAATAGAGACTTCACTTTTGATCTAACACTCACTGTGACTTGCATTTCCTTTGCAAGAGTGTAATTTACAAGTGTATTTCAGAAAGAAAAGAGAAATCTCTTGGTGTAAACAACATGAAAGCATGGCTCCATTCTACCAACAGTTCAGGCTGATGGTCGTGGTGTTGGTGGTGTAATGGTGAGAGGGCACATTTTCTTGGCACACTGGGCATCTTAGTACCAACTGAGAATGGTTTAAATACCGCAGCCTACCCGAGAACTGTTGCTGACCACGTCTATACCTTAATGACCGTCTTCAGATGGCTGCTTCCAGCAGGATAATGCCACAGAGCTCAAAAATATCAAAGTGGCTTCTTGAGCTTAACAATGAGTTTGCTTTACTCAAGTGGTCTCCACAGTCACCAGACTGGAATCCTACAGAGCACCTCGGGGATGTGGTCAAACGGGAGATTCACATCATGGATCTGGAGAAGCTGTGTGAGGCTGTGGATCAAAATCTCAGAGGAATCTTTTCCCACCACCTGGGGAGTCTACACCATGAAGAATTAAGGCAGTTCTAAAGGCAAAACTAAGCTAAGGTGTACATTTAAAAGTGCCCAGTGACTGCATACACACAGAATGGCAAAATTGAAGCAATTTGATAACAAACCCGATAACAAGGTAGCTCAATATAGACTAAAGGTCCTAAACCTAAGTGATCACACTTAGGTTTAGTAGGTTCCCACTACAGCACCAGGCCGGAAAGCAGGTAAGACAAAAATGATGTTATAGTTCAGTCGTGGTTCCAACAAATCTGCATTTAATAAAACTGTACTGAGCCACGTGTGTGGTAAACCTGGAGATGCCTCACTGAGACCGACTGAAAGAAGAGGACTTTGACTAACCTCTCGGTCGCTCAGATCCGTTTTGTTGCCCAGTACAATAAAAGGGAAATCAGAAGGATCCTTGGGTTCCCCTTGGATCAAAAACTCCTTCCTCCACCCATCCAGAGCAGAGAAGCTGGCCTTGGATGTGACATCAAACACCAGCATGCAGCAGTGAGCTCCCCTGTACAGAGGTGTACCCAGAGACTGGAACCTCTCTGTGCCTGCTGTGTCCCAGATCTGACATACACACAGTGGGAAACATGGGATTAACCATCCTATATGACATGAATGTCTTGTTCCTGGGTGTGCGGGGGCTTGTTTCACTGCCAAATGCACAGGTGAATTACCTGCAGCGTGACTGTGTCCCCATCTATGCTGATTGTTTTAGAGAGGAAGTCGGTCCCCACAGTGGCCCGGTACATGTTGGTGAAGCGGTGATTCACGTATCTGTTCATGACGGAGGATTTTCCCACCCTAAGTAAACACTCACATGTTTAGTGGAAATCGACAAAATGAAGACCTCTCGCTCTTTTACCGGAGACAGGCGCATTATTCTTCTTGCATCGCACTGCGCCGTTAAATACAAGCCCACACTTTCACACTTTTGAGAATTTGGAATTATGTCTTAAACTATGAACAGAAAGAGAGCCGGAGTAAATGAAAGTGAAACAAGTATCGGTGGAACTGCGGAATTAATAAGAACCTTTAAATGCCCCTTTAACTCACCCAGAGTTTCCTATGAGGATTATTTTCAGTGTAATAGGACCCTTTTTGTCACTCATATCCATGTCTGATTGTTTGGCCCAGCCGGTATGAACCCACGAGAGCTCACGCTGCCGATGCCTTCACGGGTCCCTAGAAATATGCGCCTTCAATGACTGGACGTGTCACACGCCTATAGCCAGATTTAGAAATTAAAATAAAATAACTAAAATACTAATATTATTATTATTGTTTTAAAGTTTTCAAGTGATTTCCTCCGTGTGTTAAATATATTCTTTCTTTTTTTCTTTTCTTTTGTTCTTACCACACTGCTGGCAAGTTGCAACTAAATGTCCAAAATTCCAATTAAGTGGCTGTGCTTTGAAGGCACCTCATCATGACAGGTGATTGGCACACAGCCGCGTTCTCCTCATTCCTGTATGAAAGGTCCACAGACTCAGCAACAGGGCTCTACTCCAGGAACAACTCTGAGTTTGTTAACCCTGAGCTGAGGAAACTCCGGATCTTCTTGTTCCAGAAAAACAGTCAACTTCAACTCTGAGTCAGTAACTGGGGTCAGATAACCTGCTCGCTGGCAGGTTTTAATTAGCGAACTGAGTTTCTCTCTGACTCCTCCCCTCTTGCTGCACCTGAATCACCTGGCTGACACCTCGAATCATTTCCTCATTTATAAAATCGCAGTCATTGTGTAGGGGAGTGAACTAATCTGCAGAAGTTGACGTTTTTACAAGCACTGAAATCCCAGTTAGACGCTAATTTGTTCTATTTTTGTACTTAACATTAAACAGGCATTTACTCCTCGATATACAGGTATATACAGCCATGACGTTGCATATTTCTAATCAACCCAGTATAAGATCCACAGTCTCCATCTCTGTGGCTCTGTGGAGAGTAGCTGTCAGACTGTCAGTCAGCTCTTCTGAAACATTTACTGTAGCAATGACTGTTTCAGTCAAACTCGTCTGTGTAAAACTTTAGACGCACCACATACTGATGGTGATGGAAAAATGTCTGTCACAGCTCGATCTTGGATATGATGGGAATATTTGAGTGAAGGTGAGACTAATCTTCACAGATTGTTCACAGATTCAGTCACTGAATAATCTGAAACAATTTAAAGCAACTGAACCTCAAAATATTTTCCACTGAAGATCACCTGAGTGACTCTATCAGTGACTCCAAACTGGATCAGCCCTAAGGTAGCCTATAGGCTCTGTAATGGATCAGTGTTTTTGATCACTGTTCGGCTTTACTAATAAAACTTTACATTCTACTTTACATTCTACATTTGGAAAGCGGCCCTTCATTTTTTATTATTATTATTATTATTATTATTATTATTATTATTATTATTATTATTATTGTTTTAAATATTTTTATTTATTTATTTATTTTTAGATCAAACTATAATGATTACACTGGTGAACAGTAAAGATTTATTTTTCTATAAATCTCAAAAATGGGATTGTTACAGCCCATCAGTACATCAAATGTTCACTAAACAAATTAAAATACATAAAAATAAAAATGAAATGCTCAAAACTGTAAAAAAAAGCCCAAAAAAAAACAACCCTTCCTTTATTCCCCATTAGAGGGCAGTATAGACCTCAGGTGGTTTATTTTTCTTCTCGGACAGATATGCTTAGAGCCATGAGGTAGGGTTGCTTTGAATAATCATTAAATGACCAGTTTAGTGTTTTTAACTAATTGTGAGGTTAAAGTTATTAATGAAAGTTAAAATATCATCAATATTTTAATTAAATGTAAAAAAAAAGGCTAAAAGAAGAAGGAGACATATCAGAAAGGCTAAAATGCTGACATTTACTCACACTTTGTACTTTGATGTTTCAGAGTTTCCTTTTATTGGAGTAATCAAATTCTGCCATCTTTTATTACGTTTCACTTTTGAGTGTTCAGGTTAGTGCAAGAAAAAAACCTTACAGTAACCAGAGGACAGGTTCATATATATCTATCTATATATACATCAATCATACAATCATCATAAGAATATGTTGAATTCACTGCCAAAAGCCAACGGAAAATCTCATGATTCATGAGGTTAATGAGGTGAAATAATTACCATAACTCAGTATACAGTTAGTGTCATTGTTGGGTCTTACAGAATGAAAAATAACACTTTAAAAATAATGGTTCTTGAAATAAAATGGCCAAGAATGTGGGAATTTCGTCATCTAAACAGCATCATTAAACGATTCAGTAAATCTCTGCGTAAAGAAGAACAAAAAACAATGCTGATCTTAAACATGATGCTGAAGTGGAAATCCCATCTTAGTATTATTCAGAAAGTCACAGTCAGTAAACTTTTTTTGCTGCATCCACAAATGTGAGGTGAAATTCCACCATACAGAGACATAGAGGCATACATGAACATGATCCAGAAACTCTGAGCTCTCCTCTGGACTGACCTCATATAAGATGGACTGAGGCAAAGTGTAAACTCTTTGGTCTCTCTTTGCTGATATTGTATTTGAAAATCATGGACTTTGTGTCCTTGCTGTTGGAGAGTAGAGGAATCATTTGGCTTGTTATCAGAGCACGGTTAAAGGCAGTACCCGTGATAGTATGGGGCACATCAGCGCACACTGGATGTATAAACTGCCTCTGTGAAGGGCTTGATTGTTTTCAGTGAGGCCATGCAATCAGTCACAACCCCTCATCTACCCATTGAAAACATCTGGTGCACTATGAAGCAAAAATATGACAGAAGGAGTCAAGCAGCTGAAACCCTCGAAATCCTTTATCAGGCACGAATGAGCAACATTTGCTTTATGTCACTTGTCTCCTCAGCTCTTCCACCTGCTGCCTTTAGGGGTCACCATAGCAGATCATCTGCTTCCACCTCACCCTATCCCCAGCAACCTGCCTGTCAGCTTGATCTGCTACATACTTTCCACATGCCCAGACCATTTTGAGCTTTCCTTTGAACTCTATCTCTAGCTGAGCCGTCCTGATGTACTCATTTCTAATCCCAATCTTCCCGGTCATTTTTAGAACTCAATACAATTGATCAGTTTCAACATCTAACATGTTGTGTTTTCAAACCAATACTATCACACTTTTTTTTACTTGATGCCTGCCTTTAGAAATGAGATTCTAGATTAATGACAGATGAGGTAGAGTTCAATTTTTCTTTGTCTAGTATCAAAGTTACTTATTTATCCTAATGTATGAGCTAAATTGGAAGCTGGTTATCAAGAGGTTAACATAAAAGCATATATAAAATATAAACAATAATAAGTAGGAAGTAGTACTTACTACTGAAACACACGGACACAGAAAATATAAACAATGCAGAATTTATATTTGTGATCATAAGAGGGGTAAAAAAAAATTGTGCAATCGTCAGTTAAAAACAGAATATAAAACCTATAAGAAAAGAAAAACTCAACTACTTGACACAATGCTGAGATTCCTTCATATCTATGTCCTGTAGTGACTGTCAGAGGTGCAGCAGAACACTGAGATTGCAAAAAAACAGCAACAGAAAAACTAGCGTATCTCTGTGAGTGGCACTCGTGAGTGCCCGCCTAACTTTATTAGACAATGGATGGAGACACACTCATAACGCTGTGCTGCTGCACAAAGTCCACGCTTGTTTGGGTGCCAAGAAAGCGCCTAAACATTTATTTCAATCACAGTGAAAGTAATGGAGATGTGTACAACCATGGAGTGAAGACTTTTTGAAAAAGTGAGGACCTTCTGGATGTGACCCCGGTCTGCTCCTCCTTTCTTTCACACCTTTTAGAAAGAAGAAAGAAACAGAAGGTGTGTGAGTGTCAAGATTCAGGTTTATGGGTGTTGGTCAGAAACAGCTTTAGGCTATTCACTTAGTTAAGTCTGTATTGAGGACCTAGAGAAACCATCATGTCAATAAATGTCCTCAGAAACAGACTGTATGAACATTTGTGTGTGTGTGTGTGTGTGTGTGTGTGTGTGTGTGTGTGTGTGTGTGTGTGTGTGTGTGTGTGTGTGTGAGAGAGAGGGGGGGGGGGGGGAGAGAGAGAAAGAGAGAGCGCTATCCTCCTGGGTATAGCAGTGGTGCTGCAGCCCTGCATTGCAGAGATAAGACCACCGCCTTCACAGAAGCCTGTTTCTTGGGAATTTGAAAGTTGTCCTCATACTCCACTGTTGACACACAATGTCATCTGTCATCCAGCTACGAAGGCCCTGAGCAACCTCCTAACTGTCCGACAAGACACTCCAGCGTTAGTTCAAACTGTCTCTGTTGAGATACTGTCAACAGAAGAAGAAAACTGTGTCCGTGTGTGTGTGTTTGCCTTGCGTGATTTATGTAGTACAGCCACTTACACGCTGTAGGGCCTTGTAACCCTGACAGTATGCCTGTACCGCTTTATGACAGTAAGCGGCGGGCCTGTAATTCCTGGCCTCCTCCTTTCATCTTGATAACCTCTTATCAGAGCAGAGCAGCACACTCGCACTGTGGCGGCAGCCACATCCCTGCCCGGCTGTCCACGCTGCCACAGAGACCTCATCTCACTCTGGTACTACTGCTCTCATTCACCCAGGCTACAGTGTTTCACATCCAGCACATTCACATTTAACTGTGCCATAACTGCCATTAAAAAGGAAAACCTAGAGGGGACAAACCTAAGTTGTCAACACAATAAATTGATAGCACAAGCTGGAGCCTATCCAGCTTTGCCTGAAGTGGGCTTACACTGCACAAATTATCATACCTTGATTACACGATGATGTCAGACAAACTTTAAGCTTTGTATAACAGAATCCTGAATCGAATTTTAAAGTTTTACCTGGTACTCTATTGCATTGCAGAACAATAAGTAGTATTTGCAAATAGTATTACCAACAGCCTTAGTGTAAATGTTCCTGGAAGAATCTGAATTGGTCTTATACGGTAGATGAAGAGCAGATAATAACTCAGACAGTATTCACCGCTTGTGTGTGTGTATTGCTTGGTTATTTATTTAGTATAATCACTTGCTCTTAGTCTTATTATTGAACCAACAGCAGCCTTTTGACAAATCTCATAAAAGGAAAAAAAACAAAAAAAACACTGACAGGTGTGAACAGAGCAGGTTTCTTCTTCACTTATCTACGTGACAACAAAGAAAACATGACACAGGTGTCATCAGAAGTTATACGGAGGTGATGAGGAGGACATTTTATTACAGCTCTGCTTTTTCCTGATATCCAACTGTTTATGGGTCCCCGGGACATTGACTTCACTGACTTTTACTACTTTAACAGTTTATTTCTGTTGTTCCAGGATACTAATTTCACAGCAACCGGTGATACTGTGTGTGGAACGTTTAGGGAAATGAAAGGCTTAGTTAGAATTTTTGTGTAACAGTTGCCATGACCTATATATTGATTTGCATCTGGCCTAACTGATACCACTTATTAGCCATCGCTGCCTTGTCGGACGCATTTAACTTATCTGCCTCATTCCTAAAAAAAACCCAGTGTGGTTTTTTGTTTTTGTTTTTCAAAAAGGAAAAAAAGAAAGGCATCAATTCTTCCCAACTGTTTTTCTCCCCTGATTTCCCTGAAAACTGTAAATGAACAAAGAGAGAGGAAAGTTGGGGAGCTGCTTTGACTATCAAATGACTTCGACAGTGTCGGGTTTGTGCGCAGCCAGGCCGTGCTCAGACCATATCTCTCCCTATGATTGCAGCGTCTTCGCCGATTTGCATTACTGTGTTCCATTCTAAGCTTTGCTGGACCACAAAGAAATTGTGTCTTTGCATTTTATATTTGCTTTGTTCAAATGTCTGTCAAACTCTTTTCCATGTGGGCTTGGTCTTATCAGGGGCTGTATGCACATTTCATCAACAGACAAAAAAAGTGTCCATCCTGCATGCACACCGCAGGAAGCGGAGTTTATTTTATATTGCATTAGTATATGCATTTCTTTTAAGATCTGGAAAAAGACAATATAACACACAAAATATGATGTGCAATGGATCTGATGATTCCTATCGACTACGTGTAGTTGTTTCATACTGGCCTTGGTTTTGGTCCTGATATGCTTTTTATATACGGTGCTTCCTCTGTGGAAATAATCAGAGATACAAACATGTTATCAATACTACACAAGCAGCACACACAGCCATAAAGGAAGAGCAGAGGAACTAAGATTTAAAGCACCTTCACCTTTCGCTCCAGATGCCACAAATATTTATTACATTATTTATATCTGTAGATGACACGCTTAAATGTGATTTTAAACTCATGCCTGTACATATGTAACATCTAAGCCCCACACAAGCTCGTTCTCTCTGGACCAAAGAGGTGTGTCTTTTAAAAAAATGTTTGTCCCCAACCCCTCCCACGGACTGTCTCGTAGCCCTAAACTTTGCTGGTAGTTAGAGAAGTTTTTTAGTTGTAGCCATCAGCCTACAGTGAGGTCCAGCTGTGCACCACCTCCCACCTGGCTGCATATATTTTTCGGCTCTAAAGGCTCACTGCACCCATCAGTCGTCGGTGGCGTCCACTCAGGTAGGTGACCAGTCGGGACTTTGCCTTCTGTTCTCATATTTCCACCCCAAACACCTGGTGTAACCAGCTTGATTCGTTAAATACAGCTGGCTAGTTTTGTTGGTTAAGAATAATTGTGCATGTGAAACTTTCACTGGCGAGAATTACGATCATCTGAGGCAATTTATTGCTTGGCAGACTGTGAATTGTGGAGATACGAGAGGCGAGAACTTTGCATGAGGGCAACAGAGAATCTGTTTCCTTCTCTGTGAAAGTGACACTTTTTGTTTTCCGTTCATTATTTTCAATTGAATTTTCAATAATTACCACAAGTATATGTAACGGTAGAGATGAATTATAATATTAATTTAATTCGCCCACTGCACGAGTTCAGCTTGAAGTTGCTTACATCCATATCAAAAACAAGTCGACTGCTTTACACGGTAGATATATGTTCAGTGTGTTTTAATGCAAGTAGCATAATGTCAATCTATTAACATTGGAGTTTAGGGGCATAACACTCAAAGTAATTAATTGTGTTGTGATATGAGCAGCTGGGTGTGAGTTTCAAATTATTTCATCTATCCCTCTGGGGTTGTTTCTTTTTTAGTTTTGTCTCTTTTGATCAGTCCTCCACAACGTGCCGCCTCACCCCGCTGTGTCACTGCGCTTGTTGCGTTTCTCATCAAACAGATTTCTATTAATCAGATGAGATTAGTTTCATGTAGTATCAGTGGGGCTGGATATATTTAGCATTATAATAATGCTGTCTATCAGATTTTCTCAGAGTTTATCAGCCAGTATCAGTCTCTTCTCTTTCCTCTTCTCTTCCCTCTAAAGATACGGCGCGGGGAGAGGCCTCGTCCGCTGTTCTTATAATGCACATTATGATGCTGTGGGACGTCGTTGCTGGTATTTTGGAGCAGAATTTGTTTTTGATTCGACTTTTAAAGCAGTTTTCAGAAAGGGGCCTTCATCTCAAGCTCTAAAAATCTGCTCGAAATTTGCGTTTTTCTTTGATAAAAATTGAATCGCCCCCAAAAAAACAAAAACAGAAAGGGTTATTAATCACACAAATAAGTGAGAGTGTGAAAGAGACTGCTGTTAACACTCTGACTTGAAAAGAAAAAAAATCTGCCAGCAAACACCATTACACTTTGTGTGCGCTGCTGTGTTGTTTGTCCACACGGCCAGTCATCCCTATGGGCACATCTTTTGCATTCCTCTAACTGGCACACCTATTGTAGTGGGGCCACTTGGTAACCGTTTGGTCACTGGCTGTGTCGCTACATTTATAGACTCGTTTATTTTTAGTTTTTACTTTCAGCCGCAGTCAAATGAGGATCCTAGAAAAGGAAGTTTGAAAAAGCATGCTGTCGAGAGATCTTGTCCCTGATAACTTCAAGTTGCACTGGTTGTTGTGAAGAGAGAAGCTCGGTGATAATGCATCGACTTCAATCAAAGTCACGGCCTCTCTCGTTCTCATCTGAATTAAGAGAGTCGCAAACCTCCAGTGTGCGAGGAGTTTGGTGGTGTCTCTGTCAAGACCTTTTGACAACATGTCTCCATAAAGACTGAGAGCCACACACCTAAAAACAAAGTCAATCGATGCTCGTGTCCTTATATTCATTTTAAACTGTGCTAACTGTAAAGACAAATGCATTAGTGTAAGGGTGTAGAGTGCAAAGAGTACATGAATGAATAATAAATGACTCGTGTAAAATGAGGCTTGTGCACAGCTTAGATCTTTTCATCCTGGGTTGGTGCATTTGACAGCAAAAACAATTTAGATTTCTCACTATACTCGCCACAGGCTGTTTTACCTGCCAACATGGAAGATTCATCAGAGCAGTCCCACTGGGTGTCTCCATCCCTGCTCAGCTCAGACCCTCTGGCCGCTTTCTCCTCTGATTCTGGCCTGTTGCCTCCGGGAGAAGAGGGTGAGACGTTCTTCACCGGCCAGGACACTGACTACACCAGCCTGCCCTCTTTCTTCTCCACCCCAAGCCTCAGTCGAGCGCCAGCTCCTTACCGACACGGCTCTGGTCAGTGCTTCCAAGCCGTCACCCAACAAATCCATCCTCTAGTTCGCCTTCTAAATTGTGATTTGACTCTTATTTCTTCTTTCCACAGTTCGACCAATGTTCAACTCACCGAGCCTGCTCAGCAACCTTCAGCTGCTGGATGGGCTGCCCAGCCACTCTCTGAGCTCGCCCTACAACCCCCCAGTCTCCACCTGGAGCAGCAGCCCTCTCACTAAGACGCCATTGCATTCGCACACCCCGACCTCCCTCTACACCCCTGGAGTGACCTCCTCTTTCACCACTTCCAGAGATGGATACTCGTCTCCGGGCAGAGAGGGCAGGGAGAGTCCCCATTTTCAGGAGGCCCTCAAGGCAGAGCGCCTGAGCCCACTTGGGGGGTCTGGGGCTAGCAGCAGCTTTCTCAACCTGACTCCTGCAGCTGGCAGCGTGTACACTCCATCATCCCACCCACACATGCTAAGCCCCTACAGCTCATACATGAGTGGCCCACAGGACTACAGCTCCGCTGCCCTCTACTCCAGCCCCGGAGCCTGGATCAACCCCTCGTACTCCCCTAAACTCCGTAACAAGATGAGGATATCCACTCCAGGTGAGGATATATTGACAGGTGCCTCTTTTTCTTTTCCCTGGGTGGACCATTTTGGCACAATATTCTATAAAATGAAAATGCTCTGAAAGTTCAGCCTTGACGGTTGGTGGCTGTTTTGGAAATTATCAGATTTTTCTCAGCAGATGCAGATTTCATGGAACTGTAGATGGTTACATTTACAAGAAATTTGAATAAACTTTCAACCCTTGTAGCTCTCCCAAAATAGAAATTCGAACATCTGTACTTCAACAACAACTGAGCATCTGCAAGTTCCAAAAACAAGAGAGAGAGAGAGAGAGTTGTGAAACTAAAACATTTTGTTCTATGTTGAGTATAACAGTCTGCCCATTATATAATGTGTCACTGAGATCTTTGCACATGAAATAATATATTAAGAAACATTCATCCGTCATATGTTACACTCTGTAAACTGTCATTATTTCTCTGAACAGAGGCCAGAGAGTGTGTCAACTGTGGAGCCACAGCTACCCCTCTGTGGCGCCGGGATGGTACAGGCCACTACCTGTGCAATGCCTGTGGACTGTACCACAAGATGAACGGCCAAAATAGACCTCTAATCCGACCCAAGAAGAGACTGGTATGACAGGCTGATACGGGCCTCGTTTGCCTCCTTTGTAAACCATCGAACAAATAATCCGTCGTTACCAGGGTAGTTTGAAAAGCTCGACTATATCCTTTTCTGTGTCTCAGATTGTCAGCAAGCGCGCAGGTACCCTCTGTGCCAACTGTCACACAAGCACAACAACGCTGTGGAGACGCAACGCCAACGGGGAACCTGTGTGTAATGCCTGCGGACTCTACTTTAAACTGCATAACGTGAGTCAGTCATTTCAGATGAATCCACAAACACCTGGTAAATATTAAAAAAAAATTAATTAATTAAAAAAAATTCTCCTTCATTCCTCACTACAGGTTAACCGGCCTCTCACCATGAAGAAGGATGGAATTCAAACACGTAACAGAAAAGTCTCCAGCAAGAACAAGAAGAGCAAGAAGGCCGCCTTGTTGGAGCCGTACATGGAGGTGACTCAGCCGCCCTCCCTGGACGACAACGGTGGGCCCTTCTCCCTCGGCCCCGGGACTCTCCTCACCTACAGTCACTCGCCTCACCTCATGCCTACACCGTCCCCGATCCATCCCTCTGCCAGCTTACCCTACACGCACCACCTCAACTCTGGCATGGTGCCCACACTAGTGTGACATAACAGGACGGGCACCTGTGAATACTCAGACACGAGCCCGCTTCCTTGTATTGCCAGTTATTTGTACATATGTGTTGTTGGCTGTCATGCGAATGGAGTTTCCTGTGTATTTTACCTGCGTTTCATCCACATGTTGTGTTACTGTGCTGACTGGGCACTTGTGTGAAGTCCGATAAAATCACTCAGGTTTTGGCATATGTAAACACCCTAATAAGGGAATTCTCCCAGCTGTAAATACAAACACAAATCTGATTTACGGTATCTGTGTGACAATTCTTCTTTTATTATTCTTAAAGTAAAGCTATACCTTAGTTTTGTGCTTCAGGGGTCTGTTTTGTATTTGCATAATTCTTATTACCATATTAAAACTCTAAAGAAAAAAATGCGTGACTTATTCTGTTTGACTTATGAAGGCTTTTGTTTTAAGTCATTTGAATCCTCAGCTCTCTGAGCTAACCACAGCAAGGCCTGCTGTGGGAGGTTATTGTACTCCCCTGCCCTGGTATAATGGTGTCTTTGTGCTGGCAGTTCTCCACTTTGACAGTGTAATAGTACATAGCGGGTATGCAAATCGTCTTTTCCGCATAAGTGACAAACATTCAACTAAAGTGCACCACTTATGGCTGCTTTTATATTTAGACGAGCTACAGCACAACTGGACACACGAGGTCACGTTTGTACTTTTCATTACTCATCTCTGTTTGAATGTGCAGAAGGGGATTTTTGTTTCAATTTTACAGTTTTCCACTTTCATGTCAAAGGTCTCAAACAACAGAGAACGTGTTTAGAAATCAGAAGACAACAATACGTTTCATGACGTCGCTGCCCTTTGCGTGTTTTATTTTTGCCCATGTAGGCCAAAGAAAGCCGAGCACATGTAGATTGTGAGGTGAATTCTGCCTTTAGTGAAGTAGAAGAAAAAAATGCACACATGCACATTTTCCTCACCAACATTGAAACTCTTACTTCAGTAAATGGATCAGGCTATTACCAGTCAAATTTACTTTAACAAAGTAAAGACGAGATCACGGCTAGATTGACAAAATTGTAAAAATATATTACAAAGGAATTAAGAGGGACTTGTGAACATTTAATAAACAAGGGCTAGTTTGACTTTTACTTTTTCACTTTAAGCTCTAACAGTGCGTGACATATTAAGGTGCCATTATGTTTTATTTTGAAAAACCCTAGAGGGACAGCATTCAAAGACGTGCTGTGTAAGAACGTCTGTGATTGTGTTAACCAGCTGAATGCATTGTCATCTGAACAAACACAAAGCACTTAACAATCTAGGTGCACTGACTCCTCAGCCTCGTTTTTGGCTTACCTCTCTGTAGTTTCTGACCTTTGTGCTACAGCAAGTGGAGAAGCAGGAAATAAAAAAAAGAAATCCAGATAAACTAAAATTTAAATGCCTAAAATTATTTATAAGTACAAGGGTACATGCATTTACTTAAAACAGACTTAAAGAATGATTTTTTTAAGTTGATATAATATTAATATTTTAATATTCAGACACTTGGAGCTGATTTGATTGTTTTTCTAGAGGAATATGGCTTTAAAAAACAAACAGGGCAGGCTGTTTGATAATTGCCCAGCAGCATTGCCCTATTAGGGTTAAATTAGTACACACAGGCAAAGCTCTCTGGCACAATTTTATGACAAAACGCAAGATGCATATTGTTCTGTGCAAAGAAACACCTTGAATTCAGGGTCTTAACAGACTCTTGCCTTAACAGGTTATCGTGGCGATCGTGGCTCAAGAGTTGGGAGTTCGCCGGTTCGAGCCCCAGCTTGGACAGTCTCGGTTGTTGTGTCCTTGGGCAAGACACTTCACCCGTTGCCTACTGGTGGTGGTCAGAGAGCCCGGTGGCGCCAGTGTCCGGCAGCCTCTGTCAGTGCGCCCCAGGGTGGCTGTGGCTACAATGTAGCTTGCCATCACCAGTGTGTGAATGGGTGGATGACTGGTTGTGTAAAGTGCTTTGGAGTCCTTAGGGACTAGAAAAGCACTATACAAATACAGGCCATTTACCATTTATGTAAGAAACGCCTAATACTAGTGTATACATGTCTGTGTACTTTTTATGCTGAGCAGCAGGGCTGGGGTTGCTCGCTCAGTACTGGGGGGTGGCTGATAAGTTATCACTGAGGCCACAGACCCCAAACCATCCACCTGCTGCTGGCACCGCCACTCTAACACTCCCTGTCAGTTAGTCATTGAGGGCCACAGTGTCTCTTTAGGTGTCAAAGACAAACACACATATCACTGGAATCATCTGAAGGACCGGTAACTGGGTGCTGTATGTGAATAGGCACTGGGGTGTAGAAGAACAGTTTGGTTACAAAACCAGTGTGTCATGTTTGGGCCAAGTGAATCCTATCATGTTTCATAATCTGCGAGTACGCTCACAGAATGCTTCCCTCGAGACAAATCTATAAATTATCACCCATGTCGCCCACTGATTCGTGCACGCTTCACTGCAGACCTCGAGGAGAAATAAGATTTTCTTTTATGCATTTGGTTTCATCTCGGCGAGTACGGCCCTGTGAACATCTGGGCAAGTCACCTACTCATAACGCTGCATGACACGCACCACTGGGTGTATTGGTGATAAACCAAGTCTTTGACAGAATTTATCAATAGAAGCGTTTTTTGCTTGTTTTTTGTTCAACTCGCTTAACAAATCCACAGTAGAAAAAATAATATGAAAAATGTTTCCTCCTAGTGCAGCTTCATTCATTAGCAGCCAACCGTTACAATACATAACCCAACTGATTCCCCAAAGACCTTGATTATGGGAATAATTTGTGATAGTGCCCTGTGAAATTACGGAGCGAGATGAGGGTGGGTTTCTATTTGAATCCGTTTACAGCATCTACTCAAAGTTGACTCTAAACCACACTAAAGTGGACCAATCCGCAGTGCTCACCTCTGCAGGAGTTATCGTGAGCAAAACAAACACGAGACAAGTGCGGGGGGGAGGGGGAGACATGATCTTTTTCTTTTTAAAGGAATAAGATGATTTGGCAAGCACATCCATAATTTATACTCTTTTCCTCAACTGTCTGTATCTGCTGTTTATCTGCTGCAGCTGTCAGCTCTGCTCTGGGGAAATGGCAACAAATGACGGGGATAGATTAGCAACCACAGGCCTTCTCCAGTTCACTCACAAGGCCATCCGTTAGAGCCTTCTCTCTCCCGCTGCCTCACTGCTTGTCTCCTTTCCCATTCGTACTATCATTATATCATCCAGAGCTCGCAGAATAATCTTGTGAAAAGCTGTTCTAGCGTGGAAAGTGGGTGATTTAACTACTTGTTGTGGTGTGTGATCAGACAGATTAAACCCATTACTGGGAGAATTCACGTTCTCTGTGTCTTATTTGACTTTCTTGTGGGAAAAATACAAAAGGAAAAAACTGTGATGGAAGAGCTTGCAAACACTACAGCTGTCATGTCTGAAATTACTTGTAACTGAAAGCAGAGTAGCACAGCTTAGTTTTAAGAATGCTCCTTTTGGAATATGTGGTACATTAGCACCCCCATGTGGAGAAAGTGCAACACTGCTGTTAAGCGAGGCTGTGCAGGATGTAAAACTGTACACATCTTTACACTTCAAACTAGGACACAAAGACCTCCTTCCCCTGGGCCATTTGGACTGTAAAGCAATTCCACCCAACACCCCACCCACGCCACTGAATAACCCTCATCACTCAGGCCACTCACACATGGATTCTATACTCAGACATAGTCCATTGCACTACTTCCAAGCACTTTGCAACCCGTCCTCTAATGTGTCTTTTTAATGTGTGCCTTCCTCCTGTTTTGTTTAAACTCCTCTTGTCTGTTATTTATTCTTGTTGCCCTATTTTTATTCCATGCACAGTTGGTGTGGAGCACCCACTGACTCAATAACTGCCCAGAAGCATTAGCAGAATATCTTCCTTGCATGTATATCAGACCTTGGTATATATCTTTGTGTACATGTTGATATGGTGACAAAGACATGTGGATTTTATATTTTCAAGAAGATTTTAATGCACATTGTGTAAAAGAATACATCTCATTTAATTCCAGCTTTTAAGATACTTCATATGGAGTCACTTCATTTGATTTGTGGCAGAACAATAGCAGCACAAGTGAAAGGGGAGGTTTACAAGACAGTAGCGAGCACTGCTACGATGTATGGTTTATAGACGGTGGCACTGACACGAGAACAAGAACAAGGTGAAAGTGGCAGAGCTGGAGAAGTTAATGTCACAGTGACAGCTCAGTTAGTGGACTTGGTGAACAAAGTATGGTTAATATGGAGCTGCCAAGCAGAGGAAAAGAGGCAGACCACAGATGTAGTGAAGGGGGCTTGCATGGGGTTGATGTGACAAGACTGTGCTAAGAGTAGGGCAAAATGGCAGCAGATGATCCAATCTGATCCCTTAGAGGAACAGCCAAAAAACAAAACAAAAAAAAAAAAAAAAAAAAAAAAAAAAAAAAACACTGAATACAATCATGGATATGTAGCCTGTTGCACATGGATAATTTTAGATACTAGTGAGAGATGGAAAAAGTCAATTTCACATGCATGTCTCTGGACTGTTGGAGGAAGAGAACTCACAGGCCTCTGCTAGATCATAGATTTGATTTTTTTGGATAGCCTCTGCACTCCATACAGTTTACTCAGCAAAACCTTTCAAAACAGACTTAAAAACTCAAGAACAGTCAAAAGAAACTGAGAATTACACATTAAAGGGGGAATACAACATAGTCTCAGTCATACACGTTGTTCCCTGAATAATACAGGATAAAAAGAGAGAGAGAGAGAGCTTAGACTAGCTGAATCACTTTCACTGCCTTTTTAATTAGGTTCATTTAAAGCATTTGCCCTCTGAACAGGCAAATCAGCTACTAAACTGTTGTGCGTTTAAAAATAAAATAAAAACACATTGGTCAAAGCAAGGCGAGCAGGTGGTCTGCAACAGCTCACCAAGTTACACATTATGAAGCTTCTCACAGAATGACTTTGCCCACCCACTATGGTCACTGCACATGTGGACTGGGCTTCCATGTAAACATTAACCGCTTCCCTCCCTCGGTTTAGCATTCCACAGGGTGTTCAGTGACGGCAGAGAAGTAGCACCTTCACTGTTAATCTGTCATGAGCATGCCAACCAGCAGCCCTGTTACTAATGCCACTCCAACAAACAGCCATCTCTTCAGAGACTCCCCAGAGCTCCTAGTAGACATCCCTTTCCCAAATATCTCTGTAAAGCGGTCCTGGAAAAAAAAAAAAAAGATTAGACAGTGTTTTAAATGACTTTTTCCCCCCCTTTAAAAGCACAAAAGTTGCACACCTCATGTCAACTTCATCCCCTGCCGACTTACCCATCCTCCATTTCGTTGGATCCACAGACTAATGTGATCATCTAGATACGCAGTCATCCAGTCTGCAATGTCGGGTACCAGCTCACCCATATTGCTGTCAATACAGTCCAGACACATTGCAGAACCAAAGACAAACAGACCAATTATACGCCCCCAATTGATTCCATCCCTGAACAACTCATCCATCACACTCTCGAAGCATTGCTGGGCTGTGTCTGGCGTGATGTTGAGGTGCGAAGCAACGTCCCTAAAAGACTGTGTGAACAGAAAACCAAACTGCTCTCCTGAGTCTAGAAGAGCTGATTTTAAAGCCTCTATGCCATCGTACGCAGGCAGGGATTTGGCCAGGTCTCTCTCAGTCCTTTGGCCCACATTGGTTGGCCTCAGAAGGGAAGTTGGGTGATTCTTCTGAGACAGTTTATAGCTTATAAAGAACTCCACCAGCTCTCGGTTCCTGCACTGCATCTCCACTCTGAACCTCCTCTGCAGGGCCAGGCTAATCAAATGCCACGATCTCTCCTGCCAGTCATACCAGTGTATCATCTGGCACATTAGGCTTCACTTGGAGTGGTCACCTGGAAGCACAGACGGATATTGCAGTTAGCTTCATTCTTTTAAAAATTTAGCAACTCGTGCAACTGTGTTTTAGCATCCATCTCTATTGATCATGGTCTTTACTCTTCACCAATTGTAAAAAAGGTAAACTTATGTATGAGGACTGCAACTGCAACTGTGGCAGAAATTTGGAAAATAACGTTTTATGCGAGCTAACCGCAGCTAACTAGTAGTTTTTCAAGCTTAGCCCTGAACTGTTCACCAGCATTACTTCTATACCAGAGCCTCTGAATGCCAGCTAACCATCGTTGACAGCTCCAGCTAGGAAGTCGCACGCTTGGATTCTACCAGTTTTAGCTTCACGTGCTAACCAGCTGCCACACACTCCGCATGAAACGCAGCAAAATTAGAAAAAAACTAAATCAATAAACAACTAAAAATTCTATTTAAGCCGTGAACATGCGGCGCCTCCACTCACCATTATACCTAGAGCTGCCAAAACCTTGTTCTCCGTTTGAGAAAGCAGCTATGAAGTTTTAAAAACTACTGCTGCGAATACTCCAGATAAACGCACCTTTCTGAAGCGTCACACTTTGTGGCCTGGGTAGCGATGCACGCTGGCGGTTGGACAGTTGTACGGTAGCAGCAGCCAGGAGTCCCACCCACTCATACAAAGCGACCAATCAAATAAGGAGACATTCCGGAAATTAGGAAGTCGCTGAAATTTCATTTAAAAACATGCAGCTGCATCTGTTGTGACACTGACACTCAGTAAATTATACGGAGTGGCACTTTACCTGGTGAGTTAAATGTTCGTGTTTAATGAATAGGGGCCTCTTATTGTAAAGTCTTCTCATTTTGGAGCACTGGGCAACTTATAAACAAATGTGTCATGTTAGAAAAAAACAGTATGCCCTAACGCCCTAACGCTATCATGGAAGAGAAAGTGCGACTTCTGGTTGCCCAAAATGCCTTAAATTTACATTTATATACATACCTGTGCTCTCACTCTTAGAAACTGTTATTAAGTTTAAAAAAAAAACATTTTCTGCAGAAATACCTTTAAGCAGCTAATTTCACCTGGTCCAAAAGCTTAATAGCACAGAAAGAGCGGCAATAAACTTTCTTATTAATCAAACACCTTTATTAAAATGTGTCCATAAGGAATTAACATATCCTACATTTTCTAAATGTTAAACAGTATGGTGCAGTTCTTTGTCACAGTTGGGGGAAAAATATGCAAATAGTTCAGTTTACATATTTCTTATATGGTGTGACAGCAAACCAGTGAGTGATACAGATGTGCATGAAGAAACTAACAAGGAGCAATGGCTAAAAATATATACACAACACTACCTACATAATGCTGTTTATTTCGTTTCAACACTGTTCAGAAAAAAAAAATCAGCTGCTGATTTAGTGACCCACACATTCTGGTCTACTATTTGTAACTGTTGAGTCATCTTTGTTTTAATACACCCCTTTACTACTCAACCAAGGCACACTGCAAGGCTTGCATTCCCATCTTGCAAAGAAATCTCCGTCTCTCTAGAAGCATTATCTGCAGGTTTTGTTTCTTCAGTCATGTTTAATGGTTCCTTGGATTGGAAACTCTCGTGCGCATTTACATCGATATCTCCATTCTCAGTGGGTCTGTCATCTGTGTTTGTTTCACTGTCAGAGTCTATGGAAATAGTCTCTGTGCACGTACTAAGTTTTAAGGTACAATTTAGTGTCTCACTGTGTTTGTTTTGGTCCGTCTTTGGAGTACGACAACTGATGCCTACGGCCTTCTTAGCAGAGGTACCAACAATTTTGCTTTCCTCAAAATTCAAGTTATGCTTAACTTTCTTTAGAGCTTGCATGTCAAAGCCGAGCAGCACCGACACCTTCTTGGTCTTGCAGTTTCTCACGCACGTGCTTTGCTTGGTTGCAAAGTGTGTAGCGATGTCGGATTTCCACAGCCACAGACTCGCCGACAGCTTGTCCTCTTCAGAAGAAGAAAGGTACGGTCGCCGGTTGAAGTAGGCAGTCAGGAAATTTTTCCTGGCCTCATAAGTCTTGTGTTCATAGCTTCTAGGATCCAGAGCAAGCCCATCAGATTCAGCCTTCTTTCCAAAGATGGTGGAAGTCGTCTTAGCATCCTTGGCCAGCTTTATCCTCTTGGAGTTAGACATAGCCTGTGTTGATGGCTGCCTCTTAAGATAGCCAGCCCCAGAGGAGTTAAGTGTCAAGCCAGGTTTAAAGTTTTGGGTTGCTTGGTTCCTACCAACAGCCCTGCACTGCACAAGATGCAACGTAATTGTGGAAGCCACCATGTTGCTGGTGTACACCCCTAAGCAATGAATGCACTTGTACGTCATCTTTTTCTCAACTGGATGTATTGTTTGAAGGACTTGATGCCGTTCTCTCAGATGCATGGCCAAAGCATCGGAGATAGGCCCTTTGAGAATGGTGAAACACAGCGGACACACAGTCTTCCCAATCTCACTTGTTTGCATTAGTGAAGGGATACTTCCTGCAAGATGTTCACTTTTCTTATCGGTCCCTCTAGGATCAGGTAGTTTGACAAGATGTGGAAGACTATTCTGAACAGGCGTCGACTGATCTTGACCATTGATGGGTTCCTTCATGTTAAAAGTAAGAACAGCAAGCTGTACATTACTGGACTTCTCTTGTTTAATGGTGAGGTCAAAGGTTAGAGGCGATGCACCAGGGGGTCCAATAAACTCCTCAGGGTGTGCCTGAGCTGTATGCTCCATAATTTTCTCAACATTGTGGAAAGCAGAGTGACACTGTGGACAGGTTAAGCCATGGATTAGCATGTGATTTAGCAGTGTATCACTGGGCAGGTAGCGGTTACAAAGCAAACATTTGCTGGTAAAGTTGTGGATTTTCATGATGTACTTGGCAAGCGCCCACACTTTTTTCGCCTTGTGTGCATTCTCAAAATGAGCACTGTATAAGTTTTCAGGAAAAAGCTCATTGCAAACTGTACATATCTTCCACTTCTGTGTTTGGGCTGTGTTTACACCAGTACCAGCATTTTCAACTGCTGTACTGTTCCTCTGTACTGGAACAGTGGCACGCACCTGACTGCCTATAATGGGAGACTGACTTTTAATAACCGGGCCTACTGGCTTTAAATAGCCAATTACTTGCTGTGCATTTGGTTCAGGTCTAAGTGTTTGAGGTCTACTGACAACTAGAGGAGGCTTCTGTGACATGACTGGTAAAGACTGAGGCTTGGAGACGATAATGTTAGCATGTCCAATCATGGTTGTTACTTGGGCACCAATGCGCTCATGGTACTCAATAACATGCTGGACCAGAGCCTCATAGGTACGAGTGGTAAACTGGCATCTTTTACAGAGGATGTTGTTGCCAACAACAGAACTAGCACCATTTTTCACAGATGACTCAGAAACCATACCAAGATATGGTGAGACAATATGCTGAAAATGTTCCCTGTAGATGTGCCTTCTCACCACATTGTATAGCGTGTCCCGAAATGTGCATTTTTTGCAGAAATACATTGCTTTCTCCACACCGTTTCCCTGTTTGTATCTATCAAGATAAGCTTTCCCCAGCGCAGCTCCCTGTGAGCTTCCATAATTGTGCCGAGTTGAATTGGGTATGTGAAATATTTTAACATGCGTCTCCAAAGTTCTCTTGCTTGCAGTAAACGTGCAGTATGGACAGTTGAGCAGGATTTTACTGTCCAAGAGTTTCCTGTGCACATTACGGAAGTGATTCTTGTAGCCTGAGTAGAATTTGGAAGAAAATGGACACTCTGTGCAGCAAAATGGCTTTGATCTGTATTCCTAAAAAAAAAATGTAAAAAAAAATGATCAAAAAAAAAAAAACAACAACAAAAACTTTGCATTAAGAAAAATATGCACATTAGTGCATGATAATGTGAGCAAGTCTTTCAGATAGGATAAAATCTTACCTGTGTTTTAGAGTATGATGGATCCCAGGCGCAGATATCAAGGCAAAGCGTGCCCTTCACAAACTGCTCATTAGGGCAAAACTCTTTGAACTCCTGCAAAAAATTTAAAATATTAAAGACCAACTCCAATGGAAATAAGTTTTTAACATTGTTACCATGTCTGTATAGTATTTGTATATGCAAGTCTTGGTTTTAAATTTGTATGCGTCCCCTCTAATCCCCCTTTTTTGTTTGGGTTTGATAAAGGGTAATATGTTTCTGATTTTTTTCCCCCCCCTTTATTCTTATGGGGACTGGTACTGAATTTCCCTTTGTCAAGCCAGAGCACTAGTGAGTGTATTTGTGAAAGGCAAACACAAAGAGGTTAGGGATTAGACTGCAAATTCATTCTCTGCAAACTACACTAGGCAAAGCTGTGGAAATGTATCCACACCTTTGGAGTCTGTCATTTTAAAGCTTGATGAGGCTGTTTCTAAAGACACACACACACACACACACACATATGTATAGAGAGAGAGAGAACAAATTTGTTATCCTTATTACGTCCACCGATGATTAGGTGCCAATCAAAACTGCCTTAAAATCGTCACGTTGGTTTAAAACAAACACACTTACACCTTACTGAAAACCATCTTTGGGCAAGTGAGTGGTCTTTGGTCCATCAATGCTACCTTTATGTTATTCAAAGTTCTTATCCATCACATGCAGCTCAAAACACACTTGCTCACCTCTGCTGCCTCCTTGCAGAACTCAAGTCCAATGTCACCGAGTGCTTTTTTCACTTGTTTCCTGGCTCTCCTGATTCTTGTAAGATTGTTCACCGGGAGCTGATACATTATCTCCTGGCAGACAGATATGAATTCTTCATTATAACCTCAGGTACATTTATAACCTGTATCACATTATCCGGACTCACTAAGAGACAACACGCCCTTTCAGCACGTGTCTCCCTCTAGTACAGCGTGTTTATTATGATGGCATTGTGTGTTTCAGAGCTTCAGGGGTCCGGCACTGTTTCTATGGTGACGCTTCACTACAACCTTGTTTCTGATTGAGTGGTGGGTTTGATCAGAAAGCCTAACAACAGAACAGGTCCACGGCTTCTATTGTTCACCATGCACAGAGCTTTCGGGAATTACAGTTTTACAATACGTGTTAGCTTTGTGGGCTAGCGTTACAGTGTTAGCCAGATTTAGCAATGCCTACTGAGCACAAACACTAGCGTTGCATAGCTGCTTTCTTTCCCTTTCTTTCCACTTTCATTGACTATATTTAAAGTTTTACTCACCTTGCAATAAGCCAGAAGAGTAACTTTACAGGGGTTATCTCACGACATTAATGGCTAAAATAAAAAACAGAGGGGCTGGCGGGACATGCAGATTGGCGGTGATGCTCCCCTCAACGCCGGTGCTCAGCAGCTCCACAGTTAGCTAGCCAAGCTATCTAGTTAGCTCGTTCATCTGCACCGCAGAGCTGCTAGCTGGGGGACGAGTGACAAAACACAGCGGTAGAATTGTGCACAGCTCATGAAAATAGTACACTTCGAAAATGGGAACCTCCAGGGCCACCTATACTCCTCCAGTTCTCTGATTTTCTTGCACCGGAGGTCAGGCCAGCTTGCTGGCTAACGCGTTGATCAACTCTCAAACCAAAATGGCGACTACAAAAAGACGGAAGTCGTAGTCGCTGGGCTGGATTGACTGACCTGATTGTGCCGATTTCCCCCCTCAAATTCATGAAAACAATCTAGGCAGTTTAGAACACTTTCCATGATGCAAGTCAGATAAACAGTTTAACAAGTGCATTTTTTAAGTTCCCCCCAAAATGAGCACATATCAAACGTAATTGCTGATTTTTTTTATTATTATTATTTTATATTTTTTTGCAGATGCAGTATTTCTATTCAAAGAGAGAGCCAGACTTTGATAATATAGCTACTGTCATTCCAGTGGTTCCATAACTTCCAGTACAACAGTGCGAGGTCCTGTCATCACCAGTCTGGTTACTGTCCTGTAGTCCAGGTAAAGAACACACTGTCCATTTACCTGGCACACAAACTGCCGCACCTAAAAATAAATAAATAAATACATAAAATATATATATATATATATTTTTTTAAAGTTATGGATCCAAGATAAGTATCTTTTTCAGTTTGTTTCAGCTATTTAACCTTAACTCCAGCAGCTGCTGCAGGGCTTCCAGGGTCAACAGCCTGCATATAACAAGGAGCCATGCCTCTGACAACAAAGCCCCAGCCCAGGGCGTCTCCTATCACCTGCAATCTCAATCAGATAAAATACACCTTAGACTTTAATCTAAGAAGAAGAAGAAAAACACAACTTTATTAATGTGTTAAGCTTGTTTTGACTTTTTGACTTTTAGCCTTTAGGGGACTGTTGCTCAGGTATGCTAAATTGGTGCTATTAAATCCAATCAGAAATCTAAGTAATAATTTATACGTATAATTTTCATAACTCACCGTCAACACTTTCTTGATAAAGGGTGCACCAGGTTCCAATAATTCTTCACAAGTAACTTTTCTTTTAAGGACTGTGAAACCAATTAAAAGATTATGTCTATGTGCTTTCACAAACAAGCCTCATTACAGTAATATTTAAACTTTGATGATACTATGAAACATTTAACAGTTGAATATAAATAACAAAACACTCGCCTGATTTAGGATTGCATCGTACTGCTGAGTGTGACAACAGCTGAAGAGGTGGAAATCCAGCAGAGTGAAACTGAAGGGAACTCAAGCTACTTCGACGAACACCGGTAATCTGTTTGGAGTCTTTGTTTGAGCTCACTATTAGATATTAGTGGCGATGTCAGAATTCATAAAAAAAAAAACAAGGTGTATGTTGTGAAAATTGCAAGAGTTTCCTTTTATTTCATGTTTACTCAGTAATTAATTAATTTATTACCACTGAATGCACGGTTGCATTCCTTGGATGAGTTTCTGCGTAGAAGAAAGGGACTCTCAGAATTGTTGTCCTCTTGTGTTGATGCCATCACAGCTTCATCATTAACCTGCTCATTTTCAGTTAACAGCTCAGACAGGCGCCAACGCCGGCGGAAATTGATGCAGAACTGGTAGAGTAGCCCACTGTCAAAGAAATCATGCTTTTGTCCCACTGCGGGAGTTGGGGAGAGAGCAAAAAGCAGCAGTCTTAGTATAAATGGTATCTATGCAGTGTGTATTTTTACTTTTGATTGCAAGAGTCCCAGATGGCAAGCCCACCACTGACAGCTGTACATCAAAGGGCAAATGAAAACTCCCCTCACCGTGCTGAATGATGCCATGCTCCTGCAATGCACGGCACAACTCCAGTCCCTGTCGCCGGCTATCTGCCTCTCCATTCTGAATGAGATAGTCAATCAACTGGCAGCCAGGAAAGGAGCGCTTATAAGTAACACCATGCTCCTCTCTCAGCTGCAGAATGGAGTTCTTGTCTGCTATAAGTCTATAAGAGAAAACAAAACAGAATCAGATTTAAAATAGCATGCAGTTGAGGAAAAACCTGGATGAGATACACCTTTATTGAGGTCTTTCAATTCTAAGATTAAGCTGATCTGTCTCAGACCAGAAAACTTGAAGCACAAACAGACCAGCTCTTACTGCTCATATAGTTGTTGTCCTCGCATGAAGATTTTCACCTCTGTGTTAAAGGGAAATGTGCCATCATCCTTGCGGAAACGGTACAGCAGTTTGGCATCCTTGAATTCTGCCCTCTTGTCACAGACTGAGAGAAAGGCAGTTTTAAATATAAGTCGTGAAAGCAACATGAGGACTTAGCTTCAGGTAAAGAAGAGGAATTAATTTCAGCTAAAGAAGGGAGAGCTTCTTTAGCTGAAGCGCTTGCTGGTGCTTCCTTCTTACCGTGGTGTAAAATGTTATGGTCCATGAGGTGCTGCATGAGGCTGGCAGCTGTTGCTCGATCTGCAGCTTCCTTGTGGCTCACAAGCCAGTCTATAAGCTCGTGTGCCACAAAGCAGTTAGGGTAGGTGCGAAAGTGGTAGCGTCGATCCTTAATCAGTTTTCCATCGTGAAGTCTGAGCCTTAAAGTGGCGTTTAAATCAGCCGTGAGCCTTAAAACTGACATCAGTCATCTACCTGACCTGCAGAGTAGAATTTGCCGACATCGTCAGCGAATCTGTTTCGTCTTACCTGAGCTGTTCTCCTGCGATCATGACTTCAGCCTTGTGTTGCCTGGCCATGGCCTTTAACCTAATGCTGCTCGTTCGCTCCATGCTTCTTATAACTGGACACAAGAATGAGTGAATCTGACTTTTAGAAATGGCCGTCATGTTTACCGAAACACACAGAACCCCATTGTCATGTGGGAGCAATGTTGTGTATACAGAAATGACAAAGACGTTTGTTTTTTTTCTGTTTTGTTTCATTCAGTGCTACAGATATTAGTTTTTCATTTGGGTGTTTGGGTAAAACATCCTGCTCCAATTCTGAAGTACTTGAATTTAAATTATTTTCAGAGAAACACGGGGCTGTTTGCTTGAGTGATGCTTGATGTGTCCACCTAGGTTGTGTTTTCTATAACTGAAATCAAATTGTGTTGTTGTTTTTGTTTTAGTGTGTCATTCCTGAAATACTGGTAACATAAAACTGAAAAATACATCTATAAGTTACAGTTTCTTGAGCAACATCGTTCTTTTAGAGGTCACCTTACAGTTATCTCACAAAACAGGAAACTAGAAAAACACGCTTCGTATGTTGGTATATAGCCTAGCCTTCATCTCAAATAAAACAGCTGTTTTTAAAGATTCAGGTCAATATCAATGTATGCATCAAAATATGTGTTCTCAGATACAGATAAAGTGGAGTTTCTAGGGCTATGATATTGTGTTGAAGTGTAAACTTGATGTTGCAGTGCCTAGAAATTCTGCTTTTTCTTTGACTTGACTGTTTTGATACATGCTTGTTATGGCAAAAGAACCGAAGTGCCAGCTTGTGACGTGCACTTAGGCTGTGAGCATCCTATCATTAGCACAAGCTATACCACAAAGCATCACCCCGGTCTTCTGGCGTGAATCCTGTTATGTGTCCCTGAGAAATTTTTGCTCAGTCACACTGTCTCCTCTCTTCCTCTCTTCCCAGCAAGTCGAACTCGCTGAAACAATGCCTGGCCGTTCTCAGGCAGCAATTTCTATTGGTTTTGGCTTGAGTCTTTTTACCTTGTCAGTAAAGCATTCACTATCATTGGAGTAAGCGCTGCCTGAGAGGGTCAGCTCAGGGCAGGAACATTACTTAACCCTTCGATATCCTGTGCATTTGTGCTTTAACTCTGGTTAGCCTGGTATCTGTTATGTCAGAGCTGCTGCTGAGCTGCTGACTTCTGGTGGGATCCCTCAGGAACTTCTTTGTGATGAGGCTTTGCATCTGTAATACAGTCATATTCCCTAAAGATGTAGTTTGGTTAATTAAAATGGAAAATATATATGTATATATTTTAAAGTAGCAGTACCATTGTTTTATGCATCTAAAATGTATTTGGCCTTAAAAAATAAGCGGTGAAGACTGAACAAATATATATTTGTACATTAAAATGTGAGCTTCACAATTTAAATCTAATAACAGGAAAAGCAACAAAGCAGTGAATATACCATATCCCTATGAAAGCCACTGCAGTGTAGGCAGTTGGCCACAAGATATCAGTATTCACCTGGGTATACCAAGGAGCACAGCAATCACAGTAGGGTCAAATGAATTTTCTAACAGCATCCTGTTGTTTTCTTAATGAATAATGACGTATAAATAACCATAAATTCCTAAATTACCACAAACCAATTTGCAGCAAATTGTGACTGATGGAAAATAAATGTATGGTTCTATTATAGTTCACAACCGATATTAGTTTTTAATAGACAAATTCATTGCCGTATATTTATTCAAAATCCTTGAAATCATATCCTTATCGTTCAGACGATTATGTTTTGTTTTTATGGGTTTTTGTTTTTTTGTTCTCATGGCTCCAATTCACTTTGGTGCATAATTTTTCCTGTGGGGTGAATTGGCAATATGCGAAATAGAGGGCGGATAAAACAATAAAAATAAAGAAATTAAACACAAAAGACACTACAGAATGGAGTTTGCGCCTCTGAGCAGACCTTTATAGGCTTTGGTCAAGTGACAATCACGAACAGATCGTGTGGACTCGCTCGTAGAAGCTTTTATGCAAATCTTCCCTTTTTCATTGGAGAGCAGGGTGGAGGTGTAGTCTGAAAGCCGTGACATCACACAATGCAGCTTTATGAAGAAAGTGCGCTTCTCCTGAAAAGGCAGAGTTGCGTCCAGTCTGTTGGCATCACCGGACTTTTAAGTTCCTAAAGCCAAACAAGCTGCGCGGTGCGACGTCGCAATTCAACGTAAAGTTGAAAAAGGCGCTCTCCTGTTTTTTGCTGTGATTTATTTTTCACGAGTGGTGTTTTCCCCCTTTGTGATCGAAAGTTTGGAAATACTTCATTTTTAAAAAAAATTATTATTCGGGTTTTATTTTTGGGCTGTTTTTGTTTTTGTTTTTTTTACAAGTGACTGCGATTTCACTGGCTGCATGAAATATCAGTGGACATTTGGAGCTCTTTAAAGAGACCGGCTTTCCATTTACCATGACGACTGAGGCGCATTCACACTTGGGACTGCAGAAACCACCCATGGATTTCGTCAGCGACTATGACTTGATGAAGTTCGGCGTGAAGAAGGAGACGATGCAGGGGCTGGATCGCTCTTTCCATAGACCAGACTCCGTCTCCTCCACTCCTGGCAGCACACCTTGCAACTCTGTGCCTTCATCGCCAAATCTCAATCCTAACGACCACAGAAACAACGTCGAAAACAGCCAGTTCTGGATACCCAACAACGGGGGTTATCCTCAGCAAATGTACCCTCAGGCTTTTGGCCTGACACCCGAAGACGCGATGGAGGCCCTCATCGGAGCCACAGCGCAGCAGGGACACCCATCTGCGCCCCACGGCCACAATCCGCCACCTTTCCCGGCTGATTACGATGGCTACGGCCACCTAAACGAGCCTGTCCAGCACTACCCGGGTCTTCCGGGTCACTCGGACATGCAAGGTATGCCCAACAGCCACTGCCAAGACCCATATCTCAAAGATGACATGGGGTGCGCATCCCCTGAGTCGCCGGAGGCCCAGCAGGTCCTCGGTGCGCACCACCATCTCCAGCAACACAACCGCCACGACAGGCGATCCAACGCCGAGATGCACTTCTCAGACGATCAGCTGGTGTCCATGTCAGTCAGAGAGCTCAATCGGCTTCTCAGAGGCCTAAGCAAGGACGAGGTGATGCGTCTGAAGCAGAAACGCCGGACCCTGAAAAACAGGGGTTACGCGCAGTCCTGCCGCTACAAGCGCGTGCAACAGAAACACATTCTGGAGCACGAGAAGACGAACCTGCTGTCGCAGGTCGAGCAGCTGAAACATGAACTCAACAGGCTGATCCGCGAGAGGGACGCATATAAACTTAAATGTGAAAAACTGTCCGGTGCAAACTGTTACCACGAAACAGGGTCTACCAGCGACAACCCATCCTCACCAGAGTATTTAATGTGAGTTTGTAGATTTTCTGCAGAACTGAATCTTTTCCATGTATGAGGGGTGGCATGTTGGCCACCTGGTCGCCTTGCTCCTTACCAAATAACTCCACGGATTTATCAAGTTTAAAAAAAAAATCTCGGGCATAAAGGACACGACTCAACTTATTGTAATAGATGCAACTAGGCAACAAATAATGAATGGAAATTTGCGAATAAGCATGCATGCAGGACATGTATGAGATGTCTTTATTTTATACAGACATATCTGTATTTTGTCTCAGAGGACGTACTTGAAATCAGAGGATATTTGCTTTGAATAATTATGCAACCATATTGTTTTGCTTCACTTATTGTTTGATCTTCATTTTGGTGATTTTGCTTTGCTTTGCTTTTTGTAGCCAGGATTATATTTCGTGTTCATCCTTTCTTTATATAGAAAACATCTAATGTTAGAAAGCACACGTCTATTGTTTTTATGAAGCTGATTCTGCTGGACAGATGTGTTCCTTATTTGCTTTTCTTTTCAATGTAATACACAGTTATGCAAATAATTATGCAGATTTTCATCTACAATGTTTGTTTGTTGGGTTTTTTTTAAATTCATCTACTATGGATCAATAAACCTATTGTGACATTTTAAAATCGTGTCTCATCTTCTCACGAGTAAATGTTTTACCCGCGTGAAACATTTACTTCCACTTGCACATTTGTCATCGTGGCTTGCTGTAGTTTTTGGAGACATCCAAACACATTAATAATCATATACACAACATAAAAGCAAAAAAGAAAAAAAAGAAGAAGATAAATACTAGAAAAAAAACCAAAGTCTACTATTTGTACATGCTACATAAAATAAGGGTATCACAGTATTTCAGCTAGTGCATAGTGTGTATAAATATGAAAGTAATTTGGTTCATTTGCAACTGAAAGACTATAAGCACATAAACAAAAATCTAAATTAGAGCAAAGTTCACTTTCCTCATCATAATATTCCTATTTTCTTATTCTTCCAAAAAACAAATAAGAACAAAGTGTATTAGTTAGTTTCGGCGGATGAAATGAGGAGTGGCTTTCTCTCGTTCCCTGACCTTTGCCCATCATGGAGTACTGCTTCCTGTGGGACCCCAGCATGTGAAAGCACAGGGCGCTAACTAGCCGGGGCTGTGGGGCACAGATAAAATGGAGTGGAAATCAGGCTTCCCTTCTCCTCTCTTCCTCGGACAAACACCTCTGCATTCATTAACAGAGGAAAAGAGAAACAACAACCACGGCACACTGCTCCGCGCTCTCTTGGCCAGCTTCAACAACTTGGTGTTTTGTTTTGTTTTAAATTTAAATCATTAGGAGAATTTCCTAATGAGGAATTTCCTAATCTTAAACTGATCATTCTCAGTTTAAGATTACAACAATATTTGAATGAGCGTGTAGTTCCAAGGCCAGGGTAATAATCTGTGATAAGTGGTTACATTGTAAATTGAGTTTATAACCTCTGTGATTACCTCTGCACAGAATATCTTGGAGAGTGTTTCAGTGTCAGACGAGACTTTGTTACCGTCCTCCCTTTCAGTGAGAGTTTGGACTGGCAGGTGGCTCACTTTAGTCTGGAAACCAGATTGTCTTTTCATGTGTGACCCCCACCAACAGTTTTGACCTCACCCCTCTGTTAAAGCAAAGCAGGCCTGAAGTCACAGCACAGGTGCAAAAGCACTTTCTATCTGAAAACAGGCCTAATCACAAGAGCTCAGGATATCTAGACGGCTGCGGTGTTGAATCCTAATAAAAAGGGTTAATCTGTGGCTGTCATTTGTAAAAATGAGCCTATATTTGTGAACAATAAACAAACATGTATGCATGAACACTTCACCTATTCAGATAGCTGCTCTCGAAAAACAGAGAAAATAAAATAATTGAATGAGTTGATTTGTTTCAAATCACTGATCAAGTGAGTGATTAAAATCACATAAAAATTATTAAAAAAATTATATAAAATTTAGATTTTTCAGTGTGTAACTGCATAGTTGCGGTAGTGGAGATTTTTTATTTTTTTTTGGTGCAATGCTCTTGTGATAATGTACACTTGCATGTTCTTCACACTGCGCACACTTATGCCTCTCACAAAAATGTGGTTTTTAGAGGAGAGTGCTTTGTTATCGGTTGTGTGTTTGCGCACTTGCGTACATCACACGTGGATTTCCAAGCAACAGTGGAATAATACAGTAGAAGTGTTGGTGAGGAAAGCGGTTTGTGGTACTGTGTGACAGTGCGCAGGGTGCCATTGTAGAAACGATTAGCCAGCTCTTTTCCCTCGCATGTGATAGGCTGTTGGGGCCTGATGTGGGAGCCTCGCGCTCCACCACCACCACCGCCGCCGCCACCCCCTCCTCTCCCCTCCACTCACCCCTCCCTGCCACCAACACCCTGAGCCCACAGCGCCTGAGGCTGGCTACTGAGTCAGCAGGAGGGAAAGGTGTCTGCACGGCTGTGGCATCAGAACAAGAGAGAAAGCAAATAGCAAGAGAATGATGAAGAGCAGTGAAAACGGCTTAGAACAGACATGCTTGCATTTTTTAAAAACAGCGAGAAGGAATGGCTGCAAGATGAATGATAAAGCATGCTAAAGAGGAAGCATAATCATGCCTATAATTTTAAAAAAAATCTCTACTGCAGAGGGCTTAGTTTTTACACACACACGTTATTTCATAGAGTTTAATGAGACGCTCTGTCTTAATTTAACCAGAACACACTTTTACACACACACAGAGAACCTGAAGGAATGGTGTGCAGTGGAAACACTCGGACGGATTCATCATAAGCAGTTGAATGTGGTGCCAACCTCTTGCCTGAGTGCTAGGGTTTGCCAAGACTTGGCTGTGTCTCAGACAGCGGACACAGACAGTGGAATGCTGCAGCTACTCACCATTGTGTGCATGGGAGAGGCACAGGAATGCAGGCTGCCAGGCTTCATACACTAACACAGCCAGAGGCCTCGAGCCATGAGGGAAGACCCAGCCAAAAAGACCCCACAGTTGAACATCACTTATCACTTCCATCTGTGATATTATACCCATTCTCCTCTTGACAGTGTTACTTTGATCCAGCTCAACTGATTCTGGTGCAGCGTGACTCTTTCAACACTCAGTATCTTGTCGGGGTGGCTTCTGACTTAATGCAACAAAGCCGCTCAGAGATTAGATACCAAATGGATGTTTTGCTCAAATCAAGTCACAATCATTTGATCAACTGAGCAAATGTTTAAACACTGTTGATCAATCAGTGAATTCTACCTTTACAGTAATGATTTTCGCTAATCTTCCGTAGCTAAATGTCAGCTGGCCAGACGCTTGACCTCTGACCCCTCACCCCCAAATAACAAACCAGTTCCAGCCTGAGCCAGTTTTTTCACGGTTGTTTTGCAATAGCAAAGCCTCATACTGAGCGATCGTCGCTAAGAGCGACTTCACGTGAAGTGCAGAGCAAAGGCTGGGATGGAGGACAGGATGGACGACGGGCTTCCTCTTTCACTTCCTATATGAGGGTCCAGTCAAGTGACTCTCTGTGAGAGTGTTAGCCTGTGTGTCTCAGGAAAACGCAACTTCGATGGCTGTGGTTTCCGCTCAGGATGTCCAGTCGTTACTGCGCACAGTTGTGACACTGTGAATCATGCAGCGATCACACACGCACACAGGCATCTCCATGGACATAGCACACATAGAGACATGCGTATGCAAATCCAGGACTTTGCGTGTGCGTGCGCCTTCTTGCTCTCTCACACACACTTTTTAAAAATAAAATCATGTGATTGTGACGATCTTTTTTTTTTTTTTTGGTCAGAAGTATATTGTCGTGGCTGCTGATTACAACAGCAGTTTCACCCCCCCCCCCTGTTGCCACATCCTGAATGATTCCAGTGTAATTATGATTGTACTACTGGTAATGACTAAAGTTATCACATGATGGCCTCTGAAGGATTCAACAGAGTGGATTAATATGTAGCCCCAGGAACATAATAAAGCGGTCTTATTGGCGTAATAAGGAATCTGGCTTCCTGGGGACGTTGTGTCCAACGTGTTTGTGCATGAACTCTTGGGGATCTGATAGGAAGGCCCTCTGATAAAGTGCTTGTCACGTTCCAGTGGACACCACTGAGAGAAGTCAGACAAAGTCCTGTCACATTACAGACGGTGGACTTTGGTTACAGAGCAAAGGTGATGCACTGTATGTAATAATTATACAGGTTCCTCCCAGCATGACAGAACCATTATAAAACAGCCTGAGCTTGAGGGTTCACTGTAGTGCACAACAGGGGGGGTAAATTAACTCTGCAGTTGATGTTAAAATTACTAATCATTTTACTTGCATGGTTAGAATTCCACATGTTAACTTTCCTTCCTTTCATGGATACGCATGGTTTCATGAAGGTCGAAGAGAAGAGAAGAGAAGAGAAGAGAAGAGTCTTTCCCTTTCAATCCCTGCAAGGATTTCCTGTTCTGTTTTATGGGGGTCATACAGCTGGCAGGCGCCCTCCTGTTTCTGTCCATAATGATGACAGGCATCCATTAGTGCACAGTAGAAACACGAGTCACCGAGGTTAAGTCAGCCCCCCCCCCACGACAGCCTCTTCCCTTTCCACTGCGCCTGGACCCCAGTACACTACCTACCTATCTAGGGAAGATAATTGTAGCTCACAGTTGCTGTTGACAAAGCTTTGCTGATTAAGGGTCAACTGTTGCTCAGACACCAGTATGTTTAGCACAACCTGGAAAGCGGGTCCAGCCCCTGGGGACGTTATTGGGTCTCTGGTCTATAACATACTTGCATCCGGGAAAAGTAAAGGGGTCACTCTGGTTTTTGGGAAGAGCCCAGCAGATGAGAAAATAAACACTTCTGGCTGTTGTTAGGAAATGAAAGACAAGAAACTGCTTTTTTTTTTTAGTGGGGGTGTTAAAGAGAGCAGGAGTTTCATGGTCTTGACCTCATATTTTACATTGTGCTTAGAGGAATGAGATGAAGAAAAATAAACAGTTCAAAATATATCCTTTAGAAAAATAACTAATAACTGTGAAGTTTAGCTGAATCTTTAGAGCTTTCAGAAATTACAGCTGTCACTGCACATGTATAATTCGACACCCTTCTTCATAAGTTTCTGTGGGTGTTGCTGACATGAGAGTATGGCTGTAGTGTCATACATTTGGTGAAGTCTAAGAGGCCTCCCTGGAATTGGGTGTGTCACTCTCCCACTAATGTGTCACGTTATCATCTCCCTTGTGTCAAAACTCTTCCTTCGTGTTTCACAGAAGGCCTTTGGCTGAGCTTAAAGTCATATTGTTTTCCCCTCTGGCTGATTTTAGCACCGCTGTCTGCATTATATGCAGCTGGAGGACTTGGCAGAGAACTGTTCACACACCCACTCTTTGATTCTTTGGCCATCTTTGTCATCATGTTCGATGTGACGCCTCAGCTAAAATAACTGAGGAACAACCAACTGTGTGCTGTGGTTGGAGTGTCAAGGAGAAAAGCTTGTTATTGGGCAACCCAGAGCTTATAAGGGATCTATTTAAGGGGCTGCAGGCCTTTATCCTACAGTGAACCCATGTACTTGTTTGCTCTGTTTGTGGCCAAGATACAGGAAGTACTTTGTTCTGGCTTCTGTAATAGCAGAGAGAGAAAACCCAACTTCTCAAAAAGAAAAGAAAGAAAGAAAGGTTACAAGAAAACAACAAAGTCGACTGGGCGTGTGATAACAATTCCCACTGAATTTAAGATATATTGCACTCGCAATAAAGCGTTCGAGGCTGCCAGCAGTCACGTCAGTCTAACAAATCTGGTTGTCTTTCACCGCGATGGCTGCAAGCAGAAGTAAAAATTGCATGATGAAAAGTAATGAATGCAGACAATGCATGCAAAAAATATAACTTTATGGCGTTAAACCTCCAGTAACAGTTTTTGTTGGTGTTTTTGCACCAAAGCACAGTGTGAAAACAGCAGGGCCACGTTACCTGCTTTAGATCAACATATCAAACTTATTAGTTAACAGATCCAACTGATACAGGGCTTCATTTGGAGCTTTGGGTTTTACAATCAAGCATATATTCACTCACTATGTTTGTTTCTACAAAATATACACCTGAGAATAGTTGACGTGTTTAAGTTTGGACCAAAGTGGTGGTCTGACTTTGAGATACTTTAAGAAAAAATATTGATTACAGCAGCCTTAAGAGCTTTTGTGAAACTGTCCAAGGGGCATGTGTATTCAAAACTTTCTCAAGCTATATCTCTTATTATTGATTATTATGAAATGCAACTGATTTCCACTGCCTTTAAAAGGCAAACAAGAGCTTGGAAGGCACTGACGTATAGTCGCAAATCATTTTTAGAAACGCAGCAAACCAGCGAAAAAGAATCGAATGCGATTAGTGTAAAGGAACACACCGCCCACACGTGGCTGCACAGTATCCTGCAGCACCTCCGAGCTGTAGACAGTGGGAGTTTGTGCCCTCTGACATGTAAACCCTGAAAACCTCAGCCTGCGCTGGCTGAGAAACACTGAACTGTCCAATTTTTCTGGGCATCCCCCCACCTGCCAGCCTCACATAAGCTTACGCCGTCTTCTTGAGAACAGATCTAACATCACAAAATCAGACAAATGAGTGAAAACGATACTGCTGCAGATAATCAGGCTGAAAACTTCAAAGCCAAGAGAGACAAAAAAAAAAGTGTTTCTGTGTCTCTGTGCTGCACTGCATCTGGAGTGAGTGTGTCAGCATGAAGTCTCTTTTTTTACAGGCAAGGTCAAAAGGTCATCGTAAGTCTGTGAGTGACAGCAGTAATGGTGAGTGGGGCTATATTTAAATCCCGTGGAGAGGGACAGCCTTGACTTACGCGTGGACCCTGCTCATCATTTTTTTCCACACAAATCTGAAACTGCTTCTTTTATGTCAAGCTGGCTTAAATGAAACCATCAACATTGTCGCAATGACAAATATTTTGAGATGTTGACTGTGTAATCATTCTCAGAACTATTACTGGTTGCCTCTGAATTAAAGGGGAACCAAATGTTACAAAATGTTCAAAGTAAATTCGTTTTTAGGTCCACTGATTTTCAGAGTAGGTTGAGAAATAGCTGTCTCACTATGGATTTTACTGGCCTGTGTGTGACAAAGTGGACTCTGCCTTTAAAGATTTATTTGTAATGCCCTGCTGAGGAGTCCGGTAGCTTTGTTGTCTCAATGGATCTGAAGGCTGAATGTGTTGATTTGTTTTGGTGAAGACAAACTGTGGTTGAACAGTAGAAGCAGTGGAAAACACGGGCATTGGGCTTTCCCACAGAATTGGCGGAGAAGACTTTGAAATAGGAGTGGCTTCTTGAAGCTTTGACAAACCCTGATTACCTGATAAATCTGTCAGAAGCCGCAGCCCCTCTATAAGAACCTGTTTTTTTAAATTATGTGCTAGTAAAACAGATCTTTAAAGGACTAATCCTTCAATCCAGAGTCAGTGTTTCATCAGCAGAATACACCTCGAGTGGTTGAATCAACGAGTGCTTCCCAAATGTGTCACATAAATGAGATTAATGAAAAACGTGTGCAGAACGACGGCGTGTTGTTGCCCTTTCAGACTAGTTTACCCCCCGGGGCTACGTTGACACGCACACGCATAGCTATCTGTGCTGCTATCTCTTTACAGTACATCTGTGTCAGCAGTGGGCTGAGGCAGGAGCATGAGAAATGGAGGCGAGCTCAGTCCTCAGTCCCACAGATAGGGGTTGTGTACTTAACTGTAAACAGTTTCTGTGTGTGTGTGTGTGTTTGTCTCTGTTTCTATCTGTTTTCATCACCTCTGGAAAGGTGGCATGACAAGTCTTCCCACAGGAGCAGCAACAGCCGAGAGTTGCCACCCCGCACCTTCCTCCTATCTCCACCTCACTTGATGACATGGGCTTTATCACATCTGCATCTGCTGGGCCAGTTAGTCTTTCCCCTTTGTTTAAGGATTAAGAGATGTTGCTGAACCCAGCATAGAAAGACAAATTGGGAGCTTTCTGACATCCAAGTGGCACCGATGTTTTCCTCTGTGAATAGGCTGGATTTTAGAGTCCAGCAATTATTCAGAATCTAGTTAACAGTGTGCAGAAGATCTCTCTCTTCTCTTGACTGAATCACCTCTTTGATGGCTGCGATGGACTCCCTCTCAGTCCTCAATATGGAAATGTCTTCTTTTACTCTTTAACTGCATTAAATGATGTGTCCTGTATGGCCTCTAGCTGCTGGGGAATGAAGTGGTTTGTTAGATCAACATTGAGAAAGCTGCTGAAATTTTAACTCCTAGCATAATAAACAAGAGCACGAGTCCTCCGTGATATTTCCTGCCAACTTAAAGCCAGGATGGAATAAATCTGATCCTGTTTTACTTTAGCAAAACTCCAAAACTATTTCACAAAAGCACCGACAGCATCAAAGAGGTGACGCCTTCGCTCCATATTGAGCCACTGTTACACAGAGAAGTTGACCTTGCCTTTGGCCTTTTGGCTGTCTGACAAAGCAGTCCCCATGCTGTAGTGCAGTACGGCTGTCCTCTAAATGAAAGTAGCTGAGAGGCGAAGGGCAAAGAGGCCTATGGAATATCAATGTGCGATGCTCTCAATTAAGATTAAAGCTTCGAATGGAATCCTATGGAGCCGCTTCCCTAAGAAATGCTTGACATTTTACCCTTGCTGACTCGGGATAAAAAAAAAAGAAAAAAAAAGTGTCCTGCGCCACCAGTACCACCACCACCGCTAACTAGCTGCCCCTCCTCGGATACGGCGCGCCTTTTGCTGAATTCATTCTGTAGATATTGACTTAGGCTGCAGTCACACTTCTGAGAAATAAGTGAAATGGATCATCTTACTGCCAGTGGATGATAAGAATACTGAAATATGAAAAAGCGTCTGGATCAGCAAAATGACAAACCACGGGGGGAAATATGAGGCAGTCATGATAAACCCTTAGAGACAAATTCCCTACAGCTAGACGTGGAAATGAGGCAAGGAAAGAGCGGGGCAGCGAGGGGAAAGGAGAAAAGAAAATATCCAACATTTTAATGGATGTTCAAAACAGAGCTTCATTAATTTAAAATACATATATCCTCTCTGCCAAAAGCACGGGCAGGCTGCACGTAGATGGCTTTTATCCACACAAAACGGCAGCTGTAAGATTTGCTCAGTAAGATCTGACCTCAGTCTGATTTATTACAGGAGAAACTCGCCCAGTGAAAAAAATACATCACACTGTCTTCATTTTGCATATTTTTAGCCACTAAATATTCCTTATTTACAGGAAGCGGTGCATTGAGAAGAGCTGTGTCCCTTTTTCATTAATGCAACGTTTGAGATTGACTTTGCATTTTATTAAGATTCAGCAGATGCCTTTTCTGGGCTTCTTAGAACGTGCTGCACATTTCCGGGTAATTTACAGAGCATGATGTGTGTTGTTTGCATCTGATCTTGTAGATTTATGCTGATTACCATGATGTTTACGGTGCGCGGATCTGCCAGTATCATTACATCCGAGCTATGTAAGCATTTGTGTTTCTGTTTGATGACACTGGAAAAATACAGCGCCTTACATGGCCGTCAAATCCGAGACTTTGAATGAATAAGAGATACGTATCGGCTAAATTTTTTGGGACATATTTTTAGAACTCCTGGTGGATCTAAGCTATTGTGCATGTGTGTATAAGGTTGATCTAATATTTTAGAGCTGAAACTAAGAGAACGGGGACTGATTATGAATACAGTGTATAAAATATGATCAAAATGGAGCCTATCTTGTAAACTCCACCCTTGATAAACAGAATTCCACATCACGCTCCAACTCTGCAGTTAACTGAATCAATGCAATTCCACTTGTGCTGATCTTGCAGACTGAGGCCCTTCCCCCATCCCCCCTCTCTCTCTCTCTTTCCCTCTCTTGCTCAGTCTCTCTCTCTCTCTCTCCATCTCTCTCTCACACACACACACACACACACACACACTTCTGTCTCCCTCCCCACGCAGGTCTACCCATCGTAACACATTAGCAGCAGAAGCCATCACACAATCAAGACAAGGCAGTGCATGAGACGTCAGGCCAATTTGTTTCCTTCTCAGAGCTACATCACATTAGGAGGGTGGCTATACCCTTGAGCTAAATCCAAGTTCACACAGAGGGAGCGTGCTGCCGGACAGGAGGGCAGCGATGTCAGCACTTTTCAGACGGCTGCTGACATGTATCCAGCAGACTGACATGTATGAGGGGGAAAAAAGCTTGATAGTTTGAAATATGGCCTTTTGGATGTTTCTCTGTTTTTTTGTAAGCTTTTGGTGGTGTTTCCTGAGGCCTGGGAGAGAAGGAGTGCACAGTCAGAATATTTCAACAAAATAAAAATTGCCTTTAGCCAGAGGTCAGGGTGTCAAATGAAGCTGTCAGGTGAGTAAAAGGAGATGATATCAGGACATCACAGGCCTAAACACATCTGATTGGACTTCGTTCTTCGTGCTCTCGCTGGATCAGAAGACAAATGTAACTCGGAGAGGCCAGTCAATAGTTCAATTATCTGCTGTCTGTATTGGTTAATTAAACATATAACGGGCCACCTAAGGACTAATGATAGCCATCCCATTACCCATAAAGCTGAAGGATTGGGTAGAACCACCACTTGACCCCGGGCTGGATTGACTGGCCTCGGGTACGGGGTCAGAGTGTATCTAACCGTTACTGCTGTGACACTCCTTTGCCTCACTCGGTCCCCATCATATGTCTCAGGAAGTGGCTCACAGCTCTGCCAAAAAACAGTTGGAAGGGGAAAAAATGCAATTACTGCAAGATTATCATACTGCTTCCGTTTGACTTTTCTGACTGAATTCATGAATATATATGAATCCATCTTGCATCTCAATCTGAACCCACCACCCCCCCACATACACACACACACACACACACTCACATCCATGTTTGGCTGGTGGCATTTTCTTTGTTTCTTCAAAGTATGTTTTTGCAGGAAGATTAAAGAGTTACCTTGAAAAAAGAAAGTAGGAACCGTCAAAACTCTCAGCAGGCTGTTCTTGGTGTAAAAGAATAATCCCCCTAAAATTACATTACATTTCTGGGAACTTTAATGCAGAGTGCTTTGGGAAAGATGTGTTTTTCCCCAAATATTGCTGTTGTCAGGCGAAAACATGTCATTAAAAAATAAACAGCTTGTTTTTGGTTTTGCCCAACTGAAATCTTTTTTTTATCTCTAAACTTTTTTTAAAATTTATTTAATTATCTAATTTAGTAATTATCTAATTATTGGTAATCTTTGTTCAAAGTGTGGTGCAGTCAAATATTATTACAGCTGAGCAACAGATCATTGCAACTAATATCCTGTAAAACAAATCAACATATATGACAAAATATACAAAAATGTGTTATTTGTCAGATAATGAACATCTGGATGCTTAAAAGCATATCTATCAATACAATTACTGATTCAAAAATGGAGCATTTTGGACATTTTTCACCTGCCGTCTTAGAAGCAATATATTCCCTGTGCTTTTTAATCATGACACTCTTTTGTTATATTTCTAATTTGCATTTTAAAACATTTTTTCAACTGGCTTTTATACCTGTGTTAAATAAGCAGCTATATGATGAAGAACAAGCCAATCAGCTCCAATCAGATAGGTGAAGTGAAAAAGATTATCTATTTATCAAAGCTGTAAATATACATAAATGTTAGACAGACACATGAAGTTCAAAAATAATAAATTCTTGAATAAATTCATGGAAGCAGCAAGAAGTGGCTTTAAATGGGCCAAAATGAGACTAAGGACGCTAAGTTATATGTTGGCATACAGACGCAGTACCTGCTAACGGTGTACCCATGGGGTCTGATCATACACAAGCACGAATCATGCTGATCATACTGTAGCACAAATAACTCTCAAAGCCAATGCTGGCTTTGAGAGCAAAGCTTCAGAGCAGACGGCACACTGCAGCTTGCTGTTTGTGAGCATGTGTTGTTGCAGGCCACTCGGACTGTCCATGCTGAACCCTGAGCGTCAGAACTGTACAACACAGCAATGAAAGAAGGTGGTCTGGTCTAACAGTTTCTTTTAAACCAATTGGACAGTACGCTGTACTCCTTGGGAGGAGATGTTACTTTGACATGCTACCACCTGCCTAAGCATACACCCTGTTCTCTTCTTCGTGGCAGCTGTGAGGACAGCGGGTATATTATTCTTTCAGCAAGATTATGAGCTCTGCTACAAAGTGAAAACATTCAGGAATAGTTTGAAGAACAACATAAAGTGAAAGTGATTTACTTAGCTTCTAATATCTACCATCTGGAGGATCTGCTGCAAGAAAAGATCCATGGAAACCCCAGCTTGCACCTCGCCAGACTTAAAGACTCTGCTCTAACATCTCATTACCTCAGCACACCTTGTAAAGTCCTTATTGAATCCACATTGATAAAAACATTTAAACATTTCTTCAATTTTACTTTTTGATAAAATGGTCATTCTTGAACATTTTGTCAAATAACACAAGGACAATAGAACTGAAGAAAACCAACTTAGTAGTTCTTAAAGCTCTGCTTCTGACGTTCACGCTGAGTCCTGTACTTGTGAGACCACCTGTACCCACCCCCAGTTACACTCACACATACAAGGAACCTGTCTCTCCTTGAAGGTATCACTAACCTTTAGACTTCACCCACTGTTCTCCTTAATAGCTCAATCTGATGGATCATTTAAAAGCCCGCTGAAACAGACAGATGGGTAATGGATTGCATGGCAAATCAATGCTGGGATCAATGGAAGACATGCATCAATAAATGGATAGAGAGCTACTGAAATAGACACCGCAGTTAATGGGGGACAGCGTAGAACATCATTGTGTGGAGCACGCAGTGTAGGCAGGCTAACACGAGTCGCCCCCGGCTGATAAAGTGTCCTTTTGAATAATGCAGACAACAAACTGACAGTGGTAAGCTAAACTTAAGCTTGGCTGTTAGAGTGCGGCTGTGTTTTTTAGTCTCTACCCCCCAACGAACACACACACTGGCACTCAATCCATACACACTCTCTAAAGCTATAGGTGGCCAACGCTTGCCCAATTTCTTTGCCCGAAAGACCGGAAACATATGACTCTCACGGCACGGAAAACATACAAAAGGACACATCTGTGTTTTCTGTGCAAAAACACAGAGTCCCAGGAATCGTTTCTTTACGCACACATGAAGCATGCGAGGAAACACCAGGCCACTTTCAGTAGGAACAGGAAGTATTTTCCTCTGATAAACAAAGTGTGTTGTTATTTTTCCTATTGGAAGACAGTGTTCTGATCTGACGGACCAGGACACATGATGATGTGGGGGAGCGGCACACCACAAGTGTTGAACTTGTGTTGGTCTCAGGTGGCACTCTGACTGTACACTGACTCATCCCCGCAGTACCGGACGCTCCAGTCTTGTGGTTTAAATGCCTAGCAGTGTGATGCATCCCACTAACTGATAACTGCATTTAACAGTGATGTCAGCTAAATTGAAAAAGACATTGTAATAAACAAATATAATTCTGGATAAACCTCAGCTTCTGCACAACCAAGTGGTAAAACGCTACAGCTGTTTCTCATGGGCTAGAGTTATAAATCTCTGGTGAATGGCTGGTTTAAGGGTGGGTGCTGAGAAGCAGCTGTACCTGTCTAAAAATAGCTCCAAGGCTGCTGCCGGACAGTGTGTTTTAAGCTCATCATGCAGTTTAGCACAAAAGTCCTATCAACAATACCTTCCACCTGCATTAGCCCGAGCGTGGCCCCGAATCAGCATTACAACACAGGAAGTGTTGTGCAAACTGAGCGTCCGCGCATGTCCCTGCGCCTGACTCATACACCCAAACAACGGCCAAATCCTGACCACATAATTCAGACACACTTCATTTTCCAATGAGCTGAGCATTCATTATCAGCGTGCGGTGGCCTGAGGCAGAACAATCCCTCCTCGGTGTAGTGACAGCCACCGGCCGCCCTGATGGAAAACAAAACACAAGGTGGCACTGAGAACACGAAACCGTTATGACAGGCCGGATTACACCGAGTAGTAAGCACATTTTATCAGTCTTTTCTTTTAGTCAGAACAGACTGAAACTCCTACATGCAGCCTGTTTTGTTAGGAATGCAGGTGCATGTGCACGCAGAGCACACGCTGTTTGTGTGAGCTGCGTGCTCACACCTGTTCGGGTGTACAGTAGGGTCAACGTAATTGCTTAATGCAGAGCCTGGCAGCGTTTATGGATGCCAAACTGCGCCTGTGGGAGTCACTATAGCCCACAATCTGACTAATGAAGGCCAAGTAATCAAGCTTCAGACTCATCAACCATGTTTGCAGTAATTAAAAGGTTTATGTTCAGGATCAGGAGAGCTGTTTGAGTCAGTGTCAGAAGCCAGATTGGATGTTTATTATTTCCGGAAGCCGAAGCCAAAATCGAAATATTTGACACAAACTCCACTGATCTAATTGTTCATTTAGTTTATATAATAACACAATCTGATCATAAACGCAGCGAGCTACAGTCTTTGCATTGACATTCGGGCACGGAGGGAGCACGCGTAAATGTACACCATGATGGATATAAATCCAATAATCAATTGTGTGCTGACTGCTGTCTGTCTGCATCATCCTAATCTATTCTGTCCTGTGGGACTGTGTGGGGCTGTGAAGAGGACAGTAGGTTAAAAACTACACGCATCCTGGTGAGAATCCCACAGAGAAATAAACACTAAATGTTGCACATAATCAAATTTTACCAGAGCAATTCACGTAACGGTTATTTTACATCTGTGATCTCTGATGATTCCCAATAATAGAGTCAATAACTGAATGAGAGCTGAACACAGTGTTTGTGTTAGGATATAATGTTACACCTTGTCTCAGACATGCTGATATCCACAAGGATTTCCTAGCAGAAGTTCGGCCTCTGCGGGTCTCCGGGGATCATGACTGACCTCATAAGGACATCAGATGCTGGCTGTTTGCTCACCATAATCTGGAAATGAACACAGTATTACAGGATCACCAGGACAAAACCAAACAAAAATATCTAAAATGAATAACCATAAGCATCATAGTTGATCAAAGTATTCTCAGAAAGCGATGATTTATTTCAATTTAAGAAATACGTCTTTGGTGTTTCCAGAATGTCACCTCTTCTATGTAACAGAAGCAGAACATACAACAGACCAGTGAGCGTGCTTTAGTTAGGGACAGGGCTCTCTCTGGTGGCAGAGTTTTGCTAGTGTTACAGTTAATGTTCATCGTAAGAGGGATTCTGGTAAATGTGTTAAGCTATGCACTCTCAATTAAGAAGAAAAAAATCAATTAAAAAGCAAATCATAGCTATAGTTTTTTTTTTATTCGTCCCATGTGATGAGGAATACGGGAGCTTTTCTGTTTACCAGTGAGCCGAGCCTAATGCTGTGGGTGCGCACTGCTGTGTTGTGGATCCCCCACTGCTTCCTTGATTACAGCCAGTGGTTGCTTTGCAGCAGCCAATTAAAATCAAATACCATTCTCTCACATATTACCACCATTGTATTTACTTGTAGATCAATTCCCTTCAGCTGCGCCATTTCACATAATGAATGCAGAGGCTTTTGATGTGTTTGCCTGGTAGGGGATGAACGCACCACGGGAGGAGCCGATGGAGGGCCTGCTGTTCTTACCTTTTTGCCATTTGATAGTCAGAAGTGTAGGCTTTATTAAGACTGAATGGTAATAATGTGGCGTGCTGTAAATGGCAGACCTTTGCTACCTTGATGAATCTTTTGAAATTCATCAGAAAAGTTGCATTTATCCAGGATATGTTCATTGTTATTGTAATATTTCAGTGCATTTCTCTGTAAATCCCACCTAAAGCTAATTTAGGATTTTCTCACACAACTGTTGGAACAATACCAATTTCTATTAATCTGCTAATTAGTTCATTCATTATCTGGTATTAGATGAACCATCTCAGGGGCCTTTCACAGGAACAAACAGGTACATTGCTGAATTAATAAAACAGCATCAAAAAAAACCCCACACAGTACAGCCCTTTAGTAAAAAATTACAAATCCAGAGTATCTAGAGTACTTATTATAGAGGAAGAAGTCTTCAGTTTATTTGTATATTAAAAGCTGGATTATTGTTACCTGAAAACAGAGAGCATATTAATGATGCAGATGATTTCGAAGGAGCTTCAGGTAACTGATCTGCATACAGGAGAGTAGTTTCTTTTGTCGTGTTTTCCGCCCTTCACACTATTTGTTTGTTTGTTTGTTGCTCATAGGGGGGAGGGGGGGGGTGTCATCTGATTGTTGGGGATTCTCTGCTTTCTCTGTATTATTGTACGGCCTCTACTTTATAATATAAAGCACCTTGAGGCAAATTGAATTGAATTTCTGTAAAGCAATGCCTCGTACGGCCCAGTAGTTAAGTAGATACTGATTAAACAAATGATCACCAGATCTCAGTCCAAGTGTATACAATCAGCAGTGCTACTTTTATTGTTATAGTGTAATTTGTCAAGTGGACTAATGTGTCTATAAACTCTAATGCGCAATGAATAGTAAACACTGAGTTTTGCTTTAAAACATGCCACAAAAGGTTTAGTTCCTCACATTTAATCCAAGTGCATAAAGAAATGTAGTTAAACCTGAGAAGATCTCATGGCGCACACAATCATTTCATTCTCCCCTTTGTGTATTAAAATCACACGCTCCTATCTCTTCTCGGTTAAGCCATCTGCACACGTTGTTGTGGAGCAGTTGCACCTTGACTTCTCGGTGTAGTTGAACATTAGTCACATAAAGCATGGTGTGAGTAACACATTTATAACAGAGCGCACTTTCAGACCACAGCCAAGACACTGGTGTGTTTTGGGCATTTTACAGTGGGACCTTTGTGCTTAACCTTTGTGCTATACGAAGACTGAAACACTGTTTGTGCCCAGCTTAGCGACACATTAAACAAATAAACAGCCGTGATTCAATTTTTAGAGCTCTGCCCAGATGACAGCCGAGTTCTTTCTTTTTTGTGACTAAAGCATAAAAAGCTGTTGTTTCAGTTAAACTGTTACTTGTTGAGAAAAATCTCTGTGAAAAATGAATCTAAAATGGAACAGAGGAGTAAGAAGTTATATATATTTTTTAAATTCCATCTGTGTGTAAAGAAGCGTTTACTTATGATTCAACCTAATCTACACTTGTGTTCTGCGGTGCTGTTCGTTCTGCAGATCCACCCTGGACAGAAACCGTGATTGCCAGCGTAATCAGCAAAAGGTGCCAGTATCACAGATGCTGTCTCTCAGCTAATTGCATGAAGACACGGCGGTGCACGAGGCGCAGGTGCTCGCTCTTTTCGTGAAGTCACTTAAGTGCGGTTTGTCTCCTTGTGTATGCTGGAACTTCTGAGCAAATATTTTCCGAGCTCTGTTGTCTCCCATTTAAACAGCATCGAGGATAAAAGAGACAACAACAAAAAAAAAAAAAAAAGGAAATGTGGAAGCAAAGCAGCAATACAGCAAAATACTACTTTATTTATCTGCAAGGCACAGCTGCTCCTCGGGATCATGTTCCAATGTAACTACAGCAGACAAATTTGAGTTTAAAAAACAAAACAAAAAAAATAAAAAACCGTGCTTAGATTCGTTTTATCTCACACTTCAGCAGATATGACTCCATTTTAACCAGCTTAGTGTTACAATATTCACAGTAAGACACACTTATTACGTTGTCTTTGGTTAGAATTTCTGCCACGTCGATGTCAGTTGCAGGTCTGTTACCTCTTTGGAAAGGATTGTTTCAACATCGGAAGGACAAAGGATGAAAAGAAGGAGGGGAAAAAAAACGGGCACTGCAGAAAATTAGACAAAGAGAATAAAGCTGAAATTCTCCTACATAAGCCAACATGATTTATTTAGCACAGAGAAACTTTGTAACATTTCCCTCCACTACCCACCACCACTAAAATCCCCGAAGACAAACTAGTGTACACATCTGGCTCTTGGCCATGTTCCCATGCCCGCACTGTCAGCAGGCATTCTGGGATTGGGTTCCTGCACACAGTCTTTGTGTATCCTCTGACTGCCACGAGCGCCAAGCCCCTGAGTCACGTTGGTGACGTCCACCAGTTCCCGCCTCTCGGACAGGGCGGTCACCATGTGTTCCAGCTTGGAGCGGATGGTTGTGTAGTGGTGCTGGCGCTCTTTGGTCAGCTTGCGGAAGCAATCCTTTAAAGTGGTGTCTGGAGCTGCCTGGGTGGGCACGGGCTGTCTGGAAGACACCAAGTGGGGAGAGGTGTCCTGGCTCGGCCCTCTGCTTATTTGAGTAATGATGCTAAGATGCTGCGGGAGCTGCAGGTCGGTCTGGCTTTCAGCCTCCGTCACCGACCGCCTCGTCTGAGTCGACACGTGGCAGGTGCTGGGGGTCTCCGTCTCTTTTTCTGCTTGCTGCTCTGCAGAGAAATGTGGAGTCGTGCTGCCAGCAAGGATCTCCTCCTGAACGTGCTGCCGCTCCATCCACTCGTCGTTTAGAGTCGAAGTGTCAGACTCTGGGCTGGCTTTATGTGGAGATGCGGGGTCACAAGGTAGCTGCAATGCTAGCGTTTGTGGCTTACGGCTGGGCGTGCTTGTCAGACACGCTGGCCTCTCACTACGCAGGTGAGGGGAGGAAGCAACTGAGTGTTTGAGGTGCTCAAAGATGCCGCTGTTGCGGACACTTGGAGGTCCGTGAGTGTTTATGGGTAGAGACTGGGCATATAGGATACGAAACTCCTCGTCAAATTTCTCAGTTATCTGACCAGAAAGCTCAATCAGGTTGCTGCTGTTTAGTTTGCCATCAGTCCAGTTGAACCTGAATTGAATTTTAAGCACATATAGCTGAAGGTAAGAAGCAGACCCAGCAAGACGGATGCATAACTTTACAGTCTAATAAATCAGGAGGGCACAATGGCTAGTGGGCTCTTACCTGTAGGAACCTGTAGCCACTCTGTTTCCATCAACCAGCATGAACCTCTCGTGAACTTTACCCGTAATCCTCGCTCCAGATCTCATGTAATAAGTTGTGCCGGTTATAGTTCGCACCTTCATTTGCTGCAAAGGATTAGAGACATGTTTTGGGGAGGTTTTTGGGATGCCATCTGATGCTCATGTTGTGCACACAGAGCCATGCTTGTCTTAAACGAACCAGCTACATACCCGAAGGTCATCCAGGCGAACGTTGACATTTTTGCACATCTTGAGGAAAGCGGGCACGCACGACTGGTCCAGCAGGATGTAGACAGGGACTCTGCGCTGGGAGCAGGCCTCCTGAAGGTCCTTAAAGATATCCAGGTCTGTCAGGGAGTCTGTAACTATGGCAATCACCTGCAGTGGAAAATTACAGAGGTAATATAATAGAATTCTCTTTTCGGGGGGCCGCAGCCGTGCTCTCGCAGATGTAACACATGATTGTGTTTTCATTATTATCAAATACAAGGCCCTATTCAAACAGAGCCGTGAATCTCTGTCTGACACACTCCCTGTAATGTGTGTGCTGATGAGCTTTCTATTGACTGTGGTCTGTTACCATGGCAATCGGCAGTAACGCTTGGTCAGCAAACAAATGACTTTTATACAGGAGACAAGTAGGTGCACTGTAGGGTTTGCCTCATTTTTCCCCAGCTTTGTTTTGCACCCAGATTTCTCCTTTTTCACGAGGAGGAATGGAATTTGACACGCTGCGGTAAAGGTTGCATGTCGAGGATTAGACACGGACGTTTACATATCTTAGATTTATCGCTTCAAACTGGTGTTTTATCCACACGCAGTTTTGTCATTTGTACCACGCCTTATTTGGATGATGTTTGTGCGCGTGTGTGTGTGCTTTGGGTTGGGGGATGCTTGTTTTCAAGAGGCAGCATAAAAGCAGAGTTAAAATTCATAGAAACTCAGGAATGGGGCCGTTCCTTTGAGATGACCACCAGCAGTGCATGCTCAGTGTGTGCCGTTACAGTCAGTGGCCTTCTTTGTACAATAAAGACATTGTGCAGTGAGTGGTGTAACATTACAAAAGAACAAACAATCTTACAGCTCGACCAGGATTAGAATATTTTTAGAAGGATTGGCCCGGCTGTCGGCACATAACATGCACAACACCACCGTTAAGCTCTAAACCTGGGAGAAAATCCAGTGTTTGAAAACATTTCTAGCAAAAGAGGGAATGGAGATGAGCGAAGCAAGTCGAGGCACATCTGGTACGCAGGTTCTACACAGGCCTGAGGTGCTACAAACTCCCTCTCTCCTCGTGCAGGAATGTCTCTTTTCAAAACCAGAGGCTGTACTGACAGCTCCCGTCAGGAACATCACATTAAATATTCATGCTTTGTTTTTGTTTGTTGCATTTTTTCCCCCGTCCTTTTAAGGTTGGTGATTTCTTCTAATACAGATTTCAAAGCACGAACTTCTAAAATTCTAAGTGATCAAGGGAGTTTCATGTGGACAATGGAGACTTTTTTTTACGTTTTCCCTCCACAAATGATGCAAAAAAGTGTCTGCATATACTGGCTTACTGACTGTGTGGTTGTTGTGGTGGTGATGGGGGGAGATAAAGCCCAGGTGATAAATGTCACCTGACAAAACCAAAATAAAAGTCCTGTTTTAGGATAATAACGCACAAATAAGAGATACTGTAGGAGGACTACTACAAAGGACTGTTTTTTTACACCATTATTTTTGCACAAACTTCAAGTGAATATCACATTTCAGTGTGATACAGGACACGCATTAAAGGACAGTTTATTTTAAGGGCATGCAAAATAGAATGAATGACAGCAGATATGTGCGTGTGCGCGGGCCTGTGCGTACCTCTCTGGCGCTTTTAATCATGCGCCTTGCAGCCTCCTTGCAGCTGTAAATGCATTCGCCGTAGCTGGGCTGGAAGTGCGCCACGGCCCGCGTCACTCCCCGGTAGGAGCCCGCTGTGAAGGCGGGCCATCCGAGCTCCAGGAGCGGCGGCTCCACGTCTGACACCTCTGGGAAATAAGTGACCGAGGAGCAGTCCAGGGTGCTACTGAGCGACCGCTCGAGCGCCTGTTCCTCCCCGTGGAAAGACGAGCACCGCGGTGACACGGCGGCGCTCCTGATCTGTTGGATCTCATCGTCCGACAGAAAGTTGGGGATCCTCTCTCTCACGAGAAAGTCCAGAAAGTTATCAAGACCCCCGGACAGCAGCTCCTCCAGAGCCAGCCGGTGCCTCTCATTGTACACTTCCTGTAGGTTCAGCTCGTCTGTCCCGCGAGGTTTTGGACCAAACCTCAGAGGTGAGTCGTCCAGGCACTGAGACAGGGCCATCGCCGCGTCTCCCGCTTCCTTTTACCTGAATCACACAGCAGCGGGCAGGTAACGCTTTGACCTGCAGGAAGGAAATTTGTATTTTGTTGCTTCCCTCCGTTCGTGCTCGACGTGGATCCGCATTGGCTGCGGGGTGGTTGTCAAACCAGAGCGGCGTCACCAGACTCGCCGAGCCAGGCTGTCAGTGTAATGTAAAGGTTGTCTCATTGGCTCATTTGGAGGAAAACAAGCCTCCTGTACGTCCCTCTGCTACCCTGATCCGGTTACACCGCAGATAGCAGGGATCACCAGAGGTCCCACTCCTACGCTTTTTCGTGATATCGTGTCTCTGAGGATTCATTTAGCTCGTAGTTCAACGTTTGTTTGTTTTGTTTTTTTTATAAAAACACAGTTTATTAAGAAAATAAAAATGCAGACTCTCTGACTTTAGATGGAAGTAAAAACACAGGAAGCAGTTTACTCATCTGTCACAGTGAAACTCAAGATTAGGACAATATACCACAATCTATTGAATTATAGTAATATTTCACATAAACTTTAAAGTCTACATATTTATGGAGTGATGCAGTTAAGGGAAAATAATTGCAGAATATATATTTTTTTAACCTGACAAGCCGGTATAACCAGAAGAGAAGCAGATCCACTAAGTTCCACCAGATCACAAACCGTCCACTAAAGCAAACAAATACTCTACAGCTCTGAACTCTAAATCAACATGTGTCTTTTAACCTTACAGCACAGCATGCACAAGTTCCTGCACACCGGACCTGCTGGTTGAGTTGTCTTACTTTTTTTTTTTTTTTTTGCGATTCATCTTCTTGATAGATTATCTTTGTTTTTCCTGACTGTAGGCAACGTCTAAACCCAGTGAGGACAAACTGGGAGGGGATAGCTAATCCATGTTCCGTAAATACTGGAGGCACGCATTTGTCCTATATGTTCTGACGCTGTTTTTGTATATACTGTGGGCATCCGGCTGCAGGCACTCCACTTGTTTCATATACACATAACCTAGTTTACACATGCCTAAGAAGTTAGGCTACTGCTATACTTTTAAGTAGACATGTGTCCATATTGTTTGTCCAGTGGATTAGTGGATTTAGAGTGACCTTATCATACTTAATATTACCATGTAAACATGTCCTCATGTATCTTTGATGCCGCTTGTTGATATGCTTTCCATTTTAAGTCACGATTGCTCCCTTTTAGGTATGCTGTTTTACCATGAGCCCTTAAATTCACAGGTTTTCTGTTTAACGGTCGTCCAATTTTTTTCCTGTGCGCTTTTACGCGCATGAGGCCAACAAGGTCACAAGGGTCACGGCCGTACAAACCCTTTTCCCTTTACATTGCGAATAACTACCACTCCTAGTTTGAATAAAGGGAAATGTGTTCTTCTGTTTCAAGTTAAATGCAGACAAGTCCAATTAGGCTACAGTTACTGTGCGTCTGCGTAAATTGGTGTTATCACTATTATGCTTGTGCGTAACTGTCTATTTTAAGCCGGTGGTCTAATAGGCCTGTGCTTTAAATGACAATTCCCACAACGATTAATATTCATAGTAGCTCTTCAAGAGTTTTTTTTTTCTAAAGATGACAGCCATGTATTGAAAAAAGCATGTGACCTAATTAGGGTTATCTTTTGGGTGATGAAGCTCAGTGAAACGGGAGATGAATGAACTGTCAAATTCCAAATATACACAATACACAAAACATCTGATCGGCCTGCTTTGTATTGTAGCTACTTATGCCATTGCAGCTACTTATAACCCGCGTGTGTTGAATGCACTGCCTTACCCCTATAACGATATACCCAAATGTGCGCTGGGCTCAGTATACGTACCCTCCTCCCCCTTACACACACACACACACACACACACACACACACACACACACACACACACACACACACATCCCCATCTCATCCCCGCCCCTCTCCAAAATTTTAGATGAAAGGGCTTTTGGATTTTGGATGACGCTCTGTATCACGTGTTCATAGGAAATACACTCGCTTTAATTTTTTTTGGAGCAGCCTCGTCCTGCACCGCCGACCATAGTTGTTTTGCAGTCTTCATACAGTGTAGCGGAGGGGTGGAAAGGTAATGTAATGTAATGTACCTTGCCGTGGTCACTGACGGGTTCACGCCAGTTCACCGGGTTCACTTGAGGAGAGCTCCCACCCCCAGCTCGCCTCCTCTTCTTCGCAAAGCGCAGCGATCGGAGCTAATCCAATATTATTCATTTATATATTAATGTCGGATTCCATTTTTTACCACCGACGGCTGAGGTAAGGACACATCTTATTCATCCGTAACACGAATACGTCTCACTGGGTGACGAGGTGCGATCTCCAAAGTTGTTTACTGGAATTATGTGTCGCTATTGAATATTGAATTTTCATCTGGTGCTGTAGTGGAGGCAGTTTATATGAAGTCGCCAATGTATAAAATGGCGACAGTAGGTGGAGGAGGGGGGTGGAGGATTTTTTTTGGGAATATTCATAAGGTTATATAGAGTGGCAGATCGCCTTTGGCAAGTCGGCTCCGAGGCGGTGTGTTGCCCCACAGCCTCGTGAATGGAGCGAAACGGGTTAACTCGTCAGTTTGTTACAGTTACAACCACGGATCCTCCGTCGGGCTCAAATTGCGCTCCTTCTCGCGCTATACAATGTGGCGTATGTGCTTATTTTATTGCACAACGCGCTCTGTTTCCCCCACTGTGCTGCGAGTGTGAGTGCTTTTACTTGTGAAAGACTTCTGAACACAGTAGTGTAGCAGGCTTGTCGACAGATTTTTTTTTTATAAAAAAGAAAAAGAAAACAGCCTCCGAGTTCATAGATGTTCAAACTGTACGCCAAGTATCAATTTTCACCTATTGATCGCTCACTCGCTGCAAATTTATTTCTGTTGCCAGAGCAGAAAGGTAGGCCTGTATCTCTGTGCAAAGGACTCTTTTTCATTTCCTTCTCTTCCTCCTACCAACATGTGCTGGTGCCCTACACACACTCTCCCTCTCTCTCTCCCTCTCTCGCTCGGTCTCTCTCGCACACACACGATACATGTACAGTAGAGTAAGTAGAGCTTCTCTATTGGCAGATATTTCGCAAATTGTGCACTATTAATGATCCATTGAAAAATAAATAAATAAATAAATAAATATATATATATATATATATATATATATATATATATATATATATATATATGTATATGTGTGTGTGTGTGTGTGTGTGTGTGTGTTAGTGTTCGCTCCTGTAGGGCACATTGTCATTTATCTGCACATAAATATTGACCCAGCTTTGAATGCCATGTGTCTGTCTCTGGCTTTAGGGGAGGGACCTCTGCGCTGACTAATGTTGCCTCTGTGAATCATTTGTGGGTCCAGTGTCCATAGCACAGGAGACAACCCCAAATTATTCAAGCAGTCAGCTAGACAGGCATGGTTCACGGGTAATTTTTGGAATGTATTTTAATTGTTTAACCATGCGAGCTTATTAGAAATGACGTTGGGTCATGGAAATGACTGCGCAACTCTTCTGCCACAGAGGTTTTCCTCAGACAGGAGGTGTTTTTGGGGGCTGTGTGGGGCGCAGTCCAGTCTCCAGTGAACGTTTCTGCACTCCAATAGTTAATTTGCAGGCTGTGTGATGACCAGCAAAAACAAAGGTAAATGAGCTCTCGCTGTGCTGCTCCGGCAGACCGGGTTCAGCTTTGGCCCGGTGAGTTGAGTATGTGTGGAGGTTTTCACTCTAGCAGGACACTTACACCGGGGGAATGTCAATTCCCTTTTGTGGATCCCTGGGAACGGTCTTCCATCTCCCTTCTCGGAACTGCTCTAATGAGGCCAGGCATATTGCCTTTCATCCCGCACTCCCTGCAATTAGGCACAGCTCATAGTTTTCGTCATGGCCACAGCGGAGTGTTTGTATACACAGACACAATGTAGTGGGCCAAGAGTGCCCACTCCCCTCCAAAAAATACAGCATCTCTGCCCATGCCATCCCTCCATATACCTGGCATACTGTACTTTTAAGGATGTGGTGTTCTGAGTTCCAATAGCAGTCGCTGTGGATGTTATGTTTGTGTGTGTGCCTCCCACAGCTTAAAACGAATCCCGTGCCAGAGAATACCAAGGAAGGTCATATGGTCATGATTTGCAGATTTAGCTGACATGGAGTGTATAACATTCCTTGGGTTCGGAGAAGAAAATCAACTATCTAATGCCAACCAGATCTATTTCCAGCCGTTTTATATAAACAAGCATTCATGATAGCGGCATACCTCATGATCCTCACAGAGAATTCTCCAACACACAACGGCGAGTCCTATTTCTCCCACCAAAAAGGTCGGCGTTCAAAGCAGGTTCACTTTTATTTGGGTCTTTCATCCTTTTTGGTTTTGCTTTTGTCAGCGGACCAATGCCGTATCGAAGCCCGGACCGCTCAAAAGGCTCACTAAAACAGCATGTTTGCACAGTTCCAACCAAAAGAAACGTCCGTGCACTGATGGGTGGGAAAAAACCTTGGGGCTAGTGGGGAAAAAGAGCCCCTGCCACTTTTTCTGTCCCATCCAAGAAAGGTTTGGTCAGCAGGAGCTGGCATTTACCAGGCTTTGGCAGTTAGAAGAGGCTGTGATGTCAGCCATTTTAGGATGGACAGTACAATGTGCGGTATGCCGCCATCTTTCTTCCTTTTCTTCTTAAGTTGCCAAATGAATGCCTGTAGTCTTGGCTACAAAACTGAAGAACTTATTCATGAAAAGTGATTTTTAAAAAGATGCATGACTCAGATTTTTTTTATTTATTTATTTTTTATTCTCAGCGCACCACCGTTTACTCGTCTGTCATTCATTTGGGTCACGGGTAGAAGGGTTGGCAGAACAATGTAGACATTTCAACAGCGAGCGGTCATATTAACACAAAACAGGGCCGCCCGAAAAAGATGCCGGCAGACAAGCAGAGCGCGTAGGTATGTACTGTCCGCCTCGGTCACCGGGCCTCCGCGCAGATTTAGCAAGATAAAAACAGTGACGGGAGGTCATTTGTGTCCCGTTCAGCTGTGATATTCCTTTCATCGGCCCGTCACACACATGAGAACAGTGCGGCAGAGTTTCTTTTTTTCCCCACAATGTGATTGAGAGGGGGGGGGAAAAAGCAAAGTTGTTGCTGCAGACCTCACCCAAAGTTGACTGAAAGAGACTTGAACCATGAATGGAGTTTTCAAAGATGGCTGGCGGGGCATGTGGATTAAGTTTGTCCTGCACCGGATGCAGTCCAAGGAATTCAGCACGCACGCACGCGTGTGTGTGTGTGTCTTGAGGTTGGGTGGGTGTGGATGAGTGACTCTGCTCTGTGTGTGTGTGTGGCATGGTGGGCAAGGGGAAGAGAGGGGTTGCCATGGCGATGTTAACACATGAGTGGCACCACCGACTGGTCTCCCAGTGGACGAGGCTGCAGTCATGGAGGTAAGAGGGGGGGCGGCGTGCGTGAGGAGGAGGAGAAGGACGTGGACGAGCTGGCTGACAACACCTGCGTCTCAGACATTCAGACACTAATACGCACACAAACACACCCATGGAAAGGAAATAATCAGAGCCCACAATGGAGACTGAGACCACACACTGAAACCTCTTCATATGTCTTCGGCTGGACGGGCTGTGGAGAGACCTGTGCGCTCTGTCAGCGTAGTTCTAATGACCCTGATGTCTCTGAATTGTTTTTCAGCACACGTAACGCTGGAGCACGACACTCACGCTGGCACGCACGCACAAAGGTGTCCCCAAAACTGAAAGCTGCCCGTCATTAGATGTCAGGAAGGAGCAGCGCGTCATGACGGACACGAGATACGAGCAGAGGCGGCAGAAACTGAACAATTCCACAGTCGGCCGCGTAAAGGCTCCCAGCACTGGGTCACGTTTCCCTTATAAATGAGGCGCCATTGTTCCCTATCTCTTCTCTGTGCAAGACAGTAATTGCTCTCTGTCTCTGGCTTATATTTGGGTGTCCAGCTGATCCACTCACATGGCGTTAATCTATTTAATGGACGTTTGGCAGGAAAGATTCCTGCTAAACAGATTTTTTTTGATCATTCAAATGTATCTGTCAGGAGCCCCCCTCCCCCCAAATCCACCCCAACCCCCAGCAGACAGAAAGTCTTTTTTTTTTTTTTTAACAGATTTTTTTTTTGAAGGAGTCTCTCAAGACAGCCGTGGATCACTGTCACAGCAAATTACACACAAAATAAATGTTGTCATAAGTGCGAGAATTTATTCCTTTTCTTTTTCCTTTTTTTTTAGCTCTCCTGTGACTGTCACACCGAGAGACTCCTTGCCAGTTATTCAGTTCAAAGAGAAAGATTTTTCAGAACGGTGCAGGTGCTAAATGTTGCGGAGGTGAGGTGGGAGTGTGTGAAGACCAAGCGTAGAGAGTTGCGTGCCTACAAGCGTGTCAGCGGGGAGGAATATTGAAACAGCACAGCCTGTCATCATCGTCAGTCATCCTCACACTTCACTCCCAAATGTCTGAGTTCTGTCTTCCTTTGTCCTTCTCCCTCCTCCAGCCTTCGCGTTCTCATTCATGTGAACGGGCGGCACAACACAAACACCAATCTCTGTTCGTGTCAACTGTATGTGACCCAACAATCTGGGAGTGTTTGAATCAGTCATCAGACTGTTTTGAATTAAATTTTAATGTCTAGCAACCACTTTGCAGCCTCGCCTCCCTCTTCCGCTGGCAGCAGCTCGCTGTATATTTGGCATGTTTTTTTTTTGTTTTTTTTCCCCCTTTTTTTTCGTGTTGTAATATTGTAATTACTGCAGCAGTTTATGAGGTGATGGATGGGAATACATGCTGCTCTCTTTCAACTGTCTTTTTTTTTTGGCATGGAAAAAAAAAGGTGGTAGCACTCACGTGGTTGCCATTTAAAAGTAGACGGGGATATAATTAAATATTAATGAGATGTCAATATAATATTGTTATGGAAATGATGGTGTAAGAGCACATGAGGCTGTAAATCTTTATGCTGCTATTAAATCGGGCGGAACGTATAAACCCCATCAGAATTTAAACCTGGCCTAATCCCATTTGTTTTTTTGGGGGGAGGAAAGAAAAAAAAAAGTGTAACGGTGTAAACGTGGTTTTAGTCCAGCGAGCGAGGACTCTCCGTTTCTCCCCCTTTGGAGCGTGGGTGTTTGGAAAAACACGTCTGAGAGCTCTGCCACTTTCCCTCACTTCAGATACAACTCCTCTGGTCAAATGAGATGAAAAGAGTTTCCTCCTCGTGTGCCCCCCCACCCCCACAGAGACGGTGCCACTGCGAGGACATACAACACACCGAGGACAGTGATCGTCTGAGCGTTGTCTACCTCGTCGCTGAAACACAAGGCCGGGCTTTTCAGAGGGAACCATTCAATGGCTCCCTGTCTGGGAAGCCCTTGTCTTGTGTCTGCTCGCATGTCTCGCTCGCCAGATAAAGCAGCCCATTCTTTAGATAGGTGACCTGATTCTTTATGTAACCTTTCTCAACTTTTGGCTTGTTTCAGGTTTTCTCATACAGGAAGTGAAGTGTTTCTCTCGGGGAGGGGAGAGCGTCTGTACTGGGCCGGCGTCTGTCTCGTCACAGACCGGCATCCCTTGCAGGGGCTGCTACGCCAGTCGCAGCCCACAGCCAAAATTACAGTACCCTCTCCGTGAGTTTAGTTTCAAACACATCCTGGCACATAATGTGCTCTCTGTTGGATCAGCGCAGCGATTGGGGCAGCTCAGACAAACGGAGCCAGCGCTGATTTTTCGCTGAGTTCTATAGCATAGGAACATCTCTCGCACAGATGTTTCGGATGTGCATGACTATCTCCCTCTGCTGCATGAAAGCTGACGTCTAAATCCCTCGTTCCGTGGAACAGCCTCAGTGAACCCCTTGTCCTCACCTGGGGTTAATCGAGTGTGCCGTCAGAGAATATCATGACCTCTCTGGCGGCAAAACATACAGCACATGCCCGCGTCTGGATGCAGTGAACCGGGATTACTGCATAAGATGCTGGTGACCTAGTTTTTTTTTGTTGTTGTTGTTTGTTTGTTTTGTTTTAATTTTAGTTTTTTCCCTCCTGTCAGAAAGCAGCAGCCATCAGTAGGAATGAAAAAGAGGCAGTTATAAGGAGGACGTCACAGCCTGTCTGGGATCAGTGTGTACTGTTGAGCAGTCATTTGAGGGTTTTAATTCTGGAACAGGTTCATCTTTTATTTACCATCCAGCCAGCCGCGGTGAACGCGCACGTGGATGCAGTAAAATGAAAAGTCTGTGAAAGTGCTCTTCAGTTAGCGCGAGCGCAGCGTGCCAAAAAAATATGTGCTGGAAGTATGTGAAACGATTTCCTTTGTAAGCAGCAAACGGCAGCACGCCGTGCTTGAGGTATGCCGGATTTGAAAGGAAAGCAGGTTTAGGGGGAAATTAATGCGGCTGATGTCGTTCGCAGGGCGATAAGCCTGTGGTAGAAGGTAAAGCTTAAGTGATATAGAAAGATGGTGATTGGATGAGACCCGTTTTCAGCAGCATATCACACATCAGTGCCTCTCCAGTCTCAGAAAAGAAGACAGGAGTGAAATACAGAGGCTCTGCGCGTGTGTCAGAAGTTCATTCAGAGGGCAGAGGCTGCGGAGCTGCGCCTCTACTTTGATATTTTTTCATTGGGTTTTTTTTTTGTGTTTAGCACTTACGGCTGGTAAAATGACTCTCAAAACCTCTCTACTGCAAATGCAGACTGCAGTGTGTCTGTCATCTTGTCCTACAAACTTTGTTAAATATTTGCGAGAGAACAGGCACGTTTTATAAAAACGCGAAGAAGGAAGAGGGGAAATGTTGAAGACTGAAGTGACAATCCATATCCATCCATATAGTTGGAGTGTAATAGAAAGGGAAAGCCTGTGGAAGTGTTTTGCTAATGGATTTGTGCTCTCAGTGATGTGTGTATCGTGTTTGTATGCATGCACGCATCGCCATGCTGCTGGCTGAACAAATGCAGGATGAGACGGATTGAGCCGCCAGCTTGTATCTAGCTTTGTTTGTAGTAACCTTATGAGAATATTTCAAGTCCTCAACAGTACTGTTGTCAGCTGGCTGCTGCAACACACACCAGACACGCGAGTCACCTAATTTCCATTTCCACATTACATTATGCCCGGAAGGTACGCCGTAACGTGCAATGTAAAACAAATGGCTCACATCCAAGAGTGGACTAATATTGTTCGCTGAATTTAACCTTCATATGTTTGCTGTATAGTAACAAACCAAAGAGGAACAGGGCGGATGTGACAGTGCCGAAATATAGTGCGGCTCTCCCCTTAAAAAAAAAAAAAATTAAAATCAAAAATCAGCTTTTTAAAAGAATTCTCATTTCTAATCGCACACGCACAATGACAAGGGAATATTTCTGTAAGACACAAATCTGTGCGCATATTTTGCATATTTGTGGTTGCTGAGACAATGTGAAAGAGTCTGTGGGGTTAGATACAGTGAGCACTATCAATTTGCAGTGGAGTGCAGCTCGCTCAGCGGGTGCGAAAACCACCAGGGACAATATTTATTTAATGATATTAACCCTTTCCCGAATGCAGGAAACGGAGATCTCAGGACTGAAAGGAACCCAGCACCATTATGTTAACACACTACCTTTATCTTTATTTTACCAGCAAGCATCATTTTGATGATGTTTTGTCAATATGGCAAAGCTTTACTAAATACATTTCAGAAGTGTTATCAGCTACAAGAAGGGACGATCGTAAGGCAGCTGTGGGGGGAAAAAACAAATATCAGTGAGATTAGTAATTTCTGACTGCGTGTATTCAAAGTGCGCGTGTGTGTGTTTTACTGTCTGTTAGTGAAGCTCTAAATTCTATTAATATACTCGTTGATGGAATGCTTTCTCATATTTCCTATGCCTTTCGCCTTGATATATTTCATGCTAAATATTTTTCGGCATTTATGAAATCAGCCTAAAATCATTTTAAAAGATGAATAATAACCAATAATTTGTGCATGATCTCTGATCACTTTTAAACAATCTGCCTAGCGAGCGAGATTCATGTTACCTCGTTCTGTACGGCAATTTAAGGTGATCTTCCTCTTTGATTATGATCATAATAAAAAAAATATTTTACAAAAAAAAAGCTCTTGACTCTTTTACTTTGGTGCTGTAATTGCTGATAAATACACTTATCACACTGAATTTCCACCTACACGTATTACCCTGTGTGGAGCTGTTAGCGTCCTCCGCACTGCGCTCACTGTAATATGTAAAAATGTTTCATTCTTTTCATTTGGAAGCATAGACCATATACCTGCTTTTCATCTTTGTCAGGTCTTTATCTTTGATTTGCATGACATTCAAGTTTAATGAATAAATGTAATTATCTCACATTATATTCCTCCGCTTTGCCTCCTCTCGTTGCTTCTTACTCGCTGTTTTTTGCACTTTTTAAAGATGAACGAATCACACCTCTCTCTTCTTTTGTACTCTTTCCTCACAGGTCCCCCGGGAGCTGTTAAACTTGTCCATGTGGCAGGAGTCCTAAAGTGGCAGAAGGCATGAAGCAACACTGTGATATCATAGTGGCTGGTCCATGACACTAAATTCCATTCAACCCTCTCCACTATCCACCCGCCCTCTGTTCTCATCACACCGGACAACCAATCACTCACGCTCCCATTTACACAAAGCTGCACCATGGCCAGCAAGAGGAAATCCACTGTACCCTGCATGATACCATCCAAATCCAAACATGTGCGTGAGGAAATCATACTGGGCTCGCTACCAGAACTCCTACCAACAATCCCAGAAGATAGCATACTCAGCATCTCTGGAGAAGAATCTGGGCATTTCTCTCACAGCTCCTCCAAATCTGAAAGTGGCAGTGAGATGCAGAAAGGAGGCACGTACAGCTGTCTGACTTGCCGTTTCGAGTCCAGAGATCTCAACTACTTTTTGGATCACATGCACAACTGCCACTTAGACTTCAGGGCCCAGCCCACCTTCTACTGCCTGAACTGCGGGGTGTCAGTAGTCCGCTTCGAGGCTCTCGCTCTGCACAACGCCAAGGCCCACCCGAAGATAATGCAGGGCCTCGCTACTGCCTCTCTAGCCGTCAACAAGAGGGATGGCGTAACGACTGTGGAGCAAAGCCTTTTCACGGACAGCGGAGAAGACTACAGAGAATCTGGGATCTCCCTCACCAAAACACCAATTGCAAAGATGATGAAAGCCAAGGGGGAGCACAAAAAGATTGTGGTTTCTCACACTGTGGAGGTACGGAAGATTGACACTGGAAAGGATGTAGACCCCAGCATGCTGACAAATGTGCCTGAACTCCAAAACGGGGCTCTCAGTATTTCTGGTGCCCCAGCTATGCCGAGGACCACTGTCACTCACGTGATTGCGACGACAGTGTCCAACCAAGTCTTTCACCAGCACACTCCCTCCCTTTACTCTCCCCTCTCCTCTGATTCCAATAAAGACCTTCCAAAGGTAATGATCCCCCTCAGCAGCATCCCCACCTACGATGCCGCCATGGACACCAGCAGCTTTCTCAAGACATCCTTTGGCAAGTTTCCCTACCCGACCAAAGCAGAGCTCTGCTACCTAACAGTGGTGTCAGAGTTCCCCGAAGAGCAGATCAAACTGTGGTTTACTGCCCAACGACTCAAGCAGGGCATAAGCTGGTCTCCTGAAGAGATCGAAGAGGCCAGAAGGAAGATGTTCAACACCGTGTTCCAAGGTGGAGCACCCAAGAAGCAACCGACCACACCACGGCACGTCAATCACATCGTAACCCACCACACTGTAACTGCCCATCCAGGCTCAAAAGGACCAAACTTTCAGATGGCCAAAGTTCCATACAGTGGTGTAAAGGCCAGATCTGTCGGAGTCATAGCCACACAGGCCAGCATGTCAACCAACCCCCACATTACCCGGGTCTCGTATTCTACTCCGGTTGTCCCCCCAAAGTTCCCCTCTGTAGTCAGAACTACACAGGTACTGACCAAGAATACTGAACCCACTGTGGAGCCGGAAAAGAGCAACGGCCTGGACATGGCGGGGAGCAGCGGTTGCGTCAGTAGCACCAGCAACATTCGAAGCAGCAGTAGCAGCAGCAGTTGCAGCAGTAGCAGCAGCATCAGCAGCTATTCCAGCAGTAGTAATGGTGTTGACAGTTTCACCAGGAAACCGGTGCACAACAGCGGCCCAGCCAACGGCATCAACAGCATTGCCACTTGCTCTGCCAACATTAGCAATAATGATGAGCACTGTGTTGCTGACACCAACGGCAAACCAAATGTCAAAAGCAACAGTTTACCAATCGGATCGGAAGGTTCAAACAGTAACAAGTGTGAAGAGTCCATTGACAACACCAGCAAATCTAACATCACTTGTAACAATCATGACAGCAGCATCATCAGTGCACAAGAGCCAGCCCACGCCTCGAAGCCCGACGATGATCAAAACAATTACATCCACGTGACCAACAACAGCAGTATTAGCAGTGAATATCCCAGTACTACCTGTAATGACAGTGTCCCTAACCTGAATCATGCCAGCAAATCCCCAACGGAAAGCACCAGCACCACTGTCATTGCAAAAAGCAGCTCATCCATTATTGAAGAAGGTAAAAGCAACAAAGACTTTCCCATCAAAGGCATGTCAATCTTACAGCAGCTCATTAAGGAGGAGGACTCATTTGCCGGGGACAAAAGCTGCCCCGAGCTCAAGCTTGACCCCATCAAGATCAACTTCAAGAGGCTGAAGATGACTGAACCAGAGGCTACATCAGAGAATGCGCATCAAGAACACAAGTCCGAAACTGCGGAGGGGTCGGCTTGTCAGGCGTCTTTTTCTCCCCCCTGGGGCCACAAGACCCCGCAGCAGTTGCACATCCTCCGGCAGGTTTTCTCCAACACCCGCTGGCCCAGCAGCCAGCAGTACGAGGAGCTAAGCATCCAGACGGGCCTTCCCAAGTCAGAGGTGGTGCGCTGGTTCAGCGACAGCCGGTACAGCCACAAGAACGGGCAGCTGAAGTGGTTGGAGAATTACCAGCGGCCGCCCGCGGAGTCGGAGGATGCGAGGGGTCGCAGAGATGCAGAGCTCGAGCCACCCAAGGACGCTCCGGCGGCCAAAAAGAAACTTGCTGAGCAAGACATGAACAAGCACCTTGAAGGAGAAGCAGGACTGAACTCAGGTCAGCGGGTTGTGTGGCAGGATTCATACTCACCGCTGATGGGCCTGATGGGATCCGAGGGGAGCGGCGAGCGAGGCCAGCGCGACGAATTGGGGCAGCCGGGAGCTTTGCAGGATCTCTGGTCAGAGCGAGCGGAGGACCACCAGCAGCCAGTGGCTAGTCAGTCACTCATTGAACAACAGACTGATTCCAATCAGGCCAGGTATTTGAGTCACAGCAATCCTTTTTGCACACCACTGAAACACACATTTCACTCACAGTGCCTTGTGATATTTTACAAGCTCGATGCTATTTATCAATCAAGAAAACAAAAACAACGTAAGGCAGGTGGAGTGATGAAAGGGTGACAGCTTGTTGTTTGTAGTGACTGCTGCGTGATGTACAGTAAAAAGAAAGCAGGAGAAGCGGGTACAAGTACTCATGCTGTGTAGCTTATTCAGGCAATCAAAGGTCTGTGTTTAAGAAGCTATTTTTAGATAAGTAGGAGTCTGGCCCGCTGAATTATAGATTGAGAGCGCATGCTAACATATGTGAATAAATCATGACAATTGCCTTTGGTGAGTTAGATTTCCGAGAGGCAAGACAAGCCATACGCAGGCGTCTTTTTACTGTGCTACCCCCCACCCCAAAAAAAGCCCTTCAATTTTACAACACACTGCAGCAGTGCCATGCAACCAGAATGATCCAATCGCATCCTCACAGTTTGTGTATGTTTTGTTTGCCTGTCTGTCTGCGTGTGCTGCTTAGCAGGGATCGCCTGAGGATGGAGATGCTGGAGGTGTGATGAAGCAGGCCTGCTCTCGCCAGAGGACCATGATGTTCAAAAGCTGGCTCGCTCCCCTGGCCGTGGTCTTAACACAAAAGAAAAAAAAAAAGAGAAAAAAAGAGTGTTCATAATGACAGCAGATGTGATTGTAGCTGGACCGTTGGACTCTGACTGTAACTGTGAATACCCCCCACCCCTCCTTCTCCTCCTCCTCCGCCTCCTCCTCCTCTTCTTCTTCTTCCATCTGCCATCACTTCCTGCCATCGTCAAAAGAAAGAACTTCTCACCTTTGAGTCCTGTGATGTTTAAGCCTTTCATGCTTCTTTGTGGTTGTGTGGGGAGGGTGCACAATGAGGTCAGTACGAGGGATCAAAGACAAGAAAGAGAAAAGACGCACACTGACTGGAAAACTGACTTGAATGAGCGAAGATAGGGTAGGATAGGGCCGAGAGATATTGTTCTGGGGTCAGAGGGAGAAATATATATATATGATTGAAACTGCACTATAAAAGAGGGTTTGTACTGACTGGACAAACAAATGATGTGTCAAGGATATGTTATTGTTGGCTTTGTGATATTTTTTACTTTTTTAGCAACCAGTACTTCAGCACTGCCTTGAATTTTACTTTTTTTCTCCTTTATTTGGTTTTTCAATTCTATTTACTCTTCTATAGTCACTGTAAGTCCAGATGCAATCAAACATGTTTTATTTAGATCTGTATAAATGTTGGTGATCACTTTTGCAGTTCAGCTACACGCAAGAGACTATATACAATGCACTAATGAAGACAGCAATGCTAAAAAAAAAAAAAAAGAATCACACTGCTCCACAGTAAAGGTATTGACTGCTCCGTCAAGATCAATACACTACACTGCCCTGCAAACTGAACAGAGAGAAGCCTGTCACGCTAACGTTGCCTTACTCAGCTCTGTCCATGTGTTTATATGACCTGTCTGTCCATCACCTTGCTTTCCAGCTACTGTGCTGTCCAGAAGAGAAGAAGAAAAAAGATTAAAAAAAAAAAAAAAGATAAAACATGCCAGTGCATTGATGGTCACTGTTGGTCTATATCTGTGAAACAATCTTGTGCTGCTTTCTGTACACTTGGAGATGTTTAACTTTAAGCTGTAATTGTATCAAATATTGTTACTGGCAAAATGTTGTTTAAAGCAAAATTATCAATTTGATCCCTAGACACTGACAGAGTGAGATATTGTGCTAGCTAGAGAGCCAAATGAGGAGATCTTTGCTCTCCTCTGAATTTTCTTGTTTATATGAACATACAGTCACTACATGAATCCTACTAAGCTGCATCTTTGTCAAGCTGCTAATAGCTAAGAACGGTGCTATACCATCCAAAGTGAAATTGGAGGTTCATCTCCTACCAGCAGTGTATGCACTTGTGTCGAATGTTACAAATTTATTTTGGTTTGAGATAAATGGAATCTGGACTTACGGTGTTATGATGACTTAAACTTTTATGAAATAGTCTGATCATAAAGCACTGTTGTATCATCCTTTCTACACTTCTGAATCTTTACAGAATAAACTGAATACTCACCAAGCAGAACAGGCTCCTTTTTTCCCCCCACCTCTTTTGTTCGGCACCTTGTGTTAGGGGTGAATATGAATCATGTGGTGTTAGTCAAATTATTCAGTGTGATGAATGTTCAAGCAGCATGCAATGTGCTAGGACTGGAGAAATGCACACAGCCTCACCTGCTGGCGAGCAGCTGACAATACAGTTTGTGCCAGAGATAAGGGGGCGGCAGGCAACACCCAAACATCTCTATATCTGTAGTGTAGTCCTCCTACATCACATTCAGGGGGAAGCCTTCCAGTTTTTATTTTTGTAACCCCTTTTTTTGCCCACATGAATTTAATAACACCAGCTTGTTTTCCAGCTTAAAGTATTTCAGAGCTCTGTTGATTCAGTTCTCAGGGCTGTTCATGGATATAGGAATAAAATTTAGAGCTCATGCTTGCTCTCCCATTACAGGAAATAAAGTTGTGTTTAAGAATGCTGTAAATCAGGCAAGAGAGCCACGGTGGCTAAAGCTCCAAACCCAACAGGCATCCGTTAAGCTGGGGGGGGGGGGGGGGCCTCTGATCAGGGAGGGGGAAAATATATGCATCCATCCAGCCACTGTCTTTAGTTTATCCTTGTCAGGGTTGCAGGGGAAGGCTGGAGCCCATCCCAGCTGTCTTAGGGCGAGAGGCAGGGTACACCCCGGACAGGTCACTAGTCTGTTGCAGGGCTACACTTAGAGACAGGCAACCAGTCGCACTCACAGGCAATTTAGTTACCACTTAACCCATCTCCACTAACTGCATGTCTTTGGAATGTGGGAGGAAGCCGGAGTACCCAGAGAGAACCCACACAAACACGGGGAGAACATGCAAACACACAGAAAGACCCTGGCCTGATGGGGCAATTGAACTCAGGTGGTGTTGCCATTTCAGTGGCGTAAGAGACAGAACGAGAAAACACACAAAGCCAATGAGTTACCTGTAATGTTTTAATCATTTTTCAATCTACAATGAGCTTAAAACATGATCAAAAGGCTATGACAAAAAAGGTAAAACAGGAATAAAATGTTGACTTTACAGCTACTTACATCAACTTTTCTATAAGAGTGGAACAGAGTGGAGTAAAATGAACTGAATTCACATTAAATGTTACAATACTCAATCATTACACAATTAAAAACCTGCCTAAAATTGTAACAGTTTGGTGAAGTTTTTTTTCCTTTTTGGCAAAAGTTGATATCCCTCACACACACACACACACACACGCTCTCCATTTTCTGACTTTATACATTATCATAGCATCTTCAAGTAACAGATATGGGAGGTTTTTTGGAACAATTGTTTAAATTAAGTTAAAAATCAGATGTAGACAGGGCTATGCAGCGAGAGAGTCCGAGGGTGCTAGCAACAAAAGGATAAAATTGATTGGTTCACATTTACAATGAGAAAAAAAAAAAAAGTCCCTGATAGAAGCTGTAAAACAAAATATTCACATTCTGCTTGTTTAAGTAAATATTGACATGGTTGCAGTATTTTCCCCTTTGCCTGCCCAGACATCCCCTTCCATGCTCAACAATTCAACATAGTCCAGTTTAAAATATTCACCCAAACAGACAGCTTCTACGGTTGAGCCCTAACACACACAAGCACGCGCACGCACACACGCAAACACACATTTTCATTTCCTCAAAAGGCGCGTGGGTGTAGTTAAGGAATTCATTCAATTTTTTTACTTTGTCTATCAAAATATAGAATTCATTAATAATACATGGGATGGCTAAAATACAAAGTGAGTGAACAAAGAAAATAAAATGATACAAAGCATTGTTTTTGCTTGATACAGTAGCTAAAAGGACCACAGAGTTCAAAGTTCAGGCATTGTCAGGTTTTTGTCCCAGAGTGTGGACAATCACAGAAGGTAAAAGGGTCTTTAAATTACAAGTAATAAGCCTTGAATCCTAGTCGTGGGTAAAGTTCAGTCTTGTTGCCCGATCTCAGATCAGATGTTTAGACTATCCACAACTCCCCCCTAACCCTTCATAATGGCCTCACATCATTTCATCTTGTCGCCCTTTTTGTTTTTCGCTCAAAAGTTCTGAAATTCCTTGTCAGGTCTGGCCACGGAGCAAAATTCAGTAAAGCTAAAAAACAAGTATCCAATTTTTTTTTTTTTGGAAAAAAAAAAAAAAAAAAAAAAAGTATCATAGTTAAAACCACAAACTAAAATTCATAGTCGTCTTCTGCCATGTCAATGGCCCAGGCAAACTTCTCACGCTGGGTTTTGTTGTAGATCTTTTCCACGGGAATGCCCCACTTCTTACACCTACACCACAATGTCATAAAATAAAGGACAGGTTTTATTGCAGTAGTGCTTTTCATACTACATGTTACTACAAAAAGTAACAGGACACCTCTTAAATTGGAGTTGGTGCCTTGTCAGTGACCTTTGACCACCAAAATTAATTTGTTCATTTAGTACCTTTACTTTGTGACCATAAGGTAGAAAATTTAATAATCTCTTACCAAGCCACAGAAATGCGAGGATCCAGATAGTTGAGTTTGGAAGTACCGAGTGCAATCTGTTTATTCTCTTCTCGATCAGTTGCCTGCACTTCCAGCTTCATCAGTTGCTCTTCTATCCTCTGTACCGCTTTCTTCTTGCTCTCCACTGCCCTACAGAGAAAGCAGACAATGCAATACAAGCATGTAAACAAGATTCACAACAAGAGGGGAGAGAAAGAAAGAAAAAAAAAAAAAACACTTTATTAAAACCTCTGACTACTTACTTTTTGGATTTTTCATCTTTTCGTACTTTGGCGTCTGCCTTGGCGCTCTTCAGTTCTCTCTTGGCATCAGCAAGCTGGTCCCTTTTAGCGTCAATCTAAGGATGACAGTAATCATTTCAGATGAGTTTGATCAATTTTATTTTTGATCAACTGGACCTTTTTATATTTTGGAGATTACATTTTACTGTCTAGACACTTCCATGCTCAGATTGTTTTTAACTTGAGACTATAGTTTAGTGTACCCCTACAGGGTGGCCAAAAATCAGAAGAAACATGATTCACATGGTGTAGCTCCGTCAGCTGGCTAGTGGCTATAAATCCCAAGGAAGCAAATGCCTAATGAAAAACTGTACTATAACCCCAAGTTGTACTGTGAATACTGCAATATCATTTAGAGGTCCCCCCCCCCCCCCTAAATTAGCAGGGATGACACCCAAAGTGCCTGAGTCAGGGAGTTTGAGTGCTCTGCATGGCACAACAGGAGAGCACTGCTTGATGGACACATCTCCAAGCATGGGTAAATCTGTCATGCATAAAAATAAAACACAGCTGTAGGGATTTTTAAAAGTCAATTTAAATGATGGACAAAGTTAATTTTTTTGTCTTCAAGTTGGAAAGAGAGGAGACAAAACTCATGGAACAATGTTCTGCAGTGCATGTTGGTCAGGCGGTCTTTAATTATTGTTTACAAAAACGCTTCAACCTTGTCAGCAAAGCCATTTAGTAAGTCATCTAATCCAAATGTGCCCACATGCTTGCCTTTTTGTTTAGGAGATAAACTACATAATTGCTTTAGTATGTGTGCACAAGGCCCTCACTACCCAGTTCCACCTTTTTGGTTCTGTAATCGTGTTAACATATTTCCTCAATACTCTGCATTTGAATGACTTCAGAGTTTTGATTTCTATGTAAAGTGGTGTGAAACTCCTCTTATGTTAGCAGCATTGTTGGTTGAGTTTAGAGTGAAAAGTCAAAAAACAAATATAAAAACTAAACTAAACAGAGCAATCTCCACACCAGGACTGGCAAAAGGAAACAAAATAAATAAAATAATAATTTTAAAAAAAAGGACCATTTTCAGTTCACTGGAGTATGAAAAAAGTTTTTACCTTTGACTGCAAGTTCTGCATAGACTTCTCAAATGTCTTCGGTGGAGCCCTCTGATGGTTACACAGAATGGCCACTGCCCTGTTGGCCCTGTTATAGGACAGGATTTTGGCCGGAATGTTCTCCTCCGCTAAGATTATGAACAAAATAAATAAATAAAGTTATCACCACCCTGTTAGCTATACAACAGCAGACAAACCTACATAAAAAGCTTGCCAATAACAACAAAACCAGAACACAGTTTGCCGTCTCCCCTTGTTATTTCTACACAATTTACGTGGAAACACACCAGTCGTGAGCTCCTTCAGCTGCTGCTGCAGGGTGATAGAGGCGTTGTATGTACGGAAAACTTTGGCTGTCAGACCATCCATCAGCTCCTGAAGGTGCTTGTTCAGGATTGATGTCTGAGGAAGACATGGAATTAAGAAACCAAGTTTTAAAAAGGCAGATGGCGGTGCTATGAAAGTCATTTCAAATAAGGATTTATGTTGTGAATTCTCAAGTCATAAATTAAAGGGGATTTGTTTTCTTTAACTGGGTATATTTTACTTACATTCAGCCGATCAAATAGGTCATCATCAGGCTCTTTGTTCTCCATAAACAACTGTAGATTCTTAAATACCTGGAAAAGGCAAATCACACATAAATAAAGAAGCAGAGTTTACACAAAAGTACTGCATTTCAGTAAGAATGGTGCTCACCCTCTTCTCCACAGGGACTCTGTTGTAGTAGCGGATCGAGTCTTTACCCAGGAAATCAAACTCAACTACGTACTCTTGACCCTCGTTCTCTGGATAGAGTTTGATGTGTTCAACTCTCAGTGAGCAGCAGCCCACAGTGTCTGCAGTCTCTCCTTCTTCCTTCTCATTACCCGCTCTCAGAGCCAGCTAGTGTACACCAGACAAAGACAGTACCTTAAATGAGGTAGTGTTCAAGAACGCACCAACCCTCACATGCAATGTGAAGTCATTACACCATAAAACCTTCAAAATGCACCCACTCGATAATGCAAATAGCAGTAACAGGACCTCACCTTATCAATGAAATAGAGAGCCACAGCCCTCTGTCTGATCCTCATCTCCTTGGACTTCCAGTCTTCGCGGTACTGGGCTCTGATGCGGTCCACACATTTCTTCAGTCGACGTGCCGTTTCATACTTCTGCCAATCCTTCTCTCCCTGCAGGCAAAAAGATGAGACAGGAGTAACAAATTAGGCAAAGGTCTACATAAACAAGCATGCCCAATTTGATTTATGTGACAACCAATTAAATTAGGTTTTTCCACAGGACAGGAGTATGTTGTGTCACTTTTTTAAAAAAATAAATAAAATAATAAAATCTGCTCTTGAAAGGTCTCAATTTTTACATTCCAGTGGAGCAAGCAACACAAAAGAGTCAGGAAAGTTTTAAGGAGACCACTGGACCATACAGCATCATTTCAACTTTGACTGGAGACAAAAAAAGTCATTGTGCATGTGCCAGCTATGGTGCCTACCTTGATTCGAGAGCTCGGGTTCAGCATAATGTACTTGATGGAGCCTTGAATGTTTTCTGTCCACGACACCAGCCAAGTCACCTTATTGTCATGACGAACTTCTTTCCATTTGGTGCCGGGAGGAGGCTCAGGAACCTTGGAATCCCTATTATGGAACAGTGAATATTTAGTTATCACATTCTGCATTAAAAGCTGGTAATCAGCACGAGGAGAAAATAAAACTACTTTACACACTTGCTGCAGTTGATGATAATGTCTTGGGGCCTGATTCGGCGTTTGAGCATCCCCATTTTAGGATGGTCTCCACGACCACGAAACAGGCCTGGGGGCTCAATGCGGAAGTTAGCAATACGTTCCTTGTGGTTGTCCATGAGGCAAAAGCCATATTGCTGCAAGATGCGTTCATTCTCTTCCTTTATTTTCTACAAAAGGCATAAAAATTAAAAAAATTAAAAAATAAATAAAAAAGCTTCATTTTGCAGAGGTCCTTTAGGTACTCACTGTTCACTGGAACCATTTAAGTGCCAATTTTAATCAAATCACAGCAGCCTAACATTATGAATTTCTTCCTGACTAACTGATCAAGTTTTACAAGGTGTGTGATATCAGTGGGGAAATACAGAATTAAAGCCAAGGAGAACTGAAACACACTTTTGTTATTAGGTACATGACATCCAGCATGGCAGAAAACTCTAGAGCCCTCTACAGGAATCAATGAATGTAAGGGTTTAAGGTTAATATGCTGTGTGCCCCACTACACGTAGGCAGCAGCTTACTTGTTTTTCCTCCTTAGACATGGCTTTCCTTGCTTCAGATTGTGCCTTGAAGTAGTTGCTCATTTCACCGAAGTCACACTTTTTCAGGTCTGTGAGCTTAGCCCTTTCTTCTGAAGTCATTTCCTGTGTCCAGAAAATTTTGAAAAAAACTAAAGTAAATCAAAGAACAGATTTTTTGATATATATATTTTTTATTTTATTGACAGGAGCAGAGATTTTAGGCTTACCTTCCTCCAATCTTTAAAGAAATTTTTACGGAAGATATCCTTGGTGGTATATTCATGATCCAGCATTTTGGCAAAGAAGGTCGCTACCTCCTCCGCTTCTGGGCTGAGCTTCATATGTTTACCTGAAATGTAAAAGTCAGACATTTATAATCACCTCAGAGTCCTTCACTAGCGTACAAGATGAACTGTGCAAAGCCTTACCATCATAGTAAAATTTGACATGGCTAGGAAGAGGTTCATACGCTGGTGCAAACACTGGCCCTTTGTGTTCAAGGAACTTCCATTTGACACCATCTGTGTATCTCTCCTCTTCCCACCTAGAATCAAGCAAATAAATCATTTTTACATAATGACAGTGAAAATAACAAAAACAAAAAACCAGCAACAATACATCCAGCTGTCCTGTCACCACACTGATAAGCATGTATGATTGGTACAGCTGGCTAACCCAATTAACTCACCATTTCCACTTCTCCTCAGGCTCTTTCTTTGCTTTCTTTTTTCCATCGGTTACTTCTTTTTTGTGTTTTGTTTTTTTGGACTTAATGTCCTGGGAAAAGGAAGTGAAAGTATTTAGTTCTTTCTGACAACGTAGGGATTAACATTTAACACAAAAGATATGGCAGCAAAACAATTCTGCCCTCTACTAAAGTCTCTTACTTACCTCGTCTTGTTTCCTTTTCTTGGCCTTCTTGTCATTTTCAGTTTTTATTTTTTTAGGTTTGAATTCAGCGCTGAAACAAAAACACTCTTTGTTATCAGGCCTCAGCGATACAACTTTACTTGCATGGATGACTACAGATGCTCTAACCTAGTGAAACAGACTACAGTCTATGAACAGAGAACTTACTCGTTAACATCATCATCTCGTTCTCTTTTTAGAGACCTCTCGTGTTTTGGAGAGTGGTAAAAATCATCCTCAGGCTCAGACTTCATATACAGTGGGCTGCCAAAGAAAACGCATTAAAAACAGAAGTTAGATAGCTTCATATGAATGCTGCATCCTGACAGCACTTAAGAGCAAAGTATAGTGCTGACATACCTGGCAAAGCCATTCTCCTTTTCCTTTTTTATTTTCTCATCAAAGGACTTCATCTGAAATGTTTACACAATGGCAGTAAGACAGAAGAGCCTGAAGTGCAAATGACAACTATGCCCACATACACGCAAAATTATAAACTCATACTTCCATTATAAAACCTCTCTACAGGGTTCAAAACTAATCTGAGAGCACCAAATCTAAGTAGATAAACACTGATATCAAGAGCAGTTTGACAATACAATACATTATTTTAAGTAGACAACCCCATTAAGACTGCAATATGAAATATACCATAATGACGTTATGTCAGTTATACTGCAAACCAGTCCCTGCCACAGACACAAACCTCTTCTTACAAACCTATGCAAGAATCCCGTGAAAGAATATGGAAAGAGTTTACGAATGAGAAGCAAAAGGAGTTTAAGTGCTCAAGCTAGAGCAAAGTCTAATGTTAGAACAGGCTTTCGCATTGGATGCCATAGAAAGACTCATGAAGATAACAGCATCCATTACAACATATCTATAGGGTTTTGTGACTTTAAAGCACTCTATTTAAGGTACACGACGCCCCGCTGAAAACACTTCACCTAAGTTGAACTGCCTCATTTATATTACGAGTGTCGAGCCAAAGTAGTGGAGGAAATCCACAACGTAGCATACTACGCTGCAACAGCAGATGTATGGACGACTTGAACAACGTATCCCTGCACGAGCTCAATGGTGCACTTCAGAGACTGGACACTCAGCATCCAGCAGTAAGGATAGCTGGAAACATCAGGAAAGCTCTGGGGAAACCTTGGGACTGTGTGGGGGTCATCTAGCATTTATCATTATGGATGTCGCCACACAAGTCCAATATGTTTTTAGTTTTTGAATTTAAATATTAAAGAGCAACAGCACTCTTTCCATATAGTGATTGTGATTTTGTTAGTGGGATAAGAAATGACTAACAGGAAATGAAATTCTGGTCATATCACACAGCTCTCCCCCTCCCATTTATCACATCTTTAAAAAAAAAAAAAAAAAAAAAAAAAAAACTATTTTAATCCATAATACCAGTGTATGATTTAGACAACATAATTGCCTAATGTAGCATCACTAAAATTAATTTGTAAATGTTACAATCATGTAGTTCCTTGGCAAGTCACCTTCTCTTCTTTCCTCTTCTCCTTGTGCTTTTCCTTATACTTGTCTGTGCTGCCATCTTTGTGCTTCATCTTTTCCTTCTCCTTATCTCGGTGCTTTTTATCAGAGGAATCCTTGTGATCACTATAGTGTTAGAAATTCACAACTTAATTTAACCTCATTCAGTTTCCACTATTTAAAGCAATCAAGCATGTCTAGCGAAGCACAAACACACACTATACCTGTTTCCATATTTTGATTTCTCCCGCTCCTTATCCTTCTTGTGGTCCTTATGTTTGTGTTCCTTCTCTTTATATTTGTCTTTATGCTTGTGAGAGTCTGAAAATAAAAACTGTATTAAATTTCAAAATAAACAAGACAATGATACAATGACGCACTGAATTAAAAACAACCGTCTGCTCACACTGAGGACTAATATGCAAACATGTGAAAGTGTGTTTTAATGCATAAGTAGCAAAAACAGAGTCCTCTCAAGCAGCCAAGATTGATAATGTCCAGAAAACTAGTCTTAAATGACAACTTTAACAGTCCACCTGTGTCTATTCTCTTAGTAGAAACAAATTACTCAGTACAAAAAGGTCTGTCCCAAATGAATGTCATGCAGGCTGCAAATAGATAATGTATTACACAGCAGCACAGCACCTCCTACTGCCACTATAAGCCGCATGCTTTGGACAATATGAAGCAACTAGCATGTTAAAACATGCAAGAGAACCAAATAGCCTTTTGAGTTTCTTTAATGTGCAAGCCAAGACTGGAACGTAATCCTAAAAGAGAGAGTTCTCAAAATTAAAGAGCTAACACCCCAACATTGTCATTAACAAATGCCAAATTAAATCTGGTTCTTTTACAGAAACTGTCCTTAGGTCTAAGGCAAAAGGAGATCTGAGAGCTTCTAGCCCATCTAACCAATGTGAATGTCTACATTTCCTAGAGTACAAGACAAAAATGGCACACATGTACCAATCATGAGAAGTTTAATCAGCGACCAAGCCCGTCTCAGAACAGATTCAGATCTTGCTCATTTAGTTCCTTTTAATTCGGATGTCTTTGTTCAGCCATTAATCCAAAGATGAGTTTTATTCTACTCCGATTTATGCCAGACTGCTTAGTGAAATTAAAAGCACTGTTACTAATAAACTA